>NC_086181.1:12953145-15453145 GCF_023053635.1 Elgaria multicarinata webbii
TTAATACCTGTGTGTTGGGGTTTTTTTGCCTTCCTTACTTCCCTGCATTTAATTGCTCCCATTAATTTTATTTTTGTTTTGAATTCAGCATTATTTGGCTCTCATGGAAGAAATGCTTTCCACAATAAAATGACTGAAGTGGGATAAAAACACAAAACAAGACAAGAGAAATAGGAAACACCAAAGTAACTGCAAAGTTCTTCTGCATTTTTGCTTGGAGGGCATCCCAAACATTATTATTATTATTATTATTATTATTATTATTATTATTATTATTATTATTATTTCTCTTTTTTTCTAGATGAACATGACAGGCTTTGCCAAGTCATGTTGTCTTTTACTGATTCAGAAATTTCCTGACTACTGAACATGTTTTAAATATGACTGCTTTCTTGTTGGTGTGGATGTATTTTGGTAGGCCCAGTTTCTGAAAGTTTTCTGTATAGTTTTTTTGATGTGATGCCAGTGACTGGATGACTGGTGTGACTAACAGAATAATTGTAATGTTTTCCTGTTGCCATAGTTCTTTAACTCCCATAGTTACTCCAGTGGCATATATTTTTATATTATTATTATTATTATTATTATTATTATTATTATTATTATTATTATTAGTTTCTACTGTTCTTGTATCTTTGGAATAATCAAAGTGGGAAAGATCTCCTCTGGATGCAAACTTCAATATTAGGCAAATTGAATTGTTTTCTTAGCCAGACTGATCCAACCCCCTTTTCGGTAGTTGGTTGTCTTAACTTTCTACAGCCAATGCTGAGTTTTACATCATTGTGGTGGGGTTTAACTGAACTTTTTTTTTTTTAAAAAAAAAATACAACAGTGATGTTGAAGGAGAAAAGGAGTAAGTTATGGGAAGAATCTCACAAACTTCTGGCACAATCCAGAGGGGAGTTCTCTTGTGCAGGTGTAAAGAAGAAGGGCTCAGCCAGACAAAGGAAACTTTTAAAGAAAAAACTTTCTCATGGATTCTGCCCATTCCAAACACACACACACAGAAGAGAAAGTAATTGCTGGACACAATTTCAGACTATTCAGTAAGGTTATTTTTAATTATTCTTTTCCCTTTCTCTACGCATAGTAATCACAGAATACAAATAAAAAGGCTTGGGCGACTATTAAATTATTTGCTAACTATCATACATTGGTTTTACTCAGCACAATATTCATTTCAGGTTCTCTAGTGAGGAAGTGGTCCATTGTAGAACATGTAAAAATATACACCAAGCGAAATAAACAAGCAAAAAAATAAAATAAAAATAAAATACAGCACTGGTAACCAGACGTAGAGGTACAAATCTACGAAGAGGGGGAGGAGAAGAGAAAGACAGAAATCTCATAGAATTATGTACAACAATCATCTTAAGCTAAGCATTGTGTTCCCTTCATACATTTGGATTTCACGTTTTCTAAGGAAAAGTGCTAACCACATCCACATATTCACTTCATATACCTTTTTTTTTAAATTACACGAGGGGGAAAAAAAGAGAGATAACAATTTTAAACAAGAAGATTTACAAATACTTGGACTATATAAAGACCCACATAGGAAAACAAAACATCATCTATATTTGATTCTAAAGAGACATTTAATAGGTAGATTTATTATCCGCTTTGTTGTACAAAAACAAAACAAAAACAAAGGAGATAAATGTTAATATAGGTAGTTTTCCAAGTGTCAAGAAACAGAAGAAACCATCCTTTTAGTATGCTTTCTTTCTTTCTTTCTTTCTTTTTTGTGTGCAGTCTTTATTTGTTAACTTTTAACTTTCAGTTTCTTCCTTTAATTTTCTGGACACTACAGTCAGTCCGAGCATGCCCTACTTCTTCTCACCCACCTCTCTCTCTCTCTCTCTCTCTCTCTCTTTCTTTCTCTTTCTCTCTTCCACTCTCCCTCTCTTTCTTCCCCCTTCTCCCACTCCTTTTCCTTCACTCTTCTTCATCTTCTTCCGCATCTGGTTTTTCCTGGCTGTTTGAACCGGGCCCCGCGGGTTTGTTTTCTTTTTTCCATTTCATACGCCTGTTCTGGAACCAGATTTTGATCTGTCTTTCTGTAAGACATAAAGCGTGGGCTATCTCAATGCGTCGCCTTCTGGTCAAGTAACGGTTGTAATGGAATTCTTTCTCCAGTTCCAGCGTCTGGTACCTGGTGTAGGTTTGGCGGCCTCGCTTTCTGTCCGTCCCTGTAAAACAATAATAAGAAAATATCATAAGTTCCCCTTGGTTGGTTGGTTGTTCTACCCGTCTTTGTTCCATTTTAAAATTCATGTCATCCCTAACTGGATTCACTGCCCCTTGTATTGGTCATCAAATCAAGCCTATCTTGTTTTAATGAGATGATTTCTAAAATAAATAAATAAATCATTTATGATTTATAAATAAACAACCAGACACATTTAAAATACATAAATTGGAAGGAAGGAAATAAAGATATACATAAAACTGATATGTACTCTAAATTTCTTTTCCTATTATAATGCATTTTTCAGCTCCTTTATCCAGAAATGTAACGTTCAACTCTATAGTCTCAAAACATGTCGCTATTTATCAGGTGTGTAACCTGGGCCTATGCATGTTTGCCGGTAAGTAAATCTCACTGAGTTTAATGGGACTTCTCTCCCATGAATTGGTTTGCAGGCATAACGAATTTAGGACAATTTCCCAGTGCTTCACATTTTCCCCAAGGAGTTTTCAATGGTATCTTTTAAAATGTCCACATCTCCTTCCCCATCTCTAAAAAAATAAAAATAAAATCCTTTGAGATATATGAGTGTGGGGAAAATATTCTGTTGAAAGATCTGTTATTTATCTTCTCGTAAGGTGTGCGATTAAGCCTTAATCATGCAGAAAAAATTGGAATGGTTTTAATTACAAGGAAGCATCTTCACTGTATTAATTTCCACATCTGGTGAGTTTCTTCAAGCCAGTAATGTTAATGTGTGAGTAATGTCACTTCCTTCCTATTTCAGGTTGTGTGTGTGTCTTTTCCGAACATCTAGAAAATAATATTATTTTGGGTCTTTTTTCATTAGGGAACTTGGAAGCTGCTGTGACATGGGAATTCCTCAAAGCAAGAATCATGTCGTTGGCCACAACTATTTACTCCAGCGTCCAAAGAATCTGGATTCAAACAAGGAACCGATTTGCCTGTCATTTTTTGTGTTGCTTGTGGGTATGATCCCATAACAAAGTCGAGTCCACTGCTCTTGAGTAGAGATGGATTGTGCGTTTAGCTCCTTGGACCAACCAAACAAGCCTGGATCATTCATCTGCAACATTCTTGGGGATTTTCCTGTGTTTGCTGTTTACCCAAAAGGGGGAGTGGGTTGGGGTGGGTTGCGATGGTCCTCTGTTCAAGAAAGGAACAGTAGGAAAGTCCGCCCGGCTATAAAGAACAGGGGAAATAAGATGTCTGTGGAATGTGGGTTGTAAAATCTGTTGAAGGGAGCGCCATAAACATCTCTTGAATGGGGCAACCAAGACACATTCTCCCTTCGCCAACGGAATCTCCCAAATCCAGCCGAACAGCAGACATGAAAGATGAAAAGGGGTGGGGGAGGGAGAAAGAAAGAGAGAAAAGAGCCCTCATCCCAAACTGGATTTAAGGCCGATTTAAGTTCTGAGAACTGGCACAGAAGCCACAGTCTATCGTGAGACTGTATCGCCTCCATTCTACACTCAACACGTTGGAATCTCTTCTAGCAACTGGCCATCAGTAGCTACTGTTTCAAAAGAAGTCGGGGGAGCGGAGGGGGGTGGGGAGACAGGGTTATTCTAAATGTCTTCCCCCACCCCCACGCCATACACGAAAAATGGGCTTCGTAAAGCTCAGTTTATGGACTACCTAATAATAACGAGGAAAAAAACCAGTCTAGTGGATTAGGTCTTCAAGAAATAAGCGTTGAAGTGCTTCTTCCCTCTTCTCATTCCCCTTGTATTTGCTTTCCTGCAATTCACATGTAGTTCTGGCCCGAAATTTTTGCTCTCCTTCACCGTCTCTCTCCCCCGCCCCATTCCAAGTGTACTAAAGAGCTAAGTCGCAGATGAAGCGCCTTTAAAGATAACTCCTTTATCACACTGGTAAACCGCAGGGACAGTGAATGGGGTGGGAGAGAGGAAAGGGAGGTAGAGCGCTTAAACAGACAGCGTTAGTATTCCGAGAGTCAGAGCTTGCCACTGCCCTAAATTTCGTTTGCCAAAGATATAAGTCTGATTAACTGCCTTCTACCTACCTAGTTACCTACCTATTGGTGTGTGTGTGTGTGTGTGTGTGTGTGTGTGTGTGTGTGTGTGTGAGAGAGAGAGAGAGAGAGAGAGAGAGAGAGAGAGAGAGAGAGAGAGTGTGAATGTGAGTGCACGCACGTGTTCTCATGCACTGAAATTTAAAAAGGGTCTAGCAACTGGCAAAATGGGATTTTTCTACTCTTCATTGCTTCCCACGCTTTCGCACATAAAAGCATTATTCTTTTTACATGCAGAGAATTAGTTGTACTATAACCCCTTTGCTCTCTTCGTGTCTGTAGGGGAAGCCTTGTGAGGGATTTCCAGAAGTCACCCCCCCCTCCCCTATCACCTATAACCCCTTGTCAGCCGGGGAGAAAAAGAAAGTCAGGAGGAACTGGTTATCAAGAACTCTAGGGGCGACACCAGGATACCTATACTCTATGAATAGGAAGGGTGCAGAATATATATTTCTCAGTTATTCCTAGTCCCTCAGAACTCCAGAAAATCTGACTACAACTATAACCCTTTTTATAAATTGGGGGAAAGAGGGAATGTAGCCACCTCTGTTCCGTAGCCACATCTTCCGGTGCTTTGCCCCCACCTGTTATTTCCTGAGAATCTTGAGGTAAGCCTGAAAAGTCCACCACAAGGACAAGCCAGATTTAGCACTGTGTCTCCTTACTTTTACAGTGCATTCCTATATATGCCTACTCAGAAGTCAGCCCCGTTGTGTTCAATGGGACTTACTCCCTGGTATGTGTGTGTATAGGATTGCAACCTTCGCTTGTTTGTTTTCTTGATAAAGTGTTCTGTGCAGCCTGAATGCTCTCCTACTGCATGTAACTGTGGTTGGTCCTAATAAAATGTATTGTTCTACTTCTCCTGTATCAGTATTTGGTTTAATGGAGTGGGAAAGGAAATCACCAGTCCCACCAAACAACGAATATGCGGATATCTCTGCTCTCACAAGAAGATGAGTGTACTTATCGACTACGTTTATGGGCATGTAACAGAAACGCTGTAGGTCTGAGAGTATAAAGAGCATTCTTGGTTAGGTTCTTGCCTTCCATTCTATTTTGTAATGTTCTCTGGCAAACTCAGAGGTGAAACCAATGCCTTACATTTACTTTTACAATAGTAGTAATAGCAGACAGAGCCAGATAGATAGATAGATAGATGGTAGATATTATCATATTAGACGGTTGGATCTTGTCAACACAGGTCAGACTCACAAACAACTGCGGGAGGGGGCTGAATCTAAGAAGCCTGGTGTATCTGTCCCACTATTTCACAACCCTCTGGCACTCCACCGTAGCCACACATGGAAACAGTCACTTATACATGTTTCTGTTCCTAGCCGCCACATCGCACATTTTTGAATACATTGGCCAAGGGCCGACATGTATCCCCTTCTCCTCTGATCACTTCCACTCCCTTTCCGACGTCCTCTTCCAGAAGTCTGCTGGGGATTGAATTGCATGTGCGGAATCTACCGGTTCTGATGAGGAGTGAGGGGAAGAAACGCAGGACGTTGCGTGTGCGTGTGAAAACTCCAGTTGCGAAGGAATGTCTTTATGGCCGTGGCTGAATCAATTAAAATGAGTCTCTTAGATCACACAAATGGTACACACTCTTCATTTTCTCCAGCCCCTTCCCCATATTTGCCTCTCTCCGACTTTTTTTTCCCCGGGTGTCATTATAAAGAAATAAAATAAGCAAGCAAGCTGATTTCTGACCAACCCAACCCAGAGCCAAGCTGATTTCGAAGCAAACCAATGCACGCTCACGCCCTAAGCTGAATTTGAGTGAAACTTGCTTCCAAGTTTTTGCGCTTGGAATCTCAGAGAAAGAAAGAAAGAAAGAAAGAAAGAAAGAAAGAAAGAAAGAAAGAAAGAAAGAAAGAAAGAAATCTGGAGTGGTTGAGGCAGGACTTCCTCTTCTCTCCCCCCCCCCCCCCACGCCCCAACAGTGCAGCTCTGCCTTCCCAAGACACAGTGGCTTTTGCGTAGAGGAAGCCAGCAGCAGGAACAGCAGAACTAATAAATATTTAAGCTGTTTGTTTGTTTAAAGATTACTTTCTTATGGGGTCACACACACTCACAGAGAGAGAAAAGGAAGAGAGAGAGAGAGAGAGAGAGAGAGAGAGAGAGAGAGAGAGATTCATTTTGAGGCAAACGTCATAAAAGGAGTTCAGAGCCGTCCTCTTTCTAACCCCCCCCCGCGCCACCCCACAACCCAACTTCCCCTCCCCTCCGGATCATTTATAGGCTCGTCTCCCCAAGGCTTTCCCGACACCGCCGCCGCCGCCACCTCGAAGGTTCTCTCTCACCTGTGCTTCTCATCCAAGGATATATCCGCAAGTTGCTTTCGTGTCGCAAGTCTGCGTCCCTCTGGTCGCTTTTGTTGCAGTTGGGTTTGGACGCGTCTCCCGGACACATCATGGAGAGGTTTTGCTCGAAAGGGGAACAGTGCATGTTGAAGGAGCTGGCTTCCAGACCGTAGCTGCTGGAATACATGCCCGGGGCTTGGGGGTGCATGCCTCCCCCGTTGGGGTACAAACCAGGCATGGAAGCAGCGAAAGAGGCCGTGGAACTGGAGCCATACCCGGTGCGCTGGGCATTGGAAGCGAATGCGCAAGAAGTTTGCTCAGGAAACACTCCGGAGGGGAAAACCGAATTTGCGGCCTGATATTTAGAAAATAAAGCATTCGCATAATACAATGAACTCATAATCTGGCCGGGTGATTTGTAGGCCGGGACGTTTTAGTGTCGGTTTTACGAGGTACCGTGATATATTACGGAATTAGACTCCAGATTTACACCAAAAAGGACCCCCTTTTTCCTCCCTAGACCATGTGACTCCGGTCCACGTGATTCGGGCCTCGCCAATCGGCGCCTAGCTTCCTCCCTCCCCTCCGATTCTCCCTCCCCCCCCACACCTCCCAAGCTGTCCCCCTTGTAATATGGAAAAAGGGGGGAAAACACTATGTATGGAGGACTGGTTGGGATTTATACAATACGATGCATTATTGATGATAGGATACAAAACCTCCCAAGATAGAAGCGGGAAGGAGGCGAAATGTGCACACGAGTCAATAAGCCACCGGGTGAGATCAGTTGCTCTCAAGTCAGGCTACCAGGAAAAGAGGCGGAAAAAAAACAACAAGGAAAAGAAGGAAGGGTAGATGGAGCCGGGTAGTAGTGGCTCAGGCGAGAAAAGGAAAAGGAGAGAGGGAAAGACCGAGGATGAGGAAGAGGTAAAACATGAGCGATATAAACTGGGGGGAGGGAGGGAGGGAGGGGGGCACCCAAGTTCTCGGGAATAACAGCTACCTCGGTCCATGGGGCTGCACAGGAGACCGACCTGCCGATTGTGCCCAGGTTGTTGTTGCTGTTGTTGTTGTTATTATTATTATGTGTAAATAAACATATAAAAGCAAGAGACTCAAACCTTTAAGCTCACGGTTAGGCTTAGTTTCCTCACCCGCACCCCCCCCAAACCCCCACCTTTCTCTCACGCAAAAACACAAACTAAAAGCGATGGATAGGTATATACCCCGCCCTATCCCACATCCTCAAGGCGGGTTTCTCTACCAGGCCGTTCCATTGGCCTGCCATCGCCCCCCCCCCCCGCAAATCCCCCGCAAAGGGACTTGTCATTTGATTTGCCAAGAGCCCCCAGCCGGCCACAGTGATACTTAACATTTCACTTTCAACGTGCTGCCCCCTCCCCTCCCCTCCCCTCCCCTCCCGCCCGCTTTTTACCCGCGTCAGTATCTCCCTTTCTAAACGCCATTCAGTTCTATATGTAATTTATTCCACTGCCACAGGCGTTGGGTCTTGGAGCTGCCTTTGCTTTTTCTGGTGGCGGAAGGGGAGGGGGAGGAGGAGGAAAGATTACAACAGATCTCTATTTAAGCGTGTCAGCTCTTCTGCTGGACTCAATTACAGTGAGAAGGAAAATGTGACCAGCTGGTTACTCCGCTTTCTGCTGGGGAAGCAGGGAAGGTTTCCAAAAAAACAGAACAAAAAAAGGGAGAAGGAAGGGGGGGAATGGGAGAGGAAGGAAGGAGAGTCAGGGAGTAAGTGCAAGAGAGTGAGAGAAATAGAAAGGCACACGTTTCATGGA
This sequence comes from Elgaria multicarinata webbii, assembly GCF_023053635.1. Classification (NCBI taxonomy): domain Eukaryota; kingdom Metazoa; phylum Chordata; class Lepidosauria; order Squamata; family Anguidae; genus Elgaria; species Elgaria multicarinata. The sequence goes on from NC_086181.1 coordinate 12,961,510, forward strand.
AACTTATCAAAGCCCTCTATGACAAATAAGAATAAAGATGGCCTTGCAGTTAAGAGATTGGCAGAGGGCCTTCCACACACACACCCCACCAAGGTTAAGTTGCAAAAAACAGAAAGGGGGATATAGGGGGCGTGTATACATCATGCTTAGGCTGATCACGGGAGGGGGCAGAGGACAGCAAAATTGACAATGTGCCACAGACCGAGAGACGGGGGGGGGGGGGGTAGGACCCTGGAAGGAAATAGGAGGGCCCTGATAGGAACCAGGGGCTGGGAATTCAGCAGTGACAAAACACATGCAAGGGCACACACACACACACACACACACACACACACACACACACACACACAAGTTTCTTGAAACTAAGCACATCCATCCTGACTCCTCATCTGCGGCCATGAAGGACATGTCTGCAACACTTTTCCTCCCAGCCTTCGCCCCCAAACCCTCTTGCCAGACCCTCTCCAACACTTCAGGTGTATTTGAAAGCCAGTGCATTTCTTCGGTGTCTCTCCAAAGACTTCCTTGGATTATCACAGGAATGTTTAGGCTGGGTGTTTGTTTGTTTGTTTGGGTGTTGTTGTTGTTTTTAAAACCTTCTCTCCAAGACCTCCGGGAGGAAATTTTAAGCAGGGTGACGAAAGAACAATGTCAACGGGGGAATTGTGGCTTGTAAACTTTATTGTTACTCCTTTCTTCCTCCGCTTCCAGCTTCGACAATAGAACAAAGTGAAGAAAGAACAACAAAATATAGCATTAGTTTCCCCGCCCACCCCATAAAATAATTCACGTATACAGTATACATTCTCTTTTTTTTTCACAGTAAACCTAAGGGGGGGGGGGGAAAGAACCCAAAAATTCAAAGGGGGGAAACAAAACACTTTTTACAACTTCTTTCACTGTGCGCATGCTAACTAAATGGAGTGGGGGGGAGAGAGAGAGAGGAAGAGAGAGAGAGAGAGAGAGAGAGAGAGAGAGAGAGAGAGAGAGAGAGAGACCCCTCTTTTTAATTTTTCTTTCATTTTTCTTTTATCCCTTTTTTCTTTTTCTTTCTTTTTTCTTTTTCTTTTTTTAAAGATAGAGACACTTAAAAAGACAAACGCATAAACAAAGCAAAATGGGAACCCAAAAGGAAGGGAGGAAATTAACAACATCAACATCAACAACAAAAATGGAGACAGCTACATCATAAATAGGCAGTTTCATGTTGTCGGGTGTGTTTTTAGAGCTACCTGCAGAAGAGTTTAACCACAACAAGGGGGAAGAGAAAGAGGGCAGGAGACAGAGAGAAAGAGAGCGAGAGAAAGAGAGAGAGAGAGAGGGAGAGAGAGAGATAGATAGAGAGAGAGAGAGAGGAGGAGGAGGAGGAGGAGGAGGAAGGGGGCTCGTTTTAAAAGTGCACTAGGTATCATTTTCACATATTTTCTATATATATATACATACATTAGAGAGAAAGAGAGAGGGGGAAGAAAGAAGGGGGGAGAAAGAAACGTCTTCAAAGTGCAGTATATATATTTGTACATGTTTTCTACAGCACTAAGACTGTGTCCCAAATAAGGGTGGGGGGGGGGGTAAGCGAAGAAGGAAAGGGGGGAAAGAAGGAGTGTTGAGGGGGGAAATGGGGGAAGAATCTTCACAGTCATGGTTAACAGAAGCTATTGCATTACACTATTACTAATTCTTAACTGGCAAGAAAAGGAAAAATAACAACAAGGCTAAAAAGACCCCAAGATCTCTCTCTCTGTTTTTTTTAAATATATATATAGTTCGTTGTAGGTATCAAAGGACAATCAGAAGAAGAAGACGCTCACAGCTATATTGTTTTACAGCAATAAAAGGGGAGCTCCCCCTCCCCTAAGCAGCGTTTCGGGGGGCCCCCAACCACTTCTCACTTTAACTGCCATTAATGGAAGGACGAGGGTGGGGTGGGGGGTGTCTTTGAGGCTTGCCTGTCCAGTCTCCCAGCGCCTACTTCTTCTCCCCGGTCTGTGCTTCTCCGCCCTCTTCCACCTCCTGCGCCCTTTCCATTTTCTGTTTCTCCAATTCTTCCTGTTCACATTTGCTGCTCGGGAATTTATCCTTGTTGTTTTCCTTTTTCCACTTCATCCTCCTGTTCTGAAACCAGATTTTCACTTGCCTTTCGGTCAGTCCCAGCGCGTGCGACACCTCGATTCTCCGCTTGCGGGTCAGGTAAGGATTAAAAAGGAATTCCTTCTCCAGTTCCAGGGTCTGGTAGCGGCTGTACGTCTGCCTGCCTCTCCTCCGTCCAGCGGCTGCTAGGGTGTTGCAGGAGGGAGGTGGGAGGGAGAGAGAAGGAGGTTGGGAAGACACATGAAACAGCTTCGGGAACTGAGAGAACCAGTGAGGAGGGACGCACACAGGCACACACACACGCGCACACATACACACACACACACGCACAAAGGCAGGGACGGAACTGCCCTTCTCTAATGTTACAAAGGGAAGGGTAATTAACCAGGGATGGGTGGAGGGCGAGAGGGACGAAGACGACCCCATCTGCGCTCAATCTCTCTCCCCCCCCCCCCCGCGTCCAACTTGCAATACTTCCCCTGCTTCCTTGAAAGGAAACACCCCCACCCCCCATTCCAACCTATCTCCCGGTCCTGTCATTTTTCTGGCGAAAATTATTCTTGGTTGGGTGTCCCCCCACCCCACCCCTCTCCCCGGCAAGAACGCCCTCCCCAGTCCTGAAAATTGCCACCGACGTCTCATGCCCCCCCCATCAGATCTCCAGAGGGTTAAAAAAAGAAAAGAAAAGACAAGGAGGAAGAGATAATAACTAGAGCGGGGAGGGGGCAGGAGGAGGAGGAGGAGGTTAAGGAGAGACACAAAAAAAGGGTCTTGAAGGTTGTAAAAGTACCATAAACTTTAAGGGAAGCTTCTCCCATTGAAAGGTGCGGGGGGGGGGGGGAAGTCCAGTCCTTCCCATTCAGGAGAAAAAGGCTTCCTTTCAGGGTAATTAAGCGATAAAGCAATTGAGAGGTGCAAAAGTTTACGCTCATAAAACAGTAAAAAAGTAACTGAGGGTTGTGGTGGTGGGGGGGGAGGGAGGGGGGAAAGATAGTGGAAGAGGTGGGAGAAAGGAGGGCGAACTTGTTTTATGGGTTCAGGAAATGCCTTTCGCGGCAGCGGCGGCTGGGCGGCCGGCCCTTTCTAAGCTCCCTCCTCACCTTGCGGTCTCATCCAGGGGAAGAGCTGCGTGGGAGACGGGCTCTGCTCCGAGTTGTCCGCGTCTTCCCCCAGCCCGGTGGAGGCGAGCTTGCAGTCGGGATATTGCACCAGGTCGGACTCCTGGGCGCTAAAGAGGCTTTGTCTTTGCAACGGGTCATAGCCGTAGAAGTTGCCCGGGTCGCCGTGGCACGCTACGGCGCAGGGATTCTGTTGGTAAGGGGTGCTGGAGAGAGAAGAGGCCCCGTGGTAGAACTCCTGGATCTGGGTGGGGTGCTGGAAGGTGCCCCCGGTGCTTGGCCCGTACACCACCGTCGGTCTCCCGCCGAGCTCCTGGGCGAACCCACAGTCGTAGAAGTTGGGGCGCAAGGAGTCCCCGGTTTTGTACTTAGAGAAGAGGGAGTTGACAAAATAGGAGCTCATTGTAATACAAAACAGGTTACTTTAAATAGAGCAAGGTATAAGTACAAGGACAGGGGGGTTATCAAAAGCCAGCGGAGAATAGCCACAAAATCAGATGAAGGCGACGAGATGCGAACCCAGGAGTCTTTGTGAATGCCCGGAGTATATACAGATATACATAGATTAAAAGAAAGGAAAAAAAAATCCCAAGGATTGAGTCAAAACTCTTTGCCACAGTACATGGTACCAGATTCCTGCTTTTTATTGTTGTTGATGTTGTGATTGTTGTTGTTGCTGTTGTTGTTGTTATTATTATTATTATTCCTTTCTCTCTAGCTCTCTGTCTTTCTCTCTCTCTCTCTCTCTTCTCCTTTTTCTTCTTTTTTCCCCCTCCTTCTTCTGTAACCCCCCTTTTAAAAAAAAAATCGGCACTTAAAAAGAGTTCTCGCTTTACATTTCCAAGGAGAGGTGCCAGTTCATAAACAGTTTTCCGTGATTTACTTCGGAGCAAATGAGTTTGTTCATATTTCGCAGTGTCTTTTCTGGATCATTTGCATCTATTATGGAACCCTCATCCTATTGGTTTCCACGTACTCCACACGGACTCTGAACAGCCTGCGAGCAGAAAGGAGAGTGAGTGTGAGACAGAGGAGAGAGAGAGAGAGAGAGAGAGAGAGAGAGAGAGAGAGTGGGGGAGAGCGAGCGAGCGAGCCAGCGCAAGAGAGCGAGGGAGAGAGGGAGGGAGGTGTAGGGTGGGGTAAATATAGAGATTAAATATGCTAAACTATCTACGTTAATGAGATATCTCTCGCCTCTCGACAAATCATCTACCTAAAGCCCACCCCAAAGATTGATATTTGGGGAGGGTTGAAAAATTAAAGAGAGGCTTTGCTCCCATCGTTAATTTCCATTTTTTATTATTATTTTTTTATATATTTTAACGAGGCAGTTTTAGCCTTTGGAAAATGTCAGGGTTGCTTTGGAAAACTGTAAAAAGAGGCCGGATTTAATTGCTACCCGTTTTTTTCTAAAAGCCTCCTATAAATGTAATTGGTATTTTAATACCAAGTTATCAAATCGTACGGCGTCCTGTAGCCTCAACATATTTTAAAACAAACGAGGTAGTCAGATTTAACATTTTAATGATCAATTTCCTTATTATTGATAAAGGTTTAACTATCAGCACGAAAAAGAAAGAAATGGCCCATTTGTAACGCCCCCCTCAAAAGAGGGGGGGCAGTAAACTGTTTAACAAACTATAAAGCGCAATAAAATAAAATAAAAAACATACACACACCACAACAACTAAATAAATAAATAAATAAATAAAAACACACCCGGAGATGTTCTTGCTGGTTATATCGCACTACATAAAAAGCTGTTAAAGGGTTTTTACGACTTTTTTTTTTCCTCTACTGCTATAAAAACCCAGGCTTCGATTGGCGCCTAAACTCCATTATCGCAAGATGTTGGGGTGTCAATACTGAATTAAAATGATTATAGTTTTTCATATATAACATTGACTTTTCGGCTCTGCCCCCCCTTCTCTTCCTCCTCCCCGCTCCTCTCCTTCCACATAGGAGAAGATGCGATGTCGTGTCTCTTTATCACCTCCGAAACGCCACATTTATGGCTATTATTAACTGAGCATTCAGAGGCACCCATTCTCAGCACCATCACCAACACCCCCAGCAAACTTCGAGCCACAAGGTGCTTTTAACGCTGGAAAGAGGTGGGGGTGTGTGAAAGGGGGGAGGCTGTGGGTGGAAAGGGGGGGTGCTTTTCTGCTTTACTGACGTTTGTTAAAGTTGGCTTTCAGCGTTTAACATGCTAACTCGACAATTTTCCTTGATATAAGCACACAGGGGGTAAATTCTAGGAGCCCTTTAACGCAGTCAGCAACTATTATGAAGATGTTTCCTCAAATCATGAGACTTTGGAGCTATCTCCTGATGCCTCCCCGCCCCCGCAAACCTCAGTCTAACCATCGTCACCCCGACAAATAGGAGGGCCCCCGTAAACTCTCCCCCCCCTCCAGAAACACATCGAGTGCCTTCCTGAAATACAATTAAACAGAAAATGCACTTTTTGGGGCCTCCGAACCTACTTTCACTTGCCCTGGGTCCACTCCATCCCCCCGCCCCCAATCGCCTCCCAAGCCACATTCTGGTTACACCTCAAAGACGAGTTCAAACATGCTCTCGGCTCTCCAAACCGAAAGGTTTCCAAAACATCACTTTCCCCCTCCTTGTAACCCAAAATTTCAAGATCTATGACTTCAAAGAGTAATTCCTACGTTGGTACCTACGTAAACTGGAAGGGAGAAAGAAGGAAAGAAGGAATGAAAGAAAGAAGAAAACCGTTCTAAGATTATCCAGGCTAATTTCTTTTAAAAGTAAGAGCTATTCTGTTTTATTTTGTAATGGATGAATTTTATCCCAGCCCTTAATCTCCAGCAATTAAAGGAATTTTAACTGCTTCAGATGCCTTAAATGAGAAAGGTTTTTTTCCTTTAAAAATAAGATTTTATTTTTATAATCTCTTTTACTGCCCCCTAAGTAGAATAAATGCGCGTGGTTCCTTCTTTTAATGTTTGATTATTACTACCCATAAATCCACCAAATTTCAGAACAAAAAAGGAGATGGGCTCCTCCCTGCCCTCCCCTATTTTAAACGATTTACTGCACAACCCAATACATGCTTACTCAGAAGTAAGTCCTACTCTGTCCAATAGGGCTTACTTCCTCCTAAGTGCATTTAGGATTGCAGGCTGCAGTCCCAAAGTTTCGAATACTTATCTAGGATGATTTCAGAAAGTGATTTCACCACCACCACTACAGTGTGGATATGTGTGTCTATATAAATTTGCAAATCAGTTCTGAATTACTTGGGATTAGCTAATAGACTTTGGGTGTTTTTTTGTTTTTTTAAATGAGCATTAAAATATAGGCACTTTTTAAGATACATAAATGTTGCATCCATATATATGTCTATTAACCTAGAAATACCTACCTACCAACATGTGTATATTGGTGTGTGTGTGTGTGTGTGTGTGTGTGTGTGTGTGTGTGTGTGTGTGAGAGAGAGAGAGAGAGAGAGAGAGAGAGAGAGGCGAAAGAGGAGAGCTAAGTTTGTCTTGGAAGTTAACATTTTTACCAAGTGCAGTACAGTTTAGTGCATGATGTCCTACAAAGCGCCGCCAATGGATCAAGGAATAGTCACTGGCACTAAATCTTCGACATACTGTACCAGAGACCTCTGATGAAAGGAAAATGTTTCTATTATAAAGGGGGCGAAAACCACGAGAGAAAGTGGGATCATAATTTACAAATACCCAGTGGAGGAAAGATTTATTAGGAAATCTTTCCCTAAAATACATCACTTGGTAAACTGTAACTTCGCATTACTTTATAGCTCCATGAGTATTTGGTTGCTGGGCTTTTTAATTTTTTTTTCCAAGGGGGTTTTCTATTAATTTGCACAAAGTACTTCTGGTTAAAGGATTGCAGTTTCTGTAACACTAAGAGTTGCTGAAATTTGCCTTTCTGGTGGAATTGGTGACCGGCAACTGAGATGGGGGTGGTCAGTTTCTTGTTCTCTTCCCCCCCCCTTTTTGGTTTTGTACTGCTGTAAAATAGGTTTTGTTCCTTTTAACAAAATTGTGTGTCGAATGTCATGCATCTGATATTCCTTCTCCCCGAAAGGTTGTAAGCTTTCGATAGAACTCCGTTATTAAAATGGGATCACGTTGCTAATGTGCCCTTTCCTCTCTCGTTGTGTTGTTCTTTTTGTTCAGCCGTTGATGTATTTTATATTAAATAATGCCCGTTGCTTATCATTTCAAGGTGGGGGGATTGAAAAAGGGTTTCCAAAAAAGCGAATTTCTGTCAGCAAACCTTCCTGTTGCGAGCTTCTTGGACCAAAGAAATCATTTCAGAGGGTAAATTCATCTTAGGTTTTTTTTTTATTCCTTTTTGGACATCACCCCACTCCTATTCTTAATTATATATTTTCAAACACACCACACACCAAAAATATGTGTCATTAGCCAGGTTCACAAAAAGCTGGGCAAGGGTATTAAGAAAAGCAGTGGTTCAACAACCCTACAAGCTCTTTAGCAGTACTTACGGTGATTCCTTTAAATTGTCTACATTGTATAATGTTCCAGAATGATCCCCATCAAACTATAATGGGACACACGTGGTATGGACAACATGTGCACTCGCCCAAAACCTGTGACCCACCCATCCTTTTTGGCAAAATGACTCCTAGATTTTGAAAACTGCAATATAAACATCATAACCTTTTGACAACACCAAACACACGGAGGAGCGAAATTACATCCCCAAGATTGTATTGCTGTGTTATTAAACGAGTGTTCGCTTGCTTGATGTATCACACAGACACACACAATTTCATCCAAGCACGAGATGTTCATTACACAAACACAGCAGGATTCCACCCCCTTTGCACAAGGTCTTCTACAGCCTCCTTTCATTGAAATGGGGCTTGCGCAAGAGAACTTCCTGCCCCATTTGTGAAGCATTTTTTAAAAAACACCCATTTTCCGATACTCATCGTCAAATGAACTAGAATGCATCTACCTTCTAAGAAGAAACCGGGGAGCTTGCCATAATTGAACCTATATTTTATGTCGGGGGATTTATTCACAATGGGTTTGAGCAACAATTCCGTTTATTGTTCCTAATGAAATCAAGGTGTTGTGGACTCAAGAGGGAAAGAAACCGAAGGAGATGCTTGTCGGGGAGTTCTAAGGTGGAGTAATAGCACCATCTAACGATCATTCTCAGTAAGACACCCTTAAAAACACACATGCGCGCGCGCGCACGCACACATCTATAGGGCCAATAAACAAAGATGGGTTAGGTGAGGAAGATTTGCTGTGCGCGCCCTCTCTTTCTTTCTCTTTGTGTGCGTTTTAAAGCATTGTTGCATACAATAAATCATTAATGAAATTATCAGATTGCGCAGATGATTGTGAGTGGGAAGGGAGTGCCCGTCTCCCTTCTCAGAAGTCTCTCGATTTGTTGCACCGCACTACTTGCCATCCGGTCGTTTCCGAGGCAGTAAAAGAGAGAGAATGGGGGGGTGGGGGGGACACGCTGGGATTTCGCTGTTGAAAAACCACCATTGTTTCAAAGCTCGAGACTAAACAATTGAAGTATTCTGCTCTGGCAGGGGGAAAGCTTAGGTTGTAAATAGATTTTAAAAGACTGGAGAAAAGCTTTGCAAACCCAGACGTCTGGTCAGAACTTTGGGGTGGGTGTCTATATCTGGTGGCTTATGAGTTTGTGTGTGTGTGTGTGTGTGTGTGTGTGTGGTGTTGTTGTTGCTGTGAGTTTATGGTCCAGGATGCTGGCAGCTTGGAAGTGATAAGAAGCACTAGACAAAGGGTGAAGCAATCCAGAACGGTGCATGTTCTCAGAATCCACTACAAGGGGAATAAATTAACAAAGGCTTTCCTCTTTCTTTCTTTCTTTCTTTCTTTTATTCATTCATTCTTTCGTTTTTCTTTCTTTCAAACTTTTTTTTAAGTGTTCCTTATCACTGGGTGAACTAGACAAAAATGCATGCCCTATCTCTTCCTCCTCCTTCTCCCAAGTCCCCTCTCGCCTCCTTTCTCAGGACATTCTAGTAATTTAGGGGCTTCTGAAAGTTTTCTACTCTTGTTTGCTTTACAGTTGCTTAGTTCCTTAACCTTCAGAAATTTATACCCTATAAAGTTTTATGGCGGTCATATTCTTTTATTGCAGCCTACTGAGTAGAGTTTTCTTCTCTCTTTTATGACAAGCTACTCTTCCACTTCTACTCCAGTAAGATCCAACCATCATTTCCCTCTCTTTCCAGGGTTTGCCAAATAAATAAACAAACATTTTATTTATTAATTAATTTATTGAATCATCATCATCATCATCATGAAAATACCCTGTGATGCTTTCTTTCCTTCCTTCTTTCTTTCTTTCTTTTTCTCAACCTGACTCAATTTTACATTTCAAAGATAATGTTGAAGAAAATCATACTTGCTTCCTTTTTTGCCTGCTGGTTGCATTTTGAGCATAGGTAATAGGAAAGTAGCAAAACAACAATATACTAATATCCTTTTCCAGTATCTAATGGTTCTGTTTGAAGCATGGAACACAAATAACTTTACGGACACAGATGTACAAGAAAGGTTGGTAGACATTTTAAGGAATTCTGCAAAATATGCCTATTGGGATCTCTATTATGTATTTTTCTTTTCTTCTTTTTTAATTTTTTTTTTAAGAGACAAGTTGGGGTATCTACTGGATCTTCATCCTCTTGGGCAATGAAAAAGAACCTTCACCATACCATCACTGGATTGGATGCAAAAGCCTCCCTTACTGTATTCTCTAACTCACATACACCCTCATTCATCCATCTATTCATTCTTCTTTTGGGCTTAAAAGTAATAATAATGACACTTTTCGCCACAAATTGAAAGACAGAGAATCACTTTATTTCTATTTTGCTGAATGGGTTTAGACATACAGCCGGTTTAACACAGAGAAGGAAACAAAAATACACTGAAAATGAATTCTTATTTGCTTTTCTATGTGACATTAAAAAAGAACCTCTGACTAAACAAAAACCATTTTTTTTTTTAAAAAAAAAATCCTGATCTTTATAACACACCTTAAAAAGCCACTAAAGAAAACAAACAAACAAACAAACAAACACAATGGCAAATATTTCAGAAGTTGTAGAAGAAGCAGTATAACACAATGAGATATAGGTAGGGGTTCCCCACAAAATCGATTTTTATTCGGAGGCATCAAACAACTGTGGAAAATACGTTTTGACCCTATAATACAGAAGAAACAATAAAGGGTTTTCAACATATTCTTTCCTCTTAAGACGGAATTTTCTCTAACGAAATATACTAGTTTCTGTTATTAATCCATGCTTTAGCAAAAATGCAGTTTTAAAAACATCTCTTGTCTTTACTAATAAGGTCTTGGAATGAGTCTGTGACTAAACCGAGTGAATATGCTAATACAAGTATGGAGACCAGTTCCTTTACAAAATGTAGATGGTAGCCTTGAAAGGCTTTCGGCAATATACTCCGTGTTTCCAGTTCGTTTTGAGATTCATTTGAGGAACCAGAGAATGGAGAAACACAGACACACCACAGAATTCTACCAAACCTCATCAGGCACAATAGACACCTTAATGATGATAATACTATTTTAAAACAAAACAACACCTCCGATTTTATTTTTACTAGTAGAAAAATAAAATGGGATGCTTCCTTGGAAATTCCATTATGAAATCGGAATTGTAAGACCATGTGAAGTTTGATTTACTTAAGCCACTGGGACACGCTAAAGTTAACATTTTAAGTTATAAGAAGCAATTCGCCTACCGTTTGCCTTGTAGGGGATTACTTCTGCAACCCCCCACCCCGCAGAAGAAAACCTATTTAGTATTCGAGCATTCCAAGGGTTTTGAGGAAAGTGATTTTTAAAAACTCGTTAAACCCTCCTTTTAAAAATGCAGAGTATTTTTTGACACTGAACTAAACCCTTAACAGATTTATTTGCTCCCCGTCTTCGGAAAATCCTTCAAACTATTTCGAAAGATTAAAATATGCCTATCAAATTTCTAAAGAACAACTGCTTGTCAGCAGGCAAAATGGTATAAAAACTCTATACAACACTCTATGAAATTAGATTTCTCTGCTGGGACTGTTTTGTCTAGAAAGATCCTGAAAGATAGACATTAATTTCCTCCCTCCCTTCCTCCCAGCCCACCCTCTCTCTCTCTCTCTCTCTCTCTCTCTCACTCTCTCTCTCGTTTCCCATCCCCTTTGTTATGTTATGAAAACTTTTCACCACATAATGGTGTTATTTCTAGATGCGGTAATTCTGAAATGGAAGAAGGCAAAACTGTGGGGAAATGGATTTATGTATGTATATTCCTTGCAAGTTCTGGAACTAAGAGGTATATAGACCCCATTTTATATTCCTAAGAGCCACAGAAAACAAGCGGAACATTCACGAAAGCACAACCACGAACACATTTTCTCTATAAAAGCAGAAAACAAAACAAAAAAACCCACACACGCCACATAATCACCTTGTACTAAAGTTACTTACCTATCTACTTCCCCCTCCCCAAGCCCCACCAAAGAGAGGGAAACTAATTTAAACCGTCAAAAAGGAAACAGAATCCCATGTAGGGTGAGTTTACGGGGGCAGGACTGTTAGAGATGAGAACCCCCTTCTTTCGAGTATGAAATGGGAATTCTTTTTGTAAACAATGAGGATGTATATCTATTACGTTAAAAAAGAGGAAAAAGAGCCCCAAAAGTCATCATGACCTTTTTATGCCACTCAAAATTCATTTTCATGTGAACATGAAAGATGGATATGTCTTCCAGGAGCAATGGGGTGCAAAAGAAAAACATCCCTAGAACATTCAAGTATTACAACTTCTCAGCAGAAACCTGATTGGAAAAGGGGGGGGGAAATCCAGAGACCCCATACCACACTTGGCACTTGAATGGTTTTCTGAATATTCATTTTACAATAAATTATAAATAGCAGGATATTCGGGACACACAGCTTTCTCTTCACTTTTAGAAAGATGGGGTGCTGTTCCCCCAAGCCCCTGCACCACAATTCCAATATTTCTGCTGTCTGACTTATCTATTGCCCCTTGAAAATTGGAACCAGCTTGACTGGACAGTATAAGCACATGCTCACCCACCCCAGAAGTTCTCCTGCGCAAGCCCATTGGGTTGTATCCAATGTTAGTCCTCTTAGACAACACCCATTCAAATGAATGGAACTTACGTTCGACTAACCCATTGATTGCAACCTATTGAAAAGAATGAGAGGCCGGGCAATTGATGGTGCCCTCTGTGTCTTTTGATGGTTTCTCTCACAACCTTCGTCTGTGAAAGTGACATTGCTGTACAGGCAACCTTTTGTTTACGAAGCCATTCCTTTGCGGCAGGTGAATCTGTGTTTACGAAGGGACCGGGGATGACACGCGCATGGGAACTTCTTCTGGCCCTCAAGAAAGTGAAGGAAGTCCCCGAAAAGTTTCCCCCTGATATTTCCACCAGGTTCTCCACTTAAAGAGAGTTATGCCATGCACTTCTCCTCCTTAAGAAGAGGGATGTGATATGGAGAAAGTATTGGAGCACAATCCACCTGAAACTGTCCAAGGTTGTCGCTCAGCTCCTGGATGCTTTCAAAGCGACTGGCTCAGATGAAGATTCAAGTGGGATGTGACCTTTGTTTGGGACAACAGGGTTTTTGTTTTTGTTTTATTGGTAGGGGCAGTTAAAGTTGCAATCCTATGCACACTTACCTGGGAGTAAGCTCCATTGAACTTAGTGGGACTTACTTCTGAGTCGATATGTATAGGATTGCGCTGTAAGTGGCTCAGTGGAGTCCATCCAAAGGAACCACTTGAGTTGATACTGTCCTGTCAGTTATCTTGCTATAAGTAACACGTAGGCCCGCCCAAATCAAAAACAAAAAGTACCCCAAATTCGTGTTACCTCGCCAATATCTTTAAAAAGTGAAAAAGCCCCAATGGAAACAAACAGGTGCAATCGTCATGTGCTCTCCTTGTGAGCAAAGCAAGCGATCTGTTTCTGGTTTGGCTCGATTTTGTTGCCATCTCAAGCACCACTGGAGAAGTCATTGCCCATAAATACAACATCAGTTTCGAGTCGGGGCCAAAACTGGGGGAGAGAACAGGCTGGGTTGGGTGGGTGGGAGGGAAGGACAGGGAATCATCATTCTTTGCCCTGCTCCTTGTTCATTTTCTTCATCTTCATCCTTCGATTCTGAAACCAGATTTTGACTTGTCTTTCGCTCAGGTTGAGGAGCCTGGCCACTTCGTGTCTACGGTCCCTGGTGAGGTACATATTGAATAGAAACTCCTTCTCCAGTTCCAAGGTCTGGTACTTGGTGTAGGGGCATCGTTTCTTCCTGGAGGAGCGAGCATGCAACCAGTTGGCTGCCGGGTTACCTGAAAGAGAAGCAGCGGAGACCCGTGAGACAGCGCCACCCAAACGCCCTGGCTTCTCAGAAGGACTTGTGGACAACTTTCGAACTGGTGGGACAGGATGAGCTCATAGGAAGCGGGCACCCACCACGCTTGGCGGAGTGGAGTGGAAAGCCACACGAACAAGCAGTTGTACAAAGCTTCCCTACTCCCATATTAATGTTTATGTGCAAGTATGCAAACATGGATGGCGTAGAAACGGATGCGAGGACCAAAGGGTACCGTAGGCACTTTCCTACGCTGGGAGATGGCTGGGGATACTGGTAAATTATACAGCTATTGGAAAGAAGGGTCTATTTTCATACTAATGCCATGGGAAGCTAGGTCTTTCACAGGCATGTTAAGAGGAGGGGTGGGTGTATTATTGCCTTAGGAGCCGAGTGTCCTACATACGAACTAATTCATACAAAAAGTATGAATAATTTAGCACTCCCTCCTCTGCTGCTTCTGCATCTTTTTCTTTTAAAAAATAAATAAAAATAAATCGTGACACACTATTTTCTACGCTACCAAGGAGGAAAGACATCGGCTATTACTTGTTGCCCAGAAAAGGCGTTTACATCACGGTCCTCCGAACACCAGGGGGGTAAAATATCATGAGGCACCATTCACAGGGAAATTCTCCTGCGCAAGCCACCGAGGAGCCACCGAGCGGACTGTGTGTTGCGACTCTAGATATTATTTCACCCCAGATGGCGATTTGAGAAACAGCGACTAATGCTGAGCCCCTCTGCAGAGGGCAGAGCAAAAAGCAAGACTGTGGTTGGAGTCCACTTCTGCGCAGCGCTAGTCATAGTCATAGGTCTACTCGTTAGTAAAGAAGGATCACTGTGATCGCGTCTTTGACGTCGAAAGATTACAGGCTATTTGCGCAGCGGGAATAACAGCTGGGCTAGTCCGGCGGGCCTGTATTGATTCTTTCTCTTTCACAAAAAGTGAAATGTTGTTAAAAGGGAAAGAAAGAAAACGCGGAAGTGTTCGAGTGGAAAGCCAAAGTTCTGTTTGACTTCCTGGCCGCCTGCTGAAATTAAAAGCAGCTCCTCAAGTTTGGGTTCCTATTAAGTGGAACAGGAGATATACCAATGACATTTCCTTCGGAGTAAAATGAAAAGCATTCTGTTTTTGTTTTCGTGTGTGTGTGTGTGTGTGTGTGTGTGTGTGTGTGTGTGTGTGTTTAGGAGAGGTTTCTTACAAATCCTACCAGCCGCTTCCTCAACAGAAGTGACTGGCTCTCATAGGCAGAATTAAATATTAAAGAAGAGGCATGCTGTTAATAATTAATACTGCTACCTATCTTTTAATGGCATTTGGATGAAATCTCCACCAATGACCCTCTTTTTTGAGTGTGCTTGTGTGTGTGTGTGTGTTCGTGCCTGTATGTGATTTCTTGGCACTTCAAGGAAACGTGACGTCTGCCGCAGGAAAACAAGTTTATCTTTCATTTCGCACTATTCCCCAAACAGGAAACTAAAATGAGAAATATTGGACTGGCATACTACTCTTTAAAAGAACACAAAACACGCACACACACGCGCGCGCACACACACACAGAGATAGATACAAATATAGCAATTCTTGCAGGGTGTGGATTCTGGGGAGCAAATGCCTTCCTTACGGCAAACCAGCTTAGGAACGGGAAGGAATGCACAGACCGCAGCTACTGGGTCTGGGACGGACACACGCACCCCGCCGCACCCCTCTTTTTCTCCATTTTAGCGTTCTCTCCATACATGAGCAAACATACCTTCTAAGCTAGAATGCACAGGACGCCCATTGGCACCCTGGTCCTCTGGAATCGAGCGGTTTTCTTGGGCAAGATTTTTATCTATCTTCAATCCCGGGGCTGGGAAGAAAGATGGGGGAGGGAGGAGGGTAGAGGGGGGGGCACATAAGCTTTTTTTTTTTTTTTTTTTTTAAAAAAAAACCTTCCAGTTCTTCTCAGTGGTTCTCCTCAGTCGCTGATCAAGATTTTCTGCCAATACCCCAACACAAAACGCATTATTTTCGCCCTCTCCCTTTATGCGAGGCTGTTGGTGAAAGACTACGGAGACAAACAGAATGGCACAAACGCCCAGCACTAAACACTGATTCTCGACCTTGTTTCGGATTCGGGTCTCGAATTAAAAGATACATATAATTAAAAAGAGAGGGTGGGAAGACAGATAAATTGAGAAGGGATGGGGTTAGAAATCAACATGGTTAGATCTTTTTCTCACACTTCTGAGGGAGCCATGCCCCCCCCCCTTGGTGAAATTACTTACATTGCGATTTTAAAACCCTCAAGTAACACTTTTCACACCACCAAAATACTGAACTAGGCTCTTCGGTTGTTTGAAACATCCCACACTGGGCATATGCAATTGAGAAAGGAATTAAACCACATCGCCTTTACCTTGCAGAATAAAGAGGAAGAGGCAAAGATGATTCTTATTATATTTTATTGCGCCTCCATTTCCCCCCCCCATCCTTTTCACTTATATTTTTCCTCTTAGGTGGGGTAGGGGAGATAATAGCCGCCACCAGGTTGCAAAAAGAAGCACACGATTAAGTTTAAGAGTTTGCCAGTCTGTTCCCCATAGCAAATAAAAAAACCCAATTAAGCTCGTTTCCCCTTTTTTTTACTGTTTGTTGCGGGGGGGGGATACGCGGCGGCTTTGGCTCTGAAATATTCATACGCACGTCGGGTGCATTTCATAAACAAACAACAATCAACAATCAGGAAGAGAGAGAGAGAGAGAGAGAGAGAGAGAGAGAGAGAGAGAGAGAGAGAGTGACAGAAGAAAATGCAAGGCAGGGAACCGGGGGTCTTTCAAGGTAAACAAGGGCACAGAACAACAAAGCCCCCTCCTCACTTCTCCACGTGAACTTCTTCCCGTCCCTTTTAAAAAACAAATATCTTCTCCAGGTCCCGTCCCTTCCACCCACCCACCCACCCAGACACAGACAGACCGGCAGACAGACACACAGACACCCCCAGTCTTTTATCGTCGCCTTTCCACACCGCTAATTTTTATATAAAGAAGAAAAGACCAACAGAGTAAGTTGGGCTTCTTCAAGCCACTGGGTGAGGAAGGTCAAAACTCCTCCCTCCCCGTCTTTAACATGACATTTCACCAAAGTTCTTAAAAATCGAAATAAACACAGCAAACTATGCCACCCCCACCCCCACCCCAATCCTAGATTAGCACCACCGGAGTTTTTTGGGGAAAGGGGGAGATTTCTCTTTTAAGACCTGTTTTTTTTTTAAGCTCTCCTCGCCCATTGTGCCGTTTTATGACACCCCCTCTTAGGTTTTTATGCTGTTTACTTCCTCACTTTTTATAACTTACTTTGATCTGGCCTGCTTTTGTCCTCGCTTCCTTCACAAACTTTATTGTCCTCGAAGCTGGGCCTTTGATTGGAAGCGATCCCTTCCCTTCCAGCAGAAGTTTCTAAATGGTACTCCTGTGTCCCCTGTTTACGGATCTCCCCGGGGTGTCCCAGCAGCGGCTCTGTTTTAACTGGTCCCTGCCCAGCTATGTTTTCTGTTCTGGGCACTGGGTCCAGCCAGCTCCGTAGATACCTGCTATCGGAGGTAGGGATGTTTTGATGCTGGATGTAGGGATGGTAGACCGAAGGAAGGGTTGCGGCTGTGTGTGGCGTCAGAGGCGTCCAGGAAGCGCTGAAAACGGAGGATTTGGGCTGGAAACTACAAGAGGGGAACTCGAGGTGCTCACTGTGGCTAGTTGGCCTGGAGTTTGAATACTGCCCGGAAGAGAATTTGGCGGCAGGAGAGTCTTCGCTGTCATGACTTATAATGGAGTCGACATAATAATTGCTAAGAGTTCCAGAAATGGACATTCTTGGACATCATACGAGCCCCGCGGTTCAATGAAGGGGAAAGCAAGCAAGCAGGCAATAAAAAAAGGGGAGCGAGAGAAGAGTAGATCTCTACTTAAGCTGGCTCTACAGATATTAGGGTTGGGGTGTTGGGGGGGCCAGCTGTAAAAAAAAAACCACACACACACACACACACACATACACACACACCGGGCGACACTCTCGCTTAACCCCCTTCCCTCCTCCAGCGTCAACTTCCTAGCCAAGAAAAAGTACAGTCGGGACTGCCGGGTTGGGAGCTTCCAGCAAAATGATTGGTCAAACTTTTTTCGTGAGGCTGATAAAGCGTCAGGGCAGGCGTAAATCAATCGTGGCGGAGGGGGTTGCGCTGGGCTGTCAAACCGCCCTCTCGCTGCATTCCATATCAAGGATGGATTGTGTTATGTTGATGCAATGTTGCAAAACGTCGGAGTTCAGAAAGCGCGGAACGTACAGTGCGAGGGGGGGCAGGGAGGGGAGGGTACGTGGGTGTGTGTGTGTGTGTGTGTATCCTGCGGTGTGAGTGTGGGGGGTATAGATCCCTCTCCCCCCATTTTTTTTTTTTTTTTGGCTTCAGAAACATGAAAGAGAAATGCTGAGTTTTGCCCTCTCTTTGCCTTCAATAATCCTCTTCTGGGGAATTCTCTCCCTCCCTCTGCACACATTCCCCCCCCCCTCCACTCTCTCATCCCACCATCAAATCTATAAACTGCCATTCTAGACTAGCTCACTCTCCTTCGATAGCCAAGGCTACTTATCGGAGGGGAAATACAATTTTTAAAAAAACTAAGCTTCCTTTCTTCTAAAGTTTTCTAAAAGAAAGGGAGAGAGTGATTGATACCTTGCAAGGTCGCAATGGAAAGCTTTTAGGTGTATGCTTTTAAAAAAATATTATCATTATGATCATAATCATCATCATTGCGGCGGATGGGTAGGTTTGGGCTGTAAGCAAACTTTTAGTGTCGGACGATTTCCTCATCTTGTTGTCCCCCCTCCCTTCTTAAACATTAACTGTCAAGGGTTTGTATATAGTAACATCTGTGCGTATTTTTCATTAAGCGCTGCCGCGCGTGTATGTACGGGCATGGATCTGCATGTAGGTTATGTACGCCTGAGTGAAATCTATCGCCTATAGTGAAAAGCCATAGGAACTACATGATAAGCATGAAGTACTGAATACCACAGTAATTATATGATAAACATATAATTAAAAGACACGCTCTCTACATCTTTCCTCCTCCTCCTCTCTTCCCACCACTCGCTGAATATATATATATATATATATATATATATATATATATATATATATATATATATATATGGCATGTATACATATGTCATATGCGCAGACATGTACATGCAGTGAGATGATAGGTTTCCAAGTGCAATATGTTTCTTTTGTCTACATGAGTGTGTGTTATCTGATCTCTAAGTAGGTAGGTAGGTAGGTAGGTAGGTAGGTACGTAGGTATTCTGTTGGCTCCGGACTGCAGGAGCCCGGTTTGTTTTGAAAGCCATGGAGAGGCGGGCGTTGCGTTGCGTTGCGGGGGGACGAGGCTGCATTGCTGAAATCAACATTCTCGCTCGCTCGCCCCCTCCCCTCCCCGCCATATACACGCACTTTAATTTTACTACCCTTGTAAAATGTCCAATCCGGTCCTGATCCTCTTTGTTTCCTTACAGAAGGCGTTAGACTTGAGACGGTTAAATAGTTGAATAAAACTTACATTAGCTTTCTTTGATTTTTATAGCCTTGAATTTACTGCCTGTGGAAAAGGAGGGTGTTGTGTGCTTTTTTTTTTTAAAGGAAAGAAGCAGGGAGGGGGTGTCTTGAACGTTTCACAGCACGTCCTACGCCATCCCCTCTTCCTCGGCAACCTTTTTGATGCTCCAGATCCAATCCAGTTAAGCCCAAACCCTTTTGGGTTTCAATGAATGATCCCTCCATACATCTTACAGTGCACTTGCTCCAGAGGAGCCCTATTCACCTCAATGGCTGTGAAGTATAGACTGAAAATCCGGATCCTAAACAGTTTATGTCCACTCCCCCAGCACCACCACAGTGGAATTTAAGTATATTTAGGGCTGCAGGCGGTGTCAAGAGGATTAAACTGATTTATACCAATGTGCTGCGGCTTAACTGCTTTGCAGATCGCATTCTCTCTCTTTGCAGATCGCATTCAAGTAGTTCACACAACGGTCTGTCGTAAATTCGTATTTTGCAACGTGGTGGATTCCGTTTTCTTTCCTGTGGAGCAGGAAGTGTTCGAGGGATGTTCGACCCTCAACTCTTCCAGCGCTTCTAAAATAAGAGTGAGGGACCCTAAGTGCCCTCAGCAAGCCTTCTCCCATGTACTTGCTTCTGAACGCTGCACTGAAATTTCCAATCTTGGTGGAGGGAAAATGCATTCTGGAACCGGACTTCTCACTGAGTAAACTATTCAGCTTTATAGAACGATGTTCATGCCATGAAGAAAATAAGCCCAACGACAGCAATGGCAGCAGAAGCAAAAGAAAATTGTCCTTTCCTTCACATATTGACCTCTCAAGGGTGAGAAAGGTAGTGCATGTGTATAAGTGTGTGGCACACAAATATATTATGTAGCTAGGGAACAAGGCAGAGATGAGAAGTATGACGGAGTATATTGATAAATTAAAAAGGGACAGGAATACAGATATTAGATAGATAGATAGATAGATAGATAGATAGATAGATAGAGATATGGAAGGGCAGAAGGAAGTTGACTGGTTCTTCCTTTTCTGGGCACAGGTTTAAAACACCACCACTAGTAGTAATAGTAGTTGTAAGAATAATAATACAAAGCAGAGGGAGTGATTGCAATCCAGAGAGTAATTAGCTAGAAGTAAGTTGCTTTGAAATCAGTGAAACCTGCTTCTGAGTAATTATGTTAGGAATATTTCGAAAGAAAAGGTAGGTCCTCTGTGTGTGTGTGCGTGTGTGTAGGAAATAAGATAACATGGAAAATAGGTCAGTTGAATTAGTGAATGGGGTATACATTCATATGGATAAAGAGATGCTTAGACAGACATTAATTCTTTTTCTCTTGGCAATATTACCTGAAGTCAATAACTAAAACCTTTCTCCATTTCACTCACTTCTAGATTGGCTTTTTTTTTTTTTAGAAGCATCACTAGAGAACACAAGAAAGAAAGAAAATTTAACACATTTTACTGCCAGGTCCTAGATGTATATTATTCTTCAGTAAGAATGAGTTCAATGGGATTTAACTCCAAGTAAGTCTGCATAAAATTGAAGCCTTAAGCACCTCCCGTCAAACTTAGATACTTTTTATCCCATTGGTTTCAATTGGAGAGTTATTCTAGTGCTTATCTCTTACACTGACATCAATAGGACTTGCAACACAATCCTGTATATGTCTACTCAAAAGTAAGTTCAATGGAGCTCATTCTCAGGAAACTGTGTATGGGATAGCAGTCTCAAAAGTGTTTACATTTTGCTGGACTGTGCTCCTCATTTAGTAATAATATTAATAATAATATGCAAAGTGAATCATGCTGGTACTTGGCGTAAAATGTTGGAGTCTGCTGGAGAATTATTATATGCTTTAAGGATATCCAAATTCTACTTGCTTTTAACCACATGTTTGGAATTCCAAGCTTTTCCTGTCTACACCATCACTGTCCAGCGTTATTGATCTGACTTGACTTCATTTACTTCTAGAGTAATCTTTGCAAAAAAACAGAAATCCTTTAAATAATATTCAGGTGAAAATGTGCCCAGTATGCCAAATATTTCTTCTAAACCATGTCCCACTGATATCAGCGTACAGTATATATAATGTGTGATTTCCCCAGATTCTTTTTCTTTCTTTCTTTCTTTTTTCTCATAAAAATTCAGCAAGAGTTAGGGAGCGTGTTTTCAGGATGAAAAAGCCCCCCAGTATAATTAAAACTGAAAAAAATGCATGAAAACAAATCATGCAGTTTTATGGTATTCCTAAAATCATTGATGTTTTAAAAATCAGTCTGATTTGGACGCACCCTCCAGATCATTAGGCATCAAAATATAAGAGAGATGATTTAAAGACATCGTGGATGGGGGAAGACAAGCTTGTTGATTGGCGGGGATTTAGATATGTGATGGATAAACAGACATTTGTGGTGGTGGCTGGGGAGGGGGTTAAAAAAATTAAGTAGCTATGAAATTTACTGAACATTAATTGAAAGGAAACACCTGTTCAGTGTTGTGCAAGATAAATTGTCCATGTTTTACCTGTAATGAATATATTCTTAAAAAATCCTCAGGCACCTCCCATAAATAATTATGAGGCATGTCACCAGCCAAGTATATAATTTTCTGGAGTATATAAATTCATACCAAAATGACTTCAGGAGAGTTACCCTGAAGTAGAACCCAGGGCTTTGAGGGATTCCCCAGTGAAGTAAACCACACAAGAAGACATGTTAAAGTCATTTGCCTTCTCATGCACTGGAGTTCTATCCAGGGATGAATTAATTTTAATTTCTTCTCCTCTTAAAAAAAAAAAAAAAGCATTACCATGTAGGTCATCCCTTCACATCATTTTGCTCGTTGCTCAATACCAGGTCGCTTCCAGTGTTCTATCTTTGAGGTAGGTAATTACTTTTCTACATAGGAGTGTATTTCCTTAAAGGAACCAGGCAACTTTTTTTAAAAAAAAGAAGTTTTTTTTTAAATATCTATCTATCAGAAAGTGACCAATGCTTGGAGAACAGTTTTCCTTTTTGGAGAACTAGTCTGCCAAAAAGTGAAAGTCCCCCCCCCCCAATTTACTAACCACTACAGAGGGGTTTCATGAGAGTACAGATATTTTACTAAATAGCCCTCCAAACTTCCCAGATAAACTGGAGAACTCAGAATCAATGGGGCAGCCATTTGAAGTCAATGGAACCTGAATGCCTTGATTTGGTTTGTAGTGTAGAGTAGACATATTCTAGTCAGTTAACTGGAGTATGTTAGAGAAACCCTGTTAGCATAGGTAGTAGAGTTCAAAGTTAAAAAGAGATACTCTATTTTATTAATTTTATAACAGTGCAATCCTATGCTTGCCTGCTCAGGAGTAAGATGTTGTGAGGCTTTATTCGCATGTAAGTGTCCATAGGATTGTTGCCTACATAGCTTTAAAGACCTGAGTTGTATCTACAAAATAAATGGGATGTCTATAGCTAACAAAGTAGATGGCTTTTTTCCATTGTTATTTTTTTCTGCTTAAAGTAGAGTACCCAAAAGTGGGAAGTAGTGAGCTGTTCAAAAATATCTTCATTGTTTTTGACTGGTAGGGAAAAATGTTCAAAACGCATTTCTTACGGAAATTTACAGCTGCCAAGTCAAGCGTTCAGATTCTATTTGATGTTTTGCATGCTGAAAACAACTCATTTCAAAATACCAAGTACGTTTATTTAACGTACTGTTGTAAGTCTTTTGAAAAGTATTTCCCTCTCCCCCATTCCATAAAAATAAAATAAAAATAAAAATATTTTTGTTGAATCATAATCTCTGGGGTAGAAACTCTGTGTGGCCCATTTTTCACTGGGGAAACTGTTTCACTTGACAGGTTTGAATCCATATATAGTGTACGTACAGGCAAACAGCCTATATATTTTCTTTTCTTTTTTTAAAGATCTCAATCATAGGAGGCGCAAGAAGTAGGGCTAGGAGGGTAACACACAGATACCCACATATAAATAGCACACCATCCCTTTACCCACATATTTGTTTATTACTTTCTGAAATCTAACATGTGGGTCAAAGCTGGGAACCTGTCTGAGTACACGCTGGTTCCCTGAGAATTCTTTCCTGGTGCTACCACTGGCTTAAAGCCTCTTGCTCTAGAACAGACCCGGTGTCCAGTTCTGGAATGCTTTTATTTTAGGGAGGTAGCTGGAGATCCGAACATTGCACTTCTGGGCTTTTGCAGCGGGCTCCACAACCGAATTAAGTTGCTTTAAGCATCTTTTAATACAGCAGACAGTACAGAAATTCTGGGCTGAAATAAGGGGATTAACCGGAACGACTTTAACCGGAAGCAAACACTTCAATCCAAATACATCTGATTGGAACTGAAGTCCCTTGAATAACAGTAGAGTTGACTTTCAAGTGAATGCAAACTTAAGACCCTCTAAAAACCCCATTGAGTAGTCCGCTAGGCTAGCCAAGGGCTACTTTGGATCGACTGGGTGGCGAATTGTGAAGCCCACGGAAGTCAAGTGAACCGCCAATGTTTTGAACAGAGGCAACAGTTTCGTTGTAGGCATGGGTGTCCTTGAAGCTCTGCTGAAATTAACGGGACTTCTTTCCTAGGAAACGAGTATAGGATCTCAGCCTAACAGTGACCTCCTAAAGACGCTAATTTGGGATTATGTTCCATTCAGCTCACTTCGCTCACTCCAAAGTAGAGGTACTTAAATTAAGGGCGTGAGTCCACCTAATTTGTGTAGAACCGGGTTGTTGCTCATGCTGTTTAAAAAGGATTCATGGTAATAAATGTTACTAAGTTAGGAGTCTTACTCAGTTCCTTCTCTCAGGATCCTACCAACTCCTAGGGTTTGCTGTTGTTCATTTAAAAACAACACACATACACACGACTCTCCTCCCTTAAAAATCAGGAAACAGAACCCCAAGAGAAACATACAGAGGGTGGGGGGATCCTCAGACTTTAGAAATGAACCCTTTGCGCTGGCCAGTGTTATGAAAGGAACTTCAGTTCTGAAGATGGTGAGGGAGGGGGGATAAGGGAGGGAAGCCTTGCAGTTGAAAGCTCCATTTTATTTAAAATAAAATATATTTTTGTAACCTTTTTTAAAATGATGAAATCCACCTTTCTCCATTTCCTGTGCTAACTCAAGGTTTTCAGTGCTACCGTTTAGTGTGTGTGTGTGTGTATGTTTGTGTTGATTTTTTTTGTTAAGTTTTTTTTTTTTAGTAAATGGAGGGAAGGAGGGAGGAAGCCAGAGAGGGAGAGAGAAAATTCCTTCTCTGAAAGGAAGCAAAACAATTTACACATGTGGGCAAGCTCCAGGAGCTGAAACTAGACCTAAGTTTCAAAACACAATTCCAAGCAAGGTTTATAATCTTAGCAGCTAATAAAGCAGTTAGAGATCTCTTGTAAAGTTACATAAAACACAAAGGTAACTGCGCTGGTCCATGAGAACAACATCAACAATCTCCTATTAAGTCTAAACTGGGTCTAAACTGGCCACAGCAACAGGACTAATTTTTGGCTTTTCTGTTCTTCCACCATTCCCCTGTGTGTGTGTGTGTGCTTGCACACCATGTTTTGTGGCATTTTCGTTGGCCCTAAGAAAGGCATTTGCCCAACTTGTAAAGTTAGAGGCCTTTGTGAGTTTCAAGACCCTAGTAAGGAAAACCCAGGCAATGGAAAAGGGGAACACACCCATTTAAGCTGCAAACTCTATCCCCACTTACCTGGGAGTAAGCTCCACTGACCTTAATAGAACTTACTTCTGAATAAACAAGCATTTAGGACTGCACTGTCAATTTTGGTTGTATGAGAACCAATACTACATTCACCCTATAGATTTAGATTCTCATAGAGTATCTCCAAAATGAGACAAGGACAAAATAACCACATCCAAAGCAGAACCAATCCTTGAAATAGCCACACCACCGAACAACTTCACTCCAAAACTTCTGGTAATACAGTTGCTGTACAGTATATAGCTATGCTGGATGGAATCTGCCATTGGCTCTGAAGGTTGGGAGGCTAATCTCACTTATTTAAGAGTCAATTCAGTGGAAGCCAGTGGGACCAACTATCAAGAAAATCGGGGGAACATTGGAGGTGAATGAGAGTGTTCCTTCAATCAAGCAAAATTGCCATCATTGTAGACTGAATGGACTTTTTGGAGAATAATGGATGTAATTTAAGATATTGATTGCCACCTCACTCTAATGTTGTGTCTAAGTTTACTACTAAGTTCTAATAAGTAACGAATAGCTAATGTACACACATACAGCTAAGCAAATTTACTCCCAAGTAAGTATCGTTATCTCCAGTGGAACATTCAAGTGGGCAATGCATAATCTACTCACACCCCGTTTAGAGCACAATCCATCTAGAACTTCCATGCAAGCCCCTTATCTGTCCGTAAGGATGACATCACTTATAGTGTAAATAGTGGTTAGACTTTTCTCCTAGTGAATGAGCTTTAGATAAGGGTGCCAATATCTCTAAAGCAACATCGCTACTACTTCTACTACTATTCGGTCTCATCAGTTCAGCTGGATTGTAGCTTGAGGAGCGAATTCACTCAAAGTTAATGGAAGCTTCCTTAGGGTCACAGTTCTATGGCTGTGATCCTATACCCACGTATGGGAGGGAAGCCCCACCGATCTCAATGCAACTCATTTCAGAGCAGACAGAACGTGAAGGTAAAATTGGGGCAGGGTATTTGGCCTTGTAGTCTGAAGGAGCGGAAGTGTATGTGCGGGTGGGATGGGGGGTAGGTGAGTGGGTGATGGATCAGAAAAAATGTCTCTTCAGTTGTATATGAACGAGAATTTCCAAACATTGTCTAAAGTTTTATTATGCGAGGAGCCGGATTAACAGGCCATGATCTCTCTCTCTCTCTCTCTCTCTCTCTCTCTCTCTCTCTCTCTCTCTCTCTCTCACACACACACACACACACACACACACGAGTATTACAGTTGGATTTCTGAATGAAGCATCACTTCCATATAAACTGTGAGCAGGAAGCTTTGCTTTTAAAAGGGGGGCGGAGAGGAGGCAGAGGAACAGGCAGAGAGAGTGCTTTTTTCACATTTGTACCACATCTGTAGGAATAAGTGACATCCTCCATGGGGAGGAATGAAGGATCAGGCCCGATCAGAAGAAAAATAAGGAGGTGCTGGCAGGGGTGGGGTGGAGTAAAGAATAGTGAATTTCAGAGGCTGGGAGTGTCAAAAGTTACTGTTCATCGTCTTTCATATGTGGTATGTGTGTGAGTGGCGTGGTGTGAGCAGGGGGGGGGAAGAGAGAGACATAACCCCCCCCCCCCCCGGCCTCAGCAAGAGTGTGCGTGTTTTCCATTTTGCAAAGGCTGCATTTATGCATGTATGTTGCGCTTGGCAAAGACGTGGACACAGCTTCAGGTAAGACGGATCTTACTTTCTTACTTCGGGATGGTCAGTGAAACAAACAAGTTCGTATAAGCAGGAAGCAGCAGACTGAAAAAACTTAAAAAGTTAACTTGGAACAGAGGACAGTCCTATTTCACCAGCAGCAACAGCATCCCCTTTGCAATCATGTAGGTTTTGGTTTCGGGGGAAACCCTACTTTCCTTCATTTGAAATTACATATTAGCTCCACTTTTAGTATCCAGGAAACCCCCAAAGCCCATGCAATGGTTTTTCCACTTTATAAACGTGATAAAAAAAACTAGTTTTAACTGAAGTGCTCATTACCCAACTCCATTTAAGGCTGAAGACACTTGAAAGGAATTCTACTAAAACCAGTGGTTAGGACTATGGTGTACATATGGTTAAAATCTGGGAGTTAATCCTATTTGCCTCCATCAAACTATTCCGGATTAACTGGGTGGCGGGTCGTGCTGTGCGTCAATCGTGGGTGTGTTTATTTCTTAGAATTAATCTGCACAAACGGGAAATGCTGCGGGTTCGCTGTTGTTATTCAAATGGCAGCGCTGCGACCCACAATCTCTTTCCTCAAAGTCCTGCTCTGGCTAATTGGACTGTTCCGGGGTGAATTGTGAATTGTGGCCAATATGCATTCATAGATTTACAACCCCAATATTAAGTATGTAAGTTTTGGAAATAAATCCCACTGATTTCAGTGCTCTTCGCTTCCGGGTAAGCCTAACAGCCCAGTGATCCTAAGAAGTTTTCCCCACAAGTGATTTTCCCCATAACTTATTTCCAAAACTGGAATCAGAGTCTTGATTTGTAAATCTGAGAAGGTTTGTTTTGAAGCAACTTCCATTACGGAACTAAACAACAGTTCCAGGATCCAGCCACAAGACGCAAGACAGACAGTACATAATCTTCCCGACAAAAGTGGAAGGCCAACATTGTGTGGTTTTCTTTTTGCCGCATTTCCCCTTCCCAGCCACAGCCGCTGCTCTTTTCCTCTAATTCTGGAAAGGCTGCCAAATTTCACTGCATATATGCATTCATTTTGGGCACGCTTCACTGCCTTTTTGCTGAGCATAAATATATCCGTTACATGGCCTTAGAAGAGCCGAAGAAAAATCGCGGCCAGGTTAGGGGCCATAAAGCAGTAGGTTCCTCCTTTGCAAGTAAGCTCCGCATGTGTGTGTGTGTGTGTGTGTGTGTGTGTGTGTGTGAGTGTGTGTGTGAGAGAGAGAGAGAGAGAGAGAGAATTCTCCATCAGCCTTTAGACGTTTTGAGAAACCACCACCATGTTCTATTTTGAAATGAAGCGTTCTTACAAATAAGAGGCTAACAGTTCGATCCTATGCAAGTTTACTCAGAAGTAAATCCCTCTGAAAACAAGGGAGCATACTCCTAGAGAACTGTGTATAGTATCGCAGCCTTCCTGAATACTATGGGCTTAACATTCAAATATATGTGTTTAGTATCATACATGGATCAGAGGGAAGATCCTCCTGGTCCAGATCACAGAAGTGCCATTTAGAGAGAGCAGAGGGGATTAGCCTTCTCCCCGGCCCCACGCTAATAATGTGATTATTAAAGTAATCTCAACAAGTGCTCTTAAAATACACAGAGTTCGGTTGTTGTTGGTTTTTTGTCTTGTCCTTATTTTTCTGCAATTTAATCCTGAACATATCAGAAAGTAGGTCTTTGAACTTTGCTATGCTTCTTGCCCCGGCCGCTGAAGTAGCATCCCCACTCCATAAAAACTGAAATGGTGCCCCTACCAGCTCTCTGACTCCAATAGCGGTCACCCAAAAATGCCCCTGTGAGGCTCAGAAGCAGAGTGAGATGGTGAATCATATCAACATCAGTGGATGGGTGGTGGTCTTCTTCCCTCCTCTGGACAACTAGGCCATCGCTGCATGATCTCAGCAACATTGTTAGCAAAAAGGCCCCAATCTAATAAGCTTCAGGTGAAGACCTTCTGAAATGACACGCCTGGGTATTGATGACTAGGGTGGGTAAGTTAGATAGAAGTTTTATGGCTTTCCACAGGACATTTTTCCTACCGTGCGCAAATTCAGCAAGATGTTTTCTTGTGCAAACCATGCTGAACTGGTCAGAAACTGTGCAGGAACAGGGCTCAGGGGATGGGCGCTGTTCTTCAGCAAGAGCGGACAGACATAAGCTTGTGGGATCTACCTTGTTGTTGTTGTTGTTTACTTAGAACCCTCAAGATGCAACCAAGCCAGGTGCAAACTAGTGGTGTGGGAAGGGGGAGCAGACATATATTCGGAATTAAGAAACGGGGGTGCCTCTGAGCATATGCAGGGACCAGGAAGTTGTTTTTCGTATCAGAAATGAGCTCACAGTCCTTTACAAAAAACGAAAACAAAACCGTTCCTCCTCCCTGTCCCCCATGTGCTTTCTTTCTTTATTTCGCCTAATTTAGAGGAACCCCTCCCCAAAGCCTTTCTGCTTCTGATATTGTTAATCGATTGGGAATCTCAGACAACTTTGGCGGATTTGCTGCAAGATCATCCAGTAGACATCGATTTATCTTCTGCCCCCTCCCTACAAGATATGATTTCAGGGTGTTTTCTTATATGGTATTAAAAAGTGCCTTTGAGTTCTTTATACCACCAGCACCAGGTGTGAATGTTGCTAAAGCAGAAGACAAATCGAATGTACATGATCCAGCCAATGCATTGTTCACCACTTTTAGCATAAACCAATAGAGTTACAAGGAGTTGGGCCACCATTCCAGAGTATGTTAGTGCCATATGTAGAAAAGCCCTTCAAGCTGTTCTATAAGCTGTTTATGTAGCTGCTTGTACCTTTTGGGCACTGTGCAAAGTGCTACGCATCTTCACCCTGAAATTATTTTATCCTGTTCTACTACCGCCAGTAATTCCAATGGAACTTACTCCTAAATACGTGTTAGGAGGAGTATTAGTTTGTCCCTCCCCAGCTCTGTCAATATATCCATGATGTATTCACCTGAAAAGTCTAGAAAGGAACAATTTGGTCTCATTAGTGCCTAAGTCTGTTTAAAGTGAAGTACTTTCACATAGCTGCATTGTGGACTCTTATTACAACCTTCAGCCTCCGCCCTTACTACATCCATTCAACTGCTGCCTAGATTAAAGGCCATCATAGGGTTGGATGCAGACTAACTTCTGCTTTTAGTACTAGACTACCTTAAATCAAGAGGACAAATAAGTCATGAGTAACTTAAGTGCCATTGATTTTTAATGAGTCTACTCTAAACATGACTAAGCCTGGATCCAACCAAGAAACAGGTTTCTTGGGGTTGTATCCAATGTTACCTCACATGGACCCACTGATAATGAATGAGACTTCAGTTAGACTGACTTTGGATTAAATGCTGTGTTTACTTCAATGGGCCTTGCTTCCACATAAATGCACTCAAAGGTTTTAACTCAATTTCCTAAACACCTCTCCCCTGAATCTCTACGTATTATGCAAAATTCACCTGGAACTTATCTTGCACAAGCCCCACTGAAGTAATTTGGAGTAGTGGAAGAACACATTCATTTCAACGAGGCTGGAAAAGGAGAACTTTCTTTCTGTGGAAGTTCATCCAACTGGTCTGGAGAAGGATATAATTCCACTTAATAGGCTTAAATCACAAATGGAATCACAAATTTGTTTTTGGAACAAAAACTCTGAACTACAAGTCTAGTCCTCATACCCTAGTTGCAGTAGGGAGAATTGCAACGTAAGGGGAGAAGGAAAATCAGTCTGCTTATGCTCAGAGGCCTATTTTTGTGTGTTTGTGTGTGTGTGGTTAGGGGTGGGGGTGTGGACCAGTAAATGATAATGTAGCTGAAGGTGTAGTAGATATAATTAGGGGCTGAGATCGCCCGAGTTCTGGCTCAATTTAAGTCCCAGTTTAGGATGGGCTGTAATCAATAGCAAAAATAAGTGATACTTTGGAGTAGGGAGCATATTGCAAGTAATAGTTAAAGGGCTGGACTTCAGACATCAGATGTAAGAAAAACAAATATGTACAATAGAGAGGAATATACCATTCTGACAGATTAAAAAAAATGTATAAGAATTAGAGTGATTCGAAATCATGTTAGGGGTGGGTGGGGAAATATAAGTTTAAGTTTAAGCAACCACTACATCACTTTCCCCACTTCCGAAAAATCAAATCTCTGTCTCCCCCTCCCCCGTAACATAACTTAGAATCAACCAAGATGTCCTAATGCAAGTTTGGACTATAAAATCCCGAATTTATAGTATTCTGATTGGATCGTTACCAACATTCCCAGCTATGCATTTGATAAAGGGATTTTAAGAAATAGAGCTTTAAAAGCATTGTGGTTTATATTTAATATGATTACTTTAACGTTCATCAGCAAGACTTAACATTTCTTTCTTTCTTTCAAGTATTCATCAAAGTCGAATTTCAAAAGCAATGTGCAAAACCTGAACATTTAACTCATATTTTCCCTGGGCGTTCGTTCTGGTTTATGTACACAGTAACATGAAAAGCAAAACCCACTGGGGAAGTTCTCCCACACAAGGGATGAATACTGTGTAAGAGTAATGCTCTGGTGCAGCTCTGGTTCCTTTAGATACGGCCTTACCGGGGAGGTTCCAAGTGGATTGTGCCCTTATTTCATTAAAAGTACACGCCCTGTCCCGAAAGGCAAAAGAGTCTAAATATTTCTGTCCTGCTAGAATTCACTTCTCTGTTGTAAAATGTCTGGCAAAGTCCAAATAAACTGTGTGCCATGCATAAAATAGTTCAGAGGTGAAGTAGTGGTGCTGAAGTGGCTCAAAGTTGTGTATAGGTGGGGGAGAGGAGGAGGAAGAGGAGGAATTTGGGTCTGAAATCTGATACCTACTTGGAATATACACTTACTTGGAGTATACTTATTTTGAATCGAGTTCCACTGAAACCATGGGGGAAAGGGAATTATTAACGGTGGACCAGCAAGAAGTCTAAGAAGAAATCAGAAGCATCTTAGAAGAGGCTAACTGGGTTTATTTCGAGTAAAGGGAGCTTTTCCAGATCAGCCCCTCCTAGCTGAATAAAAGGTAAATAGTAAAGTATTCAGACAAACAGGGAACAATCCGGCGGGAAACTCCCCTTTGTCAAGTCTCAATCCTGAGAGTTGACAAGAGTACTGTACTACTGCCGCTCATACCAATGAGGCTTGCGCATGAAATCTTCCCGCTGGATTGTGCCCACGGCCTGGGATGCCTCGTGTGGGATGCATTGAGCTAACAAAAGACTCCCATAAAGTTAAGGGGAATGACTGGAACTCTTGAAAGGAGCACTTCCGGCGTCTGATGAAATGGACTATTGCCTGCCAAAGATCATGGCACAATAAACGACCGAGCCCTTTAGCACACTTCCTGTCTTTATGGTGGGAATCTCTCTGAACCTATCACCTACAGAGATTACATATCTTCGCCAGCGGGGTATTGTAACCCAGCGTCTATCAGCTACTGAGAGACGGATCTGGAAGAGCGAGGAAAGTTGGAAATGTTCTCCGGGGAGTATGTGTAGGAAGGTGGGGGATTGCTTTGTTTTAAGCATCATTCCAGATGTGCCGATGTTTCTTGTTAATACGTCTAGGGATGCATATGCATATACTAGAGTCATACTTCGGATTATAGAAGTCAAAAGGGAACTTCTCATAACCAAAATCTTAAGGAATGTTTTTCTGCTATGTGCACATGCTAAATCCGTTTTAAAACCAAACGCCCCAGTTTAAAACAGTGAGTAAAATCCAACGTAAATCCTACTTAGAATAGGCCCATTGAAATAGATGTGACTTAAATTAAGTTAGTCCCTAACCTAAATCCCATTCATTTCAATGGGTCTATTCGAAGTAGGACCTAGGTTGGAGTTAACCCAGGATCACGTCTGCAAAATGAAACAGCTAAAACCCATAAAATTAAGGCACAATCTAGCTGGAAGTTTTCCTGCGCTAACAGCATTGAAATGAATGGGAGAGCTGCCATTCATTACAAGAATTCGGAAAGCACAATTTCCTATTAATTTCGGTGAGGCTAGAGAACTTCCGGCTAGGTTTTCCTCGCACTCTGTAGTGTAGGGTTGGGAAACCCTTGGGCTAAGTGGTCCCTTGGGCTAAGTGGTCCCGCTGGGGTCCCAACCCGGCCCTCCGGGGTTGCCCAAATGGCCACGCCCCTTCCCCTGGTCCCACCCGTTTCTTAGACAACCCATCATTGGGTGGTTTCCTGGCTTTTGCACGGTTTTTATTCCATTCTTAAAAGGTCGAAATTCAGGAAGTCCTTTAAGATAGAATATGATGACCTTTTTTGTATTTGGGGGTAATTTTTTAGGCCTCACCCCTTTTGCCTTTGGCTCCGCCCACCACTGTAATGCGGAGTTTCTCATCTTTGCTGTACTATCTCATTCATTTCAGTGCCTTGATTCACACAAGCAAGCGTTCCTTGGAGCACAGGGCTTCTATTCCCGTTGAGTTGGGAGCAACGGAGACTGGCAGCTCCTATTTCAGTTGCCCATTTGGGGGTTAAGGTTCAGAACTTTGGACAGTTCCTTTAGAGTTCTGACTGAATCCCAGAGCAGAATGACAGCCCCACTGAACTAGGAGCCACCAGCCTCCACTGGTTAGGCATTAATAAAGTGCACCTTCTTTTAGCCTCTTGCCATCCCCACTCCGGCAGATCCACTGGCAAGGGAGAGACATTTTAATTAACACAGTCCCTGGTTGTGCAAAGACTTCTGTAAAACGTTTGTGACTTCATCTGGTGTAAATATATAGTGCGAAGGAGGGGGCGGGGCTTCGCAGCCGCCCCATTACTTCAAGATTTGCTGTGTGGCTTTCTGCTGAGCTATAAATTCAGTGCATGCTTTCTCTTCCCAGGAGCCCTAAACGAAATCAGATTTGTACAGCACTTTGCTGGCTTATAATGGCTGTCGATATAATCAGAAATCATCAGACTTCTCTACTCCTCCCTCAAAGCAAAGCAAACCAAACCAAACAAAAACCTAGAAAAAAACTAGAAAGCTAGAAAAGAAAGAAACAAAATGCAAAGCAAAATAAATAGTCGAGGCGAATAAACTGGAGTAAATCAGGTAGTTTTATGTTCTTGTGTGTTAAAAATGAATTCCCAACAACGTGAAACTACCTAATCCACAAAACAGTTCTAAATTCATTCCTGCGTGTCAAAAGGCTATTCTGGTTCAAGAAAAGCGCCCAAAGCGGCCATTTTGTTTGGCCCGCACACATGGCAGCTTGCATCTTTTTTCTCTCCCCGCCCTGCTTTTAATTCCGTAAGAGAAAACTGTTGCTAGGAAACACACGCCACAAAAGGACCCTTTCAAAGGCCAAATCAAAACAAAAACACAACACCCTACCATTTCCCGAAATCACTATTCAAATTATTTCCTATGCAGGGTGTCTAAAACGGATCTGTCCTGCAGGATTTTACAAAGAGCAGGGCAAACGCACCAGGGGGAGGCACTAAAAGTGCCGTTGACTTTGAGAAACAGCCCGCCCCATTTGCGGATCCTAAAGCTGAAAGCAAAGGC
The DNA here is from genome assembly GCF_023053635.1 of Elgaria multicarinata webbii. Lineage (NCBI taxonomy): Eukaryota > Metazoa > Chordata > Lepidosauria > Squamata > Anguidae > Elgaria > Elgaria multicarinata. The sequence continues at coordinate 12,995,700 of NC_086181.1, forward strand.
ATCAAAAACAAATCGAAACAGGCAGCAAAGTAGTTTTTAACACATTTTTAAGAAATCGTTTAGTGGACTTGGCAGTTTCAGAAACACACACACACACACACACACACACACACACACACACACACACACTGGGTCGTTTCTACAGACCCCTTTTAACCTGACTGTGCAAAGAGCCCAGGAGTGCCATAGATATTCCAGCTTTGTAAAACGAACCTTTTTATTGGTAAGGCACATTTTTAAAGTTTTTCAAAACCAACGACCCACGCTCGATTTAGTCACAACTTGCAGAAACCCAAAATGGGTTGGTGTTGAAAGGGGCGGCGAACACGAGACACGTTAACCTTCCTGGACATGCTGATCTGACCTAAACTACTATTTCAGTTTACCTTGGGGTAAATTCCACTGAAGTCAATAGGGCTTACCTCTGAGTAGACAGGCACAGGATTGCACTGTAAACAAATCAAGCTTAGTTCATACCACAGCAAATTGCACAAAATGGATACGATCCAGCGGGAAGTTCTCCTGCACAAGCCCCATTGAAATCAATGGGTTCAGCGTGAGAAACGCGTGGCTTGTGACCTTGGCTGTTGGTTTTTAAGAGCACATTCTCATTCATGTCTACTCAGAAGTAAGTCCCATTGAGGTAAATGGGGCTTAGTCCTACGGAAGTGGGAATAGGATTGCAAGGTTCCTCACCCTTTGCTTCAGAAGGCTTCAACGGTGATCGGCCGTTTGCTCTTCCTAGGAACGGAGGCGAATGTTAATAACGAACCCAATGTTATTAATATTAAAACGCTGATTGTACAATGTACTTAAAGGCCGATTAAGCAAAATCCATAGTTATATCCAAATTTAGTCATACTTTGAATAGACCCATTGAAATCAAAGGGACTTAATTTAGTCATGATTCATTCAAATCCTATTGATTTCAATAGGTTTTTCCTAAGTGTAACTAAACCTCGCTCCAACCTATGCAGCTCTCCCCAATAAGGCTTGTGCAGGAGAATGTCCCAGACCGGAGAATTGTATCTACGGAGTTCATTCACAAATTGGTCACTCTTTCATGTCTTTAAAAGGCAGGCGGGAGGAGGGGAAGATGCGGAGAAAAGCAGCAGCCAAGCACCCAGGTGTGCCAAAGCAACGTTGTTCTCTACTGCGGAATAAAAACTTCTGCTCCTTAATCATAAATGTGAGGCGGGGTGGGGGAGGCTGTGGTTACTCGATGGTGAAAGAAAAACACACTACACTTGCTCAGAGGCAGTTTCATTTTATTCTTAATTCACTTGGTTCAAGGCTTGCATTGAAAACAGTCAATGCAGATGAACTCTAAGCCTGTGCTTTGCTTGAGTAAAGATTCCTGAAGCATATTTCTCAGCAGAAAAATTAGCACGCACACACACAAACACTTTTAAGGCGATTAGTTTTCATCCTTTGCCATTCCAAAATATGGAGATTATCTTGTGATAGTGCATTAATTTCCTGCCTTGAATTTCTATTATTTGTAGAACTAACAACCCTCACCCTCCATGTGCTACTTATGTAACAGATGAAGCAGGTTACCTACGCCTCAATAAATATATTAGACTACAGACTGCCTGATATCTTCTCAGGCAAGTCCCACTGAATCCCCGCCCCCAGTCAGTGGAAGCTGGTGGCTCTGATTTCGGTGGGGCTGTGAATCCATCCTGGGTTTCAGTTAGAGCCAGCTAGAACGCTAAATAAGCTATTCAAGGTACTGAACTCATTTTGAGGTTAGGATTCAACACTTTGGATAGCTCTTTTAGACTTCTGGCTGGTTCTGTGTTTATAATACTCTGATATCTTTCCATTCAGCCATGAAGAGAACTGTGTAACTGAAAAGCCTGTATGACCCCACATCACAGATGTGCAACTTGTGGTGTTCCAGATAATTTGGCCTACAACTCCAATCCTGTCTCATCGTTGCCTATGTTGGCTATAGATGATGGGAATTGACAGCCAAAAGATCTGGAGAGTCACAAGTTGCCCTCTCCTGCTCTACCTTAAGCAAAGTTTGTCTAACGGATAGATGTTATTTCACCTAATTTCTGCCTTCTGAGATTAGCACAACGGGGCTGGTGGACTTCTGTTAAAGTGATCAAAGTTGACCATACTGTTATAAGAGTTGCAGCCAGGGTCATATTTATGCCTGTAGACAGTGGAGGCTGATGGCTCTGATGGGGAGACATGATAGCACTCTTCAAATACTTAAAAGGTTGTCACACAGAGGAGGGCCAGGATCTCTTCTCGATCCTCCCAGAGTGCAGGACATGAAATAATGGGCTCAAGTTAAAGGAAGCCAGATTCCAGCTGGACATCAGGAAAAACTTCCTGACTGTTAGAGCAGTACAACAATGGAATCAGTTACCTGGGTAGGTTGTGGGCTCTCCCACACTACAGGCCTTCAAGAGGCAGCTGGACAACCATCTGTCAGGGATGCTTTCGGGTGGATTCCTGCATTGAGCAGGGGGTTGGACTCAATGGCCTTGTAGGCTCCTTCCAACTCTGCTATTCTATGATTCTATGATGGCAGTAGGGTGGTGAATCTGCTCTCAGATTCAGTCAAAACTCTAAAGGAGCTTTCCATGGTGCTGAATCTAGTTTTGGGGATAGGGTTCAGCACCTTGGATAGCTTTTTTTAGGATTCTGACTGGTTCTGAATGAAACCCAGAGCGGATTTACCCCTCCATGACATTGGAGCCACCAGCCTCCACTGCCTATAGACTAGCCTTCCCCAACTTGGTACCCACCAGATGTGTCAGACTACTACTCCCATAAATCCAACCAGCATGGTCATGCTGACAGGGGGATGATGGGAGTTGTAGTCTCACACATCTTGAATGCAACATGTTAGGAAAGGCTGCTGTAGAATGTAGATTTTGTCAACACACTCCTTGCCTTTCTGCTACACATTTAAGGCATAATCCTATGCATGTTTAGACAGAAAAAAAGTCCTACACCTCCCAGCATTCCTTAGCCAGCATAGGATGCTGGAGTTGAAGGATTTTTTCCTGTCTAAACATGCATAGGATTGCACCCTTAACCTTTTAAAGTGGCACTTTCAATGGCACAGTAAGATAAGGAAGGCGTCTTCCTAAGCTTATTATTTTATTTAGTTAGTTACTGTATATACCAGCTGCCAATAATTTAGGTCACTGGTTAGCTCACAAAAATAAAATGATATCATAAAATATTTTTAAAAATATCATAAAAACAATTGCAGCACAAATGTTTCCAGCAGAGCTCAATTTCAAAGCATAACTAACCCCCCACTAAAAAACACAATATACAACCAGTGGGATAAAAATAATAATCAGATTTTTAAATTATACACCTTAAAAAGCCTGAAAGAATAAAAAGTCCTCAAGTGGCACAGAAAAGACCATAATAAAGGTGCCAAGGGACCCTCTCTGGGGAGACTATTCCATACCCAGGGTGTCACCACCAAGAAGGCCCTCTTCCTAGTGGCCTCTCACCTAATAGGCAACCCAAGTAGCGTACTTCATAGCCAGCAAATTGAATGGCTTTAAAAGGGGATTAGACAAATTCCTGGAGGAGAAGGGGATCAATGGTTACTTGTCCTGATGGCTGTATGCCACCTCCAGTATCAGAGGCAGTATGCCTATGTGCACCAGTTGCTGGGGAACATGGGCAGGAGGGTGCTGTTGCACTCATGTTCTGCTTGTGGGTTTCCCGTGGGCAGCTGCTTGGCTACTATGTGAAGAGGGTGCTGGACTTGATGGACCTTTGGTCTGATCCAGCATGACTCTTCTTATATTCTTATGTACTCTCCTGGAGGTAAATTCCCTTGAAACCAGTGGGATTTACAGCCCCATTACATCTTTAGGATAAAGTTGCCAAACAGCTGAAGGGCTCGTTTTGCAGATACTGCTAGAGAGAATCTCGATGAGGCATTTTGATGCATGATTTTGTGACCTTTGAATTAACAACTAATATATGCGACTTTCTCCACTGCATTCTGGCTTTCTCAAAATGATAATATTAGAGCTGCCTTCTCCAACCTGATGCTCTCCAGATGTGTTGGATTACAACTGGAGGATGCTAGGAGTCAACGTCCAACACATCTGGAGGGTGCCCGGTTGAGGAAGGCTTTACTAGAGCACATTTAACAAAGCTTTGAGCAATGCGTACAAGATGGGATGAGGACGGTAACAAGCTTGACACCCCCCCAAAAAAAAACACCTCTGTGAAACACCCAAGCTTGCTAATTCATCAAGGCATGCAACAGCTAGCTTCAAATGTTAGCATTTCCATAAAAGTTGTGATAAAGGTTCTGAGATGAAATCTATGCAAACCATCCATTTATCATTGTAATGAATTGAGGTAATAATGAATTGCATCACAATATTTGTGTAATGCAGCAGCCTGTCCCCTCCCCCACAAACAAACAAACAAACAAGGCAGTTATGTGGAGAACTGTAATATGGTTCTCATTTTAAAATATTTTCTCCCATTGCCTGACAGGCAGATCCCTGGAGCCAAAATACTAAACACAGGAAATGATGCAGTTTGCCTTATGAAGAATTTCAAGTCAGTTGTCCATTAAATTACATTTTAAAATTTTAAGATAAACATCACACTGACTGGGGCGGGTGGCAGAGGTATAGAAAAGACATTAAACTTAAGGCCTAGGCAAATAGAAAATGGGCTTTTGTTGTCTGCCCCAGGATAGGCAGCCCAGTGCTAAATTTTGGAAGCAAGTCCAGTTGACCTCTCTATATATCTTAGTGAAGGAATGTGTCAACCCATGAAGTAATAAAAAGCAATGGTGTATAAAATAATAATAATAATAATAATAATAATAATAATAATGTGTCAGAGAAGCAAGGGCAGCCTGATCATGAAGTCAGCTGAAGACCCTGTGCAGAGACTGAATTTTGAATGCAATTTAGGGGAAGCAAAAATGGAACAAAGGTGGAATTATCAGGATTCTGAATCTAATAACAAGCCTACTCCCCTTCCACAATGAGAGAATTGTGTACTACGCACACCTATGTGCGTGCCTGCAATCATTATATGCTTACATGCACACTATTAAATACAGCTGGAATTATGCCAGCCTACATGGAGGTTCCTGGCTACCACTGCTGTTAGAAACCCCATTACAATTTAGTTAACCCCATCAGTCAGAAGACCACGAAGAATCTTGATACACACATGCACATGGGGAAGTAGCACATGCTTTGTATGCAGAATGTCACAGCTTCAATCTCTAGAATCTCGAGTCCCCTTTTTCTTGCTAGAAATGTGGGGTACAAATGAAATTAATCAATCAATAAATCTCCAGGTGGGGTTGGGGAAGGCCCCCACCCCAAATGCTAAAGAACGTGACACTTTTAAGGATTTTTTAAAAACCCTCTTCCTTTTTCATTAGAATTTGCCCCATTTTAGCCCATAACCCAACCTCTTCTTTGTCACATGTTTACTTCTCCTTGAGCCCTTTGAACTGTGGAATACTTAATAGATGGTGGGAGCAGGGGACTCCCCATCATCCATGCCTTGCTATGGTACGGCATTGAGTACAGGCTATTGTTAAGAACCAAGATTCCATGCACTGAGTGTGGGGTTTAGAAACACGTCCCATTTTTACGGTCGCCAAGTAATCATAATATATTGGATTATGAATATCTCAAATTTCATATTCCTACCTATCCTAGAAGTATCTTAAGAGTTTTGATACTCCCCTTCCATTAATGGGTGAGCAGTAAGAGCTTTAAATTTAAAATATGCAGGTATTTTTGGCCACAAGCCTTTGGCCTTTAGCCCCACGCACCACTGGAATGGAGTCCCTGAGAGCTTCTCTGAAATTAAATTCAGCTTTTGGACTGAAAAAAAATTCTGCACCCCTGCAGTAGATCCTGATCCACCTTCTGCTCACACCCACCATAGAACACAAATGCAGCACATAACCATACACCTCTGAACTCCAGAACTCTGGAAATGAGAGGTAATCTAGCTTTTGCATCTGCAGTAACCCAGAAGCCCTCACACAACAGCAGTCACGCTCAATTACAGAAGAGATATGGTTGTGCACCCACTCACTGAAGGGGGTAGCAAAACTGTTAAAATACTTCTACAACAGGCAGAAAAATGAAATGTGGGCTATAGGACCTGTAGGTCCTATGAAAGGTTTACAAAGTATTGGAGACAGAATAATCTGTATATTAACCAATTGTGTGTTTTCACCTGGTTTTCTAGACAGGGTCAAGAAGAACAGTGGCCATCATACCCAAGGCTGCCTACATAGTTCTCCCCCTTTATCCTCACAATAGCCCTGTGAGGTAGGTTAGGCTGAGAAGTAGTGAGTGACCCATGGCCATCCAGTGAACTTCATGTCTGACTTGGGATATAAACATGGATCCCCTTAGTTTAGTCTTACATTTTACCTATTACACCACACTGACTGGTAGGTTAGGAAAGCACTCCTGCAAGTATTACTTCCAGGGCAGGCTCCCAGTTCTCCCCATCACTGGTAATCAACACCAAGGTGTGTTAAGAAAGTGCTGCTGTCATTCTAAGTTCTCACTGCTCAAAAACTACTCTTGCAAAGAAACTATTGTGCAAAATAATAATAATAAAAACACACCTCCAAAAACAACAAAACTAGTTCTGCTCCAATAGTCCTTCCCAACCAGCAGAATTCAATGTCTGAATGCATGCTACTGTGCTAGGCTGCAGGTACAGGGCAAAAGAAAAATTGCAATGATCTATTATTTATTTATTCAATAAACAAAAAACCTATGGTTTATAAAACAACGTGAAGGATGTACACTTTTCCACCAAGCACCAAAAAGCGGGGAAATTGGGAGTTAAGGTGCACCAGCCTTAACGCCACATCCTCCCTAAGGAGGCAGAAAGTACCAGTGAAATTCTCATTCTCCCAAAGCAGATAAAACATGAGGACAGGATGGAGAATAGGATATGCAGAGGTGACTGTGGAGTTGTGGAAAACTGATGACGAACAACTTAGAGCCACCTACTTCTTTTTTTGTTTAGAGCAGCCCTTCCCCAACCTGGTGAGATGCATCCAAAAGGTTAGCTTCTTTCCACCTGGCTATCCCAAAGCACATATCCCATATGACATGGATGTACTTTGGAAAAGGCAGATGGAAAGAAGCTAACCTTTTGGATGGATTTCTCAATGTGAGCTAATAGTGTAAGGCTGCAGCATACAAGGCAAATGCAGTTTTCGGAAGCAGTATTTTAAAATGCATTAAAATCTCTGATGTGGCTATTACATGTGACTTCCAAGTCATATGTAATAGGCACGTCTGAGATTTAAAAGCTCCACCACCACTTAACGCCCCCTCCCACACCACTTACCTGCTCCGTTGCTGTCGGGCCTGGGCTTGAACTGAGCTCCCTGGTCAACCAGGAAGCAAGGCCGCAGGTGCGTCCTTCCTTCTGGTTTGACCAGGGAACTTGATTCAAGGCCGCACCCGGCTGACACGGAGGAGGTAAGAACCACCCACCCCGGCCTGTCCCCTTACCTGGCTCCGCTGCCACTGCACAGAGTGCGGTGGCAGCAGATCTAGTCAAGCCCACCCCCTGCCCACTTCACTTACCTGCTCTGTCGGCGTTGTGCCCAGGCTTGAACTGAGCGCCCTGGCCCAACCAGAAGCAGGGCCACACCTGCGGCCTTCCTTCCTGGTGGATCTGGGGGCTCAATTTAAACCCAGGACCAGTGCTGACAGATTCAAGCCTGGGGCCACCGGAGAAGGTGACTGAAGTGGGGCAGGGGTGCCAAGGCACAGGCAACCCCTGCCCCACTTCAGTTACCTTCCCTGGCGGGACCAGGCTACCTTTGCCCGCTGACGCAGGAGAAGGTAGACCAACACCCCGTCCACTTGAGCCACTTCAGTCACCTTCTCCAGCGGGCCCGGGCTACCAGGCCCGCTGCCGTCAGAGCAGGTAGACCATCCCCCTGAGCCCCACTTCAGTTACCTTGAACGTAACTGAAGTCTCAGGAGGGTGATTGAAGTGGCTCTTGCGGAACGGGGGGTTGTTCTGCCTTCTCCTGCGCCAGCGGGCTTGGTAGCCCAGTCCCACTAGAGAACGTAAATTAAGTGGGGCGGGGGTTGCCCAGGCACAGGCAACCCCGCCCCACTTCAGTTACCTTCCCTGGCGGGACCGGGCTACCTTAGCTTGCTGACGCCAGAGAAGGTAGAACAACCCCCCCGTCCCTCCTGAGACACTTGTTACCTTCTCCGGCGGGCCCAGGCTACCAAGCCCACTGGCGCCAGAGAAGGTAGACCAACTCCTGTCCCTGGGCAACCCCCTGGGCAACCCCCTCCCCACTTCAGTTATGGGGTTGGTCTACCTTCTCCAGCGTCAGCGGGCGAAGGTAGCCGGGCCCGCCAGAAAAGTAGACCAACCTCCCCACGTCCCCCTGAGTCACTTCAGTCGCCTCTCTCTGGCGGGACCGGGCTACCTGCCCCGCTGCTGCCAGAGCAGGTAGACCACCCCCTGAACTCCATTCCACTTACCTTGAACATAAGTCTCAGGAGGGATGGGGGTTGGTCTACCATTTTCGGCGTCAGCAGGCCTCGTAGCCCGGACCCTACAGAGAGGGTGACTGAAGTGGCTCTTGCGGAACAGCAGGTTGGTCTACCTTCTTGGGCGTCACTGGGCGAAGGTAGCACAGTCCCACCACAGAAGGCGGGACCGGGCTACCAAGCCTGCTGGCGCTGGAGAAGGTAGACCAACCCTCCGTTCCGCAAGAGCCACTTCAGTCACCTTCTCTGGTGGGCCCGAGCTACCAGGCCCGCTGCCGCTGGAGCAGGTAGACTACCCCCTCAGCGGGTTTGGTAGCCTGGGCCTGCCAGAGAACGTAACTGAAGTGGGGTGGGGGTTGCATAGGTACCCCCTGCCCCACTTCAGTTACCTTCTCTGGTGGGACCGGGCTACGAAGCCCGCTGATGCCGGAGAAGGTAGACCAATCCCCCTTTCCGCAAAAGCCACGAGTCTCCTTCTGCAGCTGGTCCACAGCTGCAGGAGACTCGTCGCTTTTGTGGAAAGGGGGATTGGTCTACCTTCTCCGGCATCAGCGGGCTTCGTAGCCCGGTCCCACCAGAGAAGGTAACTGACTTAAAACAAGGTAACTGACTTAAAACAAAACACCAAACCCTCCAAATTAATTATTGCATATATGAGGGAGGGAGGGTACAGTGCACAATTTGACATTATTTTAATTATTTTAAAAATAGTACCATTTTGTGTCCCTCACCATGTGCCCTTTCCAAACCATCATTGGGTAACATAAGAATATAGGAAGAGCCTTTCTGGATCCGACCAAAGGTCTATCTAATGCTGTCTATCCTGTTTCCCTCACTGGCCAACTGGATGCACATGGGAAGTACAGAAGCAAGACATGAGGTCAATAGTCCTCACTTGCTGTTGTTAACCAGCAACTGGTATTCAGAGGTACCTGGCCTCTGATCTTGAAGGAATACTACATAGCCATCAGGGCTGGTAGCCATTGATGGACTTATCCTCTAAGAATTTGTCTAATCCCCTTTTTAAAGCCATCCAAGTTGGTGGCCATCACTATATTTTGTGGTAGCGAATTCCATAGCTTAACTATGTGCTGTGTGAAGAAGCACTTCCTTTTATCTGACCTGTATCTCTTACCATTCAGTTTCATTGTATGATGACCCCAGGATTTTGTATTTTGAGATAAATAATTTCCCCCTATCCATTTGCTCTACACCATGCATAATTATATAAGCATCTGTGCCCCTCCCCCATACTCATCTTCCCCCCCATCCCTAAATGGCTCATATCCCCATAGGGGAGTTGCTCCAGACCCCTAATTTTGTGTGCACTTTTCTGCACTTTCTATAGCTCTACAATATCCTTTTCGGAACGTGGAGACCAGAATTTAATGAAGTGTTCAAAGTGTGATCTCACCAAAGATTTGTATAAAAGCATACAATACCGGCAGTTCTGTTTTAAGTTCCTTTCCTAATGATCCCTAGCCTGGAATTTGCCTTTTCCACAGCTGCTGCACACTGGGTTGATGGTTCATGGAGCTATCCATCATGACTTCAAGATCTCTTTCCTGTTCTGTCACCACCAGCTCTGAACCCATCAGTGTATATTTGAAATAAAGCTTCCCCTCCCCACCCCCCATCCAACCACATTTGCCATTTTATTACATACTCACCCATTTTGGGGAGATCCTTATGGACCTCTTTGCAACCCCATTTTGTTTTTATCATTTTGAATAATTTGGTGTTGTCAACAAACATGTTCACCTAATTGCTCCCTGTTAACTCTGGGTCATTTATGAATTACTCAAAAAGCACATGTCCCAATGTGGATCCTTGGGGAAACATGCTTCTTACATCCCTCCATTATGAGAACTGACAATTTATTCCTACACTCTGCTTCCTGATTGTTAGTTACTGATGGACCCATCCTTTTATTCTATGACTGATAAGTTTACTCAGGAGCTTTTGGTGAAAGATTTTGTCAAAAGATTTTTTTACATCCAAGCATATTATGTCTACCAGAACACCACTATCCATGTGCATATTGGCACCTCCAAACTTAAAAAAGTTAGTGAGACAGGGCTTATTTTGGCAAAAGCCACACTGATGTTCTTCAGTAAGGCTCAATCTTCTAGATGCCTGACAATTTTATCTTTAATAATCTACCAGTTTTCCTGGAACAGACATTAAACTAACTGGAAAGTAATTTCCTGAATCCTCCTCAGAGTCCCCTCCTTTTTAAAATGATATTCAATGGATCATTTTCCAGTCCTGTAATACAAGTTACATATTTTTGTTAGAAGATCAACAATTTCACATTTGAGCTCTTTAAGTACTCTTGAGTCAATACCATGCAGGCCCGGTGATTTGTTAACTTTCATTTTGTCAATAAAGCCTCAAATGTTTATCTCTTGACACTACTATTTGCCTCAGTTCTGCAGACTCTCTTCTTGAGAACTGCTGTACAACTTCCACAGAGAAGATAGACTCAAATAATCCCTCCAGCTTTTCTGCTATCTCTTTATCCTCCCTTAACACACCTTTAACTTTCTTGTCATCCAATAGTCCAAACACCTCCTTTGCTGATTTCGTGCTTCTGATGTATTCAAACATTTTTAATGAGGTATAGTTACCAATATGCTTTATAAGATTAATGTACCAGAGACAAAAACAACCAAGGGTCCTATGACAAGGAGGCTGTACCTGCAGTTATATAACTTCAGTGGCATTCAGTTAAATATGAGATATTATTCACCTACTATTGATAGTATAACACACTCCCACAAACCATAATGGTTAAAGCTACTGCTAATTAATATTGCAGTGCTTCCTCACAGGTTCTCCACAAAAGGAATTTACAACACCAATGTCACATTCAGTACTGTCTTGTTTCTAAAATGCTCTTGTACACAAGGCTTGCTTCCTGGAGTTACAAGAGCTGAAATTAATTTGACCTCTTTCCTAAATCCACCTAAAAGTTCTTCTAGAAGAATTCTGGTGTTGTGTAGTCACTGAGAATTGGATCCACAGTTAAGTTGAGAATTGGCCCCATTGAAATCAATGGGAGGAATTAGTCATGGCTAACTTAAGTCCAATTTATCTGGGTCTACTCTAAACATGACCAAGTCTGAATCCAACCTTGAATGTTTAATATTCAACACCAGTATTTCACATTCATCAGTACATGATACTTTGATTTCAGTTTTTCATCATTCACAATATTTGTTGATATTGCTATCTTTTAATGCTTTCTATGACTGTATTTTGCAGCTATTCCATGTATTTAATGTTTAATAGTGATTGTTTCTATAAAGAGGGGTGTGCAGATATTCTTGGATCTGGCCTTGTTACTAGATGCTTAGGTGATTCTTGTGACCTGGTGCACTTTTGCCCAACCTACATGCATAAGTTGCATCTTGTCTGACTGATGTAACATGCTCTAGGCGGGGCTGCCCTTGAAAATGCTCAGAAACTTTATCAGTATAAGAATGCAGCTGCTAACATTTTGACGGAGACAAAGTGCTGGGATCATATGAGCTCTTCATTGTGTCCGCTGGACTGGCTGCCAACTAGTTTCCAAGTGCGGTTCAAGGTTTTGTTTATTACCTTAAAGCCCTAAATAGTTTGGAACGAGGCTACTAATTATTGAGATTAATAAACAATTCTTATTATTGTCTAATTATTAATTATTGTAAGCTACTTTGAGAGCTTTTTACTGAAGAGCTGGACAAAAATGCTTTAACAATAACTACTACTGCTATTACTAATAATTCTTAAAGGACAGTTTCCTCCCATGTGAATTGACTGATCAGCTATTAAGATCAGCTATTGCACCCCTCTTGCATGTGCCATTGCCTTCAGAGGCATGGTTGATGGCAAGGCATGTCAGGGCTTTCTCTGTGGTGGCACCTGTATGTGGAAGTCCCTGCCCCCAGGAGGTTGGGCTGTCTTCCTCTGTCTGAGTTCTACTGGCAACTGAAGACATATAACTTTAAACAAGCTTTTGATTCGGTTGTTGCTTAGTTTACTTTATTGATGGTTAGTTTCGGCCCATCATGTTTTTGCCCTAATTATGCTTTTAGTTTGAGAATTTGTGTTTTAATGATGTTGTTACTTTTATGTCTGCTTTTTTATTTTGTAAGCCATTTTGCACAACACCATTTTGAAGAGCTAAAGTGGCATCTAATTTTTTTTCATATAAATAAATAATAAATAAAATATTAAAAATAAGAACATCATTTAAAATAGATGCAAAACTATTATATTAGCAGGAGGACATTGTACTGAAATAGAACCATTTTCTTTGCTGGTCCAAACACTGAAGAACAGTATAAGGCAGCTTTCCCCAACTGGGTGATCTCCAGAAGTTTTGGACAAAATAATAATCATCTGTGGCCCCGTTCAGAAGACACCTTAAACCACGGCTTTAACCATGGTGGTTAATCCAGAAAGCCAGGCTGTGTTCAGAAGACACCTTAAACCATGGCTTTAACCATGTTGAATAAGGCTTTCTGGCTTAACCACTGTGGTTAAAGCCGTGGTTTAAGGTGTCTTCTGAATGGGGCCCACATCTTACTGAGGATGATAGGAGTTGCAGTCCAACATCTGGAGGGCACCAGATTGGGGAAGGCTGGTATAAGGGGCTTGCACAGGAGAACTTCCCTGTGGCTTATGCCTACTATGAGCTAAGTCAAAGGAATACAAATACCTTTAGGGAGCAATCCTATGCATGTTTAGATGGGGAAAAAAGTCCTACAACTCCCAGCATTCCCCAACCAGCATGGCTGGCTGGGGAATGCAGGGAGTGATAGAACTTCCCTCACCCCATCTAAATATGCACAGGATGGTGCCTTTAGGCTTAAAAGGAACCAGAGTTTAATTTTGGGATATTTGAAACTGTATAAGGGAGAAATGGACTGCACGTTTGATGCTGTGCATTCACCTTACCATCCAATAATACCTGCACACATATCTATAATTAAGTGGGACATTCAAACCTGGGGCTTTTCCTTCCTAAAACATAAGCAGTGCCCTTTGAGCAGATGGGGATGATACTGATACTGTGTCACATAGGCACAAAAGAGCAAATATTACCTTACAGGTAAGATCCAAAATTACAGGAAACACGGCTGTGTTTCCTGTAGTTAAGGACGGTCAGTAAAAAGCATTCCACCATGTTAAAAGGAGTTACTGGGGGGTGGGTCTACCTAGCATTCTAAAATGAAAAATATTTCACCAATCTTTCTGAAACGGAGACCTGCCAGAAAGAAATGCTGGTTTTTCATGCCCTGCGCATTTCAAGAAGATTGGTGAAGTATTCAGGGCAGGGTGGTTTATTTAGTTCAAACGACAAAAGGGGAGAAAGCCTCTCTGTTTCAAACGGACTCATCTACTTCCGGGTTGGCGACCCTTTTTTTGCGCACAAAAAGCTCTGAATTGGGACCCTTATCATGCAATCCAATAGTAGGATTGTGTTCCCCTGTTCTTCTAGTTGGTGGAATGGCCTTTCTTTTTAAAAAATTCATTTCCGTCTATTTTTAATTATTATTTTTTGCATCCAGTGTTAGTCTATGGGAAGCTGTTAAGCTAACACATGCGTATAAGCTTCCCAGGAGGTAGCCCAGGCCAGCCGCTGCCAGAGAAGGTAAGTGAAGTGGGGAGAGGGTTGCCTGGGCCCGCTGCGACGGGGAGCCTACCTTCTCTGGCAGCGGCGGACCTGGTAGCCCGGGCTCGCTGCTGCCGCAGAAGGTAAGTGAAGTGGGGGGGTTGGTCTCAAGTGGCTTTTGCGGAACGGGGGGTTGGTCTACCTTCTCCAGCGTCAGCGGGCTTCATATCCCAGTCCCGCAAGAGAAGGTAACTGAAGTGGGGCAGGGGTTGCCTGTACCTGGGCAACCCCCACCCCACTTCAGTTACATTGTCAGTGGGCCTGGGCTACCGAGCCCACTGGTGACGGAGAAGGCATACCAACCCCCGTCCTGCAAGACCCACTTCAGTCACCTTCTCTGGTGGGCCTGGGCTACCAGGCCCGCTGCTGCTGGAGCAGGTAGACCACCCCCTGAGCCCCACTCCAGGCAACCCCCGCCCCATTTCAGTTATCTTTTCTGGTGGGACCAGGCTACCTTCGCCAGCTACCTCCAGAGAAGGTAGACCAACCCCCCGTCTTGCAAGAGCCACTTGTCACCTTCTCTGGCAGTCTCAGGCTACCGAGCCTGCTGCCTCTGGAGAAGGTAGACCAACCCCCCGTCCCTCCTGAGACCAGTTATGCTCAAGGTAACTGGAGTGGGGCTCAGGAGATGGTCTACCTGTTCCGGCGGCAGCGGGCCTGGTAGCCTGGTCCCGTCAGAGAGAGGCAACTGAAGTGGCTCAAGCGGAAGGAGGGGTTGGTCTACCTTCTCCAGCATCAGCAGGCAAAGGTAGCCCAGGCCCGCCAGAAAAGGTGATAAGCAGCTCAGGAGGACAGGGGGTTGGTCTACCTTCTCCAGTGTCCGCGGGCTTGGTAGCCCAGTCCCACCAGAGAAGGTAACTTAAGTGGGATGGGGTTGCCTGCGCCTGGGCAACCCCCACCCCACTTCAGTTATGTTCTCCGGCGGGCCAGGCTACCACGCACGCTGCCTCAGGAGAAGGTAGACCAACCCCCGTACTTCCTGAGACTTCAGTTACGTTAAAGGTAACTGGAGTGGGGGGGTCAGGGGGATGGTCTATCTGCTCCAGCAGCAGTGGGCCTGGTAGTTTGGGCCCACCGGAGGTGACTGAAGTGGCTCAGGGGGACGGGGTGGTGGTCTACCTTCTCCGGCATCAGCAGGCTTGGTAGCCTGGGCCCACCAGAGGTGTCGGAAATGCCTTTGTGGAATAGGGGGTTGGTCTACCTGCTTCGGAGCCAGATAGACCAACCCTTGTCCTACGAGAGCCACTTGTCTCCTTTGGTGGGCCCGGGCTACTAGGCCCGCAGCCGCCGGAGAAGGTAGACCACCCCCCGTCCCTCCTGTTACTTCAGTTATGTTCAAGGAAACTGGAGTGGGGCTCAGGGGGTGGTCTACCTGCTCTGGGGGCAGCGGGCCTGGTAGCCCGGGCCCGCCAGAGAAGGCGACTGAAGCAGCTCAGCCGAATGAGGGGTTGGTCTACCTTCTCCTACGTCAGCAGCCAAAGGTAGCCCGGTCCCTCCAGAGAAGGTAACTGAAGTGGGGCAGGGGTTGCCTATGCCTGGGCAACCCCTGCCCCACTTCAGTCACCTTCTCCGGTGGGCCCAGGCTTGAATCTGTCGGCGCTGGTCCTGGGTTTAAATTGAGCCCCCAGATCCACCAGGAAGGAAGGCTGCAGGTGCGGCCCTGCTTCTGGTTGGGCCAGGGCGCTCAGTTCAAGCCTGGGCACAGCGCCGACAGAGCAGGTAAGTGAAGTGGACAGGGGGTGGGCTTGACTAGATCTGCTGCCACCACACTCTGTGCAGTGGCAGCGGAGCCAGGTAAGGGGACAGGCCGGGGTGGGTGGTTCTTACCTCCTCCGTGTCAGCCGGGTGCGGCCTTGAATCAAGTTCCCTGGTCAAACCAGAAGGAAGGACGCACCTGCGGCCTTGCTTCCTGGTTAACCATGGAGCTCAGTTCAAGCCCAGGCCCGACAGCAACGGAGCAGGTAAGTGGTGTGGGAGGGGGCGTTAAGTGGTGGTGGGGCTTTTAAATCTCAGACGTGCCTATTACATATGACTTGGAAGTCACATGTAATAGCCACATCAGAGATTTTAATGCATTTTAAAATACTGCTTCCGAAAACTGCATTTGCCTTGTATGCTGCAGCCTTACACTGTTAGCTCACATTGAGAAATCCATCCATAAGGTTAGCTTCTTTCCATCTGCCTTTTCCAAAATACATCCAAGTCATATGGGTTATGTGCTTTGGGATATGTGTGTGGCCTTGCTTCTGGGTGCACCAGGGCGCTCAGTTCAAGCCCGGGCCCAGCAACGACACAGCAGGTAAGTGGGGTGGGGTGGGGTAGGGTGGGGGCTTGCCTGGAGCTGCCGCACTACGTTCCCCATCCTGCTGTCCCAGAATTCCTGACCATGGGACATACTGACTTGCAATGATGGATCATCGTAGTCCAACACCTTTGGAGGGCACCAGGTTGGGGAAGGGCTGCTCTAAACAAAAAAAGAAGTAGGTGGCTCTAAGTTGTTCGTCATCAGTTTTCCACAACCCCACAGTCACCTCTGCATATCCTATTCTCCATCCTGTCCTCATGGTTTATCTGCTTTGGCAGAATGAGAATTTCACTGGTACTTTCTGCCTCCTTAGGGAGGATGTGGCGTTAAGGCTGGTGAGCCTTAACTCCCAATTTCCCCGCTTTTTGGTGCTTGGTGGAAAAGTGTACATCCTTAATGTTGTTTTATAAACCGTAGGTTTTTTGTTTATTGAATATGGTATTAAGCTTCCCATAAATCCCGTGCTGTCAATGATATTTACCCATGAGTAAATAGCATTAGGGTACCAGATATAACCCACAGTAGCCTTCTTCCATCTGATGCGCTCCTGATCTATGTTGGACTACAACTCCCATTATCCCCAGTCACTGATTGGGGAGGATGGGAGTTGCAGTTTTGCAGGTCTAGAGGATGCCAGGTTAGAGAAGGCTGAGCTACAGAACGCTAGAAAACTGCAAATCTCATGACTATCCCTTTCCTGTGCTTTTTTTTTTTTTAAAAAAGTACACATTTTCAGCACTTTACGGGCTTTTGTTTTTTTCCCGTTAATAGTATTAAAATAGCTCTTTTAAAGTCAATACCATGCATCAGGAAAATAATCGCTGGGGTGATTCTGATGCATTCTCCTTTAAAACTATTCCTCCCCCGCCTTTCCTTAGAGAGTGGGAAATAATGTGCAAAAAAATAGGTGGTACTTATGGCTTTAGAAGTAAAATAAAATGACTATATGTGTTCCGTTTGGCAAAAGATGTCAGCAGGGCAATTATAGAGAGAGTTAATGCTTTTTTTTTTTTTAGAAAATATGCATTCCTCTATAGGGCATTAAAAAAACCGAGGTGGGCGTATTGGTTAACCTCTCCCTTTAGAAGAAAATAAAGACTATATTTTGGTGGGAGGGCGAGATGAAAATGGCAGCACCCGTGGCAACAAGATTCGTAAAAATGAATGAATGCTTCCTTAGTATTATCACCACCTCCAGCTCAATTTCCTTTTCCCTGGTTATATTTTAGGCCTCGAAATGGAAGCCCGTTAAACAAACGGGTATGTCTCTGGGAAGTCAATAGATGGGTTTATAATGGCGGCCTACTTATCATTAGATGTCATATTGACATACGCGTCATAATGATAACGGAGATGTTAATTTGCAAGGCTGACCTGCAGCCCTCAGATTTCTTCTGCTTGTTCGCAACAGCGGACTCCTAGTTAACACTTGAGATGACCTCTAAGCGGCGCTGTGTGGTCAAATACACACATCTGTATTTGTAAAGGACTAAGAAGCACACATACAGGGGCCCGATCCATTATTTTGCGATGTCCTTTCACTGGAATCTCTTTCGTGAACTGGATAAAAATGTTGACATTGCAATCTTGTAGGTGCCTATTCAGAAGTAAGCCCCACTGGGTTCAATGGGACTTACTCGCAGCTAAATTACAGGAGTGCAGCCTTAAAATGCAATCCCTACAAGTAAACTCAGTAGGATTTATTTCCAGGTAAGAGTGTATAGCATTAGAGACTTCAAGTATTTTAATGGATTGAGATGGGATTGGGGAGGGGAATGTGCTTTAATTAAATTAAATTAAATTAAGTTAAATTTAGGTTATATAACAGTCTTGCAACAGAAATACAAATACTGTTTTAAAATCAAGGAAGGGATGAATGGCTGGGATGCGGCATGAGTAATTTATATCGGGACTGACTGTTTTTACTTTCATAGATACAACTTTTTTCTGCTTTTCTTTAGAAATCTTTTGTGGGTGCCCTAAGGGAGCTGGATCTGTCATTTTAATGTACAAAATTACTATTAATAGCCCTGGAATCGTGTAGTAAAAGTTAGATATGAGGGAGGAAGAAAGAAAGCAAGAAAAAAAGAAAGAGGAAGGAAGTATTTTGTGGGGAGAAACACAAGTAACTATTTTCTCCCCAATTATTTATTGGAATCAATGTCAAGGGAAACTCGGAATACCTACCCTTAGGTTTTTGTTTTTGTTTTTAGCTCCTAGGGAAAAAACAAAAAGGAAAAATATTTACGTTGCAATCCTATGTAATCCTACTCGGAGGTAATTTCCACTTTGTTCGGTGGGACTTAGTCCCAGGTAAGTGTCTTTAGGAAGATAACAGCCGGGACTGTTATCTTCAAACAGTTCCGGCTGCAGCCTTGTTATCTTAGTAGTTGTAGTATAGATTTTTCTATTCACAGTACAAGAATGGCTTTTCTGCATCACACCAAAAGTCAACCTAACCTAGGGCTGTGTCCCTAACAGCGGCCAGTCACATGACTTCACGACAGCAAACACGCCAAGAAATTCTGCAGTTTTGTTACGTGTATGGACATGTATGCAGGTATTCCCTTTCCAGTTACTACTCCCAGGTGTATGATTTTAACAACCACCCTGCCAAGACCGACTAGGGCTGAAATCCTTTGTAGAGTTACTTGGAAGATTGTATGGTTGGAGAGTTGCTTCTGAGTAAAGATGCACAGGATTGGGCTCTGAAATTGCGATTTTATGCACATTTACACGGAAGTAAACACCACTGAACAGAGAGGGACTTATTTCTGAGTGAGCATGCACAAAATCGGGCCTAAACACACCGTACTAAGAAGGATTTCCTTGTCAATCAATTTCGAAGTAAATGCATGCTGGTTAAAATCGGACTGCCCAAGTTCCAAAAAGAAAAAGTGGGGGGCAGGGTGAGAGAAGAAGGTAGATATGTGATCTAAAATTAGGCAACTGATAAAAAGTGAATCGAGTTGCATAGGAACATGTGCTCCATATGGATTAATTATTATAATTATCTCTGTTTAGTAAAGCTCAAACATTGTTTCGGACGGTGTACAAAGCTAAAGGGCACACTCCAGTCAAAATTAAGGTCTTTGAAGTCTCCTTGCTAAGGGAGAGTTTTAACCAAGTGTTTAACTCTTCCCTTGAATTCTATGGTTGTTAAAACAATTTCAGTTTTCGCTGCCCTAAATTTGCAGTCTCATGGGCATGTGTTGGGGGCATGTGTAAATGCAACTGACCTCAGTAAGGCTTATTCCTGAGTAAATTTGCATAGGACTGGGATTCACCAAATAATAACAATCTCCTTCAGCTGATGGATCAGGACCCACTTGCTGGGTCTCAGCCTGCCTTAAGATGGCTCACAACTGCCAGCTACTATCTTCCAAATGTATGGTAAAATAATAATAATAATAATAATAATAATAATAATAATAATAATAATAATAAGAAGAAGAAGAAGAAGAAGAAGAAGAAGAAGAAGAAGAAGAAGAAGAAGAAGAAGAAGAAGAAGAAGAAGAATGTCTCCAAATACATGTTTAGGCTAAAGGTGGTCCCCAATTCAAAAAAGAAAGGAAAAAAGAAAGAAAAGAAGACTAATTTAAAGATCATTTAAAGTTCACGTGTATTTAATCTGCTTTTTTAAAAAATAATAATGATAGATTTAAAAGTAGATTATATACACATATATTGATGTTTAAGGCTGTTACTCCTGCATATATGATTCATTTAGAGTCTAAAAGGATCATAAAAACAGGAGTAACAGCCTTCAAAGTTTATGTGTGTAGATATTTTAGACCAACAGTTGCATTACGTCTGTTGTTTAGCACTGGGTATTACGCTTTTGCGTCAGCAAAATGCTCAAAACAGAACGTTATCCATCAATTCAAGAAACATTTCATTCAACACGTGTCAAGGTTTTGAAAAGACCTACATTTTAAAGTGGAGGAAATTATACTTCAACCAAAGTTCATGGTGGTTTGTGGGGTTCCCCTCCCCCTTTTAAACGACCCTGTTAAATTGGTTTCCGCATATGCTTCGGAGCTAGTGATTCGAGCAATTAAGCCTTTCTTTAATTAGCAGGAGTGGAGTTGTTTGTTTTTTTCTTCAGCAAAATGGTTAAGGGCAAAACCTTATCTTTTAAAAAGAAACGTAAATTCACAGCAGGTAGAGAATAAGCAAGATCGCTTCCTTGAGTGTTTTTTTTAATCCAATGCCATAAATTGCCAAAATGTTTTCGAGGGGTTGGTTGGACTAAACCAATGAGTCCTCCATCTGTACGGTTTGTTTTAAACTTTCTTAAATTAGATTCATGCTTTCTTTTTTCTTTTTCTTTTTTAAAGGATGGTTGAGTCACATATAGCTTCGAGGAGCCATAACAGAAGAACTTATTTCCAGTCTGTTTGGGTCGCAAGAGGACTTAGTTTCGAGGGTTTTTGTTTTTAGCCAACGGAGCAGAACCGTATTTCGTTCCAAGGTTATTTCCGGTTTGTTAATGTTCGGAATAATACCGGTGAGTAAAAGATCTTAGGCTGAAGAGACAAATGCCCACAAGGAAGGGATCGTTATAAGCACAAATTTAATTCCTTTAGCTTGGAGGTTTGGGTACAGATTATGACTGCTCTGAGCTGACACAAACCTGGTTTAGCAAACCTGTAATGAATAACTGACCTACACTTTTCTCCCAAGGGCAGTGGGGAGGGAGATATTCTTGGGTTCAGTCAAGATCAAAAAAATTTGAATCATTAATTACAGTCACTAAAGTTGCCCAGGCTGGAGGTTTTGTAAAAAAGCATTTCACTTTAGCCACTTTTAAAAACAACAACAACAACAACCAGACCATCCCATTGTTAACAATGCAGGAGCACGATTTGACCAAAGTTAAGCAATTTAAATCCTATTGATTTTAAAAGGATTGTTAAATTCAGAGCTTAACTCGCTCCCACTGCAATTAATTGAGCTCAGAAGTGTTGTACCTTGGTTGGAGTTTCCAGATACTTAAATGTCTCTTTGTCAACAATGTGACTTTGTCCTTCCCACCCCAATAGCTTATAACCTATTTGTTTTTTCCTAATCTCTATAACCTCTCTCTGTCTCTTTTTGCTTTTTGTGTCGTCGTTAATGTTCATGGTGTGTGGGGTTACGTCGGGGCTAGGGGGTTAGGTAGATCCTGCCAAAGAACTAAACAAATGAACAGGAACTGAAATCCATATCAGGACAAATGGACCATAACCATGATGAAATCGCTTTTTGAGAACAACCCTCCGTGCATAGGTATCTCGTCCCCTATATTCTTTCGCATTCCCCCGCATCCCCCTGGCTTTATGAAGCTAAGTAAACAAGGAAAGTGGAGAAACCTTCAAGCCCAAACCTAGTCGTGTTTATTCATTTGGAAGTCAACTCCACTAAGTTCAACGGTACTCATTTCCAAGTTAAGCGTGAACAAGATTGCAGCCCAACTTTTTTGTCATGGAAGCTGGTGGCTGTGATTTTAACGAGGCTGTGATCTCATTCTGGATTGAGAACCAGTCAGAACCAGCTAAAGCTCTAAAGGAGCTATCCAAGGTGACGAACCCGATCCCCTATCTTGAATTGCTCCTTTAGAGTTTTGGCTGGTTCTGACTGAAATCCAGAAGTGATTCACCAAAATCAGATCTGCCAGCCTCCACTGTGTGCAGAAGACCTTTCCTAGATTCTGCCTCATCTATTTATTGTGATACCTAGAGAGAAAGTCCATTGGCCTCTTCACCTCCCTTCATTCACATTTCACCCGTCTCAATCTCTCTCTCTCTCTCTCTCTCTCTCTCTCTCTCTCTCTCTCTCTCTCTCTCTCTCTCACACACACTCTCTCTCTCTCTCTCTCTCTCTCTCTCTCTCTCTCTCTCTCTCTCTCTCTCCCTCTCCCTCTCCCTTTCCTGCCTGTTTCTCCATCTCTCGGACCATACTTATCGACACACATTCACACACAATCCTAAATTCCTTTGATTCCTGCAGAAATCCTTCATGCCCTGTTATAGAAATAAACAGAGACCGCAAAGGGCTTGACAGGATCGTGCTCAATGAGTTTAAAACCGGGGTGTCAATGCTGCCAGACAACTATACCGAAACATAAAAACAAAGCAGCCCAACACGATTTCGTTGCAGAGACCTTATGGATTCCAGGCTAAGAATCCTCTTTCTTGTCAACGAACAGAGCAGAAAATAAACGGAATCCAATGACTAGGAAATAAATGAACACATCAGTACCGTTGAACTGCTAATATTATCTGGGTACCATTAGTGGGTTGAATCTATTTGCATATGTATATAGGCATAAAGGAATGAAGGTGTAAAAAAGAAAAAGGGGAAAGTTCTCATTAGCACTCATTCAACCAGCTTTTCTTCCTTACGCACCCCTTCCAGGAAAAGAAATAGTACGTCCCAAATGCAGTTCGAAGTTAAGCGTTCTTATTGGTTCTACTTCTGTAGGAAAATTCCATTTAATGGCGCCCCGGGAACGGGCAAAATGGTTTCCTCTCAAGCGAACGCACCAATTAGGAATTCTCTTTGATTTTGAACCGTTTCATCTCGACATCCCCGTACACTTGAGCCTTGGGCGGTTGCTGGTCAACTCAACTGGAAGGTCGTCCTTCACTTGAGCTTGGGGTAGGATCAATGCCTTTCCCCTTGGTCGCTTAGTTTTATGTTTGAACTCATTCCAGCAATAGACAGCAAAGCAGGATTTTATGTGTAACTTACTTTATCTTGTAGGTCACCCAGAGAACTATTGTTAATGGGGAGACTGATAAATGGAGTAAAAACTAAATGAAACTTCTAAAATTCCCTTTAAAATCAGAAATAATATTCGAGTTTTCCTTTCTTCATTTTTTTCTTAAGTAGTAAAGTATTTATAGTAAAAGATGAGTTAAATCTAAATAGTAGTTCTATTTAGAGTAGTCCTACTTACCATAACTAACTTAAGTCTCATTCATTTTAATGGACTTACTCATCAGAGTAGATCAAACATGTGTTGATTTATTTTTTTAATTGCATTTTAAAATAATAATATTTGAATGTGAATTCTTTGCTAGGTACAATGTGAGATTTTTTCCTTTTTTAAGAACTTGAGTTGAAAGAAAATAATTATAAAGGGAATTGGGAAGGGTGTCTCTGGAGGCAACTGACTTGCAAGGAGCACAGGTGTGTCCTACAGACAAGAAGTGCAAGAGGACCATTGCTCCTATGCATTTCCACTGAGCTTGCGCAGGAGAACTTCCCGCTGGGTTAGGCCTTTTTCGATTGGGCCTCCACATTTTCCCTAGGGGCATCCAAGATGTTCAGCACATCCTAGATGACATGGGGAATTTTAGGGTTTAAAATTCGGCTACTTCTTTGCTCCTGAATTTGCAGCCCAATTCTTTTGTTATTTGAATGAGAACCATGCTGGTGCGTCTCTTCTCCTCCCCAATTCTTTCTCGCTTCCACAACTTATTTTTAATTGCCTAAATTACTCCCCACCCCACTTTAAATCCTACTTAGATTTGGTACTCAGCTGACCTATCTGCGAATTATTGTAACCTCTTTCCCAGAGAGAGACCACCTTGAGGGCCAAACGACCAGCCACCTTTCTCCCTCCAACCACTTGTTACAATCCTATGAGAAAGACCAGCTTCTCTTTAGCTTTCCAACGAAAAAATATTCCTCGCAGCTCATTTCATCACTCCACGGGCTATCTATCTATCTATCTATCTACCATCTATCTATCTATCTATCTATTTCATGTGGCAAAGGTTCTGTATATGAACTCTGCGTATAACTCGAGGCATATGAGTATTTTTAAAAAGAAAAGCTTTAAAATTTAAAAAAACAAAACATTTTGCCGGGTTTATTTCTTCCCACCCCTCAACTCACTCCCCCCAGTTTTCGTGTTTCTGAGCCCTCCTTCCCTGCCCCCTCCTTTGCTGGAATTTACCCACCTGGTGGAGTTTTTTCACTTTTACATAGGTCTAATGATGGTGCTTTTTGCAAGAATTTTTTCTCTTTTGCTTCTTCTTCCTCCTCCTCCTCCTCTTCTCTTTTCCCCTCCACCGGTCCATAGTTAGATTTCAGTAGGATAGACATCTCATAATCTCTTTTCTCTGCGAAGTCCGAAGAAGGAGCCGAAGGGTTACAGCGGTGTAAATTCCCGTTAGGAGCGGCGGAAGTTAATTCTTGGCAAGGTGACGGCGGCGGAAAGATGGTCAAAGCCGGTTGCGGAAGGGAGCTGGGGGCGAAGGCTGCCGCGGTCTGCGGCGCTCTGGTCTGGAGCACCGAGAAAACCGGCTCCTTCATCTCCAGGCCGGGGAGAGGAGGAACTTCTGGCTGGACGGTCGTTGGAGGATGTTTCTCAGCCCCGAACTCCAAGCAGGAGACTTCGTGGTCTTTGCGCCTCGAAGCGTACAAGCAAGAAGGCCCCATCTTTGGATCGAGAAACTCATGATGAGGAGGACTTCGCCAACCTGGTGGATGGAAGGGAGGTGGAAGGAACCGCAGTCCGGACTGGTGGCTGTTCATCACTCTTTCCCCCCCATAGAACCGCCACCCCACCCACACCCCGTTGCACTGCAAAGCTTTGCCCAAGGGGGGGGGGGGAGAGGGGATGGGATTTTAAACCCCAGCTGCTGTGTCGGTATGGGCAGTGTGGGGTTTACAGAAAAGATCAGCCTCCCAGGCGACAGCGTTGCGAAAAATGAATATACAGACCCACTCTGTGTGTGTGTATGTGTGCGCGCGAGAGAGGGAGAATGTTTAAGGGAAAAGGTCTCAAGCAATGGACTTATCTGTTAGAAAATGCGTCCGCCGAGCCACTTCCGGCGAGCTGGCCAATCCCAGATGGACATGGCTTCTACGGACATCCCCTGGTGTCAATTTTAATGGCAAACTTTACTGGTTTGCGGAGGGACTCATCTTTTTTTTTTCTTTTGGTGAAAGAAAGACATCTTCGCTGCAGACATCTGTAGCTACAATTCATTCACTTCACACCCTCCCCGCCCCGTCTTCTCCCACCCATTCCCACGAATTATAATCTGTGCGCAACAAAAGGAGCTGAGAATTGTACAGTACTTGGAACTTTGGAAAGCGATCATAACGCTAACAATTTGTTCACATCTGTAGTTTTACGTTTCCTGCCTGTGCGGAGCTGAGTTGCCCTTGAGTGTCATCGCTGAGAAAAGGCCAGCTAGCTACAAGGTTTGGGGGAGAAGGAGAATCTAGCTGGAATGTAGGGTCCTCTGTCTTAATTCTGCCTGAATCATAAAAACTTTGCTGACCCCCAAGCCTAAGTTTTCAGTTAAAAGCTGGCCTCCTCTGCTAAAACACAATGGGTTGGATCCCATTGTAGTCAGAGTAGACCCAATGAAATCAACAGTTGAATTTCAGTAATTCTGCTTTACCTATAGTTAGGTCTGGATCCAACCCAATCCCTTAGTAATAAGCTAGCTCTATTTCAAATGAATTGACATTCAAGAAACTGAGTTCTCTGAGTTGAAAATTTGTAAGAGGCAGGGGAGACAAATTTTCACACCCTTCCTTCATATGAATCATATATTCCGATATTAAGAAATCTAAGAAAAACAGGATGCAGCCACAAGCTGCTTGTTTTGTTTGTTCAAACGAGATGTAAAGTTGCTCCCATAAATATGTAACCACCTGCATGTGTTTCTGTATGTTGGCATGGAGGAGGAGGAGGAGGAGGAGGAGGAGGAGGAGGAGGAGGAGGAGGAGGACAGTTATGTCACCAAAACCCTCTGCAACCATAAAAAACAGAGCCCTGATGGGAAGACCACATTCTTCGACCTGGACCTAATACCATCAGAGTATTCCTTCAGTCGATTTCTGCCTAATATTCAAATTAACCCAGCCTTTGCTAGGGATTGCAGTAGTATATCTGAGAGAATTCAAGTTGCCCTCTAGAGACAAAACAATGAATATATATATATATATATATATATATATATATATATATATATATATATATCTCCAGGCTTTTGTCTCTAGAGGGTTTTTATAACCGCATTCGTAGCGGCAAGCCCCAGCTACTTGGGATTTAATTAAGGCATGTCTGCTCCAGCCCTCTGCTTCTGCTGAGCAAAGGAGTCGGCTTCCCCGCCCCGCTCTGTATATTCATAGAGTCACGACAGAAGTCAGTCATGGCAAGGGGCATTCTAAACACAGACACAGATTGTGCTTATATGGGCGGTATCCGTTCATTCGTTAGTCCGTGATTTTTAAACCTATCGATTAATTTATCAATTAAATATATCAACCCAACTTCCAAAATATACGAAGGACACAATTCTACTGAGGAAAAATCGTCTCAGGGAAAAGCCATGACAATGAATGGGAGCAGCGTGATTGCGTCCTAGCCCCCCTCCAACCCACATTTCATTTTATGCTGAAATCCAAAATATACTTACTAGGGGAAAAGCCCCATTGAGCAGAGTGGAGAATATTTCCTAGTAAATATACTTTACTAGGGCACTGAATAGGGGCTTACAAAAGAGACTCCCCAGGTGGGTTGCATGCCCAGAGACATCCACACTCCTACAGACGGATTTCGGAGTGAACTTTTGGACTAGCACCTGATATGGTTTATGGGAGATTTTGGAGGCCCTTTATAAAGTCTTCCTTACTGAACACGCCCAATATATGCACACAACTGTAGACATAATAAACCCTTTGGAAAGTTTTTGCCTAGGTCAGACAACACTTAAGTAGCCACCTCTGGTTTTCATTGTATCGACTGCGATTTGCTTGGGGAAAGGAGTGTTTCACCTTGTAGTTGTTACTACTCGATTAGGAGACGGGGAGTTCCCTGCACAACTTTTTAACCTCACTCCGAAACCGTAATAATAAAGTTTCGTGGAAGCACCGAAGTCCCATTGAGGTCAACGAGAATGTCTCCTTTAAACGGGACGCCATGCCGCGGGAAAGTATTGTGAGGAGGGCCACTGAATTGAATGGAAGCCGAGCAATTCATAGTACTGAATTGCCCCGTAAAATTTCCCCCGGAAGCCGCCAATATTATTCCAACAAACCGCCTAAACTAAAAAGGGTAAAATTGCAACACACACACACACACACGCACCACAAACGAGCAAAACAGGAAGCAGCGGTTAATAGGAAGTAACAAATTCAGGCGGAGGTTGAGGGAGATGCAGCACTTTCCTTTCTAGCGGCTGGTCCTACCATTCTGATGGATGAGGGAGTCGGAGATTTTGGGCAGAAAATGGTCTATTCTGTCATTTATGATTCTTGGTTTTCTGCGTTTGGATTCTTCACTTCGGGTACCAAAATATCTTGGGCCCGCCCTATATTCTCTGACCTTCTCAGCATTTCTGACGCTTTCTCTCTGATTCCAGTGGGTACGACTTACCGCTGTGAGCACCCTACAAGCCCTATCGAAAGAAAGGAGCAGGGCAGTCTCACAAACCTTCTCGCGGGATTGTGCCCATTGGTTTTCGTTGGAAAGAACGTGGCCACTGGGGAGTTTCTCCAGCCATCGACTACTAAGGCGACTAAATCCTAAATACACTTACGAATAAGACACATTGATCATCTCAGTAGGATTTGCTCCAGTTTATATATGCATAGGATCGCAGTTCAAAACCATTAAAGGGTGACCAGGGCACTTTCTCGAGAGTAGTCCAGTTGGAATTAAAGTGACAGCTATGGAGTGAGTATGACTAACCTCCTGAATAGCGACAAGAAGATCCTGCTAAAGGTCAAAGTCACTATGGAAAGTGAGAGGACTAATCAAAATGAGTGGATCAATCTACTAATTCGGAAGAGGGTATTTTTCTCCACTCTTCCCTCCCCCCCCCCCCGCTATTTCTGGGTGTAAAGGGGCTATTTGAAACCTTCCTCCTCCTGAATAGAAGAAAGGTTTCTAAATTATGCGCTCCCATCTATGTATTGCACTCAAGTGAGGTGCAATTCACTGCCCATTGAAGTCAATGGTCAATCAATGAAAGTTAAGTTAGCAATGAGTGACTTAAGACTACCCTTAGAAGAGCTAAATATATGGTCCTAAATATATCTGAGTGCCTTTAAAAGAAAACTAACTTGGCGTTCTCATCCATTTTTCCTAGCAGTGTAGTTTGTAGCTCAGAAGTCACAAACTACAACACAGTCTAGTTTCAAGCGGGTATAATCAAGGCACCACAATGTGTGTGGGTGTGAGCACTGCGCTTAACGTGACAACCACAGACAGCCTTAGGCTGCTGCTGTTGTTTTCCCCCCATTCCTTAATTGTAGAATTTGGATCTTATCCACTGGTTGCAAACCTGTCCCGGAAACTTCAGCTTGGGACTGTTTTCTGCTCAGTACAGACTCGAAATGGAACAGGAACTTTTGGAAGGAAAGGAAATTGGTAACAGAAAAAGGAAAGACTAAAGGGTGAAAAAGTCCCCGAAGTCACCAGTGCGACCGTTAGAAGGGAAAGGGAGGAGTACATACACACATCATCTGTTTTAAAGGGCATAAATACACTTTATGCCCTGTGGATTTAATATGACCGTGGTTGGGTCCATTCCCAATCCCACCCCATCCAGTTCTGGGTGGGAAAGGGGGCAAATAGCTTCATCTGCTCTATGGAGAAAATAGGAAGAAAGGGAGACAAGTCTTACCAGGGCTCAGCACCGGAGGGTATTTTTAACGTCAGCTTTGGAGTTTGGGCAGTAAAGAGAGTGTCTCTGAGCATGTGCAGCGGGCTTCACCTCCACCAGGGCCTGAAGTTGTAGAGGCTCTTCTACTGCAGCGAGATTGAACTATTTATATTTCAAGATCCTTAATGGATAGACAATCTGCTACATAGGATCAATTACATGTAGACTACAAACCTTCTAGACTGGGTCACTGCACTGATTTTAATTTTAAAGTTTGCATGTGTATATTGTTAAACTTTTGTCATTACTGTATGATATATTCAGGTACACACAGTCACACTTAGCAGACATAGATAGCCATCCCATTAATACCAAATCTATTTAGTCTCTGATGTTAACGAACTGAGTTAAATATTAGATCCAAGTCACCCCAAATTGGTTCTTCCTCCTTTTCTTTTTTCTTTTCTTTTCTTAGGAGAAAACCAAAGCAAAATAATATTGTGTTGGAGGAGGAATACACGTGCATTCGACCCATAAAGACCCAGCCTTATGTTTTACAGCCAGAATCTCTGGTATTTCCCAATATCACGTGCAAATGTTCTGTTTCTTCCCCACTAAACGACCCGCACATGAATGTAAAGAATGCAAAACATCACTTCGATATGATTTTAAAATATTACTGAAGCTCTTTGGAAACAGAAGTCTGAATTTGAATTATGAATTTCAGCGTTCACTGCGGGCAATCGTAGAACCGAAGGAGAAACCACTCCCCCCCCCCCAAATTTTTGGGTGCTCAACTTTACTCTTCTAGTGCATGGAACTTACTCGTTGGGGTTGAGGTGAGGTTGGGAGGGTTCTTTTTTCAACATCTGGATGTCCGGAGGGTGCTGGAGTGGGATAGCGTGAAAGACGTGGTTCCAAAAGTCAATGGTTATCTCTAAAAAGCTGTGTGGTTGACTTGTTGGTCCATCCCATTCCACAAATAAAGAGGAATGTAACACACACACACACACACACACACACACACACCCCCTAAAAACAAAAACAAAACACCTGCATAGCACTTCCATAGAAAACGTTCCATTAAAATGTTGTACTAAAAAAAAAAAAGTTTGAATGAGTTGGTTTGTTGCACGAAAGTGGGAGGAAGAAAAGAAAAGAGGAGAAGCAATCGCCGGAAACTCGTTCAGAAAAGGAAGGGAGTTCGGAGGAAATAAAAAACACCCACACAAAACCACCCCATAAGATGAAGGCGACTTTAAAGTGGAGAGATCTGAAGTTCTCCTCTCTCCTTGGTCTCTCCAGACTTTCGCCTCAAATAGTTTTATGGTCCTTTTCTGTGCAGTGTCAAAGTCTCCCACATCTCTGTTGAAAATGGCCCTTCCCCGCCTCCCTTCTCCCCCCCCCCCCGCCCCCAGCCGCTCCATTGTACTACAGGAACAGCTAAACTTGGCCATCTCGCCTTCCCCCTCCTTCATCTTTCGCTGTCTCTCTTGTATAAACAAAAAGGTTGTAGGCTGGAGTCGTTTATCCAAAACAACTGAAAAATAAATGAAAATGAAAAAATGCAAGTCTATGTCTGGTTAATCAGCCTGAGCACAAGCCTATGCGTGTTTACTCGAAAGTAATTCAGATGTTGTCCAATGAGGCTTCCTCCCTAGTAACCTTACTCAGCAACCATAATCAGCAGAGGAGATGAATTTCAGATCTTGGGGGTCTCTACACCAGCTTCCCTCCATCCTGGTGCCCTCCAGATATGTTGGACTACAACTCCCATCACCCATTGATGATGGAAGTTGTAGTACATACATCTGGGGCACCAGGATGGGGAAGGCTGCTCTAGACTAACATCTGCAGAGCCTTTGTGGGGTCCCTGGGATTTCCTACAAGGCAAAGGTGTCCACACACACATCCTCTTGCTAGCAGCCATTGTGAAGCATAGGCCTTTTAAATACTCCTCCCTCCCCAAAGTTTGTCATATATTATTTTTACTCCTGTGTAATTCTTTTATATAATACTATATAACATCTTTACTAATTCCTCTTTTGGGTAAGGGAGGGTGGCTGTACTCAACTTCATGGAAGACATTCAGCCTTGATCAGGGAAATGTTGTTCTTGGAATTAAAGAAGTTTGACCTTGAAGGTCAAATGTCATTGCCTTGAATATGCAATGGGTGGTAGGGGAGAGTGGGCTGTTTTGCTGGAATGCAATGGAAATTAGGAAATTAAGATAACACAGGACACAAAAGAGACAGCTCCTTGCTTGTTTCTAGAAGATTCAACACTGCTAACTCCCTGTCTTGAAGAATTATGGTGCATGGCTGTCCCACAACATTTCAGTGTCTACAGAGAAAATTCCCAATGGAGTCTCTTCCCATGTCATGGGGGTAGAATCCTCCCTCCCAGAAATTCTTTGGCATAAGGCTGCAATTCTGTACTCATGAGGGAATAAAGGGTGAGATGTCCAACTGGTAGCCTGCAAGCTGCCCTAAGTATATTTTAATATAGAAGGGTGGGATATAAATTATAAGAAAGAGATAAAACAAATAATGCTGCATTTGATCCACCTATCTTGTCCATCAGGCCCCCAACATGTTCTGGCAAATTTTAATCAAGGTGAAAATCCTGCCAAGAGAGGCAGATGAGAAAATGAGAGAATCCATGCCTTACAGCAGCCTCCCTCAAACTGTTGCCCTCCAGATGTTTTAGATTCCCAGAATTCTTGATCACTGCCTATGCTGGCTGGAGCTGATGGGAATTGAACTCCAAAACATCTGGAGGGCCATGTTATGACCTTGTTCTTTGGGAGTTGGTATGCACCCTGGCTGATTATGGCTACTTTGAGACTTTATTATAGAGTATGCCCCTTTATGAAGGCCTTGGGTTGTCTGGCCATTAGCCAACACCAGTTCTTTCCCCTTTGGGTGTGTGTGCAGGGACTGCAGCTCAGGGAAGGGCCATAGCTCAGTGGTAGGGCACCTGCACTGCATGCAGAAGGTCCCAGGTTCAATCCCCCTGTGTCTCCAGGTAGGGCTGGAAAAAATCCTGCCTGAAACCCTGGAGAGCTGCCAGTCAATGTTGACAATATTGAGATAAATGAAGCAATGGTCAGACTCAGTATGAGGCAGTTTCCTATGTTCCTTCGAGCACTGCAACGTGAAGTAGAGATGTCGGGGGACAACAGGAGATAGGAGGATATTTCAGAAGGTTTCATGTTCTTACCTTCAATTCCATTCTTCATGTGTCAGGTTAAAAAGAAAATAAAACCCAGTCCACATCAGATAGGGTATCTTTTTGATGATTCACAGAAAGGGTGAAAAAACGTATAATTGCACAGTTAACTTACCACACTACTGCAAGGAAGTCCCAAGAATATATATATATATATATATATATATATATATATATATATATATATATATATACACACACACACACACACGCATTTCTTTGGGATCCTCTTTGTGATTGCTAGTTGTACCAACCAAGCCAGAAATGGGGAGAGACTTGATTTGGGCAAGACTTTGATTTCTATTTGAATGGCTGAAAAGCTTTCTTTCTTTCTTTCTTTCTTTCTTTCTTTCTTTCTTTCTTTCTTTCTTTCTTTCTTTCTTTCTTTCTTTCTTTCTTTCTTTCTTTCTTTCCGGTCTTGGGACAGTCCTGCAGAAACAATTTGACTTTAGTTGCACGTTCCACAAAAAGCGAACACTAGAGGGAGCCCTAAGATCAATTTAATTTCCCTGCCAGGCTTCCTTCCTTCTGGTTCAGAAGGAAATCTAGAAAGAAGAACTTACATAGGATGTATTAAAGGGGGGGGGGATTAAAGGGAATTAAAGGGAAGCCTCCCCCCTAAACAAGAAAATCATCGCCCACCCCAAACGCTCTCTCACTTTCTCTTGCTCTCTCTTGCAAACACACAACATTGCACTCAAATTCTGCACAGGCTGTAGGTTTGTGTTGGTTTGCTTAGAAATAACAGGAAAAGTAGTATGCGAATCAATCCTAAATGAGTAACAATCAAGGACAAAACACCTTGAAAGGACACAGAGAACATTTCTATTCACATTGAAATGGTGGGATTTAAGAGAGAGCTGGGGGTCTTTTCATGAGATAGAAATGGTCTTTGAAGAACCAGGAATTAATCAGAGAGCCCTATTATACAAGGCAGCCTTCCCCAGCCTGGTGCCCGCCAGATGTGCTCAATTTCAACTCCCATAATGATAGGATTTATGGTCTAACACATCTGGAGGGCACCAGGTCAGGGAAGACTGTTTCAAGGCATTACCAAGCTGATGATGAACAGGAATGATCTTAAGAAAGACAGAAGAGCAGGAAGGGTGTAATACTGCATCGGTATGGATTGGCAATTGGCTGCTATAAGGGGACAAACATTTATTTGTGCTATTTGTTTTATATTTATTTTATACCTACCTTTCTACCAGGAAATGGCACTCAAGGCACCTACACTCACTCACTCACACACACACTTCTGATCATTTGTGTTCCTCTCTCTCCTTGCCTTCCTGCTCCTTCATGTGTCTTGAAAATGCTCACGGAAAAAGAAATAGTGACATTAGTGAACAAAACAAGAGGAGAAACATTCTTCTAGAGGTAGGCAACCTGGTGCCCTCCAGACTTGTTTGGACTACATATCCCATAAGCCCCAACCAGCATGGCCAATGGTCAGGGATTCTGGGAGTTATAGTCCAAAACATCTGGATGGCATCATGTCGCCTATCCCTATAAAGAACATTGGCATGTCCTTGATGGACCAAGTCTGCATTCCTGTCTGTACTGCCCAGCATGAAAATGGGATCCATACTGCTAGCAAACTCCAGATGTGTGTGGGGATAAAGACACTGGGTTTTGGTGCTTCAATGTTACCCTGAAAATCTATATCAGATCAGATACTGGGGGATTGGTCTGGTATGCAAAGAATTAAAATGAAAGAATTCTTACATTGAGAGGCCGATCTGGGTGCCTTATGGGCAGAATAGAGGGATCTAAGTGACTTATAGCAGAATCCTATACATTGCACCCCAGTGGTGGATTCCCCCCCCCCCAAAGAGAGGTTTGACTGGTCTCTTCATTGGTGACTTTTAGGCAGGCAGCTAAGCTGTTTCATTTCACCAGGCATCTAATGGGTTTTAATTCTATGTTAACTTTTCTGTCTGTGGTTTTTATTTTGTTTTGTTTTTTATAGTGGTTTTATTGTTGTTGATTTTTTATTGTATGACTACTGTATTTTTAAGGTTATGAACCACCTTGGGGGGGGCTGAATGGTAGTATATAAGTGTGTGTGTGTGCGCGCGCGCATGTGTGTGTGTGTATTAGAAGTAAGTCACATCTGGTTCAATGGAGCTTTCTCCCACATAACAGGGGTACAGGATTGCAGACTTACTTACTTACTTACACTAGACTCCTTGGAAACCTCCAGGCTCTAAAGATGCAGTGATGATAGCAGGGAAGGTTTCATTCATGACTTGAAGACTGTAGAAGGTTCCTATGCCCCAGGTGCTACCATACAGTGAATAGAATCTCTCATAGCTGGAAAGCTATGAGAGATTGAGTTCCCCTGACTTCTGGGTTCCCTGAACACACCATAGATGTGTAGCAATGTCCAGAGTCAGAGACCCTGTTTTCATCTTTAGACTGTGAGTGGAGCCTTCTTTATCATCCTGGTTCCCCTCAAGACATAATTTAAAGTCCAACCAGTGATGGACGGTAATGTAGCCTGATAGATGCAGCAAGGCCTCAGTATAATAGGTATAGTATAGTGACACAACCAGCATGGTGTAATAGAGTGCTGGACTAGAACTGGGGAGTTTTGGGTTCAAATCATCATTCAGCCATTAAACTTACTGGTTCATGTTGGGCCAGTAATTCTCTCTCAGCCTAACCTATCTCACAAGATTGTTGTGAGGGATAAAATGGTGGAGGGGGGGAGAGAAAAAGCCTTGGGGGGATCGACACTACTGCCTTTAAAGCACCTTGAAAACTTTTGAAAACTGAATATGCAATGTGTCCTGGAATCCAACAGTTGTCAAAACTGTTATAAAGTGCTTTAAAGTACTTTAAAGGAGTAGTGTAGAGCCTGCCCTTGTAAGCCATCATGAGCTCCTTGGAGGAAGGGTGGGAAATGAATGGAATCAATCAATAATTATTTTTCAAAATGCAAGGTTGTTGTTGAAGCATGCAGAACAGAGGGTCTTATATAAGAACATTAAAAGAGCTATGCTGGATCAGACCAAGGGTCTATATGATTCTGTATTCTGTTCACCCAGTGGCCAACCAGATGCCTTATGGGAAATCCACAAGCAGGACATGAGTGCAACACCACACTCCCACCCATGTTCCCCAGCAACTGGTGCATATAGGCTTACTGCCTTTGAAACTGGAGGAAGCATATAGCCAGCAAGACTAATTGCTATTGATATTCTCCATGAATTTGTCCAATCCTCTTTTAAAGCTATCCAAAGTGGTGGCCATCACTACATCTTTTGGAAGCAAATTCCATAGTTTAACTATGTGCTGTGTGAAGAAATGTTTCTTTATCAACAATCAGTGTCATGAGATTACCCCAACTTCTTGTATTATGAGAGAGGGATAAAAATGTCTCCCCTATCAACTTTCTCCACACCATGAATAATTTTATACATCTCTGTCATATCTTCCTTCACTCGCTTTTTTTTCTAAAATAAATAATCCTGGCTGTTCTAACCTCTCCTCATAGTGTAGTCACTCCAGACCCAATCCAGAGTCCAGATTAATCCTCCAAGTATCCAGAGGATTTCCAAGAAATTAATTTGAACACTCCAGTCAATTTCTGAAGATGCTTTTGAAGAGTCCTTCCATCCATTTGTGGGAAAACCAATAGATTAGATGTTGTCAGCAAGTCACAGAAAGTGATCCTTTCTCTAGGAAGGGGGGAGAGAGAGAGAGAGAGAGAGAGAGAGAGAGAGGGGGGGGGGGGGGGAGAGAGAGAGAGAGCAAGAAAACTGCATGAATGAAAGGAAGAACCACACCCTGGCTTCAGTCTGCCTTCCCTAGCAGGAAGATGGGAGAACTGTGGGACATACCAGACTTCCCCAAGTCTACCCTGGTACATCCATTCTTCCTCCCATTTCAGGGAAGGGAGTGGAGATGGTGGGATGCTAATATGTTGGAGGAGGCAAGGATTAGTCCTTCACCTCTCATTGTTAACCTCTCATATCCAAAGTGCTCTTCTAGTAAAAACCAGTTGCCTGGCGACATCTTGGCAAACAACCACAAAGAGCTTTAGCAGACAATAGTCTCATTTTCATACTAAAATTTGGAAGAATGCGTTGTAAGGGTATTGATTGACCAAAGGAAGGCTTAAAAAATTAAGTTCAATCATAGGGTCACTATATGGAAAGGAGGATAGGGCTCCTGTATCTTTAACAGTTTTATAGAAAAGGGAATTTCAGCAGGTGTCCTTTGTATGCATGCAGCACCTGGTGAAATTCTCTCTTCATCATAACAGTTAAAGCTGCAGAAGCCCTGCCCTCTTGACCAGTTACAAAACAGGGAAGGGCTCTTGCAGCTTTACCTGTTGTGATGAAGAGGGAATTTCACCAGGTGCTGCATGCATACAAATGACATCTGCTGAAATTCCCTGTTCTATAAAACTGTTGTTATTATTATTATTATTATTATTATTATTATTATTATTATTATTATTTATTTATATAGCACCATCAATGTACATGGTGCTGTACAGAGTAAAACAGTAAATAGCAAGACCCTGCCGCATAGGCTTACAATCTAATAGTTAAAAATACAGGAGCCCTGTCCTCCCTTCCACATGGTCACCCTATATCAGGGTTGTCAACGAGGGACAGAGACGCTCGAGATAGACAGGTGCTCTTGCCCAGAGTCAGAAGCTGGCGGAATCTTTCTTTGCTGATGAGGACAGCAACCTTTGTCCTTAATAACGAATTTGTCTCAGGTTACTGTATACAAAAATATCGGTCAGATCTTTTGCCAAACAGTTGTAATTTAAGAACAATAGGAGAAACTTGTCCTGCTTTTGAAGAATCAAGCAACATGGTTTAGTACATGCTTTGTTTTTCATAGCTGCCCCCAAATATCCTTTCCACCATGCTCCATAGTTTTTACTCTTGGCCGCCTTGAGGCTCAGTATTGGGCAAAATGCAGGATACAAAAAATAATAATATAATAATAATAATAATAATAATAATAATAATAATAATAATAATAATGTGCACTGAGAAAGTTTAATACATATAGGTGACAGGAAAACATCTTATACAACATTTATTTGAGGGGGTAACTTGCTTTTATAATAGGCATATAAGGCGGAAAGGTTAATGAAGGAATTTAAAAGTTTCATGATGCTTGCCTATTTAACAGCAGCAGACAAGTAAGACCTGCAACAAAACGTTGCAGTATATCCTCCCTCCTAAAAGGAGTGCTCTAGTTCAGAGTTCCAGCTATCCATTTCCCCCAAGAAGGATATTCCATTCTTCACCATTTCTGATTCTCTTTGCCAACCCTCACTCTACATTTCGTGACTACTGACTATCCTCAGTCCACATCAGGCTGTTTTTGGAGGGAGGTGGGGTTGCCCTCTTAGTCTTTTAAAAAGATTATTTTATGTACTTCTGTAAATACTGGGATTTCCCAAACATGCTAATATTTCCCTCTTGTTTCTCAGGGGCCTCTTTTGTGCTTTGAGTTTGCTTTTAGAAGGTGTGATAGGCTTTGGGAATTTTAGGGACACTGTAATATCACATCTGCCCAGCAAAAGATAATTGCTAAAAAGAGAGATACCAGGACTTACGGCTGTTTGAAATCTATAACATCTGGCCTGGATGTTCTGCTCCCTGAGCCCAGATGTCGATGGGCTGAATTTAATTAGATTTGTATTCTACGCTTCCTCTAAGGAGCTCAGAATAGCATATGTGGAGATCTCAGATAATGATGTATGGATTTTGTAAACCCATTCCATCCATGTTTCAACGATTGTCAAGTGTCTTTTTGTTCTGTTGTCTGCTCATTGATGGACTTGGATATATATTTTTAAGGATTTCATTCCATTTGCACTAATGCATTAGCAAAAGTGCACATTAGTACAAGTGTGAATTTGCAGAGGTAAAAATTTGCACAAGTGCAAGTTTGTGCAAATCCTCCCCCCCCCCCCGAAGGTAAACAACAACTACAACAACTAATCAGCAAGCATGCTTAATCCACATGATTTGGAAAAAGCTGGTACACTGCAGAATCTATTGCGGACTTCTCTGCAATCCCTAATTCTCCGGCTGTTTACTATCCAAGTACTATCTTCAGGTCATGCTCTAGGTGAAAATAAAATCTGGTAATTTTTCAAAGGCAGGATGTAGTTCACTTGCTGATACTTCAAAATGATATGAACATAAAATGTACTGGGTCTTGATTAAGGACCTATTAAAGTATTGAGGCATCTTTTGGTTTTCTCTTCCAGTTTTTGGGCCCACCCTGTTTTGTGATGTGGATGTAAACCCACAAAGCCCTGGACAGCTTGGCTTCTTATAATATGTCCTACCAAGATTGTTACAAGGGCAAGCTCTTGATAGTGTCCTTTATATGTCAACTCCCAAAACTAAGGGTATTATCCACTTCCTCCAGACATTCAGTAAAGTACAAACTTATCTTCCCGTACCAATGAAAATCTTCCCAATTTTCGCACTGTTTAAAGATCAATAGGAGACCTTTTTGGCAAATCAAAAAGAAAGAGAAAGCAACAACAAATAAATAATTTTAAAAGGAGACTCTTTTGGCAATATATTAATTTTTTGTATTTTGCATCATTACGCTGATATTGTTTTACCTGCACTAAGAATTCAGGAATATGGAGCGTTAAAAATCTAAGTAAATAGTAAACTAAACTTTTCTTCACATAGTAATATTGTGATCTTTGACTGTTGTAGATTGCCTTGGGAGTCCTTATTAGGGGCAAATGGTATCAACGTTAGGGTAACCATACGGAAAGGAGGATAGGGCTCCTGTATCTTTAACAGTTGCATAGAAAAGGGAATTTCAGCAAGTGTCCTTTGTGTGCATGCAGCACCTGGGGAAATTCCCTCTTCATCACAACAGTTAAAGCTGCGGAGCCCTGCACTCTTTTGTATCTGGTCACTCTAGTATAGCTAGAAATTCCCTTTTCTATTCAACTGTTAAAGATACAGGGGCCCTATCCTCCTTTTCATATGGCAGTCACCCTACATTGATAGCCTTATCTTTAAGGCTATTAGCCCCATATATACAAGACTAGGGTGACCATATGAAAAGGAGGACAAGGCTCCTGTATCTTTAACAGTTGCATAGAAAAGGGATTTTCAGTAGGTGTCATTTGTATATATGGAGAACCTGGTGGAATTCTCTCTTCACCACAACAGTTAAAGCTACACTAGCTATAGTAGAGTGGCCAGATACAAAAGAGGGCAGGGCACCTGCAGCTTTAACTGTTGTGATGAAGAGGAAATTTCACCAGGTTCCCCATATATACAAATGACACCTGCTGAAATTCCCTTTTCAATACAACTGTTAAAGATACAGGAGCCCTGTCCTCCTTTTCATATGGTCACCCTATACAAGACTGGCAACAAAATGTTGTAGCATGAAGTGCTGCTGTTCAGGATTCCAGACACTCCATTCTATTCTCACACACACACACAATGATGTTCTGCCCTCCTCCAAACGGTTAGCCAGCATTCCATGGCAACATTCAGTCCTCATTGGGTTGTTTGGCCCAGCACCCCATTAAGTCCCACACACACTCCAAAGCTGCTGTGCTTCTGCACACCTTGGGCTTTCTTTATCCCCTGCCTGCTGATACCTCCCTCTTGTGCACGGGTTGTGCAGTTTGGACTGCATAAGCAACAGAATGTCAGCACTCACAACCCTGAACATCAGAAATAGAGGGACTGATTGCAGATGAAATGCAGCTAAATCAGTGGTTCCCAAACTTTTTCTGGTAACCGCCCCCTTGGTTCCACAAACTCATGCCCAGTGCCCCCTGTGTGTGGCTCCTTTAAATGGAAAGCACTCGCAGCAGGCTTGCCAAGGGAGGGAGGGAAAAGAGAGCGAACGCCTCTGTTTTGCAGCCGGCATGGCGGGGCACACCAAGCAGGGTATGTCTCTTCATTAGCGTTTTGGTGCTTTTGAAACATTTCAATTCACCGTTAAAAGGACTCTTCTTAAACGGTATTAATACATGTGTGGATTCTTCCCCTATATGGCTTGGGACCAAACTACCTTCTCCCATAAAAATGTCCCTGGGTTTTAAGACCTTCTGGAGAGGCGCTTCTCGGAAAAGGCCCCCTGCCTCTTATCGCCCCTCTGCTGCCCCCTTGCCTCTTAACGCCTCCCTATGGAATCCCACCGCCCCCAAGGGGGCGGTACCACCCACTTTGGGAACCACTGAGCTAAATGATAGGATCTGCCAAAGCAAAGCCTCCTCATGAATGCATGGTAGGGGAACCCCAATTCACTCTCTTTACAGTACTCTAGGACAACTAGATTATAATACACAGGTGGCACATTTTGCATACACGTTTCCCCAAACATTTCTTGAACTCTCTGTGCATAGGGAACAGGTTTCTGCAGGCACCTCTGATGAATGGAATGCAGATATGTACATGTGAAATATGTACATGTGAAAACCAATGTGAAAATGGGTACATGCGAAAACCAATCTTCTGCCCTTTACATGCTGTTGAACTTCAACTCCCATCTGCCCCAGACAGCCTGGCCAATAGCTTGGAATGCTGGGAACTGTAGTCCAAAACAACTGGTGTAAACACTACAACCTCATTCTGTGCATTGGACACTATCCACAGGTGTAGCCCCATTTATGCAGTCTACTGAGTCTCCTGCCGTTCCCTGGATAAAGGCCAGTATTTTTTCCCCTTCTTAATAGAAAGAACCTGCACTTAAATTAATGGAAATGGCTTGGCAATCACTGTACTGCATCCAATAAACCAGAAGTAAATAACATTCTTGTTAATTTAAAACCCCAGTCAGACTATGTTTATGACTTTACAGCACTCAAATTATTTGGGATCTTTATATTATGTTAAGGGTGCAGGCAGATTAGGTTGAAAAAAGTTTCCCAGGAGCCATTTTAAAGAGGGTTCTAATCTCCCCCTTTAGTGGTATTAATTCAAGCTCAATGGGGTTTTTTGAAGCACCATTTGGCAACCAGAGAAGTCTGGAGAGAAATAAACTTCCCTTGATGGTGTCTTTATAGTATTAACCACATTTGGGGCTGGGCAAAAAAGAAGACAAATAACACCTTCCATATCATACCAATGCTCAATAAAACATAAGCTGACACTGAGCGGAATATTAGGTTCCATTCAGCACCAGCGTCAGGTTTTTGAGGATCCTTGGGCAAGACACTCTCAGTGGGCCCCATCCCTCAGCAGGGCCGGCCCTCTCATGAGGTGGGGTGATTCACCCACCTCAGATGGCAGATTGCATCAGGAGGACTGCTTCCGCAGATACTTTGCTACTGCAACTCCCATCCTCTCCATACCCTATTGGTGTCACCGCCTCTTGCTTTGCAGATCCTCTGAAGAGCTGCACCATCCACAAAGGCATCCAGCGCAGCTCTTCAGAGATCTGCCCAGGCCTAAATGCCTGGCTTATTTATTTATTATTTATTCATTACATTTCTATACCGCCCAATAGCTGGAGCTCTCTGGGCGGTTCACAAAAATTAAAAACATTCTAAAAGCTCAACCAGATAAAAATAGCAGCAATGCAAAATTACAAATTGAAAACACCAAGTTAAAATTTATTTATAGACTGTTAAAATGCTGGGAGAATAAAAAAGGCGTCTAAAAGCATATAATGTAGGTGCCAAGCAAACCTCCTTAGGGAGCTTATTCCACAGCCGGGGTGCCACAGCAGAAAAGGCCCTCCTCCTGGTAGCCACCTGCCTCACTTCCTTTGGCAGGGGCTCATGGAGAAGGACCCCTGAGGATGACCAGGCAGGTACATACGGGAGGAGGCGTTCCTTCAGATATCCTGGCCCCAAGCCATTTAGGGCTTTAAAGGTTAATACCAGCACTTTGAATTGGGCCCGGACCTGGACTGGCAGCCAATGAAGCTGGAAAAGGACTGGCATGATGTGGTCTTGTCGGCCAGTCCCTGTTAGTAACCGTGCTGCCCTGTTTTGTACCAGTTGAAGTTTCTGGACCGTTTTCAAAGGCAGCCCCATGTATAACACATTGCAGTAATCCAAACGAGAGGTTATCAGAGCATGGATAACTGTAGCTAGGCTATATCCGTCCAGATAAGGGCGCAGTTGGTATATCAGCCTAAGCTGATAAAAGGTGCTCTTTGCCACTGAGTTCACCTGCGCCTCAAGTGACAGTTCTGGATCCAAGAGCACCCCCAAACTATGGACCCGATCCTTTAGGGAGAGTGCAACCCTGTCCAGGACAGGGCAAACATCACCTCGCTGGACAGATGAACCACCCGCTAACAGTACCTCCATCTTGTCTGGATTGAGTCTCAGTTTATTAGCCCTCATCCAGTCCATTACTGTGCCCAGGCACTGGTTCAGAACAGCCACTGCTTCACTTGGGTTTGATGAAAAGGAAAGGTAGAGCTGGGTATCATCCACATATTGATGACACCTCAGTCCACATCTCCGGATAACCTCCCCCAGCGGCTTCATGTATATGTCAAACAGCATAGGGTTGGAAGGGTCCTTCCTCTGAGCCAGGCATTGTGGGAGGTGTGTCCCTGGAGATCACCTGCATATAGACTATGCATCAAGGTTTATGACAAAATCATAGCTAAACCTTTTAATTGTGGAACTGCAAGTTTGATACTGCTGTGGTACTGTAGTTTGAATCAGTTTGATACTGGCATGGTACTGTAAAAGGGTATGAGAAAGACCATATTAAAACATTGCTTCCTTTCTAATAAGTACAGTAAGTTGCCTCACACTTCCTTACTCCCTTATGCAAAAGGACGCTTCTTCAAAAAAGGAATTTATGTTGCCATTTTAAATGTTTAATGTTTAAATGTTTTAATTAGTTATATGTATTTTATGGTGTTTGCATTTGTGTTGTACCCCCGCCTCAATCCAGAGGGAGAGGGGTAAACAATGATGATGATGATGATGATGATGATGATGATGATGATGATGACAGCATTAGGGTGACCATATGAAAAGCAGGTCAGGCCTCCTGTATCTTTAACAGTTGTGTTGAAAAGGGAATTTCAGCAGGTGTCATTTGTATATATGGAGAACCTGGTGAAATTCCCTCTTCATCACCACAGTTGAAGCTGCAGGAGCTATACTAGAGTGATCAGATTTAAAAAAGGGCAGGGCACCTGCAGCTTTAACTGTAGTGATGAAGAGGGAATTTCACCAGGTGCTGCATGCATACAAATGACACCTGCTGAAATTCCCTTTTCAATACAACTGTTAAAGATACTGGAGCCCTGTACTCCTTTTCATATGGTCACCCTAGACAGCATGCAAATGTATTTCAATTGAATTCATTAATTAGAATGCAGGCAATTTATCAGATTCTTTAATTGGTGGGCAGCCCTAGAACATGATGACATGTACTGTATTTGTTTATATTTTAGCAATTATTTCTAAATTTGTATCTACACTAAAAGATCAGCATATGCAAATGTTATGTAAATCGGTGTCCCCTTTTTGATGATGCTTAATTGGCCATTCTAATGTGGGGGGAAATGGAACATTAGGGCTGGGGAGCTGGGTTGGGGTT
The DNA here is from genome assembly GCF_023053635.1 of Elgaria multicarinata webbii. Lineage (NCBI taxonomy): Eukaryota > Metazoa > Chordata > Lepidosauria > Squamata > Anguidae > Elgaria > Elgaria multicarinata. The sequence goes on from NC_086181.1 coordinate 13,039,601, forward strand.
AGAATTCTCTGCTTGGAAGGAATGCTTGGAAGAAATTCTGAACAGGAGCACTCCTGTTGTGACAGAGAATAGACACAGACATTTTGTTGTAGGCCCCACTTGTGACAGAAGGGAGAAGAGGAAAGAGTTTAAAACACAACAACAAATTTAAATCAACAGACCTAAAAGACTAAGATCCTAAAATGATAAATTGCTTGGGAAAATGAAAAGTCCTTTCCTATACCAGGTGAAGACCTTTTTTAAATTTTCCCAGGCATTTTAATTTTTGCATCTTAGTTTTAGGTCTTTTATTTTAAATCGCTTATTGTATTCAAAATCTCTGCATTGCATCTAGGCTTAATTCTAATTGTACTTTTATATGGTAGTTTTAAGCTTTTATGGTTTATATTGGAATTTATGCTGTATTTGGTGGTTTAATTTTTGTGTGTGAACTGCCCAGAGAGTTTTGACTATTTGGCAGTACAGAAATATAATAAATAAAGAAATTTAAAAGGCTTATTTTTGAGTCTTAGCCTTCTATCAGCAATATGGGGATAGTATTATTTATTTATCACATTTCTATACAGCCCAAGAGCCAAAGCGCTCTGGTAATTCACAATTAAAACCATAAAATACAACACAATAAAATACAAAATATAAGTTTAGAACTACAGTATAAATAATAATAATAATAACCACCAAATAGAACCTAGCAGCAGTGCACAGATTTAAAATACACTACCAGATTTAAAACAGAAACTGAAAAATTTAAATGCTTGGGAAAATATATTCTGGCCAACCATAAAAAGCTGTTGTTGGGGCAGCTGAGATAATGTACACGCAATGCTTTGAAGCTCCAAAGCAGCTGTATACATGCTAATATTACTTTGGCATCTCCTTAACTGCACTGGTCATGTCTTTTCAGAGCGGCATGCATACGCCTTAAATGACCTACTCCGAATGGCGGGACTACATCTCCCAGCAAGCAATGCTCCAAGCAGAAGGGACTGCGTAGAAATACGACAGCAAAAATCTCCGCACTCAGGAGAAAACCAACTTCCGGGCATGCTTCCTTCCTGCAATTATTGTGTCCCCAAGAAACCACTCCTTCCTGCAATGCTCTCTCTGCCATCCAGAGCTCTCAAGTAGCATTATTATACGTGTCGAGCATCTGCAGATGTTGTTTGCATTTAAATCTTTAGCCAATAGAGGGTGATCTGTTGCCAACTCGTTGAAAGAGCAAATGTAGTTCTAAAAGAGCGTGAGGGAGTTGTGTGGGGCGTGGCCGAGTTGCCTATCAGGTTCGAGGAGAAAAAACGAGACACGAGACCACGGTGCGTTGCCTGCCAGAAATTGGGGTGCCAAGGCTTTCGGATTCCAGCAGGGGGCAGTCTCTCATTGCGTTTGAATTCTTTTACCGCACCTCTAGGGGAAAGCATTTGGCAGAAGAATTCACTCTTGTTTCTCTTGTCTGCTGCTCCAAGAGAATCTCAAGTTACTGTGGTAGAGGACAGGGGCATAAAATTTTAAAAAAATGGGAAAAGTGAGGAGGAAGTGAACAGAAAGAGAGAGAAAGACTGCTTTTATTAAAAAAAATTCCTTAATATAAACATATCCATCCCTCACAACCAAATTGGGTTAGGACAAAGATCTGATAATATATGCACTGTGATAACTCCTTTTTAATGATGTTGTTAAAAAAAACCACCAAATAGTTTATCTTTATTCTGAATGCGTTAGTACAGACATAAGAACATCAGACGGAGCCTGTAACTTCGTGGACTCTACAATCCCCAGATAGGCACACTGGGCAGTTAGGAAGGGAAAGAGGGCCAGTGAACCTTCTTGTCAGCAGGTCTGGCTCCAGGTTTTGGGGGCCCTGGGCAAGCTGCTCTTGGTGTGTCCTCTGCTGATCCTTGCCATGCAACTTCCTAGATCATGGCAGCTCCAACTGCCCACCCAGCCCAGTGGTGGAGCGTCAGGCTCATGCCTGAACTCATCAGTGCTGCCATTTTAATTACAGTTCTGAGCAATGCTGTCATATGTCATGCTCCTTTGGTTGTGATTTGGATGTGGTCCTTAATGGGAGGCAATGGACTCTAATTTGGGTTGCCAGATCTCCTGAGGTGCTGACCCTGAGATAAGGTGGGGCCTAGGAGATCTGAGGTGGGATCTGGTAGGGGAGAGAACTCAAGTCTATTGGGGTCTAGCAGAAGCAACCTAGCAAATTAGGGGACAGAGTTTGGTACTATGCAGTGGGTCAGAAATGGAGCTGAGCAAAAGGCAGAACCAGTAGCAAACTCCAGCAGCAGAAGATACACCATTCATACATGAAGCTTATAACTCAAAACAGGATGTCCTTTATGGTATGCTGGGCAGGAGGTAAATTGGTATCTACTCGTAGATCTCTAGTTCAGCAAGGCTTTCTGACATGGGTGGCTATTGGTTATCTCTTTTGGTCTCAGTGTTCTTCAGCTGTAACATGGAAGTCTTGCTTGCCTTTGACCAGATCTTTGTGTAGCTCTGCTGGCCGCTTTTGAGAGTTTTGTGCTAGAATCCCCAATCTAAAGTAACTGAGATATAGCTCTGTATTTGTATATACAGTGTATGGCTCATGGGGTGCAGTAGAAAATTGGCTTCACTCTGTCTCCCCCTGCCACACACAATATGCACCTGACTCAGGTAGACCTCAGGGTGCTAGTAAAAAGCAAATTAGATCCGATAAGCACAGTCCAGCCACCCCTTCGTATCTCATCCTTTAGTGAAGAAGGATAGAGTTGGATGCTGAAGGTCCAACAGCTGTTTTCCTCATTCTGAGATTTTACTCATTTGTCAGGCAATCCTGAGAAGGAAATGGGGTGGGGGACACACACACCAAAGTTTAGGTCAAACCCTGAGATCTGACAACTCTAACACAAACAATTGTCTGTCGTTTGAAACACTTTGTTTTAAGTGTTTAGGTTTTTGTATATGAACCATCAGAAACCCATCAGCAGTTCCTTGATGAACATGTTGATAAGAACATCAGTAATGGCAGACGAGTTTCCCTTACTCTCACTGATTTGCAGCCCTTTTGCAAAGGGGTGCTAGCAGGGACTGGCTGGTCTTCATAACCAGGTAATGGTGTTAACACAGCAGTTCATGCAGGGGTAGCAAGTCCACCAGGCTTGGCCAGTGTGCCAGGGAACTGAATGCACCTCAAATCCGTTGCAATGAACAGAACTTCTTCAGCTGTCAAACAAATGTGAAAAGGGTCATTTGAGGCTAAAGGGTTTGGAAGCCACTGATGTACAAGCCTAGCTAGCCATGTGGGGGCTCAAACCAGTCTGCCTCATCTTACAAAATATCTCAAAGGCAGGGGCAGAGTAGTGGGGGGGGCAGGGGAGAGAGAGAAAGAAAGGTAACTCCAGGTTGTATTGCTTTGGGCCTAGTACTAACTTTCCATGCCCTTGCTTCCTTGTCCCAGTAATGCCTATGCATTTCCCCATAAAGACTTTGGGTTGGATCCAGGATGTGTCTCCTGTGAGAGGAAGGGCCTTTCGATGAGAGAAAGGGCTCTGTCCATGGAAGGCTCTTCCATCCAAATTTTGGAGATCCCCTCCTCCCCCACATACCATAGCTCACCACATTCAGCAGGGTCTCCTGACCCAGTTCGCATGTAACAGTGGCAAATAATGGGTTAATAAATTAACCCATAATTTGCCAGGGTTCTCTGTTGTTCCCATTTTGAATATGCAACTTCCAATTGGCAGGATCAGAAGTTATTCCATGACATGCAACCTGGACTCTATGGGTTCATTGTGGGTTAAACAATTCACAGTTAACCTAAGAACTAACGGTAGGTTAACTGTAAGTTATTAACCCATAGATTGGGTTCAGACAACATGTTAACTCACACTCAAAGTTTGAGTATGGGTTGAGTGTGGATTGTCATTGAACCATGGGTTATCATGTTGTCTGAACCCAGCTGCGATAGCAAACCATGGCTGGGTTTATTTATTTATTTATTTATTTATTTATTTATTTATTTATTTAAAACATTTATATCCCGCCCTATATCATTAAGATCTCAGAGTGGCGTACAGATAAAAGCATACAGTATAAAATAATAAATATGCACAGTTAAAAACAAATTAAACCAACAACAACCTACGGTTCAATAACCCACGATTCAACCCATACTCAGTCCTTGAGAGTTGGTTATCATGCTGTCTGAACCCAGCCATAGTATCTGGGACCTCACACAGAAGGGAGCAGGATCCCTTCTTGATCATTCCAGAGTGCAGGACCTGGAATAATGGGCTCAAGTTACAGGAAGCCAGATTCTGGCTGGACATCAGGAAACACTTCCTGACTGTTAGAGCAGTATGACAATGGAACCAATTAGTTAGGGATGTAGTGGGTTCTTCCACACTAGAAGCATTCAAGATGCAGCTGGGAGTGGATTCCTTCATTGAGCAGTGGGTTGGATTCAACGGCCTAACTCTACTATTCTATGGTTCTGTGTTACTGCCAGTGCGGTGTAGTGGCTAAAGTGTTGGACTGAGAGTTGCAAAATCTGGGTTCTAGTCCCCACTCAGCCATGGAAACCCACTGGGAGACTTTGGGCCAGTCACAGACTCTCAGCCCAACCTACCTCACAGGGTTGTTGTGAGGATAAAATGGAGAGGAGGAGGATCATGTACGCCACCTTGGGTTTTTTGGATGAAAAAAGGCAGGATATAAATGTAATAAATAAATAAAAATAACCTCCACTCAGGCCAACTGGTGGTTGCATATTCAAAATAGCGGTGGCACATGCTGAGCATGTGCTGTGGGTTAATTAACCAATGATTTGCTGCTGTTACATTAGAATGGGACCAATGTGTAGCATTTTGGAGGGGCTGCCACAGGAAGAAAGGGTCAGGAAAATCCAGTTCTTCAACACAGTTGATCTAGCATGAATCTGGATCCAACCATATATAAGTCTCCAATGTGCTCCAGTAATAAGCACTTTTAGATTCAATTCTAATTTTCAAAATGATTGGTGACATGAAAATTGTTTTTGTTGTTGATGATGGTGGTGCAGGCGTAACATCAGAAAGAAAATGGGAAGGTAACGAGGAGAGGAGGAAGAGTTACTCCCAGAGCATAAATGGGAGAGAAGCAGGCTCCTCAAATCTTTTTATGCCTACGGATATTCAGTGCCTAATCAAAATAGCCATTGGTGGAGAGGTTGCTGGATGAGAAACAAATCACTCTTTAGTGCCTATACTGTGCTGGCAGTATTCTATCCCAGCTGCTCAGTAAGAAGTAAACCTGCTCCCATCTTCCAGTGTTTTGCCTGTTGAATGGCAAAGGGATGATTGATGATAAAAGGAAGCAGTAATGTCTGACATTTTCCTCTGTTGCATATAATGACCAATAAAGGGAAGAAAGGGCAGCTTTTCTGTCAGTTATACTAGTCCTTTTTCTCCTTGCAGGAAAATTCTTTGATCATTCGGTACACACAGGTTCCTTTTGTTGCAACTGCTGTCACTGGCTTGGGCTCTGAGCCAGCACGTCACACCACAACCTGAAGCATCATATGATGCCATGCAACTAGACAACTCAGGGACTTATACTTGAAATTTGATACAATACACAGAATACGATTTGCGATTGTTTTTCTGGCCAATTTGATGTGGTGGCAAAAGGGAATAAAACCCCACTAAAGTCCAACTTAGAGTAAATCCATTGAAATGAATGGGACTTAAGTTAATTATGACATACTTAACTCCCATTCATTTCAATGGGTCAACTTTATGTGGGACTTTAGTTGGATGCTACCCAGGGAGTCCCACACCCATATAAATTTTACTTTTGTTCCATAGAGGAAATGTTACAACATTTGAGACTATTTATCTTAGGAAAAAAGGCAACTAAGAGGGGACATGATAGAAGCGTTTAAAAGTATTCATGGTGTGAATAAGGAGGATAGGCTGATGTTTTTCTCCTTCTCTTATCGCACTAGAACCTGGGATCATCCAATGAAGGTAAGTAGTGGGAGATTCAGTACAGAAAGTACTTCTTCATACAGTGCATAGTTAAACTATGGAATTTGCTACCACAAGATGTAGTGAGGGCCGCAACTTAGTTGGCATTGAAAAGGGATTAGGCAAAATCCTGGAGGATAAATCTAATTGTTTAAAGTTTTTACTAATTCATTGATGGAGTCTAAATCTATTTTATATTGCTGACATAGAAATGCACACTTGCTCATTTTTAGGGCATTTTGTTTCTGATTTGTTATGATGTAACCAATATTGCTAAATATTGATTGCTTTGCAATTTAAGCAATCTGTACTTAGTGATGTATCTCGAGACAGTTGCATTGTGATATGGTGTAAGTTGACATGGCATATTTTAAACTAGGGTTGGGCAACTTGTTGGCCTCTAGCTGTTTTGGACTACAACTCCATCCAGTATAGCCAATGGTGAGGTGAGTGCAGATGGAAATTGTAGTCTAAAACATCTGGAGGGCCACAAATTGACTACCCCTGTTTGAAACTCTCAATAGAAATAATAGTCATTATAGTCAATTAAAAACCACATTATTATTTAACTAAAATGTATTTAACCCATCATGACAACCTTATAAATTTGCATTGCTGCCTTCATGTCCAACGCCATTTACAACATTTGGCCACTGCTGACCTGCTGCATTGGACCTATAAGGGATGTCAAGGAAGTAATAGGACTGCGTTGGCTGAAGGCATTTTGCTGCCTTCGACAAAGGACAAGATCCTGTCATCACCTGCCATTCCATGTCCAGAAACTGACTGGACTGGCAGTTGAATTACACATCAGCTCTGGAGAAATGACAGCATCTTCCCCTGAGGGCAGTTGGCTAACTTCATGGGGTGCAAGGCAGGCCCTGAAAAGTGTGCTACACATTCCATATTCCAACACCTCATTACTGCTCCCTGCCCCTCAGCATCTGCCACATGAAATGGCTGCCACACTCTGTCTAATGGTAGGACCAGTCCTGGCACAGGGAGGAGGAGGCCAACATTTCTTACATTCAGAATGTCCAGCAGTTACATTACTCTCACCTTTGTTCCTCTCTCCTTACATTTATAACTCACCTGAAATCTTTTCTCTTGTTATTTAGCAGGTCCTTTTACGGGATCATCCATGTTTGGTTCCCCTTTATTTCAGCAGATATAATCCAGCTGGGAAATTAGGGAATCTGCTACGCTGAAGATGCTAATATTTGCTCAGCCAAAACATATAAACAGCCTGCTGCTGCTTCCACAGTTCTCAGTACTGCAACCAATATATAATTCCCCACTTTCTAAACCCCTATGTATTTAATTAGGTTTATTATTATTATTTTGTTACCAATGGCAGTAATAATAGTGCTGCATCCTTATCCGAATCCTCCAGTATTTAGCTGGAAGGAAGGAAAAGCAAATGGACTCTAAATTCAATACGGGGATTTTAGTCCATGTAGGGGAAATGTTTGAGATTGTTTACTAGATATGTACATATCACACAAATTAAGGTCTGAGCTAAGGGGTGTGGTGTAGGACTTAGAGTGTTGGACTGGGACTCAGGACATCCTGCTTCTAATCCAGAGGACATCAGCTTGGGGGAAACCGTGTTTGTCTTTCAGGTGCCCCCAACCCCCTTGATGGTTTCACTGCCAAAGACTAGCAGTGCAACTCTTCTGTTCAAAAGATGCCTTAGTAAACAGTTTTGTTTTGGGGGTGGGTAGGGGGTTGTTTGTAGCCATTTGGTGGCCAGTATCAAGAGAGAGAAATGGGAGTATGGGGGAAAGTAATGAAATTAAAACAGTGAGAACTGGCCCTCTTGCTAGTTCCCGGAATCACAGCCCTCCCCTTCATCCAAACAGCCTCCGGGAAGGGCTCGAGCTGTCCCCGTGTTAACAAGAAAGCCTCGCTCAAGGGCAAGGCGAGTCTACCTTCCCTTTCTCTTATCGCGGGTGAAAATTGTTCTTCGCCTTCGCCCCCGCCGCTCTCGGACCTCTCCCCTGCGAAACCTTGACTCGGACAGGCCCTTTGTCTGGCTTTCGCTTTGCTGGGGGATTCTGAGCGTCAGTCGAAAGTTACGTGCATACCGGGAGCTGTTCACTACCTTGGCCAAGGAGAAAGCTTTAAAAGGGGGGGGGGACCCTCCACCCCTTGTACAAACAAGAGCCGAAGAAAAACACTTTCACGCCGTAAAATAATAAACATATGTTAAAAAAAGAAAAGGAAAAAGGTAGACGACTGTCAACAAAAGGAGAAGGCTACAGCAGGGCCTGGGTTGACCGAAAACCGGTTAAGGCTTTATAGGTGGAGGTGTTTCTCTGGCTTCGTGAATTTCCCAGCCCGTTCTCCCCGCTCCCCTGCTTTCTCCCCCCATTCTAGTCCCCAATGCGATGATTAGAAATGCCTTCTCAAGATCGTGTTCGCAAAGTGTTTTCTCAAATGTAACTCCTAGTAAACATGACTTGCTGGAAAGAAACAAGGAAACGACATGTTCCCGGGGAAACCCCAAGTTATGCAGGTTAAAGGGAATCGCCTTCACTACTCACCATTTTGGGGAGGGAGAAAACGGGCATCTATAAATACATAAACATTATGAATCCGGATCCGCAGCCACCTCCGGTTTATAATTCGAAACAACAGCAACCTCCAGTTTATGTAATTATAGTTCTTGGAGATATACATGAGAAAAATATTGTGCAGTGTGATTCAATTCAGATTCACATCTTATCATTTAAACACACACACACACACACACACACACACACACACACAGAAAGAGAGAGAGAGGGAGAGAGGGAGGGAGGGAGGCTCAGTTCCAACAGCCTGTGGCTGTGAACATTTTAGCTGGAACCAAAGATGTTACTCACAAGTAAATAATCACCTTCACTAAAGGCTTCACAATCGATAGTTTGGGGGTATCCCCACCCCCCAACTAAGGCTTTCTAAATATCTGGCGCTTCCCCCTAACTCCCCACTTGTTGCTTGGTTCTCTGATATTAACCATTTCTTTTTATACAGCCTTTATTTTCGGTATGTTTTCCACTGAGTCTGAAAAAGTAAGATTATATTTCTAAGAGTTCGCTGACCAGAATTCATACTTTAATAATAATAATAATAATAATAATAATAATAATAATAATAATAATTTGTTCTGTTTTGAGCAATGCAAAGAAGTCTTCAAGCAGTGTTGGCTTTGTTTTCGGAGGTAGGGGGGTCTTTTCTCCACCTACCAAATAAGATTGAAAAAAGAAAGAAAGAACTGTAAACTCTATTGCATCAAAACCAAAGTATAGGAGACAGATATTTCAAAGATATTAAAGTCAGACAGTAGTTGCTTTTGTTGATGATGTTGATGTTGATGATGATGATGATACTGCTACTAATAATATAATATGAGGAGTATGTGTGTAGGGTGTTCAACAGACACATAATGTTTCACTCAACAAAAGCAACAGCTTGTTGAAAGCCATGTTTGCTTTCCATACTATCAGATCACAGGGAGCAAATTTCATGGGAAAATCTGATTCAAATCCCCCCTATATATACATATACATATACATATAGTTCGCTAGAAGATTACTTATCCTGATTGATCAAAGGGTTAATTGAGCACCTAGTGGGTGTCTGTTCGTGAGCCCCTGAAATTCTCAAGAGAATTTTAATTTGTGATTTTGAAAGAGCCTTTTCTTCTTTTTCTCTGATCCAATGTTAGTCCTATGTAGAGTAGACCTATTGAAATGAATGGGGCTTATGTTAGCCGTGATTAACTTAAATTTCATTCGTTTCAATGAACCTACACTATGTAGGATGAACATTGGATACTACAAAACAATTCATAAAGAAGTTATAGAGGGAGGAAGGGGAACGAGATTGAACGTCTATCCATACATTAAACTTTCAACACAAACTTCCCGGGGAAAATAAACTCTCTTAGAACTTAGGTAAAAAAAAGTTTTTCATCACAGAACAGTATACATTTTAAAAAGAAATCCAAAGGAACTAAGTATATACATTGGATTGGCTGTGTTTATAGTAGATCCATTGAAGTCAATAGGACTTAAGGTAGTTATGATTAGCTTGTCCCATTTATTTCAGTGGATCTACTCTACTCATATTAAGTCTGGATCCAGCCCAATGTATTCGAATCTGTAGCTGATGCAGCAAGGAGTTAGGGATTTGCATCTCGCCTTTGCGACGAACCCATTATACTGCCTCAATTTCACCACTTTCCAGGTAGGTACTAGCTGGTACTAACATACCTTACAGCACAATCCTATGCATGCTTACTCAGAAGTAAGTCAAACTATGTTCGGTGGGGCTTACTCCAAGGTAAGAGTGCATAGCAGCTTTAATAGACATACCCACCGAGGAGAGGACTTGAAACAATTAATGATAATTTATGTAGACACTTCCAAGATTAAAAAAGTGCCATGTAAATGGTATTATCATTGTTTATTCACTGTTAAATTTAATATGAGAAATATAATGCATAATATAGTCCAAACTGAAAAAACCTATTAGCATAGCGAACGTTTATAGAAATCGGGGGGGGGGGGAGAGAGAAGGAGAAAGAGAAACGAATATTATTATTATTTTATGTAAGTAAAGTTCCCGACATGGTCAGTTATATTGTCAGATAGGTAGGTGGATAGACTGCACTGGTGGATACATATTATTAAGTATTAGCATGTCTACTCATGTCTTCGAAAGAGTTTTATGAAACATTTAAACACATCATACAGTACCGAATTTCAATACAAAAGCCAAGGCAGAGATATCTGTGTATGCCAGGATAGCATTTTGCAAACATGGAAAACTGCGGCCAAAATCAGTAATGTAAATTAGCTAGAAAAACAAAACCGGTCACTTAGACTGCAATTCTTACGTGCACTTCTCTGGGAGTTGGTCTCTTTGAACAGAGTGGGACTGACTTCTGAGTAGACGTGCATAGGATTGCAGGACTAAAGATATTTCACCATATCATCAATCTTATATTGCTTGTTGCTAAAATAAAAGAACGCTACTACATGCAAATCTTTTCTTCCTCCACAGATGAGTAGGACATATTAATGGGATGCCTTTTCCACCTTCCTTAAGACTTCACTGCCTTTAAAATCCAAATTCAAATCATGTCGTCTCCCAGAATAACAGATCTCCTTGTTTTTTGTTTTAATTTATGAATTTAAAATAGTTAAAATAGATAAGACAACCACACAGAAACAACTTTGAAGGACATTGATATACACGTTGGGGGTCCTTAAAAAAGTAATGCTTGGGCAACTGTATGTGTACTTAAGAATATAGCTCCCCAAAGCACGATCATTTCATTGCTCGGACACTTACAACAACAACAACAACAACACAACACCGGTAGACCGCACAGATTTGGAGAGGGGGGAATCTCACTCTCGATCTATTTTACTTTTTCGCAGGTGGTAACGAATTCTGGAAACTGTTCAAGCTCAAAACCAATACTTTTTGTGATCTCATTTAGAATTCTAGTGCCTTGTTCTAAAATGTGCGAGACTTAGCCAAAAATTCCCAACAATTTAAACATATCCCATTTTCAATTTTGCTGTTAAACGTCCCTCAACCTGTTTGCTTCCAGGACCTTTAAAGGGATCTATTCAAGCTAAAACGTGATCGTCTTCAGTCTGTAGTTTCAGGGTCTGGAACCTAGTCCTTTTACCAAGACTGAACTTCCAAATCAATTTTGATTTGATTTGATTTTTTAAAGAAAAGAAACATTTACAGAGCAATCCTATGCATGTCTATGCAGAAGTAAGCCTCATTGGAGTCAATGGGACTTACTCCAAGGTAAGTATGTGAACGATTGCAACCAAAACACATTTACCTGGGAGTAAGTCCCATTGAACTCAATGGGGCTAACATTCGAGTAGACACACATAGGATTGCACTGCCACTAATTCTTTATTATAATTCTTATTCTCTTTTCATACACCCTTTTGCTTTAAAAAAAACCAAAACAAAAACCAACGTCTGAAGAGCAAATATAGGATTGGGTTTAAAAAACCAAACACCCAGTCTTTCACTTACTTTGTCTGTGTGTGTGTGTGTGTGTGTGTGTGTGTGTGTGGTTGCAATAAATAAACCCTATATTCCATTCAGAAGTATAGCAAAACTACAACAATCAAAGAAGGGTTTCATTGGACTTTCCATCAAGATGTTAAAGTCAGAATTATATAAAATCAGCCTCCAAAAGATCAAAGTATGGAAAGAGGAGAGAAACACTGGAATTTCAAGCAAAGGAGAGAAGGAAGAAGAAATAAATCACTTTTAACCCGATCTCAATCTAGTTCAACCGAATTAGATGGACCGAGTATGCTTTTTGACTGGGCATTGAATTTATACATGGGTCTTAAATTGACAGAAATGTAATCATTTTGATTTATCTGGATTGCGAACTGGCTTGACCATATGTACTCTGTGAAATTAAACTATTTCAGACTTTACTAGGATATCCTTTTAAGTAATTCCCAGTGTAATCCTATACATGTCTACTCAGCAGTAAGCCCCTGCCCCCCTGAGTTCAGCGGGGCCTACTTCCAGGTGAGGATATATAGGATTGTAGCCTCAATATCTTCTGAAAATATGAAGGATTAACATAGTAGTTTGGAGGCTGTATCCTTGTTTTGGTTTGATTTTTTTTGCTAGGGTTGTACGATTACAGTTTCTTTTCTTCACAAAACCCATACTGGCAAGAGCATTTTACTTATTCATGAAGTTTGTGTAAATAACAAAGGTTTCGGAGAAGGTCTGATGTTATAAAGAAAAGCTTCTCTCCAGCCATCCTACTGTATAATAAATAAACAATTTGTTTACAGTGCCCAGAAAGTGCAGACTTAACAATAAGTACCAAGTATCAGAGAGATTAACCACTAACAGGAGTGGAATGGGTGCTTTCTGATGTATTAATTGCTGTCAAAATCCCTACTACTTTGGTTTCAAAGCACATAATGAAAAAGAGGAAAATCAACCTGAAAATATAGATTTATGATCCAGAGGATTTTCCCCATTATTAATAATCCAAATCCGTGGATTGCAAGGTTACATTTTACCCCTCTAGGGAATTAAACACCTCATGAAAACATAAATCTCCTGTGCTCCATTTCTCTCCTCCCTTCCCAGAAATAAATAAATAAATAAATAAATACTGCATGTGTGAAGTTTTTAATTTACGATAAAGTCCTTGGAAACATAATCAAGAAATAGACTTGCAACAGAAATACGAACCACAGCTTTAGAGAGGGGCTGTAAGTGCCGAGAATAATAATTTAAATTTTAGTCACACTTTGTTGCCAGGAAGGAAGGAAAGAAAGAATGAATCAAAGAAAGAAAGGAAGAAAACTTTTCTGCATAATCTCCCCACTATTTTCTAAGCGAGTGTTAGTAAACATGCTATTCTCAATCAAACATTGGGAAGATATGGACATTCCTAATAAAAAGACAGACAGACAGACAGACTATTATTATTAGTGAAGATACAGACAAAATAGCATGGTATTTGAAACTTTTCTGCCCTTTTAATCTTGTTTGTTTGATTATTTTGTTGGTTTTCCTGGTGTTTTAGATGGGGTGTGGGGAAATGATCAATTCAAAGAGGGAAAAGAATTAACTTTTTAAAAAGCTCTAAAATGCTTGATTTTATTTTTAATCTCTCTCTCTCTTTCACACACACACACACACACACACACTTTTACTTCTGCAGGTCACATCCTTGATAATAACAAAAGAGCAAAAAGGTGTTGGCCAAGGAAGGTGAGAAACTTTCAGTTTGACAATGTGGACAGAAAGGAATACATTAAATAGAACATGACTCCACCCTTTCCACTCCTTCACTTTTCTGAAAATAGGTAATGGGAGAGATAAACTTTTGCATAGTGATCTAAAAGGCTTGTTTTCAGAAGTTTAGGCGACAGTAATCCACAGCATAATCTCAGTTGAACAAAATTTACCTGGCTTTAATGATTTTAAAGGAGCAAGTGGGCTGATCACAGATCTTGTATCTTGTTTTTCAGACCATTAGATGGAAAACCATTTAAATTCATATTACTTTTCCAGGATGTGGGTTAACAGCTACTCAAACAGCAATTTCCTCCTGGGTCTACCTTCCTTACGCTAACACTGTAGACTTGGTTTAACAGTTAACTGAAAACTGTCCAGCACCGTTTACACAAAGGATACTAAGAGCACTTTTTGCTGACTTGTTGATGCTGTTAATGTGAAACAGAGCATCGAAAAGACCCATTTTTAATTGAATGAACATGAAAAATTATACCGCTGTGCTGAAACAAATGAGAGAGTGCCCATCCTGTTAATCTCTTGCATTTGTGGCTTCCTAGGTTAATCTGGCTGGCCACACCTGAGGAGCCCCTGGGGTGGGCAGTGGGAGAGTTATGGGAGGAGCCTGCATGCTTTCCATTCAGGAGAGTCAGTGGTTTAGTGGTTAAGCTTTGGCCCTCATCATGACAGTCTCCAAGGAGAATTCAAAGATTCAAGCAGCTGTGTTGATCCATATCAATCAACACACCAGTTCTAGCAGTTTTCATATCCAACAGGAACAGGTCCTTTGTAAAGCTAATAGATCTTAACTGGCTATTCAAGACAAAGCCATCCCAACATACTTTGCATTATAACAGGGACAGCTCACACCAATACATTGTTGCTGGAAAAAAATTCTTTCTGCCCAAGCTACTGACCTGGCTCACACAATCACAGTGCCAGGTTGTCAATCCCTGCTGCAGCTTTTTGTTTTGTGTGAATCTTGCAAAGGCGGTTGGGGTGGCTGACAAGGGGTAGTTGACACACCACCCAGAACCCATGGGCTATTTTAGGGTTGCAGATGGCTTGACAACCACCCCAACAACCCACCCTTGCCAGGTGCACACGTATAAAGAAGCTACAGCACCCCTCACCATGCCCTGAATATTCAAATTGGCAGTCACAACTGTAATGAGAAGACCCACAGGGAAATGTACCCATGGCAGCTTCTTTTGCATGTGAACCAGGCCACTGTGAGGATTGCAACTATACTCAGAGGAAAGAGGGAAGTTTGAGGAGGGTGGCAGATAATGTCAGCATCCATGCAGAAAAAAATCTGCTGGCCCTGCATCCCTGGGCTCATCTACACCAATTATTATTATTATTATTATTATTATTATTATTATTATTATTTATTTATTTATTTATATAGCACCATCAATGTACATGGTGCTGTACAGAGTAAAACAGTAAATAGCAAGACCCTGCCGCATAGGCTTACAATCTAATAAAATCATAGTAAAACAATAAGGAGGGGAAGAGAATGCCAACAGGTACAGGGTAGGGTAAGCAGGCACAGGGTATGAAAACAGTATGAAAGCGGTATATAAAAGGCAGGAGCCACACTACTGCTTTATAGCAGTATTGAAGTGCACTGACAAGTGTAGGGCCCATTGACATATACCATATACCACTTTCATTCTGCTTTCATAGTGGAATATCCTGCATGGTGTAGATGATCCCCCTGTGAGCCCTGGCTCCACTGCACCACTGAGTAGATCCTAAATCCAATCCCTGGCACAGCTGGTGAAACGTATTGGGAGGAAGTGATGGGGAAGATCTCTATCTGAGAACCTGGGGTGCTGCTGCCTGTCAGAGTAGCCAATTATGGGATAGATGGACAAATAGACTGATGGGTTAGAAGACAGCTTCCTATGGGACTATACAGTAGGAGTCCTGTTATCGATGTATTAAAATTATTATTATTATTATTATTATTATTATTATTATTATTATTATTTCTTCAGCAGTATATTCACCCAATTCTGTATTTTCTTCTCTTATTGTTAGTCCATTTATGGATTATCAGAACCTATTTATACCTTTTAAAAAAAAATTTTTTTTTTTTGGCCTTTTATAGCTTCCTTTCCTCTGCTATTTTATTTGCTGTTTCAGCACACGATCACCATTTCAGACTGACTTGTGCCTTTCAAAATTGTGGCACACCCATATTTGAGCTTCTATTATTATACTAATATAAAACATCCTTCAAGCTCTTGAAGGAATTGGGTCTCCTGACTCTACCTTTCAGCTACATTTTAAATAACCCCCTTTTTATTTTAGAAATTCCTTCTTTTGAAATTAAATACAATGATGCTAGACTTTCTGGGGAAATTTCCACTCACATACTTTTTGAATTTGATAGTGTTGTGATCACTGTTTCCAAGGAATTCAGTAACACTTATATTTTTCATTCCTCTTGATTAAATGAAAGATTTCCTCAACATAGTTTTAGTACTATTATTAAGGATGTAATCCTATACACACTAATCTCAGGGGTGCTTATTTTTGAGTATACTTGTATAAGGTTGCACAGCAACTGTTCCAAAGCACCATCGTTTAGTGTATTGAGAAAATTTGTTTCTCTGTCTTGGCTTACCCAGTCAATCTGTGAATAATTCTCATTCTCTATTTGCAGTTTTATTCCATTTTTGAAAATTATAAAATGTCAATATAAAAAGTTGAATGCAATATGTTTTCACCTTAAATCAACCCATTCCCACATCCAATTTATTGTAGCCATTCCAGCATGTCACCTCAAATATAAATTAACTGTTGGGGCCACAAAGTAGTAATGTACTTGAAATTATTCATTTTTATTACATTTTCTATTTTTTCTTCCCACTGCCGTAAAGTGTAAAGTAGGAGGGGGTAACTATATTTCTAGTACCACATTACTTATTGCCCTGACTTTCTGTTCATGGTGATTTTGTGGATATAAGTTGATTTGTTTTAAAAATTCTAATTTATTAGACTCTAAATACCCAATGCTTTCTTTGGCCTATAGGCTCAAACAGACAGTGCTGCCCTTTCGCATGTAGGGAGTCACCATTTAAATTTCCCACAATGCCTCAGAGTGACACCTGCATCTGATGTTTCAAGACAGTGGCCTGGTTTACACAATCGTGGCTGGGGGAAATAAGCCACAGTGGTTTATTTCCCCTACAACAGATGCCAGTCGCATGATGAGGGATTTGCATAATTACCCCCGACAGTGTGGCTTGTCAAGTTGTGTGAACCTGGCCAGGGTGGCTTGTTGCCATGGGTAACAAGCCACCTAGAATCCTACAACAGCCCATGAGTTCTGGGTAGCTTGTTACCCATGGCAACAAGCCACCCTGGACTGGTTTGCATGACACAGCAAGCCGCACTGACATGGGCAGTTATGCACTTGGCATGCAAATGGCACACACTGGGTACTTAAAAGCTATTGTGGCTTAATAATTACACTGAGATTGTGCTAACCAGGTCACTGACCTACTTCACACATAAGGAGAAGCCACCATAGGTGAATTCCCCATGGGGTTTCTCATCGCAGTGGTATCTGCCATTTTGAATATTTGGGTTGAGGGGGCACATAACTTCTCATTACTTATGAACCTAGCAAGAGTGGGTTGTCGGGGTGATTGACAAGCCACCCAGGACCCATGGGCTGTTTTGGGGTTGTCTGATTGGAGTCCACCAGGAGGGCAACCTTTAGTGTAGTGGCTACAGTGACCATATGAAAAGGAGGACAGGGCTCCTCTATCTTTAACAGTAATGTAGAAAAGGGAATTGCAGCAGGTGTCAATTGAAGAGGGTGAAATTCTCTTTTCATCACAACAGTTAAAGCTGCAGAAGCCCTGCCCTCTTTTGTATCTGGCCACTCTACTTTAGCTAGTGTAGCTTTAACTGTTGTGATGAAGAGGGAAATTCACCCACTTCAATTGACACCTGCTGCAATTCCCTTTTCTACATAACTGTTAAAGATACAGGAGCCCTGTCCTCCTTTTCATATGGTCACCCTAGTAGTGGCCTCTTTTCTTTGGAATTCTCTGCCCCTGGAGGTCAGTCAGGTGCCAACCCTGTACTGCTTCCAGCACCTTCTGAAAACAGTTATTTTCCAGGAAACACTCCTTAACTGACAAGCCATGGTTTTGGTATTCTGTTTTTAAAATGAACAATTTTAATATGCTGTTTTAATATATTTTTTAAATCTTTTTACTATTTTATGTTTTATGATCACAGCTCTGGAATCTGTTTTAGATATGAAGCTGTATGTAAATATTGTAAATAAATAAAAATTAAATGGTTGCCACCACTGTGTTAAAAACTCTGCAGGGAAATTCACCCATGGTGGCTTCTTGTTACCTGCGAACTGGGCTAGTATGTTAAATGAAACTGATGTGTTAAACTGATCAGAGTGTTGTTGCTGCTGCTGCTGCTGCTGCTGCTGCTGCTGTTTATTGCTGCAGCCACTGCGTAAGACCATGACACCCTACCACTGTAGTAGGGGGGCTGCAAGAGGACCTTTGGCCAAAACCTGAAACCAGCTCTGCAATATACCTCCCTCTGTACTCTGTTGGACTTTAAGGCTGGGGGTTTTGCCAGATAATGTGGCTTGCAGTCAGTGATAGCCTCTCTAGAAGTATAGATCTTAGAAACTGGCCACTGTTAGGAGTACCTTACTGGCAAAGTACTGTACTAGGGAAACTGGCAGGAGTGCTGTATACTGGGAAAGTAAGTCAATAGATGAAGTGAACTGGGGGAATTAAAGGACAGGATGGAAAGGAAGTGCATTTTTCTCACAACCATTCTTTGGCCTATAGAGTCATACAGACAATGCTGCCCTTTCGCATGTAGGGAGTCACCATTTAAATTTCCCACAATGCCTCAGAGTGACACCGGCATCCAATGTTTCAAGACAGTGGCCTGGTTTGCACAATCATGGCTGGGGAAATAAGCCACAGTGGTTTATTTCCCCTACAACAGATGCCAGTTGCATGATGAGGGATCTGCATCTTCTTTATGAATGTTTTTTTTTTAATCCATTTGCTTCTGGTGGGCAGGGATAGAGGTTTCACTGTAATATTTGTATGGGTTTTGTGGTTTTAACATGTAGTTACTGTCCAGAGCCTTTGCGGTACAAATCATATAAATGCGCAATAATGTATAAGTAACGTATTATATTCCTATGTTATGCCAAGAGTTGAGGGTGCATAATTCCTTAACCAAGTGCATGCTTCAGTATTTTGATGAAATCTATATGTATACATAGGCTGAAGTCCAGAAAATAATAGGAGTGACAGGCAGTTCAGTGCATACCATTATATCTAGTGCAAAAGCTTGGGCTATGTAATAAACCCTATGGAGTAATCACTCATATACTATTCCAGTGTGGAACATTGTCTGCCTCCCCTTCCTCTTACATCCAAAGGATTTTGTGCACTCATTACAGCAGATATACCTGCAGAAACCTCTTTCTGAATACTGATTACATTTACTGAATTATGATAAGAGGCTAGAAAGGGGCTGCCTGGAGAATAACCAGAGAATAACTACAGAGAATAACCAGAGTTCGTCTATCCTTCTGTCCCTCAATGATGTCCCTCCTGTCTCTTCTATCCTCCTGTCCACAGGGCTGCAGAACCTCAAACCCAGGGGCCATATCTTCCCCTCCAATCTTCCCCAGATGGCCATGCCTCTTTTCTTCTGGCTCCACGTCTCCACCCCCCAAAAAAAACACTGAGTGGTTTCTCAGCTTTTGTGCAGTTTTTTCTCCATTCTATATGGTTGAAATGCCTCTCCTAAGCCTTAGCTACCAGCAGTAAGAGCTTTAAACGAAAATATGCTGGTATTTTTGGCCCCACCCCTTTTGCTTTAGGTCCCACCCACCATTGGAATGCAGCCCAAATGGAATTCGGACCTCAGCCTCAAAGGGGTTCTGCTCTTCAGCTCTGGCATGACAGCGCTGGAGCATGATATCATACTCTCGGAAATAGTTTTTAAAATGTATCCATCTTGATTGAGGTAGAATGCAAAAAGGCCCTCATGTTATAACGAGGCCTCGCTTAATCATTAGGAGCGATAAGTAAACTGATGTGCTTGACTAAATTTAACAAGGTGTATAAAGCCATAAACAGCCTGGACATGCTGGAGGGACCTGCCAGGTGCTCCTTGTTAAAATTCCACCCTTGAATGGCAGATTGGCCTGTTTTCACTATGGTGGGGAGGCGGGTTAATACTTCTGTTTGCTACCCATCCCCATCTCTCCCATCTATGTTTTTTACCCAGCATCAGTAGTTCTTGCATATTTCAAATGTTGAAATTTCATCTCTCAAAATACTACAGTACAAAATTCTTTTCTTTTCTTTTTTAGCCTGCAGTTTCTCTAACAATGTATTATTTCAGATCCTTGAGAATTGTTTCCCCATGTCCCATCTTCCCCAGCCTGATGCCCTCCAGTTGTATTGGACTAGCTGGCTGGGGGATGCTGGGAGTTGAATTTCCAGCACATCTGGAGGACATCAGTTTGGGGAAGTCAGAGTTGTCCTCTTAGTCCTCTAATGGTCAGAGCCAGACTGCAGATGTGCTGAGGAACTGAAATCCCTAAGAACTGGGATGCATGGGGTGGGGTGGGGGCAGGGAGAAGACACTATTCCTGTATAGAAGTAGGGCTCAAGGTTATTGGCTCAGCACCAAGAATCCTGAAAGTTGAGGCAATGGAGCTTTGATCTTCTTTGCAAGCTAGGCACTCTGGCTTGTTCATCATGTTAGAGACCTGTGGTCTTCACGTTCTCTAATTTGAGGGACCATGGTCTTTTCAACATCAACATATCTGCCTAGGAACCCTTAAATACCTGACATGAAAGATCTGTGAGTTGCAGAGCCTTATGCTGAGGCACTAACCCAATTCACATGAAGAACTACCCAACCACCATCATCACTCTCATCAAGATTTATTTATTTTAAAAGTGCCTAATATACATTGTACGGAAAATTAATTTTAGAAAAACAAGGTTAAACTCAACTTAATCTAGGTGCACTTGGGTCCCATTGGAATCAATGGGACTTAAATTAGTCATGACTTATTTTCACATGGATATTGATGGAACCAACAGTTACAATCCTATACCCACTTACCTGGGAGTAAGCCCACTGAACTCAATGGGACTTTCTTTAGAGTAGATAGTATGTATAGGATTGTGCTTTTAATGTGACTGGGGTTGCAAACCAATACACACTTGGGAGTGAATCTCATTGAACTCAATAGGACCTCTGGGTAGACATGGATAGGATTGCATTGTAATTTAGATTGGATTCAAACCTACAAGTCTTAAAACAACAACACAACACCTTCAGAGGAAACAGCACAAGTTGGAAGAGAGTGAAGGAAAGAAAAAGTTAAAGAATGTAACAATTAACTTATGAATAGGAAAATAATAATTTTAAAAAGCCAACTAATACATCAAGAAGGAAATACATGAGAGAAAAGATGAGTTTTTAGTCTTAAACTGGGACAAAGAATTGGCCAGCTGAGTTTTTAAAAGGAGAGAGTTCCATGCATTAAGGGGTCACAAGAGAGAAGGAACTGATAGGAGAAGTAGCACAAAAGAAAATAAGTTTAATCAGCAGATTAGTGTTCATTGAACTGAGGGACTAAGGAGGAGATCGAGAGAAAGAGCAGGGAAGAATGAACAAGATCAGGAAGAATGTTGAAGGTTAAGAGGAAAAAGCTTAAACTTCATACAAAAGAACAAAGGGAGACAGTGAAGCGAGGTATAACATAAATAAAGCATGAAGAAAAAACTATGAAATGAGCAGAATATTTGAGTGGGTTTACACATCAACACAGGGTGGTTAACAAGCCACAGTGGCTTGCTACCCACGCTGTACATGCCAGCTGGGTGCCAGCTGATTTGGATAATTACCCTCGCTGGGCGCACCTGAACCCTGTGAGGGAAGCTTGTTGGGCTGGTTAACAAACCACGCATATCTCATGGCCTGTTGTAGGGTTGTTGGGTGGTTTTTTAAGCCATCCTTGTTGGTTTTGGATGATATGAGAAGCCATGGCAGCAGGGGTTCGAATCAGAAACCTCGCACCTGGTAATAAGCTGCAGTGAGCTACAGTGATCAAGTGAACAAGGTCTTAAACTGAGGGACAGGAATAATGTGGGATGAACAAAACAGGAGCTAGAATGAGGGCCTGAAACTTTCAGTTGCCAACTAAAAGAGAAGGCATAGTGAAGACTTAGGGAGAAAGACAATAAATTGTGTTTTCTACATATTAAGAGGTTCATCAGACGAGCGTTTTATTGCACACTCAGTACTGCCCACTTATGGATGTGTGTGTGTCCTTTAGATGATGACGTCCACCTCCTGTGCACCTCCCACTCCTTCTCATTTTTCCGTAGCAAAATAGACCCCTTTTAATCTGACTTTTTTTTAAAAAAAATAGAATGTGCTGCAATCTCCCGCTGCGTGCAGGAAAAGCAGCACGATACAAATGGCCACGTGGTCTTTGTTTACTTCCTTTTCCCCCTCCAAGCAGAAAGAGGAAGTAATGAGGGACAAAAGTGGGGGCAGAGAAGTGATGCAATTTCCCCCATGTGATGATGCTTGATTGAGCTGATAATCTGACCTTCAGGCAACTATGGCTTTCAGACAACTATCAGTAAGAACAGAGGTAGAGAAAGGAGCAGTAAGATGGAGCTGGATATGTTGTGACACTCCAACTTAAAAGAAGAAAGACAGAAGGGGTCCAAGAACTGAACCCTGAATGAAGCCACCTGAAAGAGAAACTGTGGGGTAGGGGAGGCATTAGAGACTTTAAAAGAACTATTGAGATGGTTCACAACACGAAATCCGGAAGAAGGAAGAGAAGAAAGAAGCCGAACATGATCAACTGAATGAAGAGCTGATAAAAAACTGAAAAGAATAAGAACAGAAAAGAGTCCCATATGACTTAGTATATGTAAATCCATTAGAGATTATACATAATTAGTAGGATGTTGCGATTGAAAGCCAGGGTGAAAAGGAGAGTTAGAAGAAAGACAATTGCAACACTGAGAATAGACAAAGGTCTTAAGCAGTCTGGAGATGAAGGGAATAAAGACAAGAAACAGCGTATAGCTGGAAATGAGATGTGTAACTGAACTTTTTATCTTTTGTCGTACCGATTCTGGTAAGACTTGATTACAGAATTAGTAAAAGTTTATTTGTAGCATAAAATTTAGACTTCCTGGACTAAAATGTAAACTTTCTATCCTCAAGCATTTGCACAATCAAGTCTTGTAGGAGTGGGAAGGGCTGACACTTCCAGAAATGTAGCATCACTAATACCCTACTTTGATGGATCTCTGACAAGCTTTTCCTCCAGCCTTGAAACACTCAGAGGATTCAAAAAATTGAAGGAATACTCTGAGGTTCATAATAGTATATCTTTGCTGTTGACACAGTCGTATCATCATTAATCTCATGTGCTTCCATGGAGCGGTCTTGGCAGGCTTTGTGGCTCTCTGTGCCCAAATGTCATTAAGGAACGTTCTACAAAACTCGAAGATTCCACAAACGCTGAACACCATACTGACTGTATAAAATAAAATACATCACTTGGATATACTCCATGCTTTTTTCTCCTTATTAGAGTCTGATTTTTCACTCTGCCCCAATTGCGCCCCTCCAAAGGAATTTTTGGTTTATAAAAATCCTTTGCAGGCACCTCAAAAGCAGTTTAAAAAAATATATCCCCAACATTAAAGGGCCAACACAACAGCATAAGCTTAAATGATTCATTTCTAAAACTGAAAGTGCTTGGGCCCAATTCCACCTGGAAGCCCATTCTTAGTAGTTCCGTTATATAATCCCAGATGTCTGGAGACTGTGGTTATTCAGTCTGCACATGGTTCAAAGGCTAATTTAGCTTACTTGACATGTTTAAGAGTTGCTCCTAGTTGAATAACAGGATTAAGCCCTAGTAAACCCTGCCTAATTTAGGTCTTTATTTGGAGTTTTTTGCTTTATGATTGCAAATATTTAGGATTAGGATTATGGAGAAATACAACTGGAAAAGATAACATCAGAGGCAAAAAAAAATCTGTGCAGATTTTACAAGTAGGAAACAAGAGAAGACTCCTTAATAGTTTTGTGTATGCTTTGAGGAGGTGCACAGGCAAAGTGGGCAAGTATTTTTTAATTCTTCCTATGGGAGAGTTTACCCAATGGATGGGGATGATGACAACTGTAGTCCAACACATCTGGGAGCACCAGGTTGGAGAAGGTTTTAACCCATAAATAGGCATGTACACATGAACGTATAGACATTATGTATATGGGGTGTGTGTGTATATGCACTTTCGTGCATGCACATGCACACATGTGTCTCCATGATGTTTTCCTCTGGTCTTCAAGTGGAACATAGGAAGCTGC
Source organism: Elgaria multicarinata webbii (assembly GCF_023053635.1). NCBI lineage: Eukaryota > Metazoa > Chordata > Lepidosauria > Squamata > Anguidae > Elgaria > Elgaria multicarinata. The sequence continues at coordinate 13,063,843 of NC_086181.1, forward strand.
CTTATACTGAGTCAGCCATTAGTCCAGTATTGTCAACACTGACTGGCAGCAGGTCTCCAGGGATTCAGGCAGGATTCCTACCTTGTCCTACCTGGAGATGCTGTGGGTTGAATTCCTACCTGGAGATGCTGGGGGTTGAACTTGTGACCTTCTGCATGCCAAACAGGTGCTCTCCCACTGAGCTACAGAATGCCAGTGGAAGCTGGAGACTCCGATTTCAGTGGGGCAATAAATTCATTCTGGATTTCAGTCAGATCCAACCAAAACTCTAAAGGAGCTATCCAAACTGCTGAACCCTATCCCCCAAATAGGTCTTGAATCTCCCACCATTCAGTTTCGTGGGATGACCCTTTGTTCTAGTATGATGAGAGAGAGACAGTTCTCTCTCCATTTTCTCCAAATCATGCATAATTTTACACAACTCTATCATGCCCCCTCTAGCATTTCCCCCCATCCTTTTTCTCAACTAAATAGCCCCTGAAGTTGTAATCTTCCTTTTTAAGGGAGTTGCTCCAGTCCCCTGATCATTTTGGTTGCTCTTTTCTGCACCTTTCCCAGCTCTATACTACCCTTTTTGAGATGTGGACACCAGAACTGTATGAAGTATTGTATAGATGGTTCAGAGGTTAGGTGAGCATCTTCAGCATACTGGAGTTCCCAAAGTTGATGTCTCCTCGTGGTGGCAGATATTTAAGACCAATCTGAAACAGTGGTGCAGCTGGTGATGAGCCTTGGGCCCACAGTTTGGGGCCTGGCAGCCTATGGGCCCTCCAGATGAATACTCAGAGAGGAGCAGGGGATGATGAGGCATCAGGGTAGCAGAATCAAACTCTGTTTTATTCCTGAAATGTGTGACAGTGCTGTGATTTAAGTGAGTTTAAATGCAAAACTGCACATGGTCAGAATAATTTTTAAAAGAAGGGTTAGCAAACATTATAATATATAAGTGTTAGAAGTGTAGGTGCAACTCAGCTTGCTTCAAAAAGAAAAGACAGAGAGAGGGCCTCCAAGCTCCCTAGATCAGTGCTGACCTTCGTTCTGATGTGAGACTTGGGGCATATCTACACCAAGCAGGATATTCCACTATGAAAGTGGTATATAAAAGGCAAGAGCCACACTACTGCTTTATAGCTGTACTGAAGTGCAGTGACAACTGTTGGGGCCCATTGACACATACCATATACCACTTTCATACCGCTATATCCTGCTTGGTGTGGCTCCTGCCTTTTATATTCCACTTTCATAGTGGAATATCCTGCTTGGTGTAGATGAGGCCTTGAACTCTTAGGGTTGCTGACCTCACTTCCTCCTTCTTCATGCTCTTGCTCTCAAACATTGGTGGGGAGACTCTTGAGTTGGAGACTCTCCTATACAACATGCCTTTCCTGCAATAAATGCAATTTTTCTTATTCCTTTGACCCAGAGGCTCCAGTGTGATTTATCCAGGGTAAAGTGTGGTCTTTCAACCAGGATTCCACACAGCTCAGCTCTTGTCAGGTTCTAGCTATTCTGTGAACAATAAGGGATGTAGGAGAAGTTGTAAAGCATGGAATGCCAGTTGGGAGAGGAAAGTAATGTTAGCTGTGTGATCAACAACTGAAGCAATAGCACACCCACCCCATATGACCAGTAAGTCCAGCGTCTAAAATCACCTAGCTGCACCACCGATCTGAAGAACATCACTTGCCAAAAGATGCAATTCCCAGAAATACTTTTCATGGTTAAAATGTGCCTGTCATCAGAGATCTTCTGCTCTTGGATAACCTGCAGTTTCTACCTTTGGTCATCCACAAGCAGACTGTTAATTCAGAAATGGGAATAAAATGAACCTCAATACTCTAAATTCAAATGATGGAACACAAAGGTCTTGGCCTGTGCATCAACATTGCCTTGGTTTTTGCCCTAGTTGCATTGCCACATGATGATGACCTTCTGTAGATATAGTTGCTCCTTTTGTGCTTGTGCAAACACTTTCTCCAGGGAAAAGCCCTGGTAGAAACCAGTGGGGAACCCATGACACTGTTTTTCGAGACCCATTCCATATATATTTTATTGAGCGCATTCAGCTGCATTAGTGCACTTGGAGACAAGACCATTCAGTAAAGACAGCTTGTTCCAACTTCTTTCCAACAGCAATAAAATGCAAAAATGTCAGGCCTCTGCATCTTGCACAATGAAATTCTCTGGCTGATAGGGAATAAGGAATGTTGGTGCTAAGCCCATTCCACTGCCCCCAAGCCACCAATAGGTCATTGGCTAGCCTTGGCTATGTTCCTGCAGGGCTCAATGTGAGATTGGATTTACTAGTGTTTTGCTATAGAATCACAGGATTTGCCAATCCGAGGGCTCCCCCAGCATCTGCGTAAATGAATCTCCCAACTTTGCTTCAATACCTCACTTGGACAAATCAGATGGCCCTAGGCCAGCCATGATATCTTAATCTTAGCTCCCCTTCTTTGAAATGTTGGGCTGGAATAAGCGAGCTCCTTTAGGATGGGGAAAGGATGAGAGGCATATGAGCTGTTGCCTGTCATGGTGTATGTTTTTACTCCATATTGTGAGGTGGTAAGGGAAACCATGGCTTCATTGCTTGGCATATACAACCTGCTCTCCTTGATGGAAGACCTTGCAACAGACAATCCTTCAGAACATACTATGACGTGACAGTGATATGAACAAACAGCCATTTAAAATCTCCATAGTTCAATTAGACCTATAGCTGAATGAGTTGCAGATTTGGGGTGTTGCACTGAAGGCATAAAGAGTGTGAGGTAGATGGATTGGGCACAATCCACTGGGAAGTTTCAATCGAAATGAAGTGATATATATCAACTTTGGGACACCGTCACAGTGGGGCCAAGACCAACGTCCTGGCCCCAATGAGACAGTAGGTCCCTTTCTAGCCATTGGCTGAGATGCTAGGATATCACAGAGCATCCACCACATTTTAATGCATTATGTATGGAAGGAAGAAGGCAAAGAGACATGGGGGCTGAAGGCCAGAGAGCACATATGAAAAGGAAACTTGAAATTTAAATATCAGTTCTTAATATGTCAAAGATGCTGCTAATCCTTGATCTATCATCTCTCTCTCAACTCAGAAAAACAGGTCCGCCGATTCTATTCCAGTACATACTACCATTATCAAGACATAGAATCGCGGATGGGATTATGCAGATAGGAGCAAACTCGCTTCTCAGTTGCCTGGGACACTGTGGATGGAATATATTTTACTCCGTTCCTAGATCTGAAATGAATAATCGCAGTTTTTTAGCTGTGCATGAGAAATTTTGCATTCCAGATTTAAACTGCCATTTTGAACGTGAAATTTTAACTTCAAAATTCATATTTGAATGCTGCAGCTAGCCTTCTTTTGGCTTGTCTAAATTAGTTTCATTCAGGGCAGACTTTAAATATGAAATATTATTTAAAAGCTGTCAACTGTCAGATACTAATTTTCATGGCATGTGTCAGGATCAGGCCTGTTCTCCTTGGTGTAGGGGAAGAGGGTTTTTTGGGGGGGCGGGCAGAATCAAACTCAGATTCTGAAGAAGGATTAGGACCAGAAGTATACCAGCTAAAACAGGATGCAGGGGAGGAGATTCTCAAGACTGTTCAGGAGTCAAGGAAGATTAATCTTCCCAGGAGCTTATAGACAAAAGGCTGAAAGCTCAGAGACTATCCTCTCACCCCTAGGAACTCAGCCTCTGTCAGAGGGGGAGGGGACTTTGGAGTTGACAGATCCCAGAATCCACTGCAGGGTCAAGCAGGCAGAGTTGAGAGGAGGTGGGAGGTAGTCCCTTAGGGTAGCCACTCACTAGAAGTTTCTCCAAAACGACCCTCTGTGAAGTAAAATGCTGGTTGGACTGTGGGGAAACTTTCCATGTTAATTGAAAAGCAACTGCCTAGCATTGTTAGGGGTAATTAAGCTTAGGATAGGTCTTAGCATTCACACTCCTATCGGGTGTGAAGAGATGTTTATTTGTTGAATAAAGCTTTGTGCATTACATAGTGGACCTCTTTATTGTCTCGCATCTTGGCAGGAGGGCTTGGAATCTCGACAGCATGGCATCAATCCAACATGGTCATAAAAAACAACACTACCCGTCAGCTAACAAATACTGTTAAATATTAAATACGATTGCATGCCACCCATCACATTATGTCAAATGTGATATACCTAGTGTTTTTCAAACTGTCTGCCAGGCAAAAACCTGAGTTCTTTGGAAGCTTATCAGGAATTGTGGCCTCGTGAGAAGATTAGTAATGGATAGAGATGTCAGAGAAATCCACAACGGAATCAAATGAGTTCAGATTTCTATGAATCCGCCCAATGGATTCGACAGTGGACTAACTTTTCCAGAGTAACATGGATTCTGCAGACCTTAAAAAAAAAACTTTCTGGAGTTTTATGCAAATTTAATCATAGACAAATGCATCAATTTAAAAAACACTGGCTGAAAATGTGCATTTTCCCCAGAGACTAACACATGAAAATGCACATTTTGGGGAGATTTGTACATTTTGGGGAGATTTGTGCACTTGGAAGGCGGGATTTTAGGATTTTTTGCAAGTGTAAATTTGTGCAAATGCAAATTTGTGCAAATTCTGGGAATCAAAACGCACACACACTGATTCTGGCAATGAGTGGACAATGGAATGAAAGGAATCTGACAATCCATGAAGTGCAGATGGAATGGATTTTACCAAATCTGTACATCCCCAGTAATGGCAGACTAGCTTCTCTGGAATACAGCTTGCCCATCTACTGTTGAACTTCCTGTGTAATGTCTACCCTAAGGGAAATGTGGTATGTGTTCTGTACCACAGTCTGTATTAAGAATGGGTGATGGAGTGGCCCACCCATGATTCACACTGAATGCATACCCTATAACATGTAGGGGTGTGCAAGACATTTTTATTCCCTCATATTCAATTCTTTTTTTTTTATTACTGAAGACCTCCTCTGTTTCATTACACTTTTGTTAAATTCATATTCATTTTATTATTAATTTGCTAAATTAACACGTGTTTTGTTACAGTTGCTTTCGTCTTCTTCTTTATTTCTTTGATAGCTGTGTTAACAGTCTTTCTGAATTTTAAAAAAGCTATAAAGACTGATCTCTTCCAGCAGGCCTACCCAGTCACATTTTAAGATGTCTGGCTGTTATTTTAATAATGCATTAGTTTTATATGGTTTTATGTATTTTATAGTGTTTTTGTATTTGATGTTGTTCCTCGCCTCAATCCAGAGGGAGAGGCGGGTAAGAAATAAATAATTTATTATGATGATATTTCAGCTGACATCTCCTGGCAATCGGTAACACTTGCTTTGTTCTAGGGAATTCTGGGACAGTGAAATGGTAGCTACCATTGACACAATGTCTAAGGCAGGGGTGGGGAACCTTGGGCCTGGGGGCCAGATCTGGCTCTCCTGGAGTCCAAATCTGTGGTCCCCAGATGCCCACGCCTACTTCCTGTGGCCCCACCCACCTTCCCCTGACACTTTGGTGGCTTCCCAGCTTTTGTGCAGTTTTTTCGCCATTCAAAAAGGTTGAAAATGCCTCTCCAAAGTCATAGCTGAATGTAAACTGCTTGGGTATTTTAATATATTAAGCGGTATAAAAGTATTATGAATTAGGGTGACCATATTTGGGAAACCAAAAAAGAGGACACCTAGTGTGTGTGTGGGGAAGCAGCTTTCTGAGTCCTGCAGAAAGTACGTTATTCCCCCGCCACCTTGAAGAACCCGATTGGAGTGGAGGAGGGGAAAGGATTTCGTTCTGCACCACCACCTTCCACTCCAATTGGGGCCTTTTCTATAATGTCCACGAATGACCCACTTTCCCCTTTAAGACCTCAATTGGAGCTCGGGGTGGGGGAATGATGTGCCTCAAGAAAGCATGTCATTCCCGCCTGCCATGCTAATGGCAGCCTTAAAGGGGAAGGTGTGTCATTCCAGGACATTATTGAAAATTATAGAAAATCCCCCCTGACACTATGGAAAGAACAAAAACCAAGCCAAATCCGGGGAAATCCTGACAGTTGGTCACCCTATATGAATAAATTAATAAAATAAATAGTTACTGGTAGTAAAACCTTTAAGCTGTGTTATGCTGGTATTATTGCATTTTTGCTCCACCCCATTCTCCTTTGGCCCCATCCCATTGCCTCCAGCCCCACTCAGCACTGAACTGTGGCCCCAAAGAACTTCCTTCAAAATTGAATTAAGCCCTTAGGCTGAAAGAGGGCCGCCATCCCTGGTCAAACATATCCTGGGATTACAAAATGGCAGCCTCTAGGAGACAGCGACCAGGAAGATCTGCTACCCAATAAGCTAACCCACCCTCTAAAGATTAATTGATACAAATGGTGGAATGAAAAGGGATCCCATTCATACCTATTTGAAGGAATGAAAAGGGATCCCATTCATACCTCTTAGCTAAGTCTTGGGGAAGGGCGAGGGACAGGGAGGGTTGATGTCATCATCCCTGCGAATGGATGCTTCAACCCTGTGAGCCCTAGCTCCAGCACACCCCTGTGCTTAATAATTTATGAAAATTGCACTGAATGGGCCCCAAGCACTTCCATTTTTCATTCAGCAGGAGGTGAGGGCACACTTCTAATAACGTGTCCTAGGATACTCTGCCGCATACTGGGGTTCTCTGACAGAGAAATCAATGTGGGAAGTGTTCCCTGGAATTACTGTTCAGAAACTATTGTGGCACATCATTGCATGTCAGCTGTCAGCTATTCTTAGGTATCAACCTGTGGATAAATGCCAAATATTCCAGTAAAATGCAATTGGGAATCAAATACAGATCTAGAGACTAGTCAAGCATTTAGAACAGAGCTGGAGGATATTCAATGTAGACATTGGCAAAAGAGGATTCTGAGACGTTTCGGGGCCAAATGGTTTCAGCTCTGCCCTGTGGCATTGTGATATCCCAAAGAACAACCTTTTACATTTGCTCCAGGGCAGTAAAGTGGGGACAGTGTGGCAATGAAAGCAAAGCCTACCCTTTCCACCCCTGACATGGGTGGCCTTGGTGATAGAGATCCCACAAGCATGCAGTGTCTCTCTCTATAGAGAGCACATAGAGACTTACTGCCACTCATCCCCCGGGGGTCTTTGCAATATGCATGCCTTCTTTCCACACCCCGCCCATCACACTAACAGGCATTCCGCTAGTAACTTAATAGCACAGAGACATATGTCAATAAACCATTGCTGCTGGTTTTGTCGATCATGCAGCTAAATACAGTCTTTCCACTGTGACTTGAAACGGCAGTGGCAGCTCCGCTCCAGGTTTTTGAAGTTCCTGGGCAAGACCCCTTCCTTAGTGAGTCTACCTTCTCATTGCCATTGCTACCAGCTGCTCTTCCTCCTCATCCTCTTTCTCTTCATGGCTACCGCTTTCTTGTTTGACAGGCAGAGAGCGAGGGAGGAAGTAGACAGTAGTGTCTACTGCTCCTCACCATTGTTTGGGCTAGAGTGAGTGTTGCAATGATAAAGAATGAATGGTACACATGATGGGAAATGACAAAAATGGTTTTCGTTTTCATGATGTATTTTCAGTTCTCTTTTGTTGATATTCACAATATTTAAATAAATAAATAGCAGACCAACTAAAATCAATGGGCCTTCACTTCATCATCACTAACTTGTCTCATTTATTTCAATCAATCTCCTTGAAGTCTGGGGGCTCATCTACACCAAGCAGGATATTCCACTTTGAAAGTGGTATAGAAAAGCCAGGAGCCACACTACTGCTTTATAGCAGTATTGAAGTGTACTGACAACTGTTGGGGCCCATGACACATACCATATACCACTTTCATATTGTTATATCCTGCTTGGTGTAGATGTGTCATGGGCCCCAACAGTTGTCAGTGCACCTCAGTACCACTATAAAGCAGTAGTGTAGCTCCTGCAGTGCAGTTGAATACCTCTATAAAGTAATAGTGTGGCTCCTGCCTTTTCTATACCGCTTTCATAGTGGAATACCCTGCTTGGTGTAGCTGAGCACACAGTCTAACCCTACATGTTTTGGTTGTGCGTGTGCTTGTTTTGTTGTTGATGTTATTGTTCTTAGAAAAAACGATCTCTTTCATGAGTTTCCCCAAAAGACATTCTGGAAAAAGAAGGCAGGCACATGGGCTTTTGGCCACCCTGGCTGTGCTGTTGCAGCATTTTAAATTTTTATGTGTGAAGGGGGAGGGATGTGGCTCTTCTCCCTAAATAGCTGGAGAGTAGAAGCAGATCCAGAAGAATGGAATTTTGCCTTGTTAAAAAAAAAAAAGTCTACTCCAGAAAAGCTGGTGCATGATGACAACCAGATGCTTTCCTGGTTTTCTTCTTCATCTCTTCCAGAGAATCTGTCAACCATCTGGGATCTTTCTTTTCTCGCAGCCAGAAATCACTTCTAGACTGCCCAAAGTATTTATGTTTCTTTGTTCTCATGGCCAGCGTTAGGCACAATCTTGAATTCACTTTTATGCTAGAAAGCTAATAAGACCTTTGCTGTGGTTCAATACTGTGGAGTGACAAAATGGTATCCATCCTCCACCCTGCAGTAACTTCTTTTTAAAATTTCAACCAGCTCAGAATTTAATGGCTGTTGACTGGGACTGTTCAAAAACTTCAGCTAGTCCCAAATGCTGTGGCCAGACTGTTGAGCAGGGCTGGTTACAGGGAGCACATGGCTTTCTTGTAAGAGTGGGTGCCCTGGCTACTGGTCTGTTTCTGGGCAGAATTCAAAGTGCTGCTTGTGACCTATAAAACCCTATATAGCTTGGGATCAGTCTACCTGAAAGACCTCCTTCTTCCATTCGAACCTGCCCAGTTCTAAAGGTCTTCTGAAAAAGCCCTTCTTTTGAGAGCACCACCTTCAGAGGCATGTTTGGTGGGGACCCAAGAAAGAGCATTGTTGGTGGCTACTCCCATCTGTGGAACTCACAGTCGAGGGAGGCTAAGTTCACTCCCAAATGCACTACCCCAAATCAGGTCCTTGCAATACTTGGGCCCTCTTTCCAACTACTTTCTAACTGTCATAATGTCAAATATATGAAACAGTGGGGTGAATTATCCTTTCCCTGCCCACAGGGTTAAGTCATGCCCAAGAGTAAGAATGAAGTCAGTGTGGTATAGTGTTTGGACTGGGACTTGGGAGATCCGGGTTCTACACCCCACTCAGTCATGGAGCTCACTGGGGGACTTTGGGCCAGTCACAGACTCTCAGCCCAACCTTATCCTCTCACAGGTTTGTTGTGAGGATAAAATGGAGAGGAGGAGGATTATGCATGTTGCCTTGGCTTCCTTGGAGGGAAAAAAGTGGGATATAAATGCAATAAATAAATAATAACTAAATAAACATAGTGGGATGTGAACCCAACAGAAGGGCTATATTCCCAAAGCATGGGAAACCAATTGCAATTCTGCTTGTTGCTTACAGCGCAAGGTTAATGACTGGACAGCATAAAGAGCAGCAAGCCTGCAAACACTAGGTTGGAGTGGCAAATCTTCCAAGCCAGATAATGGCCTGCAGACCCCACACTTCAAGACATTTCCTTTTAGAAAGTAACCACTGAACATCACAAAGTGTTCCCATGTCAAAAGAGCTCATGTTTGAAGAACCCACGCAATGGCATTTAAGAGGTGGGAAACCTAATTTTACATCCATTATGTGCACAACAGAAATTAATGCAAACGGCTGAAATGTGCTTTTTTTTTATAGAGCTTGGTTCTGTCAAGTCTTATTTATTCAGCCTTTGAACTTCTATTTTAATTAAATTAAATGAGAGAGGAGTATATCAGTGTCATGGTGGGACAATTTCATCAACAGCTGCTAATGATTCATTTCATACAGTGTCACACAGACATATATCATACTGGATTCTGTTGGCCCTTAGCATCACTACAATTATTTCTCGTTAATGGTCACCAACCAGATTGTCCGTGGCTTTCAGCTCCCTGTAATTTTCAAATTTAACAAACCTCCTGATTCTTCTTCCTTTTCTTGTAAAAACAAAACTAAAATCGGATATCTTACAGGCAGTAAACAAAGAGGTTGATTAGAGCTGGTTAAGGAGGAGAGTTGAGGTTGTGTACATAAATGGATCCCAGAAGCAAAGTGGCACCTATCCTCACACTGCAGCTGTGTTGATCACATCTGTACTGCACACCTGCAATACAGATCATATAATAATAGAATAGTAGAGTTGGAAGGGGCCTATAAGGCCATCGAATCCAACTCCCTGCTCAATGCAGGAATCCACCTTAAAGCATGCCTGACAAATGTCTGTCCAGCTGCCTCTTGAATGCCTCTAGTGGGGGAGAGCCCACCACCTCCCTAGGTAATTGGTCCCTGCTCTAACAGTTAAGACATTTTTCCTGATGTCCAGCCGGAATCTGGCTTTCTGTAACTTGAGCCCATGTTCCCGTGTCCTGCACTCTGGGATGATCGAGAAGAGATCCTGGCCCTCTGTGTGACAACCTTTTAAGTATTTGAAGAGTGCTATCAAGTCTCTCCTCAATCTTCTCTTCTCCAGGCTAAACATGCCCAGTTGTTTCAGTCTCTCTTCATAGGACTTTGTTTCCAGACCTCTGATCATCCTGATTGCCCTCCTCTGAATGCGCTCCAGCTTATCTGCATCCTTCTTGAAGTGTGGTGCCCAGAACTGGACGCAAGACTCAAGATGAGGCCTAACCACTGCCAAATAGAAGGGAACCAGTACCTCACATGATTTGGAAGCTATACTTCTATTAATGCAGCCCAAATTAGTATTTTGCAGCCACATCACACTGTTGGCTCATATTCAGCTTGTGATCTACAACAATTCCAAGATCCTTCTCGCTTGTAGTGTTGCTGAGCCAAGTATCCCCCATCTTGTAACTGTGCATTTGGTTTCCTTTTCCTAGGTGTAGAACTTAGCATTTATCCCTATTAAATTTCATTCTGCTGTTTTCAGCCCAGAGTTCCAGCCTATCAAGATCACTTTGAAGTTTGTTTCTGTCTTCCAGGGTATTAGCTATCCCACCCAATTTTGTGTCATCTGCAAATTTGATAAGCATTCCCTGCACCTCCTCATCCAAATCATTAATAAAAGTGTTGAAGAACACTGGGCCCAAGACTAAGCCCTGTGGTACCCCACTCGTTACCTCCCCCCAGATTGAGAAGGTAACACTGATAAACACTCTTTGAGTCTAATTCTGTAGCCAACTGTGGATCCACCTAATAGTTGTTCCATCTAGCCCACTTTTAGCTAGTTTATTAATCAGAATATCATGGGGCACTTTGTCAAAAGCTTTGCTGAAGTCAGATATATTATGTCCACAGTATTCCCACAGTCCACAAGGGAGGTTACATAATCAAAAAATAAATCAGATTAGTCTGACAGGATTTGTTCTTGACAAATTCATGCTGGCTTCTAGTAATCGCCACATGGTTTTCAAGGTGCTTACAGACTGACTTCTTTATAATCTGTTCCAAAATTTTCCCAGGGATGGATGTCAGACTGACTGGTCTGTAGTTCCCAGGTTCCTCCTTTTTGCCCTTTTTGAAGATAAGGATGTGTTAAATCATAGAATCATAGAATAGCAGAGTTGGAAGGGGCCTACAAGGCCATCGAGTCCAACCCCCTGCTCAATGCAGGAATCCACCCGAAAGCATCCCTGACAGATGGTTGTCCAGCTGCCTCTTGAATGTCTCTAGTGTGGGAGAGCCCACAACCTCCCTAGGTAACTGATTCCATTGTTGTACTGCTCTAACAGTCAGGAAGTTTTTCCTGATGTCCAGCTGGAATCTGGCTTCCTTTAACTTGAGCCCGTTATTCCATGTCCTGCACTCTGGGAGGATCTAGAAGCGATCCTGGCCCTCCTCTGTGTGACAACCTTTTAAGTATTTGAAGAGTGCTATCATGTCTCCCCTCAATCTTCTCTTCTCCAGGCTAAACATGCCCAGTTCTTTCAGTCTCTCTTCATAGGACTTTGTTTCCAGACCCCTGATTATTTCCACATAGGCATCTCGTATGCAAGTGGGGTACAATGTGCTTCCTTGTTAAGGGTTTTCCTGATCCTGCCTCCCTGTTCCGTGCAAATGAGTAGAGTGAAGAGCACTTGGAAAATATTATACAGGGGAGATCTACACAACCCCAAGTCTTTAGGTCAACAGGGTCTGGGGTTGGGGAGATACTCTTTCCTAGGGATGTCTGAGAAATCCACAACATATTCAGATGAGTTCAGTTTTCTATGAATCTGAACATGTGGATTCCACGGAAGAATCCACAGACATAAGGAATGTTGTTGTTTTTTACTTTTGTGGGGGCTTTGCGCAGATGTGCACTTGCTCAAGTGTGTGTTAATGCAAATGCAAATAAATGCAATTCTTGTACAAAAAGTCTGATTCCGTCAATGAGCAGATGACAGAACACAGACAGAATCCGTACATTCCCCCCTTGATAACAGGGGTGTTAAACCTCTTTCAGCCTGAGGACTGAGTTCAGTTTTGGAGAAGTTTTCAGGGCCTGCATTCCAGTAGTGGGCAGGGCTGCAGGTTAAATGGGGTAGGACTAAAGAGGTGGGGGCCACAATACCAAAACATACCATAATATTTTAGCTAGGGTGACCATATTTTGGAAAACAAAAAGGAGGACAACATGGTCGCCCCCAAGGGGGCGTGTCCAGCACCAAGGGGGCGTGCCCACCCGAACATAGCCTTGGTCACATGTCTGATTATACAGCACACATTTAAGACAAATCTCTTCTACATAACATCTTAATGTTAAAATCACTGAAATAAAGAACAAGTGAGAGATTCAATGTATCTGAAATTAACTTCACTCACTCCTACTTTTGTAGGTTTTGCTGTACTTTGAAGCTTTTGCTATACTCTTTGTGTTATTTTATTTATTTATTTATTTTATTACATTTATATACCGCCCCACAGCGGAAGCTCTCTGGGCGGTTTACAACAATTTAAAATAGTAAGCATTAAAAGTATACAAAAATTTAAAAAACATAAAAACAGTATAAAAACAACAGTATAAAAAGTGTTACATTCTCCCCTTCCCTCAAATATTTTTTCTGACTGTATTTTCACTCATTGCAAGCTGCTGTTGTTGTTAACAGGGTTTGCTACTGGCCCCAGATCTGTTTCAAATTTGGTATGGCTAAAGCTCTACCTAAAAGCTATCATGGTGCCAACTTTCAGCTCTTTATCTTTAAAAATGACAGTTTAAAAAATAATAATTTTAAAACCTCATTTTTTAAAAAAATCCTAAAAAAATCAATGGATGAACAGATTTCTTTCAAATTTGGTGTGGCTAAAGCTCTACCTAAATCCTATCATGGTACAAAGTTTCATAGCTTTATCTTTAAAAATGACCATTTTAAAAATAATAATTTTAAAACCTCAATTTTTAAAAAAATCCTAAAAAATCAATGGATGAACGGATCTGTTTCAAATTTGGTGTGGCTAAAGCTCTACCTAAGTCCTTTCATGGTGCAAAGTTTCATCTCTTCATCTTTAAAAATGACGATTTTAAAAATAATAATTTTAAAACCTCAATTTTTAAAAAATTCCTAAAAAATCAGTGGATGAACAGATCTGTTTCAAATTTGGTATGACTAACGCCTTTCCTAAGAGCTACCATTGTGCCAAGTTTCATGTCTTTATCTTAAAAAATGACGGAGTTATAAGCATTTTTGTTAATTCCCATTAGAGCTGCTCTTTGTAAAAAATCCAGATTTCCCCTCCCCCTCCCGGATTTGCCGGTTTACATATCTGGTCATATGGTCACCCTATTTTAGCTTAAATCTCTTACTGCCAGTAACTGAGCCTTAGGAGAGGCATTTCTACCTTGAGAATGGGGGTGGTGGGGACCATGCAGAAGCCAGGAAATTACCAAATTATCTGCACTTATGGAAAGGGGTGGGGTTAGGAGAGGGGGTGACCCTTTGGGGAACTCCAGAGGATTGGATTGAGACCCTCACTTGGGCCAGATTTGGCCCACAGCTCTGAGGTTCTGCATCCCTGCTTTAAAAGATTTTCCTAGTTGCAGGCCCTTTCCCCTGCTGCTCCGCATTCACTTGTTTTATGGAGAAAAGGGCTGTAATCTGGAAAAACGGTATGGGATGTGGGGTGGGGGTGGGGATTGTGTTTCCCATTGAAGGATTTCCTGAGTAGTCTGTCGCCCAGGAATTTGGCTCCCCAGGTAGTCACAAGTGCTGCCTACTAGGCTGGGCTTTTCCTGTGCAGCTCTTCAATAACCATCACATTACATTGAGGTCCTTTCCGTGATTTAATGATTCTGGAGTGTCTCAGTATGAGAAAGAGTATTTGGCATTTTCCCTGCATTTTGGTCTTTTAAAAAAAACTCCTGCAGCTGAGAATGCAGTTATTGTTCCATCATCATAAAAACAGGGAAGCAATAGCCATGGCCTTCTGCCTGGCAAAAAAAAAAAAAAAGTAGTGCAGGTAGCCAAGTCAGTATGAGGAGCAGAGCTTTCTCTGCATGACAGATTAGTTTAGGGAGAGAGCAGAATGAAAAGGAGTGAGGGGGGCATGTTTCTGTAGGCACCCATCTGGGATGATCACTGCACTATTTATGACAGTGGTGTGCGATGCCCTTCCTCAGAGAGGTGTTGTGGGTAAAAGTCCCCCAAAATGGTAAAGCATAAAAAAATCACTGCCTCAGATGACAGATTTGTCCTGTGTTTATGGTATACATTTAGCCGCCAAGTTTAGACCTTTCTCTTTAAGCAGGAATTTAATCTTTAATCTGTTGCTCTGATCATTAATTTTACTACTGGCTTCTCAATATTTGTACTATATTTTAATGTTTTTAATGTTTGATACTATATTATGTTAATACTTTTATTGTCTGTTTGTTTGTTGTTGTTGTTTCATTTTATGATTTTTAACTGCCCCAAGAAATTTGCCAGTTGAGTAGTGTACGAATCTAACAAATAAAGGAAAACAGTAGGATTTACTCAGACACAAGCTTATGCAATCACAGGCTCCCATTGTATCAAGAGTTTTGTGGAACTGAGGTCTTGTTATCATGGGTGTTTCCAGACAGACGGCCCTAGAACTATTAATAATAATAATAATAATAAAAAAGGCAATGTGCAACATCCTGTCTATACTACTGGTACTATGACTACTTCTTGTTGTTGTTGTTGATGTTGCTACTGCTGCTGTGTTGCATCCAGACTTAGTCAAACTTAAGAGGAAAGCCATTGAACTCAATGGGATGTAATTTATACTATACGATGATACAAAGGAGATGAGGAATTCATGTCTGCTCAGAAGTAAATCTTATGAAGTTCAAATATGACTTATTTCCAGATTATGTAGGACTGCATCCTAATTCTCTCTTTGACTCAGAAGTCCTGCCCGCCTCCCAAATGTTTGGAGGCTGCCCTATTACTTTGTGATGAAGGAAACACAATCTTCACATGCTCAGAGACACTCTCTCCTTAAATATTACTTCACTCCTACTGGCATTTTAGGGTGGCCAGGTGCCCTACATTTCAGAGAACAGTCCTGTATTTTGAAGAGTTGTCAGAGGACAGTGTCCTTTATCTGAAGAGTCATCCAGTCCAAGTACAGATTAAAGATAAAGAACCATGAGGAGGGAAAGAAGACACATTGAATTTGCCCATATACTGTTAGCACCTGGACAGCAGACAAAGCAAGCACACAGGACACCTGGTCAGTCCTCCCAGCTCTGCTGAGATGTTTTATATTTGTATTTAAATTATATTTATTATTTCTAAATTTGCATATATGCGTATAAATGTGCATATGCAAATGTTATGCAAATTGATGTCCTCTTTTTGTCTTATTTATTTATTTATTACATTTCTATACCACCCAATAGCCGGAGCTCTCTGGGCGGTTCACAAAAATTAAAACCATTCAAAGTATGAAACAACAGTATAAAATCATAATATAAAATACAATATAAAAACTCAACCAGATAAAAACAGCAGCAATGCAAAATTACAAATGTAAAACAAATTTAAAACATTGTCTTCTGTTTCGGCAATGCATAAGTGGCTGCCCTAATCAAAATAGGTTCTCCGGGTCCTTGCCAAGCCAAGGCTCAGACTGAGAAACGAAGATAAATAAACAAAGGATCTTGAGAAGGAACTGCAGCACGAACCCTATCGCCCAAATGGGTTCAGTACCTTGGATAACTCGTTTAGAGTTCTGATTGGTTCTGACTGAAACCCAGAGCAGATTCACAGCCCCACTGAAATAGGAGTCATCAGCCTCCATTGCGCATTTCACAATCTTCTGCTGAAGCTCACAGCATCGTAAAGATAAGCCAAGCTGGCAAAGAAACTACAGGTCCCGAAAAGCAATGGTAGGCAAGAATGACGCGTTCTGATTGGCTGCCTGTACGTCACCCAATGCCTAACCGGATAGAAGGCTGTGCAGCAGTCTATTCTGGCCGTTCCTTTTTCTGCCCGCACCCCTTCCCCACCCTCGCCTCTGTACAGCTTTTCCTATCCTATATATACGCCTGATGTATATATTTGTTCATTTTATTTTTCTTCCCGCTGGACGACCCCCTCCACCCCAAACAATTACCTTCCTAATGCCTTCCTTTCGTAGGCTTCTCCCATAAACGATTTAGCGCTCCTGAAGAACGTAATGAATTTAGATTTTAAAATAACTCTTGATATCTCTCCAAAGATCTATTCCAAATGAACGCGTTCATGTTGCCAGGTCTTCTTATCTTCGATTGACTGGTGGATATGAATTAAATTATAAATCTTACTTGCACGGCAATTATAAAATTGTAAGAGGAATTTAAATTTGTAACTGTGCGTAGGTGTGTGTTCCTTCTTTCCACCCTGTGTAAACGCAGTGGTACAGTTAGGAATTTTTAAACTCTGGATTTAACGACGGGGATGATGGAGGAGGCTCTTTAGATGGCAATATGTGTTGTTTTATTTACTTCGCAGTGTGGTAAGGCAGCCCTGCTGCATTTGAGGGCCCTCTTCATTTTTTTTGAATGGAGCCCTAATCTGCTGCAAAATCCTACCCCGATGGCACCTCTGAGTAAATGAGAGGCTCTTACATGTGACGAAATAACTGCATTTTAGCCACCTTCCGCACAAACGAAGAAGACCATACTTAGCACATTTGCAGCTGGAATATCTCCCCTTGAAAGAGAGACAGGCTCTCACGTATTTCAGAACGTTATTGTTCTGCAGGGCATTAAAAAAAGCCTTTTAGGAGTCATCAGCTTCAGAAAATATAAATCTGGGAGAAAGGTTTTTGTATTTTGGACATTTCTTTAAAAATGGGAGTAATTCTCAGTCAAAAATTGCAAGCATTTATCCAAAAGAGTGATGATTAAATTTCATATACGTGTGTTTGTGTTACACACATACTATATCAATTGTATGTGAGATAGCATGGCTGCAATCCATTACAGCTCCAATAAAACCAGGGCTTTTGATTTTGATCTCTGTTTCAATTAGAACAAGATAAAATCATACAGTGTGTTGTCTTTGCTTAACTAATCAAGCCTTCCTCTCATCTGGATTAATATTTCTTCATCTCCAAATATTCATTCATGAACAAGTAAATATACTTAATTTACGGACATAAATCACCTGAAAGAGGGGAAGCCAGTAGACAGTAAAACCACAACCACCTCTTTCTGGTATTCCAGTTCAACTGGGATTTAATTAGAAGCCATCAGCAAAAAGCAAATGCTTGTTTTTAAATCTGCTATTCCTAAAACTGTTTGTTGGAAGTCTGAATTGAAAGAGGACTTCCACATTCATAGTTGGAATGGGACTGCAAAGGTAGTACACACATACAGTCATTTGGATATCAAGTGTAACTAATTTCCAAGTAAGGATCCTAGTACCACAGTCTAAATTATTTCCAAGGACCCAAAAGAGTAGAGCAAAGAACATGCATCATGTTCCTGGAGCAATACATTGACCACAAGGTGTGTGTGTGTGTGTGTGTGTGTGTGTATACACACACACACATATTCACTGTAGCCTTTACTAGGATTAATCCCAGAGGGATAGCCCTGTGACTGAAAATAATAATAAAAACTAACCTTCGAAACTAATGTTTTCATTATAGCCACTGCGGTGTAGTGGGCATTGGACTGGGACTCAGAAGATGGGGGTTCTGGTTCTCACTTCACCATTAAGCTCACTGGGTTACTTTGTTTGGGCCAGCCACACTGACTGTCACTCTAACCTACCTCACAGGATTGTTGTGAGGTTAAAATGGAGAGAAGGAGGACCATGTAAACCACATTGAGTCCCTTGCAAGAGGGGGGCGAGGAGTCAGGATATAAATGGAATTATAAATTAAGTTTTTGTGCAGTAGAACTCACTTCAATAGATACATGAACTGATAACATCAATCAATTTTTTTTATAGAGAAAACAATTGGAAACCGTGGGGTGGGGGTGGGGTAATGAAACACGAAAGGTACTAGGTCTGTGACATTTCTATAGAAAGCTCAAGATATACATAATAAGCTTTCCCAGACATTGTTCACCAAAGCAGTACTACGGATAAGGTCCAACCTTCTAGCTTTTATTTTTCCTTCCCTGCTATTAGATATTCCAATTTCTACATCCCTTCCCTCTTTATTTCATAACAATTCCAAATTGTTATTTCATAACAATTCCAAGAACTATCTGAAGATACTAAAAGCCGATATTTCTCCTTCCATTTTAAAAGGGGGATTTTTTTTTAAAAAAAGCAACACATTCATGAGCACATACCAGAAATCACCCATGCTTATTTTCCAAATAAGCATCCACTGTTAATATTCTAATAGTTTAGCTAAAAACATTCCTCTTGGTGATAAGGAAGCGTCTGCCTTCAGCCGAATGTAAATTTAAAGAGTGCTTTTAAACGATTTTCGTCAGCTTGGAATACATGCACGCTGTATCTGACCGAAATATTACATGCCCCCAAAATTCTATTCGTCTTACAGACGACTTCTTCAAAGTTCTTTAGGAGACTTCGGCTTCCTACCTTAGGCTAAACTTCCTTCTTTATACAACGGAAAGTTTTGATCAGACTTCTTTCACTCATAACAATCTACCGTTCATCAAGACACATTAGACCGATCTCAAACATGTTGTTAATTTGGAAAGTTTTATATTTAAATGTTGCTAATTGGGAGGGTATTTACTTTCGCCTAATATGGTAAGGATATGAAAACTGAGGGGTTAGGTTGGTTTTTTTTTTTCTTTTTTAAAAAAAGGTTTAATAAACATAGATTATTAAACATAGATTGTGATACGGAAGATTAACCCAAATAAGAATGTCTTGAAATTCACTTTGTTAGAAGATAATAAAAGCAGAGAATTCTGACATTCCCACTGTTTTGTATTTAAAATGGTAGAAATACATGCACATTGTATGTTTATCTTTTTAAAAGGAGGAATCCCAAGCATAGATAGATAGATAGATAGATAGATAGATAGATAGATAGATAGATCTATTTAACAGTACAGCTAGTGATGGAAGCCAAAACGTTTAGCTGAAAATATATGTTATTAGCCTTTCTATCGTTCATATATACAACCAGGATATCATGATTGTTTCCATATAGTCCATATTAACTATTCCGAATATAAAAGCTACACCAATCACAATGAATATGAGAGGGGGACGGAGATGTAAAGGCATATAAAGAATACACGTTGTGAGGAGAGATTCAAATTCAGAGTCAGAAGTATAGCTATTTCAGTCCTCTTAAGGCCTCACAGTCTTAAAGGTTAAGAAGTGTGTGTGTGTGTGTGTGTGTGTGTGTGTGTGTGTAGGTGGGTGCGCGCGCCCACGCGTGTGTGTAAACATAAAGGCTAGAAACTTGGTTGGATTTGAAATCTGATATCCCCTTCATTTTCAACAAAGGTGTTCCTATATGAATAGGACGGAATGGGAATGGCGAATTTGTTGGTAAAATATAATTTCCTGCTACATCTCAGAAGGGGGAAAATCTGGAATGGATCTTATTTCTCAGTGGGATGGGTGGGGTGGAGACTAAACTTATTCACCTTCGTTCCCATTGAAATCAATGGATTAACTTGTTCCCATTGATTTAAATGGAACAGCAGTTCAACTAATTTAGGCTGCAATCCCATATCCACTTACCTGGAAGAGTAAGTCCCATTGAACTCAATGGTAGTTACATCTGAGTTGAGATTGAGTTGTATATCAGGATTTAGCCCAGTGGCTCCCAAGGTCTCCTGCCTTCTCTTTAGCTATTTGGCCCTTTCGAATTATCCATGAGTAAAGACTGATGTCTAGGAGACATTGACAATGAGAATAATAATAATGATGATGATGATGATGATGATGCAGCATTTATATAGTGTTTTACAGGTGTACAGAGATTCACATATATTAAATCCTTGAGAAATGTTGAACACTTAAAAAAACCAAGGGTAACAAACATAGTCACGAAAGTAACTTTTTTTAATCTTAAAGTGTATCATAAAGTGAGCTTGCAATTCCAAAAGTGCAGTGTCCGGGTTTACAACCGTTGCAGAGAAGAATATAACAGCATTGGTGGTGGAGACAGAATTCTGCATTATATACATTGGTATTCGGATCATTACTGCCTGCAGAGTCAGTATCGTGTAAATGGAGGGAGATGGCGAAAATGGGGGCGGGAGGGGGATCCATGGGAAATCGTCCACTTTTATTGTTGAGTTGAATCCAGACATAGTAATACTTAGAGTCGAGCCTTTAGAGTCAATTTAAGACCCATTGATTTCAAGAGGTATACTCTATGTATCACGAAGCCTTGATCCAACCCATTATTGGTTTTAAACTAAGTGGATACATTTCTTTGCTTGATTGATTTTTATAGAAAGTGCCACGAAATTGTCACGAGAAGAAAAGAAACCGTTTTCTTTGAACCTATAGTCAATGTGGACGCCAATACCTTCCTAATAATAATAATAATAATAATAATAATAATAATAATAATAATGTTCATTTAAACACACACACACGCACACTTAATTGTAATCAAGAGTTCCTTTTTGTCATCTGTTTAGTAACGTTAGGAATTATCCATCAGCTGACTAGCACAACTCTCCCGGGAGTTTTCCTGCGCCAACCCCAGTCACTTCATCGTTCTCCATGGGACCTGCGCAGGAGAACTTCATGGAAGTTCGGTCCTCAATTACTTAACGACGATGCGACTCCCCTCCCAACGTATTGAAGTTGCAAATTTAGCCGAGAATTCGAAAGGATAGGCTTACCAATCAACGGATATGGGGGCGGGGGCGGGGGAGAGATGGAAGCCAGGAAAATCTGCAAAAACAACACTGCCAAATGTACTTATCTCGCATCATAGTTAACAATTCCAGCGGACAATACCATGACAGCAACAGTTCTAACTAAAAAAAAAAAGTCAGCGAAACGTTGCTTTAATTTCTCCTTGTTCTTATTACACACACACACACACACACACGAACGCATGCCTCTATTGATCTTACATTATTTTAATTAAATGTTTGTTTGTTTGTTTAGAAAAAGGTGCAAGAAATATAAGCAATACCTTGAATTTCTTTGCATTGGGTTTGGTTCTGGTGCTGAAAATGCCGGGCTGGAAGGATTGGGGGTGGGGGGGAGAGGACACCCGCTCACACCTTCTCCCTGTCTTTTCTCCCCTACCTCGACCACCCGCCAGTAAACCACGAAGTTTCTTTAATGCCACCTTCTCCAAATACTTGTGGGGGTCAAAGAATGTTTACAACCAGGATTTCAAGTTCAATAGCAAAACGACACACACACACACCCGCTCCAACCTCTGTGGTGTGGGCATGAACTTGGAACAAAAGACGAAAGGAAAAGAGGGAGGGGGCGGGAGATAACCCTGTTCCCTGGGGACTTGCAGATGGGGAAGTATTTGGCTTTCCCATAGCCGCAGGTACATGGTGGCTGACTGTGGAGGAAAACGCACAAGCCAGAGAGCTAATGCGAGAAGCGCCTGAGCCAAAATGGGAGAACAGGAATGCTTGGTTTTCAATGATCGAGGAAGCCTGAGGGAGTGGAGAATGTAAACACAGATATAAAAATGCCAAGAGAGAACTAGTCAATACCTGGAGCCTTTCCCTAAGATTCTGTAAGCCCTATAAAGGTCCACTCCACTCCAGGAAAAGGGAAAGCCAGAGCAGAAAATCTCATTTTGGAGTCAATCAATGGTGGTGCTGTCAGCCCATGAGTTTGGGGTAGAGGGTCAGGATCCCACCCAACAAGACCCCCAAATGCAACAGGGCTGGCTTATCACGTTTTATCTCAAGAATGCACACACACAGACACAGAGGTCCAGACTCTAAAATTATCTAACTGCACCATTGGAGAAAATGGCAAACCACCACCACTACCACTCCTCTCATTATAATGGTGCACAAATTAAAGTTAATGGGTTCTATTAAATGTTAGTCTAGCTGAAGTCCCATTCATTTCAATGGATCTACACTAAGTAGGACTAACGTTACATACAACCCTCTGTCTGATGAGAAAAAACAAGTCCAAGACCGTTTGGAATGTGGTGGCCACATCGGTAGCTGCAACATCAGCAGCAGGATTTGAAGAAGCAATCACGGCAAAAGAACTGAAGGAAGGCAATGGCTTTTAAAATATTCTAACCCAGCATCCTCACCTAGGTACACTTACAGAGCAATCCTGTATATCTCTACTTAGGAATCAGTCTCATATGCCCGGATAGGTGTGTATAGAATTGCATCCACTTGGGCTGGCTGTCAGTTCCTTTGATTTTAATGGAACCTGCCTCCAGATACATAATGTTCAGATGAACTCTACTGAAGAGCTCAGTGTCAAACAGTTCATGTACAATGGTGATAGTTGAGTCGTTCCTCTGTCCATCTGGTTACACCACCTTCAACATCTTAATGTGTATGAGTTGTTTAAACAACTTGTGGCTATAATTATTCCCCTAATAAATAAAAATAAAAATCAAGACAGTGTGGATTTGTTTTTAATCCTCATTACAACCATGTGAGGTAGATTAGTTGAAGGGTTATTGGCTGGTCCAAGGTCACCCAGTGATCTCCAAAACTCAACAGAATTCTGAAACTAAATGATCGAAATGTGATACACTATCACTAGACCACACAGGGCTTTCCGCCTTCCAACCATTGTTTTCAGTGTGCCTGCTGTCCCTTTTTCCATGTCCTGTGGACCTTATTACAAATCCTAGTTCTGGCAACCTGCCTTATGCTGATTTTACTCACTGAACTAAGAAATATGCTCCATGTAATGCAATGGGACTTCAGTGAAATTCATTTGTTTAGAACCACTGTTGCAGGGTAAAACTTTTCTTCAAAGAAAACAAAGTTTTAAAATTAAGTGGTCATGTAATGAAGGCAGTGATTTTTATTTTATTATTATTATTATTATTATTATTATTATTATTATTATTTATATAGCACCATCAATGTACATGGTGCTGTACAGAGTAAAACAGTAAATAGCAAGACCCTATATGAGAAGCCATTTCAGCAGTCTTGCTGGGGACTCACTATAAGACTATTGGACCACTCAGAAATTTAAAAAGCGTTATGAATGGTAAGCTCAAGGAAGCTATTAATATTGCATTCTCCTGGGAACTCAGCATGGTCAGATGGAGCTAAGTTACATTGTGATGAATGGGGCTTACATGTAAGTCAAATCTTTAGAGAATGTTTGGCAAATTTGGAAAAGAATTATCCTGGTCTCAGAAGAGAAGAAAACCGAAGACCATTGCATTGGCTGGATCCAGATTTAGTCATAGCTAGAGAAGAACCATTCAAATCAATGAGACTACTCTAAGTATGACTAAATCTAGATCCATCCCATTGACTTTAAGACTGCAATCCTATGTATGCACACTTGCCCAGTGGGACATTTTACAATCAGGATTGTACTTCACCTCATGGTTTATTTGTCTCATTGATTTCAATGGGTCTACTTTAAGTATGAATACATCTGGATCCAGCTCAGTTTAATCAAATTCTCTATTATTATTATTATTATTATTATTATTATTATTATTATTATTATTATTATTATTATTATTATTATTATTATTTCCCCTTAATGGCTATACAAACATACAAAGAGATTTGTGTCTTATCCATGGAAGCTACGTGGACACCCTCTGTTCCTCCAACCTCTTTTCCCATCCCCCCAGTCTGTTTCCAAGAACCTAGTGATAGATGCCTCTCTCCGGAAACGGCTGGAAGGCGGTTTTGCCATTGAACTTGACAACAAAAACCTGATCCTCTCCCTTGTTTACTAGGCCCTGGGAGGTCTCCGCGAAGCCTCATTCACTGGGTTAAAGATGTGGAAGTTGGGGAGGGGGAGTTAAAAGGGAGGGAGAGCGAGAGGGAGGGAGAGAGCGAGAGCGAGCTCCATTGGAAGGGGGGGGGGGGACTTCCAGACACCACAGACATTCGTGGGGCACAGAGACAGAGAAAATAAACTGGATTGGGTATGGGTGGGAAATACAAGCTCCCCCCCCCACCTAAACACACACCTTGCCGGATACTTTAAAAAAAAAACTGGGGGGGGATCTTGATTGTGACGTATTTCAATTCCTTCTAGGATTTTAAACAAGAATTTCAGGCGTGCTTCTGCAACCACCGGGTAAGATCTTTACGGCTTTCAAGTAAACCTTTCCCTCCCCCACCTCCAAGGTTTTGGAGCATTTGGGAGGGATGTCTTCTTCTCCCCCGCCTGGCCTGGTTCAGATTCCCAAATGAATCTGAATGCAAACAGAGAAAAGAAAGGGGAGGCAAAAAAAAGGAGGGGAGAAACGATACATGCATAAAGATTCAAGTATTCCACAAGTTGGGAAGTTAAAAGGCCATGGTTAAAGGGTGTGTTCTTTATGGGAAGAGGCTATGCGGATAATCAGATTTTCTGGAAAAGTGGGGAGAGGGGAAGGAAAAGGGTCTGCCCCCACTCCACGTACTCCAGAATGGTTATATTAAAGTCAACAGGATTGCTCTTGAGAAGTGTGTTATTAGTTGTGATCTCCTGTGCTGTATATTATACAATAGCAAGCGATAATTCTGATGTTTCAGAAAGAAAGAAAGGCTCCAGGAAACTTTTGGTTTCTAGAAAAGCCGGGAGAGACTTTAATAAGCCCCATTGATCTGTGGAAAGCTCATGGGTTATTCACATGGCTCTCAGCTGCTTTATAACGAATCCTCGTTGTAAATAACAACTGACTTCGTGTGCATGACTGTATCCACTGGGTAATAAACAAATCTGGCTCACACGCACATTCCCTCTTTATCTCAGTTTCCCCAGTTGTTACGTGTTGTTCCAAAATACACAACATGTTTGCTGTGCTTGACACGTGGTGGATAGACAATGGACATGATCCAGGCAAAGGGAGGGATTTTGAGGGTTAGGTATGTCTACTCAGAACTTCAGAAGAAGGTTCCATTAAATTCAGTGGGGCTTACTCTCTTGTAAGTATGCTTAGGATTGCAGCCTTAATTACATTAGTATTTATTTTTTAGTGTTATGTCCCCTTACTGTGTGTTTTATTTGGAAAAGGGGAGAGAGAGAGAGAGAGAGAGAGAGAGAGAGAGAGAGAGAGAGAGAGAGAGAGAGAGAGAGAGAGAGAGAGAGAGAGAGAGAGAGCATTGATTAAAATGGGAGAATGATAGCTCAATCTTTTGTCTACTCAAAAGTCAGTTGCATTGAGTTCAATGGGGTTTTCCCCAAGGTAAGGGAGTATAGGATCCTATTTATGGCTAGCAGTTTTACTGAAATGGGCTTAAAAGGAATGTCTTCGTAGTTATGCCACGGAAGGATAATTCCTTTCTTCCTCTGCAGGATATCTCTGAACACAGTAAATGCTGCACCAAAGTTAAACACTTTTTAGTTCCATTGATTTTTATACACTGAGCTAATCGCAGGGAATCCGTAGAATTTTAAAATGCTGAATATTCTAAATGCTGAATTGTGGGCCTGCTTTAACGTTATGCAGGCAAGCTGTAAACTAGGCAATAGAAAATACGTGCACAGGAGTGGGTACATACTCATACCATGATATTCTTCCCAAAAAATTCTTGTGGTTCTTATACTAACCATGTCATTTATGGTGTTTCTTATCCCAGCCATTACAAACCAACAATTGTTCTAGACAGTATGCTTGGTCACCCTCAAGGAAACTCCCACATCTCTATCCTTAGAAGTAGCATTATTATTGTTGTTGTTGTTGTTGTTGTTTTAAATAAGTACATATTTAAACAAAAAGCAAAATCTTCATCTATACTTTCTTCAAGATGAATAAAGTTTCCTAGAGAAGTCAAATGGGGTCCTTTATAAAATATATACTTCCTTCCTATATATGTATAGGAAGGAAGAACAATAGACAGTAGTAAGCAATAGACAATAGCAAGGGTGTGGTTTTTTTAGGACAACTGTCCTGTGGCAAAGAATTTGAGGGTTTTGTTTTGTTACCAATTTGAGCATTACCCAATTGGAGATCAGTAAAATGATTTGGCACAGAGAAGATATCTTTCCTAGCATTTTAAATAGGTGCTTCTAATTTTATGTGATGAGATTATACTCCCAGGGCGCTTTCATTTTTCACACAAACTACAATGAGAAAACATGTGCAAGTCTGTGCACAGATGCTACTAGGAAAAAAAACAGATTTTTTTTTCATTTTCAAGGGAATAGACAAATGTGCACACACAATTCAGAACATTATTGTTCCTGTAACTTCCTGATTTTCACTGGGCTTCACATGAGAGGAAGTTGTTAACTTCAGAGATTACAATTCCAGAAGATGTTGGATTTTCTAAAGACTGATCATTGAACACCCATATTTGAACAAGTTTTTCTAATGAATTTTACTCTGATTTGTAGGGAAATTGAATTCAATTCCACTGAATATAAAATCCCACGATGATTTATTAATTGGGATTACCCCCAAACTTGGAATGGGCGGAGTTCCATTTGACTGAATATCAACCTTCAAAATTATGTCTGAGATTCAAAATAATGAGGAGGGGGATAATGCTTCTACTAAAAAAAAAAAACACCCTCAAACATTCAGACAGACCAGTTTTCCACAGCCTGGTGCCAGCACAGCCATATGTGTTGGACTATTGTCTGCATTATCCCCAGCCGGCATGGGGATCATTGCCCATTGATAGGGTTGTACTCCAACACAACCGGAGGGCAGCAGGTTGGAGAAAGCTGAGACAGACAGTTGGGTTGATAAATATCTCAAAGGAAGATCTTTAGATTTAGATTCCTAAATCACATACCAATAAAGATATAGCAATGAAGAACAACAATTGAAGTGTTGTTCAGCAGTACTGGTACATAGCAGCAGTTTTGGCATGTGAGGAGGGGCTTGTGCTACGGATTAAAGACCGTTATGAGCCTGCCCGTGCTTTGAGATCTTCTGGAGAAGCCTTTCTTTCAGTCCCACCGTCTTCACAGGCGCGCTTGTTGGGAACAAGGGAGAGGGCCTTCTTGGTGGCTGCTCCAGTGCTTTGTAACTCTCTTCCCGGGGAAGCTAGACTGGCTCCCTCTTTGATGGGCTTTCAGAGGCAGGCTAAAACTTGTTTGTTCCAGCAGGCCTTTGCAGAATAATCTTGCCCTTCACCTATGTTAATGACTTATAATTTTTAAATATTGATATTATTATTATTATTATTATTATTATTATTATTATTATTATTGTACATTTCTTTCCCTAGGTTTTACAATGTATGTTTTAAACTTTGTAAGGCCGACTTGAGGACCGGTATTGGGCAAAAGGCGGGATACAAATAAATATAATAATAATTTAAAAAATCTTAGCTTCAAATCTCTACTTGCTTTGAGTTCACTGTGTGACCTTATCTTGGTCATTACCTAGCAGCCTCGTTCTTGCTATCTACAATGGGGAGAAACTGGACTGCCTAAGTGCGGTGCTGTAAGGATTACAGAGACAGGGTATGGGAACACGGGTGGGGGAGATGGGGAGCGTTATATAACACAATAATCCCCAATTAGGAGTAGGGGACATAGATGTGGCTATTCAGTGATGAAAGGGTATCATTGTTCACAGGAGTTCTCCTCTTTTTGTGTCTAGATTTTGACAAGTCCAGTCTCTCAAACCGATCCCCCTGGTTCACTCCTCTCTGCCATACGTAACCAATGCATAGGTGGGGGAGGTGTTGCATTGTGACGTAAATCACACGGTTCAATCCGTTTCCTTCTTTTCTTTTCTTTTTTTCGTAATCCGTTCTTCTTTTATATCGTGTCTTCCCCCCTTTCCATTCTCTGACTCTAGCACATGACGGAGGACAGACGATCAGATCGCATACGAAAGAAGAGACACGCACGTAGACACAATTGCGCAGGAGCACGTGCCTAGATGGAATGAAAGGAAGGAGCAAAGCAAAAGGCCGGAAAAAGAGAAAGGGGGTGGGGAGAGCGCTACTGGGTGCAGAGACGCACATAGCCGGAAGGTGGAGCTCGTAACCAAGCGCCAAATCGTCCCCCCAACCCACCCGCCCGCTGCGTTTTCAAAGTAATCTGCTAATAAACTCATTTTGATCTTAAGAACCTCCTTTTCCGGGGAGGGGAGGGGAAGGGGAAGGGGGGCCGGAGTCAAGGTCAGCACAGCCTAAGTAAGCCAACCTCTGGGGGTCAAAGTTAAGGCCTGATTTACAGCGGCTGCAAAACTGCTCCTCCCTCTTTGCTAATGGAGGCCTCAAGGGCCGGTGGATCGAGCAGTTTGTTCAGCGATAAAGGACCCCCTCCCCCTCTCATTCTCAGGGTGCACCCCCCCTTTTCCTTCTTCAATTTCAACACCAACGATTCGAGGGTGGGGAGGAATGAGGCGGGAGGAGGGCGCGAGAGGCTGCTGACACGTCCCAGTCCTTTCCTGTAGAAACAAAATCAGAATTTCTGTCCAGTGCAACCATTAATAAAAACTGCGATATTTTAGTGAAAGGGGAGGAGAGGGGGAACGTGAGCAGCCGCCACTACGTCGTCTCCCTCCCCCACTTTCCCCTTCGCAAGCCGTAATAATCAATCACATGCCAAAAGTTGAGACAACATGATATTGGCTCTAAAATCGAATTTACCCTGCAGGCAAAGTACGTTTGAAAAGAAAAGGAAAAGTAAAGAAACAAGAAATATACACATACATACATACATACATACATACACACATATATTGCCTCCCTTACAGTGGTCTTACTGTACATTACAGAGAAAGAAAAACACAGCCAGACAGAGAAACAAAGAAAGAAATTATCCTTGAACTTGGCCTTCCTTTTATGAGAGTGCAGTGTTAATGAATTTCTCCTCAGACTTTTTGTATTTACGCTTCAGCCTCTTCTGAAGCAAAACAATCTGGCACCCACAAAGTGTATTGGTTGTGGGGTACAAGAGGCGAGCAACAGAGAAATATGGTTTTGGTTTTTAAAAATGAATAAATAAATAAGTAAATCTAAGAAGGTTTGTTTGAAGTTTACAATCCAGTTCGACTCTGGTGAGGTGTGGAGGGGGAGGAGATGGATTACTTACTCGAAATGTCACCAGTACTTGTTATAGAAGGTAGAGATTTTCAGCAAAACAAACACACAGGCAATTCATGCCTTCGGAAACTTCTACACTGCATTTTTATTTGGGGGTTAAACCATGTGGCAATTTTCCTGCTGCTTCTTAGAAATTGCAAGTACAATCTCAAAAGGAAGGAAAGAAATCTGATGACTGTGCCAATTTAAAGTATCTTTTTTCATTTGTTTTTGTACATTCATTTATTGTATTTCTGTTATTTATTATGACTTTCACTAACGTTTGGTCCTGTTGGGTTGAATAAAGAGCACTGCTTATTCAACCTCTATGACATTCAAGAGAAATTATGTATGTTAGTATACAAGTACAAAAAAGTATATCAACAATTACATATACACACACACCCCTGTCCTAAGCAAGTTCCACTGAAATCAACGGGGTACACTTCTAAGCACACTTTCTTAGAATCAGCATAACATGCTTGGACGTACCAGATACATTTCTAAATACTTTTGCAAAATTAGAACTTTGGCAATGTCTTCCCTTTGTTTAGGAATGTTTCATCCCTCATACCCAAAAGATTTGCTTGGAAATAAGACCCGTTGATTTCCGTGCAACTGACTTCAAAGGGATACATTCGAATATCGGAGTGTTATCCAAGTGTACATTACATTTTATTCCGATTTGTAAAACTCCCTCTCCCTTTCTGTAGTTATCTCCTCCAAGTTGTATTCAAAAAAATCAGAATTCTAACCTAAAACCTCTCTCATTACAGTGCCTGGAGAACTAATCTGTGTTTAGGACTAGTCATAGCTGAGTCCTAATTGTAACATTTATCTACTAGTGGTAGTAGCGAGTCTCTTCCAACATGTTCTCTTCCCCCACTCTAAAGAAGCCCTTTAAATATCTACATTCTAAGCACATTTATCTAGTGAATCACATGGATTTCAGAAGAACGAGCTCCCAAATTGTGTAGATCCGAGCAGAATGTTAATACAACAGCAGGCAGTATCCAATATAATATACACTGGGATTCCTTCTATTTTCGCTTCCTATCAAGATCCACGGATTTCAAAGGGACTTGCTCCCTTTTAAGTGTACATATGGTTGCAGCCTTTATATTCCATATATTATATACAGACAAACAAATTAGGACTCCAAGCTTTAATGGATAGAGCAGATTTTAATCAGTGGCGCTGAGTTTGAAGGGCAAATTTCCTCTCATGTATAAGGAATGAAAAATAAACATTAAAGATGGGTATACCCCCTGCACACACACACTTTTCTAACTATGCATAGTAACTCTTGTTTACTACATTGTAAATTCCCTCACATATCTTTCAGTGTCTTCAAAGGCACTTATAATGAGATTTTGGTAGTATACAAATTTATTTAAATGCAATCAATGAATTAATAGATTGCCATATGATTAATCAATAAAAAAAACTTCATTCGGTGGTCAGCCCTCATGCATGCCATCCTAAAATATACATTACATTATAATGCTGATATTTTAATATAGATTATTACCTCTCATATGTACAATTCCCCTAAAACATAGATTACACTGTATGTATATCACATATATATATATATATATATAAATTATAGATTTTCTTCATGGTAAAAATACCTATTACTATCTCATACAGATGAAAGATGACACTGTTCCTTCACATCTGTATGACATTCTTATTCAAGGGAAATGAAACAAAACCGAGCAAATTGTGGGGTTTATTTTGTGTTTGTGTTTTTGTTTTTTGAGGGTTCATTTGAAATTCGGTTAGACTTGAGCTAGTTCTTATCCTCTCGATTTCATTTTGTTTTCTTTCCCCACCCCCACTTCCTAAAGCCGGCTCTTAATTATTATACTTCATCCAAAGAAAGATAAAATCATTCGCATACCAATAGCGCTAAGGTGGCAACAACCATCATCAAAATAAATTTTAAATTGCACACGGTTTACTCCTCCCCACCCTAATAAAATAATTGTAACAACAATAACAACATTGCATCGCTCTTAAATCACTGGCTGTTTTGCAAATAGGGTTTTAACTTATTCAAGATAACAACACAACAATAACAAAAATAAAATAAAGAGACATTAGCAGGGTCCTCCGTCAACGCCAGCGAAATTCCTAAGCAAAATTCGTTTGCTTCCACCGAGATGGCTGGAAAAGGGAAGGGACCCACCGAAGACTCCACGTGTGTTATTCTGGTTCAGTTCCTCCTCCCCGAGCGCCCCTCTTTTCCCTTGTTCATCTCCTGTCCACGCAGGGCCGTGGGGAGGCAACAGAGGTGTCCGCAATAATTTCCTGCTCTCTTTCCCCCTGGGCTCGCTTCTTGCTTGCTTGCTTTCCTTCCTCCTTTTCTTTCTTTTCCCCTTCTTCTGAGTGTCTTTGTCTCATGGGGTGCTGCTACTGCTGCTGCTGCTGCTGCTACTGCTGCTGTTGCTGTTGGTGGCGTTGGTTTTCACCTTGGCCACGACTTTCTTCTCTTTAACCCTCCGGTTCTGGAACCAAATGGTGATTTGTCTCTCGGTGAGGTTGGTGGAGGCGGAAATCTTCCTTCTCTTATCCTTGGTGATGAACTTGCTGTTGGAGTATTCCTTCTCCAGCTCTTTCAGCTGCCCTTTGCTGTAAGGGATCCTCTTCTTGCGGCCGCGGCGGAAGGTACAACCCTCTGGAGGGTGTTGACCTACAGCTTCTGACCAGCGAGAGAAAGAAAAAGGAGAGCCAATTAAACTAGCCTTGAGTTAGGAAGGCAGGCCCGCTGGCTGGGGAAAAGGCAGCCCTGGGGTAGTGAAATTGACAACCACGGCCCAGTCCTTTGTCTGGTGGCTCCCTAGTGCCAGAGTGAAACTGACTAATATACAATCCCTTCACTTTCAATTTAAGCCCCAAACTCATCAGATAAGACGCTACACATTTGTATTACTCACTCACTCACTCACTCTTTCTCTCTGTTTTTCTTCTTTTTT
This sequence comes from Elgaria multicarinata webbii, assembly GCF_023053635.1. NCBI lineage: Eukaryota > Metazoa > Chordata > Lepidosauria > Squamata > Anguidae > Elgaria > Elgaria multicarinata. The sequence continues at coordinate 13,096,389 of NC_086181.1, forward strand.
GCCTGATTTATTCTCACATGCATTGCCCGTTCTCTTGAGACAAATGTCTGCCTCCATAACGCTTATTTAGACCCCAGTGTAATGGTGGTCGTAGTGGAGCTACCTCTGTACTCTGGATTATAGGTTTGCTTTGCACATCTCATGCCGCTGAAATCATCTGCCTAGGGTGCGTGGAGAGCAAAATAAATCTAATTGGACCAGATTAATCGTGTGTGACTTGTCCTATGCAAACACGGGAAAACTAGTATCTCCATCTAATTGATCTGCTTGGCAAGAATTCCTCTCATTTGCTACCTAGTCCACTGTAATCATGGGACATGTGTGTTTACGATTGGGTAATACATTAGATGACTAGTTTCTGTATTTCCAACCTCATCCTCTTCTCTTCTGTTGGGAAAACTAACAACAATAACCACGACGACAATGGAGAGATTACAAATTAGTCCCAGTTAAATTGTCTTTGTTGGGGTTCAAATTGACTGAGTAACTTTTACACCATTTGTAAACAATTTATTTTATGTTAAGCCCAATTTATTTCCCTGGGATTTACTCTCCCATAGATATTTTTGTGGGGGAGCATTCGGAAATTATTCAACATTTGGTCCTTAATTTGTCCACATGTACGTTTTCCCAGTTCTCTCTCCTTATTCACAGGGCTTTAGGGTCCTACTTAGATCTCTCTCTCTCTCTCTCTCTCTCTCTCTCTCTCTCTCTCTCTCTCTCTCTCTCTCTCTCTCTCTCTCACACACACACACACACACACACACACACACACACACACACACACCCCACCACCACCACCACCACCACACCACACTGTTGGTGACCTTCCATTATTAATCCTAAACATACTGCCCACCTCTCTGTGTGTGAGCAACTGGCATTTTGACAGGGCTGGAGAGTCAGGCTGTAATAATGAATACACTCAAAGAAAATAACAATGCATCTTAATACATACAAGTAATGAATATGCCTGAAGTTGTTATGGTTATTTGCGATTGCATGCTAGTCATATCCGAGGGGGAGGGGGAGCCAGATCTTAGTTCTGAGTCGAGGACGTGGAGTGTTACATAAAGTGAAAACAATCAATCTTTTTAAAGAACCAACAGCATGCCATTTTGCAATGTGCTGAATGAAAACAATATGAAGTGTTACAAAGCATACTGTATAACAAACTGAAAGCAACATTTTACAGACAGTCTGTATTTTGAAGAATTCTCGGTTATTTATTTATTTCAAGACAAAACCCAAGATTCTACCTTAAAACTGCAGGAAATTGCATATTTCTGTAATGTTAGGTCACTGCCATGTCATTTGAGATTCACTGAAAAAATATTGTGACCCGAAGGCATGAAAAATTCTGTAGAACAGATACACATAGATCTGAAAACCATTGTGGAATTATTCAGACCAGGAATTAAGTATCATTTAGATATTGGGGATGAGTTAGCAGACAACACATATTATGGCCACCATCTGCCATTCAAATCCTCAGTTGAGTTTTGAGACGATATGAGGCTTAATATATTTTGCTAAATTGATGTTTTTAAAAATATGGATATGATCCAATCAGGAATAGGTACTCTTAAGCACCATTATATTTGAACTGAGAGAGAAATAATCACATACTTAAATTTGCTATTGGAAGCAATGCGTTGGATCCAGACTTAAAGTAAATCCATTGATACCAATGGGACATAAATTATTCATGGTTTAAGTAATGATAAAATCTTATTATTTAAATGTATCTATTCTGTCTAAGGTTGGATTCAACCCATCGTTGTGACATATCTATCTATCTATCTATCTATCTATCTATCTATCTATCTATCTATCTATCATCGATCGATGATAGATAGATAGATAGATAGATAGGGGTGGGTGGGTGAATATTTGAGACAGAACGTTTTTGCTTGGTTGTCCTTTTCTGTCTAGAGTAGTACTATCCAGATTAGATGCTACTAAATACTACTAGATGCTAGTGGTGGAGAAGCATAGACAGCACTATATATTACAGAAATATTTATATCGGATATTTATACTTCTTCGGGTTGATACTGCCACAACAATACTGTGCATTGCACCAATAGTATGTGCTATGATGATAGAAGGAAATAGACTTTATTGCTGTGCCAATGATTATTGTTGTGATGTATTATTGAATTTGAATAGTTAATTGCCTCTGTAATTCTGCAGTCAGTCATATATGACAGTTTATCAGTGCTGCACAATAATCAAGCATTAAAACAAGCCTTCCGAATGTGGCGTGTCCGTTCCTCCTCCCGTTTTGTACTACAACTCACATTAGCCCCAGAAAGCATGGCCAATGGTCAGAGATTATGGGTGTTGTAGTCTAAAACATCTGGAGGGAAACACATCAGGAAAGGCTGCATTAGAGCAAATCAGTGGTGCTGTCAGAGTAGAACGGAGAATCACATTTTGAAGTAAGTGAAGTAGTATATGCATTGCCACCTAAAGCAGCCTGGCCATGCTGGCTGAGGATTGTGGGAGTTGTAGTCCAACACATCTCGAGGGAACCAGAGGAACCCTGAACTAAAGACCCGCCTCACATAAGACCATTAAATCCAGGGTCTACAATTATCTAACTGCAAAAGTAGAGAAAACCCAGTGAGGAAATCTCCTGCACAAGCCCCATTCAGCTGCATGGGAGAATGTGTGCTTGTCCCATTATTTCACTAGGGTTTGCAGAAGAGAACATCCTGCTATTTCACCTTTACTTTTTATTGTTGTGGTGGTGGTAGTGTGTAGAGGCAAGGAATTGAAAGTAGTGAAAATACTGAATCCAAGTAACATGGAATTTAGGGGTACATTCTATTGTAATGAATAATTCTGAAACAAATTTTTCCTGGTATTCACTGGAAGCATGGAGTACTGTGATTTTTGCTATTGGATCTAAAACCTGTGGTTCATTAGCTTGGGCCCTCCAATATTACTATGTACACAATGAAAATAATATTGGATGTTAAGTAATGTTATGAGATGGCATCATGATATTCTTCTGCTGCATAATATTAATCTTTATTGGTACTGTATTATCTCAAAATATTATACATGGCTTTGGAAGGTTCTGTAGCTAAAAGGTATAATAAAAATAAACACAAATAGTTTTGGAACACTGCTTTACATAGCTACACTATCAATAATAAGGAATTGCTTCAGGCATATAATCTTGTCTTGAATCAACATAGTATTTATATTTAGAAGTGGAGTGGATTAACTACAATGGTTGCTCCTGAAACAAAATTAGTAACAAATAATGGCTTAGAATGTGTGTCCATAAGTAAAATAGCCTAATACTTTCCAGGAATTTAAACCACATTAAATCCACAGGAAGAATTTTGGATACTGATCCCAAGGCAAACATGCAGATTTCTGTCCTGAAGTTATTTTTAGTGCAAACTCTTTGAATAGGGGTAGTTGGGTGTCAGTTTATTATTAATGAAGCAGAAGGGAAGGAGAATGTTATTTCATTCTAGCCCATATGAAAAGTTTAGTTGAAATCATAAGCACACTCTAGTAGAAGGTATTCCATTAAAAGAAATGGGATTTCCTTCAAATGAGCATGTTAACTGATTACAGCTTGAAATTGGGTCTAAGTCACTTTCTTAGTCATAGATAAGTTCCCCCCACCCACCCACCCCGGTCAGAAAATGTATTGATTTCATTGAAGAAAAAAATATTCCCTGTTGCACTGCAAACAGGGATAGAGTTGAGAGATAAAATCTCAGGCATGAATGAGTGTGAACATAGATTGTGATATGTTAACATTCTGCTATTGGGTGGTATAGAAATGTAATAAATAAGTAAATAAAATGCAAAGCAGGTAAAATGATATGTCTTTTGGAAGTAATTTAAGTTGGCCTGGGAATATGGAAGGTTTGGGGTTTTATAGAATTCTTCAAACAGAATTAATTATTATATTTTGTGTTGTTATTGAGTTAATACGAGGAGATTCATTTTCAGTAAAGCCACTGAACTATAAGAAAATCAACAGGCTATCTCTTGAGACAACTCTTGCCAGATATGGCTGCTCATTAGGTGTGCAACTCAAGACTCACACATTCCCTGATAATTCCTACATAATGTGATAGGCTGCAACTGGAGTGAATGGCTTGAGGGGTTGCAGGCATAGACTGCAATGGCCCCAGGACAGAGCGATAGGGAAGAGGAAGATTCCACGACCCCTGGTGGTGACGTTTTCTTGAACATCAATTACCACAGTAGGCACTGGAGAACCATGCAGAGAATCAGGGGAGTGTAAGAGCCTGAAAGGAGCAGCCATCTAATCTACATACACGCGCGCGCACGCACACACACACACACACACACACACACACACACAATCTTCCACCACGCCCCCTTGTATGACATATTTAAGACAACACTCTTTCCACCATGGCCCTCCAGAGATCTCTATGTTTTTGTGGATTCAATGTGTGTGTCCCCCTTCCTTATCATATGCCCACCCTCAACTTTTTCTTAAAGATTTGACGGTCTCTGGGATTGGCCTTCCTATGGGGTAGTTTAACCCTTCATTTTTCAATTCGTGTGCCCCTTTTTCATTGCCTCAGGCAGAGCCTGGAGGGACCCCAGTGCAGTGGAACTACTGCGATTAAGCTGCAGTTCTTAGTACACTGGCTAGTAGAAAATGAACCCCATTCATTTCTTTAGGGGCAGTTTGCAATTTAGGGTGGCATCCTTATAGTTCCCATTGAAATAAATACCCCCATGCCTCTACCCTACATTCTTTAATATGTTCCACTGAGCTCTGAGGGACAACAATAATCCAGCCTTACCATTGCATTCTGCCTATATCCCCCCTCCCCACTTCTGCATCTGCCCTAGGGCATTTGGAACGACTGCTATCATCACGTACAAATTTTCCGCGTACTTCCAATGAAGGATCGAGATTCAGCAGCACAAATAAAGGGAAAAAACCAAGAGAAACACGCACACACAGACAGGAGAAAAAGGAAATCTATAGCCCTGCTCCAAAATAGGGTACCCTGCACCTGTAGCAATATTGTGCTCTGGGCTAGCTGGGAGCTCCTTGGGAGTGGGATAAGGACACTCTGCAAATGTTCAGAGACATCCTTAACTTCATGATTACACTGCACACTTAATTACACGTTTTGATTACATCTCACGTGCTTGATCCTTGAGGGATTGGTCCTGTCTCAGACAGAACTCTGGTTACTACTATCAGCAATTATATGCTAATGATCCTGGGCATTTAGAAACAACCACAAGCAAGTCTAACCTGCCAATTCAATTCGGATCTTGAAAATAATCAAGAAGGGAGATTTCACAGCCTTCTGGGCTGGCGTTTCCCACAGCTAAGCTACTTTTTAAATTTAGGAACCCTCACACATCCAGGCACAGGTACTTGTTAAACGTCATACATAATTTGTAAATATTTTCCAGGAGATAATGAGAGATATAGACATCGCACAGGACTTCGTCTCTCTCTCTCTCTCTCTCGTGTGTGTGTGTCATATAAAAGAAGCACTTTGCCGTTGGTTTCATTGCGGTATGAATTGCTCTCATTATCGCTGGAAATCATATACATACGCATAGATATATTCAATATGCATATATTCCCTAGGATGCGATACCTACACAGTAATTTATTATTCCGGGGGGGGGGGCACACACAGAACATATGCAATGCATACCCTTTCCATATGTATATATTATTCCCTAGGAAGTGATGCGCCCGTAGTAATACTACGGGGTTGGGGGGGGGGGAGAGTCTCTCTCTCGCTCTCTCTCGCTCTCTCTCTCTCTCTCACACACACACACACACACACACACACACACACACACACACACACGGGCACAAGGCAGTCAGAAATAACTTCAGAGAATTCTTGCAGCAGAGCTAATTTAGACCAGTGCTCAACCCTGGAATATATATGAAAATAAATAAAGGAGCCTTGGACGCTTGGCAAAGTTTCCAACCAGGGCTGCTCCCGAGGAACCACAACCCCTCGTCCGTATCCAGGCAGAATCGGGCCCCGAGCCGTCTTTGGCGGCGGCGGCGGCGGCGGCGTGGGGCTGGCGGAGGGGGAAAGACCGAGAAAGGGGGAGAGATGCTGTTTCTCTGAAGGCGCCGCGCGTTACCTGCAAAAGCAGATTTCCAAAAGTGTCCCGCCGGGCTCGGGTCTTTGGCACAACACATTTGGTTGTTCCAGCCTCCGGCCAAGGCCCAGGGTTCGTGGTAAGGGTCCACGGGCAAGAGGGTCTCGTGCCTGGCGTCGCCCGCAGGGCCCCCGATGGTCTGCACCACCGACACGTCCAGGTAGCTCGCCATGGGCTGGTAAGGCCCCGCGTAGCCCGGGTAGAAGGCGAACTCGGCCGGCCGCGTTTGGTAGTCCTCCGGGGCGGCCGCCGAGCTGTAGGCGTCCAGGTACTTCTCGGCCGGGTAGCCGCCAGCCTGCGGCGGAGGGGGCGGCGGCGGCGGCGGCGGGGGCGGCGGCGGGCACGGCTTGAGGGAACCGCGCGCCACGCGGTAAGAGTAGTAGCCGCCGCCGAAGCATCCGTAGGAGAAGGGCGAGGTGGTGGCGGGGGGCGACGCTTGCGGGAGGGCGGCCGGGCACGGGATGCAGGGCTTGGCCGAGCTGTCGCCGGAGCCCGTGGGGGAAGGCAGCGGCGGCGGCGGCGGGCCGTCCAACGGAGGAGGGTACGCGGCGGCGGCGGCAGCGGCGGCGTGCATGGCGGGGCTGCCGGGCTCGCCCAGAGCCGCGCTCCGGCAGTGGCCGCCGGCCGGATAGGCGGCCGCGCTCAGCAAGCCGTCCATGCCCTTGCGGGGCGCCTCGTCCCGGCTCCGGCGCGCTGCCCCGAAGGCTGCCTCCGAGTCCATCGAGCCGAGAGCGCCGCCGGATGGCGCATGGGGCGCGTCTGCCCGCGAGCTGCGATCCGTCGGGGTGGCGGCAGCGAGCCGGGGCGCGACTGGGGGCCGGGCCGGGCGGCGAGCAGGGCTTTAAAAGGCTGGCGAGTGCCAAAGGAGGGTCGCCCGGGCGCCCGGGCCCAGGTCTCCTCTCCCTCCCCCTCCCCCCCCCACGCAAAAGACGTGGCTTGCCCACAATGGCGCTCCCATTGGCTGAAGCGCGTCCACTGAGACGTTCTGGGCAGGGGGAGGGGAGGGGAGGGGAGGGGAGCGGAGGGGGAGGAGGCCAACATTGCGAAAATGCTTTTATGGCCAGACGGCGAGAAAGGAGCGGGAGGGGTGGGGAGGGACTCCCACACGTGACGAGCTTCTGTGCAGGAAGGGATTGGATATGAATATTAGTATTATTTTATTTTATCTTATTGTGATTGCTTTTCCTTCAGTCTGACCAGATTGAGGAGGAGGGGAGGTGGGGGTGGGGGTGGGGTGGGGGTGGGGGGATACACCAGTGAACAGACACAGTTCAATGGAAAGGGAAATATGGGCTGAAGTAGAAGTGATTGTCCGGGCTGCCAATATATGGAATTCGAAAAAGAGAAGGAAGAAAGTAACTTCCAGTTCTGATCCATTTGAGGTCATGACGTTCTTCCCATCCCTTACAAATTGCAGGCAGTCTGTTCGGAACACGTCCCCCTCTCCTCTTAATTCTTTGGGGGAATATCCAAAATATCCCCATAATAACGCCTGAACCTTGTATGATTGTGGAAATCCACTGGGGGCACTTCCTCTCTGCCTTGCGGGAATATGGTGTATGAGTTTAAAACACATGCATGTGAGAACAGATTGGTTTATATGTGTTTTATTCTTATTAGTTTTTAAAAGACATCATTTTAAAAGACATCATTTTCATTCATTATGAAAGAAAAAGAAAGAAGATAAAGAAAAGAAAGGAAGAAAGAAGTTTGTAGGTGACAGCAAACCGCAGACTACTATGCGGAATATACATGGGCAAAGCGAAACTGTCCCCTTGCATCAACTATGTGCAGAAGTAATAATCGGTGAAGATTTGCAGGTCTTGCCGTTGATTAGAGTACACACACAGGCCTTTCTGATTTGCCCTGGATGGTGGGAAGAAAGTGAATGCAGGAACTCAGTTTTGACATGTCGAGACGTTTGAGAAGTGTGAATTAATGAATGCTGTGTGCAAAAACGGGGGTGTTGATTACCTGTCCCCATTCAGAGTATTATATAATTCGTGGGGGGGGGGAGAGAGAAAGAGAGAGCGAGAGAGAGAGCGCGTGAGCGTAAGTGTCAATTTGAACAGAAAATAAGAGGTAGGGGACATGGTTCATTCCAGAGAAGGGAAAGATGTATTGGTGTATGGCATCTTATACAAGTTGAGAATGATCAATAGGATTTTTATTTTTAAAAAACACACCTAAGAGGACGTATACTCCTGAGATCTTAAGTCCGTTGGAATCAATGTGATTTGACTTTGCAAAAGAAATACATTTAACAGAAAAGGAATGGAGGCAGGAAAGGGCCGAGTAAACCCTGATGCCCCCTCGATTCACTATCAGGGTCAATCTACTTTTCCAACCGCCTAGGAGGTCTGCCAATCCAAAGACTTCCCCACAAGCAACTTCACTAGAATTCTGCTGGGTTTCTAAAAGTAATTTGCCCTTCATAACATTGGTCGCCTTTGTCAAGCCGTTTTACTTCCAGCTTTTGTTTTTCAAGGCAGCGGGTTTCTGTGTTCCTCTTGTTTGATTTCTATTAATTTATTTGCAAAAGAACCAGAAGAGACTGCTGGATGTCTGCTAATGGACTATACATACACAACCACCATCGCCTCTTTTCGAAGGCAAGTGCTTAAAATACACAAGTATGATTTTAAAATATATTAGTTCTCTCTTCCCTTTCTCTCCACCCCCTTACTCTCTCACACACACACACCCCAAATCCCATAGAAAGCATTGCCATAACTCTCTCAATTCCCACGTAGGGAAAAAGTATGAATATATACAAATGGAATAAAAATAAAGCAAGATTTACACACACACACACACACACACACACACACACACACACACACACACGTACTTCTTCAAAACCTTGATCTCATTCAATGTAACCTTGTTCCCCCAGCGCCGGGAGAAGCACTGGGACTTTTGATTGCCTATGAAGCTGGAGAGGTGTTCTAACAGAATGGTGGAAGAAATCCTGTGCTAGACCTGAGTTCAAATCTTTCCCCATTCAGGGGTTCAGCGAGAGACCTTGAGCAAATCAAGACTGTCCCCGCCTCTGCAAAAAGGAAATTATTACAATCCTTTGCTGAGCAGATTCCAACAAGAAATTGAGCCTTGTCTTCCATCACAGTCCAGGCCTTAAAGCTAGTAGAGGGCTCCATCATCTCTAGATGCCAAGCAAAAGCCAAGAGATAACAACAGACCAATCGTTAACACGGAGTGCAACCTACAGCAAGTTATGCTTTCTAGCTGTTCTTTCCTACTTGAACCCCATAGCATTTAAGTGCACGTTGTTTTTGAAAGGTCCAGATTTAAACTGGATTAGGAGGGAGAGGGAGAGGGAGAGAGATTAAAACGGAGTCTAAGTACCCCTCGTTTCTTATTGCTAGAAGGATACTGTGGTACCATATTGAAATAAAAAAGAACTGCTGACTTTGCATCTACGCTACGGGGTGTGTGTGTGTGATGGGGAGGGAGGAATCTGACTTTCACGTTTCTAACTTAAATTCAAATGTGGCACAGGAAAGAGAACAGGGTCTCTTGGTGCCCTTTACCTGGGTGCCTCAAATGTTAATTTGTAGCTAAAGTTAATCTGCCTACCAAATGGATTAAAACCTACTGGAAGGAAGGAAAGAAAGAAAGAGGGGTGAGATGGGGCGGGATGTGTGTGTGTGTGTGTGTGTGTGTTTTACATGCTTAGCAAAATATTGACTCACTTTAAGTCAGTGGTGTGAAAACCCATGTTAAATTGCAATATTACACTTATTTACCTGGGAATTCAATGGGGAGTACTTCTGAGTTGAATCGCTCTGTTATATGGGTTGCGTTGGGTCTAGGGTTAGTCAAAGATAGAGGGAACTTATTGAAATCAATGGGACTTAAGTAAGTCCCATTGATTTCAATAGGTCTTAACTAAGTATGGACACAATCCAGTGTATCTCTAGTTAAGCCCGACCTGGGCCAGATAGGTATCCATCTTTAGACAGTCCTTCTCTCACTCTCTCGATTCTCCACCTGTACATGAGAAATTATGAAGGTGGATGAAGGTAAAGAATTCGCACCCTCCAGTTCTCCTCCCAAGTAATAAGCTCAGCTATATCATCTGGAGGGCATAGTTTTAAATTTTAAAAAACAAAACAAAAAAAGTTTGCTTTATATGTACTACATTGGGACAGCTTTACAGATCTCCGAGAGTCTAATGAATTGGATTCAAGCAGAATAATGTTTCATTTTGGCATTCCTGAGGTGTTTACAGTGGAGTTATATATACTATTTTCCTTTGTTTTGTAAGCTACCTTGAGGGCCATCGGTTTGCTTGAAAGGCGACCTAGAAATGTTACGTAACTAATTAATTAATATTGTGAGGAAGGTACTGAATTATGGTCTACAGTGCTGCAATATGCAGAGAAAGTAATAAAGATATAATGCTTATTTATTTATTTATTTATTTGGATATTTTTTGGTCCCCAGATAGCTGGCAGTAATCTGTTGTGTTTATTTGTAAATTCAAACGAGTTTCTCGGCGGAGGTGTGCAGTGTTGTAATTATAAATCAAAGCTGCATTCCTAAGCCTTGGTTCAAGTTCCACTGAGATCTATGAGGCATAACCTCCAAGATAATCTGCTTCAAAGTCAGAGCGTAGATTCTGGTACATCCTGTGGGTTCTTACCTTGTAAGCATTTTCAGACAGCAAACACAACAGAGGGTCTTGTAGGTAGCACGTTTAAAGATGAATTACATCCTATGATTTTGTGGACAGATGAGGTGCTTTATGCCATTAACAACGTTTAAAGCTTTAAGGTGCTACTAAACTGTGTTGATTTTGACCACGTAAGTGTATTCCAGACAGATTCCAAACAATACGCAACAGAGAATAGGAAACTGTCCTATGCCAAGGTAGGCGACTTGTTCATGTAGCCCAGTCTTGTCCACACTGACTGGCAGTGGTTCTCCGGGGTTTCAGGCAGGATTCTTCCCCAGCCCTACCTGGAGGTGGCAGGGATGGAACTTGGGACCTTCTGCATGCAAGCAGGTGCTCTGCCATTAAGCTGAGGCTCCACCCCAACGGTGTAGCCAGAAGTGCACAATATTGTAATATATGTTGATCTACCGCAATAATACTGAATTTAGATCATAAATAATCAGACATATACATTCCAAATAGTTACACACCAAGAGAAATGAGAAATAGATCGACACAGAGAGTGGGGAGGAAGGAGTGAGCGGGAGAAGTAGATAGATCCACAGATTCAAACAGAGAAAAAAAGAGAAAGAGAGAAAGAGAGAGAGAGAGAGAGACTCAAAGAGAAATAAATAGCTAGACGTGCACACATGCACACACACACAGGGAGAGGAAGAGAGAGAGAGAGAGAGAGAGAGAGAGATTCACACACAGAGAGAAGATAAATAGACACAGATACACACAGAGAGAAATAGATAGACAGACAGATAGATACATAGACTCAGATACTCACACAACACACACACTGAGAGAGAGAAACACAGACAGAGAGAGACGGAGAGAAATAGATAGAAGATAGATTAAAAAATACAGATATGCACACAGAGAAATAGATAGACAGAAAAACAGATAGACTCAGATACACACACAGAGAGAGAGAGAGAGAGAGAGAGAGAGAGAGAGAGAGAGAGAGAGAGAGAGAGAGAGAGAGAAATAGATGTTTGTTTCTGAAGACATGGGGATATATCATCAGTCCTATCAGCAAAAAAATCAATAAAAAACTTAACGTATTAATATCAGGCTGATCCTTTTTGTTGTTGTTGCAAGGATCTATAAAACATTAGTTACATGAACCCTTTGCAGTACATCACTATCAACTATTCATTACACGCTTGTTCACCCAACTACTTTGCTCTCTAACAAGCACTGTCTGACTCCTGCTTGGACCTAGAGCAGCCTTCCTCCAATCGGCTTCCCTATTGAAGTGCTGAACTCAACTCCCAGCTAGCAAGTTGGGTGGTGAGGATGAGAGATGCAGTCCAACACAACTCGAGGGCACCAGGGTGGGGAACACAGATCCAGGGTCACTTGAGGGCCAGGTAAGTTTGCCCGGCTCTCACCCACCCCCTTCTCTGCCTGCCAAGGCCAGGAGCAGTCCAGTCCCCAAGCGATGGGAACAGAGTGTAACTAACCATCCCATGAAATCCAATGGACTAAACTGCTAGTCCATTGGACCAATGGACTTTAGCAGCAATTGGGACAACATCCCTGCCAAATTCTGTCACTGGCTGAACCCTTTCATACACCCTTCTTCTATTTGATTCTCACCATTTGGCTGGCAAAAAAGTATTCGACAGCACTTAGATGCCTTCTGTTTGGAGAATGGAGAGGCAGAAATCCAACGAAGAGCCACTACGGAGTATCGAGGGTGTAACACTAGATGCGATCCTATAAACACATACCTAGGACTAAGTCCCATTCAAGTCAATTGGATTTACTTCTGAGTGGACATACATAGGATTGCACTGGAAACAGATTATAGCCCAAGCCTAGGCATGGTCTACGCAGAAGCAAACAGTGTCCCAAGTGAGTATGTACAGGACTGAAGCCGAAAGGAGATACTAGGATTATATATTCAGGCCATGGCTTGCTAGACTGTCACGAGTGTTGCTGATCACGTGTGTTTCTGAACATGTGTGTGAGGACGTCCTGTTCCCTTTCACACAGCTAAAGCCTCACAAGAATGAGGAGTGTCTGCACTAATGGATGACGAAAGCAAACCAGCCCCATAGAATAACCACCAAAATCCTTTATCGTCTTTATCTCGCTTATCTTTTCATCGACCTGGGGATAGGATAATGTGTAACATTCCCATTTTGCAGATGGGTGCTGTAAGGCTGAGATCCAGGCAGGGCTTAAATTTGTGACATGGTTCTGCTCCGGTAGTTGTTTTCAGTGCCAAGGCTCAACCCTAAATTACATGCAAAGCTTGATGCTGCCCAGAGTGCATTTCTCTCCCCGCTGAACGACGGAAATAACCCCACACACCAGGGAATAAGGGAGTGGGGGTGGGGGGTGGAGGTGTTTCCAGGCAAGCTTGATTTCCTCTCCTGCGTATTTTTCTGGAGATTAAGCTCTTGGTAGATGTATCTGCGTCCGAGCCGGGCTTTAAAATCTGGCTACATGTATTGAGTAAAAATGGAACCAGCACAATATTCAATGGGTTGGAATGATCCAGATTTCGTCATACTTAAAGCAGATCCATCGAAATAAGCGGGACTGAACTCAGTCCTGACTTATCTGTCCCAATGAGTTCAATGGATCTGCTCTAAACATGGCTAAATCTGGATCCAACTCATTGAATTTAACCAAACGCTCTCAGGAAAAGAAGGCAATCACATATCAAGGATTATTCCGTAAAATAAATACATTTGGATATTACGTGTAACTTCCAAAGTTGTAGGAAGCGCCTCACCCACATTCATAAATCGTATCCAATTGACACAGAAGTTAGGCGGAAAAAAGAGGGGGGGAATTCCCCCCTAATTTGTTTACCCTTCTCTGTAGAAAGTAGGATTGCAAATGCAAATTAGCCATGTAAAATAAACAATAAAGTTACCAGTTTGCAAAGTAGTGAGGCTGAGATATAGGCACAGATTAATCTATAACAAAGTTTACCAAGGCCCAACGCTAGCCAGACTTTAAAAGTTTCACCTCCCCACCCACCACGCCGACATCCCTTTTTTGGAACAAAACACGATATTCACTGAATTTAACCAAATCCTCAAAAAACAAGAATATGACTACTATACATTCATCAAGATATTACATTCAAGGTACCAAGTTTGAACTCATGCCTTATCCACGTGCATAAACTACGTGCAATCAGATCACAAGTGTGTGGGGGGGATTTACTGCCCCCGTGTGTGTGTGTGTGTGTGTGTGTGTGTGTGTGTGTGTGTGTGTGTGTGTGTGTGTGTTTGCGTGCACTTTTCTGTAGAAATGAAAGTCGTGATTTCCCCCTTTACCCAGATTGACTGAATAATAGAACAGGAACATTACATTACATTACATTCCTGAATTTTATGGGGAAAATATTTATCTGAACTATCACTTAAATAGTTTCTGAAACGTTTTCTTATTTAGGAAGAACTCAAGGCCTTTTAACAGTGTGTGTGTGCGTGTGCGCAAGCACGCCTGCAGAGAGGGGGGGAGGAAAGAAGGAAGGAAGGAAGGAAGAAAAGCATAATTTTAAAAGGTCTTGAATTGTTACTGAGTAAGAAAAAATAGTTTCAGAAGCTATCTTTTGTGATATTATTTACACATCTACACTGATATTCTAGGGAATGCTACCTAAACTTCTGAAGGCTTTTGAATTTCTTCTTCCAGTCAAAATCCTAAACAACCAGAGTAAGCTAAGCCCATTAAAGTGTACTGCGTTGTATAGACTTGATTCTGTAGGTACGGATGCAGTTCGATCTCGTGCGCATTACACACCGATGGGGAGATGGAGATCGTGGCCACCTTGTTGTCGGGTGCTCGGGAGCCCGTGAACACCTGTGTCCTACCCCACAGGGTGTAGACGCGTTTGTTAGGCGTCCCTCCATAGCATGACTCTCCAGGACTTAGAAAGCCGGAGTGCAGGGTTTGATTTAAGAAGCAAAGGGGGCGCCTAAGTCAGGGGAGCCGGACCACCGCCCCACGGACCTGCCAACTCATAGCCCCTCACCCCAGGCACCTTTATCTACTAGCTCGGATGGCAGAACAGCGCTTGGGAAAAGGGACTGCAGAAAGGTAAGCCTAAGGGGTGGGTGTGGGTGGGACTCTTCACCCAGGGGTACCCTCGTCTTGCTCTATACATCTGACTTCACCTCCGCGTTCTACCGCGATTGCGATAGATCCAGGTTTAAACAGAGGGATCTGCCCTCTCCCTCACCTCTAATCTCGCTTGTACAATGGCCCTAGGTTTTCGGCTTAAGGCATTTTCCTAAGCGAATGTACCAAGGGCGGTGCTTTGTTTTGTTTTAAGGCAACGCTAGTTGGAAACAAACTTCACTACAACCAAAAGGACAAAGGGAGGGTTCACACATGTGCGTCCATCAGACTCCCAGCTGCAGTTGTGACTTTGATTTTGTCAGTAGTTTTCCACCTGTGGGACTGCTTCAAGTTCACACAATCTTAACAACGTGAAAGATGAGGAATAGGCAGATATGTGATGATAAAGGAGACTTTAGAAAATCTGCAGGGCAGCTAATGGAGGAAACCAAATTAAACGTCACGTGTGAAATGGCCTGAGTTTTGGTGTGCTAGACAGAGAAGGAACTATCTTAAGGTACTTCTAAGACCTCCATGCATTACTGGATAGATGGAATATTGAACACGGAGATTAATTCACTGAACCTCTAATTTACCCCTGTTTTTTGATGTTCAAGTAATTTAAAAATATTAATGAGACATATTTCTTGTTCGGGATGGGTGGGAATAATTGGTTGATGGATGGACCAATAAAAAGAGATACAGCCAACTAGTACTATGCTGGCCTTCCCCAGCCTGGTGTCCTTGGACTGTTTTGGACTGCAACTCCTATGGCCAATGGCCAATGCTGCCTGGGAACGATGGGAGTTGCAGTCCAACACATCTGGGGCATCAGGTTGGGGGAGGCTGAACTAAATTATTTTGGCTTTGGTCAGAAATGGAAGGAATTATTGTGGTAATTTGCAGCCAAATAAAACACAGCGACCTCCGGGAACTCTTCGGGCAAAGACTTCTTTGACTCTCAAAAGTAAAGATTTACAAAGCAAGGAGATAGGTGACTACTCAGAGTTAAGCCGCATTGATTTCAATGGGACTTACTCCCAGATAAGTGGATATAGGATTGCAGCCTGGCAATGCAATCATACAAGGACTGTCAATTCAGTCCTAGGACTGTCCCATTAAGGTTAGTGGGTCTTACATTGCCATCCTATACACATTTACCTGGGAGTAAGCCCCACTGAACTTAATTTTTTTTCCTGAGTAAATATCCATAAGATTGCAAACTTAGTTTCTGTTTCAACTGGGGAAAAGCCATTCTCTCTGACTTCAATGGAATTTATACAAATCAGCACACTCCATGTCACAGTCTTACGATAAAAGGTATTGACATTTCTTTGACAAAAAGACAGACATAATATTATAAATAATAATAATAATAATAATAATAATAATAATAATAATAATAATAATAATAATCCCCCCCAACCCCAAATCAGTTTCCAAAGGTCTGTCATTACTTTTTGCCTTTGGGTTTCCCAGTTCCTGGACCGGACTTTAGAAATGATTTGTGGCCAAAACAAAAACAAAAGCTAAGAGTAAATTATTTATTTATAGTATTTCTGTACCGCTTTTCTAAGACCAAAAAAGATGGTTTACAAAAGGTCCAAAACATTAAAACACACCCACACACCATAATAAGATAAAAACAAAGTAAAATAGTAAAAACAACATTAAAACCACAGCAACAATTTTAAAAGCCAATTTTAAAAGATTTGTCTTGTTCAATTGTTGTTAAAGCTGCTCTTTCCTCTGCCTCTTCTGCATCTCTACGTTATTATGCGACCCAAACTTTGAGTTTTCATACAGAAACTCTATCATTCCTCCATCGCTTTGCCTGTGGGGTGGATTAAGGTCCGGTGGGATCATCTTGGTATGGTGACAACCTGGAACCAGACAATCTGAAGCTAAACTAATCGATGCCTGCAGACAGGGGACAAGAAGTTAAAGAGGCCAGCGGAAACGCTCAAAAGGTCAACTCTGATCTGGAAGTTCAAGGTCAAGTTGAAAGTCGAGTCTGTTGCGTCTGCTCCTCCTGCTTGTCACTGCTCTTTCAAGGAATCTTTTCAGCTCCCATCCTAAACCTCTTCAACTAGCTTTAAGATTGTCACCAGCAACGTCCGCCACCTCACACCCATCCATTTAGGCATCTTAAATGCTGAAGAGCGAATTTATAGAGCTACTCAAAAGTAAAAGAACTGTGAGTTGCAGGAAGGACAGAGTTGTGACCTGAACAAGTAACTAGATTAAATGGGGAAGATAAATTTTTTGCAGTAGTTTCAGAAAATTAAGCCCTGATCTGTATTCGCATGCATGCCACATTGGACGCAAGCTCTGAGGAATATTTTGGTCACAGATTCTCTTCTCATAAGGCTCTCAATTATATCTATTTCAATAATTTCTCAGGGGGGAGAAAGTGGAAGAAAACCACATCCAAGTCCAACTTTAATACTACTACTGTTAACCCAGATGGAACAATGTGAGTAAGTGTTGGCTTGTCTCTGTGCGTCTTAGGAAATCAAACCTTTTTGCATCCAACTTAGCTTTGGAGGCTACCAATATACATTTCCCAATTTGATTTGGTCCCGGTTTGAAAAGCCCTGGGTTAGGGTTTTGAAGAACATTCAGTGCTGAATGATCCAAAGCAGGTGCATTCCACGAGATGCGTTGCCCACTTCGAAGGGCTCTTTCCTTCCCTTTCAAATTGGAAAGGCACTTTTGTGTATAGCTCCTTCACTACGCAAGCAGTTGAACCACGCTTATGGAGAAGAACTTGGTATTTCTAAAAAGGCGTTCAAACTACAATCCTAAGTAAGTTTACTTGTTTGAGAATATCCCCGCAATTACGTTGCCAATCTCGAAAATATCTCCACAATTACACCGTCTGTCTCAAAAACTGTGGCCCTCTATACGAAATTATGCTTCTATGTATATATCGCCCACAAACTGGCACATGCTCCTACATCTGTAGTTCCAGTGTCATTACTGACATGGGCACAAAACATTTGGAAAGCTAATGCATTCTCCAACCTGGTTCCCTCCAGATGTGTTGGACTACAACTCCCATCCTCCCCATCCAACCGTCTCTGCAGACCTTCGGTTCCACTGATTTCTCTAGGATTTTACTTTCCTGTTTGTTTGTTTTTTAAAAAAGCGCCCGCTGGATCAGGTGCAAATGAAATTGACCAGTTAGAGCAACATTGCAACATAAGCGATACTGGAGATATAAGGGCTCGGTAGAAGTTATCACAAGATGGTCAAATCAATATTAAATAAAGTGGAACTTGTATCACTGGCAGCTTAAGCCAAACCAATAGTTCTATTGATTTCCTGGACTTCGACTAATATTCGTGCAATAGGGAAAGGAGATAGTTGGAGTTCTCTGTATGCCTGAATAAAACTTCTTCAATTAATCTTTATTAAACAAAGAAACAAACAATGGCCAGTTTGAAAACGTAAAATTAAACCTTTCACGCATGTTACCTTCCCTGTCTTCTGGAGAAATTTCTGAGGGCTTTTATTTATTTAAGGGGAATAGCGATAATGGAAAATACAAAGTCAGTACTCCAAGTTGTACAGTTCTCATTACCCCCTGGAGAGGTTTGACATTCTACATAGCGAGAGACTTTTCGCTAATCCCAGTCCTGTCGAAGTTTGGAAGCCGATCCACAAATCCAGGTTAAACTACCTCCGCATGAAGTACCTTAGTTAATATCCGAAGACTTCCGCTGAATTGTTAAGTTCCACGGACAGTAAATTAATGGCAACTAGCCCTGCACTTCCCAGTTGTCTGCACGGTGCTTGGTTATTAATTTAATTAACTGAATCTCGATTTTATGGTTGGGGAGGGGGGCTTTTTTCCCCTTCGGCTCTTCCTTCCATGGAAACAGTAAATGAACAGAAGACCACTTGTGATTTATCTTATCAACTCTCACAGTCTGATCATTAATTTAATTAATTTCCCCCTGCAGCGATTATAATTCCCCCCGCCCCCCAGTGTCTGGCTATTAAATTTAGCTTTAGTAGGACTGCATTTTAGCTTCATAGCCCGATGGTACCCATACCTATTCGTAATCACCACCCCTGCGGTTGCTCCTATGCACAGCAGTGCAACCATGCACCATGATCCTAAGGTTTACTCAAAGTCAGTCCTATGAGTTCATTTGTAAGCCTGTATAGGAAAATCACAAAATTTAATTTTAAGACACACACACACACACCTCATTTTGAAGTCCATTATTCCTCTTGAGATTCTGAAATAAAAGTCAGACTCTTGTAGAAACTTTCCTGTATTTCATAAAGAAAGCAAAATGGCTAAAATAATGTTAAAGTGCTTGGTTGTCTGAAAGGATACTCAGGGCTCAATCCTATGCATGTTTAGACAGAAAAAGTTCCTGCAACTCCCAGTATTCCTCAGTTAGCATGACTGGCTGGGGAATGCTGGGAGTTGTTGGACTTTTTTCTGTCTAACTAATTATAGGATTGCATCTTAAATACACCTTACTAGGTATATCGCAGAACCAAAAATAGTTGCATTAAAAAAAACTTTTTAAAAAATCAGAGAGAGAGAGAGAGAGAGAGAGAATGAGAATCATTGCTATACCTGTGGCCCTCCAGATGTTGTTGGACTCTATATCCTATCATCCCCACCCACCATGCCCAATAGTCAGGGATGATGGGGTTTGTAGTCCAAACACATCTGAGGGAACACAGGTTGCTCACTTCTGGAATCCTATGTGGGATAAAATTAAAATATGTTTAATGCACTTATTTATTGATCAGAAAAAGAATTTTTGCCCCACCTTTCAGGAGGCACTACTGTCAAAAGATGGTTTACAAAAAGGTTTTTCCTCATATTTAGTCATACTTAGATTAAAATCAATGGTACTTAAGTTGTTCATGGTCACTAAATTAAGTCCCCTTGATTTCAGTGAGTCTACTTAAGTCTGGATTCAACCCAATGCTAGCCAAGAAATGCTAGGAGTTGCAGAACTTTATCTGCCTAAATATGCATAGGATTGTGCCTTTACTCTCTTTGAAGTCAACGTGATGGCTTGGGTCCAGATTTAGTCAGGGTAGACTCACTGAAATCAATGGGATTTAAGTTAGTTGGATCCAACCTTAAGAATTTAGAAGTGGGACTGTAATCCTAAAGTAATTCCATTTAGTGTGGTGGGGGGAGAGAGAGATAATAACCTTCATCTCAATCATAAATATTCTGGCTGAGATCCAAGCAAAGTTAAGCTGACCTGCTGAGTCAGTGGAAAATATAAGCATGTGCATGACAGTCTCCAGCTAATATCAATAAGGTTTAAAAGAGCTTAATTTTGGCTGGATTTGGGGTCGTTTAGTTTAATGTTGGTTCTGCTGAGTTCAGTAGAGCCAAATTATGCAATTATGGCTAATGTGGTAAATTGCAGTCTTATTTGCAATATATACTTTAGGCTGGGATGTCTGTTGAAAGAAATCAAGCTTGCTTCCCCCCATGCAATTATTATTGCTCAGCTAGTTGCTAATATGAACTCTGATATTCCTTACTGCCAGCATCTGCAGGATTCAAAAAGGGTTAGCCTATTTATAGAGACAAAAAAAATGAAGCATAATTTCCTGGAAGAAAGTCCCTGCTGTCCCACATAAATCAGTGGGATTTACTTCCAAGTAAACAAGTTAAGAATTGGTATTTGTAGTAAAATTATTCTTACATGCCAGACTCAAAACTGGAAGTAATTTGCCTCTGGAAGTAATTTATGTTGTTCACAGAATATGGGTTGAAGATATAGGCAAAGCCTCGCAGTTCTTTTGGAAAGAAAACATCCACATGACTCAAAAAGCAGTTGAAGCATTCTTGACTATGATTAAGTAATAAGTAATATTGGTTCATTATAACTCTACCATACAGATAAATTAATACCTGATCACAGAAATAATACATGTTAAAAGTTTCTTGCCTGTCCTTTTCTCTTTTAAATCCTTGAATGGATGCCTGAATTGCAATCCAATAGGACACCTACTGTTCTTCTTGCGTTTAGACAGTAACCTAGGGCCTCATCTACACCAAGCAGGATATTGCACTATGAAAGTGGTATATAAAAGGCAGGAGCCACACCAAGCAGGATATAGCAGCATGAAAGTGGTATATGGTATGAGTCAATGGGCCCCAACAGTTGTCAGTGCACGTCAACACTACTGTAAAGCAGTAGTGTGGCTCCTGCCTTTTCTATACTGCTTTCATAGTGCAATATCCTGCTTGGTGTAGATTAGGCCCTCTTTCAGCACCAAGCAGTAATAAGAATTATTATGATGGAGCTAGATTTAGTCATAATCAACAGGACTTAAGTTAGCCATGAATAACTGAAGTCCCATCTATTTCAGTGGTTGTACTCTTAAGTATTACTAAGGTTGCAGTCCCATACAGACTTACCTGGGACTAGGTCCCACTGAATTCAATGGGACTTACATCTGAGTAGATATCCATAGGATTGCACTGTAAACCTATCCAACTCATCATTCAGAACAGCCTTGCCCAACCTGGTGGCCTCCAGATGTTTTGGACTACAACTCTCAGCATGCCTGATCATTGGCCATGCTGGCCAAGTCTTATGGGAGATGAAATTTAAAACATCTGAATGGCACCAGGTTAGGGAAGGCTAATTAAGAAGAAATCAGTGGTGGCTGGTGCCCTTTAGGGCTGGTGGGGCTGAGGGGATTGAGATTGCTGGAGGAGCACAGGAGAAGACCACATGTGGGATGTGGAAGCAGTGAAGCAAATGCACCTAGTTATGGGGGGATCTCTGCCACAAGTGGGTGGGAGACAGGCAGGGGATTGTGCCCTGTTTGCCCCAAATGCAGAGCTCTCTCTGGAAAAAATCATTGTGTATTTTGGAAACTGTTTCAAGCAGAGCAACATTTAGAGCAGGATTTTATCTAATCCATGCCTTCCTACATCACTGGGGTTTTTGACATTGGGCTCCTTCTGAACCTGAATGATTCAGAATTCGAACACACGTTTGTGCAGTGGTTTCAGGGAGGGAGGCTGGGATGAATGTGTGTGAGAGACAGTATGTTGGATACAGATTTAGTCATACTTAGAGTAGACCCACTGTCATCAATAGGGTCTGGCTTAGTTCATTCTGACTAACCTAAGTCCCATTGATTTTAATGAGACTATTGTAAATATGATCACATGCCCAAAGATAGTATATAGACAGTCCGGCAAGTTTCTAGTTCTGTGCAGGGAAGATCAAACTGGTTTACCTCACAGACATGTTGTGAGATTATGTACTGTGAAACACTTAGAACCCTGAAAAGTGCTATATAAGTGCTCCATTGTACACTTACATTTGTATCCTGATGTGTATGTCTCTCTTATCAGAGTTTTATTCTGACAACATACCAAGGACATAATCCTATGCATGTTTAAATGGGGAAAAAAGTTCTACAAATTCCAGCATTTCCCCACCTTTTTTCTGTCTAAATGTGCATAGGATTTCACCTTATCTGTCTCTCAGTGTTTCATTAAAACAGGTATTTTTGGGGGGCCGGGCCAGACTTTGTGTGTGTGGGGGGGGGTTAGAGAAGGGGAGTGTCCTTCAGCAAGCCATTATCTGTTATGGCCCACACTACTTAAAATGTGGGGGTAAAAATACTGGTGTTGAAGGTCCCAAACCATTGGTTACACACCAGTTTCTAGTGTTATACTAGAAGAAAGGCTAGCTCACTGGTGACATCTTCTCTGTGGAACTCCTTTCCTAGGGAGAATTGCCAGAAGCAATTTGTCCAGATCTGGCTTTCCCTGACCTGATGTCCTCCTGATGTTTTGCACTACAGCTCCCACCAGCCCCAGCCACCATGGCCAATAGTCATGAATTCTATGAGTTGTCATTCAAAACATCTGGAGGATACCAGGTGGGGAAGGCTGCTCCAGACATTGGGTTGGCATCAGATTTGGCCATACTCTTATACCCACTGAAATCAATGACACCTAAGTTAGTAATAATTTGGTAACTTCAAGCTTGACAGGCAGAGAACAAGGGAGCAAGTTGAAACCAAAGGGACTAACTTAAGTCCCTTTGATTTCAATGAGTCTACTCTAAGTATAACAAAAGCTGGATCCAGCCCTTTGTATTTCAGAAAGCTTTGGGAGCTGCAGGTCAGTTTCATCATGCTGCCTCTATTATTATTATTATTATTATTATTATTATTATTATTATTATTATTATTATTATTATTATTATTACACATATACTGCCCCCATAGCCAGAGCTCTCTGGGCGGTTCACAAAAATTCTAAAATTACGATAAAAATGAGTATACAAAATTTAAAATTCTAAAACACAGAACATACACACATAAAGCATTAAAAACCATTAAAAAAAACTAAACATGTGGGTGATTAAGATGTGCCACCATATGCGTGGGCAAAGAGGAAAGTCTTAACCTGGCACAGGAAAGATAGCAGCATTGGTGCCAGGTGAGCCTCGTCAGGGAGATTGTTCCACAGTCTGGGGGCCACCACCGAAAAGGCCCTGTCCCTCGTTGCCACACTCCGAGCCTCTCTCGGAGTAGGCACCCGGAGGAGGACCTTAAATGTTGAACGTAGTGACTGGGTATATTAACTGGCTTTCCCTGATAGTAGCTACAGTTTGCTATTTAAATGTGGTTCTGTTGAAGTTGCAATATGATTTCCATGGTGTCATTGAGTACAGCTTTGTTTTGT
This sequence comes from Elgaria multicarinata webbii, assembly GCF_023053635.1. NCBI lineage: Eukaryota > Metazoa > Chordata > Lepidosauria > Squamata > Anguidae > Elgaria > Elgaria multicarinata. The sequence continues at coordinate 13,120,037 of NC_086181.1, forward strand.
TCTAACATATTAGGAATGTCGAAACAGTGGTAAGCATAGAATGGCAGACAGGGAGGTGCATAGCCAGCATCAAGGGTAGGCATGGTTGGACATCTGCCCATACCCAGACGGGCCCCACTGTCAAGAGCCCCCTGGAGTTGCTCTTTCTCTTTACAATTGTAACCTGCTTGCTTACCTGCCTCTCATTCTGGACCAGACAATGATGGTTGTGAGAAGAAGGAGCATCAGGTGCTACTGCTTACTTGCTCACTGTCTCTCTGCCTGTCAAGCAACCAAGTGGTTTCAATGATTAGAGAGAGGGTGAGGAACAAGAGCATCTGCTGATGGCGGCAGTGAGAATGTAGATTCATGAAGGAAGGGGGACATTGAAGGTGCTTTGTCCAAGTATGTATTTATTATTGCATTTTTATCCCACCTTTTTTCCTCCAATGAACCCAAGGTGGCATAAGTAATCCTCCTCCTCTCCATTTTATCCTCACAACAACAACCCTGTGAGGTGGGTTGGGCTGAAAGTCTGTGACTGGCCCAAAGTCACCCAGTGGGTTTTCATGGCTGAGTGGGGACTAGAACCAGATCTCCCGACTCCTGGTCCAACACTTTAGCCACTATACCACAAGTACCCCCCTAACCTGGAGCTGGCAATGGGGAGAAGAGAAATGTATGTTGTTTTATTAACAACATGGCCATCTAAAGAGGACCCCTCCATAAGACCAGTGAGACCAGGATCTAAAGTGGTTGCACCACTCCACAAGCCAACTAGAAGTGGAATCTTACTTCAACACTGGTGATGGGACTCCATCCCGCAGCACACCTGCAGCAGCTTGGGGGTGGGGTACAGGGCAAGTCTCCTGGTTTCACAGCTGCTCTAACCTCCAACAAATCCCAACTTCTCCCTTCCTTCCAGCATTTGCTGCCTGAGATAGCTGGCTCCTTCTGTCTAATGGTAGGGCCATCCCTGCCACTCAGCAGACTGCTGAAGAGCGTCTGAACTGAGAGGGCCAAATGAAATCGCCCGCTATGGTCTATTACAACTGGCAGCAGATTCTGTATTGTCTTAAGCAGAGTTCATTGTCAGCCCTATGACCTCAGGTCCTTTCAGTGGCAGATGGCAGGACTGAACCTGGGAATCTACTGCATGCAAAAAAACACGTGCTCTACCACTTGGTCCTTCCATTTCTGCTTCTAAACCCAATGCACTCACCACTGACTTGTGTGGAACAATTCACAGAACACAGTCGAACATTAAGCTCAAGCTCACTGATTTCAAAGAGTTTAGCTCTGCATTGAATTGTGGCCGCACAATGGATGAACGAGTTGGAAGGAAATTTCTGTTTTCCTAAAGACAAAATGCTGCAGTTTGAATGATGGGGTATCTGTGATATCCTTGTACAGCCTTGGACCCCCTGTAAGAAGTTGTGCTTTTGTTTAACTAAAACTGATCAGTGGAAAAGGGTAATGTCTTCCTCTTCCTTTCCTTTCCGGCTCTTCTTTTCATGTCCTTTCACTCCCAGTCCCCAAGAAACTTTTCTTAGCAATGTAGTAGCATCAGCCACAAAATGCAATATCTCCATCCTCATACACTTAGTGAGAGCTGAGGAAATGTCACTCCCAGGCTTTCAGACCACATTTGATTATTCCTCAAGAATGTCTCCTTCCAATGAAGTCCCCACCTCCACATTTCAGATCTTTTGATGAGCCCCTGCTTTGAATTCATTGCATGGGAAGGTTAGATTAACCGCCATCAAGAGCAGGGTCATTTTGGTAGCAGTGCCAATGCTCTTCAAATCTTATCTGTGAGAGAACTGCACAGACCTTTCTGAAAATGTGTAAACATCTTCCTTTTTCAGAGCGCTTTCAAGAAGCTGTTGAGTGTCTGCCACCATGGCCTATGGCTTGATCTCTTTGTTGTTGCAATTGTTCTTAAGTACTGCAGCTGCTAAATTGTGTGTGTGTTTGTTTAGTTTATGTTGTGTTGTTGTATGATTTATTTTGTTACATGTTTTAAATTTTTGTGAACTGGTGTGAAATGTTGGATGAACAGCCAAATAGAAATATTTTATATAATCATAACAATTACCTGCAGCTCCAAACAGTTTCCTGCGTGACTGTGGTCATAACCATTAAATAGACCTGTTTACTAGGTATATGGCAAAGGCAAAAATGGTTGCTTAAAAAAAGTGGTTTCTTTAAAAATGGGAGAATCATTGCTATACCTGTGACCCTCCAGATGCTGTTGGACTCCACATCCTATCAGCCCCACCCAGTATGGCCAATGTTCAGGAATTATGGAGATTTTAGTCCAAACACATCTGAGGGGCCCACAGGTTGTCCACTCCTGGAATCCTACGGGGCATAAAAAAAGAAAAGGAAATATTTGAATGCACTCATTTATAGATTCTTAAAAGGATTTCTACCCCACCTTTCAGGAAACACAAGTCAGTTTACAAAAAGTCATTCCAACACATTGGGCTAGATTATTATTATTATTATTATTTATTTATTTATTTATTTATTTATTTATTTATATAGCACCATCAATGCACATGGTGCTGTACAGAGTAAAACAGTAAATAGCAAGGCCCTGCCGCATAGGCTTACATTCTATTTAGTCATACCCAGAGTAGTCCCACTAAACTCAATGGGACTTAAGTTGTTCAGGGTAACCAACTTAAGTCCCATTCATTTCAGTGGGTCTACTTACGTTTGGATTCAACCCATTTTTTAAAAAAAAAATCATAGAAAAACAACCAATAAATATAACAAATTACATTTCAATCATTAAGCAGCAGATTTTTAAAAAAACCCAGGAACCATGCATTATCCAAATGTGGACTGAAATAAAAACAACTTCAGCGTTCTCTTACAAAGTAGCAGTAGCAGTGGCAAAGCTGTGCCTATTTCCATGAGGAGGGAGTGTGAAAGGTGTGGGGACACCACTGAAAAGGCCCAATCTCTGGTACCTGCCAATCTAACAGCTCTTACTGGTAGGTCAGATCACAGGGCCTCAGATGCTTAAAGATAGGCTGCTTCCAAGACAAGCTGTTGTTCCTTGCTGAATCTTCCCCTCATAAATCTAAAATGGTATCCTTGTCCCGCAATGAACAGGGGTTGGTAGAGCATCATTGCTGGAGATGTGTGCTTGGGCTTCAGGCACTACAAAAAGTTTGCATATAACTGCTAGGAAGGAAGGAAGGAATTCACAGTGGTAAAGAAGAGCATAAGAAGGGATGGCAATATTAGGGTGACCATATGAAAAGGAGGACAGGGCTCCTGAATCTTCGACATTTGTATTGAAAAGGAAATTTCAGCAGGTGTCATTTGTATATATGAGGAACCTGGTGAAATTTCCTTTTCATCACACCAGTTAAAGCTGCAGGTGCCCTGCCCTCTCTTAAATCTGGTCACTCTAGTATAGCTCCTGCAGCTTTAACTGCTGTGATGAAGAGGGAATTTCACCAGGTTCTCCATATATACAAATGATACCTTCTGAAATTCCCTTTTCTATGCAACGGTTAAAGATACAGGAGCCCTGTCCTCCTTTTCATATGGTCACCCTAGGCAATATAGTTGACAGCACGTCATAGGCCCATTCAATAAGTGCCCTTACGTAAGCTCCATCCATACAGAAAAACACAAGTAACCATCACATTTGCTGGGGAAAGAATTACTCCTTCCCAGAAACTGCAGTTAGTTGTAGTGGTGCTGGGAAACAGTGATTTACAGACAGTGGGAGTGCCTGGCGTCATGAGATCATCTAGGCAGATTACCGATTGCTGAACAGGCCACCTGGGGAAATGACAATGTCCATAAAGGCCTGACTTTTCCGCCCATAATTATCTACCTAACCCCAGCTCAAACATTAGCTGTAGTTGGATGGTAGAAATATTAATCAGCATTAAAATCATACAATATTAAAGTATGAATTATGTTCCTTCCTTAATATGGTGTCTGTGCCCCTAGGAATAAACTGCAGCTGCTTACAGCTGCAGATGGGTCAAGAAACTCTTAACAAGAGCCACATTTTCTGAATGTGAAAGTTGAGCTCACAGATTTGTTGTGTTGTGTTGCGTGTACTATGATGTGTTTTGCTCTCAAATGTCACACAGCAAACAAGATCTTCTTCGAGTAGGGCACTCCCCCCCAAAAGGTCAAAACAAAAAATTAATAGCTCACACATTTCTTCCAAGGGAGCTAACAGGAAATCTCAAGCCAGACTTTTTACAGAGCCCTGAGTGCAGCCCAGAGGGTTTGATGGCTTCAGAGCTAGTAATTAAAGTACCTTATAAATGTGGCGGTTTTTCTTCAAAACATCCTTTCCACTCTTGCTATGGAATAAGAAGCGCCAGGAGGGTTGCACTCACAGATTCACAAGTGCCAACTACTGAGAAGTTTGATTTTGTCTTTTCAAAGTCTTCTGTAGATTTGTGTTTTGTTTGTTTCAGATGTGAAGCTCCGCAAGAATGTATGATCTGTCCCAAGCACCATCAGTGCAAAGCCCTGCTTTTGATGTAACTGGAATTTCAAATGAAATTAGAATGTGGGGAGGGGGGGACAAGTTGAACTCAATGGTAACAGAAACTGAAATTGAGCAGCCCTTTGCTTGTGGGGACTACTGTGAGGATGCAGTGCCATGTCATGACTACTCACCCTATATAAAATACTTTCCCTTTTCCCGCCTAATATTAAGGGACAAGTTGAAACTCCCCCCTGAGGTCACAACAGTTGAAGGAACTGGCATCACAGAGGTAGGGTGAACATATGGAAAGGAGGACAGCGCTCCTGTAACTTTAACAGCTGTATTTAAAGGGGAATTTCAGCAGGTGTCATTTATATGCATGCAGCACCTGGTGAACTTCCCTCTTTGTCACAACAGTTAAAGCTTCAGGAGCTATACTAGAGTGACCAGATTTAAAAGAGGGCAGGGTTCCTGCAGCTTTACCTATTGTGATGAAGAGGGAATTTTACCAGGTGCTGCATGCATACAAATGACACCTGCTGAAATTCTCCTTTCAATGAAACTGTTAAAGACTCAGGAACCCTGTCCTCCTTTCCATATGCTCACCCTAAGCAGCAGTAGCTGCAGGCCCTATTCAAGTCCCCTTCAGATAGTATGGGTGAGAGCATAGGGCACCCCTTAAAATCTAGAAAGTTTCCCAACAAGCTTAGCCTCCAAATTCCTAAGACAGTTTCCTGGCCTACCCACTCCACTCTGCAAAGTTCTCTGAGTAGACTGAGCAGCCTTTGGGTGATAGCTGACTAGTGAGCTCACATGACTGGCATAATATGTTTCTTCCTTTTAAGGTGGTGGAGCTTATATTGCCCATCCTAGACAAGAATAGTAAACACACATTCTCAGGGTGTGGATTGTGATGTAGCCAAAATGGCACCAAGAGACTTGGAGAATTCCCAAGGTAGGTGTGTGTGTGTGTGTGTATATATATATATATATATGCAGAGGCTAATATCCTAATGAGGACTGGGCATACCCAGAGAATACTGACTCGATGTTGCATGGTGGGTGGGTGTCCGTATGGAAAGGGCTCCTGTATCTTTAACAGTTGTACAGAAAAGGGAATTTCAGCAGGTGTCACTTGTATGCATGCAGCACCCTGCCCCCTTTTGTATCTGGTCAAGAAATGCTCTGAGTAATTTGAAAGGGATTTATTATTATTATTATTATTATTATTATTATTATTATTATTATTGAGTGCTTAACAATGGCCTACAAGTTGCCCACCCACATTAAAATGTATATTCAGAAGTGAGCCCATTGAGTTCAATAAATCCAGTCCCAGGACTGTGTAAGGTTGGAAACCTGTACCCATTTTCCTAGGAGTAAGCTTAACTGAACTCAATGAGACTTACTTCTGAGTAGATACATCCGTATGATTGTGCTGTAAGAGTAGTAGCTGTTAGCCCATGAAGTCTGTGATTCAAGTCTCAGCTCTGCTGCACAAACTCATAAGATGGCCTTAGATAAGTCACTAATTTCTTAGTCCGAAACTATTATGGGGACAATAATATTGATCTAGCCTACATCGTCTTGGTAAAGAATACCAGAATAAAACACTTGATTAGTACTATATGCATGTTAATATTTATTATTATCACTACTAATAATGTCTACTACACCTACATGGGTAAGGAAAATTCACTCCCGCCCACACCTATCATGCAATATTTATCTATGTATTATTACATTTGTATCCTGCCTTTCCCTCTCTTGCAGGGAACCCAAGGGGGCATTCATAGTTCTCCTCTCCTGTGAGGTAGGCTATGCTGAGAGTCAGCGACTGGCCCAAAATCACTCATTGAGCTTCATAGAGCAGTGGGGACTAGATCACCCCAGTCTCAGACCAACACTCTAACCGCTATGCCACACTGGCTCTCTGTCCCCCTCCCAAAAACTGGCTGTACCATAAAGCAAGGTAAGGTGTCTACCTCAACTGGAAGATCCTGGGCACCATTCATCGCAACAGAGCAGGAAAAAGTTAGATCTAGCCCATGGAGCACAAGCCACCCACGGGCAAGTTGTCCACTGGAATGAATGGGAGCTGCAGAAGAGCACTATATTTCAATCACTAGGACAGAGGTAAAGAACCTGCAGTGCTCCACATATTGCCAGACTACAACAGCTAACATTCCAGATGATCATTGGCTATGCTGGCTATGGTTGATGGAAGCTAAAGATCAGCATTTGGATTTTCCACCTCAGGCACCAAAATGCATTAGGCAGAACCTGATCCAATCCAGACTTTCCCCTCGAAAGAAAATTTTGAAAAAGAAGTTAATTCTAAGCATACTTGTCAACCTTTGAGAAGTTGGGTTCTTTGTTTTTCATTTCTTTCTTACTTTTCCCCCTTCATAAGTCTTAACTTTGGGAATTTTCTAACTGCCAGTGAATATTTTTTTAAACTCACACACAATACTAGACTGCTATAAATTTTGGAATTATTTTAACTGGATTTACTATTTAAATAGGGGTGGGGTGGGGGTTCAAGGGATGCATTTAGAAATCTCTCCATTAAAGCTGCTTTTCACTTGTTTAATGTCAGAGAGATATCCAAAAGCATGGGGCTGCATTTTTAAAGTGAGCTCTAAGGTGTAAAATTAATAATATTTGTTTTCTGCATTTGGAGCCAAAACTTTTGGAGCCAAATATCTCCAAAACCTCAGATATTTGGCCAACAAGAGGAAGCCACTTTGATATTTTAAGCGCAGACTTCTGAGTGAGAACAGATTTTTAAAGGGGATTAATCCTACCAAACGTCTAAGCGAGTCCCATTGATTTAAACTACATTTATTTCTAAGCGACTCAGTTTTGGATTGCATCCCCTGCTAAACTCTCAGAAGTTAAGGCTCCATTCTCAGTCAGCCATACTCATACAGAGTTATATCTCAGTGGGTCTTACTTCTAAATAAACATGCTTAGGGTTATTTTGCACGGTTACTGAGACCTTAGGGGTTGATTTTAAAAAGAAGCAAGATTGGAAGACAATGCACAACATGTCTCCTCAGAGGTAAATCTCATTGAGTTTGATGGGGCTTACTCCTAGGCAAGTGGAATTAGCGATGCAGCCTTTCTCTAACTTTAGTAACTACCTCTCCAGGCTAAACTACCGTTGCTTATAAAGGAACCCGAGAGTATAGAACTCATGAATTACACTCTCAGCTCTTAAAAGAAAACAACAACATACAACTAGAAACTAACAGTGCGATCCTATACATGTTTACTCGGAAGTAAGTCCCACTGTATTCAATGGGGCTTTCTCCCAAGTGAGTGCATTTTTAGGTTAGTTAGTGATTACAGCCAGTTAATACTTTCCCTATCTCCAACATCCATCTTGCCGGGCTCTTAGATTAGAAAAATAAAATCTCCAGACTAGACAGACTTGATAGGAGGGGAGATTTTGAAGACAGCAGCAATTGGGTTGGATCCAGACTGGGGCATACTTAGAGTTTCGGGCCTTCCTCGGGGTAATTTTTTTTACAATGTAAGGGATCATCTGCTTCATACCGTGGGGGTTATGAAGCAAACGGTATCCGTTACATTCTAACAAATTATCCTAAAGAAGGACAGAAGGATCCAAAATGCCTCGGAGTTCTTTTATCTTATTTTTTAAAAATATCCTTTCTTACCCCTATCCCTTTTGCCTTTCTTTCTTTTTTCTTTTTCTTTTGTTTGGCATGTCTTGTGGGGATTCCCTTTTTTTGCTTTGGTTTTCATACTTAGAGTAGACCCACTGAAATCAACGGGGCATTAATTAGTCATTAACTTAAGTTCCATTGATTTCAAAAGGTCTACTCTAGGTATGGCAAAGTCTGGATCCAACCGATTGCCTTTATCGCAACCTTGGGGAGAATCCAATGGCAGTCCTACGTAAACTAGGCCCATTCACTTTAATGGGTCTACTCTGTGTAGGAGCACCATTGGATACTGTCCCTAGAATCCAAGTTAGGCCATTTGAGCCTGTTCAAAAGTGATCGACTGCTCAGGCGAAAAATAACATCGCTTAAAATAATAAAGGGATTATGGCGTCTTAAAAAAAAAAAAAAGGACAAATGCGTGTGGCATGCGATTTCGTGGGCTAGAAGTCGCATGGTGGGTGGGATGCGTGAAGTGCTACCCTAAACTGGCAGGTACCTGGGATACAGAGAAGGGGTGTGGGTGTGGGTGTATACACGGTGGGGCTAAAATGTCATGACATGCAAGCGGTAGCAGGATGGAGGCCAATTTTCTACGTTTTCCTTCCACATAGTCGCCTCGTAATGAGTCCATCTTTCCTACTCAACCTCCGTACTGCGCGCTCCGTACCTGCAAATCGATATTGGTGGGGTGGGGGGCGCATACAGTTACTTGCGTCGTGGAAACGCCCGGCGTTGGAGATGAAGAGGCCCGAATTTCTAAGTCCGATCAGGCAAATAGCAAAATTAGCAAGGGTCCTTTTTGTCACCCCATGAGTTTAAGAATTTGAACGAAGGCTCCAATTACCAGCAAAAGCGGGGAATTGAGAATTGGTAAGTTAATACAACACACAATGACTTGGAAATGGAAAAACGTTGTATCATTAGCCATCATCTAGATAGATAGATGAGAGACAATCCAGCAAAAATTGGTTTGCTGGATCTGTGTAATCCATGCTGGATTGGGCCCAAAATAGAAGATCTGTGAGAAGAGTGAAAAGGGAGGAATAATAATGATGATGATGATGATGATAACAAATAATAATAATAATAATAATTTTATTTATTTCACCTGCATCAATATGTCATTTTCTTCATCTCATTCAATCTCCCAGAAAAGACAGATTAATGAAGACTGGATATTATTGACAACAATAAAATTAGATGACAACCGAACGTTCGATTTGAACGCGCAATTTGGTGGCAGATGGAGTCTTCTGCGCAATTATTTACCCTCCAGATGCTTAGAAATTAAAGCACTAGGTAGATGCAGACATAGAGCATTCGATCTAATGGGCACGTCTTTGGTTAGCTTTCCATGATTGTTTCACCGTCTCCATCGTGGGAGTGGGTCTACATTGCAGGCCCCATGGCCACACAACAGGGTCTGATTTTGGGACGTTTTTTGGGGGGAAATGTTTCTTTCCCCCATCCCTATCTATCTATCCATCCATCCATCCATCCCCTGCCCTTCTATCAAGAAAATTGGCACTCGGGGTGCTTTTCGTACCACCCAACCTGATGGCGAAGCGTTCTGGACAACTCGGAAGCTTGCACACCCTTTCCTGACATTTTGCTTGGTCCCGATGAAGCTATCGTGAATTGCAACAGATAAATAATTCGATCACCCCTTTTATTCAGGACTCGAGGGCCACGATCCGGCCATTTGGAATCACCATTGATTTTCGTGAGGACGTTCAGCACTTGCTTAAGGCTACAGTCATATCCCCACTTTTTTGGGAGCCATGTAGTGCAGTTAGATCATTTTAGACTCTAGACTTAAGACACAACCCTATACATCTTTAGACAGGAAAAACAAAAACCCAAACTCCTGCAGTTCCTGCCGTGCTGGCTCGGGAATGTTGGCAATGCTAAGACTTTCTCTCTGTGTGTCTAAACATGCAGAGGATCACACCCTTAATGGTTTTTATTGGGGGGTGGGGGGTTGATCTTTAGATGGTAATGCCAATTACTTCCAAGTGTGCTAAGCTCCTGCTTTTGAGGGGGAAGGCCACCCCCTTCTGCAGATAGGGATCCTGGACTTCCCCGACGCCCCCCAAAAATCCTGCCCCAACGTCACCACCGTTTGGGAGTAAGTCCCCCTAATGAAGCAATACTACCGTTTGGATAAACAGGTATATCGAATCGGACTGACCATCATTCCCATTTAAATTAATGGCACTTAAATAGGTTAAGGTTTGCTAGCTGCATCCTATGCAGAGATATTTCTCCTCGTGCCTCAATTCTCCTAAATCCAGTGTCGACTTTTAAAAGTATTGGGTTTCTTGCTAGCTGGCAATCGGCGTTTATTCGTTTTCAAAGACTGGTTTGCACTGGCCAAGGTGGGGCGGCTGGAGGAAAGAAGAGCGATTATTGGGAGGAACTGAAATCTAGCATCGCGTAAATGAGTCGAGGGCCGGATTGGGGCTAGGGTGTCCATTAACAATGCAACCCACAGCGCGCTTTTGTACAGCTCTGACAGCGCAGCCCTCTGCGCGTCTTGTCAGAAGTAACTCCCATAGAATTCAATGGAACTTCCTCCCAGGTAAGGGTGCATACATAGGATCGCAGCCTTATTGAAGGGTGAACAGGAGAATGGGCATTTTATCAACTTGAAACTAATATGGAAGGAAGCCCACCTCTTTAGTGTGAACCGTTTAGATACGTTAATATATTAAGCGCTGTGGAAGGAATATAAAAATAAATACATAAAGACCTTGCAACGCCTTCGCACGAGCATCTTCAAGTGCTGGGTCGCTGGGGAATTTATAGACGTGTTTTGTTTTGTTTTCCTTACAGACGACTCAAAACAAGGTATGTGGTGATGGGGCGCGGGGGAGAGAACTGCTTGTTTACCATAGTAGCTTGGATGGATTGAGAGGAATGAATAAAAGAAGAAGCGATCGTGAAATCGAGAGCTGCGCAAAACTGAGTGGAGGCTGTAATCCTATTCTCACAGGAAGCCGCATTGAACATAGGGGGGCTTCCTTCTGAGTAAATGCGCATAGGATGCTTTCTGGGGAGAAACAGACAGGCAACAAAGAGATGCATGCACTAAAACCAGGAAAACATGCTGTATATCCAAAGATGATGATGATGATGATGATATTATTATTATTATTATTATTATTATTATTATTATTATTATTATTAGCAATTGCAGCAACAGTGAGAAACACACACACACTTTAACCTGGAATGCTATTGTGGTCAGTGCCCATCGAAAGAAGGGTGACATTTAGTTTCTAAGAGTTACAGGTTGCAATCCCATTCCCGCTAAAGTGAGCCCCACTAAACTCATTGCTTTCTTGACATGCATAGATTTCCTCTGGTACGACTTTTTTAAAAAATCAGTATATTCATTTTCATTTTTAAAAGAAGGTAGAGAATGTAGGACATGTTGCAGCTGATGTTAAACGTTTAAGATCTTATTGATGTGAACGGGAGGCTTAAGTAAGTGCTTTCATCCGTTAATTAGACTCACCTCCTTTAGGACTGGGTTCTGTTTGTATTTCTTTCCCACCGTACCTTGTACTTCCCACCACCTCATCTACTTGTAAAATATGTTGGCCCCTATGACATTTGAGGTGCAGGAAAAAGGCAGCACTATTTACATGTCAGGCAGGCATACTTTGCTATGTAGATTGCAATTGGTTTTTGATGCTGTTGCCACCAGTAAATGGTTTTGCAGTACTTATGTGCAAGAAGCAGGTAGGCTTAACTAATGTTAAAAGTATATTTCTCTTAATCTCTCAAATCCACACCTTTAAATATTAGGGAACTTGTCTTTCAATAGTTTCAAGATAGTATCTAATTCCACATAAAAATTAATTTATACTCATACAAATATATACAGGCTCATATATTCATATGTTGATGAGGATGTCCTAAGATACAAAAATACTGGGCTGGGATATTTGCACATATTAAGAAACTTAGAGGGCATTTATTGCTGATTGGTCCTATGACACTCTTGCTGGAACCAAGGAACCGGTAATGAACAAGGTACGGATAATACCACAAAAGAGAAGGGCTGCTCTTCTTCTAGTAGCAGCAAAGTTTTACATTGCAGCAAAATGGAGAAATAAAGTCCTCCTAATATCCAGGGATGATGATCTCATATCAATTAAAGGCTACAACTAATCCCAAATTTAATTATGATTTTATAGGGAAAGGGTTCTAAATGCAATTGACTACAATAACTGGAAATAGAAAAGGCCACTGATATTATATCTCAAATAGTACTTTACTGATTACAAGATACATATTTGCTACTCAATTCTTTTATACATGTATCCAAGCAAAGCTTTGTTATACTTTTTACTATTCCTCATTATTCTAATTCCTTTCCTTGATGCTTGTTAATTTATATACTTTGGGTTGGAAGTAGTTAGTAGTACTCAGACTGAATTGTACTTAGCTCCAACCCTCTACTATTCTAAATTGATTCCTACATAAGAGGGACGGTGTTCTTGTTGTTTTTTAAAATATAATGAAGAAATTCTAAAGTTAAAAAAGGTGTTTTCCTTAACACAGAGAAAACTATTAAACACAACAACCAATAAGTTACTTGGAGGACCAAGCAAATGCCCCCTCATGCAGCCTTGGTTGCTACAGAAGGATCTCCATTTCTCGTTCTTTAGGTCAGGGCTGGGCAGAGTGGGGGCACTGGGGCCAGATGGCATGGGTCTACGATTTTGAGGGGGGCCTACTCCTAGTCCCCCTGGTAGAGGCAAAGGGGGACCCTTTGGTAAAGATTTGTTACAAAGTAGCAATTTTTCTGTCATTGCCAGCAACAGTGGCCTCTAAGGAGAAGAGCTTCAGTGTCCTAAAACAAATCAAGCCATACTTTCGTTCCGCAATGGTGCAAGAACATTTTATGGATTAGCAGTTTTGAACATTAACATTGACAAGGCAAAGTTGCTTATTTTTCTGTTGTTGTTGATGAATTTGCCCAAAGGAAGCATTTCTGAATGTTAAGAAGTGATGTCTTATATACATCTTGAATAAAAGTGCTTGCCATTACCTTTTTTAATAAATCGTTCTAGTTCATATGTATTTAGAACTGATTAAAAAAATACTTAATGAGAAGTTTGAAATGGGGCCTACATTTCCCATCTGGCCCAGGCCTATTACCAGCTTTGCCCGGCCCTGCTTTAGGTTGCCTCATAGACAGTGGTATCATCAGGGCAGGACTCTGGGGCAGATACCAAGGGCAGATACCACAGTAGAATGAGCAGAAGTCCCCCTAAATGCAGCAGAGCTGGCTTACTACGTTTTGAAGTCCAGTAATACATGTTACCATCTCAAGAGTGATCCCCTGCCCTATAAGGCCAGTAAGTCTGCTGTCTAAAATTACTAGGGTGACCATATGAAAAGGAGGTCAGGGCTCCTGTACCTTTAACAGTTGTATTGAAAAAGGAATTTCAGCAGGTGTCATTTGTATATATGGAGAACCTGGGGAAATTCCCTCTTCATCACAACAGTTAAAGCTGCAGGAGCTATCTTAAAGTGACCAGATTTAAAAGAGGGCAGGGCACCTGCAGCTTTAACTGTTGTGATGAAGAGGGAATTTCACCAGGTTCTCCATATATACAAATGATACCTGCTGAAATTCCCTTTTCAGTACAACTGTTAAAGATACAGGAGCCCTGTCCTCCTTTTCATATGGTCACCCTAAAAATTACACAACTGCACATAGAGATGGCCATTCATGGGAACCAGTGAGCCTGTTTTACTTTTGTTCAGAGACCTCAAAGCGTGTATATTAAGATTCTGGCTCTTGCACTAAGAACAAAATAGAGTTTTGTGGCACCTTAAAGATTAATAGATGCATTTTGACAGAAGCTTTCATGGACGCAAACTCATTTAATCATGAAGCAGATCCCTGAAAGGATTATTATATGCTATAATAAATCTGTCTTTAAGGTGTCACAAGTTTCCCGGGGGGGGGGGCTTTTTACTGCAACTGATAGGTGAAGAGTAACCTGCCCCGCCTTCCTCCGTCTTTACAAGCTAAGGCTGGAAAATAATAATGTTTTAGAAGCACTTTCTCTTGGCTTTTTTTAAAAAAACACACCACGAAAATACCTAATGCCGAACAAATGTCACAGACAGCTCAAAAGGGTTTCAGTTTATTTGCTGGGCCCTTTAAAAGGGTGGCTGGGGATATGTCAACAGAACAGGTGTATGTATAGCATCAGCAGCCAGCCAAGCAAAGAATTTTAAAAGGTCAAAGGTAGAAGGTCTCAGTTGCTTGAAGGGACACACCCATCGTGTATCTCCTTGTTTGCTTGGGAGGGGGAATTCCGATATGTGCATGAGAGAGAGAGAGAGAGAGAGAGAGAGAGAGAGGGAGGGAGAGAGAAGGAAAGAGAAACATTACTTTTTCCTGTTGGAACTTCTTGCTGTAAAAATAGCCTGCTCCCAAGCTCAGGATCTGTTTCAATAGCATGCAGCTGTCTTTGGGAAGCCCAAGTAGGACATGAATGCAACAGCACCCTCCTACCCATGTTCCCCAGCAACTGGTGCACGCCAAGCTTACTGCCTCTGATACTGGAGGGAGCACGTAGCCATCAGGCCTAGTAGCCATCGATAGCCTTCTCCTCCAGGAATTTATTCAACCCCCCTTTAAAGCCATCTGAATTGGTGGCCATCACTACATCTTGAGGCAGCAAATTCAATAATTTAACTCTGTGCCTCTGTGGCATAGCCTGGTTCGGCATACTGTGCGCAATGCTGCTCGCCCCCATTTCAGAAAGGCTATCGAAAGCACTGGGAATACAGAAAAGAGCAACCTTCCCTCTGAGAAAAGGCGAAGCCTGTGGGGCTTTTTAGTTCAGAGAACCAAATGACTAAAAGAAGACATGATAGAGGTTTATAAAATTATGAATGGTAAAAAGAAATTAGTTACCCACCACCACCATCATCACATCAGACCTTGGAGGAGGTTTAGAAGACACAAATGACAATGAACAGGAGCATAAGAAGCTGCCTTTTACTGAGTCAGTCATCTGAGCACAAGCGAAGGCTCTCAAGGGTTTCAGGCAGGAGACTTTTTCAGCCCTATCTGGAGATGCCGGAGATTGAACCTGAGACCTTCTGCTTGCAAAGCAAGTGTTCTACCACTGAGCCCCAGCAGCCCATCACCTGAAACAACAAACAAGAAAAGCCCACAACACCCGGTATTCCCAGACAGTCTCCAATCCAATACTAACCAGGCCCAACCCTGCTTTACTTCTAAGACCAGTTGGGATCAGGTGCTTTCAGGGTGGTGTGGCTGTAACAGAATCATAGAGTTCGAAGGGACCTTGGAGATCATCCAACCCCCTGCTCAATGCAGGCTCTGCAATGCAGTGTGCAGCTACATTGACCCTGATGGATGGCTGCCTAGCCTCTGCTTAAGGAGAACCCACCAACTCCTGAAGAAGTCTATTTCAGTGTCTAACAGCCTCACTGTTAGGAAGTTTTTCCTAATGTTTGCTAAAATCTGCTTTCAATACAACTTCCAATTCTTGTTCTAGTCCTGCCCTCCGGTTCAACAGAGAGCAACTCTGCTGCATCTTCTGCATGTCAGTCTTTCACATATTTGAAAGTTGCTATCATATTATTTATTTATTTTATTTTTATTTATTGCATTTTTATACTGCCCAATAGCTGAAGCTCCCTGGGCAGTTCACAAAAATTAAAACCATTCAAAGTATAAAACAAACAGTATAAAAACATGATGTAAAATATAATATAAAAGCACAACCAGGATAAAATCAGCAGCAGTGCAGAAATACAAATTTAAAATACAAATTTAAAATAGCAAAGTTAAAATTAAATTTATAGACTGTTAAAATACTGAGGGAATAAAAAGGTCTTCACCTGGCGTCTGAAAGAACATAGTGTAGGTGCCAGGTGAATCTCCTTAGGGAGCTCATTCCACAGCCAGGGTGCCACAGCGGAGAAGGCCCTCCTCCTAGTAGCCACCTGCCTCACTTCCTTTGGCAGGGGCTCACAGAGAAGGACCCCTGAGGATGACCTTAGGGTCCAGGCAGGTACATATGGGAGGCGTTCCTTCAGATAGCCTGGCCCCAAGCCGTTTAGGGCTTTAATACCCAGCTCTTTCAACCATTCCTCATAGGGCTTGATTTCCACCAACCCCTCACCAATCTGATTGCTCTTCTATAAGCATGGCCCACTTTGTCAGTGTCCTTCTTAAAATATGGGGCCCAGAACTGAGGTCTAATGCAGAACAGGGTGGAACTGTTACTTCTTGTGGCCTGAACACCACACTTCTGTTAATGCAACCTAAGTTGCCTCAACTTTGTTAGCAGCTGCATCACCCTGGCTCATATTCAACTTGTGATCCATTCAGGTGGAATCCTATGCATGTTTAGACAGAAAGCATGGTTGGCTAGGGCATGCTGGGAGTTGTAGGACTTTTTTTCTGTCTAATATGCATATGATTGTACCCCAAGAGATCTAGAAGGGCAGTACCCAATGCTGCCACTAGGGTAGTGGGAATGGCCACCAGCAGAACAGGAAGCTAACACTGGCAGATTGCCTGCCCTGATACTGTCCGTATATATTTTCACTTGTGTTGGTGCTATGTGTTTTCCCTGTCCTATACTTGTACCGTTGTTGTTGTTGTTGTTGTCATCACAAGACTTCATCTTTATCTCTGATGAATTTCCACCTGTTAGTTTCACCTACGGTTGCACAGAGTTTGTAAAATCCATTCCATCTGTGTTTCACAGATTGTCAGGTTCCTTTTGTTCCATTATCCATTCATTGGCAGAATTAGATTTTTTTTCCAATTTCTTGAATTTGTGCAACTTTACATTTGTTCAAATTTGCACTTGCAAAAATACATAAATCCTCCCGAAAATGCATGAACCCCCCCCCAAATATGCAATTCCATGTTTTCGCCAGTGGAGGCAATGTGCATTTGGGGCCAGTGTTTTGTTTTTATTTTATGTATTTTTCTACAACTAAATTTGCATAAAATTCCATAAAGGGAAAAAAAACCTGGTCCACAAGTGCACAGAATCTGTGCGACCCAGGAAAACCTTGTCTACTGAAGAATCTGTAGGTCACTGCAGCTCTCTCTTATATCCCTAGTTTTAACCCAGTGTTCCAGACTGTCAAGATTCTTTTGAATCTTGATTCTGCCTTCTGTAATGTTATCTATTCTCACTAGCTTTGTGTCATCTGCAAATATGATAAGCAACCCCTCTACACCTTCATCCAAATCATTTATTAAAAAAATAATTGAACAAAACAGGGCCTTACATCACTCCTCCAAAGGATGCAGAGCCATTATTGAGCACTCAGGCCACAGCTAGACCTAAGGTTTATCCTGGGATCATCCAGGGTTCACCCCTGCCTGAGCACTGGATCCCCTGTGCGTCACCTAGATGAACAGGTTTGACCCCTGGGAGATCCAGGGATAAACCATAGGTCTAGTTATGGCCTCATTGAGTATGGTTGCTCAACTAGCTGTTGATCTACCTTATCCAACCCACACTTTACTGTGGGGTTCTTTATTTGCCCTAGTGGGAAAGAGGATGTAACCAGAGATGACCAGAGGCTATTTATGGGTGGGATAAATGTGAAAGGTTTGTTTCAATTGCCAAAGAAAAACAAGGAACTAGGCTTATGAGATAAAGGCACAAGAAATGAGAGAAAAGTACAACTCACTGTATGTAAATGAATTGTAGAGAAACTATAACATAATGATTAAATAAAAAGTAACGTGGAAAATCTAGTATCAAAGCAAGTTCTTACATATAAGATTTACATTATGCAAAATTAACTACGAATCTAGAGATGGGTGAATCAGCAAAATTCTCGTGCTCGCTGAAATTCTCCAAATTCCACCTCAAAGCTCATTCCAACTTGAGTCTGTATCAGACTGTGATCTTTGATTTTCTTTACGTGTGAAAATCCATGTGTGTTTTCAAGCATATGTTTCCAAATGTATGCATTAATTGTGCCCATCTTTAAAATGTACCCATTCCTCTCCCATTGATTATTAGATTATATTTCTATGCTTTTTTCAAGTGTGCATTTTTGCATGCACACTTTTCAAAGGTACACATGCTCTTTTTGTTTTTGTTTTTTTTGGTTTGGTCCATGAACCACATTTCAAGTTCAGAAATGTATGGACTTCGACCACAGAATTGTATCCGAGTCCATATTCGCACCAGAAGATGCAAACTGGGTAAATACTGATCAAAACTGAACTGAAATGAATTTCTCATACATCCCTACCTACAATTAATTCTTATAAAATCCCTACATTTGGCCCCTAGTCTTCCGTCACTCTCTAGTTAAGTTTACTATGTTCCCAGCTGTACAGAGTTTTGTCCTAAAGATTAAGGATGAAAAACGTATAGCTACCTATCACAAGCTGAGGAGACAAGGGCTTCAATCCACCACCTGCCTTCTGCAAGAAGAAGGTGTCTGCTTGTAGAAGCTTCCTCAGCTGATTTTGGGAGATGCCCCTCTCACCCCACACTACAATTCACCTTGTCCAGCAATGTGTCCTGACTGCCTGTGTAGCATTTTCAGGGGGCTGGAGGGGCTGACATAGGGCGCAAGCAAGGAGGTATATTTCCACCAGTGCAGTTGATCCAATGCAAATCTGGACCCAAACCAGGCTCATGTGGGCTCAGATGAAGGTTAGTAGAAATCAACCCAGTGTCCAGAGGAGGAGATCCAGGGGGGAAATTAATCCAGGTGAAAACAGGAGATTATCTACATTATCTAAGGTCATCTACATGATGCAGCTGCCATTGCGAAGCCATCCAGGGGCAAAACCCAGAAACTCCACTAAATAAATGTCAGGCAATTACCCCAATTTTTTGTCTGTGGAGGCATGTCACAGCCGATGGCAACCCGATTGACCACCATTGGCTGGACAGGGAAGGGGGCAGACCTTCAGGAGCTCAGGAGATCCCTGTGAGTCCTGGTAAATTAAAAAAATGGAGGGGAAGAGGAGAAGAATGGGCTGCACGCGTCTGTAAATAAATAAATAAAAAAACGGGGGGGAAGGAATGGGGCCTGTTCCTCACCCCCCCAAAAAAAATTTAAAATTGTTTTTTATCTGTATCTGCACAGCTTCGCAGATACAGAAAAAAAATAAAAATAGGGGGGAGGAATTGGTAGCCAGATGGAGGAGAAGTGGTTTGGACACCTAGCATCCTTCTCCTCATCCTCCTCTGGCTGCCTCGTTCCTCTTCCATCCCTCCCAGTGCTCAGCGTAGTGGCAGTGGTGGTGGCAACTCTGCACTTGTGTTCTTTCCCATGCAGATGCCTGGAAGGAGCAGAAATGTGGGAGCCCAAGGCCTCATGGCACCAAAGCGCCACCATCAAGATGGGGGCCAGGTCCCTATGAGCATTCTAGTATTCTTTACCGATGATCTGTCTTTAAAGGCAGCCCCTCTACATGTGATCCAGGGCCCTGGATGATATGTAGAGCCTGCCCTGATACAGTAGGCTCTCCTGTTCAGACTGTTACCTTCCATGCATACAGGGTGACAAAAATGCATGAGGAAGCAGGCAGGGCTGGAGCACCCCTCTCCATGCATGTTCATTCAACACGGGGTGAAAAATGCCCATAGAGAAACCTGAAACTGCATAATTACTTAGGCCATAGCTAGACCTAAGGTTTATCCCTGGATCATCCAGGGGTCAAACCTGTTCATCTAGGTGACACACAGGGGATCCAGTGCTCAGGCAGGGGTGAACCCTGGATGATCCCAGGATAAACCTTAGGTCTAGCTGTGGCCTTAGTCTTTCAGGGAGAATGCAACTCTCATCCAAACAGGTTGCAAACCTATATCCAGATAGCAGATTTTCTGTCCCACAGTACTTCCATCTTAGCTGGATTAAGCTTCAGCTTGTTTGGCCTCATCTATCCTAAAACTGCCACCAGATACCACAGCTTCCCTGGGACTAGCAGATGAATAGTAGAGTAAGAGTTGTGCATCATCTGCATACTGATCACACTTTAGCTCAAACCTCCGGATGACTTCTCCCAACAGTTTCATGCTTTGTGGGGACACTCAAAGGCCAATGGCCAAAAGGTGGACCGGAAGTCCTTTAGCACCACTTATTTGATCCATCCTCTGGAGCTACTGTAAAACAATGTCTCCAGATCTCATCTGGAAAGGCAGTCCAGAAAGATACCACGGTCAATCTTATTAAAAGCCACAGAGAAGTCCAGGAGATCCAACAAGGTTACATTCTCCTCATCCATTCCTTGGCATATGTCATCCACCAGGGTGACTAAGGCTGCTTCTGCCCCCCAAATTAGCCTGGAAACCAGACTGGAATGGATCCAAATAATCAGCGTCATCTAAACCTGCCTGGAGTTGAAACACTTGCTCTAGTACCTTGTTCGAGAATGATACATTGGACACTGGGGCAGATCTACACCAAGCAGAATATAACACTTTGTAAGCTGTTTGAAAACGGTATATGGAATGTGGGCCCCAACAGTTGTCAATACTGTTATAAAGCATTATAAAGCAGTAGTGTACATCCTGCCCTGATAAAAGTTATCCCAAACAGTGGGGACCAAGCAGTGGGGACCTTTATCAATAGAGGTCAGTTCCAGAATAAAATCTTTTGCATCCGCCAGGACTTAGACTCCAGTGTTATAGCAGGTGAATCTAGTGAGGTGTCCAGAGTACAGTCTTGTCCTGTAATCTTGGATGAGTTTCAGTTGGTACAGCTCGAGGATGTGGACAAGGTGCTTGGACAGGTCCGCGCAACCACCTCTGTACTGGATCCTTGCCCCTCTTGGCTAATAAAAGCTAGTAGGGATGGAACAGCCGGCTGGGCCAAGGAGGTGATTAATGCCTCTCTACGAGAGGGAGTGGTCCCAGACCGTCTGAAAGAGGCGGTAGTGAGACCACTCCTGAAGAAAACTTCCTTGGACCCGGAAAATCTTAGTAACTACAGGCCGGTAGCAAATGTTCCATTCCTGGGCAAGGTCCTTGAGCGGGTGGTGGCGGGCCAGCTCCAGACACTCTTGGATGAGACTGATTATCTGGATCCATTTCAGTCGGGTTTCAGGCCCGGCTTTGGCACGGAAACAGCCTTGGTCGCCCTGTATGATGACCTATGTCGGGAGAAGGACAGGGGGAGTGTGACTTTGTTGATTCTCCTTGATCTCTCAGCGGCTTTCGATACCATCGACCATGGTATCCTTCTGGAACGTCTGGCTGAGTTGGGAGTGGGGGGCACTGCATTGCAGTGGTTCCGCTCCTACTTAGCAGGACGGCTCCAGAAGGTGGTGCTTGGGGGACATTGCTCGGCCCCGTGGACTCTTCAGTATGGAGTTCCGCAGGGATCGGTCTTGTCCCCCATGCTGTTTAACATGTACATGAAACCGTTGGGTGCGGTCATCCGGAGTTTTGGAGTGCGCTGTCATCAGTACGCTGACGACACGCAGCTCTACTGCTCCTTTTCATCCTCATCAGGTGTGGCTGTGGATGTGCTGAACCGGTGCTTGGCTGCGACAATGGACTGGATGAGGGCTAATAAACTGAAGCTCAATCCAGACAAGACTGAGATGCTGCTGGTGGGTGGTTCCTCTGATCGGATGGGGGGTGTTCAACCGGTTCTGGATGGGGTTGCACTCCCCCTGAAGGAGCAGGTTCGTAGCTTGGGGGTTCTCCTAGAACCATCTTTGTCACTTGAGGCTCAGGTGGCCTCGGTGGCACGGAGTGCTTTCTACCAACTTTGGTTGGTGGCCCAGCTACGCCCCTATCTGGACAGGGATAACCTAGCTTCAGTTGTCCATACTCTGGTAACTTCCAAATTAGATTACTGCAATGCCCTCTACATGGGGCTGCCTTTGAAGACGGTCCGGAAGCTGCAGCTTGTGCAAAATGCGGCGGCCAGATTGATAGCTGGAACAGAGAGGTTTGAGCATGTAACACCGATTCTGGCCCGCTTGCATTGGCTGCCTATATGTTTCCGAGCCCAATTCAAGGTGCTGGTCTTAACCTATAAAGCCCTACATGGCTTGGGACCACAATACCTGATGGAACGCCTCTCCCGACATGAACCTACCCGTACACTGCGCTCAACATCTAAGGTCCTCCTCCGAGTGCCTACTCCAAGGGAAGCTCGGAGGATGGCAACAAGGGAGAGGGCCTTTTCAGTGGTGGCCCCCCGACTGTGGAATGATCTCCCCGATGAGGCTCGCCTGGCGCCAACATTGTTATCTTTTCGGCGCCAGGTCAAGACTTTTCTCTTCTCCCAGGCATTTTTAACAGCATTTTAACAGCATTTAACAACGGTTAGGTTGTTTTTAATGGACCCCACAATTGTTGTTTTTAAATGGATACTGTTGTTTTTATACTGTTTTTATGTGTGTGTGTGTGTGTGTGTGTGTGTGTGTGTGTGTTTTTAAATTGTATACTTTTAATGTTTACTATTTTTAAATGTTGTAAACCGCCCAGAGAGCTTCGGCTGTGGGGCGGTATATAAATGTAAATAAATAAATAAATAAATAAATAAATAAATAAATAAATAAATAAATTCTCAGCTCCTTCAAGGCTGTTGGGACCACCCTCTCCCTTGAAGAAGCACCCTATGGCCCCTGTTTTGGAAGAAGGTGTTTCAGGCAATCAATCAGAATCAGATTCAGAACAAGAAGAAGCGGTGCCAGTCACCAGCCAGCCTGTACCAGTGGGGGAGGAAGCGCTCATGGGCGATACCCCAGCTGGGAGTCAGCCCTCTCCAGAGCTTATCTCCTCAAGGCCAAATCCTACACACTCAGTGGGAAGTGAGCTTTCTTCCGGAGGAGAGTGTCCCAACAAGCCAGCTGATGCTAGGGTCCGCCGGAGCTAAAACGCACGGAGCAGAAGGAAGGCGTGAGAAAGTCGGTCCGACTAGGATTGCACCAGAACCTGCCTCCTCCTCAGGCTCTCTGAAGTTACGGGCATTTGGGAAGAGGCTTCCAATTCTTGAGCGGACAATTGTCTTGCATAGTTTGCATAGTTTTGCCTAGGGGGAAGTTTCCAAGAGATTAGACTCTCTTCAGGTAGAAGAGATGTTTGTTGCTTAATAAAAGCTTTGTGGATTACTTAGCAAGCCTCGTCATTTGCCTCCCATCGAAAGCAGGAGTTTTCTGAGAAACACAACACAAACTGACAGTCCAGCCCTGACCAGTTTCAGTAACTGAGAAGGGCAAGGATCTAACAACCAGATGATAAGCCTCAGCTCTCCAAGCAGCTAGTCCACATGCTCAGGCTGCCCAAGTTGAAACATAACAATATGACCAGCCAGTCATTATAATGGCCATATTTCCACCAAAGTTGACCTTTCTGCTTCAGAGTATACCTATGCTGTTAGGAGATGAGGGCCAGCCAAAGATTTTTTTCTGCCTGAGGCAGCGGTCCAGATGGCGAACCCCCCTCCCATTCTGTGTAAAAAAGCCAATCAGACTGGTAGTTGAATCTTACTTCAACACTGGCAATGGGCCAGCCACCTCCACTGCACCTGAGGGCAGTAGGCTAACTGAGGCGGCGCAGGGCAGGTTGTATGGTGTACATAGCTCTATCCTCCACTGCTCCCTGCCTCCCAGCATCTGCCACCTGAGGCAGCCGCCCCACTCTGCCTCATGGCAGGGCTGGCCTAGTATGCGACATGTTGAAGGAATGGCAGAGTCTCATTTGGAATAGTAAAAGGCTTAGATTAAATCTGAAGCCAACTCAAGATTCACAGGAAAGAGGAGTGTCAGTGAACCTCAGAAAGATTTATATTACCATGCAAGCAAACCAACTTGATTGATAGCATGACTGAAGGACAAAAGTAATTCTCTCCTACCAACTAGAGCAGTATTTCTGTAATATCCTACTTGTGTCAAGATGGCAACCTGTCACCTCGGACATTTCATACAATTTATGGGCCCATATAGGGGAGCTATGGGTACAGTAAAGCAGCAAAAGATGATTTTATACATCTGAGGTTGGAATGTGACAACGCTTACAAAAATATTCAGGAACAATCATTGAACTGATACAAAAAAACAACCAGAATTTTCTGTATCATACTACCCTGTGGTATATTTATTTATTATTACATTTTTATTTATTTTGAAATGTTTATAGACCACTCCATATCTAGACAGATTTTAAAGCAGTATACAATAAAGATACAAAATAGGATTTAAAAACAAACAAACAACCATGTTAAAATTATTCCTTTTTTAAAAAAAAAGAAACAAAATTCCAATAAAACCATGACTGGTCAATCAAGGATGACTTCCTGAAATAGAGAAGTTTTCAGGAGGCATCAGAAACAGCACAATGTTGGTGCCTTCCTGTCTTCCAGAGGCATGGAGTTCCATTGAAAGGGGGCCACCACACTGAAGACTCTTCACCAGGTAAACTTCAATAGGCCCATGTAGAACCACCATTTACATTTTATATCCTGCCTCCCCGCTCCTCTTTCAAGGAACCCACAGAGGTTTACATGGTCCTTCTTTCCATTTTATTCTCACAACAACCCTGTGTGGCAGGTTAGGCTGTCAGTCTGTGACTGACCCAAAGTCATGCCCATGTGAGGACTAGAGTCCCAGTCCAACACTATAACCACTGCACCACACTGGCTCTATTTACTGTATTTACTAAATAATGAGAAACATCTTGTTTGGAGTATTAGACAAACGCCGTAGCTAGACCTAAGGTTTATCCCAGGGTCGTCCCTGCCTGCTCCCGGGATCCCCTGTGTGTCATTTACATGAACAGGGATGACCCTGGAACGATACCAGGATAAAACTTAGGTCTAGCTAAGGCCTAAGTCAGCCTTTCCCAGACAGCTGAATGGGGATGATGGGAGTTATAGTCCAACACATCTGGAAGGCACCAGCTTGGGGAAAGCTAGACTAGAATCTGGGAAACCTAGCTCCAAATGCCCACTCAGCCATATAGATCACATGATGACTTTGGGCCGGTCACTCTCCCTCAGCCAACACACCTTGCAGGGTTGTTGTGAGGATAAACTGATGGAGAGGGGATAAATGCATAAAATTAAAAAGCAAGAGGTTTTTCAACAACTTTTAGTTACAGTAAGGCTTGTATATGTTTGGTATTAGATGAAACAGAATATTGCACTGTGGATGGTTTCTGTTCAGGATTTAGCAAGACATGCCCTTTACAGGACATGCCATTCCCATCTAACTCCTCACATGGTTTTCTCCCCCTCCCCCCCCCCACTCTGGTGGCCAGATGTCCTACTTTACAGAGGACAGTCCTCTATTTGATGGGCTGTCTAGTCCAAGTCCAATTTAAAGTCAAGGAACCATAAGTATTGAGAGTAGCAGGGGCCTTGAATTTGCCCATCAGAACTCAGTACATGGACGGCAGACTGAACCACCACACAGGCTACCTTGAGGAGAAACTGAAAGAACTGGGCATGTTTAGCCTTGAGGAGAGAAGGCTGAGGGGAGACATGATAGCACTCTGCAAACACTTGAAAGGTTGTCACACAGAGGAGAGCCAGGATCTCTTCTTGATCATCCCAGAGTGCAGGACATGGACTAATGGGCTCAAGTTACAGGAAGCCAGATTCCTGACTCTTAGAGCAGTAAGACAATGAAATCAGTTACCTAGGCAGGTGGCGGGCCACCCTAGAGGCCTTCAAGAGACAGCTGGACATCCATCTGTCAGGGATGCTTTAATGTGGATTCCTACATTGAGCAGAGGGTTGGACTTGATGGCCTCTACTATTCTCTGATTCTATGGTCAGATGTAATATATTTATATTTAAATAATAGTTATTGTTTCTAAATTTGCACCTATACATGTAAATTTGCATATGCAAGTGTTATGCAAACTGGTGTCCTCTTTTGTCCTCTTTTTTTATGAAGGCTTTTTAATTTGGGGCATTGCGTAACTGGCAACCCTACCCACCACATCAACCAGCATTCTCTTGCCACCAAACATGCCAAGTTTTCATTGGGTTCTTTGGGGGTTGTTCCCCATGAGCATTTTTCCATTTTTAATTTTAAAAAATGTAGTTCTGCAAACTGTAAGGTTTCCCCAAACCTGTTGATACCCCCCCCCTCTTGTGTGTGGCTGATGCCACATTGGCCACCTGAGACTATATAACAAGTTGGCTATATATAAGTTACAAAACCACCTAGAAAAGAGTGGTGGAAAAGGTTTTTAAAACCATACAAACTGTGAAACTGGAAGCTTATAAAACCAAAACAAAAGACAGTGGGTGCCTGGAAAGTATGTATGATGAATGGACTCCTGTTTGAAGTTACGTACATTGGAGCAGAGGTTGATAACTTGTGCCCCTCCAGATGTTTTGGCCCACAACTCCCATGATCATGTAGGCTAGAGCTTATGGGAGTTGTAGGTCAGAATATCTAGAGGGCCACAAGAGTCCTACTCCTGCAGTGGAGTAACACAGAAGTAACACACACACACACACACACACACACACACACACACACACACACACACACACAGAGAGAGAGAGAGAGAGAGAGAGAGAGAGAGAGAGAGAGAGAGAGAGAGAGAGAGACTATACTGATTGTAACTTGGTGCATCAAATGAACATCGGCTATGCTAAATATAAATGAATTTTCACTTTGTTCATATGCGTAATACATGTGTACACATATATAAAATAGAAGACTGGTATATGGGGGCCAGTCCAAGATATTTTACTGCCTGACATGAAGGATAAGATGGAGTCCCTGCCATTGCAGCTGAATCTTACATCAGCTCTGGTGATAGGACTGCATCCTTCATCTCATCTGTGGGCAGCAGGCTAGTTTAGGGGCACAGGGCAGGCTGCCTAAAACACAGAGCTCTGTCCTGTAAAGGAGGGGAATGAATAGGAGGAGAATGCCGCCGCTGCCTCCTCTACACCACTAAGCATCTGCTGCCTCACTCTGCCTAGTGAGAGGGATGGCCCACCTGGGAATATTTCACAAGTACAGGGCGGAATTCCACTCAGAGGAAGCATGTCAACTCTGAGGAATGCCCTCCTTCCCCACACAAATGTCTAGGCCAGCCCAAGAATTTTGCTACTAGAGGCAAAGGATAAGATCCCCCTGGATTCCATATACAGAAGCTGACTTCAACACAGGTGAGATAGCAGTGTCCTTCATCACACCTGGACCCAGCAGGCTAGCTTAGATGGTGCAGGGCAGGCTGCATAGCACACTCTCCAACCTCTCTCCACTGCGCCCCATAATCTCTTAGCACTGGGGTCTCCAACTCGGTACACATGGGCACCAGTAGGCCCTTGTATACCTCTCTTGCTGCCCCTCCTGATTTTTATTTTATTTAAAATGTTTTAGATAACAATCCTATGGTCCCTGGAGAGCATCTCATAGACATTGCTCTGACCTTGGAAGGGCAACTCTAGAATCTAATCCCTCCCCGTGCTTGCACTCCAAAGTTGCAAAAGCAGCCTGGGAGGACCTCAGAGATGTCTGAAAAGGGGTGTTGTGGTGGGTGGGGAGGGGAAGGGAGAGGAGAGGAGAGGCCAGGATACAAGAGACCCTCAGTTCCCTCCAGCTCTAGCCCCACCTCTGCCAATGTGTCTCCACTAGCAGAGCTCAGGCCCATCTAGATGAAAACAACAACGAAAGAGGACAGAAAGGTGAAAATGGCCTCTGTCGTTCCTCCAGTCCCGCTGACAGCAGTCACCTGTATGCTTCCCAACCAGATTGGCTTCACCATACTTTCATAGACTTTGTCCTTTTGAATTTCAACTCTAGCCCTTTATCTAATATATATATACACACATACACATATGCATATGCATACACATGCATACACACACAAGTGCGTGTATAACTGTTTTTTAAAAATAATCCTAAACATTCTTGATTTGAAAGGTTACTTTAACACTGGACATAATCATAAAAATGTATTACTTTAGCTTATATTATTATTATTATTGTTACTATTAATGTTTGTCTCCTACAGGTTCACATGGATAATTGGAAATTCACTCCTTCAGACTGAAGAGCAACAGGAACAATGGATCCATGTTTCATCATACTTAGAGTGACCCACTGAAGTCAAAAGGACTTACATTCTAGTCTTATTAGCTTCCTGCTGAGCTTGTTTTCTACTTGCAGGGACTGGAGTGCTTTTGTTTGTTTATTTGCTTACTTAGGGGACTTTTCAAAAGTATGATTCCTCCACTTGCATTGTGAAGTGGTGCAGTCCATTCCACCATCTCAATCCGCTGAATGTGGAGATCAGGCTTCAGTGCTCTTTCATGGGGATTCTCCTTCCACCAAATATATCATCACCCTCCATTCAATACAGTTTGCAGATAATTAATCAAACTGTTCCAGTTGCACCAGATTATTATTACTATAACCTCACGTAGATGCTTGAATAACTTTTATGGTGTGCACAAATCATGCTATTATATCCCAGCTATATAAATGTCTTGTTGACAGAGGAGATGGAATAACTGAACAGAAACATTGGCAGATGAGTGTTGTTGATTTTAATTAAATGCCTTGCAAGCAAATAATGTTAACAATAACAAATAAAGGTCCAGGTGATGTAAAATTCAATACTCTGAAGGTGCCTTTTCAACAGGTTTAGCTAGAGTTTCCACACATTATGGGCTTTTCTACTTAGGTTGACCATATGAAAAGGAGGACAGGGCTCCTGTATCTTTAACAGTTGTATTGAAAAGGGAATTTCAGCAGGTGTCATTTGTATGCATGCAGCACCTGGTGAAATTCCTTCTTCATCACAACAGTCAAAGCTGCAGGAGCCGTACTAAAGTGACCAGATACAAAAGAGGGCAGGGCAAGCATCCTACAATATGTTTTCAGCAGTTTAAGATATTGCCAAAATATAGCCTTGAAGCTGCAGTGTGTGAATTGGCAGAAAGTGCACTATACTGGTAGTGCAGGATGCACATGCATGCATTTATGTGCTTGTGCACTAAACACACGATGCATTCCTTGCCCACTCAGAGACTTATAGTGCAATCCTAGCCATGTCTACTCTATTGATTGATTGATGGATTGATTGATTGCATTTCTACACCACCCAATAGCCAAAGCTCTCTGGGCAGTTCACAAAAATCAAAACCAGAAGCATAATTTAAAGTATAAAATTTAAACCACGAAGTAAAAATACAATATAAAAGTACAACCAGAATAAAACTGATACAAAGATTTAAAATACAGATTTAAAACAAAAAAGTTAAGATGATAAACTGTTAAAATACTGGAAAAATAAGAAGGTCTTCACCTGGTGTCAAGAAGAGTATAAAGTATAGGCCAGGTGAATCTCTTTAGGGAGCTCATTCCACAGCGAGGGTGCCACAGCAGAGAAGGCCCTCCTCCTGGTAGCCACCTGCCTCCCTTCCTTTGTCAGGGACTCACAGAGAAGGACCCCTGAAGATGATCTTAGGGTCCAGGCAGTTACATATGGAAGGAAGCATTCTTTCAGTTAACCTGGCCCCAAGCCATTTAGGGCTTTAAATGTTAATACTAGCACTTTGAATCGGCCCTGGACCTGGGCTAGCAGTCAGTGAAGCTGGAAAAGGACTGGTGAATGTGGTCTTGTTGGCCAGTCCCTGTTAGTAAACGTGCTGCCCTGTTTTGTACCAGTTGAAGTTTCTGGACTGTTTTCAAAAGCAGGCCCACATGTAACGCATTGCAGTAATCCAAACGAGAAGTTATTAGAGGATGGATAACTCTAGCTAAGCAATCTCTGTCCAGATAATGGTGCAGTTGGTATATCACCCTAAGCTGATTTAAGGTGCTCTTTGCCACCGAGTTCATCTGTGCTTCAAGTGACAGTTCTGGATCCAAGAGCACCCCTAAACTACAAACCAAATCCTTTAGGGGGAGTGCAACACCCTCCGGAACAGGTTGAACATCACCTACCTGGACAGATGAACCACCCACTAGCAGTATCTCCATCTTGTCTGAATTGAGTCTCAGTTTGTTGGCCCTCATCCAGTCCAGGCAGGATGCTTCTCAATACCAGTTGTTGAGGAACCTGAGCGGGACGATGCTACTGCATTCACATCTTGTTTTTGTGTTTCTTATAGGCATTTGGTTGGCCACTGTGGGGACAGAATACTGAGATAGAAAGGCTTTTGGTCTGCAGGGTTATTCTTGCGCTCTTAAATGTTTGTTCTAAGATTGCAACTTGAAGTCTAGAAATCATGGAGAGAAAGCTGATGAATCCTGAATAATGACAACTGTTGCATCTTTTAAAAAAAATAAAAATAAAACAGAGGCATCTCCCAAATACAAAGAGGAGGAACAGAATAAGTAGAATGATTTACCAGGGGCAGGAACCGGAACACAAGACTCTTGCACAGTGGATCACAGTCGACTGGTGAAGTAGAGCATTGGAAGTGGGGTATTCAGCCAGGGATCCCCTATAAAGGAGAAGCATGTATATATGTAGCCAATAGGGGTGTTATAAGCAGTTTCCCATGTTCAATTGTGACAGATTGGAATGCATAGAGCAAATGACACAAGGGAAATTCAAACTGGCAACCAATTGTCTCAAAGCAAATAATGGAGGAAAATGATGTAAGTCAGAGTGCTGTCAGGGCAGAATTATGGGGCAGAAGTCCAAGTTTCCACTCAACAGAATAAGTAGAAGGGCCCTCAAGTGCAGTAAGGCTGGCTTACCACATTTTGAAGGAAGTGAAGCAATACATTTCGAAAGATGGGCTGAGAGCTCCCATAAGATGATTAAGTCCGCAGTTTAAAGTTACCTAACTGTACCACTGCAGGCACCCAGTGAATTTAAAAAACATCTGTTGTAGTTGCTTCATAACTATAGTAAGATAATCAAGACCAGATTAAGATAGGTATATTAGTCCATGAGAAAAAATAATAATCCCAAATTGACAGCTGGACAATACTTTTATTAGGATCAACCAAAATTCAACAAAATTGTGCAAGATTTCGGGCTCTCCAGAACTTCTTCTGCAGGCTGTATGCTACAAAAAAGAAGGGATGGCGAAGTGAACCCTTAAAAAGATGTAGCCAATTATTATGGCCACAAGATCTGCAGGGATGGGCAACTTGTGGCCCTCCAGTTATTATGAGATCTGCAGCTTGTGGCTCTCCAGATATTTTGGCCTACAACTCCCATGATGCCTCACTATTGGCTATGCCGGCTGGGGCTAATGGGAGTTATAGGCCAAAACATCTGGAGTGCTATATGTTGCCCACTCCTGAGATAGACTCAGTTGCAAAATTGAGATTTGCAGTCTGAATGTATTAGTCACTGCTAGGTGTTGCAGGTATCAGATTCCACATAGCAATGCATTTTGGGAAGCAGGAGCAACGGCTGATCTCTGTTCCTGAAAACTCAAAGGCCAGCTATACCTCTGATCTGCTTCTTACCTTGGGTAAACACACATGGCAACAAAGAGCAGAAGTGCGGAAAGTCACATTTGTTTTAAGCAAAAGGGGATGTGCCACTGACATGCATGGCTTGGCCTGATTTTCAGGCCTAGTTCTACTTGAACAATGGAAGTGTACATAGGGGGTGAGTGGGTGGGTCCCTGTGTATAGAAAACTAGCAGGCCAGGGAGAAGGTTTCTAGCTTACTTCCTCTATAACGTGCCAGTTTCCTATACATAGGGATTTATTTTTCTGTATTTTTGACTGGAGGAGCATCCAGAATGAAAGGTTGGATCCAGGATCTGCCTTCTAGAGGATGAAGGTGTCTGCTGTGGAAGATGATGATGATGATGATGATGATGATGATGATGATGACGATTTCTTACACGCCTCTCCATTTTAATCAATGCGGGGAACAATAGTAAATGGTAAAATACATAAAACTGAATTAAAACATAATATGCATTGTTAAAACATCCTTAAAACATCCGAAAAACATTTTGTGGATCCCTCTTCTCTCCACCACCACAGCTCACCCCATTCAGCAGGGGCTCCTGGCTCTCTGAGTAACGTTTTCATGGGGCTGGAAGGGCTGCCATGGGAAGGAAGGGGTGGGGAACTCCACTTCTTCCATCCCAGTTGCTCACACTTCAGTTTGGATCCACCCCATCCCTTTTTTTGCACCTGGGGAATGTTGAAAGATATGTGACGTTTGACCCAGGCCAAGGATGGGCAGGAGATAGATCTGAATCTTCTGCTGGATCACTGGATAATTGGCAGTAGATCTGTAAAGGTTTCTGAATCCCAATTGGCTAGCTTGGATGGTCACAATGCATCAGCAAAGAAACAAAGCATTCTTTAATTTATTTTCACGAACTTAGAGTTGAAGGGCACAATTTTATCCCCGTTTAGACTGAAAAAAGTCCTACAACTTCCAGCATCCCCCAGGCAGCATGTCTGGCTGATACAGAAAGTACTAGGATGCTTTTCAGTCTAAAATGTATAGGATTGGACCCTAAAGATGCTGAAACACCTTGCTTTCCAGGGACAAAATGCTTGAAATGCCTTGCTTTCCAGGGAGACAGATCTGCCTCTCTTTCTGCCTAGTGTCTCTGTCTCTTTCTTTAGCAAAGGATTCCCACCACCACCACCCCATAGACTTTTCTAGCCTGAGAATTAGTCTAGGCTAGGGCCAGACATTATGCAGAACTTGGTCATAGAATCCAGTAGCTGGAAGTTCTTCTGCACAGGCCCCAATGAATAGGAGCAATACAAGAGCATAGTGGTTAATTAGTTGTGTTCCTGCACTATTCCCACCCATTCCCATGGAGTTTGAGCAGAATGACTTTTCTTTGGTGCGCCTACACCTGTGAATTAAATCAATGGGGAGAGAGAAAAAGAAAGGGCCAATGTGCGGAATTAAAAATAAAAAGCTTGAATAATATACCTTTTTCTACAATCCTGTGCATGTATACTCCGAAGAAAGTCCCACTGTGTTCAATGGGACATAGTCCCCAGTAAGCATGTTTAGGACTACAGCCTGAATTTTCTCCCCCCCCATAGGAAAACCTTTAATAATATATTTTGTTGTTGTTTAAATTTTGTTTTTGTTTATCTTTGTAAACCACCCAGAGGGTGTTGGCTATGAGGCAGTATATACATGTAATAAATAATAATAGTAATAATAAAACCCCTCCCATTTACTCGGGCAGATAATCTGAAAATAGTTGCTCATAATAGAATAAAAAACAAAGAGAAAATAATCTCTAACCTTTTTGGCACACACATGTACATATATAATGGTGTGTGTGTGTGTGTGTGTGTGTGTGTTAATATATACATTTGGGTGAGGGGAGAAAAACACTTTTATGCTGTTGCTGTTATGCATCTAATCTGTTCAGATGCTGACAAATAAGTCTAAAATTATTCAACTTTGGAAAATAAATCTACATTAAATGATGCCAAGTATAACTCCTTGTTTTAAAGAGGGTTCATATCGGTGTGGGGATATAATAAAGGAATATAATAAAGGATCGTGACATTCTCAAAAATTGTGCAAGTTCACAGGCCCTGTCTATTCTAAAACCTCATAGCTCTATAATACTTGTCTTACTTGTCTAGATGAGAGTATCAGTGCTCACACAGCAAGCACCGTTAATTGCATTTTGTATCAATCGAGATTTTAGTAGGCAGCTGCCATTTTTTTAATCCACGTATTAATCTGTAATTAATCTTGCAATTAATAGATACCAGCAATTGCCTGTAATTCAGTTCTATGAGGCACATCAAGGAATGCTTGCTTGGTTTCTGTTTTACAAACGTTGAGCAAGAAGTAGGGGGGTGTTCCTTCTCTGCCTGCAATATTTTTTGTTGCCGATTTAAAAGCGAAGTTTTCTCTGGGCAGATTTCAGCCAGAGAGCGAGAGAAAGAAAGAAAGAAAGAAAGAAAGAAAGAAAGAAAGAAAGAAAGAAAGAAAGAAAGAAAGAAAGTTAGTTCAACGGATCCTTCCCTTACGATGAAAAGGACTTTAAAAAAAAATATCCCCCTAGAATTTCGCAGACCTTTTTCTGTAAGCAGCACAAGTAAGCACCAGAAGGTTCCTTCCATAACATTAACGGTAACGCTTTGTCACCAAGAAGGACGTTTCTTTTTAATTCGCCTCATTTGACTGTAATACAACCATTTCGTGGCGAGAGCTCAGGTTTTCCTTCATTATGGACTACATATTTCCCATAATAACAATTTTAATTTTCTTTTTTAATCGTCTTTCTTTTTACTGTTTGTACCTATGTGCACTGTTTAGGAATCTATTTTAGAGATGGAGCGGTATATAAATATTATAAATAAATAAACAAAATGTTCTAGGAGGGACCGAGTGGGTGGTTGGGTGGCTTTTTATCAGTTTCTATTTTTCCCTGTGTTGATAGCCAGACACTATCGCCCACCTCTTTTATTCATACCCTCCTACTAACGCACATTCGCTTTTCTTTGGGCATCCTCTTATTTTACTTCTTGCAAACAGAATTCCGGCATAAATCACCTCGAAGATCTCCTCGAAATGCATAGCAGATCTGTGGAAGAACAGGGGTAATTCTTGCCTTTAATTTCATATTGCCAGTCATGTTTGTTATATAGGTGTTATACTTTTATTTTTTATTATCTACATTCAATCGAGTTTCTCCCCCACACACACACTTTTTAAATACCCCTCACAGTAACCTGCTACCCAACCCTCGCGTTTCTTTTACAATGATCTAATCTCAGCACTGTTTTCCACAGTGCGATCCTGCCTCTACCTGTTTAAAAGTAAGTCCTTGGTGGTTATGTATGCCGAAGTATATTCATAGTCAGGTTACGATTAAAAAAGAAAGATCTGCAAGGGATTCCTTGAAATTACTGAAATTCTTTCTATTACTGCCTTATTCTGGGCCATATATATTGCTCACGACGTAGCGTTAATTCAAGGTGCTGCAATATTCCTATATGGAGATAAGATCCTATTATTTTCAACGGGACTCCTTCCCAAGTATTTGGAGTTCAGGATTCGGGCGTTTCATGATCTAAAACCGTCTTGTTTTAAAGTCCTGAACGTGACTGAAGCAAAAGTGCTTAAAACCTTTTACAGCACCATTTTATGCCCCTTAAGTCCCCACTTTCTCAGAAGTAAATCCCCACTGAGTTCATTGGGACTTACTCCCAGGACAATGGGCGCAGGAATACAGCCTTAGTATTTTATTTACACTATTGGTTTTAACATGCGCTTCTATTGGCGAGTAAGCAGCATCTCATTATAAATGATGTTGACGGTGTTAATCGCGAGCTCGTTTGTGAATATTACTTTTACATTTATTTTGCAATGTTTAGATTCTTGTAAGCCGCCCTGGGCGCTGTTTCTCCAGTGGAAGGGGTGTATAAATCTTAGACAAAGAGGCGAACAAACAACATCTTTGGATCCGGTATAAACTAAAATAGCCATACTTCTCAAAATCCTCACTCTGTTTTTCCGATCAAAGGCAACACGTGTTGTGTTCCTTGTGGTGTGGTAAATTCCTCCCCACCCCAACCACACACCTTACAATACGCCCCAAATATCTTATACCAGCCCAGGACGAGAATGACACAACTTCTTACAAACACGTTTATTTAGCAGAAAAAATCTCTTGAAATTAACAGTACAATCTATGCATGCCTACTCAGAAGTGCGTCCCACTGTTCAAAGGGACTTACTCTCAAGTAAGTGTGTCTAGGATTGCATTTTAGGAGGTTGTAATTAATTCAAATACCAAGTTACAGGACTTTTTTGAATTGGATCAGGGATTCAGACGAAGTGAATCTCAGATCCAACCTAGAAATCAGAACCACGGCATCTAGTCTGTGGCTAATGTCCAAAATAACAGGTAGGTTGTGGGGCTCATGCTTGCATCTCTATCCCTGAACACTCTCCTTCCCATAATGATCCCAGAATATGGAAATGAACTGTAGTGTACTCAGTGGAGAACGACATTCTGCATATGCTTAAAGGCATCATCATCGTAGTCGTCGTGATGATGATGATGATGATGATGAGACTAAAACACTGAAAATCGGTTTCGGGGCTAACAGTTGAGCCTCCGTCGGTACTTCCAAGGACACGTATTCAATAAAATAATGTTTTAAACATACGAGTTATTTTCTGACATGGGGGACATAATCCTTTTATGTGATATGATCAACAGTTCTCCGTATAAAACCAAGATGAAGGCAACAATCCGAAATAAAGTCTAACTCAGAAAAGAAACTGGGAGTGGGGAAGGGGGGGGAACATGCCTCGACTGCATTGGTGGGGGACGATATTTCCTTTTGCTTGGAGCTTGTGCGGTAAACAGTTTCACCGAGAAACGAAACGGCCTCCTGCTTTTCAAACCGGGAAACATTTTTTCCGCGTTTAAACGGTGCACCAATTGTGTTGCTCTCACTTGATATTGCATTTCAGAAAAAAAAAAGAGATTGAATGAGCGTAGGGTGTTGCATGCTGAGGTTCATACTGAGGAGAAAGCCTTTCCCCAACACACACACACACATACAGAGTAGGTTTCATTTTGAAATGGCCCTCTTCCGCTTTCTATCAGGGATTCCTGGAAGTGGACCCATGATAATAAAGAGAGCCTTGGAGTATAACTTCCAAAATCCACCATATTAGGGCAATACCTTAATTAGGTATGCAAGCTTTTGAGTTCTCCAGAATTCTTCATCAGGCTAGATGGTAAACAAACAAAAAAGAGTGTGGGGTAAGGGTGATGTGGAAGTCGCGGGAGTCAACACTTAGGCCAGATCTACACCTTGTGTCAAATCATTACAATCCCATCATGGGAAAGCTATATCTCGCTTGTGCATATATCCCTCTTGCGCATTTATAGCTCGTAGGACACACAATGACACTTGTTGCAGTATTTTGGGGAATGTGGAATACAAGCAGGAAGTGACACTATGAAAGTGTAATGTGTCCCAACAGTTATCAGTGCGCTTCAATACCGCTATAATTTTTTTAAAAAAGTACACCTTAATCTTAGATGTTTTTTTAATTGTATTTTCGTGTGTATCTTTTGTTTATATTTCTGTTTGTATTTTATGTAATGATCTTGTGGTATGTCTGTCTGTAATGTTTGAAACAATAAAAAATACTGCTATAAAGCTGTAGACCTCCTTTTAGTCACAGTCAAGGTGGAATGGGGTTCAGGGGCTGCATACATTCAAAGAAGGTTCTACCAGGTGTTGTGGTGGTTTCAGGTTGCATCCATGGTTGTTCCCAGGACTGCTGGGATGCAGAAACAAACAATGGCTCATAACCCATTTTTGAAAATATAAAATCCAGCTGTTACTTAGAATAAGTGGCTAACAGTGAATGTTGTGAAAATGGAAGAGAAACCAAAGTACATTTTTTGCCAATGTCGGTTTTATACTCACATTGCAGGTTTTAAGACAAAGCCACCAAACTCCAAGTGACTCTTTTCAAAGGGGGAAAACCACCAGCACCATCTTCTGAAAGGCCACCATGAAACGATTTGGGCTGAATCCAGACATAGTCACACTTAGAGTTGACCCATTGCAATCAAAGGGACTTAAATAAGTCATGATTTATGTGTTCCATTGATTTCAGTGGATCTACTATAACTAAATCCAGACTCATCAATCTGCTTTGGTGTTTCTTTGCTCTTCCAGAAAAGAGGATCACTATTAAAAAAGAAGGAA
The DNA here is from genome assembly GCF_023053635.1 of Elgaria multicarinata webbii. Taxonomy (NCBI): domain Eukaryota; kingdom Metazoa; phylum Chordata; class Lepidosauria; order Squamata; family Anguidae; genus Elgaria; species Elgaria multicarinata. The sequence goes on from NC_086181.1 coordinate 13,157,832, forward strand.
TTGTTGTGTCCATTCCTATCAATCACCTCGTTTCTATAGTTAACTAAAAGCAAAATATGTTCTTAGGTCCTACAAGATGGGTGGGTAGGTTGGTAAGCCTAACTAGGTTGCTGACTCACCATCCAGTTCAGTAAAACTATCAATATTTATGCCAAATAAACCCTTATTTATTTGGAAACCATCCCTCTCTATTTGCATGTAGCTTCTCTCTCGTAGTGATGCACCTTCCTCTGAAATGAATGGGACTGATTGTTTATATTTATTTTTCTTTTAGTATTTTTATCCCACCTTTCTGCCAGAGCCACAATCAAAACCGATAAAAACACATACATGACTATTACACCGCAAACAGCAAGCCATCATTTAAACAACAACAACCACCTACTAATTAGTGGTTGTTACATCCTATCTTCCAGCCAGAGTAAACCAGGAATGGGGTGATATATAAACTGTGTGCTCTTTCTCTTTCTCTCTCAACTGTATTTTTCTCTCTTAAACTATTATTACTCCCTTCTGAAGAACAGGATAGAACATGGGCAAAATTAAATAAATCATTCTCATAAATTAAAGATATACATTGTAATAAAATACTTTGTCCACAAAATGCCATCAAAAATCACAAACAGGTTTTAAAATAGAACATTGAAGTCGACACAGGGTGTCAGGTGGGGATTTCAAGCATACTTGGAGGGTGTGAACTCCACCAAATCAGTGAGGCATATTGGGTGTCAATTGGCTATAAAAGATTCTGGCATTTATTATTATTATTATTATTATTATTATTATTATTATTATTATTATTATTGAATTAAATCCAATGCTGCACTATCAGAAGTCACCAGCAAGGCAGGATTTTCTCCGTCCCCCAACCAGGCCTTTTCAACCCCCAAATATCTGCTCTGGAAGGTTTCCCAGCCTAATGGAGCAGATTTTGAGGGGGGGGGCTACACGGGGAGGGGGAAATGCCCTCCTCTTTCTGCTGATGTATGGAATGGTCGCAGACATGTCTGTGGAATTACACTATTGGATACGACCCATTACCTTTTGCTACTTGCTTATTATATAGGGTTTTATTACCTAAGCTGCACTGGGAGAGTGTCTGCCCTTTAAGTTAAATAAATTTAAATACATGTAGGGCTAATAAGATGATTCCACAGGTTTATTTAATAATAATAATAATAATAATAATAATAATAATAATAATAATATTTCTTACCCGCCTCTCCATCCTGATCGAGGCGGGGAACAATAGTAAGTATAAAATACATAAAATACTGATTAAAAACATAGTATACATTGTTAAAACTTCCTAAAAAAAAATCCTAAAAGCATCCTAAAATTCCACTGGATAGGCCTGCTGGAAGAGATCAGTCTTTATAGCTTTCTTAAATGCTAAAAGACTGTTAAGTTGACGAATCTTCTCCAGCAGGCCATTCCACAGTCTGGGAGCAGCAGAAGAGAAGGTCCTCTGGGTAATACCTGTCAGCCTACTTTGGCTGGTTGAAGGAAATTCTTCCCAGAGGACCTGAGTGTGCAGGGTGGATTGTACGGGAGAAGGCAATCCCACAGGTAGCCTGGATAGATAGGGACTGGGACTGGGAAGCCACAAGAAGGAGAAGATATTAACCTACTACCCAGTGCTAGCTCCAGGTTTTTGAGGACCTTTGAGTAATGTGTCCTCAATGGTCTCTTTCCCTCAGTGAGTCTACCTTCCCACCACAATTGTCACCACCTGCTATTGCTCCTCCTCCTCTTTCTCATCATCGCTACCATTTGCAGAGAGCCAGTGAGCAAGTCAGCAGTGGTATCTTTTGCTGCAGTTGCTGCTGCTGCTGACCATCACCACCATTGTCTGGGCCAGAGCAAGGGCCAGGTGGACAAGCAGGTAGCAATGCTGAGGAAGAGGAGCAACTCTAGAAGAGGAGCAACTCAGTGGGCCCCTGCTAGGGAGCAGGCCCTCATTAAGTGCCCGGCCATGCCTACCCTTGACAACAGGCCTGCTTCCAGATACAGAGGGAAGTTCTCCTGGGTGCAAGCTCCATTGAAATGAATGGGAGAAACTGAAAACCCTAATCTCAATTTGCTTTGAAAGCAACCACACCTGAGTGGTACTGACCCCACTGCTGAAAGTGAGGATTACAGTCTTGAAACTGAGATGAGTAATTTATTCTTGCTCCATCTGACCAGCTTGCTTTTCCTACTTGAATGGGTATATCTGTGATTCACCTGGCCAAGAAAGGATTCAGCACAGACCCCACTCAATGATAGATTTACAAATCCCTGCTGAGTGTTGCATCTCTTATGCCAGACAGCACAAACTTGGTATTAAAGAATATATATTCATTGCTCAAATGGTTTAAGAGAATAACATGCTTTCATCCTGTTAAGGAAGATCACAAACATCCTTAAAGACATGCAAGTTACAATCACCAAGTGTATAATGGAAATAATAGTAAGCATGATGTTAACACAGTGAGACCTAAGTTCTTCTCAATCTAACAGTTAATAGCAACATTTGATATTTACCTAAATGGAAGGCATGGTAGACAGAACTAGCATAAGCACATTTGGTGGGATTCTCGTTCTCCCAGGATCTTTGGCCGGATCTACACTACTGCTTTAAAGCGCTTTATAACAGTTATAAAGCACTTTAACTGCTTTAAAGCGCTATAAAACTGTTATAAAGCGCTTTAAAGCAGTAGTGTAGATCCGGCCTTTGTCTCAACGATATGAACCCCTTACTTTTTATAATCTCTATGGGCTCATCTACACCAAGCAGGATATTCCACTATGAAAGTGATATATAAAAGGTAGGAGCCACACTACTGCTCTATAGCGGTATTCAAGTGCGCCAACAACTGTTGGGGCCCATTGACACACACCATATACCACTTTCATAGTGCTTTATCCTACTTGGTGTAGATGTGTCATGGGCCCCAACGGTTGTCAGTGCACTTCAGTACCACTATAAAGCAGTAGTATAGGTCCTGCAGTGCACTTCAATACCGCTATGAAGTAGTAGTGTGGCTCCTGCCTTTTATATACCTTTTTCATAGTGGAATTTCCTGCTTGGTGTAGATGCTGATGAACTCAACCCAAGTTTTAGGCCTGGTCTTACTCCTGCACCTAGTTTTAGCATCTAAACTTAAGAGGACTGCTTCCCAATGTAGCCAGGTTTACTATACACTTTAAAAGCATTTTAATGTAAGAACATAAGAAACGCCCTGCTGGATCAGACCAAGGGTACATACACAGTGGCCGACCAGCCATCGACCAGGGATGAACAAGCAGAAAATGGTGCAACAGCACCCTCCCACTCATGTTTCCCAGCAACTGGTGCACACAGGTGCCTCATATACTGGAGATAGCACACAATGTCCCTCTCCTAAACCAAGAAGCTTCTTGCTTCTAAGAATTAATTAACTCACTTGTGGCAACCTTCGTTGCCCCCTTTCTAAGAATACTTACTAAGCTCACAACACAGAGAGAACTAATCACATCTGCAAAATACAATAAATTCTTATCAGTCTCACACACTAAAATGCATATTCCATTACAAAACAAACTGAACTCACAAGCCATTGGGGACTTGGTAATGCTCTTATGCAGCTCTGTCATTTTAATGGGATGTGCAGGAAAATATCTCAGTAAATTGTGCTCTAGATTTAGAAGTTGGTTGGGGGAAGGAGATGTTAACCAATAGTTGGGTGTTGCTATAGAGGAAGGAGGTAGGCTTGTATGCATTTGCCTCATGAAATTGTTGGCAATATGGCATAGGGGAAAACCATTACATCTCACCAGGGATATCATGGGAACTATCCAATAGGTGCTCAATACAAATCAATAGACGCATTCCACACACCACTCCAAGCTATAGGAGAAGGTGCTATCAGAGGGACAAAAGAAATACCACATTTTCCCAGTGACACATTAGTGTTGTGAATGCAGGAAAAATGAGATAACCAGCAAGAGAAGTGTTACCTTGAAGAAAGTTGTCTGGATTGTCTGCGATGAATATGAAGACTCAGCTTTATAGTTCAAAAACAAACATTTACAACACCAAATAATTTGGGAAAGCCCTTTTTGATTTCCTAGGTGACCAGACAAGACATAACTGGGTGGGACATTTTCCCATATAAGCCCTATGGAAGTGAATGGAAATTCTCAAGAGTACAGTTACAAACCTGGTTCCCACATAACAATAACCCATTGGTTTAAAGACCAATGGGTTGTCGTGCACAAGCAAGGATGAGCAGGTGCACTACTTGCTTCCACTTTTACTTCTCAAGCCATAATTGGCTCCTTTGTAGATTGTGGAATGTTAAGGTCTAAATAACCCAGCAATTAACCCATGGTCACTGGTACACCTAGGGGTGACCATATTACACCAACTCTAAAATCACTTCAGTGGTTGCCAATTAGTTTCCGGGTGAAGTATAAAGTGCTGGTTATTACTTTTAAAGCCCTACATGGTTTGGGTCCAGGTTACCTGCGGGATTGCCTTCTCCCGTACAATCCACCCCGCACACTTAGGTCCTCCAGGAAGAATTTACTCCAGTCAGCCAAAACTAGGCTGACAACTGTTACCCAGAGGACCTTCTCTTCTGCCACTCTGAGACTATGGAATAGCCTGCTGGGAGAGATTCGTCAACTTAACAGTCTTTTCGAATTCAAGAAGGCTATAAAGACTGATCTCTTCCGGCAGGCCTACCCAGATGAATTTTAAGACACTTCACTGTTACTTTAATATTGTATTAGTTTTATATATTTTTAATCAGTTTTATGTATTTTTTGGTAATTGTATCTAGTGTTGTTCCCCACCTTGAACCAACGGGAGAGGTGGGTAAGAAATAAGTATATTATTTATTTATTTATTTGGTTTGTTGTTGGGTTAACTGCTGGGTTTAGACAAAGTTCCAGGTTTATACACCATGCTCTACAACCTATGAAGGAGCTGATCAAGGGTTGTGTGGTAAAACAGTTCGCCCTCTCATGCATGACAACCTGCCCATCAGTTTTAAAACCAGTCGGTTGTTATTTCATGTGAACAAGCCCACCTGTTGTTAAGCCCCTGTTCATTTAAACCTAGCTTTGGCAGGATTTCCATCAGGTTGTGCCACAGTCTTTATTTTCTGAAGGAAATCCATTAATAGGATCTGGCAAAAGAAACATCTTTGCATGGTGTGGTAGGGCAGATTCCACTTTGGTACTGTATATCTGCTAGATCAGTGGTTCTCAATGTTCTCCCTGCCAACCACCATCAGCAGATCACTTAAGAAACGGTGATTTTCTTTTTATGCTTCAAAACAAAACACATACATATCTCATATTTTAATAACTTTTTTCTTCAGCAGGAGCACCAAACCAGGACTGTATTATGAAAATCTGCACAGCCCCACTACTGCATAAGCCCCACCACTGAGAAGGGCCCTTTTAAGACCCTTTCATTTTCCTTGACCTTCTCCTGAATTGTGTGTTGTTGTTGTTGTTTGACTGGACTGCTGGTTTTGACTGTAATTATTAGTTTGGTTTTAGTATATTTTTAGGTGGAATGTCTATTTTATTTTTGTCGCTGGGTTTTATTAATTTTGATTTCATCTTGTGAGCCGCCTTGGGCAAATTATGTACCCTAAAAGGTAGCCTAAAATATTTTAAATAAACAAACAAATCAATAAGTCATTAACTGGTAATTTGGGGTGAAATATTAGTAGACTGCACTAGTGACATGTTATAAAAACCACAGGCCCAATAACTGATCAAAACTGCCTCCATCTCCGTTGTCAGAGAATTTTTTTTATTCAAGTTGTAAGGCTAAGAACAGAATTTTTTTTGACAGCTCCACAACTTTTCTGTGGACCACCTGACAGAAACTTGCGAACCACACTTTGGGAGCTTCTATCAAGGAACAGCCAACAGATGGCCTTGGGTACCTGGAGCCCTGACATTTTGTCCTTTTGGCTCTGTGCGAAGCCATCCACTTGGATTGTTTCAAGGGATAATGCATTTCCAAGTCCAACGCCAAGGGCCTTTAAAACTTAGGTGCTGTGCAGTGTCCGTTGATGGGTCTGATAACACAACATCTCCGCATTTATGACTCAGCCACAATTTTAATCACTTTGGAAACTGAGCCAAGAGGGTTGTTTAGCAAAAGGGGTTTAGAATTGCTGGGAAAATGCCTGTGATTTTTCATGGTTGGGTTACAGTCACTCATAATTCTTCTGGAATTCCTATTTAGGGTGGTTTATTGTGGGATACAACTTCAGGCAACAGTAACTGGGGCAACCGCTGATTAATTTCCACATATTTATTGGAATATTTTATACTGCCTTTTAAAGCAAATCAGCAACTAATAGGGAGATTGGACTGGGTTGAAGGGTCCCCATGGGTTGGCTCAAGGACAGCTCTGCCATGAGGTAAAATGAAATGTCTGCCTGAAGCAGCGGAGTTGGTGCTGTCCCAGTCTGATGCTGCTGGATTAGAAAGCTGATTGTATCCCATTGCTTTTTCTGAGTTGTTACATCTACACCCTTGTGATAAAAGAGATAAAATGTTATATGCATGCTCTCTAACCCTTGTGATTTGTCTGTAGTCTCAAAAATTTATAACACCCCTGCTTTTTGTGCAGAAGTGGCTCATCGTTTGTTAGATTCACCAGTAGGAGTGTATGTAGGGGAGAACAAAGATCTCCTGTGAATAGCACGCCTTTCAATTCACTTGCCCCTCATACCACCACATTCTGTGGTTTCTTTCTGAACATCCACCATCCTTAGTTCCAGAAAGGTGGGGACCAAAGGAGGCAGTTCAGAATGTGTTATCTCACAGCCTATACCATATCCAACTGGCAGCCACTGCAGCAACACAATTGGGTGGAAATATAAGGTTAGAAGGACCAGATCCGCACGTTGCTCCCAGAGCGCTTCTATGCGACCCCAGTGCAGCCCGAAAACGATAGTCTGACTTCCCTGTAAAAGAAACGATGAAGAGCCGTCTATGCTGCTGCCGCTGCCGAGGAGAGCTCTCCGCCGGCGAGGAGAGCTCGGCAAAAGAAGGCGGGGTGAAGAGCGGAAGAAGCTCTCTACCCCGCCTTCTTTTGCCGAGCTCTCCTCGGCAGCGGAGAGCTCTCCTCGGTGGCGGCGGCATGGACGGCTCTTCGTCGTTTCTTTTACAGGGAAGTCAGACTATCGTTTTCGGGCTGCACTGGGGTCGCATAGAAGCGCTCTGGGAGCGATGTGCGGATCCCCCAAAGGTCCCAAATTTGGTACAGGAGCTGGACAAAAGGCTTCCAAGATACTTCTAGGCCTCCAGTTCTATGGTGAGAACAAGGGAGAATGTATATAAACATCACCATCAAATTACTCTGTTTCCTCCTGTAGCAATTCAACTGATTCACCCCAGGTAAAACCCTACAACATGACAAAATAATAGGAATAAAAGCCAATAAAACCTTTATCTGTCAACCGGATGAGGCAATGGTCATATGAGGTAAGGCTTGCAAGCCTTCAGGGCAGAAAAGTTTATAGGTAGGGCTTCCAAAATACACACATCAAAGACAGATGGACAATGGCCTTTTGGTTTATCTCAGCAGGGTGTCTTTTTATACAAGGAGGAGATGAAGTAAAGGCCCAAGACAATAATGCCTGATTCCCCACCCCTTTCAAAACATTACAAGGTGGGCCATCCTAGGCATTCAATGCTGCCTCCATCTTGTGGCTCAGCGGCGCCAGAAGATGAAAACAGAATTCTCTGGCCTTTTAAGATACAGCAGCCACCGTTTTTTTTCCTGGAACACACTCTTCCTCCGCAGGTTGTTTATGATTGGTTACCCAGCTCCCACTATTTTTGTTGACTCAGAGCTTGCTGGAGATGATTCAGACTCTGGAAATCGCGGCATGTTGTTCAGGCTCTGTCATTAAACATTAATCACTAGGAAGGGGGTGGGGGTTAACTCTTTTATTCAATGTACTGTAAGGAAGCAGCCCGACTGTCTGATGTTAAAACACTGCAGCGGCAGCTAATAAATGATCAAGTAGGGTCACAGTGACCACAAGGCAGTATCGTGCCACAGCCATTTGTGCTGTGTTAAGAGTCAAAGGGTAGCCCAGAAAATCACAATGCTACAGAGTGGACAACACGTTACCTTATGCTAACTGTTCTTGAACTGAACTCCCATTTTTCACCAAGGAACTTGTCTGGTTTACCCAGGATGGATTTCATATTTCCAACAATGGAGGATCAACACTTGTCTGCTATATTCTTCTTCCCAGTGGTCTTTGGGGGGGGGCACTGAAACCTGAGACCATCACATCACTTGGCAGAGCCCAATTTGAACATCTGCAACCTCCTCCATACCAACTTAAGAGTCTGACTATGCAGACATCCTGACTACAACATTCAGCCAGCCTTTCCCTCCCCTTCCTATTCTCCCAGCTCCAGCAACCTGCTGTTTGTAACATGTTGCCTGAAGAGATATGGATATCTCAAAAGCTTGCACATTTTTGTGATCTTTGAGTCGGCCTAAAAATGGTATTACACTATATGGATTTCGAAATTTTTCTTATGGCCAACATGGATGCCTTTATTATTATTTTTGTATTCTTGAACTCATTTCCAACCTCTGGGCTGAGGTGCATTAAAAGTCAACAACTCCTAGCAAGATCAGAGACTCCTGCCTCACCTTTTTCATCCTGAGATTAGTGATCAAGTAAATTACAAACCCTCTATGCCCAGTGCAGTCTACCAGCCATGTACTGTGGCCTGCCCTGTGCTTTTTCTTTTGCAGTCTTTGACAGGCGGGGTGTGTGTGTGGGGGGGGGGGGGACCAGACTTCCAAGCCAAATGACAATGTATCAACCACAAAAAGTCTAGGAGGGGGAGGTACATTCTGCAACCAAAGCTCTTGTTCTCCTGTCAAAATGAACTATGTCAATCAAGCAAAACTTGCATATATATATGTTACTCCTAGTCTAGTGCAGGTTCTGTTTTTGGTCTGGTAGAAGGGAGGGAGCAATAGGGGAAACAAGCACATTAATGATGATTAGATTGAAGGTAAATGTCATGGAACTGAACAGAGTCCCAAGATCTCACACTCTCCCTACAGGAAGCTATATGTAAATGTGTCCTGGGAATACCCACATTTGAGTAGGTGGGACCCAGCCTATGTTACTGCCGTGAGGTTTATGAGAAGTGCTTTCCACACCTGGAACGCACAAGATGCCTTGTTATCATATAATAAATATATTTGCTGATACATTGACAGTACAACGCTTTCTTTGACGTATTGGCAGTAGCATCTACAAGAGGTGGGGGTGCTCTGGTTACTGCACTGAAGCGTATGCATTCATTGTTTCCATGTTTTCTTCTGCTCTGAGTATTACCGGTTTCATCATACTTCTGCACTGTCAGGAAGTGTCAATCTTGCCAGGAAGCCCCTATTCCTTGGTTCCTGGTAATCCTGACTATATAACATGCAACTGCAGAGATTTTGCCTGAAATACCAAAATGTCTGTTGGATAGCCCCTGCACTTCTTTCTGAACAGCCCATATTTCACTACAAGAATATGGCAGCCCATCTGTAGCATGTAAGCCATCTGGGGATAGTTTAAGTCCGTTCCATCATCCTTTTCTCCTTATGCCACACAGCACTGTGATAATGGAAAAGGGCAGGGTGGGGGAAAGTGCAAATCAATTGATAGCAAAGAGATGCGACCACTGTGAAGATTACAGCAAGAAAAGTACAGCATTCAGAGCAAATAACGTACAACCAGAGACATAGCAAACATAATACAAAGATGTACAGGACACTGTTTTATTCCATGGGGGAAACCAAACCCTTTTATACTTGAATCTTTGCCATCTTCTGTCCTTTACTGAGATCTGTGAACTGACTCTTCCTTGCAACGTCTCTCTAGGTTTATTAACAGAAACTGCTTTGAAAAAATGTAAGGAATTTAGCGCTAATGTAGACATGGCGTGCAGTCCTCACATACCTCTTTCCTCTGATTTTTCCTTTAAATGAAAAGCAATCTTGGAAGCTGCAATGGGGAACAAAAGGATGGGGGCTGCTCAACTCCAGCTAGGACACTAAAAATCGCCCCTCCCAAGCTGATTATTTTCACCATAGGAGAAAAAAAAGAGGGACTCCATATCTTTTACCTGACAGGTGAGATTTTGTGGTCAAAACAAATGAAAGGGGAAGGGTTAAGCAGCCCCTACCCCTCATTTTGTTTTTCTGAGGATGCTTTTCCTTTTAAAAAAAATCAGGGGAAAAAGACATGCAATCGTGTGTCACATCAAGTTTGATCTTTCGGATTCAGTTTGCAAAACACAGCTCCAGCCTCCATCCACCTCTGCAGATCTAGAGAAAGATATGATTAGGAGCAGTACAGAAGACTAACCCTCTAGTATCTGAAGCTCACTTAAACGCAGCACCCATCTTCTTAGGAATTTGTGGAAGAGGGTTTTTTTTCCATTTGCAAAGCACCTACCACATACTTCTGCAAGGATCCAAAAATCAGGAGCTTCAAGTAGCCTGAGGCCCACTCGCTTTAAAAAGACCCAATATTGTTACAAGTCCATTTTCATTGGCTGTATGGAAGCTCCTTTACATAGGCATGTACTGGGAACAGATTTAGCTGAACAGTGCGATATGCCTCTCAATAGAAAGGAGCGTCGTTCGGGTTCAAGGAACCACCCTGGGTTTGTGAAACATTCACTCAGACCCTAGAAGAAAGAGAAGGAAATTAGATGATAAGCAAACACAAATGGTAGATAGAGGCAACGGCTCCAAATATTTTGCCAAGAGGATAACCAACAGACATTTATTTACTAGATCTATATCCTGCCTTTCAATCAGGCAAACCCACAAGGTGGTTTAAAATAAAAATAATAATAATACAGTACAAAAACCTTCACTGGACCCTGACAACAGTAACAACTATTGGCAAATTGCATGCATCCTCGTCATGGGCAAAGTAGGGGCTTCAGTCATTGGTGGCTATGTAACTATGGGCACTCTTGGATGAGGCTGATTATCTGGTCCCATTTCAATCTGGTTTCAGTCCTGGTTTCAGCATAGAAATTGGCCTGGTCACCCTGATAGATAACTTATGCTGGCAGAAGGGCAGGACCAGTGAGCTAATTCTGCTGGACCTCTTGGTGGCTTTCAATGCCATCAACCATGGTATCTTTCAAGATAGGTTGTTAGGGTTGGAATTGGGAGCACAATGTTTTTATGGTGCTATTCGAACCTGGAGGGTTTATTCCAGAAGGCAGTGCTGGGAGGACTACTGCTCTTATGCTATGGGGTCTTGGAGGGGTCCATCCTGTACCCCATGTTCGTTTGTGGGGTTTTTTAAAGAAAAACATCTACATGAAACCACCGAGAGAGGTCATCCTGGGACTTGGAATGAGATGTCATCAGTATGCTGCTGACATCCAACTATTTCTCTTTTACATCTGATTCAGGTGAGGCAGTGAAACTGAAAAATTGGTATCTGGCCAATAGTGGACTAGATGAGGGCTAATAAACAATCCCGACAAGGTGGAAGTACTTTTGGTGGGTGGTTTGTTTGCACAGAAGATAGTGTTTAACCTGTTCTAGATGGAGTTATACTCCCCCAAAAAGATGCTGTTCCCAGTCTGGGGATGCTGCTCGTAGATCACCTGGAGACCCAAATGGTATCCACAGCATGAAGTATCTTCCATCAGCTGAGGCTGGTGCTCCTGCTGTGAACCCTCCTGGGCAAAGAGAGCCTAGCCAATTATCCATGTTCTGGTAATCTCCAGATTAGATTACTGCAATGTGTTGTATGTACGGCTGCCTTTGAAGACTGTTCAGAAACGGCAATTTGTACACACTACAGCTGCTAGGATACTAACTAGGACTGATCAAAGGGATATTTCTTGCTAGTGCTAAAATGCTTGCTCCCAAGCTGTTTCCAGCTCAGAGTGCTACATATTTTAAACCCTACATATTTTAGGGAACTTGGTACCTGAAGGATGATCTCTTCCCACATCAACCTGCCTGTCTATGGAGGTAATCTTTGAATGCCTTCTCACAATTGCGGAGAGGGCATTCTTGGTTGTGGCTCCCCTCTTGTGGAATGCTTTCCCCAGTGAAGCTTGCCTGGTGTCCAGTTTGATGACCTCTCAGCAACAGGTAAAGACTCACCCCTTCCCCAGGTTTTTAACCTCTGGTAAGACTGTTTTAATGCTGGAATTTTATCTGCTGTTTTTTAAAATTATTATTATTGTGTAGTGTTATGGATTGTTTAAAGATTGTATCGTTTGATACTTTAAGCCAACCTAGAAATATTTGTACTGATGGGCAGATAGAAATGCATTAAATAAATACATTCTAAAATAAATAAAACAATGTTAAGTACTACTCAAATATTGCTATTTGGCAAGGATAGTTCTTACTTCAATGTTGTGTCAGTTTTCCCTCTTTCTCATTAGGAAAGTAATATTTTTCACCATATTTTTCTGTTTTGGATTTATCTGCAACCCTACCTACCTAGCAGGTTCTAAGGATCGTGGTGATGGTCACCATTCTAACAGTAAAAATCTTTCAGAACCTCAGTCTATGCAATATTTACTTGGGAATGTGTGAATGTGTTAGAAAATGTTCCACATACTGTTTTCTTCTACGCTAAGGCCCTCAAAACTGCTAAGCCATTGCTTTTCCACAATCAGTTGAAGGTGGAATTAATATAGTATTTCCCATTCAAATCCTGAAGTGTCTATTCCTATGGGCAAGATCTTACTGTATATATATTGCATGATTGCTGTTAGTCTTCTTGAGAAAAGGGTAGTATTACACCAAAGTACTTTGCTCTGCAACTGTCTATTTAATTGGTAGTCCCTTCTTGTCCCTTTCTTTTAAAGTGGCTTCTGCCGCTTTAATTAATTACTTCAATCTTAAATGCCCCTTAATTACTCCATTCTTATTCTAAGAGGAATAATGACTGGTATCTTTTTTTTTTTGCAGAAAAAGCAATTGCTCATTAATCTCTTTTTTCCTTTAATTGCTCTGACTACAAAGAGGAAAGCTGTAATCAAAGCCCCTCCCTCCCCACTGCAAGGAATAGAAACTGACTAATTAAGGGCCAGTCCATGAGTGAACAGGAAGCAACTAATTTGTGGCAGAGGATGAGAATCAGAAGCTACTTTAAGAGAAAGGGGCAAAGAGGAAAATTAAAGGGACAGTAGCTCTGGGAAGCTCAATAGCTTGGATGGCACTAATGTGAACCGCTGAGAGATTCTATTATGATCAGCAGTATAGAAATGTCACAAATAAATACAACTGCATTTTAACTGAAAAAATCGCCACAGACCAGAACTGTAAAAAGATGGGAGGGCAACATGGTAAACATTGGAACATTGCAACTGGTTAGCAGTAATAATGGAGTGAGCAAATAAATAATATCCATTCCAGATTAGTATGGAAGCAATTTTCAATTCAGAACATTTACATCCCTAACTTTATACATATAGATATGCAAATGTTCCTGTTCTTCCAAAGCACAGTGGTACCCAGAATTTGGTCCTCGGTGCTGGAATTTCAGCATCCAGAGAACCTCAATTTCCTTTCTAGTCCTTTGAAACAGCACCGACAGGCATGGAAATGTATGGTTAAGGCTTGTTGGATTCCCTGAAGCCGAAGTCAAGGCTGAGCAGAACATCCAGTGTTTAGGAAATAGGACTTCAACACTCAGCAAAGGCATGTTTGATGTGCACAATTTGATGTGCACAATTTGCATGTGCATACACAGCCTTGGAAGATAGTTGGAGAGGGTTAATTGTCGGGAAGGTCCTCCAACCTTAAAAGCTCCTGCTCCCTCCCAGCCACTACCATTTTTGACCTTCCACCACAGCAGACCACACAGCCACCTGTGCCCGTTACCTGTTCACAGGACTGTCTCCCGATGCTGGCTCATTGGCTTGTTTGGACTGGTTGGTCATCCGTGAGATCACCAGCAGGTCTTGCAAGCTGTGCTGCTGAACCATAGGCCTTGGCGTGGCAAGGTGGGCATTGTAGTACTTTGTTGGCCTCCTGCAAGGAGCGCTCCTGCTGCCTAGGATTTCCCTTGGGAGGGAAGCGCTTTCTGCATAACACAAAAACAAGGTTTATGCACTATGTTTATGCACTGGTGTACATGCCCAGCAGTACACCAGACCATTTTCTTGAATCAAAGGGAGGGGAATGACAATGAACTTTTGAACTGTGGGGTGCCATTGCATGGCCATGGTGAAGCATGCGTGGGCCCCTATCCTGGGTGCTTCCTCATCAAAACTCAGTCATATGGCAAATATAGGCAAATACAGGCAAAGGAGCACAGACTCTCTATCTTCAGCCCACTCCCTCTCACCCCTAAAACCATTAGCAGGACCCACACCAGCGTTCGTGGATCCCAGGTTAAGAGACCCTTACAGTGCTTCCACCCTCAATCTCATCATCACTATAAAACAAACGAGAGACTATGTGTTGAAGCAAATCCTGCCAAGAAAGCTCCAGACCTTTGGACTCTCTTGGGGCTACTTTATTTCTCTAGAATATGAGAAAGTCAGAGTGATCCTCAAGCAACGTACTGCAGAAGTTGAATGCCTACATGCCTAACGTCCAACCACATTTTAACTGACAGAGCATTCCAGTCAAATAAGCCAGCAAACTATATATCTCTGATTCTGGTCCAGAGGCATTATAGAGTTTTTACACTAGAATGCTTCAATGTCCTGCCCTCAGCAATTCTGGAGGGAAGATATCGTAAAATCCCCCACCATAAACGCAACTGCCCCTGTGACTCTGGAGAGGTCGAATCGATGACTCATGTTCCTCTGTATTGCTCTTTTTATCGTGATTTATGCAAAATCTTTATTGAGCCTCTTTTATTAAAACTGCCAGGTCGTTTGGATGCTTTTTATGTCTTTTCGTTTCTTTCTGATCACTCGAAGTGTTGCCAAAGTTTTTGCTGCAGCATGCAAACTCACCTGGAACTGAACTCAAGAGACTCTGTAACCCTCTCTGGGAGATTGCCATAGAATCACAAACTTTATAATATTGTCACCTTGTTTTTCTCCCCATTTTATCCCACCATCTTTTTTATTTTATTTCATCTCAATTTTCTCCCCATTTTATCCCACCATCTTTTTAATTTTATTTTATCCTATATATTCCATGTGCATTTCATGTATTTTATGTGTTTTTACTTGTCATGCTGGTCACTGAATCTTATCAATCAATGATGGACGGCTGGAGAGATCATGTGTCTGTGCAAACAGCAGAATGAGTCCCTAAGCTGCAACATGTATGTGAAGTGCCCTTCCCCTGGTGCCCAGTTCCATAAAACCAAAGGTTCAGAGTCAAGCTTGATCTTACAGCACCAATCACCTGTTGCAGATGTGGGGGAAAGACACCCAGATACTGCTTTGCCAATGTTAAGTTATGACCTGGGTGCCAGTGCAATTCTACTGAACACCACTCTGAGTACTAATGCGTACTTCTCTGGACCTGCAGCCAAGCACTCACTGCTCTACGCACTGAGCATGTTTGGATACACCAGAATGAGTCATAGTGAGCTTTTGGCTTGCATGCTCCACCAGTGCAATATCAGGGAGGAGATCAGAAGCTTTTGTTTTAGATTAACCACAATTTAGCATGTGATCTGTGGTTAATCTTAACTAGAGTGACCCTGTGGAAAGGAGGACAGGGCTCCTGTATCTTTAACAGTTGTAGTGAAAGGGGATTTCAGCAGGTGTCATTTGTATGCATATGCAGCACCTGGTGAAATTCCCTCTTCATCACAACAGTCAAAGCTGCAGTAGCCCTGCCCTCTTTTGTATCTGGTCAAGAGGGCAGGGCTCCTGCAGCTTTAACTGTTGTGTTGAAGAGGGAATTTCACCAGGTGCTGCATATGCATACAAATGACACCTGCTGAAATTCCCTTTTCTATTCAACTGTTAAAGATTCAGGAGCCCTGTCCTCCTTTCCATTTGGTCACCCTATCTTAACTAGGATTTGTTGAAACAAGCCGGATTTATAAACTATGAAGTTGGCCTGTTTCAACAAACCATAGTTAAGAGGAACCACAGTTTCTCCACATTTGGCTAACACAACAAAATCTGAAATAGAAACAAAGCGTCCAAAGCCTCCTCATGGCTACACTGGAGGAGGAAGGGGGAGCATGTGAGCCTGAGGCTCGCACAGGTTCATTCTCATAATGCTAAACCTTTTCCAGTCCATGGGCCAAATTCCCAATTTGGGAAGGTCTTTGGAGCAGCATTCCATCTATGAGTGTGGCCAAAGCATGTGTGTTTTTATTTATTTATTTATTTATTTTATTTTATTTATTTATCATACTTATACCCCGCTCCTCAGCCAAAAAAGGCTCTCGGAGCGGCTTACACTTAGCAAAAAAGACAGTCCCTGCCCTCAGGCTTACAATCTAATAAAGACATGACACACAAGGAAAAGGAGTCAAGGAGGGAGGGAGGGAGGAGAGAGAAAGAAAGAAAGAGAGAGAGAGAGAGAGAGAGAGAGAGAGAGAGTCCAGCAGGAGCAGGCCCCGATGTTACTTCTGCCTGCTCCTGTCCCCTCGGTCCTTCTTCTTCCCCACAGGGCCAAGATGGCAGTTTGCCCTGTGGGGGGGGGGGGGAAGAGTCCAGCAGGAGCAGGCCCCGATGTTACTTCTGCCTGCTCCTGTCCCCTCGGTCCTTCTTCTTCCCCACAGGGCCAAGATGGCAGTTTGCCCTGTGGGGGGGGGGGGAAGAGTCCAGCAAGAGCAGGCCCCGATGTTACTTCTGCCTGCTCCTGTCCCGTCGGTCCTTCTTCTTCCCCACAGGGCCAAGATGGCAGTTTGCCCTGTGGGGGGGGGGGGGGAAGAGTCCAGCAGGAGCAGGCCCTGATGTTACTTCTGCCTGCTCCTGTCCTCTCGGTCCTTCTTCTTCCCCACAGGGCCAAGATGGCAGTTTGCCCTGTGGGGGCGGGGGGAAGAGTCCAGCAGGAGCAGGCCCCGATGTTACTTCTGCCTGCTCCTGTCCCCTCGGTCCTTCTTCTTCCCCACAGGGCCAAGATGGCAGTTTGCCCTGTGTGTGTGGGGGGAAGAGTCCAGCAGGAGCAGGCCCCGATGTTACTTCTGCCTGCTCCTGTCCTCTCGGTCCTTCTTCTTCCCCACAGGGCCAAGATGGCAGTTTGCCCTGTGGGGGCGGGGGGAAGAGTCCAGCAGGAGCAGGCCCCGATGTTACTTCTGCCTGCTCCTGTCCCCTCGGTCCTTCTTCTTCCCCACAGGGCCAAGATGGCAGTTTGCCCTGTGTGTGGGGGGGGAAGAGTCCAGCAGGAGCAGGCCCCGATGTTACTTCTGCCTGCTCCTGTCCCCTCAGTTCTTCTTCTTCCCCACAGGGCCAAGATGGCAGTTTGCCCTGTGGGGGGGGGAAGAGTCCAGCAGGAGCAGGCCCCGATGTTACTTCTGCCTGCTCCTGTCCCCTCGGTCCTTCTTCTTCGTCCTTTTTACCCATTTGAACCCACGCAGAAATAAGCGGTACAAGCCTCTGCATTTCTATTTAGATGTGAACGCTCAGCAACACTATCAGATTGCATCCCAAATACTAAGACTCTGCATGTCTTCTCAGAAGTAAGAATTAGCACAAGCTTCTGTATGTCTGCCTAGAAGGAAGCAGGACAAGATGCTGCAAAACAAGCCTAGAAGTAAGCGGATCTGAATCGCAGGGATACCTGATGCCTGGAAATCCAACCCTCTTTGAGTTCACTGGAGTTCCTCAGTGTACCTGATTTGCTTTGCTTTTGTGAGCCAAGATATGTGGTTTCCCCAAGTTCTGGGGACTTTTAACAGTTTTATGAGGGGTTCAGCCATAATTTGCACAAATAGAGATTGGCACAAATTATGGCCACAAATTTGCATAATTTGTGCAAATTACAGCTGTAATTTGTCTGTTGTGCAAATTCGTGCAATTTATAGTTGAAATTTGCACAATTTTTAAATGAAATTTCACCCTCCAGAAATTCCACCAGCTGGGTGACCCGTTGTACACGAAGTCAGGCCAGCTGCCGGAAGATGCAACAGAGTCCAGAGGGCCGAGCTGAGAAAAGCTCATTGAGGTCCACCCCCAACTGGATTCCTCTTGCACCTCTATTGAATCGCTCAGCAGCTTACTCCTCAGCAGAGAAAAACCTCTGATCAGCAACTGATCAAAGTGGAGCTTTTCCGTGCTTAGCACTCATCGGGGGAAATATTGTATCTCCATCAGCTGCGGATCACAGGTAGAAGCTTTTCCCTGAGGGGAGAGAGTGGTGGGGAAACTAACAGGCTAGATGGGGAACTCTGACAGGGCGGAGGTGCCTCATGCCTATGATAAACCACTGTTTGGCATTTTGTCCAAAGAAGGCCACTCAGACACTGTTCCTCTGCTCCACATTCTAATCTGTGGGGAATTTTCCAAGAGGACTCCTCTGTAAAAAGCAAGCTGGGAATCCTTTCACACTGGGAAACTCCAGATAGGTAAATTACAGTAGTGCTCTTCTCTTTTTAACTCCTCCTCCTCCACACTCTCACACACAAATTTGGCAGGCCAATAATTTATAAGATACTCAGCATTATGGTGAAACCAGATCTGGGTAGTTTATGGAAATAACAGCTCAGGTTCTTTTGTGTTTCTGGGACAATAGGATGCTAGGAAACAGGAGAACCTTCACTGTTCCTTCAAGCTGTAAATGGGACCCTCCATTTTGAAAGCTTCTCAGCACATTTAATCATCATCTCATCATGCTGGAGCATCTACCAAGTGAGTCACAGTTACGGCTTAGTTCATTGGTAGACACATCAACTAAAAACGTAATAACAGTTCTTCCCTGACCAAGTGGTGGGACCAAGACCCAGCAAAGACTAAAGACTCTTGAAAGAGATACCACCTTGAAGGCCACATGTACCAGATCCTTCTTCCTGTAACAAAGTTTGATCAACAGAAGGCTAAATATGGATTTCCTTGTTCAATTGATATGTGTGTGTGTGTTGCATGGATCCAGATTTATGTTGAATTAACTGGACCAATGGCAGTGGACTCCCCATGCCATGCCCACGCCCCCAGTCCCTTGAAATGCTACCCAGACAGTCAGGAGACCCTGCTGAATGGGGTAAGCTATGGTATAGTGTGGACCCCAAAAAATTCAGGTGGAAGGAACTTCCATAAGCAGCGACCTTCTTCTTGAAGAAGGCAGATTCTGGATCCAACCCAAAGTTAGGGTGAAGCTACCACACCTGCCCAGAAGCAACCTGAGCAGGTTGCTCAGAACCAGAAGCACACCTGAGCAGAAGCAACCAAAGCTATCCATTGCAGCTGAAATCAATATCAACATGACTTTCAAACCTGGCTCTCCCCCAGTACTGATGGGCTATGGGCCTTGAATTAGTTTATGTTTTTGAAGATATTTTGATTTCAGTGTAGATTTGTGCATCCCATACACCTGATATAAAGTGCAAGTATTAAAGATCTGCTTTTCTTCTAATAATTTGTGGCGGTTTTTATTCGTTAAATTGTATATTATCTCACACCTAACAGTTATTCGACCAGCAATGCAAGATCCTCAAAACAAAAGTTCATTGAGATTTCGCATACAGATTTAATATGTAAATATATTTAAGTACAACTAATTAACTATTCAATTAGTTAAAAGTCAGATTGACTCAACTGAGCCTTTGTTTGGATAAACCACTCTCCCTCCTTTCTCCTCCTCTGGCACCCACTTCCACTTTTAAATTAATTAGGGTTCCCTATAATGTCTAAACTCAGAGAAGTCTGGTTAGTTTAAGCTCTGATTAGTAAACAATTCAGGAACAAAACCCACTATTTGATCCATGCTTGTTTGAATAAACCAGAGTTTAAACTAACCAGAGTTCTATTGAATTTGGACAAAACAGGGAATTCTGGTTAGTTTTACAAAGGAATCAAAATCTCCTTCTCACTACCGTGCCAGGGGAGGAGTGGAGACAGAACAGGCCCAAGACTCATGCTGGTTTGTGCATATCCAAACCCAATTTTATGCTATGTCTGAAAAGGACCAAAGATGAATCAGTTGATAGCCTTAGTCCAAAAGTCAAAAGACTACCATTCCCGGATGCCTGGTACAAGGGAAAGGTAGGAGCCCTTTCTTTTGGGACACCCCTGTGTGCAAAAGGAAGAGCCTATGTTGATTTCACAGCAGTGTCTCCCAGCTGTGTGGACCCCACACATCTGGATAGCATGGGTTGGAGTACTGAACCAGCAGCATCAATTCTTCAAGCCCAAGAAAGAACTTGTCGAAATCGAAAGTCTGCAACATTTTTAAAAAAATTGGTGGCACTATCGATCATCCCACAATATGCTGGATCAACACCTTTGCAAAGATTCTGATCTAACCTCCAATTTTTGGTGCTCGGGTGACAGGATGCCAAGAAAATGGCACTCACGTGCTCGGCTGGTAAAGTGCGAAGATTGCTGTATTGAG
Source organism: Elgaria multicarinata webbii (assembly GCF_023053635.1). Lineage (NCBI taxonomy): Eukaryota > Metazoa > Chordata > Lepidosauria > Squamata > Anguidae > Elgaria > Elgaria multicarinata. Next base: position 13,178,326 of record NC_086181.1, read on the forward strand.
AGAAGCCTGAGGTTTCTCTCTGGTGGTATGAAATTCATCTTGCTGAAGAATTCTGAGACCATGAGGGCTCTTTTTTCTTTGTCATTTTCAAAGAATCTCATTCTTGCCATCGGGCTAGCAGAGCGTGAGACGGCTGTGTTTTCTCTAACACGAAAACGGAAGGATTGTTCTCCGAATGGCCGAAAGTTTTTAATAGCTGGACCTCCACAACAAGCCGTATCTGTTGCTGTTGCACCCTCTGGCCGAGGCTGTGTCATGGCTGGGAAATGCTTGTGAGGACATGGGCTTTGTTTACTGCAGCCTTTTGTAAACTCATCTGGTAGCTGGTGCTGGTAAAGGAGAGAAAGAAGGTCTGTAATAGAGTCCCTCTTCCACATGGCTGCCAAGGGAAGACTATCAATGGCTACTAGTCCTGATGGCTATATGCTACCTCCAGTATCAGAGGCAGTATGCCTATGTACACCAGTTGCTGGGGAATATGGGCCAGAGAGCAGTGTTGCTTAAGGATTTCACATTGGCAGCAGTTTGGCCACTTGTGAGAACAGAATGCTGAACTAGTTGGAACCTTGGTCTGATCCACTGTGGCTCTTCTTATATGTTCTAACTTCACTGACAATCCAGCAGTCAGAGACCCAGGGCTTGACACAGTTCTTATGAACAGACCTTCTACCGTGGGGACTTTTAACACTTACGCATATTTATATCTGCCACATATTTATATCTCAGACAGGTAGAAATACCTGGTTAATGCAATCATAGAAGTATCTGGAACCAATGGAAAGTCTATGAGCCCCTGTCATATTTGATCCAAGGGGCTTTTCAATTTTATTGCTCCTCTTTCATGATATTCTATCCAAGTAGCACAGTACTAAGCTCACTGACAGGAGAAAGGTTCTGAAAAGATCTACCTTTAAAGATGGCCAAATATCATTTAAAATAAATACATTAAACAATCCAGGGCAAAGGCTTGCTCTGTAGCTGTTACCTGGGAGCTGTCTATATACCTGTACACCCCATGGTGGCTGCGCCGTTGTGCTGCGTCATATATATGATGCAGCTGCCAACTTGTGGCCACCATGGGCTTTTCCCCTGAAGCTGCATGCTATAGAAGGTCCCAACTTACCACGGCCTTTCCCTTTGCTGTGAGGTCACCACCTTCTTTCCGTCGTCTGTCGGTGGTGACCTCGCTTTGGGATCAAGCTAGGGGTGTTCTCAGGGGCAGATCGAGGATGCAGTAAGCCAAGAAGGGGGCAGGCTCAATGGCCACCAGTGCTTGGCGTCTTCAACTGGAAACCTGACACTGCCTCCTGCAATGAAGATTTAGTGTTCCCACCCCGCAGCTGCGATGCTGCGGAGTTTCAAAGGAACAAGTGGCAAAGGCAACATCATCATCATCAAGACGCAGCCCCAGTGCAGCCCTGTGATTTGAGTTCCAAGGCAGTAGTAATTTACAAGTAAGACAGAGATGTTACTTACACTTGTTCTAATGGTCACGTCTGTTGCGGAATGGTGGCTGCTAATGGTGTCCCTCAGTTCTGGATTCGATTTATATTGTTCTGGGGTGCTGGATGAATTCTGTTTGGTGAGGTCAGGCACGGAACTGTAAGGCCTCACAGACTGATTTGCAGGGGTCTCTGGGCAGTTGCCTGTCCCATGGTTCTCCTGCTGGGAGACACTTGAATAATCATCGCAAGCTACTTCTTTCTTGGGCTCTTGCTCCTCTGAAAAATGTTCGAGTGGGAAGGCAGGCCCAGGCCCAGGCCCAGAACAAACGTGCAGCTGAGTAAGTAGGAAAAAGAAAGAAACCCAAAACAAAATTAAGTTCAGGTGTGAAGGATCAGGAAAGCGGGGGTCTTGTGTGTGACAGCCCTGAGATTAGACCAGGTTTTATCAGATTTATATACACATTTTTTAACTAGTTATATAAAATATTAAGCCAATTGAGTGCTGGCAAAATGCAAAGGTGTGGTTGCTTTAATAAATTCTGCCACCACTGAGAAAGGGGCAAATGACCTTGCAATTTCATTGTACAAATCAACCCCAAAAAACAAACAAACCTCAAAACATTTTATTTTACTGTCCAGGATGGAATTCTAATTATGAACCCAGACAGCAAAATATTGCTTCTTTGGGCATATAGTGGAGAAAAGAGTGAGGGCCTGCCACATTATTTAATCTCCTTCGTTCCACAAGGAGTTCAAGGTGGTGTTTGCAGGCTAATTAGGCTGAGACTTAGTGACTTGCCCAAGGCCATTCACTGAGCAGCGATATGAACCTATGTCTCCCTAGACTAATTCCACTCTTCACTGACTACACCATACCGGCTCACATCTATGTAATTTGCAACCATGTTTAGCATGTTGGCTGTCCAACTCCATAGAGGACATAGCTTAATACATAAGGGCTGCCTCTCCAAGGTCACAAAGGTGATCTTAGAGGGAAGGGAAAGAGGGGACGTGCCAGTGAGTGAGGAGTGGAGGGCTTAATCCATATCCCCAGGCCTCCCCAGCCCCCACTCCACACACACACACACCTCAGCTAGACTGGTGAAAAAGCCCATCTAGCAAAAATACAGAATGGGAAGAGCACAGAGATGACGATTGCCTCTGCCGCGCCTTCCCTTCTACTTTGGATGGTCATAAGCCTCCAAGTTCAGAGGCTTATGGCCATCCCCATAAGTCCCCATGAGCCACTACATCCTAAGTGGCTCATATCAGGGTGTTCATCATATTCTGGATGGGGTTGCTCTCCTCCTGAAGCATCAGGTTCGTAGCTTGAGGGTTCTCCTAGACTAGAGCCATCATTTTCACTTGAATCTCATAAGGCCTCAGTGGCACAGAGTGCCTTCTACCAGCTTTGGCTGGTGTCCCAGTTATGTCCCTATCTGGACCGGGATAATGTGGCTTGAGTAGTCTGTGCTCTGGTAATCTCCAGTTTAGGTTACTGCAATGAGCTCTACATGGGGTGCCTCTGAAGACAGTTTGGAAGCCGCAATTTATGCAAAATGCAGTGGCCAAAGGTCTGAGCATATGACATTGATTCTGTCCTGCTTGCACTGGCTGGCTGTATGTTTCCAAGCCTAACTCAAGGTGCTGGTTTTGACTTATAAAGTCTTACGAGCTTTGACTGCGATATCTGATGGAACTTCTTTCCTGTTATGAACCTACCCAAACGCTATGATCAACATCTGAGCCCTCTTCTGAGGGTCTCCTCCAAAGGAGGTTTGAAGGATGGCAACGAGGGAGAGGCCATTCTCGGTAGTCCCCCCCCCACCTCCGCCAATTGTGGAATGTTCTCCCAGGAGGTCTGCCTGGTGCCAACATTATGATCTTTTCAGTGCTAGGTTAAGAGTTTCCTTTACTCCTAGGCATTTAATGGCACAGGTTGAGGCTTTTAAAATGTTCATTGTTTGTATTGTTGTACTTAACGTTGTTTCCCGCTTCAATCCAAAGGGAAAGGTGGGTAAGAAATTATTATTATTATTATTATTATTATTATTATTATTAATCAGGTCCTGGTATTTTATTGTTTTTATTAATTGTTTCAAACTGTTCTAAATTTGTGTGTGTTAAAGGTTTTATATTATGTTTTTTCATGTTGTATTTTAGGGTTAATTTTTTTGTGAACTGCCCGGAGAGCTTTGGCTGTTGGGCATTATAGAAATGTAATGAACGAATTACCTGCAATTTGCTTTCCCCCCTTCACTCCCATACCTTTTTGTCAATCTCAGGCTACCAAACAGTTTTCAGTGGGTAAATACCCACAGATCCCTTTATCCCCCATGATGAGGGCATAAAAACATAGCATTTCCCCCACAAGCTGCCTCAACCTTTCTGACACATATTGAGCCTGAGAGTGAAATGCACACAGAGTGAAATGCCCACACAGCCTGAGAGTGAAATGCAGGCAAAGCGGAGAGGCCCAAGTGGATGAGGCATCAAAGTGGCATTAAAGTTTACAGCAGCCTTGCCCAACTGCAAATTGAAACTTTACTATTCCTAAAGCGAATACTAATATTACTTATCATCTATAAGGCTGCAATAAGTGTTCAAGGTACTGTACATACTATTAGAAAGCATTTAATTGCTAAACAGAGTTGACAGACTAAGTTAGGTGGCCAAAAGCCCCCTCCAAATCTAACTCTGCTGTGAACCTTTTGGTTTCCATCAGTCCTCATCCCAACTGAGAACCAATGTGTATTGGTATTTTAGATCACTTTAACTGTAATAGCTCTGCCCAAAAGAATCTTGGGAATTAAAATTTGGTGGAGTGCTGAAAATTATCTGTTGGGAATTCACAGTCCTCCTCACAGAGCTAGAAATATAGCTCCTAGATCTTCCTAGGAAGAAGGAATGACTGTTCAAGTAGTTTGGGGTTTGAAGCATGGTCAAGATATGCCCTAAATTAGGGATGTCTGAGGCGACTGTTTGCTTTCTATTTTTAGGCAAACTGCTCTGATTTGCACTTTGTGGACGAATACATGGATAAGAGAGCCGCTATCCTTTGGATTACACACTTCTCCAAACTTTGTGGAGCAGTTCTCTGTTCAAAGAATGTACAAAGATGCAGACACATATGCATAATTTAAGGTAAAGTATACAAAAATACATATTTAACTAATTGTTTAAATGCATATTCTATGCATGTTTACATTAAAAATGTGCAGATTGCTATGGAAATGGGATACAATGGAATTATGAATAAATGCATGCAAATTTGGCATGGACTACAATAATGTGTTCATCCCTACCCTAAATGCACATTGCTGCATTTGCTCACATTCCTCCCTCTTGCCTGTGTCTGTCCAGTTCCTCTCCTCTCTCTTTTGTTACCTTTGTCTCTTCCTTCTTTTCTCATTCACGCTGTTTAAAATGTAGATTGTAAGTTCCTTGACTTATGTTACTCTGCAAAGTGCCATGTGCATTAATGGAGGTATACAAATAGTAAATCAAACAAAGATGAGAATAAAAAAGGGGTTAGATATTAACACACCAATCATGGGTATAGGCTAAGAAAGAGTCAGGTGGCTGAAGAGGATGAAGGAAAGTGAATCTGAGGTGGTTCAATAAAGGCTTGGTTCAATAAAGATAAGTACAGAGGAGGGAGGCCTAATGAATGGAAAAGGGAAAGCTGCTTTCCAGGCATAGGCACAAGGCCCAGGGATGTGAATGGAATGAAGACTGATAGCAGCTGAGCTTCGGAACTACAAAAGGAAAGTGTAAGAAGTCAAGGAAGACAAAGAAACACAGAAGCTGAAGGATTTAAAGTGAAGACACGTCCTTGCTGGGCCATCATGCAGATCATTTGGCTTTAGGAAAGACTCTCTCTCTCTCTCTCTCTCTCTCTCTCAGGATCTACACTACTGCTTATAGCAGTTTATAATGGTTTTGACAACTGTTCAGGCCCAAGACACTTTACATATACCGTTTTCAAACCGTTGTATCCAGCTTGGTGTAGATCTGGCCTTAGTCTAACAGACATTGTTGAGAGAACAATGGATACTGTCCTAAACCTCATTTATGCCACCCTGAACTCCTTGAAGGAAGGGCGGGATATTAATATTAACAAATAAAACATCTTGTAAGCAAAACATGGAGCCTAATGGAGAGCTGTAATAAGGAGCAGGCTAACATGACCGTAGCATCCCCCAGGTGATTCCTGCGTGTACCTAATTAATATAAGGCTGAGTCATGGAGGAGAGAAGGGGAACCATCAACCTGGGATGTGTAGGCATCTCTAGGCAGAATTCTTCCATTTGTTTTCCTGCTCCTGCAGAAGTCCTAATGGAGGATATATGTACGTATGTATTATTGCATTTATATCCCGCCTTTTTTCCTCCAAGGAACCCAAGGCGGCATACATAATCCTCCTCCTCTGCATTTTATCCTCGCAACAACAACCCTGTGAGGTGGGTTGGGCTGAGTGTGTGTGACTGGCCCAAAAGTCACCCAGTGGGTTTCCTTGGCCGAGTGGGGACTAGAACTCGGATCTCTCAACTCCCAGTCCAACACTTTAGCCACTACACCGCACTGGGATAATACTTTACCAGCTGAAACGTTTCTCTGTCAATCCTACCTGGGCAGAGACTGGCACCACACTTGCTCTGTTCAGCACCTTGGGCCTGGAAATCTTTATCTTCTCTCCAACAGACTCTCCCTGCAGTTCAGCCTTCTTTTCTCTCACCAGAGCCACTTTTTGGTCCTTCTTGAGACGCAGCTCCTGGAGCTGCTGCCTATTGATGACATTGTACAGAAGAGTCTTATCACAGATTCAGCTGGGGAGGAGGCCACATACTGTTTACTGTCAAGATACGATACTGAATTTCGGAAGCCCTTAATCAGTGGTGTGGGGCGGGCACCGCTGCCAGGACTCCAAAAATTCAGGCAGCTGTGTTGATCCTGATTATCAACTCTGTTCTAGAAATTTTCATCTCCATCCGGAGCAGTGAAGCAAATCGGTTTTAACTACCCAATCAAGGACAAGCCTCTCCAAAATACTTCATATTATGTCAGGGATTGCTCACAATATATTACTGCTAGGAGAAACAATTTCCCCTTAAGCTACTGTGACGATTGCACCTAAGCTCAAAGAGAATTGGGGGGGGGGGGAGCTGGCAAAATATGTTACTGTCCCTGCTATTCAAAAAGCCCTGGTGCTTCAACCCAGTGACACCACTGCCCTTAACTCCCTGAAGTTTCCCAAACATCCCCCCAAACGGTGCATGAGGTTCAATGCCAGGCAAAACCAGGCTGGCCTTGCGCCTAAGCCCAACCCATTGTTGAAGGTCAGCACTTTTACTGCAATGCCAAGTGTCTCTTTTCTCAGTGCCACATTTGGGCATGGGCTTCACCTACTCAAGAAAAGCAGGGCCAAGGGCAGAGGAGCCGGCTTGATAACATGGGCAGGGAAGCAGGGCCAAGGTAGCAATCCCAGCAGTCAGCAGGGAAGGGAGGCAAAAACACCGATGAATCTGTTAGTGTTTAACTAAAGCGAGGACTCTGACTCAGAATGTCTTTTTTCCATGTCAGGGCTTAGGCCTGGAACATGCAATATAACAATAAAGGGGAGGGAATACATGCAGCGTATGCTTCCTTTCACTATCATGATCAGGCCTACATAACTGGAGGGAAACTTCCAGAGCACAGAATGTTTCTTTTAGACAGACATGTGTCATCCGCCATTTTAGAAACTAAGCATTCTCATTGTGAGAATTTAGGGCAAGAATGTTAAATCTCAGGGCTGCAGGCCCAATCTGGCCCACCTGGAACCCAGTTCCACTCTCAAGGGTTCTTCAGAAGGTCCCACCTTCTTTCCACCAGACTGCTGATCGCTTGTGGTTTCCCAACTTTTGCACAGTTCTTCCCCCATTCTAAAAGTTTGAAATGCCTCTCGTAAAGCGTACTTACTGGCAGTAAGAACTTTAAGCTAAAGTGAGCTGATATTTTGCCCTCACCTCTCTTGCCTTTGACACCCCCTGATCTAAGGGATAGATGTCATAGTCTATGGCTCTCAGAGAGGGGAGAGGGTTCAGGATCACCCAATGAAGCTAACTGGCAAAGAGCACGGGACTGATAGATGTTACAATGCATCAATTACCCATGGAATTCATTACCACAAGAAGTGGCCAGGAGAATAGATGGCTTTCCAAAAGAGTTTAAACAAATTCACAGCGGTCACCTCTATCATTGACTAGTAGCCATGACAGCCCAATGGAGCCTCAGAGATGCAGTTTACTTCTGAATGCCAGAGGCTGGGGACAAACGGCAGGAGAAGGCCATCACTTTTATGTCCTGCTTGTCAGCAGCCAGAGACATCTGGCAATGACTGCTGCTAAAATCAGGGTGCTGGTCTAGACCAACCTTCCCCAACCCGGTACCCTCCAAATGTGTCAGACTACAACTCCCATAATTCCCAGCCAGCTCCCATAATTCCTTGGAGGGTCCCAGGTTGGGGAACTCGGGCCTAGATGGACCTCTGTACTTCAGACTCCACCTGGTTACGTCGGTCTTTCCATCTTCCTAGAGAACCATGGTTCTGGTTGTGTTTTGGAGGGGACTAGGGGTCTCTAACAGAGAATTCTAAGCACTTCAACAAACAGCAATTCCCATATTCTTCAGGGGGAAACCGCAATAGTGTAGAAATAGGAAGTCCACAAGTTTGTGGTGTAGATGGCCATTATGGACAGTCCACAACAGCTGTCAACAATTGTTGGTTTGGCTTACTAGCCAGACATAATTTGTAGTTGCAGTGGCCCTGCCTTTCCTCAAAATCCTCTGTGTGTGTCAAAGAAGTTAGGAAATTGGAGAGCCTCTCCTGTCTGACTGAGCTTTGAACAAGCAGAGGCAGGACAAGCCCACATCCTCCTTTTGGCTACTCCAAAGCTCAGCATATGAGAGATCCCCTTCCTCCTGAGTTGGGCACAGGAGGAGGAAGTGGGTTTCTCATGAGGAACAGGGACACTTGCCTGGCAGGTGGAATTTTGGAGGCCTAGTCGACCACATTATCAGTGTCACTGGGTGTGGGGGCAGAGAGAAAGAGGGGCAGCAGGAACACTGTAGACTCTTCAGATGGTGACTCCAAAATGATGGAGCTAAGGCTGCTTAAGGCTCTGCCTTCCCTTCCCCTAGATTGTAAGCCTATGCGGCAGGGCCTTGCTATTTACTGTTTTACCATGTACATTGATGGTGCTATATAAATAAATAATAATTATAATAATAATAATACTGCATGAGTTGTCTTACGAGCACTGGACAAAACCAATACTCGGGGAGATGAGAGGGAGAGCAGGGTGATTCCTGCTGAAGGAACCCTGCTGAAGGCCTCCCTCATGAAGACTGCTCCTCCCTTGGCTGTCACCACCAGCAAGCTGTGTGTCTGGATGGCAAGCCATCTGGACACACACATACACAGTCTTTGTCAGGAACAAAACCTTAGGGCAGAGGTGAAGAACATCTTTCAGCCCAAGGGCCAATTCTATTTCAGAGAAGCATTTCAGTGGTGGACAGGGCTGAAGGCAAAAGGTGTGGGGTCAAAATGCCAAAATTACCCAATTTCAAGACTGGATTACTGCAATGTGCTCTATACAAGGCTGCCTTTAAGGCTGCTCTCTGGAAGCTGGAGCTAGTGCAGAACACAGCAGCTTGGCTGCTGTCAGGAGTTGCCCCTTTCCAGCATGTAACTCCTTTGCTGAGGGAACTGTGCTGCCTGCCTATTGGCTACCGGGCCAGGTTTAAGGTTTTGGGACTAGTATACAAAGCCCTAAACAACTGGGGACCAGGATTCCTGAGAGAGTGCCTTCTCCCTTACCAACCTGCCTAGTCACTGAGGCCATTAGAGAGCATGCTCCTGGTGGTTCCACATGGACCTATGGGACGATTGCAATACACCAGGAGAAGAGCCTTTAATGTGGTGGCCTCTTGTCTTTGGAACTCCCTGCCCCTTGAGGTCAGGCAGGGGCCAACAGTGTGCTGCTTCCAGCACCTCCTGAAAACAGCTCTTTTCCGGGAAACATTCCGCAACTGACCAGCCACCATTTTTATTGGTACTTGGTTTTAAAATAAAGAATTTTAATTGGCTGTTTTAATCGTTTGATCCTTTTACTGTTTTATTCCTATGTTCACCACTCCAGAATCTATTTCAGATATGGAGCGGTACATAAATATTGGAAATAAATAAATAAAAATACTCAAGGGACAAGCATATATTAGTGTGAAGCTCTTCCTACCAGGAACTAAGCCTTACGAAAGGCATTTCAACATTTTAGAACTGGGGTTGGGGGTTGGAATTGCACAAAAGCTGGAAAACTACCAAGTAATCGGTGGTTGGGGGAAAGGGGCATGGCCATTTGGGGAATTCTGGAGGGCCAGATTGAAGGGCCAGATTTTGGGGGGGGGGGGGCTGGGCCTGAAGTTCTACATCCCTGCCTTAGGGATTGCCATAAAGAATTGAGAAAAAAAGACTACAATTGTTGGGTTCAGGGCTGGTTGGCATTTTTGGAAGGTTGTGCTGTGGGACTAGAACTGCTGCAGTTCTCATTAAATACTTGCCCAACCTATACACTGAGTGAACCGATATGGCTGCAAAGACAATGTAAGTCTCCAGCATTCTGACCTCCAAAAGAAACTGAACCCAGTAAAGGTTGCTCTAAACTCAAGAGAGAATGAACTGCTACTTAGCGGAACTGTTAGGGCCCATGGCTAAGGGACGATAAACTGGGCTTTACAATAGTTTTCTTTTATTTAAGGAGGGTAAAGTCCAAGAAATGCTCTTTCTCACCTGGCATACTCCTCACGTGCTCTGGAAGCTGCTGTTTCTTGGAAGAGTGAATTATTGTGTTGGAAAAACTTATCATATCTGCCCGAATCAGAACCGGGGTAAATTCGGCGGTAGCCTCCTGCGTTTATTTCCTCATATTTTTCTGCTTGCTGAAGCCAAGCCGCTTGGCAGCTCTTGAATTCCTCGGCCCTGATAAAATCACCCAAGTAAAACTGTTCACAACCCCCAGAGAAAATGTCCACCATGGCAGATCTTTCTATTTCATTTCTATGCTGCCATTTCACGCCTTAAGTCAGATCTGCTTAGCTCGACATGCTGGGGCAAAAACTTCATCGGAGAATTTTTAAACAAAGTTCAGAGATATAAATACCATACAGAGCAGCCTTGTATCTTGTTGTACTTACTTGTTAGATACAGAAAGCTCTGATGCATGCAAACTGGAGTTTGTGGAGCTTAGTCCCTCTCCCTATTGCCCCCTCCCTGGGGAAGACAAGACTAGGGGGAAGAAATGGCCCAGATTGGCCCACCCTGGCAGGAGATTCTCTGTAAAATGAGAGCTCAGTCCCCTTGCTCATTCTTATTTCCTTCATAGGAAACAATAAGACAGATAGAAGAGAAATAGGATGCTGCCAAAACTCAATGGCTCACTTTTTGGTCACTCCGAGGAGTCCTACCCATAGATGAGTGGGGACCTTAGCGCATCAATGACAGTTGGACAACAGTAAGTGGGAGCCATAGCAGAGCTCACTTACACTCTGGGTGTTTATCATCCAACCTGATAATTTATTCTTTCTTTATACATCCAGACTGCTGAGGAACCCCAGCTCAGACAGTGGATAAAAGAAGAGCTGCAGGTTTTTGGACAAAATGCTCCACGCTCTTAACATTTACACTGGGGGCATGCTCAAAAGTTTGAATACAGGATTCATGGTGTACACATTTCTGCACCAACTAGTTCTGTTCTGTGCTGAGCACACTGCATTGCTTACTGAAATGGCGAGCTTCCTCTGGCTGTACTCCCTATCTTTGCAGAATGCTGTGAAGCTCTCTTACATTGCCTAGAAAATCAGGAGCAGAGACAAAAAAAAAAGGTGATGTTCTGGCCCTGACATGATGTTCTGAATGACTAAACAAATCACTCTCTACTGCACAACTATTCACACAGGCAACTAAAACATCGTGGACCGGTGCTTGGTCTTCTAGCACTAGTTAGACACTTCCAGTTCTAATGTGCAATTTCTTTTATCAGAAGCTTAAGCTGCCTATTTTGCACCCTCATCTCAAGGGGTCCTATTCTGTCCCCCTTCCCACACAGTACATTCCAAAAAAGTTATTGGGGTCGGGCACAATTGCACAAATTTAGCATGATTTTAGGAGAAAAATAAATCAATTAAAATCCCCAAGTCTTCCTTTCTCGGAGGAGAATGCACATATGTATGAGATAACAAGTCGTACTGGTACAGATTCGTACCAAGGTAAAGAAGGACAAAAACAAAATAAAATGGGAGCACGGCAATAGGGCTGGCCTAGTAACAGCATTAAGTCTGTGAACAGCATGCTCTCCCAAATACATACATTAATGAATTGATTTTCATGTGCCCCATTTTGAAAAACACATGTGCCTGTTTTGAGATCCTGTCTGCTTTTGTAAATCTTAGCTACTGCTGTTATACAAAAAGCAGCTTTCTTATATCTTAGCTACTGCTGTTGTACAAAAATCAAGTTGTTAAGGCAGGAACTGTATGCGCCAATATACATGCAGCTGCAGCCAAAACCAATGATGTGGATCATGGTGGGGAAATGCACAGTGTTGTGACATTGGGGTATGGATACCAGACATTAAGGAAGCTGTATTATTATGGAAGGGTAGGGGTGGTCTAGCTAAGCGGCTCCTTTTTCAGCAACAGCCAAATAGATATCATAACATCTAGTTCTGGCCTAAGTGGCCAGACAATGTGATGGTTCATTGGCGCTTTGCTAATTTCACTCTGTCTAATTGAATCCATCTCTATAATGCCTGTTTAATGAGGCCTATGGAAGGTTGCATTAAAATATAGCAATTTATTATTTGTATGTTCCATATAAAAAAAACCCACCAAAGATGCAAATTAGAGATGTTTTGCAGGAGTCTTAAAAATGCTAATCTACATAGTCCTCGAAAGCAGCAGAAAGGTTGGGAAAGCTCATACCTGGCCTCTCGATTACGGCATTGCTTGAGGAGTCTCTCCTTCCCTCGCCGCTTCTCTTCTTCCAAGACTTTCCGTTTATCACATGCTCCCAGGTTGATCAGCACCAGAGTGTCATACAAGAGTTGGTCTTTCACTTCTTTGTCCAGCCATGAATCGGTACTGAAACTTGGCGAATGATTCACCTGGAATATCAGGAATCAAACCTGTTTGCCTTTGTTACAAACTGAAATATTAAAATTCCTGAGAGAAGAAGAGCACTGGAAGTTCACAGACACATTCACAGGGGAAGTACGCTGAAGTCAGCATTTTAAACTTCCAGTACTGAAGGCCGTGCATGGACTTGCTAGAGCCTTCTGGGCACATCTAGATTTCCACGATTATCAACAACAATCATAAAATGAGAGAGACATCCTTTGTGGCTGCTCCTTAGTTATGACAATCCACTGTCCTAAAATTCTACCAAAATTCTAGTATGACAATCTTCCCGAAACACTGAATTTAATTATTACATTTCTATGCCAACCTCCCTTCAAGTTGTTCAGAGAGGACTGGAGGATCTTCCTATTTTACAGTTGGCATTGAGGGTCTCTTAGCTGGAACTATAATAACTCTGTTAGATTCTTGCGCGGGAATTCTCGCATTATTTACAGATTTTTACTAGTAGTAACTACTAACTTGGTTTTGTAATTAGATTTTGATGGGGAAAGCCAGACAGGTATAGAGTAATTTAAGTTCAATTTAGAAGACTGGGGCCTTGAATTGAATTTGGATAAAACAGTTATTAGGGGCAGACTATTACAAAATTGTGATTTATACAGATGAAAAATGGTAGAATCTGAAGGTTCAAAATACCATGTGAATTTAAAGAAATTGAAAATATTAAATGTTAATCAAAGATTTGCTTTTATTTAACAAAACAGGAGATATGGTCATTTCCATGGGTAACCAAAACAAACTTTTGGTCATTTAACAAAATAATAATAATCCCATGAGTGTTGAAGAATTATATATTGTACTAAACAACAGCATTCAGAGAGGACAGTTGCTGTTAAACTAGAGAAAATTAGATTAATCTCACGAAGAAGAAAATTTTAATCATAGTGAAAGTATCTTCATATTTTTGTTTAAATGTTGCAATATATATCAAATTGTACAAACGCTTTTATGTCTAAATTTGTATATTAACAATGGAAATATTTTGCAAATTTATTTTCTTTTATATGGTATTTATGTACTTTTAATTATGGTAAAAACATTCATAAACAATATATTTGAAATAATGTCACATATTTTAATAGCTAATTTTATTCTGTTGGCTTTATTCTATTGTTTTCTAATATTGACATCTCCCTGATCCCTCAGCATGCTTAGAAAAAGAAATAAATAAGAAGAAAACTATGGACTGTGTCTAATGTTAGTCTTACCTAGAAGAGACCCATTAAATGGAATGAGACTTAAGTTAGACTAACACTGGAGTCAACGCAAAGCAAATCAGCAGCTAAAACAGGTTTAAGGTAAAGAAAGAGAAATACTTTTGCATCCAATGTTTAACCAGCCTATGAAACTTGCCACCACAGGGCATTATGAGGACAGCTAGATTAAAGAGCTTGGATTAAATCATTATATGGCTAAATCCATGAGTGGCTACCAGTCATGACAGCTGAAAGTACAGCTTCTGTTTCTAGAGGGAGGACATCCATCAGAGTACCACATATTGAGAATTAAGAATAGGCAATTACTATTTTCATCATGGTTGTGAACTTATCGGTGGAATCTGACCAGCCACTGTTAGCAGGCAAGGGAAAGATGAGCTAACTAGATAAACCATTGCTGTGACCCAATTTGCCACATTTTCATGTTTTTAACCCTCCAAGAAGATTTGTTTGTGCAACCAATGGACTGTCCTCCCAAATGGAACTCCAATGTACAAGGGCGTCTTTGATTTAAAACAACAACAAACAAACATTCCCTGTAGTCTAACGCCCTCTGCTGGGTATCCAGGCAATTGGAAGAGTTGCCACAGGGCACAACATTGCTGAGGCAACCAACCAACCGAGGAAGGGAGGAGGTCAAAGCGGGTTTTAACAAAGGAATCCCGGAATAGCAACTGTCTTTACCTCCAAAGGACAGGCAGAGACAAAGAGGGGGAAGTTTCTAAGTCTAGGACAGGGGCCATTTGCCTTGTAGGAACATACCTCAAGCAACCATGGTTTGAGTTTTCGATCCAGTAAAATATCAAACCCCAGAATCTCAAAGCAAGCGCTCCACATGGTGTGATTGGGGAAACAAGTGAGATAGTTATGCCTGATGATCGGATGGGCTGATACCAGCGTTTTGATCACAACGTCGTCAATGTCCTTCCATATCTGTTCCGTTTCATAGCCATTTTCCTCCATGTACTTATTAAAGGTGGAGAGCTTCCTTAATAAGGAAGAGAGCAATAGTGAGACAATATACTTGAAGGGCTTCCATTCCCCCCGCCCCAGGCTGCTTTAAGCACAGAGATGTTCGAACTCAAGGGCAGCCATCAGCTAAGGCCACATGCAGACTAATTAGTTCATGCACATCCTTCTATTTTACATGAATTAATCCAGAACAGAACATGAATTAATCCAGAATCCATAATTCTGCAATTGCAGCCACTAAGGGATGCTTCCAGACAGAGGGCACCTAGCGTTAGTAATCAGAACGCATTGTACAGATGTTCCATCTTTTTCTCCTTAATGGTCTTAATGTATTAAGAGAAAAGAGAGAAGAAGCAGTAAGAAAATACAGGAAGGTTATGAACAGAAGATAATGAAGCCCCTGTAAATGTCATAGAATCATAGAATAGTAAAGTTGGAAAGGGCCTATAAAGCCATCAGGTCCAACCCCAATGTCTGTGAATGAGGCAGGGTGATGATGCTATAAAAGCCTCATCTAGAAGCACCCTAAAACCGCCCAGAGAGCCCTGGCTATGGGAGCAGTATATAAGTGCAATAAATAAATAAATAAATAAAATGCAAATTTCCACAACAGCTAGAAGCCCAGGTAACGAAAGAGTAGGAAAGCCACCTCCCAATGGTGGTATTTAATCATCCAGATTAAAGACTAGATTATTGCAATGGGGCTAGGTGAGGAACTGAAAGAACTAATATGCATTGCGATCTCGATGCGGATCTTGCAGACTTCCCCAAGAAAAAAGAACTACAGCGCATAGTTAATCTATGGAATTCAACTACCACTACCACAAGATGTAGTGATGGCCGCCAAATTGGATGGCTTTAAAAGGGGCTTAGTTAAATCCTGGAGAAGAAGGCTATCAATGGTTACTAGTCTTGATAGCTATGTGCTACCTCCAGTAGCACAGGCAGTAAGCCTATGTACAACAGTTTCTGGGAAACATGGTCAAGAGGGTGTTATTGTAGTCAGGTCCTGTTTGTGGGTTCCTGATCAACACCTGGTTGGCTCCAGTGTGAACAGAATGCTGGACTAGATAGATCTGTGGTCTGAACCAGCATCGCTCTTGTTATGGTCCTACATTGTTAGTCAGTTTGATAGATAGGCAGGTAGACAGATAGACAGTTGAAAGACCACAATCTGAATTATAAAGGAGATGTATCAACAGAGAACAGAGGCACCTGGGACCATGGCTATTCCACAGGGGAATAAGATAAAGCTATGGGAAGCACTTCACATCTCTCATGGACCTTGGCACAGAGGGGTGGCGAAAGACACAGGCTGGGAGCATTTGAGGCTGGTGGGGCAGTGAATCTGCTCCAGGTTTCAGTCAGAACCACTCAGAATCCCAAAGGAGCTATCCAAGCTGCTGAACCCAATGGATTCAGTATCTTGGGTAGCTCCTTTAGAGTTCTGAGTGGTCCTGACTGAAACACAGAATGAATTCACTGCCTTACAGAAATAGGAGCCCCCAGCATCCACTGGCTGGGAGTGAAATGACATTGCTAAGGCCACACATGAAAGTGTCATGAAACCCCTTGTGAGTGCCTGAGGCTGTTGGGGCACTACGAAAGGGTTCCCTGGAACCCAAGCGGAACCTGTACTTGACTACAGTAAAAGCCATAGATTTTTATTTGATGCACATTACCTAAAAGCTTTGAAAGTTGAACTTTAAAGCCATCTTTCTCCCTGGCCAACGACTAATATTACAAGGGCAGAGAGTGAGCAGACAGTGATCTGAGGGGTGGGGTGGGGGGAGAGAATCAAAGTACTGAGAGTGATCTCTTTAGTTTGGAGTTACAGGAACATCTGCTTTAGTAACTCCTCCCCCTTGTTTACTTGATCTGCCCCATTGCAGCCCCCATCTTTGGCCAGCACCACTGCACTGCAGGAGTGAGGCTGCACTGCTGGCATCTGACCCGTTTAAGGAGGGGGGGGAGCGCAATAATACTAAGGAAAACAACCCAAAGCCAACCAAGCCTTTGCCGCAGTGGGCAGAACACTGCGGAATAGCAGCAGCCTAACACAGTGTTTGTGGTCACCAGTAAAGCCAGGAAGAACTGGGGGTGGGGGTGGGGGTGGGGAGGGGAACCTGAGGCGACAATAATTAGATCGAACTGACCGTTCTGTGCAAGATTTAGAGAGGTGGCTAATTACACCCACCGAAAACAATAAAACAGAGGGCTGCAATCCAGCAATTCCATTTGCAACAAATTCATTTGTATTTCCTTTAGGGGGGGATAAATCCGGGCTCTTCTCGCCTGCTCCAGGCCCCCTGCTGTTCCTCATCTGAGCTTTTTAAATGATTTATTTTGCCTAATGATGGAGAATGCGCCACGTGCCAGCTGAATTTAGAGAAATGTTTCCGAAACACGTATGAAATGGCCGTAAAGATTCATGAGAGCGAGCCTGGCAGCGTCCCCCCAGCTGTGATTATTCGGGGAAAACATTCTGTACCTCTTGCTACCAGAGTCTTCGTCTCGTACAAAATTAGCACTGTGCTTGTTAATTGAATAATTAGTCAGGTGCATACAGACGTCGTCCTGTAAATAATTAAACAAACAAGCAGGTTATGGGGCTTGAGAGATTTCAGCCTCCCTTATGCTCCTTTTTGGGGATGGGGGGGGGGGGGGAGAGAAGCACCTATACTTCATGAAAAGCTTTTATAGATTGGATGGCCTTTAGATCCGTTTCAGGTCTATCATTCTATGAACATGACATTGCTTTCCTTAAATAACTTATTCTTTTTTAAAAAAAAACATTTTATTTTATTTTATTTTATTTAAGGTGTTACAAAAGGGGGAATAAAAAAAAAGATGAATACAAACAATCCCCTAACAATTATTATCAATCCATTGATATCTATAAATGTAACTAAATAACTTATTCTGACTGTAGAATATCCAGTACACAAAGGTGACTCCCTTGTACCTCTCCGGTGTGCAAAGTGGGTGGAGTGAGGGAAACGACTTGCTATTTCTGCACTCTAAGTTCTAAACTATGCAAAGAAAACAATGTCAGGTTCCTAGAATCATAGATCTGAAAGATGTATCAATCCACACAGGGCATATTGTAAGGCAAGGTGCTCAGAGCAAAACTAAACTCTAACTTTCTCTCTCTCTCTCCACTTCCTGCTCCATAGCAACGTTGATGGCTGTCTGGTTCATGTTCTGTTCTGAAAACAAGGAAAGTCAGAGCGGACCATTTTAATCGAACCACAGACAGCTGGGCATTACCAAAAATTGGCTGTGGGCTCAGATTTCCTTACACTCTTCAGGACTTAGCTATATGATTGACCCAACAATTTGTAACAGAACACAAACACACATTTAGAACCTTACAGGGGCAAAAGCAAATGGAGGGGGCATGATTTGGAGCAGAGAAGTGGTGGGCAAGGAAAGGGTTAAGCACACCCTCCCCTCCATTGCTTCTCTGTTCCCAATTGCATCTCCCAAAAGATATTTTGTCTTCTAAAAAAAAAAAGACCCTGAAAAACTAACATAACAAATAAAATAACCTTTTAGGGCTTTTCTACACAAGACTGTTAATTCACTGCATCTACTTTTGGTTTCATTTGCAGAATTGAGATCTGAGCATGACACAAGGAGAATTTCCATACCTGCTTTTCTGCTACATAAACTCTAGGGGCACTGTGGTATAGTGGAATAGTGCAAATACACAAGTAGAAATGTTTTCTTTCACCCTCAGAAATAATACCCCATTTCCCGTGCTCTAAAAAGACTCATTGGAAGTGCTGTTTACAAACAGAAGCAAAATTGGAGAGTCACAAAATCACCCAAAGGCCCATAAACAACTGTGAGCAGGAAAGAGCGCAATAAATGCCTCATTTAGGAAATCTCACAGTTAGCCCAGAAAGCAGAGGTTTCTGTGTAGGCCCCAAATAGAGATATTCCAGCATTCCAGATAGAGGAATGCTGCATAAAAACCTGCCTCATATTTTCAGGTTTTGATTTTGGTTTTGTCAAACCAGTGATGTGAGTAGCTCATATGTCAATGCACAGCTTCAGTGATAGAAGAAGAACTGCATTTCCCCTGATACTGCAAGTTGGTCATTAATCCTTGGGAAATGTTAAGAAACCATAGGGGAGGGCAACTTGTGGCCCAGATCAGACCTAACCAGGATAGGCAATGGTGAGGGATCATGTGTGTAGTGGCCCTCCAGATGTTTTGGGCTACAAGTGTGTGTCCCCCTTCACTAGATGAATGGTTTGGCATGAACCAAAAGCCATCAATATTCTAGCATGCCAGTTATGTTATGTAACAGGATTCTAGCTTTACTCACCAAGTTGCTGTGTGAAGGGTCTGAGTAGGCAGATGTTGCAAAGCGTGCCAGACCCTCCTTATAAACAAATACTCGTAGAGGTTCACATGATGTCACCAGCACATAAACCCGGAGATCAAACTTGAACCCATCAATAATAAAAGGCTTGGGGAAAAGAAGAAAAATGCTTAATTAAACACCAAAGGGGCAGAAGTATTTCGCTAAATCTGGAGAGTGCAACATCACCAAGAAACCACATGCAAGCCATTATACCAGCATTCCAGAGTTTTTACTGATTTCCTATAGCCTACTGGGTAGGAATCCACAGGTGGCTTTTTCCTGCTTCTCAACTTGTTGCCTATTGTGCCCCCTTCCTTCAGCCCCCTTTCTTCTTGAATCCCCATCCCCACTCTTTTTCACATTGACAGCATACTGACAGCTCCTCCTGTCTCTAGGTGCTGTATGTAAGTTTCCCAGTTCAAGTGCTTCTCTCACTGGGGCTGTTGTTGTTGAACCGTGGGTTAGGGTGTTCTCTGAACCCAGGACATTTTCTGCAGGATGGCTTATTAACCCTGCAGTATGGCTTGTTAATCTGAACAACCCAACAACCCTGAAAAACCCAACACAAAACCTTATGTTCTCAAGGTAGTTTGTTCTAGAAAAATAAGCCACACTCATAAGCCACAAGCCGCCTGGTGGAAAATGTCCTGGGCTCAGACAACACAGTAATCCATGATTCAACAAACAACCCACAGTTCAACAACAACGTAAACTCAACCACTGAGTATGGTTTAGCATGTTGTGCAAACCCAGTCATTTTAACTTCAGCAGCCATCAACATCCTTTGACTAAATAACCCTTCCCCCTCAGTAGCAAAATGTTTGTGAACATCTGCAAAATTGCAAACAACAGTGACTGGAGGGCATCACAGGTGAACCCAGTCAGCCTATTTTAAGACTAATACAAGGGGTTACCTTTGAGATATACAGCTGGCAGATCATATCCTCCCCAGGTTTGATATCTTTTACAGTTCTTGTAATGAAAATACCTCTGCCTTGACAGCCAGAGTCTGGTTTACAGATGTAGGTCTTATGTTTTTTCGATCTGCTGAAGGCCTGCAATTCTCCATAGCTGGCAGCCATGAAGAGGAAAGGAAAAAGAGATCCTTACATGATATATACCTGAACAGTGGCATAACGAGAATCCAAGATAAACTAGTAATGGTCATGGGAAGTAGCTCTGATATCATCATCAACCCAGACTCAGTTTAAGAAAGAGAGAGAGAGAGAGAGATTCAGAGGAGACCTGTGCCACCAATCACACAGACCTTGATTCTACCACCCTTTCTCCTCAGGGTACCCATCAGGGACATAATGAACAGATTGTTTATGGGAAGGTGGCATTCTCAGAAAGACACAATGGATAAAATGGTCATGCTCTACTGGAGGAATTGTCCTCTGAGGAGGAGCTAGAGCTCCCAGAGACAACCAACACCAAGAAGCCACCTATGGCAGGAGTCCTGGGGGAGCCTGTGCCCTCACGGGAGATGACCATGGTTCCATCCCCACAAGAGGAGGGGAGTTCTGCTTCTAAGGCGGACGCTGGGCAACCACCTAGCCCCTGAAAGTGGCATCACCTCAAAAGGCAGGACAGTAGGACTCTTTTAAGGAGAAGTGCTCAAATAAAATGAAGAACTTCTCAAGGGGAAGGGCCTCCTAGAGAAATGCCTGTGAGAAACTGCAGCTGGGCCCGTGAAGGGCTAAGGAAGTTCTGACAATAGAGGCCTATAGTATCAGTCTAGCCATTGCTGGAAACAGTGTCTTCTACCAGCTCCAGTGCTTTGTACCTCTGTCCTTGCTCCATGATCAAATCTTTGGGCTGCTGATCTTGAACTCCTGCTTGACTCTACTTCTTGGACTACATATTGTATCTGTCTGATTATCTGTGTTTTGACCTTGGTTGCTCCTCAGACTTCGCTTTTAGAACTTTTCCTCTTGCCTGGTAAAACTGTACCTTTGACCGCTGCCTGTTTATTGATTGGCTTTTGAATAGCCCCTTAGTTTAACTTGATGCTGAGCCTGATCCAGCCACAGCAGGACAAAAATGAATTTTGACCATTTGTGTGAAAGACCTCTTTCTCTCCAATTTTGCTTGCCTCTCCCACCCCCTCTCAATTCTGTGCCCACCTGGTTTTGTGCCCACCTTCTGCATGAAGAGGAAAAACCAGAATGTAAGGATTTTAGCAAGACTCACTCAGCAGGAAGACACCAGGTCCTGGGAAAGAAGTTAAATTCCTTTGGGAAAAGCTTTAGCATCCTGCCCATGTTCCTGGCCAGAAGGTCCTTCCTACAGATTTCAGACATCCCAGGAAAATGATTTATTTTCTAAAAAAAGAAGAAGTCAAAGACAAATTCCTAAGTGCTGCCTAAGCATTCAGATCTTTTTCATGAATCAAAAAAAGGGTAGGTGTTTTAAATCCACCTCAGGCTGACAACAATACCTGATAAGTTTTCATTTCCATTACCCGATCCAGTGAAACAGAATAATCAGTCCAGTACAGGGTCCAGTCATCAACCTCACTGGCCTCCCGGAGGCCACATGTCCTAGCAGCCCGACGCACTGCACCATAGGAGGAGAGATGGCTTATATCAGCATTTAGATAGGCAGGACTGGGAGGGAAGTGATCAGTGGAGGCTGGTGGCTCCTATTTCAGTGGGTCAGTGCATCCACTCCAGGCTTCAGTCAGAACTCTAAAGGAGCTATCCTACTGCCAAAATGGGTTCAGCACCTTGAATAGCTCCTTTAGAGTTCTGACTGAATCCCACAGCAGATTCACTGTTCCACTGAAATAGGAGCCACCAGTCTCAACTGCTTTAATGCATCTCCCTAAGTTGAGCATCATAACATCAATGGTACATTAAGTTGTATGTTTTTAAGTGCATGGAATTAATGGAACAGATAATCATTTGCTTTAGCCTGGCAGGTGCAAAGCTACAGTTGGTGGACATGTATTATTATTTCCTCTGAAACATTCTTATCTTCAGATTGCTACCCTGAATAATGATAGTTCAAAAATTAATGTGTATGTGTTTTTTAACCGGCATTTTAGGACCCAAACCATATTTTCAACTGTAAGCATAAGGTCTAGAACCTTATTTTTGTTTTGTTTTTAAACAAAAGCCTGGCTTCTCAATTTTCTGATTATAATGAAGAGATACATAAAGGTTGCTTCCTCATGCAAATAGAGTCCCCCCCCCCACTGTTTTCCAGAACTGATTGAGAAATAAGGCCAACTTCTTCTTTCACAATTGAGGACCAAAAAAAAATACTTACCACTCTCGTATTTGCAGTTGTTCAGATTTATCACTAGTCATCTGGAAAACATAAAAAGAAGAAGAAAGACAGAGGCAGACAGGCAAAACCAATTCATGGTTTTACTGCAAAGCACCTGAGAACCTTCTGGATCTACTTTCTAAGATTTAAGTCTTTGCCTCCATCCAAATATGGACACTTGGACACTGCAGAGGTTGTTTGAATCCCACCTCAGTCATGGATTCACTGCATGCCCTTTGGTAGATCACTCTACCTTTCCATGTACCTTATGGGACTATTGTGAAAATCAATACTGAAATGCTACCTATTTATTACTATTAATAATATTCTTTTAGTGCAAAAGAAAAAACACTTTTCAGAGAGCGGAATGACACATTATCTTGGCAGGAGTTCACACTAAGGCAGAGTAGGGCATTTGCAAGAGGGATGCCTTTATCACACCAGCATTATACTGTGCAATCACTGCGAATTGCATGCAAAGGACTCCGAAGTTTTCCAGCTTATAATCTGCTTTTATTGTGAAGTACTCCCATGCATCCTGCTTTAATTGTGCTATAAAGGCAAAAGACTTGCCGTATTTTGATACTAGTTTTCAAGCGTATCATCCGAGCGGCCACTGGAGCACAGGAGCAGGATTTGAAGAAAAATTAAACAAATGCTCACATCTGCATAAGCTTTAAAGATAAAGATATCAAAATTGGCACAGTAATAGACATTAAAGAGAGCTTTCAGCATACCAAATTTGAATCGGATTGGGTCATCTGTTGATTTTTTATGATTTTTTTACATTTCCCCCCTTAAACCCAAAGGATCTTGCCGCCCGGTAGCAACAACAACAACAACAATGCCGACAGCTTAGTGCTGTAGGGGGTAATTCGAGGGGAAAAGGTACGTGGGATGAAGCTCAGAATCAGCAGGTGGAAAGGGTGATTATCCCCTGCCATGCCTCCGGATTCTTGCCTGCAACTCTTCCACGAGACCTCTCCTTCTTAACTGTTCTTCCTTCTGGTTTTAGAGCCCAGCTGGGGAAAACTGTTGGAGGTGAAAATTGGTGGGACTGAGAATGGGAGTATGTACTCTACTGCTCTGATGTTGATTGAAATTAATGTACCTCTGATTTCTGTTGCTTTGATAGACTGTGAATCTAATTGGTTTACATTATAGCATTTTGATGTTGGTGTACATTTTGCTAATTATTTCTTAGTGATTTGGCTTAGTCAGTGAAGGGCATATTAGCTAATATGGGTTTTCATATGCTTAGGGAAATGTTAATTGTAATATCTTTGTTAGCTTGCTATTGTGGATATAATATTATATTATGAAATATGTTTGATGTATTTATGGATCTATATGGTTTTTGTTGTACCTGTATGTTAATAGTATGTTTTTCTCTTAATGTGAGCCACTTTGGCTATAAATTGGAGTGGGGGTTGGGACAGCATACAAATAACATGATGATTATGAATATTTTGTACCTGAGAAAATGTAATCCTTTCCCCCATTTGGACATCCACTGCTATTGTGTTTCTTATGTGGGATGTGGTTTTACACGTGTTACAGGCACCTTTTGAATATTTCCTGGCATTCTTGGTGAAGAATAAACCGATCTCTTGGTTCAGGGCTGTGCATTCTTTATAGAGGCTCCCATCCGACTTCATTACATGTGGATGTAATATTGCACCCTGTTGCTGGATGATGACTTGTGTGGGAGAATCACACACAGGATAAAGCACGTGCTAATGCTACAAGTCTCTCTTGTGCTCCTGTACACATGCACGTGCTACGGTGCATGTGTACTAAGGACTTATTTATTTAATTCTACTTTTATTCATTCTTTCCCCTCACCTGTGTTAGGCTCATAATCCATGCTTATAACATTTAACTCTAAATATATTTAGAAATTACTATATTGTTAGTCTATGTTTCATACATATATGCAAGATATTACAGTGACAGTGTGCCTGGAATTCTGCATTAAACAACCAGATTCTGCAATTGCCGTAACTCCTTAAAATAATGAGATATGGTATTTGATTAATGTTTTAGACTGTAAGTTCTTTGGGGTAGAGCCCTGTCATCTTGTGCCCTGTAAAGTGCCATATACACTGATGGCACTATATAAATAATATTGTCACGTAAACATTGCAGGATATACGCTCTGCAAAATCAAGAGTGTTGGGAAGCAGCACAGGTTTGATGTCTGGGATTCCATGCCTATGATGGAAGTAGCAGCCATCTGTCATTGGATGGGATGGGGAGGCCAAGCTTGGAGGGAAGGGTAGAGCTGTGACATACAGATCCTGACCATAGGAAGCCTGGCCAGATAAAACTACTAAAGTTCTGAGCCTTTAGCAGAAACTGCTTATGCACCATTTTAACCATTTCTCAGAAGAAATACAACCTAGAGGTAATTTGGATGAGTGTGTGGGGCGGGGGGGATACTAAACATTAGAGTAAGTCAACAAACGTCATTTCAGCAAGAAAGATCCTGCCAGAGCAAGGCACTTGCTGCTATGCAGAGAGAACTTCACATTATGTACACTGATGTTGCTATATAAATAAATAAATAAACAAATAAATAAATAAACAAATAAATATCCTGTGCAGTATGCTAGAAATGGTCTGCAAAACCTGTGACCATCTCCCTCTTGAAACCTGCCTTTATATCCTGAAGAATACTGTTTCGAGGGTTTTAAAAAATTAAATCAGGAACTAGCGAAATATTTTCAGAGAGTGAGAGAGGCTGGGCGAATTTCAATGGCCAGACCAAAGTGTGCAAGTTTCCTGCTCTCAAATGGGGTGCATCACTTTGCCCTGTGCCTTGCAGTCCTGCACCAGGCCATAGTGCCAGGTTTTGCCTCCTCCCTTGACTAGAAAGGGTGTGATGGTCCACAGTGAATTCAAATGTGCTCGCATGCCGATCACTGTAGCCTCAGAGCGAGCACAGGACTGCCTGAGGTATCAAATGAACTACAAACAGTATGGTTCATTTGGCAGAGAGATGCAGAGAAGCTGCCTTGCTATAAGGCCAGTCAGGCATGCAGTGAGATTCCCATCAGTCAATCCAAAGCAGGTTGGAAACTGGCCTTACGTAGAAGAAACAGTATGTCTTTGTTTAATACATACAGAACAGTGGCGAAAGGCAATTGAATTTGGATGATGGTACACATAAGAATACAAGTCATGGTGGCTATATGCTACTGTCAGGATCAGAACCAACATGTTTCTGCAACCCCTGGACGGGGTTGCACTCTCCCTAAAGGATCGGGTCCGTAGTTTGGGGGTGCTCTTGGATCCAGAACTGTCACTTGAGGCACAGGTGAACTCAGCGGCAAAGAGCACCTTTTATCAGCTTAGGTTGATATACCAACTACGCCCTTATCTGGACAGAGATAGCCTAGCTACAGTTATCCATGCTCTGATAACCTCTCGCTTGGATTACTGCAATGCGTTATACGTGGGGCTGCCTTTGAAAACGGTCCGGAAGCTTCAGCTGGTGCAAAACAGGGCAGCAAGGTTATTAACAGGGACTGGCTGGCGAGATCACATCACGCCAGTCCTTTTCCAGCTTCATTGGCTGCCAGTCCAGGTCCGGGCCCAATTCAAAGTGCTGGTATTGACATTTAAAGCCCTAAACGGTTTGGGGCCAGGTTATCTGAAGGAACGCCTCCTCCCATATGTACCTACCCGGACCTTAAGATCATCTACAGGGGCCCTTCTCCGTGAGCCCCTGCCAAAGGAAGTGAGGCAGGTGGCTACTAGGAGGAGGGCTTTCTCCGCTGTGGCACCCCGGTTGTGGAACGAGCTCCCCGGAGAGGTCCGCCTGGCGCCTACACTGTACTGCTTTCGTCGCCAGCTGAAGACCTTTTTATTCACTCAGTATTTTAACACTTAATTTTAACTTAAATTTAAATTTTACTGTTTTAACTCTGTATTTTAATCTTATATCAACTTTGCTGTGTGGTTTTATCCTGGTTGCGCTTTTTATACTGTATTTCATAATTGTGTTTTAACCTGTTGGGTGTTTTACTGTGGTTTTAATTTTTGTGAACCGCCCAGAGAGCTTCGGCTATTGGGCGGTATAAAAATGTAATAAATAAATAAATAAATAAATAAAATAAAATATCAGTTGCTTGGAAATAAGAGGGGAGGGTGCTATTGCCCTCATGTCCTGCTTATGGGCTTCCCAGAGGCACCTGATTAACCGCTATGGATAGGGTGACTATATGAAAAGGAGGACAGGGCTCCTGTATCTTTAACAGTTGTACTAAAAAGGGAATTTCAGCAGGTATCATTTGTATATATGGAAAAAGGAAAGGAAAGGAACCTCTCGTGCAAGCACTTGAGTCATTGCTGACTCCTAGAGGGACGCCTGCTTTCGCTGACGTTTTCTTGGCAGACTTTGTAGCGGGGTGGTTTGCCATTGCCTTCCTCAGTCGCAGTTACCTTTTCCCCAGCTAGCTGGGTACTCCTTTTACCGACCTCGGAAGGATGGAAGGATGAGTCGACCTGAGCCAGCTTCCACTGGGATCGAACTCAGGCCGTGGGGAGAGTTTCGGCTGCAGTAACTGCCGCTTATGGAGAACCTGGTGAAATTCCCTCTTCATCACAACAGTTAAAGCTGTAGGTGCCCTGCCCTCTTTTAAATCTGGCCACTCTAGTGTAGCTCTTGCAGCTTTAACTGTTGTGATGAAGACGGAATTTCACCAGGTTCTCCATACATACAAATGACACCTGCTGAAATTAACTTTTCTATGCAACTATTAAAGATACAGAAGCCCTGTCCTCCTTTTCATATGGTCACCCTAGCTATGGATAACAGGAGGCAGAACTAGATAGGCCACTAGTCTGATCCAGCAGGACTCTTCTAAAGTTCAAATCACCGCCCAAGCCCTGAAACCCACAGGGAGGCCCTGTCAAGTCACCGACTTTCAGCCCAACCAACCTCTCAGGGTTAATGGAAAGATAAAAGGCCATAGCTCAGTGGTACAGCACCTGCCTTGCATGCAGAAGGTCCCAGGTTCAATTCCCAGCACCTCCAGGTAAGGCTAAGAAAGAATCCCTGCCTGAAACGCTGGAGAGCTGCTGCCAGTCAGTGTTGACAATACTGGGCCACGTGGACCAATAGTCTGAATTAGTATAGGGCAACTTCCTGTATTCCTACTTTTTTTTAAAAAAAAAAAAACTAAGTTAAGCATATATTGATATGCATCTGAAACCTCTGGAATCGATGGGTGGGGCTGGGAGGAATTATGCATATCTCTATACAATAATTTCCTCTCAACCCAACATTACTAGCCAGTCTCTCTTTCCACTGCATAAATCTTGCCCTCTTTCTCATTAGTACTATAAACGGATGTCATGCCTCCCTGTAGCCTCCCTGTGGCCTACAACTCCCATCAGTCCTAGCCGGGATAGATAATAGGACTTGTAGGTCCAAATCTGGAGGGCCACAAGTTGCCCACCACCTGCATAGCCCCTCATCTATTTTGGGGAGATTTAGAGTGACGTTTCCCTGTCTATATCCAAATGTCATGATACTTATTTCTAACCTCCTTTTCTTCCTTTTCTTCTTCACGACAACTCTGGAAACTGAACTTCTTCTGCTTTCCTCCTTACGCACCACAGTTTCCTGGTCCTGATCGGTTGCGTCGAGCGCACTCTCCTCTCTTTCCAGCACACTTGAAAAATAATCTAACTCAGACACATCCTTCTCACCCAGCTCTTCCAGCTCTTGCCTCTCTGTGTGAAATGAATGATACCTTTGTGCTTCACCTGATACCTTCATCCTGCCAAAAAATAAAAAAGGGGGGAAGCAAATTGGATCCACAGGTAATAAACATTCATACCCACTTATTTGTGGGTCTGGACATTTCCTTGTTAAACAACTAAAAAGATGTAATCCCCCTCCCTTTTGCTGCATAGGTCTTTGTAGATACCTTCATGAATTTCTCCATGTTTAAATAAGATGGCCTCCTTTTCTTCCCATCAGAAGGTACGGCCACCACCATGTCTCTTTTTGTTAATAACAATATCCATGAGACACTCCATACAAAGTAAAGCACTGTGACTCTTGGTCCTTTCATTTAGATATGATATATCATGAATTCATCCCAGCATGGGCATTAAAGCTACAAGCATCCTTCTCATACAGCCAGTGCTTCTTTAAGAGCTTACCCCTGCTCATCTCTATGGGTTCAGTCCTTCTTAGATTCTCGAGTGCAATGTTATAGCCCAAAAGAACATGCAACTCACTTGAATCCATCTCAGTACTGACACCCGATAAGTAGAATGAGAGAACTCTGGATCTATCAAATCTACAGGTTGAAACTTGAATCTAACAGGGTCAGGTTCTCCTGCAAGCAAGCAGTTCAAAGGGAAGTTAAAGTACAGGAAATCTTTAGCTGAGGTCTTTGCATTTCTGGATGGGTTAATTCATATCCATCAAACCCAATCAAATCTGTTCTCTTTTGCTACAAAGCTAAACTGTGTATGATTTTTAAAAAGTTAGAATCCAATAACTAAGTATGCAATTCTATGCATGTTTTGAGAGAGAAAAGGTCTACGACTCCCAGAATGCCCCAGCCAGCATGGCTGGGTGGGGCATGCCAGGAGTTGTAGGACTTTTCTCTGTCTAAACATGTATAGGATTGCATCAGAAGTTGTTCATCTACAAAGCTTTTTTTTAGTAAGACACTCAAAATGTCTGGATAATCAGATGTCTGGAAAAACAGAAACACTATGACCCTGTTCAGACGACACACTAAGCCATGGTTAGGCCGCTAACCTTTTTGCAGCAAATGATTAGTGAGCGTGTTTATGTAGTCACCATGGTTAGGAATGGTTCACATGATATGCTAAGTCATGGTTCACATGATATGCTAAGTCATGGTTCACACAACATGCTAAGCTATAACGGTTAGCCAAAAATGCTTATCCACCATGGCTTAGCATGTTGTCTGAACAGGGTCAAAATACTATGGTGACTCTTGATGTAGCTACTCATACAGGTACCTTAAATAATCCTTGTGTTAAAAAAAATGCTTTAGGTCAGTAAATAACCCCAACTTAATGTTTTTAAAGTCCTGCTCTTCCAAATCCCAATTACCAAAATATTTGGATAATCAGAAACTTAGATGAAAGGGAGAATAGCTCACAGAGTGTTAAGACTGATTTCGGGGGAAATTAGTGAATTTGGAAAACAAGGAATTTCAGAGATCTTGGATAAGTGGGATCTTGTATAAATTGTGCTGTCAAGCTTGCTTTCTGGATTTTGGTTTGGGGGATGCTCAATCAGTTTGCCAAAGGTAGAGGTTTAAATATCGCGTTACATCAACATGCAGGAATTGCAACAGGGCATTTGAATTTTAATAAGTAGGTATGGAAAGCCCTGAAACATACTGAAGAGTAAATATTTACTACCCTCCCCACCCCTCCATCTGTCTCTCCCAGCAGAAGGAAATGAAGCTCAGGCTTCCTCTTTCTCCTGTCTCCAACAGAAAAAGACAGGTTGAAGGGGGCACCAGCAAGACTGCAGAAGTTCAGCATTTCTGTTTCTGGCAAGAAGATGATATGACAGGGAAAGAGTGGGAAAGCAAGATTTGTGCAACAGGATAGTGCATACTACTGGTTCTAGTTTATTTGCTCTAGTTTATTTGGAGTTGTAAGTGGAGCATTCTAAAATTCACGGACATTTCTTAAGCATATTATTCTGTTTAATCTTTGTGTAATGGAGTGAGACGCTGGTAGCACTCCGTCCTGAACAAGGAAATGAGGAAGTATGCAAAACATTTCAACAAGCTATCTCTAAACTAAGAACTCTGATCTTATAATGCCCCACACAAGATATCCAATATAAAGCTTGGCAGGTATAACATTAGCCCCAGTTGCAAAAATCTGTGCCAAGGAGTTATCAATTTTCATTACTACAAGTAGTTTCTTGTAGTAAGTATACTAATTAGCATTGCTGCTACAAATATATTTTTAAAAGCATATTTTTTCATTGTATAGATTTAAAATTGCAGCAGCCATTATTATTATTATTATTATTATTATTATTATTATTATATTTATTTGTATCCCGCCTTTTGCCCAATGCTGGGCCTCAAGGCGGCCTTACAAAGTTTAAAATATTCATGGGGGGGGGAGGGAAACAAAACCATAAACAATTAAAAAACACACAACAAAATTATAAGACATTAACATAGATGGAGGGCTGGATTATTCTCCAAAGGCCTGCTTGAACAAAAAAGTTTTAGCCTGCTTCCGAAAGCCCATCAAGGAGGGAGCCAGCCTAGCTTCCCCGGGAAGAGAGTTCCAGAGCAGCCACCGAGAAGGCCCTCTCCCATGTTCCCACCAAGCGTGCCTGTGAAGAAGGTGGGACTGAAAGAAGGGCTTCTCCAGAAGATCTCAAAACACGGGCAGGCTCATAAGGGAGAATACGTTCTTTCAAATAACCTGGACCCGAACCATATAGAGCTTTATAGGTCATAACCAGCACTTTGAATTTTTTCTCAAATGGGACATAGCTTTCCTAGGAACTGAACATTAAACAAACAAAATTTCTGAATAATTAGTAAATGTAACTTGCATAAATAAGACAAATCAAAAATAAACACAGAAGCAAACAGTGTAAATCATGGAATAACATACTAATTGCTAGTTTTCAGAATTATATTGCAATCCTACACATGTTTGCTTTCAGACAAACAGCTCCTAGCATTACTAATCAAAATATATTATGGAGCTGAATATATCTTCTTTCCCTCATCAACAGATTTTCTTCGATAAGGAAAAAAAATGGAAGAAGTCATGAGAAGACATGGGATGGGAACAAATGGAAGATATTTGTCATCTGGACATCCTGTAAAAATTCTATGAATGAGGCAGAGAGAATGATGGAACTTTCTGCGGAGTAAAAATGT
This sequence comes from Elgaria multicarinata webbii, assembly GCF_023053635.1. Classification (NCBI taxonomy): domain Eukaryota; kingdom Metazoa; phylum Chordata; class Lepidosauria; order Squamata; family Anguidae; genus Elgaria; species Elgaria multicarinata. The sequence continues at coordinate 13,209,768 of NC_086181.1, forward strand.
ATAGGATTGCACTGTGAGACTCCAACTCTGAACATAGTTATTTGGAAGAAATTCTCACAGAAATGAAACTTGACTTCTGAGTAAGTGCTGTTAGGATTAGAGGTCATTTGAAAAAGATTTGGTAACATTGGAGAAAGTGCTTTAGTTTTAAATTTTTTTACAAGCATTTGCTTAAAGAAATAGCCAACCTCAGTGTATATTGTTTAGAACTCCCAATATCTTGAAAACTATCAGAAAAATAAACAGCATGTTTGAAAGTTTGAGCATACATAGTTTTATTTTTTAAATAATTCTTTCTACAGTCATGAGGCCATCTCTCATATGTTTAACTCTCGTATTTACTCAAACTAACCTGATCCTCTGGCTCCATTCCTCAGAATGGGTTTTAGGCTCTTCCCAGATCTGTTCATAAGGGAAGGGATATGTTGTTGGAGTTGTCATCTTGACGTCTCTAAGCAGGGTAAAAATTAAAGCTGAAGTCAGCTGATGAGATAGCAAACTATGCTTTGAGCACTCAGTCTATGTATGACAAAGAATTGGAGTCACAACAGACTAAAACAGAAATCAGGGGTTATTTTGAAGCATTAATCAGTGAACACACAGTGAAGGAAAACTAGAAACACTCCCACCGTCACCAGGGAAAGGTTTGTTTGTTTCATTCACAGTTGTCTGAACATGTCTTTCTCTTATAGACCATTGTGGTTATCCAGATGGCAAACAGTATGTGTACACAATTGCAACTGATAAGGTTAGGGAGAGTTTTTAAACGCTTGAAAGTACGTCTCATGCAAGCTTATTTTTAAAAACCCAGTAGAAACATGCTTTTAATTTAAATAGCGCCCAGATGTAAAAGGATTTCCCGACAGTGTGTGCTGTGCAATGCTGCAATTTTATATTAGAATATATTAGTGAAACTGATGATAAAATATTAATACCTTCCACCAACAGTTAGGCAAGCAAATGAGTGGGGGGAACGGCCTTTAAATCCCATACATACTCAATGTTACTACTGTATAACGTATCTGGAAATTGTGACCTATCACAATGCAAAAAATTATACTAAATGCTAGTTACGGTGGCCGACCACACAGCCCATAACTCCTTAAGCTCTGCCTAAAGCATGAAAATCCAAAATTCAGCTAAACAGATATTCTGTTTATATGGCAGCATCTCATGTTCCTGAGTTTATTGTAAAACTGTACATGTAGCAAGCAACTACCATACAAGAAAAAGTACTATGGGCTTTGGGGTGTTTTCTTCCACATGGGTTGTGCTATTCTCCAGTGATCCAAACAGTGCCCATGTGGACTGACAAATTTATGACCCTGCTCAGAAGACACTTTAAACCATGGCTCTAATCATGGTGAATAAGGCAAAAAGCCTTATTCACTGTGGTTAAAGCCGTGGTTTAAAGTGTCTTCTGAACATGGCCAGTGTGGGCTATGCATAGGTGCCCAAAGAGATCCAATGCACTGCATCGTCACACCAGAGACTTAACACAACCCACAGAGTGACACTGTCATGGTTGGGGGACTCAGTTGCCATGATACAGCAATCTCCTATAGGCTGGTGCACACACGGAGCTTTGTCACCTGCAACAGCTTCTGCACTGCAATTCAACAGAGCGTTGATATTTCCTGCATGTAAAGGCACTGAAGTGAATAGGAATACTTGCTTGGACAAATATACATGTTTTTTATTTTATTTTTTTAGTATTTTAACACAAACACACACATAAGGAATCTGTGACATTTGCTTAGGCATTTGTGAAACAGTATTAACATATTGGCTGTGGCCTGGTGTGACCTTTTGGAGGGGGGCTGTTTGAAGAGCTGAGCCCTTCCTTCAGGATTTTTAGATTTCACTCATTATGTTAGCTAAGGTTGAGTCTCTGGCCTCATCTACACTAAGCAGGATAGTGCACTATGGTATATAAAAGGCAGGAGCCACACTACTGTTTTATAGCAGTATTGAAGTACACTGACAACTGTTAGGGCCCATCGACCCATACCATTTATTCATTTATTTATTTATTTATTTATTTATTTTATTTAAAACATTTATATCCCGCCCTATATCAATAAGATCTCAGGGCGGCGTACAGATAAAAGCATACAGTATAAAACAGTAAGTATACACAGCTAAAAACAAATTAAACCATAAACCAAGTTAAAGCAATATATAATTTAAAAGCAGTAAAACTATTAAAACAGTTAAAACAAAACCAGTTTTATACTGCTATATCCTGCTTGGTGTGGTTCCTGCCTTTTATATACTGCTTTCATACTGCTTCCATAGTGCAATATCCTGCTTGGTGTAGATGAGGCCTCTGTATCCATGTTGTCTCTATTTAGCTTTCTAGGAAGATCATCAATGCAGCAAAGTGGAGAGCCAAAGTAGGCTGAAGTATTCTCTGGTTTGCCCCATATTTATGGATCTCTTTTGGGGAGTGGTGGTCACCACGGCCCTACCTAACATTTTCAGGATCAGGTTAAACAGCCTGAACCTCCCAGATCATAAACTCAGAAGCATTTGTTTAAAGTGCTTGGCTGGTGTAACACAACGCATACATCTAAATGAACCAGGGCATGCCAGTGGTTATGATAAAGTTGTTTCTGGGTCAAATATGAATTGATGTCATAAGTAGTAGTTGTAGTTCAGCTATGGAGAAGATTGACATGGGGGTGCAGGTTCCTCCTATGCTTAGTAGTTTGTGGCAGGGCTGCCTTTGAGCAGTGTTGTAGGCTCACTGGTGACCCCAGTAGCACAGCATGCTCCTGCAGATCAGCGATTACAACTGAGGTCATCTCTTGCTTCGCCCAGAGGGAAAAGCAAGAGAGAGGAACCCTGCCAGGCTAGGGAGCTGAACAGCCTTTGAATTCAAGCGAGGCAGCCCCTCACCTACTTATGGACCTGCTGGATGCGACGGAAGACAGTTTGGCATTTGTGACCCAGCAGCTAGGCACATATTAGCATTTAGTTGGGAGGGGGGCACCCCACATTTTTCGCTTTGAAGCATCTGGAAGCAGCCATTAAGTGCATGTTGAATGTCAACGGGTTTGAGAAACGTTTAGCAATGCAAATGATAAGGGTTACCCAAGGGCTTCTTATGACACCCTCCTCTAGCAAGAGTGGGGCAAGGTGAAATGAGTGAGGGAGCAGAAATTAACCAGAGGGTTTTTGAATCTGACTGAATTGCTAAAGACAGGGAAAGAGTCAGGGGAAAAGATGGGGCGGGAGAGAAAGACACATTAGTGTAGGGAGTTTGTATTAAGGAGATGTAATTACTTTGAGTGGATTGAGAAACATGAGTAGAGAGAAAGTGTTCATGGGCCAGAGGGAATAATAGATGTAAATTGTTCTAGTTTGGAGGATTGAGGCGAAAGCAGGCGGAATGACAGGTATGGGGATGGCTGAGGATAAGATGCACAGGAAATGAAGGAGAGGAAGGGTTAAGGCTATAATCCCATACACACTTATTACGGGGTGGGAGGAAGCCCCGCTGAACAGGGTGGGAAGAAATGCACATGGGATTGCACTGTTACATTATATTTTCTTGTCTTGTGTGCGTGGTTTACATTCGTTGCAAGCTGCTCCACAGCCGTTGTGAGCAAACACGCTAAAAACACAATGGCCCCGTTCAGACAACACGCTGCATGGTTTAGCGTGTTGTCTGAACGGGGCCAACGAAGTGCCTTGTTATCTGGCTTCCACCCTACAAAGACGGAGGAGCAGAGGATAAAGCATCAAGTAGCTTCCACAGCCCAAGAACAGCGTTGTTGGAGTGGGCGGGGCCAGTCTCCGTGGGGGCGTGGCCTCCCAGCCATTCCCGGCTCCCCCCCTCTCGCCTGCCCAACCGCCCTTCACCCCAACCCCCTATCGCTCTCAGCCCGCCCATAGGCAACCAAGCCCTATCGCTTCCCCTTTGCTCTTTCTCAGATTGCAGAAATCTGAGCACCAAAGGTCCCGCCCGCTCAAGCCCATTTGACAAAAACAAAACGTCCTGCTTTCCCATTGGTCCAAATTGAAACGGGGACGCATTGCTTTTTTTTTTTTAATTAGGTGGCATCAAGGCGGAAATGCGGATGTGGAGGGAAAGGAGGGTGGAGGCATAGTTGTCATGGAGATGGTTAAGACGCTGGAGCAATACAGGCCCCGAGAGCAAATGCGGCTGCGCACGGGATTCTGTCTCCTTCCCCCACGTCCCATCCTTCCTCCCAATCAAGTCCCTTTCTCCCACTTTCCCCAATTGTGCACATGCGTACTTGTGGTTCCAAACGAATCTTCTCCCAGGTTTTCTCCTACCCATCCTCCCTGCTGCATAAAAATTAGCGCGAGACAAACGGTCGCCGTCTCTCTTCTTTTCCCGCTAGTTCACAGTTGAAAGCGTAGCCAATCAGGGCCACCGGAGCACGGGCTAATTTGAATATGGAGAAATTCTCGGTCCGGTCCGGTCTGCCCCTCCCCCCACCGCCTGCAAGAGCTGCCAGATAGAAGGAAAAGGGCCAGGGAGAGGCCTGTGGTTTTATATTGCGGAACCGCCTTTCTTCTCACCACGTACAAAGGCGAACAAGTATCTAATCATTTACTCCTGCCTCTGGTAAATCACTTGTTTTTATACAGGAGATTCCTGTTTTTGTAAAAATTAGAAACGTAATAGATAAGTTCCTGTGTGCTGCAGAGTTGCCATTCTTGAGGTCACAGCCTCTTTCTATTCTGAAGACAGGCAGACGTTTTAAAGCAGGGGTGGAACTTGTGGCCCTGGGGGTGGCGAACTACAACTCCCATCATCCCTTGCCATTGGTCTTGGAATGATGGGAGCTGCAGTCCAACAAATATCTGGAGGGCCACATGTCCCCCACTCCCTGTTTTAAAGCAGGGGAGGGGGCAGACTTCAACTCCCAATTCCCCCCCCCCCCATTCGTGGTGGCAGGGGCTTCTGAGAACTGAAGTCCAAAATATGGACTTCATATTTTATGTTTTCTGCCCTGTTTTTAAAGTATGGGAGAAGTGGGTTCCTTGCCTGGGAGCTGATGAGACCAGATTCTGAACGACAGGCAAGGGATTTCCTTTTTAAATACTCCCTGATTTAAAAAAAAGTACTCCCTGAAACGTTTTTTTTAAAGATGGCAGTGAAGAAAATATGCTGAAAATGTCTCCTTGCAGGCTCGTTGCTTGTATGCAATCAGCTTTTTACATACGGGAGCATTATATAAAAAAGCAACCTTTGCTTCCACAATCACACTTTGAAGTGCTATGTCGACTAATCTACCAACTCCAAACTGTACTACCTCACTCCCACCTAATTCTGCTACATGTATAGGCTAGGCCTCAGACCAGGGGTGGGGATCTTCTTCCAGTTTAAGGGTCCAGTTCAGTTTTGGAGAAACTGGGTGGGTGGGCTGACTGCAAAGCAGTTGGGACCAAAGGCAAATGTTTTGGGGGCAAAAATGCAAAACATATATGAGGATATTGTAGCTTAAAAGCTCTTACTGCCAGTAACTAAGCCTTAGGAGAGGCATTTCAATCTTTTAGAATGTAGAGCAAAACTGCACAAACGACTCATGGTTGTGAGGAAAGAGGCATGGCTAGGTGGCAATTATGACCCAGAGGGTCATAATTGGCCCCGGGGCTAAAGTTTCCCACTCCTGCCTTAGATACATCAAATGTGTGTTCAAACTACTTTCATCACACTTCAGAATGTCTATTTGTCCTCTAGAAGTTAAAATATTTTGAATGGGGATTATACATTTAGGGTGCAATCCTATGTATGTTCAGACAGAAACACACACACCCCTACAGTTCCCAGCATCATGGCTCACTCCAGCCTAAACAGTCTCCTTAATTTCTTTTTTATTTTCTCCCTCTTCCCTCCCCATCCCCTTTTCCTTGTGTGTCATGTCTTTTTTAGAATGTAAGCCTGAGGGCAGGGACTGTCTTCTTTACCAATCAATTGTAAGCCGCTCCGAGAGCCTTTTTGGGCTGAGGTGCAGGATAAAAATACTATAAATAAATAAATAAATTGTAGGATTTTTTCTGTCTGAACATGCATAGGATTGCGCCCTTAATCAGAATAATTGTATCAATCATTGTAGTGGTTAAAGCTTACTATTGTCTTTGTTTATTTGATGCCAGACTTCTTGTTATGTGATAACTGGACAACCACCACTTGTCATACTGAAAACAATAGGATTTATATTTATTCTTGAGTGTACTCTTGGGTTATATGATGTTGGGTTATATGATGAGAAGAGAAGAGCTTTATAAACATTTATGGTTTGGTTTTCTTGTTCCTGAAATTCACCCTAGCTGTGCAGCCTCTTAAAATACATAAGAATATGAAAAGACTTGGGCAAAATGAGGTTCTCAAACAGAAGTCTCCCTTGCTTTATGATAGACCTTTTTTTAAAAAACTGAGGGGAATTTTATGGCACTTCCGTATGGAGAGCTCCTAGTACACCAAGGAAAAGGCATTTTGCAGCTATTCCATCTTTTCTTTCCTAACATATTTTCTGCGGTAAGAGAAAAGAATGAAGAGAAGCAATGGAAAAACCCAGGAGGGTTCAAGTTGAAGATGACGTTTGAACACCCCTGTAAAATTCCGTGAATGATGTAGGGCAATGGTGCCATAAATGCTTCATCTGGAAGCAGGCATTAAGAGTAGGCATGGTTAGGCACCTGTCAAGGGCCCATACCCCAGCAGGGGTCCACTGACAAGAGCCACCTGGTATTGACTAAGATAGTGATCAGGCAGATTTATTGAGGGAGAGGTCTGTTGAGGGTGTCTTGCCCAAGGCCCCTTAAAAGACTGGAGCTGGCAGTGTCTGAGGGAAATTAAAAGGAAAAGAAAAATTGCATAGGGTAATTATCTAAGGTAGTTCTTTGAATTTTGGTTGTTATATTTCTGATCCATCATTTGGCTTTCAAAAAGACATCATAAAAGCATAACCTCATATTTACATAGTAAGAAGCAAAGGGAAAAAAGCACAGCAACTCTTATCCTCACAGCTATGGTATAGAAAGCTTTCTGGTTAGTTACCCAGAATTTACAAGCGTGCAAAGTATGACTGTGCAAACTGTGTTGCACCTGCCTTTATTGCCCTTGAGTTTTCATGATAAGGATGATGACGATATTATCTTGCCATTCCTCACTATGAAATTTCCCTCCCCCATTGAAGTACGGAACAGTTCTGGTGTCTCTAATCCGCCACTCAACAGCTGCTTTCTCAGTACCAACTGTTTTGATTTCAAGCCCCCTGTGTGCCTCCCACACCCTCCCCTCCCTTTTCTTCCCTTCCCCTGTGTCTTTCCAATCTATATTGCCTGATACATGCTGCAGACTTACAGTCCCCAAGGAGTGATGGTGCGATGGAAATGAGGGAGGGCATGTAAGGCAGAACTGCACAGATTTACAATGCTCACAGGGCTTCCATTAAAACCCTTGACAACTTGTAATTGATGAGAGAGAGTCCTCTTGCTTCGCTAATAGTGCAGATCTAGGAAATATTCTACTCCCATGATGCTGACTTCAGAAACGGAACAAAAAATAAGCATCGCCACAGAACAGCAGCTATCTCTGCTAGCAAAATGTTAAACCTGACCTGGCACTACAAACCAATTTCATTCATGCAAGCCCATTCTTCGTCTGTATAATTATACAGTCCTTGTAAAACTCATAAGAAATCTAGAATTCCACTGACCAAATAATGCACAGGTTGATACAGAGTTCCACAAATTTGCTCCAGTCTTGTGAACAGAACTTATTCACAAGACTGGAGCCTTGTTCATGTACTTCTCTGGTATGAAACTAGAACTGGTTATGCTCTGCAACACTGTGGAATAATGGGAAACTGTTTAAAGTAAGGGATCTCTGACAAAGGGATCTCTCATACAGTCACATAGTACAGATAGTCTATTAGGTCCTTAAGAGACTTGTAAAATGAACAAGCTCTTGTTTATGAGGTGTTCCCAATCTTTCTGTTTGAATTTTTATCTAACCTTAAATTAGCATTGTGCTAATCAAGGGTATAATTATTCAGACTGCATCTAGACATTTTGCTTTGAGCATATAACTAGTTTACATTTTCTGTTACACTTTCCCTGACACCCACTTACAGTCAAAGCAATACAACTTGCATACTAAATACAGAGCAGTTAATACAAATTAAATCTAGCAGGTGAATAGAATCATAGAATAGCAGAGTTGGAAGGGGCCTACAAGGCCATCAAGTCCAACCCCCTGCTCAATGCAGGAATCCACCCTAAAGCATCCCCGACAGATGCTTGTCCAGCTGCCTCTTGAAGGCCTCTAGTGTGGGAGAGCCCACAACCTCCCTAGGTAACTGATTCCATTGTCACACTGCTCTAACAGTCAGGAAGTTTTTCCTGATGTCCAGCTGGAATCTGGCTTCCTTTAACTTGAGCCCGTTATTCCGTGTCCTGCACTCTGGGAGGATCGAGAAGAGATCCCGGCCCTCCTCTGTGTGACAACCTTTTAAGTATTTGAAGAGTGCTATCATGTCTCCCCTCAATCTTCTCTCTCTTTTTTTTTTTATTACATTTTTATACCGCCCAATAGCCGAAGCTCTCTGGGCGGTTCACAAAAATTAAAACCACAAAAAACATCCAACAGGTTAAAAACACAATTACGAAATACAGTATAAAAAGCGCAACCAGGATAAAACCACACAGCAAAGTTGATATAAGATTAAAATACAGAGTTAAAACAGTAAAATTTAAATTTAAGTTAAAATTAAGTGTTAAAATACTGAGTGAATAAAAAGGTCTTCAGCTGGCGACGAAAGCAGTACAGTGTAGGTGCCAGGCGAACCTCTCTGGGGAGCTCGTTCCAGGCTAAACATGCCGAGTTCTTTCAGTCTCTCTTCATAGGGCTTTGTTTCCAGACCCCTGATCATCCTGGTTGCCCTCCTCTGAACACGCTCCAGCTTGTCTGCGTCCTTCTTGAATTGTGGAGCCCAGAACTGGATGCAATACTCTAGATGAGGCCTAACCATGGCCGAATAGAGAGGAACCAGTACCTCACGTGATTTGGAAGCTATACTTCTATTAATGCAGCCCAAAATAACATTTGCATTTCTTGCAGCCATATCGCACTGTTGGCTCATATTCAGCTTGCAATCTGCAACAATTCCAAGATCCTTCTCGTTTGTAGTACTGCTGAGCCAAGTATCCCCCATCTTGTAACTGTGCCTTTGGTTTCTATTTCCTAAATGTAGAACTTGGCATTTATCCCTATTAAATTTCATCCTGTTGTTTTCAGCCCAGCACTCCAGCCTATCAACATCACTTTGAAGTTTGTTTCTGTCTTCCAGGTTATTAGCTATCCCACCCAATTTTGTGTCATCTGCAAATTTGATCAGCGTTCCCTGCACCTCCTCGTCCAAATCATTAATAAAAATGTTGAAGATCACTGGGCCCAGGACTGAGCCCTGCGGTACCCCACTTGTTGCCTCTCCCCAGTTTGAGAAGGTTCCATTGATAAGTACTCTTTGAGTCCGATTCTGTAGCCAACTGTGAATCCACCTAATAGTTGTTCCATCTAGCCCACTTTTAGCTAGTTTGTTAATCAGAATGTCATGTGGTACTTTGTCAGAAGCTTTGCTGAAATCAAGATATATGACGTCCACAGCGTTCCCACAGTCCACAAGGGAGGTTACCTTATCAAAAAATGAGATCAAATTTGTCTGACAGGACTTGTTCTTGACAAATCCATGTTGGCTTCTAATGATCACCGCATTGATTTCAAGGTATTTACAGATTGACTTCTTTATAATCTGCTCCAGAATTTTCCCAGGGATGGATGTCAGACTGACTGGTCTGTAGTTCCCAGGTTCCTCCTTTTTGCCCTTTTTGAAGATAGGGACAACGTTAGCCCTCCTCCAGTCATCCGGCACCTCACCCGTCTTCCATGATTTTGCAAAGGTAATAGACAAAGGTTCTGAGAGTTCTTCCGCTAGCTCCTTCATTACTCTAGGATGCAGTTCATCGGGCCCTGGAGATTTGAACTCATTCAAGGAAATTAGGTGTTCTTTGACTATTTGTTTATCAATCTCAAACTGTAATCCTGCCCCCTCAACTTCTGCTTCACTTTTTCCAGGGGGGTCATAGACCCGCTTTTGGGAGAAGACTGAGGCAAAGTAGGAATTGAGCACTTCAGCCTTTTCTTTGTCATCTGTTATCAATTTGCCATCCTCATTAAGCAGTTGAACCACCATTTCTTTCCTCTGTCTTTTACTACTCACATATCTGAAGAAAGCCTTTTTATTGCTTTTAGCATCCCTCGCTAATCTCAGCTCATTCTGAGCTTTAGCCTTCCTGACACCATTTCGGCACTTCCGCGCCACTTGTCTGTACTCTTCTTTTTTCTCCTAAGTACCAAAACAGTTAATAGTAAAGGACATGTGCTAATTGCACATATATTTAAGGACAGGCCATTGTAGATTTACTTAAGATTGTATTTATTCAAAACCAATGCCAATTGACCTGCATAGAGAACAATAAGGGAATAATTGAGGGACAAAAAACAGAAGAAGAACAATACAAGAACTGAGAGTGGGACTTTCTCCTTAGTAAATCTGCTCCTGAGTATGTACATCTGCCTGAAATGCCAAACGATGTTAACCTGCTCGAAAGTATATAGTTAATGAGTTTGCAAACTAGCCACATTCTTGACATCTACCATATATATTGTATATGGTATACTTGCTAGTTCCCTCAACAGTGAGAAATTCCAGGGGCAACATCACTCAGATTTGATTTTCTTTGAAAGAGAGCACATTGGAGACTTATGGTATTTTTGTAATATTTGACTAATGCATGTAGAATATAAGTGGAAATAAGCAGCATGTGTGCACTCAATCCTACAAGGCGTGAGAGTGCAACTTTGCCTCCATTGGTCAAAGAGAAAGGCCTGCAGCCTTCCTCTCTGAGGACCTGAGGCAAATTAGCAGTTTTAATGCCTTGTAGGAGCAAGTGGTGCTTACCTCCACCTATGCTCTACTTGTTTATTCAGTGATTAATAATGGGCCTGTTTAAGACCAGAGTTAAGCTGATCTATTTACAACATTTGTATACTGCTCCACATCTAAACAGATTCCAGAGCAGTGAACAAGAGATAAAATGTTAAAAAGTCAAAACGAATAAAATACAATATTAACATTCTTTTAAAAACAAAGTGCCAATAAAACTGTGGCTGGTGAATCAAGGATGGTTTCCTGGAAAAGAGCTGTTTTCAGAAGGTGCTGAAAACAATATTGTATTGGCACCTGCCTGACCTCCAGAGGCAGGGAGTTCCATAGGTAAGGGCCACCACACTGAAGGCGCTTCTCCAGGTGAATTCCAGTCAGGCCTTAGGTCCATGTGGAATTAGCAGGAGCATGCCCTCTGATGAACTCAGTGACTGGGCAGGTTGGTAAGGGAGAAGGTGCTTTCTCAGGTATCCTGGTCCCAAGTGTGTATCCACAAAGCCAGGAAATTGAAAACGTAGGCAGATATCTTAAGAGGCATGCCCTTTGATCAGTGTTGTACAATGTCACAAATTGTGCTTTCTTACAATTTACCTTCCATGCACCCATACTTTTCCTGGGTCTTTCAGGCCCAAATTCAGATAGAATGCCTGGGACCAGCAAAGATTCCCTACATTGTCCTGGCCCTGTAATTGCTTTATGATGCAGCTGAACCTTACTGTCAGGAACAATGGAATTCAAAACAGTATACTGGCAACAATCCAGCTTCAAAGTGAAACTAAGCATGCCTGATGTAACTTTGCCAGCAGTTGCTGCCATGGGCTTTCATGGGGCAGAAAAACCTGTCACCTACCCACTTGTTGCAGAGAGATTCCCCCCACTCCCCAAAATCAGGTATCTTTGCTCCACTGCTTCCAAGTGCCACACATGGTCTTCTCCTCTGCTCCTCCGGCAATCTCAGCAGAATATTGAGGATTTGCCCTGACCTCCGCCCCACCAGCCCCAATGGCCATCGGCCACCACTGGTAGGAAATATAGTGCAGGCAGGCTGGATTAGCTGGCATGTCAGGTTGGCTGATTGAACAGAAGATGCCTGTTTAAAAAATTTCACTCGCTACTTACTCTCATTTAAGCTGGAGGCATAATAGTACAGCAGCCTTCCCCGGCCCAGTGCCCTCTAGATGTCCTGGATTACAACTCCTATCATCACAAGTCAAAACAGCCAACGTTATATTGTACAGGATGAAGCTGCAATGAAGGAGTGCTCAGGGTAGACATGCATGAGGTAAGAGAAAAATGGGAAGTTCTCTTTTGGAGCGGGTGGAGGGGGTAAAGGAGTGTTTTGAAGGTAAATTGTTCGGAGGCTGATTTGGGGGTTTTATATTTGTGGCTCAGACCCCACTCCTGCCTTGTACTCAGTTTGTGGCCTTGGGCAAGTTACCTATCTCTCTGCTGTTCCTGTTTCCCTTCTGCAAAATGGATGTTGCAGCTGCAAATGGGGCAACGTTGTGTTTTGGGGCTCAATAGACAACTCTGTGCTGTATTCTGTTTGTAACCTTGGACAATTCAGTTATTTTATACATTTATCCCTTGCCCGATCAAAAATAAATAATTCAAGATGGCTTACATATCATAAAAACAGCAAGCATAAACCAATAAATACCATCAAGAGAAATAAAATAATAACAGCAGAGCAGAACTGAATATGACAAAGATACAAAACCAATAAAAGAATCCACTGAAAACCCTAAAACTTTTAACATTCTAGAAGCAGCAACCAATAAAACAATAATATACCACATTAAAATGTCTGGGAACATGAAAACATTTTTACCTAGCTTCTGAAATTCATAACAGCGAGTTCCAAGTGCATGAATCTAGAGGTGGCATTTGAAAGTGGGATATCACCAAAGAATAAAAGTTCTCCTCTTGCTCCCTCCCATTTAACTTCAGCAACAGGGCTGATGTCAGCACCAGGAATCCTTGGCAACACTAGTCCTCTTGCTGGCCCACCAATGATGGCTGTCTTGGTTCACCTTTATTTCTTCCCCCACCCACGCACGCACACACCCTCAGTCCAGCACTCCAAGCAGTGCCAGGTAGCTAGGTCTAGCTGCCAGTTTAATTTCCACAATGGTCCCTGATGCTGCATCACTGTGGGGCACTGTGGGATAGTGGCCAGACTCCACTTTCTGACACTGCATATACTGCTATTGCTGGGTAAACTCACCAGGGCTCACTGACCAGGGAGGGCCTCCACCAGAGGATACTTTGCCAACTGTCTCCTCCAACCTGGAACCTGCCCTGCTCAGCAAAAGGAGGTGGGTGGAAACATGGAGAAAGGCCTCCCCAGATGATTTCAGGCACAAGCAAGTTCATTTGAGAGCAGGAGGGCCTTGGTTGTTTCCTTAATGCTGGGAAAAGAAAGCTGTAGCCCTCCAGATGATATTGGACTCCAACTATGATTGGCCCCTGCCATCATAGTCAATGTTGAGGGATGATGGGAGTTGTAGTCCAATGACACCTGCAGGTCCATGGTTCCCCACCCTAGGCTTAACAGAAAGAACTATTTACTGTCAACCGTGGTCAACCAAATGCTTCAGATGCCTTTCCAGAAAGAGGACATAATACTAGAGTAACTAAAATATAAAAATGTTATATAAAATGTCTATCATATTTTAAATAAAATAAACTCTTGATGGGCTGGCCCTTTCAATCTATGAATGCTGAAGGATTTATCAGGATCAGAGAAGAAATGTTTCCTCCAATCCGGGTTAATTGGCTCTTCCCAAGCACTCTGTCTGCTAGGATAGAGGCAGAGTTCCAAACCAGTTCCAACATTCTAAAATAGGGCTTGCATATAGGCAGGGCCGGCGCTACCATTAGGCCAACTAGGCAGCTGCCTAGGGCGCAGACCTCAGAGGGGCACAGTACCGTCCTTTAAGGGTCACAGTTTTATACAAAGTAGCTGTTTTAAGAAAAAACAAAATAAAAGGAAAATATAATAGTTCAGAAACTCTTGAACAGCTAAATCAAAATTGGCAAGTGTGTGTGTGTGTGTGTGTGTGTGTGTGTGTGTGTGTGTGTGTGTGTGTAAGTAGCTTGCCTTGCCTAGGGCACAAAATAGTCTGGCACCGGCCCTGCATATAGGATTACTTCTTACTTCTGAGAACACATGCATAGGATTGTGCTGCAAGCTTTCAGTGCTTTCTCATTCCAAGGGAACTAAACTGTGAAGCCCTGCTCCCAGAACTCACTGCTCGGGGGTAATGCATAACAATAGGTTTGCCTCAGAGTCTGAGGAAGGAAGAGATCCCAAGGGATTTCAATAAACAATCTCTTTATTATTACTTAGTTGGTGTTCTAAGCATGATACAAAGCAAGAAATAGGCCTTCCCTGTAATTTGTTGGAAATATCACATATGCAGTGGAGGAATAATAAATGTCTCTAGTTCAAAGAGCCCAGACACGGTGGTTGTAAGTCTGGATGGTTCTGGCTTCGACAAACAGGTGTCCTCAGCTTGTTTCTGTATTTCTACTAAGCATGACATATTGGATCAGGAAACACCTGAAGAGCAGTCCAGTAGAGCTGTACACCCTGCTCTGTGTCTAAGAAGCAAACCCAACACTAAAGCCTGTGCAGCTTCTCACAAGTCCTGTAATGGCTGTTGATAAGCAGGACCGTGTAGAGTCCATTATGCAGATTAAAGTACTTGGCAAGAGCATCTGTGTCCTGTGTTGGCTATATCAGTATTAGTCCAGATAACAGGCACAGGCAATCAGTCCCAGATATAGAGGCAGGTGAAACAGGAGTGGCCAAATAAGCAAAGGGTCAAATACAGCTAGGCAGTCCAATACATACATCATCCCATAGTAGAGTCAAGCAGGAATCCAAGGTTATAGCACGGGGGTTCAAGAAGGCGGCAGAATTAGGAAGCTGGTGAGATGTTGTTTCCAGCAACCAGCAAGCTTTCACTGCTGGCTTTAATTCACAAAGGCTGCTGAGCCCCACCCAGGCTCAGCTGCTGTCCATCAGAGCTCTCTGGCCAGAGCCCTACTCAAGAGGAGTTGCTTATTTATTTATTTCATATTTATACTGCCCAACAGCCTAGGCTCTCTGAGCAGTTTACAGCTAAAACCATAGTATAACAACAATCCAGATAACAACTTTAAAAGTCGTATAAAATCAGAATAAGTTACAATCCAGGGAAGGCTTGTCTAAAAAGATATGTTTTTAGGAGGCATTTAAAAAATATTACATTTTCGGCCTCCCAAACCACATGAGGGACAGTTTTCCAGAGGGTGGGTGCCACTACAGAGAAAGACCGCTGTCGAGGTTCTTCATGACTACATTCTCTTCATCTTGGAATGAAGAGCAGGGCCTCCTCTGATGATGGTCAATGTCGCCTGGGCATATATAAGGAAAGGCATCCCGGTCCCAAGTTGTTTAGGGCTTTATAGGATAATATGACTTTGTACGTGGCTCAGTAGCTAACAGGCAGCCAGTGCAGTTCTTTTAAAGCTGGTTTTATGTGGGCAGAGCTACACATAAACAAGCACTCCTTCTTACAGGAGACCTACTGGTTTGTCGCTTGAGGCAGTTACGCTACTGGGGATCAGAGGGTTGCTCAGCCTCCGCTCCAGATTCAGAGTCACCTCCCTCTGTCAGGGAAGGACCTGGAGTCATCTCCCCCAAAGGCTCAGGCTTCTCCTGGTCTGGTGCCAGTGCTTGATGTGGTGTCTCCCTGGTGTCTGGGGGCTGAGCTTACTCCTCTGAGGACTCTTCTAGGGAGGCCATGACAATCATGGCCAGAACAAGCACCTGATCAGCTGGGTATTGTATGTCCCACATGCGAGATGGGGGTCTTCCTAACTGACTATGTACCTAGGGCTTTGCGATGCAGCTTGACCATCTCGGACAGCTTCTCCATTGCTTCGGGGATGCCCTCTCCGCTCACGGCAGAGCATCCCTGCACGTGCCACCGGTGTCCTGGCAATTTCCTTAGTCCCATTTTTTCTGCCACCTCCAGGGGAGGCCATGCTCCAGGCAAGTCTTGCTTGTTGGCTAACAGTACCAAAGGAACTCCTTGCAGATCACTGCTGTCCAGCAGTATTTCCAATTCATATCTGGCCTCCTCAAAACGATCACCATCCACGCTGTCCACCATGAAGACCAGGCCATCTGTGTTAGGATGGTAATGACGCCATAGGGGCCGGACCCGCTCTTGGCCGGCCACGTCCCATATGGTGAAAGTGACATTGTTGATGGGTTGTATCGTCTCCACTTTGAAGCCCATGGTGGGAATGGTCATTGGGGCTTCGTTCAATTTCAGCTGATAGACGAGGGTTGTTTTGCCAGCTGCATCCAGACCCAGCAAGAGAATACGAGCTTCTATCCCGTAGAAACCTTGCAACGCCTTCTGAATCCGGCTGAGTAAGAGCCCCATGACACACTGTGTATTAGTTCAGCCACTGTGTAGCATTGCGAAGGGCTGCCTTCATTCTTATAGAGAGCCAGCTGTTGTTTCATTGGCTCAACTGTAGGAGGTGTGGTGTGGAAATTCCCTGTCTTGTTGGCAGTTGAGACGCTGGAGGTTTTACAGACTAGCACTCTGACGCAGGCAGTTTTGATGTCAGCTGGGCTTGGCCAGTTAATAGGAGGAGTTCAGAATTCTAGCTGTACAAGCCATGGAGTGGCTTCTCTTGCTGTTTAAAGTAGGGTTTAGTCCTTATTCTCAACTCTGGCTGGATATTAGTATGCACTGTGGACCAGGGTAGCCATGTGTCGCTGGCAGCGAAGAGTGGGAAGGAGAGGGAGATGGCCCATCAGGGCACACAAAGGGGGGGGGTTAGATGGCATACAAAATGTGCATGAGCCACATTTGCATTATTCATGAGCCCCTCTGTTGTGAGAGGAGTGAAAGGCAAAAAAACCCAGGAAAGGAGCAAGACTATTAGCACCCATGGTGATATGAGCTTTACCTTAGTTTTATTGGAATATGAGGGGAAAAACTTGTATGATCTTTGTGAGAATGGAAGCAAATGCATGTGTATGGCGGGTGAATTCCACAGGACGCCACAAGAACAATAAAAAGCTGCAGAAATACATGCTGCTTAGGGTAATCAAGACATTTCACGGGCAAAGGACGAGAAGCTGTTCTTCCATTCCATGTACAGAAGCTGACTGGAGTTGCTGTTGAATTTTACTCGAACACTGAAAATAGGGCTGTGTCCTCCACCACACAAACTTCTATCCACCAGCACCTTGCCACTGCTCCCCAACCCCAGCATCTGCCACCTGAGGGAGTCCTCCTTACTCTGCCTAATGGTAGGGCCACTATTATAGCTTCTGGCTAAAACCAACCCAATCCAGACTTAGGCCATGGGAAAATGTAGAACAGTGAAGGAGCTGTGTGTTGCTGGCAGGCAAGAAGAGGGTCTGGGTGAAACAAAGTGTTAGATCAATGTTCTTTTCACCCAAGGACGAGATCCAAACAGCCCTTAAGCACGACTCCACCATTCCAGCGACAGAGGGTTCAAAAGCGCTTTATTGATCTCAAAAAGAGATCTTCATAATTTAATATGATTTTTAAAGAGGAGACCCCCCAAACCACCATCCAGTCACAGAGCCCATCAACCTCCACAGACTGAACCACAAAAATCAGGAATCCACCACCTGTAGGCATGGCCATGGTGCAAAAACATGGAAAACAGGCAGGTATCCTCAGGATTTTTACAGAGCAACCCCCCAAACCACAATCCAATCACAGAGCCCATCAGCCTCCATGGACTGAACCACCAAAATCAGGGATGCACCACTCGTATGGATCCTATACTTTTCAGAGCCAGGATGGCTGTGGGGAAAGGATTCAAGATGCAGCTCCTTATGGGTCCACTGGATTTTAATATATTTGTGTCTCCACAAATGCACCATTACATCACAGGGCACATCTTATGCATAAGAAGAGCCATGCTGGATCAGACCGAGGGTCCATCTAGTCCAGCACTCTGTCCACACAGTGGCCAACCAGCTGTCGACCAGGGACCCACAAGCGGGACATGATGCAATAGCACCCTCCCACCTACATTCTCCAGCAACTAGTGTATACGGGCTTATTGCCTCTGATACTGGAGGTAGTAGCACTTTGTCATCAGGACTAGTAGCCATTGATAGCCTTTTCTTCCAGAAATTTATCCAATCCCCATTTAAAGCCATCCAAACTGGTGGCCATCGCTACATCTTGGGGTAGTGAATTCCATAGATTAACTCTGCGCTGTAGTGGGTTCCACAGTTTAACTATGTGCTGTATGAAGAAGTACTTCCTTTTATCTGTCCGGAATCTCTCACCAATCACCTCCATGGGATGACCTAGGTTTTTTTATTATTATTATTATTTTATTTATTAAATTTATATACCGCCCCATAGCCGAAGCTCTCTGGGCGGTTTACAAAAGTTAAAAACAGTGAACATTAAAAAAAAAAGTATACAAAATTTAAAACCATCAAAAAATATTAAAACAACAGTATAAAATAGTATCCATTTTAAACAACATTTATATCCCATGTTTTTTCTTCCAAGGAACCCAAGGCAGCATACATAATCCTCCTCCTCTCCATTTTATCCTCACAACAACAACAACCCTGTGAGGTAGGTTGAACTGAGAGTCTGTGACTGGCCCAAAGTCACCCAGTGGGTTTCCATGGCCGAGTGGGGACTAGAAACCGGATCTCCTGACTCCCAATCCAACATTTTAGCCACTACACCACACTGGGTTCTAGTATTATGGGAGATTGCATGGTGGGGCTTGTGTGCAAGGATCATAGGACCCTACTTCTGATCAAAGCTTGCACAACATGCTGGATCCATGCTGATTTTTATGGTGCACTCCATAGATAAGGGTGTAAAGTGTGACTTAACATTTGATTTTAGGTATTCCATGTAAAAACTATTAAAATGGTTCATGAAGATCCATTTCTCTTATACCTGTTGTTCTGTGGGAACACCTTGCTCCAACTGATACATGCTATTTAGAGATCAGAGAGTATAGAAGGATGACAGCTGATTTGATTATGGATTTGGGGCTATTTCTCTGGCTTGTTAACAAAGAGGGGAAAAACAGACTTCCTTGTTTGCATATTACCACAAGGACGAAACATGTCTGAATTATTTAGCTGCTCTCAATCAGAGCAGGAGAGATCAGGCAGCATGCAGCAGCATGTTGACTCATTCATAAAAACCCAGGATTTTAAAAAAGTTACTACGTGTTCAGCTTTTTAAGGTTCAGCTCTGAGGATATGTCCCTCAAAACAGTGGTTTTGTACTGCAGTGTAACACTCAAATATGGGCTCAGTAATTTGGTTCACACTGAACAGTGTGGTCTATGATTTGATTATGGTTTCATGTGAATCTCATATATGATTTGGTTCAGTCCGTGAAAGCAAATGTGATTTGTTATATGATGGTATTTTGATGTATTTGTCTTATAATCATGAGAATCCCTAAGGATCCCTACCTCAAATCCATGTTTTTGCACCGTAGCCACGCCCACTGGTGGTAGATCCCTGATTTTGGTGGTTCAGTCTGTGGAGGCTGATGGGCTCTGTGATTGCATTGTAGATTAGGAGGGTTGCTCTGTAAAAATCATATGAAATCATAAGGATCCCTGAGGATCTTTACTTGTTTTCCATGCTTTTATGCGGTGGCCACGCCCAGAAGTGGTGGTTCCCTGATTTTTGTGGTTCAGTTTGTCGTGGCAGTTGTGCTCTGTGATTGGATGGTGGTTTTGTGGGTTTCTTCTTAAAAATCATATGAAATCATGAGGATTCCTTTTTGATTTCATGGATCATCATTTTACTTTCTTCTGCTAGAAGACATGGCTTCCCCCACCTCAGGTATATTAATTTAGCAGCTATCACCATAAATAACTCAATAAATCTTTTAATTAATACTGCAGTCTATGAACTCCATTTCTTGAAGTACTGATAGCCTTGATGTATATTATTATTATTATCATCATCATCTCTGGGCGGTTCACATAAGATAAAACACTTAAAAACAATATACAAAGATTAAAAACCACAAAAACAAGCAAAATACACATACATTTAAAACCACCATAACTTTAAAAATGTTGTGCCAAAAAAACCAGACCCAGGGTCATTACATATTGCTAAATGCCTGGGAGAAGAGTAAAGTCTTGACCCAGTGCCAAAAAGATGACAATGTCTGCGCCAGGCAGGCCTTGTCAGGAAGATTGTTCCATAGTTGCGGGGGCACCACAGAGAAGGTCCTCTCTGTTGTTGCCACCCTCCGAGCTTCCCTTGGAGTAGGCACCTGGAGGAGGACCTTAGATGTTGAACGTAGTGTTTAGGTAGGTTCATGTTGGGAAAGGCGTTCCGTTAGGTATTGTGTTTCCAAGCTGTGTAAGGCATTATAGATTAAAACCAGAACCTTGAATTGAGCTCGGAAACATACAGGCAGCCAATGCAAGTGGGCCAGAGTGGGTCTTATATGCTCGAACCTTCTGGTCCCAGTTATCAATCTGGCCGCTGCATTTTGCACAAGCTGCAGCTTCCGAACTGTCTTAAAACGCAGCCCCACATAGGGTGCATTGCAGTAATCTAACTTGGAGGTTACCAGAGCGTGGACAACTGCAGCCAGGGTATCCCTTTCCAGATAGGGACATAGCTGGGCCACCAACCGAAGCTGGTAAAAGGCACTCCGTGCCACCAAGGCCACCTGGGCCTCAAGTGACAGAGATGGATCTAGGAGAACCTCCAAGCTACAAACCTGCTCCTTCAGGGGGAGTGCAACCCCATCCAGAACAGGTTGAACACCCTCCATCCGGTCAGCAGAACCACCCACTAACAGCATCTTAGTCTTGTCTGGATTGAGTTTCAGTTTATTAGCTCTCATCCAGTCCACTGTCACAGCCAAGCACTGGTTCAGGCAGCACATCCACAGCCTCACCTGATGAAGATGAGAAGGAGAAGTATTTTACACGTTTTAACACAGACTTTGAAGAACTTTTAAGCCTATGGGTCCAACAATGGGCAAGGGCTGCTGGAAAAATGCTGAATCACTGCCAGGCCTGTCTAGGAAGCAGAAACCCTCTGGGCAGCCAGGCCTCCTGAAGCAAATTGACTTGAGAGGAAGGTTTCCCAGGCAAGAAAGCAAGATAGATAGATAGATAGATGGTAAAAGTTTACTCACTGTAAAGCACAGAGCAGCTGGCTTCCTTTCTTCCCCTCTAGCCACTAGAGCCCCTGCTGGGCCAGTAGGGCTAAGACTGCTGGGAAAATGCTAGATCACAGTGTAGGCCTCTAGGCCCCGCCCACCACTGGATGTGGCTCATGAGGGCTTCTCTGAAATTGAATTTAGTCTTCAGGTTTAAAAAGGATTGGTTAAAAACTTTGTTGCAGCCATCCCCAACCTGGTGCCCTGCATCTGCTTTAGACTACAACTCCCAGAATTCCTGACCATTGGCCATGCAGGCTGGGGCTGATGGGGATTGATGTCCAAAAGACCTGGAGGAAAGAGGCTGCTCGAGAGTGTTCTTCAGTTTCTGTTGCTGCTGGGAAGAAGTGATACAGCTGCCTGGGTGAAATCCGGTGTAAACAACTGCTGGTTGCTAGGTAGCAATTGCAGGGGGTGATATTTTTCCCCCTTGCGGCCACTTCAGAATCTTATTGACCATTGTCCAGGCTTGTGTGTATTTGGGTTCCTGAAACTCCATCTCACTGACCTGGTGCCCCATCCAACACTCCACCTGATATGTACCTAGTACCTGTGGACTGTGCCTGCACTTCTTGAGACAGAATGGGGATTCTGCTAGTACACTGCCTACCCCATTGCCTGGCAGCCATCCTTTCTGATCTGATGGAGGTGGTCCAATAAGAGGAAAGGGAAATGGTTTGATTAGTTACAGGTGGCCAGATGCAACAAAGCCCAAGGTCCCATTAACAGTGTGATCTATGTAGAAGGGGTTTCAGCAAATGTAGCTTATCATGGAAGCCACATCTGCTGAAATTCTTTTTTCTATACAACTATTACAGATGAAGGAGTCCTGTCCTTGTTTGTATCTGGCTACCTGGTCCACAGTAAGTACTAATATCCTGCCAGGGTTGAGAATAAGAACTAAAACATAATTTCAGCAGCAGGAGGAGCCACTCCATGGCTTGTACAGCTAGAATTCTGAACTCCTCCTATTAACTGGCCAAGCTCTGCTGACGTCAAAACCTCCTGTGTCAGAGTGGTAGTCTGCAAAACCTCCAGCGTCTCAGCTGCCAACAAGACAGTAAGGGAATTCCCACACCACACCTCCTACAGTTGAGCCAATGAAACAACAGCTGGCTCTCTATAAGAATGAAGGCAGCCCTTCACAATGCTACACAGTGGCTGAACTAATACACAGTGTGCCATGGGGCTCTTACTCAGCCGGATTCAGAAGGCGTTGCAAGGTTTCTACGGGACAGAAGCTCGTATTCTCTTGCTGGGTCTGGATGCAGCTGGCAAAACAACCCTCCTCTACAAGCTGAAGTTGAACGAAACCCCGATGACCATTCCCACCCTGGGCTTCAATGTGGAGACGATACAACCCATCAACAACGTCACTTTCACCATGTGGGATGTGGGCGGCCAAGATCGGATCCGGGTCCTATGGAAACATTACCATTCCAACACAGATGGTCTGGTCTTCGTGGTGGACAGCGTGGATGGTGATCGTTTTGAGGAAGCCAGATATGAATTGGAAGCACTGCTGGATGCCAGAGACCTGCAAGGAGTTCCTTTGGTACTGTTAGCCAACAAGCAAGACTTGCCTGGAGCATGGGCTCCCCTGGAGGTGGCAGAAAAAATGGGACTGAGGAAATTGCCAGGGCACCAGTGGCATGTGCAGGGATGCTGTGCCGTGAGCGGAGAGGGCATCCCCGAAGCGATGGAGAAGCTGTCTGAGATGGTCAAGTTGCATCGCAAAGCCCGAGGTACATAGTCAGTTAGGAAGACCCCCATCTCGCATGTGGGACATACAATATCCTGCTAATCAATTGCCTGTTCAGGCCCAGATGTTCTTGCCAAGCTGTTTAATCTGCATAATGGACTCTACATGGTCCTGCTTATCAACAGCCATTACAGGACTTGTGAGAAGCTGCACAGGCTTTAGTGTTGGGTTTGCTTCTTAGACACAGAGCAGGGTGTACAGCTCTACTGGACTGCTCTTCAGGTATTTCCTGATCCAGTATGTCATGCTTAGTAGAAATACAGAAACAAGCTGAGGACACCTGTTCGTCGAAGCCAGAACCATCCAGATTTACAACCACCATGCCTGGACTCTGAACTAGAGACATTTATTATTTCCTCCACTGCATATGTGATATTTCCAACAAGTTACTGGGAAGGCCTATTTATTGCTTTGTATCATGCCTAGAACACCAACTAAGTAATAATAAAGAGATTGTTTATTGAAATCCCTTGGGATCTCTTCCTTCCTCAAACTCTGAGGCAAACCTATTGCTATGCATTACCGCCGAGCTGTGAGTTCTGGGAGCAGGGCTTCACAGTTTCCTTGGAATGAGAAAGCACTGAAAGCTTGCAGCACAATCCTATGCATATGTTCTCAGAAGTAAGAAGTAATCCTATATGCACCCCCTATTTCAGAATCTTTAAACTGGTTTGGAGCTTTGCCTCCATCCTAGCAGACAGAGTGCTTGGGAAGAGCCAATTAACCCATATTGGATAAAACATATTTTCTCTGATCCTGATCAATCCTTTGGCATTCGCGTAGATTGGAAGGGTCAGCCCCCTCAAGAGTTTGTTGGTTTCAAAATACTTTTATATTTTTATTGTCACATATTTCTCCTTTATTATTTCTCTAGTCATACATATTTTGTATACACTTTTAAATGCAAAATAATTTATAGCCCACCTTTCTCCCTGACAAATGGCCTTCAATGCAGCCTGCAATAAAATGAAAGCACAATAAACATTAGGTGGTGGCAGGGTGTTTGGGTTTTTTTTAAAGTTGTGAGGATGCTAAACTATGCTTGCTGCTCTTTAAAGATTCTGCAGAGGATTGAACTCCATTTTTGTTAATGGTGGGGGCCTCTCTTCACCCTAGGCAGCTGTATCACTTCTTCCCAGCAGCAACGGAAACTGAAGAAAACTCTGGGGCATGCTTTTCCCTTCAGGTCTTTTGGACATCAATTCCCATCAGGCTCAGCCTGCATAGCCCACGATCAGGAATTCTGGGAGTTGTAGTCTAAAGCATCTGCAGTGCACCAGGCTGGAGAAGGCTGCTTGGGGATGGGGTGCGGTGGGACAAAGTTGTTAACCAGGAATATGTTGAACTTCATTCAACCTCAGGGTCAAATTCAATTTCAGATCAGCTCTCTTGGCCCACATTCCAGTAGTGAGTGGGTGCCTAAGCAGTGATCTAGTATTTTCAAAGCAGCCCTAGCCCTATTGCACCATTGCTGGGACCCAGGGGCTACAAGAGAGATTTCCCTTGGCCTGGGGTTAGCAGCAATAGTAGGGGCCCCAGTCGCCAGAGGGAATGAAGGAAAGCTGACTACCCTGGGCTTGACAGTGAGCAAGCTTTTACCATCTATCTTCCTTACTTGCCTGGGAAACCTTCCTCTCAAGTAGACCTGCTTCAGGAGGTCTGGCTGCCCAGTGTTTCTGCTTTCTAGACAGGCCTGGCAGTGATTCTGCATTTCCCCAGCAGCCCTTGCCCCATTGCTGGGATCCATAGTCTTAAAATCTCTTCATTCTCCAAAGTTTGTGTTAAAATATGGTATAAAATTCATCAGGGCTGCCAGTACTTAAAGAAATGGAGTTCATAGACTGTAGTATGAATAAAAAGATTTATTGAGTTATTTATGGGTAAAGTTGTTAAATTAATATACCTCAAGCTGCGTGGGATCAGTTCTTTCTACATTTCCATTTATAGCCTAGGTCTGGGTTGGTTTGGTTTTAGCAAGAAGCTATAATGGTGGTCCTACCATTAAGCAGAGTAAGGCAGACTCCCTCAGGTGGCAGATGCTGGGGTTGGGGAGCAGTGGTGAGGTGCTAGTGGATAGAAATGTGTGAGCCTAACCTGTTGCTCTCAGGTATGATGGAGGACACAGTCCTGTTTCCAGTGTTCAAGTAAGGTTCAGCAGACACTCCTGTCAATTTCTATACATGGAATGGAGAGCACCCCCTTCTCCTTTGCATCAGGCAGTGAAATGTCTTGAGACTATGCATATATGAGGTTTTTTTGAGAAGGATTTGCACCTTCTGAACGAAATAGAGACTCAGACACAATCTGTAGTTGAAGCCCTTCCATTTCCAAACTTGCAATATGATTCATTGTCCAAAAACATAATTCAGCAGTATGCATACATTTGAAATGCGTGCATGAAAAAAAATAGTATTTTTGAGAAATGCCCATATTTACTTTACTCAATGGAAGAATGCATACATTTAAAAGATGCAAACAATTATTGTGTACATTTGTAAAAATATGCATGGTTTTCATGCAAAAAGCCCCCAAAGCTTACAATCTGATATAGACGTTGATGGAATTTGGAGAACTTCTGTGAGCTCGGATTTTGCTAATTCATACATCCCTATTTGAGACTGCCCCATACAGCACATATTTCTGCAGCTTGTTACTGCTTCTCTGGTGTACCATAAAATTTACAACTTGTTTACTTCCATCCCTACCAGAATCATGCAGGTTTTCTGTCTCTGAATTACATATTCAAATGAAATGAGTTAGTACAGAACAGAAATGCGTTATCAGCGACCACTTGAAATAAGACAACAAACTGAAGTTTATTTAATTAACTGTAGCTGGTCAAACATATCTTTAGATTTACAGCAACAGAGGAGAATTTTAACATACCATCCTTTTAAAAAGCAGTATCAAATATAATTTGTTTAAAACTAAAATAGATTCTTCTACCTACAGCATTAGGTATTTATCAGTAATCAATAAACAGTGTAATACCTGTAGGTAGCTGACCACTGTTACAACTTTTGGTCTTGCATAGGACAACATGTGCTGTTAACATTAAAAAAAAAACCAACAGCATTTTTTCAATAAGGAGTGCATGTATTCTACATTCCTGTTCGGTTCTCATCATCATGAATATGTGCTGAATATGGCTTTAGAAACCAGAGAATCAAAGTTTGGATCAAGCCTTGCCAGTTCCAAAGCAGCAACAAAAGCACACAAATTCTATGTTGTTACTTTGATTCCAGAGTTAGCTATTAGCATTTAGTGTCAGTGAATAAAATAAAAAGGGGTTGAGCTTTTTGCTTTAAAAACAAACAGAACTGATTCAAGTCCTTAAGCCTTACATTCCATTGACTGCTTAGACAAGAGGCTTCCAAGAAGCCTGGATAATTACTATTGCCTCACAGCTGAGGTCCCCAATCAGGTGCCCATGGGCATCAATGTGCTCTTGGCACCCAACAGGCTCCCTACCTCTCCTGATTTTTTTTAAAAAATAAGTTTTTTTAAAAAAAAATTGCCAAAAAATTAACTGGGAAGCTGCCAAGGTTGCAAAGCAAATTGCCATCCTCCAAAGCTGTTCCACCTTTATTTCCAAGAATAAAGGGCTCCGGAGGCATTTCCAGGTAAATAAAATGGGTGGATGGCTGCATGCCAGTGTTTTGTTCTGAAAGTGTGCCTTCCATGAAAGGACTGTTGGCGCACAAGACAATGAGTTGAAAAGAATGGTTTTGTGTTTTGGAACTTAGAACCTACTTCTGCCTTGTACATAGGTTCTTGGTCAAGTTAGGTTTTTGTTTTTAGACTCGCCAGTTTACCTTCTGGGAAACTACTGTTTTGTGACCTGCAATGTCATGGTAGCCATTTGGTGAACCCCCCTTCTTTGTGGCTGTTTTGTGAGTCCCCATATCACGCTCTCAAAATTCCACATATGCCCACCAGCCCAAAGATGGTGGGAACCCCTACCAGTCTAGCTCAGCCTTCCCCAATGGGGTGCCCTTCAGCTGTTCTGGACTTTGGCTCCTAAGATTCTTGACAACTGGCTATACTGGCTGCAGCTGATGGGAACTGAACTCCTAAACATCTGAACTAGAACTTCTATCAAGACACAGTCCATGCCCCCTTTTTTTCTGACTACCTTTATGAGCAGATCTGATGCAATATAGGTAAGCACATAGACTTTCCCCCATACAAAAAGAGTATGAAGGCAGGGCTGCCATCACACTTATGGGTTTTGGGTTTTTTTTGCACTTATCCCCTCTCTTAGCATGAACTGGGTAGAAAGGGCTTACCACGTGTCGACAAACTATTAGAAAACAAATCTCCTAGGCTGGAGAGATTTCTGCCTGTTACACACATTTAGGAAAAATAGGGGGAAAACCCATCCTCCTGTATTAGTAAAAGGCACAGGGACAAAACATACACCATCTCACTTTGAAATAACCTGCAGCAAGATTTTAAGCTGCCAAGGGGCATACTTAATGAAGCAGTATGTATCCCTTTCCACAGCAGAAGCACAGTGCATATTTATTTGACAGGTCGCATAACGGAAGGGAGGAATTGATCAATGCTGCAATCCCAACAACAGGTTTCATTCTGATATGCCAAGTTTAATAGTAGCACATCCTACAGAAATCATTCTGTGCCAATCTCTGCTAGATAGTACAAAGAAAAGAAAGAGAAAGAGACACTATCCTTTGTAGCGTATGGCTTAAGAAGGCTCAAGATTAGTCAAGATTATGGCAGAAGATGTGGTCGTTAAAGACTTGCTTGCTGGAGTTGTCAAAGGTCTCGCTGCAATAGGGACACTCCAGAAGGTGGCTCCGCACATGAACCGAGTACTGCTCCTCTCCAATGTCATTAGGGAAAACTTCATTGCAGAGGGGGCATGTTTTCACAGAAACCTAAAGATAGGAGAATGTGAGAGCAGAAGCAAATGAGTACCTGCTGCGTCACAGCAAACAAACAAGATTTTGGTTTTGTGGCATTCTGGCAAGTGTTGGAGCGAAGGCGCAGGTACCTGGGGTACAGAGGATGGATAGACAGCACAAGGAAATGAGGGCAAAGGTGACAGAAACTATGGGGCAAAGAAGCACAAACCCCATTTGTCTCTCATCCTTCAGGTGGCACTTGGTGCCAAACAGCTTAAAAATTGGCATAATTTTGTTTTCTTCAGGAAAACAATATGGACGTGTTAAGGAAGAGTGGTTATAGATGGTGCCCAATTAGGTCTTACGATCTGAAGTTCCTGTGTTTAGCCAGCCTCCTTGGGATCTCCAAGGAAAGGAGTTAAATCAAGCAGAGGAGCAGATCTGTTTTCCCAATAGGAGCCATCCCCATTGTTCTCGGCCATTTTAAAGTTTTAGAACACATTCTTCCAGGCCTCTCAATGTCTGGGAAAGAGCAGCCGGAGGCAGACTCCTAAATTTATGTATGCCTAACTGCAATAGTAACTTATTCTCTTCCCATTTATCTCTGTCTCCATGTTGTTCCCTTCTTGTGTGGTCTCCATTGGTTCATTTTATAACTGTATGTCCTTTGGGGAAGTGTTCTGGCCTCTCCAATTCTTCGTATAATGCCAAGTACATAGATGGTACTATAGCCAACAACAACAGTGGAGCAAATGAAATCGAACAGTCAAATCAATGGTCTTTGCCAAAGACCTATGAGGACACAATACTTACAAAGTCTGTTTCAGGACTCTCTGGGGGTGCTGCAAAACAGAGAGTATAATGTTAGCCATAGCAAGAAAAATGCAACATTCTGACACAAACTGAACTATGACATAAGTAACACACTAATACAGGGGTAAGCGACCTTGTCCCCTCCAGATATTTTGGACTACCACTCCCGTAATCCCTGACTATTGGCCATGCTGGATGGGGACAATGGGAGTTGTAGTCCAAACATCTAGAAAGTACCAGGTTGATTATGCCTGTGCAAAGTGGCAAGATCTAACAGTGATTGGCCCAGCTGCCTGTGCTATCACAAGAGAGGCTAAATAGAGAAAAAGGGTCTCTGGCTTCCATTGGCTGAGCTGCTCTCTCTACAGAAGGGCAGGGCAGGGCAGGCAAAATATAAGTGTAAAAAGTAGATGTAGAAACACAGGAGGCGTAAGCAGGCAGAAAGCAAGCTATGGAGAACTGGGTAAGAAGGGCATTAAAAAGAAGAGGATTGAAAAAGAACATGACTGAAGGTAAGAAAAAACCAGAGGGATGAGAATAGACAGGTATACATAGCTAGGAACTGCAGAAGTAAAGAGGGCTGAAGTTACTGTATAGATTTGAAATATGCATCTAAATCTTTGGCTGCAGGTTTTTAGTCAAAATTTATATTAGCAGAAGCGTCCAAGCATCAAACAGGAGCTCATTTAGGAAACTAGGGGGCTGGGGGAATGTATGCTTAGACTGGCAGAGTCGAGTCAGTGAGGCAGACTGGTGTCTTGCTGAAGCACATCCTTCGCAAAAATAACACAGAATATCTGTAGCAAAGCAGACTAGAAAACACTTTCAATAAAAACTCAGAGTCAGATACTTGTCATTTTCTGGAAGCAAATAAAGAGGCAAATATTTCAGCAAGTGTTTAAACTGACTGCCTCCTGTGCCACAATCCAGTGAAGAGGTCCTTTCTTGCTCTCTGCTGATGTCAATAGGAATCACCCGGGAAAGCTTCTTGGCTGGATTGTGCCCCTAAACTTTACATACTTTTTGTTATTGGCCATTGTCCAGGCTTGTGTGCGTTTGGATGACTTAAAATTTTTTGAGAAACATTCTTGCTCTATAAAGTGCACATCCCACATGGGTCAAAACAACAGAGAATGAGCTAGGAAATTTCTATAGCACTGTACAAGTAAAAACATGACATCATTACATATGAATAAATATGAAGAGGCTGAATGAAAAAAGCACAGTACCCAAACAGAGTACAGTAAGCAATCACATCACTTATCATGTTCAAGTGTATAACTATAAAAGTAAAGGGAAGATACTGGGTGGGGTTGCTCCTGGCAGAGAGTAATAGATGCTGGCAGAAATATGTATTGGTAACGTATATACTGTGCTTTGTCTTTTCTTTTCCTGTTGTAACCTTTGTCAACAAACACCATAGTATCAATTTCTTTCTATAATTGTCTTATACTTGCTTGGTAATAAATGTTTAAAATCTATTGACAAGTGATACAATCATTGATGGAGTCTTGTGACTGTTTTGCAAGACATTTGCAGATCAAATTATTCACATCTGTTCTGATTTGAATTCCGCTTCTGGAGGAAGATCATGTCCAGAAGCTTCAATTTCTCCAAACTACAGCAACCAGGGTTGGTCTGACACTCAGTAGGCAGAGCATACAACTCTGATCTTGTGTCAGTTCTCCTTGCTTCCTATTAGTTTCCAGGTTGAATCAAACTGCTGGTTCTAGCCTCTAAAGCCCTACAATTAGTTTTAAACTTAAGATTTTTATATTACATTTTACTATGTTTTTGTATTTTACAGTTTTATGTTTTGTTTTGTGAACTGCCCCAAAAGCTTCAGCAATTGGGTGGTATAAAAATGTAATAAGTATAAATGGTTCAGGATTAGGTTAACCTTAGGGATATTCTTGCTCCTCTTTAGACCTGGCCCAGAGCCCTTGCTCTTGATGCCATCTTGGGAGATTTGGCAAGTGGGCAAAAGACACAGGGCCTTTTCTGTGGTGATGCCACAATTCTGGAATGTTCTCCCAATTGGAATTCATTCCTTTTGCGTCTGGTTTCTCCAGAAACTGAAGAAGTTTATTTCAAAGGGCTTTTAATGTGTAACATCTACTCTTGCAGCAGATAACATTGTGTTTTAAGTGTTCACTGTATTTTGTTTTTGCTTTCAGAAATGGTTTGTGGTACTTACATTTTCACTGACCATGTTCTATGGTTTTATAATTATGCCACATAATTATTTTTTTACAATTACATTCTGGATATATTTGGTAGTACAGCAGGATGTAAATAAATTAATACTGTTGACTTTAAAACATTACAGAAAGGCAGAACAGCAGTTAAACAAATAAAAATAGAATTGACAAAAAACATTCCTGTACATATGGGGGACCACAGGGTGGCGGTATTGGCTTTTTCCACAAGCCTCCTAAAAGGTAGAGAGGCTCCATCTTAAAAAAAAATAAAAATAAAAACCCAAGGCTTATTATAGCTTTCCCCAACCTCGTGCCCTCCAGATGTGTTGAACTTTGAATTCCATCACCCTGGCAATGCTGGCTGGGGATGAAGTCCAACACTTGTGAAGGACACCATGTTGCAGAAAACTGGCTTATTAGTTCATCCTCATCAAGGAGGACTTGGTGCTCCAAAAGGGAGAGAGCCGTTCCGGAGTTGGTTTCTGTTGCCTTTCCTCTCTTTCTTACAGAGAGAGTTGCCTCTTGTAGCTTGTTTAGCCAAGGTGCAAATTTCGTTTGCTCTCAGAAGTGAAGCTTGCCCATCAGATCCTTTGTTATGTAGTGTGCTATTGAGAATACTCTGAAGATATTACATGGTGAAGTGTACAACCAATGCAAGGAATTTTATAAAAACCTGTTTTCCATGCTTCACCACTCCTGTCTAGATCTGTAACCTGTAGTTACATAGAAAGTCTCAGGTTCAATCACAGGTAGCTGCTTTATGCCAAGTCGGAGTATTTTTCCATGTAGTTCATTACATTGACAAGCAGCAGGCTCCCCAGAGACTCAGATGGATTTTCCTAGCCTACCTGGAGCTGCCAGGGATTGAACTGATACCGTATGCATGCACATCGTGCGCTCTACCACTGAGCTACAGCTCTTCCACCTCACTGCATTTTCATAACTTAGCTTGTTATACAGCACAACCTATATGTTTGACAGCCCCCCTGAAAGCTATCCCAGTCATAATTTTCTCAGCACATATATGTTAGAATATTGGTAGTAGTCTGCCACAAATGTGAAAAGTCACACCTTTCGTCCATTTGAATCTGTACCTAGGCTAGGGATGTATGAATTTCATTAAATCCACTCCATCAGTGTTTTGCGGATTGTCAGGCATGCTTTGTTCCATCGTTCGCTCAGTGTCTGAATCAGATTTTTTTTAAAACCAGAATTTCGTTCTACTTGTGCTAATGCGCATTAGAGCTAATGCACACATGCACAAATCCACAAATGTGCATTACTCAATGTGAAATTGCACATATTCCCCCGCCCCCTCCAGGAAATGTGAAAAACCGATTTGGACATCCATTGAATCAGAGTGATTTGGGGAAAAGTCTGTCTGCTGCAGAATCATCAGGTTGGATACATATAAATCCAAACTTCTTTGAATCCGTTGTGGATTTCTCCAACGTCCCATTAATCTCTTCTCCATCCCAAAATTTCCCCAACTCCAAGGCACTATTGTGACTGAAAACAATTTAGCAATTAATTCATTCCTGAGCCCTGGAAAATTTGGTTCTGCAGACCCAAGACTGGAATGTGTGCATTTTATTTTTTATTTTATTTATTTATTTATTTATTTATTACATTTTTATACTGCCCAATAGCTGAAGGTCTCTGGGCAGTTCACAAAAAATTTAAATATTTAGAATTAAGATATGAATGCTTGCACCTTTTGCCCCCAGTTGAATCTTCTAAATGGATGTCCTAGTGTACTCACCAACATATGGATTCCCAAACAGAAGGACTGAATTTTCTTGTGACTGGGTTAGAAACCCAGAAGGTGCATCACCTCTCATTTCAGGAAAGTGTGCCATAAGGTCTTGATTCTCCTGCCTTAATGTCTGCAAAGGAACACAAGGTAGAATAAATCAGCACCTTTCAAAACTATCACTTGGAAGTGGCTGGGTCCTGAAGCAGTTGCTTGCATGTGAAAGACAGAAACCAAGTAGGGGCAAACCCCTTTATTCCAACCTTCCCCAACCAGGGGCTTTCCAGATGTTTTAGACTACAAGTCCCATCAGTCTCAGCTTGTAAATAACTACTTATGTGCAGGAAGTACATAACATCCAGTGGTCAGGAAGGAATGCTGGGAATTGTAGTACATGGGAAGGTGCCTTTATTCACAACAGAAACTCTCTTTCCTATCCCTAGTCTTCTTTAGAATGCTGGACAATTCATACCAATCTATGGGAATGAGATTATCTAGAGTACCTTTGGACTGGGTAGTTCAGAGTAGGATGTTTCAGCTGAAGCAGGAAGGAACAGAGGTGAGGTGGGAGGCAGGAACCAGCAATGAATTAAGTGATGGTGCAGAGCGAGAAAGAGAGGAATGCTGGCAGGGAAACCAAGGTGGGTACTCTAGTCTGTGGGCTGTGTTGTGTTATTATCTAAAATTCTTTGGTTATATCTTTCAGTGTCCTTCAAGGAAAGTTTGCAATGGGGCTATGGAAGTCACTAGCTCACCAAACCACTTTTTTTCAGCCCACCAGTCCACACATACCTATATTGGTAATTTGTGACATTTGCATAGGTTGAAAGAACCAAGACTCTTCCAGTTTATGGAAGCTTCCCTGTTTGTTTGGTTGCTTAGAAGCCATTCTTACTTGCCACACGTAACCAGGTGAGCTGCAATTTACAAGTCTGCCTTCAAGGGCTTTAAATAATCAGGTACCTGCTTTCCCAGTGAATCTCTTGAAAGTATTGCCACTACTCCATAACAGCTCTTGGTCATGCTGGTTTAGGATTATGGGAGTTGTAGTCCAACACATCTGGAGGGCACCAAGTTGAGGAAGGCTGCCCTAAGCAACTTGTATTCAATGACATGCTTCCATCTATTGCACCATGGTTCCTATCTTAATCTCTTTAAGACCGGACATTTATCTTCATGGCATTAGAGCATTTCTGCCCAAGGAAACATGGGTGAGAAATCCCGCCTCCCCTCTTGACAAAACTTGCACCTGATTCTCCTTTTCCATTTCATCCTTTTCCTTCTGTAGGGTCTGAAGCAAAAGCGTTTTCTCCTCCAGTTTCACCTCCAAATCTTTCTGAGGAAAGAGAAAAGGTGATTTGCAATGAGAAGCTAAACATGATCAAGAGTAGCTGTATCTGATTGTTTATCTTGCCCGTCCTCCAAGGAGCTCTTGACGATATACATGGCTCCCCATGCTGCCATTTTATCCTCACAACGATCCTGTGGGGTAGGTCAAGCTATGAGATGGTGACTAGGTCAAGGTCACCCAGAAAGTTTCATAGCTGAGCAGGGATTTGAACCTACACTCTAACCACTACATAAAATTGGCTCTTTCAGAAACGTAGTACTCTCTATTCAGGGTGCCCTGATTCAGTCATCTCTATATAAATCTAATTCCATCGGTAGGATTCCCTGTGGACCTTAAGAGTTGAACTTACCGAGAGTAAGCCTCTTCCTTTTCTGTCATCTCGGCTCTAGTGAGCCAGCCTCAATGTGCTGCTTCCTCTTGAAGAAGCATGACACTGACTGTATTCTATGTGGCATTTCCAACGCACTAACTTTGGATAATAACCCTTCACTTTCAGAATGCACTAAACATTAATAGAGGGCCTGTTACATCCCAGTCCTTTCTAAGGCTAAACCACAGAAGTAAGATTCAATAGAGAAAACACACACAAGGCCAAATACTCAGTTGCTTTACTGTGGTATAGTGGTTAAGTTGGACACCCTAATTAGAGATGTAACATTTCTAGATATTCTGGAGTCATGGAAAAAAGGAAGTTCCCCACACCAATTTTTTAACGTTTTTTCCCCCAGGCTTTCACATCTCTACCTCAATCTTGGTGGTCACGTATTGTAGGAGTCGTAGTCCCAAATATCTGGAGGGAGCCATATTGGTGAAGGATAGAGGTTAGACTATCAGACTACAGTCTGAGAGACCCAAGTTGAAATTCCCACTCAGCCATGAAACCCAGTGGGTAGCCTTGAGCCAGTAACAATCTCTCAGCCTAACCTATCTCACAGGATTGTTGTGAAGACAAAATGGAAGAAGGGTGGGGAAGGACCATCTACAAGACCTTGGAGGAAGGGTGGGATATAAGTGCACTAAATAAATAAGACATTTTCCAAAAAAAACACCTACCTGTGACCTCCACCTTTATCATCCACAACTGCCCCCTTTCTAAAAAGCTAAAATGCTTTTTCTAAGCATTAGTAACTGGCAGTAAGAGCTTTAGGCTGAAACATGCTGGGGGTGGGTGGGTTCCCCCTTGTATTTTAGCCCCACCTACCACTGGAATGCAGCTCCTGAGAACATCTCTCAAATTGAATTTGGCCCTCTGGGAGAAAGGTTCCACACCCCTAACATAGAACCTCCATGTTCAGAGGCAGTATACCTCTGAATACTACTTGCTGAAGAACAGCAGGAGTTGACTACAGCTGTCATGCCTTGCTTGTGGGCTTCTCAGAGGCATCAGTGTGGGAAGCAGAATGCTGGACTAGATGCCAGTGGCTATGGTGCAAGCAAAGGCCACTGCTTGCTTGCCTGGCTTTAGGGGTTTTCCAAAAAGCATCAGATTGACCACTCTGGGAAACAGGTTTAGCACTTGCATTCCTCTCTCCAGCTGAACATGTTCTGTTTGGAGGCTGAAAGACTACAATGTCCAGTTCGCTCCTCCTACAGGCAATTACTATCCAGTGCAAAGTAAAAGGTTTCTAACAAGGCTATGGCACACAGGAAAGGTACAGCAGAGATATCACGAACAAAAGAAAACAGAAGGAGAAACATATCGTTGTGCAGATACATAGACTTCATTGAAAGGGGATGGGTGGGTGTGCAAACTTCCATCCTGTGGGAGAATCCATTCCCCAATGCATCTGCCACAGAACCAATTGCAGGCTCCAGAGGATTCTGGGCATGCGCCAGGGAACACCATCAGTTCGTGCAGAGATCACAGAGGCCTACCTGCCCTCACTGTTGCCCTGCACAAGAGTACATCTTAGAACAGGGGTGAGCAGCCTAAGGCCTTTCATGTTGCCCTTGGCCGAATTGCAAAAGCCCTCTGGAAATGATCTGTTTGAACTTCCAGGAAAAGGGATCTGTCCCTCCTCTGGCAGTCCCAGGGGGTGGGGGTGGAAGAGAGAGATACAGAGGGAGTGAGAGACAAGGGCTGTTCCCACCCACTTTTAGCTTTTGGCTCTGCCCACTGCTGGCTTCTGCCCAACCTACCAGCTGTATGCGGCGTTCAACAGCGGCCTCCAACCGATTGCCATGTGGCCCTCGACAAAACAAAGCTCCCAGCTTCTGCTTTAAAATATACCCATTTCTCAGCTGTGGCTGCACACTGAAGGGGAAGATTGGTAGCAGCAGGCAAGACAAGTTTCAGGGGAAGTATGTTTGACCGTTACCAATCTTCTCATTAAGAAGGCTGATAAACTTCTGGACATGTAAACGTACGAAGCGGCCTTCTTCTGATCAGACCATCTGTCCATCTAGCCTTGTGCCAACACTACGTTTGACTGTAATCAGATCTTCAAGTTCTCAGTCAAGGGTTTTCCCCAGCCCTATTACCCGGGAGATGCCAGGAATTGAACCTACAAGTTTATGCCTGCAAAATGGTCCTCCCCCACTCCCTCAGGAATCCCCAGAACACATTTTGAATGCCACTGCTTTACAATAAAGAGGAGGGGTAAGCAAAGCTACCTGCTTAAGCAAAGTGCCATTTAACTGATGATTGTCTTTCTTCAGCTGCTCAAGGCATCTGGTTGTGTCTTGATATGCCGCCTGCAGGTTTTCCAACTCCTTCTCTTGGCACTGCACTTGTGACTGAGATAGAACAAAAGGCACACATGACTCCTGAGGACTCAGATTATGAAGGAAACGCTGGGCAATCAGGCTCAAAGTTAGCCCCATGATGTTTTTGTACGATTTCCAGATTTATAATTACGAGATTACTAAAAAATTTAGAAGTCCCAGGAGAGATGTGGAGGTTAAGAACCTGTTAGGTTTCAAAATAGATGTCTTGATTTATGGCATCAAATAGGAAAGTTATTTTAAGTAGCTAGCGAGAGTCCAGACAGGAGGTTTCATATTCAGAAGTTATTCTATTTTTTAAACTCCTGGATTTAAACAAGGTAGGAAGATGCTTTCCCCTTTGGAACTGAAGACAACCAGGAGAAGAATCTACACATTACATGGAATAAGAAGATTCTTAGACTGTTCCAGTGACTCCCATGCTGCTAGAGCAATGTAAGAATCCCTTCAAAGAGGTGCTAGACTGGGGTAGTAGAATTCTGGACTGTACCAACTTCTGATTGCAGGTGAGGGATTGCACTTTTAAATGTTGATCTGCTTTAGAACAAAACACATCTCCCATGGAAATTCACATATTGGAAGGAAAGGTCTAGCACACCCCTCATCGTTATGTGCTATGACACGCAAGGAGCCTTTAATGGGGACAAGCATTTAAAAATGTGACATCCCCTCACCTGCAGTCTGATTTTACCACCTCATTCTGCCCATGTGTAGCACAGCTCAGTCATGGGGTGCTTCCAGACAAGCTTTTATTGTGCAATCAGCCTGCCTCTTTCACAGATGTTTAATTGGAGGGGGATCCCAGATGTTGCCTCTTCCATTTGAAACCCTCCTGTGTTTTCCCACCAATTCCTCTGACCACGGAAAATCTTAAGAAGGGAAAGCCAGAATAGTTGCACATGGTCTTTTGACTGGTAGTGCTACGAGCTCTCCAGCTGCAAGCATCCATTGTTTTAAAGACATCATTATCACTATCACAATTCCAGCATGCAATATACAGATATAGGAGCATCTGTTGATTTTTTTTTCCTGAACAGGTGTTCAGGTAGATATTTTTTTTCCTGAACAGCAATGATAACTATATGTCATCTGTCCATTTGTGGTTAGGTGGAATGAAGATGTGGCTTTGGTGTACGAACACGATCAATCACAAATTAAGTGATTCTGCATATTTGGTCCCTAATCATTCACACACAAATTTAATTTCTGGTTCTCCAAAGGATAACTGGGTTTTAGGTAAGGCTGTGCACTGTCTTGGGTCCAAATCCCAAACCAAAGAGGTCCGATTCAGCCCACATCTGGTGGTCCCGTTTGGACTAGGCTCAAAAGCTTCAGGCTGTTTTGGCCCGATCCAGGGTGACAGTGGATCGGGCCACCCACAGAACTTATCTGACCCATCCAGCAGCCACCTATCCTTGATGAGAGTTGCCATTTTTAAGAAAGTTGGCAGCTCTGACATTTTCTAGATCTAATATTCAAACTATGGCGGCCTTAAAGGGCCATTTCGGGAAGGCTTTCAGTCTTTAAACCAGGTTTCCCCAACCTAATACCCTCCAGAAGTATTGAAGAACTCCCACTACCCTCAGCCAGCATTGGGAAGGCAGCCTCCAGCCTCCGGTCATAATCTGGCCTATGTGGGGGCCCAATCCAGCCTGCAGACACTCTCTGCGGGGCCTTCCCCAAGCCCCCATCCCTTTGCAACGCAAAGAGGAATCTTTGATCAGAGATAACAGATAAACTGGGGATTCCCCTGCACTACTCAGCTCCTGCAATTCCCAGCCGATCCCTTTACATCATCCAGCCCATCAGGTTGGTCCGTGCGGGGGTGGGGGGGATGTACTCCAGCCCCTAGACAAAAAGTGGTTGCCCTCCCCTGCTTTGAGAGAAGATCCAAGAGTTGCTCACCTGAAATTTATCCAGACAAACCAGGGTGTTTTTCAGCTTATTGTCCAGCTGTTCCTTTTCAGATGACATGTTTTTCTTCTCTTCTTTAACCCTGTTTGAATACAGAGATAGTGGATGAATTATCTATTTCCTACATTTACATACCGCCCAATAGCCAAAGCTCTCCAGCTGGTTCTCACAATGGAGGTGAGGATCCCAAAATACGCAAATATAATACAACAATGAGAAATCTGGGACCCATTAAAATAGATACAGAACAAACCCAAGGTGAAAATAGAGGGCAGAAGCAGTGCAAGGATCTGAAGCAAGGGTGGGGAAACTCTTCCACGCCAAGGGACAAATTCAATTTCAGAGAAGCTCTTGGGGCCACATTCCAGTGGTGGGCGGGGCAAATGTAAAGTGGGTGGGGCCAAAAATACACAACACACACACAAACACAAACATCCCAGCACATTGTAGCTTAAAGCTTTTACTGCCAGTAGCTGAGCCTCAGGACAGGCATTTCAACCTTTTAGAATGGGGACAAAACTGCACAAAAGCCAGGAAACCGCCAAACTATCAGCAGTCAGGAGAAAGGAGGTGGGGTGGGGGTGGGGGTGGGGCACATGGTTAGCAGGTGAACCGAAGAGGGCTGGATTGGCACCCCAGGAAGGCCAGCAGCGGCATCTACAGAACGGCCTCAGAAGTTGACCTTAGATTCTGGGCCGTTATACATGAGGGGTGAATGATTCTTCAGGCAACTTGATCCCCAAGCCATTTAGGCTTTTAAAGGGTAATACCCGCACTCTGAATTTGGCCTGGAAGCCACGGTATAGCCCCAAAGGGACCTCACCTCTGGTAAATGCCACTAGACCCCCCCCCCCCCACTCTTAGAACCAGTGAGTAGCTCAGTTGGTCCTCCTGCGTGTTCAAAATAGTGCTGCTGCAGTAGCTTTCAAAACTTAGCAGAGGAGTAACTGTCCCTCCCTGCTTTCTGACTTAAAAATCTTTGCCCAGTATTACAAAAGAGGCTGCAGAGTCCATGCTGCTAGCTTTTCGTTACGCAGAAACATGGGATTCTGCGATGTCTCCAGGAAAAGGGATCTGTCCCTCTTCTGACAGTTCCTGGGTGGGGGAAAGAGGGAAGGAGCGAGGGAGAGAAGAGGGCTCGTCCCGCCCACTGTCGGCTTCTACCCCACCAACTGCTAGTTATGCGGAGTGTCCATACCAATGTAACATCTACTACAGAGATGACAGTTCCAAATCTGTACTGTTTGCAGCACTTCTTTCCTTCAAATCCCTTCTCAAAACCCAGCTTTTCCATTAAGCACTTAGCTTATGCGTCCCTTGCCTACATCTCCTTCTTGTCATATCTCCCACTTGGAATGTTAGGTCCCTGCTCAGGGCAGGGACTTTGTGAAGTGCAATGTATATTTATAGTGTTACGTAGACAAATAATAAAATATTTGTAAGTCTTTTAATGACAGTAGGAACAACTGAGGGGGAGAAATTCAGATATTGGAACTGCTGTCTACAAGACTAACCATTTGAGCCAGAGCTGGGAACTTTGGGAGGCCATTTTCATTCCCTGGATCCCCCATCCCCGTGGGCCATATATACACCCATTGGTGCCACAAAATAAAGGCATCTGTCATGGCTACCAAGTGCCAAAAGAGTCAAAATTAGCTTGTTTGCAAGCCCATATTGACACATTTGCTGCTTTGCAGCCATGACAAATAGCTTAAAAATTCTTTTAAAAATAAATTGGGGGTGTGTGGCGGGGCAGAATGTGGCCCACCAGCTGTGCATCGCCCATCCCTGATTTACCTCCACATATTGGTTGCTTTTGGGTGGAACAGCCTAGCTTCCCCCTGACACATTCACACACTCCTGCTCTGACATGACTGCGAGAAGATTGGAAACGTCTATTTTCATTTTAGATTAACCATAGTTTAGCGTGCTGAATCCCAAACTGTGGTTAACCTTAACTATGTTTAGTGAAAACAAGTTAGTTTCATAAAAGTATGGCCTAAAGTTGGCTTGTTTCCACTAACCATAGTTACGTTTAACTTCAGTTAATCAAGAATGGGAGAGAAAGATTCTGAACTACACCTCACAGCTACACTGAAAGAGCCCAAGACTCTCCTAGTCCCATTTTTGTAATGATAAGATAGACTTCCACAACTTAGTGCCTTTCAGATGTTTTCAACTTCAGTTCCCATCAGCCCAACCAGCATGGTCAGTGGTCAGGAATCCTAGAAGTTGTAGTCCAAAAACCAAACAAACCAGGTTTGGGATAGTTCTACTGAACTATAGTTACAAAGGTTTGGCATTATAAGTGAACGAGCCCACTGTCCAAGAAAGAAGTACTCACTGGCACAGCTCTGCCTCTGTGGAGCTGCTTTGTGTTTCTAGATATCTAATCTTCTTTTTGAGAAGACACACTTCTGAATCAAGCTTCTCATTGCTGCTCCTCATAGTATCCAAGCTTCTTTGAAGATCCTGAAGCATCAGACGAGAAGACAGAATTTGCTGTCAGCTTCACAAGAAAACTAAAAAATACCTGGTATTTACAGAGACACAGTATGCATACTCCTACTGTACACCCAACCATGTCAACATTTTAACGTGCCCCCCTCAACATTCCATTTTTGGTCAGCCTTCCCATTGTGAATTAACATCTCCTAATCAGCTGTTCTCTTTTTGCTTACTTCGTTTTTCTCTTGAAGTTTCGTATTTTTTTCTCTGACTGTAGCTAACTCTGTCTGAACAGAGCTTTTCTCTAAAGCCTGTAGGTCCTGGGCTCTCTGAAGCTCCATGGTCCCAGTCTGCAGCAAACGGACTTTATCCTCAAGCTCCTTTGCTTTCTCCTGGACACACACAGTTGGTGGGGGTGGGGGGTGGAGGAGAAATAAAGATGGTAAAATATACGGCAAGGGTTGCAAGTGTGGGCAACCTGTGGCCCTGCAGATGTTGGTGGACTTCAACCCTGCTCCAGCATTAGCCAGCATAGCTAATGATCAGGGATGACGACAATGGTAGTCCAAAACAGCTGGAGGGCACTGGGTTGCCCATTCCTGCATGATTATAGGAGTCTGACACCATCTGGAGAGTCACAGATTGTCCATCTCTGGCTGGACACCTCTATGGTTGCAACCACAGTATGCAGACCCAACAATGAAGAAATCTCTTGCTTTTTCTAACATGCTCTGAGCCAAAACATATATGACAGTTAAATGCATTTTTGTATCCATTGGGCAGGCAGGGGAAGACAATGTGATGCCCTCCAGATGTTCTAGTTTGTAACTCCCATCAGCCCTGGCTAGCATGGCCAATGGTCAGAGATTATGAGAGCTGCGGTTCAAAACATCTGGTTGCCTACCCCCGTATTAAAAAGTACTAATTGCATGAGCTGAGATTTAAGAGGATCAGAGGAGATGTAGAGAGAAAGATTAACCCTTTCCTCATCCTCTCCCAGTGGCAAATAGCTGCTTTAGAAGAGCTATTTTGCTCAGGATCACAGCAAGGAGGAAAGGGCTAAATTCTTCCTCAATGCCTGCTCTGATCCCCAGCTGATGCAATTCGTATTTTCATCATAATCTTATTTGTATGCCGGGTTTCCATGGTAAAACTATGCACAAAATGGCTTAAGCAACATCAAGAAAAATATATAAAATACAGCAACATTTCCAGATAACAATTACAAAATGTAAATAATCATAATGATTAAACAATTAATAATTATTAAACAAAATTAAACAACCCTTTAATAAAAGTTAAATACAGAACAACTTCAACATAAATAAAAATAACTTATCTCAAATTTCTCAAAATTTGCATGATGCAAAGACACATTTTAATGTCAAAACTTAGTTTGGCCCATATTCCTTCCCATCCTCACATGCTCTAATGTAAAGAAATGCCTCTGCTTTTTAAATTGACTTTCTGTTAGTTCTGCATCCTTTAGTTCCTCCTCCCTGCTTTTAAAAATTAAGAAAACCATTGAAAGAGGCCACCTGAATCAATCATGAACATTTACCAGGATATGCCAACCTACTTGATTCCAATGGCAGAATGAGAAGAGTGACACAGTTATGAAGTACATATAATTCTAGAAATAAAAAAATGCTTGTTGCTTTGATCTATGAAGACACTTGTTTGTTGTCATTTTTTTACAATGCTCCTACCTCTGTTGTCCTGAATTTCTCTTGAAGATCCTCATGCTGCTTCTGGAGGCTTGTCAGGTTTTCCTTCAGTTTATGGTTTTCCTGAAGCAAAGTTGTATTTTGTTGCTCAATCTCTTCCACTTCTCCCTGGGAAAAAGAGCATAAACCGAGAAGGATTAACAATGTTCTGAAAAGAGGCACCAGCATTGCCCAAAGGCACAGTTGGTTTTTCAGGTGGTGCACCCATTATGTTTTCTATTAAGAGGCCCCAAACACAACAGTCCCTTAGGGCAGGGGTGTTGAACCTCTTACAACCAGAGGGTCAGCTTCCATTTCAAGGAAGCTCAGGGGGTGGGGTATGTGGAGCGCATCCTAGTGGTGGCTGAAGCAAAAAGGGCAAGGGAAAAAAATACCCGCATGTTGTAGCTTTGTTTTGTTTTACAGCCAGTAATGAAGCCTTAGGAGAGGCATTTCAATCTTTTAAAATTGGGGGAAAACTGCACAAAAGCCAAAAAACTACCTAATGTTCAGCCAGGATCCCATGGGAATTCCAATGATGCTTCAGCCCCAGTAAAAATCCACTTACACAGTATTAAATTGCTGGGCAAAAAACCTGATGCGGTTTCTACTGATGCATTCCATGTCACATCATGTTTAGCTTCAGCAAAAGGACTACAGCCAGGTTTCTTGGTTGGTTGGTTTTCAAAAAGAGAGGGCAGCTGGAGGAACACATGCATCCAGATATCACTCTTGGGCGAGTCACTAAGTGTGACATAAGGAGGACTGAAAAAGGACCCTCCAGAGATCACAGCTGCTCACAGAGTCAAGGCACTTGATGCTGTGAGCAGATGTGCTCCCTGGGAGCTCCTTCTTAAAAACATGGCTGGCTGAAGAGATGTGTCAGCAAAATTTGATCTCTGCACAATCATATGCAGTGCCTGCTATAATCAAACATCAGAAAATTCTGCTCCTCTAACATTACCACCCTCAGTCCAAAGGTCCCCTGTCCTCTTAGCTGACTGCCCCATCTTCCATTCTTTCAGGAGCAAGCGCTGTTTCAGACCTACCAAGGAAAAGTACGTTTCTTGTGGTGCTGACTCTCTTCCTTCAGATCCTTTTGCAGAACCCACTTTCATGAAACTTTTGCTTTAACCCTGAAAGTCCAGAG
Organism: Elgaria multicarinata webbii; assembly: GCF_023053635.1. NCBI lineage: Eukaryota > Metazoa > Chordata > Lepidosauria > Squamata > Anguidae > Elgaria > Elgaria multicarinata. The sequence goes on from NC_086181.1 coordinate 13,253,681, forward strand.
GCAGCCAACCTGGTGCCCTCCAGAAGTTTTGGATTAGAACCCCCATAAGCCTTGACCATTGGACATCCTTGCTGGGGTTTATGGGAGCTGCAGTCCAAAACATCTGGAGGGCGCCAGCTTGCCTACCCCTGCCTCAGTCCTTACCCTCATCCAAAACAAAACCTAGGGACATGGGACTGCATTTGTGAATCATCTATCTCTTCTCCTCATTTGTCCTTCTCCCTTTTATCATCCTCCTCCCCCAACAATGTCTGTTTCAGACCGTGAGAGACCTGCCTTTTGCATAGGTCACTTTGCAAAGTCTACAGAAATAATGAAAAAGAATCTTCACGAGTGTCAGTAGGAAGGGCTGTATTTCTACGCTGCTTCTGCCTTCTCTTCTCTGCTGCTTAATTGCTTTTAAGGATGCTTTCAATGCATTACTTGCACTTTTAGCTACCACCAGCTAAAAGCTAAAAGCCACATGTCCCAGAGGTGCACATCTATGATTGCTTCAACAAGGGTGCTCACCACCCACATACTCTCCAATATAATCGCCTTACAATACTAGTTTATGTTCAAATGCATTAATGTATTCTGACCACCATTGGCTCATCTTTTGAAATGAGGGGTGAGTGAGCATGAAGAAGCTGAAATTAAATCCAGAGGTGCCAGTAGGAAGTCTGGCTCAGGGACTGGGAGTCAGCCTGTTCTGAAACAGTTCCCTACACACACACACCCGGCCCCCCACTGGGTAAAGTCAGCTTTATAGCTTAGGAGTGCTCCTTGCCCCTGTGCTGTCCCTGGGTTCTCAGACGATAGCAATTGTCAGGAGCGGATTTGCACAATTACACCTAGTGCACCAATGGTGACCTTTCCCGAGTCAGTCTCATGTGGCATCAGCTATCCATGCCTTAGTTGCATTATACTTCATCTACTGCAAAACGCTTCATGTGGGGCTACTGCTAAAAAGCACCTGGAAGCTTCAACAGACGCAAAATGCAGCAGCTAGGCTGCTAAGTGGTGCGTGGTATTGCAATCATATTATTGCAATATCGAAAGCTCTGCGTTAATTGCCAAGTGCTTTCCATGCTCACCTCAAGGTGTACATTTCAACCTTTAAAATCCTGAACATCTTACAGCCTAGCTGTCTAGGAGATTGTCTATCTTGTTATGAACCTGTCCAGTTATTAAGATTTGCAGATTTGAGAGAGACCAGTAACAATGCAAGGAAAGTTTAACGTATTGCTGTCTGCATTCTATAATCCAAGTATTCAATATTTGTGGCGGAGCCATATGATGCAAACTACACCATTCTGATATTTAAAACCACGTTTTCAAAAAGTTGTTAGACTTGGGAATCTAGGAAGCAGCCTTATACCGAGTCAGATCATTGGTCCATCTAGCCCAATATTATCAACACTGACTGGCAATGGCCCTCCAGCGTTTCAGAAAGGAGATTTTTCTGGCCCACCTGGGGATGCTGGGGGACTGAACCTGACACCTTCTTCAGGCAAAGCTCAACCAATGAGCTACAACCCCTCCCAAAGCATTCCCCTCTTCCTTCCTCACCAGTTGTGATCATAAAAGGGGGCTATTGGATTGCTCCATTTAAAGTACTTCTATCCCATCTCTTGCTTGGAAGTGGCTGGTGGCAACATTTTTAAAAAGCAAGCATGTATCAGCTGGTTCCCTATATACCTTTTTTTGCACACAGCCATGTATTTACATGTATGACTGCCTGGAGAGATTTACAAGCATGAACTGGACTACAGATACTGCAAGCACACAGGTCTCTCTTTGGGGCAATACAATGCACCCCTTCCCTCACTCTGAAAACTAGATGAGCGTATTTCACTGCCCCATCTGCAGCCATAACAATCCAGTGTGCAGTTCTGAATTCTGCTTAGACCACACGAACAGTGGGAATGAGAAAGCATCCATTGCTTTCTCCTAAAATGATTTCCTTCAGATTGCTTGATGGTTTTTTAGCTGTAGTTATTTATTGGATGTTAGTGTTTTACTCGATGTTTTTCTGTTATTGCTGACATTTGTTAATTGTTTAGTATAACTTCACAGTTTCTGAAATGTATTGTTACTCATAAATTGGAATTCCATATCTATCACAGGTATGCAACCTTTTCAGCCCCAAGATCCAGATGTGATGCTGGCTTGGGGTTCAGGGGCTGAAGGCACACATGCAGGCTTACACATATGTATGCACACATATTCACACATGCAAATATGCGAGCACACACCACAATAACCCTGATACAGATCAATCATTCCTCGCTGTTGCTACAAGTGAGAAAAGAGTGATTTGTATCAGAATCACTGGAGGAGGAAATTTGGCAGTAGTGGATTGGGGGGCCGCAATGCAGGCTGCGGGAGCACAATTTAGGCCTGGGGGGCTTCATGTGCTCTGCAGGTTGTGTACCCTTGGTCTACATGTTGGAAGCTGCAGTAGGTGGGGTTTTATTCAGAAAAAAGTCAGAAACAAAGAGCAATAATGAATGGTTGGCACAGGCTCACGGATGTGTCAAAACAAGTCACTCAAAGCACAAGAAAGGAAACAAACCTGGGTAGTAACCACCAGCATGTCATCCTCAACCTCCACACGGAGCTGGAAGGGGATACTGGCTCCACGGACTTGCCCATCCTGATCAACGTAACAAAACTGATAATATTCATCATCCTTTGGCAGGTAATAGGCTAAAAGAACAAAAAGCCACATCTCACTTCTAGCGACTCAAGCATGCAAACTGAATTATAGGAACAAAGGACGCTTCTTTATACCAGGTAAGGCTATTCTGTCTCCTGCAGGAGGCAGGAAAGGATGAAAAGGAGTGCTAGAGGCAGCTGGTATCCAAGGCTGCTTCACAATTCCACTAAACGTTAATTTTGCAATATAGCGAACAAAAAAACCTGGAAACATAGTAGTTGGTCCTTTGGAATGACACAGGCAAAGCTGAGATTTCAACATGCCATCCTGAGTACTGTACTGATGCTGGCTTGTATCCAATGTTAATCTTACTTAGAGTAATGCTATTAAATTAATGAGATTTAAGCTTATTTATTTATTACATTTATATCCTACCTTTTTTCCTCCAAGGAACCCAACGCATTGTATATAATCCTCCCCCTCTCCAGTTTATCCCCACAACAACCATCCTGTGAGGTAGGCTGGGTTGAGAGTCTGTGACTGGCCCAAAGTCACCCAATGGGTTTCCATGGCTGAGTGGGGACTAGAACCCAGATCTCTCGACTCTCAGTCCAACACTTTAGCCACTACACCACACTGGCTCTCAATCTAACTAACGCTGGATATATGTCATTCAATGGAAGTTGAAATTTCAGCATGCAATAATTGTTATTAACAGAAACGGCGCAAAGAAAAACTATCAACACTCCTTAGGAAGAATTCTTACACTAATGGCATATTACACCACTGCATCTGAGAAGGATAGGAAACATAAGCAATACAAAATGTTAGAAAAACTCTAAACAGCAAAGTTTATATATTCATACTTAGTGGTCGTGTCCTGTTGGGTTAGTTTGGGAACATGATATTCTCAGAAATGGCAAACATTTACGCACACCATACGTGCTACATCAGCATTAGCTCTATTAACAAAAGTACACCATGCCATGCTTGTATATCTTAATCCCTTCCTCACCCATCACTGACCTTTAAAGAGCACCTCCAGAAATTCAGCATCACTGCCTTTGGGTCTGCTGGGCAAAGTTGCCCACATGAACGTGTAGTATTCGCAAGTCGTCTTCCATCCCACCTGCAACAGCAAAATATCTGTGTGACAGCCCTTGAGTAACTGAGGAGGCAGCTGGGAGGGGTGAAGGAATAAGAGACCGTCCTCATCATGCCCTAATCCAAAGTACTAGAAAGGCCTTTCTAAGACAAGGGGCATATTTGTAATGCAGACCTGCACTGTAATCCAATAGTCCCACTGAAGTAACTGAGGATTGCAGTTGGGAAGAGCAATCCTATGGGTCATCTATAGAGGGGTGAGGGTGGGGAGATGAGATCCACTGGTGAAGCCACCATTTCACCCATAGCAGGGCTGAAAGGGGCTGTAGTTCAGCAGCAGAGCACATGCTTTGCATGCAGAAGGTCCCAGATCCAACCCTAGCATCCTCTGTAAAAAGTGTCACATAACAGCTGAGGTGGGCAGACTTCATGCTTGCCAGACCTTCTTTTGTTTTCCCTCTCCCACCCCTTTTCCTTTGCGTGTCGTGTCTTTTTAGACTAAGCCTGTGGTCAGGGACTATCTTGCTTTATTGATTCCCGGGAGCCTTTTCAGCTGAGGAGTGGGGTGGGGGAAACCACAATAAATAGCCCTGCCGATTGGCTGAAGCTGGGGGCAGGAGGCGGAAGGGAACAATTTCTTTCCCTCGCTTCCAGTGCAGTCTGTGGGAGGAAATTGCCTGTGCCAGTCCCTGGGCCGGCGTGATGTCCCACCAGTTCTCTGTCAGTGTCAGGAAAATGATGGGTCTTTGGAAAAGTATCCACACCTGGCCACAACAGGCCCTGTTTCCCCCACCTCTGCAAGTGGAAGACTACTAGGGGAACATCTCTGCTGGTTATTTCTTTCCATCTGCATACCAAGAGACCTACGGCAGCATGACTGTTGCCTCACCGGTAGATCACCCTTTCTGCTACCGGTGGAGCAACACCTACATTGCCCCCTTCAGCCAGCCTCTGGGTAACTGTAACTAGTTTAAGACTCATCTCCTCTACCATGCTTCAAGGAAGACAAAAGATCCCTAGCAAAAAAATTCTCAACACCCCCACCAGATTATAATTCCCGGATTTCTTTGGAAGAAGCCATAATAGTTAAATGGGCATAAAACCAATAAAAAGTTTGTTGTGTAGACACTTGAAGATGGCTTTAAATGCTACAAAGGGAGATACGTCCTCTCACACAATTTAATTTATTAATAGCACCTGAAACTTATAAAGAAGAAGCGCTTCTTATCTTGGCTTCCAAGCTCCTCTGGTGTAAAATTCCATTCCTGACCTCAAAGTGAGCATTAGAATTTTTTTTGGCCAAGTCTCCCTTTCTTCTCACCCCTCACAGAACCTTGCATTCTGGCATAACTCCCACCCGATCACGGTATCTCCTCTGAAGCTGCAAACATGCCTGATACTTCAGAGAAGGAAAGAGAAGCCTTTATAACCCAAGCCAGCCACCATGTTATAAAACAAGAGATTGTGACTCATCGTAAGTAAATTCCAAAGTCCACATTGCAGCAACAAAGGCAGCTGCTTTCACAACACAAACTTACCCTAAATATGCCCACCCAGTCCTTCCGGCGTGGTGTGATGTGCTGGGAAAGACTGTAACGGCAAGTGATGTCGGCTCCAGGGACGTAGAATTTCTCCACATTTGTAAAGACCACCTGGGAGAAGTGGCTGCTGTCCATGAGGATAGCAGAAGTGGGAGGCTCGTCCGAGCTGTTACATAGCGCGGCTTCCATATTGGTGTTCTGTGACAGGGCAAAGAGGAAAAACAGAAACAGGAGAGGGAGAGACAAGGACAGTTAAAACAGACCCGATTTTAACATCACAGATGATACCATGTCCACAGAATCGAACAATAAGATCTTCGTGGCACAAGGGAGACTTTGGGCTCATCTACACCAAGCAGGATATTCCACTACAAAAGCAGTATATAAAAGGCAGGAGCCACACTACTGCTTTATAGTGCACTGCAGGTTCTACACTACTGCTTTATAGTGGTACTGAAGGGCACTGACAGCTATTGGGCCCCATTGACACATCTAAACCAAGCAGGATATAACACTATGAAAGTGATATGAAAGCGGTATATGGTATGTGTCATGGGCCCCAACAGCTGTCAGTGCACTTCAATACCACTATAAAGCAGTAGTGTGGCTCCTGCCTTTTATATACCATTTTCATACCGCTTTCATAGTGGAATATTCTGATGGTGTAGATGAGCCCTTTGTCTACAAAAACATTGCCAGTGTTGAACTCAACACCGACGGGCAGGCTGCAAGGCAAGTAAAGGGGATGCTAGCTTTGCACGAGAGCAGAAAACTCCCTCCGTCTCCTGTCCTCTGGCCTGTAGAGGCTAACTACCTGTTTACATGCGCACATGTATGAAACAGAGCCTCAGTATCATTTATTTAAGAAAAGCGCTTTTGGTTCCTGGGGAGGGGGGAGATACTCAAAAAGGAGAAACAGTGAAGGGAGGTGCTGCTTAACCCTCCCCACCCCCACTTCTCTACTCCAAATTCCCTGTTTTCTTCCTAGGGGATTCCATGGGTGTGTGTTTGGAACCTCACATAGCAAGTGCATTATAGGTGTAGCAGCTTGGCGGTTGAGGCTAAGATAAAAATTTGGAAGCACCTCTTTTGAATCTTGCCTCTGCCATGAACTCACTAGGTGGGCTTAGACTAGCCACTCTCCCTTAGCCTTCCATCTGTAATTTGGGGATAATACCGGCCTACCATAAAGGCCTGCTGTATACACTAAAAGAAAATGTATGTAAACTGTATGTAAAATGTATTTAAAAAAACAACAACCAGTTGCCCTGGGACTGCAGACCTGAAGGGAAGAATACTCTGGTCTCTCCATCAGCCAGGGGGGACCAACGGCCACTGAGAGGCTGCTCTCTCTGCCTCCCACGAATAGCATCATGGTAAGTTAAAAAAATTAAGGGGCCAAACACACACACCAGATATTAAGAAACCCAAATGAGTGCAAAAAAATGTGCATGCAGCCATTCAGTCTCATGAAGAAAGGAGAGAACACAGGCACAACTGTCCCTCCGCAGCAGAGAGGATCTCCCACATGGGCAGCCTCTGTGTTCTACAATGGGGAGGTCTGAAGGCGTGAATTGGGCCTGCCAGCAGGATCCACAGCTTTTGTTGCAGGGCCTCACCTGTAGTGACCACAGGGAAAGGGAGTGCCTCTAATGCACTTTGGGCAACAACACAGCGCCAGCTTGTGGTTGAACCACAGGCCCGTGGGCCAAATTCAGCCTACTTAGGCTGCCCCAGATGGCTTCACCCCTTCTCCTGGTCCCATTCTTCCAGGCTTTGGTGCAGTTTTTCCCCCATTCTAAAAGCTCAAAGGCCTGTTTCCTAAAGTTAAAATGTGCTTGTAATTTTGGTATTTTTGCTCCCACACCATTTTGCCTTTGGCCCCACCCATGACTTGAACACAGGACCCAAGAGCTTCTCTGAAATTGAATTTGGCCCTTGGGCTGAAAGAGGTTCAACTCCCCTTCCTTAGGCCTAGAGGAAAATAAAATACAAGCTTCTCTCTGATGCTCCAAGAGCGACTTGATCAAGTCCTGGCCAGAAACCAGAGGGGGAGAAGCTCTCTGCCTAGACAGCTTTCCTGCCAATCCAAAACCATCCCAATTCCAGGAAACTAGAAGCACGCGTTCCCCAGCTGACCTTCCCAGCCGTGAACTCCAGGCAAGACATGACCACTCCTGATACCAGAGATCTAAGGCATTCGGGGCAATGGAAAGAGGTCACTGAAGGCAACACCGGCAGCTGAACACAAATGATTTGTTTTGGATGCTCTGTTCGCTTCAGCTGCGATCATGCCAAGTCAGTCTCGATGACACTGACATTTCAGTATATAGAGGGAAAGGGATGTGAGTGCGCACGCAGGGCTCTCGAGTTGCGCAGCAAAAATTCACACACAGATGATGCTTTCATTTTTAAAAAGGTGGGGGAAGTGCACTTCTTAAATTTACAGGGGTGGGTGGGTTTCTGCCTAGGATGGACCAATATCCTCCTTATCGCTTCTTCCAAACCACCACTGCTCCACCAGACATGCCTTCCAGATCGAGCGAAGTCATAAAAGCTTGCCAGAAATCTATTCCAACAGTGGTTTATTGGGTATCTGGTAGCAAGATTGGAGTTATTAATAGCAGAAATTGAAATGACTTGAGCATGCAAGCAACATGCTTGGGGGGGGGGACATGTTGTTCCACCAGTTTGGGATGCAGGGAAAGTCCCCTGGTTGATTCAACTTGTCAGGGCAAGTTGCTGTGTCACTCCTTTCCCCACACACACACCGAAAAAAAGAAAAATACTGCCAACAGGCATAGGCAGTTGTGGGCAGAAGTCAACCTATGATTGCATAGAACTTCTCACATAACCTCAAGTGGCAGATTTTGGTTATCATTAAAGGCAGCAGAGTGGGAGGCAGACCGATCCGCCTCATGGAGTGCAATCCAGTGGGAAGTCCTGCACACCCCTCTCTGAAATTAACAGGAGTCATGCTATGAGTGCAGTAGAACTTTCGCTATTTTCATTACAATAGTTGTACGGGAGAGCTACTTGCTGGATTGCATCCTGGTGTTCACTAGTGTGCAGGATTGCCTTTTGGAATTTCACTCTCAAGCCCCCTAACCTGTGGGGCTAACCTCGGCAGATGGGGAAAAGGGAGAGCCAACACAATACCCGCCTCTTCACAGCCTTTAACACTCTTGCTTCCTCACTCTGGCGGCCTTCTCCCACCTAGTGCCTTCTGGATATTTTGGACTACAACTCCCAATATTCCTGACGGTTAGCCATGCTGCCTGGGGCTGATGGGAGTTGACGTCCAAAGCATCTGGAGGGCATCAGGTTGGGAAAAGAAGGCTGCCTCAATGGTGAGCAGCCCTTAAGCGCTAGAAGGAAGGAAGGAAAATAAAGGGGAGGCCTCGGACCAAGGAAGAAATAGTGTGTGGCTGAGCAGGGGAATATAATTGACATCTGTCCATGAAGGGTGCTGACTTTTCCTGTACTTGGGTCCTGTGTTTTTCACTGTTGCTAAAGGCAAAGAAGCAATGCCAAGGGTGGGGGGAGGCAGATGAACTCTGTAAGTTGTATCTTCCAGTTTTTGAAACCTTTGAACGTCAGTTTTTGGGCTGGCATGTAGCCTTCTCTTAGAGAGTCAGTGTGGCATAGTGGTTAGCCCAGTCTTCCCCAACTGGTGCCTTCCAGATGTTTTGGATTTTATCTGTATGCCGCCCTGATTTTATGTGTACGTCGCCCTAAGATCCCAGTGATATGGGGCTGAATACAAATGCTTTAATAAATAAATGATAAACTCCATCAGCCCCAGCCAGCATAAGTAATGATCAGGACGACAGGAGTTGTAGCTCAAAACACCTGGAGGCCACCAGGCTGGGAAAGTCTGGGCTGGAGTGTCAGGCTATGGCTGGGGAGACCAAGGTTCAAGTCTTACCTCAGCTGTGAAAATCACTGGGTGATCCTAGGCCAGTCGCTACTTCTCAGCCTAACTGCCCTCACAGGATTGTGGCAAAAACGGGGGTAGGGTGGAGGACCGTGTACACTGCCTTGAACTTCTGGAGGAAAGGCCGGATATAAATGCAATCAATAAATGTTAATGAAACAGAAAGATGGGGCATGGCCCCGGCCTCACCCATACCTGCCTCTTGCTGAACTATTTCCCACTCTCACGTTTTCTTCTTTCCTCTGACCCAGGACTTGAGTTGTCCACAACAGAGATCCAGAAGCACAAGTTAAAAAGTCCTTAGCACAAAGCCAAGTCAGCGCTTCGTCGTGCGCTACGCATTTCCATTCTCTTCTGGTTCGGCATCTCCGAGGTAATGGCTGCGTATAAACAGAGCTAACTGCTGGCCCCTGGATTTCCTGTCCTTAAGAAAGCACTTCATAGGGCTGCCTGTTTAGAACAGGCCCACGTAGCTTTTGCTTTTGCTTTCCATAAGCTGCAGAAAAGACACACCCTATTCTAGTTCCAGGAATTGTCTCTGCTGCCGGGTGGAGGAGACACACCTGCCGCTCAATCGGGCCACGAGTCCATCCAAGCAAAACGGCAGAACACAGTTGCAAACAAATGTTTGAATGTTCCTGGCCCTGTGTGCCGTAACAGCAGCCTGCCATGGAGAAATTAAGCCAGTGAAACTTTTCCCATTTGTGTTTAAGGAAAAGCTTCACCTCAGGTGGGCTAGATTTGGCGTGAGGGCCTAAGGTGCTACACCTCCTTGGTATCCGGGCCCAGCTGAACAGTCGCACAGCATTTGGCTATTCACTCATGCCATCGCGCTAATTCTTATAACACTCCAGTAATTCAGGTAAATGACATTGTCTCCATATTTACTGATTGGTTTTATTTATTTACAGCCTGTATATAGTGCTCCACACTGAAACAGACTCCAGGGTGGTGAACAATAAAACATAAAAGAATAAGATAAATAAAACACCATAGTAAAAAAAATGTTATTTTCACAAGCAGAGCACCAATTGAAAATGGCTGGTTAGGAAGATTTCTTGAAATTAAAATGTTTTTAGAAGGTGCAGGGAACAACACAGTGTTGATACCTGCCTGACCTCCAGAGGCAGGGAGTTCTAGAGAAAGTGGGGGGGAGCACCACACCAAAGGTTCTTCTCTGGTTGAACTCCAATCTGGCCATAGGTCCATGCAGAACCACCAGGACCATGCCCTCTGATGACCTCAGTGACCAGGCAGGTTGATAGCGGAGAAAGCGCTCTCTCAGGTATCTTGGTCCCCAAGTTGTCTAGGGCTTTGTACACTAGCGTCAAAACCTTAAACCTGGCCAGATAGCAACTAGGAAGCCAATGCAATTGCTCAGCAAAGGAGTTATATGCTGGAAAGAGGCAGATCCTAACAACAGCTGAGTTGCTGCATTCTGCACTATCTTCAGCTTCCGGGGCAGCCTTAAGAGCAGCCTCACCTAGAGTGCATTGCAGTGATACAGTGCAAGTAAATTCTTAAAATAGCAGCAGGCAACCTCGAGCCTACTAGATGTTTTGAACTACAACTCCCATCACCCCAGCCAGCATAGGCAATGGACAGGAACCTGGGAATTGTGGTCCAAAACATCTAGAAAATACTGGATTAGCTACATCTGGCCTAAGGCCACCTCTCCGTTCATGGCACACGAGAGCTCAGCTTGTAGCTTCCTGGTTCACAATTCAGTCTCTTAACCAATATATTGCTATTATTAATTTACATTGACATTAGCAATTACATTTATATCCCACCCATCTTTGAAGGAGCTCAGGTTGGTGTACATATCCCCATCCCGATTTGATCCTCACAACAACTCTCCAAGGTTGGCTAGGCTGAGAGATGGTGGCTGGCGCCCAAGGTCACCAAGTGAGCTTTGTGGTAAGTGGGGGATTTGAACCTGGGATTCACAAGGCCCTAGCCTGACACTCTAACCATGCTGGCTGCACTATTTTGGGGGGTTGTCCTTTAAGGCAAGGGAGCATGGGCTGCCAAAGAAGCTAGTGATTCTATCACAAAATCAAACATAGTTTACAAATTAGCTTTCACTAGACAGCTTGGAAGATAAATCTGGAACTCGAGAGAAGCAGAAACACTGGCTGCACTTAACTGCATTGACCTATCAAGAGGCTACACAAGGAATTGTAGCTATCAGGAGCTTTACACAATCACGGTTAAATGGGGTTGGCCTAGGGCCAGAGCAACCTTGACAAGCATTTTAACTCCCCACCGACACCCTCCAAAATCCCTTCTTCCTAGGGTCCTAACATCCCCCCTTATTTCATTGCCCAAGTATTCTTGGAAATCCCTTTTGGAGGTTTATCTATAGATGAGAAAGCAGAAACAACAAGAGTTCAGTCAAATCAGGAAACAGCCCCTGCTCCTCTCATGCTGGAGCTGCCAGATGGCTTTGCGGGTTGCTGAACTAAAAGGTGTCGATTTGTTTTGGTCAACAGGATGAAGGCGCTGCCAATGCACACCCAAGATGAAAGGAGCAAAGTAAACAAAAAGGCACTGGAAAGAGGGAAAAGGTTTACCAGGGAGCCTTGTCTCCAACTAGAGATTTCCAGAGGACTCACTGTGTTAATCTAATGTAGCAAAAACGACAGTCTTGTGACACCTTAAAGTCTAACCCATTGATTTTGGCATAAACTTTCATGGATGGTAGCCCAGGAAAGCTTACGCCAAAATTATTTGGCTAGCCTTTGATGGAACAACGACGAGTCTTGTGGCACATCTAGAAAGGATTCAGTGACAGAACACCAATGCAATAACGGCGGCACAAAACACGTATACCAGCAGCACTGAATGGCATCGCTGCCTCCTCGCAGGATTTGACTTAGCCCCGTTAACAGCAATAAATAATAAGACCATATTATTTTGCTTTATGGTATTGAGAGTGCTTCAAATACATTATCCCAGTAATCCTTACAAGCAACTCTGCAAAGTAGGTCACTATTAACAATCCCAAAATGCAGAGTAGGGGGTGGAGAGAAAAATGAAGCTGCAGGGGTGTGGCTTGCCGAATGCTACCTAGTGAATACATGGGAAGGGTAAGATTTTAATGAGGGGGTCCGTTAACCACTATGTTACACTACTTCACATATGTGACATGAGGCCAACGTAGGAGGCTGCCATTGCTTCATTCCTGTTGTCGAAATTGTAGATAGAAAGAATGTAGGAGAGAAGCTGGCTTTACTGAATGTGCAGAAGATTGCAGTTAATTATGGCTCATGTAGACTGCAATACTGAATCAGGCCATTGGTCCACTATGACCAGTGGCTCTCCAAGATCTCAGGCAAAGATCCAGTACCCAGGACTGCCTAACATCACCTAAAGACTGCGTGACACAAGCAAATCCCTCCTCCACTCTCAAACTATCCTCCTTTCAACAGTTTCTTTCATTCATATTATTTAATTATTGACTACACAATCCTATGTGTGCCTACTCAGAATTAAGTACCATTGAGTTCAATGGGGCTTACTCCCAGGTAAGTATGTATAGGATTGCAGCCTTAGATGTGTAATCCCTCTCTGGTACTGAAGTAACATCTACTTTAATTCTCCCTCACCTCCCCTGCAACCACTATCCTATGGATTTTCCAGAAAGGCTATTTTAAAAGGAGCAAGCTTGTTTAAATGCATTACACTTAGTTTATTTGGCTTTCAGGCCACAATCCAAGACATCAGGGGAGCTGAATTGGTTCCTAGCATCCAGGAGGGTGGGACAAAGTATCTTTCCTTAGGACATCTCCCACAATAGGCCCACCATCCTTCCATTGATTAGGATACTAAATTAGGACACTAGATTAGGATACTAAAAGTGGGAGGTATTCAGGATTTGGCAGGAGGAGGACTCCTTGGGGTTTTTGCTTAAGTGATGGTGGATCTTCCATAGCCATCTTTGTGATCATTTCGTTAAATATACCATAAAAATTATATCCCCAAAATATTCAGCATTGGCTTGGGAGGACCGAAGTGAACAGGAAAGAATGGGGCATGAAGAATCAAGCAGTTGATAAGGAGCCAGGCAGGTTGTGGGTAAATAAAATGCTAAGGGCAGGTCTAGAAGAGGATCACAAGGGACAAGGAAGGAGGGTGTATATGCAGGAATCCCCTTTTTAATGAGAAATTTGATGCATTTCACTAAAGATAGGGTTCTCAAATATAGACACACACACACCTCCTCAATCAGCAGCTACCATGGGCAAAACCTCACGCAGCAAAGTGCCATATTCTCCTTCCCCACATCCATTACACACACACACACACACACACACACGAGAGTTTGTATGGATAGCCTACTCTAAGAATTATACAGCTGATGAAGCCAAACTCTTCTCCAAATTTTGGCTACTCCCTTCTGGGCCTGTCCATAAGGTACATCTGAAGATATATATATATATATATATATATATTTAAAAAATCCCCCTTCCTCTATACTACAAGATGCTACTCTAATACAGATGCTTCCATAAAGTGTGTGACACGTAAAGGTTGACATATTTCTCTCTTCCCACCACCTCAGATCCTGCTTCTATACTTTTAAACCACAGCCTAAAATCCAGGCATCCAGTAAGAAAAGCCTCTCCAAAGACGGAGAAAAAGAAACTAGGAAAAGCTTCCTCTGCGTGGCAGAGAGTTGTTATCAAGGCACAGGAGCAGGATGTGGAAAAAGTTAGATCTCCAGCCATACATATATCATACCACAGCACACACTTTTAACATGGCGATATGCAAAATTGCATGGGGTTTTCCCACCCTGCTGACCATGAGCAACAGTATGAGACAGTGCTGCGTAGTGGACCAGGGAGACCTGGCTACAGCCCCTGTTCAGCTGTGATGCTAGCAGGTTGATCTGGGGACAAGAGAATGCTCAGTCACTGGGCTGTTGTGAGGATAAAATGGGATAACAGCTGAAGGAGAGGCAGGATATACATTCATTAAATATTCTACACATATAAAAGACAGCACCCTAGATCATATCCCCCAACTTTTCATTAACCTTTAGCCAGGGCAAAAAGCAGAAACCAGGATAACGTTACGCAGTTAGGAAACTTGATTCTCTGAAGTCGTCAGGGAGCTGATTTAACCCCCACCTTTATGATGTTACAAGCACACCAGTTTATTCTTCATGTGAGTGAATAACTATCTTTCATTCATATGGGGGAAACTAAGCCACAACTGGGTAACCCAGTCCACACTGAAAGAGGTTAAAACGCAGACATACTTTGCAAAGGTTCTCAATACACAAGTCCTTCTTCACCACCCATCCTAACGACGGGCATTTTGCAAGCTGCAAACGTTTTTCACAATGCCTAAAGTTACCTCTCATTTTACCCCTGCGTTTTATCACCTTCCTTTATCCTAAATAATTAGATCATGGGGGAGGAACCGTAGCTTAGTGGTAGTTTACAGAAGGTCACAGGTTCAACCCCAGGCATCTCCAGTTAGAAAGAGCGGGTAGTAAGGGATGGGTAAAAGCAGGCTTCTCTGACCTGGCAAGCATGTCGGACTTCATCTCCCATCATCTCCAGCAGGCGTGGTTGGGGATGATGGGAGCTGAAGTCCAACGCATTTAGAGTTTGCTAGGAGAAGCAATGCCAGTAGGCAATAGTATGCTAGATGGAAAATTAAATCGGAAGCAGTAGTATAAAATGCTTGCCTATTTGAACTAGAGAAGCAAAACAGAGGAGTACATAAAATTGAAATCAATTCTGTCCTTCGCTCGTCATCACTCACAACTCCCTTCCTGGATGTGCGACACGCTTTAAGATAAAACAAAACACCCATTATCCCCTTCCCCATCACAACTGGCAAGAACATGACTAACGAAAGAGTTGCGTTGTTGCTAAAGTCTAACTTTGATCGCTAGCCAGGTACTCACCCGGTCCGTAGAGGCTGACAACCGAAAAGACCCCTCCACAGCTACAGGCGCTGAAGAGAACGAGTAGCCGCCACTACCCCGCCCCAAACAGAAGGTGGTGCCGATTGGCAAAGGACAGAAACTTAATAATGCTTCCGCCCATCGGACAGTCTCCGCCTTCTCCTTGGAAAGTTACAGCTGAAGGCACCGCCCTATGCATGGAATGCTGGGAACTGTAGTTCTGCAGGCGGATGGAAAAAATGCTGCCTTCCCGGTATACCGCTCAGAGTCAGCGTCTAGCGTGTATTAGTCGAACAATTCCGCAAGTCTTTTGGTTTGGCTTCCGGTCAACTGACCGCCAGCCCCGAGGCCTGTTCGATAGCAAAAACAAGGAAGAGACTTCTGGCATCTTAAAGACTAACGCATTTCTTATGGTATAAGCTTTCGTGGACTAACAGGACGCTTCGATTGTCTTTCCCTCTTTTTCTGACAAAATGCCCTTAAAGCTACAACCCTATATATATACATACATACATACATACATACATACACACACACACACACATACACACACACACACACACACACACACATATATATATATACACATACATACACACACACACATACATACACACACATACACATACCTACCCGGGAGTAAGTCCCATTGAATTCCATGGGGTTTGAGTGACATGTATAGAATTGCACTGCAAGTCTGGAGAGTGTCATGTGTGAATGCTATTAGTGCAGGAATAACAGGCAAAAGACAACGATTCTCAGTTCAAGGTGTACATTCGTGTAAACCTCAGATACTTTATCAAGTGACCTGGAGTTAAATTTCTTACATCTCTAAACATAATGAAAAACTTTAACTAAACAATATGAAAAAGGTTAATAAACATCTATTGATGAAGGATTCCAATTTAGGGCCGCTAATCTTATGCACATTTACTTGGGGGGAGGGGGAGAAGAGTTCCACTGAATGCAGTGAAACTTACTTCAGAGTAAATATGCACAGGATTACTTTGCATAGGCCATTAATGAAGCCAATTAAACACACACTTTGATTCAATAGGATTTACTTCCCAGTAAACATGTTTCAGAGTTGGTTCTTATAGGCTGATCATAATTATGTTTACTTGTATATGTCCCACTGAGTTCATTCCACAGCGATAGAGGAATAAATCAGAAAGAATTTATTTATTTCATTTATATCCCACCTTTTTTCCTCCAAGGAGGCATACATAGTCTTCCTCCTCTCCATTTTATCCTCACAACAACAACCCTGTGAGGTAGATTGGGCTGAGAGTCTGTGACTAGCCCAAAGTCACCCAGTGGGTTTCCATAGCCAAGTGGAGACTAGAACTCGGATCTCCTGACTCCAAGCCCAACCCCTCAGCCACTACACCACACTGGCTCTGTGTATCACCATTGCCAGTGGTGATTGTCCAGATCTCTATGGAGAAAGCATTTTTAAATGGCTTCCTGGGTGGAAATGAGAACTGCACATAATATGATTGCAGCAGCACCAAAGAGAGATGTTCCTGAACAAATAATAGCAGCAAAGATAAGTGTTTCCTGCTCTAACTTGTCTTTTTTGCTAAGTGTAAGCCGCTCTGAGAGCCTTTTTTGGCTGAGGAGCGGGGTATAAGTATGATAAATAAATAAATAAATAAAATATAAAACATGTAATTGTGTGTGTTTCTAACCATCTAAAGGAGTGTGTGTCGTAGCCATGACTATGCAAACTTTAATTCCCATATTGTAGGTTTGAGGCTGAATTACATTGTCAGCCTGACAATGTAATTCAGAATTAATACTGCAGTCTGGCTGAGACTGCCTTCCAACAACCCTGTACCATAATCAGATCTTTATTACAAGTTAAATGGCAGGCTGATGAAAAAAGGTAGCATAGAACAACCCTGAAATATAGCCCAGTGTTGGCATTGTAGGTTACAGGTGGAGCCAATACCAATTTGGTTTTCCAGTCAAAAATCACCCATGCAAATCACCCTACTTATATTGCCTTCTCCTAGCCTACATGCAGCACTCAGTTGCACAGGGCTTTGCGTGTACTCTCGCCACACTTTGAAATATGCAAAAAATTAAACATTCACACACATTTTTCACCTTGATTTCTATGGACAGTTCTCACTTTCACCCCAGTTGATTAGCTTGTCGTCTGAACTCAGCCAACATGTTCCTACACAACTACGGAGTGGTTGGGGCTGGCATAGTCAACCAGCGTTTGACTGACACAGCCCCCACCCCTCTACTCACTCAGTCCTCCCAGTGCTAACCCAGCAGCCTCTGCGAATTGTGCCAGTTGTAGCATAGTGGATGGCACAGTTTTGGCCACTCTTGCCCAGGAACTCTGTAGCCAGCTGAAATAGTCCACCGAGCCTGAAAGACAACACACCAACTAATAGTTGTGCAGACAGTCAACTCTGCAGAGCGGTTTATCTCAGTTCGTTATTTTGGGAAAACAGTCAACTGTGGGGCAGTTTTGACCCAACAGACAACACGTTGGCTGAGTTCAGACAACACGCTAATCAATGGTTGACTTCCATTTTGTTCCTATTACACACCCACCCCGTTGATTAGCGTGTCATCCGAACTCAGCCAATAACTAACCGTTGACCACTGATCTGACAGTTGACTACTTAAACCACCATTGGTTATCATGTTGTTTGAACCCAGCCACAGTTGACTGATAGTCAACTCCATGCTGGTGTTAATCCACTCCATGGTTGATGTCGTGTGGGGAGTATTCCCTTGATAATCAACCCTGGAGTTGACTATTAACCTACCATTGACTGTAGTGTTGTCAGAACGCAGCCTCTGTCTCCTTATTCAAAACACTTAGGGTGCAATCCTACACTCACTTACCTGGGAGTAAATCCTATTTAGTTCATTGGGACTTACTTCTGTACAAATATAGAATTGCACTGTGAACTGCTTTTTCTGCTGTGTCTACCCAGTTCCCTCAGCTGAAGTAGTGCTCAAGCTCCAGTAGGTATCCCATTTAAAAACCTAGAGAGATTATGAACTCTCAGGAGACCATCTCTGACCTAGCTATTGACTACCATTAATCATCCAATCTCTCTAGACTATTAACCAACAACTATGGCATTTTTTCACCTACACAGCTGTTCACAGATGATAAAGTTATCCACTATCATGTGAAGGTGACATGTTTACATTATTAAGGCTGCAATCCTATGCACTTCTTGGGGCACACTGGGAGTTGGAGGACTTTTTTCTATCTAAACAGAAATTAAGATTATTTTAGGGTGCAATCCTAAATAGGAAATAATTCCCACAGTACACTGTTGGGATTTCCCCCCAAATATACATGCATATAGTTGTGGATTCCAGCATCCAGGGATCTTTATGTGTGAATGGGCCATCACCGTTATGACACCACCAATGAAGTCCGTATCAACTCACATGCAATGTTTTTCTCTCACACTCAGGTGCCAACAGCCATTAAAGTCTGCAGTGATCAAGGCATAGTAAGATCAAATCAC
Source organism: Elgaria multicarinata webbii (assembly GCF_023053635.1). Classification (NCBI taxonomy): domain Eukaryota; kingdom Metazoa; phylum Chordata; class Lepidosauria; order Squamata; family Anguidae; genus Elgaria; species Elgaria multicarinata. Next base: position 13,272,342 of record NC_086181.1, read on the forward strand.
GCACGCGCAGGAGTGTACCAACATTAAGCATACACTCACTGAAGACCACAACCAATCCCAGAAAAATGGACACGCGCGTGCGTGACCTTCACACGTGAGACGGTGCCCAGTGCGCACATGGAATTCCTAATACGTCACGAAGAAAAGCCCCGCCCTCTCAGAGATATGCTGCGACTCTATAACGTCTCACGGTAGTGCGCAGTAACCTCCAACCCTTCAAGGAGGGGTGCACGTGACTAGCCCTCCCTGAACGCCGACGCACTCAATGGATCACTCCCGGGAGCAGAGGCAGCCAGCCGACCAATGAGCGAGCCGCGAGCCCTTTAGCGCTACCCAATCCCCACGCGGGGGGATAGGAGCGCGCGGGAGGGAGGCCAATGGCGCGCGGCGAAGAGGTCTGCGTCCCGTGAGCCACCGGGGCCTGGCTGGGCAGCGTTCTTTGCGTCGCGGCGGCCAATAGGAGTGGAGGACGCTGTGGTACATTGGCAAGGTGAGCGAGGGCGGGAGGGGCTTGGCGCTGTCTGGTCAGCAGAGCCGCGACTCTGAGGTTTCCTGCAGCCGTTCTGCTCTCTAGAAGGTTTGCAGGGAGGGGTGCCTCAAAGGCGGCGGCAGGCGGTGTGGCGGGGGGAAGGCATGCATGAGGCAGAGAGCCCGTTGGAAGGACGTGGAGAGTCGGGTACATGGAGGGGGCAGGAAGAATGTGCCCGTTTTATTCTCAGTAGTCTTGTCGGTCTGATTCGTCCTTGGCCAACGAAGGGTACTTTGAATGGCGGGGTGGGGTAGTTTGAATGGCGGGGGGAGGGGGCCCCTCGCAGTGCTTCCAGCCGTTGCTGAGACTCCGGCTTTGGGGAGTTCCCAAGGAAGAAAATTCCCGAGATGAGGCGTCTTGCGGTGCCTTAGCTACTAAGAGATTCAGGCTGCAATCCAACCCACTTCTGAGTCCACATCCTAATGCTCTAGGGCAGCCTATCCCAACCGGGTGCCCTTCAGATACGTTGGACTACAATTCCCAGAATCCCCCAGCCAGCAACAGATGGGGGAAGGCTACACCAGTATCCTGAGGTTAACCCCCGTTAAACATAGTGGGACTGACTTCTGCGTAAATGTGCATTGGATTGTCATCCTATTGTGGCATGAGCTTCTGTGGCTTTTGATCTCTATAACATGGGAGTGTCTGGCAGTACAAATCTGTTCCTCTTTCAAGGTGCCGTTATTATATTAAGGTAACATGGTTTCACCTCTGGAATTTGTCACTAAAGATGAGAGAAAGCTGCCGCTTTTGGAATCTTTGCAGATCCGATGTGGCAAGCAGATACCATATCTTAAAGTCTTCTGAGTTGCTCTTAGAGGCTGTGGTGGGAGACTAGGCTGGCGGTATGCCTGCTCAGGTCAGGCGATCTAAACTTTTGTAGGCCATCACCTTAAACTGAGCCTGAAAGGTGACAGGAGATGGAGGGGAATCACATTTAAGCTCTGGAAAGGGCTGCGGTGCAAGTTGACTTTAGAGCAACGGAGGGGGATTATCAGAGTGATTTGGTAGAGATAGTAATGTCCAGCTGATATAGATGAAAACAAATCAATGGGGGGTGAGGGCTTTCAACATGACTGCTGTGAGGGGAAAAGGCAGTGTGTTTTGCTTAGGGAGGGCACTGAATTCCTATGTTTTGTGATGTTGGCAGAAGGGTGAGGCAAAAAGAATGGGATAAGACTAGGGGGGAAATGTGGGGCTAAAGACAAAAGAAAAAAGGACAATTTGTCTAACAGAACATCATGCAAAGGACAATAGCTAATATGAAGGAAACAAATCATGGCCCCTTAAGGTGTGGAGAGTCAACAAAGGTGTAGATGGGGAAATGGTGTTTTAGGGTGATCTTTGTGGGAGCTTAGGATGCATGCCACCAACTGAAGGAGCTAGTTAAAAAATGGGCAAAGGCTGGGGGAACTGTTAGATTTGGGGCAGGGGAAACGGCTTTGTGACTTACTGGGATCCCTTTGTAAATGACACTTTGTGGAGAGGTAACTATAGGTCTGAAACATTGGCTAACATGCTGCAAATCCTGTGTTTTAATTGAGCTTTTCTTATCTGCTAGCTAGTAGAGCTGTGTGTAGGGCCTCTCTTAGGCAACCTTCATTCAGTTAATTGTAGCATGAAATATGTTGTCTTCACTAGAATCTTTGAATTCCCTAAGAGAGGAAGCCATTTTCTGTCAGACTAACGTAGACTAATCATCTGTCCTTCTGATGACAATATTCATGTCTGTCACTTTATGGTGTCTGTCTGCAGCTGGGGGTCACTGTTGCACATACTGGCTGTCCTATCTGGTTCTTTACTCTTTGTGAATAACTGGAACCTTTGTTAACAGTGTTCCTTCAAGACTAGCTTGACCTTCTGGTTCAATTTTCAATTGACGCTTTGTAAAAACTCTTATAGAAAACTATATGATATGGAAAGAGAAGATAAATTGATAAAGAAATATGATCTACTTGTTCTTTAGGAATGAGATATTTGCCACATGGTGGGCTTTCCTCAGTGAGTATTTAGGAAGCATGTATATGTAAACATAGCTTTTCCTCCTTTTATTCAGGGTTACCAGAATGCAGACTCCAGTAGCTCTCCTGGCCTCGCCAGCTCTGGTAAGGAAACGTTGGTTTACAGGTGCCTTAAAAAAGAGAGTTAGTAATTCTAGTGCTTTATTATCCCTAAGTTATTCATCCTTACAACAGCCCTGCAAGGTAGGTAACTAACATTCCCATTTACAGAGGAAGAGTTAAGAGTGACTTGTCCAAGCCCACAGAATGAACTTTGGCTGAGGTGTTGTTTGCACCTTGATCAAATGCCAGCTAAACCATAATGGCTTTTGAAGGGTGTGTTACTAGCCTTGCAAATAAGTTCACAAAAGTTACTAGCCAATGACTTTTTACTTGTCCTCCTGCTCATACACACTAATTATTAGTCAATTGGATACTGACCACCGTCTTGCAGTTCAGAAAATAAAATGAAACATCTCTGCCTGTCTATCTTGATTTTACTTGGTTGGGGCAGCGGACCACTGGGTATTTACTTAATCATTCCATTTATTATAAAATGTATATCTTGCCTTTCCAAAAAGATTTTTCAAGTATGGCTTGTTACCAGTGTATTAACTCAAACTCCCTCTTATAGGCTGTGAAGCCAATGGGGGAAATCATTGGGTGTGGTACAGCTATTGTGCATATTGTGTTTAGAGTAGCCTTCCCCAGCCTGGTGCCCCCCAGATGTTTTGGACTACAACTCTGAGCACTCCTATAATTGGCCATGCTGGTTGGGGCTGATGGAAGTTGTCCAAACATCTGGAAACCGTCAGGTTGGGGAAGGCTGATAAAAACACTCAATTCATGCTTGTTTTAACATGGCTTATGTAAGTCAAGTGCTCAGGATTGTGCCTACTGACCCCTCTGTATTTAATGTCTTAATATTAACCCTTTGCAATGCTTAACTATCAGGTATTGCAACAGAGTAGAATAGGGACGATGCTGGATCAGGAAGGCCTGTTCTATATTTCTGTCCCTAGAGACCTTTAAAGCAGTTAATTGATCACATACTTATTGAATGCACAAGTCGTAACAGAATAGTATTGAGAAAGTTACTCTTCCCGTATCTGGAACTCTAGCCAAACTTAATTTGGGGTCAGAAACATTTGTATGCGAGCAAGATCTAGCATCCCCTGCCAAAGAGAATTTTCATAGGAACATGATGAATAGATGGATATATCTTTAAAGATAACTACCTTCTGATCAGCAGAACATAAGAGATACCGCTACATTGTCTCATATTTAACAATGGGATTGAACAAATAAGAGGTTTAAGAACATCTTAAAGTATTATTCTAATATAACTGATAGTCCAAACAGGCTCCCAGAGTAATGCAGAAGACTAAAGATGGTTGGCTATCACACTGACAATGTAATGGCCCTACATACATAAGAATAACTGTTCTGAATCAGGCCAAAGGCCTGTTTAGTCCAGTGTTCTGTTCTCATAGTGGTCAGCCAGATGCCTTTGGGAAGCCCACAAGCAGAACATAAATGTAATAGCACTCCCTTGCTTGTGTTTCTTAGCAATTGGCATCAAGAAGCATATTGCTTCCAATGCTATCTGGAAGTAATATATAGCCATCATGATGTACCACCAATGATAGCCTTGTCCTCCATGAATTTGTCTCACCCACTTTTAAACCTGTCTAAGTTGGTGTCCATCGCTACGTCTTGTAGTGGCAAATTCCATAGTTTTAACTATGTGCTTTGTGAAGAAACGTTTCCTTCCATCTGTCCTGAATCTTGGCTTCATTGGATGACCCCAGGTTTTAGTATTATCTCCCCAACCACTTTCTCCATACCATGCATAATTTTATACACCTTTATCATGCCCCCACCCCTTAGTTGCCTTTTTCTAAACTAAAAGATCACTAATGTTGTAACCTTTCCTCATGTGGGAGTTGCTCCAGCAAAAGTACCTCATAACAAATTTAGGGAAGAGCCATACCTCAGTGATAGAAAACTTGTTTTGCAAATACCTAGTCCATATTAAATTGCTAGCACCTACAATTTAAATAATCTCAAGTAAGAGGGTTAGGAAAATATTATTCTAAGACCTTAAAGAGCCACTGCCAGTCAGGATAGACAGTACTGGCCTCTGTATAGAGCAGTTATTTATATTCTGATATGAATTAAATGTCTTTCTCCTCAGTTCCGCTGCTGTTCCCGAGCTCTGACCAGGCCAGCTTCTCTGTCTATATTGAGCAGGCCAGAGACTCAAACTGTGCAGGTAAGAATAAACTATGTGTCTCATTGCTGTGTTAATTTACTTTTTTATTTCAGTGTTTGTACCCTGGTCTTACTTTCCAAAGGAAGCTCAAAGTGGCGAACTTCATACAAAAACAAATATCAAAATACATCCAAATGTCTAACAATAAAATGCTACAATAGCGAGGCAATGCTGGCATGGGGAAAAGTTCTTTCCGTGTGGACTCTTCTCATATGGGCTGGAGCTTCTCCCCTTACCTGAGCAGCCTTGGAAGGAACTCTGCTGCTGTGGCTCAGAGACCACAAATGAAATGAAAGAAGGAGTGATTTCTTGCGCAGATGCAACTACCTTGTCATTACTTGTAGGACCCTACTTAATATTAAAAATTCAAATCAGAGAGGTTTATTGCATAATGCAATAGCTTTCTCTCTCCAGCTTATTCGACCTTGCCATAAACCTCAGTTGCCTGCATGTCTCTCAGCTTGCCTGCTTTCACCCTCCTCGCCATCCATTTAGCAACCCTTCTGATTTGGACATTGCATTAATTTTGGCCTTCATGAACCTTGTGCTGGTATTCATGCTGAATAGCTTCCAAAGAGTTCCTTTTCCCCCTTCTCCTTCTGGATTGGGGGATGGCACGATTGATATCCCTTGTGTGCCGAGTAGGGACTTTTCTACCTGTACACCACACAGAGGTTTTCAGAATCTTCATATCTGTGGTTCATTGGTGTCTGCCTTAAGCAATTCTGCCATCTCTCTGCAGGATACAGGTGGGGCAGTTTCCCCCCTAAGGGTTCCAGAAGGAAGACCAAACGATGGAGAGTTGCGTCTCCTGGAGACCTGCATTTCTGCTCTAGTCCATGATCTGGCAGTAGTATCTAGTTGGGATTCAGTATTATATTATTCTTAAACATACACACTCAAATATTTTGAACAGGGGTGAGCAAGCTTTGGCCCTCCTGATGGTCTTGGACCCCCACTCCCATCCTCAGTGATCATTGGCCAAGCTGGCTGGGGCTTATGGGAGTTGGAGTCCAACAACAGTTGGAAGGCCACAAGTTCCTCACACCTGGCTTAGAAGCTTAGCAGGTAATCCATAATGCTCTTGATGCCCACCCACAGCATTCTCTCTTCCCTGCCCCTTTCCTTGATATGACCTAACTCAGTGTTTCTCAATCTGTGGTCAGGACACACCAGTAGGTCTCAGCCAATCTTCAGGTGGGTCTCAGTGCTGCAGACTACCCAGTGCCTGTTCTCTGTTTGGCCACACCATCCACCCTGCATAGGCAGGTGTTGGTTAGTGAGCAAGGCTAATAATTTTTTAAAACTGGGAACAAAAAGGGGAGAAGAGATGGAAGCTGTTATACGAGAAAGTGAAAGTAAAAGCGGCAGGAGGGCAGTTGGAGATAGGGTACAATTTAAATATAAAAGAAGGGAGAAGAAATGACAGGAGAAGGGTAAGAAGACTTTGAGAGGACTGTGCAGAGAGGAGGAAAAATGATCAAATAGTTTTCTTTACTTACAGGCGTGGCCCCTGACCTTTTTTGGGTTAGTGTTCACATTTGGAATTTCGAGAGTGTGTAACAGGCACTCTTATAAAATGGCTGCCGGGGAGGGGCTTGCTCATTCTTAAAATAGCTGCCATGGTGGGCATAGGCTGTCTCAAAGAATTCATTTTCCAGAAGGCAAGGTGGTAAGACTAATAGAAAGGTAAGTAATCCAAGAACTGAAGTAAAGGCAGAGGTAGGGGTCTGAGCTCCAAAATAAAGGGCAACACTTTGCTTTACACCATGACAATCTCCCAGTTAAAAATAATTTAAAATAATAAAATTTACAAAATAAATAAGATTAAAATGAACAGAGGCAGGTAGCGTGGTGGGAGCCAATAGATGTTGGTGCTCATGGGCAGCAGGCTGGAAACCCTGACATAGAGCCTCTGGATCAGCAAATGTTTCTCCAGAGCTAATGCCTGTACTTAACTTGAAGAAAGCTGAACTATGGAACTCCCTGCTACAAGGAAATTGCTGGTGCAAAGAAATTAGCAATTTTCAGAGAGGGATTAAATAGCAATACAAAATGATATCAGCAATTGCTATGTGATTATGCCAAACTTTGCCTACGTCTGTCACCATTTTGTGACAGGTGAGTCTCAGTAATTTTCAGTGATCTTTGGGGGTAGAACCTTTGACAACCCCTGCCCCAACCTGTTGCTTGAGAACAGCTCAATGAAAAGCTCTTGAGAAGGAAAAATTATATGGAGATTTCAAATATCTGGCCCAAATCTTATTTGCTTGGTTCCTCCACAGGTCTTGGGCATTTCCAGTCGTCAGCTGGCTCATCGGGAATTCCAAACCAGTGCTGTCTCCCATGACATTGACACAGCAGCTAAATTCATTGGTGCTGGTGCTGCTACGGTGGGGGTAGCTGGCTCAGGAGCTGGGATTGGGACAGTGTTTGGTAGTTTAATCATCGGTTATGCCAGGTAAGGTAGCTTGGAAAAGGCATTTCTGCTTTATTTCAGCAGGCAGTTTAGAATCGTTTTTTTTTTTTTTTTTTTTTTTTTTTTGGACAAAAAATTTGACCTACAAATGCACCCTCCGGTGGGAATCAGTTTTGGCAGGCAATGCTGGATACCTACGTGGGGAAAGTTGTAGTAGAAGGAAGAGGGAGAATTGAGTTCCAAATGGATTTTTGGGGCAAGTATTTTGTTGACAAGATGAACAGATGTCTTTCCCAAACCACTAGGTTCACAGCCTCTCTTGAAAATTCACTGCCAAAACAGAATTGTTAATATGCAGCCAACACAAAACTCATGTGCTAAAGAAGCAATTCTTAGTCTCTTTGGGCTGCTAAACGTTATTGCAGTGAACCTTCCCTTAGAACTGTTGCTTGTGCCACCTAAGGTGCTTTGATGGGGAGCAGGGATAATGCATATTTCTTTGAAGGTTGGGCAGTGCTTCAGAAGCTTTGAGTGCTTATGTTCAGGCAGGGTATTTTTACAGATCTTTAGACATAGTGACCTGGTTCGCATGACACAATAGCCCACGGTGGCTTCATTTACCTGAGGGAGTTGTTGTGCCATGCAAGCACAGGGACCATTTTTGCATGGCTTGTTTTAGGGTTATTTGAGGGTTGTCTAACCCTCAAACAATCCATGCTGCTTGGGGTTGCACAACAGAACAAGCAATACCAGACTGGGCACCTATGGGCATCGTGTAAAAATGGTGCCCGCATGCACCTGGCATAATGTGACAGCCCCCACGGGTAAATTAAGCCATGGTGGGCTGTCGTGTAGCTTGTTTATAGACATAATGAGAATGGACCCATGTGTCTCAGAGTTTAACTAAGTGGCCTGAAATCAAAGAAAAATAGTTCTAGCTAGCTACAGGTTCCCCATCCCTGTCTTAAATTGAGGAATACTGTGCTACTGAACATTTTGCAGCCTTTTATTTTGGAGTAGCCAATAGGATTTGATCTTACAGATCTTCTATGTTCCACCAACAGGAACCCATCTCTCAAGCAGCAGCTGTTTTCTTACGCTATCCTGGGTTTTGCCCTCTCGGAGGCCATGGGGCTCTTCTGTTTGATGGTGGCATTCCTCATTTTGTTCGCCATGTAAAAGCCTTGGAGCTACGCTGCAGCTGCTGTCTGTCTGTGTCCTCTCTGGTTTGAGCCTGTCTCCTTTGCCCAGGGTGTTAACAAATTTAAACAAACTTTCTCTAAATAAATAAGATTCAAGTTTTGTTTTGTCTCATTCTTTCATTTTGCCTATGAACCATCTGTCAGGTATGCTTTACTGTGGATTCCTACATTGAGTAGGGGGTTGGACTTGATGGCCTTATAGGCCCCTTCCAACTCTATAATTCTATGATTCTATGTGTGGATGGGGATGGGGCAGGAATGTGTCTTTCAAAATCAATTCATGGATTCTTTCTCTGAACAACAATGAAATATAGTTGATTAAAAAAGGTGTAATGCCTTTGGTGACACTATTGGCTCTCAGACAAATAAAATAGTCTTCTGAAGAAAACTATTCTATGACCTATGAAAAGGATATCAAATAACTGGATTTAATATAACTATTGTAATTTCATGTCATCATCAGACATGCACTGTGCCTTAAACCCAAAGTTGCATGCTGAGGAGTTGGGGCTTCATAAACTTATCTGCATTCTGAAACTGGGCAGTTCCACAGGCTAAAGCTTCTGCTTACTCCTTTCTTAATTGGAAAAACAGTTATGTAAATGAATGTACCTCATGCTTGTCACTAGACATTTTTCTGTACATGGCAGTTCACCTCTAGCAAACCAGTGCCATTTAAAAAGAACTATGAAGCAATGGGTGAAATCTAAAATGAGGGAATTGCAACAAAATGTTGCACAGTATCCCCATCTCCTAGGGCTCCAGACTGCCTTGAACAGGAGTCCTGTAGAACTTGAGGCTGGTTTCAAGGACGGAAAATACACCTTTCCCATACTACTCATTTGTTTATAGGCCTGTTCCTGAGAAACTGACGATGGTATTAAGGACAAACGGGACATGCAACAAATGTTGCAATGCATTCTTGCCTCCTACTAGGAGTGTGTTGGTCAGCGCTGCCCTCCATCATACCGATCCACTGCCCTTTATTCAATTGTTTTCTCTCAGTTACTCAATATTCTAGGATTATTGAGTATAATCTGTCGTCACTGGTTTGTTTTTGTTTTGTTCTAAGTGCTGTAAACCTCATGTGGCGATGATGCCAGGCGTGGGTAGGCACAGTGGCTTTGTTACCGGGCTACAAGGTGAAACGGTTAAGGGACACAACTCGGTCACCTCCGGAACTTCCCTGGCATGGACAGATCTCTTTGAAAGGGGGAGGCATTCGGGCAAACCAACCAAAAATCCTCCTAAGTGGACCTTATTTCTGCCTGGAGCGTATTAAACTCAGCCCCCCTTCCGGGGTTCCTCGAGGGCCATAATGGGGAAGGGGCGATAGCGATTGCAAGGGCGAGCGTTAGTCGGCGTGTGGGTAACTTCGGCCTTTCCGGTTACGCTCTAGGGTGGTGCTCTATGATGAGGTGGGAGGGATAAGCTCTAGGGATCACATGTGGAGAGTCTCTACGATGCCCAGCGCTTGAGAGATTTCTACGCCGCGCCGCTAGAGGGACATAAGGGGCGGGGCCTGGGTGACGCGACGCCGAGGCCGCCGTAGGGAAGAGGGGCAGCGCTATGCCCGTAATAGGGAATTTCCGAGGACCTCGGGGCTGGATGCCGCTACGCATGCGCGGCTCTCCGGGCTTTGATCCCTTTATTAGACTTACGTGGGAGCAAGCCCCATGGAATTCAGTGGCACCGACTTCTGAGTAAACACGTAGTGTGGTCTGAGCATGTGAAAAGACGTTATGACAGCGAAAGGGGCGCTCTACCCCTGAGTGGAAAAGAAACTCTATAGTTCTGTACGGCTCTTCGACCGTTCGTGAGCGACGTTCCGCCCGGGGTGCTGGCGGAGAGGTGCTGTGCAAAGGGCTGCAGTTTCATTGCTTTTTCTTTCTAATAAAAACAGGTTCCCGATTGCAGAGAATAGTATCCTCCATGTGCGGGGCAGGAGCGTGGGAAACCCAAAGGCATTAATATAAACACTCAAATTACTGTATGCACTCCAGTTCCGCTTTTTTTAAAGCAGTGCAAAAGAAACATGACCTTTTTCTCGCCGGGCTCAAGTGCCCTTTAAAGCCTTCAACAAGCAATTCAGCGATAAAAAGCTTTGTCTGTAGAATTTCTACCTGGCATCCGCTTCTTACCGTTTGAAAGCATCGTGCCCTGTACCACCACCACCCCAATAGAAAACAAGATTGTGGGAGCAGGGCTCCTGTGCCTTTAAAACAGGGGTGAGCGGCTTATTTATTTATTTGTTACTTTTTTTATACCGCCCAATAGCCGAAGCTCTCTGGGAGGTTCACAAAAATTAAAACCATGAAGAGCATGGTTGTTTTGGCCTACAAGGCTAATGGATAGTTGTAGGCCAAAAACCTTGAGCGTAAGTTGACCAGCTCTGCTTTAAAAGCTAGGCGATAGACAGAAACCCAGCCATGGAGGTGCAGCTGTACAGAAGGCTGCACGCTGGATTGCTGTCCGGTACTGGAGATTTTCCCAAACGAAACTCAAGCACTGTAAGAAAAGGGAGCGCCTCTCATCGAGCGCTCCTGTTCTAGCTCTACTACCTCCACGGGGGAGTTGGACTCGATGGCCTTACAGGCCCCTTCCAACTCTACCATTCTATGATTGGTCCCTACGAACGTTCTCCGCCCCTTCCCTACATAACGATCCTAAGCGGAACCGGAAGTGAAGGCAATGTCCAACTGACGCTGTGGTGTCTCGGACGGGAGGAAGGAGGGAAGGAAGCAACAAACCAGCTAACTAACAGGGTGGGGGCGCTCTGGGACACCCGCATTCACTGGTCGGTGTGTCCCGCCGTCGATGGTGGGCGGCGCGTAGTGATCCGCTCTGCCCGCCCCTGTCGCTGGCGTCGGAGGTCCCGGAAGCGTAGCCGGGACTGTTGGCGATGATGGCGGAGAGTCCGGCTGCTGAGGAGGCGGCTGCGGCCGCGGTGCTGACGGCCTCGCCGGGTGGCGGCGGGCCGGGATCCGGAGCGGGCGGCGGGGCACCGAATGTGTTACTGCCGCCCGACCTGTGGGCGGTGACGGGGCTCGGCTCGGCCGGAGGCGGATCCGGATCGGGGTCCGGAGCAGGTTCTGGTGGGACCTCGGTGCCCGGCATCCCCTCCGCCGCCGCCGCCGCGGCCGCCGCCGGGATGCTGCTCTCGCACTCGACCTTCTGGGACCCCACGACCAGCGGCGACTGGGACGGAGAGAGGCCGAGCGCTGCCTGCCTGCTGCGCATCAAACGGTAAGCGGCTGGGGGAAGAGGCGGCGGCAGAGATCAGGAATCCTGTGCCTGCGATTTAGGCAGGGCGCAACTCCAGAATGCGTGGGTCGGCAGCAACGGGGATGATGCTTCTGAGCATGTGCAGAGTGTGTATTTCCACCACCCCCACTACCCGGCTATCTGAGTCTGGCCTTACGCTTCAGGGGGAGGGCATTTCCCACCAGTGTGCGTAATCAAACTTCTCCAGGAAGGTTGGCTGTCCTATTTTCTTGGCAGGGGTCCAGCTCCTTTAATAGCTGCATGGTGGGTCTCTGATTCAGTGGTGATGGGAAAGCTGCACCTGTTAAATTTCTGCACTCTAGAGAGTCTGTGTGGTGTAGTGGTTAGAGCGTTAGGGTACGACTGGGCAGACCCAGGTTCAAGTCCCCACTAGGCCATAGAAGCTCACTGGGTGACTTTGGGCCAGTCACAGTTTCTCAGCCAAAACTACCTCACAGAGTTGTTGTGAGGTGAAATGGAGAGGAGGACCATGTGCCTTGAGCTCCTTAGAGAAAAGGGCAGAAAATAAATGTAAGAAATAAAATAGCAACCAGCCGTAGTTTATTTTGCACCTTGTTCCTTTTTAAATGTACTTTTAATGTGTTTTTATTCTATTTTATTTTGTCTGCTGCTCTGAAATTCTGAATGGGGAGCGGTATATAAATATTGTAAATAAATAATAAATAAATGTTGCACAGTTAAAGTTGTAGGAGTAATAATTTTAAAAAGTCAGTAGTTCTACCCATGGGCTAAATGAGAGTTCAGTGGTATAAGCCCAACTAAACTGTCTTTCTCTGGGGCATCCCCTGAAGATGAGAAAAGCCTTGCACAGGCCTGAGAGTATAAACGTCCCTGTAAGACGCCTGTCCTTTAGGTTGTTTCCACTCCAAGCTCAACTTCCTTGTTCTGCATCAGATAACAGTTGGTAAATGGCTTACTTAGAGCCTCCTTAAAGGGAAAGAAAACTCACTGGCTAGTAGTCTCCAAGGATAAGGTGGGTTTTGGAGGAATTACTATATGCCTAAGGGCCACACTTTAGGTTTAGTTTTTTCTCCTCTCTCAAAGCTTGTCTTGCTTGGTTTGCATCTAACCAGAAAGGGGAAAGCAGCTTTTCCCAAACTGGTACTTCCCAGATGTGTTGGTTTACAAATCCCATCACCCCTAGCCAGCCATAATGGTTGTTGTAGTCCAGCACATGTGCAGGGCACCAGGTTGAAGAAAAGCTGTTGCAATTTAAAGGGTTTTTTCTTTGGGGGACAGAAACAGATCCCTTTCCCAATGCAGAGGTCAGGATTTCCTCTGCTCCTAACCATATAAACTTGGGGAGACACACACCGGTCCCGACATGTTCCACTCAGATAAGTTATTTATACTGTTTCTGTTTTATCTGCTGTAGATCAAGCAGTGAAAAGTAGCAGTGGGTCACACTGGCCCCCGTTCAGACAACACGCTAAACCATGCTGTTTAACCACAAAATGGTTAATGGAATGCATGCATTCCATTAACCATTTTGTGGTTAAGCAGCATGGTTTAGCATGTTGTCTGAACTGGGGCCACTATATACCGAAGTTAAATCTATTTTAGTTCAGAACTAGCATGCGCACACACTCAGTTTCGCAATCGGTAAGATGGATTAATGCTTTCTCTTTGCCTCTGGTCACATATGTATTTAGAGGGTGCTCCTAGGGTTGACAAGACAATTAAAAGTCATTAAAATAGTGCTATGTGATCCTTACTGTGCACCGGTAGCTCTGATGGAAAGGTTGTTATTCGCCGTTCTCAACACTTCCATAGTGTTGTTTCACTTTCACAGCATTTTCCGCTTGTTTTGTGTTTGTTGTGTCTTGCAACCGCCCTGAGAGGTAAGCTGTCTCCTTTCCCATTTCACTGCTGAGGATCTAGGCTTCTTGCCTGAGGACTTAATGTGGAGTCCTTGGCAGAGATGGGATTTGAACTCAGTCCCCTTGAGTTTGCCTCTCTGTGCCCTGGGCTGCCTTGGCTCTTTAGCACTTTTAATAGATATTGATATGGACAACACTCAGTCTCTCCAAAAGGTGCCACAACCAACATACCAAACCAGGTGTAGAGGAAAATAAGAGGCACAGAGGAGTTGGATCCTTCCAGTCAAAAGTCTTCTTCCCCTACCAAATTCTCCTGGATCATGTCAGAAAATCTGTAGGAAGGAAGGGCCCTCCCATTACAGCTGAACGCATCTCCTTAGCACAAACAAGGCCCCAAGTTGAATCCTTGCCATCTGCAGTCAGCACAACCCAGCAAGACCTGCCTGTGAGATTTTGGAAAGCTGGATGTCAGCGGTGCTGCTGAGCAAGGGTTACTGGGCAGATCTGTTGTGCGTCCTCCTCCATCACTTTGCTGGGAAATAAGCAAGGGGTCGGTGGAGGCAGCAAAGAGGGACAGCTGAGGTTCATTCCTGCAGTCGACCCCGGCTACCTCCGGAGCAGTTTCTCCAGTTTTACTCAATCCCAGAAACAAAAGTTTTATTGTCAGGACAAAGAGAAGCAGCGTCAAACCAAAGTGAGCGTATAGGGGGGGCCTTCTTTCTCACAATGTGTGTGTCAGGACTCCTCCCTGGAGTGTGCTGTTCTCTTGGGTGCCAAGGCAGTCTGAGAGCTGCAGTGGGCATGTCTTATGCATTAGAAGGGCTACACTTGTTAGAATGCACTGTTGACATAATTTCTGCGTGCTGCAGGAGGTGCCAGGCCACCCTGCTTGCCTTCTACCAGTTATCCTTGTTCATTGTTCTGCGGGGAGGAAGTGCAGGTTCTTAAGCTAGCTCGGAGCCCTTGGCCAGTGAGTTCCAATGTGGCTGTGCGTTAGTTAAGCAAAAAACGAACAAAAGCAAAAAATAAAAAGCCCACATCTCTGCTTGTGAATGTGTGTGCTTGGTGAGAGAGCAAAGTTTTGGGGAACTCTTCTTTACAGGCAGGAGTGAGCAATGATGAGTCCCTTCACCATAGATCTCCACCCCCCCTTCCCTTCTTCTAGTGTGGTGTGGGAGGGTGGAGCTTGAGTTGTGGTACTTGCCAAGTTTCAAAATCGTGGGCATTCCTCTTTCTCTCGCTTCCCCTCACTGGACAGTGTTGTGAGATGTGCTTTTCTCCGGATAAAGTGTACCAGGCATAAGGAAGGAAGTGGGCGATAAGTTGCAGTGGAGGTGGAATTGAATATTGATTAAAATGGGGCAAAATGCGACAAGAGGGGAGAGGAGGCCTGGAAAAGGCACAATGTAGCTTTATGGAGGCTTCCTAATTGGGGTTGGTTGGATGGTCTTAATATTTGTTTTCTGGAGTCTTTAAGGGAAGGCTGCATGATTATAGCCATGAGGGCTAGTAACTTAACGTTTCCTGCTTTTTTAAGTGGGCTTGTTTCTCAGGAATTCAAGAGACTTTGGGGACTGGGGTGCAAAGCTAGAAGCTCTGGAGAAATGATTGATGGCTGCATCTCTGTTTTTCTCCCCCAGAGATATCATGTCAATTTATAAGGAACCACCACCTGGAATGTTTGTTGTGCCTGATCCTCATGATATGACCAAGGTAGGTGATACCTGAATGCCTTCCTCTGCAGTGTGTTTTCCTGGAGGGGTTTCCTGGTGTTTTTAAAAGAAAGTTGACATCTAGTAGTTCACCCTCCAGTTGTTGTTATTATTATTAATATTATTAATATTTATATAGCGCCATCAAGTTTTCAAAATAAAGAACAAAATAAAACAAAATACAAAACACCCTGCCGTATGGCTTACATTCTAAAACCACTTACTTAAAATCAGTTACTTAAAATCCTATTGTTGTCAGTAGCCTGTGGGGAAGAGTAGTGAAGAAAGTGCCTAACTTCTCTTCCGGCACCAAAGAGATAGTCACATGGCACTTCTCTAACCTAAGAAACGTCCAACAATGTTTTTCAGCTCATGTTCTATTTGCACTGAGAAATGAATTGAAATGGGGAAGAATGAAGGGCGTGGATGCTATTATAACAAGTAATACATACCATTTGATTGTTATTGCTGATACGTCTATGATATCTACGTGCCGTGTGGTAAATCAGAATAAAAGGCACAGGTCCTGCCCAGAACCTTACAGTCTAAAAGAGGGAAGGGAAGTGGAGGGGAACGGTAAATGTTGGAGATTATATAATCAAAATGTGCTAAATACAATACCAAAAAATCCCACAACTCACATAAATTATGCAAACGCTTCCAATTTGCATATGTTTTGGTTTTGTATGCAGGGCTCCATGGGCTTGGGCGTTTGGCCAGTCAAAATATTGGTCAAGTATTGACATGATGAGAGTGGCAAAGATGAAAGAAGATCATCAACTGGTCTGATAACTTGTGATAATCCCAAACTTAAATCAATCAATCACAGTTGTTACAAGACGGTGTCATGAACTATTTTTAAAAATGTAATGAATTATTTTATTGCACATTTCTTCTGCCCTTCACCCAAAGTGCTCAGGGTGTGTGTGTACACAATCCCTCCCCATTTAATCCTTACAACAACCCTGTGAGGGAGATTAAGCTGAGAGTTTATGAATGGCCCAACGTCGCCTAACGAGCTTCATGGCTGAGTGAGGATTTGAACCTGGGTCCCCTTAGATTTAGTCCATCCCTCTACACACTAGGGCAGCCTTCCTCAACTTGCTGCCCTCCAGATGTTTTCATTTCAACTCCTGTTAACCCCAGCCAGCATGACCACAGGTCACGAATGCTGGGTGTTGTAGTCGACAACATTTGCAGGTCACCAGGTTGGGCAAGGATGCACGAGGCAATGGCCTCTGCCACCGAGGACCACTTGTGCTCCTGTTTGGACTTGCCTGCCGTTATAACAGCCAGTAAAGGAAGCTTTGCTGTATTGCTCCATTTGCCCCGAAGTGCTGCAGGGCCAGGGAGCGACCAAGCCCTCATTGCTGCCCTTGCTAATACGTGACAGCGTAACGATATATTTTTTAAAAAAGATGAGCTACCATCTACACAGTAGCATTCCTGGTAGACTTGACTGGAGCCAAATAACAGATAAAATATTATGGACTGTCAACTGATTGGCGAGCCAGGCCAAGCCTAGGCGGGACAGAGTTCTCTGTATTTGCATTGATGCTCTCCTTTGCCACTGAAATTTCCAGGGTTGATTGGTTTAAATCAAGGCGATCGGATTCACTCGTTTAAGTTATGATTTAAATCACCAAGAAAAGCCTGATTGAAATCAAGTTTGCCACTGATGGCAAACACAATGGCTCAGTTCAGACAACACGTTTCTCAACGGTGGTTTTAGAACTCTATGGTGGATTTTTTACACCGCATTTATTTATTTATTTATTTTTATTTAAGGATTTTTATGCCGCCATTCAGCCAAAAAAGGCTCTCACGGCGGCTTACAAAAGTATTTCTTGACAGCATTGAGAAATGTGTTGTCTGGTGGGAAAACTCCACGCAATGATGGAGGGGTTTTTTTTGGAAAACACTCCATGCAGAATATCCACGCTGTGCAGAGGAGAGTTCCTGCACAATGGTTGTGTTGTCTGGTGGGCTCCGTGAAGTTCTCCATTGCATTGAGTTGACTTCTCCCACTGGCTACAGAATTCCCTGGCAAGGGTGTCGAAAGGAGCGAGGGCCACTCTAGGAACGCCGGCAGGATTGGGTTTTTTTTTTTCTTCCAGCAATGGCTGATGGGATACTGTTGGGAGGACCGGGGCAGTAGAGAGGGCAGAGGAACTGTCAATCAAACGTTGCGATGGATTTTACTCAACTCCACAGTAGCCCATACTCACACAACGGTGGAGTTGGAACATGTTGTGTGTGGAGTACCCCCTAAAAACTCAATTGTTGAGTGGAGTTTTCCCACTGCGTTGACTAACGTGTTGTCCGAACTGAGCCAATATCACTTTTTCTTTCCAGCCCACTCCACCATTACTTTCTGTTCTGCCTCTGACGATGCTTTTCCTATATTGTCTTTCTGTCTCAACGGACTCCTTTGCCTTGTTTGGCCCAGCTTCACCGCTACATAAGCACAGAACGACAACAATCCCATCCAGCTTGAGTCTTTGCATACGTAACTTTAGGCAGAGAAACAGAAACCAAAAGTCCCAAACTTTCAAGAAGCGGAAGCTGGGAGTTAGGCCAGACAGTCATTTTCAGAAAATGAACAAGTGAAAACCAATGGCCTTGTTTGAGAAGGAATGTTTTCTTCTTCTTCTTTTTTGCCATTGTAGTTTTAGTGTGTTCGCAGTGAGATATAATTGTTGCTCTGTTATTTTTTTAAACAAGGGAGAAATTTGGTATTTTATTGATTCTTTTTAAGAAAGGGTCCAATTTAAACGTTAAAAATCCAATTTGATTGTCATCCATCCTGGCACTCAGCCAGGCCCTCTGGTTTCTGAGATTTCACAAAGCCAATCTTCCCTCCAGATGTGTTGGACTACTACTCCTACTATCCCCAGCCAGTATGGCTAATGTGGATGCTGGGATTGTGATCCAACGCATCTGGAGGGCATCAGGTTAGGGATGCCTTTTACACATTTTCAAGCCTCACTTGATAGGTTTCTTTCTTTCTTTCAAGCATTTATACCCTGCTCTGAAGCTAGAAAGGCTGCCTCAGCAGCCTACAGGTCAATAAAACCAAGGCAATCCCTGCCTCAGGCTTTCAGTCTAAAGAGGCATTGTTTAGAAGGAAAAAGGGATGAGGCAGGAAAAGGAAAACAAGAAAGTCAGTGCGGTGTAGTAGTACTGGGTGTTGGGAGATCCGGGTTCTAGTCCCCACTCAGCCATGGAAGCTCACTGGGTGACTTTGGGCCAGTCAGCTCGATGTACCTCACAGGGTTGTTGTTGTGAGGATAAAATGGAGAGGAGGAAGAGGATTACATATGCCTACTTGGCTTCCTTGGAGGAAAAGAAGCAGGATAAAAGTGCAATAAATAAATAGCTCGGGCACCAGTTCTTAACGTTATACATTTCTTATAATGGCCAGTTGTCATGGAAGCAGGCCTGCTCACAGTTCAAGCAACACGCTTTGGCAGGCCTCCAAGAAATAGCCTGGTGTCTCCACCTTCCTCGAAATGCGGCTGGACGTTTTTGGTCTTAAACAGGGTGGGACCTTGGCCTTCTGGGGCCCAATTGGAAACTGCCAGCTTCTTGTCACTGCAGGTAAGGCACGAGGGGTCCAGGTGACACCATCACTATCTCAGAACAGATGGTTCTGCTGCTCTGTCTTAACTTTCTGGGGCTTAACCCAGATGATAAAAGTGGCAGCTTTCATATGTTCCCGTGTGAACTGGGTTGAAGTTCCAGTAATGCGACGTTCATATAGATTATGTGGTAAAACTGTTCTAGGTTGCCTCACATAAAGCTGTAGGTGGAAAGTCATGATTTTAAAACCCTTCCATGAAATCAAGTTCCCTGCAAGTACAAAATGAGCCTATCTGAGAAAAGGCTACCTTAGAACACTTATCCCTGACATCTAACCAAGGCTGGGACCTGTGGCCCTCTGGATGGTGGTAGACTACAACTCCCATCCTTCCCGAACATTGGCCTTCTGGCTGGGGCTGATGGGAGTTGGAGTTCAACAACATCTAGCTTCCCACTGCTGGGCTCCCCACCCTTGGTCTAGAACCCCCTGACAGGGAGGTTAATTTTTTTTTCAAAGGGAAGATATTTGAGGAGAGCATTCAGTTACAGTAGCCATCTCCAACTTGGGGTGAGTTGAAGTCCAAAGCATTTGGAGGGCCTCAGCCCCAGTCAGCATGGCCAGTGGGTAGGAATGCTGGGCGCTGAAGTCCAAAAGGTCGGGGAACGCCGAATGCGAGTCCTCCACAAGCCCTGGGAAGCGGTGGGGTCCAGAACCTGTCCTTCGCACCTTGCCTGCTGTCCGTGTGAACGAGGGCTGCAACGCGGATCCGCAGCCTTCCAGAAGTGTTGAGTTTTCCATAGCGGCTTGTGGAAGGTGGCGCCATGGGCTCGTCTTCGCAGCCGTCGTGTCTTCCGCGCAGGCTCTGCCGGTGCTGCACCCCAGTCGGAAGTGTTTGCGCGAGCTGGGCTTTTCTCTTGCAGATTCATGCGTTGATCACAGGCCCCTTTGACACGCCTTACGAAGGGGGTTTCTTCTTGTTCCTGTTTCGCTGTCCTCCAGATTATCCCATCCACCCGCCGCGGGTCAAACTGATGACAACCGGGAATAACACAGTGAGGTTTAACCCTAACTTCTACCGCAATGGGAAGGTCTGCCTCAGTATTCTTGGGTAAGGAGCGGAGCAACCTGGGCTCTCTTTTTTTTGGGGGGGGGGGGGCAGCCCAGGTAGGTGCTTTGGCGAGGTCCACGCTTCTGCATACGATTCTCTTGTTGCTGAAGCCTCGGCGTTGTCTTCTGAAGGCGTGTGTGTGTGTGTGTTTGTTTGTTTTATACAGTTGAGATGCATTAATCTAGGGCCGAGACAAGCGGACAAAGCTCCAGATGTGAGGGCATGCATGCCCGTAGCCACAAGAACAGGGATGGGGAATTAGTTTGGGTGGAGGGGGCCACGGACCTCCCACCCAGCCCTCCATGACCAGATGACCTCCGGAGCTGTACAGCTGCAACACCCCGGGGTCCTTTGGTCCCTGGCCGAGGCGCTGGGTGGATCATCCACACTGTACTTTGGCCTGGGACCCAGCTTCGCTGCGGGCGGGCTTCCTCATTGCGGAAGGCCCATGTGCAGCGAAGCCGGGTGGATGATCCAGCTGCCACGTTGGCTGGGCTGGCTTTCTCCCTTTGGGGAGGACGCTGGGCAGGTGAAGCCGAAGGGAATTGCGCTGGCTCGGCTTCACTCCGCCTGGGCTTCAGTGCGCATGTGTTTCCCCAGTGGAGGGTTGCTTCCCCCCCACCCCGGTGCCTTCAGCCAGTGAAGCACTGCGCATCCCCCTTCCCACCCCCCCAGTGGGAGGCCGAGCAATGTCCCGGGGATCCCCACTTTATCTCTGATCAAGATCGAGGCTTGGGTTGAGGAGGGGCAGCACCCACGGAGGCCGGCCTTCCTCATCCTTGCACTACAACAGCATGGGGGGCGTGCTTGCGGTGAGGCCAGCCAAGTTGCCCCGTGCCGGACTTGCCCCCTAAATTGCCCCTGGCCATCTTCTAATGTAGAGGCAGACTTCGCTCCCTTTGTGCAGCTTTTGAAATGAGCAGAAGCGCCGCCAGATGTAAGAGATAAGCAAGCCCACGGCTGGCAGCACTTCCTGTCGCGTCCAAAGCTGCTTTTTGTTCGGCTCAGCTATCAGCAGTTTTAAGTTTTCTTCTCTTTATATGGGTGTCGTCGTTGTTTGAAAGCATTGTATTTGCAGAAGCAGCACAGCCGCTTCCTCGAAAGGTTGCTGCCTTGTGCCATCTTGCCTGTTTGCTGTCACACTGGGGGGTTAGTGAGCCCCTTGCTGGCTTTTTGGTTCATTCTGGGCAGAGCCATGTTCAGTGGCTCTTCAGCTCCTGCTCAGTTCAAAATGTGGTGCTACTAAAATAATAATCGTAATAATGGCAAGGGAACTGAATGTAGCTGCTGCAGCCAACATCCCCTAACAAAATGAGATCGGGAATAGAAAGTGACAACCTATGAGCCTCCAGAACATAATACTTAAGAAATAGCTTCCTGCCCTATGCACTGTTGCAGGCATTAAGGTGGTGACCCACTCCTATGCACTGTTGCAGGCATTAAGGTGGTGACCCAGTCCTATGCACTGTTGCAGGCATTAAGGTGGTGACCCAGTCCTATGCACTGTTGCAGGCATTAAGGTTGTGACCCACTCCTATGCACTGTTGCAGGCATTAAGATGGTGACCCAGTCCTATGCACTGTTGCAGGCATTAAGGTGGTGACCCAGTCCTATGCACTGTTGCAGGCATTAAGGTGGTGACCCAGTCCTATGCACTGTTGCAGGCATTAAGATGGTGACCCAGTCCTAGCATTAAGGTGGTGACCCAGTCCTATGCACTGTTGCAGGCATTAAGGTGGTGACCCAGTCCTATGCACTGTTGCAGGCATTAAGATGGTGACCCAGTCCTAGCATTAAGGTGGTGACCCAGTCCTATGCACTGTTGCAGGCATTAAGGTGGTGACCCAGTCCTATGCACTGTTGCAGGCATTAAGATGGTGACCCAGTCCTAGCATTAAGGTGGTGACCCAGTCCTATGCACTGTTGCAGGCATTAAGGTGGTGACTCAGTCCTATGCACTGTTGCAGGCATTAAGGTTGTGTCCAATACCATCTTTGTACCAGGTTCAAATTGCACCGGGGGGGTGGGGGATTTGGCTGCCCCAAAGCGAAGGAATTATTTTGCTGGAGATTGTGCCCAAGCATTTTTAAAATCCTTTTATTTACTCCCTCTTGTCTGTTAGCTGCCATTTGTTTTAGAGTTGAACAGGATGCGGAACCGAAACGCAAGGGACCCAAGCAAGCAGCCCCTGCTGCTCAAAGCTGCGGGGGGTGGGGGACACCCCTTCCGCAACAGTGCCACGAAAATGGCTGCAGCAGCTAGAGCCAGTGTTATATTATTCAGCTTTATAATAGAAGGGTGGGTTGGGCTTTTCTTTTTGAGCTCTCACTCTTCATCTTTGGACCAAAGGGATGCTGCGGAGAAACATCCTCGAAGATATTTTGGATGATGTTTAGGCTTTGCCGATGCAGTAGTGTGTGGCCCTCCGTGTGTGTGTGTGTATGTGTGTGTTGGGGGGATATCTGGGGCCGAGTAAAATTGACACTTGTGACTTCCATAAATTATGGATCCTTGCAAGCACTGAGGTTCTTAGAGTGCTGCGTTCCGTGCCCGCTCCCAAACTTCAGCATGAGATGGTGAACATGTCTTTGGGCCGGGGTGAGCTCTCTGCAGCACTAAGGTTGCATGTGGGTCTTGAATAATGTCAAAAGCTCTCTGGCAAGAGTGATCTGTCCCTTCCTCGGCAGTCTCCTAGGATGCGGCCTGGGTGGGTAGGGTGGCTCCGCCCAGTTCGGGCTCTGGTTCTGCCTAAGTCTGAGTTCAGCCCGCCCCCTCCCGGCATGCAGCCCTCCACAGATTAGTCCTGAGGAGATGCAGATCTTTTAGGAAAAAAGATTCTGCACCCTGATCTAATTATATTTTGGAAAGATGAGCAGGAGTTCGAGACAGTTTTGTCACTCTTGGGCAGTAAATATCCACCTTTATAACAGTGGCATTTTTCTTCTATATGCTGCTGCATACATCACGAATTTGGGCTTTTTCTTTTCCTTGCTTTCCGTGGTTCTTCCCAGAATGTCTTGAAATGTATTCAAAAAGGTGGAGCCAGAAATACAGTAGAATACCAGCCTGTTGTAGCTTAAAGGTTGTCATGGCGGTGGCTAAATCTTAGGAAAGGCATTTCCACCTTTTAGGATGTTGGGGAGGGGACTGTTCAAAAGCCGAGAAAAGATGTTTGGGGTAACGGGGATCTGGCCGTGTCTGGAACTTCAGAGGGCCAAATTGGGCTGGACTTGAGCCCCTGGCCTGAGGTTCCCTACTCCTGGACTAGAATTTATTTATTTATTAAAAAAAGGCAACTGGGCCTCTCGAATGTTGAGAGTTACATAAAAGGATGTTAAAATCTGCACATTGCTCCCCCCACGTTACAGAATTGCGTTTCTGTTTATTATGCGTTAAAATAAACCTCCACTTTCTTGCTGTCTGGCAGCACGTGGACCGGTCCAGCCTGGAGTCCTGCACAGAGCATTTCTTCAGTCCTTATATCCATACAGTCTCTAATGACGGAGAACCCCTACCACAACGAACCCGGCTTCGAACAGGTCAGTTGCCTGAATGTTGGGAGTGGTCCCACCTGCAGAGCTCTTTGCCACAGGCTGCTGAGGAGCCTGGCACGGCAGGTGGCTTCCAAGCGGAACGCGGACAAAGCGATGGGGCCTGCGGAGATCCAGTCCAGGCCTTCCGTTTAAGCAGACGCTCTCATCCAGAGATGCAACAGGTTTCATTGGTGGACCTGCTTCCCAGTTGTGCTCAAAAGCCTAGGATGTTGGGGCAGGGTGGAAACGAAGGAGCCATTGAACTGCTCTGATATGTAGCCCCTGAGAAGTTTCCCCTGAGGGATGTGGCCCTAACTCTGTGGGATTCCTCATGCTATCGCCCAAGTGAGTGGAGCTGTTTTGATGTCAAGGGTCACATTCCCTCAGTGGAAATATTTGGGGGGGCTGCACATCAGGGCTGGATGGACCCGCACCAGGCCATGGGTAGGACTGGAGCTGACAGTGGGTTACCCATTTCTTTTTGCCATTTCCCATTCCACCCCCTCTCTCTCTCTGCCATCCACACCAAAAACATGTCCCTGTGCAGCAGTATATGGCTTAGTGCACAAATGGCAGCTTTTTTCTTTCCAAAAAAGGTCCCATTCACGCAAATGGCAGCATTTATTCTAAGCATAATTGCAAGGAGGGGAGGCGGCAGGCCCAGTCCGAAGGCCCCGTGAGCCGCATCTGCCCCCCCCCCCCACTGGCTGTTCCCTGCCCTTGCTGTAATCTGTAAAGACAGAGACACAGTTAGCTGCAGTACAGCAGCACAATGGAACTTCTGCTATGCCCACAGTTCTGTGGATTGGGACCGTGGAGGCTAACTTGACTACATTGTCAAGAGTTTGTAGAACTATCTTTTATGGGCTACTTAATGCATCTGATAAAACCGGTTTCTGCAGCGACAACTTTTCACCAGTAATTAATTAAAGTGACTGAGTAATGTTCCTCGTGGATAGTTTAATGATTGGGGGCACTCCCTTTGACATGATCAAAGTTGCAGGGTGCATGTCTTGAACTTTTTAAACAGGGTCCTGTTTTATTTTATTTTATTTTATGGGCAACTGTTCTTTCTTGCAGGAGAGACATCCAGGAGACAGTAAAAACTACAACGAGTGCATTCGGCACGAGACCATCCGGGTCGCCGTCTGTGACATGCTGGAAGGGAAATGCCCCTGTCCGGAGCCTTTACGGTACGTGCTGGAAGCCGCAATGGCTTAACTCACAGGTCCCAGACTTCTGGGTGGGGGAAGAGAAAGTGCTGTGCCTCTCAGCCAGGCTTTGTCCTTGCCTGGCAAAATTACCTTCCAAAGTGAAACCATGACTCCAAGTTCAGGCAGTCTTTGCTCCTTTCGTCTTCTTTTTTTGCTGCTGCATTGTCAATGTCTGCAGCTAAAACAAAAAGCTTGGCAGGTTTCGTTCATATTATTCCACCCCATCTTCAGATAGTCCAATCTGTGTCTTGTCATTCATACTTTTTCCTTGGAACGTTTACACAAACAAAGCCAATTGCCGTGTTTCAGGTGTTGCTCCAAGTTATGTCAAAATGAGACTAAACTATGAGTCAGAATTCTGGGGAATCCTGGCTTATTGTCCCTGAACAAGCATGTTGATGCATCCTACTGTCATTCTTCCTTGGCTCCTCCAAACCCAGTTCCTGATTCGTCCAAACCCAAGTTCTGCCGAGCCAGGAATCGAAAGACGACTTTGAAGCCTGGCTTCAAACTCCTGCTTGATAGGGGAGTGACAAACCAGAAGTATCTGTTCAATCATAATGCTAAGCTTTTCCCTCCTGGTGAGTTCCTGGGTACTGAATCTGTGGGAAGAGCCCGACAGGAGCATTCTTGCACGTGAACACTGGGCCAAGATTCTCTGGCATTCTGGCATATCATCTTACAGAAATGCAGCCACAGAAGATAATCAAGGCGATACTTTTTTTTTAAAGAAAGCTGATCATAATTTACTGGAATGATGATAAACTATATCATTTTTGCACTTGTAACATAATTTTATTATGCTCTGTGTGGATATGTAGTTTCATGTATCAGCAAGTCAGAACATAATTAAAAGAACTTTAGAAGTTTAAAAGTACTAAACAAAGCTAAAATAAACCCAGAAGCACTTACAGCTCGGGGAAAGCCTGTGTGAAGAGATGTGTTTTCAGGAGGCATTTAAAGGATGTTACATTTCCTGCTTCCCAAACGGCACAAGGGAGGGTTTTCCAGAGGCCGGGGGGCCACTACAGAGTAGACCCACCATCAAGGTTCTTCATGGCGACATTCCGTTTGTCTCAGAAGGACCAGCAAGACCTTTGAAGATCCTAAATGGAGTGTGTGTGTGTGTGTGTATATATATATAGTTTACGTAACTGAGATACTGGGTACGAAGTATGTTTAGCTGTTGTGAAAAGCACTATAAGCATGCATAGGTTAAATACATTTTCAGGAGTGTGCTATGAGGCACACTATCCCCTTAGTTAAACTATCCATTGCCTCTTGACCACGCTGTCTTACGCTTCATTGGTTTTGTTTGCCAGGGGAGTGATGGAGAAGTCCTTCATGGAATATTATGATTTTTATGAGGGAGTGTGCAAAGAGAGGGTCCATCTCCAAGGACAGACAATGCAGGTAAGGATGGGATGGGATGGGATGGTGTGTGTGTGTGTGTGTGTGTACTCACTCCCAAAGACTGTCTTATTTTAATACACACACAAACCACGGGTTGTCATTTTATTTTGCCCTCCCATTTGAGAAGTGGGCTTGTTGCCACTGCAGACGGTTTTCCAAAGAGGAACTTGAAAACCCAGGTTAGAGAGTTCTGAATGAGAGGAATGAGGACAAATGAGAGGAAATGGCTGGTGGCTAGTCTGCAGTAGCAGAAACTGGCTACAAATATATTAATATGAGCGGGGAACTGCTATGAGGTAACGGGAGGTAGGAGACTGTAATCCAGTGGTCTTCACCTGGTGGGTCATGGCAGAGCGGTTCCCGCCATGTTGGCAATTGTGAAATTCAGTCCCATGTTGCAAGTTTAGTTATTTTTATTTATTTATTTATTTATTTAAGGTTTTTTTTGCCGCCATTCAGCCAAAAAAGGCTCTCACGGCGGCTTACAAAAGTATTTCTTGACAGTCCCTGCCCACAGGCTTACAATCTAAAAGACATGACACAAAAGGAAAGGGGATTGGGAGGGAGGAGGAGGAGGGGGAAAAGGAAAGCAAACTCAGGCACTACAATCTTAGTTGGAAAGTTCAGCAGTTACAGTTGACAGCAGGAGGGAGGGGGCTCTCAGCTGGAGCTGGACCCAGGCACGGTGGAGAGGTGGAGAGGTGCCCGGCTGCTGCTTCCTCCCTCACTGGTGGCCTCTGCAGTGACAGTTGGTAGCAGGAGGGAGGGGGCTCTCAGCTGGAGCTGGACCCAGGCATGGTGGAGAGGTGCCTGGCTGCTGCTTCCTCCCTCACTGGTGGCCTCTGCAGTGACCTAGTTGAGAGACTTAGCTGGGTCTTGACCAGTTGAAGACCACTGCTCTAATCCATCCTGGCTCTCAGAACAGAGCGTCTAGCAGTTGTTAAAATAACCTTTGGGAAAAATGCTTGATTCTACCTGCTTTCCAACCCGTGGGTGGGGGGGGAGTGTCTTGATTTGGGTTCTTCATTTCCATAGTGGACAGATTTCATTGCAGTCTTTCCCTTCCAGGATCCCTTTGGCGAGAAGCGAGGACACTTTGACTATCAGTCCCTCCTATTGCGCTTGCAAGGAATCCGCCTGAAGGTGCAGGAGAAACACCAGCAGGAGAACCTGGACATAGACTCAGAAAGCAGCTCCTCCGAAACGGAGACAGACACTCAAGGGAGCATTAAGGCTTAGATGCCTCCCACCTGATTGCTTGAGGACTCAAGATGTGGGAGTGGGATCTTCTGAACTCCAGGCATTGTGGAGGTCCCTGGAGAGACCCCAAGAACCGGTCTGGTTCCAGAGTGGAGAAAACGTGGGTTGGAGATGCACCCTTTTGATTGCCTCCTTCAGTGCTCTGGTACATGCTGTTAAAAAGAGGATTTGATGCTAAAATTGGACTGAGCTTGTGATAGGCTATATTTTCAAAATGGTTTTTTCTCTGCTGGAGATCAATGAGCGAATGGCATAAAGGCGTTCTGGAAGAGCCTGTGATGGGTGGATTTCTGTCCCCCCACCCTCGATTCTAAAAGAGCATGAGGGAGAGCATGACTCTTCATTCCGCCGTCTTTGTTTCAAAACATACTGCTTATTCCTAGCCCCTCCCTTCCGGCTTGCCTCCCCGCAATCCAAGTCTGTTAAAGCACTTTTGACAGTTCATGTAACAAGAGTCCCCTTTTTCGTATTTGCCTCATTGTCGCTTCCCAGTCGGGTTGGTATTGCCTGTCCTAGACAGACCAAAGAGGAGGAGCTTCTGCTGGAACTGGGCTTTATGGTGATTATTAAAAAACAAAACAAAATCAAAGCTTTACTCAATTCTTGAGCTCCTCTCCCCCTTCTCCCCCCTTCCCCCCCCTCCCCACGGAATCCAGGCAGGGATGGATTAAAAGACAAGCCAGAACGATGCTAAATTTAAATGTTTTGACCTTGGGAGCAACCGACCATCAGCCTTCCAAAGGTTGAACTTTTTCATGTTAAACATTATTTTTTCCCCGTGGTTCCAGGGAGGTGAAGTCATTGATTCCCCTTTCCCCCACCCCCCTACATTGCATATACCTTTGGGGAAGATTTCGCTTGCAAGGGCAAGCGACGGAGGAGAAGCAGTCCTGTACTCTGGATGACGTTTGCAAGAGGAAAGAGCAAGTATACATAATCGCAACAACAACAACAAAAAAGAGCTGGTTAAGGAGTTTGTGGATGACAAAAAGATGCAAGTAATGGATGAAACTGGGTCAGTGTCAGTCTATGTCATATTGTAAGCCCGGGGAACAAACAGAAACTGTTGAAATGCTCTGTTGACAGACTGGGTCTTGTTTTGATGAGAGTCTCGGTCGAAACTGGAGTTGTGCGTGCGTGCGTGCGTGTGTGCCTGCCTCTCAAATCTTCCATAAATCCCTTCTCTCCTATCATTTCATCATGGAATAGATACAAAGGCTGCAATTGGAAGGAGCTGCCTTTTGGAGGTTTGAATGGTGTCTGTCTGTCTGTAAACATCCTCCCAGCTGGCATTTTATTTTATTTTTATTTTTAAAGGTCCAGGTGTTTCTAGGTGGAAAGGTCCAGAAACTTGGTGAGCGTGTTTCCCCCCTTTCTTTTTGGGCTTCTAGCCGCTGCTTCAAGCCTTTTGAAAACTGGAAAAATGTGCCCAATCCAAAGGTTGCCCGGTGCGGGTGCTTTTAGCAGGCAGATACGGTATATCGGCCAGGCCAATAGGAGGGATTACGTTCTGCCAGCCCAGTAACACGTCTGGAACCAGACAGGTAACCCCAGGTGTGCTAGTAGGCCCTGTTTATCTGGAGACCAGGCAGCAGGCATGCCACCTTCAAACTGTTCTCGCTCCATTCCACACCATGGAGCAGGAGAATGTGCTGCTGCTTAAAATAATTCTGGAGCTTTCCTATGAGCAAAAGTTAATTTCTATACATTGGTTTTTGGGAGTGAGATGGGATTTGGGGAGTAAAATGGGATTCTCTCTCTCTTCTACCACCACCACAAGGAGAATAGAAGCCCCCGGGGGGGGTTCTGAATAGCTTGGGGCAATCCAATAAAAAGTATAATGCAACTTTGCAGGTAAGATGCCTTGTGGAGGGGGTGGGATGAATTGTATCATGTTAATTTTAATCTCATTGGGTGCAATCCGGCAAAACGTCCGATGTGTTTAACCCCCATTGAAATCAAAGAGACTTGAGTGCACAGTTAATCTTTTAAGTCCCACTGAAATCAGTAGGACTCAGGTCGGCCTTATTTTCTCTGGTCTGTGCCAATTGTATACATTTGGCTTTCCCCATGCTATAGTCACCAAGGCTAGGAGTCCTCCAGTATCGGAGTACCTGTGATTTCAGAGATCTTAATTCCAGATGCATGTTGGCTGTTGAACCATTGCGTACATTTCTTTAGAACAAAACAAAACATGAAAATGCCTTATGTGGTTGTTTCTGTTTCACACGGCTCGCATGTGGATGTAAGAAAAAAAAAAGGAATGGTTTTCTAGCTGCCCATAGTCATCTGTTTTCTGAATGTTTTCCATTTCAAAAAGTGACAATCCTAGATGACTGATCTAGACAAATGTTTAGTGACAGAATTTTAGGCCTAACAAGCTAAAAATAATAATAATAATAATGCACAAGGGTCTTCAAATACAGAAACCTTGTTTATATACAGTTGTACATAAAGGGTTTTTTTGTGCAATAAAGTTTGTTTTGGCAGAATTTGAAGTCTTTCTGTGTCCTCCTGGAGTGGTAAAATAGGGGCTGATTGTGGGCTACAAAGATTGGCAGGGTAATTTCAGAAAGGGTGGTTTATACACAAACCAAGGTAGATAGATAGGAGGGAGAAGCACCAAAAGTATGTGCAAAAAGGAGGAGAGGCTGGCTCTGGTGCTGGTGAGAGTTTTTAAATATTTTTCTTGTTAATTTCCCCCCCAAAAAATTCACGGATAGCCCAACGTTTCGGATGGTGACAATCCTCCTTCAGGGGCTGTTTTAACACAGAATATATTTATAGGGTTATAAATTTATAGGGTTATAATTATATAACCCTAATTACAAACTAATAAATATGCATAGCTAACTACAACAGGAACATTATCATTACATAGGAGTTGTTAGAACATTGTAATATTTATCTCTGTAGGTTAACAAAGACCTGAAAGAACCCATCTAATATATTGAAGGAACTTGTATTGAGACAAATCTTGCTTTCAAAAACATTTTTTTCAAAGGCTTTTTTTGTAAAAAAAATATATATATATATTTTAATTTTTTTAAACGAAGCTTATTGCAACTAGCAAAAACCTTATAGTTTTTTTAATCAACCTTTTATTTATTCTAATTTTCCCCATATTTTAACTGAAGAACCACCTTAAATAACCACCTTAAAAAAGGTCCTTTGGAGAAATACCAGGTTTTCTTTTTAGAAAATTAAACTTGCGTTAAATTTCTTCTATATCGTGAAAGAAACAGGAGTCATTTTTGGCATGGTGTTCTATCCATAAATAGTGCCATGCTCTTTCAAATGTCAGTCATTAAATATTTGTAGGCAATTTATGTGTCCTATCGTCATGTAATAAACTGACCTGTTTGGAAAAGTTGGCTAATAAGCGTCCACAGTGAAGTATTCTGCCACAAAACTCTGCTGGCGATTTCTTTCGAGGGAGTTGCCTCTCCAAGCTGCAGTATCGAAATGAGGTGCAGCTAATTGCTGGCAACTTTATAGTCTTTCTGTATTTTCTTTTTGTAGTGATCCTGTTAGGACTTCAATATATTAGATGGGTTCTTTCAGGTCTTTTGGCCTATACACGAACCAACATTTCTGAGAACTTTTTCAATCCAGTTTACTATTCACCACAGATAGCCTTCCCCAGCCTGATGCCTTTCAGATGCTTTGGACTACAACTCCCATCATCCTGACCACTGGCCACTCTGGCTGGAGAAATATGAAATTGTAGTCCAACACATCTGAAGGGCACAGGTTGGGAAAGGCTGCCCTAGGACTAACAGCAAAACCTAAATGATATTTTTCAAACTGTTTGACGGTGCACCCCTGCACTTCCTAAATTTATTTGATGTGTAGGCCTTCTTTCCCCCTGCCATCATTGTAGCCTGCTTTGGTACCCAAGCCTAGTTCCTGCATGGAACTTGGGGGGGGGGAGGTGTTTCAGTCACTGACGGTAACACTCTGCTCCTTACCAATATAGACCCCAGCCCACTCCCTTCCCTGGCTGCAGTAATTCACCCTGTGACACTGAACAAGGCTTCTGCCTTTCAGTGATGATTTTGGCCACGGGGTGTTCCTTACCTACATTTTGGGAAGTCCTGGCCCCTTGATACTTCATTGGTCACAAGGCATGCAAAACCAACAGTGGTTGGACTGGGGAGGCTCAAGTTCAAATCACGCTCATCAGTTGACTGCCTCTCAGCCTGACCTTCCTCACAGGGCTGTTGTGAAAAGAAGACCGGGAGAGAACCCTATATTGTCACCTTCCGCAATTTGGAGGAAAGGTAGGAAATGTAAAAATCCTTGTTGTTGTCATTCCCCGCCTCGATCAGGGTGGAGAGGCAGGTAAGACATTAATTATTATTATTATTATTATTATTATTATTATTATACCTTTCACTACTCCCCGTTTCAGAACTGGACTTCAGCTAAAAGCAGTACTTTCTGCCTCTTAATATCCTTGATTAAAGCAGAGTGGGATATATATCTGATACGCAACATTATATCTCAAACTGGGTACCATGTTTGAATTTAAACGCACGCTGTTGGGGAGAGTGTTTAATTTAAATGGCTCCACACATCTTTCCCCTCAGGACACCATGAGGGCTTCCTAACCTCCACACATCTGAACAGAGAGAAGGGTGCTCTAGCCCAAATTACGCACTCCTGGTCCTGAATTCTATTCAAGATACTTGGCCAAGAGATCCTAATGTTTTGTGTTCATGCATTTGTGTTGCATTTTGTGTTCACCATTTCAATCCATGTGGCCCTATGAACAGAGGATAAAATCTTATCAGTCACTTAAAAGAGTTATCAATTTAGCCCTGCAAAAATGGGTGATAGTTGTTCAACAGACGGTTACGTTTTTATCCTGTCAGTTAGGGTCATACAGATTCCACATTTCTGTCGTACGAATGTGAAAATGTATATTTATTTATTGTATACTTCAGCACGCTGAATCACACATGGTTTCCTTCTCTCCCATCTGCAAGATCTGTAGGGTTGTGAAGATAGCCTGAGTTGTATTTTCAAGCTCTGTTCAGCTGGTGACCATGAGAAATGCTGAGATTATGGCATACATTTGAAAGCCCTGTTTCACAGGACTAAAAACTCGCTTTCTAAGAAACAGAAACTATATTGAACATTTCCCCAACACACTAGGGTATGGGAGTATAAGAATAATGGCAAAATTCCCAGTAAGGAACAGTGAAGAAATTTGGCTGTTTCACCACCCGAAAAGGAGATCAGGCCCCTCATCATGAGATATGCATGGAACCCATATTGCTGAAGGGGTCTTAGATACACCAAACTAAATCATGTATACAAATCCCGCTTAACAATCACAAAATTAGGAAATGGAGGGGGCCTACGGGGGTGAGAGCATAACATACAACACAACTCATCTAGCTTCATTGGTCACCTGAAGTCCTCTGCACTTATTAAATCAGGACTGGAAACCTCTGACCCACAGGCCAAATGCAGTACATGGAGGTTTCCCTCCCATGCCCCTCCTCCTCCTCCCTGGGCCCGCCCCCTCCTCACAGGAAGAAGAATCCCTACTGTTATTCCTGATCATTGATTGGAGATAACAGGAGGGCTTCCCATCACTCCTCCATCCAAGTTCCTGCCAGCTCCCTTTCTCTGTACAGTGACACTCAGCTTCATGTCACTCTGCACAGAGAAATACAAAATGGCTGGGGCAGATGACATCAGTGGAGTGGGTAAGGTTTCAGACAGGGGCCTGCCCCCCTCATGTCACCTGGCCCACTGGATTGGTCTGGGGAGGGTGGCATTCTGGCCCCCAGACCAGAAAAAAGGTATTTCCCTCCGCAGTCATGAGAACTAGAAAATCACTAATGAAATCAGAGTCTTGCTCCATTTGGCAGAAACCTCACATTCAGTGCCAAATGTGCCTACTGGAAGTGTTTGGTTCTGCAGACATTAACTTACAAAGACGTGTTTAAAAAAATATTCAAAGGCAGCAGAGACCATTCAACTTTATCATGTGCCACTCCATTTAATGAAGATGTTCAGATTATTCAAGTCCCCTTCTTGGTCCTCAAGGTAAAGCTTCCTTTGCTTCTTCTGGTGTGATTTCCTGAGAGTAAAGCTCTGTGAAAAGGGCAGGTAGCCAGTATTGTGGCTCCGTCTGGGCTTGGGTATCGAGCCAGGCCATCCCCTCTTTCAGCAAGTGATCCTGTGAAAAAGCCACAAAGTATTACTGAAGGGAAGAAGGCTATCACAAGGTGCCCAATACAGGAGGCAGCAGTTGAAAATATCAAACAAAAATGATGCACACGGCACACAACTGCTAGGCATATAACGAACGGAAAACGGGTGAAAGGATGGTTTTTATCATACATTTATTTATATAGTTTTTCTATTTTTCTATATACAATGTCACCACTTAGGCGCGAAGTAACATTAAATGTACTATGATAGTAAATTATGTATACAAGTTGCTTAACATAGATTGAACAGGCTGCGACAGCTAAATAGAGATGTTTTTGCAAACAGAACAATCAAACAACAGACGAGAAGACGATATACAGGCCTCCGGTTCTTTTAACCTGTTTCGCAAAATGCTTCTTCAGAGTAACTATTAGCTACCACCGTGGGTGAATGGAGGGGTGTTATTTATTTATTTATCATACTTATACCCCGCTCCTCAGCCAAAAAAGGCTCTCAGAGCGGCTTACACTTAGCAAAAAAGACAGTCCCTGCCCTCAGGCTTACAGTCTAATAAAGACGGTGTTAGAATTCGTGCCTCAATTTCAAAATGACATATTTAGTCTTTCAAACAAAGGTTCACTTAAATTCCCAGCTGAGAAATGGAAAGCAACAGAAGTGCATAGGAACTCGGAATTGTGTGCCATTTGCATCATTTTTATCACAAGGTGCCCACACATGAAGGACTCTTTTTCCAGCATATGTAGGGATGAACACTGGCACCTTTTGAAATTGGGTAGTATACAAATTTATATATAAGGTTATTGAAATATGAATGGACCATGGTCTAGTTGTACCGGATGGCTCTCTGCTTCAACAGGCCCACCCCTTACCCAGAAAACAAACACCTCTAACAGATTCTACAACTGAAATAAAATAGCTGGGAAAATATAAATTATATGTTTATCTGCGCAAGTTATATTTCCAGTGCAGCATCTGAGCTCCCTGCCTGCCAAATGTGGGCTCCTCTTTCTTGCTATATGTTGTCATTGCTTTACATACCAGCACCTGCTTGGCTCGTTCCGTCTCCCACTTTAAACTGGACTTGATTTCGCTGATGGTCACGTAGCCCTTTTTCTGAAACCGAGAAGAAACCGACCATTTCAAGGGCCGTACAGTAACATGGAAACGGGACGATCGGAAAAGTCTGACCAGGGCTAAGATGAATAGAGGTGACATTTCATGCAAGGATCCACTGCTCGGTGGTAGAGCATTTGTTCTGCATGCATAAAGAGCCAGATTCATGCCCCACCATCTCCAACTAAAAACCAAGCTTAGGAAGGGCTGCTGACTTAGCAAGATGATGCTAGCCAGAGGAGACAGTCTCAGGGAAGACAGACTGACGGCCAGCCTCCACATGAGACAGCTGTGTGTGGTCAGATACGCAAAATGGCAGGTTTTCATGCTTGCCTTGTGGGGAGATCCCCCGTCACATTTTTCTCCCTGCTAGCATAGCCATGCTTTGTAATGGCATGCGGTAGGCAGCAAGGATGTTTATCTGTTTTTCTGATGACTAATCAAACGGGTGAGTTGGATTGGCCTTTTCTGCTGTGCCCCCCAAATTGTGGAATATCCCTCCTAGAGAAGTCTGCGTGGCACCTACTTTGTCAGCTTTCTGACACCAGGCGAAGATCTTTTGATCCTCCCGGGCTTTTTACGCATGTAGCCGCTGCTTGTTTTATTTTTAATGAGATGTTTAAAGCTGTGTTTTAAATTGCCCTTTTCCATGTTTTCACTGCTTTGATATTTCTCTCTTTTTTATTTATTTGTTTATTCTTGTGGCTGCTATTTTTTTATCATGGGTTTTATTAGATTTGTTTTTATTATGTATGACATCCCTATATGTCTATAGGATGCTGAATAAATAAAATAAATAAATATAAACTGGTGGGGGGGCGGTCCTTTGAGTAGAAAAGTATAGAGCTGGTTCAAATGTAATGACATCTGAGTATGTCATTTAGTCACAGATCACTGCTGAATCATGGGTTGTTGTTACATGCAAACCCAGCACTATGGTTTAACTATGGGTTGTTAACTATGAAGAAGCCAGAGATCACAACCCAACAACAAACCTGGGTTTTTTGTGGTTAACAACCCATAGTTAAACCATAATGCAGATTAAGCATGTAATGACAATCCATGATTCAGCAACAACCCACAATTCAATGACAAACCATACCCAACCCGTACACTTGGTTGTGATTATGTGTGGATAGACACTCACGTACGTTTAAGAACACACCCACACCTGAGCTGCCCTGTTATTGCAACCACATTAGGGGTGGAGCAGGAAGAGTTATGTATGAGTCACAGCTTCCTGGCCAAAGCCCAGTCCTGCTCAGCCTAATTTCTCCCTGACAAAGACTCATATGTAACTCCCCACCAACAATGAGGAGTATTACTTGTAGTGTCTAACAAAGAAATGCACAACCAGATGTCGTCTCATTCAGAATTTATGAAATTAATTAATTTATGAAATTAATAGGACATAAGTCCTATTAATTTCAATGGATCTATCCTCATCCTGCATGGCAGTTTACTATTGGGAATTGCCATAGCAGAGACTTTGGCTGCATTCGGACAACACGATAGCCTGTGGTGGGGAAATAATCAACTCGACAGTTGTTTATCTAGGGGGTGCTCCCCACGCAACGTGATAATAATCAACCATGGTGTAGATTAGGATCAGTCCATGCTGAGTTGACTCACTCAACCCCCACCCTCTCTCCCCATTCCAGTCCTCCCATTAGTATCAGCTAATGCTGCTGAAAATCTATCCTGCTGGCTGAACTAGAGTGGCAGCCACCGCTTTGACCGCTTTTGCCTTGCGACTCTGTGGGTGGCTGAGGAAATAATAAACTGTGCCCTGCACACAACACAATAACCAACAGTGGTTCAAACAGCCAACTCTACACAGAACTATTTTTCTTCATTGGCCAAATAACCAACCATTGGTTAAAAAACTCCCTCCTCACAACATGATAACCTACAGCGGATTAAATAACCAACGGTCAAATATTTAAACCGCTGTTGAACCCAGACAATGAGAGTTCACAACTCGGAAGGGAAAAATTAAACCTCTCCTCCCTGCACGTTGTGGTCCTGATCCAGAATGGGCGGCCCATGCACTCATGTTTGAGTAACAATTAAAAAAAAAGGGAGCCCAACTCCATATACTTAATGTGTCTAAACAAGGAAGGGCTTCCCAGGAACAGCTAAGGAAGAAGAGACAGCCTGGGGTTCAGTCTCTCTTCTGGTACAGGTACCTCAGCAAGCTGTATCACAACTGTGTGGTCCATGTTCAATTCAGCTGGGACAGACTGGATCAGGTAAGTCCCACCAACAGGAAGGATTCCAAAGCCGTTTCCTAGAACTTTCAGCTTCTTAATCGCTCGGATGAGGTCATCGCTGAGGAGTCAGGGGAAGAAGATTGAGGCTACAGGTCATATCAGGCTACAGGTGATCACCAAGGAATCTTCAGCTACGTCCAGGGCGATGTGTGCATGTTGTGATTCTTCAGAAGCAAAGCCAAGCCACAGAAAGTAGCACTGGGTGCAGAATTGTACTCCTGAAATCGCAACGCACACACACAAGTTTCTAGTCCTTGTGGCTGTGAAGAGGTTTGAAACACCGTGTGTGCAACACCAGCTGAAATCTCAGAAGGTGGCTGAGTAGATCACCTCAGGGGCTTGGAACAAACCTCAGGGCCCTACATAGTTCCTTGCCCTCCCCCCTGGCAAGCAGAAGCAGAACAAATTGGGCCAAATAGTACAGCTTATATTATGCAACATGAAAGGCATCACACTCATTTTCTTCATCTGCATCATGTATACATGATGCATACTCAGAAATGTAACACTTTCAATGCAGACCACACCCAAGCCCTGATATGTCCAGGATCCAAATACTTGCTTTAGGTGCTCCCAAGAGTTTGGGCTACATTTTGTGGCAGTTTTGACTTGGTCCTCTTGAAATAGCAAAGCCCCTTTCAGTATCACAAACTGCTTCTGAAAGGCCTCGGAGCCTCAAACGTGACTCACTGCCCAACCACCTTCCAGGCCGCCACCCTCCACCCACTTTCTTTTCCCTCCCTCTGTCCCAGGGGTTTCCATAGCTAATTTCTTCAAGCAGCTGGGGAGTAAATTTCTGGAGCAGCATTCAGTGTTCTGAGTTTCTCTGCTTCATTCTCACCATCCTCCATCCAAATTACTCAGTCTAAACTGCAGAAAAAGAAGGTCAGAAATGCCTAAGCAGTGGCAGGGAAGGCTAGGCAGCTCAGAGAGGAATCAGGCAAGTGTTTCAGCTGCAAAGAGGTAGTTTAGATATTATTCTGAACTCACATAGAACGGAGAGCAGAATTGTCCTGCCCATTTTCAATATAAGGTCTGGAAAAGCCAGGGACAGCTCATCCATGTAGATGAATTAGGCCGTCAAATTCGAGTGAAAAAATGGATTTAACAAAACCCCAAAACAAATAAAAATTACAATTTTATGTCCCTATTTTACCTCAGAAACATTGGTCGTCAGACGGACAGACAAACTGAATAATTATGTCTGTTTAAATAAATACACTTTAAAAACATTAAATGGAAAATTGGGGAAAATGTTCCCCAGTTTAGCAAAAACCTCAGCCTACACCTGCCCTTGGCATCTGGGGATGGAGACCCTGACTGCATGGTTCACCAAGGGCGCCAGTTGCAGGCAGCTAGTCTAAGGCCGGCCCTGGGGAAAGCCTCCATGTGGTGGTACAGTGAGGTAATTTTAGACTCTGAACTTTATCATCCTCTTCGGAAGGTCCTCTTTAGAGGCTAATGTGCATTACTTCACTCACTTCAGAATGGAGCGAGCCAGCCCTGCTGTGTTCATTCTACTCAGTGGGGCCCTGGGCTTCTTCCCTAAGTCCTACCCTGAGGGCACCACTACCTCTATGGACACATGGGCTCTCAACGGACAATGAGAGACCTTAAATAGGCAGGATCGCTGGTCGCATGGACAGAGCCTATATGTAAACAGCGGTATGCACTAGGGTCCTCCAGACATTATGCCACACATACATATGGGCCTGTGTCAGCAGGCAGAATCCCGCCCCCTTGAGGTGCAACCAAAGCAACATCTGAAGAAGCCTACCATAGAAGCCACCTATGTGGCCACCATCACCTACCTCTTCTCTATGGCTGCTAACCCTCTGCTTACTAGCACTGCTTTCACAGCTGCTATCTTGAGAGCCATCCCTTCTTCCTGGGCTTGTTTGTCTGTCTATTTATCTTGGCCATAAAACAGCCCTTAGGAGTGGAGGAGTCTTCAAAACAAAATGTACGTAAAGTAAACCTTGTGGTTAATTGGCATAACTGATTGAGGAGGTGGGGTGGGTGAATTAAGTGCAAAGCCCTGCTTTTTTCTCCACAATCCCAGACCCTTCCAATGAAATTTCTGCAGCCACAACAAATGACGCAAATCAAACCCATTTGGCTTGCATAATTTCTTTCACTCGCAATGAGAGTCTGTATTTCCCCCCCCAGACCCTGCCCGCTCTTAAACACAGTGCTTACTGGCTGACGTCTTGGGCAAATTTTCCTCTTCCTTTCAGCACTTGCTGGTGGAGTTCCTCTAAGGTTATTAACCCTAGCGGGAGGGAAGAAACAGGAGGCATGTTAAGGCACAGCCACATACATGAGAAGTTTAGATCCAACCGCATTAGGTTAGAAGACGAAGGCTGCAATCCTATACACATTTTGCCTGTGTGTAAGTTCCACTGAACTCAATGAGGCTTACTTCAGAGGAGACATGTATAGGATTGCACCATCAAACTGCAATGCTATGCACATTTCTTTGGGAGCAGGTCCCTTGAAACGCAGTGGGACTTACTTCTGAGTAAGCACGCATAGTATTGCACTGCACTTCCTCACACACAAATCCCATTGAAATCAATGTCACAAGTTAGCTATGACTTAAATCCTACTGATTACAGTAGGCACTAAGTACAACTAACTTAGGGTGCAATCCTATATACATTTACCTTGGAGTAAGTCTTCCTGAAGTCAATGGAGCTTAGTTTTTAGTTTCCATGAACAGTATTGAGCTGTTAGTCTGGATCCAACCTAGTGTCAGTAGCATGGTTAATACCCCCAAAACAGTCCACCATAAAAACTGATCACGCAAGCACAAAATGAATAAGATAACTTATGTTTTGAAAAATATATCAAAAATGGAAAACAATATAAAACAGTCAACCATTCCATTAAACAATGTTAACATTTTGAATGACTCACTGTTAAAGTGCGTGCCGTTCGGACATCAACACTTACATCAAATCCAACAGAATGGCATAAACTAGGTTATGATGTTATAATTGAGGATACAACTTCAAGTATTTGGGGGATTCATCTAGGACCCTAATATCACTCAATGGGATTACAGACTGTTTGGTTTTGGCTTTATATTTTTAAAGTATTATTCAAAAGATAGCTTTGAATATAAACCTTTTCAATTGGATCCAAGGTTTGCCTTTCATGGACGGGTGGGCTCCGCTCACAGAAGGTGCCTCCTCTGTCTGATTTCTGGGGATCTCCCCTCTCCCACCCATGGCTCACCCCATTCAGCAGGATCCCCCAACCCTCTAGGTAGTGTTTTTAGGGGGCTAGAGGGGCTGCCGTGGGGAGGGGGAAGGGAAGCCTGCTTCTCTAAGCCCAGTTGCATGGGCCCAAATCCGTTTTGTTTTATTAACATGTCTTTGCACAATATGTTTTAAGGGTGGAATCATAGAATAGTAGAGTTGGCAGGGGCCTATAAGTCCTTCTCCCCTCCACAAGTGTATATTTGGAGTAGAACAACTGAGTTGAATGTTAAAAATCCCCACCCATGCAATGGGTATTGCAAACTACTGGATGTATAATTCAGGACAGGACTTCACTTATTCTTCCACTGCATATCCATAACATAAACATGCGCACTGCATCATCTAGACTATAAGGGGAGACAAGAGGCAAGGCAAAGTGGAAAGATAAGAAATAACCAAACATTCTAGGCCAAAAGTTGGCAGGCAACTTCTGCAAAAAAAAAGGAAGGAGTGTGTGTATGCATGAGTGTGTATTCTGTTACTACCTGTCTTACTCTCACCTCTTGCTTTTATTTTCATGTGTAAAGCCTTTCGATTTTTGGCCTAAAACAGGAGGAAAAACACAGAAGCAAGCCCACTGAAGTCAAATGCAGCTTACTCTGTAGTAAGAGTACTTTGGACAGGGTAGTCATAGGCTGCAATTGTATGTGCACTTACCAGGGCTTAAGCCACACTGAATTCAATGGGGCTTACTTCTGAGTAGAGATGCACAGGATTATGCAGTTAATATACTTGCCTAATCCTGCACCAAGATGGCTAGAAAGCTTGCATGCAACATGGAAAGCAGAAGGCATGCATAAAGGAGAGCGGCAAAACATGTACACACACCCCTGGGCGGGTGAGTTACTGGATGCTGTCCTCACCTCCATTTCTGTGCTTCAAAGCCAGGCAGACTTCAATAATCTGGACACCAAGCTCATAGTAAAAATCTCCAACACCCAGCATTTCAGACCAGAATCCTTTGCCAGCTACAGAAGACAGAGCAAAAAGATAGGCATGACTATATTAATAACAATATTAGAACAGCAGGGCTATGCATTTTCTTAAGACTCACAAGGACCCAATTTTGAAAGTCAGGATTTGGGGTGGGGTGGGGTGAAGTGGAGATTTTTTTAAAAAGGAACTCTCCTAGTCCTCATGTTTACAGAGTATGAGAATGCAGAGGGAAGATTCTGACTGACTTCTAACAGATGTAGCACAAGGCCTTCCCTCTCCAGCGGTGTTCCTTCTCCTTCCCTACCCATGATCTAGGGCAGCCTTGTATCTAACAGTGTGCTTGGTCACCATAGGTGACAAGGACTTTCATGCAGGTGAGTAACACTCAAGTTTCTGTATCGGCTGTGAAGAAAGGGAAGGCCACCCCACAACCCCATCCTGCCTCCACCAACTTCCTTCTCCTCTGACATGGAAATGCAGGACATTAGTCTTTCAGCAGGGTAGTCAAAAACTTTGCAGGCTAGTAACTTTAGTGAGCCTATTTACAAGGCTACTCTGGGGTAATCACACATTTGCTGAGAGGTCTAAAGGGATCTCTGTATGCTCATCACACTCTGCTTTTCGCTGGGTGTAAATTAAACCAAACTTGCCTCTGATGAACAGAAATGACTAAATGGAGACCCCTTCCAACCTGGTTTCCA
Source organism: Elgaria multicarinata webbii (assembly GCF_023053635.1). Taxonomy (NCBI): domain Eukaryota; kingdom Metazoa; phylum Chordata; class Lepidosauria; order Squamata; family Anguidae; genus Elgaria; species Elgaria multicarinata. The sequence goes on from NC_086181.1 coordinate 13,314,176, forward strand.
ATAATAGATTGGATGCATGCACCAATGGGAGTAGAGGGGCAGGAGCACAACAGGTCTCTGCTGAGTCTTATGCCAATGCTTTCCCACACAAGCCTGTGCCCACGCTAGGACAGGTTATGTCCTAAATGTATACATATTGTAAAACATGTATAATATCTGCAGGCTGCAGAATTCAGCCTTTGACTCTGCAAAAGTTGTGTCACCATGGCACAGAGTTTTTATCTGTTTAAAGTACAGAGTAGACACAACTTTTGGGCTGAGATGGTCCCTGCACAGAGGGTTCACAACTTATATAATATATTGCAATATCTACTTTTAGCAGAGGGATGGGTTTGCAAGAGGAGCCATAGCTCAGTGGTAAGGGCATCTGCTTTCCATGCAGAAGATCTGAGGTTCGATCCCTGGTATCTCCAAGCAGGGCTAGAGAGCCTCTGCCAGTCAGTGTCGACAATACTGGGCTAGGTGGATCAAAGGTCTGACTCAGTATAAGGCAGGTTCCAATGGTTCTATGACCAATTATTTGGGAAACAACGCTACTCCTCCCCATCCCCTTTTAATGGGAACACAGAAGATCTGATAGAAGCTCCAAAGGTAATAGAACAGGCAGTCTGCCCAGAACTCTTCCCTCCTCCTCCATCCCCTCCCCCCTCCCCGCCACTCAATCTCTATCTCACCCATTTCTTACAGGCTAGCGGATCTACACCAATGGTTGCACACATATCCTGGAACTGGACTCTGAACTGGGGATTTTTGCGGATCTCTTGTTTGTGTTTACTGGCAAACTCTTCCAGGTTAGTTTTAAATGTGTCCAGCTGCTTAGACATCTGTTAAATGAAGCCAGGGAAGACAAAGGAGAAATAGATTAAAATTGACTTATTTGAAATACTAACTACGTTCTCCCTGGACAGCTTTGAGACCTCTAGCATACTTATGCTGCACATGGGACAATTCTCAGAGGTCATTTCCACGAAGAAACTATTTATGGCGAAGCTCTTTCGTGCCAGTTTTGGCTTCCTAATAGCTTGCCCAATAATGCTGAATTAAACTGAACAGGCCATCTATCTCAGCTTGCTATTTACTGACAAAGACCAGTTGTTATCAGAAACTCACAAGCCTGAATGTATTAATATCCTATACCAATACTTCTAATCTTTTCCCCAAGCTGTTGAGACCCCTGATCATCACAACATCCTGTGGCAATGGGTTCCACAGGTTAATGGGAGAAGAGCCTTCTACAGTCAGACATTTTGCAACAGTCACCCTACCAACTTCAAGAGCAAACCCTGGTGTTTCCTCGACTCACCTGGGCTAATTGATCTTCAGCCAAAACTGTCCCACGTTCCTTATATTTGGCCTACAAAGAAAAAAGGTTGGTGAATTTTGTTCTTGTTCTTAATTGCGCATTGACAACAAAGCCATATTTTTTCTCCCAGAAGTGTGTGTCCTATTTCAAAGGCCATTTCGGGAGGCCTTGTTGAGGGTGCCTTGTCCAGAGGAGAAAGAACCCAAAACTCCGCCTTCTCAAATGTAGCACCAAAGCTGTGGAACTCCCACCACCACCACCTCTTGAAGCTCAAGGAGTTGCCCATCTGCATACATTTAGACAGCAACTTAAGATCCTTTAACCTTGTGTTACTTTTCTAGATAACACTGCTTTCTGCCCCACAACACGTCACTCTCCAATGCTGCCCAAGACGGCTATGTTGTTTTTATGGCAGGGTTCCAGGGATTTCCCCCCCCCCCCCTCAACCAACCAAGTCCTTCTAGGCTAAAGGGTGCAGCCTTTGCAGAAGCCCCAGTCCCATCACAGTCTGGAAACTAAGCGGTGCCCAACTCCCATCTGAAACACAGAATGAGATACCTGTTGGTCCTTCTAGAGTGGGAGCACTCATCAGACAAGAAATTGGGAAGGAGAAAGAGTGGGTGTCAGCATTTTGGAGGAGCGAGTAAGAAACAATACAAAGAGATCAACTTTGGACAAGGAGGGGGAGGTGAAAGAAAACCAAATTGAGTTCAGCAAAAGACGACAGAGTGGAGTCCCTCACGGATGCAGAATAAATAAAAAGTATTGTTACGATTTCCAAAGAACAGTCTATTTCAGCAAAAACAGCAAAGAGTCTATTGGCAGGTTTAAGACAGTGGCCTGGTTCAGACAACACACTAAACCTGGAAGGTCAACGCATTCCGTTAACCATTTTGTGGTTAAGCAGCATGGTTTAGCCTGTTGTCTGTACGGGGCCTAACAAAATAAATGTGTTAAAGTGCCCCAAGGCTCTTTATTATTGTTGGCACAGAAGAGTGCCTCTGGACATGTGCAAAGTGCCTTTCCCCATTCTTGAGTAGCCACAGACTTCGTATCCCTGCCCTACCCCGCTATTCGAGGATTAAGGGTGGAAGGGCTTCCGAGAGCCCGGAGGCGACTGTCAGGCGACCTTTCATCTGGAGCCATGAAGCCCTCCGGGTGCAAAAGCTGTTCGGAGGGGGAAAGCAGTGAGTGGGAAGGAGCGGGAGAGCAGAAGGCGGAAGGCTCACCTCGGCCAACTTCTTTTTGGCGATGGCACCAGCCCCCACCCCGCGGCGGTGCATCTTTGCGCACGGGTGGGGAAGAGGGAAGGCGGAGGGAGGCGATGCTTGGGTCGGACAGGGGTTCGAGGCGGAGGAGGAGAAGGAGAAGAAACAGCCTCCCCCTGGGTCAAGCCTCCCCCCCCACCAGTACGTCATCAGCATGCGACAGGAAGGAAGTGGAATGGGGTGGATGCCTATGTACTACACCTCCGCCTCCTCCCCCGTTGCCACCACCCAGCCAAGGGAATCAGTTGGCTACTTTGGAGTAGAGAAGGGGAGGGTGATTCCCCCACTCCGCTGGATTACTACTTGTTTTGGAATCTTATAGGGGAGAGAACAGTGGAGGCTGGTAGCTCCGATTTCGGTGGGCCTTAGGGTGACTATATGAAAAGGAGGACAGGGCTCCTGTATCTTTAACAGTTGCATAGAAACGGGGATTTCAGCAGGTGTCATTCATTCATTCATTTATTTATTTATTACATTTCTATACCGCCCAATAGCCGAAGCTCTCTGGGCGGTTCACAAAAATTAAAATCATAGTAAGACAATCAACAGGTTAAAAGTACAAATACACAATACAATATAAAAAGCACAACCAGAATTTGTCATTTGTATATATGGAGAACCTGGTGAAATTCCCTCTTCATCACAATAGTTAAAGGCGCAGGAGCTATACTGGAGTGACCAGATTTAAAAGAGGACAGGGCACCTGCAGCTTTAACTGTGGTGATGAAGAGGAAATTTCACCAGGTTCTCCATATATACAAATGACACCTGCTGAAATTTCCTTTTCAGTTCAACTGTTAAAGATGAAAAGTCCTGTCCTCCTTTTCATATGGTCACCCTACTTGTGAATCCATTCTGGGTTTCAGTCACAACCAGCCAGAACTCTAAAAGAGCTCATTAATGTGTTGAACCCTATCCCTAAATAGGTTCAGCGCCTTGGAGAGCTTTTTTTTGGGAGGGGGGGAGTTCTGGCTGGTTCTAGCTGAAAACCGGAGTGGATTCACAGCCCCACCGAAATCGGAGGCACCAGCCTCCACGGGGGGGGGGGAACTAAGATTTTCTGGCACCTTGAAGATTAATGATAAGATACCACTAGATTCATCGTTGGTTTCGTTATAACACACCAACACCTCTGGAATTTCTTTTTTGGTCGACTCCCGTGAAAATTCGGATATGTTATTATCAGCAGCAATCCATGAGCCTCATAACGTTTCAAAATTGCACGGTTGCTATGATAGTCTGGGTCAGCCTACCCAAACCTGGTGCCCTCCAGATGTGTTGGACTACAACTCCCGTAAACCCCAGTAAGTCCAGCACATCCGGAGTCCAACGTATCTGGAGGGCACCAGGTTGGAGAAGGCTGGTGTCGGGGTTGTCCTCTCAAAACCTAGCCTCATTTCCAAGCCGTGTGCACGTTTTATTCGTCTACTTTTAATGAACAAATAAGGAATTGTAGACTCTTACGGTAATTTTGAACACCATGTGCATGTTACTCTCATCGGGGATTGCAGTGACACTTCGCTTCTTCGCAACTTTTAAGTTTGAACCTTGATATGTAAGTGAAGGGCCAGTGAGCTGCATTAGTTATAAGATATCCTGGCTCAAATTTGCAATCCTAAATGCATCAGACTGGATCCAGGCTTGGCCACACTTAGGGTAAACCTATTGAAATCAATGGGACTTAAGTTAGTCCTCCTTGATTTCAACGGATCTACTCAAAGTATGACTAAATCTGGATTCAATCCACTAACAGCTCGATCCTATACATATCTCCTCAGACCTAAGTCCCATAGGACGTTTTCCTAGGTTAGTGTGTGGGACTGCAGCCTTGGTTATGAATAAATGCTCTTGACCTCACTTGAATTTATTTCTGAGTAACCTAGTACTGTAACGGGGTGTGTGTATATATAACTTCCCCCTCCTTTTCTTTTATGGCAAGTGGTGCTGTCTTTTATGTGCTGTTTTATTGCCCTCTAGCGGCGCATTGTTTAACTGAAAATCACACCACAGCCTCAACAAATGTGATGGTGATGAGGAGCAACAGGTTTCAATGGTGTAGCTTCCATCATAGCCATGGCCCCGCCTCAATTCACAGAATTTTACAGCAGGTTCAGGGCTTCCATTTGTAACCTTCCCACGCTTTCCGATTACTTCTTCCGCCTTTTTTTCTTACCATGGAAAGTCCGTTGAGACAAATGTTTTCTGATTGGTAGCTCTATGAGCCCTCCGTCCAGAAGCACCCCTAGACTCCATGCTCAGCACACACCCCAGTTCTCCCACATGCAGGCTCAGAGTAGAGAATTTCACTTGGTTGCCACAAAGGATCTATGGGAGTGTACATGTGCTTCTTCCCTTTTCATAGAATCATAGAAGAGCAGAGTTGGAAGGGGCCTACAAGGCCATCGAGTCCAACCCCCTGCTCAATGCAGGAATCCACTCTAAAGCATCCCTAACAGATGGTTGTCCAGCTGCCTCTTGAATACCTCTAGTGTGGGAGAGCCCACCACCTCCCTAGGTAACTGATTCCACTGTCGCACTGCTCTAACAGTCAGGAAGTTTTTCCTGATGTCCAGCCGGAATCTGGCTTCCTTTAACTTGAGCCCGTTATTCCGTGTCCTGCACTCTGGGAGGATTGAGAAGAGATCCTGGCCCTCCTCTGTGTGACAACCTTTTAAGTATTTGAAGAGTGCTATCATGTCTCCCCTCAATCTTCTCTTCTCCAGGCTAAACATGCCCAGTTCTTTCAGTCTTCTCCTCCAGCCACCATGAAAGACTAAAAGACCCAGGGCTCACTGCTGCTCTGTGTGCTTTATGTAGGGTGACCATATGAAAAGGAGGACAAGGCTCCTGTATCTTTAACAGTTACATAGAAAATGGAATTTCAGCAGGTGTTATTTGTATGCATGGGGAACCTGGTGAAATTTCCTCTTCATCACAACAGTTAAAGCTGCAAGTGCCCTGCCTTCTTTTAAATCTGGTCACTCTAGTATAGCTCCTGCACCTTTAACTGTTGTGATGAAGAGGGAATTTCACCAGCTTCTCCATATAAACAAATAATACCTGCTGAAATTCCCTTTTCTATGCAACAGTTAAAGATAAAGGAGACCTGTCCTCTTTTTCATATGGTCACCCTACTTTATGACTGTTCCCTCACTAGGAAGATTTAAATCCGAGGACTGGAACCAATAGAAACAGTGATATGGAATTGAGAGAGCAGGACTCCTGCAGTGCTGGCAACAAGGATAGACCTTGTCCCTCTCACCCGTCACTTATTAATATATCCAAGTTCCCACTTCTGTGTTCTTAGCATTTGGCTACTTATCCAATTTTAGGCACAATGCTATGCAAGTTTAGACAGAAAAAAAGGCCTACAACTCCCAGCATTCCCCAGCCAGTTGTAGGGCTTCCTCCCCCGCCCGCCCCCGCTATCTAAACATGCATAGGATTGCATCCTTAATTTTAGTTTAGATTCCTTTCTTCTTTTTTTACATTATCCCTAGGCTTCAAAGGGACTTACAATAAAGAATGAGGTTGTTTTTACCCTTCCTGCTCTGAATGATGTGACATGACCATAGGCAGCCAGTTGTGGTCTTCACAGTTATGCTACTGCCGTTCTGGCATTCCCTTCCTGGGAAAACCCGCCAAATAACGCCTCTCCCATGTTTAGATGAAAGCCCTCTTATTTCATCAAGACTTTCTGGAGTGTGTCAGTGCATTACCACTATGTCGTGGCGCTCTTTTAGGGGTAAAAGCAGGTTTTGGATTTTATGAATACATAAATTCATTCACTGGGTTGGATTCAGACCCTGGCTTGCATGGAGGGAAGTGGACTCCGCTCACAGAAGGCGCCTCCTCAATATTTGGGGATCCCCTTCTCCACCAGACACACCCACTACAGTTCACCGATTCCTCAAGGCCCCCCAATCATTTATGTAGCATTTGCAGGGGGCTGCTGTGGGAAGAGAGGGTGAGGAAGTTCACTTCTGCTAGTCCAGTTGCACGAGCCTAAATCTGGATCTAATCCTTTCATTGTTATGTTTTAATACTTTTTTTTAATTATATGTTATTGATGGTGATTGTGTTCCATCATTCTATTGCTACTTTTTCAAATATTTAGGCGGGTTTTAAATCTTAAAAACAAATCATCGTAAGGGGCCCAGGATTGGAACCATAATTTTCCATGATCCCAATGCAACTGTCTGGATTTGAACCTGGCTCTGAGATGGGGGCTTACCCAAAGCTACCTGGTGAGATTCATGGCTGCATTAGGAATAGATCCTGAATCTCCTGCCAATACTTGATTCACTCCATGATATTGGCTCACTGGTCACTCCATGGATTAGTAAAATCTGTAAAACCATTCTCTAGCCAGCATGGGCTTTATTGGAAGTTGTGAAAACTTTTCCCTATTTCAACATACAAAGGATTGCACCCTAAGTCAAAATGGATCTTGTCTGTTTTTATGCTTTTTATGGTTTTAAATTTTGTATATTTGTTTTTAATGTTCACTGTTTTAATCTTTGTAAACTGCCCAGAGAGTTTCAGCTGTGGGGCAGTATATAAATTATTGTGGTTCCTAATGCTCAATCATTCTATTTTGTTCTTATTGAATAACATTCTCAAACACATCTCAACCTGAGAATAAATTGTTTTATTGTTGCTTTTGTTGTCATTGTCATAATTATTGATTGATAGTCATTAGCAAAAGGTACAAAACAAGGTGTGTGCAGAAGTTTATTGGTCTTCTTCCTCATGGAAGCTACTGAGTCCTGGAAAGATAGAAAGAATGACAGTAAAAATGTAATGTTTGGTAAGAAATTTAATACGCCAGGGGTGTGTGTGTGAAAAGAATTAAGGGTGTGCTGAGTTGAGCATTCCAAGTTCTGTCACGGCAAATTAATGTTGTTATATTAATATTAGTGTTATTGTCATTGTTGCTAATATCTGTATCCCAAAAAGTTGAAATATCCCCCACCCCTGCAAATTTCAAACTTTTTCAGTGTGATTTTTCTTTTTCTTTGGATCTCGATTAATTTTCTGTGAATATTTTGGGTTGGATCCTGACCGGGTTATGCTTAAAGTAGACCGACTGAAATCAGTGGCACCACTGCTGGTTCCACTTTTTGGGGGCCTTTGGGCAAGATACCACCAATGGCTCCCCTCTCTCATTGAGCCTACTGTTATCGTCACAAGTTCCTGTTGCTCCTCATCCCTTTTCTCTTCCCTTTTCTCCCACTTGCTTGCCTGACAGGCAGAGAGGAAGTAGGCAGTGGCGTCTACTGCTCTTCCTTTTCACCATCCCCTTAGTTTGAACCAGGGTGAAAGGCAGGTGAACAAGCAGGTTACAATGGTGGAGAGGAGGAGCTATGGTCAGTGGGCCCTTACTGTGGTGTGAACCCTGGCAACTGCCCAGCCATGCTTACCTTTTACACTGCTCCTGAGTGGGACAAATTAGTCATGACTAATTTAAATTTGATTAGACTACACTAAATGGACTAGATATCTAAGTCAGGCTAATGAACCCAATTCCCTCCAGATATTTTGGACTACAACTCCCATAATTCCAATGGCCATTGGCCATGCTGGCTGGGGTCAATGGGAGTTGTAGTTATGGGTGGCATGGCACTCCTAACCGGTTGATGATGATAATAATAATAAATTTATTTCTTACCCGCCTCTCCATTTTGATCGAGGCAGGGAACAACAATAAACAATAAAATACATAAAACTGAATTAAAACATAATATACATTGTTAAAAACATCCTAAAACATTCTAAAAACATCTTAAAATTCCACTGGATAGGCCTGCCGGAAGAGATCAGTCCTTATAGCTTTCTTGAATGCTAGTAGACTGTTAAGTTGACAAGTGTCCTCCGGCAGGGCATTCCACAGTCTGGGAGCAGCAGAAGAGAAGGCCCTCTGGGTAACTGTTGTTAATCTAGTTTTTGCTAGCTGAAGTAGATTTTCCCAGAGAACCTGAGTGTGTGCGGTGGATTGTACAGGAGAAGGCAATCCCGCAGGTAGCCTGGACCCAAACCATGTAGGGCTTTAAAGGTAATAACCAACACTTTATACTTCGCTCAGAAACTAATTGGCAGCCAGTGAAGAGATTTTAAAACTGGTGTATTATGGTCACCCCGGTGTACCGGTGACCAGCCTGGCTGCCATATTTTGAACTAGTTGAAGTTTCTGGACTAGGCACAAAGGTAGCCCTATGTAGAGTGCATTGCAGAAGTCGAGCCATGAAGTTACCAGCGCATGCACTACCGTCTTTAGGTCTTCCGACTCTAGGAAGGGGCACAGCTGGCGTATCAGCCGAAGCTGATAGTAGGCACTCCTGGCTGTCGCATCTATCTGGGCTATCATTTGGAGCAACGGATCCAGAAGCACCCTGAGCTGCGAACACAGTCTTTCAGGGGGAGTGTAACCCCATCCAGAACCAGTTGACACACCTCCAAACCCAGGTTGTGGCCTCTGACAGCAAGCACCTCCGTCTTGTCTGGATTCAGCTTCAGTTTGTTTTTCCTCATGCAGCCCATTACCGACTCTAAGCAATCATTCAGAGGTGGTTACCCAAACCACCACATGCACAGCCCCACCAATCCTGGCCATCAGAAGAAAAGGGAGAAATAAAAAGGGCTGTTCACTCACATTGGCCTGTAGAGGTCAGCAGAATTCAGCTATGTCAGAAATTCTTGCCTCAGGACAGCCTTCCAGTCATCTGAATCTTTTGGCAGAGCAAAACTACAAGAGAAAGGCTGGGATGAAGACATTTGCTTCCAATGGGATGGAAAGGAAAATAAGGAAAGTTGTGAAACAGTTGTCCTGGGTGGTGGCAGTGGGGGGAGAAACCCCAGGTACCTGGTTGCTTAGGGAACGAAAAATATGATGCTGGCACCTAAGAATTGGAAACACCTTTCTTAATACAGCCCCTGTAGCAGACCTTTTAAAAGGAATTTCATGCCTGATAGGAATGTTCTCCTAAATGGTGTAGAAGATGAAATGAGGGGAATAGATATAAGTAGGTTGGCATAAGTCTGCAGACACAATTTTCCAAAATGTCCACCAATCATTCTGCAACCTCTGTCTGATGAACCAAGGCACCGACATCCATAAATTTATGTCAAAGGAAATTAAAACAACAACACTGTGGTATTTAACCCCACATAAAGTATGCACTATCTACTCAAATGTACATGATATTTGTTGAAAGTGTCAATCTCCCTATGTTGACTTTAGACTTTGCCCCCAAAAAAAGAATACTGGAAAGATAGGTGGTTGGATCCAGACTTAATCATACTTAGAGTAGACCCACCGAAATCAAAGATTCTGAAATAACTTTATTAGGACATCTAGTTGTGCATTCCAAAGTAAATCCTATTAAATTCAGTGGAACTTACTCCCAGGTCAATGTGTATTGGACTGCAGCTTTAAAGATTAAGTAGAATTAGTGACAAATAACTATTAGCTTATTGAAATCTTCAAGAATATGTATAGCTAAATCTTGGAAAACATCACTTATTTCACAAATTTTGGATTGGCTGGAGAAGGTTTGGATGGTACCTTTATTAACAAAGTTAACTTATTTCACAAGACAATATTCTAGTTCCCATGCAGTCAGTTTCAGAGAGAAAGATGGTCCTGTTTTGTTAATTTTTGGAATAATAAATATCAAGTGATTTATTTTCTCTTTATTATAAATTACTTTATTCTTATATATTGATATGTTTATTAATGTTTTTTACTTTTTCCCATTTCCCCCTATATTTTAGCTTTCCTTCTATTTTTGTCTCTTATACACCATGTGTATTTTTCTAATTTGTATATAATTTCTTTCTTAATATTATTTTTTAAAAAATGTGTCAAAATCTATATCTATGTGTGTATGTGTGTGTGTGTTTTGGGGTGTAACAAAGTCAGTGGTATCAAAGCTGTATCAGCTAGTCCTTTGAAGTTACACAGGAGGATGCTGAAAGAAATATATCTACTGTATTAGTGTGTAGGAGCAAGAAAAATTAGTGAACCTTAGGGGCCACCTGGTTTCCCACAGCCTGAGCTTTCACAGGCAATGTCTTTGATCCAATAAGCATTGAAATATGTCCCAGTGCATGAATCTGTGGCATCTAGTTCCTCAAAGATAGCTACATGGAATACATGCCTTACCACAGCTGTCTCCAGCCTGATGTCCTCCAGATGTACTGTTGCCCATGTTGGTTTAAGATGATGTTGTAGTCCAGTGCAACAGGAAAGTATCAGGTTGAGGAAGGCTTCCCAAGGTAACCTGTATTCATTGGCATTGTACAACGGTTGCTGTAATAACCTCTTAAAGGAGGCACGTTCCTTTTCACAGCATTGTGGTCAGCATCTCCCTGAAGCACAAGGAGCTGACATTTAATGAATTTGTGAGGATCCTAACTCCACTGATGTATTCGCTCAGCACATAGGAAAGTGTGGTTAGTTTAGTCTCTGACCTAGAATTTAAATGCTCCACCTATAAACTTCTTGCAGTACAGACCAATAAATGTTGTTGATCTTACCACTTTTCTGCCACAACCCAAATAATGAAATCCTTTCCCTCCAGGGATTCGGCATCAGTGCCTTGATTCCTTGTACTTAACGTGATGGATTCAGCTTCTCTCTTGGACGGGTCAATGCTGTTACTGGATGGAGATGTACAAGAGGGGATCGGTTTGGGGTTCCATCAAGGAACGCAGTCATGCTTCAGCTTGGTTAAACTCATTTCCTCTTCTCCCTGACTTTGGTAACACATGCAAGTTATGCCAATAAAAGTGATCAAACACGCACTGGTGCAGCTAGGTAATTTGTTTGCGCCTGGACTTAACGGTCTTATTGGGGGTGGGGGCACATTAGACAGCAATGTGTATTACTTCAGTTGTGAAGCACACAGTTCACATTTCTCTTTGCCCCAACCGTCATTCCATGCTTTACAACTGCTTCTACCTCTCTGATATGTTAGAACAACAACAATAATCAAACTATTTAAGCCTGATTTTTTAAAACAACAACACACCCCACTCTCTGAGCATGTACAGTTTTGTATTTAAAATTCACTTCGACCATAGCACTATCATAACTGCAGGAATAAAATGGTGTTTTCTTCTGCTGCCTTGATGCCCTCATCACCTTCCGCTTTCTGGCCGGTCATTTATTCCCCTCCCCCAGGGGACTGTGGGCCCTTGGATTTTGGCCCCAAGGTCCAGCCATAGAAGCACTACTGCAAATATGCCCTAGATTGGCTAGGTGTAACTCAAGAGGTAATAAGAATGATCATAGAGGGAAAGTACAGGGTAAGAACCCCCCTTTCCACAAGAGTATGTGAACGGTAGTAACCACCTTCTTTAAAGTGTTCTCTCATTTTTGTTGTTTCTGATACGTTTGTTTTCAGGCAGGACATCAGCTACTTGCAAACATAATAGGCACTTCCCATGTAATAAATTACCCCATGGCAGTTGCCATCTGTCCATCTATCACCGGGGATAACTTATCGGCTAATTGGCCCTGTTCAGACAACACGCTAAGCCACATTATGGCTTAGTGTGTGTCTTGTGAACCATGACTTACTGTGTCATGTGAACCATTCCTAACCATGGTGGCTACATAACCAGGGTTTAAACACACTCACTAACCATTTGCTGCAAAAGGGTTAACGACCTAACCATGGCTTAGCGTGTTGTCTGAACAGGCCCATTATCTGTCTGTCTCTGTGTGTCCAGCCTTTTACTGCTGTGGCACCCCAGTTGTGGAATGAGCTTCCCAGAGAGGCTCGCCTGGCATGTACATTGTGCTCTTTCCAGCGGCAGGTAAATACCTTCTAACCTGCATGTCTCCCTTCTTCTCATGCAGCCTTTCAAGCTTCAGTTTGCCCTTTTTATTTTCCCAGGCATTTTAGTCTCTTAGTTTTGTTGTTTTAAATATCTTATTTTATTTTAAATCTTTGCATTGCTGCTAGGTTTTATTTTGGTTTTGATTTTGATTTTGCACTGTAGTTTAAAATTTCTATAATGTATTTTATGCGGTATTTTGTGGTTTTAATTGTTGTGAACCGCCCAGAGAGCTTTGGCTATTGGGTGGTATAGAAATGTAATAAACAAACAAACAAGATATTTGTTTTCCACCCACCTTCAAGACGTTCAGAGTAGCATGCAAGGGACTTATCCCATTTAATTGTCACAGTAGACCTGTGAAGCCAGTTAGGCTGACAGATATCACCTGACCCAAGGTCACCCAGTAAGCTTTATAGCTGAGCAAGGATTTGAACCCATGTCTCCCCAATGTTCCAAAGTCAGCACTCTATCAACAACCCCACACTAACAATATGCTGATTCTCATTTTACTTCTAGTACACTAGCAGGAAGGAAGAAGCTCTGATAAGTCACAACCACAGTAACTGCAGGGCTACCTCAGGCAGCAGAGTGTGGTGGCAAAATGTTGGAGGAGAGAACTGTTTGTGATGCCTTTGGGTAGCCTAATACTTTCAGGTATGGCGGAAGATACTGTCCCATTGCCTGCGTTGAAGTAGAATTCAACAGTCAGGCCAGTTGGCTTCTATACATAGAACTGGGGAAGGCATTAGACCTTAGCTTCAGGCAGCAAAATGTCTTGGTCAGCTCTGTCTGATAAATGTAGTAGTTAGAGCTACAACCTTCTTGGGCACCAAAGGACTTTGTTTTCCATCCACAACTGGGATTGGAGTTCCATCAAATCTAGCTTAAATGCCTGGGTCTATCCCAGCCTATCTATTGCCTTTCTTTGTCCTACTGATTTATTTCTAGCAATTGGTGCAGCCACCAAGGAGATGAAAGAAAATGCCTGTACACGAATCCTGTTAACAATATTGGGAAACCTTCTGGAAACTATCTTGCACAAATTAAACATACCGTACACTCCTCTCCATTTTTGTTAATTTTGGTTCACAAATCAAGGGTGCATAGCATAAATTTTAGGTGATGTGGAGGGCTTCTCCCCACCCACCCCACTCTAAACTCACCAGCATTGCTCCAGCATCATGGAGCATGTTATACTTTAAGAATGGCCCATGCTTGAATAATGCTACTGCATGGTGCAGTGGGGTGGGGAGGAGATACTGGGCATGAAAACTGGGTTACCTTCTAACTTGCCTGTCTCCCTTCTTCTCACCCATCTTTTCAAACTTCAGTTTGCTCAGCACCTGCCTTGGACAAGGCTGGACAAATGGGAACCACCTGTGCTATAGACTTACTCAATCATTTTCTCTCTCCTGTTCAAGAGCCACTCCACAAAGTTCTTCTTCATCATGTTGTCCAAAGCTTGACTGTAATCGCTGGCTAAAGTTCCCTCTGAATACCGCCTCTGCAGGGACTTGGGCTCCTTTGGCTTTTCCCTAAGAGCAAAGAGAAAATATACACAGAATATAAAAATTGGTGAAAGTTTTTGTCTCTCAATTAGGACAACACTTGAGCCCTTTCTATACCTAAGGATTATCCCAGGGAAATGGAGGGATCGTCCCTGCCTGCTCCCGCTATGCCCTGTGTGTCATTTGGATGCACAGGGACGATCCTGGGGGGGAAAGGCAGGTGTAGAAACAGCCTTGGGCTCAACTCAGATGCTTGCTCCTTCCTTTCCTTCCCCATTTGCACACGAGAAGAAAAGGTAATTCACATCTGTGATTTGTGTAAACCATAGTTTGCTCTCAAACCAGGATTCCATACTGGGATAAAACCATGATTTGGGTTCCTGGTTTGAGGGCAAACCATGGTTTGTGTAAACTATTTTTGTCATATTTGGATGAAACTAGGATGACCATATGGAAAGGAGGACAGGGCTCCTGCATCTTTAACAGTTGCATAGAAATAAGAATGTCAGCAGGCATTTATACGCCTTCAGCACCTGGTGAAATTCCTTCTTCATCACAACAGTTAAAGCTAGCATGACCAGATACAAAAGAGAGCGGGGCTCCTGCAGCATTAACTGTTGTGATGAAGAGGGAGTTTCACCAGGTGCTGCATGCATACAAATGACACCTGCTGAAACTCCCTTTTCTATGCAACTGTTAAAGATACAGGAGCCTGTTCCTCCTTTCCACACTAGATGAAACAGCAAACTATGCCTTGCCGCTTGCTACATTTACATGCTCCCTTTACATGCTGGGGAAGGGGAAAGAGAAGAATGACGTGCACAAGCCTCACTCCCAGTCCTCCAAACCATCATTTGGAGGATCATCTGAATACAGTCTCAATTTCTGTGATCAGTGTGGTGTAGTGGTTAGAGTATTGGATTGGGACTCGGAAAATCTGGGTTCAAGTCCCTACTCAGCCATGAAACCCTCTGGGTGACTGGGCCAGTCACTGACTCCCAGGCTAATCTACCTCACAGGGTTGTTGTGAGGATAAAAATAGAGAGGAGGAGGAATCATAGAATCATAGAATAGCAGAGTTGGAAGGGGCCTACAAGGCCATCGACTCCAACCCCCTGCTCAATGTATGTATGATTATATGTATGCTGCCTTGGGCTCCCGACCAATAAATAAAAAAATAAAAACCATTTCTTAATTTATCCTTTTAATCAAAATGTCACCATGGGGCTGAAGTAAGTGAACACTTATAGGCAGCTATAAGTGAACACAGATGTTCTAAGTTAAAGAGAAATGTGCATGCCGAGTGCCATCTTCCAAAATTCACTAATGCCTTCAGGTCCCATAGAAGTAGTTCTTAATGCTGCCTGTCCAGGGACCTGCTGTATCACATAGCCTAAAACACATTTTGTTTGCCAAAAGTTAGTGATAAAATATGAGGCAAGACATGGTGTGAACCTGTGTTATGGTTCCTGTGATATGGTTGGTTCAGGCCTAAGGATGTGGGGAAGGACTGTCGCTCAGTGGTAGAGACATGCTTTGCCTGTAGACAGTAGTCCCCCGGCACCTCCAGGTAGGTTTGCAAAAACTCCTGCCTGAAACCCTGGAAAGCCGCTGCCAGTCAGTGTCAACAATACTGGGCTAGATGGACCACTAGTCTGACTCGGTATGAGGCAGCTTTCTGTATTCCTATGTGCAAATCATTCTGTTTCTGGTACATACCACTTTCACAGGCATTAACCCAGAAGCCTGCTCCATCCCATTTCTGCACTAAATATACCCTAACATTTGCATTTAAATATGTATTTTTAAATATATTTTTTGTCTCAGAACACACATTTTAACACACGTTTAACCTATGTTAATACTGAAGCATACATTGATGTGTTTAAGCTGCCGAGAACGGTATTACGGCATTTGGAGAAGTGACACGTTTGCTGGATAGTTAAATTCTAATCTGCAAGTCAATTTGTATGTCTAAGAGAGCCAGTGTAGTGGTTAGACTGTTGGACTGGGAATCAGGAAATCCAGGTTCTAGTCCACTCTCAGCCATGAAGCTCACTGGGTGACTTTGGGCCAGTCATTGATTCTCAGCCTATCCTACCTTACAGGGTTGTTTTGAAAATAAAATGAAATGGAAGAGGACCATGTAAACTGCCTTGGGTTCATTGCAAGGGAAAAAATGGTGAGATATAAAAATGTAATAATAAATAAAATAAAGATTAAATTTCTCACGGAACGCCATCTTGCATGCTTACCTGGTGCCATTTTCCTCCATCAGCACAAAGCTCAGAGAGATCAGAAGGAGGGAGAGAACTTTGAAGAACATCATGTTTGCAGCTTGACTTCTGCAAATGAAAAGCAATACGTGGTATGTGAGATAGAGGGCTGGGGGAGATTCCCCTGAATGAGATTCCCCTAAAGGAATGTTTTCTTTGGTAGATGCTTCAAAGTCTTCAAGAACTTTTGAGATTAGTTTCATAGTACAGTCTTATGGGGAGGCTGCCCTTGTGGCAACAGTCCACGTTTAGGAACATCCTCTCTAGTCAACATGCTATGTTCCTGTGCTCAATGGCACTGGAACTCTGTCTACTGAGCAAAGATTGATTGCATGTGCAAAAGCCAGCTGGACAAGCAATGGGGGAAGCCGCCATCTTGTCCTTCGATCCAGCCATCAAAATGTCTTGGGTCGGCCCTGCTTAGAAGGGGGAACACCTGCTTGAGAGCAAGGCCCATGGAAATCGCTGAGACTTGCTTCCAAGTCAATGTGCATAGGATGGTACTGCATGACTCCTATGCATTGCATTCTGGTTGTGCAATCTAGGCTGAAATGGAAATGCAGGAAACAGCAGCTCAGAAAAAATGGACCCCAGTGGGAAACTCAAAGGCAAGGGGAAGGCATGGCTATCCCTTATTTGGACTGTGCCCCTTGTGCTAGCCCACAGGCTGCCATTCAAATGAATGCAGATCAGCACAATTCCTAAGCAATTTGCAAGTGGCTCTCAGGATATGCTTCCTATGGATGGAAGTGCCAATTTGAGACTGTCATGATCTGGTTCTCAGACCTTTGAAGCTGACCCTAAGCCTTGGTAGTCAGCACAGAGGAGGTCTGGCCAGCAGAACTAAACTCTCTGTGTGTCCTTCCCATTTCCCAGACTCTAAGCCTGTGGCTGACAAGTGAGACCTTTCAGGTGATGTGTCTTCACTGGGCCCACCAACTCTATCCGAGATTAACTTGGTTACAAACACATTTAAAACCATGGAAAAGAGAGGTAATATTGAGCGGGGAAATAGCAAGCTGAAAAGGAATTAAACACACACACACACACACGTACGTACATCTTGCAGGGAGGACAGGTGTCCTACTTTACAGAAGATCATTCTCTGTTTTGGAGTGCTAGCAGAGGACAGTCCTCTGTTTGATAGCGTCTTCTATTTTATGGGAAGTCTAGTCCAGGTCTGGCTGAAAGTCAAAGAACCATAAGAGTCCTTGAAGCTTCCCATCCCCACTTAGCACCTAGAAAGCAGACTGAGCTGGCGTATATAGAAATTCACATCATTTGAATCTGTGGTGGATTTCTCTGACATTCTGAGCTTCCACTTTGCGAAATGCCCCATTCCTATGTTGTTCTCTGTGTTGTCTGAACCCTGTACCTAATTGTTGAGGGAGAAACAATCCAAAGTTTTAACTTATGTTTTTCTTCTTCTTGTATTAAAACTCTGGGTTGTTTCTCTCTCTACAACCCAGAGTTCTAGATCTGAAACTCATGTGTGCTCCCAAACAACCCACAGTTAACCGTGGGTTATATAGTCGTGCAAACCTGGTGTTAGTGTGCAATGTGCAGAAATGAAATTTGAGAGACTTACCTTTTGGATCTTTCAAAGCCGCCCTTGACGGGTAGAGAGAGAATCTGGCATTCAGTGGGAGCCCTGGGGATTCCTTATATACCCAAGGGTGTAACAAAGCAAAGCCATTTCCGTGAAACAAACAGGAAGCCCCGCACCTAATCAAAGCAGATTAAAAGCAATTTAGATCAGCAACTCAAGGTTCACTGACCTCTGGAGCATGAAAATGCCCTTTTAGAGCATGTTTGCATTCATGGCAATTAAACTTTTGCTGTGTTGCTAAAATGAAGATCCGGTGCATTTTCTATAATTAAAGCCATTAACCATCCAGATTTCCCCAGAACCATTCCTCTGTTAATTAGCAGGCCCCAATGGACGATGCCCATACAAGTTGTCTTGACTGTAACCTGTCCAGCATTTGGGCTACTTTCCCCCTGTTTTAATTCAGGATGCTGCCTTTCAGTCTGGCAAGTGATGGACACACAGCCCAGTCATTTGCCGTTTAGCGTGAGTGAGGCATCAAGGGACCGATTGCAATCACAGCATAATCGTCGGCATCTAATAACAATTGCTTTCATTGTCTCAAACACCCCCACCCCCAATTATTAAATACAAAGTTGGAAAAGTGATAAAAAATGCCAAATGCTCACTATAGCCACTGATTTTCCTACACTGTATTTTTAGATTTTGGAGTGCATGCAGCAACTAGATAATAATGCTATGCTTTATATTATTTTCTACAAAACAATGGACCCGTTCTACTATTGTTTTGGGTTCTTTTTAAGTGTGTTTGTTCTGTTATACTTTGCGCCCTCCAGACTGTGGTGCAGCTAGGTAATTTTAGACCCCAGACTTCATGGTCTTATTGGGGTTGGGACCCTTTAGACAGTCTTCCCAACCTGGCACCCGCCAGATGTGTTGGACTACAACTCCCAGTATCTCCCATCCATCCATGTGTTGTGTTCCTTCAGTTGTGAACCACACAACAAACGTTTCTCTTCTCTCTCCCCACCATTCCATTCCTTACAGTTCCTTCTACATTTCTGATATGTTAGAGCAAAATAACAAAAGCTGTTTGCCAACTCTGATCAAAATTGTATGTGCCCATGTCATGTCAGTCCAGATGCTGACACCTGGCCTGTTTGTGCTGCTCCCACCACCTGCCACTCTCTGGGCCAGTTTGCATGATCACTGCATCCCATCGTGGCTCGTTTAAGCCACAGTATGTTCTGGTGCATGCGTGGAATCATTTTGAATATTCAATCCATGGTTTCTCATGTCATCTGCACTCGGGCAGCAGGGCTTGTTTGAGGGTTAAGTAGAACTTAGGAAGTGCCATGCTGGATCAGACCAAGGATCCATCTAGTCCAGCACTCTGTTCACACAGTGGCCAACCAGCTGTCGACCAGAGACTCATAAGCAGGACACCGTGCAACAGCATCCTCCCACCCATGTCCCCCAGCAGCTAGTGTATACAGGCTTACTGGCGGTAGCACAGAGCCATCAGGACTAGGAGCCATTGATACCCTTCTCCTCCAGGAATTTATCTAATCCCTTTTACAGCCATCCAAATTGGTGGCCATCACTACATCTTGGGGTAGTGAGTTCCATAATTTAACTATGCGCTGTGTGAAGAAGTACTTCCTTTTATCTGTCCTGAATCTCCCTCCAATGAGCTTCATGGGATGATGCTGGGTTCTAGTATTATGGGAAAGAGAGAAAAATGTCTCTCTATCCACATTCTCTACAGCCTACATAATTCTGTACACCACTATCAGGAGGGAATCTACACGTCGTACTGAAGGCGCTTTGCGTGCGCCTACAGTGCGCCGCCAAAACGATCGTGTAGATCCTGCCTGGGAGACGGAGGAAGAGGCAGAGGAGGAGGCTGGGGAATCCGGCCGCGTCCTTGCCGCTGCCCACCTCCCCGCCGGCCTCCTGCTGCCGGGGTAAGAGCCACCCGGGTCGGAGAGCTCGGCGGAAGAAGGCGGGGCGGCTTCTTCCGCCGAGCTCTCCGACCTGGGTGGCTCTTTCCCCAGCAGCAGGAGGCCGGCGGGGAGGTGGGCGGCGGCGGCGGCAAGGACGCGGCCGGATTCCCCAGCCTCCTCCTCCTCCGCCTCTTCCTCCGTCTCCAGGCAGGATCTACACGATCGTTTTGGCGGCGCACTTCAGTATGACGTGTAGATCCCCTCCAGGTCTCCCCTTAGCCTACTTTTTTTCCAAGCTAAACAATCCCAGCTGGTGTAACCTTCCTTCATAGGGGAGATGCCCCGGCCCCTTGATCATTTTAGTTGCCCTTTTCTGGCCATCCTGGCTGGGCATGATGGGACTTGAAGACTAACACATCTGGAAGGCTGCGCTGGAAGGATGCCACAATATACGTAGCAGCCAGAATGTGCCTAAAGCCAACTGAGCCATAGTAAGCAGGTCTGGTAATCAATTAGTGTGAACTGTTTAGCCCAATGACTTTATGGCCTGCGTTCCAGGCGCTGCGCTCCAGGGCAAGCCCGATATCATATCACGTTTCCACAAAGTGCTACTTGCACATTTGTTTCTCCTTCATTAAGTGCTTCTGTACGATGGAGAGTTAATAGCATGAAATAAATATCTCGCAATAGTACAGACCGGCTGTTATGAGTGACCGCTTGTCCTTTCATTCTATCAGCTTGGCAGGGGAGAGGGGTTTGCTTAGCGAAATGCAACATTGCCCTAAAAAAAAATCAAAAAATCTTATCGCACTCTTTTCATATAATGCCTGGGGAACGGAAGCCACGCTGGCAACCTTGACACGATTGGTTTTACACTAATCTAAATGCATCTGCAATATCTGTTATTGCTGTTTTGACTCTAACGGGTGGGGGGTCGGGGGGGATGTTGACAGGTTGGTTACACTAAGAATGTGTCACTTGCCATTAAACCATGAGCACTTTGACCCATGGCCATGGCAGTGTGGACCTTCATGGCAATACATTGGGCTGGTTCACACGTGCATGCTTAGGGTGACCATATGAAAAGGAGAACAGGGCTCCTGTATCTTTAACAGTTGTATTGAAAAGTGAATTTCAGCAGTGCCCGATCTACACTAAGCAGGATACAACACTTTAAAAACATTTTGAAAACTGTATATGTAATGTGTCCTGGGCTTGAACAGTTGTCAAAAACCATTATAAACCTTTATAAGCAGAAGTGTAGATCCTGCCCTGATTAAATTTCCTCTTCATCACAACAGTTAAAGCTGCAGGTGCCCTGCCCTCTTTTAAAATGGTTACTCTAGTATAGCTCCTGCAGCTTTAACTGTTGTGATGAAGAGGGAATTTCACCAGGTTCTCTATATATACAAATGACACCTGCTGAACTTCCCTTTTCTATGCAAATGTTAAAGATACATGAGCCCTGTCCTCCTTTTCATATGGTCATCCTAGCCCTGTCTAGCCCTGTTCCCCCTGGGTTGGAAGAAGGTGTTTCAGGTGATTAATTAGAAACAGACTCTGAAGTAGAGGAGTCTGAAGTAGAGTATTGCATCCAGTTCTGGGCTCCACAATTCAAGAAGGATGCAGACAAGCTGGAGCGTGTTCAGAGGAGGGCAACCAGGATGATCTGGGGTCTGGAAACAAAGCCCTATGAAGAGAGACTGAAAGAACTGGGCATGTTTAGCCTGGAGAAGAGAAGATTGAGAGGAGACATGATAGCACTCTTCAAATACTTAAAAGGTTGTCACACAGAGGAGGGCCAGGTTCTCTTCTCGATCCTCCCAGAGTGCAGGACACGGAATAACGGGCTCAAGTTAAAGGAAGCCAGTTTCCAGCTGGACATCAGGAAAAACTTCCTGACTGTTAGAGCAGTACGACAATGGAATCAGTTACCTAGGGAGGTTGTGGGCTCTTCCACACTAGAGGCCTTCAAGAGGCAGCTGGACAACCATCTGTCCAGATGATTTAGGGTGGATTCCTGCATTGAGCAGGGGGTTGGACTCGATGGCCTTGTAGGCCCCTTCCAACTCTGCTATTCTATGATTCTATGAGTCAGCGCCAGAACCAGGCTGGCTTGTACCAGTGGGGGAGAAAGCTTTCACAGGCTCTTCACCAGCTGGGAGTGAACCTTCTCCAGAGCTTATCTCATCAAGAGCAAATAATACACAGTCAGTGGGAAGCCAACATTCTTCCGAGGGGGAGAGCACGGAGAAGTTAACTGAACCTAGAGTACGCCGC
Organism: Elgaria multicarinata webbii; assembly: GCF_023053635.1. Taxonomy (NCBI): domain Eukaryota; kingdom Metazoa; phylum Chordata; class Lepidosauria; order Squamata; family Anguidae; genus Elgaria; species Elgaria multicarinata. The sequence goes on from NC_086181.1 coordinate 13,336,152, forward strand.
AGACTAAAATGGGCGGAGCTAAAGGAAGGCGAGAGAAACTCGGCCTGGCGTCCTGTCAGAAGCTGCCTCAGAACTAGTCTCTTTAAAGTTAACGAGTCCTGTGAAAGGGCTTTCCATTCTTCTTGAAAAGACAATTGTCTTGCTTAGTATGCATAGTTTTTCCTAGGGGAAAGTTCCTAGAGATTAGAGTCTCTTAAGGTGGGAAGAGATGTTTATTGCTTGCATAAAGCTTTGTGGACTACTTTGCAGGCCTCATTATTGTCTCCCAAGAAGGCAGGAGGTTTTGAGAAACACGACACATGCAACGTCAAGGGACAACTTGCACATGTGAATGAGACTTTTTACACACACACACACCAAACACAGTGCTTAGCTATTGGGGGAGGGGGGGAATTGCCAGTTGAAGCCAGGTCTATGTCTGCATGCAGCAGAAAGACATGAGAGTGAGGAAGAAGAATGTTGAAATGATAGAATGGGCTGTACCACTACAGACTGCTGGTGGTAGGGGGATGCCGCTTCCCCGTGCAAAATAAATATTAAAATCCCTGCAAGCAGAAAAGTAGCACAAAACGTGATAGCCCAGCTCTTTGCCTGAGGCGATGATTTTCTATTTGCAGGGAATGTATAAACAGGAGAACATTGAAAAATGTGACAAACCCGCCCCCTTCTCACTTGTGGTCTGAAGTGGTGTTGTCCCTTCTCCTCCCACTTTCTTCTGTTGCATGTGTAAACCATTCATGTGGGCACTGAAATCAGGTTATGTACATACATGCACAAACTCAGCCCAAAGATATGTCAGAGGAGAACAACACCATCAGCATGGGTGGTCTCTTTGATAAAGGTATTTTAAAATGTAGTCATAATGCTTTTTCCAGCTTGTGCCTGTTTATCTGAATAGTTGTTTTAGATGCTGCTCTTTCCTTATATTAGCCCCTGGTCTGAGTCTTCTGCCCTATCACCCTCCAGCCACTTCCTTCTTTAGCGAGGGCTGGCAACTGAGCTGGCAGGGTGAAGCCACACTCTACCAGGCCTCTGGCTACAGGGGACATGAGCCTGGCTCTTTCTGTAAGTTCCCCTCCCTCTCACTGACGGGTGTGTGTTTCCTTGGCTCAAGCAGCCTCCACAAACCCTTGCTCCACTCCACACCGCTCAGCTTTGTCCTCTGTACAGCCAGTGACGTTGTCAGGACTGGACCTAGGGGGCAAGACACCCTGAACCCCTTTATGTAGAATGCATATGTTGTAATATGCATAACCAGGTAATAAAAGACATGATCATCTAAAGAAGGGATGGGGCAGAAGGTAGATCTGCAGATATTTGGAACTTTAGCTCCCAGAAGTCCTTGCCAGCATGGCCCATGGTCAGGAGTGCCTGCAGCTGACTTTTTTAAAAAAAGTTTATGAGAAATGCTTAGACTTCTTCCATTCAGCCCTTAGAAGGATTGGAAATACATGGTCTTAGTCAGGAATAATATCCTTACAAGGGATATGTGGTGGGCAATTTGAAGTTTCCAGAAGATGGAATCAGAGTAAGAGAAGTTGTGGATATGGGAGTTCCAGTCCAGGAGTGGACAGAAGATAGATCTCCGGATGGTTTGGAGTTCAACTCCCAGAAGCCCTGGCTAGCACGATTAATGGTCAGGAATGTCAGAAGCTGAAATCCCAAACATTTGGACATCTACTTTCTGCCCACCTCTGATTTAAAGAGCACCTTACCTCATAAGATAATTGCATCCATAGCCTAAAATTACCTAAATTGGACTACTGTAGACAACATCCTTGTATAAGAACATAAGAAGAGCCATGCTAGATCAGACCAAGGGTCCATCTAGTCTAGCACTCTGTTCACGCAGTGGCCAACCAGCTGTCGACCAGGGACCCACAAGCAGGACACGGTGCAACAGCACCCTCCCACCCATGTTCCCCAGCAACTAGTGTATACAGGCTTACTGCCTCTTGTACTGGATGTTGCACTTAGCCATCAGGACTAATAGACATTGATAGCCTTCTTCTCCAGGGATTTATCCACCCCCCTTTTAAAGCCATCCCAATTGGTGGCCATCACTACATCTTGTGGTATATAGGAAAGAAGGAAGTTGCACCCGTGCTGCCATACCAGACGTGCTAGTTTTCTCATGCATGGCAGAGAATCTTCATCTGTATGAGGTCCAACAGCCTTCCCAAGCCTGGTGCCCTTTAGTTGTGTGGGGCTCTCATCACCCGCAGTCAGTGTGGCCCTTGAGCATGCTGGCTGGGATAATATGGGTTGTAGTCCAACACAACTGGAAGGCACCAGGTTGGGGGAGACTGAAATGCAAGATGTACAGCAGCACAGCAGCAAGTTGGGCAGACTGTAGCAATGCCTAGCACAGCGGAGTTGACTCTCAGTCCTGCAGGCCACATTCCCCCACCCCCTGGGCTTCCCAGATGGCCGGAGACCTTTCCCCTGACTGCTAACCATTTACTGTTTTCCTACCTTTTGCATATTTAACCCCCCACTCTCATTTTGAAAGCTTGAAATGCCTCTCCTAAGTCTTAGCTACTGGCAGTAAGAGATTTAAGCTACTACTTTGGGTATTTGGGGCCTTGCCCACCACTGGAATGGGACAGAGGTCTCCTGTTGGAAATGGCGTCCTTTTTAAAAACAAACAAACAAGCTACGTCCAGGTGGGCACGGGGGAATCTATGGTGCTTGTTGTGTGTAGTTTGAGCCTCAGACAATAACATGAGTCGGAGAATGTTTTGGACGGCTGGAAAGAGGATAGTTGTTGTTTCCCTTCCTGTTCTAGTGCTGCTGTTGTGCCAACCAGGAGTTTCTCACTGAATGAAGGAGAGTTCCTGTTGCATCCCTACAGCTGCAGCTCCTTGTTGCAGTGGAGTGTGAGGGAAGGGCCTTCCTTCTCAAGGGACAAACTATACATCATAAGGCAGATTTGGAACTAGAATGCCCAGTACCTTCCCCTACCCCCCCCCCCCCAAAAGCAGGTGTGTGTGTGTGTGTGTGTCCTGATTTGGATCAGGTTAGTGCCAGGAAAAAGGATAAAACCTCCTTTCTTTCACTGCCCCTATCTAAATTGTGCCCTCTACTCTCAATGGCAAGGGACAGGTAACTTTAACAGAAAAAGAAAACAATGGCACAACAACAACAACAAATGGATGCAGATCATGACAGGAAGTAAGTATAAAACTTTTAAAATTGCACTTAGTTTAAATGAAAGATGACGAGGGAAATAGAAATCAAGGTAAATTCAGGAATATTTCAGGATTTGGATTTCATTTTTGAAATTTTGACTTTGAGGGATCTTTTTTTAAAAGTACACTTGTAGAGCTCTACCAGATGAGCGTTTTATTGCACGCTCATCACTGGGCACTCGCAGATTTTCACAGGTCCCTCTCACAATGTCGTCTGTCTCCTGCACGCCTCCCACCCCTTCTAGGCTTTTCACATGACAAAACAACAACACCCCTGTAAGTCTGACTTATTTCTAAAGATGGAAGTGGCCGCTATCCCGTGCTGTGTGCAGGAGAAGCAGCGGGATCAAACGGCCCACTGAATGGGCCACGAGCACATTGCTGACTTCCTCTTTCAAAAGAGGAAGTAATGCGGGACAAATGCACGGGTGGAGATGCGATGGTAAGGAAGCACAATTTTCCCCTGTGTGATGTCTCTGCTTTTTAATATTGTAGCTTGGGAAAACAAGCAGAACAACCAGAATGTATGAAGAAAAGCTAAAGTGTTTGACACATAAAAATGAAGAGAGCTGTGCTGATTTATGTGTGTGTGTGTGTGTGTGTGTTTTGAATCAAATCCCAAAATCTACAGTTAGGCAATACTTTTATTGGTTTATCCTAATAAAGTTTATTAGGACCAAGCAAACTGCTACAAAAGATTATGAAAGCTTTTGAGGTCTCCAGAATTCTTCATTGGCTAGATTGTATAAAGGCAGGGGATGGGGTGCAAGGGACAGAGAAGTTCAAAAATTAGGCCAGATCTTGAATACATGAGGTCTACGGTATAGGCTACATTGAAAGGTGATTGCGAACGGAAGAGTCCCTGGTAGGTGTTTGGGTCTCTTTAGTTTAGAAAGAGATAATTAATGTGTGTGTGTGTGTGTGTGTGTGGCAGGATGGGAATATAAAGATGACGTATATGAAAAGGAGGAGAGGGCTCCTGTATCTTTAACAGTTGTATAAAAAAAGGAAATTTCAGCAGACATCATTTGTATGCATGCAGCACCTGGTGAAATTCCCTCTTCATCACAACAGTTAAAGCTGCAAGAGGCCTGCCCTCTTTTGTATCTGGTCACTCTACAAAAGAGGGCAGGGCTCCTTCAGCTTTAAACTGTTGTGATGAAGAGGGACTTTCACTAGGTGCTGCATGCATACAAATGATGTCTGCTGAAATTCCCTTTTGTATTCAACTGTTAAAGATACAGGAGCCCTGTCCTCCTTTTCATATGGTCACCCTAGGTTTTCCCAGCAACAATGTATTGTTTGGAGCTATCCCCATTGTAATGCAAACTATTTTGGGGTGGCTTGGGTGTGAATGGAGAATTAAGACCCATTAGCTTCACTGCTCCTGATGGACATGGGAATTGCTGGAAGTGGTTCATTGCTATGGATCAACACAGCTGCCTTCATTTTTGGACCCTCCTTGGTGGTGTGGCTCTGTCGCAAGGGTCACTCCTCTTCAAAATGGGGTTGTTGTCATGGCCGTGGCAGAGATAAAGAGTTAAACTGCCCTTCCCCACACCTTGCGGTCTCCAGGCTGCTTAGGCATCCCCTCAGCTGCTATTTACACACACAAAGGAAAACATGCATGCCCTTAACCTCAGATCCAGTTTGGTTGGATGCTCCCCACACGTGTACGTAACTGAATCATCCCGTCATGGGGAGTTTTTGTTAAGAAAATGGTTAAAATAGCCCCAGCTGTGAGTAGGGTTCCATTGCCAAGGCAGCTTGCTGTGGAGCAGGGCCAAGGGAAATCATGTTTGCTGACTGGCTCTCTGCTGCCTGCTTCTCTTCCGCAATTGTAATGAACTGAATTACACGGGAGGAAAGGGGCAACTATGTGATCTGTAATTGAAAACTTCTTTGCTTATATACTTGAATGAGACAGCGCCCTCTATCGGGTGTTTTGTGGAGCAACTTCGGCTGTACATGGTAGGAAATCCCAAGATATTTCAGAAGAATCTGGATATCCAAGGTTTTTTTTAAATGGAATAACTGGGAGGAGTGGGAGATGTGCAGGCGCCTCATGACATCATTTATTTATTTATTGCATTTATATCCCACCTTTTTTCCTCCAAGGAACCCAAGGCGGGACACCTTAAGATCATCCACAGGGGCCCTTCTCCGTGAGCCCCTGCCAAAGGAAGTGAGGCAGGTGGCTACTAGGAGGAGGGCTTTCTCCACTGTGGCACCTCGGTTGTGGAACGAGCTCCCCAGAGAGGTCCGCCTGGCACCTACACTGTACTGCTTTCGTCGCCAGCTGAAGACCTTTTTATTCACTCAGTATTTTAACACTTAATTTTAACTTAAATTTAAATTTTACTGTTTTAACTCTGTATTTTAATCTTATATCAACTTTGCTGCGTGGTTTTATCCTGGTTGCGCTTTTTATACTGTATTTCGTAATTGTGTTTTTAACCTGTTGGGTGTTTTATTGTGGTTTTAATTTTTGTGAACCGCCCAGAGAGCTTCGGCTATTGGGCGGTATAAAAATCTAATAAATAAATAAATAAAAATAATCCCCCTCCTCTCCATTTTATCCTCACAACAACAACAACCCTGTGTGGTAGGTTAGGCTGACAGTCTGTGGCTGGCCTAAAGTCCCCCAGTAGGTTTAGGGTGACCATGTTAAAAGGAGGACAGGGCTCCTGTATCTTTAAAGTTGTATAGAAAAGGGAATTTCAGCAAGTGTCATTTGAATGCATGTAGCAGCTGGTGAAATGTTGTCTTCATCATAAGAGTTAAAGCTGCAGGAGTCCTGCCCTCTTGACCAGATACAAAAGAGAGGAGGGCAGCTGCACCTTTAACTATTGCTATGAAAAGGTAATTTCACCAGATGCTGTCTGCATACAAATGACACCTGCTGAAAATCCCTTTTCTCTACAACTGTTAAAGACACAGGAGCCCTGTCCTCCTTTTCATATGGTCACCCTAAGTAGGTTTCCATGGCTTAGTGTGGCCCAGGACCCAGATCGCCCGACTCCCAGTCCGACACTTTAGCCATTACACCACACCGATAACCCGCAAACTTCCATGAGGGGCCGGTCACGAGCGTGCTATAAATCACCCATTTGAAGCAGCCCTCAATCCGTTGCCATGCTGACATCAATGCACAAAACGAGCAAGAGGAGGATAAGGTGGATGAAAACGCAGATGTGCCCAAGTGAGAAGAGAGCCCCTCCTGTGGCTTGTGGGACATTCTCCCTCCCACAGTCATGCGTTCCTCTCCCCTTGGCTGAGCGCTGGGTGGGAGAGAGGCAATAACTGGATTTGATAGTAGGCCACTTTGGGGAAGCCGTCGCCCGCCCCTCCCCTCCTCTCCCAAATGAAAGCGGACTGCTTGTAAAACAGGGGTATAAACTCACCGCACAATACATGTAATGGGAAACATATACTGTACCTATTAAACAGTAGGTGCAGGCCAATAGTGTTGTTCCCCTGTATTTCAGAGGCAAATGCTGTAAGGATGCTGCATGGCTTAGGCGAATGAAGCACTTTCCCGCCTGCGTTTTCATACATTTTGCTCTGCCCGTGTAGGATGTTCCTAAAACGCCTGTAGAAATATATTTTAAAGAAAGCCTGTTCTAATGCATGACTGAGGCCACAGCTAGACCTAAGGTTTATCCTGGGATCATCCAGGGTTCGCCCCTGCCTGAGCACTGGATCCCCTGTGTGTCACCTAGATGAACAGGTTTGACCCCTGGATGATCCAGGGATAAACCTTAGGTCTAGCTATGGCCTCAAAAAAAATCTGATTTCAACTTCACACGAATTCAGCAATATTTCGTGTAGATGGTATTGTGGTCAGTGGCTAAATTATGGAAGGTTCAAGGTACTAGTAACATTGGCAGCCTGTCATCCAGATGTAGTAATGAGATGGAAGACACACGAGGGGCTAGTCCCTTGTTTACATTAACTGATGCTGATAGTGACACTGGGGAAAGTGGATTAAAAGCAAGAAGGGATCACTACTGAATGCCTTTGCAGTGGTGAGGGGTGAATGCATTTACATGGGGTTGCAAGGCTAATGAGGAAGAGCTGCAGAGTCTCTTTCTCTCAAGGCATTAATTATGAGGACCAGAAACATGGTACCTTCATTCTATGGAATTCATTTCCACAAGATGTAGTGATGGTCAGCAATCAATGGCTACTATTCTTGATGCAATATGCTACCTTCAGTTTCAGAGGCAGTATTCCTAGGTGCACCAGTTGCTGGGGAACATGGGCAAGAGGGTGCTATTGTACTCATGTCCTGCTTGTGGGTTTCTCATGGGTAGTGGTTGGCCACTGCGGGAACAGAATGCTGGGCTAAATGGACCATGGTGTGATCCAGCATGGCTCTTCGTATGTTTTCTTCTTCTTTCCAAACTGAAAGTGAAGAACCTTGGGATTTTGCACATACTTTGGGAAGCAATCTTTAACCTTATTAAATTCAGGACCCACACTGAATCCTGCAGCATGGCGCCCACTTTAAATTATTTGTTACATATGCCCATTTCTCTCTCTAGGATGGCCATATGCAAAAGAAGACAGGACTCCTGCAATTCTAACAGCTGTATAGAAGAAAGAATTTTGGCAGGTTCAACTTACCATGCAAGAACGGGGAAAGCTGCACCCGATGAAATGATTTCTAGTACTATCAGAGATAGGAAGTATTGGAGGCACAAGAGCCCTGGCTTCCTTTGAACCTAGTAATTCACTTTCTATCTACTTCTGTGTCTGCGCATTTGGCTGGCGCAACTGGTGTGACCCGCTAAAGGTCAGGGCACAGCAAACATGGTCCCAACCCACCAGTTGATGACCAACACACTAAGGAATCTTTAAAACTTATTTTAAAGATTTTTAAATGATAAAATGCTGCTCACGTTAATGAGGCAAAATGTACTCAGCAAGTAGCGCGACACAGCCAGTGCACCTTCCTCCAAATATGTATGAGAAGCCAAAACTGGTTCTTTGGGAGAAAAACAGCAAAGTGGGCTAGCAATCAAACTTATTAAATTCAGTACAGTAAACAGGTTGTAATTAGTGGGGGGAAATGTTAAGGGATGGGATGGGGGGGGGAAAGGGTTTTCCATTATGATCACACTTTGGTTCAAGGTGTTAAAGCCCTGCAGGTTATTTCTTAATTTTTAATCTGAAACCTTTTAATGTTGTTATTAATGGCAAAAATAAGCAAGCTAGAATTAGCTTAAATGGTAGGTTATTTTATACTTCTATATGTTAATGATTTTTTTTTAAAAAAAACTTAATGTTCTGTCAAAATGTTGACTTAAATTTTGTTAACTTCCAGGAGGCAAAAAAAGAAAGCAGAAGACTCAAAAGAAACCTACTAAACCAAGCTACCAGACTGCAGTCTAAAGAATGCTTACCTGGATGTAAGTCCAGTTGAAATGAAATAAACATATTTGGGACTGGGGTGTAAATCTCACAAATGTCTCGGATCAAAGTGATGCAATTCATGAATTCTAAACTTTAACTCCTTATATTCCGTACAGAATGTAAAACACTTTTTCTTTGTGATTAAAATGAAGCCTCTCCTAATAAAATATCAATTTTTCTTGTTTTATATGAAAGTTGCATAATATGTGCTGGCAATTGCGATGTGGCTTAGGAAAATTAATTTAAAGGTAGTTCAAATACAAAAGCAATAGCTGATTTGTAACAGAAGTTCAACTATGTCCACCTAACCATTGGTACCTAATAGCTTATTGTGAACGTGAAGTAGGAAAACAGTTTTATAATAATGTTCACCCTGTGTTTATGTATTTTTGTCAAAATTGCCTCTAAGCAATGTTTACATATAAAAGATGTTATTCGTATCTGAACATTAATGGGGACAACATAGAGAGATGAATGTATGAACAAAGAATAAATATCAGGGTATAAAACATATTAAAGGAAAATGAGTCAAAATAATAACTTTACTAGGAAAAAACTCTCAGGGTTTTCCACTGGAGGGAGTTCTCATTTAAATGGGCTGTTCGCTTTCAGCTGTCCAGAGGGGTTTTAAATAATGTAATCAAGTTAACATGATTGAGAAAGAAACATTAAACTGAGGACAACAGTGGAGTTCATAAGATGTTTATTGATTGCAGCAACTAAAACTGGAGTTCTGGTTCAGTCAGAGGCAATATTTGCACTTTGAGGAAGGAAAAGATGAAACAAGAGAAAGGAAGGGGGTGGGATATTCATTCAACCTTCATTCAAGTATGCAATCATAAATATGTTCAATTCTTGCCAGTTTCTTCTGTATCACCTTTTTGTAGTGCATGAATACAGGTTGATTTTCCTCCCCCCTCAAAAATGATCTAGCTGCTTGGGCTTTTATTATGCATCTGGTGGGACAGTGTGGACTTCACTCTTTGATTAGAAAAACAAGATGTTTTACGGCATTTTAAAGACCAACAAAAGCTTTTGTAAGTTGTCTTCTCTCTCAAACATGCACACATGGCTAGATATGCAAAAAAGACTGCCCCCATTTTTACACAACTTGGCCAAAATGTTGGATTTCTATAAAGGCTGTTTTCTTTCACTTCTGAATACAGGCATTGAGTAAAGTACATATTGTGTACACATTTATCTAAACCAAAACAATCACATTTTTAGGTAAATTTCTTAGAATGTGTACATTTCGTCTCCTTTAAATTAGAAAAGCATTCCCCTTTTTTAAAATGTAGAATCTGCTGTCTTTTTCAAAAGCTAATTAGTGATTTTGTCAAAGACACCTTTGATCATGTAGTTTAAAAGACCAACAGGCATACAGAGAAAACTTCTCTTTAAGCCAAGCAACTGCTCTTAAAGGGAGGAAACAATGAATGATAGAAATATATTTGGGATTTCAGTCAGGAGGGTGAGATTTATTGGCGAATATACTCAAAGATAATACCCAAATGTATTTATTTTGTAGTGTATATTTAAAAGGATTTGTTTACTTAAATTATAGTTGAGTGAAAATGGAAAGTCATTTTTAAAATATTTTTTTCTAATTGGATTGAGAAGGTTGCTAGTTTAAAATTTTCCTGAAAGCGGTATTTGCATATTGAATTATATTTCTGATGTGAGAAAGTAGGATAAATGTTTTGAGGGGATTTCCAAATTGTTACATTCTAGTATTTGTTGCTCATTCATAAATATCCATACTACTTGAGGAAGAAAAAGTGAATCCATTAATAAAACAATGACCTCCAACAAGAAGAGGTTAAAGTTGTTGTTGCTTTTAGTATCAAAACGTTAGAACGAATTTTGTTTTTGTTTGTTACAATTAATCAAAGGAGAGTTTTCAATTTAGGTTTTCCTACTCGTGTTACAATCGAAAGGTGATCTGGTAGGTCGCTTTAACTTTCGAAAAGTTTGAAAAACAAATCCATGGCCACAGTAGATTTCAATGGAAGGAAAAAAACCACGTGACATTTAAAGATTATATCTTGTCTATAACTACATAGACAATGAAATCTTATTCATCATTTCTCATCCTGTTTCAAAAGATCAAAGGAAGACCCTTTGAGGTTGCTACCATTTTAAGAATGCTAGTTTTTATTTCCAAACCAGAACGGAATTTTATGATCGCAGTGCTGTGTGTTTCAAATTTCCAGTTCGATCAAGAGAATCGATCCCTCCCAACCACCGCATACACTCCATACTTGTAATTGGATTATTTTTTTTAAGTAAGGGGCGGGGGAATCCCCAGCAACCTAATAAAGATAAGAACTCGACTTCTTCCATTCACAAACCTGTGCAAACCAACTCTAGCCGGGTATTTGGGGGTGGGGTGGTGGTGGGCCCCCCGGAATCCTACACGCTGGGACTCGCACAACAGCCATTTAAAGGGCCAGCACATTCCAACGATGCAACCTCCCGCACCCCATCCCCCACCTTGCAATTTCCCTTCCACCCACCCCGCAACTCTCTGGATTGGTGGGTTGTGACTGGCATGCTTTAAAAAAATTCCATCTCTTCTTGATAATAATGGCAGGGTCCGTCGTTGCCGAGAGGGACAATTGGCGCCTCTTCAGAGACAACTTAGCTATTGCACTGGCGAACCCTTTAATTCCACACACCCCTTCTCCTTCTTGGGAAGCTGGAAGGACATTAAAAAGTGAGGCCGGGGGAGGCGGGTGCGAAGGGTTACATCCATCCACCATCTTCCTCTTTTGTCCCCTACTCTTTCTATTCAAGAAACGAGCTTTCTGTCCGGATCTGGCGACGAGTGGGTGGGTGGGTTTGAAATTCCTCTAGGTTGCCAAAGTGGCTTTAAAAAGGTTAACAGACTTAACAGTGCAATCGCAATACATGTCTACTCAGAAGTAAACCCCACTGAGCTCAATGGGACTTACTTCCAGGTATGTATGTATAGCATCACGGTTTTAGGCTGCGATCTTCAAAAACACTTGCCAGGGAGGGATTAAGGTCTCTTGAGCACGGTGGGATTTACTTCTGAGTAAACATGCCCGTAGGAATAGGATCGGGTTGTTAAAAGGGGGGGCAGAGGGAATAAAGCTAAAAAGCACCGGGGGTCCCCCCCGCGTTTCTGCGTTGTATTAAAACCAAACCTACCCACTCCTATATTTTTATTATTATTTTTTGCAAGGCATTTATTTCAATCACTTGACCCATTTCCTCCCGGGAAGAAGGTACATGGATGGCGGATTAAAAAAAGACAAGAAAAGAAAGGGGAGAAAGAGGGAGGGCGGGGGAGAAGAGGACAAGGCGCACATGTTACCTCGTGAGAGACAAGGGTTAAGCGGAAGCAGCTTCCAATCGCCGCCCTTTTGGTTGGTGGAGAAATATATATTTAATGTTGATGGCTTCGCACTGATGTCCATTCATGGAACCAAATGCCTATATATAATATATAGGCACCGGGCCCCCCTCCTTTCCTGTTTCTTTTTCCTTCCCCTTCTCCTGCAACTACCTCTTTTTGTTGTTCTATGGTGGATTAAAGAGTTAATGGTGTTTATTGATGAAGCAACAAGAACCTAGAAATTGAAGGAGAAGAAAAACTCGATCAAAGTAGCGAGTCTAAGGAGGGGTGGGAGGGGGCTGGCAGGAGAAGGGGGGTCGCTTGCATTTTTCATCCCTTCTTAGGCTGTTGAGAGGAGCGAGAGACCAAGTACATCCTTCTCACCACCCCCTTTTAACCTTGGGCATCGCGGCGGAGGGGGGTGTTCCCTAGTCAAGGGACTCTTTATTTTAGAACGATTTATCAGGGGGGTGGAACAGGATTTTCTTTTTTCTAGTCGCCTATATGCTCGCGAAGAAGCCCCGGCGCGCGCGGAGAAGCCCCGAACTCTTTTCATTTGTGCGTGTCTTAACCCACCCCTCCATCCATCCATCCACCTTTCCGTGTTAATTTCGCGCACAGAAGAGAAACGCGAACAAAGCCCCCGTTGCCAACGTTCATTCATCCACTTCTCTTTCTGGGTGGCGCCGTGGTGGTCGCATGCACAGATGAGATGTACGCTTGGTAGTCGTGGCTTTCATCCGGTGCAATGATATAATGGCACACACATATACACGCATGCCGTTTTCAGGTAACTGTATGCTTTAGTTTTGAAGATCCCAAAGTGGTGTTACTCTTGACGTAACTCTTGTCACAGACCCAAGAAGATCCAATATGGCTCTCGTCCATCCTCCCACACCCCTCCGCCACCCGTTCCCCTGTTGCATTGGGTCAGTCATTCTTGCTTTTAAAAGAAGAAAAAAACCTTACGAGCCCCCCAAATCGCGTGGAGGGAATAGCGGGCGAAACTATGGGTCTAACACGCGTCCACGCAGCGTCACCTCTCCCTCCTCACCCCCACTCCTACCCCCCAGCTAGGGAAGCAGAGGTCCCTTTGATTAAGTTTACACCCAGAAAGTCTCATTCAAACTCTTAAGAACCTCGTGGGTTGGGGCAGAGGGGGAGGGGTGGGAGAACAGGCTTAGGAGAGGAGGGGGAGGAGGCAGGGGGATTGGGATGGGGGGTTGGGTTGCAGCCCTCCCAGCGCCAGAAAAAGAAATGGATTGGGAAGATTGGGAGTTGGGAGTCTTATACAGATGTGCTTCTGATAGGAAAATGCACGACATTGGAAAGGTTGGGGGTGTAGGGAGGAGGCGGTGGAGGAAAAATGTAAATAAAATAGTATTTGCAGTTTTTTAAAAAAATGCTGCCCAGCCTCTGAACATGAGTATTGCGTGTGTCTGCCCCTCCCCTTGTGGGGGTGGTCTCTTTCTCTCTCTCTTTCGGCTCCACCACGTGGCTTCCTCTTGCAAACATTTTCACTCATTTTTCCAGGTCGATTTTATTTAGGGGCGGTGCCAAAGCCTGCCTCGGCCTCGGAGACGTCCTGTGTGTGAGAGAGTTAGTGGGTGGGTGTGGGGGGGTGAGTGTGACACATGAGTTGCGACTCAAAAGGAGTTGGGGGCCCCCTGGAAAACACACACTCACACGAGCCATTTTCTCAAGCCCGCCATACGAAGTTGCATCTAAACCCATCAGCCCCATTGATTCTGCAAAACAGGGAACCTTCCCCCCTCTTTCCTCTTAGATTATTTCCCCCCTTTCCTTCCCACACCCAAAATAACTGGCTTTTCCGACTTGCTGGGACACCAAGATTAAATAAGAAACTTTTTAATCTGTTAAAAGTTTCAGCAGCAGATCCCCCCCTCCTTCCCCACCCGGTGTGTGAGATCTTTCCCCCCCCCCTCCGCTCTCCTTTCCCTCCCACCTCCCGTGACTCCCTCCCTTTTTGGACCTACCCAACATTTTGTGCAAAACGCATCAGCCATGAACAAGCTGTACATTGGGAATCTCAACGAGAACGTTACTCCGGCGGATCTGGAGAAAGTCTTCAACGACCACAAAATCTCCTTCTCTGGCCAGTTCTTGGTGAAATCTGGCTACGCCTTTGTCGATTGCCCAGATGAGCAATGGGCCATGAAAGCCATCGAAACTTTTTCTGGTAAGCCAAATGGATCTCCCTCTCTTTCTCTCCCTTTCTCTTTTCCACGTCCCCCACCCCCTTCTGCAATACTGCCTTTTTTGTTTTGTTGTTTGCAAAAACACACGGGATAATGATAATAACAACAACACCGTCCCCCAAATACTAGCGAGTCTTTTTGTGCGTGTGCACAGAATTATAAAACGTGGTTTGTAAAGATGCGTGCAGCCACATTTCTCCCGGACTCGTGCTGCTTCCGCCCTGTTTCTTTCTCTACCTCTCTATGTCATCAATGAAAGTTCACTTTCGTTTCATATCTGTCCCCGATACCTGGAGGGGTGCTGCTGCTGTACTTCCCCCTCCCACTTTTTTATCCGATCCTGGAATCATGAACCAAAGGGTCTATGTCTATGTGTCTTCATTCTCGTAAAACATAATAAATAACTTGTAGGGCCTAGGATCTTCCATCAACTTCCATTGGATTTCTAGCGGGCTCTTGTTTTTATTTTTTAATGTGCCCACTCTGTCCCATCCCAAATGACCATTATTATTACTATTACTACCACTATTATCACACTTGATGAAGCAGGCCTCTCCTTTAAAATATTTTTTTTTAAAAATGGGCAAATCTATTAGCATTGTGAAAACAAAATCCTCCTCCTTGCTCCCAGGAAGTCACCCCCTTTGGACGACCCCCCCCCCCCGCCCAATCAATCCTGCTCTTAACTGGAAATGAAGTGGAACAACTCCAAAACCACCCTTCATCCCCTTAAAACCCAGGGTCTGTTACCAACCCTTCCCCCACTCTTCTCCGTTGTTCATCTTTCAAGGCCCTTTGGGATTTACCATGCGATCAAATGCTCTATTTTTGTACTTTGTGAGTGTGTGGTAGTGTGGAGGATGGGAGGGGGAGCTCCTCTAAAAGAGGGAGGTGGGAAGGAATGGAGGGAGGTGTTGGACTTTGGCCATTTTGATTTTAAACTGGGTTTTCCTGGGGCATGTGGTGTGTGTATTAGCGCGAAGGTCGCCATGCTGCTAAGAGATTGAGAAGAGAGAGGCAGACGGGAAACTGGCAAGCAAACCTGATGTTGACTTTTGCTGAGAACAAACCTCTTTTGCCCCCTACTCAAAATAAATACATCAGAGTTTATATGTTACACCGATTCTAGCTTCAAATTCTTTCTTCCCAACTAAATAGAGGTTTCATAGATTACGTAAAAACAACAACATGGTTTTTGCATGAACAGTCCCGAAAGCCAAGCAAGTTGGGATGGAATAAAGCAGCAGAAGAGGCCTTGCCATTCATATTTTCATCTTTCTTCCGATGAAACTGATCTTTCAGCATGTAAATGTGAAATGGGTCAAATCTGTCAAAACTCTAGCCCTGGGAAAATCTTTCTTGGTTTCTTCCATTGTTTAGTCCTTTCCATTTGAAATTCATTTTTATTTTCAATAAATAAAGAGAGAAAAGAAATTGGTCCTGTGCGTAGTGGTGAAATCCAACTGAATTCCCCAATAAAATTGAGTTAAAATACCAGGACTGAGGGAAGAAGTTGAATTTCACATGGGAATAGGTGTCCACATTTCATACATATATATATATATTAAAAAGACACTTCTGTTTTTTAGGCAAAGTGGAGCTGCATGGAAAACAGCTCGAGATTGAACACTCAGTACCTAAAAAGCAAAGGTAATCCAGTTATTTAATTTCTTTAATTTTGCCTGTGTTGAAAGGCAATGGCTAAAATAAAAGAAGAAAAATATTATGTTAAATGCCAAACTTGTGCAGGCAAATCTAAGTTTTAAGAAGGGTGTATTTACATTTTCCTTCACTGCGTAAGGAAGCTATTTGGAGGCAGGGGGAAACCCCTCTGGTAGTCAACGTGTACGTTTTCTTTAAACCCAAATTCTTGTTAAAGTTACTTTTAAGATACTAAGAAAGAAAAATATTATTAGATTTCAGTGGTGTGTTCAGTGAGAATCTGAAAACAATGTAGAGGTGTTATTATTAAAATAGCAATGGCATTTACTATACAAATAAATCCCTACTTGACAAGATTTTCCTGTGTGATTTTTAAAAAAACAATCTGTGTTTTGTTTTAATTTTCTTGCTAAAATTAAGTAAGCAAGGAAGTTTCTAGCCCAGTTTCCAAAAATGAGAAGAATGTATGGGTTTTTCATTTGAATGTTCGAAAACTTTTCACTTTTGTGTAAATGTATTTATTTTACCATGTTTTTAAAAGTAGTGTTACTGACTTTAATATTTTTTTGTTCTAGTTGTTCAATATTTTGGTTGCCTAGATTTATTTTGGCAATTTTGGTTAATTATAATATAGCAAAGACTCCTATCTTTCAGAGAAAAGTTATAATTTCTCCTCATTCATATGAAATTTAGAAAGTGGATACAAAATTCATAATGTACTTTTCTCACAGAAATCAGTGTGATCACATTTTTCTAGACAGGAGTTTTAAAAGTAGAGGAGATGGCGTGAAACTGAGAGTCTATTTCTGTAGTTCAGTATCTTATTTTTTGTGATAGACATCACAACTTCCTTCTCTCTCTCTTTCTCCCTCTTTTTTTCATTTCTTGGACTTTCAAACTTTGTGGCAGAATGTGCTGATGGAGGATAAAACATTCTTATGAATGGCTTCCTGCAGCTCCCTCTATGGATTGGAAGGGTCCCAAAATCTATTTGATTAATTTATTTTATTGTAGCAACAAGCATGGGCTTTGTGTAATGGGTGATCAATAGTGCTTGTAACAGTCTTCGTAGCATGGTACATAGGGTAGCTGTGGTTTTAAATGACAGTCGAGAGAAAGTTTATTGGGAAGACAATTCCAGAATGAAACAAAGCATAATAAATATTGGGGGAGGGGGATTGGTGGCTGGAAGGAGGTGGTGGGGGGAGAGAGAAAAGGAACCTGAGTATTCTTGTTTTCCCTTATATGCTGTTTTAAAAAAATAAAAATCAATCAATTGTGTAGCATATGGATGATCTTGAGAAATTACTATGTTCTGCTTCTCCTAAGACTTTAATGCTAAATATCAATCATATACAGACTAATCACTTGAAGAATTTTGTAATTCAAGTACATTGTGGCTATATACGTATAAGTAGAGTGATCTAGCTTAGTAGTAAAACTAAAGGAGATACTTTTCTGTAGAAATCAAACAAGTTTCCATACTTGTTCTCATTTGGTATGCTTTTTCCTCCAAACATCTAAAAACATCTGCCTTCTTAAAAGTCACAGTGGCCATGTTTGAGTTTTCAAAGACTCCCTTAAAGGAGTTAAGCTGACGTCATTTGATGCATACCAAGATCTTATTTGTAGATTCACTTAAGATACATTTTTAACCTTGTGCTTCGGATGTGTGATAAGGTTACTTTAATCGTTTCCCAGTACAGATTTTTCATTTCTTGTAGAAGTGGAGAAATAAAACTTTGAGTCTTTTGGGGAAGTTGTTGGAATAGGAAAGGATAGCATGGTTTTCATGATAGATCACTTTCCCATTGATAAAAAGTGTAAAACTACGTTAGGTTGAGTTTTTACAGGGTGTGTATTTGTATATCTCTGTTCTTCTAATTGTCTTGTGACTTGATTTTCCTGTTTGGAGTGATACTCCAAACAAGAACTAGTTAATTAACTTTGATGAACATAGTCTCACTAACATGTGGCTAGTAAGAGTTGTTTCCCCCTAGCCCTCAAATCTGTAAAGATGGTCACCTTTTAAATAAAGAAAACCTTGAGAAAATTGAGGCATTTTAATTTGTGTCTTTTTAGTAATTAAAATAAAATAAAATCATACATGGCTTATTTCATTTAAAAAACAAACAAACTCAGCTTATTTGTTGAGCACTAATAACTAGTAAATGCCAAGCCCATTGACTGATGGAGATGATTTTCTAGGGATGAAGATTTTCTCTGGTGACACTGACATCACATGTCTACCATTTATAAACGATGTCACCTGGCTAATTTAAATAGTAATTAAAATAGATGCAGAATGTACTATTGGCCTGTGGAAGAATTGGATACATGTCTTTAAAGTGTTTATTTCCACCAAAATTGTAGATGATTTCAAATTTAATTTTAAGTTAGTTTTAATGAATTGGCAGTTGCAGAATCTTATGCTAAACAACACTTGAAAATCAACAAATAAAGATTGAACCCCCAGATAAAGAGATACTACTTAGTCGTTTCTAAATATATAAAATGTTCATATGGATAAGTGAATTTGGGGTTTCCTACTTAGAAAAATTGCATACCAACAAAAGCCTTAGAGATAAACATTGTGTCTATAACGCTTTTTGGGATTGCAATATCCTCATTTTAAACTTCTACAAGTTCCATTGATTGGAAGTGAACTTACAAGGAAGTGTTCAGACTTCCAAAAGAAAAAAAAAAAATTTTGGTGGTAGTGGGAATAGAAGTTTTTGTGATCTTAATGTGTGTGTTTTCAGTTATGCATTTATTGTAAAAAGGACTTGGGCGAAATTTGCAATTTTATTCTTTAAAAAGTGAGCAAATTCCTTTTGGTGATGGAAAGGGTTAATTAACACAACCTCGAAGATGTTTTAAGAACTCAAGAATGTTAAGAAATGTTTGGAGGTTAGGGGTGGGGTTGTCTGAGCCTGAAAAGATTGAAGTGGATAGAATTGTGGGGTGGAGGAGAGAAGGACAAACATGAATGGATAAAAAGGGGAGGGGGAGGGGAAATTCAGTGAATCCATCAAGCAAACATTCCAAATATGAGGACTGGAAGTGACTAGCCTAGAGAGAATGAAACTTTAGTAACTGGGGAAAAAGTGATTATGCCTTAGTAGCCCCCCCCAACCCCCCCTTCAGAAGCGCCAAAAAAGTGATTATGCCTCATTAGCCCCATAACTATTAGGGAGATGTTGCTTATGATGGCTTTAAGTCAAGTGATCAGCAGATAAACTTCAAAAGTTGTGTTATTTACAAAAGTAACATTACCTACTTGGATTTTTATTATTTCTTTGATAATTTCTGTTGAATTGTGATCTAATTTGTTTCAGGCATCTCATCTAAATAGTGCACTAGTCAATACATGCACAGTATGTTAAGTATTATTACAGCATTATGTAAATGTTTAGGGCTTTGCAAAATCAAGTGTGACATCTTACAATAGATGTGTGTATAGTTTTGTACAGTTTTAGCTGAAGATAATGCATCTGTTCTTATAACAAACTAAAAGTACAATCTTATACCTTTCTACGCAGAAGTAAGTCCTGTTGAGTTCAGTGAGACTTACTTCCTGGTAAATGTGCATAGGATTGCTGCCTAAACCTTAAAGGAAGAAGCGACAGAATTCTTCACTTTAATTTACGTTATTGTTCATTTCCCAGCAAATGAGTTAACATTACCAGTACAGTAACAACACCAGCCAAAGATGGAATATCTGGATCATGCCAAAAGCTTTTACTTAAAAGCTCTAAACATATTATTTTGTCATGGTTCTATTTTGATTATTGCGTAGGTCTTTGATGGAGTTACCTGTTTGGTATTTCTTCATTTTTTGTACAGGCAACAAACATTGGTATTCAAGATCATGAACTTTGTTAGGATGTAAAAGTAAACTCTTAAGCGGAAACAAATATTAGTGACAGTAACGGCAGAAATTATATGTAGACTTATGGTGCAATCATGCATGTTTAGAAAGAGAAAAAGTCCTTCAACTCCCAGCATACCTCAGCCAGCATTGATTGGTTCCCAATCCAGGAACCACAAGGGCAGCAAAAACAACAACACTGTGTACCCACTGCAGCATATAGGGTCAGAGTTAAAGATAAAATTCCATTAGCAACAACCAAAATTGAAAGTGTGGGTATGAAGCATCAGGTTGAAAATGCCCCAGAAACTGGGTGGTAATGTGCAATCTTGAATACAGACTTTGACAAGGACAGTTTTACACGTGTTACCTCATTGTTGGTTGTACTCTTTGTTAATCTCATGCTGCACATGTGCCAGCTCACAGGGTATGCACATGTAGAATTGGGGAAAGTCTGTCCTCTTGCAATGTGGAAGCAGTCCCTTTGGGAAATATGAATTAATTGTTTTGGTCAAAATATTGGAGTTAAATAAAAATGTGTGGTGCAATCTTATGGATATTTATTCAGAAGCAAGTCCCACTATGTTCAATGGGGCTTACCTGCATGTAAATGCACATAGGATTTATTTTTATCAACAATCTGATGAAGGGAAGAAATGACTAGTGTAAAAATGTTGTAGAAGAATCAATAAGTACAACTGGTTATTGTTCAGGGTTTGTAGGGAAACAAGTTTAAATGGACAACTGAATTTTGCTTTGTAAAAACAGCTACAATGGAGAGAGTTAATTTTTCCAATTCTCCAAAAATACCCAGAAATGTTGATGTTTTCCATAATTGTAACATCAAGCATTTGGTAAAGTTTGGAGAACAGAACAGACACTTGAAAAATAACATGAATTTAGCATTTGGAATTCCAAGCACTTACAAGAGAGAATACACTTCAAGCCCCCTTCTGAGAAGTGCTGTCAGGCTGTAGTCTTATACATACTTACCTGGGAGTAAGTTCCATTGAATGGGTCTTATTTCTAAGTAGACATTTATAGGATTGTGCTGTTAGTAGCTAATAACTAGCCTCATCAGATACATGCTGATTTTATGAATGGAATGTATTTCCTTTGGTTATGCCATGAAAGGTTTCTATACCTGTTTGCCTGAGAGTAAGCCCCGCAGAACATAATGGGACTTACTTCTGAGTAAATATGCATAGATGGTGCTCCATCTCTCCCTCTTTTTTAAAAACACAAATTAGTGATGTCTGTTGTTTTAACAAAAAACATGGGGAAACACAAATGGGAAAAATTAGAATTTCTTGAAAGGGTAGTGAAGCTTGAAGCAAACAAGATAATTTGTTTTAGAAGAGAAGTGATGATATCTCTAAGTCAGCCTACTGCTCTCTGGATGGTTTTGGACTACAACTCCCATCAGCCCCAGGCAGCATGGCCAGTGGTCAGGGAGTTGTAGTTCAAAACATCTGGACGGTACCACGTTGGGGAACAGTGCTCTAAGTTGTATACGTCTCTCTTCTCTGAAATTCACTAAGAAAGATTTACAGAGGATGCTACGGTCAAAATTTGTGGAAAGTAAGTGTAGTCTCTTAGTTGTAGTTTGCTGTCAGCTTAATGTCAAGGAAAGTTAGATGACTGTATGTTGTCTTATTTGTGTAATGCCAATGATGTTCGAAGTATAAGATGTTGCATCTATGACATAAATAAAGGTACTTTGTGAATCAGTGAGGCAGAACTGTTAAAGCCAGGAGTCAAAGGGCTACTTCTTTAGGCTTCACTCGGGACGATGGGATTTGTGCCTTTTTGTTTTTGAGCACTTATGGGTCTTATTTCTAAGTAGACATTTATAGGATTGCACTATTGGGCCTTAGCTAGACCTAAGGTTTATCCCGGGATTGTCCCGGGGTCGTCCCTGTGCATCTAAATGACACAAAGGGGATCCCGGAAGCAGGCAGGGATGAGCCCGGGACGATCCCAGGATAAACCCTAGGTCTAGCTAAGGCCTTGGTCTTCCCCAATCTAATGGCCTCTGGATATTTTGGACTACAAATTTCATCAGCTCCAGCCAGTATGGCCATTGGTAAGTTATTGTGGGAGTTGGATCCCAAAACATCTGGAGGGACATCTGGTTGAGGGTGGCTGCCCTGTGCCATACTGCAGAGTTTTTTTGAAACTCGGTTCAGTTTCAAAAGTTACTTGTGCTGCACAGGTGTGATGCTGTTTAAGAAATGCAAGCCCAGATCTTCCCTTGGATGCATAGCATTTGTTGCATGATTCTTTGAATCTGAGTATAACGTGCACTTTTCTGCATATTTTTGGACCTCTGGCTTTAGGCTGGGTTGATCCTTTGGGATTGGATGCTTAGATTTTTAGACTACATTTCAATGTTCAGTGTGACTTCCGTGATTTTAAATGAGGACACCGTGCTTGGTATTATAACAGGATATTCTTTTTCTCCAAAAAGTTATAAATCCCATTTGTTTCTCCTAATCAAAGGGAGGTGGCTGTGGATCATACTTTTTTTAAAAAAACCAGTTTGGGCAAACATACAATATCTAATTTATCTAAACCTCAGTGTTTTATTTTTAAGTTTTTCAGTGTTTCTCTGAACATCTGAATATTTATCTGAAAGACCATATTCCCCCTTATGAGCTTGCCCATGCTTTGAGATCTTCTGGGGAAGCCCTTTTTTCAGTCCCACCATCATCACAGGTGTGCCTGGTGGGAACATGGGAGAGGGCCTTCTTGGTGGCTGCTCCAGTGCTCTGGAACTCTCTTCCCAGGGAAGCTACACTGGCTTCCTCCTTGATGTGCTTTTGGAAGCAGGCAAAAACTTCTTTGTTCCGGCAGGCCTTTGGCGAATAATCTGGGCCTCCGTCTATGCTAAGGACTTTTAAAATTGTCATGTATTTTAAATATTTAATGTTTTAATATTGTAATATATTTAATATATTTTAAACTTTTGTGTATTCCTTTTCATAGGTTTTAAAATGTATATGTTTTAAATTTTGTAAGGCCTCCTTGAGGCCAGTATTGGGCAAAAGATGGGATACAAATAAATATAATTATAATAATGATGATGATGTCCTGGAAGACTGACTGTGGGCCTCCTAGGAAAAAGGTGGGCAACTTGTTTGGTATTTAAGATCATGAATGTGCTGTAAATCGGAACCATCTTTGGCAGTGAAGTTAAAGTGAGTGCTTCTCTTTTTGTTGTTAAGGACTCATAAGGAATCATTTGAGATCAGGTGTCTCACCCTGAGAAACATTCTTATGTTGGACTCCTCTCTGCCTTCCCTCTATATATACTATATGTCTCAAGTTCACACACGGTGCAGCTGCTCTCGGCATCCTATACCCCTTCCCTTTGGATTTATTTAGCTGCCAACTGAATATATTGGAAATATAGGGCACTGGAATCTTTGAGTGTAGGGTGTATCTCTTCTTTGGTCTTCTGTGGAGTTAGCTAGCTATTTGTGTGTTTCTGCTGTGGTAGCTGTGTTGAATTTTATGTATATGTGCTTTGAGGAGTTCTATATATTTACCACCTTGTATACCAGCCTTCCCCAACATCGTGCCCTCCAGATGTCTTAGACTTCAATTCCCATCATCCCCAGCCAGCCAGTGGTTAGAAATCCTGGAAGTTGTAGCCCAGAACATCTGGTGTGCACCAGATTGGGAAGGGCTTGTGGTACACTAAAACTGTGCTGTTCCCATGTGGGAAGTGTCAGCAGCTTTCAATTTGAGGAAACTAGCAATCATCTCTAATACTGAATTCCATGGTACATTAGGATAGGAGAAACCATAAGGATTTTGCCCTGTAGGTTGCAAAGCAGGTCTGAGTCCGTTCCAGCAGAATGCTGGAGATTTTTTTTTCCTTTTAAAGAATATCAGTTTCTTGAAGCTTGTTAAGCTGTTCACATGTGTATATATACTGGACTCTTGATTAATTGTGACTGGGTTGTCCCATAATTTGTATGGTACAATCCAATTAAGAAGATATAAACCTAAATTTGGATTTAAATCTGGGCAGAGTTCAATTGATGTCTCTCTGCCACCAGATAGCTTTTTGATCCAGCAGAGACTTCTGTCAGTGGAACAAGGGGAGAGGCATTTTTTGTGTGATTTCTCCTCCTCTTTATACCTCATCCCAAAAAGATAGCTGGGGATCCCTTCAGAACAGCGTGGGAGGTGGCACAGGGAATGACCAAAAATCACCTCCTTCCCTGTTCCACTGATGGAAGGATGAAAGAGCAGTCTGCCAATGGAGTGACCCTAATTGGATACAACCCTCTGCTTATTACTCCTGCACAATCCAGAGGAAGTTAGGTGTGCACAAGCACATTTAAACCTGTATGATTTAAGCCTAGGCTTAAGTGCTGGTTTCATTTACTTTTGTGGGATTTAGGCATGCCTTTCTCTGGACTGGGTCTAAGGATGAATTCACACAAATGTGTTATCCAGGTTTGGAAACACACAACAAATTCCAGTTTTGGGTGGCTTTTGTTGATCCAGTTTTCCAGCTAATGCAGCGTATGTGTGACAAGATTGCTTCCTGCAAATCTTAGAAAATAGGTTGAATTAAAACATGTTTTGTCATGACCCAGCCTTCTGTTGAACCCTTCAATAAGACTAGTTCCACATGTGAAAACCCACTGACAACTTCTACCAGTGCTGACATTTGGCTGGGAATTTAAAAAAAAAAAGAGAGAGGGAGAGAGAGAGAGAGAGAGAAAGAGAGAGAGAGAGAGAGAGAGAGAGAGAGATTCCACAGAAGATTGGCTGAAAGCCAGTGAGATACAGATTCTCTTGAGAAATCTTGAATTAGTCTTGGACCAATCACTCTTTCACATTTTCAGTTCTCTGTCAGTAAAATAAAAATATTCCTGACTTATCCTTTAGTAGAGCCTTCCCCAACCTGATGTTTAGGCATTGGCTGTGCTGGCTGGGGATCATGGGAGTTGTATTACAACGCAGCTGCGAGGTACCAGATTAGGGAAGGCTGTTATAGTAGATGTAGCATAGTGGCTAAGAGACTGAGCTATGGATAAGGAAGTCTCCAGTTAGAATTTTGTCTGTGCCATGAACTTGCTAAGTGGCTTTAAGCAAGACTCTCTCTCAGTCTCAGCCACTCCCCCTCGCACACATCTGCAATATGGAAGATAATAATACTGACTTACCGAACAGGGTTGTTGTAAGGATTACAGGTAGATCATGGATGTGAAGCACTTCGAATGCTTGAAAGTGCTAAACAAAGGCTAAGTGAATGCTGCCCAAGTAGGCACCAAAGAGCCCCATTGAAATCATTGGGACTTCCTGAGTAAGCATGCATAAGAATTATCTGTTAAGCTTGTAACAGAGTTATTTGGCTTAACAAAGGCCTGAATCCTAAATTATTTAATTTTAGAGGATGGGAGATGAAATCAATTTCCTGAAGATTCAAAAAGTCACAGTGCGGTCCAAAACCCCTTGTAAAGCAGAGAGGTCAAGCTTGTGATTTGTTTCTTTAGTGCTTTCCAGCATACAAATTACTTTACGTTTCTTTTTTAAATCTTCTGATAAATATACAAGGTCACCTCTTTTGACTCTAGATTAATTTATTTGGAGCAACTATTACCCAGGCGTGAATGCAATTTGCAGCTCCCACTCGGTGCATAAATATCCTTTGGAAGGGTGTGGATCTAAACAAAAACAAGCGCCTAAACATTTGGTGCTGGTGTCCGAGAAGGTTTCCATTTCTAAAACAACAGCAACAACACGACAACAATGAGTCCTGTAGCATCTTAAAGTCTTAGAAACATGGGCTGTTGTTGGGTTATTTGAGGGTTGTTTCCCCTTCAAACAAACCATGCCACCCGGGTTCAGACAACATAAGAAGCTGTGCCCAGACTAGTAATTAGGCAAATGGCATCCAGGATGTGCTGCTGCATACAACAGCTTAAACAAGCCACTGGTGATTATGTGAACTGGGCTTTACTTCATTGTTTTTGCTACAACAGACTTCCTGTGGCTATTCCTCTGGACATTTTTGCCAGCCCTGCACAGGTGTAATACCTAAAAATTCAGTGTTTGCCTGTGAGACTTTGAAATTGGCCCAGTCACCAGTGGCCACATTGGCATGTAATACTAAGCCACAGCTAGGAACTGTGTGGCCCTCCAGATGTGATCGGTTTCCTGTCAGCCCTAGCCAGCATTGTCAATGGTTAGGGTGATAAAAGTTGCAGTGTGACAGCATCTGGAGGTGCTCCATCCCTGTGCTAAATCATGGCTTAGCCCTATGTGGGCAAGTGAAGCTTGGCTGTGATCCCATGTAGCTGTGCCCCTTATTGGCCCTTACGGTGACATTAGGGGCGTTCCTAGATGAGGCCTTAGCGCGCCTTGAGAGCCGGTTTCCCTGCTGTGCTTCCACATGACGCACAGGGGAATCCGGCTCCAGGCTGCACTGAAGCCTCCTCTAACGCGCCATAAGCGAAGTCGCTTATGGCGCGCCTTTTCCCCAGCCCCGGCATGAGGCAGGGGCTGGGGAAAGTCTAGCTACTTCCATGGCTTTTTGCGGCTACTCGCTTACTCGCGAGTAGCCGCAAAAAGCCGCAGACTGGCCACAGCGCTGAGCGCTGTGCCTATCGGCCAAGGGAGATCCCGGTAGGGAGAAGGAGAGATGACGACACAGCACAGACACACACACACACACGGAGGGAGAAGGAGAGACGACACAGCACAGACACACACACACACATGGAGGGAGAAGGAGAGACGACACAGGAGCGGATGGGGGGGTTTAACTAAAAAAAAACCCTTCCCTTCTCCGCAGTCTTCAGGCCGCACGTGGCCCCTTTAAACTTAAAAAAAAATGGCGGATGCTGCAGGGATCCGACGTCCCTGCGCGTCCCGCGTCTGGAAGCCCGGGCGGCGCGCGCTAACATCAGTGCGCTGTTGCCTCGCCTCCCTGCCGGCTTATCCCGGCAGGTCTAGCAAAGCCCTAGGTGTCTGCTGGGGTGTGTGTGGCCACACATGTCTACAGGCATATACATGCACATTAACATACAACTCATTCACACTGCTTATCTTGTATACATTCTAACATGCAAAAACCTTTAGTTTAAGATGGAGCGGACAACTTCTGCTGCATTCCCTTGTGGGTAATCTGTCAGGGGCTGGAGTTCCCCTAAGCCCTTCCTTACACAAACTACCCCCACTTACCTCTGCCCTCACTTATGCACACAGTCACTTCCCCCATTCTACCTACACCTACTCACTCTTCATTTCCCTCCACAGACAAAGATAAAAAAAGAAAACACTCTAGGAATAGGCTCTATGGTTCCTGACATAGAAGCTTTGCTCCCAGAGCATCCTAGAAAGCAGGCTGGAACCTTTGAGCACTGCATTCTAGGGTGCTCTGGGAATGAGGTTTCTATGGCAAGGCCATAGAACTCCTTTCTAGAGCATTTTTCCCCTCTTGTTTTTTCAGTGCCAGTAAATGCTGAGAGTGTTTGGGGTCACTGGACAGGGACTCTAGTTTGTACACCTGGTATAAAGTATGCTTTAACGTTTATCTTATACTTGGCCAGATCTATACCAAGCAGGATATGACACTTTGAAAACTGTATATGGAGTGTGTTGTGGGCCCCAACAGTTGTCACTACTGTTATAAACCATTTTAAAGCAGTTGTGTAGATCGTGCCTCAGAACGGTCAAATGATTTCATTATTGACTTGGAGAGACTGGCACTGGACCATATGCGAGGTCTCTGGTGTAGCATTCTGAATATGCTTTGCTTGCAGAATTTCCCAGGCTCAGTACCTGCCATTTCCAGTTAAAAAAATAGAGATGGAAATGTTTCTTGGTGCCTGAGACCCTGGAGAGCAATTGCCTATCCAAGTTGACAATACTGGATTAGATGGGCGGGTGGCTCCGGTGTCAGTGGAATGGTGAATCCGCTCTGGATTTCATTCAGAACCACCAGAACTTTAAAGGAGCTCTCCAAGGTGCTTTGCTTCACAGCTTGGAAAGCTCCTTTAGCGTTCTGGCTGAAACCCAGAATGGATTGATCACTCTACTGATATTGGAGCCACCAGCCTCCACTGGCCTGACCTATGTTCCTACTACTCTGGATGCTGGCCTGGGTCATGGAGGAAGAGCGGCAAGATGGCTTGAAGTGGAGATTTCTACAGGCCTTTTGTGTGAGCGTCGCTAGCCTGCGGCTGTGGTTAGAGTCAGTTTGGAAATGCTTTGGTCAAGGCCATTTTTTAAAACTTTGGAAAACATGTTGATAGGTACACAGAGGGCTGAGCCACGCTTTCCATGCTAAAGATGTGTCGTCTGTGTACCTCGTTTGCATCAGAGTGCATGATAAGGGGTGTGTGTGTGTGTTTAGAAACAGGTGGTTGTCATGAGGTAGGGAGCCAATCCCAGCTCCCTAGTGCATGTGCATGATGTGTTTGCCAAACACAATGTCCCTCCCCTGCGCACTGTGGGTGTTCCCTGCAGCATAGGAAGATCCCTGCTGGATCAGACCAAAAATCTGTCTCAGAGGTTGGCAACCTGGTGCCCTCCAGATGTTTTGGAGTTCAACTCCCATTAGCTCCAGCCAGTGTGACCAATGTTCAGGAATGCTGGGAGTTGTAGTCCAAAGATCTGGAGGACACTACCTTGGCAAAAGCTACAATAGACGGTGACACCTTAGGGATGATTTTCATCCCTTTCCTGTAATTTGCCCTGAACTTATATCTTAGTGGGATATGGGAGCACAGGGGTCATGTTTGACCTGTTCTGTTGTTATTTAAAATGTTACGTGAACTTGATTCTACTTTATATGAAATTGTCCTCAAAAATCGGAACTGGAAGCAGCTAAAATATGCAGTTTTATTATTGGTGCAGAAATCCTCCAACCTCCTCCAGTCAATTTGTAATATCCAGATTGCGCTGTCCTACAGTATGATAGCAGGTGTGGCATAGAAATGTGTCAGTGGCACAATTGGTTCTGGATAATTCCAGCGATGCTATACACACACACACACACACGCACACACACACACTCCCAGTTGGTCACTATCCAGTCTTAACTGTTTTCCAGGAAACAGAAGGGGGGATTACTTCCTGATCCCAAATGGGGAGAATCAGTCAGACATGGATTTCCCTTTTCATATTATTGCAATTAAGAGATTTAGGCTGGCAAGTAGTTTGACAGTTGCTATTTTACAGCCCAGCCCTGCGGATAAAGTATTGGACTTGGGCCTAGAATATTTGATTTCAGCCCTAGGGCATATCCAAGTGATCAGTCTTAAAATGGGCTCCTATCACATTTTAGCCTTTGTGGGATAATCTTGCAAGATTTGGTTCAAAGGTAATAAAAATAAATGCATTTATTAACTTCAAGCATAAATCATAACAAAATCACAGGTTTTGCCAAGGTGATGGGAAACAACTACATATTCACTTGGCTATTTAACAGCATATTACATTTGTTTAAAAATATATTGGTCAAACACACACAGCTGAAAAACAAAATAAAGCTATCTTTCTGGGGATTTTTTTTTTAAAAAAAGTCACTAATAACAATTTTTCTTTTTGTTAAATTGAATTGTAGTTCATACGTGGTGCTCTAGGGTTTTAAGTTGTAGTCTTTGAAGAGTAAGGAATGCCATACATTAGGGAAAGATTCTCTATTGCACATTCTCTGCAAATAAGAACTGAAGCTGATATGTTAGACTTCCTGAAATGACCTTTCAAAAGGCCCAAAGGCAATTGATGGAACTTTAAAAATGGTCAGTGCCCGCTGATGACAGTTGATACATGGTAAGGGGCAGCCTTTGGTTTTTAAAGTCTGGATGGAGCTTGCAGAGAGAGATGACACATGGAAACTAAAATTGACTCATCTCAAGGGGAAGAGCAGAGAAAAATCTTAACAGTTTCTCAAATCTTTAGATATAGGCTCAGTTTGCATGAAACGCCAAGCCAAATAATAAACGCCAAGCCTTAATCAACAAGGCTGTGTGCAAATGCCATGCACCCAGATTAGCTCCTTTGCTTTGCCAAGCAAGCTAATGATAATAATAATAATAATAATAATGATAATAATAAATTTATTTCTTACCCGCCTCTCCATTTGGATCAAGGCAGAGAACAACAATAAGTATAAGCTAGCATTCAGCCCTTCAGTGTAGCTCCTTGCATTATGTGAACTGAGAACTGTGGTTAAGTGCTTGCAAACAAGCTAGGATTCATAAACCAACTTTAAAACCTGGCTCCCAATCCTTCTTTTTTGGAGGACTAAACTCTGGCTGCTTCTCATGTGCAAGCACTTTATGCTATGGCTCTGGGTTCGCATGACACATGATGCTACGGTTAAGGGCTGAGTCTTGTCTTGTTTTGCCACCTGAGTAGTGAAAGCATTAGGATACAAGCTGAATGCTGATCATGCATATCCTGCTGAATTAAGCCAGGATTTCTTGGTTAGTGCTATGTGCAAATGCTGCCTTTACCTTGAGTATTCCACTCAACTGGCTGGCTGTGGGTTTCCAACTCTCTTTCAGGATGAGCACTCAAGGAGGAGCGCTGCTCATTGTCACTGACAACGCAGGCGCTATCCCCTAGGTGCCTTCCAATACTCAACTGTCTCAGGCAGCACTTCCAGATAGCAAAATGGCCCCATCAAACAGGGGAAAGAATTGCATTTACCCCGACAACTATTTATTGGAACTTGAGCACTGGGGAAATGTAATGTCTGCAAAACAGATGGGTTTCCTTGAGGAAAGATGCCTGCACGCTGTGCTACAGATCAGCAGCAACTGCATGTGTATTGTGCTATAAACTTCTCAGTATGTGAAGCATGTTAAAAATGGCGAAAGCCAAATCTTAGGCAGCCAGAAACTTTATTACTCATCATTCCAGCCTTGCAGATGAGTTCAAATGATTTTCAAGTTCACGTCATTGTTGCTATCCCACCTGCTTGGGCTTGGCTTGAGTGGTAGGCTGGCCAGAAAGTAAACAGCCTGGGTATAGGGCTAGCAGTAACAATTCATTATTTGATCACTTTAGTGCTGTGAATTATTGTCACTTTATAACATAATCTTATGGGATCGACTGTCGCACGGTCAGTATTCATTTCATCCTAGAGGCCACTGGCTAGTTTAAATCAAAGGGTGAAATGTACTTCGTCACCCTCTCTACATCTTTCCTACCAAGAAGACCATGGCCTTCCTTTCCCAGTGGATATCCTCCATTTCCTTCTTGTCTCCTTCATTGCTTTTCTTACCGTATTTCTTCGATTGTAAGACGCCAGTGATTGTAAGACGCACACTAATTTCAGTACCACCAACAGAAACCCCCCCTAAGACACACCCACAATTCTAAGACGCATCCCGTTTTTAGAGATGTTTATATGGGGAAAAAAAGTGCGTCTTAGAATTGAAGAAATACGGTATTTTGATTCCCAGTCACGCTGTAACATTTGGCCCTTGCTTCCTGTCTCCGGAACCTTTGAGAGGCTTCTCCCCACAGCTTTTCCCATCTCTTTGCCCAGCTTCTGTGGATTTGCTTAGTATGTTCTTGAAATCATCATTCTTTCTCTTTCCATTGTTCAGGCTGACAGTGCTGTTGCAGCGGGATGGGCAAACTTCAGGCTTCGAGGATTTTTAATTTTGGGGGTGGTGGTATTTTATTTATATCCCACCTTTACACACACACACAGAGAGAGAGAGAGAGAGAGAGAGAGAGCTGACAATAATAAGACTAAGATTAAACCAACACATTAAAATGATAATAAAAATAAAGAAATTAAAAGCGCAATTAAAAACACAAAAATAAAAGAATTAAACTGCACGGATCCAATTAAAACTTTTCAACAGCCATTATATGCCAAAGGCCGGCCTGCTTGAAAATGTGTTTGCCTGCCGGTGGATGGTTAACAGAGAGGGAGGCAATGTAGCTTCCTTTGGCAGGGAATTCCACAGTCTGGGAGCGGCCACCGAGAAGGCTGTTTCTCGTGTTCCCACCAAACTTGGCTTTGATGGTGGCAAGACTGAGAGAAAGGCCTCCTCTGAAGATCTTAAAGCCCAGCAGGTTTGCATGGAAGAATTTGGTTTTTTAATGTTTTGACTTCGTTTTTTAATTAGAACTCCGAAGTTTACCAACTGGAGCCATGGTCAGAACAGCTGCTAGGGATGGGGGCAGACATACAATCAAAACAACTGAACTTTGCCTTGGAGCACCTGCTCAGCCCAAGAATTTGGTTTTAGTATCTGAGCTGAGATCACAGACCTTTCATATAAAATATCGATGTCTGCTTTCCCGCAAGCCCTTTTCATTTCAGTAGCTTAATTTTGTGGTGGGTGGATTGTTGTTGTTATTGGGGCTGTTCAGACAACACACACACATGGGTCTGGAAACATGGGTTATTTTTTGAACTATGGGTTAGTGTTTTGTTTGAACCCAAGACAGTTTCCGCAGGATGGCTTGTTAACCATGCAGAGTGGCTTGTGAACCACCCCGAACAACCCAACAACCTAGGGGTTCTCAAGGTGGCTTGTTTAGGAAAAATAAGCCACACTGTGTGGCTAACAGTGGAAAATGTCCTGGGTTCAGACACACTAACCCACGATTCTCAAGGTGGCTTGTTCAGGAAAAATAAGCCACACTGTGTGGCTAACAGTGGAAAATGTCCTGGTTTCAGACACACTAACCAACGATTCAACGAACAACCCACGGCTCAACAACAACTTACACTTAGGCCGTAGCTAGACCTAAGGTTTATCCAAGGATCATCCTGGGTTCATCCCTGCCTGAGCACTGGATGCCCTGTGTGGCACTTCGATGAACAGGTTTGACCCCAGGACAATCCTGGGATAAACCTTAGGTCTAGCTACGGCCTCAGTCACTGAGTATAGGTTAGCACGTTGTGGAAACACGGTCATTGTTAAACAATTTAGCAGTCAGAAATCCTTACTTGACCTACTACAATTCATCCTGAGATTTACTAGTAGATCTTGGTCTTAATTCTGGCCACCCCTGGCTTAGACTGATATTACGACACCCCTGCGCACAAGAAGGAGGTATCTGCAAGTTTGAAAGAACAACCCCCCCAAAATCTACAGGAGCAAGAACTGCCCCCATCCCCAAACAACCCAATGAGAAGTGAGCATGTTCAATGGGTATGGAATTGCTAGCTCAATGTATGGGGGATGGACAGAAAAAGCAGGGAATGGAATAGTGTGTCTAAAGCTTCTTCTGGCTTAATTCATAGATTTCTATGCCTCACAGGGTAGGACAATAGCTGGCAAAGCTCCAGTTTGTTTTCAAAATGGAGGTGGGGAATAAGTTCTCTGTGTCCTGTCCCCCACCGGAGCCCTTTTGCTCTTTCGGGAAATGGGTCATTGGCTTTATTGCGGCTGACACTTGAGCCATGACATGATCAGGAATGAAATTAATTATTTTACTGGCAGCCACTGTGATTTCAAGGCTACACGCATAATGGCACGTTGAGGTGGGTGCAATTGCGTATGTAACAGCCTGCGAGGGTGACTGGAGGAAGAGACGAGTGTGAGCGTTTTCTCTCAAAGTTAGTTTAAATAAGAAGCTGAGGAATTGAGGGTGGGAGTCGTCGTCAACTCAGTCATCCATGGCTGTGTGTAAGGGAATGCCGGCCTTCCCAACCCAATGAACACAATCCGTCCGTAGCAATAGATGCATGTGCTCGATTCCTCTACGACGGCCGCACAAAAAGATCTGTAGAGCAGCACTCCTCAAGCTGGTGCCGTCTAGATGTGCTGAACTACAACTCCCAGCATCTGCAGCCAGCCATGACTGGGGGATGCTAGGAGTTGTAATCCAACACATCTGGAGGGCGCCAGCTTGGAAAAAAGGTGCTGTAGAGAGCAAGAAAACGTATTTGTGCGCATACATATAACACACAAGCCTTTGACAGGCAACAAATCAAATTGATAAAATACCGCATTTTAATTGTGTCATTCACAATTTCATGGCACCAATTGATCACTTTCAATCCTAGAAAATTCCGTGGACCATCTCACACTAGCGGAACATGGTATCTAGAACATGCAGGGTACCTGCAGTTGTATCTCATTATACATTTCAGGCTAATCTGTCTTGCACTTGTTAAAGCTGTTTTAGGCCTGGTTAGCTATCATGGCTCCTCACTAAAGAACTCTGGGAATTGAAGTTCTGTACAGAGATGTCAAATTTCCAGAAATTTTCAGAACATGGTGAAAAAAAAACAATTACCCCTTTTTTTTCTGGGGGAAAAAAAAATACAATTCTTCTTCGTGGTCTCTGTGCATCACACTATGGGCTCTGCGCGTGCGCCGAGCCTTCGTCTCGGAAAGGTTTTTGTAGCTGAGAAACGTTAGTTAGGCGGGAACCCCTCCCCCACCATCCAGTGCGCATGACTGCGCGTTCCCGCTGTTCCCTCAGTTCCTTTGCGACCGCCTTACCTAGCGCCTCGTCGAAAGGTTCCTCCTCGCTTGTTATAAGCATAAGTAGCTGAGCTTCTTCCCTTTTTTACTCTTCTTCCTCCTCTTCTTCTTTCTTCCTCTTATTCTTCATCTATATATAAAAAAATAATATTTTACTATTATTCTTACCTCCTCTTTTCTTTCTTGTATGGCCCTTAAGGCCCCTTTTCGTAAGTGCGTCCTCTGTGGCAGTAAGCTTCCTGCAGCGGACGGCCACTCCCTCTGCCTTCTTTGCCTGGGAGAAACTCATATTGTGGAAACCTGCCATCACTGCCAGGCATTTTCCAAACAAACGAGACGCCACAGATTTGATCGTCTCAAAGCTGAACTTTATAAACAGACTCTTCGCTGCGTAGAAAAACCTACTTCCAGAGCCACCATGTCCTCTCCTCCGGCTTCGATACCATCCGCCTCGACATCGACCGTCCCCTCGACACCGGCTCCACGCTCGGAACCATCGACCTCTCAGTCACTCACAGTGTCGACGGCGAAAAAGATTTCAAAGAAGGCTAAGAAGGCTAAGTCGCCTCCGGAAGCCCAACCTAAAATGAAAAAGAAAAAGACATCAGAGTCGCGAGGGTTGTCGGCAGCGCCACACCTACCGACTATACTAGAAAGTTCAAACCTGGCTAACCGCCCGATCATTGAACTTTTATCTATCCCATCCGAGGGTGAAATCAGAGACCTTCCATCTCCAACTCAACTACCTCGTCGGTCTCCCACTCCTCAGGATGCCACCGACGCTATTTCATTACCATATATACCTCCTGCTCAACCGGCTAACCCTTATAGGGAGACAGCAAGACCCCGTGAACCGGAGTCATCGCAAGCATGGCCTGAACCTTACCACCGTGATAGATACTCTTCACGGTCGACGTCAAGACATCACTCACCGGTACCTTACCGTGAGCATTACAGCCGCCACTATACATATCGCAGCTGATCTCGTTCCCCCCATGATTGGGATAGATAGTCCGACTATCGGTACTACCACTCTCACCGTGACTACTCTCCATGCTCTTCCAGAGATAGATACTCTTACTACGATAGACGAGACCCTCGACACCCTGCACAGGATCCACCACAGCAGGAAAGACGTCCCCCAGTTCCACCTCGCTCGACGTCACTTTTACCACTCCATCCACCTCAAACGGAGACCTATTTGCCTATCTTGCCAAGACAACCATCTCATACCTCTGCAGAGGGCTATGACTCAGAATCCTCCTTGACATCGACACCAGCTCCTTCTATGCCCTCGCCTGACGAACTCATTGGTACCAAAGACCGTGCATCCCCATCTGAAGAAATGGGATCCTTTACTGAGCAAATACTCCACATGGCTACAGCACTAGGAGTCGATGCTCAACAACATCAAGAACAAATTCAAGATCCGTTCTTTGACGCCGTTTTCACGGAGGCTTCAACACCGGTTGAAATTCCTTTTTTACTGTTACTGCTTCAATCGGTCAAACGGACTTCCCCCTCGCTAATGTCGCCACCTTCTCGCAAGTTAGAATTCATGTACAAGTTGCAACCTAAGGATGTCAATTTGTTGTTTGCCCATCCTAAGCCAAATTCTATCATTGTAGAGTCATCACACTCTAGATCCCAAAAGACTCACGCTTCCCTTGTTGATAAAGAGGGACGTCGATTGGACTTTATGGGACGTCGCTCCTATTCTGCCACCACTCTGGGTCTAAAAATCACCAATTACCAGGCACTTATGTCTCGGTACCAACTCTTTTTATGGGATAAAATTGGATCCCTTTGTGATTATTTACCTGACGACCAAAGAGAACTTGCACGAGCTTTCCAGTCCCCAGCATCCCGACTGTCAAAACTTCAAATTAACTTCACTCATCACCAAGCGGACTGCTACTCCAAATTAATGACTGGAGCCATAGCTCTTCGACGCCATGCCTGGCTTCGGTCAGCTACCCTCACTCCAGAAGCCCGCTCCCGCATTGAAGATCTCCCCTTCGATGGAGAGGGTCTTTCAGCGCCAAAACAGATGAACAACTAGACACAGTCCAGAAAGCTCGCAACACAGCAAAAAAGATGGGATTAACCCCACAGCAACAACAACAGCACCTCCAAAGACCTCACCGCTGGTTTCGCCAACACCAACCCTACACCCAAAGATACTCTTTTGACAAATTCACTAAACCCCAAGCATCACAACAACCCCAAAGAAAATCGGGCACCCCGGCATCGAAATTTCGACCCCAGAAGAAAACTGACGCCTTTGCCAAACGTTGTTTTTGATGCCATGCCGCAATCCCAATATCTCCTTTTTCTAAACCGTCTGCCACCTTTTTATCATGCCTGGGAAAACATCACCTCAGATTCCTGGGTTCTAGATATTATCTAACATGGCTACAGAATCGAATTCCATACCCTTCCCCCCCTCGCCACCGTACATCGCACTACTCCCTCAGAAACACTACTCCAAGAAACTCAAACCCTTCTGTACAAAGGTGCAATCGCGAGAGTCCCCGACGATCACTTCACCCAAGGATTTTTCTCTCGGTACTTCACGGTCCCAAAGAGAGACGGAGGCCTCAGACCCATATTGGACCTAATGGGAGTAAACGAATTTATCCAGCCCAAAAAATTCAAAATGACAACTCTACAATCAATCCTCCAACACTTAAAAAAAGATGTATGGTTCGCTGTCGTCGACCTAAAAGACGCATATTTCCACATATCGATCAACGAGTCCTACCGCCATTTCCTCCGTTTCGCCATAGGAAACGACACGTTCCAATTTTCTGTCCTTCCCTTCGGTCTCGCCACAGCCCCGAGGGTCTTCACAAACTGTATGGCCGTAGTTTGTGCCCATCTCCGTGCCCTGACAGTCGAGGTTTACCCATACCTCGACGATTGGCTCTTCGTATCAGACTCAAGATCCGACCTCCTCAGCAGCATCTCCCTTACCCTCGACACGCTTTCCCACCTCGGCCTCTGCATCAATCAGGAAAAATCTATTCTCCTACCTACTCAATCCATACAATTCATAGGAGCACACCTCACTAACAGCCAAAGCCTACCTCCCACGCGATCGAGCACTTCGGTTAGCACTCAAAGCGAAATCCCTAATATCAACTCCACGGACTTCTGCTCACAGAGTCCAGCGCCTACTAGGCTACATGGCCTCCACGGTCTCTGTTGTCGAATGGGCCAGATTCCGCAAGAGACCTCTTCAACTGTGGTTTCTACAACATTTTGACAAAGATCGCAATGCCAAACACCACTTCCTTTATCCACCTCCTCATGTGGCCTCATCCCTTCGCTGGTGGACAAAAATTCAGAATCTTTCCAGAGGAACTCCGTTTCAGCTCAAGCCCCCATCCCGAACTCTCACTACCGATGCCTCGGAAGCAGGCTGGGGAGCTCATTGTGGCCCTCTCCAAATTCAGGGCCACTGGTCACCTCAAGAGTCGAAGAACCATATCAACTTCCTCGAATTGGAAGCTGTCAGAAAGGCTCTAATCGCATTCGAGGTCGACCTGTCCCATCAACATGTACAAGTCCTCACAGACAACACCACGGTTCTCTGGCACATCAACAAGCAAGGCGGCACCCGATCGCCCAAGCTAGTCAACCTTACTCTTCAACTCCTGAACTGGACAATACCACGAGGCATTCGCCTCACAGCTATCCATATAGCAGGTTCAGACAACAATTTAGCGGACTCCCTGAGTCGACAAATACATCTCAATCACGAATGGCAACTCTCCAAGTCGGTCCTCACCTTCCTCTTCCAACTGTGGGGTCACCCCACAATCGACCTTTTTGCATCCTACAGCAACAAAGTATGCAAGAACTATTGCTCGAGGGCAGGCATTGGCACTGCATCCATGGGGGATGCATTCCTCTACACGTGGCACGGCGCCTTCTTCTACATCTTCCCGCCGTTCCCGCTGCTACACAAAGTAATAGCCAAAATAGTTCGCGATGCCACGGATTGCATTTTGATTGCTCCACGCTGGCCCAGGCAGATCTGGTACTCTCCTCTCCTTCGAGCAGCGAAAGGAGACTCACACCTCCTGCCACTACTCCCGTCTCTCCTGTCCTGTGACCAAGGAAGAGTACATCACCCAGACCTCCACACCCTGAACCTCACAGCATGGAGAATTCGCCCATAGCGGGCACTTCCACTACAGAGCCTTTTTCACCGCAGATAGAAAAAGTCCTTTTAGTATCAAGGAAGCTGTCAACTAGACAGTCATATTCTAGTAAATGGACTTATTTTTCCCAGTTCGCGACAGACAATTCCTTCCACCCAAGTAATTGCTCAATTCGGGATGTCCTTGCCTTTCTGCACCATCTCTACGACAAAGGATTAAAATACTCTTCTATCCGAGTATACCTGGCTGCCCTTTCCGCATATCGTGGAGTGATACACCACCTGACTTTGTTCTCCACTCCTATTATAAAGAAATTCATGCGTGGACTAAAGAATTTAGTCCCACCTTTCAAGCCTTTATCCCCACCTTGGAGTTTATCGGTAGTCCTCAACGCTCTCACCACTAAGCCATTTCAGCCTCTGGCCACTATTCCTCTCCATCTCCTGACATTGAAGACAGCCTTTCTGTTGGCAATCGCTTCGGGACGCCGAGCCAGTGAACTCTGCGCCCTCCGTATCGATCCTCCTTTCACCGTTTTCCACAAGGATAAGGTCGTCCTCAGACCGGACTTAACCTTCCTTCCTAAGGTAGTGTCCGAGTTTCACCTCAACCAACCCATTATACTGCCCTCCTTCTTCCCTTCTCCTTCCACTGGTCTGGAAAAAAGACTTCACTCCATCGATGTCCGCCACGGTCTTGCTTTTTACAAAGACAGGACACATCATTTTCGCAAATCTCAAAAACTCTTTATTTGTTACGGTGGAGCACAAAAAGGACAAGCTGTCTCCCCCAGAGACTTGCCCATTGGATAACTCACACTATTAAACTCTCTTACCAGTTCTCGAAGCTGGACCTACCCCAAGGAGTTAAAGCACACTCCACAAGGAGCTTATCCACATCGACAGCATTCGCCAAAGGAGTTCCGCTAGTCGATATCTGTAAAGCAGCCACCTGGTCTCGACCACTGACATTTGCCAAGCATTACAACGTTGACGTCCGATCTCGAAGTGGCTCTTCCTTCAGCAGGGCTGTCCTCTCTGCAGTTCTTCACTGACACCGACCCTCCTCCGGTAAGTGGTTAGCTTGGTACTCGCCCATAGTGTGATGCACAGAGACCACGAAGGAGAAATGCAAGTTGCTTACCTGTAAATGTAGTTCTTCGAGTGGTCATCTGTGCAGTCACACAACCCCCCCACCATCCCCACTTCGGTGTCATTTGATACCATTCCTTATTTTTCTCTCGGTACCGGTTTGACTACGGTCACAAAGGAACTGAGGGAACGGCGGGAACGCGCAGTCATGCGCTCTGGATGGTGGGGGAGGGGTTCCTGTCTAACTAACGTTTCTCAGCTACAAAAACCTTTACGAGACGAAGGCTCGGCGCACGCGCAGAGCCCATAGTGTGACTGCACAGATGACCACTCAAAGAACTACGGCTACAGGTAAGCAACTTGCATTTCTGGGAAAAATGGAAAAGTAAGCAATACATTTTTTTTAGCTTATTGTTGGTCTTGAATCTCCTGCCATTCAGTTCAGTTGGATGATCCTACTGGGCTCTAGTAGGATAAGTGTGGGAGGAAAAAAAAATCCACATTCTATATAATTTTGTCTGGATTGTAATGAAGGTCTGCTGTATAGTCCTAAGAATAGAGATTGTTGCAGGGCTGGGTCATTTCCGCAGTATATTATATATTGCAAATCCGAGCCTAATTCCTTGCTTGGTTGCCCATTTACATTAAAATGTATGTGTCATTTTTGGCCCACTGGGCTCCCAGAGTGTCGGACGATTGCTTTGAGATAAAAACAATGAACAACCCAAATAATAATAATAATTAATAACAATTATTAATAATAAAATAAGCAATTGTAAAAATAAAATGAGCACTATCAAATGAACTATACTGGAAGGACAGATCAACCTAAAATAAAGGCTTATCTAAAAAAGACAAAAATGGCAAAGTCTTATAACACCTTAAACCAAATTCAATTTCAGAGAACCTCTTGGGGGGCATATTTCAGTGATGGGATGGCTGGAGGCAAAAGGCGCTGGGTCCAAATAACAAAAATGCCAGCTTATTTTAGCTTAAAACGCTTTACAGCCAGTAATTTAGCCTTAGAAGAGGCATCTCAATCCTCTTAGGATAGGGAAAAAGACTCCACAAAAGTCAGGAGACCACCAAACGATTGAGGAATTGATCTATGGTCATCTGAGGAACCCTCAATTAGTAGTAGGGTTATGTGAGGATTGTTTAACCTTCAAATAACCCACACTAGTGAGGTTCGCACGACACCTGTGATTGTCCTGATCTGGGATTGCATATTCAAAATGGTGGCTGCATGCACTTGGCATGCGCCATGGCTTATCTTGAATTAAATAACCCATGATGAGACGGCCATATTGTACGAACTGGCCCAATATTTTCTCAGAGCTTTGGCAGGATGTGTGAATGTGTGTGTGAGAGTTGGCAACTTTTCACCTTGCTGCTGTATCTTTGCCTGTAACAATGGACTGATTATGCAGGACTTAGAAGGTGAAGCTTTTTACAGCACGGAGATAAACATGTTGCAGATCTGTTAACTGGCAATTGTTACAGAGCAAGACAATATTAAAAGTTCAGCTACAGGAGACTGAGCTACAAGCTGACAACCCTACAGTTGAAAACAACCCAAGGGAAAACCAAAGTAGTTAAGCCTTGATTGGAATAATGCATGCAGATGGTGCAGAAATGTTGAAGAAAGTAAACGTGACTGTTTAAAAAGTTAGTGCAAATGCAATTTAAAAACTCTGCAGAGCTGGGACCTAAAATGTGAGGACTTTTTTTTTTTTTTTTAGAAAAAGATGCCTAGGAATTTAAAACATTTTTTCCATCCTATGGATTGCTTAAGGCCATTTCCTTGGTGGTGGTTTACAAAATCCATGTAGCAATGATCGCAAAGTGTCCAAAGTCACTTATATTCTGTAAAGTCTGAAGAGTCAACGGCAAGTATGAAAGGATCCTGGGAGGTTTGTGAGGCACAGGTCTCCCAACGATAGGAAGATAAATATGCCTCTGGCTATTTGTTCTTGAAGCCTGATACATGTTTTTAAAAGGTAGTTAGTGGAATATCAGGGTCAGACTCAAATGAATCTAAGAAAAGGAGAAGGATCTAGGCCCAAGCTGTTTCTTTGGTGCAATTTAAAATCACCTCCCCAATAATATATAGTGGAACATACAGAGGGGCAGCTGCGGTGGTGTGTCACAGCAAAAATAACTGAGGCCTTAGCTAGACCTAATGTCCCGGGGTCGTCCCTGCCTGCTCCTGGGATATCCTGTGTGTCATTTACATGAACAGGGATGACCCCGGGACGATCCCGGAATAAACCTTAGGTCTAGCTAAGGCCTAAGTCTCTCTATGGAATCTTAAAGAATCTATTAGTCTAATGCCACAAGCCTTGTTGATGTTTTTAGTGGGGCATGCAGTGACTCCCACCATAGGAGGGGAACAAGCAGTCCGATGATTCTCAAACTGGGGTGCAGGACCTGCTTGGGAAGTTGGGGTACCTGGTGGGGCAATGTGACATTTTAGAGAGGGACAGCATTCTGAGACAGATGCAACTTTTGTCCATCCATCAGCCATGATTTGGGTGCGTCTTTCTGTCATAGATGATATGCAAAGTGGCTAACAAGAGTATTCGTAAAATCAACCATCATAACACAATGTAACAGGATTAAAAAACTAATTACACAACCATTCTAACAGAAGCAAAGAGAAACTATCATAGCAGTATGTAGGTAATTATCCCCAAGTGATCCTCTTGAAAAGGCATGCTTTGACTATTTGTCAGAAGGTTAATGGTGATGTAGGGCTTCTCTGCATGAAGCTAAAATCCTGCAACTTTACTGGGGCTTCTGCTTCCAGATTTCTTGCGGGATTATGGATCGCTGTGTTCCATGTCTTTTCTTTCTTTCTACGTAGGCTCTATATGTTTCATTATAAAGCCACTAGATGGCACTGTGTGACAAAGCGCCATTTCGTCAGTACACCGTAGATTAACCAGGGTTCATAGTGGGAGGAGGTAAAATGCTGCACTTTTGTCATAATGGAAAAACACACACAAAGGCTGCAAAGAGCAAGAGGTGGACTGGTTGCTGCTGCTGCAAACTCCCATAAGTGATCAACCATGAGTGCACGATAAATGCCTTGTGTGGAAACGGTTGTAGTGGAGCAGTGCTGGCACTTTTTTATTAGCAGGGATGCTGATGTCATCTCCCTCCGCCCCCATCCCATTTCACTCTGAGCTTTGTTGCAATCCTCACAGTAGCTGAGGGGAGGAATGAATTTTCTCAGCAACAATATATTGTTCCTTGTTTTAATGCCAACTATTTTGTGGTGGCATGGTCTAGAATGGGCTATTAGGACCCATTAGCTTTACGAAAGCCCCGAAGAGGAAAACTCCTTAAACTGGTTTGCTGATACCGATCAAGGCAGCTGCCTGCATTTGGAGTCTCCTTGGGAACATGGCTGTGGGGACTGTTATGAGGAGAGCCTGCACTTCAAAATTGATCACTATTGATCAGTTGATCACTATTCCACCATATGGAAAGGATAGGGCTGCTGTATCTTTAACAGTTGCATAGGAAAGGGAATTTCAGCAGGTGTCATTTGTATATATGGAGAACCTGGTGAAATTCCCTCTTCATCACAACAGTTAAAGGTGCAGGAGCTATACTAGAGTGACCAGATTTAAAAGAGGGCAGGGCACCTGCAGCTTTAACTGCTGTGATGAAGAGGAAATTTCCCCAGATTCCCCATATATACAAATGACACCTGCTGAAATTCCTTTTCAATGCAACTGTTAAAAACACAGGAGCCCTGTCTTCCTTTTCATATGGTCACCCTAATCACTACACTACTGACTAACAATGATGCAGCCAGGCACGCATCCTTAGAAAAGGGGATGGATGGGGGGATGGATGGGGGGAAACCGGAAGGCCTTGTTTTGGGTATTAGTTACCTGTCAAACATCAGATTGAGTATCTACAGAATATGCATGCATTAGTCATCCTTTATGCGCAAAACCACACATGATCAACTCTGCATTTTTAGCTGAGAACCAATGGGTTTTCTTGTTCTATTTATTATCACATTTATATCCTGCCTTTTTTTCCTTCTTGCAAGGAGCCCAAGGTGACTTACATGGTCTTCCTCTTCTCAATTTTATCCTCAGAACAACCTTGTGAGGTAGGTTAGGCTGAGAGTCAGTGACTAGTCTAAAATCACACAATAAACTTCATGGCTGACTAGGGAATAGAACCCAGGTCTCCTGGGTCCCAGTTCAACATCCTAACCACTACACCACACTGGTTTGTGCTCAGTTGGTGCTCTCAGATGAACCTTCTCCCACCCTCTCACAGCCCTGTTTGCAGGCCACAACTTTTGGGGACCTTTTACCCATTTTGGGTGGCGGGCATGCCAAGATTCACCCTTTATTCTTTACAATACAAGTAGGGGGTGGTTTCTGTTTTTCTTTTTAACTAAGGTGTTTGTGGCGGCCTGGATTGATGTTGAATCCAGGTCATTTGGGAGTTAAGAAAATTGCAGCCAGGCTGTTGAGAGTGGAGCTGTATTGCTGCTGCTGTGGCTGCCACACCTGGCAGAATAAAGTGACAAAAATAGAAGCTGCTACTTTTGCCACCACTGCTAAAAGATAAAAGGCCTCGATGTTCAGCACCTTCCTTTGAAAAGCAGCAAATTTCCTACATGCATACCATGTGGGGGGCTAAATTTGTTCCCCTCTCTTCCGAGAATCATCTGAATGATACGTTTCTCAGCCTACTGGTGGTAATGTCTTGAGAATTGCCACAGCTAATGGCGTGGGCGATCCTCGCACCATTACTCCACAGAAGGCTGAGAAACACGGTCATGTTCTGAATACCAGGGATAGGGAACTGTTGGCCTTCCAGAGGTTGGGCTCCAAATTTCATCAGGCCTCAGCATTAGCCTTGTTGTTGGGGCCTGATGGGAGTCCAACAACGTTGGGAGGGCCACAGGTTTCCCGTGCCTGTTGTGTACTAACAGGGAAATAATTATCTTTAGTGCTGGTGCTTAGATAGCCAAAACAGCGCTGTCCATGCACCACAGGGAGGCATCAGCAGCTCCGAGGGGACCCTAAGGTCTTTTGCAACCCTAAGGCT
This sequence comes from Elgaria multicarinata webbii, assembly GCF_023053635.1. Lineage (NCBI taxonomy): Eukaryota > Metazoa > Chordata > Lepidosauria > Squamata > Anguidae > Elgaria > Elgaria multicarinata. Next base: position 13,380,654 of record NC_086181.1, read on the forward strand.
TGCCAAAGCACCAAAATCTTTTTTTGGGGGGGGAGTTAAAGGATTGATACCCACCCCTTCAAACAGTCCAATGTGGATTGCACATGCTCATTGGCCATGGGATGCTGGCTAACTCTTTGGAGGTGGGTGGCATGGAATATTCTGAAAGAAAGCATGGCTGGCTAGAACACTGAACAGGACTGCACCATATTGCAACATTTTGTTGCATAGCCTGCTTGGTCTGTAATAAAATCTACCTTCCTTGAAAGGCAGAAAGAATAGATGGAAACTTCACTTCCTGGGCTGATACAGAATAATATTAAAGCTCCCTCTCCCCTGCCCCCCAGCCAAGAGGGTCCAGAGAGGACCCGAAAGCCATTCTCTTAGCAGCTGCCTGTCTTTGCTTTCGGAGGCTTGCCTCACACTTTTGAGAAACTTGGCTTTATTCACAGGGGGAACGAGAATAAAAGAGAGAGATCACAGTGTTCAGTGCCATGGATTGGATTTGCAGCCCGGCACGTGCCCACTTTTCAGCTGCAGCTGGCTTCTCCCAGAGCTCTGCCAAGTCTGGGCAGCTCTGTGGCTTCCTGTGGGATTGCAACATTCAATGCCGTGACACACCGGGTTGTACGCTGCCACCCTGCTTTCCAAAACACTGCCCCTCATGCCTGGGAGGAGCACCCTATAAAACCTGGCAAGGCTATTTACTGCACTAGGCTTGTCGTAGCTCTTGCTTCTTCTAACATGCGATGGCCTCCAGTAAAACTCATTTGGCAGCTGGTTGTTCCGATTCTTTCTCATTAACGCCGATCGCAGCTGACTCATTGCTTCTGTGTGTGTCCGCCTCCTGTTTGCAGTTACCAACTGCTTTCCTTTCGTGTTAAAATTGATCTGTGTTCACATGATACACTTTAGGGCTGGGGTGGGCAGATGTCAAGCTTGTCAGATCTTCTTTGGCACACACCCACACACACCCAGAAGCCCAAGATCCAGCGGTCTGAGCCAGGTGTGAAAGACATACATGTAGAATTTTTAAAAATAAAAACAGGGTACCTCTGAGCACTTTCTGAGCCTAGGAATATGTTTTCAATAACAAAACTGAACTGAGCTCACAGTCTTTTCACCCAAAAGTTCACTCCTGTTTACTCCAAGCTTTCTTTATATCTGCAGCCTAATTTAGGTTAAAAATATGATTTTGTGGTTGCTATTGTGAAACAATCAGGAGCCAGGAAGACTCACAGATCTGCTGGAAATCACCTGAAAATCCACCATTAGATCCAGATCTGCCTCATGCTAGGGGTGGCCGTTGGTGGGAAATCCAGTTCTTTTTTGGCTCAATGGAATTCCGTGATGTTTATGACTTGAGTTGTGTCTGCGAATTGACTTGCAGAACTCTGGGAATTTTTTTATTCATTTTTGTGTGTGTGTGGGGGGAGAGATTCTGCAATCTGCTTAAATTACTGAGCAATTTGCATAAATTACCCCCAGGTGTGTGCAAATTACAGCCACAAAATTTGCACAAATTCAGATGTAATTTGTGCAAATTGCTCAGAAATTTGCACAAATTGCAGAAACTTCTCCCCCGTAATTTGCAAAATTCCTGGAAAATCCACAAACTGGCAAAATTAGCTGCAGATTCAGTTGGGCGCTGCAGTAGAAACTGAAACGAAGTCTGGGGGAGCCGAGCCTAGGAAAACTTGTTGAACTCCCACCTACCCACCCCAAACAGATTTCTCCAACATTCCTACCTTTAGGACCTGGGACCCCTGAATGAATGGAATGGGGAGACTGACTTCTTCACAATGTATTGACATTCTCTCACATTCAGTGATAAGTTTCTTTTAAAGACCTATTGACTGAATGAAGGCGGGCAAAGAAGGGGAGGATTGGGGAAAGGGAAGGTCACTGAAGTTATTGTTTAAGATGATACATGTTTTTCAGTGTGTAGGGGACTCTAGGGCTTCATCTTGTCTTCTATGTGATCTACATAAAACAGCTGGGTGAGGTTGTCTGGAGATTTGGGCTGAGGTATCATCAGTATGATGATAATATTCAGCTCTCTCCATTTTCCATCTGATCTCAGTTCCACTCATTCCCTCACCATTATTATGCTGGCTAGGGCTTATGGGAGTTGTAGGTCAGAACCAATTGATTGCCTCTGCTTCACTGTTAGCCGCCTTGGGTGGTTTTTTTTATGGGAAGGCAGGGTAGAAATAGGTCAAATCAATAAATAGCCGTCTGCTCAAGTAACTTTTGTGTGTATGTTTATACCAAACATCAGCTCTGAGCCTCTTGAAAGACCTCACGAAAGGCTGTGCAAATTATAGGTTAAATGTCTAGATCAAGGAGCCGTGTCTAGGGTGCAGTTCTATCTGGATGTCCATCAGCCTCCGAGTTTGGAAGCTGACGGGCGACTTATACATGGTAGGAGGAGTGCGGAGGTGATGGTTGTCTCTGCATTTCCCCCACTCTACATTTTAGCTAGATGGGTGATTTTTTTCACCCATCGAGCTGAGGCATCTGGGAATGGGAGGGAAGGAGGCTTGAGGGGGGACACAGAGGATTGTTGGAAGACCGATGCCCCGTTCTCCTCCCTCCCTTCCCACAGTGCTGCCCTCTTTCCCTCCTGTGTGAGCTCATGTTTGTGAGCTCATGTTTGTGTATCTCTGCGCCAGTTCCAAGAGGGAGGGGGCGGAGAGCTCATACTCCTGGATCCAAACTATCCTATGACCACACACACACACACAGACACTGTCTAGGGGCCATAGGATTTTTCTCCCTGAAATGTAATAAATAAATACTTATTTTGGCTAGAACCCGGATCTCCCGACTCCCAGTCCGACACTTTAGCCACTACACCACACTGGCTCCCAAAGGCAGTAGGTCTTCCTTGGTCACTGTGGTGGAGGATGAATAAGTGGAGCAGCGTTAGGAACAAGCATGCCATCTCCTCATTCTTTTTCTTATTACTGGCAGCAGTAACAAGGAAACCGTGATCGGTATCAGGGTTGCTGGCAGGGTGGAGAAGTTTAAGCCTCTCTGCTTCTCCAGCAATCTTCATATGGATAGCTGTTTCCTTGCTGCTGTTATCAGCAGTAAGGAAACATTAGCCTGCATCAGGATCACTGGGAGGAGGAGGGGGAGTTTAAAGCTGTCCCCTTTCTCATGGAGATCCTAGGACCTTGCAAGTGGACCTATGAGATTTTGGAATAGAAACATATATTCAATCAAGAGTGGTTGCTTTGTAGGCTTTGATGAACATATCCATTTGAACTCTCTTTGGGTTTGAACTCTCTTTCTGTGAGTGCGAGAAGAGAAGGCTGAGGAGAGACATGATAGGACTGTTGAAATACTTGAAAGGTTGTCACATAGAGGAGGGCCAGGATCTCTTCTCGATCATCTCAGAGTGCAGGACACGGAATAATGGGCTCAAGTTACAGGAAGCCAGATTCTAGCTGGACGTTAGAAAAAACTTCCTGACTGTTAGAGTAGTACGACAATGGAACCCATGATCTAGGGAGGTCGTGGGCTCTCCCACACTAGAGGCCTTCAAGAGGCAGCTGGACAGCCACCTGTCAGGGATGCTGCATTGCGGATTCCTGCATTGATCAGGGGGTTGGACTCGATGGCCTTATAGGCCCCTTCCAACTCTACTATTCTGGGATTCTGGCCTTTGTCTGGTAGTTTCATTAAAAGCCTTGTACCTCCAGCCATGCGGATCAGAGCTCTGGATCCTGTTATGTCTATGGTAATACAAAAAGAGATGCTTATGAAAGTGTGCAGTATTCACTTTCCCCTTCCTTAGGATAAGCGCAGTCAACCCTCTTGCATCAGGCATTAGATATTTCTTGATCTGCCTTGCTCTGTGTTCCCCATATGTAGCCCATGTTACTCACTAGGTCAACCAACCTGGTGCCTTCCAGATGTTTTGGATTGCAAATCCCATCATTCCCCCTCAACATGACCAGCAATGATAGGAATTGCAGTTTGAGACACCTGCAGGGCACTATGTTGGGGAAAGTTGCAGTAGGCGATAGGGCTGCCCCTTTCTTTCTCTAGGACAAAGGATTTCTGAGATGGCTGGGTTGCTAGATTGTTGGGGAATCCTCCCGATCATTGCTCATTGGTGCATGTTAATGCCTTTTCAGTGCATGCAACATGCAAAATACCCCTTCACTACATCTGGTATCGAAAATAGTGATGATTATTTATCTAACTTCCCATGGCAACGTGTTGGCTTCAAAGATGGGGCTAGCTCACGTTTCAGAGCTGACCAGTATAGATGAATTTGGGAAAGAATTTCCGCAGATCAAATTAACCGTTAACCTAGACCCCATTTTTTAAATTCGATTTGTTGCAGTTTACAATATGCTCAAGTATTATCCATTCTCCCTCAGTCTGGCCTCGTGTTTCTTCTTCAATCGTGATCATGTTCTCTTGCTTTCCTTCCCGTCTCTCTACACCTCCATATCAGTCGTTCCGTACCGAATGTTTGTATTGAACCTCCTTTCGTGGTAGTGCCATTGAAGAATAAAATCCTACAATACAATGAATATTCTAGGTTCCAAGTCTTAGATTCTAAGATTTCCCCCTACAACTAATAACTTCTCAAATTAATATCCCAAACAACTGCTACAATAAGGAACAAGAGTTTAGGCTTCACTATTTGTTATAATGTGTCATTCTCTGCTTGACCATTTTTTGCCACCCCCATCTCCCTCCAGTATTTATTATGTCTTGCTTTCATAAATACTGGGAAGGGAATGTCACACTGGTGGAGCACCTGCTTTGAATGCAGAAGGTCTTGAGTTTGATTCCTGGTATCTCCTGGTAGGGCTGGAAACCCCTGCCTGAAACGTTGTCAATAATCCTGGGCTAGATGGACCAGTGGTCTAACTTCATAGAAGTTCCTGTGTTTACTAACTGCATTATGAAGCTTTGGGCAATGATTTTATATTCTCCCTTGCCACTAGATCTCGAAATGTGAACATTTTATAAAGAAAGCAAAAGGCACATGCTGTGTGTGCTTTACTTGGACATTGGGCTCATCTACACCAAGCAGGATATTCCACTATGAAAGTGGTATGAAAGCAGTATATAAAAGGCAGGAGCCACACGACTGCTTTATAGCGGCATTGAAGTGCGCTGCAGGATCTACACTACTGCTTTATCATGGTACTGAAGTGCACTGACAATTGTTGGGGCCCAGGACACATCTACACCAAGCAGGATATATCTCTATGAAACTGGTATGATAGCGGTATATGGTATGTGTCATGAGCCCCAACAGTTGTCAGTGCACCTCAATACCGCTATAAAGCAGTAGTGTGGCTCCTGCCTTTTATGTATAGCTTTCATACTGCTTTCATAGTGAAATATCCTGCTTGGTGTAGATGAGCCCACAGTTTCCTTTAAAGCACAGCTAGAGTGCTTATGTATAATGGGAGAACATATACAACCAGTTTGGGGCTAGGAGATGGGACATGAAAAGGAAGTGCGGGGGGGGGGGCTTTGTAACCTTGGAATGGGATCGCTTCAAAACAAAGAGAGGCCTCCAGTTGCCATTATCTTCATTTCCACTGTAGGCTCTAGAACACACACGTTGCTCAGACCTTGCCTCTGCCTTGTATTCAGTCTTTTGGGACGGTTCCTTATGACCAGCCACACCTCCCAAGGCAGCCATTTTGTGGCAGTTTCTCAAATTGACAAATGTGCCCACAGACCCCCGAAGGTTGCCTCCCTCTGATCTCAACCATCCTTCCTCAGCTTGGGCTACAACTCTCATCAGCCCCAGCTACCATGACCAATGCTGGTGGGAGTTGTAGTCCCAAACATCTGGAGGGCACCAAGTTCAGGAAAACTGATCTAAACCGACCAATATTTTTAGTGGTCAATCTTGAAGAGTGTGAGCAGGCCCCATCCCCAGCGTCTATACCAGCCTTCCCCCAATGTGGTACCCTCCAGGTGTTTGGGACTATAGCTTCCATCAGCTTCAGCCAGTATGGCTAATGAGGGCACCAGATTGGGGAAGCTTGGCCTGAAAATACTATGGAAGGGTAGCAACACGTGTGACCTGTAACAAAATGTTGCAGTGTACCCTCATCCCCCTAACATGAATGCCCCTGTTTACAGTGCCAGCCATGCTCTCCTCCAGGATAATTGACTGGGTTCACACAACGTACTAACCCACACTCAGTGGTGACTGAGGGTTGTTGTTGAACCATGGGTTGTTTGTTGAACTGTAGGTTGGTGTGTTGTCTGCACCCAGGACATTTTCTCAAACAAGATAACCCATCGTTTGTTGTTGGGTAGTTCAGGGAGGTTAACAAGCTACACTGCATGGTTAGCAAGCCACCCTGTGAAAAATGGCCTGGGTTCAGGCAGCACACTAACTTGGATCAATAGATAAGCCATTAGGGTGACCATATGAAAAGGAGGACAGGGCTCCTGTATCTTTAACAGTTGCATAGAAAAGGGAATTTCAGCAGGTGTCATTTGTATATATGGAGAACCTGGTGAGATCTCCTCTTCATCACAACAGTTAAAGCTGCAGGAGCTATACTAGAGTGACCAGATTTAAAAGAGGGCAAGGCACCTGCAGCTTTAACTGTTGTGATGAAGAGGAAATGTCACCAGGTTCTCGATATATACAAATGACACCTGCTGAAATTCCCTTTTCAATACAACTGTTAAAGATACAGGAGCCCTGTCCTCCTTTTCATATGGTCACCGTAGATAAGCCATGGTTAACAACAACCCACACTCAACCACTGTGGGTGGGTTAGCATGTTGTGTGAACAGCCCCATTGTAAGCTGTAAGAGGTTCAAGCAGGGCAACTAACCCTCTCCCCCTTTGAGTTTCAATGTTTCTTTTCCAACTGAGACCCAGCATTTTGTGAGTATTGGAGACCAATGAATGTGGTTGATCCCTTGACGTATGGGCACTGTTAGGGTGACCATATGAAAAGGAGGACAGGGCTCCTGTATCTTTAACAGTTGCATAGAAAAGGGAATTTCAGCAGGTGTCATTTGTATATATGGAGAACCTGGTGAGATCTCCTCTTCATCACAACAGTTAAAGCTGCAGGAGCTATACTAGAGTGACCAGATTTAAAAGAGGGCAAGGCACCTGCAGCTTTAACTGTTGTGATGAAGAGGAAATGTCACCAGGTTCTCCATATATACAAATGACACCTGCTGAAATTCCCTTTTCAATACAACTGTTAAAGATACAGGAGCCCTGTCCTCCTTTTCATATGGTCACCGTAGGCACTGTTGGGCAGAGGGGTTTCCCTTGCAGCCTCAGTGACAGCAGTGGAATTGAGGTTCCTGTTGGTTTGGGTCTGGAGACTTGAGGAAGAGGGCTAGGTTGCCTCCTTCTGAGTTAACAACAACTATTTTCTGTGTGCATACATTTGGAGCGGCCTGGGGAGCAGGGGAGGGGGGCAAGACCAACCTTTGAGGGATCACAGGATTTCAACAAAGTTGGTCACTCCTCACCTCTTTCCTTGCTGCACCCCTAATGTCCCGTTTTTTCCACTCATGCTGCTACAACACACTGCTTTAATGTTACACCAGCCTAACACTGTCGTAACTTGGAGTTATGCCATCATAAGGCATTCAGTTGCAATCCTATCCTCTGTCCAGCTGGTATAACTGGAAGATAAGTTTGCACCGTGTGTGCGGGGCTGGCGGGGGTGGGAGGAGACGGAAGGAGAAACTAATTTTGTGGCACTCAGTAGGAACAGGGTGGCTGAGCAGTCAGGAGCCAGAGGCTGGCATGGAAGAAGATTTTTGTGTATAGTGGAAGGCCAGAGAGTTGGCTTCGAACTGCTAAATTCAGGCTGCCAGATGAACGACTTCTTCCTCTCCAATCATGTCGCTTTGAGATGTCTACTTCAGTTCCTTTTTCCTGACCTTACATCTTCTCCAACCCCCCCAACAACCCCGTTTCCCTTGCTTCTCTCCCTCCTGCTTTATGGGAGCCCTTTGCCAACTCTGATGTCTGGCAAAATACACATCCTCCTGCCTTTCTCACCCTGGGGTAGTGCCAGCGCTGTGCGAAATTCCCCGTTAAGCGCGACGATCGCGTCCCCTTTGCTGCAGCTGGAATGCCGCCTTCATGGGTTGGTTTTTATTTTATTCCATTTTTCTTTCCTGCATTATCATCCGGTTAGATCTGACAGATGAGAATCTCACTCCTGTATATTTGAGAGTAAAGCAAAACTCTGTGTGTGTGTGTGTGTGTGTGTGTGTGTGTGTGTGTGTGTGAAAGAGAGCGAGGGGGAGAGACGGAAAGAGAGATTGATGTGGCCACTTGTTCATGATTATTCCTCTTGGAGGCATTCAGTGGCAGATAAGTGAATGGTTCTTATTTTAGTCTTCTCAATTTCCTTTGCACAAAAGAGAGACGGCAGAAACCGCGTCTCGAGCTTGTTTCGCAGAGTTCTTTTCCCCGCAGCTCGGCGTTCTCTGCACCGAAGCATCCCGATATAACAAATAGCAGAGAACTCACTCCAATCCCTAGACGGGACTTTTAGGACGCTCGTAGGGTTGTGTGTGTTTGTGAGTGAAAATAGCTGAAGAGACGAGCCTGGAATGGTTCAATGTAGGTTTGGCACGTGCAGCTGGCAAGATGCCTCGAAGAAAGCCTGCCCAGCGCATATGTTAGACCTGTCTCTGAACTGTTTTTGGCATCCAAGCTTCGTGCTTTTTTTCCTACCGGCTTCTCGCCACATATCGTGAAGAGATGGGATGTTGGAATCCCGCTCAGTGTGCAAAAATCACCAGGCTGAAAGGGACTGCAGGGCCGAAGAAACTCAGGGCTAAACTATGGTGTACATTTTAATGATATAAATAGCAGCCAAGTGAGAAGCCAGGCACCCTCCATATATAAGAACATAAGAAGAACCCTGCTGGATCAGACCGAGGGTCCATCTAGTCCAGCACTCTGTTCACACAGTGTCCAAACAGCTGTTGGCCAGAGAATCACAAGTAGAACATGGTTCAACAGCACCCTCTCACCCATGTCCCCCAGCAACTTGTGTATATAGGCTTATTGCCTCTGATACTGGGGGTTGCACTTAGCCATCAGGATTAGTAGCCATTGATAGATGGTAGCCAATCTGTCTTGCTTGCTTTCTGCAACTTTTCCAGATTTTTGAAGCACACGATCATTTTGTCCGGTTTCTCCGTCAGTTTGTCAATTTGGGGGTTAGTAGACGTCTCCCAAATTTGTGTTTTTTGTTCGCGTTTCTCCCAACATGTGCAGTTTTCGCTAATGTGTGCATTTTGGGGTTGGAGAACTGCATCACAAAATTTGGAGATATGCAAAACCTAAAGGTTAACTGCTTTCCAGTTCTATTAATTTGGGAGGTGTGAATTGGGTCCTCTCGTTTCAAAATGTGAAGCAGATAAATTTCTCTCTCATTTCTCTTTGGGGGAGGAAGTTAACTCTTTCTCTCGCAGGGTCCCACCAAAGCTGCTATTTTTATTTAAGGGGAAGCTTTGCTTTTGGCACCAGTGGCAGCTTCTCTTGAAATGGGACCTTGGCAGGGAGAGAAAGAGTTAACCCACATCCCATCTGACCCTGAGATTGCCCTGCAACTGCTATTCAGATAGCTTTAAAAAAACACTTGCACATTTGCATTGCAAAATATGTTGTGCAATTAACAGCACAACTAGCTTGGCCCTCAGTGATACCAGTCCAATTGAGATCAAAGGTATGAATGCCACATACTGTGGAATTCTCTCTTTGCACCCCACTGCCCCATTCACCCCTATAGATTCAATTGAAGGCTAGGAGTGGGACATTCTTTTCCCATTCCTGATAAACTGCATTATCATAAATGCATTTTCAAATAATGGGGTGGGTATCGTGTAACACATGGTGCACTTTTTCCTGTTACCGCATCTGATATCAGAGCATGAAGAAGTATTCTACGTGTCAAATAGATATATGCGTAGGATGTGATCCTATCAACACATATGCCAACAACTGGTAGACATATGCCATCTACAAGAGATTAGATTTCTGTTTTTTTGTATCATTAATTGATCAGGAAAAAAGAATGTCTCTGATTTGTGCTCACTATTGCTAATGTGAATCGGAACCTCTGGCTTTAACCACAAGTTTGTATCGAAAGGATAGGAAATTTACCTTTTAACTATTCTGATTGTGAATAGAGTACAGTGTTTAGTGTATACTGAGGAATGACATGGAAGTGAACTTCAATATGTGTCAGTTGTACAAAATATTTTCTGTACCTATGAGGGATGTGCATCAGATTGGGATGAAGGCTGAGTAGAATTGGGATGTTTTGGGCCCGTTCTGGGCTCCCCTCTGAAGCCAACACAACCAAAGCTGCTCCAGAACAAGGCTTTTTTTTTTAGCAAGGCGTGTTTGGGAGATGCCCAGACTTTATGTCTCCTGTAAATAGTGTCTTTTGTTTTCATGTCTCTAAACACTGGGTATGGTAGAGTGACTGACAGGTTCACCTACTAATCCTAGGGCGTGTTTAACCGGGGGGGGGGGGGGGGGGGCTTCAACCACTGTGCTTTGTGGGAGGGCAAGGACAGAATTGTGAGATTGCTATTTTTCCACAGCACCAAAATTATTGGTAGTCCCTGTAAAAATATTATATATATATATATATATATATATATATATATATATATATATATATAAATATAGCACGAAACCCCCTGTACCTATTTTTCTGACATTTGGTGGCACAATGCTCTTCCTTAAGAGGGTACTGTGTAAATATCATCCAGTTCTGACAAACCAAAAACATAAAGGCCTTTAAAAACAACCCATAATAGTCAGTGGGAAGCATAAAGCGTTGGATGTCTAAATCTTGATTCGAGTTTAAAGCAGATGGACTTTGAATTGGTTTGAGCCGAATCAGGCCATTTTTCGAAGTGCTGAATCTGGGTCTGCATTGCAGGTGGGTATTGGTGCACACCTCTAGTATGTATTAAGAAGGTACAGTTTAAGATCGCAAGCAAGGAACTTAAGCTGTCTATTTGTGTAGTATGGTCTATACCAACCTTCCCCAACCTGGTGCCCTCCAGATGTGTTGCAACTGCAACTCCCATAATTTGCAGCCAGCATTGGCCATACCGGCTGGAAATTATGGAAGTTGCACATCCTCTACATCTGGAGGACGCCAGGTGGGGCAAGCCTAGTCTACATCATCCTTCCCCAACATGGCACCCTCCAGATGATTTGGATTATAACTCTCATCAGCCCCAGCCTGCAGGGCTGATGGACAGGTATGATGGGTGTTATAGTCCAAAATGTCTGAAAGGCTACATCGGCTGGCAATAGCTCTCCAGGGTTTCAGAGAACGGTTCAGACGACATGTTAAGCTTTTCGGTTTCTGATTACTTTAGCCGCTCCTGCTAGCCGGAGGAGCTAAGTGGGAGCCACCGGGCTCATCCACCAACATACAGCTTGTTCACGGTAAACTAGGATTCTCTGGAATTCTGGCTTACTGTTGTGTGTAAATGTGGCCACTGTCTTTAGTTTCTATGTTTCATTTCCCTTTGACATCACTGTTTACAACCCCCCTGAACCTATAACTAAAGATAACAGTTTCTGCATCTGATGAAGTGGACTTTAGTCCTTGAAAAGTTATCCCATAATAAATTTGTTAATCCTTACGGTGCTACAAGACCCTTTGTTGCTTTCACTGTTTTGTGACTTTTTGGGTGGTCCTTTCCCAAATGTGGATTTTGGCAGGTTTTTTAACAGACCAATGTAGCTACCCTGGCTTTTATGTGCCTAAATTAAATGCTGGCCTTGTAACAGGTGTGTTACAGGAATAAGAACCTTCTAGTTTTCTCAGTTGTGTCATGCTGCTAGCATTATTGAGGTATTAAAATCTCATGCCTTCTGGTTTGGTACAGAACTATCCCATTGATATTTAGTTGATGGAGAAAGAGGGCATCAAAGTTGCTGTTGGCCATTTGTGGGATGCTTTTTCAGTTGGTATCATATTAGGCTGGATCCAGACTAACAGTGCATGCCCATATGTGTATAGCTCAATGGCTCTTGCTCTCAGGTAAGTGTGCATGGGATTGCAGCCTTAGTTGCACAGACCCCGTTGAAATCAAAGTGAAAGGATTGCCATTTATTTTTATTTATTTATTTGAGTTGTACCCTGCCTTTCTAACAAGAAAAATGGTACTCGAAGTGGCTTGCATTCAGAAATAATGAGACCCAAGAGCAACTAACGGTGCAGTATTATACATATTGACAAAGAAGTAAGCACTATTGAACTCAATGGGGCTTACTTCTGAGTGGCTTAGTTTGGATCCAAAGGGGTAAAATTTGAGGAGATTTTAGCTTCATAGCCCATCATAACATGAAAAAAATGGACAATACATGAGGAAATTCCTGTTCCCGGCCCCACAGTAATTAGAAATGGGGCAATACGTTTGGTCATTGAGAATGTCAGTATCTCATAATAGGAAAAATGGACCGTGTTGGAGGAGAATGTTCTTGTAGCTGTGGGAAAAGAGACAGCATGGGAGGTAATTGTTCAGTCCATGTCCTAGAATTATGGGGGAAAGGGTCCATATGTGAGGGGACACCTGCCATTATCTCAGAATGATAGGAAAGGGTGCAAGATTTGTGGATGGCATGTTTTGGGGTCAGTATTAGGGCGACCATATGAAAAGGAGGACAGGGCTCCTGTATCTTTAACAGTTGCATAGAAAAGGAAATTTCAGCAGGTGTCATTTGTATATATGGGGAACCTGGTGAAATTTCCTCTTCATCCCAACAGTTAAAGCTTCTGAAACAGAAGGTGCCCCAACATTCTCAGTGGAAGAGAGTTGGAACTCTGTTGAAATAGAGTGGTTGTCAGCATATTGCACCCATTTCTTTGGGTTACTAAAATTAATTAGTGTGTCAACAGTTTTCAATATCTTGGTTCTTTCCCTTACAATTAAACAATGTAAGGGAAATATGTACTATTGTCATTAGATTTGTGCAAGTATTCCAATACAAATTTCTATATAATACAACATTTAAATCATATTAAATGTGCTTTAATTTCCTCCCTCAAATATTTCAGGTCCAATAACTGTGGTTTTGGGAACAAAAAAATTAACACAGGGTATAATAAATATGCTAAATTAGGACTCTTAGGATGTCAGAACATTTTCTAATGCAAATGACTCTATGCAACTTAACTTAACTTAATTTGTACAGGATTTTTTTTCCAGAAATGTTTCCAATTCAAAATTTCCCAGAAAACCCCACATCACTGCCCCATCTCTTTCCTCTTAAAACATGGGGGATGGATCTTAATAAGTGTCTATCTTCTGAGTCTCTCTCCTTATACCTTTTCCTCTTGGCACCATAAAGCCTGGTAAAGTTAAGACTGGCATTCTAGGCTGTTAGTTTCCAAAGGGGGTTGCATATTTTGTAACCCCAACACAGCAACTTTTTTGAGGACCTCAAAAGATGGCTTGGGACCGCAATACCTGATGGAACGCCTCTCCCAACATGAACCTACCTGTACACTGCGCTCAACATCTAAGGTCCTCCTCTGAGTGCCTACTCCGAGGGAAGCTCGGAGGATGGCAACAAGGGAGAGGGCCTTTTCAGTGGTTGCCCCCTGACTGTGGAATTATCTCCCTGATGAGGCTTGCCTGACACCAACATTGTTATCTTTTTGGCGCCAGGTCAAGACTTTTCTCTTCTCCCAGGCATTTTAACATCATTTAACAACATTAAGTTTGTTTTTAATGGACCCCAGAATTGTTGTTTTTAAATGTTGTTTTTATACTGTTTTTGATGGTTTTTAAATTTTGTATACTTTTAATGTTTACCATTTTTAATTGTTGTAAACTGCCCAGAGAGCTTCGGCTGTGGGGCGGTATATAAATGTAATAAAATAAATAAACAAACAAATAAATAAATAAATATAAAATAAATAATAACCCCCAGGATCTTCTGCTACTACAGTTTAGGTCAGGGCTAGAGATATCCCAACTTCTGATTACCTGGATCACCCCAGTCCTGCAAAAAATAGTTTTCAAATATGGATCTGCTGTAACCATCTGATTCAGAGAAGCCTGCTTTACAGGGAACAACAGGCCATATTCAGCAGCTGGGGAAAGCCACGCAATTCTGAAGGCTTCTCTTTATACCAGCCTGGTAAAGAAGCCCATAACAGTTGCTAGCCTGAAAAGAAAAAGCTCACTAGCCTGCTGGGGCTGTCAGAGAGCTGAATTTCTATGCTGGGCATGGAATAGGGTGACCATATGAAAAGGAGGACAGCGCTCCTGTATCTTTGAAAGGGGCATTTCAGCAAGTGTCATTTGTTTGCATGTAGCACCTGGGGAAATTCCCACTTCATCATCACAGTTAAACCTGCAGGAGTCCTGCCCTCTTTTGTATCTGGTAACTCTAGTATGGCTCCTGCAGCTTTAACTGTTGTGATGAAGAGGGAATTTCACCAGGTGCTGCATGCGTACAAATGATACCTGCGGAAATTCCCTTTTCTATGCAAGTGTTAAAGATACAGGAGCCATATGGTCACCCTAGACATGAAGGCATCCCACCTTTCATTTGGATTCTATGCAGGGTGCAGAAGATAGACGGAACACCCCACCCCAACTCTGCCACCCTGCTCAGTCACCTGCATGGATTTCCTCGTCATCTATGGTGACCAGGAAGTGCTTAAATACAAAGATGCTTAAACTTGTCCACAGTTTTGTGCCCCGGGTACTGTGTGTCTGTAGGCATTTATCCTTTTGCTGGTCCTTTCTGGATCTGGCCCATTGGTAGCCAGATTTGACACTAATATTCAAACTAGTGTCTAAGAAACTGAATTATTTTTTGAACTGTGTCCATACATTTTTATTAGGTAGCTCCTAGCTTGGCTTATAAGGATATACAGTCCTTTATATCTGTGACTGTAAACAGGGCAGCGTGAACCTAATCTGATGCCAGGCTTGCTCAGATGGTGCACCAAAAAAGGCCAGATTCTGAGTCCTAAGTAAATTGGGCTGTGTATTATCTTCTTTTTCATAATGTATTGCGTTCCTGCTGTTGTGTTTGTCTGTGATGATAACACATCACAGGGGTCTGTGATGATAACAGTCGTGTAAAACACGAAAGTCCTGTAGCCTGACTTCTGGAAGTTGTCTCAAAAACCTTTTCTGAGTTCTCCAGGTATTAACACCATCAATTTTATTTTTACAGCCATACAGCCTAGAATAAATAAATAAATAAATAAATAAATAAATAAATCAGAAATCCTACACATCCAGTGCCCCGCAGTTAAGTAATGAACTCATGGAAATGCAGAATGCGTAAGGCCTTGAATATTTATTTATTTATTTATTTATTACATTTTAATACCGCCCAATAGCCAAAGCTCTCTGGGCGGTTCACAATAGAAGCAAAGCTGGGCATTCTCATCATGCTGTAATAAAATAAATAAATAAATAAATCTTCACCTAGGCAATCCAAATTCCGTATCATGAAAGAATTCTGTGACGTATATAAATTAGGCAAATCGGGCAAGTTTTTATACCGCACTACATTTTTCACGCTGTAACTGTTTGCTGTTTTGCATAACATATTCAGATTTCATTAGCTATGGCAAGGAGATAAGGACTTCGGTAGAGTGTGGAAGCTCTACTCGTGAGCACTGGAAAATGTAACCTGGTTAAGATTTCAGCAGGCAATGTACATGTGCTTCCAAGCATATCATTGCAGCTGTAGGGATTGGAAATTCTTTTTTTAAGGAAAGCTGACATTCTCAGGAAGCTGACCAACAAGTCCTGTGCCTTGTCTGCGCTCTTGCAGAATCACAGCACACACACATAGCAACCCTAAATATAATCCCTTTTGGCTTCTTTCTTGGCCCCTGCTAAAATCTGCTGTATTCCACATGCCCTTATGATCCTTTTTCTTACTCACTTTTAATAGCCATAAGTGGGACTTGCAGCAAAATATTGCATTCTGAAGTGCTGTCAGCCATGCCCTCCTCCAGGATACTCCATTCCATTCCTGGTCCCACATGGTTTTCCATTTCCTCCCTAACAATCTGTTAGCATTCCTTTTAATAATGTGCTGCTTTTAATAATGTATTAGTTTTAAATGTTTTAATTAGTTATATGATGTTTGCATTCATATTGTACCCCGTCTCGATCCAGAGGGAGAGCCTGGTTGTTGTTGTTGTTGTTGTTGTTATTATTATTCCGTGTCCACTGAGCATGCTCAGTCTTCCTCGGGACGATTTTGCCCCCACTCTCCCTATTTAGGCTTTTATCTTTTTCCAAACTTTTTTTGTACTTCTACAAACCTTGGGGCGCACGCAGGCTTGCTGATACCTCCGTCTTGTACATGGATAGTGCCATTTTGGCTACATAAAGAAATGGCACTCACTTTGGAACATCAGAAATAGAAGGAATGGTACGGGGCAGGAGAATGTGGAAATTAATGCATTAACATTTGCTGGTTCGGTTTTGGTTTGGCTGTGGCTGAAATTATACCTTTTGGGTTATGGTTCAGACTACTAAACATATGGCAACTGGTCTGACATACTGGAGCCTGTTTGGCACTGGTTTGATGACAGCTTGGTAGAATAGTTTCTCAGCTATGTTTTGGAAGTGCTTTCTTGCGACCCTCAGAGGAGGAGGGGATCAAAGGGCTGAGATGCGGTGGGGCGTTGCTGCCCCCACTCCAGCTATATTGAGGTCATGCACAAAACTGCAGGGCCATGCTTAGCTTATAGCACAGTCCTACAGGATGGGATTGAGACTATATTGAAATCAGTCGGACTTAAATGAGTAATGAGTAACTTTTCACGTTGATTTCAATGGGGTCTGAGTGCAGCTTGTCTGGATTGATTAAAACCCAATATACGGGTTGGATCCAAGATCTGCCTTCCGTGGATGGAAGAGCTCCTCTCATGGGAGGTGCCTCTGCCTGATTTTCAGGCCTCCCCCCTCCCCACAGCTCCCCCCATTCAGCAGGGTCCTCTGGCCCTCTGTGTAGCATTTTCAGGCAGTTGGAGAAGCTGTGGTAGGGTGTAGGAGGTGGAGAAATCTAGATGCAACCCATATTATGCATAAGTTCCACTATATTCAATGTGGCTTACCTCCTAGTAAATATGTTCAGGATCGCAGCCTCAGGCAATCTGTTTGCGAGGCTTAAATGAATGAGTTGTCATTTTGGGCAGCCCTGGGAGACTGACTGCAATTCTGTGCACACTTGCTTGGGAGTAAGTCTCTTTGAACTCACTGGGATGTAGTTTTGAGTAGACATGCAAAGGATTGCATTGCCTTTTTTGCATAAGAAAGAAAGGTTTTAAGGATCCCAAAGGATTATTATTTCTTTGGTATATTGCAAAGCCCCATCAAGACATAGGAGCTTGATCCAGATTTAGTCATGCATGGAGTAAACCCATTGAAATCAATGGGAGAAGTAAGTCATAACTATAGTCCCATTGATTTTAATAAATCTACTCTAAGCATAATTCAATCTGGATCCAAGAAGGGCACTTCGAAACGCCCAGTTGCAAGTCCTATCTTTTTCAGATGAAGAGATGGTATTTCTGAGTTGTTAATTCTTTTTACTTTATTCTCCCCCCTCAATTTACGTTGTTGTGCCCCAAACCTTTGGGTACAGAGGTGATTTTTTTTTTAATAATAGGTAAATCTAAAAACAAAAAGGCCAACCCCCAAATTATAGTTACGTTTGGTAGTCTGGCAGGATCTGTAATATAAAATGGAAAATGAAATAAAATGGAAACAAAAAATGTGTTTCTCATTGGAATGAAAGCCCTGTCCCGTTTTCGATTCCCCCCTCCCTTCTTTTTTGGTGGGGGATGGAAATTGTAATGAAATCTCTTGCTTGAATGCTGTTCCATGTCCCCAAATGAATGGAGGAGCCATTGTTTAAGAAGTCTGGAATGCAAGGAATGCTGTACTATAGGAAGGGGTCAGAGGGATTTAAGTTGATAGAGGAAAACATGTGTCTAACCAATTCCTACCCCAGCCAGTTCTGCCAGACATCTATAGGAATGGTTGTTCGTAAGGCTGTGCAATGCTGTGCTGAGAAATTCAAACCCTGGACTCAACGTACATCATGCAACTAAATATCTCTATTTTTGCTGCTCTTCATGGAGCTTGCTTCGTTTCGTGATAAGTCTGTACGTTTTAATTGATTTAAGTTGTGCAATTAATCAACTGAAAACTTTAGTTAAAGATTAAAATATGGCCTCCCTGCTTATATAGTAGGAGTCTTTTTTCTTCCTCTGCCAGATTTTCTGGGACAACTCCCCCCCCCTCCCACAGTACCAGCCTTTTTCCTCCACAGTTTGTCTCCGAAACCAGTGTAAGGTTTTGTATTTTGGAGTGGGACTATGTTCTTTATTCTCATCACAAGCAACTGAAACTGATGGTCCTCACTTGAGATAAATGCCAGTAATTTTTTTTAAAAAAAACTAGATCTATGGAAAATATCAGTGTGCCTTGTTGACTTTCGGGGTTGTGGGCGGAGGGAAGCCATTTTGAGCCTTGTGTATTACTATAATAGGAAATCTTCCTTATTCACAAGTTATATATTTAAAGACGATCTCGCTATTCTACCAGTAAGTGGCATCTGTTCATTAAATTCTGAGCTTTCTCATAGTTAAAGAAAAGTAAAAAATAGAACATTTTTGTACCACTCTTCATCAGATCAGGGCGGTGAACAGAATAAAACATATATCAAACTTGCCTTGCAAAGCCAAGAAAGCAAGTAGATAAAACCTTAAAACAGTCTAAAAAAGCTCACTCACTAAAGGCTACAGTCCTATACATATTTACCTGGGAGAAATTCCCATTAAATTCAATAGGATTTACTTCTGAGCAGACACTCATAGGATTGCATTGCACACCATTATATTCTGTTAAAACGCCTGGAAAGATGATGATTATTATTAATATTTATTTATATAGCACCAACAATGTACTTGGTGCTATGCAGTATGTACAAATAAAGTAGCAACAGTATTTTGCCCAGAGGCTTACAATCTAAAATCACATTAAAACATATGAGGGGGAGGAGTTACACAAAGACAGAATAAGGGAATAATCGAAGCATTGTGAACAATAAATCAGGATAGGGTTCCAAAAGGTATGGAAAAGAGATGAGTTTTCAAACGCTTTTCAAAATCTAAGATAGAACTCGATAAACATTGCTTTGCCTGGCACCAAAATTTATTTATTTATTAGAGTTGTTTATGGCCCCACTGGCAAATCCCTTGGAGCAGTTTACAATCATAAAACCAAGCAACAGAAAAATAACAAAAAAATAATGCAGTGTTAAACATTGAAAATGTTGAGCAGCAAGCCGTAAAAATTATTAATCAAGCAACAGATTAAAGATTCAATTCCTGCTTGGAGAGGAAGGTCTTTACCTGTCATCTAAATGTACATAATGAAGGCACCAGGTGGATTTCCCTGGGAAGGGCATTCCACAGATGGGGGTGGGTGGGGGGCACTATAGAGAAGGCTTTTTCCCTGGAAGCCACTTGTCGCACTAGAGAAGAACCTTTGAAGACAGGAAAGTGCTCCTTCAGGTAAACTGGTCCTAATCCATTTAGGACTTTAAAGGTTCTCATCAACACTTGAATCAGGCCTGAAAACTGATGGCCAACCAGTGTAGTTGATGCAAGCACTAGAGTAATTAATACGTTTAAAATGGCCCATCCCAGTTAGAAGCCTCGCTGCTCTATTCTATACTAACTGAAGTTTCTGGACTGTTTTCAGAGGTAGCTGCATGCGTAACGTATTGCAATAATCCAGGCAGGAGGCTACCAGAGCATGGATAGTAGTAGCCAGGCTATCTCTGTCCAGGTAGGGTTGTAGCTGGTATATAAGCCACAGTCAATAAAAGGCCCTTCGTGTTATTGAAGTCCCTTGGGCCTCAACTGTGAGAGAGCTGAATCTATGAGCATCCTCAGACTACAAACTTGCTCCTTCTGGGAGAGTGCAAAGCCATTTTGAGCTGGTTGAATTCCAGTTAGCTGGACAGATGAACCACCTGCTAACAGAACTTCATTCTTGTCTGGATTGAGTCTCGGTTCATTGGCCCACATCCAGCCCATTACTGAGTCCAAGCACCATTTCAGGATAGACACTGCGTCACCGGCATTAGATGAAAAGGAGGGGTAGAGTTAGGGGTCACCCACATATTGATGTCACCTCACTCCGGACAACCCAGTGTTTTCATGTAGATGTTAAAAAGCATAGGAGGGAAAATGGAGCTATGAGGGACACCATGAGGCAGAACAATAACCCCCCAGCACCACCTTCTGGAACTGGCTGTCCAAGTGGGAGTGGAAGCAGTGTAAAACAGTGCCTCCAGCTCCCAATTCAGACAGCCTCCCCAGATGGATGCCGTGGTTGATGGAATCGAAAGCTGCTAAATGATAGTAATGTTGGTGCCCGGTGAAACATTTTGGGGAGGGCATTCCAGTACAAGTGCACCAGTGCTGAGAAAGCTCCTTTGCCCCTCTGCGGGGCAGAGACTGTGGCCATAGGTAGACCAGGCCTATATCCCGGGATCATCCCTGTGCATCCAAATGACACACAGGGGATCCCGGGAGCAGGCAGGGATGACCTCTCCATTTGCCTGGGATAATCCTTAGGTCTAGCTAAGGCCTAAAGCTCAGTGGTAGAATACCCCGCTTTGAATGCAGACAGTCATTCCCCAACATCTCCAGGTATGGCTAGGAAAGACTCCTGCCTGCAGCCTTGAAGAGCTGCTGCCAATCAATGTTGACAATATTGGGCTAGATGGACCAACAGTCTGACTCAGCATAAGGCGGCTTCCCATATTCCTATGCCTTGTTGATGATCTTTGTACCTCTGCATGCCAGAAAATACTACTTTATTTTCAATAAAGCCAGTGTGTTTTGAGCCTGATATTTTTAGGGGATGTCTTCAAAGATAACTCAGTCTGAGTTCTCAAAAGGAGATTTTAAAGCTACCCCTGGAAGAGGCCCCCTAAAATATCAGGGCTGAAATGTATTGAGCTTTACTGAAAATAAAGTACTATTTTCCGGGAACTTGAGACATGTTCACTCTCTATAGAGAGGCAAAGACCCCTGCCTGAAACCCTGGAGAACGGCTGCAAGTCACAGGACACAATACTGAGCCAGATCACCCAGTGGTTTGATTTGGTATAAAGCAGATTCCTGAGATGTCCTTCGCTGTCTGCGATACAGAAGACTGCCTGCAGAGTTCATTAACTGGATCACGGCAATTATCTACCATTGTCAACAGTTTCTTTTACTTTTTGTAAACACTTTAAAGTTCTACAACCTCTGCTTCTGTGTTTGATCCAGTGTACAGTACCTTAGCCTTCAAATCCTGAAAACCGTAAAGGATCCACGGAGTTTTTAAAGTGATCTTGTCTATCCCTCTGGCTTTAAGACAGGACATTCTGTACTAACAAGCTGAGCTCATCTCTTGCCTCAGGCATAGGCAGGGCAGGAAGAATCCCCGGCACCTTGGTTGCATGAACAAAAACATGATGCCTTGCTCAGGACTAATTTCATATTGGCCTGTGGCACGTAAAACCTTAGTGGTGTTGGTGCTTAAGAATTGGAAATATTTCAGTGGCTCTGGCTGAGGGAAATCACTTTCTCATAGCCTCAGTTGCCTATCTCTAAAATGGCAATATTTGACCAGGGTTGATTAATCAAATGCCCAGGCCTTGGGAGGTGTGTGTGTTTGACTTCCAGAGCTCCTTGAACCCACCCCTTTGCTCTGTTTTTAACATAATCAAGCTGCTTCTCAAGGAACTCGTATCACAAAAAACAACAACACATAAAAGATAACTAGTTAGAGTGGAATAAATGAAAAGATATATCAATATTTAACTCCTCTGAGGGAGCACCACTGGCTGCCTATTTGCTACTGGGCCAGGTTTAAGGTTTTAGTACTAGTGTACAGAGCCCTAAACAACTTGGGTCCAGGGTACCTGAGAGAGCACCTTCTCCCTTACCAACCTCCCTGGTCAGGGGGACATGCTCCTGGTGGCTTCACATGGACCTATGTCCTGCCTGGAGTCCACCAGGAGAAGAGCCTTGAGTGTGGTGGCACCTTTCCTATGGAACTCCCTGCCTCTAGAGGTCAGGCAAGCGCGAACACTGCATTGTTTTCAGTGCTTCCTGAAAACAGCTGTTTTTGAGGAAGCCTTCTTTGGTTGACCAGCCTTACACACACTTTTTTTAAAAAAGAATGATTTTAATATCATGTTATATATTCTTTTTGTCTTTTGTTCCTTTCATTCCTTGTTGTTCAGCACTCGTGTCTAGATGTGGAGCGGTATACAGTGTTATAAATAAATAAATCCTGCATGTAAAGAGTAACCTACAAACACAGTTGATGTTCCGTTTTGTAGAAGTTGGGGTTGGGGGCGTGGAGCTGGCTGCAGGACTCACAGGGAGTGGCGGTCACAGATAGATAAAATATGAATTTGCGTGTGAAAAATTGTCACAGCAGGTAGCGAGGGACACACATGGCTGCATATCTGTTACAGTATTTGCGTTTCAAACCCCCCCCCCCAAATTGCAGCTGCTTGGTGAATTTAGGAATGTCCAGGAAGTCTGATGGAGTGAAGATGTTCCACCTGTACTTGTGTGTGGCAGCTGCTACAGAGGGATGGGTTAATTTTGGCATTGAAATTCCCAAAGATTCTATTTTGGGAAGCAGGAATTAGGAAGGGCGGGATCGGGAATAAGAGGTGAAGCTTGTTGCTCTCGTGTTCGAACACTTGTCAAAATCCTCTGTTGCTGTTACCCCCCCCCCCCAGCCCCACTGCTGCTGCCTTGGCCTCAATCTTTCCCAGCCATTAAAACAAGAGCATGTTTTATAGACAACCCCTAGGCTCTTTATAGAGATTCTCTCTCTTGTTTTATTGACCCCCTGAGATTCAAGCTGACGCTCTCCGAGTGTAATTTTGCTCGCCCCATCTCCTTCCGACGGATGTGATTTTCAGAATGCTCTGGAGAGTCGGGCAGGAGACAAGGACCTGGATCCTGAAGACTGGAAGCATTAGGAGAATGGATATGATGTCTTGGGTTTTCCTACAGGATGCGGTAAAAGCCAAGAGATCTAGGAGGCTGGGGGCAGTGGGATATATGGCTGATAGATGCTGTTACCGCTTGTGCTGTAGCCAACACTTTGGAAGAGTTGTCAAGTAATACAGCTTGTAGGATAATGTAATATGAAGTTGAGCTTCCTGTTCAGATTCAAAGGCCTCACTTGGAAGCTTCCAATGAGTTGGAGGGTCACACAGTACCATGTTAGTTTTTTTAAAAAAAAGTATCAGCAAGAATTGTATTTACAGAATGTAGAGGCAAAATAAAAGGTAAATGAGCAGAAACAAACGTGAAACCATTCTAAGCTCACAATTATAAAAGAATAAATGAAGGCAGGCAAAGAATGGGTACTTTTCAGGAGCAGAGGAGAGTTAGTGTATTACTAATAATAGATACAGAGCCTTGTGTGGTGCAGAGCGGTAAAGCAGCAGTTTCTGCAGCTGAAACTCTCCCCACGGCCTGAGTTCGATCCCAGCGGAAGCTGGTTTCAGGCAGCCGGCTCGGGTCGACTCAGCCTTCCATCCTCCCGAGGTCGGTAAAATGAGTACCCAGTTAGCTGGGGGAAAGGTAATCACAGCTGGGGAAGGCAACGGCAAACCACCCTGCTATAAGGCCTGCCAAGAAAACGTCAGAGAAAGCTGGCATCCCTCCAAGAGTCAGTAATGACTCAGTGCTTGCACGAGAGGTTCCTTTCCTTTCTAATAATAGATACAATATAAATGTGGCATACAGAGCTTCCAGAGAGGGAGGTCTACATGTAGAGAAGGAGGTCCTCTGCTGGAGGTCTCTTCTTTGGGGCAGAGTGATGGCTCTGCTGCCATCACTCCTTCGTTGCCTCTGCTCCAACAGTGATAAGAGGAGAAAAGGGCCATGTCAAGGGGCTTATTAGGGGAGGCCTGGATCTAAAACCCTCCAGTCATCGTACCCCTCCCCCTATATGCCTCCCAAGAAGGGAGAAAAACAATGCCCTGGAGCTGATGCAGTTATTTTTCCTCCCACGGAAAAGGTGAACCAAGTACGGAAAAGGAAGGAAGAGGAACCCCACCCATCGACACCTTTTGTCCTGGCTGATGTGAGCCCAGCAGGGCTTAGAAAGTGGCTGTTCCTCTGACATGGACTCTCTTCCTCCACCTCATCCCGACCTCCATAGAACTGTTCTGTTAGGTGTTTAAAAAGAGATGTAATGAAGCTCAAGGAATTCTGGAAGTCAAACCCCTAGAGTTGGTCATTTGACTGTCAATACTGTTAAACCATTGTCAAGCAATCAGTCCTGCCTTCATTTCTATTATTACGATGATGATTAGCTTAGTTATTATAATTAGTTTTTCCTTTTGACTTTGCTCCAAATTTTATATTGCTTAATATTATATTGCATAAATGGTTCTTTTAAAATAATGTATGCTCAGAACTCAGAGTCGTCTTTCGGCACTGAAAGGAAAGAGTTATACAAAATTATGTGTGGTGTGGAGAATGAGGATAAGGAAACATTTTTCTTCCTTTCTCATTCTACCAGAGCCCAAGGTCCTATTATTATTATTATTATTATTATTATTATTATTATTATTATTATTATTATTATTTATTTATTTATTTCTATAGCACCATCAATGTACATGGTGCTGTACAGATAACACAGTAAATAGCAAGACCCTGCCGCATAGGCTTACAATCTAATAAGTTGTAGTAAACAATAAAGAGGGAAGGAGAATGCAAACAGGCACAGGGAAGTGTAAACAGGCACCGTGTAGGGTGAAGCTAACAGCATAGAGTCAGAAGAAACTCAATATTCGAAGGCTATAGGGAAAAGAAAAGTTTTTAGCTGAGTTTTAAAAGCAGTGATTGAGTTTGTAGTTCTCAAGTGTTCTGGAAGAGCGTTCCAGGCGTAAGGGGCAGCAGAAGAAAAAGGACGAAGCCGAGTAAGGGAAGTGGAGGTCCTTGGGCAGGCGAGAAGCATGGCATCAGAGGAGCGGAGAGCCCGAGCGGGGCGATAGTGTGAGATGAGAGAGGAGAGATAGGCAGGAGCTAGACCGTGAAGAGCTTTGAAGGTCAGCAGGAGAAGTTTATATTGGATTCTGGAGTGAATTGGAAGCCAATGAAGAGATTTCAGAAGTGGAGTGACATGGTCAGAGCGGCGGGCCAGGAAGATGATCTTAGCGGCAGAGTGGTGGACAGAGACCGGCGGACTGATGTGAGACGAAGGAAGGCCAGAGAGAAGAAGGTTGCAGTAGTCCAGCCGAGGGATAACCAGTGCGTGAACGAGAGTCTTGGCAGAAGAGACAGACAAAAATGGTCGAATCCTGGCAATATTATATAGGAAGAAACGACAGGATTTAGCTACTGCCTCGATGTGAAGCTGATTGGTGGGAGATTCAGGAACGATAAAAGGAAGTACTTCTTAGCACAGAGCATAGTTAAACTAAGGAATTCACTACCACGGGATGTGCTGATGGCCAATTTTGGATGGTTTTGAAAGGGGGTTAGACAAAGTCCTGGAGGAGAAGGCTATCAATGGTTATTAGTCTTGATGGCTGTATACTACCTCCAGTATCAGAGGCAGTATGCCTATATGTACACCATTTGCTGGGGAACATGGACAGGAGGGTGCTGTTGCACTCATATCTTGGTTGTGGGTCTCCTGTTGATAGCTGGTTAGCCACTGTGTGAACAGAATGCTGGGCTAGATGGACCCTTGGTCTGATCCAGCATGGCTCTTCTTATGTTCTTATGAAATAGGGAGAGGGAATATGTGTGAAACATCATCCCCTGCTATTGGCAGGCAGTATGAAGCCTCAGGATTGGCCAAGCATAGTATAAATGCTAGGAGACTGGCCTGCTGCCTTTGCCTGGACAACAGCGTAGCTATTTTCTGCATGCTTCACTCATTCTCCAGCTTTCAGCTGAAGCCATTAATCCCAAACTGGAAGATTTAGATACGGGTGCAGCCTCCATGGCTCCAGCTTGGCCATGTCACCCACAAATTAACTATCAAATAGAAGTTACCCAAGACTACCCTCTGTGCGTGCCTAGAGAGCTAACGCCACTGCATTGCTGCGCCTCTAATCCTCAGTAAATCCTGAAGGCATCCCAGCAGTGCTTCATGGTCAAGCGTATCAAATGTCACTGACAGGTCCAGTAAGACCAATAGGGTCACATTCCCTCCATGCCATCCCTAGAAGGAGATTGCCCATGTGGGCAACTCAAGCTGTCTCAACCCTAGAGCCAAGTCCCCAAACAAAGCCGGGACTAAAACAAACTCAATTTCACTGGCGGATGAAGTCCAAGTTCTTCTGGATCAAGTGATGTCCTTTTTTGATTCTGGCTGCATGGCCGCTTGTTTTAAAGTAGCTGCTCCCCTTTCCTCTTTTTTAAAAAAATATATATTAAAGATTTTATTAATTTTCCAAAACATAATTAAACCAACAGAAATAAATAAATAAATAAATAAGAAATAGATTAGATTTAAATCTAATTATTGATCAAGGTAGTACATTTAATTTTCACCTTTACTTACAAACCAAGATATAGGTAGATTCAACGGGCTGCTTAGAGATTTTCTTTATGCTGCTATCCTTTCTTGACATAAGGAAGGGTTTTCCATTGCCATCATCAAAAAGGCCTGATTATCTCTCCGGTCTGGATCCAGGATCTGCCTTTTATTCATAAAAGGTCCCTTCTGCCAGATTTATGGGGATCCCCCCTCCACCCATAAACCACAGCTCACCCTATGCAACAGATTCTTTGACTCTCTATGGGCCTTGCTAGACCTACCTGTTAATCAGGTGGGGAGTAGGGGTGAGCCCGTGCTGCAGCTAGCGTGGGCCATCGCCCCAGTCTACACGTGACATGCGACGGGGTAAGGGAAAGCCCCGTCGCGTCGGCCATTTTAAAAAAAACTTAAAGGGGCCATGTGCGCAGGAGCGTACCAATGATAAGGTAGGTCTTTTTTTTAAAAGAGTTCCCCGCTCCCCCTGCCCCCGATTTCCCCCCCACAATGTCTGATGCCCCCCGCCCGCCCCCCGCTCGCTCCCCTTCTCGCTCACCCCCCCCGCTTGCTGGCTCGCCCCCTCCCGCTCGCCATGTCTGATGCCCTCTCCACCTCACCCCCGGCTGCAGTCTCCCCACCCTGGCTCCGCTCTTCCCCCCCATCTCTCCTTCTGGGTCTGCTCTCCCCCCCCAGCCCCCATCTCCCCCCCCCCGCGATTCCCCCCTGGCCTGATGGGCACAGCGGCTTCTCCTGGCTACTCGCGAGTAAGCAACGTAGCCGGGAAAAGACGCACAACCAGCTAGACCTTCCACAGCCCCGGGCTTAGCCCAGGGCTGCGGAAATATCGGGCCACAAGCGGATCCGGTTATCCCGGGTCAAGGGAGGGTTTAGCCCGGGCTGACCCCGGGATCCCCTGTGCGTCATCTGGATGCACAGGAGTAAGCCTGGGTATCAGCCCGGGCTAAATCCTCGTCTAGCAACGGCCTATGTCACTGTGGTGGGATTGGAAAGGAGGTGCAGGGAAGTCCATTCTTGTCAGCACATTTGATCCAGTGTAATTCTGGATTCTACCCAAATTCTGTAGCAAGTCAGGACTGATAAGAACTCAGCAAGCCCAAGGCTGTGTGAATCTTCCCACGCACTTTGCTTGCCGGCAATGGGCAGTGATAAATCTAAGCAAGCATGATTCAGCAGTGCCTCGGACACGCCCGGCTCAGACCCTGCCACAACTGCAGTCTGACTGATTGGATGGGAGCCATTTTTATCTATAAAATGAGTTTCCAGAGTCTTTTAAACAACCAATTGAGTCCATAAGTCTCTGGGGATGGACTACCTTAATAGATTTGTTGCAGAGGTTAGAGCACTGTGTAAATGTAGGAAATATAGACGCTTGGGGCCAAACTACACACTGTGCATAATGCTGTCCTGCTTACCGTGGCGCAGGGACAAAACTCTGGGATTTTAGCCAGGGTCACTTCCGAAGGCAAGGTCAACAGGCAGTCCAAGGGCCAAACACGGGGACATCCAGAGGAGAGGGTGCAAGGCGGATGAGTGTCCAAGATGAACACAAAAAAGAGAATAGTCTTAGGATGCTAAGAACATTTCTAGCATCCTGAGACTATTCTGAGGAATGGTCTACTCAAGAGTAGAGCCTTGCTCATGAGCATACCTTGATTTACAAGGACTCCCTGTTTGTCAGGCACATACTTCTGCGTCTAGTAGCCGGGCGAGCCTGCACCCTTAGGTGTCTGCGGTCTCTGGAGCTAGATGGCATGACAAACGTCACTACATCTTCCTTTTTAATTTTAATAATAAGTTTTTTTGGGGTGTATGTGTCTTACTGAAATCACAGTGGGTAGGGAGGGGAGGATTATCTTTTATTCCCCAGCATGATTAAAGCTAAAATGTCCCTCCTCCCACAGGCTTATGCATCATTGGTGCCAATGGAAACTTAATAGCTTTTACTGCCTATTTTACATCAATCTAAACAGTACCTGGGTCCTAAATTCCCTTCCTTTTTTTGACAGGGACAGAGCGGCTGTGGTAATACTGGGCTGTACCCAATATTAGTCCTGTATGAGAATTTTGTTTTTTTCTAGTAAAACGTGCAGGCATGTGTTCACCATCCTGAGTGTGAGCACAGGTCTGCTGCAAATGTCCTCAAACTGCTGAACATGTCCTTGGGTTCAATTTGCGCAACTTTGCCCCTTGGATTTGCGCACTTTTCCCCAATTTGTGCAAATTTCCTCCACAGACTAAAGCAGGAACCCATTTTTCCCCTCACCTCCTCAGCTGTCACCAACCACCTCTTCCTTCTCCATTTCACCCACCAACGCCTCGCCTTCTCCTCTTGTGAACTCTCCGAAAACATTTCCTCGCTCTGCTACGCTCTGCAGCTGCTGCCAGAAATGGTGGCCAGCGAGGGGAAGGTGGGTGAGGGGCAGACATCAAGATTATCCAAGTGCTGACTTGGCTCCCAAGACAAGCCTCAACTTTTTGAAACAGTATTTTAAACTTTAATTAGGAGATGTGAAGGGAGCCACAGCACCGAACCTCTGATCTTCTGGAGTTACGCAATTCTGAAAGAGCAAAGAACAAAACCAAAACGTCCGTGCATACATTTTCCTCTGCATCTCATAGCCCAGTATGTGTGAGTGTGTATGTTGAGGAGGCGGGAATAAATTAAAGAACTATTTCTTCAATTGAAAAGGAAAGGAACCTCTCGTGCAAGCACTGAGTCATTACTGACTCTTGGAGGGACGCCAGCTTTCGCTGATGTTTTCTTGGCAGGCCTTATAGCGGGGTGGTTTGCTGTTGCCTTCCCCGGCCGTTATTACCTTTCCCCCAGCTAACTGGGTACTCATTTTACCGACCTCGGGAGGATGGAAGGCTGAGTCGACCCAAGCCAGCTGCCTGAAACCAACTTCCGCTGGGATCGAACTCAGGCCGTGGGGAGAGTTTCAGCTGCAGAAACTGCTGCTTTACCGCTCCTGTAGGGGAGGAAATTGCAAAAATTTGGGAATATTTGCGCAAATTTGGGGATATTACTACATCTTTCATGTTCAACCACTGTTTGTTGTGCACAATTTGCAACTTGCGGGGGCTGCATTCCAGTGGTGGGTGGACCCATAGGCAAAAGAGTGAGCCCCCACATATTTAGCCCCAAAAGAACTAGTAAGTGTATATATGCTACTGAAATATTTTTGAATGTGTTTGTAGAACAAAAAAAATCATCTTGTGCTACTTTTAGATAGTGTGCCTTCCAGGTAGGGATGCATTGGTCTTCTTTGATGTTTGTGACAGTTTGAAGACAGCGTGGGACTGGAGTCTAAAAATAATTCTTTTCTTCCTCCTCCTTGATTTTAGGAGCCGCAAAATTCAGATAAGAAACATCCCCCCTCAGCTGCGATGGGAGGTAAGTCCAGTCCCTGACGAGGTCATTTTGAGTCTGAAATGTCTTATTCCAAAACCGGAAGTAATATGTGAAAACAAGTGATCTCCATGTTACTTTGAGATGTATATGGGGAGGGGGAAGGGCAGAGAAGAGCCTCCGTTCCTCTCTTCCCCTTCCTTTGTGAGGCATCTGATGGGGGCAGGCAAGGGGGGGCGGGGAAGACCAATTTCAGACTTAAGTCTGGATGCAGCCCATTGTATAACGGACTGGCTGGGGAAGGATGGGAATTGTAAGACTGTTTTCTGCCTAAAGAAGCATAGGATTGTGCCATTAATGCACAATCCTTTATGCCTTATTAATTAATAAGGCATTATTAATGCCACCAGCATTAATGCCGGTGCCAGACTATTTTGCGCCCTAGGCAGGTGAGCTGCTTTCACCCACCCACCCTCACCCCAGTGAACCTGGGCGCGGGGCGCCATCTCACCCACCCAGCCAAAGCGAAGCCAGGACGCTGGGGTGTGTGGGTGGCTTCGGAATGGCGCGCCTGGCCGGAAACCACTCTGGGAGAGCAACTTCCGGGCGCGCCGTTCCAAAGCCGCCCGCCCGTCCCCCCACCCTAGCGTTCTGGCTTCGCTTCGGCTGGGCACCCACCCAGCCGAAGCGAAGCCAGGACGCTGGGGTGGGCGTGGCTTCACTTCGGCTGGGTGGGCGCCCAGCCAAAGCGAAGCCAGGACACTGGGGCGGGTGATTGGCTTCAGAACGGCGTGCCTGGAAGCCGCCCTCTCAGAGCCGCTGTGGGAGAGCGGCTTCCGGGTGCAGCGTTCGGCGCCCCCCTTACCTTGGTGCTCTAGGCAGCCACCTGAGTGGCCTCTAGGGTAGCACCGGCCCTGCACAAGCCCATTTTTCCTCAGAGGTCACCTTTCAGGAGCCATGTGCCAATGGGGCCTCCTCACACTCTCTCTCTTAAGGTCATCACAACCTTTCTCTCTCTCTCTCTCTCTCTCTCTCAAGGCACTTGGGAGAAACAAACAAACATTGTAAGTGATGATCATCTTAAAATCATCACCACCATACACTCTTTCTTCCCCCTCCACACACAAACACCACATACCCCATCCATTCATCCATATATACCCCCGACCCCCATCTATTCACACATGTACAATGCTCCTCTCTCTGAGCTAGAGATGTAAAATTTCTGAAAATTTTGAAGCCATGGAAAAAAACTGTTTTTTTCAGGGGTTTTCGGGGGGAAATGAAAATTTTCGGAAAAAATGAAATAATGCAATATTAGCACTTTTTACAGATTGAAAGTCACTTTGTTACTTTAGGAACGTAAAATGTAATTATGTCCAAGTTGTTCTGGCATAAAATAATTACATTTGGTATATTAAGAGTACAGTGTATTCAAACAATTATTACAAATTGAATTTACTTTTTAAAATTTTTACTCTTTTTGGTAACAAATGGAGCTACAAGCTCCTGAACTGTTAGGAACCTCTTTGGTTTTGCCAATTTATAAGGAGCAGGCAAAAAATAATTTTAAAAAAACACAATGGAAGAAACTATCACCCTTAGTAACAAAGAAAATTATTTATGTCTCCACTAGACCTCCACAGTGTCACACAAACATAAAGCAGCCATTCCCATAAAAAGAACTGAGAAAATGGGTGGGGGGGAACCAAGGTTCAATGAATATGCATGACATTTAATCAGACTCATTTTCGGAGCCATAGCTATCACTGTCAACTTCAGTTTCTTCTTCAATGGCTGTGCCCCCTAGAGGCAGAAATGCATCTTGCTCTTGCATTTGAGAGTTGTAGTCTCAGTTTGCAACCTGGGACTTGCTTGTCCTTGATGCACAGAAATTGTAACAATTATTATTATTTATTATTATTTATTTATATAGCACCATCAATGTACATGGTGCTGTACAGATTACACAGTAAATAGCAAGACCCTGCCGCATAGGCTTACAATCTAATAAAATCTGTACATAGTTTTTAGAAATCATTTGGAGAAGAAAATTTCTGAACACTTCATCTTAAACATTTTATTCATCATACTAAAATAAAACATCCCATAATCTGTTTTTCTTCATTTTTTTTTCAACTTTTCAGGGGGAAAAAAAGGGTTCGGGGGAAAACGTTCTTTCCTCTGAATTTTTCTGTTTTTTCCCACTGGCCTTCACATCTCTACTCTGGGACTGTTCAGATGACACGCTAAGCCATGGTTAGGCCACTAACCCTTTTACAGCAAAGGGTTAGTGAGTGTGTTTAAACTGTGGTTATGTAGCCACCATGGTGAGGAATGGTTCACACCACATGCTAAACCATAATATTTATTTTATTTATTCATTACATTTATATACCGCCCCATAGCCGAAGCTCTCTGTGCAGTTTAGCTGAAAATGCTTAAGTACTGGGGCTTAGGGCTCATCTACACCAAGCAGGATATTCCACTATGAAAGTGGTTTGAAAGTGGTATATAAAAGGCAGGAGCCACACTACTGCGTTATAGCGGTATTGAAGTGCACTGACAACTGTTGGGACCCATTGACACAGACCCTATACCACTTTCATAGTGTTAGTTCCTGCTTGGTGTAGAGGTGTCATGGGACCCAACAATTGTCAGTGCACTTCAGTACCACTATAGTAGTAGTGTACAAAGGCAATAGCGTAGATCCTGCAGTGCACTTCAATACTACACTAAAGCAGTAATGTGCTCCTGCCTTTTTTATGCCACTTTCATACCGCTTTCATAGTAGAATATCCTGCTTGGTGTCGATGAGCCCTTAGTGTACCGTCTGAACAGGGTCAATTTCTCTCTGTCTCTCTCTTTCTCTCTGCCTCTCACTATCTCTCTTTCTGTCACTGTAACTGTAATTTCTATTGTATATAGTCAAAGGTCATTACAATGAAATAAGATTCTATAAAATACAATTGTATATAACCTATATACCTTTTGAAAATGGGGATCCAGCTGGATCTGCACTTTCAAAGCACTCTTGAAGGGGCTTGAAAGCACTTTTTGAAGGAGCGGGGCCTGACACAGATGCTGCGGGACACTTTAAACATGGCCATGGGCCACATACGGGCCACAGGCTGCTCACCTCTGTTCGGCCAGCTGCTGTCATTGGAACAAGGGAGTGCAAGGATTTTTATTTTTTTATTGCCCCCAAGGGAAGACAACTGTTGAAATGCTTCGGGCATGGGACATACTACATGCTCTGATTACCGTTTCAGATGATTGAGTGCCAGTTTGAGTCCTCACCCGTCTTTATCTTTGTTCTCTTCGTTTTATTTAAGGGTGGGGTGGCATCGCTGCTCTTCAGATTTTAAAACTTTAGCTGTCTGGAGAGTTTAGGATAACAAAATCTCTCCTCCTCCCCATCCCTTATTTCTTTCATATCTGAATAGGTTTTGGATGGTTTGTTAGCTCAGTACGGTACTGTGGAAAACTGTGAACAAGGTAAGATTCTGTGAGAAATTTCAGAGAATATATTTTGCCTTGGAGCCAAAGATGCAAATCAGTAATGCAGGACTAGGAATGGACTTGTCGAGCTGCAATCCGCTACACGTTTACCTGGGAGTAAGTCTCACTGAACTCAGTGGGACTTGATTCTGGGTAGTAATCCACAAGATCCTGCTGTCGGTCTATTTCTGATCAGTGTCACTTCTGCATGTATGCTAGTGAGTCCGTTCTGTCCCATTTCCGCAGTAACCTGTGAAGATAATGATTTTAATTTGCATGAAAATACTACCCTATTTCTTCGATTCTAAGACACACTTTTTTCCCCATATAAACATCTCTAAAAATGGGGTGCGTCTTAGAATCACAGGTGTGTCTTAGGTTTTTTTTTTCTGTTGGTGGTACTGAAATTAGTGTGCGTCTTACAATCGAAGAAATATGGTATTTTTAAACGCATGTTCTCTCAAATCATGTATTTTTAAATGTACTTGATACTTTTTTGAATCAACTTTATTAGGACATTCAGGATGTGCAAAAGCTGGTGGCTAAGTTAAGGGCATAAGAAAAGCCATGCTGGATCAGAACAAGGGTCTGTGTGATCTATTCACACAGTGATCTGTTCACACAGTGGCCAACAAGCTGCCCATGGGAAACTCAGAAGTAGGACATGTGTCCAACAGCACCTTCCTGTCCATGTGCCCCCAGCAACTGGTGTACACAGGCATATTGCTTCTGATACTGGAGCTACCCTATACCCATCAGGACTAGCAACCATTGGTAGGCTCATCCTCCAGTTAGTTTCAATGTGCAGATTAGGCCGAGAGGTGTGGATCTGGTTTGAATTGGAATTTGCATGGATCAAATCCTTCAAGGATGCTCATCACCCTAGCAGACACTTTGCCAATCTCCTGTTTCCTCCCTGCCTGCCCATCATTGCTATCCCATAGTGAGGGAGACAGGAAGTCGAGGGAAGGCTGAGTTCCGGTTCCACTGCTGGATGGACTTTCTCCATCCAGGCCCTTTCTTCCCATGGGAAAGGGAAGTAGCCTACGTCCAATCCCGCTGGAATCGGAAAAGATCGCCCTTTATCCTGTTGACTCAGGGGTGGGCAGCTTACGGTCCTCCAGATGTTCTGGCTAGCTCTTGCTTTTCTCTCACCGGCTGTGGTTGAGCTGTTAAATACTGAGCTATTTGAAGAATAGTAATAATGATGCCTTTTTCGCTAACCCAGGTTTCTTCTTCCTTATGCTAGTGAATACCGACAGCGAAACAGCAGTTGTCAATGTCACCTATTCCAATCGGGAACAGACCAGACAGTAAGTTTAAAGTGCCACATTGCCTTGCACTTGCATCCAGTTTGGCTTCGGGCATATTTAGAACCTGCACAGAGCACGGAATTCCATGGCTACCATGACCATATTTGCATTCGCTGCTCTTGCCTGCTAAGATGTAGAGGAGTATATATTTGTTTGATTCTACCAAGAAAAATGGCACTCAAGGCACCTATTTATTTATTTACAGTATTTATATACTGCTCCCCATTCAAAATTTCAGAGCGGTGTACAAGATAAAATAAAATAAAAACAAAATAAAACACCTTAAAATAGTTTTTTAAAAGAAGCAAAATATATAAGACATGCACATGTGTGTATGGTATGTGTGTGTGTACCCTATTTAAGAAATGTATATCCTCCAACTTGTCTTACAATGGAAAAGTAATAATTAAATCAACAATATTTATTTATTATTTTATGTATTTACAACATGTATATACCACTCCACATCTAAACAGATTCTGGAGCAGTGAACAATAAAAGATAGGGAGATTAAAAAGAATAAAACTGCGTATTAAGAATTTTGTTTTTTTTTAAAAAAGAGAATACCAGTAAAAACAATACTGCAATAAACCAACTAAAAACAAAACAAAGCATTAGTCTAGATCAAAATCAGCAAACTTTAACAGGCATAAAGGCAATTAAAAGCTTAGCGTTTTAATTTGACACCTATATGAAGGCAACAGTAGCACTAAATGGACTTCTGGGGAAGAGCGTTACACAGCTGGGGTGCCACCGCGGAAAAGGCCTCTTCTTTTGGTCATAGCTGCCTTCTTCTTCTTCTTCTTCTTCTTCTTCTTCTTCTTCTTATTATTATTTATTTATTTATTTATTTATTTATATAGCACCATCAATGTACATGGTGCTGTACAGAGTAAAACAGTAAATCGCAAGACCCTGCCGCATAGGCTTACAATCTAATAAAATCATAGTAAAGTAATAAGTTGGGGAAGAGAATGTAAACAGTCACTGGGTAGGGTAAAACTAACAGTGTAAAGTCCAAACAACATAAAGTTTTAAAAGCTTTAGGAAAAAGAAAAGTTTTTAGCTGAGCTTTAAAAGTTGTGATTGAACTTGTGGATCTCAGATGTTCTGGAAGAGCGTTCCAGGCGTAAGGGGCAGCAGAGGAAAATGGACGAAGCCGAGCAAGGGACGTAGAGACCCTTGGGCAGGCGAGAAACATGGCATCAGAGGAGCGAAGAGGACGAGCGGGGCAATAGTGTGAGATGAGAGAGGAGAGATAGGAAGGAGCTAGACCGTGAAAAGCTTTGAAAGTCGACAGGAGAAGTTTATATTGGATTCTGAAGTGAATTGGAAGCCAATGAAGAGATTTCAGAATTGGAGTAACATGGTCAGAGCGGCGAGCCAGGAAGAAGATCTTAGCGGCAGAGTGGTGGACAGAAACCAGTGGACTGATGTGAGAAGAAGGAAGGCCAGAGAGAAGAAGGTTGCAGTAGTCCAACCGAGAAATAACCAGTGCATGAACAAGCGTCTTGGCAGAAGAGATAGACAGAAATGATCGAATCCTGGCAATATTATACAGGAAAAAACGACAGGATTTAGCTACTGCCTCAATATGAGGAATAAAGGAGAGCGATGAGTCAAATATGAAGCCAAGACTACGAGCTTCCTTGACCGGAGTAAGCGTAACATCATTGACAGTGAGAGAGAATGAAAGATGAGGAGAAGGTTTAGGCGGAAAAACAAGCAATTCAGTCTTTGCCATATTAAGTTTCAGACGACGATGAAGCAGCCAGGCTGAGATATCTGAGAGATATTCCTAACCACTGGATGCTGGGGATCCCAGCGAAGGGGTGTTTCTAAAAGCTGGAGATAGCAAGCACCATCTTAAGTGTGACATTTCCACCACAACCCCCCAGGAACAGCAGTCTCTTCTTAAGATGGCCGTTGCTGCGACCATGCAGAGAGATATTTTTCGACCCATATTGCAATTTTTTGTGCATTTGCCACACAATCCCCTGTGTGTTTATTGAGAAATAAGTCCATCCAGTGAGGTTTGCTCCCTAGTAAAGGTGTTTGGGAATGCAGTCATCATTGATTTGTATTCGTACGATTCATTAATTGGCTGAGATTTCTTTAATCAGGTGGCAGGCCTGGTTTCAGGGGTGATCCCTGTGAATCCTGCCTCCAAGTAAGCCTAGATTTAGCCATCCAAAAGTGATAGGAAAGATTCTTACTTGGAATCTTTTTTTCTTTCTCTCCTCTCCTCCCCCTCCCCCAATGGTGCAATGTGTAGAAATAGTGGAATTTGCAGTGGTTTCAAAACTGGAATAACGGGTTTAAAGGTAGCAGCAGCCATGTACGGGGATGCTTGAACGTCTGTCAGGTTGTCCCAAGATTTGGTCTTATTAATGTGAACACCCCCATCTATAGGCAGCGTTGTGGAACTGCAGTCCATTGTCAAAAGTCTACTCAAGACTTGTTTTTTTGGGGGTACTTCCAGACAGAGGTAGGGTGACCATATGGAAAGGAGGACAGGGCTCATGTATCTTTAACAGTTGTATAAAAAATAGAACTTCAGCAGGTGTTATTTGTATGCATGCAGCACCCGGTGGAGTTCCTTCTTCATCACAGCAGTTAAAGCTGCAGGAGCCCTGCCCTCTTGACCAGATAAAAAAAGGACACCTGTTGAAATTTCTATGCAACTGTTAAAGGTACAGGAGCCCTGTCCTCCTTTCCATATGGTCACCCTAGGCAGAGGGCTCTTAGCGCTGTAAATCAAAAGGTGTTATGCACCCATTCCGTCTTTTCCTTCTTAACAGATTCTTTTCTGGTAAGAAAAAAAGATTGGAAAAGCAGCAAGAAGGCACGGAAGGGTTACAAAAGGGAGGTGAAGGCATCTGGACTGCTCAGTAAAATCCCATATTGGAGTCAGGGCAACTGCAGGTTAAAAGCCTTGTATACATACTTTTCCAAACATGTGTTTGTCACATTCACACTTTACATTTTTAGGTATCCACTATACCAGGGATTGACAATTTTTGGGAAGATTTTTTTAAAATACCTCAATACAGCTTTCTCCTTCCTGGTCTCTGTACTATTCTTTAACTATGGGTTGTTAACCACGAATAAGCCAGTGTTCACAACCCAACAACAAACCATAGGTTCTCTTCCTGGCTTGTTTGTGGTTAATGAACCCATAGTTAAACAACAGTCTGGGGTTTGCACAGAACACAAACCATGATGCAATGGCAACCCATACTCAACCCATACTCTTTGTTACTTGTGAACAGGCCAGTGTATCTGATAGTGATGTTAAACCAGTTTTAACATCTAGTTATTATTCAACCTAGTTATTATTTAAAGAGAATTTACAGTTTAAAAAAACAATAAATCCAATTTTAACATTTTAAAAATATGATTTTCCTGTTTTGAAACCCATCCATTTTTATCCACCCTACTACGTTGTCTCTCATTCTTAACTAACTCCTTTGCCTTGCTTAGCCCAGCTCCACCACCACATAAGCCTCGCACAATAACAATCCGTTCCAGCCTGTGTCTTTGCACATGTGACTCTAGTCGGAGAAACAGAAACTGAAAGGCCAGGATTTTCAAGCAGCAAGGGGTGGTAGTTAGGCAGAACAGAGACAATTTTCATGAGTTGAAAAACTGAAATGAATGCCCATATTTGATTGGTAAGTAATTCAATGTGTGTGATGGAGGCATTAAGGGCGTAATTCAATGTGTGTGATGGAGGCATTAAGGGCGTCATCCTGTGCATCTTTGGACAGAAAAAAAGTCCTTCAACTCCCAGTATTCCGGATGGTGGCAGTTGTACCAACTTTTTCTGTCTATACATGTACAGGATTGCACCCTAATTCATTTTTGTGAACCTGTAGGATGGCTATCCTATACCCAATTATCTAGGAGTAAACTTCACTGAACACAATGGGGTATGAGTCTGAGTAATCATGCATGGGATTGCATTATATGTGCAGGTTTAGCGTGTTTATGATGAGATTTAATTGTAACAATTTTATTTATTTTTTAGATGTATTTTATTTTATTATTTTTTTAAAACAAAACAAAACAGCCCTGATTTAATTTGTAAAAAATCCATTTTAAATTTTAAAAATGTAATATTTAAATTTTATTTTTTCAAATCATTCATTCCACACACACCCCTAGCCATTTGTGACTTCTACTCCCGCTGCAGCATTGTGATCTGGGGGTGGGGTGTGTGAGAAATGGATAAATATGTTACTTTTTCAATATTGCAATGTTTGGCATAAGGAGAAATATAATAATGGCTAATGCATTATTTAAAAAAATGTTAGTCAGCTCAAAGCAATGTTATAGTTCTTCTTCGTGGTCTCTGTGCATCACACAACAGTGGGCTCTGTGCCTGCGCGGAGTCTCGCTCAGGAAAAACTTCTATAGCTGAGGCGTTTTTGGCGGGAACCCCTCCCCCATGCCGAGAGTGTGCATGCGCAAAGAAGAGGGTTCCCGCCTATTACCTCAGTTCCTGGAGACCGCCATTGTGGTAGCATCGTTTGGGAAATTCTCTGTAGAAAACAAAATAAAACTATTGTTAGAGGCGGGTTTTTTTCTTCTCTTCTTCTTTCTATCTCCTCATATTTCTTCTTTATTCTTATTAGTGTTGTTTTTTTCTCTCAATTTTTCGTTCTTTTCGTGAAAAGCAACCGCCCGAAAGGGCGCAATGCCCTCAAGGCGCCGTTCAGAAAATGCAAAAATTGTGGGAGTAAGCTCCCCCCATCAGACGGGCACTCCCTTTGCCTTTTGTGTTTAGGTGAGGCCCACGTCGTTGACACCTGCCGTTTTTGTCAAGCGTTTTCTAAACAAACACGGCGACATAGGTCAGATAGACTTAAAGCTCTACTTTGGAGTAAGGCATTACAGGCAGTAGACAAACCATCGACGTCAAAATCTTGTATTATGGAACCTGTTCAAATTTCTCCAAAGTCGCCATTGCTTGCTGAACCTCAGCAACCCAAATTGCCGGCCACGCCAGGGAGAGGCGTTACGCTTTCTATTGCTAAAAGCTCACAAAGAAAGCTAAAAAGGCGAAACATACCGCCACGAGCTCGGAGGAGCAGAACAAAAAGAGAAAGAAAAAATCTCTTAAAAAGAGTGTGCCGAACCCTACTCGGCCATCTATTCCTCTTCCAACGCCAAATAGATCGATACCGATGGTCGATACGGTACAGTCTCAATCGGTACCGACAGATGACCCTTTGCCACAAACCTCGGTGACCGAAGCTACATCTTCGATGCCGATACCGGCACAGCAGCTACCGCCTCCTCCACCACCGCCTCTGTTACTGTCTCCTATACCGACAGTACGATTGCCTTCGGCGCGTGATCAGAGGCTAACTTCGACATCGGAAGGCGAGATTAGAGATCTATCGCCAGCTCCTATACCACCTAGACAGGTGCATCCTCAGGACAGGCGTTACAGACATGACTCTCCGGACTCGATGTTCTCAGCTCATTCCGGAAGAGCATACTATTACTACGATCGCTCAGCCCGATCATGAGATAGATCCCGTTCACCACGCTGTATGGACAGATGGGAACGAAGCCCTCAGAGATATCAATATTGGGATCGCGATCCCTATTATCGAAGACCGTGTGAGGGTCAATGGGAAAATTTCCCTCAAGACCATTACTATCAAGGGTGGCCTTTCCGAGAACAACAACCCAGGCAACGGGTAACTAGACCAACAGCTACGGTCTTGAATCCTCCACTTCGAGTCGACTCACCGGCACGTATACAGCCAGTGCAACTTGAACCACCTACAGCACTAGCTTCTGAGGCTCTAGCGCTAATGCAGCCGCAATCAGCTCCACTTATACAAGTCCCAGCTGCTCCAGTGGACTCTCCAACATCAGGCCAAGATGATTATGGCTCCGATTCATCTTCATCGTCTTCGGCACGTCCTTCACTTCCATCTCCTGACATAGAGGTCGCCCCACAAGGGGGCATTTCACCATCAGAAGACCTTGGACACTTCTCTGACCAGGTCATCAGAATGGCACAGGCATTAGGTCTACAAGTGGAACAACCTACATCCACTACACAAGACCCAGTTTTTGATTAGATCATCTCAGACACAACAAAACCTGTAGCTATACCTATGTTACCAGCTTTACTTGAGACTATAAAACAGTCATGGAAATCACCTTCAACAAACCCACCAACTTCCAAGAGATTGGAGGGTATGTATAAAATACTGCAGTCTGATGTCGAGTTCTTGTTTCAACATCCACCACCGAATTCAATAATTGTCGAAGCGGCCCAGGGTAGGAGTAGACATCAGCATTCTTCCCCTGTAGATCAAGAAGGAAGATGTTTAGATCTTCTCGCTCGCAGATTATATGCTTCCTCTTCATTAGCTCTAAAAGTTACAAATTACCAGGCGGCTATGTCTGGTTATCAGCTACTTCTTTGGGACAAAATGCGAAAGTTAATGGAACACTTACCTGAAGATAAGAAACACCTGGCTAGGCTCTTCCACTCCGAAGCCTCACAGCTATCTCGCCAGCAAATACATACCTCAAGGCACCAGGTCGACTGTATAGCAAAAACCTTAACGGGAACTATAGCGTTGCGTCGTCATGCCTGGCTGCGATCTGCGGGTCTCTCCCAGGAGGCATGTTCTAGAATCGAAGACTTACCTTTCGATGGGCTCGGTCTATTTAACGCCGACACGGACACTTCTCTCAATACCGTGCAGAAAGCAAGAACAACAGCTCATCGGATGGGTTTCAACCAACCGCAACAACAATTCCAACGACGTTGGTCTCGACCACGTTCCTCTTACTATTCCAATAGACAACAGTACCAGCAAATCCAACCTCGACAACAGCATCAGCAACAGCAACAACAACAAACTTTCCAGCCACGTAAGCAACTTACAAATTTCAGAGGCAGGGGCCCTTCTCGTAAATTTGATGACTCCCTTAGACGGCGTCTTTGATTTCTTTTTGACGCCACCTCGATACACCAACCCTACCATTTTCTTTAACGATAGACTTTCCCATTATTACCATCAATGGGAAGCAATCACTACTGACACATGGGTCCTCTCAATAATCCAAAGAGGATACCGTATAGAATTCGAAACCCTCCCTTCCCTCGGTAAGGTAAAGATTACAACACCTACACTGCCTCTACTCCAGGACGTCAGTATGCTTTTAGATAAAGGTGCGATTGAGAGTGTACCCTGGAGTCATATTTCGAGAGGTTTCTATTCAAAATACTTTACCGTACCGAAGAAAGATGGAGGGCTTCGCCCAATTTTAGATCTAAGACTATTAAATACGCATATTAAGACCAAAAAGTTTAGAATGGTATCATTGGCTTCTATAATTCCATTATTATCCAAGGGACGGTGGTTTGCATCGATAGATCTTCGCGATGCATATTTCCACATTGCGGTGGAGAGCACATACCGCAGATACCTACGATTCACAGTTGGACATAATATCTACCAATACAAAACTCTTCCCTTTGGTCTCTCCACTGCTCCAAGAGTTTTCTCTAAGTGCATGTCTGTGGTATGTGCTCACCTCCGCTTAATGGGGGTAGAAGTTTATCCCTATCTTGATGATTGGCTTCTGGTAGCATTGACAAAACAGCAACTTCAAAATTTGATCCAAATTACTTGCTCCTTGCTACACAAATTAGGACTCTGTATCAACTACAAAAAATCCCAATTACAACCTTCACAGGTTATCCAATTTATTGGAGGAACCCTCAACTCCATTTCTGCCCGGGCCTTCTTACCAACCAGTTGATGCCTACGCATAATCCACCTTGCACAGAAGTTTCAACACAAACTGCACACCTCGGCATTCGCAGTTCAACAACTGCTAGGCCTTATGGCCTCGACTACAGCTGTAGTCCAATATGCCCGCCTCAAGATGCGACCTCTTCAATCGTGGTTCATATGGCATTTCAACCCCCAAAGTGATCCAAGGAACTTCCGACTGTATCTACCTATCGAGATCGAAGACTCTCTTATATGGTGGACACTAATAAAAAACCTGACGCAGGGAATTCCTTTTACTCAGGAACAACCAACCAAAATACTCACCACAGACGCCTCAATGAGGGGCACACATTTAGATGCACTTACGGTCCAGGGTCGATGGTCCATCAAAGAATCCAAGGACCACATCGATCTTTTAGAACTGCGAGCGGTTCAACGAGCACTCAAGTCTTTCGAGTCAGAAGTTACCGGTCACTTCACCCAAATATCCTCAGACAATACAACGGTGGTTGCATATCTA
This sequence comes from Elgaria multicarinata webbii, assembly GCF_023053635.1. Taxonomy (NCBI): domain Eukaryota; kingdom Metazoa; phylum Chordata; class Lepidosauria; order Squamata; family Anguidae; genus Elgaria; species Elgaria multicarinata. The sequence continues at coordinate 13,423,722 of NC_086181.1, forward strand.
AACAAACAAGGGGGTACCAGATCAGAAAGACTTCTAAAACTGACACTCGACATTCTCAACTGGTGCATCCCAAGAAACATCACGATAACTGCCATCCATATTGCCGGTACCGAAAACAGATTAGCAGATTTCCTAAGTCGTTCTCACCATCTTGCGCACGAATGGCAACTACACAGAACTATTGTCAAGACAATATTCGATACATGGGACACCCCGGACATAGACTTATTTGCCACAGAAGCAAACAGGGTGGTCCAAAAATTTTGCAGTCGTGCGGGGCTAGGCAGACACTCACAGGGCGATGCCTTTGCACTTCAATGGACAAACGCCCTTTTCTGTGCCTTTCCCCCTTTTCCCATCATACCCAGAGTAATTGCCAAGATTCTCGCCAACAGGACCACTTGCATTTTGATCACTCCTTGGTGGCCGAGACAAACGTGGTTCGCCACACTTCTATGGCTATCAAACACTCGATACCGACAGCTTCCTCTACTCCCAACGTTGCTCACGCAACACCATGGCAAGATCAGACATCCCGACTTACAAACATTGCGGTTAACAGTTTGGAGGATACAATTGTCTCCTCCGATTTAACTTCCTCGCGACTACAAGCCGTTCTCGATGCTGCTAGAAAGCCATCAACTCGAAGATCGTATAACTGCAAATGGGCTTCATTTTCGGCATTCGCCAAGGAAAACAATTTTGATCCTCTTTCCTCCTCTATACAACAAATTTTAATGTTTCTACTGACGTTGTCTGAGAGAGGTTTATCTACATCTTCGATACGTGTCTATTTATCAGCAATATCATCGGTTCGCCCAAATATTGACAGCTCCACTGTATTCTCTCACCCCCTCGCCAAACGTTTTTTGAAGGGACTTAACAACTTAGCACCACCAATCCGCACACGTATTCCGACATGGAGTATCTCAGTGGTATTAAAATCACTAACTTCAAAACCCTTTGAGCCACTAGCCACGATGGACATACGGCTACTTTCCTCTAAAACAGCATTTTTAATAGCCATCACCACCGCCCGAAGGGCTGGCTAGCGAGCTTGCAGCTCTCCGTGTCGATCCCCCTTATCTAACTTTTCACAAGGATAAGGCTGTGTTACATCCAGATGCGTCTTTTCTTCCCAAAGTAGTATCCGACTTTCATCTAAATCAGGACATTGTCCTGTCTGCCTTTTTTCCGTCCCCTTCCTCGAAATTGGAAATTACTCTTCACACATTGGACGTCCGAAGAGCTTTAGCCTTTTATAAACAGCGAACGGAACCCTTTCGAAACTCACCTCGTCTATTTATCTCTTACTCCGGACAACACAAGGGCATGCCTATCTCATCACAGAGGCTTTCAGCTTGGATAGTCAATACCATCACGCTAGCATATCAACTAGTGGGCCTCTCTCTGGACACACCAATACGAGCTCATTCCACCAGAGCGATGGCAACGTCGACAGCATTCGGAAGGGGTGTTCCTATTCCAGATCTCTGTCGAGCGGCAACGTGGTCGAAGCCATCCACCTTTATCAAGCACTACCGTTTGGATACGAGAGCCAGAGCTGACTGCTCTTTTGGTAGAGCTGTTTTATCATCCATTTTGACATAGGACACTGAGCCACCTCCGGTAAGTCAGCTCGCTAATCTCCCACTGTTGTGTGATGCACATAGACCACGAAGAAGAAATGCAGGTTGCTTACCTGTAACTGTAGTTCTTCAAGTGGTCATCTGTGCAGTCACCCAACCCACCCAACCATCCCCTCTTCGGTGTCGATGAGGGTTATAACTAAGTGTATTCACTTTGCTATTATTATTATTATTATTATTATTTATTTATTTATTTATTTATTTATATAGCACCATCAGTGTACATGGTTCTGTACAGAGTAAAGCAATAAATAGCAAGACCCTGCCGCATAGGCTTACAATCTAATAAAATCAAAGTAAAACAATAAGGAGGGGAAGAGAATGCAAACAGGTACAGGGTAGGGTAAGCAGGCACAGGGTAGGGTAAAACTAACAGTAGAAAGTAACAGTAGAAGTCTGCACAACATCAAGTTTTAAAAGCTTTAGGAAAAAGAAAAGTTTTTAGTTGAGCTTTAAAAGCTGTGGTTGAACTTGTAGTTCTCAAATGTTCTGGAAGAGCGTTCCAGGCGTAAGGGGCAGCAGAAGAGAATGGACGAAGCCGAGCAAGGGAAGTAGAGGCCCTTGGGCAGGCGAGAAACATGGCATCAGAGGAGCGAAGAGCACGAGCGGGGCAATAGTGTGAGATGAGAGAGGAGAGATAGGAAGGAGCTAGACCGTGAAAAGCTTTGAAGGTCAGCAGGAGAAGTTTATATTGGATTCTGAAGTGAATTGGAAGCCAATGAAGAGATTTCAGAAGCGGAGTAACATGGTCGGAGCGGCGAGCCAAGAAGATGATCTTAGCGGCAGAGTGGTGGACAGAAACCAACGGACTGATGTGAGAAGAAGGAAGGCCAGAGAGAAGAAGGTTGCAGTAGTCCAACCGTGAAATAACCAGCGCATGAACAAGCGTTTTGGCAGAAGAGACAGGGAAAAATCGACAAGATTTAGCTACTGCCTCAATATGAGGAATAAAGGAGAGCGAGGAGTCGAATATAAAGCCAAGGCTACGAGCTTCCTTGACTGGAGTAAGCGTAACATCATTGACAGTAAGAGAGAATGAGAGATGAGGAGAAGGTTTAGGAGGAAAAACAAGCAATTCAGTCTTTGCCATGTTAAGTTTCAAGCGACGATGAAGCAGCCAAGCTGAGATATCTGAAAGACATGCCGAGATACGATCGTGAACATCAGGAGAAAGTTCCGGAGATGACAGATATAGTTGTGTATCATCGGCGTACAGATGATATTGGAGGCCATGAGATTGAATAAGCTTGCCCAAGGGCAACATGTATAAGGAAAACAACAACGGGCCAAGCACTGAGCCTTGCGGAACCCCTACTGAAAGGGGAAAGGAGGAAGGCGAGCTGCCATTAGTCAACACGCTGAAAGAGCGACCCGCTAGATAGGCAACAAAGAGACAGGTCGGTAGTTAGACAGAGATAGCCTATCAAGAGTAGGTTTCTTGAGAATGGGAGAGACTGTAGCATGTTTAAAAGCAGAAGGAAATGAACCAGAGGACAGAGAAAGATTAATAATATGTAGCAAGGAAGGGAGGATAGCAGGAATAAGATTAATAAAGACGCGAGAAGGAATCGGATCACGAGAACAAGTGGAAGGCTTCGAAGAGCGCAGTATTGTAGACAGTTCATCCGCAGAGACCGAAGGAAACGCAGAGAAATTTGCAGGAGGAGCTGACAGATGAGGAACAGGAACTGGAAGAGGAGCAGAGCTGGCCAGATCAGAGCGGATAGTTTGGATTTTAGCATTGAAAAAAGAGGCAAAGTTATTAGCAGACAGAGAGGCGGGGAGAGATGGCGGATTAGGCTTCAGAAGAGAATTGAAGGACGCAAAGAGCCGCTGAGGATGCCTAGCATTTGACTGGATCAGCGTTGAGTAGTACTGCTGTTTGGCCAGTGAGATGGCAGAAGAGAAAGAGGAGAGTACAAATTTGTAATGGACAAAGTCTGCCCGGTCCCTGGTCTTATGCCAAAGGCGTTCAGCTGCCCGGGAACAAGAGCGAAGGTAGTGGAGGGAAGAGGTGAGCCACGGTTGGGGTTGAGAAGGGCGAACTATCCGAGTTGTAGATGGAGCAAGATTATCAAGAGTTGAAGATAAGGAGGAATTAAAGAAGGAGACAGCTGAGTCCAAGGAGACAGCCGAACAGACAGAAGGAAGGGAGGAGGCTAGAGACTGGGAAAAAGCCTCATAATTGATAGATTGCAAGTCACGACAAGAGCGAGAAGCGGGACGTGAAGGAGGAGGATTATGAGTAATATTGAAAGAAACTAGGTGATGATCTGACAGCGGAAAGTGAGCAGTAGAAAAGTCCAACACAGAGCAATTCCGAGTGAGAACAAGATCCAGACAGTGTCCAAGGGAATGTGTGGGTGCATCAGACCAAAGCTTAAGATCATAAGAGGAAGATAATGAGCGAAATCGTAGAGCTGCAGCATCTTGAGGGTCATCCACATGAATATTGAAATCACCCAAGATAAGAGTAGGACAGTTATCAGAGAGGAAAAAGGACAGCCATGAATCAAAATCAGAGATAAATTTTGAGGACGAGCCTGGGGGGCGGTACAGAACTGCAATCCGCAGTCGCAGTGGAGCGAAGAGCCTCACCACATGTACCTCAAAGGAGGAGAAGCAATGTGAAGGTGGAATGGAAAGAGGCTGGAACTGGCACAAACTAGATAATAAAAGACCCACACCACCACCCCGACCCTCTGGGCGACTAGTGTGAGAGAAAGAGAGTCCTCCAAGAGAGAGGGCAGCAGAGATGGCAGTATCATGGGCAGGAAGCCAGGTCTCAGTAAGAGCAAGGAGGTGGAGAGACCTAGAGATAAACAAGTCCTGGATGACAGGGGCCTTAGAAGCAACAGAGCGACAGTTCCATAAGGAACACGAAAAAGGCAGCTGAGAAGAGGGGAGACACCGAATAGGAACTAAGTTGGGAGAGACGAGATTGGAACGAGCCATAAGGAACAGATATGAGGAGAAAAGAACTGAGAGGAGACAATGAGAAGATTGTGACCTGAATCAGAAAGTGGCAGCGGCCGGATCGTGGCTGGGGTTCCCCTCCGGAGCAGAAGATCCGCCTGACCGGCTTCGCACCCACGGCTGAGAGCCACAGGCCGAGAGCCCTTGTGCTCTCGTCCTTCGGCTCGCGCCTCCAGCAGGCTTGAAGTACCTGAAAAGGGGAGGAACAGAAGCTACAATTCAAACAGACCAATCGCAGTTAGTCAATGTTGCTCAATGGCTTCTCAGAGAGCTAAGTTGCTTCTCCTCTTCAAGCTGCAAACTGCAGCAGGCTGGAGGCTTGAAGTACCTGAAAAGGGGAGGAACAGAAGCTGCAATTCAAACAGACCAATCGCAGTTAGTCAATGTTGCTCAATGGCTTCTCAGAGAACTAAGTTGCTTCTCCTCTTCAAGCTGCAAACTGCAGCAGGCTAGAGGCTTGAAGTACCTGAAAAGGGGAGGAACAGAAGCTGCAATTCAAACAGACCAATCGCAGTTAGTCAATGTTGCTTGTTCTTTAATAGCACCCTCATTTAATCAAATGTCCTTATGCGCTTAGAGTGTTTAGTGTTATGAATACATTCTCTCGGTGTCGATGTCTCCATTGATACCGAGATTTTTTTTCTCGGTTCCGAGGCCACAATGTCGGTCTCCAGGAACTGAGGTAATAGGCGGGAACCCCCTTCTTTGCGCATGCGCACTCTCGGCATGGGAGAGGGGTTCCCGCCAAAAACGCCTCAGCTATAGAAGTTTTTCCCGAGCGAGACTCCGTGCAGGCACAGAGTCCACTGTTGTGTGACTGCACAGATGACCACTCAAAGAACTACGGTTACAGGTTAGCAACCTGCATCTACTATAGATAAGCAGGAAGGCATAGCAGGTGTAGGGACTTTTCAGTTGAGATAGTAAGAAGTTGTGGTCAGACTTGTGGTCAGAAGAGTTAGATAAACTGAGCAAGGACTGAAACACATTTGTAAACTTTCAGAACTTATGGCTTTGTGGTTGGAAGAAAAGGAGGGGAACTTAAACACGTCTGTTAACTTTCGAAACTTATGGCTTTGTGGTTGGAAGAAAGGGAGGGGAACTTAAACACATCTGTTAACTTTCGAAACTTATGACTTTGTGCTTAGATAATGGGGAGGGCATAATTAAGAGGGTTTGCTTATAGGAAATTAAGTCTTAATATGGGAGCAGGTAAACAGGAGTGGGTGGAATATCAAATGAAGGAGGTAAAGGGGTAAGCGGAGGAGGAGTTACTAGGCGTACTGGGATAGGCTGTAAACCCTGGAGTCTCTGAGCAATGGAGAAACAGGAGGGACCACTTCAGCTGGGCTTAGGGGATAAAATGGCTTTGCATTAACTGGTGGGTGTGCCTACCTTGCTTAGACACCCAGACTTGCAAGTTTGTATCAATAAAACAGAGTGTTAACTTTCACCATTTTGTCCAAGAATCTTCATTTCAAATCGCGTTTCTAACAGGTGGGTGTCATTGGGTGCCAGGACGCAGCACACCGTAGTGGTAGGACTCAATTTCACATTTAGATTTGAATTATCCAGCCAATGCTTTTAGTTAGAAGTAACATTAATTGGACACATGTCACATCATCACCGACACCAATATAATATAATTAGTCATCCAGTTAATCCTGCACAATCCAATTTAATTCAAGTTCATGAGGTTCAAATGACCTTAGCAATCTTAGGTTGAAGTGGAGATGATGATGATGATGATGATGATGAAGAAGAAGAAGAAGAAGAAGAAGAATACAGAAAAAAGAAACTGGAGTTCTTCATATTAAAAGGTTATTAAGGGTGCAATCCTAGCTGATTGATGCCTGAACAACACAAGCCTCGAAGATGGAGGTTTCTGATTATCCTGTGCCTGGCAGGAGGAGCAGTACAGGCTTTTTAGCCTCTCCATCATCTTTTGCAGTATTTTTTCCTAGACAGACCTCTGAGCCTGAAGAGCAGACTCATGCTGCTGGGGGCAGGGAAAGGCTGCCTGCCCATTGACATGACCTGGTCCCTCCTCCTCCTCCTTGAGGTCGGAGCATCAACCTCAGGAAAGGGAGGCACCCTGGAGCTTTCCACAGGGGCTGGGAGGGGGTGGCCTGGGGGCTGAAATCAGATTTCCGCCCTCCAAAGCTGTAGCTCTGTCTGTGGCCTTGGAGGGGGAAGTATTTTGCATCCTCCGTCATCTCAGACACTGTCTAGGAGCCATAGGATTGTGCTCTAAGTCATCACCATTCTTCCCTTAGTTGTAAATATCAATTTTTAATAAATTCTTGGCCTTCCCAACTCTGTATCCATCACCAGAGATGGTCAGAAAGTAGATTGGGCTCCACTGGTAGATCTCTAGCTGATTTGCAATAGATCACAAGGGTTACTCACTCCCACTGGTTTAACAACAGCAGCTACAAAAAGGCTTTCTCACGGCCTGTTCAGACAACAAGCTAAGGCATGATTAGGCCACAAGCCCTTTTGCAGCAAATGGTTAGTGAGTGTGTTGAAACCATGGTTATGTAGCCATCATGGTTAGGAAGGGTTCACACAACACACTAAGTCATGGTTCACACGACGACATGCTAGACCATAATGTTTAGCTCAAAATTATTAACCACCGTGGCTTAGCGTGTCGTCTGAACAAGGCCACCACCTTCTAAATGAGGCAGCTGAGACGATATGCGAGAAGTTATTTATGTGGGTCCCCCACCCCCAGCTGCTTACTCTCTCTGTTTCATCTCCAGAGCCATTATGAAACTTAACGGACACCAACTGGAAAACCACGCACTGAAGGTCTCCTACATCCCCGATGAACAAACTGTGCAGGGCGCGGAGAACGGGCGTCGAGGGGGATTTGGGACGCGGGGAGCCCCGAGGCAAGGTTCTCCCGTGGCTTCAGGGGCGCCGGTGAAGCAGCAGCCAGTCGACATCCCCCTCCGGCTTCTTGTTCCCACCCAGTACGTGGGAGCCATCATTGGCAAAGAAGGTGCCACCATCCGCAACATCACCAAGCAGACGCAGTCCAAGTAAGGCCATTTGCTTCCCATTTGCTTTTACCCCGCCACATTCATTCACTGCCAAGAACGGGTTAGGTGCTGTACAGGACTCAGGGGAAGCCCAGCCCAGAAGGTTTATGCTGCAGTGTCCAATCCAGTCCTCCAGGGTTCTCCGCATGGCCACCCCTCCCCTTTCCCCAGAATGCTGATTGTTTGGTATTTTCCCAGCTTTTGGGCACTCCCCCATCCCCATTCGGCAATGTTGAAATGTCTCTCCTAAGGCTCAGTTACTGGCAGAAAGAGCTTTATTGAAAATAAAGCTGGTGGTTTTGGCTCCACCCCCTTTTGCCTTTGGCCCCGCCCACCATTGGAATGGAATTCGGCACTCCGGCTGAAAGACACTCTGTACTTTTGGGTTACATCTTAAGATTGTCAGGCCAGAGGACAAAGGGGACGGAAGAGGGCTTCAGAGAATGAACTGTTCCCTCTCCTGGGTCCAGAGGGGCCAGTTCATGCTGCAAATTAACAGGTACCATCAAGGTGGGCAGAGTGGGAGATTTATTGCTTTGCCAATGTATATACCACATGTTCTGCCCTTCAAAAAATGATTACTGAAGCAGAGTAAATCAATAAAGACAGTAAAGTAAAGGCAGTAAAATATATTAAAAAAAAATGAGATGAAATCATAAGGGGAAAAAATAACATCTATAAGAAGCCAACTCGTTCAGAGATAGATTGGCAGGCTACTCCCCGCACACCTGGCTTTCTTGCAAAGTCACCGCTGGTTTTGCTGATGCAGCAAATTCCACAGCTGTGGCAGAGGACTGCAAAAATGGCCATGGTGGCCCCATGTGGCCCACCTCTGCATTGAACTCATGCTCTTGTCCCTTGCAGCTAGAAGGCCTAGAAGGGACATGGTTTGCAAGTCTTTCTAAAGTGGGCAAGACCAGAGGTAGAAGACACAGGGCTCATCTACACCAAGCAGGATATTGCACTATGAAAGCGGAATATAAAAGGCAGGAGCCACACCAAGCAGGATATAGTATTATGAAAGTGGTACATGGTATGTGTCAATGGGCCCCAACAGTTGTCAGTGCACTTCAATACCACTATAAAGCAGTAGTGTGGCTCCTGCCTTTTACATACCACTTTTATAGTGGAATATCCTGCTTGGTGTAGATGTGCCCATTGTCAGGGACTGTGAGATGATTTGTAGAGCCCAGAGAGCTTCGGCTATAGGGTGGTATATAAATGTAACTATTACTAATAACAGTCACATCAATCACCAGCATCACATCAAAAACTATACAGAAAACCTTCAGAAACTGGGCCTACCAAAATACATCCACACCAACATCCAGAAAACAGTCATAGTCAAAACATGCTCAATTGTCAGGAAATTCCTGAATCTGTAAAAGACAGCATGACTTGGCAAAGCCAAGGGAACCGCCCAGGGATCTTCGGCTATTGGGCGGTATAAAAATGCAATAAATAAATAAATAGCCCGTCATGTTCGTCTAGAAAAATCGCCATGAGTGAGAAACAGATAATAATAATAATAATAATAATAATAATAATAATAATAATAATAATAATAATAATAATAATTAATAACAGGCAGAAGCAAGCTTCTGGTGATATACTGTTGGGCTCCTGGCTCTTCAAGCCTATAACGTGACTCTTGTTTTCGACTTTTCATCATTCGGCTGGTTTCTCGCTCCCCCTTTCGAACCCAAACAGAATCGACGTGCACCGGAAAGAAAACGCCGGGGCAGCGGAGAAAGCAATAAGCATCCATTCCACCCCAGAGGGCTGCTCTGCTGCTTGCAAGATGATTTTGGAAATCATGCACAAGGAGGCGAAAGATACCAAGACGTAAGTAAGACCTGGCGATGGCTGGCGTGAATTGTTCAGTCAGCTTCGCGTAATGGTTGCATTGTGGTGTGTGCGTGGGGTGGGAAGGGGTAAAGCCCTCAGCTCTTGCAGAGCAGGCTTCCCCAATCTGATGGCTTCCAGATGTGTTGGACTACAACTCCCATAATTCCCAGCCAGCATGTGGTCCAATATGTCCTAGGGGTGCTGGGTGGGGAAGCCTGCTCTAGAGATTTTCAAGTTTTTTTTTGGTATTTTTAATTTTCTTTTTTGGTTTTTTTAATTCCCCCCTTCCAATTTTTTGGTATGAAATGCATACAACTTTCTAGCAATTATATATAGACTTCAACAAAAGCAGACCAAATATCCATATGTAAAGTATGCATTTGAAGGTGGCGTCTCTACGCCACCGTACAAATATTGAAAATGTTGTAAGTGTTGTCGTTCGAATCAGCTCCCTGTGGGTAGCCATGGGTACAAACGATAGAAACACTCCACTGGTGGTTTGAAAGAAAACTTTACTTAGCAACATTTAACTTATGTCCTACAAAGGGATGGCTTGGTTCAGCCATTGTAGTCAGCACACCATGCAGGTGGGTAAAACAGCAAGAAGGAAGGAAGGGGAAGGAAGGAGGGAGGAGACAGGAAGTAGCAAAACAAGCACTGCAGCAATCCCCTCCCACCTTGTAGGTGAACGTTAATCCTTTAGCTTCAGGTTCAGTGACCTGCAGCCCGAGTTCTGCTAACAGTAATGTCATCAATCCATTGCATTATAAGAGGTGAGTGTTTATCCTCCCAGTGTTGTAACATCAGTCTTTTAGCTGTCAAAAGAGCACAGAGAATTTGTTAATTTCCATGAAGCAAGTAAATACTTTAAAGGTGCGTGCACATCAGGGAATATTAAAGACTCTTCCAGTACAAATTTTCTGTGTAATAACCTCCCTCCCAGAGCCTCGTGTGGCACAGAGCGGTAAAGCAGCAGTTTCTGCAGCTGAAACTCTCCCCACGGCCTGAGTTCGATCCCAGCAGAAGCTGGTTTCAGGCAGCCGGCTCGGGTCGACTCAGCCTTCCATTCTCCTGAGGTCGGTAAAATGAGTACCCAGTTAGCTGGAGGAAAAGTAATAATGGCCGGGGAAGGCAACGGCAAACCATCCCGCTATAAGGCCTGCCAAGAAAATGTCAGTGAAAGCTGGCGTCCCTCCAAGAGTCAGTAGTGACTCAGTGCTTGCACAAGAGGTTCCTTTCCTTTCCCTAACCTCCCTCCCAAAAGAATCAACGACTGAACACTGCCAAAACACACGTCCAAAAGAAGCATTAACTGTATTGCACGACCAGCAATTACCCAAATTAGACAATCCCTTATTAAAGAGGTGGTGGAGTGTCCAGGAGACAAAAACCAAACATTTTTGCTGAGTAAGGTGAAACCTAAGATCCACAGACATGACAGGTAGACACCAAAGCAGTGATTCAGTGATTAGAAGTTTTGTACCTACAGCAGTTTCTCAAATTCCCCACTGTTAGGGACCCCTGGTCTACTATGACGGGCAGCCACCCTCCGGAGTCCCTTTCCAGCATTTCTACCTCAGATCCTTTGCTGTAGGAGGTGCAAGGGCTTGGAAGTGGGTTCTTCCCCGTGGTTGCGCTGCTTGTGTTCCAGCACTAAGCTTGGGTGCCTGCCATTTTTTTCTCTCACAAGCCAGCTTGGGCTTCATGGCCACTGTGAGAGAAGAGGGGCCTAGCTGATGCGGATGAACGTACCTGCTTCTGTATCCCATATGGCTGCGTTCATTCCGTACCCCACTCTCCCTAATTGACCAAACTTGGGATAAAACTCTGCAAATTGAGAACATTTACAGATCCTGGTTTAATAATATTTAACGTTTGTATAGTGCTTTCCAGTGTCCAAAGTGTTTCGCGTGCGTTATCTAGCTGCATTCGTTATGACTGGGTTAGGCAACATGTGGCCCTCCAGATGTTTTGACCTGCTCTTACTGTCGACGTAGCCAGTGGTGAGGGATCATGGGAATTGGAGGCCCCCAAAATACCTGGAGGGCCGCAAGTGGCCCACACTTGCCTGACAACAACCCTGAAAGAGAAGCCAGCAGGGTTATTCCCTGCATTGTATATGCCTGAGGGAGGGGGTGGGGGGCTTGACTAAGGCCAACTAGTGAGTTAGTGGCAGAGGTGAGATCCAACCCAGAAACTTATTTTATTTATTTTATTTATTATTGCATTTATATCCCGCCTTTTTTCCTGCAAGGAACCCGAGTCGGCGTACATAATCCTCCTCCTCTCCACTTTATCCTCACAACAACCCTGTGAGGTGGGTTGGGCTGAGAATCTGTGACTGGCCCAAAGTCACCCAGTGGGTTTCCATGGCTGAGTGGGGACTAGAACCTGGATCTCCTGACTCCCAGTCCAACACTCTAGCCACTACACCACACTGGCACTTCCTGAGTGGAAGCCCAGTTTCGTTTAAGATTGCCTAACAGTGCAGTCCTATGCATGTCTACTTAGAAGTACATCCCATTGTGCTTAATGGGCTTCCTCCCAAGGCACTTTTAAATGGCCTAGTTACAAAATTCGTTGCCAGCCTCTGTGTAGTAAAGCTGGTAGCCTAGGTGAGACCCTCACATCCTGTTGGATCATGTGATAACTGCTGATAACTTAGATTCTGACCTGACTCTGGCCTAAGCTCATTTGACAGCTGGAGGGGACCCTGATGTTTGGGCTTTGTTTTCCCTGTAAATAAGCTGAGGTATAAGAGGTGGCCTGAAAGAGTCCAGGAGCAGGGCAGGATGTGGCCGGCCATCTCATCACAACTGTTGCAAGTTTTAATGGTTAAGTGACCCGGAGGGTGGGAGAGGGGTATTTGGTCTGAAAGGCAACTGATAACTTTAGAAATAAATAAATAACCTCCCTCTTCATTCATTCCCTCTTCCCTTCCCTCAGTGCCGATGAAGTACCCCTGAAAATCTTGGCCCATAACAATTTTGTGGGACGACTGATTGGCAAAGAGGGCCGTAACCTGAAGAAGGTGGAGCAGGACACAGAAACAAAGATCACCATCTCCTCGTAAGACTTTTGGTTTCTCTCCCTTTCCTAAAAACAACAACGAAGAGTCTTCTGGCACCTTAAAGACTAACACATTTATTCTGGCCTAAGCTCTCCTGGACTATCGTTGGAGTCCAGGAAAGTTTATGCCGGAATAAATGTGTTAGACATTAAAGGTGCTGCTGGGCTAGGGTGACCATATGAAAAGGAGGACTGGGCTCCTCTATCTTTAACAGTTGCATAGAAAAGGGAATTTCAGCAGGTGTTATTTGTATATATGGGGAACCTGGTGAAATTTCCTCTTCATCACAACAGTTAAAGGTGCAGGAACTATAGGCAGGGCACCTGCAACTAGAGAGAACTGTTGTGATGAAAAGGAAATTTGACCAGGTTCCCCATATTTACAAATGACACCTGCAGAAATTCCCTTTTCTATGCAACTGTTAAAGATACAGGAGCCCTGTCCTCCTTTTCATATGGTCACCTTATGCTGGGCTCTTTGTTGTTTTTGCGGCAATAGACTAACATGGCTGCCCTCTGCCCTCTGAAACAAGACCTGGCACCAACAGCAAGTGAGAGCGTGCCACAGAGGCTTCCGCTACTACATGAGGGCCGTTTCTGAGGCTGTGGTCAAGGATGGCATTTGCCAGGTTCCTGGCAGCTAGCCTGTGAAAGGGAGAGGCTAGAACAGTGCTGAGGAATTTCTGAATATGTACAAGGCAAAAGGCTGGTACAGAATTTGTTCTGGTTCTGGAAGGATCTTTGCCTTTTGCTTTAAGAGATCATCAACTTTTGGAACATTCTCTCCCACCGACCCACCAGTGGAGGCTGGTGGCTCCGAAGTTAGTGGGGCTGTGAATCCGTTTTGGATTTCAGTCAGAACTCTAAAGGAGCTCTCCAAGGTGCTGAACCCAATCTCCAAAATAGGGTCAGCATCTTGGATAGCTCCTTTAGAGTTCAGTCTGATTCTGACTGAAACCCAGAGTGGATTCACAGCCCCACTGAAATCAGAGCCACCAGCCTCCACTGTGACCCATTCTCTTTTCTCTGAGACATTGGGTGAGGTTGCCATGGGTCGAAATTCTCTGATCGCTTGGTAGTAGGTGGGACTGCTGGCAATCTCTGCCTCTCTTCTATCTGTGATGCAATGTTGTGGTGGGCGACGGTGGTATGGGGCCGTGTGTGAAACGAACGTGGCAAGACTCACGAGCCACAGAGGCTTCCTGGGATGTGTTTGATCTTAGTGCGAAAAATGGGGCCGGTTGGGCGATGAGCTGGTTGCTGAGGGTTCGAAATGAGCTGCTTGCCAAGTTTGTTTGTTTGTGTTCCCGTCCCCCCCCCCCCCCCATTGCTCTGCCCCACAGCCTGCAGGACCTGACGCTGTACAATCCTGAAAGGACCATCACTGTGAAAGGTTCCATTGAGAACTGCTGTAGAGCAGAGCAGGAGATCATGAAGAAAGTGAGGGAGGCCTATGAGAATGACGTGGCGGCCATGAGCGTGAGTGTGTTTGAGACATATCTCTTCTTTCCCTTGGGATTCAGATGCTCTGGTGACATCCCGCATGCAGCAAGGGGTACAGGCTGTCTGCCCGTGATCCATACCTTTCCATCAGAAACAGCTGACTTGTTCTGGTAGGACAACCTTCCGCAGCCTCTTGCCCTCCAGATGCCTGGACATCAACTCCCGTCAGCCCTGGCCTACATGGCCAATGGTCAATGACGCTGGGAGTTATCTGGAAGGCATCAGGGTGGGGGAAGGCTGTAATTGGGCATCTTTCCAAAGCCATTACCTATCGTTAGCATTTATATACGTAGATCTGTTGAATAAAGATCGTAGTACAACAACTGATATTAAGTACTGATGGGCAGATGGGATGGTGAAAAATTCTTCCGGACTAGAAACATTTGTGGACTAAATTGGAAGGCTGTACTCTGTTAATTGGCTAAAAGGAAGGCTGCAAAAGGTCTGGAGAGGGGAAGAGCTTTTAAGGAGGAATATATGCCTTTGTCAATTTGAAGCAAACTAGAGAAGGCTGGTTACAAATTGCTGTACCAGCCTATTATTGTCATCATCGTCGTCATCATCATCACTATTACTACTACTACTACTACTATTTAGGGATGTCAGAAAAATCTGAAATGGAATTGAATGAGTTTCAGATTTCTATGAATCCGAACCACAAATTCCACAGCGGACCGGCTATTCCAGAGTCTCAAAAGACTCTGTTGACTTGCAGACCGTTTTTTTAAACTTTCCAGAATTTCACGCAAATTTAGTTGTAGACGATTATGTAAAAAAAATTAAAAATACAGCTGAAAATGTGCATTTCCTATATAGGCTAAAGCACAAAAATGTGCATTTGGGGGGGGATTTGCATATTTCCGCAAGGGTGAATTTTTGCGCAAATTTGGGAAATTGGAAAAAATCCGACTTTGTCAATGACTGGACAACGGAATGAAAGACACCTGGCAATCTGTGAAAGGCAGATGGAGTTGTAATAGCAACAGCAGAGGCAGCAGCAATATTTTACTATTCACCTAGAACTTTTTGAATGTTCAAGCTTCAGGAACCTTTAGAATGATCCTGTAAGGGCATTCGATGCTGGACTGAGGCCAAGAAATACTCAGTGGCTCGGCAGTCAGAAGCACCCCTGTTGGTTTGGAAACTCCCCCTTCTCCCTTTTTATCTGGGTTCTCTCCTCCACTTTCCTCATTGCCCAGGCATATGGTGGCACATCTTAATCACCCACATGTTTAGTTTTTTCATGCTTTATGTGTGTGTGTTCCGTGTTTTAGGATTTTAAATTTTGTATACTCATTTTAATCTTAATTTTAGAATTTCTGTAAACCGCCCAGAGAGCCCTGGCTATGGGAGCGGTATATAAGCGCAATAAATAAATAAATAAATAAATAAATAACCATAGTCTGTATAAACATCGGAATTGTCTAACTATGGTCAGTGCCTTGTCTTCAAACCACAGTTTGCAGATCACCATTTGAAGGTGTGCACTAACCATAGTTTGCTGGTTTCAGATGTCATGGCAAACTGCGGTTAGCAAAAACCAGGAAGTGGAGGTGGCAACCTGTGTGTGTGAGGAGAGGAAGGAGGAGGTCTATGAGCCTTCAGGGATGCTCCTGATTACCAAACCAGGGTTAGACATTAGGTGTGAATTGAGCCGTACGTGGCTGCTGGTGAGTTTGCAGGAACGACTGGGCATTTACCCGTTCGCAGCTCACACTTTATAGCTTGCACTTTAATGTCCGTAGTGGGATGTGTGTGTGGGTCACTGCTATGGGTTGTCGTTTTTTGTTTAACGGGTGCAGCGGAAGGATGCACTTCCCAGTTGCATCAGGGGAAATGGCAGGCTCTGTCTATCAGTGTGCTAAATTGAACTTTAATGCCATGCACCCATAGGGATCTTGCCCGTGCTCAAACTTGTAACTGGGCACTCTGTCTCTATGGGTGCAGTCATACGTACAGAGCCTTGCGTTTTTGTTTCTCTGAAGCAGGCAGATAGATTGACTGTAACCAGTTAGTGCAACCTTCCCCAACCAGGTGCCCTCCAGATGCGTTGGATTACAACTCCCAGCTGATTGGGGGATTCTGGGTGTTGTAGTCCAACACATCTGGAGGGCACCAGGTTGGGAGAAGCTGAATTAGAGGAATTAAGGCTACCTCTGCACTGTTTCAATGTTGACAGTAAAGTCTCAGCAAAAAATGTAAGATAAGCCCTTTATCTCCACTGTCTCTTTCTCTTTTTATTTCAGCTACAGTCGCACCTGATACCTGGCCTCAACCTAGCTGCTGTTGGCCTCTTTCCCGCCTCTTCCAATGCTGTGCCGCCACCTCCTAGCAGTGTCTCTGGGGCAGCCCCATACAGTTCTTTTTTGGTAGGCTTGACCTCTGCTTCTATATCAGGAATGAGCTATCTGGGGCCAGGGGCGTAGATTCCTCAATTTTCAGGGGGGGGGGGGCATGGGCCTAAACTTGGAAAAGGGGGGCTGGGCTTATTTGTTTACATTTATGTATATATTTCTTTTTCTGGAAACCACCCTTCATCAGCAGTGGATCCCAGAGTGTTTCAAGCCACATCTTAAAATAATAAGTACACTTTAATTATAATATTATGATAGTTTACACACTACAGCACTATCCATAGTCGTATACAATATACCAGTGTCCTTCAAACTTCCCCCACGCCATGATCCCATGTAATAAATATCACATACCCTCAAGACCCCCTCCCTGTGCTTCGTCTGAAAATGTCTGACATGTAATATGCTTTTGACTCATTAGTCAAGATGTACTGTATTAATTTAAAGAGATTCTTTATAATTAAGTAAGTCCCAGTGAACTCTCTGGAAATTACTTCTAAGTAAACATGCATAAGTTTAGGTAGCTAAAAGTGTTTAAATAGTAGCTGGATTATTGTTATTTATATAGCACCATCAATGCACGTAGTGCTGTACATAGTCAAACAATAAATTATATATATTGTCTACACAATTTCAGACACACGCGCACACACACACAACACACACACACACACACACACACACACACACACACTGTAATTCCTAAATGGGCAACCTTTTGTCCAGGGGGAGGGTAAGAGGGGGTAGGAGGAAATGAATCTGGGGAAGGCTGACCCTCACACAAAAGGAGAGTGGCTTTTGTCTTGCAAAGAGATCTGCTGGGCAGCTGAAGTGGAAGCAGGGTGTGCATGGAGGCCATTTAGACTGACCCCAAACACATAACAATACAGACAACTGGAGACTGACTGAAGAATCTGCCAGCCAGGCTGTGAGCTTACTGATGTTATCTGGTTGGGGCATTGCCCCCTCTGGGAAATCCTGGTGGGGGGTTGAGCCCTGCCCCCTGTAGTTTACACCCCTGCTTGGGACCACTAAACCACCCTGAAAAAGGACACATCTGATCATGATAATAGACATGCCAGTGTTCCAGAACCTCTCATGGTGTCCTACAGTTTTCCAGCTGGAATTTGAGCTGCTGCTTTGGGTTTATAAGCTCACATAAGCACAATCCTATACATGTTTACTCAGAAGTAAGTCCCATTGAGTTCAGTGGGGCTTACTCCCAAGAAACGGGAGTATAGGATTGCAGCTTTAAAGCAGGGTTGAGGAGCCTTTTTCCTTTTGAGGGCTGCCTTCCCTTGGTCAGAATGAGTTGGGGTCCATATTAATATCATAAGAAGAGCCCTGCTGGAGCAGACCAAGGGTCCATCTAGTCCAGAATTCTGTCCACACAGTGGCCAACCAGCTGTTGACCAGGAACCCGCAAGCAGGACATGAGTGCAACAGCACCCTCCCACCTACGTTTCCCAGCAACTGGTCACCTGTACATGAGCGAATTGATAGCAAAACTGATCTGAAGGCCGATGATTGGCCTCTTTAAGATCCCAGCCCACTGTTCCCCAGGCACTCACACAGTCCATTTGCCAATTCGGCACTTCCCTGCTCACAGGGACCTCCTGTCCTTGGGTCCCGGGAAAGGGTTTTCCTCAGCCAAGCCTTTTCTCCTTTGCACCTATTTCAGAATAAGCATGCCCTGTTTACAAAGCAGTGAAACGTCCTCAGCCCGTCTCAAGGTATTACTGTATTGTTTCACAAAAGAAGAGACTAAGGAGAAATAGTCCAAAGAGCTTGCAGACTTGGGGCTCATCTACACCAAGCAGGATATTCCACTATGAATGCAGTATGAAAGCGGTATATCAAAGGCAGGAGCCACACTACTGCTTTAGAGTGGTATTGAAGTGCACTGACAACTGTTGGGGCTCATTGACACAGACCTTATACTGCTTTCATAGTGCTATATCTTGCTTAGTGTGGCTCCTGCCTTTTATACACTGCTTTCATAGTGGAATATCCTGCTTGGTGTAGATTTTCTTGTCCCACGCCCTCTTTTTTTTGGTCCTCTTCTTGAGATCTCTGCCTCCGAGTTTCCATCCTTCCTAACCAATCCCATTCTTCTCCAGTACCGCAGTCTTCCTGCCGTTAGCATCTCCTAGCCCCTCCTTTTCCTAGAACTTGACCAGGTTCCAGCCAAAACCACATTCTATTTCTTTCACAAATCCTGCACTAAACATTCTGTGACATCATCTCAGCTCGGCCAATGGTGAGTGGTTGTGGCAAGACGAGAGTTTTTTAGCCCAAGGATATGTGAAACTGGGACATCTAGTATGAGCAGTAACTTATTGGTGGTCACAAAAACTTTCTCTCGGCAGCCTCCTGAGCAAGAGACGGTGCACGTCTTCATCCCCGCCCAGGCCGTGGGTGCGATCATTGGCAAGAAAGGGCAGCATATCAAACAGCTCTCCAGATTCGCAAGTGCCTCTATCAAGGTGCCTGCTCCTTTCTGTTCCTTCGATGCTTTAATCCCTGTTCTTGATGGGTGGCTGGAAAGCTTGGGGTAAGACAGCTGCTGACATGTTGGTCCTTGGTGATGAGGCAGAAACGCCCTAGGTGAAACAGTGGCTTTTTCGTTGCACCAGCTTCTGCAGGTGAGAGAGCCGATGTGATGAGAACCAGTGTGGTGTAGTGGCTCAGGTGTTGGACTGGGAGTCGGGAGATCTGGGTTCGAGTCCCCACTCGCCCAGGGAAACCCACTGGGTGACTTTGGGCCAGTCACAGACTCTCAGCTCAACCTACCTCACAGGGTTGTTGTTGTGAGGATAAAATGGAGAGGAGGAGGCCTTGGGTTCCTTAGAGGAAAAAAGGTGGGATATAAATGTAATGAATAAATTAAATAAATAAAGTGTTGGAGAGCCATCCACAAGAAAGTTCTCCCCATCAGTTCAGTGGAGAACATCCCCAGTGGATGATGCCCTTTGACTTGAATTCAGGTATTGGTGCAATTGGTTCCATGGCCTTAGGCAAGTCACTTGGGAGGAAGGGCTGGAATGCAGAATGAACCCTTCGCACAGGTTTTGCTGGCTGGCCGGAATGGCTGAGGAAGCAGGTCGTCTTACCTTCTCCCCCTTGTGTCCTCCAGATCGCTCCTCCAGAGACGCCGGATTCCAAAGTGCGAATGGTGATAATCACTGGACCACCAGAAGCCCAGTTCAAGGTTTCTTTCCTTCTGTTTTGGCATGCGTGTTTTTCTCCGGGGGTTTTTCTTTTTCAGGAGTGTGATTACAGGGGGGCTTGCACACGATGACAGGAACTGCCTTTATTTCTTCGATGTAGCTTTTGAGCCTCAGACTTTTACTATGTACAGTACCATGTACAGCACTGCCGCCTGCCACTGCCAAGAAAGCTTGGTAGGAACTATCCAGGGTACCTGGGGTAGTTCCTTTAGAGTTCTGACTGGTTCTGACTGAAACCTGGAGTAGATTCACTGCCCCACTGACATCAGAGCACCAGCCTGCACTGTTTAATTTCAGCACATGCGCACTAGGAAAACACATAGAGGAGACCCATGACTGACGTAGCTCCTTCCGGCATGCTGTATATGTATGTTAGGGGTGGGTACACACCACAATGTATGTATGTGTATATATATAAGCAAACTTGTTTTCTGAGTATGCATCCTTGTATAGCCAAAACAGGACCATCCACCTAGAAGAGGGAGGTTTCACTAGGCTTCAGGGAAACCCAAAGCTTGTAATAGTACAAAGAAATAATAAAATCAATGCCACCGCTAATTGAGGGGGTGGGGTTGAGAACCAAAAGCAGACTGATGAAGATTCTTTGGTGGGGATTGCAAAAGTGGAAGGGGAATGGAGTCTCCTGAAAGAGGGCATAGCTGGCTGGCTGGAATCCTGAACAGAAACGCTCAGCACTGTAATAATTTGTTGCCGGTCTAACCTGTATACATCTGGCTTCCATGGCCCTTATTTAGGCTGGCTGCACCTTTAAACATATCTAGTTGGCACACATATTTTAATTTTGGTAATATTTTGCTTCCGCTTATTATTTTTATGATTATTATTTAAGCATCACTGTCATCATTATTTATTTATTTATTTATTATTTATTAAAACATTTGCATCCCACCCTAAATCACATGGATCTCAGGGTGGCGTACAGGTAAAGTTACGATGTCACAATCCATGTGCGTGGTGCTTTACAGGGTGACATAAATAAGCAAAGTAGAGAAAGCCCCGCCTTGAAGAACTTGCGATTGAAATCTCAGCAGTAAGGCAGACAAGAATGGAAAAGATGGGCTTATCTTAAAATGCATTCCTGGTTTCAAATTATAACCATGCCTTCATTTTTGAGACGAGGCAAGGGCTAAGAAATGTCCCAACTTGGTATATAAACTAACTTGTTGTTTAATAGCTCCACCGTCTCTTTTATTTTCTCCCCACCTTTCAGGCTCAAGGGCGAATTTATGGAAAGCTTAAAGAGGAGAACTTTTTTGGGCCCAAAGAAGAAGTGAAGCTAGAGACACACATCCGAGTCCCTGCCTCGGCTGCGGGGAGAGTCATTGGCAAAGGAGGCAAAACTGTGAGTGCTGGGTTTGGGCCACCAAAGACCACCTTGGAAACAAATCCCTGGGGCTGTTGGAATTGCCATGACCCAAGATGGGGCATTAGATGATGTGGCCTTCATCTGACTTAATGAGGAGGCTGTGTTTTATTATTATTCATTTAAAGTGGGGTGGGGTGGGGTGGGGTGAGACCTCTTTTAGCCCAAGGGTCGAACTCAGTTCTTGGGTGTGTGTGTGTTTCGTATTCCAGTGGTGAGTGACACCAAAGGGACAGGGACAAAATTACTGAAACTGCCAGCATAGTATAACTTGAAGCAGTTACTGCCAGTAACTAAGCCTTAGGAGAGACATTTCAATGATTGGTAGTTGGATGAAAGGGGTGGGACTAGGTGAAGGGGGCGTGGCCATTTGGGAATCCTGGAAGGCTGGATTGGGACCCCAGATGAGCTGGATTTTGCCCATGAGCTTTGCAGTTCAACACCCCTGTTTTAAAGACCACAAATATACTCGCTGCACATTTCCCAAACTTCTGATAATTGAAGCAGCAATATTATTTTTAAGTTAAATTCGGTGTGTGTGGGGACACACTTTGCACTTACACCTGTAGAATGTTTAGGGGAGGTTCAAACATAACAACAAACCATAGTTTGCAAAGCTAAACCACGGCTTCTCATAATGTAAATACATACATAAACAATGATATCCGACTGAACCAAAATTGTCTGACAAACCGTGGTTTGTGAGTGGCTAGCAAAGCAGGATCCTGAAATCAGAGCTGGTTTTCCAGCCGCGGTTTGGGCACATTGTGGGTTAGTTAGTGTTACATCTGAACAACAAGCCAGTGTTATGGACGTTGCTCTGCCCCCACAAGCTACTGTTTGGGGGCTCTACCATCACAGGCTACAGCATTTGGAGAATTTTGAGAGGAGGCATGGGACGAGGAGAACCTCATAAACCATAGTCTGTCCGAACACTACTCATGCTTTGGAAACTTCATTATAGTTAGCATAAACCATGGGTACATCTGAACCAGCCCTTGCTTAGAATAAATAAGAGTACAGATTCTACTTGGGAGGGTACAGCATGGTTTGAGTTGCAGAAGACAGAAGCAGAAAAACAGGAATACTTGGGGCACAATCAAGCTGGAAGCTCTCCTGCAAGTGTGCCCCATTGAAATGGAGTGTGCGGCATGTGGCGGAGGAGAACACCCTGCTCCGTTATGGTTACCAGCTTTTCTAAAAAGTTATGTACATGTAAATGTTGCTGTTTTTCCACTTGCAGGTCAATGAGCTGCAAAACCTGACGGCAGCCGAAGTAGTTGTCCCGCGGGACCAGACCCCTGATGAGAATGAGCAAGTCATTGTCAAAATCATCGGGCATTTCTATGCCAGCCAGGTAGAGGTCAAGATAGATCACGGTTGCTTGCTACATTAGCTTTAGTGGAAATGGATAGGGGAGAACCGTATTAGGGAGCAATCTTAGGCACTTTTAGACAGAAAAAAGACCTACAACTCCCAGAAAGCCCCAGCCAACATGGCTGGCTGGGGCATGCTAAGAGTTGTAGGACTTTTTTCTGTCTAAAGATGCATAGGATCGTGCATCTTTAAAAATCATGAGTATTAAGACTGTGGCCTGGTTCGGATATAACGTAAACCATGGTTTGGCTTAGGGGTAGGAACCTTGCACCTGTGGGCACCAGTGCACCCCGGGACACCTTTCTTGGCATTCGCCAAGGTGCTCTACCCTTCCCACTTAAATTAAAAAAACAAATATATATTTTCTTACCTGTAGGTGGGATTGGTGTGAAATGGGTTTCTGTTGGTGCTGAAAACGATGGGTTCAAAGGAGTTGTTTAGTGTGTTGGAGCTCAGACCCCACCTTTGCCTTGTACTCAGAATTTTAGACAGGTTACTTTTCCTTTGCCACCCCTCCCTTGACAGCCATTTTGTGGTGGTGCCCAGGACAGTTTCTCAAATTGTCAAATGTGCCCACAGCCCCCGAAAGGTAGCATACCCCTGATTTAGCACTATGTGAATGAGCCTGCGTAAGCCTTGGTATCAAGTGCTCCCCTCTGTTACTCCAGCTTCAGCTCCAGTGGAGATAATTGGAAGCACTTGCTTCCAGGTTTAAACCACAGTTTATTGTTACATCTGACTAGGACAACCTAGTTAGTTGAATCTATGGTTTATTGACAGAAGCCAAGATCAAACTATAGTTTCTGAACTTGGCTTATTCCAATAAACTAACTGGAGCTCCCATTTTGGATGTAACAACAAACAACTCTAGACCAGGAAACGTAATTAAAACTTCCGATCTCCTTCTCTGACACGTTCCAGAGAAGGAGAGTGGAGCACTTGAGTCTGCCACTCCCAGATTGTGGAATGGCCTGCTGGGAGAGATTTGTCAGCTTAACAGTCTTCCGGAATTTAAGAAAGCCATAAAGACTGATCTCTTCTGGCAGGCCTACCCAGTTGAATTTTAAGATGCCTTTTAATAATGTGCTGCTTTTAATAATGTATTAGTTTAAAATGTTTTAATCAATTTTATGTATTTTATGGTGTTTGCATTTGTGTTGTACTCTGCCTCGATCCAGAGGGAGAGGTGGGTAACAAATAAATATATTATTATTATATTATTATTAAGGCTGAAGGAGGCTCATTTCTGCAGCACTAAACGATGGTTTTGTGTTATGTCTGAACCAGGCCTGTATGTAATTTATGCTGTCAGTATAGCATCTATAGCTGAGCAGAAACTAGGATCAGAGTGCTGGGGATGGTTATAGTCCCTAGTGTTACGTTAAGTATGCACATGTATTTCATCTGCATAATTTATTCTGATTACAGAATTTTATTTAAGAGACCTCAGAATACATACACAGAACTAGAGATATCATGAAGCATAAGAGGCAGGCATGGAAAGTTGTTTTGGGACTTTCATGCTGCGGGGTGGCGGGATACTGGGGGCCACATCCTGCTGTGGGTGGGGCCCCAAGCACCCTCCCTCTCCCTGTGATGCACACATGTTCCATTTATATGCATATATACACACACATGCCCATATTCATACACAAACACATATTTATTTATTTATTTATTTATTTAAAACATTTATATCCCACCCTATATCAATAAGATTTCAGGGCCACAAAAGGCTGGGTGGTTGTGTCATTCGGTCCCCCACTTCAAAAGTGCATCCCGTCGCATACCAGAGCTCGTCACATAGCTTGCTGCGGATCAACCGGTGGACTGAGAGCAAACAAAATAGTAGAGAGCAGAGGAAGAGCTCTGTATAGTTTAGGCAAAGGAGAAAGGTGTCTGCCTGAAGTTTGAGGACATGGAGGCAAACCCTAAGATTTCAGCCAAGTTTTACCGTGGTATTGGAAAGCTATTGCAGATACACAGCTTACCTGTGTGATGATGAACCACTGGAGGAACTGGGCCACCTTTGCCCTTTGTATGAGTTTAGGAAGGGGGGGGGATTAGTTTCAGTCCTCTCTCCTTCCTCAGATCTCATGCTGATCAGTTGATTGACCAAAACGAAACAGCTTGAATGATCTTTGTAATTAGGAGGGCAAAGAAGTGAGATGGCACTTTTTGCTCTAACATCACCAAGTGGACAACTTGTGGCCCGCCTGATGTTTCGGCCTACAAGTCCTATCCGCCCAGTGGTGAGGGATGATGGGACTTGTGGCCCTCCAGATGTTTTGGCCTACAAGTTGCCCGTCTCTGCTTGAACAGCTGCCCAAATTTGAACTGATTTTGTGAAGCTAATATGGTTGCCTGTGCTACGGATTGCTAGGAAGGTACTTAATCTACAGACACTTATGGCTATTCACCGGTTTTTACTGCTTATTTTTCTACTTATATGTGAGCTATGGCTTTTGGGTAGACACTAAATATTATTTATCTGTTCGCACACTGCTGAGGAGAGCCCCAAACTTCCAGGATCACCCTTGGGGAGAGGGATATTCAATTACCATATCAGATCAGTGCTTTTGACCAGGTCAGTGCCTAAATCTATTCATCCTTCTCTCCACACTCATGTCTTCCTTGACAGATGGCGCAACGCAAAATACGTGATATCCTCGCTCAGGTGAAACAACAGCATCAGAAGGGACAGAACAGTCAGACGCAGGCGCGAAGGAAATAGGAAGGTGCTTCACCCCGGGCGCATGAGAGAAAAAGAGAGAGAGAGAGAGAGAGAAAGACATGGACGAACGGACAACCTTGACAATGGATGAAACAAAGCCAAGCAGAAAGAGTGATGAGCTGATACATTACCCTAAGAGTGGCTGGGAATCAGTTTACCATAGGCGGGTATTAGTAACTTTCTTGTAGACGGGTGACTTAATGTCTCATGAGCCAAAGGCAGTGTTGATTGGCTCCTCAGGCATGCTCTCTCTGTGTGTGTATATATGTATGTGTGTGTGCATGGCTGTGTATGTATGTATACATACACACACACACACACACACACACAAACATATTTGAGGGAGGAAAATGTGGATCAGCCAATGGAAGAAAAGAAAAATCATCCTAAGCAGACCCCATAGTCTGAAACAGACTATGTAATGTGTGTGAGATTGTCTAGAGCAGCCTTCCTCAACCTGGGGCGCTCCAGGTGTGTTGGACTGCATCTCCCAGAATGCCCCAGCCTGGCTGGGGCATTCTGGGAGATGCAGTCCAACACATCTGGAGCGCCCCAGGTTGAGGAAGGCTGGTCTAGAGTGACAGGCGTGTTCACACGTGCAGTTTGCTATGCCTTCACCAGATCAAGGGCAGAGAAAAGGAGCGTAAACCCCCTCTCCCCTAAATGCAAATTTTCCGTTTTG
Source organism: Elgaria multicarinata webbii (assembly GCF_023053635.1). Lineage (NCBI taxonomy): Eukaryota > Metazoa > Chordata > Lepidosauria > Squamata > Anguidae > Elgaria > Elgaria multicarinata. The sequence goes on from NC_086181.1 coordinate 13,449,575, forward strand.
ACCCAGGCTCCCCCATCTGTGCTGTACCAGGACAAGATGCGTGGGCCGGCGTTGCCGCTGTAGCAAAATCAGCCCAAGTATCTGATCCAGTGGTTTGCCCTGGTTCCATCCAACATCTTCCATGTGGTTTGGCAGGCAAGGCTGTACAGTTAGCAGCATGGCCGGTTTCGTCTCCAGACATGGGATGTGCTCCTCTGCATACCAGTTTCTAGAATGGAAAATCGCTACGAAGTGCCCTGCAGTCTGGTTTGTTCTACGTGTCAGGTTGTTCCATGTTGCTCTGACCCCTAGTTAGGACCTACACAGGGGGCTCATCTACACCGTGCAGGATATTGCACTATGAAAGTGGTATGAAAATGGTATATAAAAGGCAGGAGCCACACCAAGCAGGATATAGCAGTATGAAAGCTGTATATCGTATATGTCAATGGGCCCCAACACTTGTCAGTGCACTTAAGTACCACTCTAAAGCAGTAGTGTGGCTCCTGCCTTTTATATATCGCTTTCATACCGCTTTCATAGTGGAATATCCTGCTTGGTGTAGATGAGCCCAGGGTTGGTTGAAGGCTGTATCTGGACCCACATGCTCCCAGCTGAGTATCCCTGCCCTAGTATCCTTGCCCTACCAACCTTTCATCCTAGTGTAGCTCCCTTGGGACACACATGTCCTTGAGAGGCTTCCTGTCACTTTATTATTATTTTTAGCATAGAATTGTTTCTGCATAGTAACAGGGTATTGTTTTTTCCTTTCTTCAAAATTGTCCAAAGGTGGGTAGGGAGTGGGTTCTTCTTCAAATTGGCAATATGATTCCAGTATTCCTAAAAACAAATAGAATTGGGGAGGGGAAAAGAGGCAATAATCTTGTCTTTTCAGTATTCTCTCTCCTACAAACCATACAGTGGCTCAATTCAGACAGTTCTATCAAACCATGATTTGAGGTATCCATAATGTAAGACCCAAACTATGGTTAGAGCTTCCAGACACATAGGCAAAACCATGGTTTAGAGCTGCTTGACCTGTTTCTTTGGTGCTAGGGCCTCCAGAGGTAGAGAAACAGTTGTAACTATGGTTTGTCAATTCAGACAAAAGTTAAAACTGGTTTGCAAACCAAGGTTTCTGATTCTGAATTGCCGATAAATTGCAACGCATGATTTGTCAGTGCAGACATACTGTGCCAAACCATCATTAAGTGTCCTTAGGCTACAATTCTTTAGCCACTTACCTAGGAATAAACTCCATTGAACTCAATGATACTTACTTCTGAGTAGACATGTATTGGGTTGCACTGTTAACCATGGTTTGGTGCGATCTCTGAATTGAGCCAGTTTTCTTTAAAAGCCTTTTTAATTAAGAAAATAATTACATTCTCTCTCTCTCTCTCTCTCTCTCTCTCTCTCCCTCCCCTCCTCCCCAAAGTGTTTTCATTTGTTAAGCCAGGGGAAATATTGAAATGATTGGAAAATCAAGCAATAGGGAACATGTGTAGGTTTTCATCCACCAATGTTGCAAACCCTTAACTAACCATCCTGGTAGAATGAGTTGCTAAACAGTGTTGAAAAGAGACCCAAATCGTGGCAAATGTGTACTAGAACATTATAAAATTCATGAACTATCAAATCATCAGATTCAAATGACGAGTTCATTTTTTAAAAAATGTATGAATTGGATCCAGAAGAGTTTCCTTCAGTGATACAACTTCTTGATACAACTCAATGGATTTGGCTTTTGGTTTTATTTAGGGTTTTGGTAGGAGACTCAACAAACCTACCTTTTCCCCCTTATCTGAATTCTTTTAAAAAACCAAGGACGCAAACCAAATTTTAGTGACAAAGCAGAGGTGTGGCTTCACAAGAGTTTTTAATGCTTTTTTAAAAAAAGTGTGATACTTATATAAATTGATGAGTAAGGCAGTTTTTGCTTTATTTTTTTAGAAAGGCATTTTTGACTCCAGTGCCCCTCTCTGCAAAACCACATTTTGTGGGTTGAAACCACAGCAAAATAGTTGTTGCAAACATACACATCCCCACACACCCCTGTATCTCTGTAACACCAAAAAAATCTCAGGGTTTATACATCTTTCTGCAGCTGACACACAAGTCAGGTGCTCTCCAGTGCAGCAAATGGCTTTGCTGGCTGGGGAAGATGGCAGTTGTAGTCCAACACATCTGAACACTCCAGGGCGGGGAAGGCTGCTCCAGTGGTACATTAAACATTCTTAAATCCTGTTGAAATCAGCATTTGTGAAGTGCTCTGGAATCGTCCTACCAAGAGACTTTAGATCAGCCTACCTCAACACATGTCTCAGATACGTTAGACTGCAGCTCCCACCATCCTCATCCTGCAGTGTCTGGGGCGGATGGGAGTAGTAGTCCAGCACACCTGAATGCCACCAAATTGGAGAAGGCTGCTTTTGGATAGCTTTCAAAGTGGAGCAAGTCAATGGTGGGTTGCAACCTAAAAGTTTTCTTTCCACATGGCTTTATTTTTTTTGCTCTGTTCGGCCCTACTGTGTCAGTGGGGAATAGCCATCTGCCCCAACTTTCTGCTGAAGGGAAACTCTAGTTGCCCCTTCCTCCTCTCTAGTAAATGACCACTAGCGACTGCTTTAGGCTACACTCGTAGCCACCTGGTGGTAAATGTCCATAGGCAGCCTTGGGTGGGTAGGCAAGAGGGTTGCATGCATGGGGGTCTTCCTGCTTGGAGGCCCTCTGAGTCAGGATACTGCAGGGAGAAATGTTGATCACACTGTTGCCACATTGAAAAAGCCCCTCCCTGCCCTTACTTGTCAATTCCCAAAGTTTTCTCTGTTAACATGCAGCAGTTACGTCTTGCAAAATCAATGGAGGATAAAAAATACAGCATATGCGCAATCCCTTAGGCTGCATGACATATGTCATCACCTGGCTTTTAAAACATATTTTCGTGTGCTGGGTGGTGCGGAGCAAATAAATTGGTGGAAAAAAACCTGTGTAGATGTTCCCTAGATAGCTTGCCCTACAGAATCCACAATCTGAAGACCACAGGCTATGAGAATCAGGTCCCCATATCCTCTTTTGTAAGGTGACCGTATTCCAGGAGGGTCAGGGCTTCTGTCCGTCTTGCAAACTGTTTCTCTCATCACAAGCGTTACGCTGCTGGGGGGGGGCGGTCAAGGCGTGGGGGATGCCACTTGCTGAACCTCCTTCAGAACTCTTAAAGGAGCAGAAGCTTTGTCACTTTTGGTATAATGTTACCCTATCTTTATAGAAACCTCAGCGCTTAGACATACCAAAAAGGAGGAGAAGAGATGGCTTTGTCCTGATCCGGACAGAGAACTCCAGAAGGCTGTGTGCATGTTGCCGCACCAATGAATAGGGGCCAGTTCATGAATGGGGCCCACAGCCCATAAATGGGAATCTGTGTGTGTTTCTTTGGGCATTGTCCTGTTATTGGATGAGATCTTTTCTCCTCCATGGAGCAGGGCTTTCTCCAACCACATGGGAACCGGTGACGGCACATATATCTGTATCAACCCAAATTATTTCTTTATTGATCTGAATGATGTGTTCAAAATGTGTCACCTGAGGACTTAGGAGTGCAATTCCTATACATTGAACATTGAGTTTAATGGGACTTACTCCCAAGTAAGTATGTATAGGATTGCATTATCAAGGACCTGATCCTCAGGTTAAAACGACTGCTAGACTGCCGCAGTCAAAAACAAATCAATGTGTCTGAAAACCCCCAGGGAGAAAGGAGTAAATTAACTCCAGAAAGAACTAAAAAGTTCATTTTCAATGAGTGCTCAAAAGGATGTTTGGATCTTTTCCTAGAGTTTGGGGTGGGGTGAAAGAAAGGGGAGTGAAAATGAAACCAAAAGTACTTTCTTGAGAATTGATAAAAAAAAAAATTTAAAAAATCCCTTTTCTAATTTGGGGGGGGGGGGGGAATCAGCCACAAGAGTATTGAGTGTCTTTATGAGGCGATACCAAATATAGACATCAGAAGAATGTAATGTGGTTACTGATCCCAGTCACTCTTATGCAAACTTTAAAAAGAAAGAAAATGTGTAAAATATATACAATAGATTTGAGTATTTGTGGAGGACAGGAATTGCTTACCTGGGCAGCCTGAGCACAAAACAAAGTTTGGTCTCTGCATCAAAATGGGCATTTGACTGGTTAATCTGGCTGTTTCCCTAAGAAAAGTGTTTTTTCTCCCCACGGTTCTCCAGAGAGCTTTGAACTCAGCTAAATCCAGTGCTAATCCTTCCATGATTTGGAGTAAAAATAGATCTGTATTTGTATAGTCAAAAGTATGCTGTTGTGGTCCACCCCCACCCCCAAGACCCCGTCATATTGCATCAGCCTTTTGCATCCCTGAGCATGCGCATTCACTCACTTCCAGGGGGTTAAATCCAAGTTAGTGTGGTTATGATTTCAACCTTAAAACCGTACCCTACACATGCTTACTTGCAAGTGAGTCCCAAGTAAGTGGGCCTAGGATGTCAGGTTTAATGGCATTTTAGTTCCTTAGCCTTAAAAGAACGGAATAAGGGATTGAAAGCTCCATCACACCTGAATGTGTGCCCTTGTATTATCCCCCTCCATTTACTTAGCATTTGAAAGCCTTACGTTTCATTCATCTTCACACCTATCCTCAGAATCTCAGTTTCCCCCCACCCCGCAAATCTCATTTCTACCTCCCCTTACAATCTATTGGTTTTTCACAGGGACACCTCGCCCTGGTAGACGCCCCCTCCCTTTCATCAGCAATGCCGCCCTCCCTTAGAACATCGGATTGAGTATGATGGGATAAAAATACACGTAGAGGGTCGAGCGCATTGCTGGAAAAACTGTTCCTTCCCCACACTTGGAAACCTCTCAAAGAGGAGGGGAAGGGGCGAGATCAGGGCAGGACATGGACGGCGTCATATGAGTCCTTTGTATGCAATGCACCGTGACAGCGGGCTATAACACTGGTGTGATGGAGCTTATAGTCACCCTTGCAGATAATTGGGGGGAAATGTACTAGTCTGCACCTACATACAAAAGTTGAATCTTCACCTGTGCACCTGTCTCCCCCAAGACAGTTTGACTGGTGGGCATGTGCAGAAGTAGCCACGGAATGATTGTTTTGTATTCTGGGTGGCAACCTGCACAGCCTTGGTAAATTGACGGAAAATCATGTCCAAAGGTCTTAATTCCGTTCAGAGGCTGCTGCAACAGTTCTGTTGATTTGAGTGTGACCATTCTGGAGCAAATGGATTTCTGAGTTGCAAGTTCTCCAAATGAAATCACTTGAAATTTGGCCTAGAAGCCTATATTGGAGTAACCGGAATTTTGAGCTTGATACTTTGATCTTAAACATTTTTCAGTTGATGTGAAACACTACATGTGTTTAGTATCATGCTCTTATTTTAATGGATCAAATTTTGCCATGCATTTTCAAAAGAAGGGTAAAAAATAAGAAGTCATGGGGCAAAGCAATCCACTTTGCATTGATGTGTGATATATATGCAGAGACAAGACTAATTTGACTCACAATGTCCAGGTTTAATCAAGATCTTTGGGACTAGACCTGTTTGTTCCACTGCAAAAGCCTCGGAATCCAGGCTTGGGCTTAATGACAGCAGGTGAATTGAGTTCCAATATATTTCCATGTGCTTAATACTCAACTGACATCACTGAATTTAGACTAACGCGGCTGAATGGATCTTGCTGTTTACACTGAAGCAATTACTGTCCTTTTTATACCTTGCAACAAAGAGACGTGTGCAGAAAGGTCAGGCATTGCTGTGTTTTAAAGGAAAGGAGGGGAAAAAAGAAAAAGAAATGAGAGGAAAAAGAGAAATGGGGGGGGAAAAAGCTACCTCAAGGTATGAAGTTACCTCAGCAATTGTTTTGTTTTTGGGCTTGCTGATATTTTATATAAAAGCTGATAGTCTTGAATATTTTATTTTTTTAATGAAAAGAGAAGTTAAGTTTCATAATTTCTTATGAGCCAGAAGTTGTTATGCAGGTCAGCAGTGTTACGAGCTCTCTATGGAGAACGACAGAGATTTCAGACGTAGCGGAAAAGATGGCGGATTTCTCCCACTCACTCCACCAAAGTAACAGTTAAATTTTTGCCTTACTACAGGAATTAAATGTTATTATTCTGCTTCTCGAGGATGTGGCCGATTTAGAATCTACACATTTTAATTACAGTATCCCAATTTCTTTAATTCGTTCAATAAGAAGCAACCCTCCACAAGACATATAAGTGATGTACACATTTATGGTATATGTACTGACTGATTCTAAATATACTTAATTTGGAAGTAAGGATGAGTTTACTTGGTTGGTGTAGGTGGTGGTTGTTCTATAGTAGTTTACCCAAGTTGGAATGTAGACCTGCTGATTATCTCTATGGCTGTGTTTGTACATAGTTTACGTTGACCACGGTTTGTTGCTTTAGCCATGAACTGTTCTGCAGACAAGCAAACAAACTGTGGCTCATTTTCCCTATTTCTGGTTTGTTTCTCTTCCTCCCCTTTTGCCAGCCTTCAGAGCCATTTCATTTTCAGGCTGCTCTGGCTGGGTGCCTCTGTTTCAGGGCAGACAGCACTGTAAACAGGCCAGGGATAAGCCATGGTTCTGGGTTCATACATAGTGCCATGGTTTAAACAAGCCAGAGTTCATAAGCCACCAACAAGCCACAGTTTGTATTTGTGGTCTATAGCTGCTTAACAAACCATGGTTTGTTTGCGGGGATGGGTTCAGACAGCAACAAGCCAGATTTCAACAAACCACACCATGGCATAGCATCTTGTGCAAACTATGTCATTATTTCAATAGCAATGATTTCTCATTTGGTATGCTAAAGCTGGAATTTCATATGCCTGGTTTCCATCGCTAGGTGTTGCTAAAGGGCTGTTTTTACAGATAATGGCACTGTAGCAACAAAATGCAACAAATCATCCCTTGTAAACAACTGGTCCTTTGTTGGTTCTTGTTGAAAGGGAGATATTAACCTCTCCAGCACCGTTAGACCAATCTGTCTTTAATTTGTGCAACCAAGCGTTTGAGAGAACCACCAGAGAGAACATGGAAATAGGGTTCTTTGATTGCATAAACTCATTCTTCACTGCATTGAAATCAAATTAAGTATGTTTAGGATGCAGCAGCCAGTCAACATGACGGTTTTGACGAGGTGATATGCCGATGTTCTGATCTGGAACTATCATATGAGTCGGAACCAACTCTTGACCTTGTAAATGTTTGGCCCTCTTTTCCGCTATGGTGCTGTGAAATATTGTACAAAAATTTACCTCAGTTTTACTGAGGAGAAGCAGGCCATTATTTTTTTTAAGCAAAGAAAAAGAAATGGGAGCCAAATTTTGGTGTGGCTTTTTGCACATTCTCAAGGACAAGACGCAACCTGAGCTGCCACTATTTGAAAAGTTTTGCCGGGGGAATCTTTTTAAAAAAAAATGAAAAGAAAAAAGTTGCTTTCGTTATCCTCTCCATTGCATTTGGAGCAGACAACCCTCTCTGAATGTAATTTTCAAAGATTGGTGGTTATAAATGAACTCACAAGAGGCTAACTTGACATTGATTCATGCCCAGAGGTCCATATACAAGCAGGCAATGCTGGCTTCTTGAGAGATGCTGTTTTGGGCATCTAAATGTATACGGTTCTTTAAAAAAAAGAAAAAAAAAGGAAAAAAACAGACTACCCCTTTTCCATAGAGATTGGAGATTCGGTGGAGGGAACCTAAAAGGCCCTGCTTCTAGAATAAATAAAATATATTAGGTTTCCCCTTTGACAGCAAACACAGTTACACAAATGTGTTTCTAATCTGTTTTTCCTGCCTGGAAAACATTGATGTAGGGCCATGACCATGGTTTTTTTTTTTTTGCCCTCCATGGGCATAGAAAGTTGTGAGAGACTCTCTATTAGGAAAGAAAACCAGAAATGGATTTTGAATTGGGAAGAGAGGAAGAGAGTTGCTTTTCCCTACAGAAAAATGGGTGGGGTGGGTGGGGAGGGGGGAATCTAGTTTCCTTCTTTAAAAATCTCTGATTTCTCTTGCTTTTAATACAGACTTGCATAGATCAGGGTTGTTTTTTTTAAGTGATTATTATTCAGACATCAGCCTAAGCAAATAAGGTGTTTTTCCCCAACAGCAAGCAACTTTTGGTGTTTGGTTCAAAATAAGGAATGGAGGGTGGGGAGACACTCTCTCCTCCTTCCCATCCCATGCATTGCTATTAGAAACTAATTGTTGCTGTGCTCTCTCTTAAATTTTCCAGCCAAATAAATGCTTAAAAGTTTGCTCAGGGTGAAGATATCTGGCATTTTCCAAATAAGCATAAAGTTAACCATTGGAGGTCCGCAATTTTAACATCCCTGGCTCCAGCGTTCAAATCGTTGGCATTGCATGTGCCTCATTAGTGTCAATGAGAATTTTATGTGCTGTGGTTGGGAGACTGAAGCGTCTGTACCAATGGCAGGTGCATTTGTTTTTAAGATCTTATTTAGTGATCAAATGATTAGGTATTGCAGTGATAAAGTGACATACAAAGCTGGTCAAAATATGTAAGTTTTTTTGCTTTCAAACTTTTTTTAAAAAAATGCACCATCATTGGAGTTTGGTCCTACCATGTTGTACCACTGAGGCCTGGCACTTTTGCCACCAAATTGTGGGTTGGATCCAGATTTAATCATACAAGTAAACCATTGAAATCAATGGGGCTTAAGTTAGCTGTGGCTAACTTTAGTCTTCTTAATTTCAACGGGTTTACTTGAAGTATGACTTAAATGTGGACCCACCCTGTGAGGTTTGCACAGATGTTTGTTATTTTGAACGCCCACATTTGGATTGCCTTCCACACGGTGTTTTGAAAGTTGTGTTCAACAGCATACAATATTGAATACTACAGCTCTCAGAAGCAGAAACCTCCTCTTATGTTTGACATGCATACCTTCGCTTGAGAGGAGAGGTGGACAGATTCAGTCTTGAATCTGGACCCTGTTCACAATTTGGAAGCACCCGCTGCTCTCCCCCCCTCCCCCGCGCCCCCACCCCCCAGAACCTCCTTTAGCTGTTTCCCTTTGCCACTCCTGCCACCATTTTGAATATCAAAAAAGGAGCAGGAATAGTGATAGCAAGGGGTAATGTTCACCTTTGACCCAGCATATACTACCGTCTACAAACTCTTGACTGGTAAGCAAACAGAACTGCCAAATAAAACCTGAAAGCCCCAGTGAGTGATATAACAATTTTTTTACAAGCTCTGTTTAGAAGAGATGCTAGGGGGATTCCCCCCCACACACATTTAGGATATCTCTCAGCTCTTTGTCACCCATTTCTTAATGTTAAAAATGGGTTTAGCATGATTATAGAACCAAATGGCTTGGAAAAACCCCTCCCCCTCCCCTTTTTAACTGTCAAGCAGTCTGTACATGGCTCAGTGACAGTGCGCGCGGATGCAGAAAATCTGTAACAAGCCTTTTGCTTGGCAAAAGTTTACTTGCCAAGCTGATAAAACGGACTCCATGCAAAAGGCAAGAGAAGGAAACTTACTTTGCTAGTTAACGCTAATACCGCAGCTATCACTGTGATCTTAACCTGGAGAGTTGGGTGGGCTTCAGCCCTCTTTATTGTTTATCGGAAAGGTCTAAGGGCAAGAGACCAAAGTCAGCCTGGTCTACTTGGATTTGTTATTTTTGTCCAGGACCACTTATAGACTGTAGAACATCCTCAAGATGACTGAGCATGAGCAGAGATTGTCCCATTCTTTGCTTTGTGCACAAGATCCCATTATATGCCAACAGTGAGGTTGAATAGGGCATCTCCAGTTCCATCTGGGCTGCTTTACATCATGGTCTGTGCCTAAGTTAATCCAGGGTGCACTCAAATCCCACAGGTTGATAGGAAGTCAGCATGCTTGAAAGTCCTGTTGATTTCAGATACGACAGCCCCATAAAACCATAACTCTGGACCTAAGCTGATTTAACTGTCATGGTTCCTCCCACCCAGTGTGGGAATTGTAGTTCTTTGAGGAGGCTAGGGAACTCTTTCAAGGTGTAATCCTATGCATGGTTAAACAGAAAAAAACCCTCCTACAACTCCCATGCTGGCTGGGGCATGTTGGGAGTTGTAGGCCTTTATTTTCTGTCTAACCATGCTTAGGATTACACCCTTAGTAGTACAGAATTTTCTGCACCACCACAAAGCTAACAGGAAGGAGTTGGGGACAATGACTTTTGACCTATGTTTGATATATGAGGTATATCAAACCTTAGCTAGACCTAAGGTTTATCCTGGGATCGTCCCGGGGTCATCCCTGCCTACTCCCGGGATATCCTGTGTGTCATTCACATGAACAGGGATGACCCCGGGACAATCCAGTGATAAACCTTAGGTCTAGCTAAGGCCTGAATGTCTGCACCCATCTTATTCCATCCTGGCTTTATCCAACTTCTTCGAACTGATATAAATCCCTTAGTAAATGAATTAGACCAGTGGTTTCTCAAAGCTGAGTCTTGAGAAAGCCTTGGATTCCTTGGAAGCTTGTGGGATTTCATGCAGGATTTCCGGCAAGACCAGTTGTCTGCTAATACCCAACTTGCCCTGCAATATGCAGCAACCAGAGAACGTTTGGTGCGTTTTAAGATGACACCACCCCGACCCCATGATTGATGCCTGAACAGTACCCTATACAAACAGAATGTGCATCCAAGAACATGCCACAGGATCCCCTTGTAGTGCGCAAGGGTTCTGTGAGATTCCTTGGCCAACAAGTCAATGTGCCGTTTCACACAATTGCAGCAAGGGAAATAGGCCATGGTGGCTTATTTCCTCCACCACGCATACTGGTTGGATTTCCCTCATTACCTCGCTGCCACAGCTTGCCATGCGGCCTGAACTCGGACAGCATGGCTTGTTTGGTAATTAGGGAAATCCAGTGGGCACGCATGGCAGGGTGAACAAGCCACCGTGGCTTATTAACCACTCCATGATCATGTGAACTGGGCCAATGTGAAGATAAAGAGTTTGACAACAACCGCTTTTGGCAGATGTTCAAAGTGCCACAAGACGCGTTGCTGGATTTGCTACAGCAAACTAACGCAGCTACTCTTCTTGGGGTTTGGCGTATCTTGAATTTATTGGAACATCTGGTGCAAACGACCCATGAACTTTGGAACTGGCTATTTCTGGGTTGGCTGGTTTATTTGTTTCTTTTTGCGGATACTATTTAAGCAGCATCAGGAGGCCTAGAAAGGTAAACCTGAGTGTTTCCCCAGATTCTAAGTGAACATGTGAAATATATGTATGCACAGCCTAAACTACCATTAATATTAGGTTGGGGTTTCCAGATTGAGCTTTAAATGTAGCAGCGCAGTGAAGCCCTTTAACTGTTTTGGAAAATTGACTTAGGGCGCAATCCTATGCATGTTGAGACAGAAAATGTTGGCTGGGGCATGCTGGGGGTTGTAGGATGTTTTTCTGTCCAAACATATATAGGATTGTGCCCTTACTTACTCACACTTTGGTTCTCTAAGGACCAAATTTGGAATGTCTTTAAATCAGCCTTTCCTAACCCAGCACCCTCCAGATAGTTTGGACTGCAATCCCCATCATCCCCAGTTAGGAGTTGGAGTCCAGCACATCTGGAAGGTCTCAGGTTAGAGATGTCTGCCTTAAATGGATGCTGGATTCAGACTACAAGGGCTGGCTTGAATTAAGAAATAATAATAATAATTATATCTTCAGAAGATTTCTCAAGTTATCCAAAGTCTTAGGCCACCCAAAAGTACCGACACATTCTCATCCCCCCTCCCACACCATAAAATAAAGCTTTCACTTAGCTTGCTTTAGAATTAAAATTAAAATGTCAGGATCTAGATCCAAAGCCATGAAGAGAACATGTCAGAGGGATGAGGCTCAGGCAGTTGGAGGAATTCAGAGTCATTAATCCGAACTGGCTTTTGAAAGATTAGGTAAAAAATAAGGTGTTTTCTTTGCCAGATGTAAATTTGTAATGCTTTTCAAGAAAAAAGAAAAGACTGAAATTTAAGAGGCTCCGTCATAACTTTATTACTTTGAGGACACACAGGTGTTACTAGCTATGGAATTTACACATGCAGAAACTACCTCAAACTTCACAGTAAGATATGAGTTCTACAACTTCGTGTGTGTGTCTGAGGGATTTGTGTGTGTGTGTGTGTGTGTGAAAGAGAGAGAGAGAGAGAGAGAATGGTCGCTATCCGTTCTGAGGCTGTATCCCTACATAAGCCTTTTAAAAAAGAGAGAGATCATTTTGGGATTATCCCCTGTCATCTCCTCTGAAGTGGGATGGTTACCTCAAGGAAGAGTTTGTATATAAAGGGTGGCTTATGCAGTGGGCTAGTGACTTTCCATAGGTACATCACAAGTTCTGATCCTTCACTTCAGTTCTGGTGCAGTGGGATCCAATTAGCCTGCCTTTAGGGGTGCAGGGGTCAAAAATAGTCATCAGCACCTATTCTGTGCATTCCGCACCCCAAAATTCTTAAGTTCTGTAACCATAAGTGGGGTATATACTATACTCTCTGGGGTTTAAGATGGGAGTCTTTCCCAGCTCTGCTACCTGGAGATGCCAAAACGAGGCATTGTACCACTCTTGTTTGAAGAAGCTTTGCCTTTATCCTGAACTACCCCGATTCTCCAGAATATTATAGATGTCACTGACTTTACATTTCCCCCTGCATAGTAAGACTCAGTAGAATAAATTTGTCACATCCGATAACATAAGCAGCAGGCAACATCTCTGCCTGTTTTCATCCAGAGGGTCCAAAACTGCACAGTTGCCTTCCTCCTACATGTGAGGTGTCATTCAAAACTCCACAGAGTCCAGGGAATTTACTTTTAGAATTCAGCTTCTACAATTCCCCTCACTTCCCCTAGCAGTCAGATGCCTGACACCTCTAGCCCTCCACCTCCCTGTAACATCAAAGGCAGCCAAATGGGCCATTATTATCCCAACTTACTAGGTCAGTTGTGACATCAGAGCAGATCAGCCAATTGCAGGCCACGGGTGGTGATAATCCTAATAAACCAGAGGGGTGGGGAAGAGTTTGGATGTAGCAACAGGCAGTAAAGAGGAAAATCTAGGTTTGGCAACTCTAGATTTGAGTTGTTGGCCAGGAGCAGAACATATTAGTGGCCGGGGCTTTATAAAGAAATTCTGCAAAAGCTGCCAAATCCTGTAGATATTTTGTGTGGTTACTAAAAACATGAAAGCGTCGAGCTAAGGGGAAGTTCTCCTACACATGTCCTCTCGGAATGAATGGAAGCTGCGCAGGAGGACTTTTTGCAGGACAGGGACTTCGTTCCCTGATTTTGATCCTCTAGTCAAGCCCAAGAATTTGTTCTTTTCTTAGTCTGGATGCTCCATTTTAAACAAAGAGGATTTAGATGATCTTCAAAGAGGCAATGAGATGGATTCTACTGCACCAAACCTGAAGATAGGGCAGGGAGGATCCTTTCAATCAATCAGCAGCTCCCCTAAAAGAAGCTCAGATACTTGAAGGCCCTATAGATCTTGGTTTAGTTCTTTGGGAAGACAGGGTTCGCAAGATCCTGAGGATCACTGCTGGTGCATCCCTCCCCCACCCCTGCCCAGGAACAACTCCTGAAGACACCAAAGTCTTTTGTGCGGATGGACTGTTAGAGATCGTTTATTCCAAGGCACTGGGGTACAAAAATGGCATTTTATTGTTGAGTTAATCTACAAGTGAATTGCATGGAAGATCTGTTCAGCCGCAACCTTTCCATGGGTGCCCAAATTGATCCAGGAGTTGTTCAACAGCTCTTTATGTTCTGAAAAGGGCTGGTGGTACACAGGAAGATGGGCCATGTGTTATGGAAATGGGGGAGCTTCCAGTAGGGGATGTATTTACTCAGCAGTAGCTTACCGGTGTCATTTGACGCACAAGGGAATCTGATGGTTCATAAAGCCCTGCCGGTCGAGTGGCATTTTGCCAAACATCCAGACTAAGAAACAGCCTACTCCAATCTGTTGCCCTCTGGATGGGTTGGACTACAAGTCCCAGTACACCCCTGCCAGCCTGGACTGGCTGAGGATGTTGGGACTTGTAGTCTTAACACATCTGGAGGGCACCAGGTTGCAGAAGGTGGCTCAAAAAAGGCAAGTGGTAAAACCCCACGTGCCTGCCCCCTTTAGAGCATATTTCAAACATTCCTCTTCCAACATGCTTATATGCGCACATTATGGGAAGTTAACTTTTGGTAAATGACTCACCCAGACTTAGTTTTAGCTATCCAAATCCTCCAGCCTTCTCAAACTGGTTGGATCCGCCTTCTGTTGATGGAAGGGCTCCGCTCTTGGGAGGGGCCTCTGGCCAATGTTGGGGATGTCCTGAAACCACAGCCCCCCGCCGCCCCCCGCACTCAGCAGGGTCTACCTTCAGAGAAGCATTTTCGAGGGGCTGCTGTGGGGAGGAGGAGGGGTGCAGGGACGTCTCCTTCCGCCAGCCCAGTTGAACGTGCCTGGATCCAACCCAACATCGACAGCATCCTTCATTTAAATATGTATTTGAATTCTGCTGCTTTGTTATCCGTTACAGAATTTTATTTTTTAACTTTTGACTTTTTGAAAGACGGAATACCTCTCCGAGTCGCAGTCGGTGTACAGGCCTAGAGGGCTGGGGGGCGGCTTTCAGGCACCAGTTCGCCAAGAGAACTGTGTGCTTCGTAGGCATTTCTTGTTGCCTCTCTGGCAAAGGTTGGCTTGGCATGGTTGCCTATTTTCCTAATTCGCTGCCGTGACATTTAGAACATGGAACATGTCAAGGTAGTTGAGATGGCTGTGAAAGGGAGAGTGTCAGAGGAAAGGGTAAGAGGCCCACTCCTGGCCTGTAATATGCTTTTCTGGCTGTTCCCAAAACCAAACCCAGCAACAGATAAGAGCATATGCGTTCCCATAGAAGGACTGGGTTCACCTGCCTTTGGGGAAATGAGGTGGATTTTTGACATTTTGTTGCCTACCTGCAAGGGAACATCTGCTTGGCACAAACGTCAGCAAACATTGGATATCTCGGGGCAGGAGATACGTTTCTACCATAAAGCATTATTGATCATAGGTTTTTGACTAATAATGCAAACGCTCAGTTTTGCTTTGTCTGCCATCTGCCTTCCAGTGTAGAGGAATACTTTACTTTTTGGTTGCTGAATCCCAAAGGGCAATACAATTAAATTCTCTATTTTTTTTGTATGAATTGAACCTCATCAGCAAGGACTTGGTCATACTCGCAGTAGACTCATTGAAATCAATGGGGACTCTCGTTGATTTCATTGGGTCTTCTCAAAGTATGACAAGATCTCGATCCAATTCTCAGTCATAGAGTAAACCCATTGGCATCAATGGGACTTTGCGAGCCATGACTAACTTCGAGGTCTCATTGGTTTCAACAGGTGTACTCGTAACTAAATCTGGATTCCAGTTGGTAGATCCATATGTAGAAGCTTACTTTGCCAGATAAAGGCTGCTGTCCGCTCCAACCTCCTTTGTTTGTTCTAAAAAGCAACTGACTCAGCTGGTTTGCCACAGGTGTTTTTAGGTTCACAGCAAACAGCTAAGCCTGTAGAAGAGATCTGTGGAACTCAGAAGCTCACTTCCCGGTTTTGTTTTTAAAGGATTTCCTTGCCCATTCTTTCTTTAGCAATAGGAATGCAAGCCATGGCCTGACACTCTCCCTTTGAATCACAGCCATTCCGTGCATCACACACTGATGATGGAAACAAAACACAGGACGCAAACTCCCGTTGTCTTTGGGGCTTAGTTCCAACGTGGTGCCACTAACTTTGCCTACCCACCTTCTCAGCCGACATATCGATCAACACCCTGTTAAGTGCCTGTTGAGCCGTACCTCATGTCAACCTTGAGGCATGATGACCATATATACATATGATATGAATATAACCAATTCATGTTTGTTTATCTACCTCTTAGCACCAATAGATTTAAAATAAATAAATAGGTAGTGATAATACAACATGCTGTGTAGTGTAGGGAGAAAAATATTCCCCCCCCCAAGAAATATTGTTCTGCTTAAAATAAAGAAATAGAAATTATGAGCTCTCTGCATTTTAAAGCAGATGGTGAATTGTAGAGGGCTGTAAAATGGGCTAGAGCAGCCTTCCTCAACCTGGGGTGCTCCAGTTGTGTTGGACTGCACCTCCCAGAATGCCCCAGCCAGCTGCTGGGGCATTCTGGGAGGTGCAGTCCAACACATCTGGAGCACCCCAGGTTGAGGAAGGCTGGGCTAGAGGCAAGCTTTCTGCGCTGCAGGTAAGGGGACCGTGGGCTGGGCCATACACCTAGCATGGCCAACATGGTCTGGGATGGCCCAAATGGTTGCATCATTGGGCAAACCCAAGTGCAGATTCCTGCCATGGAATCATTGGACCATGTTGCTGGTCTCGATCTAAAGAGCATTGGGGAGCAGCCAACAGCTGAGCCTGTGCTGCTGTGCGCTCCAATAAATAGTATCCAACGGAGCACTCTTGATGCCTGCAGCCATTATAATGAGGCTACTCCAGATGTGATCGTCCCCCCCCCCCTCCAACCAAGCATGACAAGTGTTTGTGTGCACCTGCTCCTGTGGAAACTGGTCCACAAACACTAGCCTGTGGAAACCTGATCTTGCAGGTGGATTCGTGTTTGCTAGATGAGAAAGTCTGTCTCGCCAGCCTCAGTGCTTCCAGTCTGTAAAACGGGGATAAATAATCTCTGTTACCTCACCAGGGCTGGTATGAGGACAAAGGCAAGGGAGACTGGAAAGCAGCTTGTATATTAAGAGCACCATAGAAAAAAATTATGGCTACACGCCACTGACCCAAAGCTGTCGGGACAACTGCTTGTGTTCCACTGAGGCTGCATTACCCACCTCCCCTCTACAAGTTGATTCACCCTGATTTTTAAAGTGTTTGTTAGTTTGTAAGAGCCCCCAAACCTCAATCATTCTCTTCCCCCTTTTATGACTTTTTTTTTTAAAAAAATACACCATATTTGTTTCTTCTTCTTTTTTCCCTAACAGCCCCCATCAGAACTCATGACTCCCATTTTCTTTCCACATTCTTAGCATAAATTGTGACAAGAGTTTAGACGGCCATCTTATCAGCGATTGATTGAATTGTGCCTTAGACCCACAAGTGCAAAGTCTTTTGCAAATCTTTTCTCTCCCTCCTTCGAGGGTGCCGAACATCTGCGTTACATTTTTTAAAAAAAACGAAGAACCTCGATGGATCTCCATCAATGGTTTTATCATGGCCTTCTCCAATCTGGCGCCCTCCAGGTGTATTGGGACTACAATTCCATTGTTCCCAATCACGTGGGCTGTGGGTGATGGGAGTTGTAGAAGAAGGCTGGTTTATCAAAATAACTTGAGTGGGGAGGGGGGAAAGGCATAAGGATTATGTTGGTGGGTGAGAGACCAAATTCCATCATCGAGTTTAGGATTCTGTTTCAAACAGCCATTTAAATGGCTTTGGGAAGCTCAATGCAAACCATGTTGGTGATTTGACATTCCCTACTGTTTGCTGTCAGCATCTGGTATACTGCCTCTGAACAGGGAAGTTCAAATTTAATTACCAGGGTTAATCGTTGTTGTGATAGATCTATTCTGCATGAATTTTTCTAAGATTGCTTTAAAGCCATCTCAGGCTAGGGAAAAACCATAGCAGAGCAGCAAAAAAAAAGTTCACATCTTGCAGTTACTTTGTTAGAGATCTTGTATGAAACAATAATTTGCTACTTAGGAGTAGATCCTGATTATCTTCTATCGCAGCAATCGATTGATATAATCTTTCTGGAGAAATTTTGTTTATGCAAAAGAGGGGGGGAAGCTTGTGAATTTGGAAAGGAATCTTGTCTGCCATACAATGTTGTAATGACTTCAAGAAGTGTGTCAAACTGTTTCTCCCTTTCGTTCTAAGCCATTAAAATGATCATGAGTTCAGACTCCGTCTCTGAAAGGCTGTGCTCTTTAATAATTGTTTTCCTCTCTTTTGGTCAACTGTAATTTTAAAAAAAACTTTTCTCCCTTTAAGTTTCCCTTTCTAATTTCTGTTCTGTGACCCCCTTGTCTTTTGCATGAGGCAGGTTAGTTGGCTCAGATCCGAAGTTGTGATTACGGATGGACGCTGGCTCTATTTTTCTTCCAGCTTGATTATTGCCACAAACTGCTTTACTCCACTGTTTCATTTTTTTTAAAATAAAAGGAGGAAAAAAAACCCATCTTTTGGTTTGTACTCTGATTTAATTGGTTTGTTCCAGGATTTGCATTGCATGGACGGAAGTGCTCTGTTCTTGGAAGATGCCTTCACTCAGTTTGGTGGGATCCCACCTCAGCCCTTACGCCTCGGCTCACCGCCTTCATCAGGGTCTCCCGACCCTCTGTTTAGCATTTTCAAGGGGGTGCCGTGAGAAGGGGGCAGGGAAGACTGCTTCAGCCAGGCCAGTTTGCTCAAACCTCAATCTGGATCCATGCCAGATTGGATCTGGATCCAAACCTCAATCTGGATTGTGCTTTCGTGTGTAATCCTTACAACTAGCCTGTAATGTAAATCAATATAATCCCCATTTTGCAGGGGGCAAGGTGGGGCTGAGAAAGAGTAGCTTGCCTAGGCCACCTAGTACTTTGTGTTGTACTTTGAGGTTTTAATTTTTGTGAACTGCTCAGATAGCTTCGGCTATAGAGCGGTACAGAAATTAAACAAATAGTACGTTTGTGGCCATGGCAGGATTCAAACCAGAGACTTCTGGATTTGTAGTTCAGCCCTCTTAGCCACTATGCTATACACGATGGGGGATTCATGGCTTGGAAGCACTACATTGGACACGGATTTGGGTGTGGTCATTGACAGCAAGTTGAACATGAGTCAGCAGTGCGAATTAGCCGCTAGAAGGGCTACAGTAGAAGAAGCGTATCTAAGATGCATGAAATCCTTATTCCTCTATACTCGGCACTAGTAGGACCACACCTGGAGTATTGTGTACAATTCTGGGCATCACATTTCCAGAACACTGACAGGTTAGAACAAGTTTGGAGGAGGGCAACAAAGACAATACCGAGACTTGAGGACAAGCCCTATGAGGACACGCCAAAAGAACTTGGGATGTTCAGCCTGGAGAAAAGTCTGAGGGGAGACATGTTAGCAATGTCTAAGTATAACATGTTAGTTATACTCGTTTTTATCTTAATTTTAGAATTTCTGTAAACCGACCAGAGAGCCCTGGCTATGGGAGCGGTATATAAGTGCAACAAATAAATAAATAAATAAATAAATATTCAGGTACAAAAGGGTGCCACAAGAAAGATGGTCAACAACCATTTTCCATTGCCACAGAAATTAGGTCCCAGAATAATGGTATAAGTTACAACTACCTAGATTTTGATTAAATATAAGGAAAAACTTCCTGATGGTAAGACCTGTACAACAGTGTAACATTCGACCTATGGAAGTTGTGGATTCTCCATCTCTGGAGGTTTTTAAGAAGAGGCTGAACAGCCACCTCTCATGGGTGGTTTAAAAGCCACAACAACGATTCTAAAAGCCAAATTAAAAAGATGGTTCTTGATCCCCTTCCTGAACACACACAGGGTGGGGGACCAGTTGCAGTTCCAAAGGGAGTGCATTCCAGAGTTTGAGAGCAACTAAGGAGAAAGCCTTTTCCCACCCGGCTGACAAGCGGGCCTCTGCAAGCGAGGGTGTCTTCAGAAGGTCCTGCTGACCTTAATAACCAAGCAGGTTCATACTGACAAGTGCTCCCTCAGCTAGCCAGCCAGGCTCTAAAGTGTTTAGAGCTTTAAAGTTTAGGGTGACCCTATGAAACGGAGGACAGGGCTCCTGTATCTTTAACGGTTGAATAGAAAAGGGAATTTCAGCAGGTGTCATTTGTACGCATGCAGCACCTGGTGAAATTCCCTACTCATCACAACAGTTAGAACTGCAGGAGCCCTGCCCTCATTTGTATCTGGTCAAGAGGACAGGGCTCCTGCAGCTTTATTGTGATGAGGGAATTTCCCCAGGTGCTGCATGCATACAAATGACGCCTGCTGAAATTCCCTCTTCTTTACAACCATTAAAGATACAGGAGCCCTGTCCTCCTCATATGGTCACCCTAAACTTTAAAGCTCTAAACAAGAGCCTGTGGGATGCTACAGACCAATAGTTGCAATACCAAACAGCGGTCCACCACCACCACCTACTGGACACAACCTGTCAGGACGAACCAGAACCGCAGCAATACAGTGCCAGCAAGGCCCAGCCTGCCAAGCAGGCATATGCATGTTGGAGCACATGGATACTGTGACTGCATGCCCAGGAGGGGTGGTAGGTCATTGAAACACATGCTTTGCAGGAAGGGCAGGGAAAGAACCCTGCCTGAAACCCGGGAGAGCTGCTACCAGTCAATGTTGACAAAATTAGGCTGACAATATAAGGGCAGCTTCCTATTCCCAATACAATCCAGCAGTCAGGATTATCTGTGCATAGTGCCAACCATCTCATTAGGAACAGGGAGCAAGGGTGTGGCTTCAGTATTGCCCTTTCATCAGGGCAAATGATCAGGACTATCACAGATGATCTGAGCAAGGCTACAGCTGCATAGCTTGTGCATCTGTGGTTGGATCGGAGCCTGCTTTGAGTTTCTCCACATCGCAAAGGTAAAGACATCCATGATAGGGTGAGAACACTGCATACATTCATGGCTGGGGTCCAGACATTGCAACTTTTGGGAAGAATGTTCTTGGCTGCTGCCTACGAAGAGCAGATTATTTGGGACCAGCATACCTCACAGAGCTCCTCCCTGTCTTCCATCACCATCTCCTAGAACTGAGATCATGCTTGCGGGATTTGATTGAAAGGAAAAGATCAAGGTCAATCCCTCAAGGTCAAATGTTGGAAAATGTTCAGCAGGGTACAGGGAAGGTCGGAGGAAGACAGATGCAGCAAGGTAGGGAGCTTTGCAAGGCTGAGCTCCTCCCAGGAACAAGGCAAGATGGAGTGCAGGAATGTGACTTGGTTGCTCAGGGACAGAGCCAAGAGGCTGACCTGGAATTGCTTTTATACCCAAGCCAGGAGCACTAGTGACCAGTAGGAATCTGGGAATGGAGCCAAACTTAACAAAATGTTGAAAGAAGCAGGTATTTATTTATTTATTTATTTATTACATTTTTATACCGGCCAATAGCCGAAGCTCTCTGGGCGGTTCACAAAAATTAAAACCACAATAAAACAACCAACAGGTTAAGATCTATAAAATGTATAGAGTCCTGAGTAGGAAAGCTAAAAGTAGTTTTTGTGTACCCCTATACTTTGTCCAACCTAAGATTTCTGAGACCCTGTTTTAGAAAAGCTGCAGCAAGTCAGTCTAATTTAGAGTCAAGACATTCTTAAACTAGGCAGGGACCAAAGAACGGGACCAAAAATCAAACATCACCTGAAAAAAAAATCAACATAAACATGTCTGAAATAATGAAGGAAACTGCTTATCAGTAATGTACACATGCAAAGCCTTCTAGCACCATAAAGATCATCAGCATGGTGATCATACTCAACATTTGTATAACTTTGAGCATTCAAGTGCCATGGGCCCAGTCCCCCTTTCTTTAGGGTGACCGTATGAAAAGGAGGACAGGGCTCCTGTATCTTTAACAGTTGTATTGAAAAGGGAATTTCAGCAGGTGTCATTTGTATATATGGAGAACCTGGTGAAATTCCCTCTTCATCACAACAGTTAAAGCTGCAGGTGCCCTGCCCTCTTTTAAATCTGTTCTCAGTATAGCTGCGGTATAGCTCCTGCAGCTTTAATTATTGTGATGAAGAGGAAATTTCACCAGGTACGACATGCATACAAATGACACCTGCTGAAATTCCCTTTTCAATACAACTGTTAAAGAAACAGGAGCACTGTCCTCCTTTCTATATGGTCACCCTACCTTTCTTTCTTCCCTTTGGGAAAAACGAGCTCATTGCCATCAATGCAACACAGGCATGTGGTTTTTTTCCTTAATCACCTGTGTGTCAACCACTTCTCTAGACCATTTGGCTGGCCGCAACAGGCCTTGGGCAGGCGAAGCGGCAGTGCCCTGACCTTCTGTGGCTCGAGGAGATTCCAGCCAAGCAGACAAGGGACACAACCAGGACTAACTGGGCCTGTCGTACAGCCCTAGCCCAGGCTCTTGGAAGTCTACAAGTGTGGTACCCTGCCTTTGTGGGACAGCTAGGGAACTCAGTGGTTTCAGCAGAGTGGGACCAGTGTGTGTTACATACATATTTATTTATTCATAGTATTTTTATACCGCCCTTCAGCCAAAAAGACTCCCGGAGCGGTTTACAATCAATCAGTAAAGAAGACAGTCCCTGCCCTCAGGCGTGCATTCTGAAAAAGACACGAGGAAAGGGGGACAGGGAGGGAATCTGTCCGTGAACAGATGCCAGGACAAATGACACTGCATTTCCTAGTAATAAACATAACTTCACATCTGCAACTGGGTGCTGCACCCTTTTACCCTGTAACCTGGAGTTCTTGCAGCATCACAGGAAGCAGGTTCCCGAAAATCTGGAGGTATTTTCAAATAAAAAATTTAACCTTAAGCCAGCAGGCAAGTCTTAATTAATTACATTTACATTTACATTATAGACTACAATTATAGTCTTTAGAGAAGAGTACCTGTATTTTAAAAGTGGTGATCTTCCCATTCCTTCATTTCCAAATTACTCCAACTCTAAAAGTAAAACTACATGCACAATCCAGGCAATTTTCCAGTATAAGCTCCATTTAAAGGTGTGGTTGATATGCACAAGCATGGTGGATTATATCCCTAGGTTTTAGCTATCATCTATCACCATATATACGAAGCGCAATTTTAGTTCTCCAAGTGTGCTTCCTTATGTTGTGAAAAGAGCACCGCCTATGCACAAGTGTACCAGCAGACTTGGGGGAAACGCAAGGTTTGCAGTGTACAAAAGTCCTTTGTGGGGGAAACCAAGGGAGAGGAATCCCAAAACTGGGTAAGCATGTACAGTGGGCACAAAATGCAGAGTGGCTGTTGGGGTGGGATAGAACTGGGAGGGAGGGGGAATGGAAAAGTGTTGGGCAGGGTTGGTGCTAGGCACTTAAAAGACACAAATTTGCATACAATCTGCATATGTTAATTTATAACTATGTATGCAAATTTAGAAAAAAAAACTAGGATTAATTTAAATTTCATAAGCAAAGTGAGCCAATTAATTTCTTATCCAAATGATCTCAAATAAAATACATTCTTCAGTTAATTTGCACCCTGACCCTTCTGATCCCAAACCAATGGGGAAAGTTTTTTCTCAGCTTAATCGCGATGCTATGGAAGATGGGCTGGGGGATGAGTTGTAGCATCTGTGAAGGGCAGAGTTAACCCCTCCTTTCCCAGCTGCAAGCCCGCCCACCCCTGGAAAATTGTGCCCTGCACAGCATGAGAAAAAACAACAACCTT
Organism: Elgaria multicarinata webbii; assembly: GCF_023053635.1. Lineage (NCBI taxonomy): Eukaryota > Metazoa > Chordata > Lepidosauria > Squamata > Anguidae > Elgaria > Elgaria multicarinata. The sequence goes on from NC_086181.1 coordinate 13,473,087, forward strand.
CCATTGGCACCAATGGACAATCACAACTCTGTGGAATAGATCCAGGACTCTGAGAAACAGATTTGGGGCCAGGCCTCCATGGGCCCTGGCCTAATAATGCCCCTGGAACAAGGTATCCTAAAAACAGGAGTATTCCACATGGCAACATTTTGTTATAGGTCACCCTTGTGCTAACACAGTACCTTTTGTTGTGTTCAGTCTCTTTGTGACTTCGGAAGCGACTGAACGAATAAACAACAACAGAAGGTACTGTGGTAGCACAAGGGTGACCTATAATAGGGTGACCAACTGTCAGGATTTCCCTGGATTTGTCCTGGTTTTTGTTCTTTCCATGGTGTCAGGGGGGATTTTCTATAATTTTCAATAATGTCCAGGAATGACACACCTTCCCCTTTAAGGCTGCCATTAGCATGGCAGGAGGGAATGACATGCTTTCTTGAGGCACATCATTCCCCCACCCCGAGCTCCAATTGAGGTCTTAAAGGGGAAAGTGGGTCATTCGTGGACATTATAGAAAAGGCCCCAATTGGAGTGGATGGTGGTGGTGCAGAATGAAATCCTTTCCTTTCCTCCACTCCAATTGGGTTCTTTAAGGTGGCGGGGGAATAACGTACTTTCTGCAGGACTCAGAAAGCTGCTTCCCCACACACACACTAGGTGTCCTCTTTTTTGGTTTCCCAAATATGGTCACCCTAACCTATAACAAACTGTTGCATGTGGAATACTCCTGTTTTTAGGATACCTCGTGCTACCTCAGTACCTTTTACATAGAGCAAATACAAAATGCCCCCCATCTCATCATACAGAATTTAACACATTTGTTAAATTAGATATTTAAGGAGGCAGGGGGAAATGCGTCATCCATGTCATGGTAGGACCCTTCTGCGAGAACATCCATAACCAGGAACTCCCACAAAAAAGAGATTTAAAATAGAAGTTGAGTTTTCATTCGGTGAGTTTAAAACTTCTTTTCCAGTTTGTGGCTCCAAGCCAAAAGGAGGAGTTCCTAGTACAAGATCATTGGAGCCACTGAGTTCAGTCCAAGATCACTCCAAAAATGTCCCAACTGGGGGACATGGGATGAGAAGGATAGAGATGGAAGAGGCAGTTATACTTTTGTGTAGCATTTCATCCTGTTCTTAAAGTAATGTAAAGCAATTTTAAACTGGATCTCTTCCTGCGTATTGGTCCGGAATTTACTGTACATCTTCTCAAAAGCCTTCTCCACTGTGCCGCTTGCAGAATTGCGTGGCTGGTGACCACAGACCACGTGGTTGCAGGAGCCAACTCGTAAACTCCCCAATCCATCCATAAAATATTCTGAAGGGAAGATTTGGGGGAAGGGGAGAGAGAAGACAGTAAGTCATGGAACAAAAGTTATGAAACAAACTTCTGAATTAGGGCTGGATGAATCTTTCAATTTCTGTTTCCCTCAGTTTCTCATTTTTTGAATCTTAAAATTGGTTTGTCCCAAGCGCTGAGGGTTTTTTTGCATGAAAATTTATCAACATTTTGGGGCATATTTTTCCTAATATGTGCATTGTAGTATGCATTTTCTCTCATATATAAATTTTTGCAATTTTTGCAATTTTTCCTAACATGATGCATTTTAAGGCCATGGCTAGACCAGGCCTGTATTCCGCAATTGTCCCAGAATCATCCCTGTACATCCAAATGACACACAGGGGATATTGGGAGCAGTCAGGGACAACCCCTCCATTTGCCTGGGATAATCTTTAGGTCTAGCTGAGGCGTAAGTGTTATTTCTCTTGAGATATGCATTTCTGCATGATTTTGCTCAATTGAAGAACTATATTACAAAATTTGGAGATGTGCCAATTTCAAAAGATAACGCATTTCAGTCTGCATATTGGTTGTAAACTGCGAAATTAAGGAAACTTGCGTTAAAATGTGAACAGAATGAAATTCTCCCCATCCCTTTTGAACATGTCCTTTGCACGTAGGTAAAGTCATGCGAGACAATATGGGATATATCTGTGTTGAACACATGTCTAAAAGAAAGACTCTGCATAATAAACTGCTCATATGTAAACACTCCCATGTTATCTGTACCGCTGATCACACAGGGCTCTTGACTGCAACTGTTCATAATAGCTTTCCCATTTCAAATGTCTTTTATTTATTTATTTATTACATTCTTATACCGCCCAATGGCCGAAGCTCTCTGGGCGGTTCAGAAAAATTAAAACCATGAAAAGCATAATAAAACAACCAACAGTCTAAAAACACAAATACAAAATACAATAGAAAAAGCACAACCAGGATAAAACCACACAGCAGAAATTGATATAGATTAAAATATGGAATTAAAACAGCAAAGTTTATATGTATTTATTTATTTATTGCATTTCTGTACTGCCCAATAGCTGAAGCTCTCTGGGCGGTTTACAAATTTAAGTTAAATTAGGTCTTAAAATACTGAGAAAATAGAAAGGTCTTCAGCTGGCGATAGAAGGAATACAGTATAGGCGCCAGGTGACTGGGAAGCTCATTCCACAGCCGGGGTGCCACAGCAGAGAAAGCCCTCCTCCTAGTAGCCACCTGCCTTACTTCCTTTGGCAGGGACTCACGGAGAAGGACCCCTGAGGATGATCTTAAGGGTACATATGGGAGGAGGCGTTCCTTCAAATAACCTGGCCCAAGCCGTTTAGGGCTTTGAATGTTAGTACCACCACTTTGAATTGGGCTCAGACCTGGACTGGCAGCCAATGAAGTTGTAAAAGGACTGGCGTGATGTGGTCTCGCTGGCCAGTCCATGTTAGTAAACGGGCTGTCCTGTTTTGTACCAGCTGAAGTTTCCAGACTGTTTTCAAAGGCAGCTCCACGTACAACGCATTGGACTAATCCAATCTGATTTGGGGTGGGATAGGGGAAGAGCAGGGCACAGTGTGCAATTTTGGGGGAAATTGCTGCTCTGAAAATGCTGCTCTGCCCCCTATGGAGGACATGAATGAAAAGAGCTTAAAACTTTTGAACTGGTAAACATCCCAACAGAATTAGCATGCCATTTTCATGAAAGTAACTAATCAGGGATAACAAGCCATAGCTGGGATGAAGTGTTCCATTCCCACACCTGCCCCCCACAACATCCCTGGGAAGCATTAATTTTCTGAAACTCTTCAGCCCAGAAGCATTGAAACATGTTGAAAAATGCCCTTCAGGGGGTTTAGAAACAAAATTTGGGAGCCACCCGCCCTGCCCCACTCATTTTTGCCTCTTTTTTTGGAGGGAAGAAAAATTGGTTTATACTTTAAACCTGCCTCCCCAACTTGGCACCTTCCAGATGTGTTGAACTAAAACTTCCAGCATCCCCAGTCCAACACATCTGGCAAGCACCAGGTTGCGGAGAGCTGCTTTAAATACTCATTGACTGAGTATTCAGTGTAGGAATTAAGGACAGCACCTGCTTTCCCCCTTGACATGTTTTTGCTCTCCTGCTTTTTTACCATGAGCATTTAAACCCTGTTCTTTTTGACAAACTTCTTTCTGAAGACAAAGTAAGATTGAATAGTGCCAACTGCATCTTCTGTTTTAGCTTCAAGCGAGCTTTGAGCAAGCTTTCTTGTCTAGGAGATGGCTGCCATGAGAAGTTCAAGAAACACCAGGTTAGGGAATTTCAAACCTACCTGTGCTACCGTGAGGAAAACTTGAAACACACAAAATTTAACAGAATTTGAACAAGAATCCTGCAGGTCACACCAACATACACTGGAGCCTTAGATGATCGTTCTTCCAATATGTATTAAGATACTTCTTTAGGTCAAAACATCTGCAAGTGTAGGGATATGGATTTTACCTGAGTGAGCCACCCTCAGCAGCTTTGGATCAAATCCAACACGCCTGGTCTCCTCAGTTCGAGCGAGGAAGAAGTTGACCACACCACTGGCGACCACGCAGTTGGGAAAGCCTTCCAAGCGGTGGTAGGAGCCATATCTCAGGTGTAGACAGCTGCCGTCCTCTCCTTCCTCATAGGTGATCCTAAACTTGTAGTCATTTCCAGCCACACTGCCCCCAACCTATAAGCCACACAGCTCTAATCAGCACTATCCAGCCTTATTGGTTACCCAGGGTTTACAAATACGTTCTTGCTGTTGGCATCCACATACTTGAGGCTCATCTACACCAAGCAGGATACAACCCTATGAAAGTGGTATATAAAAGGCAGGAGCCACACTACACACTTACAGTGGTACTGAAGTGCACTGACAACTGTTAGGGCAAAATCCACATTCCATACGCCGCTTTCATAGTATTATATCCTGCTTTTTATTCTCCATCCATAAGGATTTGGCACAAGGTATAATTAGGCTATAGATGTAATCTAAATCCAGAACCCTTTGGTCAATTACTCCTATTAAATGGATTCAGGGGACCAAAACTGGTTAGGATCTGCCATTGGTCTCTCAGTGCCTTATGAGCTGACCCATTGTAGTTAAGAACAACAGGTTGGATCCAGGATCTGCCTTCCGCTGATGAAAGGGCTTTGCTCATGGAAGATGCTTCTGATGGATTTACAGGGATCCACTCTTCCCCCACCACAACTCATTCCATTTAGCAGGATCACCCAGCTATCTATGTAGCATTTTAAGGGGCTGCTGTGGGGAGGGGGGGGCAGGGAATTCAGCTGCCACCAGCCCTGTTGCATGTGCCTAAAACTGGATCCAACCAACAGCTAGGAATGCCATAAAATGTCATAGTGTACAGAGCCAGGTTGAGACCCAGTAGAGGACACAGTAAAAGCCAGGAGTTTGGAGGAAGAGTTAATGGTCTGAATTTCATACCACATCCAAATTGGTGTTCTCCAACACATCCACCAGCTTCTCAATCTTGGTTTTTTCAGTGAACTGGAAATCATCATCCAACCAGAGGTAGTATTTGGTTGTGACTTGAGAGATGGCAAGGTTTCTCCCTGCAAACCAGCCCTGATGGAACAAACCAGGAAGGAGCGTAAGACACACATGCAAAGGCTGTCTCTTTCCGCAATGAGAAAGAAGTTCAGCCTTTCGACTACTGGGCGCTGCAGTAGAGGTTTTGAAGCAAGGCTTCAGAAGAATTGGAGGCAGTGGTACAGAGCAAACGGCTTGGTCAACCTCATTTATTTAATAACATGCCTGCAGGATCTCTTGACATACGGGACATAATGCTTCAGTGGGGGAATCAATAACCCCTCCATAGCCAAATTCAGTCATCAAAGGAGGCACCATTTGCTACACATCTACCTTGGGTCTGGTTCCTATGTTATTCCAGTGGTGTGAGTGTGACTGCATTGCAGTGCCTTCCCATGCCATCAGGTTGTTGTGAGAAGCTCTGCAGCATATGGGAGTAACCATGCTGTGCAGGGCCATCCCTACCATTAGGCAAAGGGAGGTGGTTGCTTCAGGAGGCAGATGCTGGGAGGTAGCAACAAGGTGTTGGAGGAGAGAGCTCTGTGTGCCATTCAGCCTGCTCTGCACCCCTTAAGCTAGCCTGATGCCTTCAGGTGCAGTGAGAGATGCGGAACCATTATTATTATTATTATTATTATTTATTTATATAGCACCATCAATGTACATGGTGCTGTACAGAGTAAAACAGTAAATAGCAAGACCCTGCCGCATAGGCTTACATTCTAATAAAATCATAATAAAACAATAAGGAGGGGAAGAGAATGCACCAAACAGGCACAGGGTAGGGTGAAACTAACAGTATAAAGTCAGAGCAAAATCAAAACCATCACCAGCATTGTAGAAAGATTCAACTGCCAGCCCAGTCAGCTTTTGTACCCCTACCAGGAACGGACGCCCAGGGCCAGGCAAAGCTGGTAATAGGCCCGGGCCAGATGTAAAATGTAGGCCCCATTTCATAGTGTGCATTAAGTATTTTTTAATCAGATCTAAATACATATGAACTAGAATGATTTATAAAAAAGGTAATGGCAAGCACTTTTATTCAAGATGTATATAAGACGTCTTTGTCTCTACCAGGGGGACTCGGAGTAGGCCCACTCAAATCATAGGCCCATGCCAACTGCATGTAATTACAGGCATTGTACATACAAAAGGAAATAATAGAAGGGTATGTTGGCTCCCCAAAATGGATGTTTTCTGAGGGTTTTGCTTTTCTCCTACCCAAATATTCTCACAAAGCACTTGGAGGAGATATCCCTGGGGAGGACCGGGCAGAGAGAGAGATGAAGACAGAGTCCTCTTATCTTCTTCCTCACCTGCTATGCCCCATCCTCTTTCCTTAGTGGGGCTCTCCCCTCTCCCTGCAAAGCTCCCAGCTATTTCAGGCGTTGCAAGGGGAACACCAAAACACCACTGAAAGAATTAGAAGCTCTGGGGGTAGGAAGAAGAGGACAAGGAACAAACCTGCAAGCTCAGGAAGCGTCAGGGGTCCACATGGTCAAGCAGCTGGAGAAGGGCCAATGCCTGACCCTGCCAACCCCATGGAGTGGACAACTTGGCATTTCCCTCGCGCAATAGGTGGCAATGCCTTTGAAGGAGCTAAGCAACGCGGTTCCCATTTGTAGGAGCCTGCCGCCATTTTAGATCTCTCAAAATGCAATGCTTGACCCAATGTCGGGCATTCGGAGTATTCTAAAGTGGTGGGCAGCTGCTGCTGATAGGAGCTGAGCCAGAAGCTCCTATCCGAAAGCACTGCTGCCACTGCCTGCTCAGGAAACACATACTGTTGGTTGGGGCCTGCTAGGGTGAGGTTCATGGGTGACCAGCGGTGGTGGGTGGAGGCAGAGGTTTGACCATAAGAGGAGCCGTGCTGCATCAGACCAAGGTCCAAATGTTCCAGCATTCTGTTCACACAATGGCCAACCAACTGTTGACTAGGAACTCACATGGAGGACATGAGTGCAACCAAATGGTGTGCATAAGCATGCTGCCTTTGATATTAGAGGCAGCATATAGCCATCAGCCCTTGTAGCTACTGCTAGCCTTATCCTCCATGAATCTGTCTAATCCCCCCTTTAAAGCCATCCAAATTGGTGGCCATTATATCTTGTGGATGTAAATTCCACAGTAACTATATGTTGTGTGGAGAAGTACTTTTTTAAAATCTGCCCTTAAACTAAGTAACTTCATAGGATGACCTCACTGGGCTCTACTATTATGAAGGAGGGAGAAAAATGTCTCCCTATCCACTTTCTCTTCACCATGCCTAATTTTGTACACCTCTATCATGACACTCACCCTTTTTCTAAGCTAAGCAGTCTCAGATGCTGTAACCTTTCCTCATAGGGGAAGTTAATCCAGCCCCCTTGATCATTTTACTTGCCCCTTTCTAGCCATTTTTAGGTTTGGCTTCAGAAACAGCAGTTGGCCAATGAAAGGCGGGCAGAGGTTTTTTTGGATGTGTGTGTGGTCATCTGCAATTCCATGTCTGAGGGCCCACTGAGGTCTGGTGCTGACCCTGCCTGCAAAAAGAAGGGGCATAAAATAGAAATGGGGTCCTGCAGCTTTGACGCCATTTTCCATTTGTGGGTGAAGGTGATGTCATCTTCCGGTCTTGTCTCAGTGAAGGTTTGTAAAGAACAGAGGAGAATTCTAGCCTTCCTAAGAGGCAGAACCAAGATAAAGAAGGGGTTGAGGATGTCAGGAACATCAACAACTTAGAGCAGGCACTTTGAAGGTAGAAGTGGGGGACACATGGGGGGGGGGAATTGCAGAGCTTTGCAAGAATGAGTAAATAAAGGCTAGAATTCTCCTCCACCAAGGTCTTCTTCTATGTCCCTTCCCCACCCAACCTCAGCTCTATTTAGTTGTGTTAGCTGAGTGGAAATAGTATCTCTTAATAGCTGGGAGTCATGCACAAAGCTTGTAAATTCACCCGCCCCCAAGGCCCATCACATTTCTTCCTGCCATATAGTTATGACAACGCACAGGACCAACTAACTTTTGAAAGACCTAGGAAAACCCACACTTCAATGGCATTAAATAAAGAAGTTACATCCATATGCCTGGGTACCTTTCCGAAGGGCATAATGAAGTGTTCAACATTAGCCTCTTCAATCTTCTCTGGATGTTTGCTGTCATCCGCCACAATTATTGTTATATTTGGATAATATTGTCTGATGCTCTTGATAAGGACCCGCAACTTGTGGTAGCGCAAGAACGTCTTTACCGTGATGGTCACCATTTTATTGATGTTGTTATCTGGGGCACAAAGGAGAAGAAATAAAGGGTGAGCTTACACAATCAAAGACCTATGCAAATTTGGACCCATTCTGACAATTGTCTGAGGCTTCTTAGGCCATGATATAGGAAGCCAGGAATGTGTGTTTTGGATGAGCACAGCTCCTTTGCCCTCTCCACCCATTGTGCGCTGGCTTCAGCACAAAGAACCTGATTTGTATTAAGCCAGAGTTTTCCGTTATGTCCAAACCAGGGAACTCTTGCTTAATGTCAGTTAACAAACCAGGAAAATAAACCAGGATGCATTTTTTATTTTAATAAACATTAAGTCAGAGTTCCCCATTGCAGGTGTAAAGGAGAACTCTCACTTAATATATGCATGTCATGGACCAGGACCAGGAATGAACCTTCACTTTCAGAGTAACCTCAGAAGAAGAGGCTCCAGAATTCAGGGTGATGACTCACCCACAGAAAGCCGTCATGAGGCTTCCAGCTCTCCAGGACCCAATTCTCCATCAATACCCCAAGAGGAAGTTGCATTACTTACCTCAGACTCTGAGGACTTGGGGCATGAAGACACTAGCATACCCCAGTCACTCCCATGTCATTGCAACCTGCAGTTTCTAAAACAGGACAGGCCCTTTAGGAGGCCAACCCTCAGTCATATGGCAACTAAAAGCAACCAAACTCTTAATTAAGGCTCTGTTTTCCTCTACTCCTTGTTGGAGCAACACACAGACAACTCTACCTGGCTTTGAGCCCCCAGCATCACTTTTAGCTTTCTGGGGTGCCTATCTCTTCCTACCTTGCTTACCTGAGCAACGTGACCTAACTGAAGGATGACTCATAGCAGATCTTTGGAATCCAGGTAACAGTGGGGACTTCTGCAGAACCCACAGCCTGAAATGGTACAAAACCAGGATCTTTGCCCCAAAGCTTGCACACAATAGCAGGAAGGGCAAGGAAGGAGTGTTTGGCCTTAATGCTCATTCCTGAATCCATTAATTATAGGGCTGTGCTCTGCTTCAATTTGGATAGCAAATCCAGTGCAGTCCGACCCGATCCGCCTCCACCAAAGGCGGATCCAGATCCAATTGGCCAGTGGAGTCCTGACCAGCATCAATGGCAGACACAGGAAGCAGCAAGGAGAGGACAACGAGTGCAGAAAAAGGTGGCGAGGGGCAGCTTTAGGCTGAGGCATTACCACCACTTCCTCCTCCACCACCACCATTGTCCCTTTGCTCAGCTGTGGCAGCCTATAGTACTATTCATTAGAATCAATTGAAAAGACTGTACTTATTAAAGCTTAGGAGTTCTGAAGCTTGAGATAGAATCCAATGCATATTAGCCACATTTCCTCTCTCTCTCTCTCCTGCCCCTTTAAGAATGCACAGCTCTCAACTGGTTGCCCTTGACCCCAAAGGAAGTTGCCCATGCCTGATGTAGCCCATGTTTGAAGTTGCCTCTGTTTTAGAGATTTCCATTTGCTTTCATGAAGGGTGACCATATGAAAAGGAGGACAGAGCTCCAGTAGCTTTAACAGTTGTAGAGAAAAAGGATTTTCAGCAGGTGTCATTTGTATGCAGACAGCATCTGGTGAAATTCCCTTTTCATAGCAATAGTTAAAGGTGCAGGCACCCTCCTCTCTTTTGTATCTGGTCAAGAGGGCAGGACTCCTGCAGCTTTAACTCTTATGATGAAGACAAAATTTCACCAGCTGCTACATGCATTCAAATGACACTTGCTGAAATTCCCTTTTCTATACAACTTTAAAGATACAGGAGCCCTGTCCTCCTTTTCATATGGTCACCCTATTTCATGGCTTGGATTCCCTTAGGAGAGCTAACAATGAGTTTTGTTGTCATGGGGTTGCTATTTGTGCATGCACTGAAAACTCACCTGGTCCTGGATCAAACATCTTAGGAAGGCCTGGCTGTCGGATGGTCACAGGAAACCTAACCTGATGGTTTCCTATTGAAAAACTCACTGGAAAGCAATTGAAAGAGAGAGAGAGATGGTTAGTTAGCTGTCAATTACATGCCTACCTTTTACAGTTCAAGTGACCCATGAACCACCTGACACCCCTTCCTCAGAGGAATCTGTAAGCCCCACCAGATGACTGCTGAGCTAACACCTACTCTTCTGTTTTCAAAGTCTTTTAGTAGACCAGCTTTCCCTAGCCCAACTTGGTGTCCTTCAGACGTGTTGGACTGCAACTCCCAGCATTCCTAGCAGGGGCTAGCTGGGAATCAATGGAGGCTGGTGCCCATGGAGGCTGATGGTATGGAAGAGGCCAGAGGTCAACAGACACAGAGCCAAGGGGCACAGGTGGCCCTAGAACAGCCTCTGGCAACTGGTGCCCTAGGTGAACCATGCAATCACTGCCCCCACCCCCAAACCCCAAGGGCATCTCTAGGCTAATGTTTTTTGGCAAACTGGGAAACATTCTGCCCCTATTTAATAAACACACCCACCCACCCCTGAAGTTTTGCTTGGAGCACATGTGCGCCCACTGTTGCGCTGTTCCTCACTCAACAAAATCTCCTAACTGCTTCAGTCGAGGAACAGGAAATGGCCCATTCAGGGGGAAAAAGTCTGAAAAAACAACATTGGCTGTGTGTGTGTGTGTGTGTGTGTGTGTGTGTGTATGGGTGGGTGCCGACTCTTCTGCACATTTCTTCTCATAAGAAGAGCCCTGCTGGATCAGAACAAGGGTCCATCTAGTTCAGCATTCTGTTCACACAGTGCCAACCAGCTGTCAACCAGGGACCCACAAGCAGGACACAGTGCAACAACAGCACCCCCATGTTCCCCAACAACTGGTATATATAAGAACTTACTGCCTCTGATACTAGAGGTAGCACATAGCCATCAGGACTAGTAGCTCCTCAGACACAACCTGGTCCCTGAAGAGGGGTGGAGGTTAGGAAGTTGATTCACTTCTATATTTGACAGCTGTCAGTGATAATGATAATAAGTCACCACCAACAAGGTGAGAGCCAGCACTTTGAATTGTACCTGGAAAATGATTGGGGGACAGTGTATAAAAAGAGAGGATGGAGGTTGCTGCCTTTGAAAAGGTTGACCAACTATTGTGACCCAGTAGGATGAGAAAGGTAGGTATGTAAATTAAGAGGTGTGAACAATCCCTCCCAACTGCTTCGGAGGCTGATTTGGAGCATCTGCCTTGGCCCTGATCTGCCTTGGCCCAGATCCAACCTGCTCTGGATCTGGATCTGGAGCAAGATTTGGATGTCTGGATTATTCAGACATCTGATGGGCCAGTTGTGTGTGGGGGGGCATGAGCTACCTGGACCTGCCGTGAGTGCCCGCAACTGTATGAGCCTCATCTTTTTTAAAAATGCCGACTCCCTTGAAGAATCCCACGGTGGTGGGGGGGCACTCACTGAATGTCCAGGTAAAGAGCAGGGGGCTTGCACAGTGGTGGTGGTGTCCTGATCAATCCAAAGCACTCCTAAGTGCTTTGGACGCAATCCTACCCAACTTGGCCTGAACTGCCCAGAGCCGACCAGCTTCGGTTCTTGACCGATTCGGACTGAATCGCTCTGCTTCAGTTTGGAATTCAGTTGCAGAGCTGAAGCATTGTGTAGCCCTAATGTAAATTAGATGGAATGTGCCCCCACCCCCAATACGTTCATTCTACAGCAAACAATGGAGTAATTCTCTTAAAGTCTGACTATAATGTTGAACTGATTTCATAATGGTGCAGTCTCTGAACCATTTACTAGCAAGTAACAGGCAGGCAGTAACCTCAGAGAAAACTGCCTTACACCAGGTTAAACCATTTATCCATCCAATCCAGTAATCATCATTCTGAAGGCACTGGTTCTGCTGGTCTTAGGCAGAGGTCTTTCACATCATCTGCTCCCCAATTATGGATGTCGGAGGCACAGCCTCTTTTAAGTCTCTTTTAAGCATTTGAAGGGAACATGGCAAAGCAAAACACTGCTTATACTCCCTTGCACTTATTTTATCCCCAGCCTTGAAGGGCAAGCCAGCCCCACAGCTGTTGGAGGGCTTGTCCAGCAGCAGCAGTAGTCCAACTCACCCATGTCCACTACATCGAGCAAGTACTTTGTACTCGTGTAAGTGACATGATTCAAGATGTGATTTAGTAGCTTCACATGGGAAGTGGAGATGATCAGCTCTTTCTCCCCTCGCCCACGCACGACATCCTCGGAAACATCAGCAAGGGTGTTCAGAGCACCAAATGAAATACGTAGAATCACCTAGAGTTTTTTTCAGAAAGGGGGAAAAAAATCCTTAGGAACGAAGAAAATGTTCCCCTCCTCTACCTAACTCGGATTAGTCACAAACCTTTAATTTGGGGGTGCGCAGAAGGTAAGTGGCTATTGGTGGCAGCTCATTTCCACTTTTGGGGAGAGGGGTTGTTTGCACCTCCACTCTCTGGGCCAGACCACACAACATCACGGGTTATTTAACCTAAGAGAAGCCACAGTGTGTGCTGGGTGTGTGCGGCTCAGGACCACAATACCTGACAGAACGCCTCTCCTGACATGAAGCTACCCATACACTACACTCAACATCGAAGGTCCTTCTCTGGGTGCCTACTCCGAGGGAGGCTTGGAAGGCAGCAACAAGAGAGGGGGCCTTTTTGGTGGTGCCCCCCAATTATGGAATTACCTGCCTGATGAGGCCTGCCTAGCAATGTTGCCATGTTTTTGGTGCCAGGTCAGAAGACTTTTCTCTTTTCCCAGGCATTTAGCAAAATGTGATGAGTTTTAATCAACCCCAGATCTGTTTTTAGGTTCGGCTGACAGTTCAATGTTGTTTTTATATGCATGTTGTCTTTGTGTATACTATCTGTTTTACATTTTTATGGTTTTAAACTTTTTATATCGTTTTTAACATTTTACTTTTTTGTAAACCACCCAGAGAGCTTCAGCTACGGGGTGATATAGAAATGTTAATAATACTAATGAATATGGAACCCCCAATCAGGGCAATCTGGGTTTGTGCCATGATATGCAAATCCAACCATTGAGGGTTATTGGTTAAATAACCCTCACATAACCCTACTATTAACTGAGGGATATGCAAGGGTTGTTTAATCTTTGAATAACCCCAATTGCCCCAACCGGGGTTGCATATTGAAAATGGTGGCTGTACGTGCCCAGCATGCACCATAGCTAGGGATGTATGGATTTTGTAAAATCTGTTCTATCTGCATTTCAGGTGCCAATTATATAGGATTCCATCAATATAATGCACTTGTAAAATGCACACACACACACACACAGTCTACAGTGGTGGCCAAAATTGTGGACACTTTTGCAACTTTGCACGCTTATAGAAAATGTTCTGTTTCACAAAATGCAAATGTTTATATATCAATTGAAAGAGAATGTAATGCTGAATTCAATACAAAAAACAGAATGCAACTATCTGCAGTACAAAAAACTTATGCTTACTTTAGTCTAAAAACAAACAGGTGTGATTGGGTGAAGAAGCGGATTGGAATTGCAAACCCTACTGGCCAATCACAGTCCTTGTTCTGGGGACCAATCACATGGCAGTAGCTGCGATACATCGTGGTTAAAGTTGGGGAAAGTCAGTTTTGCTGTTTGTTCTGTAACTGAAGCGCAATTGGAGATTGCATGAATATTTGAAGTATTTCTCAAATTAAAAGTGTACGTACATAATCATAAATAGAGCAATGGCACCAAAGAAAAGAGTTGATTGGACACCCAGGAAAAGAAGCAGGATTGTTGTATTATGTGAATCAGGTTTTTTAGCTGATATATAAACATTTAAATTTCATGAAACAGAACATTTTCTATAAGCATGCAAAGTTGCAAAACATGAACATTTCAAAAAGTGTCCACAATTTTGGCCACCACTGTAAATGTGCATTTTCATGCTTTAGACTATGGTGGAATTTGCATTTTTGGCTGCTATTTTTGTTTCTTTGTTTGTTTTTTAATGTATTTTTCTATGACTAAATTTGTGTATTTATTTATTTATTACATTTTTATACTGCCCAATAGCCGAAGCTCTCTGGGCGGTTCACAAAAATTCAAACCATGAAAAGCATAAAAACAACCAACACATTTAAAACACAAATACAAAATACAAAACACAACATTCTAGGTTTTTTGTTTTTTAAATAAGTCTGCAAGTCCATGGAATCCAGGTGACCCAAGAAAAGCCAGCCCACTGTAGAATCTGTAGATCAGTTTCCTTGTCTGCATAGGATACCTGTAAGCCTCTGAGTTCAAGGGCAACCCATAGGATTGCGCCCTTAGTTCCAGAATGCTGCTCAGGAGGAAGATATGCCATGGCTCAGCACGGTTCTAGGTGCACCTTGAGAAATTAAACACGGTAGCTAGCAGCAATGACATCACGAGGATTACAAGTAAGTTTTGTGCTCTTCCCCTCAAAATTTGCCCCACCCTTGGAAATATTTGAAATGCTCTTCCTTTGGCCGCTCATGAAAAGGTGTCAAAACAGGGGGAGGCATTTTGGTTTAGCCATAGTACGAACACCAGTATATGAACACCTGTTGAGAGACAACAAATTGCCCAAGATTACCTGTACCCAGGAAAGTAATTAAGCAAATGGCACCCAACGCACAAGATGGCTTAAATAAGATACAGCGATCATGCAAACTGCCCCTATGTGTCATTAAGTGGGGCAGCAATCTCACATTCTCCCTCCCTCCTCCTGAACTGCTGGGTTTTTTCTGGGGTGCTTTCAGATGGAAAGCTGCTAGTGCTACAAAATCACTGCTTCTCCACCGCAGGCCTGCCCAGTTGAATTTTAAGATGCCTTTTAATAAAGTGCTTTTTAAAAAAACTGTATTAGTTTTATACGTTTTTAATCAATTATATGTATTTTATGGTGTTTTGTATTTGTGTTGTACCCTGCCTCGATCCAGAGAGAGAGGTGGGTAAGAAATAAATGATGATGATGATGCTTCAAGCAGAATTGCAATCGACTATCCATCCTTCAAGGGCTCTAATGCTTTTTTCCTCATATGCATCTCACTTTGCGCCATCCACACTTGTGTGCAGGACATATGGGAAGTATTGTCCGTCCCCCCTGCTGCCCTTCCCCAACCCTCATGGTTGCCACACACAGAGTCTTGAGGCACCTTAAAGACTAGCAGATTTATTGTAGCATAAGCTTTCGTAGACAATGACCTTTTCTACACAAAGATGTTTATTGGCTGTTAATCCACCATTATCTCCTGTCGAATTTGTCACAGAATTGAGAGCTGAGCATTATTATTATTATTATTATTATTATTATTATTATTATTATTATTTATTACATTTATATGCAACCCATAGCCAAAGCTCTCTGGGTTTTTACAAAGATGAAAACACTGAACATTAAAACCGATATACAAAATTTAAAACCATAAAAAGCATAAAAACAGCTTGGATAATATCCATTTAAAACAACTTTCCTGGTTTTCCTGTCCTGATTTTCTGCTACATAACCTCTAGATGGCACTGTGGAATAGCAAAATAGCACAAGTACACAAGTGAAAAGAGAGTTTCTCTCACTTTCACAATTAAATGCAGCATTTTCCCTGCTCCAAAAAAAAAAAAAAAAAAAAAAAAAAAAAAAAATCGCCAAAAGTGCTCTTTAGATACAGAAGTGAAACTGGAGAAATGAAACTCATAAATAATCATGACCTGGGAATGATGAGAAAACAATAAATGCCTCATGTAGAAAAGCTCACTGACCAATATTAATTGTTAAGTTCCATCAATTTCCCAAGTAAGATTTAGAATGCAAAAATAAATAAATCTTAAGGTGAAGCAAAACTCAGGAAAGGAGGCAAAATCTCTTTAAAAGAGTTGCCCTGCATCACATGAAATGACTTTGCAAACGGAAATGCAGGTCAACAAATAAAGAAAGAAGGTACATCCCCTTTAGAGGCTAATGGTCCTGGTTCTGGTGGGGGCTGTAAAACCTTTCTGGGTTTCAGTTCAGAACCAGCAGTACTCCAAAGGAGGTATGCAGGATGTGGAACCTATTCTGGGGATAGGGTTCAGCACCTTCAATAGCTCCATTAGAGTTCTGGCTGAAACCCAGAATAAATTCACAGCCCCACTGAAATCAGAGCCAGCAGCCTCCGTTGGGCATTCCCAACTACTCCTTCCAGCAGGTCTCAATAATGCATTTTCCTTTGCATTTTGAAAGGATTGTGCTACCTTTCCTACTCAATGGATTTTCTGTGTTAAGAGAACATGTCGTTCTGTGGACTCCTTATAAAATTCTTTTGCGGAGGCAGGGAGATTACCTGTTGATTTTCTGTACTTCCTCCATGGAAACCGAGCCCTTCAAGAACAAAAGCAAACAGAAGGTTTTAAACTTAGATAAAATAGTAGCGGGGCACAATAGTGTGCTTTGTTTGCAAAAGTGGGGGCGGTGGCGGCGGCGAGCGGGCGAGGGGGGAGCCAGAGCAGTGGGCGAGTGAGAGAGCGGGCGGGGGGAGCCGGAGCGGTGAGCCAGCGGGCGGGGGGCAGCGGGCGGGGCAGCGGTGGCCGGGCGGTAAGTGAGCAAGCGAGCGGGGGGGGAGCAGTGAGTGAGCGGAAGGGCAGGGGCGACTGGGAGGGAGCGGTGAGTGAGTGAGTGGGTGGGTGAGTGAGGGGGCGGTGAGTGAGCAAGCGGGGGGGCAGAGGTTTCAGAACGCACCTGCCTAGGGCGCAATATAGTCTGGCGCCGGCCCTGAGAACCACGATCTTAAACCTTAACTGCTCCCTGTATTGTCATTAAGCTGAGAAAAAGCATACTGGCCATTGTCATCAAGGCACCCTTAGGGAAATAAATCTAGGTCCAGGGCCTCATGGGCCTAGCAACATCACCGAGTGGCAGTGAGGTGTTGGAGGATAGGGCAAGGTGTGCCGTATGGCCTTTCCAACATCCTCAGATGCAGTAGAAGATGCCATCCTGTTCCCAGGATTATAGTAAGATCTAGCTGCCAGTTCAGGGGCTGTCTATATACACCAAAAAACCTCGGGGAGGGGGGCTGTGCAGTGGCGCTGTGTCGATTATAAGATGCAGCAGCCATTGCGGGCCTTTTCTGCAAAGCTGCAAAGCAAAAAATCAGGGACTTACTCCAAAAGTCAGGGACTTACCCCAACTTTTTTCTCCTGAGCGAGGCGCGTCTGGCGCATCTATCCTCACTCTGGAGTCACAGCACAGGCGTGGATGGGTGGATGATGACTTCTGATTGCTCGCCATCTGCCCGGGGAGAAGCAGAGGGCAGGCCTGGCCGCTGGAAACCCCACGCTTTCGCTGCTGTGCCAGGACTAGGTGCCGTCACTCCACAGCAGCAAAAGTGCAGTGGTTTGCTTATAACAGCTGCAATCCCCTGCCGTATCGGCAGCCCCCAATTGGCTTGTGTGGCTCTGCCAGTCAAGTTAGAACAGTCCTCAATGTTTCATCCCACCCACCCCCCTGAGCCATTTAACTATTGCAATTGACATACCTGGAATTACAATGGTGTGCAAGGGCATCACCTCGGCTCCTTGAATAGGGTAGCTTAAAGGAGAGTTTGGCTGAGCAATGATGACATCTTTTCTCTCATGGGGATACCTGGAGTCAAAAGCACAAAAGATAAAAGCAGTGAGGCAGAACTGAAGCCTTCAAAAGCCATAATAAAAAAAAAATGTTGGAGGATAGGGCGGAGGCAGTGCATTTAAACTGGGCTCTTTGGGAAGAATTAATTTAAAACGGGGGGCACTGACAAAGATACTTTTAGTGGGTTCAGCTAAAAAGCACAAAAGGAGGAGGAAACTTTGGGAATTGTGCCTGAGGTCCAAATTGTCCTCAGGCACAATTTTGAAAACTGGAGTGTTAGGGAGAAAAATATGATGTAGGTACAACAGGCTTAGTGATTGAGGACGCTCTTTGTAGGCTAATTTACATCCACATAAAAGATCTCATGTTACATCTATTTGGGACAAAGAAACACTTGCAACTCCCTTGCGAGGCAGGAAGTCAAAGAAAAACCGGTAATCCTAATGTTAAAAAAGACAGTTGCACCAATATTCCCTTTTGGACAGCAAAATTAGTATTCTCCAAGGGAGGGTTTTTTCTCCCTCTCTTATAATACTAGAACCCAGGGTCATCCCATCAAGCTGATTAAAGGGATATTCAGATAAAAGGAAGTACTGCTTCCCACAGCGCAGTTATTATTACCACAAGGTGTCACCAGTTTGGATGGCTTTAAAAGGGGGTTGCATAAATTCTTGGAGGAGAAGGCTATCAATGGCTACAAGCCCTAAGAACTACGTGCTGCCTCCAGTGTCTGAGGTAGTCAGACTGTATACACCAGTTGTTGGGGAATATCAGCAGGAGGGTGCTTTTGCATCCATGACCTGCTTGTGGATTCTTGGTCCACAGCTAGTTGGCTCTTCTTAAGTTCTATATGTGCATGTGTTATGTTATATTCATTCTTCAAAAGATAGATAGATGAATGGATGGATGGATGGATGGATAGACAGACAGATAAGGCCTGTGGGATTCTGGGAATTGTACTCCAATCCATCTGGAAGGCACCAGGTTGGGGGAAGCCTGCCCTAGTCTGAAGCAGAGCTCAATAGTTCCCCCACCACCACATTAACATGGCTGGCTGGTGAAGCTGAGGGTTGTAGGGCTTTTTCTGGGTAAATATACAAGATAACTATAGCCTAAGAAATCTTTCTACATCCAAAGCAACTCGCTTTACTCTGCTGCATGGCAGAGCCAGTGCTGTCACTCGCTTTACCCTGCCTTCCCTCTCTGGAAGTTGCCACCCAAGTCTCTCACAAAAGCATGAAACCTACTGCAAACAATCTTCTTCTGAATTACCGGTTTTCTTCTGAATTATCACTACTCTCTCCATTTGCTTTCTGCTGCTTGCTGAAGTGTTCCCCCTGCTTTTATGAATGACATAATAGTTGACAGGTGAACTTTGGGCCAAAATGAGAGGATGTAGCACAGCTATATTCATACGCCTGCCATTTCACCATATAAAATATTAAAAGGAGTAACATTGGTGAGGGAAGCTAAATTCACACCTCTCCACTTGCCTTATCTCAAGGCACTGTGTTTACCTCAAGCAAATTTTTCTCCTCAGTTTTCACCACATTTCTGACCTGTGACCTATGTCAGAGGAGGGATTTTCCTCAACACTGAAGTAGGGGATGAAAAAGTGAGACGTTTCCTCCACGTCTGGGAAAGGTGAAATGTTTCCTCCATGCTGTGAGGACTTTCTGTCTCTCTAAACATACATAGGATTAGACTATAAAGACTCCTATTATACATTTCCCCCTGATTTAACTAGGAGGTGGATTTAAATTGTCTGCCTTGGGCAACAAAATGTTTTGGCCAGGCCTGATCCTGCCACTTCAATCCCTGGTTCACATCCATCAACAGCAGAGGCTTTGGCACTCAAATTTCAAAACTACAGCCTGGTCAAAGTAACATTCTGTGGTCAGAAAAAACCTTTTAACAACCTCTTACACATTTCACCCCTGCCTGGTGCAATCCTAATAATGACCATACTACATATATAGAATATATATAAATGCATTATTATTATTATTATTATTATTATTATTATTATTATTATTATTATTATTATTATTTCTATACCGCCCCATAGCCAAAGCTCTAGGGGCAGTTTACAGCATTCATTCTTAGCATGAAACACCCCCTAATGCAACACACCCACACCATTTTCAACCCTTTAAAGGAAATGCATGTTTTAGCAGTGTGATTTTAGGGTGGGGAAGAATTTAAGTTGGCTTGGCTCTTTTTAAGCACCCTTAAGCTCATGTTAACATTTCTCTTTTTAGTAACCAGACATTCCTGGTTTGTCAGTAAGAGACTTCAACTTTATGGTGGCTCTACTAGAATAAGTTTCCCATAAGAGGTTGTTAAAGGATTTATTCTGACCACAGAATGTTACTTTGGCCATTTCTACACCAGCCCGAAAATGCGGGCTGGTGGGACTCCCGGGAGGAAGGAGGGATGAGAATGGGTTTTCCCAGGGATAAGTACTCCCTGGGAAAATCCGATTCTTCCCTTGGTCTCGTGATCATCCTGAGATTGCAGGAGGTGTGGCCGCCTGTCCCAGCTTCTTCCCTCCTCCCTGTAATAATAATAATAATAATAATAATAATAATAATAATAATAATAATAATAATAATTTACATTTATATACTGCCCCATAGCTGAAGTTCTCTGGCCGGTTTACAAAAGTTAAAAACACTGATAGATAAATATGCAAAATTTAAAACCATTAAAAGCATAAAATAGAAACAAAACCAAACAATATCTGTTTAAAACTAGGGGTGTGATCCGCTCCGATTAGGAGCGTAGAAGCAGTAGCGGATTGGCCTGCTCCGCCTTACCCAGAGGTGGAGTAGGAGCGGACCGCGGACCCCTAGAAGCAAGGCGAAGAGAAGCGACCATTTTTCGGAGCTCCTAGTTCAGGCGGAGCGCTCCGGTCACCATCTTGAAAACATTTCGCCATAGGATTGCATTGCGGCAAATAATCGCGCATAACTAGGTTGTTTTTGAAGCTATCATTCTGGAAATTCTTGTGCTCAGAGAGTCGTGGATGGGGGTCATTTTGAGACCACTCTCACCTCTCTGCGTTGTGTGGGTCGCGTGCTATATTTTTTTTAAAATCGGGTCAACCGCGCGGCTCAAACGGCGTTTTCGGCTTTTCGCCCATAGGATTGCATTGAGGGAAAGAATCAGGGATAACTGGGGGGGGTTTAAGCTATCGTTCTGAAAATTCTTGTGCACAGAGAGTCGTGGATGGGGGTCATTTTGAGACTACTCTCAACTTTCTGCTTCGTACGGGTCGCGCGCTAGAAGTTTTTAAAAAATCGGCGGGAAAAATACCTTTTTCAAAGGGCTGAGGGGCAGAGTCAGCTCCCGGTCATGATGATCCCAAAGTTAGAGGAGGGCATAGGCAAAACAGGTAACTTGGGATTCTGGGAAACTTCTCTTTCTTCATCTGAACGGGCTTTTCCCCGTGTTTTTTAACACAGTAGCCCCACCAAATGCACAAACACAACCTGAAATCATATACTAAGCCAAGAATAAGAGATAGAAACACAGCACTGCTACCCACCCTAACTTTGGGGAACAACTGAAAAGATGTGGTGCAAGGGGATGAGCTCCCCTAGGGCATCTCATTGTGGACGTGCCCCCACTCTCTCCTGCACTGGAAGGCCATTAGAGCCTTCCAAAGAGAGTAAAACGGTGGAGCAATGCCTATAATGAGTTGAAGTGAATGTTCACTTTTTAGTGGTGGAGCGATGCCTGTTATGAGTTGAAGTGAGCATTTACTTCTTAATCTCAGAGCTGTTGGTGGCTGTCTTGAGTTGAACTGGCAGCTGCTTCCCCCTCCCCCGGGCACGTCCCCCTATTGCTGGTAAAAGACAGATATAGCCTTTTTTAAAAAAATCTTCTTGCTGTTTATTCAGCAACACTGCTGCTTTTAATTCCACCCCTCCTTTGTTTATTTATTGATTTATTCCATTTTATATGCATTACTGGCTTATCCTTGGCTCACTTCCTTATGCCCCCAGAAATGCCAGCTGCATGCCTGCCTGCCTTCCCTCCCTCCTCCCCTGCCCACCTCGCAGGGATGTTGTGTGTGTGTGGCTTTGACTCAGGGGAGAAGTCCTTCCTGCGCTCACTTGGAGTTTTGGAAGTTCCAAATTTTGCAGGTTTAAGCCCCGCCAAAAAACAGGGGATGATGGGACTGCCTTGAGTCTCGGCGTGTGTATGTATCCCTGGATAAGCTTTCATGGTGGTGAGTTTGAGGTTTTTTTTTAACGTGCAAAATTGACGGAGCTATGGAAAGGGGTGTTGGATTTTCATAAATTCCCCAAAAATCAGGGGATGATGGGACTGCCTTGAGTCTCGGCGTGCGTATGTATCCCTGGATAAGCTTTCATGGTGGCGAGTTTGAGGTTTCTAACGTGCAAATTGACGGAGCTATGGAAAGGGGTGTGAATGGGGTGCCCGATTTTCAAAAATTCCCCAAAAATCAGGGGATGATGGGATTGCTTTGAAACTTGGCGTGCGTGTGTATACCCCCATGAGGTGTCATGGTGCCAAACGTGAGGTTTCTAACTTGAATAGAAAAAAAGTTGTATAATTTTTTAGCTTTCAATGCAAGCCTATGGGGGGGGGAAACGGAGCTCCGGATCCGGATCCGGAGCTCCGAGCGGAGCGGAGCGGAAGTGGGCGGAGTGGGGGCGGGGCGGAGCGGCCCGATCCGGAAAATGGCGGATCTGCAAGTGAAGCGGAGCGGGGGGTCCGTGCACACCCCTATTTAAAACAACTATTCTGGGGTCAGTTAAAAAACTCAGCATATGCTGCTAAATGCCTGGGAGAAGAGAAAAATCTTGACCTGGCACCAAAAAGATAACAATGTTGGCACCAGGTGAGCCTCTTCGGGGAGATCATTCCATAATTGAGGGCCCACCACTGAAAAGGCCCTCTCCCTTGTTGCCATCCTCTGAGATTCCCTGGGAGTAGGCACCCAGAAGAGGACCTTAGATGTTGAGCGTAGTGTACGAGTAGGTTCATGTACGGGGATCAGTCGAGGGAAGGAACCGGGCCGGGAGAAACCAGTGGGGGAGTGGGGTCGGGGCTTTTTTTAAAAAACAAACACCTCACTTTTCGTTGGTGCACACGTACACTCAGCTCCTTTAAAAAAAAATGCTGGGCACGACATCCTCATTCCTCCCGAGAGGTCACGCCCGCATTTAGACTAAGAGGAGGATCTTGCGATCAGGATCTCATGAAATCCTCCCCGCTCCCTCCCTCTACACTGGGCTGGTGTAGAAATGGCCTTTGACCAGGTTGCAGTTTCTAAATTTCAGTGCCAAAGTCTCTGATGCTGTTGATGCATATGCACCAGGGATTAAAATAGCTGGATCAGGCCAGGCCCTGTTGTTTAATGATACAGTACTAATAATGCAGGCCAAAGGTGCTAGATTCAGTCTGGAACATCTCCAGGTAGGGCTAGCAAAGAACCCTGCCTAAAACCCAGGGGTTCTGCAACCAGTTAGCATAGACCAACCTTCCTCAATCAGCTGCCCTCCATATGTGTTGGATTACAACTCCCAACATGCCTATGCTGGCTAAGGATGATGGGGGGTACAATCCAATTCAGCTGGACAGTCCCTGGTGAGGGAAAGCTGAAGTAGACAATGTTAATCTGGTTCTAAAAGGGTTAGATAATTTTGCCAATGAAAGACTGAAGATGGCTAATTTGATCTGAAATAGTGAAATGATCTTTTGGGGAGACTTACAAGAAGACCCTGTAAAAGACCTCAGATTTATATTCCAGTTTCGTGATCCCTGGGCAATAAAACTTTGACGGTTTGATTTTATGCTAATATCTCACTAACTACGACTTACCGGACTGTCTTTGAAGAAAAGGGGGAAAACGCAGCTGACTTTACAAGCGGGTTCACAGAACTTGTTCAAGGCCAAGGTGTGCTGGCAGAGTGCGTGAACGAGATAAACAGAAGAACTGAGCATGCTCAGACACCCACAAAGAAGGGGAAAGTTACTGTTTTGCTATCTCATGATGTGCACCTGCTGATAAGAGAATGTCCTTTCTTGATGCTAGTTGGGCAGGGGAAGGCATAGGACTGAGGGAGAAATATATCAATCAAGTTAACACGCCCAGATGACTGGTTGTCAGCCATGTTTTAGGAAACTTCAAACTAATTCTTACTAGTGGTGCCAGAAATGTTCCCAAAAGCTTATGGGCATAAAACGTATGCTTGAGGAAGATAGATAAAGATACCTTACTTCTGATTGGTGAGCGAGTGGTTTAACCACATACACACACCCTTGTGATTGGAATATGGCTGTTCATTGGGGACCCCACCTTTGACCAGACCAAAGGTATTAAAGCACAGGTAGCAAGAACTCAATTGGGCTGCTGCTGCTGCTCCAATCCATTTTGTGTACTTCACCATCAGACCTAAGGATTTTGGTAACTATGGATCTCTTGAAGCTCTTAGACTTTAGGACTTAGAATATTTTCTGAGCTTCAGACATGGACTTATTTCTGAGGATGGGACTTAGAATTACTAAGGGAGAAAATGATTAAGGGGGGAATTAAAAATTCCTAAAAAAACAAGTAATGAACTGATCTGATTCAAACTTGGCATGCCTGAAGCCCTATTTAAGAGCTCTCAAGGTCCCATGTTTCATCTCTTTATCTTTAAAAATGAGGGAGCTGTGGGCAAGGAGGATGGGGTTAGAGCAGCAAAAGTGTGTTAGACTGGCTCAACGCATGCCCATTTGTTTGACAGGGGTGTGGAGGAGGAGAACCACCCTGCCCTCCTCTTTCATCAGCAAGCTTTCCCTTCAAAGTACACTCCCCCAACAAATGCAATAGTGAGACAACGGCACTGCATGGGGGCTGAAGGGCACTTCAATTCCATTTGGGGGAAGCAATCCAGACTTTCCCCACTCTAGGAAAACACGAAAACGGGAGGGGAAGAGGTGGGGTGTCTGCAGGACATCTTCTGAGTGCCATGCTACAAACCCGCAAACCAGGCATGACGAGAGTGTGATAAAACACTGCTGTGATGGAGCCCTTAGAGTAAACCCACTGAACTGAATGGAACTCAAGTTAGTCATGACTAACTTAAATTCCATTTATTTTAATAGGTCTACCCTAAATAGAATTTATTCTGGATTCTGCTCAAAGTTGCCTACCCTTGGTATAGAAATAAATAAATAAATAAATAAATAAATAAAGAAAGAAAGAAAGAAAGAAAGAAAGAAAGAAAAGAAATTACAACAGGAACAGAACCTCTCATGCAAGTAGTAGATGAACCCCTGATTAAAAGATGCTGGGGACAAATGAGAAGCAAGACAGTTCTTATGGACCACAATATCATATTCTATGGTATAATTTCATGAGAAGTATCTCTATTCCCTGGTGTAGGTTAAAGTTACCTTCTCTGATAATCTTGGTATTCCTTCTCACGTCTTTCTTTGACGGATGCCAGATTATCCTTATCAATATAGTCTTCCATTTGATAGACTGACATCTTGCTGGTTCTGGAACACTCACAGTGATTCTTTGGTCCTAGCCTAAGGAGAATGGGGTGGGGGCAAAGAGTTATGGATCATTTATAGAGCATACATTTACTGTACCTTTGGCATTTTGGGTCCCTCTGACTTCATTCTTAACAATTCCCCTTCCTGCCCCCCAAGCATATAAATTAGGGTGACCATACTTTGAAAACCAAAAAGGAAGACAAGATGGCTGCCCCGAGGGGGCATGCCCACCAATATGCCCAGCCCCCAAGGGGGCGTGCCCACCCAAACATGGCCTTGGTCACATGTCTGATTTCACAGCACACAATTAAGACAAACCTGTTCCACATAACATCTTAATGTTAAAATCACTGAAATAAAGAACAAGTGAGATATTCAATGTATCTGAACAGATGCCCATTATCGCAATGTTAGACAAGGATCTTTCCCTCCTTTTATCCAAATATCTCCTGAATTTACACTGCCTCAGTGTGCAGAGAACAGAAATCCCAATCAGGGACCCAAAGAAAACTGCCCAAAGAAATGACATAAACAAGTCCCATTGATTTCAGTAAATACTCCCAGATAAATGAATATAGTACAGCAGCCTTTTCACATCTGTTCACCTGACTCTAGCAAGTGCAAGTCTCTCCTATCAAGGATAATTATGCACTCACAGAACCTGGCCTCATGGATCATGCAGCCAGCAGGTGCTCTCCAGAAAGATGCTTTCAGAGAGTACGAGATCCAGACACACTCAAACAAGTCAAGCCAAGCTACACTTTGTTGGGAGAAGGCAATACTTTGCAACCAACCAGACATAACAGTCATAAACAAAAAAGAAAAACACACGTACCTAAATGACATAGCAATACCTAATAACAAAAATGCAGAAAAGGAAGAGGAAAATATACACCACTAGCTATGGAAGTTAAAGAACTATGGCAACAGGGAAAAGTTACAATTATTCCGTTAGTCACATCTGTCACCAGCATCACATCAATTTTTTTTTTAGAGAAAACTAGGCCTACCAAAACACATCCACACCAACATCTAGAAAGCAGTTATACTTAAAAAATGCTCAATAGATAGGAAATTTCTGAAGCAGTAAAAGACAGCATGACTTGGCAAAACCTGTCATGTTCATCTAGAAAAAACACCACAAGCAAGAAAAGAAACGTAATAATGATGGAAACTCTGTTAATTTTTTTAAAAGATTTTGTTTTTTGAAGAAGCATGAACAATTATCAGCAATTGTTACAAAACATACATTATGCCAATTATATCAAACAAATTGGAGGAAGGTCTATGGGTCAAAATGCATTATTTAATAGGAATATCACCTCCAAATCATCCCCCACAAATTGCAGCAAATTACAGGGGCCCCCCACTGCAAACATGCATTCATTCATAGTCAAATGACCAGGCATCACATTCAGATATGATCACATACACTGCCAACACACACACAGGATCACACACACAAATGATCACCCATTCCAAAACACACTCAAACAATCAGGCACCCTCACCCATACACTCCCTCTTGCACACACACAAACCTTAGTCTTACCTCGTCCTCCTTGTCCTCGTCCTCCTTCTTCCCCCCTTCTTCAGCGCTGGGGGGGTGCTGGAGGCCACGTTGCTGGAAGTTCCCGCACACAACCCCCAGCCACTTGCCTCGTGTCACTCCGGATGTGTGATGTGAAGCTGGAGGCTGCGTTCCCGCACTTCCTGGAATGCAGCCTCTAGCCCTGCCTGTTGCCTCACAGCGCTCCGAGGCTTTGCTTGGCCGGTGCCATTGCACTGGCCAAGAAAAGTCCCAGATGTGCGACACTCTGGGCAGTCCCGCCCTTTGCCTCGTGTCGCCCTCATGCTGAGAAGGGCGACGCGAGGCAATGGGCCGGGCTCCGTCTTCAGCTCCCATCGCAAGTGCCTGGGGCAGGCCCAGCCACTTGTGATGGGGAGCGAAGACAGAGCCCGCCCATTGCCTTGCATCTCCCAGCTCCCGCCCCCCAGCCCTGATCTAGGGCGGCTCTGGGAGGGCTGCCGCACACGTTCCCGGAAGCCTGGGAATGCGTACAGCAGCCCCAACCCCTGCGTTTTGCCCGGTCATAACGGGAAAAATGGGGTTTTCCCCCCAGATCAGGTTTGCCCCCCATGATTCCAGACATGTTCAGGCAAAACCGGACATATGGTCACCAAAATGTAAATATAAATCTGCCAACTTGAAGTTAACACTTCATGCATTTGGTGAAGTGAACAGTGTCAACAAACACTTGTGCCACAATAAAAATTTTCATGATCAGGGGGCTGGAAACAAAGCACTATGAGGAGAGACTGAAAGAACTGGGCATGTTTAACCTTGAGAAGAGAAGGCTGAGGGGAGACATGATAGGACTCTTGAAATATTTGAAAGGTATTTCAAGACGAGGGCCAGGATCTCTTCTTGATCATCCCAGAGTGCAGGACACAGAATAATGGGCTCAAGTTACAGGAAGCCAGATTCCAGCTGGATATCAGGAAAAACTTCCTGACCGTTAGAGCAGTACAACAATGGAACCAGTGACCTAGGGAGGCCGTGGGCTCTCCCACACTAGAAGCATTCAAGAGGCAGCTGGACAACCATCTATCTGGGATGCTTTAAGGTGGATTCCTGCATTGAGCAGGGGATTGGACTTGATGGCTTTATAGGCCCCTTCCAACTCTACTATTCTATGATCCTTAAGGTGTCACAGGTCTCTTTCTGGCTGAGTGGGGATTTGAAGTGGGGTCTTCCCAGCCCTAGTATTACACTCTGCAACCACACTAGGGATAGGTTCCCTCCAGCCTACAGGCCAATTTGGCTTGCCAGGTTGGCTCATCTAGCCTACAGGGCCTCAGTGGAGGCCCCTCCCCCAAGCTCCTTCCCTTCATGGCGAGGGGATTTTCCCTGAGTGCATTTGTTTGGGGGGGGGGAGATGGTGGGGGACAAGTGAAGGTGCCCCGGCTAGCGTGCTAGGTGAAAGAGCGCTCCTGCTCCTGGCACCTCAGTCGAAGTGGCTTCTCTGATTATACACATGGAGCGATTCACAGGGCTGGATTAAGACATGCTGAGGTCCTAGGCCATATCAAGGGACAGAGGCCCCATGCCATAAAAATAAAGAGATAAAAGTGTATTACATTATAACAAGAAAGGGTAATGAAATGGTACCACCCATCTTTATGGGATGCTTCCAGTTAAACAGTGTTAGATAGCCTTCTCTGAAGATGTATACAAAAGGACTAATAAAGTAAGTTGACTTGAACTTCTTTTAAGCTGGCTTTCATTTGCACACCCAAAGTTCCCACACATCCGGCTGCCCTGAGAGATTTGTGTAAATTTAGCGCAAACATCTGAAAGCTCCCCATGGATGGGAACTCTGCCTTATCGAGGTCACTGATTTTGGGCAGTTTTGCATGTGCACCTATGTCCCACGTTTAGCTCTCACATGTTGCAGGCAAATGCCTGCATAGGGCTCGGGAGAGAGCAAGTTCTTTAAAACTGAAGCTGCTTTGGGATTGCTTTTCTGCTCTGAACTTTCGTGCATGGGAGTTGTAGCCCAACAGATCTGGAGGGCACCAGGTTGGCGAAGGCAGATTTAGGTGGGAGATTCCTCTGTCCGTTTTCTTGTTTGAGAGAAAGGAAGACAATATAGCTTTTGTCAGACTAGTGTGTTCTTGTTTTTTTTTTAACTTGACATCATAGCAGCTAAGCCATTCTGATAGGATAATGGCGTTCTTAAGATGGAAAATCTCATGGGTTAAGATGTGGCGTCAACATTCCCATGAGTCAAACATTGAAACTTAAGTGTTTCTAAATATTATAGTAACAGCCAATTCTCTGAGCTGTAAGAAGTAGGGCTATGCACAGCCCCACCGACTCACCTCAGAGGCCGTTTTGGAGGCTCCAAAACAGCTCCGATTGGACTCGGGGTAATTCAGGTCTGGGCTGCCTTGCTTCGGAGCAGGTTACAAAGGGGCCATCCTTTCCCTCAAAAGCTCTGACCTCCAGGAATGGTTCTTTTTAATGTTTATAGTTCTTCATAGTTGCAAGAGGAGGAATGGTTACACCTGGGGCGCACAACCGTTTTTGTCCCAAGGGTCTGCTGCAGTGCTGGGGCTGCACATGTACATGTACATCCACATGTATGCATTAGGGGTGTGCACGGACCCCCTGCTCCGTTTCACTTGCAGATCTGCGATTTTCGGAGCGGGCTGCTCCACCCCACCTCCGCTCCGCCCACTTCTGCTCCGCTCCGCTCGGAGCTCCGGATCCGGATCGGAGCTCCGTTTCCCCCCCCCCAGAGGGTTGTATTAAAAGCTAAAAAGGTAAACAACTTTTTTTCTGTTCAAGTTAGAAACCTCACGTTTGGCACCATGACACCTCATGGATGTATACACACGCACGCCAAGTTTCAAGGCAATCCCATCATCCCCTGATTTTTGGGGAATTTTTGAAAATCGGGCACCCCATTCAGACCCCTTGAGATAGCTCCGTCAATTTGCATGTTAGAAACCTCAAACTCAGCACCATGAAAGCTTATCCATGTGTCCACATGGATGCCAAGTTTCAAGGCAATCCCATCATCCCCTGATTTTTGGGGAATTTTTGAAAATCGGGCACCCCATTCACACCCCTTTCCATAGCTCCGTCAATTTGCATGTTAGAAACCTCAAACTCACCACCATGAAAGCTTATCCAGGGATACATATGCATGCCAAGACTCAAGGCAGTCCCATCATCCCCTGATTTTTGGGGAATTTATGAAAATCCAATACCCATTCACACCCCTTTCCAATAGCTCCGTCAATTTGCATGTTAAAAAAACCCCTCAAACTCACCACCATGACAGCTTATCCAGGGATACATATGCCGCACGCCAAGACTCAAGGCAGTCCCATCATCCCCTGTTTTTTGGCGGGGCTTAAACCTGCAAAATTTGGAACTTCCAAAACTCCAAGTGAGCGCAGGAAGGACTTCTCCCCTGAGTCAAAGCCAGACACACACAACATCCCTGCGAGGTGGGCAGGGGAGGAGGGAGGGAAGGCATGCAGGCATGCAGCTGGCATTTCTGGGGGCATAAGGAAGTGAGCCAAGGATAAGCCAGTAATGCATATAAAATGGAATAAATCAATAAATAAACAAAGGAGGGGTGGAATTAAAAGCAGCAGTGTTGCTGAATAAACAACAAGAAGAACTTTTTTTAAAAGGCTATATCTGTCTTTTTTACCAGCATATTTTACCAGCAATAGGGGGACGTGCCCAGGGGAGGGGGAAGCAGCTGCCAGTTCAACTCATGAAAGCCATTGCTTCACCACGAGAGCTGAGGAGTAGAACTGTCACTTCAACTCATGATAGGCATTGCTCAACCATGAGAGCTCTGAGAAATAGAACTCTCACTTCAACTCATGATAGGCATTGCTCCACCGGGTTACTCTCTTTGGAAGGCTCTGATGGCCCTCCAAGTACAGGAGAGAGTGAGGGCACATCCACATGGGATGCCCTAGGGGAGCTCATCCCCTTGCACCACATCTTTTCAGTTGTTCCCCAAAGTTAGGGTGGGTAGCAGTGCTGTTTATATCTCTTATTATTGGCTTAGTATATGATTTCACAGGTTGTGTTTGTGCATTTGGTGGGGCTACTGTTTTAAAAAACACTGGGAAAAGTCCGTTCAGAGTAGAAAGAGAAGTTCCCAGAATCCCAAGTTACCCGTTTTGCCTATCCCCTCCTCCAACTTTGGGATCATGTGATCATGACCGGGAGTTGACTCTGCCCCTCAGCCCTTCGAAAAAGGTATTTCCCGCCGGTTTTTTAAAAAGTTCTAGCGCGCGACCCGCACCACGCAGAGAGCTGAGAGTAGTCTCAAAATGACCCCCATCCACGACTCTCTGTGCACAAGAATTTTCAGAAAGATAGCTTCAAAAACAACACAGTTATCCCCCTTTCTTTTCCGTAATGCAATCCTATGGGCGAAATGTTTCAAGATGGCGATAGAAGCGGACCGCGGAAACCGGAGCGCTCCGAAAATGGGCGCTTCTCTTCGCCTTGCTTCTAGGGGTCTGTGGTCCGCTTCTACTCTGCCTCTGGGCAAGGCGGAGCAGGCCAATTCGCTCCTGCTTCTGCGCTTCTAATCGGAGCAGAGCACATGCCTAATATTTTCCCTCCCCCTGAAGATTTTTTGCAATTCTGCATACCTTGATGGTCCCCTGAACATGCTGATACCTCCCTCTTTTGTATTGGTGGTGCCATTTTGGCTATGAACGGATCAGCACTTATGCACCAAACGTTGCTAATAAAGTAGGGTGGCCATATGGAAAAGAAGACAGGGCTCCTGTATCTTCAACAGCTGTATAGAAAGGAGAATTTCAGCAGGTGTCATTTGTATGCATGCAGCACCTGGTGAATTTCCCTCTTTTACTCAAGAATTTATTCAAGGTGCGGGAGCCCTGACCTTGTCTTTGCACATGGCTACTTTAGTTTGATTGCACCAGCCTTTGGGTCTTTTAAATATGACTCACTTCAGTCTAGGTTTGCCAGAAAGGCACAGATGCAAATTAATTTTACAATTTATACGTGAGCAAATAAGAAATGGCTTCAGGATATGCTACTGGTCTTGGAGCCAAAGGGCAGGACATTCAGCAAGGGAGTTCAATGCTGGGTCTTAATCCTGGAACCTGGGAAAATAAGAGTGACTCCAAACATGTGCAGAGTACCTACTGAGTAACAGTAACCTGCCAGGGTGCCATTTTGTATTTTGGGGTGTGGGGATGTGTTTATGAGATGGGAGCAGGGAGAATAGTATAGCTAGAGTGACTAGATACAAAAGAGGGCAGGGCTCCTGCAGCTTTAACTGTTGTGATGAAGTGGGAATTTCACCAGGTGCTGCGTATGCATATAAATGACACTTGCTGAAATTTCTTTTTCTATACAACTGTTAAAGATACAGGAGCGGTGTCCTCCTTTCCGTATGGTCACCCTATAATACAGGGAATGTTAAATGTGAATTTTTGCAAGCACTGATTTGACATTCCAAGTGTAAAGCTAAAGTTATATACCAGGCAACATGGGGAGCTCTGGTGTTGATAGGCCCTCTACAAACGCCAACTTAGTGACAAAGAAAAAGAAGAGGAAGAAGAAGAAGAAAAAATGTTTTATTGTTAACATCACTTTGACCTAGAGATACAGTTTCGGGGTGGGGTATTGTTTCACTTGAGGTCTAGAAACTGAAACCAAACAACTCTGGAAGACAAGTTTTGCAAATTTGTGTTGAACAGTTTTACGTATTGGACTAATATCTAATATTAGATCCTGCCAAATTAGTTCCACTTGATGCATTAGATGTAAACTCTGTTGGCACAAAGACTACCAGCTTATTTGAAGAGGGCAACACATTTGATTCTGTATTCTGTCCCAATGGGAACATAGTACAAGAGTGGAGGAGAAGGAGGAGAAATCAAGTCAGTAATATCTTAGGAGCAGCTTATAGAGACAGGGAAATTGGGGTTAATTTCTGTGTGACAAGTGAAAAAGGTTTCCTCTCTGCATCAGCCTAATCGATCAAAGTTCAGCATTCCTATTTGTTGTCTTCCAATAACAGTGAACTCCATCACACCAGTGATTTATTGCACTTTCGCCATGCCTGGTTTGTGGTTTTGCAGCGCGGTACTCACATGACGTCGTTCCTGTCCTGCACTCATCTCGCCTCTTCACCCTTTTTCCGTCTTATTTTGGAGTGGGGAAAGTCCGTTTGTTCCCCCTCCATGCGCAATAAAACTGCTCCTCTGTCCTTATGTAAAGCTGTCCTCATGCTATCAGCACATCCCAATTTTTTGGTTGGGGGCGTGTCTGTTGAAGGGCAGTCTCACTGACAAAGGAGGAGGGTGGGGCGGTTCTCCTCCAGTGAGCCATTTGAATTCTTTTTGTCATTATTTTGCAGACATTGTGTATTTCAGAGGAAAATTAATAGCAGAGCTTGGGGGAGGGGGGAGAGCTGCCTTTAAGGGAAGCTTGTATGCCATTACTGATCTTCCCACTTGGGTACAAAGGGAAGCAGCTGCCAGTTCAGCTCAAGAAAGCCATTGCTTCACCAACAGCTCTGAGAAGTAAACGCTCACTTCAACTCATAATAGGCATTGCTCCACCACTAAGAGAAGTAGAACGCTCACTTCGACTCATGATAGGCATTGCTCCACCGGGTTACTCTATTTGGAAGGCTCTGATGGCCTTCCAGTACAGGAGAGAGTGGGGGCACATCCACAATGAGATGCCCTAGGGGAGCTCATCCCCTTGCACCACATCTTTTCAGTTGTTCCCCAAAGTTAGGGTGGGTAGCACTGCTGTGTTTCTATCTCTTATTATTGGCTTAGTATATGATTTCAGGTTGTGTTTGTGCATTTGGTGGGGCTACTGTGTTAAAAAACACTGGGAAAAGTCTGTTCAGATTAAGAAAGAGAAGTTTCCCAGAATCCCAAGTTACCCGTTTTGCCTATGCCCTCCTCCAACTTTGGGATCATCATGACCGGGAGCTGACTCTGCCCCTCAGCCCTTTGAAAAAGGTATTTTTCCCGCCGATTTTTAAAAAAATTCTAGCGCGCGACCCGCACCACGCAGAGAGGTGAGAGTAGTCTCAAAATGACCCCCATCCATGACTCTCTGTGCACAAGAATTTTCAGAACGATAGCTTCAAAAACAACCCAGTTATCCCCAATTCCTTTCCTCAATGCAATCCTATGGGCTAAAACCGCTGTTTGACCCGCGCTGTCCGTTTTTTTACCCGATTTTAAAAAAATTCTAGCATGCGACCTGCACGACACAGAGAGCTGAGAGTAGTCTCAAAATGACCCCCATCCACGACTCTCTGAGCACAAGAATTTTCAGAATGATAGCTTCAAAAACAACCCAGTTATCCGCGATTATTTCCCGCAATGCAATCCTATGGGCAAAATGTTTTCAAGATGGCGACCGGAGCGCTCCGCCTGAAAGGGGAGCTCCGAAAAATGGCCGCTTCTCTTCGCCTTGCTTCTAGGGGTCCGCGGTCCGCTTCTACTCCGCCTCTGGGTAAGGCGGAGCAGGCCAGTTCACTACTGCTTCTCCGCTCCTAATCGGAGCGGAGCACATGCCTAGTATTCATACCAGCAAACAGAAACAAATGAAAACCAACACCCAACATAAAAGGTGATTCATGCTTAACTACTTATAAAAGATATTTGTCCTCTTCCAGTCAGCCATGTCAGGCTATTGAAATCCATTCCTGCAACATCAGTTACAAATTCAAATGTAAATCAACACCCAACATTCACAGCTAACTATTTCAAAAGGCATTTTCCCTCCTCTGACCTGCCACATCATGTTTTAATTGGGTTTCCCCTTCCATTAAACCAAACAATCTCCTTTTAAGTACTAAGCCACTCTCAGGTCTGTTTCCATTCCCATGACAACAAACTTTCGAAAGGCATCAAACTAGTTCCTTCAGGTTTGCAAACCCAAAATAAGATTTCCTTAACCATGGCCTCTCTCCTGACCTCCAGTATGTGGGGCATTTTCTAAGATGAAGCAAGTCTCACAAACTTCGGTAGGACAAGGACAAATGGAAGTCACGTGTTATTAGCCTACTTATCTGTCCATTCAAATTATCGGAATTATCTATCCAAATACAAATATTAGCTGCCAAATTTTTGTGTGAAGTTATTTATTGCTCAGCGTCCTCCCTGCACCTATCAACTGCCTCTGTATGGAAGTTATGCTTAATCCTAAAAACAACAAGAGAACCCGTTTCCCCAAATAAAAGACATCCTGATTTTGTCCCACTTTTCAACAGGATACTCTCTTTTAAAGGTTATCCCCTTAACAATGTGTGTATTTGGTTTGGTTTTGCAAAGCCTTTTGCTGCTATCAGTTCACTCAGGGTTCTTATAGAGGCCATACTTCTCTCTGTATTAGGTTGCAGCGTCCTTCCCTAACCCACTGGCCAAACTGACTGGAGGTGATAGGGAAGGATTTGAGCACAGAATCTCGGTGTAGCATTTTATTTTATTTTATTTATTTTTTTATTGCATTTATATACCGCCCCATAGCCAAAGCTCTCTGGGCGGTTTGTATCCACTGCCCTTCAGAACAGCATCAAGAGGTACCAGTTCCTTTTAAGAGAGATTTTAGGTTTCTGATACAAACCCCTGATTTATTTCAAATGGACTAGAAGTTGGTTAGGAGTGACTTTAGAGCGAGTTAGAGTGTTGTTGTTTTGTAGAGGCTGGTTTTCCAAAGGCAAGTTTGGTCGCTGTTGACCGGGAGAAGGGGGGGGGTTTAGCGGAGAGGCTGCCTGTTCCCTTTTTGATGGATTTGTGGGTGGTTCTGCCTAATTTGTATCTACCTCATTTCTTTTCCCCTTCTGCCTCTCAGTATTACCCTTTTTACTGTTATGTTTGTAGCTGCTACCAACCAAGTTCTTATTTAGTACTTGTGTTTACACATTAAACTTTTATCTTGGTTATTCTGAGTGTTTGTGTGCCTTTATTCCAAGGTTATACCGGTCCCGTAATACGGGGGATTGGGGGAGGCACCCCGAGGGAACCCTTGGGAAGACTTGATTGACTCGGGCTTCCTTTACATGGTGGCAGCGGTGGGATAAGAACCGGTATTTTTGGAATAAAGGCGGTGTGTGTGGGGAAATAGGAGGCTTTGGAAAACCGGATGCAGTTTAAGGTTAGTTAAGATGCAGGCTGCACCGAACGAGCCTGGAAGCACAGCGAGGTTTATCCCTGTTGCAAGTTCGAGTGCACCAGAGGGATTGCTGGTGACGTTGGCCGATACGGCGGGAAGCCCCCCATCGTCGGTGCCACCGTCGGAGGCTGGTGAGGAAGCTGGTGCGGCGGGACAGGTGTCGAGGCGAACAGCGGATGCTGGCCCAAGTTTGGAGCAAAGCCTCCTGGACACCGAGAGTGGAAGCGACCAGGAGGAGTCGCGGAGGGATGCGGAGTACCGCCGCGGGGGGGCGAAGGAGGCAACGGTGGCAGGAGGAGTTCCAGCACCAGCAGATGGTGGCTATGCAGTTGCAGATGAGGGCGTTACAGCTCCAGCTGGAGGAGAGCGAGAGGAGCCGGGGGGCTGTGGCGGTTAACTGGAAGCTGTTCCCCACTTTTCGCCCGGGACAAGACATGTTCAGTTTCTTCTCCTTGTTCGAGACGGCGTGTGACGACCAGAGGGTGCCTCTGGCGCAGCGGATGGAGGTGTTGCGGGCACAAGTGAGTGGGGAACTGGCGGATGTGTTGGGCACCATCCCGAAGCAGGACGCTCAGGACTATGAGAAGTTTAAGGAAACGGTCCGCCAACGCTTTGCTCTCTCCGCGGAAAGCTGCCGCCAGAAATATCGGGCAATTAGACTAGAATCGAAAGAGACTTGTGTTTCGCTGGCGGATCGGATTACGAGAGCAATGGATCAGTGGGTGGCGGCTGCGAAGTTTGTCCCTCTTCCTCCCATGGCGGAGGTGCTGAATATGGAACAGTTTTATGCCGCCCTCCCCGAGGATCTGGCTGCACTGGTGAGTGACCATCGTCCCACCACTTTACGGGATGTGGCCCTGTTGGTGGACCAGATGGGAGTGTACCGGCGGAAGGAGGCTGGACGAAACAGCTTGCCCAAGCGGGGGGGAAGAGGGGCCGTGCCTGTGGCGCCACCGGCGAGCGGAGCAAAGAGCGGGGCTGCCAATCTGGCCTGGCCGCCCCGGGGTGAACGACGAGGAGGAGAAGGCCCCCCGCGAGCAACATCCACTCCCGTAACGTCGGGGTGCTTCTATTGTAAGGAAGAGGGCCACCTGAAGAGAGACTGCCCCAAGCTGGCAGCCAGGAAGCTTGGAGAGAATCCGGCTGCGCCTAAGGTGGGCAGAGTCCATGCTCTTCCCCTGGGGTGCCTCCCCCAATCCCCCGTATTACGGGACCGGTATAACCTTGGAATAAAGGCACACAAACACTCAGAATAACCAAGATAAAAGTTTAATGTGTAAACACAAGTACTAAATAAGAACTTGGTTGGTAGCAGCTACAAACATAACTAAAAACTATTAGTTTTCTTCGGATGAGTGTTTTGTTTGGTGCTGGAGACTTAGGGTGTCTTCAGGGCTGGCCTTAGGGGTGGGTGAGCAGGGCAGTCACCCAGGGCACTGAGCTAAGGCGGGGGGCAAGCACAGAGGGGGCACCAGCATCACACCTGCACCAGGCCCCATAAACCTTCTGGGTAGCCCCTGCAAAGGTGACCGTGGTGGTGGTGAAGGCAGCAAAAGCACTCCCAGCCCAGAGTGCTATTTATCGTAAGGCCGGCCCTGGGCATCTTTCTAATATTAGCTTTATTTTCAAATTGGCAAACAGAACATAGTAAGACAAACACACTCTTCTACGCAACGGCCGCATCAGTTTTCCAGAAAGCAGCTTAGTTAGCCTCTCAAAATTTTTGTGAACCGCCCAGAGAGCTCCGGCTATTGGACGGTATAGAAATGTAATAAATAAATAAATAAATAAATAAAAAATAAAATACCACAGGTAAAAACTCTCCTCTCTTCTTCAAAGACTGCGGCTCCTTTCACACAGTCTATGGAAGTATTGATTTAAAGCCTTACACTTGCATGTGAATTGCCCATTAGGGGCCTTCCCAAAGTTATTAAAATAAACCATTGTGTTCCTTGTCCGGAACTTTGCAGAGTAATTTAGAGCAATCAAGCTAGGCAAACACAGCAACACCTCCAGAACACAGATGTTATTTGTTCTCTTTTCTGTGAACACAGGAAGGTTCATGATAAACTTTGGAGGGGGAGCTAGGTTGAATGTAATGCACTGGGACATGGATCCGGCATCAGCCTTCTATTGACAGAAAGACCCAACCCACAGAAGGAGCCTCTGTCTACCTGATTTTGTGGGATCCTCCCCACACAGCTCATCCCATTCAGCAGCATCCCCCTGACCCAACCCCCTGTGTAACATTTTAGTGGAGGAACTGGAGGGGTTGCTGTGGGGAACCGACCTCTTGATCCAACTCAAGATAAGATGAAAACCTGAGCTTCACATCACCTGGCAATATTTGCATGGGCAGGATCTCCTGATTGTTTTTTAATTGTTAATAGCCACCATGCAGTCTATATTTGTGCAGCGGTTGATTCAGATTGTGATCATACTACTGGTGGAGTATGCACCAATGCCCTCAGCACCAATGCCCTCTGATTAAGGGCATATTTATATTAAGGGGAAATCGCAGTGCTTACTTGGGACATTTGTGCTTTCTGGTACGATTGTTACAGGCTGCATTACACAGACAAGGAGGTGGTTTGAACTGAATACTTCCTCTCTAAGCATGCTCCACTTGTTTCTGTTTATTTATTTATTTACTACATTTCTATACCGCCCAATAGCCGGAGCTCTCTGGGCGGTTCACAAAAATTAAAAACATTCAAAGTATAAAACAACAATATAAAACCATAATATAAAATACAATATAATTGTATAAAATTACATAAAATACACTGTCTTCTGTTGGGACAGTGCCATATAGTGGCAGGAGATCCCACTTTCCCCCCAGATATTACCACTTCAAATGTGGTTCTTTCTATGGGAGGATTTCCAACAGTTGCTGTGAGATATGTCCTGGTCATTCACGATGTCATGTAAAAGACATGCAAACTTTCATGAGTGGCCAATCATGAGCGTGCAATAAATCACTCATTTAGAGGAGCCCTAAGACATTCCCCACTCCTTGCCCAGAGCAGCAATCTGCATCAGAGCATGAAACTTACGGGTGATTGATGGTATCTGTATGTTTTGCCCAGTGAGACAAATAGTTTGTCATGGAAAGGGGGGTATAGTCAAACACTTTAACTCCTCCAGCACTGCAGCCCCAATCCAAATTGGGCCCTCTCATGGCTGTTATAAATATTTTTAAAAACTGCAGTAGATCCAGTTTACGGATCTCTCGTGTCATATCCAATGGTGTAGGGATACATTTTGACATAGCGGTGCTCATCATGACAACCCCCATAGCCACGCTCCTGAGGAGAGGCCCAAACTGCAGGCAGGTGTGTCACTCCGTGTGTGTGTGTGTTGTGCATTATGTATTATTTATTTATTTATTTATTTATTACATTTCTATACCGCCCAATAGCCGGAGCTCTCTGGGTGGTTCATATAACTGTCGTGGTATTCAATAATTTTCCAGAGCACGTGCTGACTGCGAATAGCTGGAAGCACACTGGTTACTAGCTCTTAGAGTCTTACTTGAGGAAGAAATCAAATACTCACTTCACTTTGTCAGTAAGAAACTTTACTGGAAACAAAACTTTTCCTTTACATATGGTCATAGAGATTTACAGACTACTTCACCAACAACGACAATGACAACAGCTTGACAACCTGATAACTTGACAATAACCTGACAACAAACTGACAACAAGATGCCTTTAAACATGGACATCTTAAATACATTTTCCCCTTGACTCAATTAACCAATTGTCTCTATTCCAGGTCTTGCACGTAGACCAAACTGCCAGGCTCCGGTCTGGACACCTGCTGGCATTCCAGAGACAATTCTGCCAAGCACATTTAACTCCATACAGTCCTTTCTTTCCTCTGTGGATAAAAAATATCCCAACACCCTTTCATTTTTTTTGCTACAGAGATAAAAAATTACATTTCATTACATTTCACCTGTAACAATGCCTTTTACATGTTTACAATAATCCCAACATTGTAATCATAGCTCTGTGTTTTAAACTTCCCAAGGGCTTTGTGAATATGTCAGCTTCGTTCCTGCTTGATTCACAATACTCTAGATGAATTACACCTCTGCTTAGATGTTCCTTCACATTGCAATACTTAGTTGCTATATGCTTGGACCTGGACTTTAGAATTCCTGAAACAGCTAGGGCAATACAGGACTGCGAATCTGCCTTTAAACTAACTGGCAGAGACACCTTGACCTTTAGATCTGATAACAATTGTGTGAACCATGTTATCTATTCACACGGTCAGACATAACCCCAAACTCTGCTTCACAGGTAGAAGTCACCACGAAACTTTGCTTTCTGGACTTCCAAAAAATAGTGGAGTCACCAAATTTTATTACCATTCCACTTATTGATTTTCTATCTTTTATACAACTTCAGCACGTGCTCTGGAAAATTATTGAATACCACGACAGTTATATGAACCACCCAGAGAGCTCCAGCTATTGGGCGGTATAGAAATGTAATAAATAAATAAATAAATAAATAAATAAATAATACGTAATGCACAACACACACACACGGAGTGATTCCTGTTTTCTTGAACCACTTACAGAACTCTGTAGATACAAATTCACCTCCCCGGTCCGATTGTACAGAAACATTGGGCATGTTAAAGAACCTTTCTGCCCAGGAACACCAATCTCTGAAAGATTCAAAAGCTTCTGCTTTTTGTTTCAGTAAATAACACCAACTGAAACGTGTGAAATCGTCCAGAATTACAAGCGCGTAACTAGCTCCACCTTGTGTAGGTGTGAATAGACCTACCAAGTTGATGTACACTAATTCAAAAAGCTTTTGTGACACCCTGTCACTTTTCCTGCAGATGTTCTGCACCCGAGACTTTGATTGTTTACAGACTGAACAATCAAGTAACTTCTCTAACATGTCCCAGTGCCACCTTAAATCCATCCTTCTCCACACGGCACTCATCCTTCTGAAACGTAACAACGTAGCCTTCGGATGTTAAAGCACTAACGGAAAGGAGACAAAAATCTAGCTTTGGGACATATAGAACTTCCTCACATTCCCTCTCCAGACATGTCACGTAACAGCATCCAATTCCTTCCACCGTCGACGTCCGTCCAACAGCAAGCGTGACTGACTTCACCTTGCTTGGCTCCAACTTCCTAAATGCCTGTGGATTATTACAAATGGTTTTGCTGCTGGCCGAATCCTCCTGGATCTCGTTACACCTCACCATGGCCGAAATAAATGCATTAGAACATTGTTTCTCCTCTCAAGCCTGTGAAATTCCTTTGCTAGGCTTCTTCTCTTTACAAAAACATTTGAGGTGGCCTTTTCCCCCACACCGGAAACATCTCCGAGTTGTGGCGAAAGCCCTTTCTACTCCGTCTCCTTTGAAATGCTAATCTTGCATATTTTGCATTTTTTCCGCTACTGCCAAGGGCTGCTTGCTTAACCCTTTCCTGGCAGTTTTCCTCCTTCCTGGAAAGATGTCATTATTATTATTATTATTATTATTATTATTATTATTATTTATTTATTTATTTATATAGCACCATCAATGTACATGGTGCTGTACAGATAACACAGTAAATAGCAAGACCCTGCTGCATAGGCTTACAATCTAATAAGTTGTAGTAGACAATAAAGAGGGAAGGAGAATGCAAACAGGCACAGGGAAGTGTAAACAGGCACCGTGTAGGGTGAAGCTAACAGTATAGAGTCAGAACAAACTCAATATTTGAAGGCTATAGGGAAAAGAAAAGTTTTTAGCTGAGTTTTAAAAGCAGTGATTGAGTTTGTAGTTCTCAAGTGTTCTGGAAGAGCGTTCCAGGCGTAAGGGGCAGCAGAAGAAAAAGGACGAAGCCGAGTAAGGGAAGTGGAGGTCCTTGGGCAGGCGAGAAGCATGGCATCGGAGGAGCAGAGAGCACGAGCGGGGCGATAGTGTGAGATGAGAGAGGAGAGATAGGCAGGAGCTAGACCATGAAAAGCTTTGTAGGTCAGCAGGAGAAGTTTATATTGGATTCCCGTCAAGTAATGAAGTGTGAGGTTGTCCGTCTTCATACTTTCCAGACTGGTTGTCAACACATCCCATGACTCCAGGAGCGAGCCAAGTATCACATAGCATTTGTGCTCCTCCGTGAACACAATGCCAAGTTCCTGCAACTGAACAAACAGAGACTTCACCTGCTGAAGATGATTTGACAAACTTCCAGCCTCCTGCAACTTTAACCAATACAGTTCTCTGGTGAGGCTCAGCCGCGTGCTGGCAGACGCACACACGTAAACCTGTCTCAGCGCATTCCAGCTGTCTCTTGCTGACTCTTCTCTGGTTATGTGGACAATTTGCGTGTCCTCCATGCTCAAGACTATGTTTGCTTTTGCCCTTTCATTCTGCTCTTCCCACGTCTGTGCTTCCTGAGTAGTCTGACCATCCAGCCTCGGGACACTCACGATGTTCCAACATCTGTCCCGCTTCAAAAACATTTCCATCTTGTATGACCACGTCAAGTAATTTCTCTCGTTCAGCCGTTCCACCGGAATACTGGATGCCATTTGGACCTGGGCCATCCTCACCGGCTGGGCTGGAACACGTTTGACACTGGATACAGACCCGTCTGAGCTCCCTGAACTGCCTGAGCTATCAGACTCCGTCTTCACCTCCAGCGTGAGTAGATTTCCACCGTTCCTCTGCTCTCAAGCTTTCCAGCAACCAGAATTATGGTCTTCAGCTCACTGGGCCCATAACCTGTCGTGGTATTTTTCCAGAGCGCATGCTGACTGCGAATAGCTGGAAGCACACTGGTTACTAGCTCTTAGAATCTTACTTGAGGAAGAAATCAAATACTCACTTCACTTTGTCAGTAAGAAACTTTACTGGAAACAAAACTTTTCCTTTACATATGGTCATAGAGATTTACAGACTACTTCTGCCAAGCACATTTAACTCCATAAAGTCCTTTCTTTCCTCTGTGGATAAAAAATATCCCAACAAAAACAACAGTATAAAATAGGGATGTGCTCCGCTCCGATTAGGAGCGTAGAAGCAGTAGCGGATTGGCCTGCTCCGCCTTACCCAGAGGCGGAGTAGGAGCGGACCGCGGACCCCCTAGAAGCAAGGCGAAGAGAAGCGACCATTTTTCGGAGCTCCGAGTTCAGGCGGAGCGCTCCGGTCGCCATCTTGAAAACATTTCGCCAGAGGATTGCATTGCGGCAAATAATCGCGCATAACTACGTTGTTTTTGAAGCTATCATTCTGGAAATTCTTGTGCACAGAGAGTCGTGGATGGGGGTCATTTTGAGACCACTCTCACCTCTCTGCGTGCTGTGGTTCACGTGCAATATTTTTTTAAAAATCGGGTCAACCGCGCGGCTCAAACTGCGTTTCGGCTTTTCGCCCATAGGATTGCATTGAGGGAAAGAATCGGGGATAACTGGGGGGGGGTTTAA
The DNA here is from genome assembly GCF_023053635.1 of Elgaria multicarinata webbii. Classification (NCBI taxonomy): domain Eukaryota; kingdom Metazoa; phylum Chordata; class Lepidosauria; order Squamata; family Anguidae; genus Elgaria; species Elgaria multicarinata. Next base: position 13,516,511 of record NC_086181.1, read on the forward strand.
GCTATCGTTCTGAAAATTCTTGTGCACAGAGAGTCGTGGATGGGGGTCATTTTGAGACCACTCTCAACTTTCTGCGTGCTGTGGTTCACGTGCAATATTTTTTTAAAAATCGGGTCAACCGCGCGGCTCAAACTGCGTTTCGGCTTTTCGCCCATAGGATTGCATTGAGGGAAAGAATCGGGGATAACTGGGGGGGGGTTTAAGCTATCGTTCTGAAAATTCTTATGCACAGAGAGTCGTGGATGGGGGTCATTTTGAGACCACTCTCAACTTTCTGCATCGTACGGGTCGCGGGCTAGACGTTTTTAAAAAATCGGCGGGAAAAATACCTTTTTCAAAGGGCTGAGGGGCAGAGTCAGCTCCCGGTCATGATGACCCCAAAGTTGGAGGAGGGCATAGGCAAAACAGGTAACTTGGGATTCTGGGAAACTTCTCTTTCTTCATCTGAACGGGCTTTTCCCCGTGTTTTTTAACACAGTAGCCCCACCAAATGCACAAACACAACCTGAAATCATATACTAAGCCAAGAATAAGAGATAGAAACACAGCACTGCTCCCCACCCTAACCTTGGGGAACAACTGAATCGATGTGGTGCAAGGGGATGAGCTCCCCTAGGGCATCTCATCGTGGACGTGCCCCCACTCTCTCTTGCACTGGAAGGCCATAGAGCCTTCCAAAGAGAGTAAAACGGTGGAGCAATGCCTCTCATGAGTTGAAGTGAATGGTCACTTTTCAGTGGTGGAGCAATGCCTGTTCTGAGTCGAAGTGAGCGTTTTACTTCTTCTCGGAGCTGTGGCTGTCAGTGTCTTGAACTGGCAGCTACTTCCCCCTCCCCCGGGCACGTCCCCCTATTGCTGGTAAAAGACAGATATAGCCTTTTAAAAAAAGTTCTTCTTGTTGTTTATTGAGCAACACTGCTGCTTTTAATTCCACCCCTCCTTTGTTTATTGATTGATTTATTCCATTTTATATGCATTACTGGCTTATCCTTGGCTCACTTCCTTATGCCCCCAGAAATGCCAGCTGCATGCCTGCCTGCCTTCCGTCCCTCCTCCCCTGCCCACCTCGCAGGGATGGTGTGTGTGGGGTGCCCGATTTTCAAAAATTCGCCAAAAATCAGGGGATGATGGGATTGCTTTGAAACTTGGCATGCGTGTGTATATCCCCATGAGGTGTCATGGTGCCAAACATGAGGTTTCTAACTTGAACAGAAAAAAAGTTGTATAATTTTTTAGCTTTCAATGCAAGCCTATGGGGGGGGGAAACGGAGCTCCGGATCCGGATCCGGAGCTCCGGGCGGAGCGGAGCGGAAGTGGGCGGAGCGGGGGCGGGGCGGAGCGGCCCGATCCGGAAAATGGCGGATCTGCAAGTGAAGCGGAGCGGGGGGTCTGTGCACACCCCTAGTATAAAACCATAATATAAAATACAATATAAAAGCTCAACCAGATAAAAACAGCAGCAATGCAAAATTACAAGTTTAAAACATCAAGTTAAAATTTATTTATAGACTGTTAAAGTCCTGGGAGAATAAAAAGGTCTTCACCTGGCGTCTAAAAGCATATAATGTAGGTGCCAAGCGAACCTCCTTATATATGTGTGTGTGTGTGTGTTTAGTCATATGAATGTGTATACACATAGGCCTAATCTACACCAATCAGGATATTACACTATGAAAGCTGTATATAAAAGGCAGGAGCCACACTAGTGCTTTATAGTGGTATTGAAGTGCACCGGCAACTGTTGGGGCCCATTGACACATACCATATGCCACTGTCATAGTGCTATATCTTGCTTAGTGTGGCTCCTGCCTTTTATATACTGCTTTGATAGTAGAATATCCTGATTGGTGTAGATTAGGCCATAGCCTCCCCAAAGAACAACAATGCATAGCATAATAGTTTATTAGAAACAGCCAACAGCCACAGAAGCATGAGCTGGCCAATGACATGTCCTGGTTTATATGTTAAGACTTTGGCTGGAGAGACCCGAGACTGCATGAGAAAAGGAAAGAGAGGGACACAACGTATGTCCTCAAACAGCATAAGCCCTCCAGCTCCAGATTTTTCAGGATATCTTTTTGCGACTATGAGGGAGAAATATCTTGTCTCTGCCTTCACTAATGGGGTGCCCCTTGGATGTTTTGTATTTCAGCTCCAATGGCCAGGAATGCTGGGGGTTGTAGGCGTAAACCACCTGGCATGGACCACATTGAGGAAGGCTGCCTTCATTTGAAAGTCAACAAATAAACTCTCACTGTTTTTATCTCCATCAGGAGCAGGGCTTTTGAAAAACTAGTGGGTCTTAGTTGCCGATTCAAGACAAAACTACCCCCAAATCCTTTTCATCACAACAAGGCTCATTTACAGCAATATATCTGTGCTGGGGAAATTCATTTTCCCACAGCGACTGTGAAGATTGCAACTCAGCTCAGAGGGAGCAGGGCCATCTGAGGATGGTGGCAGAAGATATTGTTGTCCTGCTAAGGAACAGCCATGGCGCTTTGACCCTGCAAACCCTGGCTCCACTACACCACTGCCTGTAACTAGGTTGGCCTGAAGGATGCAACCAGAATGGCTTTGCTACAACAGATGAGAGTTGTAGCAAACTTCTAGAATTTGGTCTTTTGGCAGAGAGAACAGTGGATAAATGTATAATGTAGACCAGGGGTAGGCAACCTGCTGCCCTCCAGATGTTTTGGACTATGACTTCCATAAGCTCCAGCCAACAAGGCCAATGGTTGGTAATGATGGGAGTTGTAGTCTAAAACATCTGGAGGATACCAGGTTGCTTACCCTGCTCACCTGCTCTCAATTAAGCAAGGGTGACTGTACACAGAAAAAGTTCCCCAAGTCTGGATGGGATTCCACATGTGCACAATACTGTGTGATGCACAGGGACCTCCTTTTACCACATTGCATTCAGCATCTGGCAGTAGACTCCTTGCTATCATCACAAACAGTGCCAAAGACCTATTTAATGGGTGGGACTCCCACCACTATGCGATTCGTGCCTAGGCCTTCGGTTTGGCCTTGATTTGGAACCAGTTTATGTATTTCACAACATTTAGTGCCACAAGAGAAATGCACAATATGTTGCAAACTGAGGGCACAGCCTGGGCCATAGCCAACCTTCTTTGTTTGGTGGAACTACTAGGTTTCCAAGTAGAATTTAAAAGAAATGAATGGGGAAAGTCTCTTATTTCCTCATATTCAATATAAAGCTCTCCCTATCTCTGTTCATAAGAACAGGTGAATTTGTTTGGTCTTGCACCTGAATTACTAGCTTCAGGAATTTATTGCTTAATTAAGGAGTGTGTGTGTGTGTGTGTGTGTGTGTGTGTGTGTGTGTGTGTGTGTGTCTCCCTACAGGTGGATCCTTTCTTTACAAGGCCATCAAAAAAATAATTGATGATAGGCTGCAGAGCCTCCCTGCTTGGGGAGTTTCTCAGACTTACAGTAAAGGACCCCTCCCTTCAGCCAATGAATAAGAAAGGTGCTTTGGTTGTTTTTGGTTTTTGCCCATAGCACAGAAACACAGAAAAGTCAACAAAAACCTTATGAAAATCCAAAGACCACAAGTGGTTGCTTTGTAACCATAGGGTCCTTTTCATGGGGAAAAGGTTTTGATGAGAAATTCCTTTTTAAACAACACAGCCCAAAGTCCAAATATTAAAAAAGAGTATATAGGGGGCAGGGAAAGGGATGACAAGCAAAGGCAATGATCACACACAGGAAACGCAAAATAAAATCAATAAAGGGGTTGTCTATATGGCGCTGTTTTGTTTACTGATTCCCCCAAAGACTTGCAGCATCGCAAAGTGGCATCAATAGGGACATATGGCAGGAGTGAGGATGGGTTACCCAACAAGGAACAATTGCAGCACTGTTGTTACATGGCATTAATGGGCAGCAAATACTGAGTGACTGAAAACCCCCAAACGTTTTTCTTTGTGTTCTGGCAACTCTGTGCTACATCGTAGCTTTGAAAGCCTGTATCTCTGCATCTGCGCTGCTGCTGTTCATTGAATTTATGCATGATTCATAATAACTGTCTTTGCTTTTGTTCCACAATGAGACTTCAATGTCGCCATGGCAGCCATTACTAAATCCTCACCTGGAGCCCGCCCCCTGCCCTGTATCCCCGCACCTACCATACTCAAGGATCTGCCCCCTGACTATGCCCACTCTCTAAATTCGAACTGAAGCCACCGCTGACACATACACAAACAACCATGGTGACATTGGGTCAATGTAAAAAACTGCAGTACACATCAAAAATACACATCAAAAATGCGCAGCATTGTGGGGAATGGAGCAATGTGGCAGCTGCATCATATAAACGGTGGAGAGCAACTGTGCAGCCACGATGAAGTATATCAAGGCCAATGTCATGCTGACTAGGGAATGCTGGGAGTTGTACAGCTTTTTTTCTGTCTCAACATGCATAGGATTGCATCTTTACCCCATTCCTGCTAAACCTACATAACAGCTGAAAAAAATGCATGCTCCTCTCTTCACTCTGCCCCCATCTCCCTCTTCCTCCCTGTATCAAATTTTAAATGGTCAGTTCCTCAGGATATAGTCCAGTCTCTTGTAAAAGCCCAATGAATATTGATGGGAATATGTTAATAAATATAACATTGACCCTTAAATTAACCTTTGCTTCCTTTAGGCAGCTACCAATCTCACAATTGCAATGACTCCATCGTACGGTCTAGAAAAGCCCTTTTTATCCCTCAAAGAAAAACCAGTACTTTTCCTTATTCCATCAAATGCATGATGAACCACCACGAGCAACAACAACAACATTAATGAAGATACACCAGTTGATCATTCGCTTGTGTGCCTGTCTCAGATTTTCAACAGACCAAATTTGTTGTTGTTGTTGTTGTTGTTGTTGTTTTGTAGGCATGTGCTCCACTCCGATTAGAAGCGCAGAAGCAGGAGCGAATTAGCCTGCTCCGCCTTGCCCACAGGCGCAGTAGAAGCGGACAGCGGACCCCTAGAAGCAAGGCGAAGAGAAGCGACCATTTTCGGAGTGCTCTGGTTTCCGCGGTCCGATCCGATCGCCATCTTGAAACATTTCGCCCATAGGATTGCTTTGCGGAAAAGAAAGGGGGATAACTGTGTTGTTTTTGAAGCTATCTTTCTGAAAATTTTTGGGCTTGGAGAGTCGTGGATGGGGGTCATTTTGAGCCTACTCTCAGCTCTCTGCGTGCTGCGGTTCGTGTGCTAGAATTTTTTTAAAAACCGGCGGGAAAATACCTTTTCCGAAGGGCTGAGGGGCAGAGTTAACTCCTGGTCATGATCACATGATCCCAAAGTTGGAGGAGGGGATAGGCAAAATGGGTAACTTGGGATTCTGGGAACTTCTCTTTCTTAGTCTGAACGGACTTTTCCCAGTGTTTTTTAAAACAGTAGCCCCACCAAATGCACAAACACAACCTGAAATCATATACTAAGCCAATAATAAGAGATAGAAACACAGCACTGCTACCCACCCTAACTTTGGGGAACAACTGAAAAGATGTGGTGCAAGGGGATGAGCTCCCCTAGGGCATCCCATGTGGATGTGCCCCCACTCTCTCCTGTACTTGGAGGGCAATCAGAGCCCTCCAAAGAGAGTAACCCGGTGGAGCAATGCCTATCATGAGTTGAAGTGAGAGTTCTACTCCTCAGAGCTCTCGTGGTGAAGCAATGGCTTTCATGAGTTGAACTGGCAGCTGTTTCCCCCTCCCCTGGGCACGTCCCCCTGTTGCTGGTAAAAGACAGATATAGCCTTTTAAAAAAAGTTCTTCTTGTTGTTTATTCAGCAACACTGCTGCTTTTAATTCCACCCCTCATTTGTTTATTTATTTATTTATTCCATTTTATATGCATTACTGGCTTATCCTTGGCTCACTTCCTTATGCCCCCAGAAATGTCTGCTGCCTGCCTGCCTTCCCTCTCTCCTCCCCTGCCCACCTCGCAGGGATGTTGTGTGTGTCTGGCTTTGACTCAGGGGAGAAGTCCTTCCTGCACTCACTTGGAGTTTTGGAAGTTCCAAATCCATTTTTCAAGTGTGGAAGAAGATTCATTTAGGTTTATCTCTACTCCCCAATTCATGGCATCTTGGGATTTCCTTTGAAATGGCCTCATTGAGATATCTGCAGGTTTAAGCCCCACCAAAAAACAGGGGATGATGGGACTGCCTTGAGTCTGGGCATGCGTGTGTTAGGCATGTGCTCCGCTCCGATTAGGAGCGGAGAAGCAGTAGCGAATTGGCCTGCTCCGCCTTACCCAGAGGTGGAGTAGAAGCGGACCGCGGACCCCTAGAAGCAAGGCGAAGAGAAGCGGCCATTTTTCGGAGCTCCTCTTTCAGGCGGACCGCTCCGATCACCATCTTGAAAACATTTTGCCCATAGGATTGCATTGCGGGAAATAATCGCGGATAACTGGGTTGTTTTTGAAGCTATCATTCTGAAAATTCTTGTGCTCAGAGAGTCATGGATGGGGGTCATTTTGAGACTACTCTCAGCTCTCTGCATCGTGCGGGTCGCGTGCTAGAATTTTTTAAAAATCGGGTAAACAAACAGACAGCGCGGGTCAAACGGCGGTTTTCGCCCATAGGATTGCATTGAGGAAAAGAATTGGGGATCACTGGGTTGTTTTTTAAGCTATCGTTCTGAAAATTCTTGTGCACAGAGAGTCGTGGATGGGGGTCATTTTGAGACTACTCTCACCTCTCTGCGAGGTGCGGGTCGCACACTAGAATTTTTTAAAAAATCGGCGAGAAAAATACCTTTTTCAAAGGGCTGAGGAGCAGAGTCAGCTCCCGGTCATGATGATCCCAAAATTGGAGGAGGGCATAGGCAAAACGGGTAACTTGGGATTCTGCGAAACTTCTCTTTCTTAATCTGAACGGACTTTTCCCAGTGTTTTTTAAAACAGTAGCCCCACCAAATGCACAAACACAACCTGAAATCATATACTAAGCCAATAATAAGAGATAGAAACACAGCACTGCTACCCACCCTAACTTTGGGGAACAACTGAAAAGATGTGGTGCAAGGGGATGAGCTCCCCTAGGGCATCTCATTGTGGACGTGCCCCCACTCTCTCCTGTACTGGAAGGCCATCAGAGCCTTCCAAAGAGAGTAACCCGGTGGAGCAATGCCTATCATGAGTTGAAGTGAGCGTTCTACTTCTCTTAGTGGTGGAGCAATGCCTATTATGAGTTGAAGTGAGCGTTTACTTCCCAAGTTCTCAGAGCTGTTGGTGAAGCAATGGCTTTCTTGAGCTGAACTGGCAGCTGCTTTCCTCTCCCCCGGGCACGTCCGCCTATGTGGCAGGGTCTTGCTATTTACTGTTTTACTCTGTACAGCACCATGTACATTGATGGTGCTATATAAATAAATAAATAAATAATAATAATAATAATAATTACTAGTAAAAGACAGATATAGCCTTTTTTAAAAAGTTCTTCTTGTTGTTTATTCAGCAACACTGCTGCTTTTAATTCCACCCCTCCTTTGTTTATTTATTTATTCCATTTTATATGCATTACTGGCTTATCCATGGCTCACTTCCTTATGCCCCCAGAAATGCCAGCTGCATGCCTGCCTGCCTTCCCTCAGTCCTCCCCTGCCCACCTCGCAGGGATGTTGTGTGTGTCTGGCTTTGACTCAGGGGAGAAGTCCTTCCTACGCTCACTTGGAGTTTTGGAAGTTCCAAATTTTGCAGGTTTAAGCCCCGCCAAAAAACAGGGGATGATGGGACTGCCTTGAGTCTCTGCGTGCGGCATATGTATCCCTGGATAAGCTGTCATGGTGGTGAGTTTGAGGTTTCTAACATGCAAATTGACGGAGCTATGGAAAGGGGTCTGAATGGGTGTTGGATTTTCATAAATTCCCCAAAAATCAGGGGATGATGGGATTGCCTTGAGTCTCGGCGTGCGTATGTATCCCTGGATAAGCTTTCATGGTGGCGAGTTTGAGATTTCTAACATGCAAATTGACGGAGCTATGGAAAGGGGTCTGAATGGGGTGCCCAATTTTCAAAAATTCCCCAAAAATCAGGGGATGGTGGGATTGCCTTGAAACTTGGCGTCCATGTGTATACCCCCATGAGGTGTCATGGTGCCAAATGTGAGGTTTCTAACTTGAACAGAAAAAAAGTTGTTTACTTTTTTAGCTTTCAATGCAACCCTATGGGGGGGGGGAAAAACGGAGCTCCGATCCGGATCCGGAGCTCTGAGCGGAGCGGAGCGGAAGTGGGCGGGGCAAAGCGGCCCGCTCCAAAAATCACGGATCTGCAAGTGAAGCGGAGCGGGGGGTCCGTGCACACCCCTAGCGTGTGTATCCCTGGATAAGCTATCATGGTGGTGAGTTTGAGGTTTTTAACGTGCAAATTGACGGAGCTATCGAAAGGGGTGTGAATGGGGTGTTGGATTTTCATAAATTCCCCAAAAATCAGGGGATGATGGGACTGCCTTGAGTCTTGGCGTGTGTGTGCATCCCTGGATAAGCTATCATGGTGGCGAGTTTGAGATTTTTCACATGCAAATTGACGGAGCTATCGAAAGGGGTGTGAATGGGGCATTGGATTTTCATAAATTCCCCAAAAATCAGGGGATGATGGGACTGCCTTGAGTCTTGGCATGCGTGTGTATCCCTGGATAAGCTCTCATGGTGGCGACTTTGAGATTTTTAGCATGCAAATTGACGGAGCTATGGAAAGGGGTGTGAATGGGGTGCCCGATTTTCAAAAATTCCCCAAAAATCAGGGGATGATGGAATTCCCTTGAAACTTGGCGTGCATGTGTATACCCCCATGAGGTGTCATGGTGCCAAACGTGAGGTTTCTAACTTGAACAGAAAAAAAGTTGTTTACTTTTTTAGCTTTCAATGCAACCCTATGGGGGGGGAAAAATAGAGCTCCGATCCGGATCCGGAGCTCCGAGCGGAGTGGAGCGGAAGTGGGCGGTGTGAAGGACCAAGGGGTGGGGGTGGGGAGTGTTGTTGAGTTGTGAATTATACCACCTTCCTTGTCCATCAGTAAACTTGTTTTTGAAATGCATCTGTTTTCCTGTTGAATAGTAAACTATGCCTTCCTGCTAGGTAGTAAACCATAGTGGTGATAGTAGATCAAGAATAGTTTGATATGTTTATGGGAGGTATCTGGCCAGCCTGTTGTGCATGGTCCTGCCGGCGCCAAGACCCAGTTGACATGTAGGAAAAGGTGGGAGTCAAACTTCCCGAGGTCAGGCAAAGGTTTCACACCTGCGGGCTATCTCCTGCCCAGGCTAATTGGCCTTTGTGTGAGAAGAAAGAGCAAGCACCCTCATCAAGGGAGCAAAAGATAAAAAGGCTGATTGGATTAAGTTGGGGCAGGTCTTCAGCCTGGAGGCATGGACGTCTGCCGCTGCCCAGCTCGAGAGCTGAGAGCGGGTTAGAGATTTGTTTGTTGTGTAGAGTCTGGTTTTCTAAAGGCGAGTTTTGGTCGCTTTGACTGGAGGGAAGGAGGGAAGTGGAGAGACTGCCTGTTCTTTTCTGGAAGGATTTGTGGGTGGTTCTGCCTGATATCTATTTACTTTATTTTTTTCCCTTCCTCTGTTTCCTTGTATTATTCTTTTTATTGGCATTTTTTGTAGCTGCTACTGACCAAGCTCCTATTTAGTACTTGTGTTTCTGCAATAAACTTTTATCTTGGTTATTTTGGGTGTTTGTGTGCTTTTATTCCAAAGCGGTACTGGTTCTGTGGTACGGAAGTTGGGGGAAACACCCCAGAGGGACCCTTGGGAAGGACTGATTGACTCAGACTTCCTTTACATGGTGGTAGCGGTGGGATAAAGAACCGGTATTTTTGGAATAAAAGCGGTGTGTGGGGGGGGGAATAGGAGGCTTTGGAAAACCAGACACAGTTTAAGGTTGGTTAAGATGCAGGCTGCAATGAATGAGCCTGGAAGTGCAGGGAGGCTTATTCCTGCTACAAGTTCGAGCGCACCAGAAGGATTGCTGGTGACGTTGGCCGACACAGCGGGAAGCCCGCCGTCGTCTGTACCGCCGTCGGAGGCCGGAGAAGAGGCTGTGCGGCGGGGCAAGTGTCGAGGCGAGCAGCGGATGCTGGCCCAAGTTTGGAGCAAAGCCTCTTAGACACGGATAGTGGAAGCGATCAGGAGGAGTCGCGGAGGGCCGCGGAGTATCGCCGCCGGGAACGGAGGAGGCAACGGCGGCAGGAGGAGTTCCAGCACCAGCAGATGGTGGCCATGCAGTTGCAGATGAGGGCGTTGCAGCTTCAGCTGGAAGAAAGCGAGAGGAGCCGAGGGGCTGTGGTGGTTAACCGGAAGCTGTACCCCACGTTCCGATCAGGGCAAGATATGTTCTCTTTCTTCTTGTTTGAGATGGCATGTGACGATCAGAGGGTGCCGCTGGCGCAGCGGATGGCAGTGTTGCGGGCCCAAGTGAGTGGGGAACTGGCAGATGTGTTGGGCACCATCCCGAAGCAAGATGCTCAGGACTATGAGAAGTTTAAGGAAACGGTCCGCCAACGCTTTGCCCTCTTGGCGGAAAGCTGCCGCCAGAAATATCGGGCCATTAGATTAGAGGCGAAAGAGACTTGTGTTTCATTGGCGGATCGGATTACGAGAGCGATGGAGCAATGGGCGGCGGCTGCGAAGTTCGTTCCCCTTGCTCCCATGGCGGAGGTACTGAATATGGAACAGTTCTATGCCGCCCTCCCCGAGGACCTGGCTGCACTGGTGAGTGATCATCGTCCCACCACCTTACGGGACGCGGCCCTGTTGGCGGACCAGATGGGAGTGTACCGGCGGAAGGAGGCTGGTCGAAACAGCTTGCCCAAGCAGGGGGGAAGTGGGGCCGTGCCTGGGGTGCCACTGGCGAGCGGAGTGAAGAGCGGGGCCGCCAATCTGGCTTGGCTGCCCCGGAGTGAACGACGAGGAGGAGAAGGCCCCCCGCGAGTAACATCTACTCCCGTAACGTCGGGGTGCTTCTACTGTAAGGAAGAGGGCCACCTGAAGAAAGACTGCCCCAAGCTGGCAGCCAGGAAACTTGGAGGGAACCCGGCTGCATCTAAGGTGGGCAGAGTTTATGCTTCCCCGGATGAGGGAGGAAACGATGGACCCGATTGGGAAGCCGAGCAAGGGAGGGAGGCGGCTGGACCTCCCCACCCGAGGATGGGACGACCCGGTTCAGATGCGGCGGCGATGGCCTTGATCCAGCCCGGGCAAGGGAATGAGGCAGTGGGGGCTCTGGTCCAGCCCGGGCAGGTGGAGTGGAGTCAGTTACACTTCTGTAAGTCCATCAAAATTAATGGGACTACGCAGAGGGGTTGGCGTGATACTGGCGCATCCCTGTCTGCTATCGACCAAAAATATGTTCGACCGGACCAGATGCTCCCGGGGCAGAAGTACACCGTCACTCCCTATAGTTCCCCCCCAGTTGCTCTACCTTTAGCCAAAATCCCCGTGGAGTACGAAGGGTGGAAAGGGGAGATGACTTTTCTGGTGCACAGAAACTCCCCGTGGCCTGTTCTATTAGGGAACGACTTGGCTTATTTGGCAGCTAAGGTGGGGGTAGCGACTTGGAGTCAGGCGCACCCCCAGCCTCCGGAGCAGAGAGAACAAGAAGCCCCCGAGAGCCGGGAGACCAAGCAGGCGCAGGAGGAGGAAGAGGCAGGATCGATCGGTGTGGCAGATATGGACATAGCTGCCTCTTTCCCCAACAAGCCTGGGTTCCTCCGACAGCCAACGACAGACGTGAAGGGTCAAGAGGAGGCTGAACAGAGAATGTGCCCGGCTATTTTGTCGGAAAGAGACCTCGGATTTGTTTTCCAGCCGCTGCAAGAGATGGGGGGCTCGGGCGGGGTAGAGCATGTTTTTTCTGTCCCCTACCATTACCCGACTAATGGGCTGGTAGGAGGGTTTAATCAGACATCCGGGGAAACGGTGCGAGCGTTGGCCGCAGAACATCCTCTGGGCCGGGATCCAGGACTCTCCCTGCCAGTTTTTCCCCGCAACACAGTTCAGAAGAGTGTCAAGTTTGCTCCGAAGGAACTAATATTTGGGAGAAGGGTACGGAGCCCGCTTACCCTCCTTTTGGAGGAGTGGGAGGAGAAAGTAGAAGGAAGCCCGCCGTCTGTTGGTGGGTTTAGACAGAAACCGCAGAGTCTGCTGCAAATTATTCGGGAGGTGGCGCAGAAGAACTTGGAGGGGGCCCGGGAGGATCAAAAGGGGTGGTATGCCCAGGCAGCCCGAGCCTATGTCCTCCAGTCAGGGGACCAGGTGTCGGGTCTCAAGCCCGTGAAATCGGCCAAATTACTTTGGGAGTGGGAGGGCCCTCTAGTAGTCAAGCAGCGCCTGGAGAATGTAGATTATTTGTTAACCTATCCTAAGATAAACCGACAGCCTAACGTGTTTCTTGTAGATATGTTAAAATGTTCTATTAATCGACAAGCCTTTGTGTGCGGACTGCAGGGGGACGTGGAGGGGTCTATAGACTGGTTGGAGAAAGTAGAATGGGTGGTTTTGTCATCCTCCCTGTCGGTTGTACAGCCAGCTGAGCAGAGGCGGGTGTGGGAAGAATTTCAGGTTTTGTTCTCCAGCCGTCCGGGGTGGACATCCCAAGCTAAACCTTTCATTTATACGAGAGATCCTCCCCCCATTTGGTCCCTACCCTATTGGGCGGTTAGGCAACTCGCTCCTGACAGGGAGCGGGAGCTGCAAGAAATGCTAGATGAAGAGGCGGCAGAGAAGTCAGTTTTTGGGACTCATAGAGGGTTGTTTGAGTTTACAGTTTCACCTTTTAAGAGATTTATAGATGGGTTATTAGATGAGTTAAGGGTTTTTGCCTGTGCCTCTTTAGATGATTTGGCTATATCCTCCCAGGTGTGGGAGGAGCACCTCTCCCCGGTTTGGCAAGTGCTGCAGCGGATTCAGGGAGCTAACTTGACCGTAAAAGCGTCAAAATACCATCTTGGATTGGAGGAGCGAGTGCCCTTGAGGCGGGGGGGGGGGGGCTAGCTCCGCAGCTGCATCTGGTAGTGTATTAAGGCAAGAAGTTGTTACAACTAGAAAGCGCCTTGTCATCCATAGAAGAAAGAGTGTCTGGTTATTGTCTGAGCCCTGGCAAGCCTCAAGTAGATCATTCCCCTTTGGGTTAGGTGTCCCAGACTTATGGAAGGTTGTAGAATTAGATCTAAAGTAGTTAAGATTCAAGATGAGGATCTTGAGGGATTATCCCTCAAGACTCATCTTCTAAAAGGGGGCGTGTGAAGGACCAAGGGGGGTGGGTGGGGAGTGTTGTTGAGTTGTGAATTATACCACCTTCCTTGTCCATCAGTAAATTTGTTTTTGAAATGCATCTGTTTTCCTGTTGAATAGTAAACTATGCCTTCCTGCTAGGTAGTAAACCATAGTGGTGATAGTAGATCAAGAATAGTTTGATATGTTTATGGGAGGTATCTGGCCAGCCTGTTGTGCATGGTCCCGCCGGCGCCAAGACCCAGTTGACATGTAGGAAAAGGTGGGAGTCAAACTTCCCGAGGTCAGGCAAAGGTTTCACACCTGCGGGCTATCTCCTGCCCAGGCTAATTGGCCTTTGTGTGAGAAGAAAGAGCAAGCACCCTCATCAAGGGAGCAAAAGATAAAAAGGCTGATTGGATTAAGTTGGGGCAGGTCTTCAGCCTGGACGTCTGCCGCTGCCCAGCTTGAGAGCGGGTTAGAGATTTGTTTGTTGTGTAGAGTCTGGTTTTCTAAAGGCGAGTTTTGGTTGCTTTGACCGGAGGGAAGGAGGGAAGTGGAGAGACTGCCTGTTCTTTTCTGGAAGGATTTGTGGGTGGTTCTGCCTGATATCTATTTACTTTATTTTTTTCCCTTCCTCTGTTTCCTTGTATTATTCTTTTTATTGGCATTTTTTGTAGCTGCTACTGACCAAGCTCCTATTTAGTACTTGTGTTTCCGCAATAAACTTTTATCTTGGTTATTTTGGGTGTTTGTGTGCTTTTATTCCAAAGCGGTACTGGTTCTGTGGTACGGAAGTTGGGGGAAACACCCCAGAGGGACCCTTGGGAAGGACTGATTGACTCAGACTTCCTTTACAGGCGGAGCGGGGGCGGGGCGAAGCGGCCCACTCCAAAAATCACGGATCTGCAAATGAAGCGGAGCGGGGGGTCCGTGCACACCCCTAGCGTGTGTATCCCTGGATAAGCTATCATGGTGGTGAGTTTGAGGTTTTTAACGTGCAAATTGACGGAGCTATCGAAAGGGGTGTGAATGGGGTGCCCGATTTTCATAAATTCCCCAAAAATCAGGGAATGATGGGACTGCCTTGAGTCTGGGCGTGCGTATGTGTCCCTCGATAAGCTATCATGGTGGCGAGTTTGAGGTTTTTAACGTGCAAATTGACGGAGCTATCGAAAGGGGTGTGAATGGGGTGTTGGATTTTCATAAATTCCCCAGAATTCAGGGGTGATGGGATTGCCTTGAGTCTTGGCGTGCGTATGTGTCCCTCGATAAGCTATCATGGTGGCGAGTTTGAGGTTTTTAACGTGCAAATTGACGGAGCTATCGAAAGGGGTGTGAATGGGGTGTTGGATTTTCATAAATTCCCCAGAATTCAGGGGTGATGGGATTGCCTTGAGTCTTGGCGTGCGTGTGTATACCTCCATGAGGTGTCATGGTGCCAAACGTGAGGTTTCTAACTTTCACAGAAAAAAGTTGTATACTTTTTAAGCTTAATGCAAGCCTATGGGGGGGGGGGGGAAACGGAGCTCCGATCCGGATCAGGAGCTCTGCAGCAGAGCGGAGCGGGCATGGGCAGAGTGGGGGCGGAGCGAAGCGGCCTGATCCGCAAATCGCGGATCTGGAAGAGAAGCGGAGCGGGGGGTCCGTGCACACCCCTATTGTTTTGTGTATGTAGAATAGCAACAGGGCTGGTGCCATACTATTTTGCGCCCTAGGCAGGTGAGCTGCTTTCACCCAACCACCACCACCACCACCCCAGTGTACCTGGGCGCGGGGTGCCATCTCACCCGCCCAGCTGAAGCGAAGCCAGGACACTGGGGTGGGGTGGGTGGGCATTGCTTCACTTCGGCTGGGTGGGCACCCAGCTGAAGCGAAGCCAGGACGCTGGGGTGGGTGGGCCGGCGGGCAGGCAGCTTCGGAATGGTGAACCCGGCCGGAAGCCGCTCTGGGAGAGCGACTTCCAGGCGCACCATTCCGAAGCTGCCTGCCTGCCTGCCCCAGTGTCCTGTCTTCGCTTCAGCTGGGCACCCACCCAGCTGAAGCGAACCCAGGACGCTGGAGTGGGGGGCGTGCGTGCGTGGCTTTGCTTCAGCTGGGTGGGCACCCAGCCAAAGTGAAGCCAGGATGCTGGGGTGGGCAGGCGGCTTCGGAAAGCTGTGCCTGGAAGCCGCCCTCTTAGAGCTGCTGTGGGAGAGCGGCTTCTGGGTGAGGCATTCGGCGCCCCCCTTACCTTGGCGCTCTAGGCAGCCACCTGAGTTGCCTCTATGGTAGCGCCAGCCCTGAATGGCAGGGCGGAGATTGAGATGATTTGCCTTTGTACAAGAAAAATGGCGTAAGTGGCTAATTGTATTGAATGGAACCAATTTGTAAAACAATGTTGGGATCCATGATCTGCCTTCTGTTGACCTAAGGGCTCTATTCATGGCAGATGCTTCTGCCGGATTTTCAGGACCCTTTCTGCCCCACCCCCACTCCACCATTCACTCTCTTCAGCAAGTTCCCCTGTCCCTTTGTATAGCATTTTCAGGAAGTGGAAGTCCTTCCATGGCAGGAGGGGGCAGGAAAATCCATTTCTACCAGCCCAGTTCCTGACGTAAAACACCGACATTAGCAAGATAAGCAAGCTGGAAAAACCAATAAACAGTCCATGGTTGAAAGTCAAAGGTAGCTTTCAGAAGCTGGATCAAACAATACTGGGTTCAGAAATGCACCAAGGTCAGGATAGGTTCAGGCAAGTTCAAGGAGCTGGTATGCAAATAACGAAGAACAACCATTGCTTCCAGCCTGTTCCATGCTACTGGCTCTCTTCTTTTGGGGGATGTTGGTGACTAATAATTAGGGGTGTGCACGGACCCCCCGCTCCGCTTCACTTGCAGATCCGCCATTTTTTCGGATCGGGCCGCTCCGCCCCGCCCCTGCTCCGCCCCCTTCCGCTCCGCTCCGCCCGGAGCTCCGGATCCGGATCCGGAGCTCCGTTTCCCCCCCCCCATAGGCTTGCATTGAAAGCTAAAAAATTATACAACTTTTTTTCTGTTCAAGTTAGAAACCTCATGTTTGGCACCATGACACCTCATGGGGATATACACACGCATGCCAAGTTTCAAAGCAATCCCATCATCCCCTGATTTTTGGCGAATTTTTGAAAATCGGGCACCCCACACACAACATCCCTGCGAGGTGGGCAGGGGAGGAGGGAGGGAAGGCAGGCAGGCATGCAGCTGGCATTTCTGGGGGCATAAGGAAGTGAGCCAAGGATAAGCCAGTAATGCATATAAAATGGAATAAATCAATCAATAAACAAAGGAGGGGTGGAATTAAAAGCAGCAGTGTTGCTCAATAAACAGCAAGAAGAATTTTTTTAAAAAGGCTATATCTGTCTTTTACCAGCAATAGGGGGACGTGCCCGGGGGAGGGGGAAGTAGCTGCCAGTTCAAGACAATGACAGCCACCAACAGCTCTGAGAAGAAGTAAAACGCTCACTTCAACTCATAACAGGCATTGCTCCACCGTTTTACTCTCTTTGGAAGGCTCTATGGCCTTCCAGTGCAGGAGAGAGTGGGGGCACGTCCACGATGAGATGCCCTAGGGGAGCTCATCCCCTTGCACCACATCGATTCAGTTGTTCACCAAGGTTAGGGTGGGGAGCAGTGCTGTGTTTCTATCTCTTATTCTTGGCTTAGTATATGATTTCAGGTTGTGTTTGTGCATTTGGTGGGGCTACTGTGTTAAAAAACACGGGGGAAAGCCCGTTCAGATGAAGAAAGAGAAGTTTCCCAGAATCCCAAGTTACCTGTTTTGCCTATGCCCTCCTCCAACTTTGGGATCATCATGACCGGGAGCTGACTCTGCCCCTCAGCCCTTTGAAAAAGGTATTTTTCCCGCCGATTTTTTAAAAACGTCTAGCCCGCGACCCGTACGATGCAGAAAGTTGAGAGTGGTCTCAAAATGACCCCCATCCACGACTCTCTGTGCACAAGAATTTTCAGAATGATAGCTTAAACCCCCCCCCCAGTTATCCCCGATTCTTTCCCTCAATGCAATCCTATGGGCGAAAAGCCGAAAACGCAGTTTGAGCCGTGCGGTTGACCCGATTTTCACAAAAACATTGCACGTGAACCACAGCACGCAGAAAGTTGAGAGTAGTCTCAAAATGACCCCCATCCACGACTCTCTGTGCACAAGAATTTTCAGAATGATAGCTTAAACCCCCCCCCAGTTATCCCCGATTCTTTCCCTCAATGCAATCCTATGGGCGAAAAGCCGAAAACGCAGTTTGAGCCGTGCGGTTGACCCGATTTTCACAAAAACATTGCACGTGAACCACAGCACGCAGAAAGTTGAGAGTAGTCTCAAAATGACCCCCATCCACGACTCTCTGTGCACAAGAATTTTCAGAACGATAGCTTAACCCCCCCCCCAGTTATCCCCGATTCTTTCCCTCAATGCAATCCTATGGGCGAAAAGCCGAAACGCAGTTTGAGCCGCGCGGTTGACCCGATTTTCAAAAAAATATAGCACGCGACACGGACAACGCAGAGAGGTGAGAGTGGTCTCAAAATGACCCCCATCCACGACTCTCTGTGCACAAGAATTTCCAGAACGATAGCTTCAAAAACAACGTAGTTATGCGCGATTATTTGCCGCAATGCAATCCTATGGCGAAATGTTTTCAAGATGGCGACCGGAGCGCTCCGCCTGAACTCGGAGCTCCGAAAAATGGTCGCTTCTCTTCGCCTTGCTTCTAGGGGGTCCACGGTCCGCTCCTACTCCGCCTCTGGGTAAGGCGGAGCAGGCCAATCCGCTACTGCTTCTACGCTCCTAATCGGAGCGGAGCACATCCCTACTAATAATTGAGGTCAGCTGCAGAAGCCTGGACTAGTTCTGCCTGTTTCTGTGGCAGGCCACTGCGCAAACATTCTCAGGCTCAGCTGTTCCTCCTTTCTGCTTAATCCTTCAAACTGAAGCACAACAGTTCCATGCATCTAAATCTGGATCCAACCAATTAGTAATTACATAGAGCATACAGAACACGCAATCACTTTTTTTTTCATTGTAGTCAGGGGATAATGCCAGCTCAGTCTTTAAACTGGCACTTAGATAGGGTGACCATACGGAAAGGAGGACAGGGCTCCTGTATCTTTAACAATTGCATAGAAATTGCAATTTCTATGGGGCGACAGAGCTGGGAGGGACTATGGAAACAAAGAGTGTTGAGAAGTTTATCAGTAAGAATAAAGGAGAATTATTTTAAAATTTTATGGAGGTGGTACCTAACCCCGGTTAGATTGAATAAGATAAGTGATCAACATTCAGCAAATTGTTGGAGAGGTTGTGGGGAAAAAGGAACGTATTTACATATGTGGTGGCAATGCAAATATGTACAAAGATTATGGAAGATGGTGTTCTCAGAAATTGAAGAAATAGTGGGAATGAAAATAGAACAAACACCAAAAATAGCATTGCTGTCACTATTTGAAGATATAAAGTGTGGAAAAGGAACTATAGAGCTGATATCGAGTTAGTTGGTTGCAGCACGACTGATGGTAGCTAGGAACTGGAAGATTCAAGGGGAATATTCTATTGAGGAATGGTATAAAGAAGTATGGGACATAGCCATTAATGATAAACTGACATGTAATATTAAGTGGAGAAAAGGCGTAACTAAAATAAATGAGTTCGAAGGAATCTGGAAACAGTTCCTAGTGTTTGTGTTTACTAAGGGAAGTGGGAAACCACCAGCAGAAGAAACGATCAGATTTTGGACTCAAGAATGATCCCGAGGTGGGGGGTGCACTTTTATGTTAAGAACGAAGATGTTGTAGTATGATAAGGTATATGTAATAGTTTTTGATATTTGTACTCAACAATTATTCAATATGTATGTAGCAGATGTTTGAAGTTTTTTTTTTTTCCTATTGTGTTTGTTTCAGTTATATTTTGGAATGTTTTTTTTATGTTTATATAGTGTTGAAAATGAATTAAAAAAAAACACACAATTGCATAGAAAAGGGAATTTCAGCACCTGTCATTTGTACATATGGAAAACCTGGTGAAATTCCCTCTTCATCACAACAGTAAAAGCTGCAGGAGCTATACTAGAGTGACCAGTTTTAAAGGAGGGCAAGACACCTGCAGCTTGAACTGTTGTGATGAAGAGGAAATTTCACCAGGTTTTCCATATATACAAATGACACCTGCTAAAATTCCATTTTCTATGCAACTGTTAAAGATACAGGAGCTCTGTCCTCCTTTTCATATGGCCACCCTAACTTCGAATATGCCCAGGAATAGTATCCCTCAAAGACTGAAGTCTCCAGGGAGAGTGACTCTCGGAAGACATCAGAACCAGTTCCTGGTCCTTGGACTCCATTTCCTGTCCTTGCAATCCTCAGGAGGTGCTATTACCTTCTGACTCTGAGGAGGTGAGTTTGGACCCCTCTAGTGAACAGGAAGGCCCTGGGGAACAGCCTACAACTGGTCCGGCCATCTCCAACATTCATTCCCTAGGAGAAGTCAATGCCTGCAAGAAAAAGCTGCCAGCCCTTTAAAGGCTAGATGCAGCATTTGAAGGGGTTGAGTTTCCAGCACCTGAAGGGGTGGGGTTTCCCTGTCTGACTATAAAAGCATGCCATTTGCCCTGAGACTCTATTGGAGTGGCTTGTTTGTTCTCTAGTTCCAGGATTGTGACCAAGGTCCTGAAATGTAATCTGAATTCCCAGCCATCTTCCCCACACTGAGCCCCTTTGCCTGAGTTATTGCCCAGGACAGGTGATTGATTCCCTGATAGAGTGTGACACTTTCCCCAATATAAACATGGCAACAGAATATATAGCTGATCTTGTCCAATCTCATAACCAGTCAGGAATAGTACCTCAAGAACCTAAATCTAATATAAGAGATGGAATAGTACTGTCTTGATATCACACAACCACATTTCACAGGGTAAGTCTGCATAGTATTTTATTTATTTTTATCCTAAATATAAATATATCCATGCAGCAGTTTTGCATTACACAAATGACTTGGTGGAGGAGGGATGGAGCTTGCTATTATTTCTCTACCTGTTTGCTTGGTTTCCACGCTGGCTGCAGAGGAAGGAAGTTGGTTCTGTTTCTGCTCTCCCAAGCTTTTTGGTGAAAAGCATTTTTTTAAAAAGCAAAAAGCAAGCTTGCTAAGAGGCTAATCGTATCCTGTATTGTACGAGCCACAAATGGGTCTTTCTCGCCTTTGTAGCCACCATGGAAATATAGGCTACTACTAGGCTCTTAGCAGGCTAGAACCTTTTGTGGGCATACGTTGATAAGGCTGCTTTGTTCTCAGATCAATCAATCACAATTGGTTTATATATTGATCAATTGCTATTAATTTATTAAATTTATATACTGCCCAATAGCTGAAGTTCTCTGGATGGTACACACACACACACACACACACACATTAAAACCATAAAATATAACATAAAATACAATATAAAATATAAAAGCTTTAAGCTATGGGATAAAAGTACAACCAGAATAAAGCCTAACAGCAATGCAGAGATTGAAAATACAATAGATTTGAAATAACAGAGCTAAAATACTAAAATGCCTTTAGTAAATACAAAGGTCTTCACCCACTGGTGCTATAGGGTGCTATAGGCGCCAGGAGAGCCTCCCTAGGAAGTTCATTTCACAACAATGGTGCCACAGCAGAAAAGCCCCTCCTTCTGGTAGTCCCCCACCTCACTTCATTTGGAAGGGGCTCCCAGAGAAAGACCCCTGAAAATGTCCTTAGGGGCCAGGCAGGTACATATGGGAGGTGGCAATCCTTCAGATAACCTGGCTCCAAGTCATTTAGGGCTTTGAATGTTAATATCAGTATTTTGAATTGGACCTGGAAATGAACTGGAACAGCTGAAAAAGTACTAGTATAATATGGTCACATTGGTCAGTCCCTGTTTACAGTCTCGCTGTCCTGAGCTGAAGTTTCCGGACCATTTCTGAAGGCAGTCCCATGTATAACGAATTGCAGTAATCCACATGAGAGATTGTTAGACCATGGATAACTGTAGTTAGGCTATATCTGTCCAGAAAAGGATGTAGTTGATGTATCAGTGTAAACTCCTAGAAGGTGCTCCTTGTCACTGAGTTCACCTATGCCTCAACCGACATTCTAGGCCCAAGCTCTGAATGGGTGTAGGAAGAAACACACAAAAACTGGCAAAGCGTTTATCAGTGCTATTCACTGGAAATGCAATGTTGACCATTCAAGTATCTTTCCAATACCATGACTATATTATGTAGCAAAGTACACAGTTGTTGTACACAGTATCAGTACACAGTTATTCCAGGTTAGATGTTGAATTAAATACTTGGAAATGTGTTTTTCCTCTTTTCCCAAGGTATCTGAGCAAACAATAATTTAATAATCAGGAGAAATTTATAAACACCATCACTGCGTATTCGTATTTTTAAAGTATAAGCATAAGTCTCACTAGTTGAATCAGGCTAAACGCGCGTAATAGTTTGCACTGGAACCATCATAATGACATTTCTTATCTGAACAAAGTATAAAGTAATACCCTGGCTTGATTGTACAGCTGTTGTAGCTGAATGATTTGGAAGAATGGGGCTAACCAAGTCTCATTTCCTCTTTCAAATCTAACTGCTAGTAAAAGCAAAGTTGTACATAGAGAACTTACCAAATTCCATCAAATTTGAACATGGACTTGTATTTTTCATCTGGCAAAAGCTTAAATGGAATCAGGGCTTCTGGAGATTCCTGCTCAGTTTGAATGTAGTCTGACCTCAATTTCACCATGTAGATGTAAGAGTAGAATATGATAGTCAAACACAAGACTGGCAGAATGTAATACTTGTATCTATAGGAAAGCAGAGCCAAGGATCAGTTCCTAACGAATTCAGCCTTGATTATTTAACCAAAGGTTCATGTAATGTAATATTGCTAATTGCGCACAGCACCTACAGGGAAAAAGGCTCCCAAGAACTAATATAATACAGTTAACAATTCAATAGTATTCAATTCAATGAGGCAATCACCACTGCAGTTGAAAGGTAAACTTTCTCAGCTCAACAGCTGCACCTGAGAATAAGAAAATTCAGCTGGTAATATACTTATCCAGAGGATTTTCCAAGGGAGAAAGCTGTACGGAAGGGTTACTTTGTAAGTTCTTAAGCGCCAAATATGTAAAATTTACCTAAATTACATAAATGATGTACATTTACATAATAAATCATACCAAATCAAGTCTATGCTTTATACAAGAGAGGCTAAATTAATTTTTTGCACCAGTTTGTAATTGACCAAACATGTTCAGAATCCATTCTTTTTGAACTTCAGAGCATTATCAAACATCACATTCGCAATTCAAGACTGAAGCAGTTAATTAATTAATTAATTAATTACATTTATATACCGTCCCATAGCCGAAGCTGTCTGGGTGGTTTTCAACAGTTAAAAACAGTGAGCATTAAAAAGTTAACAAAATTTAAAACCATCAAAAACATAAAAACAACAGTATAAAAACAATGGTATCCATTTTAAAAGCAACAACACTTGTTAAATGCTGTTAAATGCTGTTAAATGCCTGGGAGAAGAGAAAAGTCTTGACCTGGCACCGAAAAGATAACAACTACTACCTTTTGTGTTGTTAAAATCAATGAAATGTCTGTTGTGTTATACTCTTTATAACACACCTTCATCTTGCTCTTTTTTAAATCCCTTATTTGTCTTTGTAGTAGGGTCCTGGATATCTACTTAGGTCAGCCTACCCCAACCACTACCACTCCCATCATCCCCCAGTCAGCCTAGCCAATAGGAGTTGTAGTCTGATACATCCAGACGGCAGAAGGTTAGAGAAGGCTGACTTAGGTTAACACTTCATGCATCTCACAAAGCAAGGTCAGATACACAGTAGTCTTTAAAGTTTAAAAGGTGCCACAAGACTCTTGCTTTTTCTCTTACCCCTCTTGATTTTCTAATGTATTATCTCTCACAGCTGTATCCTGCCTTTCCTCCAAGAAGACCAAGGTGGTGTTCATGATTCTCTCTCCATTTCCACTTTACGTTCGCAACAACCCTATGAGGTAGGTTAGGTTGGGCTAAGAGACAACAACCTGGCCATGAATGTCACTGAGTGACATTGGGTGAGTGGGGATTTGAACCTGTGCTAAGCTTGAGTCGGTCTCTCCTGTCCTAAGCTGACACTCTAAATCAGTACAGCACACTAGCTCTGAGTTTATCCTTGTGCATAACCATTTGTTAAATTAGCAGGAAGAGGTGAGAGTTGATGTTCCACCTTTGGCACTAAAATGTCTCGGGTCACCTTATCACAGCAAGACAAAGGGTCATTTGAAATTGTTCATGGTTATTTACAGGTAAGATGTACTGGTAAATATTGGCACCAATTTCCAACTTTCAGTTGTTTAAGAGTAGTCACAACAAAATGACTCCCCTCCCAACCTAACTTATAGTGCTAAAATGGAGAAAGCTTGGTGTGACACATTGAAGGGCTGTGGATAGCCTTCTGTTCTGTTACTCCGAAATTTCCTGGGCTCAGAATTCTTTACTTCTAAGCAGATAAGTCTATTGCACAAGCTCTGTTGGGGTGTCTCAGGATTCAAGTAAAACAGCCACAACCGAATCCACAACTGTAGCCAAAAGTTGATCCCACAAACCAGAGGTCTGCCCAAGCCTGCTCAATATCCACCTGGAAACTGTAGCATGCACCTAGCAAATATGTGTTTGTGGATGAACATAGCAGAACAAGCTTCAAGCCCTTTTGCCATTGACAACAGCAAATACTTTGCCATGTTTGTTGAACAAACAAACTCCCCGTGGCAAGGGAGCCTAAAAAGAAAAGGAGTGCAGGATGGGTGGGAGTATCTAAAAAATGAAATTTTAAAGGCACAGTTACAAACAATTCCAACAAGGAGAAAAGATAGAAGACAACAGAGGAAACCAATGTGGCTCCACAAAAAGCTTATTGATGAACTGAAAACAAAAAGGGATACATATAGGAAGTGGAAGGAAGGCCAGGCTACAAAAGAAGAGTACAGACAAGTGGCGCAGAAGTGCCGAAATGGCGTCAGGAAGGCTAAAGCTGTGAATGAGCTGAGATTAGCGAGGGATGCTAAAAGCAATAAAAAGGCTTTCTTCAGATACGTGAGTAGTAAAAGACAGAGGAAAGAAATGGTGGTTCAACTGCTTAATGAGGATGGCAAATTGATAACAGACGACAAACAAAAGGCTGAAGTGCTCAATTCCTACTTTGCCTCGGTCTTCTCCCAAAAGCGGATCTATGACCCCCCTGGAAAAAGTGAAGCAGAAGTTGAGGGGGCAGGATTGCAGTTTGAGATTGATAAACAAATGGTCAAAGAACACCTAATTTCCTTGAATGAGTTCAAATCCCCAGGGCCCGATGAACTGCATCCAAGAGTAATGAAGGAGCTAGCGGAAGAACTCTCAGAACCTTTGTCTATTATCTTTGCAAAATCATGGAAGACGGGTGAGGTGCCGGACGACTGGAGGAGGGCTAACGTTGTCCCTATCTTCAAAAAGGGCAAAAAGGAGGAACCTGGGAACTACAGACCAGTCAGCCTGACATCCATCCCTGGGAAAATTCTGGAGCAGATTATAAAGAAGTCAATCTGTAAACACCTTGAAATCAATGCAGTGATTACTAGAAGCCAACATGGATTTGTCAGGAACAAATCCTGTCAGACTAATTTGATCTCATTTTTTGATAGGATAACCTCCCTTGTGGACTGTGGGAATGCTGTGGATGTCATATATCTTGACTTCAGCAAAGCTTTTGACAAAGTACCACATGACATTCTGATTAACAAACTAGCTAAAAGTGGGCTAGATGGAACAACTATTAGGTGGATCCACAGTTGGCTACAGAATCGGACTCAAAGAGTACTTATCAATGGAACCTTCTCAAACTGGGGAGAGGCAACGAGTGGGGTGCCGCAGGGCTCAGTCCTGGGCCCAGTGCTCTTCAACATTTTTATTAATGATTTGGACAAGGAGGTGCAGGGAACGCTGATCAAATTTGCAGATGACACCAAATTGGGTGGGATAGCTAATACCCTGGAAGACAGAAACAAACTTCAAAGTGATCTTGATAGGCTGGAGTGCTGGGCTGAAATCAACAGAATGAAATTTAATAGGGATAAATGCCAAGTTCTACATTTAGGGAATAGAAACCAAATGCACAGTTACAAGATGGGGGACACTTGGCTCAGCAATACTACAAATGAGAAAGATCTTGGAATTGTTGTAGATCACAAGCTGAATATGAGCCAACAGTGCGATATGGCTGCAAGAAAGGCAAATGCTATTTTGGGCTGCATTAATAGAAGTATAGCTTCCAAATCACGTGAGGTACTGGTTCCTCTCTATTCGGCCCTGGTTAGGCCTCATCTAGAGTATTGCGTCCAGTTCTGGGCTCCACAATTCAAGAAGGACGCAGACAAGCTGGAGCGTGTTCAGAAGAGGGCAACGAGGATGATCAGAGGTCTAGAAACAAAGCCCTATGAAGAGAGACTGAAAGAACTGGGCATGTTTAGCCTGGAGAAGAGAAGATTGAGGGGAGACATGATAGCTAGGGATGTGCTCCGCTCCGATTAGGAGCGTAGAAGCAGTAGCGGATTGGCCTGCTCCGCCTTACCCAGAGGCGGAGTAGGAGCGGACCGCGGACCCCCTAGAAGCAAGGCGAAGAGAAGCGGCCATTTTTCGGAGCTCCGAGTTCAGGCGGAGCGCTCCGGTCGCCATCTTGAAAACATTTCGCCATAGGATTGCATTGCGGCAAATAATCGCGCATAACTACGTTGTTTTTGAAGCTATCATTCTGAAAATTCTTGTGCACAGAGAGTCGTGGATGGGGGTCATTTTGAGACCACTCTCACCTCTCTGCATCGTACGGGTCACGGGCTATATTTTTGTGAAAATCGGGTCAACCGCGCGGCTCAAACTGCGTTTTCGGCTTTTCGCCCATAGGATTGCATTGAGGGAAAGAATCGGGGATAACTGGGGGGGGGTTTAAGCTATCATTCTGAAAATTCTTGTGCACAGAGAGTCGTGGATGGGGGTCATTTTGAGACCACTCTCAACTTTCTGCATCGTACGGGTCGCGGGCTATATTTTTGTGAAAATCGGGTCAACCGCGCGGCTCAAACTGCGTTTTCGGCTTTTCGCCCATAGGATTGCATTGAGGGAAAGAATCGGGGATAACTGGGGGGGGGGGTTTAAGCTATCATTCTGAAAATTCTTGTGCACAGAGAGTCGTGGATGGGGGTCATTTTGAGACCACTCTCAACTTTCTGCATCGTACGGGTCGCGGGCTATATTTTTGTGAAAATCGGGTCAACCGCGCGGCTCAAACTGCGTTTTCGGCTTTTCGCCCATAGGATTGCATTGAGGGAAAGAATCGGGGATAACTGGGGGGGGGTTTAAGCTATCATTCTGAAAATTCTTGTGCACAGAGAGTCGTGGATGGGGGTCATTTTGAGACCACTCTCAACTTTCTGCATCGTACGGGTCGCAGGCTAGAAGTTTTTAAAAAATCGGCGGGAAAAATACCTTTTTCAAAGGGCTGAGGGGCAGAGTCAGCTCCCGGTCATGATGATCCCAAAGTTGGAGGAGGGCATAGGCAAAACAGGTAACTTGGGATTCTGGGAAACTTCTCTTTCTTCATCTGAACGGGCTTTTCCCCGTGTTTTTTAACACACCTCGCAGGGATGTTGTGTGTGGGGTGCCCGATTTTCAAAAATTCGCCAAAAATCAGGGGATGATGGGATTGCTTTGAAACTTGGCGTGCGTGTGTATATCCCCATGAGGTGTCATGGTGCCAAACATGAGGTTTCTAACTTGAACAGAAAAAAAGTTGTATAATTTTTTAGCTTTCAATGCAAGCCTATGGGGGGGGGGAAACGGAGCTCCGGATCCGGATCCGGAGCTCCGGGCGGAGCGGAGCGGAAGTGGGCGGAGCGGGGGCGGGGCGGAGCGGCCCAATCCGAAAAATGGCGGATCTGCAAGTGAAGCGGAGCGGGGGGTCCGTGCACACCCCTAATGATAGCACTCTTCAAATACTTAAAAGGTTGTCACACAGAGGAGGGCCAGGATCTCTTCTCGATTCTCCCAGAGTGCAGGACACGGAATAACGGGCTCAAGTTAAAGGAAGCCAGATTCCGGCTGGACATCAGGAAAAACTTCCTGACTGTTAGAGCAGTGCGACAGTGGAATCAGCTACCTAGGGAGGTTGTGGCCTCTCCCACACTAGAGGCCTTCAAGAGGCAGCTGGACAACCATCTGTCAGGGATGCTTTAGGGTGGATTCCTGCATTGAGCAGGGGGTTGGACTCGATGGCCTTGTAGGCCCCTTCCAACTCTGCTATTCTATGATTCTATGATTCTATGAACATGTAACGTGGCACCACAAGACAGGATTCAAAGCAGCCCCTAAATATCCTGGAGGGATGCTCTTCCAGAAAGGATAAGGCAGACGGGTTGTTGTTATTGTTGTTGTTTAAAAAACATCAATCAGTCACAACCTCTCCTTACTGGAAAATCAGGGCCATTTACAATTAACACGTAAAAGGAATATCTGAAATTCTTTGCAGTTCCAAAACACTAAGGTTTTAGATTAAAAAGCTGACCACCAAAAAGCAAACACACACACACACACCAGGCACACGAACCAGTCTCCAGGCAAAAACATGCAATTTTTCTCCCAGGAGCTACGAGTTGGTTGGCAACCTTCAGTTCCCTAGGGAATTTCAGCTCCTAAGAAATTGACCTCCATTCCACCCCACCCCTGTTATTACCAAACACACCCTCCCCCTAGTTATAGGAAAAACACAGTGTTTTGCAAGAGAAGAAGCCATCAGCTAAGACCCCATTCAAGCAATTCACAAACTGGCTGCCCCAAAAAGTTGGAGCTTTTATTTTTCCTATTATAGGCTGAGGATGTAATACAGCCTCTTTCCCTTGTGATTACGCTTCGCCACCTTTAGGCACACCTGCGTGGCTGACAAAATGCTTTCATTTGTTGCATAACATATAAAATAATAATATTCTTTGAAAATAAATAAATCAGAAAATAGATCTCCGAGAGAAACTGGAGATCCCTCCCTGTTCTTTGTTCCTCGTCGTTCCTGCCCCAACAGCTTCTTGGCTCCCAGCTATGAGCGCAAAGAATGTCGAGATCCACTCACCTCCATAACTTCTTGAGCAGCTGCACAATTTCCCTCTCCATTCTGAGAAAGCTCCCAACTGGGAAAAAAGCAGCTGTGTCATGAGCAGGTGCCTATCAACCCCACCCATGCAGGTGTACCTCCAGACCATCCTTGCAGTTGGTAGTGAAACATTACTAGCTCCACCTCCACTCTCAGGGATGCAGCCAGGAACTCTCCAGACAGTGGTTATCTCATATCCCCACCCACCCACTGGTACTGCAAATAACTTCCTTCAAGTGGTTGGCAATGTAATCCAGTCTTGCACAGTGTGTACGTGTGTGTGTGCATATGTTTCAAGCCAAAACTTCAAATGTGTTTTTGACAGTGCACAAATCTCCTCTTCATTTGCAGTGACTGGGAAAGAAATGCCACTCTAGATAGTCATTAGATTTGGAGGGTGGGGAGAATGATAACAATGTGTTCAGCAGTTGCAGAAGGTCCTGGTCAAATCTGTAACCATCTCCTTTTGATAGTCTTCTGAGCCTGAAGGTTAGGAGATCCTCCTAATCAGCTGCCCAGCCCCAGGGGCAAAAAGGAGCTCTATGCACACTGATGCAATAGGGCACATGCTTATCTCCTGGCTAGATGTGGCCAACTGTCCCCTGCTCACCTAGTAGAACAGATTTTCCCATAGAATCCTGTGTCTGCACATTTATTACTTCCTAAGCCATTCTTCTCCAATGGAACTCATGGCTGCATATAGGGCTCCCCAGATTTTATCCTGCACAACAGCCCTGTGAGGTAGGTTGGTCCAAGGGACAGGGACTGGCTCATGATTCCCAGTGAGTTTCAGTGGGATTCAAATCCAGTTCTCCCCAAGTCGGTCCAAACCAACACACTAATTGCTGCACCACATAGGCTCTTGCAGATGGACTGGGCTCATCAGATCTCGACACTTATATTCTCACACACACACACACACACACACACACACACACACACACACATATATATATATATATATATATATATATATATATATATATATCCATATTTGGTGAACTCTTGATTGTTCAGAAACAAAATGCTGTTCATTAGGGATATTGGAGAAATTCGCAAAGGAATTAAATGAGTTCAGATTTCTATGAATCTGTCCCATCTGTGTTCCATCTGGGAAAAGTCACAGGTATTCCAGAGACTCGAGGACTGTTTTTTTTACATTCCAAATTTAGTTGTCGAAAAATACATAAAATAATAATAATTTTTTTAAAATAAAAACAGCTGAAAATGCATATTGGGGGGATTTGTGCATTTGGGAGGATTTGCGCACTTTCACAAGTGTGAAGTTGTGCAAATGCAAATTTTTGCAAATTTGGGAAATTGGAAAAAAATCCAGTTCTGTCAATAAGCAGACAACAAAATGACAACTGACAATCCATGAAATGCAGATGGAACAGATTTAATATAATCCATACAGCCTTATCATTCATACATGAATATACTCTCCCAGCTATACTGTTGAACAATGCATTCTTCTGAACATGACTGCACCAGATTATGCCCCAAACTTTTCTTAATAACCACTGTACTCCGATCCATCCATACCAGATACCCACACAGAAAGGCAGCACCACAGAAAGTTCCAAATGAGCAACTACCACTAGAGGCTTTTCTACACAAGGCATTTATCATGTGCTCGTCATGCCATCCCCATGGTTGTTTACAGATTCTTTAGATAATGTGGTGACCCTAGACACTGCGCTTTGCGAGGCTTCCTCCAAAGAGAAGGCGACCGGCAAAATTCAGCCAAGGGATTTGCACCACAGACTTCCACATGGATGGTGTGTGATGGGCACCTTGTCAGGACGCCCGTGTCTTCCCTTTCTCCATACCATTGGAGGCTGGGGGCACTGGGTTTCAGTCAGAACTCTAAAGGAGCTATCCAAGGTCCTGAACCTATTTTGGAGTTAGGGGTCAGTACCTTGGATAGCTTTTTTAGAGTTCTGACTGAATCCAGAACGAATTCATAGCCCCACTGACATCGGAGCCACCAGCTTTCACTGTTCCATGCTCTAAAACAGTGGTTCCCAATTGGGGGTCCGCGGACCCCAGGGGGTCCACATAACCCACCCAGGAGGTCCGTGGCACCATTCACATATTCACCATTCATTTCTGGAGTCCACTGATGACAATTCCTACCAGAAGTAAAATATAACATCACTGAGCACCTGCGTGATTTAGCGACTAGCTTCAGAGATTACTTCCCTGCACCTAATCCTGAAAACTCATGGATAAGGAATCCTTTTGAATGTGGTGATGTGCAACTAACAACTCTATCTGCGGAAGAGCAAGATGCACTTGTTGACGGGACTTGTGATGGTTCATTGAAATTATTTTTCAAAGAATATAGACTGGACCAATTCTGGGTGATGTTTTTTCCTGATTATAAGAAGTTAGGTGAAAAATCTTCGAAACATCTAGTTCCCTTTTGTTCCACATATCTTTGTGAATAAACATTTTTGACATTTTGTTATATGAAGAAGAAGCATAGAAATCGGCTCAATGTTGATCCAGATTTGAGATTAAAAATAGGAAATTTTGAACCGGATGTGGAAGGGATTGTTTGGGACAAAATGAGGCATGATTTCTCCCATCACATTTAGGTTTAGTAGCTGCTAGACATGTCATAATTTTTTCAATTGTAAACTAGACATTAGTAAAATTAAATTCGTCTTTATATTCCTAACTA
The DNA here is from genome assembly GCF_023053635.1 of Elgaria multicarinata webbii. Taxonomy (NCBI): domain Eukaryota; kingdom Metazoa; phylum Chordata; class Lepidosauria; order Squamata; family Anguidae; genus Elgaria; species Elgaria multicarinata. The sequence continues at coordinate 13,547,678 of NC_086181.1, forward strand.
AATCATTGTCATTTTTGCGTGATAATATCACAAATATCACAAATTTTATGGTCTGTTTTTTAGTATACCTCAAATCCTTTGCTTATTAGGGGCTACACCTTATTTTCTCCAAAAAATTGCTCCGCACAGGTAACTACCATAGAGATAACAATTTTTCAAAAGTAGGGGGTCCATGGCTTGGCATTTGAAAAACAAGGGGTCCACGTTTGTTGTTTATTCGTTCAGTCGTTTCCGACTCTTCGTGACTTCATGGACCAACCCACGCCAGAGCTTTCTGTCGGCCGTTGCCACCCCTAGCTCCCCCAAGGTCAAGTCTGTCACCTCCAGAATATCATCCATCCATCTTGCCCTTGGTCAGCCCCTCTTCCTTTTGCCTTCCACTTTCCCTAGCATCAGCCTCTTCTCCAGGGTATCCTGTCTTCTCATTATGTGGCCAAAGTACTTCAGTTTTGCCTTTAATACCATTCCCTCAAGTGAGCAGTCTTGCTTTATTTCCTGGAGTATGGACTGGTTTGATCTTCTTGCAGTCCAAGGCACTCTCAGAATTTTCCTCCAACACCACAGTTCAAAAGCATCTATCTTCCTTCGCTCAGCTTTCCTTATGGTCCAGCTCTCGCAGCCATAGGTTACTACGGGGAATACTATTGCTTTAACTATGCAGACCTTTGTTGTCAGTGTGGTGTCTCTGCTCTTAACTATTTTGTCAAGATTTGTCATTGCTCTCCTCCCAAGAAGTAAACGTCTTCTGATTTCCTGGCTGCAGTCAGCGTCTGCAGTAATCTTTGCGCCCAGAAATACAAAGTCTGTCACTGCCTCCACGTTTTCTCCCTCTATTTGCCAGTTATCAATCAAGCTGGTTGCCATAATCTTGGTTTTTTTGAGGTTTAACTGCAACCCAGCTTTTGCACTTTCTTCTTTCACCTTCGTCATAAGGCTCCTCAGCTCCTCCTCGCTTTCAGCCATCAAAGTGGTGTCATCTGCATATCTGAGATTGTTAATGTTTCTTCCTGCGATTTTAACTCCAGCCTTGGATTCGTCAAGCCCAGCACGTTGCATGATGTGTTCTGCATACAAGTTGAATAGGTAAGGTGAGAGTATATAACCCTGCCGTACTCCTTTCCCAATCTTAAACCAGTCTGTTGTTCCGTGGTCTGTTCTTACCATTTCTACTTGTTCGTTATACAGATTCCTCAGGAGGCAGACAAGATGACTTGGTATCCCCATACCACCAAGAACTTGCCACAGTTTGTTATGATCCACACAGTCAAAGGCTTTAGAATAGTTAATAAAACAGAAATAGATGTTACTTAGCTAATTGGGAACCACTGCTCTAAAAGACATATTAAGCAAGAAAGTGCATATTTTAGCTAGATAAACGTGAGCTTGGATACAGGAAAATCCCCAAATGAAATCTTACCTGACACAATGGACGCTGGTGCTTCCAATGTTAGTCGGGTTGTGAATCTGCTCTGGGTTTCAGCCAGAATCTAGCTAAAGAGGCTATCCAAAGTGCTGAACCTATTTCAGGGATAGGATTCGGCACCTTGGATAGGTACTTTAGAGTTCTGACAGGTTCTGCCTGAACCCCAGAGCAGATTCACAGCCCTGTTGACATCAGAGCCACCAGCCTCCACTGACCTGACATTAATGCAATGTGGATCAGGGGCAGCCTAAGGCATTTTGCTGCAAATGATGTCCCCACACAATACCCAAAACTGCTCAAGTTATTTTGGTAACTGAGGCAGAAAATCCCACCCATGCTTCTTCGCCAACAGTAAGGCAATGACCATCAATTTGTTGCCTTTCATGACACCCCCAAACCGTGGCCTCACTCTGCATAACAGTAGGTCCAGCCATATTATTAATAATACAGATCACTGTACCCATTTGTACCAGTCACTGAGATAATGCATGTGAAGTGCTCTGCGTAGTCACAAGGAGCACTATATACAGTATTCTTTGCACGCTGAAAAGATTGCCACCAGCACCTCACCCAACTCTGACTCCTCTGCCAAGCCCAAACTGAGAGGTTGTGCCCTTATGTTTAATTATTATTATTATTATTATTATTGTTGTTATTGTTATTATTATTAATGAATATAATATTAATAATGTGCTGCTTATAACACAATGTGAATATATGTGCTGTTCTGCCCACACACAGTTATTGTGTGTAATAGGGCTATAGTCCACAAACACACACATGCAAAAACAGAGAAACAGAGAGAGAGCGAGAGAGAGAGAGCAAAAGCACAACACTGGAAAAAGAGCAGACACAGCAAGCAGGAGAAAGGAGAATGAATGGAACACTGCAGAGAGGGAAAATGTTTGTTTGTTTAGGATGCAAGCAGAGAAGAAAGGACTAAGACTGGAGGAAGAGAGAGGTAGGGGGGAAGGATTGGAAGTTGGAACAACTTTAATGAGAAGCAGAAAGAAATAGAGGCAAGAGTTAACAGCTGGGAGAATAGGTAAAGCTGAAAGACCACCAAGACCACCACTCCACAGACCTAAGCTGCCCAGCTATCCACCCAGCTCAGATCAGTGATCCTTCTCCACAATGAGCCAGGACGAAGGAAGTTGGATCTCCTGAATGTCCTTAAGCCCTCCTCCACCATTGTGATTGGAGGCTGCTGGAGAGAATTGGAAGTCTTCAGGAGGACTGGGGGATGAAGCTGTCAATTAACAGACAATTTCCCCCTGCAAACTCCCCTCCCCTGTCTGCACTTAAGAATAGATCCGAATCGCTGAATCAATCCAAATCGCTTCAGACCTGTTCTGACTTGCTTCAGATCTGTTTCTGAGTCCTCCGAATCACCCCGCCTCACCTCAGATTTGGGAATCGGATCCAAGGCCATGCACAGCCCTATAGGGGTTACCCCTCTTCGGGTGCAATCCTATGCAGGTTTAGGCTGGAAAGAAAAATGTCCTACAACTCCCAGCATTCCCCAGCGAGCATGACCGGTAAATGCTGGGAGTTGTAGGACTTTTTTCTGTCTAAACCTGCATAGGATTGTGCCCTTAAAGTCTTAGACAATTACCTTCCACCACTCCAGCCAAATTCCCCTCAGTCTCTCTTGCCCACAAATTTTGGGAAAACTTCAACTGATGTGTAAAATTGATTATGGTTGCCTGTTGACAGAGTTATCTGTGGATGATGGAAGACCAAGAAAATAACTTCCTTAGATGATGATTTTATGCTCCAGAAATGTAGATAAGCAACTGTGCCTAAAGGACTGGCAAGCAATTCAGAGCCACTTCTCCTGCAGCACTTCTTGCTATCTCAACTGCAGAGTGGAATGTATTTACGTATGTGCTGACGATACAAAGAAAGGCCTCCTATTGTGGGCTCAGGTCATCAGTCTGTCCTGACCAGTAATGTCCATACTGGCAGGGAACAGCTCTCAAAGGTCTCAGCCAGGGGTCTTTCTCAGTCCTATGATGTGAGTTCTTTTAACTCAGAGGTGGAGAACCAGGGCCGGCCCTGCCATTTGGCAGAGTGAAGTGATCACCTCAGGTGGCAGATGCGGGGAGGTGGCAGCCAGGTGTTGGAAGACAGAACTGTGTATGCCATGCAGCCAGCCTGTGCCCGCCCAGCAAACCAGCTTTACAGTGGAGGACACTGGCCCATTGCCAGTACTGAAGCAAAATTCAACAACCAATCCAGTCAGTGTTTGCACATGGAATGGGAGGGATGCCATTTTGTCCTTTGCCTCAGGCAGCAAAATGTCTTGGGCCAGCCCTGAGGGGAACCTCTTCCTTTTTGAGGTTCCTATTATCATGGCCAAATCCTCCCAGGGTTTGCATCCCAGCATTGGCCACGCCCACAGCCAAACGTGGACAGGCAAGGGAAGGCATTTGCATCCTGGCATTTTCCTTCCCCAAAATGTGCAAGGTTCCCTCCATCAGCTTTATCATTGGGGCAAAGAGCAGGAAGGAGTAAATAATACCAATAACCCGGAGCAGGGCTGGTGAGGTGATGTGGCCTGGGCAGAGGGGCGGGGCCTAACTTGAGAAGCCTGGATTTGGCTCACAGGCCGGAGGTTCCCCGCACCTGTTTTAACAAGAGACACAGCCGGGTTGAACCCGGGCTTTCCTACTTGCAAATCATGCACTCTGCCTCTCACAATAGGAATGTAGGAAGCTGGCTTATACTGAGTTGGACCATTCACTTCATACTACCAACACTGACTGGCACCAGCTTTCCAGGGTTTCAGGCAGGAGGCTTTCCAGCCCTCCCTGGAGATGCTGGGGATCAAACCTGGGACCTTCTGCGTGCAAAGCAGGTGCTCTACCACTGAGCCACCACCCCTTCCACAAGTTTTCCCCTGGTTCCAACTTGCCTGAGGAGTAGGCATGTGCTCCGCTCCGATTAGGAGCGGAGAAGCAGTAGCGAATTGGCCTGCTCCGCCTTACCCAGAGGCAGAGTAGAAGCAGACCGCGGACCCCTAGAAGCAAGGCGAAGAGAGACTACTCTCAACTTTCTGCGTCGTGCGGGTCGCGCGCTAGAATTTTTTAAAAAATCGGCGGGAAAAATACCTTTTTCAAAGGGCTGAGGGGCAGAGTCAGCTCCCGGTCATGATGATCCCAAAGTTGGAGGAGGGCATAGGCAAAACGGGTAACTTGGGATTCTGGGAAACTTCTCTTTCTTAATCTGAACGGACTTTTCCCAGTGTTTTTTAACACAGTAGCCCCACCAAATGCACAAACACATCCTGAAATCATATACTAAGCCAAGAATAAGAGATAGAAACACAGCACTGCTACCCACCCTAACTTTGGGGAACAACTGAAAAGATGTGGTGCAAGGGGATGAGCTCCCCTAGGGCATCTCATTGTGGACATGCCCCCACTCTCTCCTGTACTGGAAGGCCATCAGAGCCTTCCAAAGAGAGTAACCCGGTGGAGCAATGCCTATCATGAGTCGAAGTGAGCGTTCTACTTCTCTTAGTGGTGGAGCAATGCCTATTATGAGTTGAAGTGAGCGTTTACTTCCCAAGTTCTCAGAGCTGTTGGTGAAACAATGGCTTTCTTGAGCTGAACTGGCAGCTGCTTCCCTCTCCCCTGGGCACGTCCGCCTATGCAGCAGGGTCTTGCTATTTACTGTTTTACTCTGTACAGCACCATGTACATTGATGGTGCTATATAAATAAATAAATAAATAATAATAATAATAATAATAATAATAATAATAATAATAATAATTACTGGTAAAAGACAGATATAGCCTTTTTAAAAAAGTTCTTCTTGTTGTTTTTTCAGCAACAGTGCTGCTTTTAATTCCACCCCTCCTTTGTTTATTTATTGATTTATTCCATTTTATATGCATTACTGGCTTATCCTTGGCTCACTTCCTTATGCCCCCAGAAATGCCAGCTGCATGCCTGCCTGCCTTCCCTCCCTTCTCCCCTGCCCACCTCGCAGGGATGTTGTGTGTGTCTGGCTTTGACTCAGGGGAGAAGTCCTTCCTGCGCTCACTTGGAGTTTTGGAAGTTCCAAATTTTGCAGGTTTAAGCCCCGCCAAAAAACAGGGGATGATGGGACTGCCTTGGATAAGCTGTCATGGTGGTGAGTTTGAGGGTTTTTTTTAACGTGCAAAATTGACGGAGCTATGGAAAGGGGTGTTGGATTTTCATAAATTCCCCCCAAATCAGGGGATGATGGGACTGCCTTGAGTCTCGGCGTGCGTATGTATCCCTGGATAAGCTTTCATGGTGGCATGTTTGAGGTTTCTAACGTGCAAATTGACGGAGCTATGGAAAGGGGTGTGAATGGGGTGCCCGATTTTCAAAAATTCCCCAAAAATCAGGGGATGATGGGATTGCTTTGAAACTTGCCGTGCGTGTGTATACCCCCATGAGGTGTCATGGTGCCAAACGTGAGGTTTCTAACTTGAACCAAAAAAAAGTTGTATAATTTTTTAGCTTTCAATGCAAGCCTATGGGGGGGAGGAAAAAACGGAGCTCCGGATCCGGATCCGGAGCTCCGAGCGGAGCGGAGCGGAAGTGGGCGGGGCGGGGGCGGGGCGGAGCGGCCCGATCCGGAAAATGGCGGATCTGCAAGTGAAGCGGAGCGGGAGGTCCGTGCACACCCCTAATTTGTGCTATTCCGCTATTCCACAGTGCCACCTAGAGGTTACGTAGAGGAAAAACAGGAAAGAAATTGTTCCTCATGTCGTGCTCTGATCTCAATTTTGCAGCGAAACTGAAAGTGGAAGCAGCATGTAGAAAAGCCTTAAGAAAGGCTAGAGATGGCTTGAGGCTTTGTATCTCCCTTTAACTATCCAACCCATTCTAAGCTCTGCCCTCCTTGCCTGAAAAAGATGAATACCCAAAGAACTTTTCCCCGGCAGCAAAGGGAGTGCTTCTGTTCGTTTTTGTGGCCTGCCTTAGCAGTTAGGTAGGCACATTGGAACAGGTACCCAACTCCTCAGTAGGGGTGTGCATGGACCCCCCGCTCCGCTTCACTTGCAGATCCGTGATTTTTGGAGTGGGCCGCTTCACCCCGCCCCCGCTCCGCCCACTTCCGCTCCGCTCCGCTCGGAGCTCCGGATCCAGATCGGAGCTCCATTTTTCCTCCCCATAGGGTTGCATTGAAAGCTAAAAAAGTAAACAACTTTTTTTCTGTTCAAGTTAGAAACCTCATGTTTGGCACCATGACACCTCATGGGGGTATACACACGCACGCCAAGTTTCAAGGGAATCCCATCATCCCCTGATTTTTGGGGAAATTTTGAAAATTGGGCACCCCATTCACACCCCTTTCCATAGCTCCATCAATTTGCATGCTAAAAATCTCAAACTCACCACCATGAGAGCTTATCCATGTGTCCACATGGACGCCATGTTTTAAGACAATCCCATCATCCCCTGATTTTTGGGGAATTTTTGAAAATCGGGCACCCCATTCACACCCCTTTCCATAGCTCCGTCAATTTGCACGTTAGAAACCTCAAATGCACCACCATGAAAGCTTATCCATGTGTCCACATGGATGCCAAGTTTAAAGGCAATCCCATCATCCCCTGATTTTGGGGGAATTTTTGAAAATTGGGCACCCCATTCAGACCCCTTTCCATAGCTCCGTCAATTTGCAAGTTAGAAACCTCAAACTCGCCACCATGAAAGCTTATCCAGGGATACATACGCACGCCGAGACTCAAGGCAGTCCCATCATCCCCTGATTTTTGGGAATTTATGAAAATCCAACACCCATTCACACCCCTTTCCAATAGCTCCGTCAATTTGCACGTTAAAAAACAACCTCAAACTCACCACCATGACAGCTTATCCAGGGATACATACGCCGCACGCCGAGACTCAAGGCAGTCCCATCATCCCCTGTTTTTTGGCGGGGCTTAAACCTGCAAAATTTGGAACTTCCAAAACTCCAAGTGAGCACAGGAAGGACTTCTCCCCTGAGTCAAAGCCACACACACACAACATCCCTGCGAGGTGGGCAGGGGAGGAGGGAGGGAAGGCAGGCAGCCATGCAGCTGGCATTTCTGGGGGCATAAGGAAGTGAGCCAAGGATAAGCCAGTAATGCATATAAAATGGAATAAATCAATAAATAAACAAAGGAGGGGTGGAATTAAAAGCAGCAGTGTTGCTCAATAAACAGAAAGAATAACTTTTTAAAAAAGGCTATATCTGTCTTTTACCAGCAATAGGGGGACGTGCCCGGGGGAGGGGGAAGCAGCTGCCAGTTCAACTCAAGACAGCCACCAACAGCTCTGAGATTAAGAAGTAAATGCTCACTTCAACTCATAACAGGCATCGCTCCACCACTAAGAAGTAAACGCTCACTTCGACTCATGATAGGCATTGCTCCACCGTTTTACTCTCTTTGGAAGGCTCTAATGGCCTTCCAGTGCAGGAGAGAGTGGGGGCACGTCCACGATGAGATGCCCTAGGGGAGCTCATCCCCTTGAACCACATCTTTTCAGTTGTTCCCCAAAGTTAGGGTGGGTAGCAGTGCTGTGTTTCTATCTCTTATTCTTGGCTTAGTATATGATTTCAGGTTGTGTTTGTGCATTTGGTGGGGCTACTGTGTTAAAAAACACTGGGAAAGTCCGTTCAGACTAAGAAAGAGAAGTTCCCAGAATCCCAAGTTACCCATTTTGCCTATCCCCTCCTCCAACTTTGGGATCATGTGATCATGACCAGGAGTTAACTCTGCCCCTCAGCCCTTCGGAAAAGGTATTTTCCCGCCGGTTTTTAAAAAACTTCTAGCGCGCGACCCGCACGACGCAGAAAGTTGAGAGTAGTCTCAAAATGACCCCCATCCACGACTCTCTGTGCACAAGAATTTCCAGAACGATAGCTTCAAAAAGAACGTAGTTATCCGCGATTATTTGCTGCAATGCAATCCTATGGCGAAATGTTTTCAAGATGGCGACTGGAGCGCTCCGCCTGAACTAGGAGCTCCGAAAAATGGGCGCTTCTCTTCGCCTTGCTTCTAGGGGTCCGCGGTCCGCTCCTACTCCGCCTCTGGGTAAGGCGGAGCAGGCCAATCCGCTACTGCTTCTACGCTCCTAATCGGAGCGGATCACACCCCTAGTGTCTATTGCTGGCTGTTTCATGGTTTTGAGAAGTTCCAACGAGAACCAGTAGAGGGCAGTGGCACACAAGCCCAACCTTGACGCTATTGGAATAGTGCAGCATTGACAACAAGCAAGCTTGTGAATGTTATTACAGCACAGAAAGCCAAAAAGATCCGTTTACAAAGGGAATGCGCAGCAATGGTGCGATTTTATACTAACAGCAAATGCAGGAAAGCTCGTAGCCTATTAAAGCACCCCTTATGGGGGGGGAGGGGAAGCCCATGCTGTTGCTTTGAGAATTTCGCACAGTTTCTTCATGTACAACCCCTGATCCTATGCTGATACTTACTCCCAGTTTCTGGGGTGGGGTGCAGGGCAGGATGGCCATGTTCGTTTGTTGCATCAAAAACCAACCAAGACTCTTGGGTCACTGAAAGACTAAGGGCATGATCCTACAGATGTTGAGACAGAACAAAGTTGTACAGCTCCCAACATTCCCCAACCAGCCAGGGAGCTATTTTTTCTGTCTCCAGATGGCATAGGATCACGCCTTAAATGTGCAGAATCTCTGAGCGTCACCACACAGGGGGAAATCACGTCTGCTTATGGTAGCTTCTCCACCCACACGTTTGTCCCTCATTACTTCCTCTTTTGAAAAAGGGAGTCAACAACGTGCAGGTGGGCTATTCAGTGGGCCGTTTTGATCCCGCTGCTTCTCCTGCACACAGCAGGGGATAGCAGCAACATCCATCTTTAAAAATAAGTCGGACTTACTGGGGTGCTTTTTGTGGCGCAAAGAAGGCTAGACGGGGCGGGATGGCATGCCGAGGGATGGGACACGGCGTCATGAGAGGGTCCTGTGAAAATTCAAGAGTGTCCAGTCACAAGCATGCAATAAAACGCGTATCTGATGGAGCTCCCTGTCGTCTTCTGCATCTGGCCACCCTAAATCAAACACTGGCTGTGTTCATTGGCTCCCCATCGAGAGCAGAAAACAAATTCTTAAGATGAAGCAACTCAGTCACCCAGCACACTCTCTACTTCCACCTTAAAGACTTAGAGCACGGGGTGGGGGTGGGGGAGTCCTACAGCGCTTGACAAGGCGCCCACCACACACGATCCCTGTAGAAGTCTGAGGTGCAAATACCTCAATATGGGTAATAGGGCACATCATGAGAACATTAGAAGAGCCGTGCTGGATCAGACCAAGGGTCCATTTAGTCCAGCACTCTGTTCACACAGTGACCAACCAACCATCGGCCAGGCACCCACAAGCTGGACACGGTGCAACAGCACCCTCTCACCTATGTTCTCGAGCAACTAGTATATACAGGCTTATTGCCTCTGATACTGGAGGTAGCACTTAGCCATCAGGACTAGTAGCCATTGATAGCCTTTTCTTCCAGAAATTTATCCAACCCCCTTTTAAAGCAATCCAAATTGGTGGCCATCACCACATCTTGTGGTAGTGAGTTCCATAGTTTAACTATGCACTGTGTGAAGAAGTACTTCCTTTTATCTGTCTGGAATCTCCCAAGGGATGACCCCGGGTTCTAGTATTATGGGAGATTGCATGGTGGGGCTTGTGTGCAAGAATCATGAGGACCCTGCTTCTGATCAAAGCATGTGCAATTTATTTATTTATTTATTTATTACATTTCTATACCGCCCAATAGCCGGAGCTCTCTGGGCGGTTCACAAAAATTAAAAACATTCAAAGTATAAAACAACAGTATAAAACCATAATATAAAATACAATATAAAAGCTCAACCAGATAAAAACAGCAGCAATGCAAAATTACAAATTTAAAACACCATGTTAAAATGTATTTATAGATTGTTAAAATGTTGGGAGAATAAAAAGGTCTTCACCTGGCGTCTAAAAGCATATAATGTAGGTGCCAAGCGAACCTCCTTAGGGAGCTCATTCCACAGCCAGGGTGCCACAGCAGAGAAGGCCCTCCTGCTGGGAGCCACCTGCCTCACTTCCTTTGGCAGGGGCTCACGGAGAAGGACCCCTGAGGATGACCTTAGGGTCCGGGCAGGTACATATGGGAGGAGGCGTTCCTTCAGATAGCCTGGCCCCAAGCCGTTTAGGGCTTTAAATGTTAATACCAGCACTTTGAATCGGGCCGGGCCTGGACTGGCAGCCAATGAAGCTGGAAAAGGACTGGGGTAATGTGGTCTCGTAGGCCAGTTCCTGTTAGTAACTGTGCTGCCCTGTTTTGTACCAGTTGAAGTTTCCGGACCGTTTTCAAAGGCAGCCCCACGTATAACGCATTGCAGTAATCCAAACGAGAGGTTATCAGAGCACGGATAACTGTAGCTAGGCTATCTCTGTCCAGATAAGAGCGCAGCTGGTATATCATATGTGCGCCCTTATGTGCAACACGCTGGATCCATGCTGATTTTTATGGAGCACTCCATAGGTAAGGGTGTAAAGTGTGAGCTAAAATTTGATTTTCGGTGTTCCATGTAAAAACTATGAAGATGGTGCATGAGGATCCATTCCTCTTATACCTGTTGTTGTTGTTCCATGGGAACACCTTGCTCTAATTGATACATGCTTTTTAGAGGCAGAGTTTATAGAAGGATGACAGCTGATTTGATTATGGATTTGGGGCTATTTCTCTGGCTTGTTAGCAACGAGGAAAAATCTAGACTTACTTGTTTGCATATTACCACAAGGACGAAACATGTCTGAATGATTTAGCTGCTCTCAATCAGAGCAGGAGAGATCAGGCAGTGTGCAGTAGCATTCATATAAACCGAGGATTTTAAAGAAGTTACTCCATGTTCAGCTTTTTAAGGTTCAGCTCTGAGGAGATGTCCCTCAAAACAGTGGTTTTGTACTGCAGTGGAACACTCAACTACGGGCTCAGTCATTTGGTTCACACTGAACAGTGTGGTCTATGATTTGATTATGGTTTCACGTGGATCTTATAATTTAAATCCATGATTTTTGTGGTTCAGTTCATGAAAGCAAACATGATTTGTGATATGATGGTGTTCCGGTGTATTTGTCTTATAATCATGAGAATCCTTGTGGATCCCTGCCTCAGATCCATGTTTTTACACCATGGCTGCACCCATGAGTGGTGGATCCCTGATTGTGGTGGTTCAGTCCGAGGAGGCCGGTGGGCTCTGTGATTGTATTGTGGTTTTGGGGTGGGTTGCTGTGTAAAAATTGTGTGAAATTACGAGGATCCTCATGATTTCATGGATCCTTGTTTTACCCAGACCCCCAGAAAAAACTGGCTGGTGTATGCTGGGACCTATAGGCCTTTTTTCTGTCTAACTATGCATTATAGGATTGTGCCCGAATAAATTTATTCTGGCATAAACTTGCATGCGCTACAGTCACCTACATTACGTAGATGCTTTTATTACTCCCAAGTAATGAGGGCAAAGGATTTTCAGCTCCGGTTCCTTTCCAAGGAGGCTTGTGCGCAGGAGGTGGCCTGGCTGGGGTGTGCCTTACAATAACTAGCCGCAGGAGGGGGCGTCCTTTCGCATTTCCCTATCAGGACCCCACCATGGGCTTGGGCGGTTCCTGCTTTGGTATCAGGCGCAGCTCGTAACGCTGTTATGAGTGTCGCAACGCTCATAGGACGCACGTCTGGATTCCTCACTCTCCCTGCATGCAGCTAAAGACTGAACGCCCCCATGTGGTGCAAATGTCACTCAGGATCCGATGCGCATCCTTTCATCGGTTTTAGCGCCAAGCAAGCGGTGGAGGCGGGTGGCTCCGGTGTCAGTGGGGCAGCGAATCCGCTCAAGGTTTCAGTCAGAAGCAGCCAGAACTCTAGAGGAGCTATCCAAAGTGTTGGACTTGTTTTGACTGTAGGGTTTAGGACCTTGGAAAGCTGCTTTAGAGTTCTGGCTGGTTCTGAATGAAACACAGAGCGGATTCAATGCCCCACTGACAGCAGAGCCACCAGCCTTCACTGGTGATTGCTAGTAAGGCAGAGAGCCTCAGGTGCATGCTATGCATGTTTAGACAGAAAAACTCCTACAACTCCCAGTATTCCTCAGGCTGGCTGGGGCATGCTGGGAGTTGTAGGAGCTTTTTCTCTCTCTAAACTTGCATAGGATTGCGCCCTTAATGTTGCATAAGTGGAGAAATCCTTTTCTTTCTCTCTCCCCACACTTCCTTCAATCAGTTTGGTTCTGTCGGCTATTGCCAATACTGAGAACAGTAGGGGAAAGCACAAGTTGTAACAACGACTGAGGAAGGCTCTTGCTCCACTGAGGAGTCAGCCGGTCCCATGGTGTAATGGTTAGCACTCTGGACTTTGAATCCAGCGATCCGAGTTCAAATCTCGGTGGGACCTCGTAGGACATTTTTGCCTGACTAGCGTTCCCATAAAATTTGTAAGGCGCTTAGGGCTCCCAAGAGCCACCGAAAACTAGGGAAAAGGGGAGGGGGCTGTATTTTGAGCTTGCAACTAGCAGAGGCTTATTACTACGCATGCGTACGACTTTCAGAAGGGCGTAGGTGGAAGGAGGGGAATCCCGGGGCAGTCCGTAAAAAAAGGGGAAGATTCTCCTGCCTTTCATTGGGCAGCGTGGATGGAACGCCTTTCTCTGCTGCTCCACGATTGGCTAACACGGGCAACCCCAAACAAGGTTTTTCGATCACCGAGGTTTGCACTGCGAGTGCTAGTTAGAGATTAGCTAGTTGGGTACAAGAGAGTTGAACGTTTGTCCTACTTCCCCCGTCCCAATCTCCTTTCCCCCCCCTAACCTTCCCCCGCCCCGCGCATTTTAAACTAATCTCCGAAATTCATCGAGGAATCCTGCAGAGTTCCCCTGCCTGTCTTTCATTAGAACTCAGCTGGTTGACCTAATTGGTTCACTTGAAGGATTTGTTATCTACTCTCAATGGGTAGCCAATCAATTCCCGTGTTTGATTTAGGGTGGCCAGATGCAGAAGAGGACAGAGTTTCTGCACATTTAATACTTGTGTGTAGGAAAGGGAATTTTGGCAGATGTAGCTTGTTTACGGTGACCATATGGAAAGGAGAACAGGACTCCTGTATCTTCAACAGCTGTATAGAAAAGGAAATTTCAGCAGGTGTCATTTGTATGCATGCAGCACCTGGTGAATTTCCCTTTATTACACAATAATTTATTCAAGGTGCGGGACCCTGACCTTGTCTTTGCACATGGCTACCTTAGTTTGATTGCACCAGCCTTTGGGTCTTTTAAATATGACTCACTTCAGTCTAGGTTTGCCAGAAAGGCACAGATGCAAATTAATTTTACAATTTATACATGAGCAAATAAGAAATGGCTTAAGGATATGCTACTGGTCTTGGAGTCCAAGGGCAGGACATTCAGCAAGGGAGTTCAATGCAGGGTTTTAATCCTGAAACATGGGAAAATAAGACTGACTCCAAACATGTGCAGAGTGCCTACTGAGTAACAGTAACCTGCCAGGGTGCCATTTTGTATTTTGGGGTGTGTGGGGGTGTTTATGAGATGGGAGCAGGGAGAATAGTATAGCTAGAGTAACTAGATACAAAAGAAGGCAGGGCTCCTGCAGCTTTAACTGTTGTGATGAAGAGGAAATTTATTATTATTTATTATTATTTATTTATATAGCACCATCAATGTACATGGTGCTGTACAGATTACACAGTAAATAGCAAGACCCTGCCGCATAGGCTTACAATCTAATAAAGTTGTAGTAAACAATAAGGCGGGAAAGAGAGTGCAAACAGGCACAGGGAAGTGTAAACAGGCACTGGGTGGGGTGAAGCTAACAGTATAGAGTCAGAACAAACTCAATATTTAAAAGCTATAGGGAAAAGAAAAGTTTTTAGCTGAGTTTTAAAAGCTGTGATTGAGTTAGTAGTTCTCAAGTGTTCTGGAAGAGCGTTCCAGGCGTAAGGGGCAGCAGAAGAAAAAGGACGAAGCCGAGTAAGGGAAGTGAAGGTCCTTGGGCAGGCGAGAAGCATGGCATCAGAGGAGCGGAGAGCACGAGCGGGGCAATAGTGTGAGATGAGAGAGGAGAGATAGGCAGGAGCTAGGCCGTGAAAAGCTTTGAAGGTCAACAGGAGAAGTTTATATTGGATTCTGGAGTGAATTGGAAGCCAATGAAATGATTTCAGAAGTGGAGTGACATGGTCAGAGCGGCGGGCCAAGAAGATGATCTTAGCGGCAAAGTGGTGGATAGAGACCAGCGGACTGATGTGAGACGAATGACACTTGCTGAAATTCCCTTTTCTATACAACTGTTAAAGATACAGGAGTGGTGTTCTCCTTTCTGTATGGTCACTCTGTCCCAATTGGCCATGCAGGATGTGCTGATGGGAGTTGTTCTCTGGCAGAACTGGAGGGTGCTAGGTTTTGGAAGGCAAGTGTAGAGCAAGATTCACTCCAAGGTATTTTGTAGAATCAGCAAATTGAGCAAATATATGTGCCCCATGCATGCTGCTAGGGAGATGTTAGGTTTGCATATGTTTATATTAAGAGTTCATATGTAACTGAACACTGGCCTTCCGCTCCAGTCTTCTTCAAAACTTGTGCCAAGAATACCCATGTGCACTGTCACAGAACAAGCTTGTACGGTGTCTTTAATGCACAAATTTTGCATGCATGCAAAATACAGCAATTTGATAGACAAAGTATATTGTCTATCATGTTCTAGGGCTGTTCCAGCTTGCTGACTGAGAACTGGTGTATCCTGAGTTCAAATCTCAACTCATCTGTGAGCTCATGGTGTGACTTCTGACAAACACTAATCTTTCCTCCTGAGCCCCCCACCTGCCAGTCTGTAATATGGTAATAATAACATTGGTCCAGTATATATCGTTCTATCTGGGCCTGCAGGCATACCTGGGAGTAAACCCCATTGAACTCAATGGTTAGGATGGTAACTCTTACAGTAGATGATTAGCGAGGGTGTTTAAACCATGGTTATGTAGCCACCATGGTTACAAATGCTTCACATGACACATTAAGCCATAGTGTTTAGCTCAAAATGCTTAACCACCATGGCTTAGTATGTCGTCTGAACAGGGCCAATGAGATGTATTTCTGGGTTAGACAGGCATCACAGAACTGTGCTGCAAATCACTTAGGACCATGCTGTGTTGGATCCAGATTTACATTGGATCAACCCTGCTGAACACTTGTAAGAGTTGCTGCCAAATTGGGGTGCCTATATTAAGAACACCTTTTAGGTTGGCACGCATGGAGAAGCAGTGTAGTGGTTAGACTTGGGAAATCTGGAGCTCACTGGGTGTATTTGGGCCAGTCACTGACTCTCAGCTTAATTTACCTCACAGTCATTGTGAGAATAAATGAGAGGAGGATTATGTGAGCCACCTTGGTTTCCACAAATGAAATAATGTAACTGCAGTATATGCATCGAAATCCAGGCAAATGAGCCACCATCAAGAGGGCATCCCTACTCAATATTTGTGCAGGCATATAAGATGCTAACCATGACCTTTAGGGGCAGGATATCCCACTATGGAAGCAGTATGAAAGTGGTATGTGAAAGGCAGGAGCCACACTCCTGCTTTATAGCAGTATTGAACTGTACTGCAGGATCTACACTACTGCTTTATAGTGGTACTGAAGTGCACTGACAACTGTTGGGGCCCAGGACACATCTACACCAAGCAGGATATTGCAATATGAACATGGTCTGTGGTATGTGTCAATGGGCCCCGATAGTTGTCAGTGCACTTCAGTACCGATATAAAGCAGTAGTGTGGCTCCTGCCTTCTATATACCACTTTCATAGTGCAATATCCTGCTTGGTGTAGATGAGCCCTAGGTCCTAAGAAGGAGGTACGAAAGTTTTCCCTCACCAAGCTAGAAGCTGTCCTCTGTGTTATCTTACAAAACAAACAAATACTAAAGAGCACACAACTGTAATTGTATTGGGTAATGCCCCAGATAGAGACAATTATACAAAGCAATTTATACAAATTCACAAATTATATGTTAAACAGTCGGTGGAGTATGAAAAGCAGATAAAATACAATTATTTGGCGAAGGTGTAAAAATGAAACGAAACACGTTTTTTACAAGTCAGATAAGGTAAATACACCAAGCAAAGATGTAAAGTTTACAGGCATCTTTTTTTTGTCCTGTTTCGCCATATATTTTAGCTTCCTCAGAAAAACAATTCCAATATCTGTAAAGACCGATAAACATATACGTAATACAAATTGAACACCATTTGGTGTTACATCATTATTTTCAGAAAGCATGAAGACCAGGTGAAGATCTTTTTTAAAAAATTTCCCCAGTATTTTAACATTTTACTATCCTAGTTTTTTAATTTGCTGTTTTAATCCTGTATTTTAAATCTCTGCATTGCTGCTCAGTTTTATTCTGGTTGTACTTTTGTACTGTGGTTTTATATTGTAGTTTAAGTTTTATACTTAAGTTGTACTTTATGGTTTTAATTTTTGTGAACTGCCCAGAGAGCTTCAGCTATTGGGCGGTGTAGAAATGCAGTAAATAAAATAAATAAATGAATCCCTTATGATAAGTGGTATATACATTAAGTACATAAAATAAATACCTGCATAGCCCCATCCTGGGCTTTATTTCTTGGCTTCAATATACACAGAAAGCTAGAAGCAATGCTCAGAGAACATAGCAGGAAAGTAGCATGAGTCCCTGTACTGTGCTGTTCAGATCGCTGCTTGATTACCTGGAAGCCCAATTTACATAGTGCTCCACCCCCACCCCAGGGCCGGCGCTACCATTAGGCTAACTAGGCAGCCGCCTAGGGCGCAGACCTCAGAGGGGCGCAGTACTGCCCTTTAAGGCTGACAGTTTTATACAAATTTTCTGTTTTAAGAAAAAACACAATAAAAGGAAAATATAATAGTTCAGAAACTCTTCTTGAACAGCTGAATCAAAGTTAGCAATTTTGGGGTGTGTGGGGTGTGCAAGTAGCTCGCCTTGCCTAGGGTTCAAAATAGTCTGGCACTGGCCCTGCACCCCACTCTGCTTTTCGAGGGGGGAATAAATCACCAAGTGGAGACTCTGAGCAATAGCAGTTTCATTTTGAGGCCAGGAGGCCCATGGGAGATTATCAGTGTGGTGGATGTAGGAGGGTACATGCCATTTCTTCACCATGCTAGTTCAGCATCTCTCCTGGCTGAAGATATGAACTGGCACTCTGACATTCTGCAGTGGGGTGGAATGTTGGGAGATGGGGTTTTGTACATTGACAGGAGCCCTGCAACAAAATTTTGCAGTGCAGAGTGCTGCTGTTCAGGATTCCAGTCACTCCATTCCCTGCCCCCCCCCCCCCCCGCCACACACCATTTTTCCGTTTCCTACACACAGAGCAGTATCTCAGCATTCCATAGTTATGGAGTATGCTCATTCCGTTTTGGACTGTTTTTAAGATTTCCCCCTTTATTTTGGTCCTGCCCCCCTTCACCTTAAGATATTTTGTACCTTTTTAAATCCTGGGAATCCATCAAGCCCTGCTTATACCACCTTCTTATATGTGGATACTGCTGTTTTGGCTATATCACCAATGGCTCTCACAGCCTGAATATCAGAAGTAGAGGGAAGTCAACGTATTTCACATTTGATGAAGAATGCCATATATTTATTCACTTTAAGACAATAACAATTTAATGGCACCTGTAGCTGGTTGCTTCAGTACCTGATGTGTTGCAGTGTCAGACCTTTTCCTTCCTAGGGGTGGATTCTTGCCACATGGAAACACAACCGTGGGTCCTCCCAAAAGCTTCCCCATGGGAAAATAACATTTACTTATTTATTACATATTTATACTGCCCAACAGCCAAGGCTCTTGGGGCAGTTTACAATTGACCTGATCATTGGAAGCTTCTCCTAAGGAAATTTTGCGAGTGGGTTGAATGGTGAAGGAGGAGATGGGAATCTTTGATCCAGAGGAAAATAACAATAATGTTTCACATTTAAATAGTGCACTTCAAGTGCTCAAACTGCTCTGTATACATTAACTTGGTAATCCTCTAAAGGCTGTGCATCCCATTTTGCAGATAAGTGGCCAAGGATATGTGATAGTGGTTGTGTTTGGATGTAACTATAAACTATGACTCCTCTAGCCTCATTTCTATAACAATAAACAATACTCTTAACTTTGATGTTTTGTTTTTTTAAGAAATCAGCTCCATAAACCAAGGTTTGATGTTCTGTTTTTTTCAGTAAACCATAGTTTTTCTAGGTTTGGACATAACACTAAACTGCGGTTAGTCAAAAATGAAAGCAAAAGCTCAGGTCCTCATGACTATGCCAGTGGAGGGGAAGAGGAAGGCAGGTGTCCAGGACTCACCTACACTCATTCCTATAACAATAAACCATTGTTTATTGTTTTGCATTCCTGCTCCAGAAAATACCAGAATCCTGTTCAATGTGCAGGGGTTGCTTGACAGACCATGTTGATGTCAAAAATATTTCCTCAAAGTAGGAGATCAGAATACCTCTGTGTGATATAACAGCATATCAAACACCAGAACTCTCAAATACTAAATACTATTGCATGGCAGCTATTAAACAATCATATTTATGCACTGTCGTGTAGTATTTCTATGGAGAGTAATCAAAGCAGTTACGGCCTTGAGAACATTGGAATTAAGAGCATTAATGATCAGATATCAAATATATTTGGATGTTGAATGCAAATATAAAATATCCAGCAAATCTTTGAGGATTCTGAAAATATCTTGAAAACACTGAACATCAACGTTTGCAGGGGAGAAATGTTGAGGTGATTTTTAGTGAGCAACTTACTGATTTTTTGGCTCTTGGGTTGAACTCTGAGGCCTGTGGTTAGATAGTGAAATCAAAGGGGTGTCAGGTTCCTAGTTAATTTGGTCACTTCAGGACTGTCAGGTATGACCATACTCTCTGGAGAATGTATCAAATCATGAAGGCTCCAGTGACCTTGTAGCTACCTCCGTTGTCAGGAAATCCTTTGAGAAGAATCCGAAGTCAAACAGGAAAGGCCTAGAAACCCAAATCCCTTTAAGAGAGATTATTTCATTCTGACGTGGGTTACAAAGTACGTAGCTTTGTTTAAGTATGTCAGCTGAGTTTCAGAAGAATAAGAGCCCTCAACAGATCACAGGCTAACAGACTTTAAAAATAAAAAAATGCAGTTCCTGTAAGTATGGACCCTTGCAATGCTTAGGTCAAAATACAGTTTGAGGTGTTTTTTTGTGTATGTTAGGGTGACCATATGCCCAGATTTGTCTGGGTTTTTGATGAGAAATCCGGGAGGGGAGAGGGGAAATCCGGATTTTTCCAAAGAGCAACTCTAATGGGAATTAACAAAAATGCTTATAACTCTGTCATTTTTTAAGATAAAGACATGAAACTTGGCATGATGGTAGCTCTTGGTAAGGGCTTTAGTCATACCAAATTTGAAACAGATCCGTTCATCCATTGATATTTTTAGGATTTTTTTTAAAATTGAGATTTTAAAATTATTATTTTTAAAATCGTCATTTTTAAAGATAAAGAGATGAAACTTTGCACTATGATAGGATTTAGGTAGAGCTTTAGCCATGCCAAATTTGAAACAGATCTGTTCATCCATTGATTTTTTAGTAATTTTTTTAAAATTGAGGTTTTTAAATTATTATTTTTTAAAAAGTCATTTTTAAAGGTAAAGAGCTGAAAGTTGGCACCATGATAGTGTTTAGATAGAGCTTTAACCATACCAAATTTGAAACATATCTGTTCATCCATTGATTTTTAAGATTTTTTTAAAATTTGAGGATTTAATTTTTTTAAAAAATATTATTTTTAAAGATAAAGAGATGAAACTTGGGACCATGATTGCTCTTAACAAGGACTTTAGCCATGCCAAGTTTGGAACAGATCTGTCCATCCATTGAGTTTTAGGATTTTTAAAAAAGTTCAAAATTTTAAAATTATTGTGTTTTAAACCTGCTGGAGCCTCTTTGGGGTTTTGCATATCGAGCAGTTTCAGCCCTGGGGATCTCCAGTCTTTAGGTAAACTGCCACAACACCCACCCTAATGTTAGAGTAGAGAAACTTGTGACAATTATACACAAGCTTTTTTAAAAAAATTGAAATTAAAAAAAGCCAGCCATCCGGCCAACCAGTAGCAAACCCTGTTAACAACAACAGCAGCTTGCAATGAGTGAAGACACAGTCAGAAGAGATATTTGAGGGAAGGGGAGACTGTATCACACAAAGCATAGCAAAAGCTTCAAACTACAGAAAAATCTACAAAAGTAGGGGTGAGTGAAGTTAATTTCAGATACATTGAATCTCTTACTTGTTCTTTATTTCAGTGATTTTAACATTAAGATGCTATGTAGAACAGATTTGTCTTAAATGTGTGCTGTAAAATCAGACATGTGACCAAGGCTATGATCGGGTGGGCACGCCCTCTTGGTGCTGGACACGCCCCCTTGGGGGCCGACCATGTTGTCCTCCTTTTTGGTTTCCAAAATATGGTCACCCTAGTGTATGTACCAAAAACATCAGAGCCGTCCCTACCATGAGACAGAATGAGGCAGTTGCCTCAGGCACCCAATTTTGGGCGCCATAAAAGGGAAGCAAATTGCTAGCTATTTACCTTATTGTTATAGTATTTCTACTGGAGTGGGAGAGGTGCTTAAGGCATTTTCTGCCACATGTACCAAAATAATTCAGCTAAGTTTAGGTACTATGCACCGTGCCTTGGGTGGGTGGTGGGCACCATTTGCTGCTCTGCCCTCTGCCTGAAAGAGGTTCTGCTCCTAAAACATGGGATTCAAAAACATTCACTTAGTAGTTCTATTTCTGAGGTAAAGTAAGTTTTTTTAAAAAATGACAACTTGATTTTTTCACCAATCCCAACACTCTCATCTCAGAATTCTCTCCCCTCTACCCACCCACATCCACTTCATGGTTTAAGCACACTTCTCCAACAATGCTTGACTTGGATCTTGAACGAAATAAATGAATCAATGAAGTCTAAACCGGGTATTTCCAATGCTGCGCACAAAAATCTGCATGTTTAATTCAAAACAATTAGATGGTTGCATTTGCACTTCACACCATTGACAACTTAAAAGCTGACGTCAATACTAGCATTACTGTAGAAGATGATGAAACGTGTTGATGCTGTTTCAAGAACAAATTACAGTAATTTTAGAAAAAGCGACACAATATTTGCCCTTGAGAATAGTTATGGGTCACATTTGAGAGCTTTACCCTTTTCTAAATGTCATATATGCCTAGAAATGTCTGGTGCAACAAGAAGCATCAATCAATGAATCAGCACAAACCATGAAACTATCTTTGGTCACAAAGGTAGATTTTTAAACTGTAAAATGAGTGAGCAAATCTGTAGTCCACAGAGTAATTTCAGTAGTCTTCTGCAAGTGATCACTTCAGATCTGTTGCAAGAGTGATCTGTCCCTTCACACCAGGGTTGGATTATACCTGAAGGGCAATAGACACAGTGCCTGGGGCCTACAAAACTCTCACAGGCCTATGAAAATTTTGAGGGCTATGAAAAGATTCAATTCAATTGTTTGCTTCTGCAGTTTGCTTTCACATACAAGTATAATATGTCTTAAGCAAATGTAAATTAAACATTAACTTTGCAACTCCTTTTGTTAGCAAAATCATTGGTTACATCTTCACATCATCATCATCATCATCATCATCATTATTTGTAAAAGCTCATTCTCAGTTGAGAGCAGTGCAAGAGAAGACAGTAGTTTCTGTCAAAGGGTTGACCTAAGACAGTCCATTATACATCTCAATTTTGAAAAAGAACGCTCACCTTCACAACATGTTACGAAAATGACAAGATACATTCTAAAAGCAAGGCTGACATTTGGAAAACTCAGTGCAAACTATCCTCTCTTTGTGCAGCGACCATTTCTGCCACAGATTTCCTGTCTGCATACATAGAATAGAAATTCATCTATAAATGCATGTTCAAGATTTGATGGATTGGTGTCTATTAATGCCCTTTCTCTAGAGGCTACTTCATCACTGGATCTACATCTATCTACAGAAAAACTAAGCTTTTCATTGAGTGTCGTGAATGCTGCTTGCCGTCTGCCCATCTCATTAATAAGTTTATCCATTATATGATAGAAGGACTGTGTATGGAATGAGTCACTGTCACTCAAACTCGAGTTGGTTATCCATGCCAACTTCATTGAAAACACACACACCACAAGCAGGTTCACAGTACTTTGAGTTGTGTAATCTACTTGTAGTTGGATGGTGTGAGTTCTTTTGCAGTAGCATTCTCATTGGCTAATTGCCAGGCAAGGTTTTCAGAGCTTAGCCTTGCCCATTTTTGTTAAGGGTGAGCGTAGCCAATTAGGACACGGCATTTTTGTTAAGGGTGAGTGTAGCCAATTAGGACACGGCATTTTTGTTAAGGGTGAGCGTAGCCAATTAGGACATGGCATTTTTGTTAAGGGTGAGTGTAGCCAATTAGGACACGGCATTTTTGTTAAGGGTGAGTGTAGCCAATTAGTGTTCAAAACCTTCTGAAAATTGAAAGAAAAACAAAACAAAACACGAAAACTACATTCCAATTTTGCCCCCTGCTGAAGGATCTTTTGGGGCCACAATAGCAACATTTCTGATTAGGTCTGCTATAGAAGAGCAATTGGTGGCAAGAAGACAGGTCAGGAGAAGGACAGAAAAGTCCCAGTATGTTTAAATGAAAAGATATTAATGTGGGAGTATCTGGGGACTCTGGACTATTGTTTTGGGGTTCCCTGTGGATATTATGGGACTTACAATGTAAATATTTATCTATAGATCTCTATTGGGCAGCTGATGATTATGAGAGTGTCTAGGGTCTACAAAGACTTTAATCTGACTCTGCCTTTCATGGCAGTCCACTAGATAGTGACGAAAAGGAAGAAAGAGAAAGAAAATGGGGTGGGAGAGAGGGGGAGAGAGGAGAGAGAAGGGTGGCAGAAAGTGTGAGAGAAAGGGGAATGGCAGAGAGAGAAAGAAAATGGGGTGGGAGAGAGAGGGAGAGAGGAGAGAGAAGGGTGGCAGAAAGTGTGAGAGGGGAATGGCAGAGAGAGAAAGAAAAGGGGGCGACTTTGCCCTCTTTTTGGCTCTGGTCCTAGCCACCACTTGCATATGGTCCCCAACAGGCTATCCACAAAAGAATGTGATGTCATCAGGGGGGGAAAAGCTCACCCACCCCTACTGTAAAAGATGCTCACCTCTTAAAAAAAAAAGAAAAAAAAGAAAGAAAAGAAAAGAAAAAGAAAAGAAAATGGAAAAAAGAAAAGAAAAAGAAAGATCCTACACAATGATGAGTCCTTTTCTACATTTCTTGTATTTCAAGCTAGTATCTACTTTTAAAAAAGCACACCAAAACATAATAAGCCAATCACACTCAAAAGTCTACTTTTGTTCTTTTTAACCAGCAATTAAACCCAGTCTTTTTCAAGAAAATGGTAAAGACTGCAGTATATTTACAAAATAGGACTTGGACTTGGAAGTCCTAAAATGGAGACGGTCCTTCTTTCTGTTTATCTTGGTGGAGACCTCTTTTTCCAATTCCTTTCCCGGTTCTTTTCCAGCCAAGGTGTCCCAGCTCCCCCCAGCCCCCAGAGAAGATCATTTATACTTAGTTACATTAGTTAGGTAAACAAAATTTGTACAGTTTTGATATTGTATAAGGAGGGCAACAAATATTTGTACAGTTTTGATATTGTATAAGGAGGGCAACAAAGATCTTCTCTCGGTGGGGCCAGGGTCAGCTGATTATACAACCACCCTTCTCCTTGAAAGGATTCTTGTCTTCTGGGATACCTTTTATCAGAGGGTCTTCTGGAGCCACGGATTCTATGTATTCTTTGAGTTCTTTTGCTGTCTTGGAGATCTGTGTGAAGGACCAGGGGTTGGGGAGGGGAGAGGTGTTTTTACTCCATTATTTTTCTGAGAGCTAGCCCAAGAGGTAGAAAATCCAAACAGCACTTCTCTGCTAGTGAATTAACATGGAGTACAATCCACTGGGGAGGTCTCCTGACAAGACAGCAATCTCCTTGAAAGAAACAGGGCTTGCTCTTGCTTAGCTCTCATTCATTTCACTTGGGCTTATATAGCAGATGTTCCCCTCATATTGTATCAGAAGGGTTAATCTCTCTGACTGGGTTCAGACAATACGATATCCCACACTCAATGGTTGAGTGTGGGTTGCCATTGAACTGTGGGTGGTTGTTGAAAAGTGGGTTATCATGTTGTCTGAACCCAGCCGTGCTAGTAAACCATAGTTTGTTAACCATGAACAACCCATGAGGGGAACCTATGGTTTGCTGTTAGGTTGTGAACTGTGAACTCCTACTCTGCCATCTTAAACAGGGCTTAAACAGAAGCTGCATCCCCTTCCTTCATCATGGTAGAGCTGTTCTGGTGTTTCTGCAGACTCACACTCAGTAGGAGTAATTCCTAAATAAACCTGTCTAGGATTGAGCTGGTGCTACTAAAGCAACAACTAACCCTCTGGGTTAGTTATTCAGGGTCACTCCAGAATCTGGTGGCCTCCTGGTGTGTTGAATGGCAACTCCCATCATTCCCAGCCAGGAGGGGACAAGGCTGGGGAAGGCTGCCTTCACAGGGATGGGCAACTTGTGGTGCGTCAGATACTTTAGCCTACAATTCCCGTCATACTTTGCCATTGGCTATGCTGGCTAGGACTGATGGGATTTGTAGGCCAAAACATCTGGAGAGCCATAAGCTGCCCAGTGGCCTCAGAGAAACTCGGAGCCTTAATTTCAACCCTTTATTTTTTTGTAGAGCCAGGTATGGAGTTCTAAATACATCTGGGGGCAGGCGAGGAATTCTCCAGCAAATTCTCCTAGGTAGAAGGATCTTGCAAAAATCCACATGTATGTTATTTTAATTTGCTGTTGTGTTTGAAATGCAAAAGGTTTGCGCAAGCACCTGTCTGATTAAAACAATCAATCATCTTTATCGTGGTAAATAACCCTGGGCATAATCTACCAGGAAGATCTCCTGCACAAGGCACATTTTAATGTGGGGGAGCTGCATAACATAGTGTGGTGTATTCTGACACAGCTCCCATTCATTTCAGTGGATCATGTGCAAGAGAACTTCCCAGGGGAGTATGCCCATTGTATTTTAAAATAGGAGCATTAATTCTTTACTATTTTGTACTAGAGCGTTCGGAAATCATTACCATTTGTCTTTCACTCTTCACTTCCTTTTTCAGTTGGTCCAATTCCAACTTTAGGAGCTCTTTCTCGGTCATATCCTGGGTCATCTTGCCCTGTAATCCAAACATAAAGTCACATTAGCAACTTAAAGGTTGCTCGAAGCAAAAAAGCCTCTGTGCAACAGCAAAGAGTGAATGGAGAGGAGAGCATGGCCTGGAACAACAAGAGGAGCTTAATGTAGGAGAAATCAGGAAACGTTGCCAAGACCAGAGGATCGATGGAGAGTCTGGGTGAAGTCAGGAGATTCTAAATATGAAGAGGGAGGACTGTGTAGGGGAAGAAGTAGAAGTAGAGAGAGGAATTTGAAAGAAAAGATGGGGTGGCGTAGGGATAGAAGAACCAGCGATTTTTGAGCTTGCCAAGATTTCAGGCTTGTTTGACTTGCTCCCATTTCAGTTTGCGATCTATTTTTCAGCTCGTTCAAACATAAAAAGTAGGCATGTGCTCCGCTCCGATTAGGAGCGGAGAAGCAGTAGCGGAGCGGGGGGCTTCGCCTGCCCTTAAGGCGGAGGCGAAGAGGATTGGGGGGCCGGTGGAGCATGGCGAAGAGGATCGAGGTGAAGGCGGATCCTTCGCCTCGATCCGGAGCTCCGCTGGAAAGGTAAGTGGGGTTTACCGGGCCCTGCCGCTGTCGCCCATGCGGCGACAGCGGCAGGGCCCGGTAACCACCCCCTCCTCTCCCTTACCTGCCTCCGTCCGCGGGTCCGTCGCCATCTTCAATTGAGCCTGTGGTTCCAGCAGGAAGTCTGGGCCGCACTTGCGGCCCAGACTTCCTGGTGGAACCACGGGCTCAATTGAAGACGGCGACGGACCACGGATGGAGGCAGGTAAGGCCCCCCTCCTCCTTACTGGGCTCTGCCTCCGTCGCCGCATGGGCGGCGATAGCGGCAGGGCCCGGTAACCCCCCCTATGGGGGGGACCGGAGCTCCGATCCGGATCCGGAGCTCCGAGCGGAGCGGAGTGGGCACAGGCGGAATGGGGGCAGGGCGGAGCAGGCCGATCCGAAAATGGCGGATCTTAAAGTGAAGCGGAGTGGGGGGTCCGTGCACACCCCTAATAAAAAGTGAGCGTTTTGAATTGCATTTCTGTTGAAACTTCCCAAAGTTTGCACTTTCCCTCCATTGATTAACATAAAAAAGTGTGCTTTTTAGGGGGTGGGGATAGAATGCACTTTATTTTAAATGTGATCGCAATTTTGGTTAATTTGTAAACATTTTCCCCAGAATATCTACTGCTCGCGCTTGCATTCAGGATTGTGAATACGACATTTTTGAACGATTTGCAAGTGCGGGCAGCAGGGCCAGCATCAAGGATCAGCATGGTTGACACCTCCTGAGAGGCCACACAGCCCAGCAGGGATCTGCTGACAAGAGCCTTCCGGAGTGGCTCCTTCTCTTCACCATGGCAACGTGCTTGTTCATCCCACGTACCCGTTTCCCTTGAATTATCCCCATAGCATAAAGCTGTCATTGTTTTTGCTTTTATTGTTGTTGTTAGCTAAATCACACCCCGGGCGGCAGCGCTCCTAAGATGCTTTGCATTCCAGGAAAGGGTTTAAGGGGGAGAAATGAAAAAAAAAAATCACAAAAAAATCAACGGATGACCCAATCTGATTTAAATTTGATATGCTTAAAGCCCTCCTTAATATCTATCACTGTGCCGATTTTGATGTCTTTATCTTTAAAACTTACGCAGATTAGCCATTTGTTTAATTTGTACTTTAAACATATCAAATCATTCTCCTGCGCCCCAGTGGCCGCTTGGAGAGCAACAAAAGATTCGCTCCTAAAGAGGTAGTAAAATAGGTCGGTTCTTTTGGCTAAGAAGCACAATTAAAGCAGGATGCATGGGAGGACTTCACAGTCAAAGCAGAGTATAAGCTGGAAAACTTCGGAGCCCTTTGCACGCAATTCGCAGTGACTGCACAGTATAACCCTGGTGTGATGAAGCTCTCAGGCTCGGACAATGGTGCTGCTGAGAAGGAGGAGCCGTGGAGGCCACTGCCTACTTGCTCACTGGCTCTCAGCTTGTCAAGCTGACAAGTGGAAGTGTTGGCAAGAAAGGGGAGGAAGAAAAATAAGAGCTGGTGAAAATGGCGGTGAAAAGGGAGACGCACTGAGGCCATAGCTAGACCTAAGGTTTATCCCTGGATCGTCCAGGGGTCAAACCTGTTCATCTAGGTGACACACAGGGGATCCAGTGCTCAGGCAGGGGCGAACCCTGGATGATCCCAGGATAAACCTTAGGTCTAGCTGTGGCCTGAGTGAAAGGCAAGTGTCTTGCCCAAGGTCCCTAAAAAACAACAACCCTGGAGCCAGCACTGGTGGGCACTTGTAGGATGGCTAGTTGCCCTACGTTACAGACGAGAGTCCTAAATTTTAAGAACTGTCAGAGGACAGTCCTCTATATGTTAGCATGTGCAAATGTTATGCAAATAGGCATTGTAATCTCTTTTGGTAATGCATTTCCTCTTTTTTTGGGCAACACGTAAGTGAAAAAGCGGAGGGAGGTGAGCATGCAAATAAGAGAAACAAGTTCTCAGGATGCAAAAATAAATTTGTTCTGAGGCCTTCTTCAAGGGGCTATAACATTATGATAATAAAATTTACAAATGGGTCAACACATAACATTGAAACATTTTTTCAAAATAAATTAATAATACATGTTGCCACAAGGGCCTCTGCATATATAATGTTGTTGTCGTTGCTTTTTAAAAAAAAACACCATGTAAAACATAGCATAATATTATAATAAATACATTCTTACTTACTAGAGAAAAATGTCTGTGGAGTTTCTCACAGCAAAAGGATTGTCTCCTGAATAATTCTACTGGTGACTCAAAAGATATTTCTCAAATTCTATCTTATACCCTTGGCCCATTTTTTTCTTTTTCTGCCAGGAAAGTAAGAATTTATTTGTTATTTCTTAGTATTATTTGTTTTACATGGTTTCTAAGAGAGAGAGAGAGAGAGAGAGAGAGAGAGAGAGAGAGAGGCCTAGGGCTCATCTACACCAACCTGGATATTCCACTATGAAAGCAGTATGAAAGTGGTATATAAAAGGCAGGAGCCACACGACTGCTTTATAGTGGTATTGAAGTGCACTGACAACTGTTGGGGCCCACTGAGACATACTATATACCGCTTTCATACTGCCATATCGTGCTTGATGTGGCTCCTGCCCTAGTTTGGCCGTCAACTGAGGCAGGATCTACACTACCGCTTTATAACAGTTTATAATGCTTTTGACAACTGTTTGGGCCCAGGACATGTTGTATATACTATTTTCAAAGTGTTATATCCTGCTTGGTGTAGTCTCAGGACTCAGAGCGTCCACTAGGTTTTGTGGGTTTATTTTTAGGCTCTATTGCTTGCTCAATATTATGCAATCATAGTGGGGAGGGTTTCCAATCTCTCTAACGTTCTAGGTTGAAAAATAAATAAGTAAATAAATAAATAAATTAGACTTTAATTAATTAGTTCTGTAGCTAAGCAGTTTATCTTTAATCCTGTTACCACCCATATGTCACCACTTTGATTAGCTTTTCTTCCCCTAGATGGCTGCGAATGGCGTCATTTATTTCCCGACAAGCTCATCCCATACAAACCCAATAGGCACCTCCAGTGCTATCTCTGGGTTTTTGAGGGCCCTTGGGCAAGGGACCCTCAATGGGCCTCCTCCCTCAGGAAGTCTCCCTTCTCACGACTATTGTCACCAATGGCTATGAGCATGTAGGCAGTCACATCTGTGACTCTTCTTTCTCACCGCTACCATTGTCTGGGCAGGTAAACAAGGAGGTTGCAAGGTGAAGAGGAGCAGGTGTAGGGGGCTGTCAGTGGGCCCTTGCTGTGGTACAGGTCTTGAACATATGCCTCTCCATGGCCATCTTTGACGTCGGCCATGGGCATATCTTCAGTATAACCACAAGCGAAAAAAAACACTTGTCCTTAACAGAAAATACTAAATGATTGCAACAGAGTTAAGGAAAACAACATAAATGGCACCAGCCGTTACAACTTGATTACTATGTCAACAAATATGTGTACAAAAATATTTATTACATTAAAAGAATTTTTAAAAAACCGCAAGGAGGCCAAACGCGTTTTGACAATTTTGTCTTCCTTAGTGGCCTACATAGACACAATGAAAGGATAAAGAAAAAATAAATACAATTAGTAAGACAATATCAGTATATCTTTTATTATGTTATCATGGCTGTTTTGACCAAATTAAAACTTACCCTTTTTGCTTAAGCCTTGATCAAGGCAACCTTTTAGAATGAGTGGACAAAACGTGCAAAATCCAGTAAAACTGTGGCCAGGAATGCTTTTACTCAGCTTAGATGGGTGCATTAATTAGTCTGATTATAACAGGGGTGTGCAAAAGGTAGATCTCCAGATTTTTGGGACTTCAATTCCCAGAAGCCCCTGCCAACATGGCAGGGATGCTGAGAGTTGAAGTCCAAAACTTCTGGAGATCTACTTCCTGGAAAAGGAAGATCTGGCCATTGTGACCCATGCCTTAGTTACATCACTGTAGTGCCCTCTACATGGGTCTGTCCTTGAAGAGTGTCCAAAAACTCCAAAATGAAACAGCTTTGATGGCTCCCCCAGGGCTGGACCTACCTTTTGGCAGAGCTATGGGTGAGCACCAGTTGCTAGCTTGGGATGATGGGAGTTGTGTTCCAACACAACTGGACGGTACCAAGCTGGGGAAAGCTGCCCTATACACTTTCTGATCAAGGTATCTGAAGGACTTCTTTCTCCAATATGAACCTGCCCCACCATGAAGATCATCAACAGAGGCCCTCCTACATGCCCCAAAATCACAGCTGCCTTGGGCTACGGGAAGGGCCTTTTTGTTGGCTGCACCCAGGCTCTCTGGAATTCCCTTTCCAGAGAAGTCCACCATTGTGAAGACCTTCCTATTTAGTGGCTTTATTGAATTCTGTTCAGTTTGTTTTTACTGCTGTTTCCTTAAAAAGCAATCCTATGGTCTCTGCGAGAATGTCCATAGGACTGATCATACAATCCCTCTGAGCTTGGGGACAGTGCTTTGACCTTAGAAGGGGAGTAGTTAGAGATCTGACCTCAGACCGCTCCCCCTCACAGCTGGCTCAGAAAGCACCATGCTGGCTGCCTTTCCAAAGTTAGGAACTCAACCTCGGGGTGGGGGGCGTTCTGTTGGGTGGGGAGGGGAGGGGACTGGAGAGGCCAGGATATGAGTTGTCCTGAGCCTCCTCCAGCCTCCTTCCTTCTCCCCGGAAGCTCCCTCACTACATGGGCTGGAAAGACTAGCGAAAATACCGGAGATTGGAGGATGCAAAGATCACCTCCACCGCTCCTCCTTCCTTGCCAGCTTTAGCCCAGCAGGGCACAGGAGACTTGGAAGCCTCGCTAGGATTTCACCCTCCTGTGGGCTTATCTTCTGGTCCTTCTGCTGCTTTTTAATAATGATGTTTTTAGTGGTTTTTAAAATTGTAGGTGAAATTTTCAAATATTTTAAAATCCTATTTGCATATCTTTCTTTTTCATTAGTGGTCTCCAACATTGGGGAAACGTGGGGTAGAAATGTTTTAGATAAATAACTAAGAAACAAACAGTGGTTTCAGTGGTGTTAAAATGGTTGTGGAATACCTCGCCACCCACCCCAAGATTCAATGTCATGGGAGGGAGCGCCACTGATTTTTCTTATTATGGAGACACTAGTTTGAGCTAGTTTCTGGGCTTGTGCTATGAAGCAACTAGCTTCCCATTGTGGTAGCAGTCGCTCCCACCTGCACAGCATGACTGGGGCTGGCAGACTGCCGGTGTTGATTATTATACTCTGTTCTATGCAATTTAATTTTTATCTATGAGTTTTATGGCTTATGACTAAGACAACAAATGGCACTAATGCAGTAGCAACTCTCCTGCTATTTGAAAGTCTGCAGACACTGAAATAAATCGCTTACATTTACGCTGGAGCACCCCTCCCCAACCAGGTGCCCTCCAGATATTTGGATTACAACTCCCATCATCATTTCTGGCCATTAGGCATGCAGGCTGGGATTGATGGGAGTTGTAGCCCCCAAAATCTGTAGGCTGCCACATTGGGGAAGGCTGCATTAGACCATTTATATTGGAGAATTGTCTGAAAACACTGACTTTCCGACTGTGTTCTTCCAACATTTGTCAAGGGTTCCACAATGGTGGTTTGTTTATTGTGGGTTGAATCCAGACTTAGAGTAGTCCAACCTTCCCCATTGTAGTACACACACACACTGATGTATGGACTACAGCTCCCAACAGCCCTAGCCAGCATGCCCAATAGCCTGTGGCTAAGGGAGTTGTAGTCCAAAATATCTGGAGGGCATCACTTCAGGGATGGCCGGAGAAGACTCATTAAAACCAGTGGGATGTACATTAGTTATGACTAACTTGAACCATTGATTTCAATGGCTCTGTTCTATGCAGGGCTAAGTCTAGATCTAATACAATGTTTTCATTCCATCTCTCCTCCAAGACGTTCAGAGCAGCTTCCATGGTTCTCCCCCAATCCTGTCTTCACATCAACTCTGTAAAATAGATTATGCTGAGAGATTGAGTCTTTAGCTAGATCTAAGGATTATCCCAGGCAAATGGAGGGGTCGTCCCTGCCTGCTCCTGGGATCCCCTGTGTGTCATTTGGATGCACAGGGATGATCCCATATAGGCCTGGTCTAGCCATGGCCAGAGACTGGCTGAGGACCACCGACCAATCTTTATGACTGAGTGGGGATTTGTACCCAAGTGGGAAGATCAGTAATGACATACAAGCTTCCTTTAAAGGCATCTCTCCTCCCTCCCCCAAGCTCTGCTATTAATTTTCCTCTGAAATACACAACGTCTGCAAAATAATGACAAAAAGAATTCAAATGGTGCACTGGAGGAGAACCGCCCCACCCTCCTCCTTTGTCAGTGAGACCGCCCTTCAACAGACACGCCCCCAACCAAAAAATTGGGATGTGCTGATAGCAAGAGGACAGCTTTACACAAGGACAGTTTTATTGTGCATGGAGGGGAAAAAATCGGACTTTCCCCACTCCAAAATAAGACGGAAAAAGGGTGAAGAGGCAAGATGAGTGCAGGACAGGAACGACGTCATGTGAGTACCACGCTGCAAAACCACAAACCAGGCATGGCAAAAGTGCAATAAATCACTGGTGTGATGGAGTTTACTGTTATTGAAAGACAACAAATAGGAATGCTGAACTCTGATCGATTAGGCTGATGCAGAGAGGAAACCTTTTTCACTTGTCACACAGAAATTAACCCCAATTTCCCTGTCTCTATAAGCTGCCCCTAAGATATTACTGACTTGATTTCTCCTCCTTCTCCTCCACTCTTGTACTATGTTCCCATTGGGACAGAATACAGAATCAAATGTGTTGCCCTCTTCAAATAAGCTGGTAGTCTTTGTGCCAACAGAGTTTACATCTAATGCATCAAGTGGAACTAATTTGGCAGGATCTAATATTAGATATTAGTCCAATACATAAAACTGTTCAACACAAATTTGCAAAACTTGTCTTCCAGAGTTGTTTGGTTTCAGTTTCCAGACCTCAAGTGAAACAATACCCCACCCCGAAACTGTATCTCTAGGTCAAAGTGATGTTAACAATAAAACATTTCTTCTTCTACTTCCTCTTCTTTTTCTTTGTCACTAAGTTGGCGTTTGTAGAGGGCCTATCAGCACCAGAGCTCCCCATGTTGCCTGGTATATAACTTTAGCTTTACACTGGGAATGTCAAATCAGTGCTTGAAAAATGCACATTTAACATTCCCTGTATTATAGGGTGACCATACGGAAAGGAGGACATCGCTCCTGTATCTTTAACAGTTGTATAGAAAAAGAAATTTCAGCAAGTGTCATTTATATGCATATGCAGCACCTGGTGAAATTCCCACTTCATCACAACAGTTAAAGCTGCAGGAGCCCTGCCCTCTTTTGTATCTAGTCACTCTAGCTATACTACTCTCCCTGCTCCCATCTCATAAACACATCCCCACACCCCAAAATACAAAATGGCACCCTGGCAGGTTACTGTTACTCAGTAGGTACTCTGCACATGTTTGGAGTCACTCTTATTTTCCCAGGTTCCAGGATTAAGACCCAGCATTGAACTCCCTTGCTGAATGTCCTGCCCTTTGGCTCCAAGACCAGTAGCATATCCTGAAGCCATTTCTTATTTGCTCATGTATAAATTGTAAAATTAATTTGCATGTGTTCCTTTCTGGCAAACCTAGACGGAAGTGAGTCATATTTAAAAGACCCAAAGGCTGGTGCAATCAAACTAAAGTAGCCATGTGCAAAGACAAGGTCAGGGCTCCCGCACCTTGAATAAATTCTTGAGTAAAAGAGGGAAATTCACCAGGTGCTGCATGCATACAAATGACACCTGCTGAAATTCTCCTTTCTATACAGCTGTTGAAGATACAGGAGCCCTGTCTTCCTTTCCATATGGCCACCCTACTTTATTAGCAACGTTTGGTGCATAAGTGCTGATCCGTTCATAGCCAAAATGGCACCACCAATACAAAAGAGGGAGGTATCAGCATGTTCAGGGGACCATCAAGGTATGCAGAATTGCAAAAAATCTTCAGGGGGAGGGAAAATATATATCCAATGAGTACTGAGCATATTCAGTGGACTTGAAGTGCTGACTTTGAGGATGGGGGGTGGAGTATTCTGGAAGGCATGGCAGCTGGCTGGAACCCTGATAAGGAGGACTCCACACGACAATATCTATTTTATTCATTTATTTACAATATTAGTATACCACTCTACAGCTAAGAGATTCTGGAGTGGTGAACAATAAAAGTTAAAAATAATAAAGCAACATTATTATTATTATTATTATTATTATTATTATTATTATTATTTAAAAAACCAAGCAAAATGATTTGTTGATAGTCCCACTTGTATTCTCCTAATTGGGATGTTTATTTCCATTGCTAATGAAGGATGCTTTCAAACTTATTTAAAACACTTTTATCATTATTGCCTTAAAATGCATAAATGGACCTTAAGATTTGGTGGTGTGTGCATGTGTGTGTGTGTTTAAATATCTCTCAAAACCAAATTGCACATGTGCATCTTGTATGTTTTTCCAAATTCAAAAACTAGAATTCTGAACCTGTCTGTGTCCAATTTTGAATTGATGCAAACATTTACATTCACATTGGCCCCATTCAGAAGACACCTTAAACCATGGCTTTAACCATGGTGGTTAAGCTAGGAAGCTGGGCTGTATTCAGAAGACACCTTAAACCATGGCTTTAACCACGGTGTTTAAGCCAGAAATCCTTCTTCACCGTGGTTAAAGCCATGATTTAAGGTGTCTTCTGAACACAGCCTGGCTTTCTTGCTTAACCACCATGGTTAAAGCTGTGGTTTGAGGTGTCTTCTGAATGGGGCCTTTGAGAGGCTGCATTCAGACAACACGATAACCATCCCTGTGGAAAATGTGCTGCATTCAGACAACATACTAACCTACAGTTCAATAAACAACCCAGGGTTCAAAACATTCCACGCTAAACCACTTGGTGTGGGTTAGTGTGTTGTGCGAACAGCCCCTGGGTGTCTTA
Organism: Elgaria multicarinata webbii; assembly: GCF_023053635.1. Classification (NCBI taxonomy): domain Eukaryota; kingdom Metazoa; phylum Chordata; class Lepidosauria; order Squamata; family Anguidae; genus Elgaria; species Elgaria multicarinata. The sequence goes on from NC_086181.1 coordinate 13,583,045, forward strand.
TGGCTGTTATACATAGTACATCTTTTTCCGCCCAAGCCTTTTTTGTTTTTAAAACCTAAAGCAGGGCCAGGAGGCTGCAGTCTTCAGTGAACAGAGCCAGTGGCAGTGGAGAGAAAGAGGTCATTTTCCCTAGTCAAAATCTCCTCCTACTACTGCAAAAATCCCCCCTCAGGCAGTGCAAAGGTGTTTTATTCATTCAGTTTATGAATTGCCTAACAGCCGAAGCTCTCAGAGTGATATACATAGTAAAAGCAAAAACAATAAAACCCAGTGATAAAACCACACTAAAAAAAAGTGTTGTTTTAAAGGCAGCAACAAAAACTCAGAATTTAAAAGAGATGAAGAGAAACAAGTATCCCTATATATCCCCTTGTAGAAGGAAAAGCAAGTCGGGGTGTGGAGTTTTGAGTAGGAAAAAATGGCCAGAGGGGGGAAAGAAATGTTAAGCAGCCTTTCTGCTGAAGATTTCGGTCTCCTGCCGACACTTCTGGTGCGTGTGTTTTAGAGTTCGCAGAAAGATCCACACAACAACGAATCTCTAGTTAGGGCTTTACTAGGCAGAGGAATAGAGATGAGGTGTTTTCAACCAGCTGAAGCATGTGTCCCAACAAGATAGAGAGTAAGCATCGTTGGTTTCTTTGCAAAATGTCCCAGGTTTGAACCCCGGCATTTCCAGGCAGGACTGGAAAAACTCCTGCTTGAGACCTTGGTGAGTCACAGCGAGTCAGTATTGACAATACTGTGGCTAGATGGACCAATGGCCAGACCCAGTACAAGGCAGCTTTCTGTGTTGCTATGAGAGGTGTGGGGAGGTTCAGACCATGGCTATTCCTGGCAGAACTGCATGACTGATGGGGACCTTGGAGAGCCTTCCAGCAGGAGCAATAGAAATGGGGTGGGCGGGTGTCTTGGGAACAAGAGCTAGGATCGAGATTTATGCGGGATCAACTACGATGCTGGAAGTGAACTTCCCTGCCCCTTCTTCCCACCGCAGCCCCTCCAGCCTCCTGAAAATGCTACTCAGAGAATCAGAAGACTTTGCTCAATGGGGTGAGCTATGATGTGTCTGTGTGGGACCCCCAAAAGTTGCACAGAAGGACAAAAATTGCAAACGGAGCCCTTTCCCAGGGAAATGTTCTACATTTTCATCCAGTAGACAATACAGACAGGTGCCTGGGGTTTATATGTCAGAATTCAAGCGGTATCAGGCTCACTTGGAAAAAACACAAAACAGGAATGCAATCCCATCCTTGCCCTAGAACCTTGAGACAACGGGATCCATGGCAGGTGTGCACTACTTGAAAAGGAGCAACAGAACCTTCTCCTGCATCATACAGCAAGATGCCTGGGGCGGCAATGATGCTAGAGCTACAATGAAACAAAGTGAAGCAACCTGCTTCAGGCGGCACCAGGGAGGCAGAGAGATAAATTAAAGCCTGGATTGGTGTCTGAATGGTGCAGCAAGGTTTTTGAAATGTGGGCTCTAATAGGGGGGAAGGGCCGTGGCTCTGTGGTAAAGCACCTGGGATTCTTTCCCAACTTTATCTGGAGAAGCCAAGGATCAAACCTGGGACCTTCTGCATGGAAAGCCACTTTCAGTTCTCTTTAAATCCTCTTCTTTCCCCAGCTCAAGTATAAGGCTGTAATCCTAAATACCACTTACCTGCAAATATGGTCTTTTGAAAGAAATTAAGGCTTTCTTCCAAGTAAATGTGTGCAGGATAACCAACCACAAGTTCAGGGGACAGTTTCCAGTGCAAGCAATCCAGTCCCATGAAAGGAAGGGAACCTACCTCTTTTGATGGGTTTCCCCCTCCAAAGCTCCACTGTGTTTTAGAGATACATCTGCCCAAGTGGGTGAGATCTGGTCCTCTGCCGTGTGTCCACTTCTCTGCCCAAAGACGTCTTTGGCGGTAGGTGGTGGCTTGCTCTGGAAGTGATTGTCTTCTGTCCTTAATCTGATAATAGACTCAGCAAGTTTAAACTGGTCAGGTGTAGAGAATTAACCTCAAAGCCCAGGGTAAGGAGAGAGAGGGGGGTGCGGAGAGAGAGAGAGAGAACAGATGGTACCTTTGGGGAAAAAAGTAGATCAATAGACCCACTGGGGCAGCAGACAAACATATAATTCAAATACTGCGAAATTAGATCTCCAGGACTTTGAGTCAAGGCCTCTGCTCCAAGTCCCCTAAAGGCTCCAGAGTCATTGAATGCAATGCTACTGGTCTGGTTTTGGGCCACTGTGCTGTGCACAGAACCCTTTTATTCGTGAGTTGGCCTATATAAGGTCAGTGGGACCATTGTGAGTCAATGCCAGTGGAAGCTGGTGGCTCCGATTTCAGTGGGGCTGTGCATCCATTCTGGGATTCAGTCAGAACCAGCCAGAAGTTTAAAGGAACTGTCCAAGGTGCTGAACCCTATCCCCAAAATAGATTCGACACCTTGGGTAGGACCTAGATTCAGAACCTTGGATAGCTTCAGTGCCTGCACAGCCCCACCTAAATTGGAGCCACCAGCCTCCACTGGTCAGTGCTTTGTCTACTCAGCCCCAAACTTTTTATCCATTGCCAGGACTGACTCCTGGGATATACAGACATTTATCTGTATATTTAGAATGTGCCGCCTGATTGGAGGTTGCTCTGTGATACGCAAATCTGCACACTGGGTTAATCATGAGTTAAACAAACCACTGCCATGACATGATACTACTGCCCAGCATGGCTTGCTTAAGCCACAATGAGCCACAGTGCATGTCAGCATGTGCTGCAGCTTGACATGTCAGCTGAACCCAGGGACTGTGGGTTTCACGAGGGTTAAACAACCCTCTTAAATATTCAAAATGGACACTGGGATGCTCCACAGCCCAACATGACTAAAATAAGCCATGGTGGAGTGTTCAGTCATGTGAACCAGCCCAATTAATTCTTAGGTTAACTTTGGGTTGTTTATAGAATCATAGAATCATAGAATCATAGAATAGCAGAGTTGGAAGGGGCCTACAAGGCCATCGAGTCCAACCCCCTGCTCAATGCAGGAATCCACCCTAAAGCATCCCTGACAGATGGTTGTCCAGCTGCCTCTTGAAGGCCTCTAGTGTGGGAGAGCCCACAACCTCCCTAGGTAACTGATTCCACCATCGCACTGCTCTAACAGTCAGGAAGTTTTTCCTGATGTCCAGCTGGAATCTGGCTTCCACAATTAACTCACAATTAATCCACATGTAATGATAACCCAGAGTAAGGGTTGAGTATGGATTGTCATTGAATCATGAGTTGATGTTGAATTATGGACTGTCATTACGTGCGAACCCTACACTAAAAGTTAACTAACCTTGTTTCTGGAGAAATTAAGTGGAGATAGTGGGTCATGCACAACAAGGTCAAATTCAAGTCGCATTTGTGAACTGTCTTTCTGTAGGAGTTAGTCTCCTAGAGTTACTTAGCGGCTTAATGTGAGCAGAGTTGGACAGATGTCAAGAGAGCAGTGTGCATACTCCATGCCCTGGTCCTACCACAGCATCTGCTGTCTCATCAAGGATTTAACATCCGGAATATCTCAGCTTTTATTGAGACTAAACCTTTAGTTGGGCATTAATTTCTTATTGAATGTGCATAACTTCACGTACTTCAAAACATGGTAAGCCTACCTTGTTGTGTTTGGGGGTCCTCCAGCTCATTCTGCTGAGCAGGACCCTCAGCATCTGCCCCAAAGTTCTGTCTTGATGGCACCACTGCCTTTGAGATCTAAGGATATGGTGCCTATTCTAGCAGAGGCTTGTTAAAACTGGTACCATTAAGGGGAAAGTAGTTTATGTATTGAGAAGTTGTATGTGTGACATTATCAGAAACTTTCCATAATGTATATCACACTTTCAAAAGTTGATTAACCCCCATTCTCACCCCTTGTCTAACTTTGCCCGACTTTAACCAATGAAAAAAATCCCACTTTTGACACACCTCCCTCCCACAATGTGTAGCATCATCTTAACTGCCCGGTGGAAAGCAGACAGTGATGCAACTAGTCAGAACCTCCCACAAAAGAATGTTTCATAATTTTGGTGCTGCCACTGAAAAGACCCTGTTTCAGATTGGATATGAGACATCAGACAAGAATGTAAACAGATTCACTCAAATGAAATCAGAAAAACAATAATGAAAATATGGGATAGAGATGTCATTGCTAGCTCCAGATATAATTCCTTTAGCATCCATGATAAACAGCAATGGGTTCCAAAGAGATAAAGGGGACGTTTCTAATTGGATTAATGAAGGTGTCTGTAGATTTAAGGATTTTAGGAAGTTATGATGCCTTATTCCCATCCTCCATAACCAACTAGTCTGCATTTACCATTCCATTAATATTTACAAAATAGGAGCAACAATCAAAATATTATTAAATAGATCAATATGGGCAGATCTCTTATGACTTTTGAAAAGATTGTAATTCTGATGAGCAAAATGGATTTTTTATTTATTAATGAGGAAAATGATACCACAAGACAGCATTGGCAAAGAAAAATTAATGTTATTTTATCTGATTAAGAGTGGACTCTATCTATCTATCTATCTATCTATCTATCTATCTATCTATCTATCTATCTATCTATCTATCCATCCATCCATCCATCCATCCATCCATCCATGCATGCATGCATGCATGCAAAATCAGCAAGACTTGTATTAGATGTACCCTGAAGAGAGAATTTCTACAAGCTGGGAGTTTGCTGGGAATTTAGGCAGTGTTTTGGAAAGAAATTTCCTTCCTCAGGGGCCACTTCCCCCCCCCCCCCCATAAGTGTCAAAAAGAATTCTTCAAGGGCTTCTACTGTCTTAAAAATGTTCAAAACATCCAACACACTGGGAGAGCACTCAGTTGTGGAAGGGAAGAGAGGTACTTTTGCTCACATTTGGTGGGAATGTCTCTCTGTTGAACAGGATTGGAGGGACATTTTTTCCCAGCTATGAAAGATGTGATAGGAGTTGAGATTCAATTATCCCTATTAATGGCACTTCTGAGTTAGAAGAGAGTATGACATAATGGTTGTTTATATGCTAACTTTGGGGCACGAGTTATTGACACAGAAATGGAGAACATTTTTACTGATGGAATGTGGAAGAGGAGAATATGGAAAATAAAACGTAGTAATAAAATTAGTAGTTATAAATGTTCATGGGGAGAGAGGAGTAACTCATAAGAGAATTTCCCCAAAACAAAACAAAAAATGCTGTAGATTTTTTTATCCAGTTCTGGAATCAATACAAATCAGGTATGTTAACAATGGTGGATATTTCTAACAAGGAACTAAAACGATTTATGTTTGTATGGCTGTTTATGAATATATTAGAATATTAATTTACCAGGTGTTTTGATTGTATAAGTGTATTGCCTACTTATTTTCTGTACTCTATGATGCACAAAATAGTTCAAAATTTATTTAAATATGTACATCTCTGAAAAACTGAATATGAAAAATTCAAAAGAAAAAAAAAGCCCTGGGTTGTATCCAGTGGTGTCATTCCACTAGCACAAAGCTTCTACTGCTTGTGTAAATCCTATTTTCATCCTTAGGTGAGTGTCAAATCCTACTTTTATTTTAATTCCACTCACATAAGGCATTCCACAGTGCATTCCTTAAGTTATTTCATTCGTCATTCCACAAGCTGTTCTGCTGGTTCACAAGCTTTTCCACAAGGCACTTCACAACTCATTATGCCTTCATTCGGCTACGTGTCGCTTGCATGAGTTGTGCTAGCTGACCTGCTCACTCGTGGAATAAAGCCAACTCTTCTCATTGTTCCACTAGTGGTTGATATAACCCCCTGCCTTTTGTACCCTTGGGGCTGAAACTTTGATGGTAGCAGGATTGAGAAGCTGAACTTCTTCGATGTTGATATCAGAATTTGAGCACGCTACAGTACCCAGCCAAACTAGCAATGTAATTCTTAACTATGACTGCAGAAGATCTTGCTACTCATTTAATAACCCCCTCAGGCAATGGACTCATTCCTCTCCTGTTCTCCCTTGCCTGAGCAAGGAAGATTCCCTGTAGTAACATCAGTCTCTACGTCAAGAATGCAGAACAATATATGGGTAGAGGCCTGGATTACCCCTCACCAGACCCTCCACGGGCCAGATTATGTTGGCGCATGTGGCCCATTTAATCCTTTCTCCATGCTGAGAAAGGCATGGAGTTCCATGCCTTTACTCAGCACAGAGAAAGGGAATCAGCTCCACCTCCCAGTGCCAAGCAAATCCAGGCTCAGCATGGGACCTGCTGTCCAAAGTGTCTCAGCTGGCACTGGTGAGAGTGCCTGCTGTTCCCAGTGGCAGCCGAGTCTCCAGCTAGCCCACATCTACACTGTGATCTCAGCTTGGAGATAAGAGCTTGATTCCTCCAGGGTGTGGGGCTTGGAGGCCAGCACCACCCCCTCGAGACACACATGGGTCCGCAGGCCCTGAGGGCTGGATTAGGCCTGCAGGTCAGGGGGTTCTGCACCCCTGCTCTACATCCTTCCCAAGATGTTCACAATTCCTAGAAACACGTGCTCCAAAGAGATATCGGGAAATGGGAAATGTTCAGCTTGTTGCTACAACAAATGCACTGCTCTTTGCAAAGCTAAGCCTAGACGTCCACCTGGCGTGCTTTGTAGTAAAAGCCAGCTCCGGGCTCCAAGCATCTCTGCAGTCAAGCATGCTTCTAAAAATACGGGTTTCCTCTCTTGTCAGTTCCTCCCCACCACCACCCACCCAACATTTCCTCAGTTCATTCTCGTCGCTTTTGTTTCTCACAGAGCGAATGTTTCCCCCCCAGTTCTCAAGTGGAGAATGGAACTGTGCATGACCAGTGGTGGAGAGGGTCGCCTAGGAATTTTGTGGGCGAGGACAGCAATAAATCTCAGGCTTGTCAGCCAGACGTTCTCGGGATAAGGCCAAGGGGAGGGACCAGCTCTGCCGTGGGAGGCAACTCAAGTATAAAAGAGTCCCCGGCCAGCCCATGCCTGCACTTGTGTTGCTGGGAAGAGCTGCGGGGTTCGAAACCCCAGTGCTGAGGCAGCGTGTGCTGAGAAACAAGGAAGTGGGGAGCCCCAGGCGGCTGAGCGGCGACATGTCTGAGCTGCAGGAGCTGCTGCAGAACTCCATCCCTTTTGCGAGGGGGGTCCTGTGGGACAACTACGGCAACCTGCTCAAAGTGGCTGATTACTGCGAGAGCAACTATGGGCAGGTGAGTTGCAGCAGGGTAGAAATCGGGGCCGGCCCTGCCACCGGACAGGCAGACCAGAGAGGAAATCGCACGCCCCCAGAGAGGAAACACCTTGCAGATGTTTTGGGTGACAACTCCCATCATCCCTGAGCATTGGCCATGCTGGGTGGGGATGATGGGAGTTGTAGTCCAAAACAGTCTGACGGCACCAGGTTGGGGAAGAAGGCTGATCTAGGCTCTGCTGATGGTATGGCCAGTTCCCAGTGTAAATGGGAAGGGTGGACCCACAATCACCTGCAGCGTTACAGGGAATGCCGAGGAGCTCCCCCTGTTCGCGTGGGGAGCAGGACATTGCAGGAGCTGGGGGTCTCATACATGGCTTGCTCCCAGTGCAAACGGAGCCTGTGCCCCCAAGAACCTCTGTTACGATGTCATGGGTTCAGGTATACCATGCGCATTGAACCTCTTTCATCCCAAAGGGCCAAATTCTATTTCAGAGAAGCTGTCAGGGGCTGCATGCCAGTGGTGGGCGGGGTCAAAGGCAAAAGGGGTGGAGCTTGAGGTTCTGCAGCCCTGATGCACCCAGTTGTAATCCGCCCTAAACCAAGGTTTAGGTTGAGTGGACAACCTTCCCTACCGCAGTAGTATTTGAAGCCCTCCCAGCAAGGTCTTCTATATTACATGACAAAGAAAGCATCAAGGCCAAAGTAAAAAGCCGATCCATGCTACCAAAAAGGGCAATTTGGAATTTGCTGGTGGAATTCATTTCCCTTTTCTGCCATTGAGTTTGCAGTGACTGACACCCACCTTGGGCGCAAGGAGTGAATGGCACTCAGATTAATACTTGGAGCAGGTTGATTCTTTGGCTTTTTTTTTTTTTTTAAAAAAAATATTATTTAAAGGATCTGATCTTGACACTTATCTGTCAGCAGGAGCAGGGGATGCAACTCAATTATCTAGCAATGAGAACTTTTACAAAAAATTAAATGGTTATATTTTGAAATAAAAATAAGGGCATGGCCCCTACCTTCTGTGGGCAAGAGAATTGGCATAGAGTTCAGTGGAGTCCCCCCCCCCACACTTTTGGCTGTGTTCACCTGGGTGCTTGTTGGCTGTTACAGGTGACCAGTGGTGTCCACCATGCATTTAGCCATCCCTTTCCTGCCTAGGGCCCTGGTTTGACCATTAGTACTGCTCGATGAGTGTGGATTGCACCTTTGTTTTATATCAAAATTTAATCAGCAAAAACTTGTATTTAATTTTCACTGACTTGGATTGATTTCTGTGAAACTGGAGTGGTGACTTACACATCGCCAACGAAGAGGAAATGCATCATCAAAAAAGAGGATGGGGGGGCAACAATTTGCATAAATTTGCATATGAAGATGCATGTGTGCAGGTGCAAATTTAGAAATAACAACTATTATTTAAATAGAACTACAAGACAGCTCACCGTAGTGGAGAGAGACTGAGCAGGTGACCTGGGTGCCTGCTCTGTCTGCTGTCCAGGTGTGAAGTGCTGATGGGGAACGTCAAGGCTCCTGCTCTCTCTGCCTTGCAGTTCTCTGATTTTAAACCAGATGTGGAATGGGCAGCCCATCAAACAGAGGACACCTTTGAATAGAGGACTGGCCTCTGCCAGTTCTTCGAAATAGAGCACTGGCCTCTGTAAAGGAGGGGGCAGTCTTCAGGGTGCTGGGTTGGTGCCACCTCCCTCTTACTCTGTACTTTCCCTCGCCTGGGGCAGAAGCGTGGGGTTTCTAGGTGGCCATTTGGGTAATGGAGCTGGCCCCGACCTCTTCCTGGTGGAAGGCGACCAATCGCCAGTCACTTTCCACCAGGCACCACCCCTGGGTTGGCCCCGGAGCAACATCAGATGGCAGAAGTGCCGTATTGACATCGCTCCGATTGAAAAAGTCAGGGTAAATCCCAGACTTTTTCAAAAACTGCAGCATCGTGGGAAATCCCCACAGTGGCTCCAAAGCTGCACCTGTGTCATGTAACTGACACAGCACAGATCCACAGCCACCACGGGGCTTTCCCCACATATAGACAGCCCCCAAGACACCTGGCTGCCCTGTGTGAAACACCAAGCTGCCTTTTTGGGCCCCTCAAATGTATGTGAAGTGCAATCCTGTGCACATTTAGACAGAATGCTGGGAGTCTTACAACTCCCAGCATTCCCCAGCCAGCTAGGACTTGTAAAACTTTCATCTGTCCAAACATGCATAGAATTGGCCCTTAGTATTATAACTAAGCCATGAGATGGTGCAGAGTATAACTACAACAAGAATACTTCCGATTACGGATTGCCTAGGCTCTCCACCAGCTTATCAGTGTCACAACAATGTAAACAAAAGGCAAAGCCATGTCAGATGAAGTTCTATTCCCCTTACTGGGAAAGGGAAAGCAGTTACATGTCACACCTGAGGAACAGCCGCCAGTGACAACACAGAACCTGTTTCTGTTTTTCAGTTGGACCATTCTCACGTCTTTGTTTCTTTTTAAACACTTTTAAGGCACAAGACAAACGGAAAGCCCTTGAGGAAACCATGGCTTTCACAACTCAGTCACTGGCCAGTGTGACCTACCAAATCAGCAACCTGGCCAACGACATCTTCAAAATGCTAGACTTGCAGGCCACTGAAGTCCGACGAATGGAAGCCAATGTCTCCTCCATCACACAGGTGGGCAAGAAAACCATTTGAGAAGGCAACAAGAAACATGTGGAACATGTGCTTGGGGTTAGGCCTTCATTTGGGATGGGCCTGTGTGCCCCAGAACTAGTTCCCAGTTGATAGCTCTTTAGTATTAGTATTATTCTCATTGCAGTGCTCTCTTTGAATAAATCCTGAAGCGGTTTACAAAAAATAGTAAACACGACACAGGCTCTGAACACCAGACCTCACGTCTGCCACCACTTCTTATGGGGCGACACAGGCTCTGAACAACAGACCCGGCCGAGGCTACTCCCTGCTCAAGCCAAGCACCACCACTTGATACGCCTGAGGCAAGGGATAAAGCCCACCTTCCTCCAAACTATGTGGAGAAAGGGGTTTAAAATGGAGAAGGATTTAATATATATAATAATGCGCTGTGAGTTATATCTGCTTAGGTGAATGATTGTCAGAGTGGGTGCTGAATGATGTAAACTTAAGATGATAAATGCCAAACAGACACGTGGGATTTTTGTGGTAGTTTTAAAACAAACAATCAAAATTTATTTTTAAAAGTTCATAAGCTTTGTTTCAAATAACAACATTTAAAAACCTTTTTGAAACCTTCCATACAATCCTGTCACCCTCACATTCGCGCTTTCCTTTCACTCACACAATCACTCTTGAACTTTATTCTCAGTATTGATTAATATACTTCCACTACGTGCACACCACACTCTAAAGACACCACTCACTACACTGACTCTCAAATTTCCCAAAACTTAAGTACCATAAATACAGAGAGGACTACAGACTCTAAGAGCCCCTAACAAGTCTCCCTGGAAAGAACAGAACAGAACAGAACCCACAATCCCCTCAGTCCTTCCCTTATATATCACTCCTCCCCCCTCCCAAGACATTCTAACTCCGCCCACTCAGGCCAACATTCTAAAAACCACAGACTTACAAACTGCAGGCATACCTTTTGGGAATTGACTTGTGGGGTGTAACGCCACAGATGCATTTTCAGTAAGCACCTAAAAAATGCCAGTGTTGAGGCCCGCTGAAGGGAGATCATTCCACAGGGTGAGTGCCACTGGCCCATCTCCATGCTGAGGAAAAAGGGTGGAGAGCAAAGCTCTGGTGCTTTAAATCTTTATTTTTATTCTCAAATCAATTCTTCAATGTACTCTACGCGTTTCGGACAGTGTCCTTCGTCAGGAGCTGAAGAAGGAAATGGAGGAGGAAAACATTAGACAGTAGATTTGTGGGTCCAAGTAAAATAGTCCAAACAATGATACAAAAATGATAAAACTTAATTATAAAAAGAAACTCTTATGCCAAGTATCTGTTGCTTCTCGAAAAATCTCCTCCTGCTTTTATAATTAAGTTGTATCATTTCTTTTGTCGTTGTTTGGACTATTTTAATTGGGCCCGCGAAACTACTAATGTTTTTCTCCTCTATTTCCTTCTTCAGCTCTTGACAAAGGACATTGTCTGAAATGTGTAGAGTGCATTGAAGAATTGATTTGAGAATAAAAATAAAGATTTAAAGCGCCAGCGCTTTGCTCTCCACTTTTTCCCCCCTCGGTTTAGTGGTGCTTCTTTCCCTCACTTTTGCACCATCTCTGTGCTGCCACTGAACAGAAATCCATAGGCTGTGGCGTGGATGACAGGGCCTGCAGATTGTTACTGGCCTGGGTGGTTGGTGTAGGGGGGAGATGTTCCTTGAGGTAACCTGGAGGGGATCTACACAGCGACGTGAAGGCGCTTGCGTGCGCCTCCAGTGCGCCCCGAAACTGATTGTGTAGATCCTGCCCTATAGGGCAGGATCTACACAATCAGTTTCGGGGCGCACTGGAGGCGCACGCAAGCGCCTTCACGTCGCTGTGTAGATCCCCTCCTGGTCTCAAGTTGTTTAGAGCTTTGTATACTAATACCAAGTGTTTAAACTTTGTTTAGTAGCAGAGTGACAAAGTGGATTTTGTCCACCTGTTGCAACCTCCTCCTGGGCGATGAGGGGAAGATGTATTTTTCTTTTTAAAAGACTCACTAGTATTGGGGAGAAGTTATAGCCCAACAGTAGAGCACTGCTTGTAGGGTCCCATGCAGTCCTTGACATCTCCAGGTTAAAGCATGGTTGCTGGGTTAGGAAATTCCACCGCTTGTTACTTTGGACGGCTACTGCTACCAGACAATACTGCAACTAGATAGACCATGTAAGACAATAGCATATCCCCATTTTCTCTTTAATGCAGTCGGTCCTCTCAGGCTGGCTGGGGATGGTGTGAGCTGTATCTTGCACCGCCTTTCTCCAACACATTTGGAGGACACCACATTGGGGAAGGTGGCAGGTCCCCAGAGAGCAGGTGGAAGCCTTCCCATCCCAGCACGGGGAGATGCCATGGTTCAACTTGCTAAGCATGAATGCTACCATATTTTGCCCAATGTGTCCCCCACCCACCAGTACAACAGATAGGAGGCCAGCATGCTGAGCACAGATGGACCACTAGAGGAACAAGATCTCTGCAGGGTTGCTTTGTGTATTGTCCAGCTTTTTCAGGGGCTTCTTTCCACACCTCAGGGTCATTGTTAAAGCCCTAAAGCGGACACACCTTTGGGCTCTAAGACCATCAAGGGGATTCCCCTCCCATTCCCTTCTCTTTCTACTGGAATATAGGGAGGGACACACACACACGGTGTTCTCGGACATCTTCCTGTACTGGAGAGCTGCCTGACGGGTTTCCTGTTTCCCTGACAATAATAACAGAAGAAAAACATAATGGACCAGGAAACATCAGTGGAATGGATTAATCATCTCTGTCCTTTCACCACTTTGGTATCTCCAAACACTTATAAAATCTACTTTTGGCCCAATTTCGTTGAGTGTAGGGAAGCTGCAAGAAATAACAGTTTACTTTGTGCTTGATTTGAGCTTCCTGAGGCTGGATCCAAGAACACACTCTGCAAAAATTATGGTATTTGCCGGTCCTGTTTTTCTTCTCTGCCAGCAGGTCTCTTGCAAGGAGGGAGGGATGAGAGAGAGCACCTCTGAGCATGTGCAGCATTATTGATGGGCAGTTAGTACTTCTGGTGCCATGCTGTTTTACAGATCATCCATGGTCTGCATCAAAGGGTGAAACGGGGGGTGGGGGAGTGTTTTCCTTTGGTCTTAATAGTTAAGGAAATATGAAATATACAAAAAGCAGGCCTAAGACTCAGTCTGGCCTGGAAGTGAGCCAGTCGCATTCCTCCCTAATTGAAAATGGTGTTGCAAGTACACCCCCACCCCCATTGGGCATTTGCAGTGATGGTGAGCAAGAGGTCCATAGGCTAGTAATATGCTGTGTAATGATGCACAGAAAGGTAGGGTGGTGTATACCTTTTGGGATGGCCCATGTGTAAAGCACACAACAAACATTTTTCTTTGCTCTGTCACCGACACAATTCCATGCTTCACACCTGCTTCTACATTCCTGATATATTAGAATAACAGCTACACAACAACGCTCTTTGCCCATGTTGATAAAAACACACACACCCAATACTCTGAGTACATGCAGTGTAGCATTTTAAACTCAGTTAATTCACAGCACCATCATGACTACAGGAATAAAACTGAGTTCGTTTCTGCTGTCCTGATCATCACCTTCTGCTTTCTGGGTGAACATTACCACTCACCTACCCCCGGCTCTGGACTTTGTAAAGTCCAGCCTTAAGTGCACCGTTGTGGACTCTGGTCTTTAAGATGCCATAATGCACTTCCTTTCATACTTGCTGCAACAGGCAAACACGGCTATTTCTCTGGAAATTGTTACAAGGGGTTACTGAGTCTTTCCTTACATGTTGATGTCAAGAAGAGATTAGACAGGCATCAGCCAGCTTTGCTTTAGATCGGATGTCCTGCTTCTCTAGGGCAAAAGGCAAAAGGTTAATCTGGGTCAATGCTCAGCCCCAGGACTAGTTTGGAAGCCTCCCCCCAGCCTCAAAGCCCCCTTCAGGCTTCACTGGAATACGGGCTTGGAAGCACAACCTTTCCACGAAGGGAGTGTTACAAGGAAAGGCAATGTAGTGGCTATTTAACGACCACATGATTTCCTTTAGTTTTTCCTGCACACAATATTTTGAAACACATTGGAAATCATCCATGCAACCAATGGATGGACCAAACCTCTGATTAGGTGGGGCTGTGAATCCATTCTGGGTTCCAGAACTTTAAAGGAGCTGTCCAAAGTGCTGAACCCCAAAATTGGTTCAGTACCTTGGAGAGCCCTTTTAGACTTCTGGCTGGCTCTGAACGAAGCCTGGAATGGGCTTACCTCCCACAAAATCAGAGGCACCAGTCCCCACTGCTGTGGCGGTTCACAGCTTCCCTACGCCTGCTATAAATGTTGCAGCTGCACCACAGAACTGGCTGTCTACACAGCATCCGGTGCCTATGTGGTGAGGTGCATTTTGCTACACTCAGCATGGCTGGGGAGAGCCTCTCTCCACTACGAGAAGCAGCCCTGGAGAACCAATCCCTGGAGGTGCCGCTGGCTGAGAGACTGCGCCCTCTGCTCATTTTTACCCTTGGGTGTGCATGTGTGTGAGAGAGGGGGTGTGCTGGGGGCCCCACCTACACATTGCCAAAACAGGACGCCATTGAAATTCACAGCCCCACCGAAATTGGAGCCACATCCCCCACTGAATTAAACAATATTCCCATCTATTTGGCTTGCCTGCAAGGGCTGGCCTGTGGCCTGAGGCAAAGGTGTCTGTCTGCCTCTCATTTTTAGGAGATTTGACTCCTTTTGCCTTCACCTGGTCTGTATTCTGTTTCCTCTGCAATTTCCATTTGTTGTTTTCATTTTTCCAGAGCCAGCCCACAATGTTTTGCTGCCTGAGGCACAGGACAAAATGGCAGCATCTTCCACTGCACCTGAGGGAAGGAGTGTAGCTGAGTGGGTGCAGAACAGGTCCACATGCCACACACCGCCCTATCCATTCTGTGCCCCTCATCGTCTGCTCCTGCCGTGGCCACTTCACTCTGGGTCATGGTAGAGGCAGCCCCTGTGAAACCATTTCTATGTGACACCCCCTCCTTGCATATCTGTCTGTCATATTGTCACCAAATGGGGGTGGGATGGGAAGAGAGCTGAGGCTGAGAGGGAGCATGTTCCTTATGAAGTGAGTTTATCGCTGAGGTAATCTTTGAATTGGGAGCTTCCTAGTTTACAGCTCGCACTCATAGCCACAACTTGACAGCTCTCATTGAGCTATGTGGAAACAAGCACACATAGGTTTGCATAGAATATTTGCTGTTTGTTAGTGTCAGCCTAAATTTGGCACTTGACAATGATGACAAATGTGGCACTTGACATTCACTGATGGTAAGGCCAACCCTGGCCATAGAATCAGAGAACAGCAGCATATATAAAGCTCTGAGCACAGTGCGTTCGGGCCCTCAGCCTTGCCTCATTATGGCTTTATCTTCCAGACTCTTATCACCATTATGGCCCCTTCTCAATCTTTTCCAACACGGCCACATACTTCTTGGACTGAAGTGCCCAGAATTCAATGCAAAATTTCCAATGTGATGTTATCGGTAGACAGATAGCATTGCTTATTTTGGTACCTGAAGTGGAAAATCCAGTGACTCCTCCAGTTTTGGTAAAAGTTAACTAAATAACTTGTCTGTTTAATAAAGGTCTGCTCATTAACATCACCCCTGCATTTTCTGTCTGAGGCGAACCACCTCACCCTACCTAATACTGTTATTATTGTTTTATCATTGATAAATAATCACGCTGTTATGGTGCAATCACTCTGCTTTACTCACAGAATTTTACCTAACTGCCCTGTGTTTTTCCACTGATTCTTCCGCTGATTCTCCTCCTACTTTAGTAAACGTGGAGGAAAAGATGGAACGGCGGCACAATGATTTCTGTTGGTGCTAAGACCCCTCCATTAAGAAGCCCCCTCAGTTCTGGAAGAGAAAAAACCAGCGTAGTCCCAGCTAGCTTGATGGAGTGGGCTTTGCTACCGGTTTGTGTTCAGAACTGAATCTCCAGTTAAACCAGCTACAAATGTGTAGCTTGGAGATGCTCCTTAATTCAGCATTGTCACTTGAAGCTCAGGTGGCCTCATGGGCTAGGAGTGCTTTTTACCAGCTTTGGCTGGTATGCCAGCTATGCCCTTTCCTGGACAGGGAGACTGGCCACAGCAGTTCAAACTCTGGTAAACTCCCAAGTTGATTACTGTACAGGGGCTGCCTTTGAAAATGACCCAGAAGCTTCGGCTAGTGTAGAACGTGGTTTTGAGTAATTCGTACAGTCAGGTGGGATTGTATGACATCATTCTGAAGGAGCTGCACTGGCTGCCTCCTTACTTCTGAGCCCACTTCAAGGTTGCTGGTGTATACCTTTCAAGCCGTAAGCTTGGGACCCACATATTTGCAGGCGTGCCTTTCCCTATTCCTATCTGCCTGCCTGTGACTTAAGATCATCAGGAGAGGCTGTTCTCCAAATACTTCGGGTACATTGTGTGCCAACAAGGCAGAGGCCTTCTTCGTTGAGGCACCCCAACGTAAGTGTGGATGCTTTCGTATCAGCTTAAACCTTTTTGTTTTAGTGGTTGCTTTTGTCTGTCCTGTAGTGTTTGTTGCCTTCCCTGAGCGTATGGTTTTAGTGTTATTATTGCACTGTTTATTATTACTTTTTAAATCATATTCGTACATCACCCTGGTATCTGCAAGGATGAAGGGCAGTTTCTAGAAATCTATACAAAACCAGAATGCGACCCTGTCTGTCTATCTGCTATAGTGCCAAGACCATAAAATCTAGACATCTGAAACTTGGCATGCAGACTAAAGGACCTCTAGGGATGTGCACCACATGGTTATTTTGTTTTTAGAATGCACGGATTTTAATTCATTTTAATGTCTCCATGTGGTTGAAGCCTTCGGTAACATATTCTGCCACTAGGGACAGACTTCCCTAGCCAACTCATAATTTTGCAATCCATATAGTTTGAAGCCAAGGGATATTAGTAGGCCGAGGGACATAGTTAGACCTGGGCCCTCCTCCCTGCTTTGGGACAACTCTCCTCAGGGGAATTGAGTGGACAGACCCCTCCCTCAGGGGGTATAGAGTAGGGATGTGCTCCGCTTCTAATCGGACCGGCGAATTAGAAGCGGAGCGGGGGGCTTCGCCTCCCCTTAAAGCGGAGGCGAAGAGGATTGGGGGGCCGGCGGAGCGTTGCGAAGAGGATCGAGGTGAAGGCGGATCCTTCGCCTCGATCCGGAGCTCCGCAAGAAAGGTAAGTGGGGTTTACTGGGCCCTGCCGCTGTCGCTGTCACCCATGCGGCAACAGTGGCAGGGCCCGGTAACCCCCCCTCCCTCCTCTCCCTTACTTGCATCCGTCCGCGGTCCCTCAGCTTCTTCAATTGAGCCCGCGGCTCAACCAGGAAGTCTAGGCCACAGCCCAGACTTCCTGGTTGAGCCACGGGCTCAATTGAAGAAGCCGAGGGACCGCGGATGGACGCAGGTAAGGCCCCCCTCCCCCTTGGTCCCTTACTGGGCTCTGAAGGTAAGGGAGAGGAGGGAGGGGGGCCTTACCTGGCACCACTCCCCTCCACTCCGATTCGGAGCCGGAGCTCCGCAGCGAAGAGGAGTGGACTATGGGCGGAGCGGTGCGGAGCGGATCGGGGGGGTCCGTGCACACCCCTAGTATAGAGGCATGGCCAGCAGGCATGGTTTCACTCAGACAGAGCAGGCACAATGTGACCAACTCTGACAGCTTTGCACGTTTGCTTGAAGTCTTTGCTGGATCAAACTAAGAGCTATTCCAACTCATGGGAAGCTGGGTCTGTACACTAGTAAATCCGTAACGATTCCTGCGCCAGGTTCACGTGGTGCTCCAGGTGAGGCTCTCCCTCCTCACAAAGTCTCTCTGCTGCAGGTGGTGGAAATGCACAAGGAGAAAGTGTCCCGCCGAGAGATTGGGACGCTTGCCGTTTGCAAGTCATTTCCGCACTACCAGAAAATCATCTACCCTAAACACCTTGAGCCCCTGGAAGCGTATTACAGAAAGCCGTTGAACTTCAGCAGTTTGGATGAAATTGGCCATGGGATAAAGGTAAGAGGTGTAACGTCCTCTTTTACTCTGAGGCTGGCCCTACAGTTAGGCAAAAAGTGAGGTTATGGGTGGAAGGAGTTGGAGGACAGAGCTGTGTGCCCCCTAAGCTAGCCTGTTGCCCTCAGGTGTTGCTCCGTTGCCAGTATTGAAGTAAAATTTGACTGCCAATCCAGTCAGTTCCTACACATGGAAGAGCAGGTGGGCACCATCTTGTCCTTTGGCAGCAAAAGGTCTTACTTAGCCTGGCCCTGTTTTGCTTCCAAAGCCAAAACAGAACTGCTGCATGCTCCCTGCAGGTGCTCTATACCTAAGCTGTGGTCTCTTCTTCCTGTGAGGCGGGAGGAGGGGGACCAGTTGACTTCCTGCCTGTCACAATTGTACCTTGTATCTTGACAGAACAGGCTGACAATCGTAGCTGGTGAAGAGAGAAATATTATAAAGCACTTTATACACTTCTAATAGTAGCAGTGGTAATAAGAATGATGTACCAGTATCTCTCAGATATAACACTGCATGTGGAGACCTGAGATTTTTAGGAATTCATGGAAATGAAGCACGACTAGAAATGAAAAGCAATTATCTTGGTCTCAGTATCACAAAAAAGGGAGAAAAGTCTCAGGATGGAGGCAAAGGCTATCAATAGCAACTATCCCTGATGGTTATGTGTTACCTCCAGTATCCGAGGCAGTAAGCCTGTGTGCACCAGTTGCTGGGGAACATGGGTGGGAGGGTGCTGTTGCACTGTGTCCTGCTTGTGGGTCCCTGGTCGACAGCTGGTTGGCCACTGTATGAGCAGAGTGCTGGACTAGATGGACCCTCGGTGTGATCCAGCATGTCATTTCTTACATTCTTATGATGCTATAGGATTATACAAAAGCCCAACACATTTTGGCCTCTTATTTTTTAGGCCTTCTTCAGGAGGCTGTTTTAAAGCCTGCACAAATTATCAACAACAAATTGTCTTGCGATGGCGACCCCATGAAGAAGGCCAAAAGAATAAGAGGCCGAAACGCGTTGGGGCTTTTGTGTAATAAAAATCTCCTAGCATCCTGTGCCCATCTCGGTATAAGCCGTAAAAGCAATCTGCAATACTCTGAAGCAAAATGTGTGCGTGTGCGTGTGTGTGTCTGCCATCATCACTGCTGTTAAAGACAATGTGGGGAAAAGTCATCTTTCTTTGGACTTGTCACAGAACCAGGAAATTCCTGTCCAAATGCTGATACTCTAAGATAGGAGGCAGTGGCTCAGGTTATCAGATCTCGTCCAGAACTAGCGTCAGAATGAATGAGCAGCAGGCAGCAGAAATAAACAAGTAAATAAATGAATGCTCCTTTTTATTAATAAGTCTGGTTGCAGAAATGCGTGCAGCACTGAGAGTGTGGTTTGCAAAGGTCTTAAAATGAAGAAGGTAATTTGGCTGGCCCAGAAGATTTGATGACTTATATAGAGACCGAAAGTCAGCAGCAGACAGTGAGTCTCCACGCACTTCCTCTGTGGAAATGTTGACTCTTTTGATGAACCACCAAGCAATTACATTCTTCCTCTTTTAATAATAATAATTTTTAAAAAAGACCAACGAGAAAGAAAGAAAGAAAAATAAGAAAAGAGCATGGTTAGAATTGACATCAACAGAAGTCAAAGGAAAAACCAAATAAAACAATGGCTCAAACTCAGAGAAGATTACACAGCAGTCCCAAAGCCAGCCAAAGGCCCAATGAGAGGCTGTTGGATGCTGTGGAAATGCTGTTATACTTATTTCCAAGCCTTGGGTTTTCCTTTTCACTTTAGCTTCTGCCTTTACTCTTCACATGCCTAGAGGAACTTAATAATGCTTTGGCGTGACCATATGAAAAGGAGGACAGGGCTCCTGTATCTTTAACAGTTGTATAGAAAAGGAAACTTCAACTGGTGTCATTTGTATGCATGCAGCACCTGGTGAAATCCCCTCTCCATCACAACAGTTAAAGCTGCAGGGGCCCTGCTCTCTTTAGCTAGAGTGACCAGATACAAAAGAGGGCAAGGTTCCCACAGCTTTAACTGTAGTGATGAAGAGGGAATTTCACCAGGTGCTGCATGCATACAAATGACACCTGCTGAAATTCCCTTTTCTATACAACTGTTAAAGTTTCAGGAGCCCTGTCCTCCTTCTCATATGGTCACCCTAGTTATACTGGAGGAGAGGAGCTCCACCATTGCAAGAGATTTTTTGTCCTGGAGCTCCCTACCAAGACATCCTTAGAAAGCTCTATGGGTGTGGATGTTACCACCGTAGGTATTGGGTAGGAAATTATGCCGCTCGCTTCAGCATTAGCCTTAGGTCCCCATGTCTTCTGGGCTTAATTCAAGGAGCTGCTTTTAACTCGCTTGACTCTAAATCAGCCTCTCCCAAACTCATGCCCCCCAGATATGTGGGACTTAACCCCCCCTGCCCTAAATAAATCTTGTCGATTTTTCCTGTATAATATTGCCAGGATTCGATCATTTTTGTCTGTCTCTTCTGCCAAGACGCTTGTTCATGCACTGGTTATTTCTCGGTTGGACTACTGCAACCTTCTTCTCTCTGGCCTTCCTTCTTCTCACATCAGTCCGTTGGTTTCTGTTCACCACTCTGCCGCAAAGATCATCTTCTTAGCTCGCCGCTCCGACCATGTTACTCCGCTTCTGAAATCTCTTCATTGGCTTCCAATTCACTTCAGAATCCAATATAAACTTCTCCTGTTAACCTTCAAAGCTTTTCACGGTCTAGCTCCTTCCTATCTCTCCTCTCTCATCTCACACTATTGCCCCGCTCGTGCTCTTCGCTCCTCTGATGCCATGTTTCTCGCCTGCCCAAGGGCCTCTACTTCCCTTGCTCGGCTTCGTCCATTTTCGTCTGCTGCCCCTTACGCCTGGAACGCTCTTCCAGAACATTTGAGAACTACAAGTTCAACCACAGCTTTTAAAGCTCAACTAAAAACTTTTCTTTTTCCTAAAGCTTTTAAAACTTGATGTTGTGCAGACTTCTACTGTTACTTTCTACTGTTAGTTTTTCCCTACCCTGTGCCTGCTTACCCTTCCCTGTACCTGTTTGCATTCTCTTCCCCTCCTTATTGTTTTACTATGATTTTATTAGATTGTAAGCCTATGCGGCAGGGTCTTGCTATTTACTGTTTTACTCTGTACAGCACCATGTACATTGATGGTGCTATATAAATAAATAATAATAATAATAATAATGAGCTGGGCCCTGCTTCACATAGAAGAGGCTACCTTCTCCGTAAGGCCTCCTGATTATTCCGCCCATAGCTGGGGCCACTCTGAAGAATAGACAGGGCTTAATTTGATCCAGCGCTCATCCAAGTTGAGCTCCAGCCCAGAACATGTGTTTAGTGCCAATTCCTGGAAGATTTGAAAATATAATAAAGACAGGGGCCCTGTCCTCCTTTCCGTATGGTCACCCTACTCTTATTCAAATGCTTATAGTACCTAAAATGCCCAGTCTCTACAGTGACTTCTCTGACAGGAGGGGAGGCATTCGTGGATGCATCTTGTCTCTTGCGGCATGCATGAGTGCGCGCATACCTGGGGTTGGAACCCGATTCTGCCTTCCACGAGAGGAAGGCCCCGCCACTTGTTTTTTTGGGGATCCCCCCTCCCCACAACACAGCTCATCCCACTCAACCGGGTGTCCTGCCTCTCTGCGTAGCCTTCTCAAGGGGCTAGAGGCGCTGCTGTGGCAAGGAGGGAGCTGAGCGGTCCACTTCCGACAACGCAGTGGATCCAGCATAAATCTGGATCCAACCCTGAACACCATTACAGTGCACAGCCTGCCATCTCACGCACTGAAGGTGTTGACATATATTTCAAAGAGTTGGTAACGTATTATAGGAAAAGTATGGTGTGTGTGTGTTTAAAAATACACTTTTTTAAAAGCTCCAAGAACAAGCAGCCCATTGGCTTTTGAAGCAGTGGAGATGGGCCTGTCACTGCAGAATAAGTGGAAGAGTCAGCATGCATAGTGCAGTGGTGTGGCTAGAGTGCCAGACTGGGGAGAGCCGAATTCAAATCCCACTCTGACACTGGGTGACCTTGGGCCTGGGATCACTTCTCAGCCACAACTCCCTTGTTGGTTGGAGTTGTTTTGACAATAAAACAGGGAGAGGGAGCACCATGTTTGCTACTCATTTGAGTTCCTTAGGTGAAAGGAAAGATGGAAATGTAACTAATAAAATAAATAAAAAATGAATGGGATAAAGCCCACAGCTGCATATGTGTGTGTGTGTGGGATCCTTGAGAGGACGTATGTTGCAGGCATGTCTTTATAGTCATCTAGGCTGGCCATCTGTTCCTTATTTCAAGGACTGGTTCCTTATTCTGGACGTAAATGCAATATTGCTAAATACGTAAATGTTCTTGAAACAAGGAACAGGTGGCACTCCTATTTTCGTCTGTGAAACGTTAAAGGGTATGGCTGACTTTTCATAACCTATTCTCCACCCCTCCCCTACTTCCACAAATTGCAAACATTTTTCTCCCCCGCCCCCCGCCACTTGCCCGGTGCAATAATACAATTCTAAATTCAGCCTGTAGCAAACCGAGAAGCTGCAGCTGTGACAATGCGCACAAGTTCAATATCTAGGCGGGTTTTTTTCCCCTCCCTCCCTGCTTGCAAGTTACCTTGAAGAGAAAAGGAGAATTGTGCTGTCAGCTGGGGCCAGCCATTGGGACTGATCTGAAAACCACAAGCGTCTGCACATGATGAGGCAAAGATGTTCTGGGCAGAGGGGAGGCGCTGCGTGAGCTTTCGGTTCCCACGCCGGTGCCCTCTTTCCCAGCAGTGTTCTCACCACACACAAGGCCGCTGCCGCAGCAGGGGCCTCACAGCCCTTTTGCTGCCCTTTGTTAGCACACAGCTTCGGCTCTGCAAACAGAGTGGCCGAGGGGGCTAAAAGACATGACCCAGTTTTGAAAAAAGGTGCGCTTCTTCCATGGAAGGGAACTTTCTAACTTGACGGTCGGGTGCTAAACTGGAAGGAGCGCCCCTAAAAGCAGGTGAAGCCGTGGCACAAAATGAAGGAGAACAATGCGGAGCACTGGGGGAGACGCAGCCAGCTGCACATCTCCTCTGCTGTGTGGCCATGGCTAAGTAAGGCCTAGTCTGCACACTCTGGGTCACACTAGGCTTAGAGGTTAGATCCAGATTTCCACTGGACCAGCTGCACTGAGGGAAGTGGATTTCTCCCCTTCTTCCTTCCCATGGCAGCCCCTTCAGCCCCCTGAAAATGGTACACAGAGAGTCAAGAGACCCTTGTGAACCGTGAGCTGCAATGTAGGGTGGGGTGGGTGGGGGTGGAACACACACACCCCAAAATTGGGTGGATGGGCCTTCTGCAAGCAGAGCCTTTTCTCTCAATGAAGGTCCCCCCCCCTTGCAGAAGGCAGATCCTGGATCCTAACCTTTATCTGTCCCCTCTTCCCCTCTCTAAATCCACTCAGTCCAACAAAATGAGATGTCTCTGCATCCAACTATTTACAACCGAATTTCAGTCAGGAAAAGTTACTTGAGAATTTCTCCTCCACCCTGCCACCTTCATTTCAGCCCTGTCCTTAATTATCTTTAGTTCTTATATTGTCCAAATTGAGATGGAAGCAGATAGCTGCTTGCACTGTGATGGCTACCCTTCGTTGCTTCATGTAAGCCGTGAGCGGGGAAGTTGTGGCTTTTGAGATGGTGTTGGGCCCTAACTTCCATCATCCCCAGACAGAACGGCCAATAGTCTGGGATGATGGACATTAAGGGTCCAACGACAGCTGAAGCAGTGGAGGTTGGTGGCTCCTATTTCAGTGGGTCTATGAAGCCATTCCAGGTTTTCGCTGAACCAATTTTGGGGACAGGGTTCAGCACCTTGGATAGTTCCTTTAGAGTTCTGGCTGAATCCTGGAATGGACTCGCACCCACACAGAAATCAGAGCCACTGATCTGGAGGGTCACAGCTTCCCTACACCTGCTATAAATGTTGCTTAGATGCTACAACACAGAACTGGCTGTCTACACAGCATCCGGTGCCTATGTGGTGAGGTGCATTTTGCTACACTCAGCATGGCTGGGGAGATCCTCTCTCCACTAGGAGGGGCAGCCCTGGAGAACCAATCCCTGCAGATGTTGCTGCCTGAGAAAATGCACCCTCTGGTCATTTTTGCACAGAGTTGTTTGCTGTGTGTGTGTGAGAGAGAAAGAGACAGGGGGTGCTGGGGGGGGCACTTACTCATGGCCAAAAAAAAAGAGGACACCATTTCATAACATTTGCAAATTATGTGTAAAGGTGTAAGTTTAAAAATACCTCTAATTTAAGTGGAAATACAAGACATCTCACTATAAGGGGGGAGACGGTGACTCATGTGCCTGCTCAGTCTGCCATCCAGCTGCCAACTATGGATGCGTGACTTCAAGCCCCCTCAGTGCTCTCCTTCCTTTGGCTTCTTTGACTTTAAACCAGACTTGGCCCGGCCAGCTCATCAAACTGAGGCCACCTTCAAACACTGTCCTTTGCCACTAGGGATGGCTAAGAGTTTCGGTTTTGTTTGCAAAGCATGCGAATTTGTTCCGTTCACAGCTCCAAACGTGAATGCAAGCACGAGCACGTCTCTCCCGAAAATATTGGCTAGTTGTCAAACAGGTGTTCATGTTCGTCTCATTCCCGGTTCCCAGTTCAATTTGCCAAAATTCCTAATTTGCACAAAACCCCCAATTTGTGCAAATTTCCTCTGTAGACTGAGGATGGGGACTTGTGCAGTTTGTAAATTTGGGGGAATCTACATAAATCTTCCATTCCAGCATTGCTCGATTTGTGCATCCAGCAAGTAGGAATTGTAAATGGTAAGGGGGCACAAGATGAGCAGCAGGGTGGAGGATCCTGGCGATCTTGAACATCGCTCGCTCGCCCATCCTATCTGCTACCTCTTCAACATAGAGGACTGCCCTCTGTACAGTAAGACACCTAGGGCTGTGTAGAGCCAAGCAATGCAGCAACTCACTTCCGACCTCCCCTGCTTCTACTGGGATAAAGGCAGCAGTTTTCACATTGTGCACTGGGAGATTTTGGGATTCCTCGGGAATTTATCAAAGTTTCTTCAGTGCAAAGGCCAGTGGTGGTGGATAGGGTTCTTTGAAAGATCATTTGACAGCCACCAATGATCTTCCCCTGCAATGCACAACAGACACTGGTGTGTGTGTGTGTGTATCTTCGCAGGTGCATTGCCAGCTCGTGAAGTGATGGAGAAGCCCCATGTGAAATGAGTGTAAGCTCTAGAACATATCCCAGAATCCACTGCAGGAGCCCCTCTGACAGAGAAATATAAATACAGTACGCAGGTAGCCCGAGCCTGCTGAAATCTAGGGACCCTAAAGGATAGGGCTGAACCAGTGCTCAGGTTATCTCCTTACCGCTCTCTCAGGGTGAGGCTCATTCCTGTCCCTCCATACCACCTCTGTAACCCCATGATGATCCATCCCCTAATCCAGCCTCCTTGAACCTGGTGCCTGCCAGATGTGTCGGACTACAACTTCCATCATCCCCAACCAGCATGATCATGGGAGTTGTAGCCCAGCACATCTGGAGGATGCCAGGTTGGGGAAGGTTGCTCTAATATATCTACAGTATGTCTTTGATGTGTTCTTTCCCTTTGCCTCTGGCTACTGTTTCATTACCCCTTCCTCCCTTCCAGCCCTGGTTTTCCATACATTTCCCTCCTGCAACAGCATTGTCCTCCTTTTTGGTTCAGTTTCAAGCCATTTCCTGGAAGGACACCAGGAAAACACTTAAAGCCAGATGCCTCTCATTCCAGTAAAGGGCGGTTCCCATCTAAAAGCAGATTTCGATGCAAGTAGCTAATGTGGGTCAATGTGTGCGTGAGTGCATGTTTTAATGTTCATCCAGACAATATGGAAAAACTGGAAAGATGGGACTTCTGATGTGGATGGGGGGGTGCATTCTCACCCGCAGGCAGACGTTCCACATGACTAGCTGTACAAAACTAGGGCTGAGACAGTCTCCCACCTAGGGACATCTGGATTTTGTAAAATCTGTTCCATCTGCATTTCATGGATTGCCTTTCCTGCCTTTTTCTGCTCATTGGCAGAATTGGAGTCCCCCCACCCCAATTTCCCAAATTTGTGCGAATTTGCATTTGAGCAAATTCATGCTTGCAAAACTGCACAAATCCCCCTTAAAATGCGCTAATCTGCCCCTAAAATTCAAAATTTTCCATAAAATGTGAATTTTCATGCTTTAGCCTATGGGGGAAATGAGCATTTTTGGTTAGTGATCTTTTATTTTACATATTTTTTTACAACTAAATTTGCATTAAATTCCAGAAAGAAAAATAATAATCCTGGTCTGCAATTCTGTGGAATCTGTGTCTGTGGAATCCATCTGAATTGGGAAAGCTGCCCTCATTTGTACCTGGTCACGCCAGTATAGCTCCTGCAGCTTTAACTGTTCTCATGAAGAGGGAATTTCACCAGGTGCTGCATGCATACAAATGACACCTGCTGAAATTTCCTTTACAACTGTTAAAGATACAGGAGCCCTGTCCTCCTTTCCATATGGTCACTCTAGCTTGGAGGAGGCTACCCCAACCCACCCCAACTAGGAGGAAAGGTTGAGGTAAGAGGTAGGTGTGTGTGTGGGTGTGGGTGCGTGTTGGTTGCAGGTCACTCTCCATGGAACCTCAAGTAGAGTCCTGAAGTGGAGTATCGGATCTGGGGTCTTGGTGGAGCATCAACTGTTTTCCTGCTTCTGTGCTCTGCTTGTACATCTGTAAATTAAGCAAATGTTACCAAAAATACTCTATAGCAGCCTTCCTCCGCTTCCAGCTGGTGGCTTCCAGCTCTGTTGGACTGGAATTTCCACCTTTCCCAGCCAGCATGGCCATGGATGGGAATTGCAGCCAACACATCTGGAGGGCTGCAGGTTGGGAAAAGCAGACCTATCTGGCTCCAGAGTTCTTCCTCTTCTAAAGGGAATGGAAACCTTGGAACTTCTCGCCTCTCTGGGAAGTGGGGAGCAGGCAGCTATGTGAAACTTGCAGATCCTTCTTCGGTGAAGTTTTCATAAACAGAATTACCTTGGCAAAAGCTCTGACAAAAAGAACTCCTTAGAAGCAAAAGAAAAAACGAGTGGTAGAGGAGGATTCCTTTGGGAAATGGCAGTCTGGATTCCCTCTGTCTCTCTCACACCTCTCATCTTCCCCTCTTAGGATCAAAGCTCACAGCTGGCCAGAACAGGGACTCTGTCCCGGCGAGCAACCAAGACAGCAGCAGCGCAATCATCCGGGAGCCTTGGGTGAGTTGCAGCACTTAGAGGCAACAGGAAAATGCAGCTAGCGTGGTGTAGTGGCTAAAGTGTTGGCCTGGGAATTGGGAGATCTGAGTTCTAGTCCCCACTCAGCCATGGAAGCCCACTGGGTGACTTTGGGTCAAACTCAGACTCTCAGCCCAGCAGGGATGTTTTTATGAGGATAAAATGGAGAGGAGGAGGATTATGTATGCCGCCTTGGGTTCCTTGGAGGAAAAAAGGCGGGATAGAAATGCAATAATAAAATAAATAAATAAATAAATAAATAAATAAATTTAGCCTATGGCATTGCTAGGTGGCCATGTGTCCTCTTTTACAGAGGAGAGTCCTCCAGTTGAAGGGCCATCGGAGGACCATCCTACATTTGAAGGCAGCCTGTACCCAGGAATGGGCAACTTGTGGCCCTCCAGCTGTTTTGGCTTACAACTCCCATCATCCCTAACCAGCATAGCCTCTATTTGTAGGCCAAAAACAGCTGGAGGGCCACAAGGTAACCATCCCTGCTCTATTACTTACTTGATCAAGCTTGTAATATTTTCACTCCAAATAAAATTGAAAGGCAATTCTCAAAAGAAAAACCTCATGCAAGATCTGGGGAGAACCCATCTCTTTGTCTTTTAGGAGAAGCCACCGGGTACCGGAGCCGATACGGCCACCAGTCATCCCAGACGGAAAACTCTCTTCAGCCTCGTCATTGTCCTCCTTGAGGTACCATTTGTGAGATACCAGAGAAGGGAACTGAGGTAGAAAGGCAGAATTGAGGGATAATTGAAAATATGTGACATTCCAGTTGCATCCAATTATTTACAAACAAATTTGAGTCAGGAAAAGTTACTTGAGAATTCTTCTCTGCCCCACCACCTTCATTTTAGTCCTATTCTTATATTGTCCAAATTGGGATGGAAATGAAAACCACCACCAAACTAATACATACATCGGGGAGAAATATTCTTACTCAACCTGCTCCCTGCTGGCTGGTTTTCTACTCGCAGAGAGTTTGGTGTTGCTTTAATAGACGGGTGAGCGCCATGTGGCCCCTGTGTCACCAAACTTGGCAGAGAGGTAAAAGACCAGCGATTTTAGCACTATGGAGCAATAAAGATGTCAAATTTAGCTTGTTCTCAAGCTAAATTTGACTCTTTTTGTGTTCCGTAGCTGCTAGAGGAACAGAGGGGGGCATTCAAGAATGACATTTCCCTCCTGTACCAGCTCAAACTTCTACCGCCTCTCTCTGCCTCATGTGTAGACTAGGCCTGAGACCCTTGACCTGCACCCTGAAACTCTCCCTTGTTTGAACGTTGCAGCAGCCTCACAGGAGCGACAGGCAGCACGAGTATGAACCCAACTCCTGAGCCACCTCCCCTTCCCCCCTCTATGCTGTCACCGATCCCTCCGTCAATAGAAGCAGAGATCCTTCCTCCTCCTCCTCCATCAGATATATTACCACCTCCACCTTTTGCAATTGATGATATACTTCCACTGCAGCTCTCTGAGCCAGGTAAGAACTTCTTAAAAGAGATTAAGGGCGGGGAATCAACTTGAGCAACTGCCCAGGTTTACACACCCCATAAGTGAAGTGCAGGATGTAGAATTGGCTTCATGGTTCAACATTCCTGAGAATATTGTCTGGTTTGGTTTTGTTTTAAAGCAGCCTTCCTCAACCTGGGGCGCTCCAGATGTGTTGGACTGCATCTCCCAGAATGCCCCAGCCATGGCTGGGGCATTCTGGGAGTTGTAGTCCAACACATCTGGAGCGCCCCAGGTTGAGGAAGGCTGCTTTAAAGCGAGTTTCTAGCCCTGCGTTTCACCCCGGAAGCCGGTGGACAGCAGAGCAGGAGCGTCCAATGGTTGCAAAAGGGGTGGGACTCAGCTTCATTGCTGTGCTTCTTTCCAGAGGGCTACCAGGCACAGAAAACCAAATGCAATGAAGCACCTTTCACTTCCTTGTTTGAGAAACTGCTAACCTGTTTGGTTTCTTTACAGATCTTGATTTCCCAGCATCCCCACTGCCACCACCTCTGGACATTATTAATTCGGAGCAGCTGAGACCTCCACCCCTGCACCCTCCACCACCCCCGGAGAAATTGCCATGGGCCCCCGACACCTACCTAGAAAAAGGTACCTGAATAAAAACAGGTGAACTGCTGAAGTTGTCTTGACTCAGCATTTTTCCTGCCTCCTGGCAACGGCCATAGAGAAGGCACACACTCATCCCTATTCTGAGGCCTAGCCATAGCGACACACGCAGTGCTGAGGACACAGCCCTTTGCACGTGCCAAAAGAGACTTTTCCATTGATCTCCACTTTCTCGGTACAGGTGTTGAGCTTCTGGACATTACTCTTACCACCAGCAGTGATAGATTCCTTCTCTGTGGGTGGGTGCCTTAAGTGTCTGTTTATTATATGTTTTAGGATGCCCCTTTATCAAGGCCAGGGAGATTTGTGTCCCTGAGGCGTAAAAAACCAAGTGGCACACCCTAATCAACACAAGGCTTAGTCCATTCGGGAGCTTTTCTGCACCGGCCCCATCAGAAATGACCTGGCATTCCGCAAGAGCAAGACCGGGGCCTTTGCAGAGCCCATGTTAATTTCAGCTCCGCTTCCAAAGCACAACTTCCCAGTGGACTAGGCCCTGTGGGTTAAATCGACCTTCCTTGCACTCTGCCAGTTTTAAAAGCACCCAGCCCCTGCTCTGTATGCCAGGGACAGGGGATGTTGTTGGATTGCAACTCACATCAGCCCTCACTATTGACTCTGCTGACTAGAGGTGTTGGGAATTGTAGTCCAACATCCAGAATGCCATACATTACGCCTTTCCCTATCATGGACCTCCCTGTCACACAGTGAGTTCCACAGGATATATATCTCAGTGGAGGTTTCTTCAAGGTTTAGAACAGATCGGGCTCATGATGAGATAGGGAGATAGAGATAGGGTCTGTGGAGAGTGTGACGATATAGGGAATTTGTGAAGCGATGGATGGTGACGAGATAGAGGGTGATTAGGATCTGTGTGGATGAGATTAAAACTGTTATTTACTGTTCAACATTGGAAGTCTGAAAATGATAATAAATACTTCTTTGTGTTATAAAATCCTATGCCTATGGCTCCTGGCTACACAGCGGTAACTGTACTAAGGAGAATTACAAAGGCCAGAATAGAAGGCCGGTGCGTCCTCACAGTTTGGGATTAACATGTTGGGCCTGAGATAAAAGTCCTGGGGCTCATCTACACCAAGCAGGATATTGCGCTATGAAAGCGGTATTAAAAGGCAGGAGCCGCACTACTGCTTTATAGTGGTATTGAAGTGCACTGACAACTGTTGGGGCCCATCGACACATACTATATGCTACTTTCATACTGCTATATCCTGCTTGGTGTGGCTCCTGCCTTTTATATATCACTTTCATAGTGCAACATCCTGTTTGGTGTAGATGAGGCCCTGGTGGCAGCAGTACTGAGTCTGTGTGTGGTAGAAGGTCTTGCCTGCTGTGGGAAAGGCCTCAGAGAGGTATTCTTACTGGGAAATAGTCAGGACTGCCCATAGACCAGTAGTTACTCTTAGAAGCTTGAGTAGATGATGATGATGATGATGATGATGATGATGATGATGATGATGATGATGATAATGATGATGATTGCCTCCTCCCATCACCTGACCTTCTTTCTTCTTTCTCTTCCCTTTGCCTGCAGTAGTGACCTTGTACCCTTACACTCAGCAGAAGGAGAACGAACTCTCTTTTGCAGAGGGGGCCATCATTTATGTGACACGGAAATACTCAGACGGCTGGTGCGAAGGGGTGATGCGCGACGCAGCGGGGTTGTTCCCAGGAAACTATGTCGAGCCTTTGCACTGAAGGTGGCGGAATGGAAGCTAGAGATCAAAACAGTTAAATTTAAGTTCCCAAGAACTGTGCCTGGAATGGGACCACCTCGTCCCTGCTTTGAAGAAAGCATGTAGAAGCAATCCTGTGGGGGTGTTGGTGTACGGTAGGGTGACCGTATGGAAAGGAGGACAGGGCTCCTGTAACTTTAACAGTGGTGTAGGAAAGGGAATTTCAGCAGGTGTCACTTGTGTGCATGCAGCACCTGGTGAAATTCCCTTTTCAACACAACAGTTAAAGCTGCAGGAGCCCTGCCCTCTTTTGTATCTGGTCTAGAGGGCAGGGCTCCTGCAGCTTTAACTGTTGTGATGAAAAGGGAATTTCACCAGGTGCTGCATGCATACAAGTGACACCTGCTGAAATTCCCTTTTCTATACAACTGTTAAAGATTACAGAGCCCTGTCCTCCTTTCCATAGGGTCACCCTATGGTGCTTTCCTTAACTCTTTCTTAATCAGGTTGAAATAAAGCTTAGTTGGGGGGGTGCATTTAAGATGATGGCAGAAGCATTCCCTTTCATTGTCCTATGGCAGTGGTCTGGTCCCTGGGCCAAATTCTGGCCAGGCTGAGGGCTAAATCCAGTCTACCAGGGCTACCCAGATGGCCCACCTCCTTCCTCATGCCCCATCCTTTTTCCCTGACCTTTTTTGGTGTGTGTGTGTGTTTCCCATTCTTAAAGGTTGGAATGTTTGTTAGTTACTTGTTTAAGCTAAAATATGCTGGTAGTTTTGCCACCCCCCTTTTGCATTTCATGTTGGCCCCACCCATTAGCGGAATGCAGCGCCCAAGAGCTTCTCCAAAATTGGGCTGGAAGAGCTGCAACAATTCTGCCCTAGAGAGACATATGATTTATGGTTCCTTTTCCTCCTCAACAAAGCCTGTGCAGTAGCTACCTATTTAAGCACCCACTCTGCCCTTACCAAAGCAACTATTGCTTACTGCAGCAGCATCCCACCCACCCATCTTCAGCCAGTAATAAACAGTTTATTGTAATAAACAGCACAGAAGTGCATTGAAGGACACTCTGTGGTTGTTTTCTTGAACTACCAGCAGGTGGTACTCTTGTGTTGCTTGGCTCAGAGTACAGGCAAAGTGAGAGGGGGGTAAAGAGTTATAGAACTTGACTAGGCAGACCAAAGATTTGACTCACTAGAAGGAAGCTTCACATCTACATGCCAGAAGTGGAAAAACTGAACAGGATCCTCTTTGGTTACGCCACATGGAGCTTGTGCAAACAAATTTACCAGTAGATGGTGGCCTGTGGGAAACAGTTATTTCGCAGTTGGCCAATCTTGAATTGGGAACTTTTTTGTGGGGGTTGGGAACTTTTAAAAAAGTTTTATTAAGGGCCACTGACCTTTGGGAAAGTCAACTGGAGCCTGCACTTGTGTATTGGCAGACCCACGCTTTCTCTCTCCACCCCTCAGTCAGAGCCAGCCTGGAAGGGTGTGTGTGCTGCTTAGGACAGGGTCCCTGGAGCACAGGTTCCCCCCAGCCCCCACTGCTTTGATGGCCTCCCAGCTCAGCATCATTGCCGTGATAATGGAATCCAGTACTCTCAATATTTCTTTTCTTTTTTTTTTCCTTTGTCGTTTAATTTCTCCTCCTTTTTTCTCCTTGAAGAAGAAAGAAGAGACAACGCATATTAAGGAAAAATCAGTTGAAAGGATGGCTTATAAAACGATAGATTGCTAACAGCAGGTTGCTTTGCACCACCGGCCGAGAGAGGTAGGGCAGCTAGTTTAGGAGAAAGAGGGTCGCTCCCAGCTAGGCAAGGATAAGAGTGGGAGAAACAAAGGCAGCCCCACCCCAATCTGGTCAGAGTAGAGTGTTCATACATACAACATTTCAGGTTGACAAAACTAGGTGCCATGCTGGCTACATGGAAACAGACATTTGAAAATACAGAGGCAGATCACATAATGCCAATGTAGTGTAGGAAAGGCATCTTCAATATTTGCTAGATACTTGCGGAGGGGGCTTAGAAAAAAGTTGCCATGGCTTTTAAGTTCCAACAAGAACAGATGGACAAAGAGGAGGACAGCAAACAATGACAGGGCCGGCTCTACCATGAGGCAGTGTGAAGCAGCCACCTCAGGCCGCAGATGCTGAGGGAGGCGGGCTGGATAGAGCTGTATGTGGCCCTGCTCTGCACACACACCCCAAGCTGCCCTGTCAGCACCGTTGAACTGCCAGTCTGGTCACCATTTGTACATGGAATGGGGAGTGGGGGAAGGCGCCATCTTCTCCTTCGTCCCAGCAGCAAATGTTTGGGGCTGGCTCTGGACAATGACAACAACAAATGGAAATTGCAGAGAAAACAGAACACAGATCAGGTGAAGGCAAGAGAGGCAGGCAGGTGGCCTGGAATGGATAAGCAGACCACAAGCTATGGAGAAGTGCATTGTGGTGGTTTCTAAAACAGCAGCCGTGGAGAGAAGAATCAAATGTGGCAGTAAAATGGAACAGAGAAGACGGGCAGGAATTAGGGTGCAACCACAAAAACACCTTCAGGTGCAGCCTGCGACTGATCACGGCACGAGGAGGTGACACAGTCCACGTATCATGTGATCCGTTACCCATTGTTGCAGCTCAGCACACTACTTGGGAGTTGTGCGAAAGCTTGTATTTCATTAAAGAGACAAGCTTCCCCTTCACCAGCCTAGATTAAAGGTTTTGCACTCTCCCACTTCCCAGCCTGTCTCATTACTGCTCCCCACCCCATCCCACCGTCGTTAAAGCTTCTGGGTATGTCTTATACTGATTTAATGACTATAGTTCTCTGTGGGGTCCAGGGATATTTAACAGCAAATGCAAACTACAACCCCAAGATTATTTGGAGGAAGCCATTAACAGACACACTGTTATAAAACCAGGATATGGCTGTAATGAAAACAAGCCCTTTATACTTAAAAATGATGCATTTGCAGCTTGGGACACTCTCGGCATGGAGACCCGAGTTCAACTACTTCATGCTCACGTCTCCACCTCCGACCTCTGCCTCCCCCCACCTCCGGGGTTGCGGAAGGATGAATCACAATATTCCTGGTCTAGGTCATTCATTAAAGCCATTGCACTAGACTGGAATAAGCTTTCTAGCTCCCCCTTTTCTGTCTGGAAATATTTGCGCTCTCTCTCTCTCTCTCTCTCTGTCTCACACACACACACACACTCAATTCCCTTCTGAATTAGAGCACCCCTAATAAACTATTCTTTAGTTTATCTGATTAGATTAGGGGTGGGCGACTTGTGGCCCTCCAGATGTTTTGGCCTACAACTCCCATCATCCTTTACCATTGACTATACTGGCTATAGCTGCTGGGAGGTATAGGCTACAACATCTGGAGGGCCACAACATCTGGAGGGCCACAAGTTGCCCATCCTTGTATAAGATGGAGCGGGGCGACATGTGACAGGTTAAATGCTTTGGTGGAGACAGAATCCTTTCTCCTATCTGAAGTGTTTCTGAGAACTAGCTTGAGAGAAAATACATGAGTGTCTTTAGGGAATACAAAAGCAGAATTTCAAAGAAAGTGAACAAAAAATAATAATATGCAAATGGCCAAGCATCCACCCACCCTTCCTTGAGTGGATTTCCTAACTGCATAGAGAGAGCTTTTGTCTCAAGACCAAAGGAAGGGAAGATCCAGAGACAGTTTTTGAGCAATGAGAGGAAGAAAACCCAGAGTCCAAGCCAAGAATGAGAAAGGCGTGATGTTAGACATTCAGATCTTTCTGAACAGCTTGCAGGGATGGGATCAAGAGCAGCTTCTTCCACCACCTGTCCTTCCTCAACATTTCCGCTTGAGAACATCTTGAAGGTAGCAGCACACTTCGACAGCCGATTCCCAAGGGACTACGGTGGCCTGGTAGGTCCCGGGTTGGTTTTTCTCCATCTCCAGGATGAGCTTGTGCATCGGGTAACCTTTCCTCGGGAACGCAACGTCGCTGGACTTCATGGCCGTGGAAGGGCAGAAGTCATTGGCTCCGTCCCCGACGTAGAAGACCCTCTCAAATCTGACGCCCTCCTGGGCCCGCTCGGCCAGGTATTCCGTCAGGATCTTGTGCTTGCACATGTTTGCCGGACACCGCGGGCAGCTGTGCGAGTGATAAGGGCCCAAGGTGAAGAAGCCTCTCTTGTCGAAGCTAGAAGGGTTGCTGAAGATCTTACGGAAGAGGGAGTAGGCACCAGTGGCCTTCAAGGCACATTCAATGCCGAACATGTTGGCGTCCGAGATGAGGATGATTTCAAAGCGGTCCTGCTGTTTGGAGAGGAACTGGAAAAGGTCCCGCATGCCAGGAGAGAGGGGGATCTTCTCGTAGACGGCTTTGAAGTCGGCCATCTTTGCCCCTTGGTCTCCCAAGTACTTCAACACCTGCTGCATGTACTCATTGTAGAACCCTTCACGGAAGGTTTGGCGCAGCGACTCCGGAAGCTGTTTCCCCGGAGCGACTTGGACGACGGAGTCATCGCTGTTCTCGTTCACGATGGTCTCATCGAAGTCAAAGATGAGGAGGTATTTCTGGCCCTGCGGCGCAGCCATAGACCCATCCTGCAACAACAAGCGGCCCAAGACCCATTAATGGAAACCTATTTGTGTGCGCTCTTCTTTCGTTACCGCAGAGGTGGGCAAGGTCTGGCCCTCCAGATGTTGGGCCCTATCCCTCCTATCAGCCACAGCTAGCGTAGCTATCGGTGAGCAAAAATGGGGATTGTAGGCCAAAACATCTGGGAGGCCAAAACATCTGGAGGGCCCTAAGTTGCCCATCCTTGGCAACAGCCACTTACAATGCCTCCTCTAGTGATGACAGAGAGCCTTCCCTCCAGTGGTGGGGTGGGGGAAGAGATGGGCGGCATGGCAGATATCTCTGGGTTATTTCTACAGTGATACTCAAGTACATCTATTTAACAGCTCAGTGAGTTTGCTCCATCTCTTTAGTTCCAACTTGGATGCCTCCGCCTGCTTCCTACCTGAGCTGTGGGGAGCTAAATGCAGAAGCTTTATTGGGGTGTCAGAAAGGGCAGGTAAAGTTGGTGAAGACATATGAGGCACATCCATCGCAGGAACTCCTTTTCTCTCGCAAAGAAATGGGGATCCTTGTGTGACCTGTGCCTTCTATTTTGCCCTAGCCAAAGGAAAAGACCCATGACTGGAAATCATTTAAGGAAACTCCTCGAACTGTCCTTCGTTTTGTTTTAAATTTGCCTTATTAGGAACAGAGTATAATCCATGGGGAAGGGAAGAAGGAACACTGGCAACATGTGGGGACTGCTACTCCCTAGTCCTCATGAGATCCATTCGGATCACTGTGATCGGTGAGGCAGAGGAGATCTTGATTCCAAATGGACTAGCAGCTTTGTTCCTTAAAAATCCTTGGAGAGGTGCAGCAGAATATGAACTTCACAGACCATCTGGGACCATGCAATATTTTTAAACCCCCTGCCTTATATTATCAGTGCCTCTGAATATCAGTGACTTGCCATTCATTTTCCTATGATAAATGCTGGAAAAAAATCTGAGAGGGCAGAAGAGCTGGAGCTTCAGCAATCTTGTGAGCTTCTTAGATAAATCTCCACTGCCCTATTACCGCTTTGTGCATCCCTCAAGCCTTACTGGGGCCATAATCTTTTTCCTCATATATCTTCAACTCTGACCGTAAGAGGCTTAGCCCATCTGCAAAGGGGATCAGGGCTTGCGTAGCTCTTAATCCTGGAGGAAGCAAGACGACTTACTGTCCTTGAAACTCTCATGCTGTCCCCAAAGGACAGAGACACGACACCAGAGGATCTCAGAATGCACGAAGGATTTGTGGGTGGAGTGGAAGGGGATATAATACACACAGCAAATACACACAGGCAGTTAAGCTACAGAATTTGGCTCTTCTGAGATTTTTTAGCATTCAGTTCAATTTAAAAAAAATTTTTTTTTTAGCTCTCCTAGTTGTAGAGGTACTAGCAGTGGAACGGGGTGGAGTTTCTGAGCCCCACCTGGCTGACTGACCCTCCCACACCATCTCCAGTTATGCTCCTCCTTCCCCGTTTATGTACATACCTGAACTTCTTGTTCTGCCATCACACTACCTTATATAGATTCAGCCCACCAATCAGAAATGAGGAATGCCAACCAATGAAGAAAGAGAGGTGTGGCCTAGAGGTTGCGGGTGGTAGAAGCAAAGTAGTTAAGCTAACAGACAGCTGCTGAGGCGTCAGGCCTTTAGCCGGACTGGGCCGAGGCATTTGGCTGCCCAAAGCAGACTCCAAATCCCACCCGCACCCCACCCAGACCAATGCTATAAAAAAGCATCCCTGCGCCAGGCCCAATGCCAGCCTTCAGGGCAGGGCACCCCAACTCCTGGTGCCACCTGAAGCAAACCACATCACCCTGCTGCACGGCAGAGCTTGCCCCCTGCCTTGAGCCTTCAGAGCACGATTTGGGGTCCGGTTGGATCCTGGAGTGTGGCTACGTGCCACGATTCCTCCTCCTCGCAACAACCCTGTTTTCCGAGAGTTGCGCTCACCTTTAGAAAGCATCGCAGCCCAACGCCTTGAAAGCACCTTTTCATCTTCGGTACTTTAGTCGCCAATGTGTTGCATCCCTGTGTCAAAACGCCCTCTGCATAAGGCCTCTTTGCTGCCAAAGGAACCAGAAATCACCATTTTTTTCCCCGTGAGCAACCCTCCGCTGAGCCTGCCCTGCCCACTTCAAATCCTTCCCTGTGCTGAAAAACAACAACAACACCTAGTCTATTTTTCTCCACAAAAACTCGGATAATCACCACTGTGTTGTCATCGCTTCCAGATGGAACTTTCACGCAAAATATAAGGCTCTCTACGTTTCTTTAGCGCGCCGTTGCGACGTCGCCTTGAGACTGCAGAACTGAAGGGCAGCGTATCCTGCGCTCTCCACCGGCCAGGCGACTGGGGGCTTCCTTGAAGCGGTTTCCTTGCCTCCCAGGAAAAACATCAGAGCAAGGGAGAGTCCAACCTGGTCCCCTACGCTGGCCAGAAAAGGAGCAGCTGCAGGGAGCTTGTTCTGTCCCTCCCAGCCAGAAAGAACTACAAGACGAACAAGAAGAACCAGTGCTGGGATTTGCTTGTTTCTCCTCTTCCCTCCCGGTGCCTTTTGTCTTTTAGATCAGACTTCTCAAATCTGGTGTCATCTAGATGTGTTGGACTACAACTCCCAGCATCCCCAGCCAGTTGTAGATGTTGGGATTTGTAGTCCAACACATCTGGAAGGCACCAAGTTGGGGGATGCTATTTCAGTTGATAGGTCTGAGGGCAGGACTGCCAAAATATTTAACATTGTAAGCCACTCCGGAGGCCTTTTTCGGCTGAAGGGCAGAGTAAAAACACCTGAAATAAATCAGTCCAGAAATAAATAGGCACACAGGGGAGCAGATAGTAGTTCAGGTTCTGGCAGAGAAGGCTCCTTCGTCATTGTAAAATACTAGTGAAATCTTACATACTTGGACCACTCCAAAAGAGGAGTACTCTTTGGGTCTTGGCACGGAAAACCCTATTTGGGAAAACGGGAAGGGATTGCTTTCAAGCAAGAAGAGAATGGTCCATTCTCATCTTGATTCCTCCAATGTCTAAGCTCAATCAAGCTCAGTTTGACAGCTTTTGATGGGTAGCCATCAGATGCTAGCTGGTTGCCAAACCTTCTTGAAAGACCTTCCTTCAAGGGCTTCTCTTAGTCCCTCTTGCTCCTGGGCTGAACTCGGCCTCCCTCTCTTCCAGCAGGGTTTCCAACACTTTTCATCCCCCTTTCCCCACCTCAAGACCCCCACAAATGGAAGTCAGTACCTCTTGACTGTGTTCTGTGTACTGACACAGAAGTCAGTACACACACACACACACAAGACAGCCAGAAAACTTCAGATGTGAAACCCATAGTAGAACTTGCTTACATTTTCCCTTTGGAATTGCACAAGACCAGATACTGAAGTCTATAACCGAGAAGACCTGAGCTCAAATCATCCAACCTTATCAATAATAATGGTACAACCATTGTTACCTAATCAAATTGTCAAGGATAGGAGCAGATCTAGAAACCCTGAAGAACTTTATTCAAGAGGGTCTGGAATTCAGCAGAACTGCAAATTCCATAACCTCACAGCAAATTTGACAGCTGGGATTATATAAATCAGCATTCACTGTCCATTCATTCCAGGCAGAAGCCCTTTGAGATTTGCACGATTTCTGGAAAGAAAATTTGTCTTCTTCCTACATTCTACTGCCATCTTCTGGTCAGAAAAGATAAAAGAGCAACATTTTCTAATGAAAGGGGATGACACAAAATCACGAGATTCCAATGTAACCTGTAATTTGACCCCTTCAAAGTGCATTAAAAGTGAAGCTTTGCAGACAAAGGCATCTCTAAACACCAGCAATCCTAAAGCTTATTGTTGTAAATCTGCCCCCTCTCCCATGCTTTGTGTGGGCTGCCTGACTTTTTATCATCTTTACTTTTTAAAAAGTAACAAAAGAACATTTGTTCATTTAAACATTAATTTACTTGCCTTATTTAAAAAAACAAACGAACAAGGAAAATTAATTTTAAGCATTGCAAAACCTTTCTGGGGATGTGTGATGTCACAGAGGCTAGCCAATCAGTGCTGTGCACACCCAACTTCTGCTGCTAATGGGTAAGGTTGGTTTGTGCCACCTCAGGTTCAGGAAAGGAACAGGTAGCTTTGGACAATATGGTGAGAATGCTTCCACAGCAGCTTGGTCACTCAAATAATGCATGGTTGTATACATCCAAACTTCTCATTTGGACTTGTACTTGTACATGACAGACTTGAGAAAGTCTAGACTGTATACAAGTACTCTAGCAAACACACACACCAAAGCAATATTGGCATAACAATCCCAGCACCACCATATGTGGGACTACCTGTTCAAACGAGTGGGATATCAAGAAGTTGGACATCACCTAGCATCATATAGACCACCATCAAGTTCTCCTCACTTATAGATCCTAATGGATGACTTGGAATAGTGGGGTTCATAAAGAAGCAAGCATTTCCCAATGCCAGAGCTTCCGAACAGAGGGCATAGCTCAGTGACAGATCCCCTGCTTTGCATGCAGAAGGTCTCAGGTTCGATTCCTGGCATCTCCAGGTAGGGCTAGGAAACATTCCTGCCTGAAACCCTGGAGAGCCACTGCTGCCATTCAGTATTGACAATACTGGGCTTGAAGGACCAAGGGTCTGACTCTGGGTTCACATAACACTCTAACCCAGCGGTTCTCAACCTGTGGGTCAGGACCCCTTTGGGGGTCAAATGACCCTTTCACAGGGGTCGCCTAAGACCATCGGAAAACACATATTTCCGATGGTTTAGGAAACTGTATTGACTGAACTATGTCATGTATCATCTTTTGTATTATTAAAGCTATTGTTATGTATTATTTTCATTAGCAAACCATCCCATGACAATGGATCGTGTAGAGAAGAACGAAAATAATTTTATGGTTGGGGGTCACCACAACATGAGGAACTGTATTAAAGGGTCGCGGCATTAGGAAGGTTGAGAACCACTGCTCTAACCCCTCCAGTGTGGGTTAATGCATTGTCTGAATGCAGCGTGTTTTCCATGGGATTGCTTTTTAACCATGCAGTGTGGCTTAACTACTCCGAGCAACCCAATAACAAGCCATGGGTTCTAGAGAAAAATAAACCCTATTGCATGGTGAACAAGCCACCCTGCGGAAAATGCACTGTATTCAGACGACACAGTAATCCATGGTAGGTGAGCATGCTGTGTGAAACTAACATTCATAAGGCATCTTCCAATGTTCCTATCCTGTAAAACACACGTTAAAACCACAAGAGCAGCCCTGCTGGAGCCGGCCAAGGCTAGCTACACAGTGGCCAACCAGCTGTCCATGGAAAGGACATGAATGCAACAGCACCCTCCCGCTCGTGTTCCCCAGCAACTGGTGTACCTAGGCATACTGCCTCCAACGCTGGAGGTAGCATAGAGTCATCAGGACTAGTAGCCACTGCATGCCTTATCCCCCATCCATGTTAATTTGATATCACCCCTAAAGCTGAGTTAGAAAAAGAAAACAGCCCTAATGGCCTGGAGTACCAGCTTTGTATGAGAAAAACTAAAGTGGATTGAAAACACATGCACCAAACCTCTTAACGTGTTGGACACACTGATATCAAACAAGCCCAAGCACTTTAAGAGATGGCCTGTCCAGCTCCATAGAAGGCTAGAATTACTGAAAGGGGCATGAAATTGACTAGTTTCAAATCGGAAAGGGAAAGGCTGTAGGTTTCAGGGTGGGAATAGCAAAACTGTGTGTAGTGAGGGGACTGATCTCAACAAATATCTGGGATCTATTTGTCCCCACTCCAAAGCTCAGAGAGGGAAAGGAAACCTGGAGACTGCTGGCTTAAAATGCAACTGCTGGGATGCATTCACGGGATCCCCGCTCCAGCAGATGGCAAAGTTCTAACACCAGGAGGGCCGGAGGGAGTTTTTTCTTCTTCTCCTCCCTGGTTTCACAGGATGTTCTCTGTCCTAGGCTGCCCCCGGCTTGGCAAGCACAGTACGGAGCATGTGGGATGTGCAGAGTCAGCAATGCCACATGCTACCAATTAAGCGCAGCGATACGTGGCACCACAAGCAACGGGTTTTATTTTTACTTTTGGAGACAACCTGAGCTGGTCAGATTTTCGGGATTGGCTTTGCCACAGGCAGCCGCCTGCATCCATCTATGACCTTCCTGAAAAGAGAAGGAGGAACTCAGAGGGCAGGTCAGTTAGTTCCACTCCCCGTCCACGCTGGCAAGGAGGGAAAGAAAGACACTGTCACACAGAATGGCACCAGGTGGCATCTGGGGTGACCCTTTCAGAGATCACCATGGTGCAGCGAGCTGAGCCCGGGCCTAAATGCATTCCTGTTCCAATCACCTCTGCCACAGGCTCATTGTATAACCTTGGCCATGTTCTCAGCCTTTAAAAAGAGTCTAAAACATTTGGAAGGCACCAG
The DNA here is from genome assembly GCF_023053635.1 of Elgaria multicarinata webbii. NCBI lineage: Eukaryota > Metazoa > Chordata > Lepidosauria > Squamata > Anguidae > Elgaria > Elgaria multicarinata. The sequence goes on from NC_086181.1 coordinate 13,625,245, forward strand.
GGTGAGGAAAGGCTACACTAAGTGCAAAAATGATGCTGCTGGTTCATTTTGGCTGCTTGGAAAAAAGTCCTGCAGTAACAATCAGAGACAAGCAAGATGTTTAATATTATGATGGGTGGGGTGCAGAGGGAAGCCACTCTTGGGCAACAGAGGACCTATTTGGGTCATAGCCATATACTCTACAGCTCTGCAAAATCCTGTGCTACCTGGAATTAGTGCTCTCACCACAACAGCATGCCTCTGGGGGTCCAACTGCATGTTATCTTAAATTATAGAGCATGCTTTTTTATACTCTAGTGTAAGCATGTATGCTCCCAATTTGTATTGGTACAACATTGCATCAGGAAGAGGGGATTAAACTCCCCCCCCGCACACACACTATTGGCTTCCCAAATCCCACCCTCAGCAACACAGATGGGGGTTAAAGAAAGGAAAAAATGGAGAGTTTTTCTTTTTCTTTTTCACCATCACCCCTAGGAGAGGGGTGATTTCAGGAAGCAAACAGTAGCGATGGGGAAGGTTTAATTCCTCATTCCTGGTGCTGTGGGCCCAATCCAAATTGGGGCTGCATGTGCTTACACTAGAGTAAAAACAGAGAGTGGGGTCAGCCACATGCTACGTAATTAATGTAACACGTGGTTTGACCCTGGATAGCAGCCATTCACTTATGTGGGACAAATTAAAAAGGGGAGCAGATGGGGGAAAGGCTGCAATGTGGGCCAAATCAGCTTCCTTCCCCAGCCCACCTCACCAGTTAAAAACCACGCCTGTTCCCAACTACACTTCTTCATATGCATAGACCCATCCTGGGTTCTGTACCTTGGTCACGGCAGAGCGTGATGGAATATTGAGAGAGAGTGGGATGGAATGCCACGTCACTGGCTTTTGAGTACATAAATGCTGCTCTGCTAGCAATTACGAAGACAAAACAAGTGCTTGCCCCATTACAGCAGGCATTGTTAACCACATGTCTTGCTCAGACCAGGAAGGAAGCCTTCAATCCTATATACTTATAGCAAAGTTGCTCATTCTCTGGGGGTGTATATTGACGTAGCCAAAGCAGCACATCCACACATTAGAGAGAGGCATCAACAGGCTAAAGGGAACCTCAAGATTTTCAGATGTACCAAATAAAAACTGTGGGAGGAGGGATCAACCTGTATGGAAACAGAAATGTCCCCAAATGGTGGCCATAGAGAGCTAGCTGGCTTGGATGGGAGGAATCCCAAAAAATCACAAGCAGGACCGGCCCTACCATTAGGTAGAGTGATGCATCTGTCTCGGGCAGATTTTAGATGTTATGAAAGGGCAGCAGATACCTACGTTCTTGGAGCAGCAGACGGCCAGAGTAAAACAAAACAAACAGAACAAAACCCAATCCTGCCAGGGTAGATCAGTTAAATTGTTAAGACAGGGGGGCTTCCTCCTTATGCCTCCCCACTGGCTGGCTTGAGCCTGGTTAGCCAAGGTAGGGAGATGGCCCCTGGCCCCTACACAGATCCATTCCCTTTAAAAGATTAGATAGCTGGCCTGTTCCAGAGCTCCCAGTTTGGTTTAAATGTAATAGAGATGTTTATTTTTCACTCCTGCTTACTTCAAATTTCACACCTTCCCAGGATTTTCTCTGAACTGCGCACATTTATTCTAACTACTGATCTAGCCCATGCCCTTTGATATAAATATTGGAATGCATTTGTGTAAGCCCTAATTTCATCAAAACCAAGTTGACGTCAGAGATGCATGCTGGGAATGCATGCTAGGAACAAAACCCCACCACTGTTCTGTATCCTCTAATCGCGCAGCGCAAACAAGTAATATGGTAGCTGCCATGCAGAACTCTTCTCCCTGAGATCCTTGGCTTTTGTTTAAAAGAAAAAAAGTTTCTAGCCCTCATGGCTGCACAGTCTGACTTGAAAACAGAAGGGCAAGGTGTAGTGTACTTTTCAGACAGTAGCAGGGGAAAGCTCAGCATGACTCCCTGTGGTCTGAAGGCATCTGTGGTACCCAACATTTATGTTAACCTCCAAGAAAGATTACTAGATAAAGCTGAATAAACAAGTAGATGCATACTGTAGGAACACTTTCTCCCACAGGAGCATCGACAGAATAAGATCTTCATACGAATATAAGTAGAGCTGTACTGGATCAGACCAATGACCTATCTAGTCTAGCATTGTGTTTCCAGTGACCAAACAGATGCTTAAAGGAAACTCAGGACAGGACAGGAAACCAATAGCATCCTCTCAATCCTGTCCCCCTGCAACAAGCAACGAGAGGCATACTGTCTCCAATACAGGAGATAATATATAGCCACTGTGGCTAGATGCCACTGATAGTCTTATTCTTCATGAAGTGGTCTAATCTCCATTTAAAGTCATCAAATTTCATGGACTCAAGAGGTCCTGTTTTGCATGCCCATTCCATCTGGAATACAAAGGCCAGCCACAGAGTAGGGCCTTTTCAGTGAGGGCTCCAACATTGTTGAATTCCCTGCCTAGGGAAATGCACTTGGCTGTTGTATTTTGCGGGCCAGCCAAGGCTGTGATATGCTGGTATGCTTCTGGACATATTAATAGTAACTGAGATAAATTCATATTAATTGCTATTGCTGCTTTGATGAACTGCGATCGGCTTTGCTGTAGTTTTATATTTTTAATGACCCTGTTCAGACAACATGCTAAGCCAAGGCAGTTAAGGATTCGGAGCTAAACATTATGGCTTAGCATGTCATGTGAACCATTCCTAACCATGGTGGCTACTTAACCATGGTATAAACATGCTCACTATTTGCTGCAAAAGGGTTAGCAGCCTAACCATGGCTTAGTGTGTTGCCTGAACAGGCCCAATGTGATTACTTACCATTAGCCACACCATGGATTTTTTCCCTATTTTTGCAAAGGGAAGATGGGATACAAATTAAATTTTAATAAATTCATTGGAGAGAGAATACGGTTAGGGTGAGAATTTAGGTTTTTCAAGCACAGGGCACTCCAGGTGTTACTTAATAGTTCCGCATAGTAATTGCCAGAGCATATTTGCTGCTTGCTTTCCGGAGAAGCAGCCCTGTTGCTTCCCCTTCTTTTCTGTAAAGCATTGCACAACTCCGAAGGTTTTGAAATCTTAGAAGAGCTGATGCCAATGCTCAGCACAGCTCACTCCTTGCCTTAGGGTGCAGATGCTCTCACAAAAGGATTCATGAACATTGGCAGCCATTAAAGCCGCTGCTACTCTTACAGGCCCTCTTCCCACCTTCAGCAAACAGCAATTAAAAAGGAAACTCTCAAAAAATTAAAAGCAAGGTCACTAACATTATTTGAAGCCGAGATGACTGAAAGAATAGAAATAGAACAGGACTTCCTTGTTAGCTTTAAAAACATTTGAGTAGTGATAAACACACACACAAGTGTTTAGAGGCATCCATGGAAACAGCTGTGATAAAACAGAGGGGGAACTTCTGTGCCAGCTGAGAGGTGGAAAGGATTGGGCATTAGTGAACTCCTACACCGGTTCTAATAGAGGGTAACCTATATCAGAGGTGGGGAACCTGCAGCCTCCCAGATGTTGTTGGACTACGTCCCATAATCCCTGACCATTGGCCATGCAGTCTGGGACTGATAGAAGTTGGACTCTAACATCATCTAGAGACGGGTTGGGCAGACAGCAGATCTCCAGACATATTTGACTTCAACTCCCAGAAGCCCCTGCAGCATGGCCAGGGATGCTGGGAGTTGAAGTGCAAAACATTTAGAAGGCCAGCCAATCCCCACACCTGCTGTTCATCGAAAGCATGCTCTCTGTCCCATTTATAGCACTTTAAGGCTGCAGTCCTAGATACACACTTACCTAGGAGAAATTCGCATTGAACTCTTAAGCCAGTGTAGTGCAGGGCCTATGAGAGGGTGTGTGTGCAGGGGGTATATCGTACCTGAGCCCGGGGTCAAAAAGGCAGCCCCAAAGGAGGGGAGCCAGAAATTTCCTGGGATCTCAGAAAATGTTTGCATATATTATGTGAAGACTAGCATTCACATTTTGTACACTGTAGTGTAGTGGTTAGAGTGTTGGGCGGGGAGCTGGGAGATCCGGGTTCTAGTCCCCACTCAGCCATGGAAGCTCACTGGGTGACTTTGGGCCAGTCACAAACTCTCAGTCCAACCTACTACACAGGGTTGTTGTTGTGAGGTTAAAATAGAGAGGGGGAGGGATTATGTATGCCGCCTTGAGTTCCTTAGAGGGGGAAAAGATGGGATATAAATGCAATAAATAAATAAATCGCAATGGGTGGTGCTGTAAATGTGTCAAATCCATGACACGTATGTCAGGTCCATGCCCTTTGCCAAGAACACAATTTATTTATTTATTTATTTATTACATTTTTATACCGCCCAATAGCCGAAGCTCTCTGGGCGGTTCACAAAAATTAAAATCACAAGTAAATCACATGCCCACTTTCACAGAGGCAGGAGTTAAGGCGGGGTGTGCGTGCGTGCGTGCGTGCGACATACTTAGGGTCACTGATCAAAGCCGACGGCTGAGAGGGGCGCTTGAAAACAGGCTGACCCAAAGCTGTGTCCATCCGCTCCCTCTTGTTCTCCAGCTGGAAACTTAGCTACGTGACAGACCGGGGAAAGGCCGCTCTGAAACGACACCGAATGCGCCTCTCCCCAAGCAGCTTCTCCCTGGGAATTCCTCCCGGTGCCTCTGCGTCGAGCTCTCTCCGATTTGAGGAAGGAAGGAAAGGCCGCCCCCCCCCCCCCCTCACGATGAGCGGATTCCCAAACGCCTCCCCGCCAAGCGAGACGTCTGCCTCGGCGGCGAAGGGGCACAAACGGAGGCATCTTGGGAGGCGGCGCGCCCGCCGGCTTTCGAGCGTCCCCGCTTAACCTGCGATGCGCAACGTCTCCGCTAGCAGCCCCGGGACGCACCAGAGCGCAGGAAATGGCTCTCTCGGGCTCAGCTGAGTCATGCCGCTGCTGGGCGACTCCAAAACGGGCAGCCGGGGACGGAGGGAGGGAGGGAGAGCAGGAGATCACAACCCTTCCGAAGGGCGGGTCAAGACGAGGGGAGGCAGTAAGGCGAAGGGACGGCGCCCTTGCTGGCGGCGCATGCTCTCCAGCGCCTCGCCAGGAAAGCCCTCGGCTCCAAGGGTCAGTTGCCCTGGGGCTGCAGGGCGGAGCGCGCATCCCGGCCTCTGACCCCAACCCGAGGAACCAGGGCGGCGGGTTCCTTATCCAAGCAAGACCAGCAGTTGGGAAAGATCCCACTGGACCCAAAGCCTGCTGACACTTCACTTTGGCAACGCCAGAACAGAACAAAATGATGGTCTCCCTCCTCTGATTTCCCCCTTTGCCCTTCTTGCCTTTTTCATTTGTAAGCTTGAGGTTTTCATGGGCGGAGGGGCCTGCCTCTCCCCCCCCCCTTCCTCCCCTTCCCAACCTCTCATTTTTATTCCTGGATTGATGTGAGCGATACGGGTCTGAAAAGCAAGCTAAAATTATAAAATAAAACACTGCCTTCATGTCCTGCTTGTGGGTTTCCCCATAGGCAGCCCCCTATCTGTCGACACCCCCACCCCCCACCAGCATCTCCCAAGGGAAAGTATGGGTGGGGAAAGAAGCCCCCAAGGCAGGGGTAGGTCAGAGTGGTGTAGTGGCTAAGGTGTTGGACTGGGAGTCGGGAGATCCGGGTTCTAGGCCCCACTCAGCCATGGAATTCTACTGGGTGACTTTGGGTCAGTCACAGACTCTCAGCCCAACCTACCTCACAGGGTTGTTGTGAGGATAAAATGGAGAGGAGGAGGATTATGTAAGCTGCCTTGGGTTACTTGGAGGAAAAAAGGCGGGATATAATATAAAATAATAATAATAATAAATGCATGCTATTGAGCACCCACAGGCAGCTGTGGCCAACATTCCCCACCCCCCAGTCTTCCTTTCCCACCCCCCAGCGGGCTGGGCTTTTTGGGGGGAGGGGCAGATTTGCTTTTCGCCACACAGTTGCCAGACAACCCCATGACTCCTCCCAACTCTGGATGCCCATAAAACTGATTGGATGATCCCACCCATCCCTGTAACTTCAAAGAATGGGAAGCCGATGAGGCCATTCATCACACTCTCCAGAGGCCACCGCCACGCTTTCCGCAGCAGGCATATCTGAAGATGGACCTGTTTTTGCTACCTCCTCTCTTCATCACAGCAGAAACCTCAGGCCCCGGGGGGCCAAATCCAGCCCTCTGAGGTTCCCCAGATGACCCCACCAGCTTTCCCTGAGCCACAAATCATTTGGCGGGTGCCAGGCTTTTGTGCAAGTTCTTTCCCATTCAAAAAGGCTGAACTGTCTCTCCTGAGGCTTAGCTGCTGGCAGTGAGAGCTTTCGGCTAAAATATGCTGGTATTTTGGTATTACTGGTCCCAACTATCACTGGAATGTGATCTTGAGAACTTCTCTAAAATAGAATTTGACCCTTGGGCTGAATTAGGTTCTTCTCCCCTGCAGTAGAATTGGTGAAAGGTTTCAAAATGGTCAGCTATCTGAAGATAGTTTCTTCTAGCACAGCACTTTTCAGCATATAAGGGCGCAATCCTATGAATGATTAGAGGGAGGGGGATCCTACAACTCCCAGCATTCTCCAGCCAGCATAGGATTTGCCACCAGGAGCAATTTACATTTTCTCATCTTATTTATCTTTCTAACAACCCTGCTGGGTAGGACAGTGCAGGTAGGGCCAGCGCTACCATTAGGCCAACTAGGCAGCCGCCTAGGGCACAGACCTCAGAGGGGTGCAGAACTGACCTTTAAGGATCACAGTTTTATACAAATGAGCTGTTTTAAGAAAAAACATGATAAGTTCAAGTTTTGTGCTTTTTATTTTTTCTACAAAACATGTTCTTTAAAATCGAAGTTGGCAAAAAAAAAATTCGGGTGTGTGTGTAATTAGTTTGCCTTGCCTAGGGCACAAAATAGTCTGGCACCGGTCCTGAGTGCAGGTCATTCCATTTATCCTTCTAACCACCCTGTGAGGTAGGACAAGAGTCGGTCCTCCTGAACTCCTCCCTGTTGCGAGGGTCACTTCCATGCGGCCATCTGGAGCCAGGGTTGCAACGGGAGTTCCGTGGCCACTGTTACTTCTCATCATGACAGTCAGCCTCTTCATGCTAAGAGGAACAGCACTGAGCTTTGAGAAGGAGGTTTGCTTGATTTTCACGGAAAGGCTTTAATTTAGGAGGGGATTTAAAAAGGTATTTAGGTAGCTTCTAAATTTAGCTTGCCACTGTTGATTTTTTTCTTTTTGAAAGAGCTGGTAAATCCCTTCTTCCACTGATGGATCAACACAGTGCTTGCCTGATGGCAGCTGGTCTGTGGGAGTCTCCCCACCCCCCCAGGGAAAAACACCTGACCCAGAAAAAAAAAAGGGGGGGGAGAGAGAAGTCCAAGAAAGAAGAACAAACAAACAAGAGGGGAAATTTAACGGGAATGAAAAGAAAAAACTTTGTATGGAGAAGCCTGTATTTATATTGGCAGGCCCTTCATCCAGAAAAATAGAGGGGTTGTTTAGGGAGGATCTCCATGATGCTATATTTGAAGGTGTCTAAACCACTATTTCACAACATGCCCTAAATTCGTTGTTGCTCACTTCTGCCAAATACCAGGCAATGAGGACGTGGGTGTAATAATTTGGCGTGGCAGTTTGCTACCTAGAGGGGTGTGGGGTAGAGAGAAGGGAAGCATGCGGAAAGGATGTGTGCCAAGGACAATCCGGTGAGAAACTAGAGCCTATTGATGAATGAGGAAGTTGAGCTGGGTTAAAGGTGAGTTTTACGCCATTGGCTGCCAATGGAAAGGGTCTCAGAAGAGGCAGGCAGGCAAATGCCACCTCAGAGCCTGCTCCAGCCAGAGTGTCCCACTACCCCTGAAGGACCATCTATCACAGCCTTCCTCAACCTGGGGCGCTCCAGATGTGTTGGACTACAACTCCCAGAATGCCCCAGCCAGCGGCTGGCTGGGGCATTCTGGGAGGTGCAGTCCAACACATCTGGAGCGCCCCAGGTTGAGGAAGGCTGAATCTGACCTGTGGGAAGGGTCCCATCACTTGTTCTTTTAAAAAATATTGAGGATTGCGATTCTATGAATGATTAGTTAATGCTACTTGTAGGATCTGCATCCTGATAGAAATAATTGTAGTAATCATCCTCATCCTCATCCTCGAGGTATTTAAGAGGTAAGAGGAAAGAAGCAAGTATTTGGTGGAGTGGATGTGTACATGTGGGCGAGTGTTTGGCAGGAACGCAAGCAAAGTAGTCCGGCTCATGCACATTTCAAACTGTGTAAGAGCGCTAAAGTTTTGTAGAAGCCCCTGGTAAAGACACGGGGTTCTTTTGCTAAGGGCAAGATGCAATTCTAACAGTGCAATTCTAAACAAGCCCCCTCAGAAGCAAGCCCCATGGGACTGTAGGGAGACTTACTTCTAAGAAAGTGTGTATAGGATTGCAGCCTACCATTTATTGGTTAGTGATAAGTACTGTTTAGTACTTGTCATGTTTTTTTAAAATATAATTTAAATATTGGGTTTAAGTATTTGGTTTTAAATATGTCAAACATTTAAACTAATGAGACTTTTGTACTGATTATGATGTATTTTAATTTTTTTATCCTGTAGAACATGTTGAGATTTTGTTTTGGTATGGCAAGCTGCATATGAGTTGATTAAACAAACAATTTTACCACATACTGGCATCAGATCCAACTCTCGGGCAATGGTAGGCAGCCCGGTGCCCTCCTGATGTTTTGGACTACAATTCCTATCAGCCCCAGACAACATGGCCAATGCTGAGGGATTATGGGAGCTTTAGTCCAAAACATTGGCCGTTGTTGTGCGCCTTTTAGTCTAGCTTTCAATATTAAAAAGAAACAAGTTTCTAGCACTTAAGGATGACAAGATTTGAAACACAGAGGTAATGACTGATGAAATGCTTTTAAGGGGTGGGGTTGAGCAGTATTCCTAAAAGTTCGGGTTTCAAGTATCTTGTAATCCTCTATGCCCTGCCCCAAGGAAAACAACACCATGCAAAATAGTTTACTGTGCAAATTGGCTTCATTTGTATGGTGTAATCACAATACAGAATTCTGCATTTGGAGGGTACAGAATTCCACAGAGCGCACACAATCCCGCTTAAGGCACAAGGACCAAAAAGGAAAATCTAATGTTACTCACAGCTACTATGATACAAACAAAACCTTGATAACTTCCCCCTCCCTCTAGGATTCCTATTCTACTGATCTTAGGCCCTGCATCTATCAACTGCGGGGTGCCTCAAAGACCCCTCAATGCTGCTGCCCTTCATTTTGACGGTAGTGGTGGCAAAACGAAGCAGCAGGTGCTGGGTTCAAAGGTTCACTCAACTGGTGGCTTTGAATGAGCTGCTCCTTGCCTCAGTTCCCCATCTATAAAATGGGACTAACTGTGATGTACAGCAGATTAGAAACGGGCAAGGCAAAGATCTCCCAAACATATTGCAAGCTGCGGGGGGTGGGGCGGGGGGGTGGAATTAATCATGGCAACTCATGCACACTTACTACTCTTGGCTGACTGTCCCCTCCCATAGCAGGAATAGTCCTAAAGCCCTCCTGAACCTTTGGAGCCAGACCTCCAGTCCCACGTTTCATAGCCTCCTCCAAATCCCACCACCTCCCAGGTTCTTCCAACCTGCGTGGTTCACTATGAAAACTTTCCAAGCTAGCAGGCCTGGAACCGATGGCCCAACCAGCTAAACTGTTTTTTCAGACTCTCCTCATAAGACTCCAAAATGCCCCCACTATCAGGGACGTCTCCTCCGCTCACTAAATACATCACTGTCCTTGCTCTCTTGTACTAAAGTTCCCAAATCCTAGATCGATAGCTCTAGAGCCCTCAGAGAACTTTAGGCCTCCTTCTGGACTTAGGATCAGAAGCTGGCATGTCCCTTTCCCATAAAATGGCAGCTATTTTATGTTTACATATTTATTCAATATGTATTTATTTATGTGTTTATTTTGTTCTGGTCTTTCTTCCAGCATAGACAGGGTACCCAGGCAGACTTCACCAAGGTACTGACAGGACCGAGATCTGGTTGCTGGGACATTTGTCTTCCAGACTTCCCCAAACTGGTGTTCTCTAGATGTTTTGGACTTCAGCTGACTGCTGGACATGCTGGCTGGGGCTGATGGGAGCTGTAGTCAAAAGCATCTTGGAGGAGGCTGCAGAGCATGTCCCAGGACAACTGGCAACCTCTCTGCCTCCCATTCTAATTTTAGAATCTCTTAAACAGTGAGCCTCCCCACCCCAGGAGCAGCCTGCAAAATACATTCTTTCCCCCACACAAACCCCCACTCAAAAGTCCAATGAAGTTGAAAGAAAAATAGGGATTTCATGAACTCCTCCTCTGTTTAAAGGGACAGACAAGACAAAACGCCGTTCAAAAAACCCACAGTAGTGGTGGTTGTGAGAACAACTCCCTTCCTCTCCATCAAAACAAAAGACAAGGCGGCTACTGGGCAGTGGAGGCTGGTGACTCTGATGGCAGTGGGGCAGTAAATCCGCTCCGGGTTTCAGTCGGAACTCTAAAGGAGCTATCCAAGGTGCTTTGCAGCTTGGACAGCTCCTTTAGAGTTTTGACCGGTTCTGGCTGAAACTCGGGAGTGGATTCCCACTCCAGTGACATCGGTGCCACCAGCCTCCCCTGCCGCTAGGATTCCAAGCCGACTAGACGGCTTTTGGAATGGGGTCAGGAAGGGAAGGACCCTAAGGGCGACTGTTTTGTGCATACCTCCGCTCTGCTCTATTGCAGGCAGAAGCTACACGCCTTGGACACAATGTACACAGGTCCATCCTCAAATGACCGTGACAGCCCTTGGATCGTTGCCACCTCTGATTCAGCCACCTCCTCCATATGGCTCTATCCCTCTCTGGAGGGGAAATTCCTCCCCAGTATAAGGACAAAGTTGAAACACACATTTGTACCATAGATGGTAGATTAGATTATAAACGCACTCAACTCACGCAAGCAAGCGAAGAGCCAAGATGAAAATCTGCAACTCTTGTTCCCAACCGCGTCCTCCCGTACTAATTCTTGACTTACTAACCAGCACACCCACCTCCCCCTTTCTAATGCACGCTCTCCATCCCCATCCTTCACTAAGTTATCATCCAAACCTCTCCCCCTCCCGCAACTTCTACACCAGGAAATGCTCTCCCCTAACCCATTGACCCTCGACAGCACGTGGATTTTTTATTCGCGCCCCCGCGCCCCCACCCCCCGGAGGTCCCAGCCCCATCTACCTCCTCCCGTGTCCCCTTTGCCCTTGGCCAGTTCTGAACACTTCTCCCGCCCCCCCGCCCCCCAAGTGCGGTAGACTCACGTGCGATCTTGGCTTGGAAGGGAGAGGGAGGGGATCTAGCTTCGGTTCAGACTTCAACTTTTGCTCACTGCATCGCTCTTTGACTTTGGTCAAAGGGGGGGGGGAGCTTTCCCCTCCCCGTCCGGCTCCTTTGACAGCGACTCCGAGCGCGGAGCTCTCTCTTTCCCCTAAAGGAGGGTGGGGAGGGGGCGCGCGCTGAAAACAGGCCGGGGTCTTCTCTTGCTTCTCCCCCCAGCCCCGCAGCAGAAAAGCCCCGCGATCCCCGGTCTCTCGAAAGAGACGGAAACTAAGCCCGGCGCTTGATACATAAGGACAACTGCAGTCCCCCCACGTCACAAGGGAGCCAGCCAATAGGAACGGCTCCTGTTCACAGATCAAAAGGGGAGAGACCGCAACACAGAAAGAGCATCCATTAGCACGCCACCGGCTCTCCCCACCCCCCTCTAGGGACACTCCGAGAAAAGAGAAGCGCCCCCTGGAAGTTTGCCCCGGGGTGATCCGGCTTTTCTCTGCACTTTTCAGTTAGAGCCGCTTGCAATGCCTGGCCCGGCGTCGCCTATGCCTGCAAACGGTCGCGGATCGGGGTGGGGTGGGGGGACATTTGAGAGAGAGAGAGAAGGGGGAGAGAAGTAGAAACCAACCTGTGCCTGTGCCATCCCGAAGAGAAGAGCCGCGCAACGGGAAACGCCAGGGCCCAAATGAGCTCTAATTGGGTCGCAAGGCCCATTCTCGTGCAATCACCTGGACAAGCGAGAACTTCTTGCGCCATCCGTGCAGCTTCCGATCACAACAACACAGAGTACGCCAAGGGTGATTCTTGCGATAAGCCTTACCAGTCCTGATTACGACGCCTTCCTTAGTAGGTCACAGCAACAGCAACAACAACACCCCAAGCCTTTCACTTTTATGAAGATCTTCCATTACTAGAAATGCGAAAACGACCCGTCCAAATTGGCAGAGCAGAATGGATGCAGGATGGGTTCAATGGGACAAGTTTTGGGCCTTATGACTAGGATGATATACTTGAAAGTGTGCGAGAATTGAGTGATGCCTGCTGAAAACTCCGTTGCCAAGGCTGATGGCTCAAGGGGGTTCAGTCTCCTCCGTACCCCCCTCCCCATCACTATCAAAATTGAAATGAGAAATTATGTACATTTGCCCAGTTTTTATCATTGTACATCGGCAGTGTATTCTATCCAAATGGAACACCATTTGGATAGAACAGGCATGCCATTTGAAGTGCTGGAGTGCCCAAATTCTAGCACTGCTCATTCCCAGTTGCTATCAGGGGCATCACACATGAACAAGAGATGGGAGAGCACCATGTACATTGTACAGCACCATGTACAATGTACAACACCATGTACAACACCATGTACAATGTACAGCACCATGTACATTGATGGTGCTATATAAATCAATCAATAATAATAATAATAATAATAATAATAATAATAATGAGAGAGCCATAGCTCAGTGTTAGAGCTTAGACTTTACATGCAGAAGGGCCTAGGTTCAATCCTCCAGCACTTCTAGTTAAAGGATCCAGGCTAGTAAGCCTGGGAAAGACCTGCCCCAGCCCGAGAGCAGCTGCCAGACAGACAGTATGGACCAGTGGTCTCACTCAGCATATCTGCTTCATATATCTGATATAAAGAAAGACATGTCTAGCAGGAACAAGGCAAAGCAAACAGCGCTTTCCCCACAATAGGATGTCTATGCATACAGAACACCAGAGCCCCCCCACCCCCCCGGGTGCACACAGTAGAATTATGTAACTGCATAACTAGACCATGCTGGAAAGGCAAAGAAGCAAGCAAGCAAACCAAAACATCCAAGCTGATCCCACCCCAGACCAACTCCTGCAATTCAGACCACACACAATAAAAACTTTGTTTTCCTCAGGAACCTAAATACCATCTAGACACACTTTGTGGAGCTCACGATCAGAGCGTATATCTACACTATGGAGTGACATTGCTTTAAGTGGCACTCTGTCTACCCAGAGAAACATGGGAACTGTAATTCTGAGGCTATGTTCGCACATTAAGAATCATTTTGATTTGACCCTACTCCCCCAGCCACTTCCTACTTCCAGTCTCGGTGCTTAATATCTCCAGCACTGTCCTACTCCAAAAATCCCAGAAACAGGCTGCAAAAATGAAGGAGGTACACATTGCCACAGATGCAGTTTGGCAAAAGACAGACCAGTCTACAGAATTCAGTTTGCCAAATCCAGGGTAACTGACTCAAGCAAATGAAATATGCCGCTTAGCAGGATGTCATCAAATTCCTGCCAAATGTACAAGGTTTAATAAGGTGCATATCTGGGAAGACGCAAGACCTCAGATGCAACACACAGTTGAACAAAAGCCCACCCCCTATTTCAAGAGCAAGTTCTCCCAACTTTTTAAGCACAATGGTGACCATTTTTAGTGTTCTAGGTGGGAGCACACACACACACACCCATATGGTGAGAAGCAAGTTATCTCCACTCTTATTCATCCTTAAGCAACCACTCAAAAGCACATGTATCTGTACTGGTATGACAAACAGTCTTAAGATAACTGGAGCTGTACCCAGTATGCAAGAGCAGCTTCAGTGTTCAATTCCCCCCATCCCCTCGCTCAAAGTAGACATCAATGTATGCTTCCTGGCATCTGATCCTTCGTTCCACCATTTCTTTTTAAAACTTCAAACTTTTCAAATTACGCATCTATGCCATATAGCCAGCTTCTAGTTCACCATTCTCTATGAAAGACTGGGAAACCAAAGAAACATAAATAGACTCATTTAAGAGAGAGAGGGTTGTCACAGCTGGAAAACATCACACTGTTAATGGCTAACTATAGATTTCAGACTCTGCCACACAGAACATTAGATTACAGGGTTCTAAGCAAAGGGTGGCATGTTAAACAAGCCTTCCTCCACCCTAAAATACAGAGGACAGCTTACTGAGGCAACACCTTAAGTATCTCTGGTTTTGCAGAGCCTTCTAATTCAATGCCACATGCTTCAGAAAGATAAGGGAAACAGGTCATTAAAGCCCAGGGTGTGGTCTTTGCAAAAACTATTTTAGTCTTCTAGAAAATGATGTACTTTTTTGGGTTTTACATTAACTATCAAAGAATGCCTGTGATCTATCCTAAATTTAAGAAGACTTCCAAAGGGGTACAATGTCACATGTCCTGCCCAAACTAGGCAAGGCCTATCAGAAATTCTGTTCATGATTAAACTGCCTGTTCATGCATTCCTGTGACAAACTCATCCTACAACTTCACAAATCCAATCTAAGAAATGTGTGTTCTGTATTTTCACAAGTTCTTCTGTGCCCAAGATTTTTCTTTTTCACTGTAGTTCTTAGGAAGATTCTTTGGAAATGGAAACGGATCTTTGGGTCATGTTTACAAACTTTTCAAAACAACTGCCCTGATCCAGAGAGCCACCAAAGGAACTCAAGGTTCAGTGACCAGGGTCAAGCAAACAAACGTGTATAAAGGTGTCAATTGGATCTCTGGATGGGAAAGTTTGCATCTTTTCACCACTGTAAGGGGTACCATACAGGATAAAGGCACAAGGTACCATACGTTGAATCATTGGTGAATCCTTCCTTGAAAGCAGCAGGCTTTTATGCACACTGTATAGCAGTTCTGCAAGCAAAACCAGTTTCTGCACATGGATTACATCATCTCTAGACTGAATCATGGGCAATCATTTGCAACCCAATTAGTGATTTTAACAAACTCAAATGCAAAAATTAAATCTTTAATGAAGTGATCAATATCTCATCTTTTTGCTTCTTTAACTTGTCACTAGGACCCAATACCCAACTGGCCATTAATATGGAGGATGGAGTGGTGGATGGGCTGAGGTGAGATTTTCTCACACAACTTTTTCAATTTAAAAGTTTGCATTTGGATATCTGTCTCAAAAAAGGCCAACTAAATATTCTCAATTAAATCTCAAAATAACAGTTTTGAATTGGTGCTACCAAATCTATTTAATAGATTTCATTTTTTAGGGTTGGATAAATGCGGTACATTCCAGAACACATGTTCTCATAGCAACAGAGATAACAAGATTACCACAAGATCATCATATACATCTATGGCCCTGAAGATTATCTGTGTAGGAAAAAAACCGTAAGAAGCAGCAGCACTTCAGCCTTTTTGAGAGAATAAATCTGCAAAGTACTTCATAAAGAATGAGAGAGGTCTTATTTCGTATAATCATTATAGCTGAATGCCACAAGATATATAACTACAATGCACATGAATCGAGTTTGGTATCGGGTGCAAAAAGCAAAGCTTTTGACTTCTTTGTTTAGTTTTTAAAACGATGTTTCTTGCTCTTAAGGTGATGTATGTCCACCTTTTCCAACCTTGTACCCTGCAGATGTGCTGGACTACAATTCCCAGCATCTCATGCTGGCTAGGGAATGTTGGGAGTTTTAGACCAACATATCTGGAGGGTACATAGTTGGAAAAGACTGCTGCTGCTTTATATCAAATGCAATTTTCTAAAACAGCATTGTTTGGAGGTCAGATAGATTTCAACTTCTTTTGGTGCAAAATACAGAACCATTCTATCTATACTATAGTCTCCACTGCTGGATTTCTTTCCAGTTTCACCTTTAACTGGTTTCACTTTTTCCTGCCATTTGAAAAGGCCCAGCCCTTGAATTGCTTAGGAACCGTTTACCTTGGGGGCTGGCACACATTGACCCAGTTCACATATCACAGAAGCAAATTGTGGTTTATTTAACTCATGATTTGTGGAGATGCACGCTGTGCATGAACCACTTACTGTAAACAACCTCTAATTTGAATGAACACAGAACACTGTGATGTGCAAACCCAGGTGTGGTTAACCCATGGTTTGTTACTGGGTTAACTGCTGGGTAATTTAGCTACTAAACAACCCAATAGTCCAGGTTTGTATGTAACACTGACGGCCTCTGACCACACCAACTAGAGGATATTTACAGTAGGCATCAACTTTGGTGGGTTTAGAGTCCACAAAGGAGTCACACTCCAGCCTAACATGGGTCACAGCAGTGACATCATCACTATCCTTTACCTGGAATAGTTATGTAAGCAAGAGAATTTTAATGGCTACTGCTTTACCCATGTATGCATGAAAAGGTATACCTGCTAAAATTCCCTCTTCTGCAAAACCTGACCTCTCTTATCCCTCTTCTATTTCCTATTCTCTCTTCTCCAAAACCTGACCTCACTTTCTAACAGGCCATTCTAATGAGAAAAAAAGTAGGAAGAGGGGGTCATATATGGTTACAGAATTAAGCCCCTTGTTGCAGACTTTATTTAAAGGTGGGTCCACGTTCCGAAAAGGCTGACCAGTATTGCTCTACTGATCACTTTCCCCCCTTTCCTATTCATTCTTTCAAGTTGCCTGTGTGGAACTGCTTAGGACAAAGCAAAATGCAGCTTAAATGCCAGGGGCGTCCAGTTGTGGGCTTCTGGTCTATTTGAAAAAAACAACAACAACCCCAAGCCACAACCAAAGCAAAGGCAAGAGGCACAGTGCCCGTGCCTCAGGTGATTATCGTATTTCATTCCACACAGAGATAAATTAACAAGGTTATTTGTGTCCATGATTACACAAACAAAGTCCCTGTTTATCAGGGAGGAGAGTTTCTGCAAGTGAGAAATTATTTTATAAATTCACACTTACAGATACCCTTCTCCCTGATAAACATTTAGGGTTCAAGGAACCACACCAAGATGTTCAATGGGATGTCAATAACATTTTTTTCAGGGAGGGAAATTCATAAAGGAATTTGTTTTTCTGAAGAGCTCCAGCTGTATATTTTATCAAAATTGTCTGTCCTTTGGATAAGAGGAAAAGATACAAATTGCAAGGCTAGACAGCCTGGTGCCCTCCAGATGTTTTGGACTACAACCCCAAAAGACCCAGCTAACATGGCCAATATTCAGTGATTATTGGAGATGTAGTGCAAAACAGGTTGCCTACCCCTGATATAATGTAACACAATTTAGCATCTTTGGTGGCTAAAATGTACAATTTTTCTCCTCAAGAGTTTGCTAAGCACCTGCCTTGCATTTCCTTGCGGTATAATATTCTAATGGCAGATTAGCTTGTTTCCCAAGTAGTTTGACATTAATGTTTTACAAGAAAACAAAAGAGAAAAAGAGCCTTAAGGAAATGGTTGCAATTTGAGACAGTATGTTATGTGAAAGAATGACACATATCTGCAGCCTCTTTATGCAAAGTCATTCCCAGTATGCAATTATCTGGAGGGCTGGACAGGCTCTGTAAGAAAAGTGTCCTAATTGTGCTCCAAGAACACCCGCATCCCAATTCTGAATTGTACTAAAAGTCTTGTGTGTTATACAAATGAACATGATTCATGTAATTTAACAAGAAGGAATATTTCCATTTCAACACTTGGCCTTTCATAGCCTTTGTAATATTTTGCTAAGAACACTTGGTGGTAAAAGGTCAAGAAAGGAGAGAGACCAGAGAAAATGGAATGGGAGCCTTGGAGTAAGTGGGTGGATAAAGAAGGAATGATCCAACAGAGAAGTCCACATGTCTTTGGCTCCAGAAAGTAGTAGCCGCAGTTCCATTTTGGATTCAAGCCTTCAAATTCACATACTTGTATGGGATTCCCAAGGGTTTCCTGTCATTCCTTCTACTATTGCTCCATAATTATACAATCCCAATTATTGATAAATCATAGAATCATAGAATAGTAGAGTTGGAAGGGGCCTATCAGGCCATCGAGTCCAACCCCGCTCAGTGCAAGAATCATGCAATTTAGCAATTGAATTTGCCTACAAGCTATTAGAAATGGGTGCTGTGTAGAAGTGACACAGTCTGACCCCAGAGGGTATACCATGGTCTCTCTGCTCCTGGTTTTTTAACAGTACCTAGAAGAGTAGATGTGATGTGGCACAGGACAACTCCACATGGACACAATACATCAGGTTGTTTGAAGGGTATATACTGACATCACAAGCGTCTCAACAGTGAAAATAGAAAGGGGACCAATATGAGTTATAATTCCAAGCGCACATAGGGTTCACGAATTGATGGGCATCAAACACATTTACAAATATATCCCATACAACTTCATTTCAATACAACCAAAGTCAAGTTAAAAGGAAGACCGCAAAACCTCAGAAAAACAAAAACAAAAAAACCTATGGTTGATCATGTAGAGTTAACTCAGGCACAAGGAAAAATGGATCAATAATATTCAAGCTGCCCAGCACACAAGAAAGGTCATTCCATGCTATCCGTTCTCTCAGAGCACTTATTTTCTTGACACAATTTGTTGGTCAGACTTGGTAGACTAGCATCTAGCAATGCAAAGCACTGGAATGGCAAAGTGCCCCTATTAGCAGAAAACAATCAAATTAAGCAAAAAGAAACGCTAACGTGCCCTACAGTCTATTGCTCTGATAGTTTAACGTGCACGCTATCAACAACATTAAATTATACTTAAAAATGAAGTCTGAGGGGTTTTTTTAAAATAGAAATAGACAATTTTAATGCAGGGGGATTTTAGGGAGATGTTCCCTAACCACAAACAGCCAATCACATTTCCTTGAATTTAGTTTCTGTATATACAACGTCTTTCCATGCTGAAAAGTACAGACACTGATGGGATAAAGGCTTGTTAATAAGAGATGCAGCAGAGCACAGCAGGGAGAAATCTAATATTTGTTGGAATAGCATAAGGTAGGTTTTTTATTCTCAAAGTGTCTGAGATTATGGTCTCACTTTTTAAAATACAGAAGCATGTAAAAATGAACGACAGGAAAAGAAGAACAGTGTTTTTATTCAACAGTCCAGAGTGGACCTGCCAAAGCAAATAGGTTTCTTGTTAGAAAATGCACAGCGGAATCTGTTCTATAAGCAGCAACCTCACAAGTTTCTAAATTTGCAAGTTTGCTTGGAGTGCCAGCCAACATGTGATAGTTCCAGCATTTGTGCCAAACTGAATACACATCATCACATATGAAAAACGAAACTGAGCATGGCATATTTCTGCTTTTAAATAACCATATAGCCTATTTTTGCTGCAACAGATTGACAAAATTATAACATGCCACTGACAACTTACCTCTTCAATCTGTTCTTCAGGCTTACTTAGGTGCTACCTGCTGCCATACTGAAAGCCAAATGGTTAAGAGCTACCTATGTTCAGAAGATCTCATTCAAAGGCCTATGATTCATAATTGAAATAAATTATAGATTTCAAATCAATATTACAGACTGCTTGTTGTGGGGAGGGAAGAGGAGAGAGCATGGCTGCAGGAAATCCCACTAGCATTGTAAGCACCATTGTCTACTTAGATGAAATTCTTTTTCATGTTTGCTCTGCTCTAGCTCTCCCGAAAACTTGAGTCCACAATGTTTTTTAACATGGGAAAAGGAACAGAATATTCCATTCAGGCAAATCAAGATGATTTAATTTCTAGTCTACACAGGATAGATTTTCAGCAAGGAAATGCATCTTACAGTTCGCCATTCAATCATGGCAAGCAAACAAACACTACACCAGACCCACCACTGAAGCCACTCTGTGACACACAGATACTATAAAGCGAGGTAATACTTGTGTTTGCAATCTGAGGAAATGTGCATTTTAGAAAAAAGATACATGTAGCCAGCAAGAATTTTTTTTTAAGTATTGCATTTGAAGTAGATCTGCAACCTTCAGAAAGAAATTATGTTGTCCAAATCACCAGTCCGCTAGAAAAAAATATATCTAGGAAAGTGTTGATCCTGGGATCAGTCATACATAGGTATATCAGAGGAATCCATCTGAGGGGTAAACCAGGCCAGCTCATGGATTTTGAGTGGGTGCATAAAGCAATTTGCACAAATTGCATAAAGCAATTTGCACAAATTACACAAGTTTCAGCTGTAATTTACACAAATTAGGCAAACCACAGTTGTAATTTGCGCAAATTCTTTTACATAAAAACAAAATAGTTCCCATATCTTGGGAACAAACCCCAGGCTTGGCTCACAAATGCAAGCTGAGTTGGAGGCACTGTGGAAATCCGTTGGGCGCAAAAAATGGCCAGATTTCCTGGCAACGGCCATCCCTAGTCATACGGCAATATAGCAATGGCAAATTATTCGTGCCCTTTGTTATTTAAAGTTATAACCAATTTATAATGCAAATGGATTGGCTGTCATTGCTATCAGATCCAGGATTACTCTAGGTTACATCATGAAGAGAAATCAGACGTCCTATTTGAGAAAGTCTCTTTCACTGCCATTTGAAAATATTGGTTCAATTGTCAGCCAGAACGCCTTCGTGGATCTGGTCTATGCAGGTGTCATTTTGCTGGGACAGGACACTCATAGGTTCAGAAACATCTTGGAGAACTTTGAAGAATGATGACTCTCAGGATGTTTTTTGTGTGCAATTACTGAAATCTAAATATGGATGCAACTATTAGAAAACCACAGCTATAATATGCAAAGTTTTATGGGCTCTGAGCTACACGCCAAACATTTTGTGGTGCTCTGATGTACACACACAAAGCAGTATGCCATCAGTGGCTGTCCCGCTCTTTCCAATGTTGCGAACTGCTTGGCATGAATATCTCCAATCCAAGCACCCCAAAGCTTATTTATTTATTTATTACATTTTTATACCGCCCAATAGCCGAAGCTCTCTGGGCGGTTCACAATGCTGAGAATGAGCCAAATTCATTTTGGATTTCTGTGTGTGTTATGGAACCACTGTAATAGGACATTTGCTGAGGGATGACCTCCATACAAAAGGCTTAGCTATTGCAAAATGGTGGATGCAGATCTATCCATGTAAATATGAAGTAACTAGCTACTTTTTGGTAGACCAACATTATCCATTTTTATACTAGGAATACAACTCTGAAATGTATAAAATTATACCCAACATTTAGACGCAGCACACTTTTGGGAGAGGAAAAATACACCCATCTCACATAGTAGAATTCATAAATAGCAGCCAAATACTGTAATTTATTGAGAAAACCATTTTTTGCAAAATTGGATTACAACTGATTTACCAAGGTGGGTTTTTTCCCTTTAAATTTATAAAAGTAGATTTAACTGGGCAGGTTGTTCACCTGTAGCATATCTACACAGAACTGTGGGTTTGCAAACATGATATGGAATGTATAAAACCATCCAGGGTAGTAGAAGATGGCGAACTGTTAAGTATTAATGATTCACTTTTATAGTTAGCTTTACTACCTACAAAAGAGAAGGAACAGATAAATGTTATCACAACATCTTTAAAATACTTATTTTTCAGAAAAAGGAGGGGGGTTAAGAGGTTTTCATTCAAATATGAATAGGTATGAAAAAGACCTAATACTATTTTTAATGCAAAACCAAAATTAATAGATGGCAGAAATATAATCAGCAACCTCAGGGGTGCAATGACAAGGGTTTTCCATTTCTTCTGATATTATCTCTCCATTAGACATAAAACCTAATTTAAAAAAAGAGAATGACATGCTGGGATCAGCATGCTGGTCTTTGGGTGGTTGAATTAAGTTTAGGGAAATTTAAACTCTTTCATCATGAGGTTATCTCTGTACCTTCTCCTCAAGGTGCCAATAGCTATTTCAGCTGCTTAAATGGTACTGTATTTCAACTTCCTTTAACTACATTTGAATAAGAACCATGACTCTCTGCATTCAAACTAGTTCGCCACAATTTAGCGCCACTGGAGATTGAAAAAACACAACTAGCAACTTGCTTAACATTCAAACATATCTTTCCCATTTCCTCTAAAACCTGAAGTAAAACCAGAAAAGCAGTTATTCTATATAATATGCATCAATACAGGAGACAGCATCAATGTGTGCACATAGTCTGCGGTAAACATTTTTCAGCCAACGTGGCAACTGCTTTCTCACCCGATCAGGTTTAATTTTTTCACAAGTCCAGCCAAACACCACCTTATTTGTGGTTTCCCACTTATCGCCTAATGAACTCAAGAAAAAAACAAGCAGCATCAAATATGATTCCCAAATCAAGTCATACCTTATACACACTTCTATATAATGAACTAGGTTCTAACGTATGCCCAAGAAATGAGAGCATACTAATTTGAAAACACCACTTCTGGATGAATCTCTTCCCCCTGCAGCTTCATACCCAAATCCCAACCCCTACTCCCAAATTAAGAGTATGTCCTTTCAAAACGTTTCACACTTCAGTCCAGCAGAACTGAGTGAAAAACGTTTGTGGGAATACAGTAGTTTAATGTTCTTGTGTAATAAAGCCCAAGCAACGTTGAAAGAAGATAACCGTCATGGTCATGTTAATAACACCCCACCCCCTATGAATAAGTTATATAAAGTCCTGAAATCATCCACACTTTTGAGGCAGCCTTACCAGAGACTTCTTGGGTTCCTTTCTCTCCCCTTCAAAGCACCTTTTTAGAGTAGTACAGATGTAAGAATAATTTTTACTATAGAAGCTATTTGCATCTTTTTTTTCTTAAAGAATCACATTTGAATGATTATAAAAAATTATCTATTGTAACAACATAGGTCCAGCTACACTGAAAAAAATTACACCGCTTATTCGAAATACATTTCATTTTAGAAACAGGCTACTAAATAGGTCTATACAAAAACTCTAAAATAATTTTTCTGTATTAAAATAAAGAGTGTGTTAGGAGAACTACTCAAACGAGATTAAGTTTCGCTTACTGTCTTTTTGCTATAATGCTTGATATTCTGCAATCATGTGGCTGGCTCATTCCATAACCAGCACCCACCCATCCACACACACCCATCCACACAACCACACGCACACGCACGCACACACACACGCACACACACACAAAAGCTGAAAAGAAATTAACGATACACAGTGATAATTAATGCTCCGGGATTTAGTCTCACAGTCTTTCTGATTAGTACAAAGGAAACCAGGCCCATCTCCTCTTTGAGGAGAAAGTCCAGGATATAAAAGCAAGCATACCTCATCAGCTGATATGAAATTATAAAAAATTCCACAAGTCTTAGTCGTTTTGAAATCTATAAAAGTCAACATTAAAACGTGCAAGCCAAGTTGGGCTTCTGTCCTATCGGTTCCCCTGGGTTTGATGACCACTTTGCTGTACAACCAAGATGAATGCAACGTTCTTTCACTTGGGGCTGCAAAAGACACCACAAGATTTCTTCGTGGGGAGCACAGTTCCAGGTTCACAAGACCAAGAGAATGGCAGGCAGAAGACAAAGCAGTTAGTGGTGCTGTACTGAACTGTTTTTCTCTGCTAGGTGTCGCAGAAAACTGTCCTCACCTTGGCCCCTATGATTTAAAGGCTCACTCTTAAACAGAGCAGGAGGTGGAGGTAAATGGGGAACAGGGGGGACAGGAACAGGGAGGTGATGTGGATGGTGTGGGTGGAGGTGCAGGTGAGAATATGGATGGCCAATGGGACGGGGAGGAAGCGTGCTCACTGGGTTCATATTGATCGGCGGAGTAGGGGCGGGAGCATTCGGCGTGTTCCCAACAGAAGGTACAGTGGTGGCAGGAGAGGCTGTGGCAAGTGGGATCTGGGCAGCAGGTGGCACATTAACAGGACTGGTAACACGGAAGCACTTCTCCTTGTGTGCCTTAAGCATGTTGGAAAAGCGGAATCGCTGACCACACACGTCGCATGGATATGGCTTCTCCCCTGTGTGAGTTCTGCGGTGTCTCTTCATGTTGGGACGACTGGTGAAGCTTTTGCCACAGATTTCACAGATAAAAGGCTTCTCTCCTGTTAAAAATTAGAGATGGAACCTCAGGTATTTGATTTCATTCTTCAATGTGTTATGATCACCTTAATTAGATTCAAAATTTTCATTTACATATTTTATGTATTCTACACTTATTTTATGTATTTTATACTTACTGTTGTTCCTCGCCTCAATCAAAATGGATAGGTAGGTAAGAAATAAATTTAATAATAATAATAATAACAACAACAACATAATTGAAATGAAAAAAGCTCAGAACAGATCTTCAATTAAGAAGTTTTCAAAGACTGAGGAATGTACTAACTAATTTAGATAGATGAATCAAGATTTACTATCACAAAAGATAACATATTAGCCTGCATCTTCTCACCTAAGCAATGAGATCACACTACTTCGGTTTATACTTCAAGTATCTTTGATGCTTCTTTACTACTGCGCCTCCTCCCACCTCCCTGCCTCTGAATATAAAACTGAAACTAACCACACGATCTGTTCCTTATACATTAAATTACCCACAGCCTTGCCTCCTCCCCATTATGTTTTTGCTCTTACATGCCGATATACAACTGACGCAGCCCCTTATGGCTGGAATCCCTCTCAGAACATATGTATTACACAAACATCTCTCTCCTTAAAATCCACCTTTTCTGTGAAACTGGTGTCTTTTTAAACTTAATTCTCAAATGAAATGAAGTCTAATCACATATAATTCCATTTCTTCAATTCTACTCTTGTTTAACCATACTTTTCCTTCCCCATCCGCCAAAATTTTGACTGGGGCAGGGACGTATCTTTTTCTTTCGCTATTGTGTATTAACACCACATCATCATCGGAAAGAAAGGATTATTGGTTGACAAATTAAATCTGATCTCACTACTACCATGGCTTACATTTGACCTATTTCATGTCGCAGAACTGTACTGAAAACAAAAAAATTACATCCTTACCAGTGTGGGTTTTCATGTGCTCATCGAAGTACTGTTTCATGTTGAAGTCTTTACCACACCACTGGCACATAAACTGTTTGTGTCCAATGTGGATGCTCATGTGGGAACGGAGCTGGTATTTGTACTGAAACCTTTCATCACAGTTCTACAATGGAAAATAAGAAACAGATCTTTCATTTGTAGGACTCACAGGCAAGGAAGTTATAAAGCGGCAGCATATCCTGTAGTACAGAAGTTCAAATGATTATTTTATTTAAATATATATTTATACCTCACTCCACCACCCAAAGTTTCAAAGTTGCTAACAATATATCATAAAACAATTAACACAATTAACCAGGAAATTGAAATGAAATCCTGCTCAATGTGCAAATCAGTTCTGGAGGCAGTTGCTACATAAGTCTCAAAGTGAGGTACTGTACTGTGAGGTATCTTTATTGTAGGTAAAGATCTTCCTGGATATTTGTGTTAACAAATGAAATAAATAAATCTGATTAACTATTCCTCAAAGCAAGATGGGAAAAAAGTGGCTTGGGCAGGATCTACGCTACTGCTTATAATGGCTTATAATGGTTATGACAACTGTTCAGGCCCAGGACACATTACATAAATGCTTTTCACACCGTTTTTAAAGTGTTATATCCTGCTTGGTGTGGATCTGGCCTTGGATAAAAATGCAGGAAATGAGGAACCATTTAATTTTATTTCATTCCAAAGCCCAGTCACCAAGATCTATGTCTTAGAAAAATTTAAGAGTCAAAAATAATTTGTAATTGGAGTGATATACTGTACTGCATACAGATATACTTATATACAGAATAACAACCAAATGTAGGTATGAGGGAGAGGATGTATTATTAAAAAAAAACCTTGCTCATACTTTGCATGGCTCCTCATTCATTTGGGCAAGTAACAAAAAGGGGTGGAGGAAGGAGGCAAAAACTTCACATTTCTGTAAGAGAGTTTCTCTCCGTCTCTCTCCTTTGACTACTCTATTCTGCCCAGCTGCACCTCTAAATGCACACTCACAATCCGGTCTGTTCTATTGCTGCCTACACTAGAAGAGGATACAGTCAAAATTTGCTGCATGACGGCTATTTATGTGTATGGCACAACTGCAATGAGTCAGCTGTAACGCTATTTACATCAAGGTACATTTGACCAAGCTTATGCTACTTCCTACTTTTGATCAGCTGTGGCGATGGGATACAATTCATCTCCTCAAGCAATCAGCATGAGGCCAGTCACCTGAAGCGAGGGAGGAGTACTATTGCACTCATGTCTTGCTTGCGGGCTTCTCATAGCCATTGTTGCCATAGGTTGACCACTATGGCAACAATGCTGGACTTAAGGCAGGCCTTTGGTCTGATCTGCCAGGGCTTTCCTTATGTTCTTATGTATCTGACCTCAATATCTGTTCACTGCCATGTGCATGCTTTCCAAATTCCAAGCCATTCCCAATTCCACACTGAACTGATAGAGTTCATACCTCACATCGGAAAGGCTTCTCTCCAGAATGCTGCAGGGAATGAACCTTCAGTGACATACTTCGTTTGAAGGATTTTCCACAGGTTTCACATGTAAATGGCATGTCCTTAGTATGTGCTGAAATGTCAAATTAGGGAACAAGAGTTTATATGCTAATCTGAGCAGATAGATTAGTTTACATAATCACTTACAGAATACTGTATTCTATGTTTTACCTTATATTCCACAAGGATGGGGATACTAATTTTTACCACTCTGGTGTAAAGAAAGAGGTAGGAAAGAACCCAAAACCCACACAGTCCAATCTCATAGAATCAGGCAGGAACCTCCACACCAAAATATCTCCTTTCAGAAGGTGGTGCTGGGGGCATGTTGCTCTGTTTAATGGCAATTAGGTTACAGGGTTCCACAGGGCTCCATTTCACACACACACACACACACACACACACACACACACACACACACACACTATTTGACATCTACATGAAACCTCTGGAGAGGTTATCCAGGGATGTGGACTTAGGTGCCATCAATATACTGATGACACCCAGATCTACCTCTACTTTTCAGCAAACCTGGGTGAGGCAGTGGATGTCCTGAACTGGTGCCTGAACAGGGTAATAGATTGGATGAAGGCCAGCAAACTGAAGCTCAATCTGGACAAGGCAGAGGTATTTTTAGCAGGTAGTTCATCTGCCAAGTTGAGTAATATTCAGCATGTCCTGGAGGGCTTGCACTTCCCTTGAAAGATCAGGCACACAGCTTGGAAGTACTCCTGGACCCATCATTGTCACTAGAGACCCAGATGGCCTTGGTGGCCATGAGCACTTTTACCAGCTTAGGTTGACAAGCCAACTGAAACCTTATCTGGACAGAGATAGCCTGCCAACAGTTATCCATGCTCTAGTAATCTCCAGGTTGGAGATTACTCCAGGCGCCAAGTGAAAACAGGGCTTTTTAACAAAGCTTTTAATGGTTGAATTCACCAAGTTGGCACATTGTTTTAACTGTTTTAATAGTTTTACTGTTTTTAAATTATATATTGTTTTAACTTGGTTTATGGTTTAATTTGTTTTTAGCTGTGTATATTTACTGTTTTATACTGTATGCTTTTAACTGTACGCCGCCCTGAGATCTTATTGAAATAGGGCGGGATATAAATGTTTTAAATAAATAAATAAATAAATAAATTACTGCAATGTGTTGTAGATGGGGCTACCTTTGAAAGATGGTTCAGAAACTTCATTTAATTCAAAACACAGCTACTAGGTTACTAACTGGGACTGGCCAATATGATCATCTAATGCCAGTGCTTCATCAGCCATAGCTTCCAGTCTGTTTTTGAGCCAAATTGAAAATGTTGGTGTTTTCCTTTAAAGCCCTAAATGGCTCGGGACCAGACTATCTAAAGAAATGTTTCCTTCCACATGTACCTGTTTGGACTCTTAAGTCATTTTCGGAGGCCCTCTTGAGGGTGTCCCTGCTGA
The DNA here is from genome assembly GCF_023053635.1 of Elgaria multicarinata webbii. Taxonomy (NCBI): domain Eukaryota; kingdom Metazoa; phylum Chordata; class Lepidosauria; order Squamata; family Anguidae; genus Elgaria; species Elgaria multicarinata. The sequence goes on from NC_086181.1 coordinate 13,653,313, forward strand.
AGGCAGCGAGGCGGGTGACTGCAAGGGACGGTGCCTTCCCAGTTGTGGCACCCCACTTACAGAATTAACTCCTCAAACAGGTGTGCCTGGTGCCTACATTGTTATCTTTCTGGCACCAGACAAAGGCCTTTCTTTTCTCCCAGGCATCTAGAATCCCTGGTTCAAATTTTTATGACTGTTTTATCAATTCCTGTGCTGTTTGTTGTTTTGCATTGCATTGTATTGCATTTTGTTTTAAAATAATGTATTGCATTTATAGTGTATTTTGTATTTTTAAATGATTTGATGTCATTTTAGTTTTTAACTGTTTGTAATCCACCCAGAGAACACTGGTTATAGAAAAGACAAACAGCCCATAAATCTGACTATGATGAAGGCTTCTTTCTGCCAAATTATGGTGAGACCCTGAACATAAATGAACTATCTTCCTAGACTTTTTACCATCAGAGGAAAGTAGCTTTTTACCATCAAACTGACTCTGCCTAACCCCCTAAGCTCAAAACTTTCTTGCCATCTTACTAGGTCAAATCAATCCATCAGAACTACATCTTAAACAAGGGCCAGATTTTACAGAAAAGAGGTCCAACTAAGTTGTGAAATCATCCCTGTCCTTTCGATTCACTTACTTAGAGCAAATACAGGCAACATATGATGACACCCCCCATCCCCAATTATACTGACCACATTCTGCCAAACATTTGTGGTGTAATTCTTGTTAAATAGTCTCTGGACATGGATACTTGGTCCAGAGGCAACAGAAGAATTGTTAGCCCAAACAAGCTGCCTACCCTTAGACTAATCTGCAATGAGATACACATCCTTGTGACTGACTTCATTATAGGACTAGGAAAGAACAGCATATTCTTCTTCAGCATATGCAGCTGAATCAAGATAGAGTATCCTTTGGCTGCACACAGGCCGGAGTACCACCTGCTTTCTCTCAGCTGCAGTTACAGCATTCACGCAACACAGTTCTTGCACTGGGTGGATTTTATAAGGCAACTGAAAAAGGACAGTCTGGTTTTAAAAATGTAAAATTGAGATGCCATGGACTGATCTGTTGTATCTGTACATTGGTGTAAACAGGGATTGCAATGCCTTGTGGGAATGGCTAAAGGCATAGTATTGGAGAGGAGGCTTATAAATAACATTTGTCTATTTATGAACACAGGAGGTACTTGCAATGCTATGGGGAAGTACATTGAACAGCCCCAGAATCAAGCAGCAGAGACATAAGGAAGCCCAATATTGTGGACATATGGGCAACAAAAACTCACCAACCATGTGCTTTCGCACGTGAGCCATGGTGTAGAATTTCTTTTCGCATATCTCACAGGAGAATTTTTTCTCTGCATATCCATGGACAATCTTGATATGCTCATGGAGGGACCATAGCTTCTTGAATGATTTATTACAGGAAACGCACTGAATGGATGGACGGGACAAAGAAGCATAATTCAAATGGCTTATTTCAGATGGTACAAGGCAGCTATAACCCAAATGAAGCAAACATACAAAGAAGGAGACCACAATCATAGGTACATTATTATGTGGCAGCTATCACAGACTGTAGTTTTCTGGATTTCTTAGAACTCAAGATTCAAGTTCAAAGAATGAACTTACAACGCCACCTATTGGTCCCTTGAAAGCAGAACAGCAGCTACATCCATATTTCAAAAACCTAGTGGGTATGCAGTGGTTCAATTCATCTGGTTCTGGTGGAGGAAAATATCTTCTAGCATTGGTGCTAGAATAGGATTTAGATTGATCTATGATAACCTGACTCCTATTCGGTGACTAAATAACCTTGCACCCGGCACATTTAGGAACAATGATATTCTGACAGAAGTCTAGAAATATAATGTGACCAGAATGGATTATTCAGAGTGACAGATATTTGCATTTCTTAGGTTATAAACTGAGAGCCTGATTTGGAACTGAGATGAAGGGTGGGATAGAGGAACCAAGACATTCAAACATTTTCCCTTCTATCAAGGATTTATAGCAGGCGACACTTAAACAGGATAACTGTCGTGACTAGGCCTGTTCCCATTAGGGTGGGGGAAGGAGTTTCAGGCTATCAATCGGAATGAAGCAGAAGAGACAGGGGCAGAAACGTTCCAGCCTACACGGGAAGTGGGGGAGGTGATTCTCCCAGGCTCTTCACCAGCTGGGGATGAACCTTCGCCAGATCTTATCAGTGAAAACGTTAACTCACAATCTGTGGGAAATCAGCAATCTTTGGAGGGGGAAGGAACTTCAGAGTGGGCTGATCCTAGAGACCGCTGCAGACTCAAATGGGCGGAGCTAAAAGGTGATCGGCTCAACTCGCTTCTCGCCAAAGGCTTCTTCAGAGGAATCCTCCTTGAAGTTAAATGGGGCTTAGGGAAAAGGCTTTCCCTCTTGTAGAAAGGACAATTGTCTCACTTAGTTTAGACAACTGTTAGCCTAGAGGAAAGTTCCTAGGGTTTAAACTCTCTTGAGGTGCAAAGAGATGTTTATTTGCAGAATAAAGCTTTGTGGATTACTTGACAGTCCACTTTATTGCCTTACACTTCGGCAGGAGGGTTTGGAAACATGACAATAACTTGAGTTCACAGTAATGAGACTGATCCCTGGTTGCAAAGGGGACCAAATTCTAAAGAATCCTTTTTTCATTAATTAGTGGTCAAATAATTATTACTGATTTAATAATTTATATCCTGCTTTCCTCCATTAAAAATGGACCCAAGCTGGCATGTAAAGATAAAATTAGGTAACAACTGATGCACTTGTCATGCAAATAAAATACAAGATGCAATTTTCATCAACTATCAGACATTATATGAATTGGGAATGTGCATAGCCACTAATAAATCTTAGCGCAACCTCTACTGGCTCAGTTATGCACATGGCTAATGGACACTCTGTACTCAAAGAATTAAAATTCTGTATCAAGAAAAATTGAATTTTGCCATTTGTAATCAATTATAGTTTGTACAAGCTGAAGAAATACTATTTTAAAAAGGAAGGCAATTACTAGGAAAAAGTATGAAATGAGCCCTGAAAGTTTCTAATTCAACTCCTGGCACTGTGGCTGGATTCTTCAAACGGATTAGCATACTACATAATCCAGATTAGTGCAATCCAACTTGTGACTCTCATCTAATTTACTTGCTTGCTCTTTCCCATCCAGACTGGGAACTACATATGTAGACAGAAGCTACAGGAGTTCAATTCCAATTGAAGAGGGCATAAGTTTTTGGGGCCAGAGGATTGTCCAAGCTAAGAAAGGGTATAACAACAAGGATTTGGAGCTCATGAAGTGAAACAGCAGGAACATCTGTGCCTCAAGCCATTGGGCTCACACATGTCAAAAATGTCACATGCAGTTCATAGTTTGGATAGGTGCAAAATCAGAACGTGGCAGAGGTCTCCTTGGAGGACACTAAGCAAACACCCCACCACCAGATCCCAACAGTGATAAGGAGCACATGGAATGCAGCAACTACAAACCCACCATAATATTTGATGTATCCCTGATTCAAAGCAAGATCTGATTCTTTGACCATGGATTCTATCCCCAGGGAGTCTAAGGACTACAAGCCCTGTACATCCTCTTAGCCACTAGACAAAAGCTGAAGAGTAGACCCACAGACAGAGCATCTGAAGGTTTCCCTGCAGTTCTGTCATCCTTTGTCACAGATTGTAAATATTAACATAATCAAGATAGTTGGCTCTAGAGTACTGGAATCCTCAGGTCCACAGCAGGGAGTCGCTACTGCACAATCTTGCTGATGTTGATCAACCTGTTGAACAATTAATCCCACAAGACTCCCTATTTCCACGTTCATCTATAGATCTCTGCCTGGGCTCCTTGTAACAGTAGTTTTGACCAAAAGTCTGCCACCTCAAGATCCCATAACCACAGAAGAAACTAATCATAGTGGTTTATTGTAATTCATTGTCCATTATATTATAAGCAAATTCAAAATGCATATAAAAATATACTGAGCAGTTTTATCCAGAACATTCCAATTGCTTTAAGCAATAATGTCAGCATCTAGTAATAGTTTGACCCACAATGTGCCAAGTAGCTCAGGATGAACTTCAAGTAGTTGCTTGCCAGTTACAGGTAAACCCGATTCATGTTTACTCAGAAGTCCAAATTCAATGCAACCAAGCAGGGTTTTCTGATTTAAATCATTATATAACTTTTCATGTATTTGCTAAACAATGGTTCAAAAATGACCACTATATCATGTAAATTTACAGCTAAATAATTATTTTCACTGTTTCATTTTTACAAACAGGCCCTGCATCTCTTGGTTGTACTGTATATAGTTTGCATAATTTCTTTTTTTATTTATAGACTGAATGCCTTTAAATATTTCCATACAGGGTTTTTCTTATGACCAGCACTCATGGCAATTTGTGAAGTATGGGAACACAGGAACCTGCACACACTGTAGAATTTGGTCTTATTTCTAGTGCTGTTCCTTTGTGCTTCACTCTGGGCCCAGCTCCATCCTCACAAAAGCAGACAAAAGGCAAATGTACATGAATGATAAATAGAAGCAAAGGTCTGCCAGTTGCTGAGCAGACTTAAAGCAGATACTTTCATAAGGTAAAAATAAAATGTTGGGTAGGTAGACTGTAAATATTCATACTTAAGAAATGAACAAATGCAGAAAATTATGGTGTATAATATGCCAAAGACAGACCATACCCTGATCTCTAAGAACAATGTTATCCATAAGTGAAGATTTTGTCCAAGCCTGACTTAAAGATTTTGCACTGTATGTTCTGCATCTTTTCAGCAATGCTCCCAAAAATCATTTCAGTACATTATGGATTTTCTGAGCCCGTTGCAAAAAGTATCAAAGAATTATGTATTTTCATTTTTAATTTTTTTTTACACAATTAAGGTGTTTTTCAGTGAAAACTATTTATTACAGGGAGGCTGCAACATTAAACTGCTGAATTATAATTTATCAAGAGGTTCAATTTTATTTCCTGTGGCTTGAATCAAGATTAATTTCTTTTTATCACACTACATGTATTTATCAGCTTACCAATGTCAAGATGTTTGTTTTATCACCAACACTGCTTTTGAAACAGTCACTGTTACTGTACTCACTATCTGTACTTTCTCCATTTCATTCCCATCTTAACTCTGTGTTCACAATTGCACCCCCTATCCCCTCAAAGATGTGCAACTTAGGATAACTCTTCATACATCTGATACTATTGATACTAGCTCACAAAGCTTTATGCCATAATAATTTTTCCATCTTTAAGATGCTACAAGACAATTGGTTTTGCTGAAACAGACCAAAACAATTGCCCCTCTAGAAATAGATACAGAACAGCTTTGTCCAGGAATCCATGGTTTACGTATAAAGTAGAAGTTGCAAATCTCCAGGTAGAGCGCTACATAAGGGGTTCATTTATGGAAAAAAAATTAAAGTTGTATTCAATTAAAACATTTCAGATAAAAGGATTAACTATTATTTTAAGACCGTTTTCCACATTAACGTGTGTGGGAAGACACCAAAGAATGTGAAAGTATTTTCTTTTGATATATCTCATTTTAGTGAAACCCAGGAAATAAGAACTATGAGGAAAGGCTACAACGTGTGGGGCACTGTCAGAATGGCCTGCTGGACGGAGGAGACTCGTCAACTTAACAGTCTATCAGCATTTTAAAAAGCTATTAAGAGTGATCTCTTCCGGCAGGCCTATCCAGTGTACTTTATGATGTTTTTAAAATGATTTTAGGATGTTTTAACAATGTATATTATGTTTTAATTCAGTTTTATGTATTTTATAATTACTGTTGTTCCCCGCCTCAATCAGAATGGAGAGGCAGGTAAGAAATTATTATTATTATTATTATTATTATTATTATTATTATTATTATTATTGTTGTTGTTGTTGTTGTTTAGAAAGATAACAGGTCAACAAATTCATGGAGGAGAAATCATTGACCCAGTTCACAAATCACCAATAACTCAGTTAACAAACCACAGGTTGCTGAAAATGCAGCAAGGAACAAATATACATGGGTTCAAACTCTGTGTTGTTCATCCCCCAACAACCCAGGGTTCCAGGTTTCAAAGTCACATGACAATCCAGAGATGGGGCATCCCTGGGTTGTTTATCGCAATGGACATTGGCGTGTGCAGATGGGAACAAGCACACACGCTCTCTCCCACTGCATTTTCAACAATCCATAGCTTGTTAACCATGGTGACATGTGAACCAGGTCAAAGGTTACTACTTGTGACAGCTATACACAATCTCCAACTTCCATGGCAGCATGCCGCTGAACATCAGCAGTTGGGCTGTTGCACTCATGTCCTGCTTGTGGGTTCTCAAAAACATCTTGCTTGCTACTGTTGGAACAGAATATTGGACTAAATAGGTTCTTGGTCTGATCCAGCAAGGCTCTTATGCTCTTAAGACCACTTTTAATATGCTGATTACTAATGGCACCAAATTGACTCACTAGCACATTCCCACTTTTATATATTTGTCCCCAGTTTGCTTTCATAGCAGAGAAGGAATCCATTTATCTAAATTTCACCATACAGATTTGACAGGCCTTATTTTTGGAAGTGCAGAGAATTCAAGACTGACTGTGTCAGTGGCACACAAGGTTTGAGTGCTTTGGAAAAAAAATCATACGTGCTGGATGGCAGAAATGCAGATTTTGCTTCTTCTGATTCTGAGTAAGTACACTTGAGATGAGCAGGGGGGAGGAGTAAGAATAAACCCTGAGCAGGCTTTAAAATCCCTGCCTCATCCCATTGTGATAAGAGCTGAAGGTCTAACCTGCACAGCAATTTGTTCCTTCCCTGTGGCACCCAGAGGAGTTTCACCCTAGATGAATTCCTACACGGTTCTGTAATGACTAGTAGGTAGAGCTAGATCTACTGGTAGATGTCTGGATGATTTCCAGTAGGTAGACAGTTATTTCTGACTCACAATTAATTAACAATAGCAATGACAAAATGACACCCCCCCCTAAATAATACTGCTGAAATGGATAGAGCTTGGGGTAACCAGGAGTGTGTGTGTAAGCACTTTGAGCTGCATTCAGTTCTGATACTCAAAACAAATTCTTGGGCTCAGAATCGTTCAATTCTAAGTGTACATCTTTTGCACAAGGCTCCAATTGGTGGATCTCAAAGTTCTAGTAAAAACAGAATAGATCCCGCAAACCTGAAGTCTGCCCACCACTGCAATGTGTACACAAATGTAGCTTTCACCACTGCTATAATGTGTACACACATGTAGCTTTCACAGCATGTGGATAAAAGCAAGAAGCCAGCCAGTATATGTGTGGTTCAGATACCCTTCCACTGTTATAGATTATGATGTTATCTCCTGCCTTCCTACATGGAAGTGATATCCAAGTAGAAAAATAGTCGAGTGAAGTAAAGCCTAGTCTCAACCCTCACCCTAAGTGCTCACCAACTCAAAGCTTTCCCCCTTCCTTATCAAAATATACTTTGTGACAATCCACATTTTGCAAGCACTACCCAAATACTTTAGCCTACTCTTAGAATCTGAACTGCCTCGGAGCAGAGCAAACTCATCTGGAAATCAGCTTCTGCTAACCAGTGCACATTTGGCTACTGATCTTCAAATTCCCCTGCAGTGTTGTGTAGAGAAATCCTAACAGCCAGCCATTATGCCCTCCCCTCCCCACATTCATACAGAGTAATTTACTTGAGTGTGCAAAAGGAAATGTTGATAGAAGTAAAAAGGCTTGGGACCTTGTTCTTCTCAAAGGATTTCCCCCCTTTCAAAGTGTCCAGGGGACAGCAGAAGGTAGGGAAATCTGGCAAGCAGGCAAGAGAACCTACCTGAATGTTTTTTTCACAGTCTGTTTGCTGGTGAAGGGAGAGCTCACTTTCTAGAACAAATTTCTTCCCACACTTGTCGCAGATCTGCATGCGCCTGTGAGTGACGTTCATGTGCTTCTCCAGATACCAGCGTGTGTTAAACACCCTGGGGCACTTCTCACAGGTCAAAGTCTCCTTTTCTTCACACTTTGATTTCTGCACAGGTGCCTTGGGCTCCTTTGCAGCTTTCTTCTTACGCTTGGGGGGCTCAATGCTCTTTCTACGGCCCCTTGTAGTTCTGGAAGTAGGGGAAGTTGTGGCGGCTGCAGCAGATGCAGCTCTCCTGGTCCTCCTTTGTGCAACACTATCTTTCTCCTCTCTTTGCTCTTTTTTCTTCTGCCTCTCATTTTCCTCATCATCATTACTGTCTTCAGTGGCCTCTTCCTCCCCACTGTCACCCTCCTCTTCCTCACTGCTGGTCTTAAGAACAGCAGTTTCTTTGGATTGGGAGGGGACCCCCTTCTCCCCTTTTGATACATTTAATGTTTGGTTGTTAAGGTTTACCTCTACTATTATCTGCTCCCTTTTGTAAGTCACTTCATCTTCCTCCTCGTCTTCCTCCTGCAAGTCGTCAGAGTTCTCTCTGTCTTCTTTCACGGCTCGGACCTCTCCTACTGTTCTGTCCTCCCTGAAATATGGCTGCTCCTCTCTTTCATGGAGATGTGGTTTACTTGCTTTTGGGTCCACCAGTACAGAGTAAGGACTCCCAGACTCCCTTTTGTACACTTTGGTGGACAAATCAAGTTCCTGGCTGGCACCGTGATAGAAAGTGGGTGGCACTTGACCCCTGTCCTCTTGTGCCATCCCTGCTACATGTGTGGTGCAGTTTTTAGCCATCTGCTGGCAAGAGCTGGCTGTTTCATTCATGGGGGCTCCCGATTCATTGAGCACCTTGTATTCCCGAATACCAATGAAGTAACTCCTCTGGAACAAGATGAATCGTTGGAAATAACTAACACATGACTGCCTTTGGGAAGCAGAGTACCAAAGCACGTGTAGGTCATGGAACTCTGGTTTTACAGCACGAGGACATCAGCAGCAGTTCACAGGAAGAAAGCTGCCAATCAACAGCTGAACATTTTGTCTAGAAAAGAAGGAGAAAATTAAGTCAGTGGCTTAAGCATAATTGGAGGAACTTATCCTTGAAATCATTTATTGCCTAACCTAAGCAGAATACAGGATTTGCTGCGCAAGTAGTTCACCATTTTCATTAATATTGGCCTATTCATCTTATTGCTGGGAGAGCAAAAAAAAGGTTTAATTCTTTTGGCAAGAACACACCTTTCATCTGATTCTCAGAGCAATGGAAGGCCCTGAAATAAGAGTTCCAGAGAAATGGTTTCATTTAATTTAAAGATAGCACATAGCAATTGATTTAAAAATGGCACGTAAGAAATAGTTTCTTCTATCTTAGTCACCATGTTCAATGGTACAATGTTCACAGAAATCAACATTGCATTCTCCAAATCCAATGTTTCTAATATCACTATTAACATGCTTGCCTATTCTAACATTAAAGACAACAGAGTTACAACAGATGCTACACAATTAAACTTGATTAATTACGAGGTTGACGTGTTTCTCAATTTAAATGTTTAATCACTCAGATTAATTTTATATTTATTAAAAGCTCTTGCAAATGCTAGTTTACCCTCCAAAGGAATTTGGCTAGCAAAACAAGTATTAACCAAAAAGACTGTATGCATTCTTTGAGTCTGCAACTACACAATCAAAACACAGAATTTAATATATAGTGCAGAACTCTGCATATCCTGAGAATCTTGGTTTTCATTTTTAAGATGATGCTACCTCTATAGTTGCAAAGATCATCTTAAAAACTGCTGGATGGTGCCTAGCCCAATGGTGCCCTCCAGATATTTTGGACTACAACCCTCCATAATCCTCAACCACTAGTCATGCTGCCTGGAGCGGTGTGACTTGCAGTCCAGAACATCAGGGGGAGGGCACCAGGTTCCCTGCCCATCCTAGTGAATTAGGAACACAGAAAGCTATCGTTTATCAGATCAGGCTATTAGTCCATCTAGCCCAGTACTATCTAATTCAATCGGCATCAGCTGACCAGGTTCTTGGGCATGGCTCTTTTCCATACCTGTTACCTAGTCATTTTTACTGGAAATGCCAGGTTTGAACTTGGGACTTTCTGCATGCAAAGCATGTACTCTACTGCTGAGCTATGAAGGGAGAGTGGAAGTGGGTGGAAATTCCAGAGGTACGGTATGGGACAGGCTTTCAATGCCCTTCATAGTTGAACAAATTCACACATATTTTCTTAATGAACCTAGTCTATTTGTCTTGTAGAATTTGGACTGTGTCATTTAAAATGTGTTATGCTACATTTCTACAGCTCAAAGAAAAAGCCAGACTTCTATTCATAGAAATTATCACAGCAGTTTATGCAGCTAAGTACAAACACACACACACACACACCACCACTAAAATTATACAATAAACAGTATAGCAAAATATATAAGACTGAGCAAAGCTCAGAGGCAATTTTCAAAAACCAACTGAAACAAACATTTATACCAGCCTTCTAAAAGCCAGCAAGGAGAAGGCTGTGTAAATGTCTCTCAGAAGAGAGCTTCACAGCATCAAGACTGCTATGGAAAAGGCCCTGTTCCTGGTAGAGGCTGATCTATCCTCCTCATAAGATGGAATTCAGAGCAGAGCCTCATCAAAAGTGTTGAGGGGAACCTGGTGAGATATTCTGCGAGAATGTTAGGACCCAAATTGTTTCGGGTTTTCAAAGAAAAGAACCAGCACTTTTGAGTTGGGCCTGGAAATCAACTGGCAACCAATAAAGATGCTTCAACACAGGTCAATATCAGTAGCCCTTTAAGATTTAGCCACTTTTTTTAAATTCCGTATCAGTTTAGGCTGCCTCGTTCTGCAACAGCCAATGTTTCCAAACTATTTTCAAAACCAGCACCACGCATAAGCGCCTGGCAATAGTCTAACCTAGAGGTAACCAAAGCATGAATGACAGTGGTCAGATCCAGCAGCAAATTTAGTCAGCTTATCAGCCAAAGGCACTCCAGGGCACAGCTTTAATCCAGAAACAAGTCTGGATCCAACAACACCCCTATGCTACAAACCCTGTGTTTACAGTGGAGTGTGACCCTGTCCAGAATAAGCACATTTTCAGTCAACTGATCTACTAAGTTCCCTGCTATCATCAATTGTATTATCTGGACTGAGTTTAAGTTTATTCACCCTCATCCAGTCCACCAGTAATCGAAGACATGCATTCAAAAACCACAGTTTTTGTGTTTTGTAAAAAGATGAAAAAGAACCAGGTGACATCAGTGTAATGAGATGTCTAAGTGGTTTAATAAGGCATACATCACAGACACATTGGGCTAACCTGCTTTCATCAACTTATGTGAACATTCCAAGCTACAAGACCATTCAGCAATTTTCTATATAGGCTGTAAGAATATATGTAGGGAAAATAACATGAAAGTCAGTCCCTACACTCAACAGGATAAAGGCATGCCTGCTACAACACCATCCAGGCAAAGCCACTCTTTGTTAATGCTACAGAGAAGCACAGCAGAGCAACAACTCAAATAGAGGAGCAAATGGAAATGTTTGGCCATGTACCAGACAGGGAACCTCCGGCCAGGATATAATGCGTAATGGGTAAGCCACATAAATTTAGGGTCCGGCATGTACCAAAAAACAACTTCAGATTGTTACTACCATCTCTTCACTTCAATAACTGCAGCATTAAAGAGATGCTTACATGCCAAATAACTTTCTTGAAGTACACAAATGGACAAAACAGCTTAGATTTTTACCTTGAAAATAAATCATGCTACGTAATGCTATACTCAATTGCTCATTTCCAGATCAGTTACCATATAGCTTTTATGTCTTAGAGCGTATGTGTGCCAAAAAATGCATTGATGAATTATGCAAATAGATTTCATTATTGAGGGCAGAAGAAATAGTACACGTGCATGCGCTTCACTAGCAGTAAACAGTGAATGACTAAAAACAAACAAACAAACACCTGAAAGAGCATGGAGGTTGGGTACAGTTGGTATTCAAAGCTGAGAATAAGCTACTCATAGCATTGGGAGAAAGACAGGGAGCGAAACAAAGTGATCCAGGCCAAATCATCTAACTGCACAATAGATATACTTCCATAGGAAAAGTAACTCATACAATTCTCAGTATTCTTCAGCTGGCATGGCTGACTGGTAAATGCTGGGAACGGAAACCTTTTTTTCAGTCTAAACATACATAGGATTGCACCCTAAAGTATATAATCTTCTTCTTTAACACATTTCTTCTTTCAGTATTCAACAGAGTACCCAAGAAGCTATGATGTAGCAGTATAGTTCTATTTGTGCCGTAGTCTCTAGTCCACCAAGATGACCCAGTGAATTACCGCTAAACATATGCACTAGACTGGGGGACTGGGGGAATGCTAGACGGATCTCTAATCCGATCCAAAATCCTTACATTTGAAGTCACTTGCACAACTTTCCCATTGGGCTGATATGCATGATCAAAGCAAGCCATGGTGGCTTGTTGTGAGCCTACAATAGCCCATAGGTTATTTAACCCTCCAAAAAGCCATGCTGCCCAGACTGAGACAATCCAATAATCTGCGACTGGGTGGTGATCATGCAAATTGTGCCTGGCATACACCATGGCTCACAATAAGTCACAGTGGCTTGTTTTGATCATCCAAACTGGCTGTGTTCGGACAACACTTTGGTGTGAACTCCACCCAACAGATTTCTAGCATGCCGTTTTAAAGCATCACGGTAAAAGTTGTCCATGGGGTGGAATTCACCCGCTATGTGGGGTAGTCTTTTCTCCCCACCCCCTCTGCCCTTCCCACTGAATGGTGGCACTAGTTCCCACTTACTATATCAGGATGATGCCATTCCATGGGAAGGGGTGGAGCGGGGGAGAGAGCAGAAAGACGTGACGCGCCTGTCGCCCTAGCGACAAGCAGCTACAGCACAACTCCCTGGAAAATGGATCCATGTGCTGAAGGAAGAAGGCGATGGCCTTAGAGGATGGATCCATTTTGCTGTGAGGTGCCACCACTTGTTGCTAGGGTACAGCAATCTTCAATGGGATGGACTCAGTAAGGATGCCCTACTGTAGGTTGCTGTAGCTGCGCTGAAAGGAGGAAGGGTATCTCTCGCAGGTTAACGATACACATTCTTTACGCATACACACCCCTGCGAAGCATTTGGAGATCAACGCGAGGGGATGGAACAAGCTCAGGCTCTCATGAGAGCATCAGGTAAGATCTTTCCATCCCCTCAAGCCAATATCTGCATGGATTGCTGGTCAGGGGTGGGCGAAGGGATGTGCACATTCCTGGGAACACGTGGGGCATCGCGAATGCAGCGCCCCACCCAGGGATGGCACGATCAGGGCTCCCCAGGTGCATTCCAGCACGGAATTCTTTCCCATGCTTATCCTGCTAGGGAACAGTAGCAGGGGTTTCTGCTGCTCTTGCCTGGCAACTCTGTAGACATGGGGGAAACTCGTTTTGTCCAATCAAAAATTCCAAAATGAGCTGTGTTCCAGTGCACAGGATTCTAAGACTTGAAAATGAGCAATTTTAATCCAAAGGCAACCTAAAAGTCACTCAGCCAAACTATTATCCCACCCCAAAGCTATACTATAGCAACTTCAGGGAAGATGGATATTTGTTATCATTACTACAGCACTGGCAGGGAGAGTTAAAAACCCTCTGCACAGTCCTGACCTTGAATGCCCTCTCCAGCTACTATTTAACAAAAAACCTAGCTTAGACGTATTCCATACATTTAACTTATTGTGCAGTTAATAAGTTAATTATAATAATAATAACTTATTGTCCAGTCTCCTTTATGAAAAAAACCAGAACAATTATTTATTTCACAGGGCTGTTGTAAAGATAAGCATAAAGCAGCTGGCACATTAATAGTGCAGTATCTTCTATGATAACGTCTTAGATGTCTGTGCAACTGTGTTTGGAGAATCTGTAAGCTTTTGCCTACAAGAAGGTCCCCCTGAATACCATATTCCCCATGGAATACCAGTAAAGAAACAATCCTTCAAGGCAGAGTGAAGTGCAACTGTGACTCCACTTGGCAAGTCTTCTACCTATGCTCTGACAGCACATGCAAAAATCTGGCAGCTAAGAGTTCTGACAGCTGAGAGTTACATTTAGGCCTGTCAGGTAGCTTTAAAAGGCCTCAAGAGACACCTGCTGGAAAAAGGTGATAAACCTGGAGGAAGCAAAACCTAATAGAAAGAAAGGTGGGGCAAAACCAATTGACATCCATTCACTTACTCAGATACAGTGATCTGGTTTGCACGACCACTGGAGCCCACTGTGGTTTATCAGCCATGGTGGATTGCGGTGCTGTGGGTATCAGGTTGACAATCCAAGCCTCAGCTGCAGCGGCTTCTCATTACGTGCAAACCCAATAAGGGTGGGTTGTTGGAATGGTTGACAAGGCACCCAGAAAGCATGGACTGTTTTAGGATTACAGGTGGCTTGTCAACCACCCACCCTCACTGGGTTTGCACGTAACAAGGAGTTACAACATACACACACACTCAACCCGCTGCACCCTGAATATTCAAAATGGTGGCTGCCAGTGCAACAAGAAGTCCCACAGTGAAATTCACTCATGATGGTTCTCGTTACATGCATACAAAACTGGTCTCTCTTTGTATTAGCTACCTTTCAATGTTCTTGGTAGATATATTCCTAATCTGGCTATAAAAGCCAGCTATATTCCTGAATAGGACAAAAGAAGGAAGCATGCAAATGAGAGGGTGGGCGAATGTGTGAGTACAAAGAGATGGAGAGAGGAAGCAAGAACGGAAGGAAGGAAGGAAGGAAATGTGTAATGAAGCTATTAGCTGGTGTGGATCTCACTAGTAAATGAACCTCACAAACCTAAAGTCTGCAACTGAAAATCCATACAATTGTGGAGGCTTTGAGGTCTTCACTCTCATTCCAACTTTGGGCTTTATGGGTGCTTCTGTTCTGCACCTGTTAAGTTATGGACAGACTAAACCTACTTTTCCAGTAAAATGCTGTACAACTGAAAGAGTATTTAGTGGATATCATGCTGCTAGTATCAGAAGGTAAACAGAAGGTAAGCATATCTGGGCTCTGCAAATTTAGAAATGGACACTTTTTGAGGACAATTATTTATCTTTATGCAATAGGTTTCCTGTCTGGCAGATCAGCTACCTTTGAAAAGCTATTTTAACTACGTAGAAGTTCCTATGAAATGGACTGCATAATAAAGGCTGCGGTCCGAAACACACTAAGTAGTAAGCTCCACTAAATATGGTGGGAATTACTTCAGAGTAAGTAGGCTTAGGATTGCAATGCAAGACTAGGATACTCCCAAGTTTTCATTTAGTATAACTTTTGGAGAGAAAATAAGCCAAAGGACCTACACATACTAAGTCCATATCAAATCAAACTGTATGCAGTTGTACCATTTTATTTATTTATTTAATTAGAACATTTGTATCCCACCCTATATCACTAGGAACTCAGGGCGGCATACAGATAAATTCAGAACAATGCAAAACAATAAATATTCACAGCTAAAAATGTATTAAATCATTAACAAACTAAAACCAGTAGGAAAGTTTAAAAGCAATAAAAACAATTATAACAATTTAAATCATGTGCAACCTTGGAGAATTTTAGCCTTCAAAGGTTTAATAAAAAGCCATGTTTTAACTTGGCACCAAAATGAGGCCAGTGTCGGCACCAGTTGGGCCTCCAAGGGGATAGTACTCCACAACCAGGATGCCACCACAGAGAAAGCCCTCTCCCATGTCCCATCATAATGAATATCTCGCGTTGGACACAGAGGGCTCCTCCCACAGATCTCAAATCTCAGACAGGCATATATAAGGGAGAAGTGCTCCCCCAAGTACTGACGTCCCTAGCCATTTAGGGACGTCATTGTCAACACCTTGAATTCCAACCAGAAGCATATAGGCAGCCAATGCAAATCTTTTAAGACAGGTGTTAAATGGTCTTTATAGGATGTTCCAGTGAGCAGTCTAGCTGCTGCATTTTACACTGCTGCATTCTACAAATTCATTTTGAGTCATGCATCACAAATCTTTTCAAAGAACTAATTACAGATGTTACAGCAGAAACAGTTTAATGGACTACAATAATTAAAAGCCTGCTTTTAATTTATGAAACAGTTTTCCCCAGTGAATGCATTTGAAAGTTCCACAAATATTATAATAACACTAAAAAATATGTGTGTATACAGTGATATTAAATACTCTCCAGTATTAAGCAACTTTGCACTAAAGTAAGTTAAAACAATCTATAATAATAAAAGAGGATGTGTGTGTGTTTGCCCATCAGCACCTCAGCAGCAAGAGCATGAAAACTGGGCACTTGAAACATGGCCTGCATACAGGACCCAAGTTGTGTACACCTCACAGTAATTTTGTTTTTAGAACACATTAATTAATTTTAATTTAAGTGTATCTTTGCGGTTGATGCAATAACATCTTCAGCCACTAGGTGCAGATTTCCCGAACTAGCACATATCTTTGCAGTCCATAGTTTGAAGCTATGAGGTGAGTAGGTCAAGGGGCAGTTCTGTCTCCTCCTCCCTGCTATGGGGCAGTTGTCCCAGTTAGGGAAATGGAGTGGACAGAACTCTCCCTCAGAGGCTACAGGGTACACCACGGCAGGGAAAGTGACTAGGGTTGCCAGCAGGCATGGCTTCACTCAGACAGCTACATAACTGTGCTTGAAGGCTTTACTGTATCAAACTAAGTGTAGTCCCAACCCATGCAAAGCTGGATCTATTCACTAGTTTTGTTATATTTATATTTCATGAAAGACTAGAGGCCATGGGAAAAAATCTCAATTTTGGGAAAATGGAAAAATAAGCATTATTTACTTTTTCAGCATGCTTTAAAGATCTAAAGTCATTTTGTTGCTTTTATGACAGCCTTCTCCAACCTGGGGCCCTCCAAGATATTTTGGATTTCCACTCCTCTATCAGCCAGAGGCAGTACAGCCAATGGTCAGGAACGCTGGGCACTTTGGTCTAAAACATCCAGAGGGCAACAGATTGGGGCAGGCAGCAGAAACATTCTTTCTGTTCCTGAAGCCATTTATGTATAACTTAGTTTTCTGATTAAATTATCATTATGTTTTAAAACATTTTAAAGGTAAACTCAGTAAATTTGCAATTATTGTCTGAATAGTTTAGAATTACATTAAATGATTGCTACAGCATCAGAAACACAATATTGTCAAGAACAAAACCCCAATTGTCAAGAATGCACATTTAATTCAGGAATGCACAACTGTGACTCTACTCACATCTTGGGAAACTGAGCATAAATGTCTATCAGTAAAATATATTTTAGATCAATAATTTTCATAAGGAATGAAAGGAATAAACTATGCTGGAAATCTTACAGAGAGGATTAAGAAAAACATTTTCCCCAAAGGCTTCATTATTTCCAGATATTTTACATCTCTAAACTTTCTATAAAAGTGTTCTTATTACATAGTTTTTAGAAATCATTTTGCAGGGAGTAAAAGCTGGGTAACAATAGATAAAAACTTTGCCTTATATTCTAAAAGAAAATGCTTCATAATCCAAAAATGTTCAATTTTTTAGAAAAAACCCGAAATGGACCTTGGAAAAACGACATGGTTTTTTTCTGAATATTTTTGGGCTTTCACATCTCTTTGTAGGAGCCACAGTATCCTAGTAAGGCTTAAGTATGACACAAAGCTGTTAAACATTTAAATTAGACCTCAGGGGAAATTATGCTTATCAGAAGACTGGAATAAAAGTAACAGTTTATGAGGAAACTATTCATGCTGACCCCTTCTATGCTTTTTATGATAGAGAAACTCATGATGTGTTTTTTAAAGAAAACTTTCTGACCTACTTTAAAAGGAAATCAAACACTTCCATTCTTGACCTAGTAAATAAACAGGCCAAACCCAGTATAATAGTCTATCTCTCACCCTTGGGTAACAATATAATTAAAATAAAGATTTCAAAGTTCTTTGTCCACCAATACATAGTTTAGCATGATGAGAATGACCTGTGGCTCACATGCTTCCACTCCCCTCTCTTCCACGTGCGAAGGAAGGAGATGAATGCTTCTATTTTCAATTACCCAATCTCAGAAGGAAGGGGAAACTGATTTATTTAAATTTGGGAATGGAAGCTTTCAATCTCTTCCTCCTGCACTTAGAGAAGAGGAAAGGTTGGAGCACACATTACATCTGAAACCACATCTATAAACGTGAAATGTCATTAGAATAACTGATGAAAACGTGGCATGAAAAATCTGAATGTAGAGAAGATACCTGGTTCGCACAACATGACAGACCCTATTTTTTTTAAAAAAATGTGAGTTGTTCTAAATGAGGCAGTGTGCTATGTCCCTGACTTGTTTAGCATTCCATCTGAATAAAGACCTCTGGCTTGTCTCTCCCTCGCCAAGCCAGAGGTCTAGGTTTGGACATAACACTAAACAACCTAGGCACGAAGCATCCCTGGGCTGTCTAGCCACCTTGTGCACAACAATGCAGGGTATAAAAAAACCCGGGTTGTTGTGATGTGTGAACGGAGTTACTTAAAGAATATGTTAGTTTTGTACTAGAATTTAAGAGATTTGAAATCTACAGTGACAAATAATGCACCAAGCTGACTTACACAGAAGCCTGGGTATTAAGATGCAATCAAAGAGGGAAAGCAACAGCCATCATGCCTGGATACAGTCTCAGGTGAGAGCCCTCCTCTTTCCAGTTAGCAATGGTCATTGCTGAGGCCACCAAAGGGAAAGAAAGCAGCAGCCCTTCCACTGTGTTTAAATCTAGCTCCATGACGTGCTGGACTTTGAAAGCAAGAATTTAGTGTTTGAGCTTTGTTTTTCCTTTCTTCCTCTTTCTCGAACCCTTTTCTTTCTGCGTCATCACTTTTAGATAGTCAGCCTGTGGGAAGGGACTTTTTCCACTGATGTGGGGCCTGTAATGAATTTTCCATTTCATTAGTAACAATGAATGGATGCCAATTTAAAATACATTATTAGGCAATCTTGACAGTTTCAAAGTTATAATCAATATTTTTCAGGTGATTATCCTTAGCAACTATGTGAGCAAATACATATATGCCAGTAACTCTGTTCAGACGATACGCTAAGCCACAGTGGTTAAGCAGTTTGAGCTAAATATTATGGCTTATCACCATTCCTAACCATGGTGACTACATAACCATGGTTCAAACCTGCTCACTAACCATTTGCTTCAAAAAGGTTAGCGGCCTAACCATGGCTTAATGTGTTGTCTGAACAGACCCACTGAAACACATATATGTCTCAGTATGAAATGGAACTAATAAATAGCGACAGTGAACCCAAAGGTGCTCCAACAGCCTCAGTGCAAGAGAGTTGAAGTTTGTTGAAACAGATGTATGGCGGTCAGCATATCATGCAATTTTCTGGATTGCTAAAACTTAGTAGAGTGTCAATATCTTTGTTTTTTGACCTTTACATTTCATTTTTTTACATTTTTACAAATATGATTAAAAAATTGTACATAATGACTGGATTTGCATGACACCGCAACCCATCATGGGCAACTATGTCCACTTCCTGCAGGGTGGCTTATTTTTCAGCAACACATTACCCTGACAATCAATGGGTTGTTTGACCCATGATGGGTTGGCGTGTTGTCCAAACCTGGGACAGCAATTTCATTATGGGTTGCAGTGATTGGCTACAGAGCCACTTGCAAGAGCAGCAAAAACCTCTGCCACTCTTCGCAATCTTGCCCTTGCCGCCGCCATTGACAGCCCCTCCACCAATGCCCAAGCAGCACTTTGGAGTGACCATCACTGGTTCACCACCCTTTTTCTCAGTCCCAGAAAATTGCAAAAATACATTTTAAATTATTATTTTGTCTATATTGCACAAATGCTCTGTTACAGCTGTATGATATCTGTAAGTCACACCTAGTCAATTTCCTTGTATGTTTCAGCTGTCAAAGGGAGCATCAAGGTGTAGGCAATATACAAGGAAATTGATAAGGTGAGACTGTATATAGGATAATTTGCACAGTTGCCAGGAAGCAATTGCCAAATTGTCAATAGAAAAGCACCAATTGGGGGGGGGGGGGCGCAAAAGTAGGTGCACCAAATTTGCCCATAATAAATTTGCATTCAGTGCAATTGTGATCTTGCCACTTTTAAGTACTGAACTGACGCTTCTCAGTGCTCTCCACCTTTTCAACACTTCCCTGAGTCTCCAGATACTCCAGGAAGGTAAGATATTGGCTCCCCCTTTTCCGCTTCATTTACTTCCCAGCCATTGCATTCATACAAAATTCCCATCCATTTACTTCCCACCCATTAAAATTGCATGGAAAATAACACCCAAATAGGGCCAAGGTATGTAATCAAGCACCCTTCTGCCTGTACTGGCCTACAGGAGAATTAAACAGTCTCTCCTTCAGCCACAGCACAGAATACTTTAGTACCCCCTGACATACTGCAGGTTTTGTGCTATAGTTGAATAAAACCTGGTTTTCTACCACTTGTATTCTAGTCATCACTCCTGTTGCTTCATTATTTACAGACCACCTGTAAGGTAAGGATCTGTCTAACTTCACAACCAAGAGTCAGTACGTCAGGTAGCAATGTAGAAACATACCTCAGAGTTCTAGAAACTAAGGGGATCTGTATGTCCTGAAGGATGGATCATCTAAATGAATATCCCACTCTTGCAGAGATCAAATGTCCCCAAGTTCTTATCAAAGTGTTTCTGAAAATATCTTTTACACTACTAGTAACATGTTTCAAGAGTAAAAGTACATTATTTTTTCAAGTGTAAAAGTAAGTTAATGACCCTTGGAAGAGCCTACTCCTGGTGATTCATTGAACCACGTTCTGAGTCTGCCTCCTGAATGGGAGGTAATGCCACAGTGACTCATGCAGAGATAAGCAGGCAGCCATCTTGATGGATAGCGTTTTACAGCACAGAAACAGTTATCTCATGGCATACTGTGCCTCAGCACAGAGTTTAGGAATTACTGATTGACCAGGTAATGCAAGCTTTTTGTTCCAATGAATATGAACTGCTGGGTTGTTGTTTTTTAAATTTAAATAACTGAGGGCCAATTTTATTAATTCAAGAGTGCCACGTTGCTATGTTTACCACAGAAATCATGTCATATTTTAATCCAAATAGTTATGGACAACAATTTTATTTGGTTGTATTTGGTAAAAATATATATATCAAACTGAGGTAGAGAAGGAAGTTGTATCAATATCCTCAATCTTAAGAAACATCTATTATATAGATGAAGTAAATCAGCTTATAAGAAGCTATGCTAATGAGAAATGCTATAATTCTTCAGTCAATCATTTATTGCTTGGAAGGCCAATCCTAACCCTTATCTTGGAGAGCTCTGACATCAGAACCTTTGAGATACTCAGTGCCCTGCTCATGTCAGCAGGGTGGAAGTGAAGGAGGAGGTGCCTTTTTAATCCTTCCACCACTCTTGTCAGAATCTGACTGCATTTTAATGGATTCCCTCCCACTGAAACCAATGGAAGAAAATGAATCTGCTCCAACTCCAAGGGTAGTATAGAGTACGAACTAGTTTGGGGGCATGTCCGAGGGCCAGGATCCAGTTTCCCCATACCTCCCCATGACATACACCCAGTATATTCCCTCTGACATCAGAGTTCCAACATCGGAGAGGGAAGGGGCATTGATGTTTCTACAGGTACTGGCAGCAGGGATGTGAAGTCAGATCTCCTTCTATGAGGGCAGACTTCTCCATACTCTCATAGTGGGAGACCTGCTGCGGCTGTTTGCACGTAACAGCAGCACATTGTGGGATAATTAACCCATAGTTTACATACCATAGTTTTTTGAATATTCAACTGCTGATCGAGCCAGTTCCATGACCTGTTGAAAGCTTTAATCAGAATTGAGTGTTTGAGCTCACTTTTTTCCTTTCTTCTTCCCTCCCAATCCCTTTTCTTTTTGTGTCATGTGTTTTAGATGGTCAGCCCACAGGACTGTCTTATTTCCATTAATGTGGGGCTTTATTTTTCCATGGAAAAAAATCTGTTTAAGTTTTTAGTAACAATAAATAGATGCCAATTTCAAATATAATATTAGGCAAGCTTGGAAATTTCAAAGTTATAATTAATGATTTTCAAGTGATTATCCTTGGCAAGTATGTGGGAGAAAGCTTATATGTCACTGAAATACACTTATGTTCAGTGTCTTGGTTCAGAAAATCCAACAACCCATGGTTAACAAATTATGGGTTGTTTGTGCAGGTGTGGGGGTGATTAAGTGTGTGGGTTCCCAACCACGTCCACTTCGCTAAACAACCCAGGAACACCCCCATTCCTTGATTGTTCACTGATGCCTAAATCCAGAACTCTGGGTTGTTGAGGGAGGAACAACCTCGCGTTGTAATCCATGGTTTGTTGTTGGGTTAAAACTCTGGGTTGTTTCTCTCAACATTTCAGATTTGGACATCAAAGTGAACAACACAGGAATTGGGGTTTTCTTGGGTTTAGCAAAACAGAAGCACGCAAGTGGGAGTCACCACTTTCAGTCACAATTATTCATAAACAACAGTTGACTCTTAACTATGGTTGTTTGATTGCCCAAACCGGGTTAGGGTGAAAGGAAACTAATAAGTAGTGACAATGAAACTGAAGGTTCCCCAATAAGCTCAGTCAAAGAGTTGAATTCTTGAAATAGATGAGCGGTTATCAGCATACCATGCACAGTTCACTGGGTTGCTATTTTTTTTAATGTATCAATTGCTTTCAGTACCCTTGACTTTTTCTTAATTTTACACAATGAAAGTACATGCTATTGATTTTTTAAAGTATTCCAATAAAATATTTACATATATAAACATTTTAATCACATTAATATTTAATTTGCCCCCTCGGGTATTTCAGGTAAAATACTTGTGGTGTACTGGGACCAAAATTAACAAGGGATAATTCTTTTAGCTTTGTTGTTTACAAGCAAAATAAACATGCTAAGTTACGATTATTCTCTAGGGCAGCCTTTCTCAACCTGGGGCGCTCCAGATGTGTTGGACTGCATCTCCCAGAATGCCCCAGCAGCTGGCTGGGGCATTCTGGGAGTTGTAGTCCAACACACCTGGAGCGCCCCAGGTTGAGGAAGGCTGCTCTAGGGCATCAGAAATGTTTGACAATTCAAAGCGATTTTTTTTTCCTATGCAAGTTACCTGAATTTTTCAGAAAGTTTTCCAGTTCAAAATTTTCCAGAAAACCCACATCAGTATGCAATATTAAAAGAGTGGCTTGTCTTCCATTTAACCCGCCCCCCGCAAAAAAACCACCCAGTGATTCATACCAAAGCCTTGTTACATTCCTCACCAAGACTGCCATGCAGCAGCTGGAATTCTCCTTCAGAAACGAGAAGTTCAGGTAGGAGGGTGTGAGCCAATTTTCCCTTCCCTGCCAAGCAGTGTTTGCTTTACTTTGCAAAGAATGGGATCATGCCTATTGCTTACCCTCTGCTTCTGTCTCCATCTATTCAACACTCACCTGTGAAATACTGGGCAAGATAGAGCTGCATTTTGTGCACACCCGTTAAGCTGCTTCCAGTGTTAAAAGTACAGCAAACCAAAGAGGCACAGGCGGCCAACAAACAATGCAAAGGGGACTTTCCATGGAGAGCTACACTCCATTGAGGCAAGAGGCAACAATCCACCCACAGGCCATGTGTTCTGCACACCTACAATAGCATATGCCAAACAATTCAGGAATCCAACCAAGAAAGTGAATGGCTGCACAAGTCCGTGCAAAGCTGTGCAACTTTATCTCATAATCTCAATGCTACTCCTCCCAATACACAGCAAAATTAGGTGATCTCAGAATGCAAAACAGATGGGTTATGGGTTTATTCTATAGAAAACCCATCTATAAGTTTATAAATTAAAAAGGAATGCTACTATTTTATGTCTTAATTAAATCCTGTCCTTTCTGTCTTGGAGGCCCCTCAATGTGGCTTACAAATAAAAGCAATGCTAGAATATATAATACACCCTATAAAATGCTGGTCATACGTACTATAAAGCACATAAAACCCCCAGAAATGCAAAAGCAAAAACAATGGGAATGGAACTAACTGCAGATTAACTGTGGATTCTTTAACCCACAATTAATCTATAGTTGGGGACATCATGTAGCAACCACCGATCAAGGACCAAATATTCAAAATGGCCAGGGAATATATCCAAGACAAACAACCATTTTTGGATTAATTAACTGAGGACTGGGTCAACCACCACGTCAACTTCAGAGCTGAGCAAGGAATTAAACTCATATCTTCCCAGTCCAAATCCAACATTCAACCCATTTAACCACTCTACTTTCTAGCATACACCTTTAGCACATAATTGCTTAATATGCAAGTCACAATCACTTCACACATCACTGGAGAGGCAAGTTCTACATCTCCATTGCATGTGTCTGTGGTGACCAGTTTAATATGTGAAGATGCATGTCAAAAATAATCATTAAATGCCCACCTGACAATGGTGCTTGGTCAAGTCTCCCAAACATATGTATGTATGTATTTAAAGAAAGGGGTTTCCTGTCCAAACATTTCAACAGCCACTATGTTGCGTCTGCCTTGAATATCCTGCCAATCTAAGGGAGAAAATATGAAACTGAGAAAAAAAATCTATCCATTTTCTCCATGCCATGCATAATTTTATAAACCTCTTATCATGTCCTCATTTACCAAGAAGTGATGTGAGGCGGATTTTTTTTCCAGTGCTTTATTTTTCCACAGAAAATTTTCCATTTCATAAGTTCATTAGTAAAAATGAGCGTATGCCAATTTGCAAATACAGACAAGCTTGGCAGTTTCAAAGTTGTAATTAATATTTTTCAGGTGATTAGCCTTAGCAAGTATGCGTGAGAATGCATATATGTCATTGAAATACATATATGTCTCAGAGTGAAACGGAACTAATAAAAAACGACAACAAAACTGAAGCTGCCCCAACAATCTAAGTGAAAAAGAGTTGAACTCTATAATGCACAGTTCTTCGGGTTGCTAAAATTAATTAGCGCAACCTTCTCCTACTTGGTGCCCTCCAAATGTGTTGACTACAACTCCTAACATCCCCAGCCAGCCATGCTGATTGGCACATACTGCAAGTTTTAGTCCAACACTTCCGGAGAGTACCAAGTTGCCGAAGGCTGAATTAGCCTGTCAAGAGTTTTTAGTACCATTTCCCCCCTACATTTAAACAATGTAAGGGAAGTACATGCTATTGTCTTTAAATGTTTATAAATTCTCCAATAAAATGTCTACATAGCATAACATTGAATTCATATTAAGTGTGCCTTAATTTTTCCACTCAAATATTTCAGGTCAAATACTTGTGGTATTTTGGGACAAAAATTAACATGGGGTAAGGTTGTGGTTTTAGCTTTGTTGCTTACTAAATATATGTATTATTATTATTATTATTATTATTAATAATAATATATTTATTTATTTCTTGCCCGCCCACCTCTCCCTTTGGATCAAGGTGGGGAACAACATTAGTTAATACGCTAAACTGGATCTCTCTAGGGCAGGGTGAACAACTTGTGCCCCACCAGATATTTGGGCCTGCAACTTCCAACAGCTCTAGCCAATGTAGGCAATGGTGAGGGATGATGGGATTTGTAGCCCAAAACATCTGGAAGTCCACAAGTTGCCCATCAATGCTCTAGAGCATTCAAAAGTTTTCCTATGCAAATAAAAGAATTCCTATGCAAATAGCCCTAATTTACATAAGATTTTTTTTCCAGTTCAACATTCCTCTGAAATCACAATCACTGATGGAGGATAAAACCACAAGTAATGTGGAGATGAGCTTGGAAAATGTCTTTTTCAAGGAAGGAGGGAGAAAATGGGTTGAAAGTATAGATAATCCACTCCTGAGGTCTCAATGGGAAATTTGGAGTAAATTTAAAGGGAAGCTGCTTCCGAGCAACTCTCCCTTATCACCGGTAATAATGTTAAAGAATTTCCCAGAGGAACTGAAAGGTAGATTAAGTAAAATATTAAAAGAGAAAAACAAATTGAAATTAAAGGATTGGTTAAGAGATATAAATACAAGAGAAGATATGGAAGATTTGTTAAAGGAGAAAAAATTATCTTGGTTAGAGTATGGGCAATTAGAACAATGGAATAAAAAGTGGATTAAAGATAATAGAGAGTGTAGAGAAATGACGAAGTTTGAAGAGTTAATAGTAAATAAGGAAAAAGGTAAAGGAGGAAGTATAGTTTTAAAAAGGATAATGAGCGAAATATATAAAATATTGTTAGAAAAGGAGTTAGGGGATAGTTCAGGGAAAATGGTATGGGAGACAGATTTGAAGGTACAAATAGGGCGACAGAGCTGGGAGGGACTGTGGAAACAAAGAGTGTTGAGAAGTATGTCAGTGAGAATAAAAGAGAATTATTTTAAAATTTTGTGGAGGTGGTACCTAACCCTGATTAGATTGAATAAGATAAATGATCAGCATTCAGCAAATTGTTGGAGAGGTTGTGGGGAAAAAGGAACGTATTTACATATGTGGTGGGAATGCAAATATGTACAAAGATTATGGAAGATGGTGTTTTTTGAAACTGAAGAAATAGTGGGAATGAAAATAGAACAAACACCAAAGATTGCATTACTGTCACTATTTGAAGATATAAAATGTGGAAAAGAAACTAAAGAGTTGATATCGAGTTTGCTGACTGCAGCACGATTGATGGTAGCTAGGAACTGGAAGATTCAAGGGGAATACCTTATTGAAGAATGGTATAAAGAAGTGTGGGATATAGCTATTAATGATAAACTGACTTGTAATATTAAGTGGAGAAAAGGTATAACTAAAATAAATGAGTCTGAAGGAATCTGGAAACAGTTCCTAATATTTGTGTTTACTAAGGGAAGTGGGAAACCGCCAGCAGAAGAAACGATAAGATTTTGGAATCAGGAATAGATCCCGAGGTGGAGGGTGCACTTTTATGTTAAGAATGATTATGTTATGGTATGATATTTTATAGTTAATATTTACTCAATACATATGTACTCAACATTTATTCAACATGTATGTAGTAGTTGTTTGATGTTTTCTTTATTGTAATGTTGTATGTCTAATTAATGTGGAAAACTAATAAAAAAATTAAAAAAAAAATGAAATCACAATCACTCTTCTTTTTCTAAACTAGAAGACCCTCAAAGTTGTAGTTCTCCCTCCCACAGATGCTCCACCCCCTTCATTATTATTATTATATTTATTTGTATCCTGCCTTTTGCCCAATGCTGGGCCTCAAGGCGGCCTTACAAAGTTTAAAACATACATAGGGGGACGGGGACGGGGACGGGGACACACACACACACACACACACACACACACACACACACACACACAAATGTTTAAAATGCACAACAAAATTCTAAGACATTAACATAGATGGAGGGCCAGATTATTCTCCAAAGGCCTGCTGGAACAAAAAAGTTTTAACCTGCTTCTGGAAGCCCATCAAGGAGGGAGCCACCCTGGCTTCCCTGAGAAGAGAGTTCCAGAGCACTGGAGCAGCCACCGAGAAGGCCCTCTCCCATGCTCCCACCAATCGCGCCTGTGAAGATGGTGGGACTGAAAGAAGGGCTTCTCCAGAAGATCTTAAAGCACGGGCAGGCTCATAAGGGAGAATACGTTATTTCAAACATATTTCATAACTTAGGTTGCCTTCTTCTGCTCCTTTTCCAAGTCTACAATATCCTTTTTGCAGCAATCAAAACTGTATACAGTATTCCAGGTGTGGCTGTACCACAGATTTGTATAAAGGTGTTATGATCCTGACAGTTTTTTTATCCCTTTCCTAATCATCTGTAGCATAGAATTCTCCAGTGGCTGAATATTGCATTGTTTTCACTGAGACATCAACTTGACTCTAAGATTGGTTGCTTTGTCAGCACCAATTCAAACACACTACAGAATTGTATCTACTTAGGGGCAAAAGATTTCTGCTTGGCTCTCTCTATATATATGGAGATGCTAGGATGCTAAGCAAAATCATTTATTTGAAGGCTGATGCTGCATTCCTATGCTTATTTATTCAGAAATCCTACTGAACAGAGTGAGACTTGCCTCCAAGTAAACATGCATAGATATTCAAGTAAACATGCAATATCCAGAACTTCCAATGTTACTAGTCAAAGCAGTGTTTTTAAATGACATAGAAAAGGCCACAACCTGGGTTTGGAGGTGTGTCAACCAGTTCTGGATGGGGTTACACTCCCTCTGAAAGACTGTGTTTGCAGCTTGGGGGTGCTTCTGGATCCGTCGATCAAAATGATAGCTCAGATAGATGCGATAGCAAGGAGTGCCTACTATCAGCTTCAGCTGATACGCCAGCTGCGCGCCTTCCTAGAGTTGGAAGACCTAAAGATGGTAGTCCACGCGCTGGTAACTTCATGGCTCGACTTCTGCAATGCACTCTACATAGGGCTACCTTTGTGCCTAGTCCAGAAACTTCAATTAGTTCAAACATGGCAGCCAGGTTAGTCACCAGTACACCTAGGGGGGGATCACATTACGCCAGTTTTAAAATCTCTTCACTGGCTGCCAATTAGTTTCCGGGCAAAGTATAAAGTGTTGGTTATTACCTTTAAAGCTTTACATGGTTTGGGTCCAGGCTACCTGCGGGATCGCCTTCTCCCATACAATCCGCCCCGCACACTCAGGTCCTCTGGGAAGAATCTACTTCAGTCTGCCAAAATTGGGCTGACAAGTATTACCCAGACGACCTTCTCTTCTGCTGCTCCCAGACTGTGGAATGGCCTGCCGGAGGAGACTCGTCAACTTAACAGTCTTTTAGCATTTAAGAAAGCTATAAAGACTGATCTATTTTGGCAGTCCTATCCAGTGGAATTTTAGGATTTTTTAGGATGTTTTAATAATGTATACTATGTTTTAAATTCAGTTTTATGTATTTTATACTTATTATTGTTCCCCGCCTTGATCCAAATGGAGAGGTGGGTAAGAAATAAATTTATTATTATCATTATTATTGAAATTAAGTCCCCATGCTGCTCCATTAATAGAAACAAACTGCATAATCAGACAACTGAACATGACAAAGCTCTGGTGATTGCAAGGAATAGAATACTAGTTCTAGTCTAGATCACCATTGTGGATTAACTTGGTGATGTACAGGATGGCATCTCTTGGATCATAGCATCTGCTATGATTAGAAACCAGCAGGAAGCCAACAATAGATGATGGATGGTATTATTGTGCCATTTATACAAAATCAGGTATCTTTTCCTAGAGTTCTTTTCTCACACAGAAAAGCGGTCTCTCATTCAATCTGTTCAACAGATGGTCACCAATCAGTTTTAAGACTGATGGGTTGTTTAGGGTCTAAACAACCCAGTGGTTAATCCAACAAACAACTATGGGCTACCCACTGGATTGTTCAGCCCCTAAACAACCCATCGGTCCAGGTTTGGATGTCATGCTGAACAACTTATGAATGAGGCAATCACGGGTTGTGAAGTAAAGGCTGAAGTGGCGGGTGTGAAGGAGACAAGGCGCTTACTCTCTCCTGGTTGTGCACGACAACCCATCATTTGTTTAAGCGATGGGTTGCCTTTACTGGTGAAAAAGGTCACAGTATTTATGTCAGCTGTATTTAAACCATGCAGATTAAGTGTGTTCTGCAATGGAATTTGAAATTCCATACAAAGGTTTAGGAAGTATAATCCTATCTACTTTGCTGTTTTGTGTGTGCTAAAAAGGAGTGCATCAAATGGAAACTGTGGAGTATCAAAGGGATCCCTCAAATAAGCTGCTAATACCTATACAGCAAGTTAGATCCAGTTTTAGTCATACTTAAGACTAGACCCATTGAAATCAATGGGACTTTAGTCAAGGTAATTTCAATGTATCCACTCTAAATATTGTAAGTATTGTTTTTTGCTGCTCCTACAGTTCTCTACATTAGGGCCATCAGATGTAATACAATGGAGAATTGCAATTAAAAAAAAGCCATGCACGTATGCTGGATTGCACCCACTGCTTTTATGAGGTATTTTAACTTTGACAAACCTGCCTGCACTCCATACAGCATGAGTTCATAATGATGCGGCACATATGAATTTCATATGGAGTCTACAAACATTGGCATCATGTTGAGTGCAGATAGTCAAGACAGAGTGAATGCAGAGGATAAATCAAATGACAAGCTGGTCACAAATCAATCCATGACATTATTCAATTCTTTCAATCATCAAATAATACCACTGACAGTCCTGAAATAATTAATGACATGTTTTGGGGTAGGCAATGAATAAAGAGGACTGACACACAACACATTATGGGCATTCCATGTACACAAGCTTGTACCCTCTGCAACCCCTTTTCAGCTACTGGTGTTTTATGCAATCCATTAACCTCAACAGAAACTCAAATGAAGTGCAAAAACAATGCTGCAATAGATTAAAGGAAAACGTTATCTCAAGGCATAATCACTACAGTCTCAATGTAGGCATTGCCAAAACATTCCCAGGACTGAAAGCTGCACACAGTCCTGTCCCAAACAACCCCAGGCATGCACAATGTGCTATTTGTTACTCTAGGAGTGTCTATCAGTGTTATCAATATACCTAATAATACAGGAAGGCATACAACTTCCCAGTATTTGTCCTATCCCTAGCCAAAAACAAGAAATATCAGCATCATGAAGAAACACAGCAGAAACCTGCATTTCATCTCACTCCTAACTACATTTCCCAGGTTGCAGAGTAAATGCTTCTCCCAAATGCAATCCCATTTCACCCCAACCTTGCCCAGTACGCCTCCACTGTAAAAGGCATTCCAGCCAATACAGATTGATCCCCAAGCCTTTGTAGGCTGATACTTTGCTATCACAAGTATTATAGCAAGTATACCCTTTCTCCCACCCCACTTCTGTCAAGTGAAGTATTCAACGCAACCCATTGCCCATCCTAAACTCTTCCCCAGCACAGCATCTCAAGAAATAAGCACTTACCACCAAACGTAGCGGCTGAAAGATCCAATGCTCTTAGCCAACATCCAGATGCTGGCATTCTTTTCAGTTAAACTAGGAGGTATAAAAGCCTGTCCTTGTTTGATGTAAACCCATGACACAAGCCAAACACTATCCCAAACTCTCACCTGCTTGAAGTCTTTCATTTTTCTTCCATTTCTGCTGAGCTCAGCATATGTACCACCAGTATGGTACCATCATCCGTACATCTACTGTCAGTCTTCCACAGAACAGCAGTTTCCCTTGGCAAGAGTAGTACTACCCACAAACCCACTGACCCAAATACATTCTTCTTTCACCCACATATTACTAAATCTAGAGACAGTGAGGCAATGATCTCATTTCCTAGTGAGGTAAATGGTGTATTTTGACTATTACTGCACACAGTACTTCTCTCCACAATGTTTTGTAACTTGTACTGTTTTGTTCCATATAGTTGTTGTATAGTGCAAGTGTTGTGAACCCTTCCTAGAAGTATAGATGAACAGTTTGAACGGGGCTAGCAGTTCTGTCTCCCAGGTGATACTTATGCACCAGGCATAAACATCAAGGAGAATGAGAGAAAAGTGTGTGTGGAAAAAGGTGTGTGGCTAAATCCAGTGAGCTGATCTCTGGTATGTCATGCACCCCTGTATGCATGCATGCATGCCTACATCCCTGTACCCCCCCTACACCAATTATCATCCTGTTTACATCTTACCAGCCACCACAACTAACCTGATGCTACAGACCCCAATGCATACACCCCACAGCTTGTCTACATACATCTCTTCTCTGCTCCACTGCCAGATTTCAATTAATGCAATTCTCCCTGCAGGTAACGCTTTGAGCAATCCCTTCTCCATTCTCATTCTGAAGGTATTGTAACTATTGCAAACTCCATCCATTGTGTAAATATCAAGGATTATTTTCCTAATTGCACAAGCTTTTGGGGGATCAGAGAATGACTCCACCTCACCCTCTCTGTTCAGTAATTATGGACACCCCAGTGATCAACTCACTTGAATATAGCTATACTTGTCATTTTTCATATTAGGCACAATGTCAAGAAGAATGGTTGCTCACCTTAAACACAGTACTGATTATTATCATATGCAGCCAGTCACTCCTATGCATCTTTTTTTACCTTGATGAAGTCATCCCAGTTCTCTTTTCTGTCCTAGTTCAGGAACCAACACCTTACTCTCCATCACAAATCTCCAAGATAAAGTTCACTCATTTGTCCCCTTATGGCATGAGTCAGACAAAGCAACCATATTGATCTCCAGGACAATTCTGTGTTGCATCCTAACAATTTTCCAACTTATCGTAACCACAGCAGCATTTTAAGAATAAATATTTTCAAACTAACAGTGTTTGAAATAAAAACATTTTCCGATGAAATTGTGCCATTGGGGAAAAAAACAGGACAATCATTTTAACTTTCTAGGAATTCAACTCAAATTGCACGTAGATATACCATCCAAAACAACAAGTTCATTTTTTATGAAGACCACCTGGTGTCAAATATAATTTCCTAGCTTCCAACCATACACAGGTTGAAAATAAGTATTTTTACCATTTTCAGGCATCTGTACCATATTACAAGAACTGGGGCTGGGTGATGATCACAGAGGTCTGGGATTCTTTTTTACAGCCCTATTTTAACCATAGCAATGGCTTGGGCTGCAATCCTATACACACTTACTGGGCAGTTGATATGTATACACAATCTGTGGCCTGGCCTGGAAATGAAAGGGGTACTGTGTGTGTTGGAAATGTTATTTCTATCCTACATGGAGAAAGGCAATACTTCTAGTTTTTGTAGCATTTCTCAGGTATCAACATCCTGAACACCTATTCTACCTGATGGGATTTGAAAGCAAGAAAGAAGTGTTAACATAAGGGTGCAATGAGTATATAATGCTGCTCCCACCCCCAATTCCTACAATATTCCATCATCAAAGATACCTTAAATGGTGTAATTTTTCCTCCATCCACTCCAACGCTTTAAAAAAAAACACATCAAGCGGGTGCCAATCCAAGTGTGTCTTTCTACATCCCGCTTCTCTCTCTAAACGTTTTGTATCTCAACTCTCATAAACACTCCCAACCGCCTTTTCTGGGACTACGAGTTCCCTTTCTTCCCTCCATCCGGCCTACCGCGGTGGTAAGAGATGTTGTCTCTCCCCACCCCTCCACCCCAGCCCCAACAATAATTTCATGACCAGCATCATCACGCCTGCCTAAAAGCTATGCCTTCCCACCTAAAAAACATGCTAACTTTATCCCAAGCATACAGAGAACCGTACCAATCACCCAGCCTGGAAGGAAGAAAGGGCACTCTGCACACGCTCAGAAGCGCGCTTGTCTAGCCTTCCTTATGCACCAGGGTTGTGCCATGGTACTTTATGGCAAAGTGGGAGATGCGCTTAAATAAATAAATAACCAAAGGAGTTCTGCCTGCCCTTTGCCAGCTGGGCCTCTGTCTTTGCATGGACTCACCCAGGCCGGGAGACTCCTGAGCTGCTGCCACCGCTGCTGCTGCTCCATCCCCGGCGCCGCCGTTGCTCTGCCGCCGCCGCGGTCCATGCCTAGGCGGGGCAGGGGAGGGGGGAAGGTGGAGGGCGACCTGGGCCCTCCTTCCTTCCTACCCTCCCCTCGCTTGAGCCCCCTTCCCCGCCGCCTGATCTTCGGCACCAGGCCTTAGCCCCTCAGCAGCTGCCGCCACCGCGGTTCGCCCTATCTCCTGCCCTCCTCCCGGCCGCGTCGCCGCCGCCGCCGCCGCAGCGCTACGTGGCCGTCACCGCAGCCAACCAAGTCAGTCAGACAGTCAACCTCGCGATTACACCCCCTCCCCCCCCCTTCGCTTTTCCTTAAGCGTCGCTCGCTGGCTCGTCGTAAGGAAGACACCGATTGCGCCTGCGTAGCGGTCCTACCGCGAGAGCGCGCGGCTTTCCCTGGCTTCCTTTTCCAGGGAACTCTCTTTCTCTCTTCCCTCCTCCGCCGCCTCCTCCCTGCGCGCGCATAGGCGCGAGACCCGACGTGAGCGCCAGTTAAAAAGCGCAGCCAACCGTCTTCTCTGTGCCCTCCCCCACCCCCAGGCAAATGAACGCGCTCGCGTGAGAAGGGGGAAAAAACAGGGTGGTTGGCTGGCAATCTAGCGCGTGCGTGGTAGAAATTAACGTCTCCACGCTCGCGCGCAGCTCCTTTCGCCTCAGGTGAGAGGGGAAGGGGGGCGGGGGAAGAAAACAAACAAAAAAATAAAAAAATGCGGAGGCAGTATTTGCGCATGCGTAGCGAAGAGCAGCTACATTCCAGCAGAACCGTATTAATTTCGGCACAGCTTCATTCAGTCGAGGCTGGTAGCTCCGCTTCTGGTGGGGTTGTGAATCCCTTCTGGGTTTCAGTAAGAACCCGCCAGAACCGTAAAGGAGCTATCCCACGTGCTGAACCCATTTGGAGATAGGGTTCAGCCCCTTGCTTAGCCCCTTTAGAGTTCTGGTTGGTTCTGACTGAAACCCAGAATGGATTTAGAGCTCCACCGAAATCAGAGCCACCAGCCTACACTGGCTTCATTGAAATCTATGCAAATGACAAACATAATATTCGGTATTTATTTATGTTTACTTACGTTCACTGAGTTCCCCCTTTTTAAAGACTGATTCCAGTTCTTCATAGAATAAGGATGCAGTACTATGCATGTTTAGGCAGAGAAAAGTCCTACAATTCTGAGTGCCTCAGCCAACATTTTATTTACTTATTAAGTGTATCAATATCTCCAATCATCATTATTGTTTTGTATAATAAATATCTAAATGATGTCATTAGGGCACAATCCTTGTTTAGACGGGAAAAATGTCCTACAACTCCCAGCATCCACCAGCCTGCAAAGCTGACTGGGGCATGCTGGGAGTTGTAGGATTTATTTTTGTCTGCATGTCACTTTTTTCCTTTCTACGATTATTTTTATTAGAGAAATCCAAAGCATATATAATCAGATTACTATATCAATACATAGATGCTACAGATTGAATCCAGATTTAGTCATTCTTAGAGTAGATCATTGAAATCAGTGGGACTTAAATCATGACTGACTAAAGTCCCAGTGATTTCAATGAGATTAGGCTAAGTATGACTTAACTCTGGATAAATTGGTGCATTAGGGGTGCAATCCTTCAATCCTATACATGTTTAGACAGAAAAAGGTCCTACAACTGGGGGATGCTGGGAATTGTAGGACTTTTTTCCTGTCTAAATATGCATAAGATTGTGCCCTAATGACATCATTTACATATCTATTATATAAAACCATAATGATTGGAGGTATTAATTAATATTTTAGATAAGGGACCTATAAGGTAATGTTATTGATTGGAGAAAGCAGCTATATGGAAAAGGCTCTTGCACTTTTGGGGTGGGGGTGAACTAACTTGTCCATGGAGATATCCTTCTTACCTGGGAGTGTATTACAAAAGGAGCTTGTGGCAGCAGAAATAAATCTCCTGAGACCTGGAAGAGGGTATGTTTTGTCAGAATAACAAGACCCCCTATGTAAAAGAGATGTCCTAATCAAATTAGTATTTCCAGGATACCGCCTCGAAACAAGCCTACAACAATGTGGCTAAAAATCCTGATCCTGCAGGTGACTGAAAACCAGATGTAAAGGACAGTAAACTGATGGAGCAACAATATATGAGCAATCTCCATAAACCCCATCTCAGAATTGGCCCTGAGGGAGTTTAAGGGGAGCAAAGAGCAAGATTAAGTGCCCCTGTGTCGCGGATACCTGAAGCATTTGCGGACAGCACACTGTCGGGAGGTGGAAGGCAGAGGCGACAGACTCCTTATCTTCCCTTTGTTGGTTTGTTTGGGAACAATGAGTCATGCTTTGACTTCCAGCTTAATCCAGGGGACAAACAGGGTAAGAGAACTAGCTAGCTGACTCCGGTAATGAGAAAAGTTAATCTCCCTCCTGGACGTTGACTCACCCAGGAGGGAGGGGGGGAAAGGAGCAAGGATTTGGCTACTTAAACTTTGTGTATGCTCAATAAACTTCACTTTGGTCACTTCAACCCTCAACCCTCGGTGTGTGCGTGAGTATTACTACACCTCTGTTCCTGGGCTATTTGCTCATATGAATATTATGAGAGTACAATAGGACCTGCAGGTCCATTTCCCAGGGGTTCTCTGGTCACCACGGAGAGAGTTTTAATTGTAAACTGCCCAGAGAGCCTTGGCTGTTGGGCAGTATAAATATGTAATAAAATAAAACAAAATGGCTATGTGTGCTTCAGACACAACCAAACAAAACCAAGACATCCTCTAAGCTATCTTGAAATAGCTCAGTTTAATGATCTCTAGGTGTGGAGTGTATCTTCCTCTACCCAGTGAGTACACCCTATTTACCGTACATCTCCAACAGACTAATTCATACAAATTTAACACATGCACACACTCAGACTGAACCTACTATGCGTTTGATTCCCTCCACCTATGCAATTTGGCATAGTGAAGCCATCTTCTGAATGGCCTGACCTGTGTCAGGATTTGGACTCATTTCCCAGATCAATCCACTTAAGATTTCTGTGGTGAGGTGAAACATGTTCTTGATTCAGGCCGTGGTTCTGAGAAGCCCACTTGGTGGTGCAAAATTTTCCTCTAGCAACTCATCAACACATGCTAGCATGAATGATCACCAGAGCACCACCCTCATAACGGAGGTGCTTTATGAATCCTTCATATTATTTCATCTCATGCTTTGCATGCAGAAAGTTCAAGGTTCAGTCCTTCACATCTCCAGGTTGGGCTTGGAAAGATCCCTACTTGAAACCCTGAAGAGTCTCCCCCAGAGCCTGCCTTCACAGCACTGCATTGGCACTGCTCTGCTGTCAAACCATGCAGTATCGTTGCTGCGGGGTAGCGGCGAGTAATCTTGACAAAGGCAGGAGGTAGCATAGGCTTTCTAGCAGCCACTTGACTTGCCCAGCCCACCCTCTGCCCCTCGCCTGGCTTCTGGCGACCAATGAGAGGTCGCCTTCTGCCTAGGAATGACACCAGAGCGGACTCAGACTGTGGAAGAGCCGTAGCGACTTCACTCTGGTGAAAAAAGTCAGTGTAAGTCCCTGACTTTTCTGTTGTGCCTCTTCGTCTGTTTGCCCTGCGACACAGTGCAGATTCGCAGCTACCGTGTGGCAAAGACGACGTTTAGACAGCCCCTTAGTCAATGTGAACTACATGGAACTAGATGGAACAAGGATCTGACACAGTATAAGGCATATTCAGTGTTTTTACCCATACTTTATTATTGTTTTGTTTTGTGCTATTGATAGTTGCACAATGCTTTGAGTACAATGATGTAGAAAAGCAATTTATATTTACATTTTAACTCTAATGTAATATAGCATATTGTATAGGAAGTAATGCCTTCAGATTTAAGGGTATATGTTCCAAGTAAGCTTGTGTCCTTTACTTTAAAACAAACAAACAAACAAACATTGATGTGGAAGGTTAGGAGATACCAATTGTTGTCTTCAATGGGACCCCTGAGCTCTCTCTGTGTTCTTTGGGCGTAAATCTTGATTTTTACAGACATTAAATAGTGGAGGCACTACCAGCTTGACCTTACAGAAAACACATGGCTCAGTAGAGCAGGCTGTTGAATAGTGTGCCTGGTGTGTGCCTGGAACACTTCTGATCACATCAGGAAAAGATATACATCAAATCAGCAGGAGCAGGTGGCCAGAAACCAACACACTCTCTTGTTCCCACTCTTTCACAACTACCAAGGGTTTATTTAAACTCTGGGTAGCTGTTATGTGTGACCTGGGGCTATGTTTCAACCACTGTCTCTTTCAAAACAATATCCAAATCCCTAGTAGTAGTTTATTAGGGCTGCCTATCCAACCATTTTGCATTTTGCATTGCTGCTGTTTTTATCTGGTTGAGTTTTTATATTGTATTTTATATTATGGTTTTATACTGTTGTTTTATACTTTGAATGGTTTTAATTTTTGTGAACCGCCCAGAGAGCTCCGGCTATTGGGCGGTATAGAAATGTAATAAATAAATAAATAAATAAATAAACAAACCATGAATAGATTGTGCAAAAAAAAATATTGCTTTTCCCTCCTGATAGCCCTCCACATACTTTTAAAATACGATATCTTGAGATGCTCCATGCCAATCTGGAGGCATAGAACCAGCTCTTCTCCAATTTTCTTATGTAGGACTACTGCCAGGAACTGCAGTCCTGGCCTCAGTGTGTGTGTGTGTGTGTGTGTTAGATGCCACTAACTGCAATACATTGAGAAGTGTGTAGAGTGCTTCCTAACTTCCTTAGGTACTTCCCTGCCAGTGGGGCTGGCATTGGCTCCTGGCGTCTTTGGGCACCTGTCCCAGCAACCTGGCACAGCCCACCGCGGATGCCCTGCACTCCAAGCAGGGTTTATCGGCCAGAAATTTCCTTCAACAGCCTGGACAGTGCACTGGGGCATTATGGGAAATTCAAAGAGTGGCTGGAGCCAGCTGCCAGTGCTGCTTGGAGCAACGCCACCTCTGCCAAGGAAGAGTGTCAGGACCCACCTGCAGAAGAGAAGCCCCACCAGAAATCATGTTGCCCAGGGCCCTCTCCATCCCAGAGCTGGCCCTATAAGCCAAAACGTCAACCTATGTTCAAAATGTCCTATAGGCAATAATGTCGTTCCTTTTCTCTCAAGGCTGTTTCAGTTGCTTGCTGCCCCCGCCACACACACTGTGAGCGCTTTGATCTCAGCTTTGACATGAAAGGGCATGTTGACTGGGCAGAGAGAGAAAAGGAAAAGGCATAACAAACCCACACCTGTCCTTGTGCTCCAGCCGTTTGCCAACACGCAAAGCGACACGCCTGCTTTTCAGCTGGAGATCTTTATCAGCTCGTAATTTCCCGGTTGTCTCCTTGGCCCTTGGAGGTTGCAGGAACCTCATCCGCCTTCCACAGAGCTGCTCCCTGGCCCTTGAGTATTTCTCATGGCATTTTTCTCCCCAGGCCTCCTGGCCATGATCCCAACAAATATTCTACTTTCCATATACTCCTTGCGGTTTCACTTGGCAGCAGCGCCAAGCCACAGGTCTCATCCTAAACTGCTGCATGTGCTTGTTTGCCAAGCGACAGCCATCCCTGCTCTAATGCGTCTGTAAGTGCAATTTGGTCTGTGTTTTGGCTGCACAGGGAGGATGTCTGCCTTCCTCCAACCAGACCATGATCTGTTCTCCCTTCCTCTAGGGAACATAGGAGCTGCCTTAAAACAGGTCACACTATGTATCCATCTGACCCAGTATTGTCTAATCTGACGGGCCGTGGATCTGCAGGGTGTTTCCCTTCAGCAGACACATATTCCTTTTAATTGGAGATGCTGGAGATTGAACCTGTGATGAGAAATGTGCCAATCAGCAAAACTCGAGCTGCTGGAAGTTCTCTGAGAACATCAGAAGAGCCATGCTGGATCAGACCAAAGGTCCATCCGGTCCAGCATTCTGTTCACACAGTAGCCAACTGACTGCCCACAGAAAACCCATAAGCAGGATACGAGTGTAACAGCACCCTCCTGCCCATGCTCCTCAGCGATTGGTGTCACAGGCATATTGCCTTGGATACTGGAGGTAGCACAGAGCCATCAGGACTAGTAGCCACTGATCGCCTTCTCTTCTAGGAATTTGTTTAAGTCCATTTTAAAGCCATCCAAACCGGTGGCCACCACATCTTGAATTCCATCTCGAGCTCGTTCTGACTTGAGTTCGTATCGGATTGCGATCTTAATTTTTTCTTTTCGCCTGAAAATCCAGGTGTATTTTTGTGTACATTTTTCCAAAGGCGTACTTCACTTGTGTGCATTAAAATCCACGCATCCTTCTCCCATTGATTAACACATATATGTGCACATTTCCCCAAAGTAGTTTGATGCACTTTTTTAAAAAAATGTGTGCCTGCTGTCGAACACAATTTTGGGGTGGGTGGGGGGTGTCCACGAATCATG
This sequence comes from Elgaria multicarinata webbii, assembly GCF_023053635.1. Lineage (NCBI taxonomy): Eukaryota > Metazoa > Chordata > Lepidosauria > Squamata > Anguidae > Elgaria > Elgaria multicarinata. The sequence goes on from NC_086181.1 coordinate 13,693,346, forward strand.
TTGCAACCTCAAACACGTATGGACTTTGACCCAGATTACATCCAAGTCCATGTTTGATCCAAAAAGTTTGAACTGGGCAAATCTTAGATCAAAAACCAACCAAAACAATTTCCTCAAAAATCCCTGCATGTGACGCTATGCACACAAAACGTGCACTCCATCACTGAATTATGGGTGGTGCTCTCTGAATGAGAAGCAATGTATATTTCGGGACCTATTAAAAATCATTTTTAATTTTAAAAAAATCATCCACGTGTACTTGTGAAAAAGCTTAAACCAGGTAAGGCGGCGGTAGCAATGAGTGGGCCTAGGTAAGCGGGAAACACAAATGTATCTGTGCAGGATGACCCTACCCTCACCCCACCAGCTGTTTGATTAGGTGGCTTTATAGCTAGCCTCAGCTACCTGACTTAGATACCAACTACCAGGCAGTCCTCCCAAACATCTGTAGCTCTTAAAGTGTTAACAAAAGGGAAAGGCTTCCCAGCCACAACACACCTGGGTCAAGACAACCCAACCGCTTGCCTACGTATTTTAGTAGCATTGAAATAGCCATTGGGGGAAAAATCAGTTGCCTCTTAGAACAGGCAAGGGTGAGATGGAAGGCAGCCAGCAAGATTAACAGGAAAGGAGCTTTTGAGAGAATAGTGACTACCAAAAAAGGGGAAATGCTACCAAAGCCCAACGGTTGTCCACTCAGTCTTCGCGGGAATGGAGACTCAAATAGCATAAGAACACAGGAAGTTCAGAATGTTGGTCCATCTATCCCAGTATTGCTGACACTGACTGGCAGTGGCTCTCCAAGATTTCAGGCAGGTTTTTTCCCCTGCCTTACCTGGTGATGCAAAGCATGTCCTGTCCCACTGAGCCACAGCCCCTCCACAAAACAAACAGGAAACATTGCATGTGACTACAGCAGTGGCTTACAAATAAATAAATAAAATGTCTGGGAAGGATTTTTCCTTTTCTGCCTGGTATTTAACATGTTGTGTAGAAGACGTGTGTGTGTTTTAAAGCCGTGGTAGCTTCCTTAATGTACGCTAAAGAATGAAAGAAAGCTAGGGCAGTCTTCCCCAACCTGGCAAAAACACAAACAGGGCCTTGATGTTAGCTGAAGCTACCTTACTATAGTAAATACAAAACCACACAGTTAAGAAGGGACATTTTATTCGTTCATTTATTGGTTAATACATATTAATCTTTCGCAGCCTCATTGCTAAGTGAACATCTTTTAAAGTAATTAAAAGACCCTTGATAACACACTAGCGAATGCTGCCGGCATCAGGCGATCAGTGCAACAAACCTGCCGTATCCCTTTTAAAGCTGGGACGAGAATGTGAAACAGAAGCCTGCTGTTTGCAAGACCAGTCCTTTCCTGTGCAAGGACAGGTAACATCAGCATGGACAAGCCATTGAGGAGGAGATGGGTAGCTGATCCCAAGAAAGGAGATTTATGTGACGGGCAGAAGAGTTGTATTTCCATGCGAGAACATTCTACTCTCAGAGTGCTGAAACTATTTTGGCCGTTATAATCTGGCCCTGTGGCAGTTCAACGTGGGCATTAGGCGGAGGCTGGTAGAGACAGCTTCTTACGCTGATACGCCCCTGTGCGATGTTGAATTTGGTAGGAAAGAAGGGGCTGAGAAAAAACTGCCCTCTTCTTTGCCATAAACAGCAGCGCACCAAAGACATCTTAGCGCTTATGTTATGGACCAGAGTTTTCCTAAAATGAACTCTTAGGGCAAAGTCTTGCTCAAAATAGATGTTTTGTCCAGACGATGTGCTACGTTAAATTAGTAAGGACAACCTTCCCACATGCCACTTAGCTTCCAATTCCTTCACAACTCTTGTTCCAAGTACTGATCTGCTAAAAAGGAATATTCTAGAGGGTGAGTGGAAGATTGATTGCCTTTATTAGATTAAGGGATTTTCAATCCATTTTAAATTTTCATTTCCTGTATTTTCAACCCCAAAACTGGGAAAACTCAGTGATTACTTTTGGCTAATTGGTTATTTTAAAGTAGAAAAGGGGGCTGGGACGTGGGCAGCCGGGACACTCATTGGGGTAGCTGGAGCAACACCGACTGTCCCGATGGCAGGTAGGTGATGTTGCGGGACCGCGAGAGCTGGTAAGCGATGTCTTCGGCTGCCTCGAGTTTGCGCAATTCGATCAGGCCGTCGCCCACGGAAGACAACGAAACAGCGATCAGCTCAGCTGCTTTTGAGTCGCCCTCAGCTGAAATGATAGCTGCTTTCTTCTGCTGCTCTGCCTATGGAAATACAGGAGGGAACAGACAATGAACTTAGGAAAGAAGGGTAGGATCGTCTACCCCTTCTAACAATGAACTCTGGTGGGGAGTGCCAAGAGGAATGTAGCCAAAATGGGGCAAATGAGAAGTTGGGAGGGGGGCATTTGCATGCATAGGGTACACTAAGCCTTACAGAAGTAATACTTATAGGAAGTGGAGGAGGAGGATGGAATGGAGGAGGCGTAGCTGGCAGGAACCCTGAACAGGGGAATACCCAACAGGAGGAAAGAATATGTTGCAACATTTTGTTGCAGGTTCCACTTATCCCTATCAACAGCCGAGGAGTTTCTACAACCAAGCATACAGAGAGTGTGGCTGTGGACACATTGCGAATTGCAGGGAACAGCACATCTTTCAGAATCTTGCAGCTTTACCTGCGAAAGAGCCGCTTTCAAGTCCTCATGGGAAAGCTTTCAAATTGGAGGGCAGTTTTTGGAAACAAAAATATTTGTCGCACCGGTTGCACGGCCTGTGCCAAGCAGAGCATGCAAGCGACGCCACCCCTGCCCAGGGGGATTACAGTCATTCTGAGTGAGTGTGATGTGGGTAGGGAATGTGGACTGACAAATGGGTAGGGAAATGCAGATAAAGTGAGGCTAGGTCAGGTCAAGAGGGGCTTTAATAAAAAGGCAGCTTCTGAGGAGGGTCATAGAGGAGGGAAGGGGTGCTGCTGTTCCAACATCTGGAAGTAGAAAAACACACACAATGGCTAGGTTCACACAACACGGTAATCCACGATGGGTTACTGTGTTGTCTGAATGCAGAACGTTTTCCACAGCGTGGTTTATCATGTTGTTTGAACACAGTGTAGTTTCCACTGGGTGGCTTGTTAACTGTGTAAGGTGGATTATTTTTCTCAAACAAGCCGACTTGAGAACCCATGGCTTGTTGGTGGGTTGCTCAGGGTGGTTAACAAGCCGCACTGCACGGTTAACGAACAACCCTGCGGAAAATGCGCTGCATTCAGACGATAACCCGTGGTTCAACAACAACCCACATTGGGTGAGTTAGCATGTTGAATGAATCCAGTGTGGAAAAGTGCAACGGATAGTTGGTATCAGGCTCTGGGTTCTTGGTAAAAACTTGGCAGTCAAATAATGGGAAGGCAGCAGAGTTTGGCCTGTGGGACAGTGGTGTGGTTGCTGCTTCGTGCGGCAAACAGTTTGAACAATCACAAGTCGCAGCCATGTGGTTCCCACACCTATGACTCAAGCACCTCCTTTTTCCCCATTCAATTCCCCCCCACAAGCCCCACAGCCTTACCAAAGCCATTCCTCAACGACCCAAACCTCTCCTTATTTGCACCTCCTCTCCTATGAGACTCTCTCCAACTCCATTATCAGAAGGTGAAAAACTCTCCACGGTTACTGCGGCAAGAGACGAGGTGATGCCACGGCCATCTAGCAAGCTCAGCATGCTCACCTTTTCCACGATGAATCTGGCTCTCTCTGCTTCTTGCTGGGCTACCTGCTTCATTTCTACAGCTTCTGTGAACTCTTTCCCAAATGTCAAATGTGTCTAAGAGGGAAAGGAAAAAAACAACCCCTATGAACTATGACAACACGCTGTCAATAAAGCTGGAGAAACACAATCCATTCCAAAGGCAGTGGTGGCCCCACCTTATGTGCAGGTTTCATTTAAGCATCAATGACATGAAAACATGCTTGGCTGTAGCTGCTGGAGTTTTGGCTTTTTTTAAATTTAGTTAGTGCCATCTACCAAGAAGAGGATTTGGAAATTTTTAATGACAGAAGGCAGCCATGTCCAGATGACCATATCCTGGCTTAATAGAGGTATGAATTAGCCCTGTGCCCTTGCATGCTCCTTAGCTCCTGTTTGCCTGAGCCAGCAAATAAACCAGGAAGTCTTCAGTTAGTTATAGTTCCCTGTTACATCTGAAATGAGAAAGTAACAAGCTAGGATAATATGCTAACTTCAAACCGTGGTTTCACATCCTGGCTCTTCAGAAGCCATTCATCATAGTTTCCTGGTTTGGCTGTAACAGAAACCTATAGCTAACTGAAGACATCCTGTCTGTTACTCGGTTGTGCAAAGGGAGTAAAAAAAAGTGGTTGCACACCCAGCCAGAGCACTCATTCATGCCTTGCTCGACTAAGCTAAGGTACAATCATCTGAACGCTGCTGTAAGTCTTATGAGGGACAAGATGCACAATGGACACATCAAAACCCAAATTCCATTGTCTATCTTCCTCAGATCTGTCCAGGACTAAAGGCTATTCAGAATTAGAAATAATTATGGCATCGGAAGTGATTTTGATATTTGATGGGCTTGGCTTTATTTAACTTTATCATTTTTGAAGTCATAGTATAAAATAATTGCCCCACATCTTTCCACCCTTTAATCTGGTTCTCATTACTGCCTACTGAGACTCTATTTTAATTGGGTGTAGCCAAGAAACACAGAGAGCTGTAGTTTTACGAGTATGCCAAACATTATTTGAGATTCCTAGCTTTGCATGGTTCCCTGCAGGGAGAAAGTCAAGACAGTTAAACTGGTTTATCTGTAATAAAGACTGGTATCCATCCAGCAAACCCATTCTATTTTCAGCACAACCAGGAAACACACCACCAAAGTCTTGAAAAACATACAAATAATAACAATAAAATAACCTATTTTATTACACTATCTAGTACCACCATGCATCACCCAAAACTTTGCTGGATATTTTCAGAAAGATATCATCCATCCAGTAAAAAAGGTAAGAACTTTATACTTCTATTGGGTTTAGACCAAGTTAGTTGAAATCAATGGGACAAGTTAGCGACTAAGGGAACAATCCTATGCATGGACAGAAATCAGTGCATAAGATCGTACCCTTAATGTCACACTCTGGACTTAAGAACAACCAGTGAAATGTTGCACTTCCTCTCCATGATGGAAGCAGAAAGGAAAATATATATATCCCAGCAATCAATTGTCCAGCTTCCTAAAACCATTTGATGCTGATGACTGTAGAGGTTTATCACTTCTGAATTTGAGAAGTGTGTGCAGCCTTCGATGGAACCTTAATGTCCACCCAAGCATTTCACTATAACCAGCAGGGGGAGCCCCTGGACCTGCTCAGCCCTGCCAATAGTAGTTGAAGCATCTCTTTAAAAAAACACAAATAATCACAATCTCAGTATAGATCAGCCTTCTCCAAACTGGTGCCTGCTAGATGTGCTGGACTGGAATTCCCATGGGAATTGCAGTCCAACACATCTAGAGGGTGCAAGGATGGGGAAGGCTAGTGTAGAGGATGCAGGCTGACCGCCATGCCCAACTGCATTCACAATTAAAATCCTAGTGTTAGTTTTGCAGTGCGATCAGCTCTTTGAAAACTCCCCACGGCCTTATCAGCTTAAGAACTGAGACATGGATCCGTTCCAGAAGCAATGAAGTACCCCTGATATAGACCTTCTTGCTACATCTGCATTCTCTTGCTGCAGATCTTGGGGTGTTGGATGTGGAATTTAAGAAGTTGTGGGACTCCAACTCTCACTGGGCCCCAGCCAGCATGGGTAATGGTGTGGGATGGTGGGAGTTGCAGTCCAACATCATCGGGGGGGGGGGGGGCACAGGTTTCCTCCTCCCCTGGGGATGGTGGGAGTTGCAGTCCAACATCATTGGGGGGGCACAGGTTTCCTCCTCCCCTGGGGATGGTGGGAGTTGCAGTCCAACATCATTGGGGGGGCACAGGTTTCCTCCTCCCCTGGGGATGGTGGGAGTTGCAGTCCAACATCATTGGGGGGGTACAGGTTTCCACCTCCCCTGGGGATGGTGGGAGTTGCAACCCAACATCATTGGGGGGCACAGGTTTCCTCCTCCCCTGGGGATGGTGGGAGTTGCAGTCCAACATCATTGGGGGGGCACAGGTTTCCTCCTCCCCTGGGGATGGTGGGAGTTGCAGTCCAACATCATCGGGGGGGGGGGGCGGCACAGGTTTCCTCCTCCCCTGCGGATGGTGGGAGTTGCAGTCCAACATCATTGGGGGGGGGCACAGGTTTCCTCCTCCCCTGGGGATGGTGGGAGTTGCAGTCCAACATCATTGGGGGGGTACAGGTTTCCACCTCCCCTGGGGATGGTGGGAGTTGCAACCCAACATCATTGGGGGGCACAGGTTTCCTCCTCCCCTGGGGATGGTGGGAGTTGCAGTCCAACATCATTGGGGGGGGCACAGGTTTCCTCCTCCCCTGGGGATGGTGGGAGTTGCAGTCCAACATCATCGGGGGGGGGCGGCACAGGTTTCCTTCTCCCCTGCGGATGGTGGGAGTTGCAGTCCAACATCATTGGGGGGGGCACAGGTTTCCTCCTCCCCTGGGGATGGTGGGAGTTGCAGTCCAACATCATCTGGGGGGGGGGGGGCGGCACAGGTTTCCTCCTCCCCTGGTTTAGACCCGATCCCTTTTTCTATCAGCAAAGCTTCTGGACATAGAAGGTCTCTCACCAAGGAAACATCATCTAGGATGAGTCCGAATGTTGCTGCTCTTTCTGTGAGGTCTTCGCTCACTTGCCTGGAAACCAGCTCTCTCTGCGTGATCAACTCGCCAGCATCAAAACGAGCCTGAAACAACAAGGTGTGCAAAAGGCTTGAAGGAGAGCTGCAAGCTCAAGTGCTCCTACAACATGTCCTACAAGAGCTGCTGTCAAAGCAGGACAAAGGGTCACCCAGTCAGCAACCTCTGATCTTGGCCATGAAACCCACTTTTTCACAGAAGCGTTCTCCCCTCCCCGCTTCAGGAAGGGAGTGTGGAAGAAGAGTTCAGCCCCATCTGCACAGATAACGTTGAGCTCTGCCAGATCACCTCCCTGTCCCACACCTGATCCAATACCAGATCCTTTGGATGGAAGAGATGCGCTTCACAGAAGTTGTTAACTAGGAAGATGTGATTTATGGAGTGGAGGTCTATCAATAGTTCTTAGCCACAATAGCTAGATGGAACGGGCAGGTTCAAAGGCACTATTACGGCTCTTGCTGGAGAGTAAACAGTGGGGGAGGGCTATCACTTTCATGCCCCAATTAGGGAGTTCCCGGAGCCACCTGACAGGCTGTTGCAAGGGATGGGATCCTTGGGCTAGAACATATGAAGAACCGCGAAGGGCGGTGGGGTGGGGTGGGGAGATTAGACTGAAGGCCCAACTAGTCCAGGGGTGCAGAACCCAGCCCGCAAGCCTAATCTGCCCTGCTGGGCTTCCCAACCCAGCCTACAGAACCTCCTTGGGTTCCTCCAGCCACCCCTCAGATGAATCCCTGCTGTGATCTCCAATCTTAGAGGACATTCCCCTCTATGCCACTCCCCCTCCCAATTGGACATCATCTGGCCTGCGGGTGGCCTGTTGGGGGCTGGGGCAATCCAGACCCCCCCCCACTGATAATGTGTTCTGCACCCCTGATCTAGTCACTAGACTACATGGATCTACAGTCTGATCTTCAGGGCTATTCTTAAGTTCGTTGGAAGTGCTGTGCCAGAATATTATAAGGTCTTCAAAGATTGTTTAGTTCCAAAATTAATGGAACTTTATAATAGGATATTATCAGGAGAGAAGATACCTGAATCATGGGAACATTCAGTGATAATTCTGATCCCAAAACCAGATAAAGATTTGACTAATCCCGATTCTTATAGACCTATTTCTTTAATAAATCAGGATGCTAAAATTTTTACATCTATTATGGCCAAACGACTAAATAAATTTTTGGCAGAATATATAGGAGCAGATCAATGTGGGTTTGTGGTAGGAAGACATATGCATAATTTAGTGGGTAGAGTTTTAAATGTAATAAATGTAATAAAAAAAGCAAATATTAAGGCAGGAATTATGGCATTAGATATTTTTAAAGCTTTTGATTGTGTGAGCTGGCAGGCACTAAAGAGTATTATAGATAAATTGGGATTTGGAAATAAATTTAAAAATGTAATAGAACAGCTATATTCCCAAAATACGGCGGTAGTGGTGGTAAATGACGGACTTACTGAAAAGATACGACTAGCCAGAGGAACAAGACAAGGATGTCCGCTCTCGCCGGTCCTTTTTGTAATGGTTATGGAAGTTTTGGCGAAGGCACTAAGGGAGGATAAAGAATTAGAAGGAATTGGAGAGGTAAGGGAAATAAAGCTAAACATGTTTGCGGATGATACTTTATTGACCATTAAGAATCCATTAAGAAAATTAGAAAGAATTAAATATCAGTTGAGGGAATTTGAGGAAATTACAGGGTTAAAAATAAATTGGTCTAAATCAGAGATGATGTTGTTTAACTATACTAAGAAGGAAGAAAAGGATTGGGAATTTAAGGGAATGGAATTGAAAGTTAAGAACGAGATTAAATATTTGGGAATTAAAATTACAAAAAATCTAGAGAATTTAGAAAGGGAAAATTTAACGAGGTTAAAGAAGGAGGTACTAGAGAAATTGGAAAAATATAAAAGATTAAATTTATCTTGGTTTGGGAGAATAGCTTTGATAAAAATGAAGATATTAGCTAAAATTAATTTTGTATTTAGGATGCTACCTATAAAAATATCAGAAACCGAGATAAAAAGTTGGCAAAATATTATTAATAAATATTGTAATGGAGAAAAGAGAGCAAGAGTGAATAAAAATAATTGGTACCTAAGCCAAAAAAAGGGGGGAATGGGTCTCCCAAACATAAAATTATACTACGTAGCAAATAGATTAAGACATGTTGTAGAAGCAATTATGGGAGTAGGAGATTTATATTGGATGGAAGAAAAAATCATAAGTAAGGTAGAGATGAATCTGGAGAATGTTTTTTTTTAAAGATGGAGGAAGAAAGTGGGTTGGAAGTATAGATAATCCACTCCTGAGGACTCAATGGGAAATTTGGAGTAAATTTAAAGGGAAGCTGCTTCCGAGCAACTCTCCCTTAGCACCGATAATAATGTTAAAGAATTTCCCACAGGATCTAAAGGGCAGATTATGTAAAATATTAAAAGAGAAAAATAAAATAAAATTAAAGGATTGGGTAAGAGATATTAAAACAAGAGAAGATATGGAAAATTTGTTAAAGGAGAAGAAGCTATCTTGGCTAGAATATGGTCAATTAGAACAATGGAATAAAAAGTGGATTAAAGATAATAGAATGTGCAGAAAGATGACGAGGTTTGAAGAATTAGTAGTAAGTGAGGAGAAAGGAAAAGGAGGTAGTATAGTTTCAAAAGGATTAATGAGTGAAATATATAAAATATTGTTAGAGAAGGAGTTTAGAGAGAATACAGAGAAAATGATTTGGGAATCAGATTTGAAGATACAAATAGGGCGACAGAGCTGGGAGGGACTATGGAAACAAAGAGTGTTGAGAAGTTTATCAGTAAGAATAAAGGAGAATTATTTTAAAATTTTATGGAGGTGGTACCTAACCCGGTTAGATTGAATAAGATAAGTGATCAACATTCAGCAAATTGTTGGAGAGGATGTGGGGAAAAAGGAACGTATTTACATATGTGGTGGCAATGCAAATATGTACAAAGATTATGGAAGATGGTGTTTTTAGAAATTGAAGAAATAGTGGGAATGAAAATAGAACAAACACCAAAAATAGCATTGCTGTCACTATTTGAAGATATAAAATGTGGAAAAGAAACTATAGAGCTGATATCGAGTTTGTTGGTTGCAGCACGATTGATGATAGCTAGGAACTGGAAGATCCAAGGGGAATATTCTATTGAGGAATGGTATAAAGTAGTATGGGACATAGCCATTAATGATAAACTGACATGCAATATTAAGTGGAGAAAAGGCGTAACTAAAATAAATGAGTTCGAAGGAATCTGGAAACAGTTCCTAGTGTTTGTGTTTACTAAGGGAAGTGGGAAACCACCAGCAGAAGAAATGATTAGATTTTGGACTCAAGAATGATCCCGAGGTGGGGGGTGCACTTTTATGTTAAGAATGAAGATGTTGTAGTGTGATAAGGCATATGTAATAGTTTTTGATATTTGTACTCAACAATTATTCAATATGTATGCAGCAGATATTTGATGTATTTTTTTTCTTATTGTGTTTGTTTCAGTTATATTTTGGAAATGTTTATCTATGTTTATATAGTGTTGAAAATGAATAAAAATTATTATAAAAAAAAAAAGGAAGTGCTGTGCCAAACAGCCTGTTTTCTTGGACCAAGGCAACACTGTGCCTTTCAGTGTTCTACAGGGCTTTGCGTCTGAACCTGCATTGTTATTTTTTTTACTTGCACTCTTGCAGAAAACCCCCAGGACTGATTAATTTTATCTTTATTATTACCTAAATTTCTTAGACACCTTTTTGAAAAAACAAACAAAACCCATCTCAAAGTGACTTACAATCGAACTAAAACATGCAAACTTGAAAACACCTACAATTTCCCATTAAAATACAACATTAGTTTCCATGTAAAAGAGTATATGGACGAGAAGCCAGTGCTATTCAGCTTTCAGAACTTCTTTGCCTATTTCCTCATCCCCCCACCAAAATAAAAAACGTATTTTTAACAAATCAAAATGTTTGTATTTTTCCCATGGTGGAAATTAATGTTTCGTAGCACTTCAGCCAAACGTTGGAACGGCGAGGGCACGGAGGGGAGGGGAAGGAAGCTACTGAGACAAAGAGGAAAATGACCACAGAGGTAAGCTGAAACCTGAAGTTGCCTTGTTCTTTCCCAGTGGAATTCTCATTGAACAAGGATTGAAAAGTTGACAGATGAGGAAGTGGTCCCTCATGTACCAGTGAGAAGAACGGGATGGAAGGCACCCCACTGCTTCTGGGGCCTGAAGCAGAAGGGTAGATGTTTCGTCAAATCAGAGCTGACAGCAATGAGAAATGCTCCCCCAGTTTGCACAATGCCCACAGTCGTGTGCACATGGGTAGCTTTTGTATGGTACAGTCAAACGCAGCCTTTCCCAACCTAATGTCCTCCAGATGTGTTGGGCTAAAACCCAACACAGCATCAGGTCGGGGAAGACTGATCTAGGGCACAGGATCCTGGCTGTACAGGAGGGGGAAAAGCAGATGTGCTTGTCCTTGCTATTGCTTCTTGGCCCAAGTGGCCCTTGGTCCTGTCTCACCCCAGTGGGTCAAGAACACAGCTGATCAGCAATACTAACTGCTGGGACACTTACAAGGCTGGGGAAGAGGGCTTGCCTTCCTTGCTCTGCCCTTTTACTGCCGCCAGCCTCCTCTGGAGGAGAGATCAGGGAGCCAGCTGTAAAACATCTAGCCTGGTGAGATGTCTGAACTGCATTCAAGCCAGGCTGCTGTGGCCTCCTGGAGTACAGCAAGACCAGCATCAGGAGTACGGATTATCTTCACTGCAGTTATTTTTTTTTGGTCCGTTCATTTTGCTTTTGCTTTGTCTTTGTTATTTCATTGTAATGCTGGATTTGTTCTGCGTTTCTTGAATTGTGCATGTGGAATTCACTTAGTTGAATTCACTGATGTTCTGCAACGAACTGAAGTCTACACCAATGTTGTATTTCAACAAATTAGTATTTATCGCGAATCGCTTTGGCCACATTTTGTGGTGGAAAAACAGCATAGAAAGGGATGAATCCAATATTAGTCGACTTAGAGTAGACCCATTGAAATGAATGGGACTAGTTAGTCATAGCTAACTTACAGCCCATTCATATCACTAGGTCTATTCTAGGTAGGACTAACCCTGGATTCAGCCCAAAGTGAATTAAACTTAAACTGCTGGATCATGGCCGAGGGCCACAACGAGAGCCGAGCAGGGGATGGGAGGAAGAACCAGAAGTGGGCACCGTACCCTGAGAGCAGCAGGGCAGGCAAAGAACGGGTTGGGGACAAAGAGAAGAGATCTCAAGTGGGTGCATGAAGTGTTCACTCATTGGCTCAAGTCAGGCAGCTCTTTTTCAGGGCAACAGCTCTGGTCCATTCAAACACTAAGCAAATAGAGGCCCCATTCGGACAACATGCTAAACCATGCTGCTTAACCACAAAATGGTTAATGGTTACCTGAGAGAGCGCCTTCTCCCTTACCAACCTGCCCGGTCACTGAGGTCATCTGAGGGCCTGCTCCTGGTGGTTCCACCTAGATCCATCCTCCGATTGGAATCCACCAGGGGAAGAGCCTTCAGCGTGGCGGTGCCCCTCCTGTGGAATTCCCTGCCTCTGGAGGTCAGACAGGCGCCAACCTTGTACTCCTTTCGGCACCTCCTGAAAACATCTTTATTCCAAGAAGCCGTTCTTTAACATGCAGCCTTGGATTTCTGTTTTTGCTTCTTTTTAAATTTTGTTTTAACTGTTTTATTCTGATTTTATTTTAATTTTACCTTGTACACCGCTCTGAAATTTTTCAATGGGGAGCAGTATATAAATATTCTAAATAAATAAATAAATAAATAACGGAATGCATGCATTCCATTAAGCATTTTGTGGTTAAGCAGCATGGTTTAGCATGTTGTCTGAACGGGGCCCTCATTACTCCGAGGCACCATTAAAGGCCACCTTAATTTATGGCCCCACTAGACATTGTTCATGCCATTAGCAACTGCAGGGATGGTTTTTTCCCCTCCCTAATGGGGAGAGGGGGCGATCCAGGGCCAGACTGCTACAGGGGCAAAGGCTCAAAATGGATTGCAATCCAGTGAGTTCTGGATTTTAAAATGTCAAGAATGCCTCAAAGGAACAGAAACAGATGGAAGAGAATGACAGGATACATTCCAGAATTCACTAATGCACAGCTATAAAACAACTCAGATTATTTTAATTTTCTAATAAATGTTGGGGGTTGTAACACCCTTCTTTACCCATTTGGGGTCCTTTATATTTGTAGTCCCACTTCTAGGAGCAGAATTAAGGTTGCTCATTGGGGTGTGTACACAGTCCTGAAGACCGGAAAGCCTTCCCTGCCGCCAGGTTTGAATCAGGCCCTCCCACAACTGCTAGTTACTTTAAAAACAACCCATCCACATTTAGAAAGGTGCTGCATCTAATTTGGTCATTTGAAACAGGGCTGTAGAACCTCTACATTTCATTTCAGAGAAGCACTTTGGGGCTACATTCCAGTGGTGGGCGGGGCTGAAGGCAAAAGGGGAGGGCTCAATTTTTTTTTAAAAAAAAATACCAGCAAATTTCAGCTTGCTGTCAGTAAGTAAGGCTTTGCAAAGGCATCTCAACCTTTTAGAATGCGGGGAAAAACTGCACAAAAGCTGGTTACACAAAAGGGGGTGGAGCTAGGGGAATGGGCAGGGCTCACTGGGGACACAAAGAGGGCTGGATTTGGCCCTTGGGCCTGAAGTATTCCACCCCTCCTTTGAAGGAACCAAATCAGTTCCCCCTGACGAAGAGCTGCATTACTTGAAATCCACTGGACGGATAAGTTAAGTCTTCATGTCCTGTCCAAGATCTCCTTTTGTCATGGACTGCTGCTGCTTTCCCTTCCTCCAAGAGAAATGTTAAGATCCAAAGGGAACCGAGGGGAAGATAGTCAGGGAAGAGCTCACTTAAGTTTTGTTCAATGACTCTTAGGTCAGCATCTCAAAAAAACAGGTTCATTGGTTACTCCTATCAACAGAGCAAGAAAAGGCCACAAACGCCATGACGCCACGTCATAGGATGGGGTGGGGAACTGCGGCCCTCCAAACATTGTTAGACCGCAAGTCCCATCAGCCCTAGCCAGCATATCCAATAATGAGGGATGATGGGAGGTGCAGTCCAACAACATCTGGCAGTTTGGATGTTCCCCGTCGTCATTGCAGAAGCTCCAGAATAAAAGGAGGGAGACAGAAGGGCTTCTGATAAGACACAGGGCATGACAGGTACAAAGGATACAGAACGGACAAGGACAAATAGCTTTCTCCCTTTCCAGTGGCCCCCTAAATTAAGTACCCAGGCCAAGAGAGATGCCTGCAGAAAGGTTAGAAGCACCCAAGGCTCACAAGATGGCTGGCTTATCTATTTGCCCACCCACCCCTCAGGGCACCAAACCACTAGCCCTTACCACCACAGATTTGAGAATCTCAGTAGTGATGGAAGGCAACACTCGCTCGTCATAGTCCTCGCCGATAGTGGTGAAAATCCGGGGAAGCTGTAAAGTCACCGGCCTGAACAAGATTCGCAGAGTGATGTTCACATTCTGTAGATCTAACAGGCAGAGAGGAAGAGGGTTAGAGCAGGTACACAGCTAAGCAAGTCAGAACGTCCTCCTCCCTCAACTGTCGCCACCAGCAGCCACTCCAGCAGGCTGTAACAGAGAGAGAGCAGGGCCATTCCGTCAGCCCTGCTGGAAGACTATTTTTCTCTTCTTCCCTCCCCATCACCTCTTCCTTGTTTGTGGTGTCTTTTTAGACCGTAATCCTACAGTGAGGGAGTGTCTTGTTCTACTGATTATATGTAAACTGCCTCAGAACCTTTTTGATGGAGGAGCAGGATATAACTAATTTAAATAAATAAACAGTAAACTCTTCTGAGTCTACCTAAGTGCCACCAAACCAAAACAGAGGGTGATTTTGCTATCATATCCATCTGTGTGGGGTGGGAGGGTGTGGTCTATGAATGAGCAGTGCCCAGGACTATCCTTCCTATCCTCACTGAGGCTGGAGAAAGGGAACACAGGCTGTACACTGTTTCCTCAGGAGGCAACTCTATCTGGTGAAGTTTGGGTTTTGTTCCATTGCCCCAGAGAGCCAGGAGGGGAAAAAACCAAGCTAAACTTGGGTAATAATCCCATATGCCAGTGGGCTTCTCTTATTTTGCCTTGACAGAAGTGTTGCCCAGTGAAAAATGGAACACCAGTGCATTGCAGAGAATTCTGGGACATTCTAAGGGGCAATTGCCAGGCCTGTTAGGCCTCACGCCTGTACAAGTGCAACCACCATTTTCCCTGCGGCATTATTGTCATGGTGTGTCAATAATCTTGTCTGCCATTACTGACCTTCTTGTCAAAGAACCCTTGCTAATTTCCGGAGGACCCTCAATGTTCCCTGGGACACTTTGAAAACCCCAGCCTCATGCAATAAAGGAAAAAACATCTCGTCCTTAAAAGCAAACAACCCGCCGCCACCCGCCGCCTTTGACTATACCACTTTCCCTTCTTGGGAGCTCTACCACACAGGAGGCCGCCTACTCTCTATTCCCTAAAGGTGCAATCCCATGTATGTTTAGACAGAAAAAAGGCCTACAACTCCCAACATGCCCCAGCCAGGTCTTTTTCTGTCTAAACGTGGACAGGATTGTACCGTGGTCTTTGATTCCCACTCTGGGCCAGGAAGCTGTTCTTCTCCCTTGCCATTCGCTCGCACCTCTGCAGGGCTGCCTGCCTGCCTGCCTCACACTTTGAGGACACCTTCGCCACAAGGGCTTTGAGCCCACGGGACTCTCCCCAAGCCATGTCCCCTCCAGTATCTTGCCACAGTTCCAGTTGCTGTTCTGCTCAGGAGAAGGAGGTGATGATGGGTGGGCGCAGCAGCGGCAACATCTCCTCAAAGGGGGAGGTGACAAAGCAGCAGAGAACCTTTTAGCACCCCAAAGAGCCATGAATACATTTTAACAACAACAAAAAGACTGTTGTGTGTGTGTGGGGGGGGGAAGGTGGGGAGCATCAACTGACGGAAGAGACCTTGCATAAATGAAAGCAGAAGAAAAGGCCTTGTTTGACACTTGGGTTTTCTGTCGCCTTGCAAAGTATCATATTGTAAAGACCAGAGCACCTCCGAGAGCCACTGCAAAAAACTAGCGTGCGTGTAGAAGAGAGCTAGAATGCTGTTACATTTTTAACTGTTATTCCCATAACAGAACTGCAAGGGGATGGCTTGCCTTTGGGTTGCAGTTTCTCATTACCCAGCTTTGACTTTTGACTCTTCTAAGTATGAAGGATAAAACCAACAAACAAACACCTGGACCCCTCCCCCTCGCTCACCTTTGCTCCCAGTAATCACAGGAACGTTGCGCGGGCGAGAGCGGCAGTCAAAGATGATTGGCTTCTGCACCCAAGGGATGAGAAAATGGGTCCCTTCTCCCACTACAATGTCCTGGACGCCTCGGAATCGGTCAAAGATTACAGCCCTATGGCCTGCGTCCACTGGAGTGGGGGGAAAACAATCAGATACATATACCATTAGTAGCATCACACTCAGAACACAAGGAAAGCAAGAAACATTGAACTGTTATGCCACCATCATTACTCCCAGAAGCTACGTCAACTCCGATTCATATACACAGTGAGACACATACACCTTCTTCTTCCTGCATTGAGCAGGGGGGTTGGACTTGATGGCCTTGTAGGCCCCTTCCAACTCTGCGATTCTATGATATATAAAAGGAAGTGTTTGTTTGTCTGTTCTCAATGGACTTGAAAACCGTATGTCTGATTATTATGAAACTTTCAGGAGTTGTGGTACCTCTATCTGGGATGCTTCAGAGCACAGTGAACTACCATCTTGAAACAAAATGGCAGCCAATTGAAATGTTCGGACATTCACCACCTCTGTGCCATTTGATTGATTGTTATGAAACTTTTAAGTTTTGTTCTACCTGTACCTGGGATGGTTTTAGGGTTTTGGACCCCTGCAGTAATTCATATTCAGAACTTCTCACTGGTGTTTTGCTTTTAATCTCTGACTGTAGGTCCTGTTAAGAACAAGGACCCATCTATTTTATATATAATCTTTACTACACAACCTGAACATGAGGGATTCTTTTGGTTCCTTTCTTAATAGCTATTTCAATTATTCCATGAGAAATGGAACCAGTGTATTCACATCTGTCCAAGAGAATATACGGGTTGTTTGTTCCTGCTATGTAATCCTTCGTCCTCTTTTTAAAAAATCCCAGGAAGCACTAAATCAGTTACAGTGGGCCTGTTCAGATGACACGCTAAGCCATGGTTAGGCCACTAACCCTTTTGCAGCAAACAGTTAGTCAGCATGTTTAAACCATGGTTATGTAGCCACTATGGTTAAGAATGGTTCACACGACAGTCTAAGCCATGAGGGTTAGGTCAAAATGCTTAACCACTTTGGCTTAGTGTGTTGTCTGAACAGGGTCAAACTGTCATACTGTTTGATTCAGCCAATCAATGCTAGGGAAGAAAAGGACTCACCATTATAAAGAGCCGAGTTGACAACTCCACCAGCAACTGCCAGCCCCAGGCCAAGTTTGCCAATGGTCTCAAAGATCTTGGTTGCCATCAGGGTCTGCTGAAATCCTGCTCCTGCGTTTCCAAGAAAATCACACCTGCACAAAAAGCCAGGAAAAGTACGGCAGCATAAGACACTGGAAATAGTGAAATAACTGGCCAGGGTTCATGGGAGCTGCAGTCCACCACATCTGTAGGGCACAAGGTGAAGGAAGACTGCTCCAGCAGAGACTATTATTCATCTTGTCATTTTAATGTGTGCTTAACAGGTGCGTTTTTAAATCTGCTTCTTTTCTGCAGAAATGTGATCAAGTTTTTATAAATAAACTATACTAGTTGTCACAAATGCATCCTTCACTTGAAGGAAGATTTCCGTTTTGCAGAATTTGGCATTACATTTTTCTTTTTGGTTTTTACAAGGAAGAATGAAAAATTAATATACAGAAATGTCAACCACAACTGGAGTGGGAGGAAAAAGTTATTGGTCCATTTGGGCAAGATGTGAGATGCAGGCTGATACTTAATGCTACATATAGAAGCTACTGCAACCATCACTCATACTATTTCTTACATCTAAAACTATATGGATACAGTAAGCTTTCTACAGTCGTGTGGGATAGAAATGCAACGTTTTAAAGTTTAATTTTTTAAAAAAATGCTGAAAATGCAAAGACTCTGGTTTGGTTGCTGGACTCTGTCAGGTAACATTTTGCTCAGTATGCTCATAATTTCCTAAGTCCAAGACTAAAAATAGACAAAACAACCTGCTTTAAGGCAAGCTACCCAAATCATCCTCACAGATGTCTGTGGCCCAGCTGATACATCCAGAAGTGATAGAACTTTTCCTGGGCTGAACATCATCATCATTTATTATACGGTCACAGACCCACAAACCTGGGTTGTACTATTTCAGATCACCGGGGTGGGGAGATGTTTAAATGCTCTCCTGCAAAAATAGCTCATTACACGGATAACACTTGCATGTCAAGAAGAAAGGTTCATCTTCTCCTGGGCATGCTATTTTTCTATGTTAAACATGGGCAACTTGTGGCCCTCCAGATGTTTTGGTCTACAACTCCCACCATCTCTCACCATTGGTTGTGCTGATGGGAGTTGTAGGCCATAACATCTGGAAGGCCACAAGTTGTCCACCCGTTCTATGTACATGGAGATTTTCATGCAGCAGCACTGAAATACAAATTCCTACCTAAATCCAGTATTCCTACCCACTGTGTTGCATTGGGCTTCTGGCACCTGGCCAAAGGACAGGGAGGGAGGAAGAGCTAGGCTTAATAGCCACTAGAGAACTGTGTTTGTGCCTGTAGAAGTGAGAAAACACAACAGCAGTACAGCAGTTGCTCGTGCACTCAGGTTCTCTCTCACTTTCCCTCTTTTTCCTGGCTAGCAATAAGAAGCAACAGTACTAAGGTGAGGAGTCAAGTGGCAAATGACCAAGCACACTCACCCGCCTGGGCGACTCCTGGCAGTCACAACAGCATTAACCTCAATGCTTTTCTTCATATAAGATAGCGGTTTTCAACCCCTTTGCCTTCAGGGACACCCCACCCCTATATTATCTCCCCACAGTGGATGCCCTGCATGCTGCAGAGGGCTCTATATTTTAGGGCAGCAGTCCCCAAGCCTTTTGGCACCAGGGACCGGTTTCGTGGAAGACAATTTTTCCATGGACTGGAGGGGGGTTGAGGGGATGGTTTTGGAAAGCCCCCCCCCCACGCCAGCATCCTGGCTTCGCTTCGGCTGGGTGGGCGCCCAGCCGAACCGAAGCCAGGACACTGGGGCGGGCGGCTTTGGAATGGCACACCCGGAAGTTGCTCTCCCAGAGCGGCTTCCGGCCGGGCGCACCGTTCCGAAGCCGCCCTACCCCACCCCACCCCAGCATCCTGGCTTCGCTTCGACTGGGCAGGAGAGATGGCAGTCTGTGGCCTGGGGGTTACGGACCCCTGTTTTAGGACACTTCACTTTCTATTTACTGGATATCATATACACCCAACACTCCCCAGTAGTACTGAGCAAGCTGTATTTCACAGAAGCTTGTCCATCATGTAAGCTTGCCTGCTGGAATATGTGGAGATACACGGCTCCTGGAACAGAGCTTTGGCAGAACTTTTCTATGCTCTCTCTCTCTCTCCCCTCCCCGCCTCATTCTATCTCTTCCCCTGCCTCCACCTAGTTTCCTTCTCAGGGACTGCTCCCTTTCCCCTGTCCATTCCTCTACCCCTGCAAAGCCTTTCTCTACTTCTTACTATCACTAGCTACTACTGGTGATGAGTGCCTAGCTATACCAATCCTGAAACAGAATGCACAATACTTCTCTTCTCTCCACTCAAAACCTGGAAGAGTACATGACAATTACCACCACCTTTCCCCCCTCCCCGCCCCTTTGCTTCCATAACTGGCCCATCGCCCAGGACCCTTCTCTAATTCCACCCCCGTGCCATTTCCCTATTGCTATGTAACATTTATTGAGGGCCAGCACCGTGCTAGGTGCTGCACAAGCTTGTAACCTTTCCTCTTGCCCGAATTGGGTGGAGGCAACCAAGACCTCCTTCCAGCCACTATATTTCCCCGTCTCCCTCGACCCTTCCTCTATTTTCTCCACCTTTTCTATTTCTCTGCAGCTTTAAGGAAGGGAGAAAAGAAATGGAAGGGCTGCGCCCAAGGGCCGCCTGACTCCTTGCTTAACTCACCTCGCAGTGCAGCGCTGACCTCCACATGAATACCCAGCCAAGCCACCTGGTCCCTCTGCGCTTACGCACAACCTGTGCGCCCGAACCACCCAGGCATGGGCTCGCTCTCTCTCTCTCTCGCGCGCGCGCGCCTTACGTGCCGCAACGCCTGACGGGATTCGTAGTTCTTGCGATCGCAGCGGGAAAAAGACGGCGAACGGCAACACAGGCCTCGCGCCGTAGACGGAGATAGCTAGAACTACCAATCCCGAAGAGCACCACGACGCTGGGGCTCCCCCGTTTTGCCTATTGGCTCGTCGCCGCAGGGCTTTTTGGGAATTGTTGTTCGCCCTATAAGAATCCGCGCGAGAAGTCAGGGGGTTGATAAAGGGCATTTGGTGTGTTAAGAGACAAAAGAAAAAGGGTTTGGCCTGGGAGTCGCATTTAATCGCCATAGGCCAGTCTTGGAGTATGTAAAGCAATATAAGAAATGAGAGAATCTCTGCGTGTATGCAGAGTGTTTTCCACCCCACTGTTGGGAGCACCGTGCTCATCTGGAATTAAGGGGCAGGGCTTCAAGAATAACCATTGAGCCCTCCGACGTCCTTCGTAATTAGTAGCCTCCATTAAGAAAGCCCTTCCTTTCAGAGTCACCTGCCCCTTGGTGGGACAGTAATATTATTATTATTATTATTTATTTATTTATATAGCACCATCAATGTACATGGTGCTGTACAGAGTAAGACAGTAAATAGCAAGACCCTGCCGCATAGGCTTACAATCTAATAAAATCATAGTAAAACAATAAGGAGGGGAAGAGAATGCAAACAGGTACAGGGTAGGGTAAGCAGGCACAGGGTAGGGAAAAACTAACAGTAGAAAGTAACAGTAGAAGTCTGCACAACAATACTTTGACTTGAGTTGCAGGGTTGTTGCAGGAATGACGGGAGGCTTTGGACATTAGCGAGGGAGACAGTTTTTCTCCTCCCTTAATACTAGAATCCGGTGTCAGCTCATGAAGTTGATTTGTGGGAGATCCAGGACAAATGAAAGGAAGTACTTCCTCACGCAGCGCAGAGTTAAACTATGGAACTCACTAGCACAAGATGTAGTGATGGCCACCAATTTGGATAGCTTTAAAGGGTTGGATAAATTCCTGGAGAAGGAGGCTATCAATGGCTACTAGTCCTGATGGCTATGTGCTACCTCCAGTATGAGAGGCCGTAAGCCTATAGGCACTAGTTGCTGCGGAACATGGGTGGGAGGGTGCTGTTGCACCATGTCCTGCTTTATTGGTTCCTGGCTGACAGCTGTTTGGTCATTGTGTGAACAGAGTGCTGAATTAGATGGACCCTCGGTCTGATCCAGCAGGGCTCTTCTTGTGTTCTTATTTATGGAAAATTGCTAGCCAAATAGATCCAATGTCCATCTAGTTCAGTAGCCTATTTCCCACCGTATTGTGTCTGAGAAGCCCACATAAGCAGGGAATGAAAGCAATATCCTCTCTGGTGTTTTTTCTTGCCCTGATCTCCAGCAACTGGTATTCACAGTTATTCTGCTTCTAAACCTGGATGCTCAATTTAACTGCTATGAGCAATACCCAATGATACACCTACCTTCAACAAATTTGTTTTAAAGCCATGTAAGGCAGGGGTCAGCAGAAGGTAGACTTGGATTTCTGGTACATTTCTGGGTGATCTGCAGTAAATCAGTGAGTTCTGATTTCCAATTATTTAACAATACTCCTGAAATGGTGTAAGCTTGGGGTAACCAAGAGTGGGGTTATGTGTGGCAGGACCAGGAGTTGTATTCATTTCTGGTACTCAAGACAAATTCTTGGGCTCAGAATTCATTAATTGTAGTTCTTTAACTTTGCACACCAGGCTCCAGTTGGTGGATCTCTGGGTTTAATAAATTTCCATGGGTGACTCCATTCACACACATTCTCTCTCTCATGCACACACACACACCTGCCCATCTACTGCAATTAGACTGGGGGGAAATCTCCCATTGGCCCTAAAAGGAGACTTTTTAAAAAGCCTAATTGCTGTCATGATGGGGTGGTGGTAAATTAACCCTCTTCTTCCCAGCTGTGACTTCCACCAAATTGCTCCCTCTATGCTGCAATTAGGCTTGGGGAAAAACAACACCCTGTTAGCTTCAATGGGAGGCTTTTAAAAAGCCTAATTGCTATATAGGGGTAGGAAAATCTTAGTATGTGCTCTGCTGCTTTAATACTTCGCTCCCCACCATAACTGGGAATGAGGTGGCTGGCTGAGGGACAGGGGGTTGAATGTTTGCAAGCAATAGAACATGGAGGAGTATGGTTGGTAGGTAGGCTCTGCTCCCATCTCCCCCATGCTCCATTTAGTGATAAATAGACACCCCCTGCACACACACCCACCCTGCTTTATAGCCAAACAGGCAAGTGCATGCTTGGCAAATACGCATGTGTCTGGTGTGGCCCTCGCAGGAGGTATTCACTACCCAACCCCCAAGTTACCATTTATTCTTCAGACCCAAGAATTTATTGAGTTGATTGTCTTTTGTGCTCAGCAGGTTATGAACTTTAGTTTAAAACTGTGCACTAGAATAGGTCCTTAAAGGCAACTTTTAAGGTCCAGGAAGTCAGAGGTCCGGATGGGTCCGAATCCCGGAACCTGTTCACGTTTTCAATGCGAGGACTCAACAGCACTGGGTAATGAAGGGTGCCCCTGAGCATGGGCAGAATGTTACGGGACTACTCTCTGTTTGCCTGTGAAAGCACCCCACAAAACAAGCCCCTGAGCCTCAGACCACATTTCTCTCCCCCTTTTGTTCACCCTTTTTGGCTCTTTTCCCAGCCGTCTATAGCATCAAACCCCATTAAGCACTAACTAAGCAGAATCAGAGCAATCGGTCATTACTTTTTTTTAATAGTTTCCATTAAGCATGTGAGGAAGCGGCACAAAATTGCCTTTCTTTCATCCAATACGGTGCTGAGCAAGCAACATTTCTAGGAATAGAAGTATATCGAGCAGAGACAGATAGACCAAGGAATCTGCTGATGATGCACCTTCCGAGGGCATAATACACTCACCTGTCTAGCCATTGAATAAGATTGATTGGTTCAGGGGCAATATCTATAGTGATAGGTTTTCTGTTCACTGCAGTGTTTGATTTCTAAAAGGACAGGTGCCTTGGCTTCATTTTGCCTTTAAGTAATGAACATAAGAGGAGACCTACTGGATCAGACCCAAGGCCCACCAAGTCCAGTATTCTGTTCCCACAGTGGCCAACCAGACGCCCTCTGGGAAGCCCACAAGTAGGACATGAGTGCAATTTAGCACCCTCGTGTTAAATAGTGCCTCTGATACTAGAAGTAATAATAGCCATTGTGGCTAGTAGCCATTTATAATCTTATCTTCCACCCATGTTTAAAGTTTAATAAACAAAAGCTATTACATGCTGTTAGAGGGCAAATCTATCATTTATCATCCATCCACTTCTTCATTCACTATTACAGTAACACATTAAAGCAAAAATGTCACCTATGTATAAACAAGTGTGTTGCCTCATCAAACAAAATTTCCCTTATTCAAGAAATCAGCTAAACCTTTAGTTGATACATCTTGTCAAATAAATCAATTAAGACTTGCAGGCATGACGATAATAATAATAATAATAATAATAATAATAATAATAATAATAATAAGTGAACAGGCTTGACTCTTACCCACTTCCTGTTCAGGCTTTTGCTCTGATTATTGATGCTGACCTGGTTCACACGCAATGGCTAATTAAACCACGATTTGCCAGGCATGAGCGGAAGTGAGTGAGTGTGCTCGCTCTATTTTGTTCCTCATGTCTGCTTTCTGTAAACAACCTACGATCGCCTCGTTTGAAGGTTGCGAGTGCGACGTGTGAACCCAGAGCCCTGGGTTGTATAGGGGTTAAACAACCCAGTGGTTAACCCATGGTTTGTTTTAGGGTTAACTGCTGGGTTGTTTAGCCCCATCTACAGGGCCAAACCACGTGCGACATGGGAAATTTGCTATCAAATCTCCTGGCACTTTAGATAGATAGATAGATAGATAGATAGATAGATAGATAGAAAGAATTTGAAGCTGCTGCAGGGTGCCATTTTTGAGCAGTGGTGCTTCTTAACCCTCTTACTCCATGCTTTTTTTTAATCTAATGCTGCAATCTTATACACTAGAGTTTGGCAACTTGTGGTCCTCCAGCTGTTTTGGCTAACAACTCCCATCAGCCCTAGCCAACATAGCTAAGGATGAGGGATTATGGGAGTTGTAGGCCAAAACACTTTGAGGGCCACAAGTTGCCCACTCTTACTATACACACTCACTTGGGAGCAAGCCCCATTGAACAAAATACTCTTGAGTAAACATGCCTATGATTGCATTCAGTTACCTAGGGAGCTTGTGGGCTCTCCCACACTAGAGGCCTTCAAGAGGCAGCTGGACAACCATCTGTCAGGGATGCTTTAGGGTGGATTCCTGCATTTAGGGGGTTGGACTCGATGGCCTTGTAGGCCCCTTCCAACTCTGCTATTCTATGATTCTATGACAACTCTGCACAAACAGAGAGCTGTTATCAGCCTGTGAATCATGCCTATATTTTTTCCACCATGGGGCCCCGGGCTAATAGTAGTTAAGCTGGGGGAGGATAGGATTTTGATGGGGAAACAGTACAGCCCAGGGAAAGTTTGAAGTGACCCCTCTTAACATGTTTAATAAAGGGATCTTAGGGGTAAACACCTCGGGATTATTTTGCTTTTGAAATGCATTAATTTAATTTAAATTCAATGTGATTGAAACCTGCAATAACATTTTTAGCCACTAGGAGCAAACTTCCCTATTCACCCTATACCTTTGCAGCCCACACTACAGTTTGAAGTCAGGGGAGATTATAGGCCGAGGGGCAGAGTTGGGTGACTATATGACAAGGAGGACAGGGCTCCTGTATCTTTAACAGTTGCATAGAAAAGGGAATTTCAGCAGGTATCATTTGTATTGCATGCAGCACCTGGTGAAATTTCCTCTTCATCACAGCAGTTAAAGCTGCAGGAGCTATACTAGAGTGACCAGATTTAAAAGAGGGCAGGGCACCTGCAGCTTTAACTGCTGTGATGACGAGGAAATTTCACCAGGTTCCCCATATATACAAATGACACCTGCTGAAATTCCCTTTTCAATACAACTGTTAAAGATACAAGAACTCTGTCCTCCTTTTTTATGGTCACCCTATACACCTGCTCTTTGCTCCCTGCTGTGGGGCAGCCCCCCTTCAGGGAAATGGAGTGGACAGACCCCTCCCTCAGGTAGGTATAGGGGTGCACCGTGGCAGGGATCCTGCCTAGGGGTGCCAGCAGGCATGGCTTCACTCAGGTGGGACAGGCACAATGTGTGCAAATCTGATGCCAACTTTACTTGAAGGCTTCGCTATATCAAACTAAGGGCTATTCTAACCTATGCAAAACCAAGTCCATACGCTAGTTAAAGAATAATACTGTATTTCTTTGATTGTAAGACGCCATCAATTGTAAGACGCACACTAATTTCAGTACCACCAACAGAAAAAAAGCTTTGATTCTAAGAATAACAATCGCACCCGCGATTCTAAGATGCACCCTGTTTTATGGGGGGAAAAGAGTGTCTTAGAATCGAAGAAATACGGTAAGCAGAAAAAAGTTGGCGTCAGGAGATCCAGGCAAAGAACTTCCACATCACGTCAAGTCACCAAAGTCTTCTGCTGCTCCCGCAGTTCCTTGGATTGGGGCAATTATGTGCCGCCTTCCCAAATGCCTTGCTTTTCTAAGCCCTTCTAAATGTCTTATGGAGCCGACTCGTAGCTCTTCGTATTGGGGGTTAATCCAAGGAGCTGAACTTAGAGCAGCCATGTGCTTGCCATCCCTGGTGGGTTTGGCAAGCACCGTGTTTGTGGGAAAGGATGTTCATAACTACATGTGCGAAATATGCAGATTAGTCGCAGCCCTTCTGTTTGTCAAATGTTTTCCAGCGGGGGCCCTCAGTGATGAACAAGTTGCCCACCCAAGAGACGCAGGGAAGGGGAGGCTTTCCTTCCCATCTTGGCTCCATTTTCTTGCTAGCGCTGCTCTTGAGCGGCCGGTAGGTGGCGCTCTTGCCCTCTTCTTTCTCCTCAGACTTTGGTGTGGAGGAAAAAAACATCAACTTTGCTGAAGAAGATCTGAGGCAAACCTTCTGGCCCCTTTGATTGTGTCCAGGAAGGATGAAAAGACAGCTTGCACATCCATCCAGCTCAATATGTATCAGCTAAAGCTTGGCCAAGCCCCTTCCTTGATCCCTTCACCGTAGCAAGCTTGTCTTAGGTGCCTCCAGGTTTCCCCACCACCCCTGGTCGTGCCTTCAGCATTACCCCAAAGCATAGGGTCTTCATTAAGACACGGTGCTGGTGATTTGTGAGAAAGCCGTTTGGATCCTGACATCCATCACATATCAGATAAACATAAGAGGGACGAGAGGCAAGGGAGGTGGGGTGCTGACCGGGAGAATCGGCCGCTAATGGAGGGCTCTCCTCGCTCAATGGCGCAGGGCTGATTTACGAGCAACTAAATAAATCATTTTTATTGCCGTCTCTTTGTCTTGCTGTCTTACGTTTAACCCAAAACATCAGTCAGCAACTGCGGAGGGTCTCTGCTTGCATCAAGCACCCAAGGTTGCATCCCTCCAGCGCAAGCTATTCTTGTAATGAATCCTCACCCTCCATATGCCCTTTCCTGGCCTTCACAGGCATAGACTCAGAGGGCTGAAGTTATGCCGGCAGCCGCTAAATTTAATTTGAACACCCTTCCCCCTCGCTTATATACAGTACCACTCGCATTCCTATATCTTGTTGACATTTGCAATCTACTTCCAGAAGCCTTGTTTGTTTTATTTTTTTGCATTTGGAAAATGGTACCTCAGAAAACAGGTGTCATCCTTATTGCTATATTCCATATTGTAAATAAAACACCTATATATACATAGGGGTGTCGGAGAAATCCACAAGGGAATCACATTTCTATGAATCTGACCTGTGGATCTTACAGCATACAGACTTTCCCCAAGCAGCACGGATTTCGTGGACTTGCAGACTGTTGTTGTTTTTCAAAAACTTTCTGGAATTTTACACAAATTTAGTAATAGAAAAATACATAAAATTAAAATAAAATACACTGCCAAAAATGGGCATTTCTCCCATAGGCTAAAGCATGAAAATGTGCATGGGGGTGGGATTTGTGCATTTGGGCGGATGAGATTTGTGCATTTCTGCAAGTGTGAATTTGTGCAAGTAATTTTTTTACAAAATCCATACTTCCCTACATACATACATACAATGAAACCAAGGATGGCTGTGCTATTTTGGTGCCTGGGGTGGAGGGGAAAGCCACAAGCATCTCTCCAGCAAAAATACAACAACAATAAATTGAAGAGCAAATTATTTGCTACTGTTTCATGGCATCTTCAGATCAGTTACTGGAGGCACCCACCTCACTTTGCCTAACGGTAGGACAGGTGCATAATACATATGGCACAATCCAGTGTGATATCCCCTTGCACAAGCCCCATCGATATGAATGGGAGCTGTGCAAGAGCAGTACTGGGCTTATTTCAGTGTGGCTTTGCATGTAATAAAGGCAGATGGATGCTTCTATTTCCAAAATTATCATTGGTAGGGGACAATATACAGTAAGAACTGTGTGCTTAACCCTGTACCTCCAGTTGTTTTGCCCCTGAAATTCTTGTGCACCAGCTATTTTGAACCCTGACAGGTCTCCAGATTCCTCTTAACCTCATAAAACATAACTTAATCATAGGTATGGAATCCAATGGGGAGAAAAGTGGTTGTGACCAGGGGAGGGTGGATTTGTGGAGAAAATGACACACGCTCCTTCTTGCCCTGCTTCTTCAGTGTCAATCACTCCCTCCTGGAGCGGAGAAGCAGTTGTCCAGCTAATATCACAGATTATTAGAGTGTCACCTATATAGTTTGGTCCTGGGGGTGTAGCGGTCCTGTTGACATTTGCCTTCTGAGGAAACACATTTTTGAGATGAAAACAAATCTTGAGGAGCAGGGCGCAAATATGAACTTTTCTACATGAGGCTGTTAATTTGCTGTATCTACTTTTGGTTTCATCATGGAATTGAGATCCAAGCACCTACGTGAAGAGCTTTTCCTTTCCTGCTACATAACCTCTCAGTGGCAAATGCACAAGTGGAAAAAGTGGTTTCTTTCGCTTTAACTTGCCAAATAACTTGCCAAAAGTGCTCTTTAGACGTTGTCTAAAGAAGTAGGAAATGACAAGTGCCTTGTGCAGAAAAGCCATATAAGCCAGATGGGACCATCACTGTATATTAATAATGCTAACTGCTGGTGGTATATGTAGACCATAAGTCTGCAAAAGGGGGTTGGATCCAAACTTAGTCATGCTAAGAGTAGACCTATTGAAATCAATTTGACAAGTTAGTTATGTCTAACTTTATTCTTGTTGATTTCAATGGGTGCATTCTAAGTATGGCTGAGTCTGGATCCAACTCAACATCCTGCCCTTCTTTATTACTGTGCTATGTGTATAGTACTACATCATCATCATCATCATTTATTACAACAATAGAAAATATCTGTGCAACAATGGTGCATTAGAGCTGACCTTAGCAGACATTGACTTGTCTGTTCCCTTTTTTGGTGGGGAGCAAAGTATGGTGTTCTTTTTCTATCCTCTGGTTTCTTCACATTATGAAGGTTGAGGAGGGCGAAGGATGCCCAACTGAAAGCCGCCCTTGGAGGCCATTAGTCAGAGAGGCATTTTCTTGCCTTGAGAAGCATAACAAAAGTTCCTTAGTTGGTGCTGAGTAGTAGAGGGCAGGAGTTGAGGGTTTGGAAGGACAAATGTGACTGGAGCGTTGGGGTGAAGGGAAGGGAATGCAAAGCTGTAATGAGTAACTGAATGGCAATTAATGGGAAAAGGCAAATGCGAATCTCCATTGGGAGCTGAAAGAAAGCACCCTGCCTCCAGGGTACGATGCTCCTTGTGAGTAGTTTTCGTTGCCACTCACAAGATTGTGAGCATACATGTGTGTGTGTGTGCGTGTCGGGGGGGGGAAGGTTGCCCAATTTACTTTTGTTTTCCTTACATGACGCACACTTTGAAAACCAAGAAGCTGGGATGAATGGGCCATGTGTGTGCATGGAAGAGAATCTGAAGGCGAGGATGTGTCAAGCAGGCTGAGTCATCATTTCACATGATTGTGCCGGTCAAGTTCAATCTCAAACAGTTATCCAAAAATTATTTTGAAATCAAACAACAGTTCTGCATGTCACTAATGTATCATTTCACATTTCCAAGAACCTCTTACTGAGGAATGCCATTCCTGGTCATCTTAAGAACATAAGAAATGCCATGCTGGATCAGACCGAGGATTCATCTAGTCCAGCACTCTGTTCACACAGTGGCCAACCAGCTGTCGACCAGGCCCCACCAAGCAGGACACGGTGCAACAGCATCCTCCCACCCATGTTCCCCAGCAACTGGTGCATATAGGCTTACTGCCTCAGATACTGGAGATAGCAGATAGTCATCAGGGCTAGTAGCCATTGATAGCCTTTAGGAATTTATCAACCCTCCTTTAAAGCCATCCAAATTGGTGGCCATCACTACATCTTGTGGTAGTGAGTTCCATAATTTAACTATTCACTATCTTCAGAATCTTAAAGGGGAACCAGTAGCTGCTAAGCACCTCAGCATGACAGTTTTGCCACCAAATTGGGCATGAAGTTCGAATTTCATCCATGCTAGGTCTTATGACCGGTGCGCTGAAAGTCAGCCCACAGGGCAAATCTAGCCTATCTGAGGTCCCAATCCAAGGGACCCCAAGGGACCCAATCTTGGTTCCCCAGATGGCCACGCTCCCTTCCTGTGACTCTACTGTTGTATTCTAATATAGCTGTATGCACTTCCTTGTTTTGAGTTGTGAAGAGGTTTGTCCGTAGAGGGCCCCAGGAAGTGGAAGGGAAAAGGGAAGGGAAGGGAGAAAGGAGGAAGTGAGGAAAAAGGAAGAGATCGAAAATGAGGGTTTAGAAATAATGTGAAGTTCTGTTTACATCCAAACCTTATTTCTGGGTCCTCCTTACTGAGAAGAAAATGCAAAACGATTTGGCGACGAGGATACGATCCTGCAAGTTTGCCTGCAATTTTTACTCTCTTTTTTGCCTGTGTGTGTATGTCTTGACGATGTCACGATGTCATTCCCTCAAAACCCTGCAGCAACGCAGCTTTGGGTGGAAGTGGCAAATCTCCACAGAAGGAGGGCACGCGGGCTTTCCGGGCAGCACCAGCGCCCATTCACTTCATCAAGCCCATCTCCTGCCCTCTGCCTGGCCTTCTCGCATGTCCCCCGACCTACCCTGGGCCTTGATCCGCTCCTGGAATGCCCCCAGCCTCAGTGCAAAGCCAGGTCACCGCCCACAGACAGAGCAAAGAAGGTGGTGACCTTGGAGTAAAGGAAAAAGTCGTGGTGAGTCAGCGATTTTTTTAAAAGCGCAGTTCCAGGGAAAAGCCCGTGGCGGCTGCAAGTTGGCAGCTGCGTCATATAAACAACGCAGTGCCACTGCGCAGCCATAATGAATAGGGTGCATAGACACCCCCCAGTGCCCTTTGAATGACGTTGGCTACTGCGGAGCCCGGTAGGGCGAAAGGAGAAGTACAAAGAGATCAAGCAAAGGTGCGCATCTCTGTACTACAGACAGAGGTCAGGGCGTGGCACAGGCCAAAATCCTAGAGTTATCACCGGCCCAAGATTCTCTGCCAACTTGAGTCTGGTTCTGATAAGCTGGGCCCCAACTTGCAGATCCCGTAAGAATCCCTTGAGACATATGACCTGCTTTTCCTCCCTAGGGAAGGGTTTGATGGGGAGAAACAAACAGCTGCAGTTATTTACAAACAGCCAAAGAGGCAGTGGGTGGCCAGAAAAGCAGCTGGAATGAACATGCGCACCATATCCAGAGAGAGCTTACCCAGATGCAGAGGATCCCGAACCGCTGGGGGTATTTCCCCATCGCACATCCAAGAAATGGACTCCTTGTTCCACTCTGTATGAAACTCCCTGAGCACTGAGGACAAGTTCACGGCTGATCTTACTTCTGGCTACAAACCTGTTCCTGTATGTATGTGTGTGTGTGTTTTAAATGCATATACACCCAAGTCTATGCACTGGGGACCAGCTGCATGAAACAGATGTGTGGTAGCGTGGTTGGAAATGGGAGTTTGTGTTTCTGGCAAATCCTTTTCCTGCATTCACAAAAGATCTTTTATGTCTTGACAGCTCTGGGAAGCAGAAACTTAAGAGGGGAAAGGAAGAGAGGGGGAAGGTGTTTACAGGTGTGTGGGTTTGTTCTAGTGTCTCGTCTCCTGGGGCAGAGGAAGGGAAGGCGGCCTTGACGTCATGAATGGAGGTTCTGCAAA
Organism: Elgaria multicarinata webbii; assembly: GCF_023053635.1. Classification (NCBI taxonomy): domain Eukaryota; kingdom Metazoa; phylum Chordata; class Lepidosauria; order Squamata; family Anguidae; genus Elgaria; species Elgaria multicarinata. Next base: position 13,724,922 of record NC_086181.1, read on the forward strand.
AGTTTCTAATAATCCGTTTACCGGAAGAAGGGGGAAGCGGTTGAGGGGATGGAGAATCCTTGAGGGGACCGACCCAGGGTGGAAGAAAGGGAGAGAAAGCTGGGGATGACAGAGCTTGTTCACATAAAAAGAGAAACTGTGATTCACAGGGGGCTCTTGATTGAATTGTGCCGGTGGTGCTTGAAGATTGCAGTGGGCCAGCCGCACCCCTTCCCCCCCAGGGATGAGATATTGGCTGCCAAAGCCTTGGTGGAATTGAGCTCATCCGAATAAACGACACATGGGGGACCGAAGATAAGCCCGAGGAGCGGAAATAGGACGGATGTTGGTTAGAAACTTAGAACATCCCAAGAGACCTGAGCGCATGACCAAACAACTGAGCCCAAGGCCACCAGGAGCAACAGAGAAGTACTTTGCTGGGAGAGCATGACATGGTGGCAAGCATGCTATGGTGGATTTTCTGATGCTTCACTGCTGTGAGTTACTGCCACAGACAGACCATTTTCCTTTTAATTTTAATTATATTCTGCTGTCCTGCCAGGAAAAAAAAAATGGCACTCAAGGCGGCTAACAACACAATACAGATTAAAAGCAAAATCTTAATTAATACAAACATAACACCAAATAATTTATAAACACAATTAAAAACACAAGGATAAAAGAAATTATCTGCAACCGGCGAATTAAAAAACCCTTCAGCAATAGATCAGTTTATATGCCAAAGGCATGCTGGAATAATAATAATAAAAAAGTCTTTGCCTGTTGGCAGAAGGACAACAAACAGGGAGCAAACCTCCTTCAGCAGGGGGAGCCAGAGCCTGGGAGCGGCCACCAAGAAGGCCCTGTCTTGTGCCACTGAAGCCGGCAGGACCAAGAGAAGAGCCTCAGCCAAGGCCCTTCTCTCTTAAAACCCAGGTTGGATGGTATTTTTAAGTTTATGTGAACAGGGTGTTTAGGCACTTGTTAAGAAATTTATATTTGTTCCTTTTCTGTAAATTGGGACTCCAGGGCTAGAGCTGAACTGGATGCTTTTGATTCCTTCCGGACCTGTGTGTGAACAGTACAAAAATAAATAAATGCAGACTTGCTCCCAGTGCAGTTTCCACATTATTGGAGCCTTGGTTAGGACACCCACAATGTGGGCCCCACCTTCTGCAGTGCGCCCTTCGCCTCCTCAGTACCATTGCCATGGGCTGTTTTGCTGGCCAGGGAGAGAGTCTGTGAGTAAGCTGGTGCCATCTCTTTCCTGCTTACCCCCTCTGGGCCATAGACTGGGTGGGCAAACTGGGAGCAGCAGTGAGGAGGAAGAGCAGCAGGGCCCTGGGTACTTGGCAGTGGGGCCCCTCCCGCCAGACTGTGGGCCTTGGCAAGTGTCCAACCATGCCGACCTCCTGGCGCCAGCCCTGCTTGTTCGTGAATTTCCCCTGCAGCACACACTATTACTATTTGGTATGGTTGATGTCAAAATAAACACGATAGATGCAATTAGCACCCATCCGCTAGCCTGGACAGAGCAGGAGACAGGGTACTTTGCCGACTGAGGAAAAGGAAATTGCTCTTTTGAAAAATTCATGGATGAGGCCCAAAGACGCGTTGCTTCAAAGCCAGCTTATTAAGAGTCCACCAAGCTGTTGACATCTTCAGTCTGATTGCTCAGCTGAAACTTCCTGCTGCACATGGCTGCATTGACCACTGTGGGGATTACCATGCGCTCTCCCAGTCACCACCCGGTCACCAGCTGGTGACACGTTCGAGAGGGTGAGACGGTTCTGATTTCTGTACTGGCTGGGGAAGGGGGCCTGGGGAACCAAAAAATGGCCCCATTGTCTGAGAAATATCTCAAGGGTGAGTTCAGCCAAGACTGACGCCTGACTGGCACATTTTCTTGTTCTTCTTCTTCACGATTGTGAGGTCTGGACACTGTGTTTGTGTGCTAGCCTGGAGACCTTGCATATCTCCCCCAAGAGACAACACACATTTCTACAAATTAGGTAGCATCGGGGGCACTGTTGAAGGCAGAATGCTTTGGCTGAATTCTGTGTCAGCAGCATTTCCTTTGCTTTTCTGAGTACCAGTGTCCTGAGCCCACAGTTCGAGACCTCTGGTGGACCGGGGGTAGAAAACAGTGCCCTCCTTCACACTCCAATAGTATGGAATACGACACACCGGGAAGGTCTCTTGCACAAGCCCTATTGAAATAAATGGGAGCTGCACAATAATGTTTGGGGCACAGCTTTAAGGTAGATAAAATTGTGAAATGTGATAAAAACGAAACATTTTAAACTTGATTTTAATCCTGTTCATTGGAGACATATTGCCCCCAATCCAACCATTTCCACTAGTTGAAATATAACTTCTTAAATCATTGTCTATAACTGTGCTAAAATAGATAAAGTAGAAACGTTTCTCCTTATCTTTCTCCAAGGATGAAGACTAGAGCAGTGATACACAAAGACACCGCCTCAGCCCGCATCAAAAACTGTTGGGGAAAATGTGTTCCTGATAACTGTTGCTGAAATGACGCTTAGGAGGAAAACAAGGAATGGATTTTGGAAGGAAAGGACAGTGAGCTCAGTTCTGCAACTGAAAATCAATTCCTGGGCTGAATATGCGCTGTCCCTTAATTCTACGAGTTGGAATCAATCTCATAATTCCAACAGTGGAATGGATCCCCCTGGCAGCAAGGGATTTTCCAAAGTGATCAAGATCACTTTGAAGGAAGATAGAAACAAACTTCAAAGTGATCTTGATAGGCTGGAGTGCTGGGCTAAAAACAACAGAATGAAATTTAATAGGGATAAATGCCAAGTTCTACACCTAGGAAATAGAAACCAAATGCACAGTTACAAGATGGGGGATACTTGGCTCAGCAATACTACAAGAGAGAAGGATCTTGGAGTTGTTGTAGATCACAAGCTGAATATGAGCCAACAGTGTGACATGGCTGCAAAAAAGGCAAATGCTATTTTGGGCTCCATTAATAGAAGTATAGCTTCCAAATTGCGTGAGGTACTGGTTCCTCTCTATTTGGCCCTGATTAGGCCTCATCTAGAGTATTGGGTCCAGTTCTGGGCTCCACAATTCAAGAAGGATGCAGACAAGCTGTTCAGAGGAGGGCAACCAGGATGATCAGGGGTCTGGAAACAAAGCCCTATGAAGAGAGACTGAAAGAACTGGGCATGTTTTGCCTGGAGAAGAGAAGATTGAGGGGAGACATGATAGCACTTGTCACACAGAGGAGGGCCAGGATCTCTTCTCGATCCTCCCAGAGTGCAGGACATGGAATAACGGGCTCAAGTTACAGGAAGCCATCAGGAAAAATGTCCTGACTGTTAGAGCAGTACGACAATGGAACCAGTTACCTAGGGAGGTTATGGGCCCTCCCACACTAGAGACATTCAAGAGGCAGCAGGACAACCATCTGTCAGGTATGCTTTAGGGTGGATTCCTGCATTGAGCAGGGGGTTGGACTCAATGGCCTTATAGGCCCCTTCCAACTCTACTATTCTATGATTCCTCTCCCTACCTAAACTCCAAATCTGTTCCAGGGAGTTGAGAGACCCTCCAGAGCAGATTTGGAGGGGATGCAGAGAGGACAGCAAAGACTTGTTCCACTGTCAGGATGACATTGGTAAGGACAACTCTCAGTCTACAACCACTCTCCTGAAACACAATTTTGCACCCAGCTCCAGTTGGTAGACCTCAGGGTTCTAGGAAAGAACAATGTAGATCTCACAAAGACTTAAGTCTACACCAGGTCTGCTGTATATAGTAGCCCTAGCTGGCCCTAGCACTAGGCAGAGTGATGCAGTTCTGGTTTGGTTACAGGAAAACCTGCTAAACAAACAGATTTTGGGCTGTGTATGGACTTAGCATGTATGGCCTGTGACATCTATCTAAAACGTTCTGCTGTCTGAGGACTCAATATCCATGCAGGCTGTGATTAAGAACAACCAAGTCAAAACTTGATGTTGTGCAGACTTTATACTGTTAGTTTTACCCTACCCTGTGCCTGCTTACCCTACCCTGTGCCTGTTTGCATTCTCTTCCCCTCCTTATTGTTTCATTATGATTTTATTAGAATGTAAGCCTATGCGGCAGAGTCTTGCTATTTACTGTTTTACTCTGTACAGCACCATGTACATTGATGGTGCTATATAAATAAATAAATAAATAATAATAATAATAAAGATCCAGGGCACTTCTGGGGCTGACTATAAAGCACACAGACTAATAATAAAAGAGGATATCTATCCCTCCATCCTTCAGCATCATAGCAGTAAGACCATGAAACCTAGACATCTGACACTAGGCATGCATGCTAAGGGAAGCCTAGGTGGGTGCACCTTGGGGGTTTGTTTCTTAAATGCATTTATTTTATTTTATGCATCCATGTGGTTCAAACTTGCAGTAACATCTTCAGGCACAAGGGGGAGACTTCCCTAACCAGCACATAGCTTTGCAGTCCATACAGTACTATGAAGCCAATAGCAGGCTGAGGGATAGAGTTTCACGCCTGCCCTAATCCTCATGTGGATAATGGAGTGGACAGACCCCTTCCTCAAGTGCCTATAGGGGTGCACCATGGCAGGAGTCCTGCCTAGGGGAACCAGTGCGCATGGCTTCGCTCAGACAGGGCGGGCACAATGTGTCCAATTCTGACAGCTGTGCAACTTTGCTTGGCTGTTTCGCTGCACCGAACTAAGGGCTATTCCAACTGGTGAGAAGCTGGATCTGTCCACTAGTGCTTTTATAAAAGCCACTTTTTAAAGGCAACACATTGTTGAGTGTTGGGACTCTTTGGGTGCAAGGAGGAGGGTTTACTTTTCTTTTCCTGATCTGTTGCGGGCTACACAAGAAGCAGTGCTGACGACAACTGCACATTATGGCACTTCCCAGCCCGCTTTGCGTTCCTCCAGGGGACAGGGCAGGCCGCTTGGATCAGGGCCGAGAGTCTCAATTACAGACAGCGGCACCCCCGGTGCACTCAGATCTGGGCTGCCTGAGCAGCTTGATGTTACCGAGAGCAGATTTCCCCCTTGGAAGTTGCTAATTAGCTGCTCTTCAACAATTGATGAGTTGCTAATTGCCACAGGTCTCGGGGCGAAATCTGGAGGTTTATTGCAAGGCTTTCTGCAAGGAGCCGGCAAGTGTGCCATGCCACGGGGTGAGCATCGCTGCTTGCTGTGCTTGCAGATTTCCATTTCCCCCACCTTCTTTGAAGAAAAAGGAGTCAAGTTGCCAGGGCCCAAGGGCAGAATTGTGGGGGCTGATGCATCAAAGGATAATCCACCTGCATAGGATTCCCCCCTTCCACTTTTGTGGGGTTTTAGCCCCAAACCAGGAAAAACACCAACGTAGGGGAATGTTAGGACGATTCCCTTCTAGACTTTACCATAAGCACAACACAGCTTGGTGCTGGGATCTATTTTCTATGCCTGCCCTGGTGGAGTTGAAAAGAAAAGAGTGCTTCTTCTGAGAATATGCAGAGGGCTCTGCTGTTGAGTCGTCACAGACTGTTCTGGCCAGCTTAGACTAAGGGACAGGGGGTGCGGAGTCAAAGGGAGATTGTCTAGCCAGACTGAAGTCCTAGCATACAACTCCCAGCCTTCCTGGCCATTGGCTTTGTCGGATAGGGCTGATGGGAGTTGAAGTCTAAAGCATTTTTGGAGGTTGGGGAAGGCTGCCTTAATGAAGGAACCATTGTCTGTGTGGACTTTGCTCAAGTAGAAGCTGCAGCAACTGTTCATGTGCACACATTGATACATTCATATTGTGGAGTCGGGGTCGGGCCTACCATTGCTTTAGGCAGCAGATGATGGGGAGAGGGCAGCAGAGACAGCCCCATAGCTATTCTTTCTAATCGCCCCCCTCCCAGCCATTCCCCTCAGCTGTAGGACAGAGCTGTGTGCACCAAATGGCCTGCCCCACACCTCTTTAACTACCTTCCTGCATCCCTTAAACTAGCCTGCAGAAGTGATGAAGGCCATCGTCCCATTGCCAGCGTTGAGGTAAAATTCAGCTGCCAGTCAAGTGGGATGGCCATCTCGTCCTTTGCCTGAGGCAACAAGATGTCTTGGGCCAGCCCTGTGTGGAGTTCATCCTTTATCCCATGAGGCAACTCTTTTTCCAGATCCACGAGACTGCACTGTCTCAACCAAACCAAATTCCATGTTTGTTATTGAGTCAATTAAACCAAAGTAAAAACCATCGCCTGATTAACATGTGTTGGAATTGCCTTGTCACCCATACGCAATATGCCATGTGTTTCATTGTTGCAACCAGGGCTAGCTTCAGGGTTGAGGGGCCATGGCTCAGTGGTAGAGCACCTGCTTTGCGTGTAGAAGGTCCCAGGTTCAATCGCCGGATCCCCAGGAGGGGTTGGAAAAATCTCTTTCCTAAAACCCGGGAGAGCCATTGCTGCCAGTCAGTGCTGACAAAACTGGGCTAGATGGACCAAGGGTCTGACTCAGTAGAAGGCAGCTTCCTATGCTCTTGCATGCTGTCTGATGGGCCACCGACATAGGAAGGACAGTGGATGTACCTGGCAGCAGCAGCTAATTGCTGGTAACCAACCACTAACTTAAATTTCCCAGAATGGCCTAGCGCACCTGATGTCAAGTTGCACTGGGGCACTATGAAAAATGTACAATGTGGGCTTCCCAGACTTAGCAGTCTGCCATAAGGGATCCAGGGTGGAGCGGCTGTAGGGGCTTTGGGACTTGGGGCCCTTCCACATGCCGTACTGAAGGCGCATGCATGCGCCCCAAGTACGACCCCAAAACGATAGTGTGCACTACAGCCAGAAGAGACAGAGGCGGCGGCGGCTGGGGAATCCGGGCGCGTCCTTGCTGCCGCCGCCTCCCCACCGGCCTCCTGCTGCCGGGGTAAGAGCGACCCGGGTCGGAGAGCTCGGCGGAGGCGGAAGCCGAGATCTCCGACCCGGGTCGCTCTTACCCACTGCTTCTCTACTCTGCTGGGTTTCAAGTATACATTTGCAGTAACTGTACCATTGAAACCAGGCAGGCAGTTCCCATTTGCAAGCTGCCACAGTAGAACAGGAAGTAATAGCCCTGCTATCAGAATCCCTGGTTTGAGGATCTTGGTACATTCCAGGGAGGGAGCCATCACTGTGTTGTACATAGATACATAGAACAGTAGAGTTGGAAGGGGCCTATAAGACCATTGAGTCCAACCCCCTGCTCATTATAGAAACCTACCTTAAAGCATCCCTGACAGATGGTTGTCCAGCTGCCTCTTGAAGGCCTCTAGTGTGGGAGAACCTACCACTTCCCTGGGTAATTGGTTCCATTGTCGTACTGCTCTAACAGTCGGGAAGTTTTTCCTGATGTCCAGCAAGAATTTGGCTTAGCCCATTATTCTGTGTCCTGCACACTGGGATGATCGAGAAGAGACCCTGGCCCTCCTCTGTGTGATAACCTTTCCAGTATTGAAGAATGCTATCATGACTCCCCTCCGTCTTCACAAGGCTAAACATGCACAGTTTTTTCAGTCTCTTCTCATGGAGCTTTGTTTCCAGACCGCTGAAACAAAGGGGTCCTCCTCTGAACACGCTCCAGCTTATCTGCATCCTTCTTGAAGTGTGGTGCCCAGAACTGGACGTAGCACTCAAGACGAGGCCTAACCAGTGATTTGGAAGCTATACTTCTATTAATGCAGCCCAATAGACCATCTTTTGGAAGACTACAGAGCCAAAGTGGGAATTGAGCACTTCTGCCTTTTCTTTGTCATCTGTTATCATTTTGCCATCTTCACTGAGTAGTTGAGCCACCATTTCTTTCCCCTGTCTTTGGCTGGATAATATACTTAATAGCTTTTATAACTAATTTTCAAAGTTATAAAAGCTATTAAGTATATTAGGTCCCAAATGTGCCCTACACATAATTGAAATACTATAATAGCAAACAGGTTCACGGTTTCGAAATATACATTTATTGTTGAAAGCCTCGAATTATCCATGTTATCCCCAGGTAGCTAAAATGAGCAACTGGCATGTTTATCTCCACTCTCATCTTAGACCTATTTGCATGACTAGCAGCCAACACACTTCAACCTAAGGAAAGGGGTGGGTGGGAACGGCTGCCATGCTTAACAGTTGAGTAAGCAAAGGTTCAAGTATGAAGGTGGACACTCAGAGGACAATGAGCACAACTCCTGTCGGAGAAATCACAATGGAATCAAAGGAGTTTGGAATTCTATGACTACACAACAGATCCGGATTTTCTAAAATTGCATGGATTCCACTTACTTGACCTCTTTTTCTTGTTACTTTCATCATTTTATGCAAACTTAGGTATAGGAAAATATGTAAAATTTAAAAAAAAACCACGGGGGGTAGGTTGCACGTTTTTGCACATGTGAATTTTTGCAAATTTGGGAAACTGGAAAAAATCCGATTCCGTCAATGAGCAGGTGATGAAATGAAAGGCATTTGACAATCCATGAAATACCGAGGGAACAGACTTTACGAAATCCATGCATCTCTACCCTATGGTGAGTATTTTGTTAGTCTGCCTTAGTAGTGAGCTTGTGTTCACACCCCCAGATTTCACTTGCTTGTCAGTTCCATTGCTGTTGTGCTGTTCAAAACGCTTTATAGCCCTTGACGTTTTTGCCCTTAAGACAAAACTATTAGGATTCCAGTTTTACACTGAGTGAAGGAGTTGAAGCCAAAAGGCTGCACAGTAAGGCTGTGGCTGACCCAAATTTGAACTTAGGCCTGAGTTCAAAACCCCTTCCAGAAATATTGCGTCTTACACCGAGTAGTTCTATAGATGGTAGCAGCCGCCGAGGAGACAAAGCGCCAGATCCGGTGCTGCATCAGGACTTCAGAACAGCAGCGTTGCCGACCCAGAGAGAGAACTCGCGATCCGTTTCCACGGACACACGCGTCCTCCGAGGCTGAATTGGCTGCTTCCTCCTCCACGCGGACTGTCACGGGGAGTTTTGATTCTGTTTAATGAGGCCGAAGGACTGCTTACAAAGGGCTCTCAAAGGATCACATCAGTTGGATTTCATTTTCAACTCAAGCCGCTGAGACATTTGCTTGTTCAGCAAAGTTGGCTACTAAAGAAAAAGAAGTTTTTTTAAAAAATCATTTTTGCAATGAGCTGTCAACTAGACAACATTTTTCTTCAATTCTCCCCCCCTCCCTTTTTTTTAAATGGCCTTGTGGAGGTAATCAGCTCCCACTTGTATCCTCTTCCCTAAAATGGCTATATCTAGCAGAACACGAACGCTGTTACTTGAGGGAGTACATTAAGAAGACAGGATGGATGAGTATGTGAACACATGGCACAAAACTGTAGAGCTTAAAAAGAAAACTTATATAAGAACAGAAGAAGAGCCCTGCTGGATCAGACCAAGGGTCCATCTAGCCCAGGATTCTGTTCACACAGGGGCCAACCAGCTGCCTGCAGGAAATCCACAAGCAGGACATGAGCGCAGCAACACCCTCCCACCCATGTTCCCCACAACTGGTGTACATAGGCATTCTGCCTCTGATACTGGAAATAGCATAGGGCCATCAGGACTAGTAGTTAGGGCTGTGCTCCGCTTCGCTTCGGTTCTTAGAACCGATAACGGAGTGGCCTGATTCGCCTCTGACAAAGGCGGAGACGGATCAGGTCAGGGGAGCTGCGGATCGAGACCATGTGGATCAAGACCAAGCGGATCTTTTGCCTCAATCCGGAGCTCCAAAAAAAAAAAAAAAAAGGTAAGTGTGGCGGGAAGGGGGCTTTACCTGGCACCACTGCCACAGTCTGTGTGGCGATGGCGGCAGAGCCAGGTAAGGGGGCAGGAGGGGAGGGCGGCTTACCTGCCTCCATCATGGTCCAGTGGCAGCTTCAACTGAGGCCTGGGCCTCAGTTGAAGCCGCTACTGGACCGCGATAGAGGCAGGTAAGTGGTGAAGGGGGCTTTACCTGGCACCACTGCCACAGTCTGTGTGGCGATGGCGGCAGAGCCAGGTAAGGGGGCAGGGGGGAGGGAGGCTTACCTGCCTCCATTGCGAACTGGCGGCGGCTTCAACTGAGGCCCAGGCCTCAGTTGAAGCCACCGCCGGACCACGACGGAGGCAGGTAAGTGGTGTGGGGGAAGGGGACCTTACTTGGCTCCGGATGGTTGGATTTACTTCAAACCGGGCATGAATGTGGATACATATATAAGCTCTCATGGTGCCGATTTTGAGGTTTCTAACGTTAAAAATAAAAAAGTTATAGGCATTTGATTTTCAATGCAAGTCTATGGAGAGGGGAATATGGAGCTCTGATCCAGATCCGGATACCCGCAGTGGATCTGACTAGAGCATAGGCAGATCAATGTGGGGAGGAGTGGACCTGATCCGGAAGTTGCAGATAGGGATCCAGAGCAGATCGGGGGGTCCATGCACAGCTCTACTAGTAGCCATTAATAGCTTTGGTCACCTGCACCAGCAGCCAGTGTAGGGTGACCATATGAAAAGGAGGACAGGGCTCCTGTATCTTTAAAGTTGTATAGAAAAGGGAATTTCAGCAAGTGACATTTCAATGTATGTAGCACCTGGTGAAATTTTGTCTTCATTATAAAAGTTAAAGCTGCAGGAGTCCTGCCCTCTTGACCAGATACAAAAGAGAGGAGGGCACCTGAAGCCTTAGCTATTGCGATGAAGAGGGATTTCACCAGGTGCTGCATGCATATAAATGACACCTGCTGAAATTCTCTTTTCTGTACAACAGGAGCCCAGTCCTCCTTTTCATATGGTCACCCTAAGCTAGTGTACTTTCTATCCAGAGGCAACACTTTCTACATTGACTGGTCTTCCGTTGACACTCCTGCACCTTGCAGAAGAATCTGAAGCACATGCTTAGGATTTATACACATGGAAGCATAGATGTTTGGGGTTGGAAGTAACTCTTGGCAGGATCTACACTGCTGCTTTAAAACAGTTTATAACAGTAGTGACAACTGTTGGGGCACACAGTACGTTACATATACAGTTTTGAAACCGTTTTCAAAGGGTCATATCCTGCTTGGTGCAGATCTGCCCCTACAGCCTTCCCCAACCCGAGGGGCTTCCAGATGTTTTGGATGACAACTCCCAGCATTCCTGGCCATTCCTGGAGATGAAGTTCAAAACAGCTGGAGGGCACCATATTGGGGAAGACTGGTCTAGCACAACCCCCTACTCAAGGCTGGAGTAATGGCCTATTGGGCCTCACTGGGTGGCCAGTAGTGGTGTCGAGCAAGATGTCTTTCTAGGAAGCTTGCGCCCTTATAAAACTACAATTCCCAACAAGGGAAAATTATAGTTAAAGTGGTTTTAGGCCCAAACAAGGTCTTTCATGCAGGAGAACATAAGCACATATGAACTGACCCATGCCCCACACCAAAAGCAGCCATGGAAGGTTGCAACTGGAGATGGAAGAAGAAATTGCTTAATCTCCTCCCTGCTGACATTCCCCCTCCCCCTGGTCGAAATCTAGTTGCTCTTTCATTAGTGTTTGGAAAAATACAGGTACCTTTTGAGTAGGGTGACTATATGGAAAGGAGGACAGGGCTCTTATATCTTTAACAGTTGTATAGCAAAAGAGATTTCAGCTGGTGTCATTTGTACACATGCAGCATCACAACAATTAAAGCTGCAGGAGCCCTGTCCTCCTTTGTATCTGGTCATGCTAGGCAGGGTTCCTGCAGCTTTAACTGTTGTGATGAAGAGGGAATTTCACCAGGTGCTGCATGCATACAAATGGCACCTGCTGAAATTCTCTTTTCTAGACAACTGTTAAAGATACAGGAGCCCTGTCCTCCTTTCCATATGGTCACCCTACTTTTGAGGGCTGCATAGAGCTGGATGCATGAGACATCTGTTTTTGGGCCTTGGTTTGACATGCAGTTCTGCCCTTATAATAAGCAGCAGGAGGGAGTGTAAGAAGAAGCAACAGAGGAGAACCAGAGACAGAACCAAAAACAGAGGTATTCTAAATTAATTAAACAGAAGAGATACTGTGCAAGAAAAAGCTAGGACAGGGAAGATTAAAGGCCCTAGACAAGAAGATTACAAAAATTGCAGGTAGCTGTGCTGGTCCATTAGGGAAAAACTCCAAAAGTAATGGTAGGAGAATGTCTTTATTAGGCCCAGCTAAAATGTCATAAAGTAGCAAGCAAGCTTCCGCATCACCATGTGACATTTTAGTTGGTCCTAATACAGCTATTTCCTTATTAGCCCTAATAAAGCTATTACCCCATTCATCCTAATGTTAGGTGTTACTTTTAGATGAAGAGCATTCTGTAGACAAAGAGACGAAAGAGCAAAGATAAGATCTTAGCTAAGTCGAAAAGGAAGGAGCAGCAAGAGGTCGAAATAAAAAGAAACAAGAAAATGTGCACTCTTGCAGACAGCAGTGTCATCTTCTCATTATTGATGGCAGACAGTGACGTAGTTTGCACATAACACCAATCTATTTAGCCCATGGTTAACCCATGGTTTGTTGCCCTATCCAAAGTTTATCTGCCAGACAATTGACAAACTGCAGATTGTTTTCTCAATCCCTGGGGTATTTGTTTCCCTCCTTCTTTGCCTGCTCCCTCCCTGTATCCCAAATGCTGTAGTACTGGCATATAGAGTGGTTGGGTTCTTTTTACCACTGATGCTCGCCACATCTGTAGCCTGGAGAAACAACCCATGAACAACTCATGGTTCTGGGTTCACATGTAACAACAAGCCGTGTTCCCCTCTTATAGGGTGACCATATGAAAAGGAGGACAGGGCTCCTGTATCTTTAACAGTTGTATTGAAAAGGGAATTTCAGCAGGTGTCAATTGTATATATGGGGAACCTGGTGAAATCTCCTCTTCATCACAACAGTTAAAGCTACAGGTGCCCTGCCCTCTTTTAAATCTGGTCACTGTAGTATAGCTCCTGCAGCTTTAAATGTTGTGATGAAGAGGGAATTTCGCCAGGTTCCCCATATATACAAATGACACCTGCTGAAATTCCCTTTTCCATGCAACTGTTAAAGATACAGGAGCCCTGTCCTCCTTTTCATATGGTCACCCTATCCTCTTAACAGGGAGCCATGATTTGTGGAGTCAGCGAAAGGAGAAAGGCTGGTAAAGAGTGGTTGCACAACCTTAGCAGCAGCATCTTCCCAGGAAGGGACTGCTGAACCAATCAGTGCATTGATGAGGTGGGGCCAAAGAGGCAGAACCAACAGAATGAGATCTCTCCTTTGTTCTCACTCCAGTTCAACCTGAGACTCCTAAAGGTAGACCTCCCATGTGGCTGCAGGTTTGCAGTGCCTGGTTTCCCTGCCTACCTACTCTGGATAGTAAGATGTCTTGCAGTAGTTGCCAGTTAATGGGTCTGGGAAGGAATTTTACTTGCATACCAGTTGGCAAAGACTATGCAGAGTTTTTGCCTTCTCCGTTGCAAGATTAATTCCATTGCACATAAGTTGATCTGGACTATCAGTAAATTCTTTATGGGTTTCATTTTATAACATTTGTCGCAAATTATATAGGCAGGATAGGCATTGGGCTGTATCCATTGGTGAGGCGGAGTGGGATTGGGCTCTCTGCTCCCCCATGGTGAGGATTCCCATAAGGGATCATGGGGATGGGCCAAGACCAGACCACAAGGGGGGCTACGAGCTGGCCACATCTGGATTGGTGGAAAGGGTCTCACATTAGCAGTCTGTGCCGTGGAGTGACCCCGGCCCTTCCAACCACCACCAGTGCTCCTGGCATGCAGGTCAGGAAGGGGAATCAGTCAGCAGGCAGGCGGGCCAATGACATGCTATCAATGATACCAATCCTATCTAAGTGAGTCAATAAAGTTGTGGCCAATTTATTCTCCCAGCTGTGCCTGGGTCTAATTTGTTCTCTTCCTTTCGCCAACCGGACCAAATTAAGTGCTGCCCACACAAACAACCCTGATTTTACAACCCAACAACAAACCATGGGTTCTCTTTCTGGGTTAACAAACCATGGTTTGTTAGCGTGGCTGGGTTTGTACATCACAACCAAGAATTCAACAACCTATGAGTTAAATAAACCATGGGTTAACATTATGTGTGAACTAGGTCACTGTGTCTATGCAGCACCCATATTTTGCCAGCAATGGTGCCATTGCTTGTGATGTGCTGGTGCCGCATTCCTTCTGCCCCCTTCTTAAACTTCCAGCAAGGCTTTTCAGGAATCCCAGAGGATACATCTTTTCACCCGACCCTGACTGCTAACAATGGGATTTCCAATAGATGACGAATTGCAGAAACAAAGATAAAAGTCTGAATCGGGGCTCTGTGTGGGAATCTGGTATATTTTAGAAGATCCATTCCACGAGGGGGGGCAGAGACTCAACTGGGCAAAGCCACGGCCTCTGAGCCAAGAAGCGCCCCATTGTATTTCTCTGCTGGGAGTGTAGGGCAGCCCAGACTCCTAGCTCTGAGTGGAGCAAGCAGGCCAAGATGAACAAGAGAGACCCTTCTTCCTCGGCCCTCCCCAATCCATCACCCCAAGACAATGGCATCTAAAGTCCACTCCAGGGAAAATTTATGGCATGAAATTTGCAAACTCTGGAGAATTTGAAGTGCTTGTCACTGAGTGACCCCGGAGATCTTGTTAGCTATAAAGACGGCCATTGATCTCTTCCCATCTTGCCCAGGGAATCCTTGCAGTCACAGTAAGCACCGTGTTTAGCTTTGGCTGGACAGGATGGGGGTGATGGCTGGTGACCAAGATGTCTCAAAATGGCTGAACATTTGGAAAATGTTCAGCATTGAGGACAATCTCAGGTCTTTGCCCCACCCCTTTGGGGATGGGAGATCAACAGGAGTCAGGGGAGGAGGCCAGGAAGATGGTGAGAGGGCAAGAGGGAAGAGTACATGGGGGAGGAGATATTCAAGAAGCACTCACCTGTGAGATGATTGAGACTCCAGTTCATGCAGCTGATGACGAGGTATGTCTCCTTTAGGGTGGCCACCTATGAATTGCCAAAAGAAGAAGAAACATAGCACCAAAAAGAGGGCACTCATTTGCATAAGAGTTGCATACGCTAATTTATATGCATAGATGCACATTTAGAAATTATGATTGGACATCTCCAAAATAGAGAACTGTCTTCTGAAAGTCCTTGAAATAGAGGCCTGTCCTCTGTGAAAGGGGACATTTGCCCCCGCCCCGCTCTACTGAACATTCAGTTGGAGAGGTGCTTGGCTTACTAATGCCAAATGTTGGCAGTACATCTCTTGAATATCCTCATGAAGAAAAGCAAGCAAAAGTGAGCCTCTCAATAGAAGGAAGGGACATTTCTTGACAAGCACACAAATGAGACCCAGGGAGGTGGTGGACTCTCCCACCCTAGAGGCATTCAAGAGGCAGCTGGGCAGTCATTTGTCAGGTATGCTTTAAGGTGAGAGCCAGTGTGGTGTAGTGGCTCAGGTGTTGGACTGGGAGTCGGGAGATCCGGGTTCTAGTCCCCCCTCGGCCATGGAAACCCACTTGGTGACTCTGGGCCAGTCACAGACTCTCAGCCCAACCTACCTCACAGGGTTGTTGTTGTGAGGATAAAATGGAGAGGAGGAGGAGGAGGAGGAGGATGATGTATGCCACCTTGGGTTCATTGGAGGAAAAAAAGCGGGATATAAATGCAATAATAAATAAATAAATAAATAAAGGTGGATTCCTGCATTGAGCAGGGGTTTGGTCTTGTGGGTCTTATAGGCCCCTTCCAACTCTACTATTCTATGATTCTAGGCGTGGTTTGGCTCACATGCTGGACTGGCCCAAGATGTTTTGCTGGCTAAGGTGAAGGACCAGTTGGCACATGGCCATAGCTCGTTCTGCAGACAGAATGAGCTAACCAGACTGGCAGTTGAAGCTGATTTTGACCTGGGTGACAGGACAGCATCCTCCACTCTAGCTGAGGGCAGCAGGCTAGCTTAGGGGCACAGGGCCGGCTGCGCAGCAACTGTAGCTCTGTCCGCCAACACCTCACCACCACTCACCCACGAAGACCCCACAGCATCAGTCTCCTGAGGCTCAGACTAACACGGGGGGAAGCCCTGAAAGCATGTACACATGATTTTCTGGAGTAACATTATCTCCATCATTCTCTGGAATTCGGGCACAGTCAAGGTCAGTAGTGCCTTTTGGGGACTTCTCAAGGGACACTTGTGTCTTCTGATCTTATCCCTTGGTGACTGGCTTTGAAGTGCTCACCCTCTCATATGTGCAGATACAATGGCTGGATAATGTTAAGAGAAGGTGGAAGTCCTGGTAGCCTTATGGAAAGGTGGTATATGAATAATAACAACAACAATAATCCCTGCACCTAGAAGGTTAGCAGTCAGTGAGAAGGCTGGGCTAGAACGCTTCTCCTTGGCAAGCTACTTTTTATGTGCAGAGAATTGTTTAATATGGAGCAGGAGAATTCATTCATGTGAACCCTTACAATTTGAAGTGGCACCATCCAGAATCCTTATTGGTTATTTGTGAGAACTAAGACTTAAGGGTGTGTGTATGCAGAAACACAATCCAAGCATGCCTCTGAATGGGGCAACAGAAGTGGGCAGAAGGGCTTACTTAATGGTAGAATCTCTCCATCTCCTGCTCTACTACCTTTAATGGCAAGCCAAGTGCTCCGCCTGAGATGGCCGCTTCACCTCGCCTCACAGCTGGGCCAACCTCTGCATGGTAGACAATGCGGA
Organism: Elgaria multicarinata webbii; assembly: GCF_023053635.1. Classification (NCBI taxonomy): domain Eukaryota; kingdom Metazoa; phylum Chordata; class Lepidosauria; order Squamata; family Anguidae; genus Elgaria; species Elgaria multicarinata. Next base: position 13,741,627 of record NC_086181.1, read on the forward strand.
GCATGGTGACCTGTTTCTCTGAGCCAGCGTGGCTGTCCTCCTTACGTTCCTAAGAGGAAGACAACGCTAGTGAGGCGTTGAAGACCTTAAGAGCCAACGCCTCCCCAAGAGCAAACAGAGACGGCATTCAGACCCAGCCTGCCCTCCGCTTCCCCCCCCCCCCGCCCCGCACCCCAGAAGGACTTTGGCAGCATCTTTTGTTCAGCGCCATTTAAAAATAGCTTCCTGGCAGCGCTGGTGGTGATGTGTGGGGCTTGAATCATTCCTATTCACGAGGCCTGTTGTGATTCAAGTTGTCACTTGCCATGCAATTACATGAAGCTGTTAATTTAAGAATGGATGGGGAGAGCACAGTTGCGGCTGAGAAGTTGATAGTAATTGTAGTGAGCGAGAGAGGCCCAACAGCCGACATCTGTATCGATGCTTGATTTAATTTTGTAAAATGTGGGTTGGGACCCATCCTGAGCCATCAGGGCCTGGGGGTGACATAGCAAGGGATAAAAATCCAGAAGGAGGCATCCGGCACAACTGGTGACCTACCAAGCTAAATGCAGCTCACCAGCTACACGCCGAGGACTGCCAAACGATATATAGTTGTTCTGGTTTTGTGAAATATTAGTGCAAAAGCAAGGAAAACCCCGTGGGGGAGTAAAAAATAGCCAAAGGCAAGGGCGGGACCAAGTAATCTTCAAACATAAATATTAGCAAAAGTTTTATTAAAGTGCCGAGGTGCCTACGCGTTTCGAACGCAGTTGCGTTCTTCCTCAGGGCTTTATCTAAAAAACAAAGAAGTCCTTTGTATCATAATATTTACAATTCGAGGCATTTTACAAGTATCCGTACCTTAAAAAATTATAATATCTAATTAGAAAAACTTTAAAACCATATGTATAACCAGACATACAAATTGCATTCAAAAAGGTGTAATACATCATCATTCAGCTAATTAGAGTACATATGCAAAATATACCAACCAGGAATAAAACATCTTTGTTACAATAACAAACAACAGTATTTACTTACAGCATTCGTGAAGTTGTCTACAGAAAGCTGCTAGACTAGCATGATATTTATTTTATTTATTTATTTAATTACATTTATATACCGCCCCACAGCCGAAGCTCTCTGGGCGGTTTACAACATTTTAAAATAGTAAACATTAAAAGTATACAATTTAAAAAAACACACACACACACACACACACACATAAAAACAGTATAAAAACAACAGTATCCATTTAAAAACAACAATTGTGGGGTCCATTAAAAACAAACTTAACGTTGTTAAATGCTGTTAAAAAGCTGTTAAAAAGCTGTTAAAAAGCTGTTAAAAATGCCTGGGAGAAGAGAAAAGTCTTGACCTGGCGCCGAAAAGATAACAATGTTGGCGCCAGGCGAGCCTCATCGGGGAGATCATTCCACAGTCGGGGGGGCCACCACTGAAAAGGCCCTCTCCCTTGTTGCCATCCTCCGAGCTTCCCTTGGAGTAGGCACTCGGAGGAGGACCTTAGATGTTGAGCGCAGTGTACGGGTAGGTTCATGTCGGGAGAGGCGTTCCATCAGGTATTGTGGTCCCAAGCCATGTAGAGTATAGATATACTCTATATATCTCACTTCTTCCTGTATCATGCTAGTCTAGCAGCTTTCTGTAGACAACTTCATGAATGCTGTAAGTAAATACTGTTGTTTGTTATTGTAACGTAGATGTTTTATTCCTGGTTGGTATATTTTGCATATGTACTCTAATTAGCTGAATGATGATGTATTACACCTTTTTGAATGCAATTTGTATGTCTGGTTATACATATGGTTTTAAAGTTTTTCTAATTAGATATTATAATTTTTTAAGGTACAGATACTTGTAAAATGCGTCTAATTGTAAATATTATGATACAAAGGACTTCTTTGTTTTTTAGATAAAGCCCTGAGGAAGAACGCAACTGCGTTCGAAACGCGTAGGCACCTCGGCACTTTAATAAAACTTTTGCTAATATTTATGTTTGAAGATTACTTGGTTCCACCCTTGCCTTTGGCTATTTTTTGTGAAATATTAGGCAGGTTCATCAGGCTCCTGGTGAATAGTCTGCCATTGGCTTGGTGGGTCACAAATTTGTTTATTATATTAACTCAGAGGAATGTACAGTCTCCATCTCCAGCCAGCCATCCTTATGGCAGCCCTGTGATGTATGTTATGCTGAGTGATGGGAAGAGTTCCCCAAAGGCACCCAGTGAACTTTGCAGCTGAATTAGGATTTGAATCCAGGGCTTCCTGATTCTAGTCTGACATACTAACCACTACACCACATTGGCTCTCAGGCCCTGTGAGCATCTGAGACACAACTGCTTTATAACGGTATTGACAACTCTTTTAATGTTCACTGTTTTTAACTTTTGTAAACCTCCCAGAGAGCTTGAGCTATGGGGCGGTATATAAATGATAATAATAATAATAATAATAATAATAATAATAATAATAATAATAATAATAATAGACCCACGACACATTCATATACAGTTTCCAAACTGCTTTCAAACTGTTATATTCTGCTTGGTGTAGATCTGGCCATGGACAGGATGCTTTCAAAATAGAGGACAGTGCTCTGGCAGCCTCACAATTAGAGGACTGTAAAAGAGGGCACAAGGCCACCCTGTCGTCTCCTGATATGCCACTTCTTCAGTAGGGGGCCATGGGACTTCTTTTACAGAGAACTGTCCTCTATTTTGAAGGCTTTCTCTGTTTGAAGGGCTGTCCAGTCCAGGTGCGGTATAAAGATAAAGAACGAGCAGAAGGAAGAGCCAGGCCTGAAAGTTGCCCATCCATAGTAAGCACCTGGAGAGAAAACTGAGCAAGGCACACAGGTCACCTGGACACAGTCTTCCACACTATGGTGAGATGTACTATATTTCTATGAAAATTACAGTAATTATTTCTAAATGTGTATCTATACATATACATCAGAATATGGAGTTTTTAATTAATTTTTATTTATTTATTTATTACATTTATATCCCGCCTTTTTTCCTCCAAGGAATTCAAGGTGGCGTACATAATCCTCCTCCTCTCCATGTTATCCTCACAACAACAACCCTGTGAGGTAGGTTGGGCTGAGAGTCTGTGACTGGCCCAGAGTCACCCAGTGGGTTTCCATGGCTGAGTGGGGACTAGAACCTGGATCTCCCGACTCCCAGTCCAACACCTTAGCCACTACACCACACTGGCTTTTTTCAGTGATGCATGTTCTCTTTTGGGACAATTCACGTGCGGCCACCCTATCCTTAAGCCTAACTGAAGACAGCATTGATCCAACATATTTTGTGCCCCAAGGTGACAGGCAAGATGGCGCCCATCCTCCAATCTCCATATACAAAAGCCGACTGGACGGGCAGTTGAATGTTACTTTAACACTTGCGATGGGACAGTGTCCTTCACCTGAGGGCAACTGACTAGCTTAGGGGGTGCAGCAGTAGCCACATGGCACACACAGCTCTGCCCTCTTGAGATGGCTCAGGATAGGGTGACCATATGAAAAGGAGGACAGGGCTCCTGTATCTTTAACAGTAATGTAGAAAAGGGAATTTCAGCAGGTGTCAATTGGAGAGGGTGAAATTCCCTCTTCATCACAACAGTTAAAGCTGCAGAAGCCCTGCCCTCTTTTGTATCTGGCCACTCTACTATAGCTAGTGTAGCTTTAATTGTTGTGATGAAGAGGGAATTTCGCCCTCTTCAACTGACACCTGCTGAAATTCCCTTTTCTACATTACTGTTAAAGATACAGGAGCCCTGTCCTCCTTTTCATATGGTCACCCTAGCTCAGGAGGAATGGCCAGGGGGTCTGCTGCCGCAGCCCCCCACATGCCATGGCATCTGTCAGCAAACAGCAGTCACCTCTCTCTGCCTCACGGCCCGGCCTTGCCCAGCCCCGGTTTTATCAAGCGCAACAATCTGGCCCTACTTGTGAAGCCCTGTCCTCCTGCACTCGTGACTAATCTCCTGCCTCACATCACTGGATGGGACCTTTAGCACTTAATCAGCAAGAAGTTTATAGTCAGCAATCCCTATCAGGACACCCCACCCCCAATCCTGATTGACTTGCGTTCTGGTTTTGGGTGGGTTTTTTTTTGGTGGTTCTGGAGTTAACAACCATTTTGCTATTTAACAGTTGGGGCAGAGCAATTAATGAGCGAAGCCCACTGGTTGTTAACTGCAGTAATGACTAATTTCCAGACTCCGCAGACATGGAAAAAGCCCCAGTTTACAACTGCGATAATATACGGTGTGCTTTAGAAAATTGATAGTGGCCATCGCTGATGCTGTGCAGAAATACTTTTAAGGCAAGCCTAAAACACGCTTGTTATAAAGAGTAAGTGTAAGTCTCATGGATCACAGTAAACAGTTTACTTCTGAGTAAACACGGCTAGGATTGCAACTGAAAGCACATTGAAATGGCTACTTCTAAAGGAAGATTTTTATTACACCTCCTGGCTTCTGGTGCTTGAGATATACATCTCTCTCCCTCTTTGCCCTAGCACTATCATGAGGCTTAGAAACTTTCTGCTGCTGTAGAAAAGTGCATGAGGTGGGTGTAATCATACAAAAAAGAACTGCTGAATTTGGCCTGTAATTGAGGGCATCCTCCACTGCTTCTGGCCTGAGGAGAGAAAGGCCATAGCCTGAGAGAGCTCTGTAGAAGGGCCTTTGTTTAAAATCAAGTTTGGAGGTTTGTTTATAAAACAGGGTCTGTTTAGTTTGGTGGGATGTAATCCACTAGGGTGACCATATGAAAAGGAGGACAGGGCTCCTGTATCTTTAACAGTTGTATTGAAAAGGAAATTTCAGCAGGTGTCATTTGTATATATGGAGAACCTGGTGAAATTTCCTCTTCATTACAACATTTAAAGCTGCAGGTGCCCTGCCCTCTTTTAAATCTGGTCACTCTAGTATAGCTCCTGCAGCTTTAACTGTTGTGATTAGGGGTGTGCACGGACCCCCCGCTCCGCTTCACTTGCAGATCCGCCATTTTCCGGATCGGGCCGCTCCGCCCCGCCCCCGCTCCGCCCACTTCCGCTCCGCTCCGCTCGGAGATCCGGATCTGGATCCGGAGCTCCGTTTCCCCCCCCATAGGCTTGCATTGAAAGCTAAAAAATTATACAACTTTTTTTCTGTTCAAGTTAGAAACCTCACGTTTGGCACCATGACACCTCATGGGGGTATAGACACGCACGCCAAGTTTCAAAGCAATCCCATCATCCCCTGATTTTTGGGGAATTTTTGAAAATCGGGCACCCCATTCACACCCCTTTCCATAGCTCCGTCAATTTGCACTTTAGAAACCTCAAACTCGCCACCATGAAAGCTTATCCAGGGATACATACGCATGCCGAGACTCAAGGCAGTCCCATCATCCCCTGATTTTTGGGGAATTTATGAAAATCCAACACCCCTTTCCATAGCTCCGTCAATTTTGCACGTTAAAAAACCCCCTCAAACTCACCACCATGACAGCTTATCCAGGGATACATACGCCGCACACCGAGACTCAAGGCAGTCCCATCATCCCCTGTTTTTTGGCGGGGCTTAAACCTGCAAAATTTGGAACTTCCAAAACTCCAAGTGAGCGCAGGAAGGACTTCTCCCCTGAGTCAAAGCCACACACACACAACATCCCTACGAGGTGGGCAGGGGAGGAGGGAGGGAAGGCAGGCAGGCATGCAGCTGGCATTTCTGGGGGCATAAGGAAGTGAGCCAAGGATAAGCCAGTAATGCATATAAAATAGAATAAATCAATAAATAAACAAAGGAGGGGTGGAATTAAAAGCAGCAGTGTTGCTCAATAAACAGCAAGAAGATTTTTTAAAAAAAGGCTATATCTGTCTTTTACCAGCAATAGGGGGACGTGCCCGGGGGAGGGGGAAGCAGCTGCCAGTTCAACTCAAGACAGCCACCAACAGCTCTGAGATTAAGAAGTAAACGCTCACTTCAACTCATAACAGGCATCGCTCCACCACTAAAAAGTGAACATTCACTTCAACTCATGATAGGCATTGCTCCACCGTTTTACTCTCTTTGGAAGGCTCTAATGGCCTTCCAGTGCAGGAGAGAGTGGGGGCACGTCCACAATGAGATGCCCTAGGGGAGCTCATCCCCTTGCACCACATCTTTTCAGTTGTTCCCCAAAGTTAGGGTGGGGAGCAGTGCTGTGTTTCTATCTCTTATTCTTGGCTTAGTATATGATTTCAGGTTGTGTTTGTGCATTTGGTGGGGCTACTGTGTTAAAAAACACTGGGAAAAGCCCGTTCAGATGAAGAAAGAGAAGTTTCCCAGAATCCCAAGTTACCTGTTTTGCCTATGCCCTCCTCTAACTTTGGGATCATCATGACCGGGAGCTGACTCTGCCCCTCAGCCCTTTGAAAAAGGTATTTTTCCCGCCGATTTTTAAAAAACTTCTAGCGCGCGACCCGTACGACGCAGAAAGTTGAGAGTAGTCTCAAAATGACCCCCATCCACGACTCTCTGTGCACAAGAATTTTCAGAACGATAGCTTAAACCCCCCCAGTTATCCCCGATTCTTTCCCTCAATGCAATCCTATGGGCGAAAAGCCGAAAACGCCGTTTGAGCCGCGCGGTTGACCCGATTTTCAAAAAATATAGCACGCGACCCACACGACGCAGAGAGGTGAGAGTGGTCTCAAAATGACCCCCATCCACGACTCTCTGAGCACAAGAATTTCCAGAACGATAGCTTCAAAAACAACCTAGTTATGCGTGACTATTTGCCGCAATGCAATCCTATGGCGAAATGTTTTCAAGATGGCGACCGGAGCGCTCCGCCTGAACTAGGAGCTCCGAAAAATGGTCGCTTCTCTTCGCCTTGCTTCTAGGGGTCCGCGGTCCGCTCCTACTCCGCCTCTGGGTAAGGCGGAGCAGGCCAATCCGCTACTGCTTCTACGCTCCTAATCGGAGCGGATCACACCCCTAGTTGTGATGAAGAGGGAGTTTCACCAGGTTCTCCATATATACAAATGACACCTGCTGAAATTCCCTTGTCTATGCAACTGTTAAAGATACAGGAGCCCTGTCCTCCTTTTCAAATGGTCATTCTATGAAAAGGGAATTTCAGCAGGTGTCATTTGTATATATGGAGAACCTGGTGAAATTCCCTCTTCATCACACCAGTTAAAGCTGGAGGTGCCCTGCCCTCTTTTAAATCTGGTCACTCTAGTATAGCTCCTGCAGCTTTAACTGTTGTGATGAAGAGGGAGTTTCACCAGGTTCTCCATATATACAAATGACACCTGCTGAAATTCCCTTTTCTATGCAATTGTTAAAGATACAGGAGCCCTGTCCTCCTTTTCATATAGTCACCCTAAATCTACCAACTTTGAAACAGTGAGGGCATTTTTAAGAGACAATAAGGGGACAGGAGGGTATATATCCCTTCGCATTCTCCTGGATTCTCCCCAAACGTTAGACTAAGCCCTCGTCTATACGACAGCGGGATCGCTCCACATTAAATATAAACCTGATTTTTCGTTGATTTGAATGTAGGTAAAGAGTGTCACACTGCAGCAGCAACAGCGATTTATCTCCTGTATTTTTTTTTGTAGTGCAGTTATAAATGCACACGTGCGCATTGTCGCATTATGGGATATACGATCCTACAGAGGCAAGTGAAGTGATTTAGTTTTTATGCGGAGCTCCGCAGATTGATATAACAGCTAATCCGGAGCAGGGGGAAAGAAACAAGGCTGCAGCAGAGGATGGCAGTGTGTTTCTGCCTGTTTGTTTATGCGTAGCTCCATAGGATCAGATAGTTCAACGTAAAAATGGCATGAAAACAAGCCAATTGATAGGTGGCAACACAGGAAATCGGCCAATCACGTTCTCCTATCCTCAAAGCTCCTCCCACCTGTCAAAATGCAGGTTAACTCCCCCAACGACACACAACCACAACGCGGAGCGAACTCGGACATGATCAAAAAGTCGTGGTAAATCGCCGATGCGAATATGCGCATTTTCGCGTTTAAAACGCGATGTTACTGCGAACTGACGGCTGACTCGTGTGTCCTAAATTGTGAATATGCGCAGCTACGTCAGGCTAAACAAGCCATATAGACAAGCCCTAAGTGAGGCAGTTGCCTCAAGCAGCAGGTGGTGAAGATTGGGGAGCACTTGCAGTGCAGGTCAGTCCTCTCAGTTGGAGGGCAGAGCTGTGTATTCTTGGCAGCCTGCCCTATACCAGGCCTGTAGCCATGAGTGGGCTACAGGGGCCTGGACCCTCCTAAATTTACTCTGCCCCACTTTTTTTTTTTTTTTACATACAAATAATTAAAAAAACAGTTTACAATTTTGTCTTTAAAAGGCCTGCAAGCCAGATGAACTGCCCCTACTTCTTTTGGCACCCCCAAACTTTTTGGCTGGCTACGGGTCTGCCTTGCACCTCCCAAGGCAGCCTACTTGGTGGAGTACACTGCCCCATCACCAGCGTTCAAGAAAGGTTCAACTACCAATCCAGTGAGCTTTTGCAGATGGAACAGAGGGGGCGCTCTCTTAACCACCTCAGAAAAAAAGTCTTGGACAGGCCCTGCCTTCTAACTATCTCCTAAGGGTTTACTTCTAGTCTAGGTGCCTGGCTAGGGAGAAATAAGTTAAGATGGCTGGGAGTGGGGGATCCATTCTCTCCTGAAAATGCCTCTCCAACCCCCACTTTATGATACAAGATATACGTGAGATTCGAGACCATGTGTTTTCCTACACACAATATGTAATCCGAGGAATGCCAAAATTAGTTTTCTATGGGGCTGCCTCCTTTGAAGACGATGCAGAAACATCCAGAGCAGAATTGGTGGCCAGCCTCCTGGTGGGGATTGGATGCCACAAGCATGTTCCACATGTGTTGTGGTTCCCTATTGTCTCGTGGGTGCAACTGTTGGCCCACCTTCTGGGCACAATTCAAAGCACTGGTGGTTATAACCTACAAGGCCATGGGCAAGTTGTGACCGGTTTACATGAAAGACTAAGCATTATGAAGCTTGACCGAGTTTTAAGACCTTTGGGAGAGGCCCTTCTTTCTGTCCCATCTACTTCTGAAGCATGTTTGGTGGGAACTCAGGAAAAGGCCTTCTCAGTGGCTGCTCTCAGACTCTATAGTGCTTTCCAAAGGAGACCAGCCTAGCCCCTTCTTTGATGGCCTTATCCAAAGGCCATCAGTGTTGGTTTTCTTGTTGGTTTTGAATGTGTTTTTTATTTTTATTGTGGAGTTTTTAACCAGTGTGTTAGCTCCTTTTGAGTATAAATAAAAGCGAAGCACACACATATATAAAAATGTATTTTCCCAGGTCGTGACTATGAATTCTCTTTGGCGGTGTGGCTATGGACAATGGGGTTGTCATTAAGAGTTTCTGTACCTCAAAATTTACCCGTTCACTGTTGTTTTTGCTTCAGCTGTTCCCTTGGCATGACGCATAGCAATATTATAGTACAATAACTAGGAGATGCATCTTGCCAATTCCCAGTCATATATTGTCCATTGATCGGTAATCGATAGTGAGCCCCGTTGAGTGGCCTTTAAAAAAGGACTCCTTAAATTTTGAATCTCCATAACCCTAGCATACAAGAGCAATTGCTTTTTGGCAGCAAGGGCCTTCCATTAAAACTTTCACGGTTTGCTCAGCTGTATTTTCATTCAGCAATCAAGGAAGGGATAAATATTAATGGAAGGAAACAGTTGTTTGGAATGAAGGATTCCAGTCACTAAAATATAGACGAAGGACCAGATCCTGGAAACACTCACCATGGACTTTTAAATATGTGAGGCGAGGGCGCATACAAGCCCCATCCCGCTCCTCAAATGTTTCAGTTGCCTACTACTTGTCACGGGCAAGTTTCTGAACAGGAGAACCTCCTGTATCCGTGAGGGCTCTCCGCACAATTGAGAATGCTGAAAAAATCAGGGGTTTCAAGCTCTCCTTTTCATCAAGTCGACCTGGAGGGACTGCTGTGGAAAAGAGTAGGCGGGGAAGTCCACTTCCATCAATGCCACACAGTTCTTTATTGTGTCTTAGCAAATTGCCATTATACACAAACACAGAATAAAATACTATACTGTGAAGGACAGGGGTGCAAACTTGTACCTTTAACTTTGCTGTTGCTATAGGGTTGTATAGGGTGACCATATGAAAAGGAGGACAGAGCTCCTGTATCTTTAACAGTTGTATTGAAAGGGGAATTTCAGCAGGTGTCATTTGTTTATATGGCGAACCTGGTGAAATCCCCTCTTCATCACAACAGTTAAAGGTGCAGGAGCCCTGCCCTCTTTTAAATCTGGTCACAGTATAGTTGCAGTACAGCTCCTGCAGCTTTAACTGTTGTGATGAAGGGGAAATTTCAGCAGATTCCCCATATATACAAATTACACCTGCTGAAATTCCCGTTTCAATACAACTGTTAAAGATACAGGAGCCCTGTCCTCCTTTTCAAATGGTCACTCTAGGGTTGTAAGATCTGCCCTTAGGTCTATTGTTCAAACTGGTTGTGCCAGGCTTGGTGGCTGCCAGCCAAGGTGATCCCAGCCTCGAGCCAGTCCAGCTCCCGCCGACATCTGGAGGTTATCAGGGCGGTGGACAAACTAATGGGATTCAGCTGTGAGGAAAAGAGGTGGCCTGGCCCCTATGGGAGGGGGGTGGGCTATAGCCCGGGAAGGGCAATGGTTGGTCTACCTAAGTCATGGGACAGAGGGTCCCAAAAAGAGATTAAAAGCTCTATGAAGAAGATCCTCCATCTTCCTGGGAGGTGTGCGCGTATGCCAAGTGGGAAGGTCAGGTCCGTGGCGACCGTGGAGGTTGCCCGGAGTTAGAAAGGTTTTTTATGTTTTAACGTGTGTGGGTATTCTGGAGAAGGCCAGCCAGACTTCGGCTGGGCGTGGGGTCGTATGAATGCTTCTTGGGGTAATGGCTAAGTATTAGAGCTTTCCCTCACCTTCTTTCCTCACCCCCCCTTTTCCATATTCCCCTTCCCCTCTCCCTTTATTCTCCCCTTTCCCATTTCAAAAGGGGTTGTTTTACGACCAAGGCCTTGCGTGGTAGTTTTAGTGATTGCAATAAAGTTGCTTTGGTCCCTAAATGTGTGTCTGTGTTTCATTCCCTTGAACATCTGGCTCATCCTGGTTGTGGACCAGGCAGGGAGGGTTACTTGAGAGTTTAGGACGTTTGGTCCAGGAGCCTACCTTGCAGGGTTGTTAGGTGGACCCTGACTTCCTTTACATATACAATTTTAAACTCCACCAACAAACCATTAAGAGTTGAATAGTTTTCCATACAGTTTTTAGACAACGTGGCACGTATTTGTAGAGCATTGACAAGGAATTTGGAAATTCTGAAGGATACATACTTCTCAGCATCAGACAATAGGAAACAAGCCTTAACAAGGGATGGCCTTCCCTTGAACCAGTGCAGTTGATCCTGCATAAATCTGGATTCAATCTAGGTACTAGAGAGACCTACTTAATCCATGGTACAGATCATATGGACAAGCTGCACATGCATTGAATGAATGGACAGAGTTGTGTGTACTGATGAGCACATGATCACACTGGTGGCTTTAGGTTTTAAGGACCCTTGGGTAAGACACCCTCAATGGGCCCCCTCCCTTAGAGAGTCTACTTTCTCATCACCACTATTGCCAGCTGCTATTGCTCCTCATTGTCATTTTCATCACTGCTACCGCTTGCTTGCTTGACAAGCAGAGAACTAGTGAGCAAGGAGGCAGGGGCATTTGCTGCTCCTCCTTCTCACTACCACTGTGGTCTGGGCCAGAGTGAGAGGCAGGTGAACAAGCAGGTTGCCATGGTGAAAAGGAGGAGCAACTCCAGGGGGGTGTCGCCAATGGGGCCTTACTCGGGTTTGCAGAGGGTGCATGATCATGCCTGCCTACCCTTAACGCCAGCCCTGAACTACCTCAGCGGCTTGAAAGAAATAATGCACCCGGTTCTCACCCCAACCCACCCTCTGCTTGTTTGGAATGAACTAGAAAGGTCTCTACACGCTACCAATGTGCGCACATAGAACTTCTGCTTAAGAGGGACGTTGGGCCACTTGTGGTCTCCCCGTTGCATAGGCTAGCTATACGTGCACACGTTGGTACATGTGTCCATCATCTTCAGATACACTCTGAACACACGGAGGGCACAGGAGCGTGGCAGCTGTTCATGTCATTAGTAGGGACCATCCGTGGCCACTGGGCATGCCGACGGAGGGATGGGAATAGCCCCACGTGACTGGCGACTCTTTCGGGCTTTCTTTCAATACCTTGGGCAGGAGGGTGGTGGCATGCATCCACACTTTTAAAACCTAGCTTCAGTGCAGATGCCAGCTACAAACATATATCATTTTCATGCTGCTAATTCTCATGGCTTCCCCCAAAGAATCCTAGGAATTGTAGTTTGGTGACAGTATGTAGAATCTCTCTCTCTCTCTCTCTCTCTCTCTCTCTCTCTCTCTCTCCAGTTCTCCCTGCCTCCATCCAAGTGGAGAGGTGGGTAAGAAAAGAAAAAAAACTTCTCCTCCTTCTCCGGGTTCATCCGGGAAAGGGAAACCACTAAACAGTTCAGATTTGTAGTATAGATAGATGTTTCCTGAATTGGGACTCTTAAGCCAGCCTACCCCAACATGGTGCCCTCCAGATACGTTGGACTGCGAATCCCATCGTTCCCAGCCAGCATGGCTGATCTAAGCTATATGCGTCTTCCTTATTCCATGTGTATCTTTCCTCTCAAATCTTTTCCAGCCCATCTGCAGACCTTCTCCTGGAACTGTGGCGCTTAGCAATGTATTATTATTATTATTATTATTATTATTTATTTATATAGCACCATCAATGTACATGGTGCTGTACAGATAACACAGTAAATAGCAAGACCCTGCCGCATAGGCTTACAATCTAATAAGTTGTAGTAAACAATAAAGAGGGAAGGCGAATGAACACAGAATGCAGACAGGCTTGCCTGCCAGTACCCTTACTTATTTCAGAAAGCCTGGAGATAGAAATCTTCAAGCTGTGTCCTGTGCAGCTCATGGCTGTTTCAACAAAGGCCAGGAGAAACCTCCCAGTACATGGTGCCCATGGCTCAGCTCTATCTTGCTAGGGTGGCCATGTGCCCTACGTTACAGAGGACAGTCCTCTATTTGAAAGCATACACTGTTGGAAGGGCTGTGCAGTCCAAGAACAGTAATTATTTCTAAATTTGCATCACTACATATGCATTAGTATATGCAAATTTCATGCAAGTGTGTCCTCTTTTGCCCTCCTTTTGAGTGATGCATTTCCTCCTCTGGGGTGCTGCCCCCTATCTGCTGCCCATTCTGTCCCTGACGTGGTTGCCACAGCTTGCCTCTCATGGTGGATCCACTTCTGCCGTCTCCTGTGTGGCAATTCTGCATGACCTTCCAACTCCTATTAACACTCTTCTTTTACAGGGAGATCCGCCATGGCCTGTGGTCCCCAGGTGGAAAAGACGTAGCTTCTGAGGGAGGGAAGCCTGCCTGAGCCATGTGGTGGAAAGGAAGACGGTGCAGAGAACGGCTTCCACATCTGGACAATGTCCTGCTTTTCTCTCTCCTCTCCTTTAATGCTACTTCCAGATCCCTATTGTCGTTTTAACAAAGTTGCCTCCTCCACAGGCCTGGCCTGTGGTCTGAAATGTGCTGTGCTTGAGCCCGGTTCTGCTCCAAGGAAGGCTGTAATGGCCGGTAATTGCCTGCCGACAGTAGTATGGAGGCCAAGAATTGGAAAGCCAAACTGCAGGTGTCTGCCCTCCTCATCACATCACACCCTCTCTTGGTTCCCCCCTCCACAGACACGCACTCTCTCTCTTCTCCAATTCAGGGTTCTCCCACTCCATTATCTCCTCTCTCCATTCAGCTGCTAATCGCTCTCCCATTCAAAGAGCTGTTTCTCATTTAGGAGCAATTATTGCATGCATCTGGGGCCCCCATTATGGCCCTCCCTGGGCCTTGGTGAACTGAGTTGGGAATGGAGCATGCAGAATGTGCTTCCGGGACAGAGCATTGTTTGTATGTGCTTGATAGGTGGACAGTGCAAAGCCCAAGAGGAGGGATATCCAAATATCTTGGGTTTGGAAATGCAGTTCAGAAAAAACAGGAGCTCAGCTCTGTTGCCTATTAACTACAAGAAATAGCCCAGGCTTTGGAGGAGAAGGCTATCAGTGGCTACTAGTCCTGATGCCTCTATGCGATCTCCAGTGTCAGAGGATGGAGGCCTGTATACTCCAGTTGCTGGGGAACATGGGTGGGAGGGTGCTGCTGCACTCATGCCCTGCTTGTGGGTTTCTCACAGGCAGCTGGTTGGCCACTGTGGGAACAGAGTGCTGGACTAGATGGGCCCTTGGTCTGATCCAGCAAGGCTCTTCTTTGTCCTTGTGAGGTGAGCTGCAAATCAATGAGAGGTATGTGTGGTCTTGTTGAAATGATCTGAAATAGTGGTGGCAGAAGATTGTCACATATTGCGATCCCCCCTCCCGAAATTTAAGAGCCACTGCTGGCCCAAGAGATTTTGTGGGCTGGTTCACATGCTCCCTCCACCACCTATCTAGAGTGAACACTACTATTCAAACAACAATTCCTGCTTAATTCTATTTGCATGCCCCCACATCCATGGTGCCACCTGGAACAGGTTGCTTCACTCTGTTGTGTGGCAGTGATGGCATTCGAAAAAGCTCAGTTCTGCCACATATTAACTTGGCAGGAGATCAACTGCACGCTAATTAAGGATGTGTGCATCACAACAGGATTTGAAATAGAGGAAGGGTAAAGGAAGGGAAGTCACAGGCCGGGTTAAAAAACATGCCATGCCAGAATATGGGTTGAGTGTGGGCAGAGTATGGCTTGTTGTTGAATCATGGCTTGTTGCTGAATTGTGGGCTGTTGTGTGAACCCAGCTACACTAACAAACCATGGCTTGTTAACCATAAACAACCCACAAAGAAAACCCTTGGTTTGTTGTTGGATTGTGAACTGTGAATTGTTTCTGATTAACAAGCCATGGTTTGTTATCAGGGCTAGGTTCACACAACAACCCACAGTTCAATGCCAACCCATACTCAACCCATTCTCTGGCTTGTCATCTTGTGTGAACCAGGGCATAGTCTTTTAAGACAACATTGTAGAGCTCCGTTCCACTTCATGCCAGTGATCATAAACAAAATGAATTTCGAAAGTCACAAAATATACCGAACTTAAAAATCCGAGCTGTGGAAATAGATAGAAAAAGGCTTAAATTTACCTGGCTGTCTCAAAGCATGCCTACAGAACAGCATAATAGGGCAGGCAGGGATTTCAGTTACAGCAGCTTCATTGGCAACCAAATCCAATAGACTTAAGAGATCATGGAAGCTGTTGTGATAGCAGTCTCCAAGTTCTTGCTTACGTCTTATATTGCTGATAAAAGTGGCCTATATTGGTGCTTCCAGATGGACGGCTCCTAGTGGTATCAATCATAGTGCAGCTATACCATCTCTTGGTCCTTCAAGGATTTTCTGCACTAAGAGAAAAGATAGAAGAAGCAGTGGGAAAACATGGGAGGGTTATGAGAAGATGCCATCGTCTGGACCCCTTGTAAAATTCTGTGGATGAGGCAAGGCAGGGGTGCCATAAAAGCCTAATCTGGAATCATCCCCAGTGAGTGGATTTATGCAGAAGCTCCCTTTCTAATTCATTTATTTTGTTTTCTTCACAATAATGAGGACTAGAAAACTTTTTATTTGTTTAAGATTATAAAAGCTGGAGCAGAGAACCATAATGTTGGGCATATGATCGCTGTGGGCAACAACTAGATGAGATGTCCGGGAGATCTGTGATCAGAATCCTCTATTTGTTTTAAAAGTTAAAACCAGCTATAGCTAGGGTGAGCAAGACTAGGGCTGTGGTGGTGCTGGAAAAGGGGGATTTAACCCTTTCAGCAGCATCATTTCCCTGATCTAAGGGCACGATCCTGTCGATTTTACCCTCAATCGGGAGCAACCAAACCTGGATGCATTCGATCATCCCATGCAGGGTGCTTTGGAGGTGGAGGAAAGGAGACTGAAAGAGGCTCAGGATAAGTCCTAGGCCATTTCTACACCTGCCTTCCCCACCCCCACCCCTGGATCATCCCTGTGCATCCAAATGACACACAGGGGATCCCAGGAGCAGGCAGGGACGTTCCCTCCATTTTCCTGGGATAATCCTTAGGTTTAGGTGTAGAAAGGGCCCTATTCTGGCTTCTCTGATCTCCTCACCCACCAGAATGCCCCCCTTTCCCCCTCTCCAAGGTCTGATATCTGACATAGGAGAGGCAGCTGGCACTGTTCTGTCTGCACTGGCAGTAAGAGGGCGTGGGGGTGGGGGAGGGGTGGTGGATCGCTATCTCCGACCTCAGAAGGATTTTACCAGCAATCCTATGGTCCCTGAGACACCCTGCCAGGGACCATACGATTGCTTTCTAATTGCTCCTTTTAAAAAAGGGGGGGTATTTATTACCCACGTGATACCTGTATGTTTGCCAAACAGGGGGAAATAGTGGCTTTACCAAGGATTTGGATGGGGGTTAGACTGGGAAGATCATGCAGAGGGAAAGGTTTCAAAACCCTCCCACCACAACACAGCCTCAAACTGAAGGGGGAATGGCTGCTTTTAACTTAGGCCATAGCTAGACCTAAGGTTTATCCCTGGATCGTCCAGGGGTCAAACCTGTTAATCTAGGTGACACACAGGGGATCCAGCGCTCAGGCAGGGGCGAACCCTGGATGATCCCAGGATAAACCTTCGGTCTAACTGTGGCCTTAGAGACAAAGCAAAAACACTAGTGAAAGATTTTTTTTTAGCATGGACCTCCTGTCTGTCTAGGTTGACTATGCGTAATGCAGAGGAGGAGAAAAATAGAAGAATGGAGGCCACAAGTGTAAGCAGACAATAAGGAGGGAAAAGCAAAAGAGGCTGAAATAATGAATGAGAGAAGGGAAAGAATACACACACACACACACACACACACACACACAAAAGGCAGGGGCCCACTGCAAAAACGATCTGTTGGTTTTCTGTTTGGCACACATGTTTTAAAGAGAGCTGGATATCACATTGAGACTTTTCTGGGATTTATTAATATTAACATCATGGTCGCCTGGAGGCAAGCAGCACAGCCCTTCAGTCATTAGATGCATTGACAATTAAGAAAACCGCTGTTGGATGCAGCTGTGACTTCGTCAAAGATCTTGCAGGAAGCACCTCTACGGTCTGTGGGGGAACAACTGACTGGGCAAAATGGAGGCTTAGCAGAGAGCTACAGTTTAACATTGGATAACTCTGGGATTGTGGAAGTCTGGTCAATGTAACCCGTGGTCACCTTTGACCTTGGCTCCAGGTTTTGGACAGCCGTTCGGCAAGACACGCTCAATGGGCCCTCTCCCCTGGTGAGTCTACTTCTCACCACCATTGTCACCAGCTCCTATTGCTCCTCATTGTCTTTTCCATCATTGCTACTACTTGTTTGCTTGACAGATGGCGAGTGAGCAAGTAGACAGTGGCATCTTCTGCTCCTTCTTACCACCACCGTAATCTGGGCCAGAGTGAAAGGCAAGTGAACAAGCAGGTTGCAATGGTGAAGAGAAGCAGCAACTCCAGGGGCCTCTTATCAGTGGGCCCCTGCTGGGGTGTGGACTCATGGCAGGTGCCCAACCATGCCCACCCTTGTTTGGTCCTGCTCAACAATAGGCTGACCATATGGAAAGGAGGCAAGGGCTCTTATATCTTTAACAGTTGTATAGAAAAGGGAAATTAAGCACGTGTCCTTTGTAGGCATGCAGCACCTGGTGAAATTCCCTCCTCATCACAACCGTTAAAGCAGATACAAAAGAGGGCAGGGCTTTTGCAGCTTTAACTGTTGTGATGAAGAGGGAATTTCACCAGGTGCTGCATGCATACAAATGGCACCTGCTAAAATTTCCTTTTCAATACAAGTCTTAAAGATATAGGAGCTCCTTCCTCCTTTTCATATGGTCACCCTAGAATCACAGAATAGTAGAATTGGAAGGGGCATATAAGGCCATTGAGTCCAACCCCCTACTCAACAAGCACTGTCAAATGGCTACTACAGCTTCTCAGAGACATCCTTTAAGGAAGAGAGGTTGCAACCCCCTCCCAATTTTTTTCAGGCTGTATCTGCCATGCTGGCTGGGAATGAGGGGAGTTGCCATCCAACACATCTGGAGGGCGCCACCTTGGGGAAGGCTGCTCTAAAAGTAATACAGGTTTCAAGCCTTCCAAGATCTTAATAAGCAAAACCAAACCTTTCAATTATGTGGGAAAGAGACTAAGAAGCCAGAGAAAATGCTGGAGCTAAGAAGCCAGAGAAAATGCCTGACGCTGGAAAAATGTGCACTTGGCAAAAGGAGGCAAGCCACAGCTTTCTATACCAGCTGGAGCTTTTTGTGTGTGCTGATGTGCTGGAGGTCTCAGGACTATAAGAGAAGGTGGAGCGGGGGGAGCAGTAGACTCTTAAGGCAGTGTCCCCCAACCTGGTGCCTTCCAGATGTTTTGCACTACAACTCCTATCAGCCCCAGCCTGCATGGCCAGTGGTCAGGACTGATGGGAATTGTAGTACAAAACATCTGGAGGGGGCCAGGTTAGGGAAGGCTACTCTAATGGCATGTGCGTGTAGTTAATGGTGGTGTGTATGCGCAGGTCCATATGCAGATCTTGGCTGTGTTCCAGAATGCCTACATGTCTAGCGTCAGCCCCGCATCGCTAACGTCTGCAGCGAAGTTTAATGGCTGTTTATATTACCGCTCCTCTTGCCCGGGATTTGACATTCTCTCTGAAATGTGGCAGGGGAAAACCCTCACAAGCGAATGTAATTAAATAAGAAAGGAAAAAAGCAAATGAATAAATAAGCTTTAATAGAAGCTAGTGTACTGGCATTTTCATTATGGTGTCTTGCTTTTTGGTTCAGTATTATTATTCTTGGGCGATTCAAACAGAAGGATATAAATAAATATGGCTTTTATTATTCTGGTGGCTGTAACTCAAGCATTGCTCTGCTCTCAGTCACGATCTGATCGGAAGAGGCTGCTACTTCAATAACACCATGAGACCCAAATCAGACCGAGGGCTGCAAGGCACCTAATGGCCGCTGTCACCGAATTACTTCCCTGAGGTCTGGTCCTCCATACACCAGCCCTGTGGAGATCCACTGATATCGTCCCTAAAGGCCTATGTCCTATTTCAGCAAGGATGATAAACACATGAGCATTTGCCCTGCATGCTCAAAAGAGCATAAATGGAGAAAGTCTCTTAAATTCATTAGCTCAGGGGTGGTCAACTTGTGGCCCTCCAGATGGTTTGGACTACAACTCCCATCAGCCTTAGCCAGCATAGCAAATGATGATGGATGATGGCAAGTGTAGACCAAAATATTTACAAGGCTGCAATAAGCCCAGCACTGCATTAGCTTGAGTGAGGCACATGGGAACCTACACAAAGGGCCTGTTCACACAACATGCTAAGCCATGGTTAGGCTACTAAGCCTTTTGCAGCAAATGGTTAGGGAACATGTTTAAACTGTTCTTATGTAAACACTATAGCTAGGAATGGTTCACACAACATGCTAAGTCATTGTTCACATGACACGCTAAGCCATAATGTTTAACTCATGGCTTAGCGTGTCATTTGAACAGGGTCTGAATAATAGAATAGTAGAGTTGGAAGGGATGTATAAGGACACTGAGTCCAATCCCCTGCTCGATGCAGGAATCTGCCTTAAAGCATCCCTGACAGATGGCTGTCCAGCTGCCTCTTGAAGGGCTCTAGTGTGGGAGAGCCCACAACCTCCCTAGGTCACTGGTTCCATTGTCGTACTGCTCTAACAATCTCGGAATCTGGCTTTCTGTAACTTGAGTCCATTATTCCATGTCCTGCACTCTTGGGATGATCGAGAATTGATCCTGGCCCTCCTCTGTGTGACAACCTTTCAAGAGGGTGGAGAACCTCCGGCGCATGGGCCAAATCCAGTCCTCCTGGGGTCCAAAACTGGCTTTCCAGGGTTCCCCAGATGGCCACACACCTTTCCCTGCCTCCCACCTCTTTAAGAACATCAGAAGAGCCCTGCTGGATCAGACCAAGGTCCAACTAGTCCAGCACTCTGTTCACACAGCGGCCAACTAGCTGTCGACCAGGAACCCTCAAGCAGGACACGAGTGCAACAGCACCTCCCACCCATGTTCCCCAGCAACTGGTGCATGTAGGCTTACACCAGGACTAGTAGCCATTGATACCCTTCTCCTCCAGGAATGTATCCAACCCCCTTTTAAAGCCCTCCAAATTGGCGGCCCTCACTACATCTTGTGGTAGTGAGTTCCACAATTTAACTATGTGCTGCGTGAAGAAGGACTTCCGTTTATCTGTCCTGAACCTTCCACCAATCAGCTTCTTTCTGCGAATGGCGATTGTGGGCTGATTCCTTGGTGGTTTCCCAGCTTTTACAGTTTTTTTTTTTTTTTTTAAAAAAATTCTATTCTAAAAGGTTGTGTATACGAGGTCTTGGTTACTGGAAGTAAGAGTATTAAGCTAAACTATGCTGGTATTTTGTGCGTGTGGCCGTGCGCATGTGCACGCAGGTGTGGGGGAGGGTTAGGTGTTCTGTTGGCTCCACCCCTTTGGCCCTGGCTATTATGGGAATGAGAGCCCCACCCCACCCCACCCCCACTGCTGCAGGGCTTCTCTGAAATTGAATTCAGCACTTGGGCTGAAAGAGGTTCCTCCACCCCAGTAGGGGCTGGTGACTCTGATGTCAGTGGGGAGGTGAATCCGCTCTGGGTTTCAGTCAGAGCTAGTCAGAACTCTCCAGGAGCAATCCAAGTAGTTCATTCACTATTTGATGGTTGACAAATAGCGGTGACTTGGCCTGTGTGGAAGAAGTATATTCCGACGACTGGCAAACCTCAATGAGCCATCATCGATCAAACCCTGCTGACCCAACCTTGACATTGCCTTGCATAGTCACCAACACAATGTTTTTCAGTGGAGTCAGTTTCACACATTCAGCGGTGACCCATTAAGTGTTGAGTGATCTATTGGCTGAAACTGGCCATTTGGGACACTTCTCGCCATTATGAATTTCTTTTTCCACTGTCTTCTGAGTTGTTTCAGCTCCAGTTCAAGGTGCTGTTTTTTTAAAAACCTATAAAGCCCTATACAGAATGCTGACTGGCTGCTGGAAGGGAATAATACGGGGCAGGGCGGGGGAAATGGAGTATTCTAGAAACGAACATGGCTGGCTGGAATCCTGAACTGGAATACATTTTGTTGCAGGTCCTACTTTCCTTTCAGGGAAAATCTTCCAGAGACTTGCTGCTTCTTGAGGCACTATTTACCGCCAAGCACACACAGCGTGCTAAAAAAGTAAAAACACACACACACACACACACACACATACGCAGAGGTAGGCACAAATGAGGGCGATATAATTTGTTTTTTGGCAAAGAAAAGCTTTTTTGCTTCCTGTCTCCATGCTGGTGGGTCTCTGAATGAGAGGTGCAGCTCTTGGCCAACTCTTAACTTACCGTAATGTTTGTGGCACAAATGGAATTGCCATTAGACGAGAGTCCCTCCAAGCAGAGGGCCGGCTAGCTCACTGAGTGAAGCAAGTAATAAATATAACATGAACAGCAGCGCAAACGCCATTGATCTGAAATCATCTTTGCCAGCCAAGTTCATTTGTGCTTTTTAATGGATCTCTTTTTCTCCTCTCCTCGCAGGCCACTTCAGCTGTCTAGGGGTGAGAGAGAGAGAGAGAGAGAGAGAGAGAGAGAGAGAGAGAGAGAGAGAGAGTCATTTAATAAGTGGTTTCCACACATGCTGCTACTTGGTGGCAATTGCAGGTGGAACAACAAAAGCCACTGTTTACTTGGCAAATGAGCAAGATGGCTGAATATCTTTTGTACCCTAGACTGGGGAGGGAGGGAGGGAGAGAGAGATTAGATATGACTAGGAAATTCTGTGCCAAGGGACAATGCTGAATGGTGTTTGGACCCTGAGTTAGTGGCTTTTTAAAGAGTCAATGCCAGGAAGATTCTTTCAAAACACTAACACGGGGCCTAAATGCCATTCAGCACTGTTTCTACTGAGACAAGACCTGTAAAGAGACTCTTCAGTGTATGTGATTCCTCTTGGAGATTTTGCTTAGTGGAGTTTTGTCCTAGAACCTGGTTTGGCTCAGCGATAGATGAAATAAACCTGGTTACCAAGCCAAGTTTAATGGTTTGTTGTTAACATAAAAAACCCTAAATAACTTTGGACTACATGCTCATCCACACCAAGCAGAATATTCCACTATGAAAGCAGTATGAAAGCAGTATATAAAAGGCAGGGGCCACAGTATTGCTTTAGAGTGGTACTGAAGTGCACTGACAACTGTTGGGATCAATGACACAACTACACCAAACAGGATATAGCACTATGAAAGTGGTCTGAAAGCAATATATGATATTTGTCAATGGGCCCCAACAGTTGTCAGTGCACTTCAAAACTGCTATAAAGCAGTAGTGCGGCTCCTGCCTTTTATATACCACAAGAATATGTATTATCTAGGGGAAGTGGAAGACCACCTCCAGAAGAATCAATGAGATTTTGGAAATAGGAATAGATCCCGGGGTGGGGGGTGCGGTACACTTTATGTTATGTAATGTTGTAAAACTATTAATTAGAAATGGTATAAGGATAATTAAGATTGTATCATGTAATTTTGTTTTGTTTTGTTGTTGTCTTGTGTTGTGAATATTGTAGTATTGTATTAGTGAATTGTTAATCAATAAAAATAATAATAAAAAAAACACTTTCATACTGCTTTCATAGCGGAATATCCTGCTTGGTGTAGATGAGCCCTACATTACCTTAAGGGTCACCTCTCCCCTTATGTCCCTGCCTGATTTTTGCATTCCTGAAAAGGAGCACTTTTGATGGTGCTGAATCATCCTCAGGCTTGCCTTATGAATATTAGTAATAAGAGCATTTTAGTGTTGCAGAACCGACCTTCTGGAATGCACTCCCAATTGACATCAGACAGGCATCTACGGTTTTGATTTTTAGACATCTCCTTAAGACCTCTTTCTTTATACAGGCTTTCCCTGAGGTATGACCCAGCCACTTACCGTTATAATTTTACAAGTGTAAATCCTGTGTCACCACAGGGGCTAGTGGTCTGAGAATGACTGGATAAAATATGGTTGCCCATTGCAACTGGAACAACTTTATACTTTTAAAATAAATGTACTACAAATAAACCAGCAAATGTGATTTTTTTTTTAAGATTGTTTACTGTTTCTTGAATTTGAGGTAAAAAATATGTAAGATTTTTCTCTTTCTTCTCCCTCTGGTTTCCTTTCAGCTCTTTTTCCTCAGCTTCTCTTCTTCCTCCTCTCTAACTATCACCAACTGACTTTTCTTCAGCCCCTTTCCCAAAATGCTGTGCCTGTCCTTTCATTGGCCCAGCACAATAAGTGCTCACAAGAGTAAGTATTATTACACATGCATACACACAATGTGTCACATGTTACATTACATGCACAGTGTGGATTTAACAATAGCCTGACCGGGCCCCCATCTATACGACAACAGGATTTCTCCTCATTGAATATAAACCCGAATTTTCATTGATTCGAATCTAGGCAGAGTGTCACACTGCAGCAGCAACAGCAATTTATCTCCTGGATTATTATTTTTTGTAGTGCAGTTATTAATGTGCACATGCACACATACAATGATACGGAGGAGAGAGGAGTGAGGCTATAAATGTTATCTGCGGACCTCCGCAGATTCATATAAGAGAAAAACTGAGAGGTGGGGAAAGGAACGAGGCAGCAAAGGAGGATGCGAGGGGGGGAGGAAGCAGCACGTTGCAAAGGACAACCCCCCAAAAAGAAAACAGAGGCTTTTCTCCAAGGAGCGAGATGGGGACTAAACAAGTCTCCTCACTCTGGCTGCCTGTTCCCCCCTCTTTGTTTTAATATTATAAGCTCTTATCTGTGGAGCTCTGCAGAATCATATAATTTAAAATGAAAAACGTGGGAAGGAACGAAGGAGCCAGAGGAGGATGCGATAGGTGGGAAGGTAGGAAATTTGCCCTGCCCTGAACACTACGCCCAAATGTCAAAATGCAATTTAACTCCTACAACAACACATAAGTATGACACTGTGCAAACTTGGACATTGATCCAAAAGTCGTGGTAAATTGCAACTACGAATATGCGCATTATCGCGTTAAAAACCCGGCACTATGGTGAATGGACGCCTGCGTCATGTGCCCTGAAATGCAAGTCTGTGCATTTAGGTCAGGATAGACATCCCCCTGCAGAGCAGACATTTAACAAGAGAAGCTTTTCCTGGCATGAAGACAAAGTGCTCAGCAATGCTTTACTTGCTTAATGTGCACATGTTGGGCTGTTGTCAAAAGGCAAAATGGGAATATGGCTCTTTCCTCTCTGAGTTTTCAATGGCTGGCGAATCTCGCGGACAGAAGTAAAAAAAAAGAGCCAATTTAAATGCACATGTTTTTATGAGCCAAACCCAGAAAAACAAGCTCAGGGCACAATCCTATGGATTGTACCCTTAGTGCGAGGAGGAGGAGAAAGGGGGTAGGCGATCTGCTCTGAGGTCAAGGAATCCGAAATATCCTCTGTCCCCTCTAATGCCACCTAGGGGCCAAAGGGTTGCTCCCTCTGGTAATCAGTTTTGGAACCAGGATGAACATTCCTCCTCCTCCTCCTCCGCATTTATCAACCAGTCAATTGATATTGGGATGCTCAGTGCATCTGTGTCACTAGGCCATATCTAAGTGTGAAAAGCCATGTGTTAAGTTTCTACAGAGGAAGGCCAGTATTATGACCTCTGATCCTCACACGCATGTGTCTATTGGACTCATATGAAAAGCAATAAAAAAACCTAAGTAAAGATATGCGCTAATAATGGCGGTTTACTCCCACCTATTACAATGACAGGAGGGAGAGGGAGAAATTATTCATACAGCACTATAAATGTACATGGCTCTCAGTGGTGCAGTTAGGTAATTTTAAACTCTGAACTTAATGGCCTTACTGGGGGTGGGGAGGGGCTTTAGACGATCACGTGTATTAAGTTGTGAAGCAAACAATTAACATTTCTCTTCTTTCCCACTGACACCGTGCTTCTACACTCCTGCTATGTTATTGCCGAAAAGCGAAACAACTGTTTGCCAACCCTAAAAACAAAAACAAATCAAAACTCGGAGCATGCACATTTTGCATTTTAAACACAGCTATAACCCCCTGACTATAACATGTTTTGAAAAATAGAAATAAAAGTTGCTATAGTGACCAGGCCTCCCCGCGACCATGCCAGCCCATGCACTGATGCAAGGTGACTTTGCTGCGCCCCCCATTACCTGCCTGTTTTGGGGACCCCTGGGCTGGGGGGTGGGACTGAACGTCACTCCCAAGGTCCAGTCCTAGCTGTCCTACTGGTAGTTGGTAGCAGTGGAGGCTGGTGGCTCCTATTTTAGTGGGGCAGTGAATCCCCTCTGTGTTTCAGTCAGAACTTTAAAGGACCTATCCAAAGTGCTGAAATTGAAACCCTCAAATGGGTTCAGCACCTTGGATAGCTCCTTTATAGTTCAGACTGGCTCTGACTGAAACCTAGAGCGGATTCACTGCCTCACTAAAATAGGAGCTTCCACTGGCTGGTAGGAAACAACCTCTTCCCCACCCCAAAGTCAGGGAACTGCCCCAAGTTGCTTACAGTCGGAATTACAAATGTACATCATCATCATCATCATCATCCCAACTTCCCCTGAAGATCTGGGGTGCCATATACAGCTCACCACTATTATCTTCAGAATAATTATGTCAGGTATGTTAGGTCAAGAGCGAGTGACAGGTTCAAGGTCGCTCAGCAAGATTTGCGGCTGAGTGGGCCTCTGGACCCATTTTCCTCAGCCCAGTCCTTCACACCACTACGGCACCATCTTAGTTCTCTTGCATACGTCACTTTAGAAGATTTGACTTCACTTTCAAAATGGGGCGCAGAAGTTATCTTTGGAAATACACATGCTTAGCTGTATACACGTGAGGTTTATTCTCACTATCCCAGACTCCCTCTGCGCTCAAAGTGAAGCTGAGGTCTTCCTGTCTCTTTATCAATCAGAGTCTCCTCTTCATGGCTTGATTGACAGGAGTGAAGACATCCGGGATGGGTAGCCGGTTGCCATGGAAATAAGCAAAGAGGGTCAGTGAGAGGTCTGGGATGTTTCAGTCTTCCTGTAATATCCTTAATTGCTCATTTATTTAGTGCAATTAGTCCCAGGTGCTTGTTCGCATTCTATGACCCCAGGCGAAGCACCATTTGCAACCTTGCTGTGCTATTCCAAGATGTTCCATTGATTTTGTCCCCCACCTCCCCTCCCCCATGCCCAAGATGACTGCTGAGTGAGTGGTAATATAGACATAAAATTGTATGGACGTGTGTGTGCTTCTTCTGCTAAGTATAGAACTGCATATTGTGGCTGGTACAAATAATCAAATAAAAATTGAATTGAAGTTTCAAAGATACTTATTTATCTGTGTTCAAATCTTTCTGCAGAGACCCTGAAACAGGCGACTCCTTCTTCTCAGATAACATGGGGTGTTTTTTTTTATGGGTGAACTCCCCCTTCCTACTAGTACCCTACAGTGGTGTCATCAGGGTAGGACTTTGGGGCAGATGCCCAGGGCTCCACTCAGCAGAATGAGCAAGACAGCC
The DNA here is from genome assembly GCF_023053635.1 of Elgaria multicarinata webbii. Lineage (NCBI taxonomy): Eukaryota > Metazoa > Chordata > Lepidosauria > Squamata > Anguidae > Elgaria > Elgaria multicarinata. The sequence continues at coordinate 13,768,438 of NC_086181.1, forward strand.
CCTGAATATATTGGGGCTGGCTTATCACATTTTGAAGTAAGTGAAGAAATACATATTACCATCTAAAGAGCCGCCCTTTAAGACTCCAGGCACCTTAACAGTGACACCTCGTTTTCTTTTCTTTCCCATGGGGCTATCTATACATGCTCAAAGCCCTGCAGTGGTTGCAAATCTGCGAGGCACTGGTTATATGACGCAGCCGCAGTACCGGAGCCACCGCGGGGCTTTTCCGTGAAGCTATGTACTATCTTTAATTTTTATTGGATGCCTAAATCGGTGGAAACTCAGGACACAAATATTTTAAATAAAATACAAAGCACTTGATGAAACAGGAAAGTCATTGTGGAAGAGGTTCTTTGGGGTGTGTATGAAAGGGGTGTGTATGAAATGCAAGAACAAATGGGCTTGTGAATAGAAGGGCTGCCTTTGCTACTGCCCCTTCCACAGTAGCCTGAAATGTAGAAAATTAAGTTAGGAGGTGACAGTTTTCCTGAACAAGGAGATGAAGTGAGGCAGACATAGTTTGAGGAGCATCAATTAAACAGCACATCATTTCAGCGGAGTGCCTCAGAAATCCTTGCAACGTGGCACAAGATGCTGGGGCCAAATTCTTAGCCTTCCTCAACCTACGGTGGCCGTGTGTACTCTTTGACAGAGGACAGAGTTCTATCTGAGGAGCTGCCAGAGGGCTGTCCTCTATTTTGAAAATGTCCTTTATTTGAAGTCCTGTCCTGTTTAAGTCTAGTTTTAAGATGAAAACCCATCAGAACGAAGAGTTGGGCCTTGAAAATGCCCATCAACAGCACCTGGACAGCAGACAGAGCAAAGCACGCAGGTCACCTAAGCAGGATCTACACTACTGCTTTATAACGGTTTATAACAGTTTTGACAACTGTTTGGGCCCAGGACACGTTATATATACCATTTTCAAAGTGCTATAGCCTGCTTGGTACAGATCTGGTCCCATTCTTCCGGCTTATAGTGACACATACTGTATTTCTATTTAAATTAGAACAATTATTTCTATACATAGCACATACAATTTTTATACAAATCAGCACCCTCTTTTGTCTTCTTTTTTGAAGATGCATTTCCTCTTTTTTGGCAATTTGTAAGTGGCCACTCTACTGCCAGCTGTGTTGATCTACAACTCCCATCATCCCCAGCAGGATGGCTAATGATGGGAACGATAATTCAACACATCTGGAGGACAACAGGTTGGGCAAGTATCTCTTAGATTGTGTGCTGCAACCAGGCTATTATTATTACATTTACTATTATTACATGTTACTCCAGACAACCTCAGCACCATTGCGAGGCCTCATGGAGCAGGCATCTTACATCACGTGGTGTAACTGCACAAGGTTGCCAGATATCTCAGGCTAGGAATCAGGAGCTAAAGCAACAGCAAGGCCTGAAAACCTACCGACCTGGTTCCACCAGAGATAATGCTGCCCTTTATTTCCTGTACATAGCTCTCATGTACTTGGAGCTAGCTGGACTCTGGGTGTGTGTGTGTGTGCTCTGATTGTGTACCAGTGGACTGTCACCAGTTATGCTGGATTACTGTTCCTCTTTCCCAACTTGCAAATAAATAGATTTTCATAAGGGCATCAGAAGCCTCCAGCTCTCTGCTCTCCAAAGGAAACTGATACTCCATCAGCTGCCCTGAACTTCGCCCTGCTCAAGCAAGTGTGAGCGAAACATCGTATTTGTTATGGTTTGTTTTTCTCCGAAGGCCAATGGGCTGACAGGTCCTCAAAAAAAAAAGAACAGTGCCACCCTTTATGGAGGGGGAAACATGTGAAGTTAAAACAGAAAGCCCTTTTCACTTGACCAGTGATGTAACTCATTTGGCTCATTTCTTTTATTTATTTATTTGGTCTGGACCGCACGGAGGAATCCATATTTTCCCGCTTCCCAGCCACTCGTTTTGGCTCAAGGCTCTCCCCACCCACACATGGCCTTCAGTGAAAAGAGGAGAAACAAGGCCTCAGATATCACACACCCACTTTGACCAATTTTTTTATGGTGTGAGAAACCACAAGATAAAGGGCAAAGGCGCTGAAATGGAGGCTGCGGAGTAACTGACTCATTCTTTGACTAACAGGGTGGTTGCCTCAAAATGGTGGAGGACGGTACCTGGAAACCAGCCAAAGGGGCAATTCAGTACAATCTGCAAATCTGCTTACAAGTTCTTCTTCTACAGCTACGGGGACAGATAAGGTACAGAGAGCACTGAAATCCTGTACAGTGGCAGGTTGCTGCTTCAATGAGCTCAAACACTGCACTTTCGCTGCTGCAGGGTGGCGGTGACTTATTATTATTATTATTATTATTATTATTATTATTATTATTATTATTTATTACATTTATATACCGCCCCATAGATTAAGCTCTCTGGGTGGTTTACACAAGTTACTAATCCTGATGCTGCAGCAAAAGCACAAGGTTTCCAGCCCTGGGCCCAGCCCCTGTCCTCTGCCCAAGAGGATGGCGACCAATCAGGGATCACCACCTGCCCGGCCACGCTTCTGCTGTGACTCTGGAGCTAGACAGCGGTTATGCCTTACCCACCTTGCCCCAGGGAAAAAATTGGGGGTAAATCCCCAAATTTTTTTCTTCAGAGTTTTGAAGGAAAGCCCTGTGATGGCTTCGTGGTGGCTGCTGCGGTATATAATCAACACAGCACAACAGGGCCGCAGCCCTGGGGCTTTTAGTGCGTATAGGCAGCCCCTGGGAATGTGATTGGCTCTGATACCTACTCCAAGCTCCCCCAAGTGCACCTCCATACTTATTTATTTTATTTATTTCATTTATATCCCACCTTTTTTCCTGCAAGGAATCCAAGGTGGTGTGCACAATCCTTCTCCTTTCCATTTCTGTCCTCACAATTATTTATTTATTTATTTATTTATTACATTTCTATACCGCCCAATAGCCGGAGCTCTCTGGGCAGTTCACAAAAATTAAAACCATTCAAAGTATAAAACAACAGTATACAACAGTATAAAACCATAATATAAAATACAATATAAAAGCTCAACCAGATAAAAACAGCAGCAATGCAAAATTACAAATTTAAAACCATGTTATTTAAAATTTATAGATTGTTAAAATGTTGGGAGAATAAAAAGGTCTTCACCTGGCGTCTAAAAGCATATAGTGTAGGTGCCAAGCGAACCTCCTTAGGGAGCTCATTCCACAGCCGGGGTGCCACAGCAGAGAAGGCCCTCCTCCTGGTAGACACCTGCCTCACTTCCTTTGGCAGGGGCTCACGGAGAAGGACCCCTGAAGATGACCTTAGGGTCCGGGCAGGTACATATGGGAGGAGGCGTTCCTTCAGATAACCTGGCCCTCACAATAACCCTGTGAGGTAGGTTGGGGTGAGAGGCTGTGACTGGCCCAAAGTCACCCAGTGGGTTTCCATGGCCAAGTGGGGACTAATAGAATTCAGATCTCCCAACTCCCAGTCCAACACCTTAGCCACTACACCATACTCCCTCCTATGTCTCAACTACCCACCAACCTATCTACCTGCCTGCCTGCCTGCCTGCCTCCCTCTCTCCCATCCATTTACCTGGCTTGATGCTTGCAACCATGGTATGGAGGAAAGGTGTGAGTGTCCCTCTCATTCTCCACTCCCTCCAGTAGGTTGCCTGCTGCTATGGTTGCCTGCCAGGTACTGCTACCAACAGATGGCTGTGGGGTGGGGTTGGGGAAGTGGGGCAGAGGCATTGATTTTTTTTGGTCTGCTCAGATTAAAATCTGACCCAGAGAATAATTTTCAGGGCTGTATTGCTCACCTCACACTTGTGCAATCATTACAAGCTGCTGTGATTCATATTCCTGAGCCAAAAAGAAAGAAAGAAAGAAAGAAAGAAAGGCACTGCTAAACAAATTCTTAGGGAAACAAAAAACTAAATAAACCCAATCCTCAGCCATAAAACCAATAAATGCCAAGATTCTCTGGCAGATGAATTCTGCAGAAGATAAAAAAAAAACCCACCTCAATGCCCTTTCAGACCTGTGAAATACTCTAAATATGTGGCTTCTGCTAGCATGCGAAGCATTTCTCAGGCTGGAAATCTGCTTAACAGTTTCAAATATCATAGTTCCCCACTTCCAGAAATAATAGCTACTCCATTTTGGGTGAGAATTAGGCCTGTGCAAGCCTCAGGATTCAGATCATTTTATGATGGAACCGCCATTTTGTGATTGGACCGCCATTTTATGTGCACAGCCCAAGGGACCCGGTACATTGGAAAGATCCTACAACTCCCAGGACGCACTGCCTGGGAGGGAGGAACTTACCGGGAGCCCAGGAACATGGCGCAGTTGTAACTTCACCGCTGTGATTGGCGCCGCCACTGCGATGACCAGCCATCATTCTCCTTGCAGCGCACATGTGCCCCACGCTGCTCCCAATACTCACAAGCCCCTTCAATTTGTCTGTGGTGGGGAGGGAGCGTGGGCACGTCTTCTATGTCTCCAGGAAGTGCTCAGATCAGCTACTCCAATGGCGTAGCTGATCTGAGCTCCTCCGGAAGACACAGAAGACGTGCGTATCCTCCCCCCACCCCTGGTAAATTGGGGGCCAGCCCCAGTTGCCCTGGAGATCCCCACTTTTCCAGAGGTCTCTGGGGTTTTCCTGGTCCTCTGGTCACCCTAGTTATGTGTCTAGTGCTGCATACTAGGGAAGCAACATGCACACAAATCAAAGCAAAAACTGGAACAGAGGAGGACATGTGTGGGGTGGGAGATGGGGTGTGTCTAAGCGCTTCCCTCCCCAAGTGTGCCACTGATGGAAAATTGTCCATCCCCATCGTGTTGCAGTTAAGCCTGGAAGTGGGGAGGGGGAACTGCCATCGGCAGTAGTGGCCACTCTGGGCTCGGAGAAATAATTTTGCTTCCCTTGGGCCCAGGCCAAGCAGCCTGCCTCTGCCTTTAAGAAGCCCTCCATGGCAAACCCACACTAAATGCAAACTGGGGGAGAGTTCTGTTGCTTCACAATCATTTTGCTGCACTGGTGGGTCAGTGGGATTTTATTCAAGGCACGTTAGGTGCCAATAAAAGACAGGGAGTCCTGCTTGATCATTGCCTGTTTTCCTCCTGCACAGCACAATAAAGGCCTTCATTTGTGGAAACACAGGGCAGGGCCTATTCTGTAGTGGGACCTCCTTTTCGGCATACCCTGAGAGCTCTTGCTGGGATTCAAAGGAACACACACTCCTCTGGCCAAGCAGACGTTGATTGCAAGAGGCACTTTCTGTAGCCTTATTGGCTCAAAGGATGGAAATGAAAAAAGGGTTCTAATGAAATGGCTTAATCTGCATTATGTTTTCTAGGCACAACCACAGCTGGTATTGAACAGTTTGAGCTCCAGCTGGAGGAAACGGCGCACCTTTGAGTGTAGGGTGTAGGTCTTGTGTCAGTCCCCCCTACTCAGAGTAGTGAGGAAGGGCTAGTTGGTTGCCTAGGTGTTCCTGCCCCATTGTGAGGTCAAGCCAGCTTCCCTCAGCTTGCAAAAGGCCTTTGTGATGCTGGAGTGACATCAGGAAGAGAGTCCAGCTTGGGCCCAGAACAGTTGGCAGATATCATGGACATGAACATGGACATGGACATGATATTGGGTGAAATGCCCTTAGAGCTGCCAGTACTTTTTGCAATTTCCTCTGTCGTTGGTTTCTTCTGGACAGCCACCACCTTTCTGGTAAGATACAGACATTACCTGGGACAGGGGTTGTTAACCCCTCTTCACGGCCCTGATCCGGATACATCCTGGGAGGGGAACCCACTCTTAGAGACTTAGTATGGGGCACCCCTATGCTAGCTCATAGGCAGCCACCTCACCTGAAACCATTTTAGACCTGGGCAAAGCCTCATCACTGGGCTCAGAGCAAGGCACCGGACCTTGCAAGACACTTCCATGCCAAATGTGCTCATTCATAACCACCAGTGGTTATGAAAGAGGACCCAAGGGGCTGCCTACCACATGCCTGAGCATCATCAGAAGTGGTGTATTTGATCCCCTGCATCAAGTGCTCAAATATTTAAACCCAGAAGCATAAAAACCCTGGGGAAATCAGGAGGTCTTCACCTGGCACCAAAACGATAATAAAGTGACCCCCAAGGCGAGCCTCTCTGGGGAGAGCATTCCATACTTCCACCTTCCCAACACTTCCTTTCTTTTTCCCTTCCATGTCCCAGGCTTGTGGCCCAAAGAACCAATGGCAACGGAGACAAAGACTTTGGCTTGGAGGGCCAGCCGGCCTCTTGCTAAGAAGGAGCCTCCTGCTAGGAAGGAGCAGCCCTCTGTCTCCTCCAGAGGATGAACCAAGCCTTGCAAGCGTCTCCCTCCCAGAGGCTGAAGCCAACCCCCCTGGTGGAAGCATCAACATCCAGGGACAGTGGTCTCAGCTGGACTTTCTCAGAGGTGGGTGTTTCTTCTTTTTGCCTTTTTGAGTGCCTCGTGTGGCGCAGAGCGGTAAAGCAGCAGTTTCTGCAGCTGAAACTCTCCCCACGGCCTGAGTTCGATCCCAGCGGAAGCTGGTTTCAGGCAGCCGGCTCGGGTCGACTCAGCCTTCCATCCTCCCGAAGTCGGTAAAATGAGTACCCAGTTAGCTGAGGGAAAGGTAATAACGGCCGGGGAAGGCAACGGCAAACCACCCCGCTATAAGGCCTGCCAAGAAAACATCAGCGAAAGCTGACGTCCCTCCAAGAGTCAGTAATGACTCAGTGCTTGCACGAGAGGTTCCTTTCCTTTGCCTATCTTAAAGGCGCTGTTACCCTATGAGAGAGGCTGTTCACCAATGCCTGACACTCTTGGACGTTCTCTTACTGTGGGCCCCCACCCAAATCCCCACATCCCACAACAGCCTCTCTTGCCTGCACTTTTGGGGAAAACCCCAGTGAAGCAGCCAGGCAGCCTCACTAAGTCTTGGGGTCGTTTGGTCTGTGGCTTGAATTTCTGAGGCTTGGAGCTGAATTTCTGAGATGAGGCCAGGATCAGTTGGGAGGTGTCTTGCCAGGGAACATGTCAGACTATCTCTGTGTGCTTCTGTCTCCACAGGTTATTCTTGCAGCCCTCCAGAACCCCAGGAGCTCTCTGCTCCCCACATCTCGCCAGCCACACCGACTGGAACAGGAGTCTGTGATGGAAATGAGGAGACAGGGAGTTGGGAGAAACCAGGAACTGCCGAGCAGGTGCCCTCCACCTTGCCTCTGTCACAGGGATGCCAACTGTCTTCCCAGGAGGGGCCACATGAGCCCTCCCCTGGAGAAGGCCTCCTGCCTCCTGGGAATGGAGGTGGGATTCCAGAGCAAATGGAGCCCCCCTCCCAGGAATCAGCATCAAAACTAGTGATGGGAGAGCTCACCCACCCCACAATCATCATGACATCCCAGGAGCAGTGTGACATCAAAGTCCCAGCAAAGGGCAGAGGAGAGAAAAACAGGGCAGATGGACAACTGCCAGATGCCACCCACTCTGCCTGTGCCCAGGAAGACCCACTCCATCACTTATACCCTGAAGTCATCGTGAGAGAGAGTCCTGCACATTTGAAAAAGATCCACGGTCAGAAATGGAAGCTGCTGGAGATGGTGAAGCTGGGTGAAATAAGGGTACCTTCCCCAGAGCCATGCAGCGGGGCCAGTAACAGCAGTGCCCCTGGAGATCTGGGCACCCTGGCCTTCACCAAGGGAGGGATGACAAAACAGAGTCCAGTGAGGACCCAAGTCCACGCTGTCTCCTCCTCAGCCCAACGGGGAAAGAAACTTGTGAAGTTTTCCTTGCCATCACCCTTTAAGCAGGCCTGGGCCCAGATCCGCAGCAGCAAAAGGAGACTCAATGTTTTTGCTCCATGCAGAATCTACCCCTTGCCTAATTCACATTAGATGTCTTCATACTGCTCACCTGCTTGTAACAGCAATATCATGTTTTAAGTTTCTTAATATCATAGAAATAAATGGCTTGTATTGGAGGTTCACGTTCAGATGTGTATGTTTCATCTCGGCTTCAATGATATTTCACAAGCAAGAGTGTTCCCACATCCCTCACTTAGGGTGACCATGTTAAAAGGAGGACAGGGCTCCTGTATCTTTAAAGTTGTATAGAAAAGGGAATTTCAGCAAGTGTCATTTGAATGCATGTAGCAGCTGGTGAAATGTTGTCTTCATCATAAGAGTTAAAGCTGCAGGAGTCCTGCCCTCTTGACCAGATACAAAAGAGAGGAGGGCGCCTGCACCTTTAACTATTGCTATGAAAAGGTAATTTCACCAGATGCTGTCTGCATACAAATGACACCTGCTGAAAATCCCATTTCTCTACAACTGTTAAAGACACAGGAGCCCTGTCCTCCTTTTCATACGGTCACCCTACCCTCACTCCTTTAAATATGAATAATTTTCAAAATTAAATTGACTCAAATCTCCAGGTTTGTACAATTTATGAGGAGTTGAGCATCTAGAGCTGATGTTCAGGTGACTGATTTAGTCTGGGGCGGCACAGACCTTTAATTATCGGTGTTGGTTATTTCTGGGAAATAACCAACTGCGGTGAGGAAAAGGCTCGCCAGATGACACATTAATTTGCCAAAAAACGTATTGTGAAGTAATGCTGTGCCGAAAATTTCTCCCATCCATTCTCATTCAATTTCACTTCTCATGGATTTGGTTCAGGGTTATTTTGCTTACCTGACTTATGAGATGGCTGCCAAATTAGTATGTGTATCCTGTCAGGATGGGCACGCCTCCTCAGGGGCTGGGCATGTTGGGGTGGGGCACGCCTCCTTGAGGGTGGCCATGTTGTCCTCCTGTTTGGTTTCCCAAATATGGTCACCCTATCTAAGGTAGAAATCAAAGTTGCTTTCTAAACCTGCTCTTTGATATCCTTTTCAAATGGGGAAGCCAAAGGTTGAATGCCTACTATGAGTTCTTCCACTGAGCTATGGGTCCTCCCCAAAATAAAAACAAAAACGTATAACGCAGTTCAGCATGGCACAAAACAATTTAGTGGGGCTGCAGAGAACATATGACAACAAATTGTGGTTCATTTTCACTTTCTTCTATTTTGTTTCTAAGCCCAATTCAAGGTGCTGTTTATTACCATATTATTAACATCACACTGCTCACGGCCACCATCCCAAACTCTTACCCTGCCATTACCTCATTAGTAGTTAGGGAAAGTGAACCTGACCTGAATTTCATGTTCTTTTCCCCCTTCTGGTTCACTTTGCCATGTGGGACAGTATTGATGTTAGGAGAACAGAGGTCCTTGGGTTAGGCTTCATTGGGTGTATTCCTCCGAACAGTTTATTTATTATTGCATCTATATACTACCTTTATACCTCCTTAAGGAACTCAAGGTAGCATACAATGTCACCACGGTTGTTTGTTCATCTGTCAGTGGTGGCTTCAGTTCAGATTAAGAGAGTGGGTGTAGTTAGGGGCGGATCCCAGTGTAGGGTAGACGCAGGAATACAGAGCAGGGGACAGGGGACGGGCAGGCTCAACAACCCTAGTAATGGCTGCCGTGGCGATATTAAAGTCTGGGGAATGAAACTAAAGACAATTTACATAACGCATAAATTCAATGCACTGTAGCAGTTCAGCTGCACAGCTACGGGCTTTCAAAGCTACAATGTTACGCAGAGTTGCCAGAAAACAACATCAAAAAAGGTTTTCGTGGTTTTTGGTCCCTCGATATTTGCTGCCCATTACCGCTGTCTGACAATGGTGCTGTGATTTTTCCTGGCTGGATAGCTCCCGCCTACTCCCGCCATGTAACCCTATCAATGCCACTTTGCAACAGCAATGCTACAGGGGGTTGGGGGAATCAGTAGGCAAAGTGATGTTGCATAGACACCCCCCAGGTGGCAAGGAATAGGAAGAGTAGTGAATTGCACCACTCTTCCCATCCAAAAGTACTACTGACTGTTGCCTGCCTGGCCATCTGGCCAACCAGCCACCCACTCTCTTCCTTTCTCCCCCCCCCCATGCTGTGTTGCAGCCTCTGGCACCTGCCTCCCTCGCTCGTTGATTCGAATCTACCCAACGAGCGTCACACTGCAGCAGCAACAGCGATTTATCTCCTGAATTCATTTTTTGTAGTCCAGTTATTAATGCGCACATACGCACATTCACACATACGAGGCTATGGATTATAGACAAGGCAAGCTATTAATTTTATCTGCGGAGCTCCACAGATTAACAGAAGAGGAAATGCAAGTGGGGAAAGGAACGAGGCAGCAGAGGAGGATGCGAGAGGGGGACTGACAGGTCTCCTATCTCTCGCTGCCTGATCCCCCCTCTTTATTTTTATTTGAAAAGCTCCATCTTAATTCAACATTAAAACAGCGGGAAGGAATGAGGCGGCCAGAGGACGCGATAGGTGGGAAGGCGGGAAATCGGCCAGTCACTTTGTCCTGCCCTCAAAGTTACGCCCACATGTCAAAATGCGATTTAACTCCCCCAAGGACACATAACTATGATGTGGTGCAAACTCAAATGTTGATCAAAAGTCACAGTAAATCACAAATGCGAATATGGGCATTATCACGTTAAAAACCTGGCACTACGGCGAATGAATGGCTGCGTCATGTGTCCTGAAACGTGAATATGCGCATTTAGGTCGGGGTAAACAAGCAGTATAGACAAGCCCACAGACAACAGTGTTTCAGCTCTCAAAAACGCTTTTGTCTAAGACTCCGGTTCCTCACTCTGGTGCCGATGTCCTCCCTTCCAAGTGCAGTTGAAAGATAAAGAACCTTAAGGGAGCAGAGGGGCAGAAATGGCTAGCACCTGGATAGCAGACTGAGTTGGTCACCTGGTCACGCTGTTCCCCACTATGGTGAGCTGCTTTGTATTTCTATTTAAATTATAATAAATATTTCTAAATTTTATTCAATATACATCACAACCGATTTACAACAATATATGCCTGCATCTGCTTTGAGCAGCTGGACATTATAATCATGAAATGAAGTTTATGCAGCACACTTTTTAATTTTTGTTTGTTTGGCTTGTCTATATGCTCTAAATACCTTGTCGTGGCTGCACAGTTGCGCCCCATCGTTTATATGACACAACCGTCAACTCACAGCCATATCGGGCTTTTCCCCACAAAACTGCACTTTTTCTAAGTGTTGATTTACTGCGACTTTCCTTATTGTCCTGATGTCACCACTGTTGTTTCTTGTCTGTCAGGGGTGGCTTTGGTTCGAGTTAATAAAGTGGGCGTAGCTCTGGGTGGATCCCGGTGCAGGGCAAACCCATGAACGCAGGGCAGGGCGTGGGCTTGACATGCCGAATGGACGCATGGTGATGTTAAATAAACTAAATGGACTGTAGCAGTGCATCTGCCCTGCTACAGGCTTCCAATGTTGCGTGGAGTTGCCCCCCACAAAGGTTTTCATGCTTTTCTGATCCCTCCATTTCTTCCCCATTCCCGCCATCTGACAATGGTGTTGCGGTTTTTCCTGGCTGGACAGCCCGTGCTCCCTCCTGCCATGTAAGTCTACGGATGGCACCTCGCAGCACCAATGCCGTGAGGTTTTGTGGGAATCAGTGAGCAAACCATCGTCATATACATGCCACATTTATCTCCTTCTTTAAATTGTATTAGGAGAGCCAGTGTGGTGTAGTGGCTAAAGTGTTGGACTGGGAGTTGGGAGATCCGGGTTCTAGTCCCCACTTGGCTATGGAAACTCACTGGGTGACTTTGGGCCAGTCACGGACTCTCAGCCCAACCTACCTCACAGGGTTGTTGTTGTGAGGATAAAATGGAGAGGAGGAAGAGGATTATGTATGCCACTTTGGGTTCCTTGGAGGAAAAAGGGCAGGATATAAATGCAATAATAAATAAAATAAAATAAGTTTTTTTTTTGTAAAAGGCTATTATACCCCAGATGATAATAATAATAATAATAATAATAATAATAATAATAATAATAATAATAATATCTATTTCTAACCATCCTGATCGAGGTGGGGAACAACAACAAATATAAAATACATAAAATATTAATCAAAACTACACATCGCTAAAACTTCCTAAAAACATAGTTGTTAAGGGACTGTTCTTTTTTCTTTTATATCTAAAAATAAAAAAACAAAAAACTACTTCTAAATTTGCCTTTATACATATACATTAACATAGGCACATGTTATGCAAATCAGAGTTCTCTTTTCTCCTCTTTTCATGGTGTTGCATTTCCACTTTTTTGGCAACGCGTAAGTGGCCACCCAACTAGCTCCTTGAGCGATGCCTATGGAGCATTTCGGCAGCAGGGTTGAAAATGGGTGTTTTTCTCCCCCAGTCTGATGCTGGTATTCTAAGCACAGCTAGGAATGCGGGTGAAACATTTTGCTGGAATTCTGGGATGTTTCCACTGGTACTCCACGAGTGCCTGTTTCTGCCCTTTCACTGCGGTTTGGCAGACGGAAAGGTGTTGCTCAGGGGCTTTAGTCTGTTACCTTTCTCAGCAGTGATGGAGACTCCAGGGGCAACCGATCCAAAAAGAGTCTGAGGGCACCTGGCATTGATCAACCAAGTCCAGGGGCTGTGCACTCTGGATCTTTTTTTATTTTTTTTTATTTGCCTTCCTCTTTTCATGCTGCTAAAACGATCCCAGACCTTTTGTTTTCAGTAACTGGAGAGATTCTCTTAGCAGCTCCTTCACAGGTCTCCAAGGCCCACTTTGGGCCATACTAACAGCTTGTATGTTGTTTGCTTTAAGTGAGATGGTGAAAATCTGATGTTAGACAAATATATGGTGGGCTCCTGATTTTTTTCCTCTTGCTTCGTGCTTTAGACTCTTGGTGTTGAGGAAAAGGGGGGGGGGGAAATGACATTAAAAAAAGAAGACTTGTCAAGTGAAAAGGAGCCAGAAAGATGGATGGATGTTCAGTCATGCAGAGAAATTATGTAAATAAACTGGAGTAAATATCTGAAAAGCTCCTATGATAAATTGAGGACTGAGAATTTTGCAATACGGAGAAAGGAGGCCTTTAAACATCTGGTTTTCAGACCATGAAGTTCCAAATGCTACTCAGTGCCCATATGAAGAACATGATTATACAGGCGTTATGCAAAGCCATCACCGGGACCTGCATTTACAGGTTTGGTGCCACAGCACATGTTCCAACTTGTCTTTTGAACCCATAGCACTATTTAACTTTAACAGAACTGAAATAGTATATGATAGGGTGACCATGTGAAAAGGAGGACTGGGCTCCTGCATCTTTAACGGTTGCATGGAAAAGCGAATTTCAACAGTTGTCATTTGTATGCGTATGCAGCACCTGGGGAAATTCCCTCTTCATCACAACAGTTAAAGCTGCAGGAGCCATGCCCCCTTGACTAGATAGAAAAGAGGGCAGGGCTCCTGCAGCTTTAACTATTGTGATGAAAAGGGGATTTCAGCAGCTGTCATTTGTTTGCATGCAGGAGCCCTGCCCTCTTGACCAGATAGAAAAAGCATGCTTACAAATGACACCTGCTGAAATTCCCTTTTCTATGCAACTGTTAATGATACAGGAGCCCTGTCCTCTTTTTCGTATGGTCACCTTTGTATATGGAATATATTTGAATGTTGCAAATTTAAGGTCTTGAGATTCAAAGCTCCATTCAACGAGTGTTTTATTGCACACTTGTTACTGAGTGCTCGCGCAATTTGCTCAGGTCCCTCACATGACGTCGTCTGCCTCCCGCGCCCCTTCTGCCCCTTCTGTCCTTTCTTACATGACAAAAAAAGCCTTCATTAAGTCCGATTTTTTTTAAACTCGGAATTGCTGCTCTCTCCTGCTGTGTGCAGGAGAAGCAGCGCCATTAGAACAGCGGACTCAGTGGGCCTCGTGCTCATTCTGTACTTTCTCTTTTGAAAAGAGGAAGTAACTGAGGAACGACAACATGAAGGTAGGGAGCGTGTTACCCCGGTGTGATGGAGCTTTCAGCCTTTACCATCCAAAATTGGTTTTCCCCCCAAACTTATGAACACTCTTCTTTAGATATAGTACCAGAATGGGGCATGATGGCTTGGACCCAAATGAGCCCTTCCACATAAAATCCTTAGGGATTTTGCTCTTCCTAATCACACCTTTTAACAGCAAACTCACTGGTTAGTGCTGACAGGATTGTGGCCAAACTGGGGCCACTGAGAAACAAAAGGGAAGAAACAATATCCCTAAGGGAAACTTGAGATTTGCAGAAGAACTATTATATTAAAATAAAATAAGAGGGCCGCCTCCCCTCCAAAATGACTCAGTGAGGAATGAGCATATTTGGTAGCTACAGAATGTTAACTATCAGAGCTCCATCACACCTGATCTTTTGCCCTTGTATTATTTCCCTCCGTTTACTTAGCATTTGAAAGCCTTACGTTTCATTCATCTTCACACCTCTCCTTGGAATTGCTGTTTCCCCCCACCCCGCAGATCTCATTTCTACCTCCCCTTACAACATATTGGTTGTTCCAGGGGACACCTCACCCTGACATCCCCCCTCCCTTTAATCAGCAATGCTGCCCACCTTCAGAACATCGGATTGAGTATGATGCGATAAAAATACATGTAAAGGGTTGAGCGCATTGCTGGAAAAACCATTCCTTCCCCGCACTTGGAAACCTCACAAAGAGGGAGGAAGGAAGAGGCGAGATCAGGGCAGGACATGGACGGCATCATCTGAGTCCTTTGTATGCAGCAGGCTATAACGCTGTTGTGATGGAGCTCTCAGCTAGGAAAGAGAAATGGAAAATGAGCAAGGGTGGGGGAACGGAATGACCTGGTGGACATGGCCGAGTAGACCTCTGAACAGGAGGAGCACAGCTATTAGGAGGTAAGGATATACTGATTCATGTCTAACTTAAGTCCCATTAATTTAATGAGCCTAAGTAGGATGAAGTCTGGATCTGACTCAAGTGTATATGAGAATGTGAGAAGAGACCTGTTGGATCAGACTAGAGGTCCACCTTGTCCAGCATCATCTTTCCCACACAAGCCATTCAGATGCCTTTAAGAAGATCACAAGCAGCACATGAAGGCAAAAGCCTTCACCCCTGCAACTGTTATTCAGTGGTATACTGCCTCTGAACATGGAGGCTCTTATCTAGCTATCATTGCTAATAGCCATAGTGTCTTAAATCAGGGACCTGATACAGTCAGGACCCCACACACTAAACAGATTTGAAGATACCAATATAACTCATGTCCACATGTGAAATAATGGTGGAAAATGGATGCAGATAATAAAAGCAAAAAGAACCTTACACACACATCTCATGACTCACAGGCTGACTGAGGAGGCATCCTCCTGGCTTTGCCTCATCGTAAGGCTGCTTCTGCACATTTGTGACCGCTGTTACTCTTTTGCTATATGAAAAGGAGGACAGGGCTCCTGTATCTTTAACAGTTGCATATAAAACGTAATTTCAGCAGGTGTCATTTGTATGCATGCAGCACCTGGTGAAATTCCCTCTTCATCACAACAATTAAAGCTGCAGGAGGCCTGCCCTCTTAACCAAATACAAGCGAAGGCAGGGCTCCTGCAGCTTGAACTGTTGTGATGAAGAAGGAATTTCACCAGGTGCTGCATGCATACAAATGACACCTGCTGAAATTCCCTTTTCTATGCAACTGTTAAAGACACAGGAGGCCTGTCCTCCTTTTCATATGGTCACCCTACCTTTTGCTTGATCTGTCCTCCAACACGCACAGCATCCTTGCGCCTCCACCTCCACCATGGCCTCTTATTTTGACATCTTGAAGGACGCTTTTGTTTGTGATTTGCTCCTACTTTTACTGATGCCGGTGGGAGTTTTGCAACTGACCCAAAGGGGGAAAGGATTGGACCTTAGAGGCAAAACAGTTAAACGAAAATGCATTGGGCTTGAGTGGATTTTATAGCCCTGGTTGTTCACCCTGAAAGCTTCTAAGAGCAAACAGGGACTGCCTGCCAAATGGATCAGCATCACTCCCCAGATACCCCCCTCCCTATCTCTTCCTCCTTATTTCTCATCCATCTATATCTTTCCCAACTCTGACACTACCAAAGAGCAATAGATCTTGGCAGATTAAACCTTTCTGCATGTGTCTCTCCCCCATAAAGCAACATGTCAGCACGCTTTAATTGGCTACCCATTGATGCAGATCAAACCCCCGTGAGAGCTGCACTTAATGCTGCAGATACTGGGAATCAGGCTGCCTTAGGGCTCATGAGTAAGGCTTGGCAAGAAATGGGCCCTCTGTACAGCAGGAGTGGGGAACCTGTGGTTATCAGAGGGGGTGGCGGACTTCAACTCCCATCAGCCACAGCTAACTGGCCAGGGATGATGGCAGCTGCAGTCCAATAACACCAGGAGGGCCACAAGTTCATCACCCAGGCTATACAGGAAAAGTGGGAGATGTGGTTACCCTGACTAAAGGCAGAACCTTAACTTTTCTGGACTCTGCTTAGCAACTAATCCTGTTAAATAAGGGATAGCCAGTTCTGCTGGGTCTTAATCCCTGAAAAATGGCAGCAACTCACTCTACCGTCCTTTTGAAAAAATATCCCCCTGGGGAAAAAAATGGGTCAACATTTGAACATGTACCAGGAAACAAGGACTGTAAATAGGGAAGGTTGCAGTGTAAGAAAGATATATTGGACAAGGCTATTCAAGGGACACATCAAAAATACCACTCCCTCTATTTTCAGTGTTCAAGCTTTGAGTACCACTGCTTATGTGGTCAAAACATTACCACCCAGGCTCAATAGGGAGGTATCAGCAGGTGCACAGAGGTTTGCAGAACCAAAGAAGACATCTTTAGGGATAAAAAAAGTCCCCTAAGGGAGGGAGAAACCCTCAAAATAGCCAAATGTGGACTGAGCATGCTCCAGAGCCTCATAATGTTGATTTGACTCCTACCAACTGCTGACCACTGTAGTCTTTGACTGGCCTCTTGGGTCTCATTGTGCCATAGCTGGCATCTTCCCAGGAATTGGAAAAAGACTGAGCAAGCATATAAAAGCACATTTACAATAGCTGCTGCACAGAAGCTAGTATGGCCAATCTGTTTAATGGCGACACATTAAGGCCCAAGTGTTTGTTCTTCTTTTGTTCTGTTTCTCTCCTGAGTCTTGATAGAAAAACTGGAAATCTGGGGTGGAGGTAGGGTGGGAATTGCTAAATTTCTTATGAAATATCTTATCATTCAGAAGCATCAATGAAGCATTTTTAAAAGTATTATTTCAAAACAATGTTGTTACTGATTCTTTAGTTGTCCAAAATGCTTTCTTTCTTTCTTTCTTTCTGATAAAATAATGTATGTGGATGAACATTATCATTAAATATTATTAAAAGACAACGTTTAAAATATTTTAATTTTTTGTATTTAAAGGAGCTTCCAAGGTGGTGTTCAAAACAAGATAAAATATACAAATAAAAGATGGCAACAACATGTTAAAGAGAAAATCACATCAATATATTTTAAAAATACATTTAAAAACCTGAGTGAATAAAATATCTTTGCCTAGGGCTGAAAAGATAACCACCAGCTGGTCCTCTCTCTAGTCGCCACCTACCAGGGTGGATAAAAATCAATGTTTTTTTTTTTTAAAAAAAATTAAAAATCGGATTATTTTTTTTAATAAAATGCTTTTTGAGGAAAAATCTATCTAAAGATAGTTTTCTATTTAAGATATATTATAGTCCAAAGGTTATTCCTCATGAAATAAGGATTAGTTTTTTAATTATGTAGCATGAGGATGTATATTCATGCAATGTTTAGTTTTTTTTGGTAAATGAATTCCATTAATCCATTCACAATGTCATGCTCTTCCAGAGGTTTCTGTAAGATTATTGGGCAATTTTTCTATCTAGAAGATATTATCACAGATGCTTGGTTTTACAGTTCTCAAAACTGTGAATTTGTGTCTGCAGAGATCACAATTCTATTGTTCCTTTGCAAATCTACGTACACAGAATCAACCTTTTTACCTCTGAAGTGCTAAGATTCAAAAATAAATAAATAGAGTGCGCTTTTTTTGGGGGGGAAGTCACATGATTAAATCGAGTCTTTCTGAGTAGTGATTTAAATCATGATTTAAATCAAATTGATTAAAATCAAATCCACCCTGCCGCCTACCTTACATCAGATGGTGGGGGGACCTAGAGGACAGCCTCCAAAGATGACCTTAATGACAGGTAGGTTGGCATAGGAGAGGCATTCCTTCAAGTCAGCTACCCAGGTCCTAAGGTACATCGATCAAATATGACCACCATATAAGAAACAAACTAGCATGTGAAGGGATAGGGAAGCTTTGCTTCATTTTGCACAGTTTTTCAATTTCCTGAAGCCTGTGAAGATCAAAGAGAAAGTTTAGAACAGCCTCGCCCAATCTGGTGACCTCCAGAGATTTTGGACTGCAACTCACATTGTCCCCAGCCATAGCCATTGGGAGTTGCAGTACCATACATCTGGAGAGCACCAGGTGGGGGAAGGCTAGTTTAGCATCAGAAGCCATGGTTCTTTCAGACACAGATTCTGAATAGAGAGAGACATTTCAGCTACTCTAGTAAGAGCATAAGAGCCAAGCTGGACCAGACCAAGGGTCCATATTGTCCAGTACTCTGTTCACCCAGTGGCTAACCAGCTATCACCCAGAGACCAATGAGCAGGACATGGTGCAACAGCACCCTCCCACCCATGTTCCCCAGCAACTGGGGTATACAGGCTTTTCAAGGATATATTTTCAAGCTACTGCTACTGCTCATATGCTGATTTCCTCCCCCCCCCAACTGAACATCTTACTTTTTAAAATCAATCCATTAATCATCATAATCATAATATGTATAACACTTTTAGAGAGCAATCCTATGGCCCCCTGGACAGTGCCTGGAGAGCCATAGGAAAGTTTAGATTCCTGGATCCGAGGTCAGAGGTAGCACTCCGACCTCAGACCTAGGAGTCTGAGCTCCCCCACTCTGCCTCACAGCCACTCTGAACTCGCAAAAACATAACCTCAGAGAGGACAAAAAGGAGGTGTTTCTGCTGGCGGGGAGGGGAGAGGACTGGGGAAAGGGGTAAACAAATTCTCCCCAGCCCTCCCCAGCTTCCTCCTTCTTCCCCCTCCACAGAGCCCTAGCTAGATGGGCAAAAACAGATGGGCACCTGGATAGCATTGCTCCCTTAAGTGTTCAAAGTGCTTCACATGCACTATCTAATTGTAGCTTATACAACAACTCTGTATCATTACCCTACCCTGCCACCGTTGCAAATGTGGGGACTGAGGCTGAGAGAGAGAGAGGCTTGCCTAAGGCAACCTAGTTAGTTCATGCCAGAGGTGAGATTAGAAACAGGTTCTTTCTAATTCAAAGTTCAGTCTGTTAGCCACAATGCTACACCACATACTGAAATATAGTGCAGTTTAACAAAACATTCAGCATATTGACCAGATACCAAAAATGCAACCTTAGTAGACCCTCCCTCAACCCATATCCCATCCATTCATCCATACCCTTCTACTCACACTTTCCAAGCTCCAGGAATACTGTAATGCAGAATGCAGATCCCATAATATGCAATGATATCAAAGAAAAACCAAGAGAAAGTTAGGTGGGTGGGTTAATATTTGGTAAAACGAGGAGAAACCCAATCAAGGTCTGCTACAACAATTGTCAATCACATCCCTCCCCTTTAAAAAATAATAGAACAAATAAACCAACCATTCTTGTCAAAGAATTTATGTTCAAGTAGAGAAACTGCTTTTCAATGACCAAGAAGAATATGTTTGGCAATAATGAAATTATTATTATTATTATTTATTTATATAGCACCATCAATGTACAGGGTGCTGATGAAAACTCCAAGGAGCTAAGATGACTATGAATGACAGGTTATCTATGAGTAATACTATTCGTATATAATCTAAAACAGCATGAAGAAACATCAAGGTGTGCACAATATTCAGAATTAGATTGACGTGATGGAAAATGCTAATCCAGAATGGTGCCTCCTAGGGCAACTCCAGAACAGATGTGTTAAAATTGTTCCCTTCTTTGAATACCACCAGCATGTATCTGATTTCATAATACTTTGCCTGAATAGGCAAAAGAGTGAGCAATAAGTCCTATGGGAGATATTTCAACTAGCCCCATTTACCATGAACAGTCTCTAATTCCTGGAATTTGTCCATGTGAATAATGTCTCCATTTTGTGTTTATTCTTATCTTTTGGAGATATTATCGTTCTTGTTTTTTAGGCTGCATTGCTAGAATTGACCTTCTTCAGTGTTCAGTGCATGAGCACATGAATGCTAAGGCACCATGCAGTGTGCAGCCTGCCATTTCATACTAAGAGCATAAGAAGACACTTGTGGTTCAGACTAAAGGCCTACGTATTGCAGCGTCTTGTCAAACAGCAGTGGCCAACTAGAAGCCCATGGGAAGCCTACAAGCAGGACTAAAGCTGTCAGCAACAAGTATTCAGAAGCATGCAGCCTCTGAAATGTTTTGATAGGGATTCTCGAGGATTCTACATTTTCAAGCGAACTGACCTGGTTTGCACTTCTTGGACTATTACACAGATCAGAACAGAGTTATCATTCGGTTTTCACATTTCTCAGGAGTTTTGATTACTTCTTGGCTCAAAAAGCTGACCAAAATGCATTTAAAAGGCAAAATTTTATGAACAAAAATGCATATTTTGTGGGGGGGGGATTTAAAATCAGGCAATTTAAAAATATCACAGATCAATGTAGAAATGGGACAAAATGAATGAATGCATATGAAACGGACAAAGACTGGAAATAGACTGAGCTATCCATCTTTGCTGAAGGCACCATCACAACTAGTAGCAGTTGATAGACTAATCCCCTGTGAATTTGACTAATTTCCCTTTAAAGCTGTATAAATTGGTGGCAATCAACCAGCACCAACCTATCCTGGGGCAATTAGATTTTCCTAGCATACCTTTTTACCAGAAGAACAAAAGCTTTCTTGGCTCCTAAACTGGTGGAAGTCAGGCTATTGTAGAAGAAATGGAGACAACACAAAGTAGCTAGAAGTATGAAATAGCTGGGCAGGCAGAGATCCTCAGGCAAGACTTTGGTATGAGAACTGGGGCGTTATAAGCATGAGCTCCATCACATTTATTGCACACTTTTATCGCACACTTTTATCATTTGTCGCACACTCGCCATGCCTGGTATGTGGTTTTGCAAAGTCACCCAGCGGGTTTCCATGGCCAAGTGGGGACTAGAACCCAGATCTCCCAGCTCCCAATCCAACGCTTTAGCCACTACACCACACTGACATTACATTGTGGGAATGTTAATCTTCTGTGCTTTTTTCCATATAAATATGACAGTTTTATTGCCCCCATCCCTAATATCGTGATCTACATACTGTTTCCAAGCCCAAACAAATCAAACTTTCCTTGTTTGTTTGCCACCGGAGTTGTGTTTTATTTTCAGTTTCTTTGTTATTATTATTTTTTGCATTTGCCAACTGGCAAAAAGCAATGATTAGGTCCCTTAGAGTACTGCAGCTTGCAGCCCTGTTCCCAACGTTGGAAATGTCTGCAGTTGTTGTTTCAGTGCTGTAATTAGTCATTTCAGTGCCTCAGGCTGGCTCTCAATTCTACACCTCTTCCAAGAAGTGGCAGTGAAGCGAGTTAACAATTCCAAGATCTCGCTGCACATGTAGACAGCCCCTGCTGTCCAACCAACGTCTTGTGTCTCGAGTTTCCTTCTTGCCCCTCGGGGGTGTAGCTCAGTGGTAGCACGCACATGCGCTGCATGCAGAAGGTCACAGGTTTGATCCCTGACTTCTCCAGGTAGGGCTGGGAAAGAATCCTGCCTGTAACCCTGGATAGCTGCTGCCAGTCTGTGTCGGCAGTACTGCGCTAGATGGACCAGGGGTCTGACTTAGCAGTTTCCTATGTTCCTATCCTTAATTAAGCCAAACTTAAACAAAGACATTACACTGGCACGGGCAATCTTTTTGAAGCTGAAGTCCCCATCATCCAGGCAGAAAGTGGTTCGGCTGGATCTGGCAGTGGGTAGGGTCAAATCCGAAGACCCCGTGGCTGTCTAGACGTTGACTTTGCCCCGCAGTGCCTGCGAATCGGCACTTTGTCAGTTACAAGATGCAGTTGCAGATTTGCAACAAAGTGATGATGCTTCACTTTAGAAAAGTTGGGGATTTACCCTGACTTTTTCTTCAGAGCATGGTCACCACGGCCCTTCTACCGTGTGACCTTGCTCCAGTGTCGAGCTCGGGTGTGATCCAGGTGGATGGAGACAGCTGATTGGTCACCCATGCCGAGGAGGGCAGGGGAGCAGTCTCTGGTACCCAGATTGCCTCTGGAAAACCCTGCACTCCCTCCAGCAGTCTGTATTATGCACCATCACCCAGCAGCAGCGAAACTGCAGGGTTTAGCAGCAGAGTGGGGCCAAAGCGGCACTGTGAAGGCAGGCTTGCCCTTTCTTTCTTTCTCTCTCTCTCTCTCTCTCTCTCTCTCTCTCTCTCTCTCTCTCTCACACACACACACACACACACACACACACACACACACACACACATCCATTCACACAAATGCTAATTATATGCCATGTCATGCTGTTAAAGTAAGAAATAAAACTTTCCCCCAATACTGTCCACTTCCTCCCACCCAACCCCAGTGCACTATTAGGCAACCTGGGGTCATCCCTTGAAGTTGAATGGTGGGAGATTTGAGACAGATAGAAGAAAGTACTTCTTCACACAGTGCCTAGTCATAGTATGGAATTCATTACTGCAAGATCTAGTGACAGCCAAAATGGATGGCTTTAAGAGGGGATTTGACAGATTCATGGCGGATAAGTCCATCAATGGCTATGGTAAGGATATCATATTACCTCCAGTAGGCCTCTGAATGCTAGTTTGTTTGTTTATTAATAATACGTATATACCACTTAATATAATAAAATCTCTAAGTGGTTATTGAGGAACATATGTTGCTGAGGAACATGAAATGGAAAGTGCTCTTATGACCTGCTTGTGAGCTTTCCAGAGGCAGCTGGTTGGAACAGAAAGCTAGACTAGATAGGCTTTTGGTCTGATCCAAGATGGCTCTTATCTCATGTAAGTTTATTTAGAAGTAAGTCTGCTTTTTTCAATTGGTCTTACTTCATAGTAAATGTGTTTAGGGTTGTAAAATGGTTTTACTCTATACAAAATAGACTGGTTTTACCCCATAGCTCCAGATTTCCAGGACTGTTAATGTCTAGTCTAGAAGGTGGCATAGGCGTGTGCAGCCCATTTCATTAGGGTGTGCACCCAGGTAATTTTATTCATTATTTAACTTTTTAAAGGTGAACATTTATTGAACACACATAATTTTTATTTATTTATTTATTAAACACTGTTCCACTGATGTCCTACTCCGTGTTCAGATTCCCTGACCACAGGAGGGCCATTGCAGGTGGGGGAGGGATGAGGAGACACTCCTGAAAACCCAGCATTGGTGGGGCTTTGTGGTGACACTGGCTGAATGAGAGTCTTATGAGGCAATATTAGCCTTTGGGTCTCCTCTTCCTGGCCTCTTTGAAATGTGGTTCCCAGCAGAGAGACAGTATTGCTTGAAACATTAGGGTGTGCCTGGGCACACCCCTTGCGCACGCCTATGAAAGCTGGGGCTAGAGTGAGGAGACTGTTGGTAATTAGGGAATGCTTTAGTGTTTCTAAGCAGCCTCGTGTGGCACAGAGCGGTAAAGCAGCAGTTTCTGCGGCTGAAACTCCCCACGGCCTGAGTTCGATCCCAGCGGAAGTTGGTTTCAGGCAGCCGGCTCGGGTCAACTCAGCCTTCCATCCTCCCGAGGTCGGTAAAATGAGTACCCAGTTAGCTGGGGGAAAGGTAATAACGGCCGGGGAAAGCAACGGCAAACCACCCCGCTATAAGGCCTGCCAAGAAAACGTCAGCAAAAGCTGGCGTCCCTCCAAGAATCAGTAATGTCAGTGCTTGCATGAGAGGTTCCTTTCCTTTCCTTCCTTAGTGTTTCTAGTCAAATGGATCTCTGTGCAGTCTCAAGTAATAAGATAGCACCTTGGTAAGCTTAAATTTGAATGTGAACGCTACCTGATCTCTAATCCTTGTCTTAGATCAGCCCTTGCACGATTAAAGCTGCAACGAATGAAAACAGCAGTGCTAGAAGGGCGTTTTAATAAAATTCCTTATGCTTCGAGACTTTGCCCTTGCCGTAGTGGCAAAGTGGAGGATCTGCCTCATTATTTGTTCTACTGCCCTGTCTATTCTCAAATTCATTCTAAATATTTAGAATTTTTTTGTGTGTGTGTGTGTGAATAAGTCCAGCTAGTCTGATTCAGAAAGAATATACTTTTTGTTTACATGCAGTAACAAGCCTGTCATATTGGCATTGGCCAACTTCGCTCTTATAGCCCAAATGTATAGAGCAAAATTTCTGACTTGGCATGTATGATTTTAGCATTGTTTTTATTACGCTTGTTGTAACCATTGGTTGAAACAATAAAGCTTTATTACTACTACTTAATTCCCAAATTAAATCCCCTAATTTAATTCCAAGGGCTGACGTCAAGGGTACGTATGGTTGGCACCTGCAAAGAGCTCTTGCCCCTGGATGATGAACCCTCTGGACTTGCTTCTCCTCTTCACCACTGCAACCTGCTTTTTCCTCTGTCTCCCGTTCTGCTGAGACAACAGTGGCAATAAGAAGGAGGGGCAGTAGATGCCACTGCCTACTTGCGCACCGGCTGCCTACCTGTCAAGCAAGCAACTGGTAGGAATTATGAGAAAGAGGATGAAGAGCAATAGCAGCTGGTGGTGAGAAGGTAGGCTAATTGAGGAAGGGGGCTCATTGAAGAGGTCTTGCCCAAGGGCCCTCAAAAACCTGGAGCTGGGACTGTTCGGGACAATTCCTGGATCAACTCTGTATCAAAAGGTGGTCGATACACCTTTTCCTTTGAAATTTGCCGCTTGTGGGCTCAGCCAACATGTTTGCTGCATAAATTTGTCTGTGTCAAAAACACCATGTCTTCACTCTCTTGTTCTCTTTTGCGATCTCACTGAAGTGGATTGTGTACCAGGCCCAGGGGTATGTTTCTAATTCTTCTCCAGGAGCCACAGAGTTCATGCCCCCAACTCTCTTGTGAAGGCAAGACCAGCAGCCAAAGGCAAGGGAATCTCTTCGCTCTCGGAAGACCCCTTTTCTAGCAGCTGATTAGGGAAAAATGTCAACAGCAAGAGTCAGGAATAATGAGCGGACGATGAAACAAAGATGAAAAAACAGCCCAGCTAATGACTGGGCACCAAGGGGGGCTTTGAAGTTTTATTATAGCCAGACATGAAGAGCTCCATCTTAACAGATACATTAACCCCGGGATGCGTTCAGCATAATCCCTCCTACGTGAGTTTCTGTGAGTGAGCAAAGACTAGATTATCCCAGTGGGTCCTATCCAACCATGTGGGAGTAGTGCATTGCATACTCAAACATCTCTACCCATTTATGGCTCCCTTCAAATCAAAACCTTAACAGCTTCTCATTATAAAACATATAATGAAATATGAGATGATAAAATACATGATAGAAATAAATACACATAGGCTAAAAGTCACAGATGCATCATACAAAGACAGCTTTCGAGACTTCTGGTGTATCTTCATACTTATCTGTTTCTATTTACCAGCAATTGTCATTATTTTCTGGGCCCTGTCTCTGGTAAATTTTCCAGCTTCATTGGCTGCCAGTCCAGGTCCGGGCCCGATTCAAAGTACTGGTATTAACATTTAAAGCCTTAAACAGCTTGGGGCCAGGCTATCTGAAGGAACACCTCCTCCCGTATGTACCTGCCCAGACCCTAAGGTCATCCTCAAGGGTCCTTCTCCGCAAGCCCCTGCCAAAGGAAGTGAGGCAGGTGGCTACCAGGAGGAGGGCCTTCTCTGCTGTGGCACTCCGGCTGTGGAATGAGCTCCCTAAGGAGGTTCGCTTGGCACCTACATTATATGCTTTTAGACGCCAGGTGAAGACTTTTTTATTCTCCCAGCATTTTAACAGTCTATAAATTTTAACTTGGTGTTTTAAATTTGTAATTTTGCATTGCTGCTGTTTTTATCTGGTTGAGCTTTTATATTGTATTTTATATTATGGTTTTATATTGTTGTTTTATACTTTGTATGTGTTTAATTTTTGTGAACTGCCCAGAGAACTCCGGCTATTGGGCAGTATAGAAATGTAATAAATAAATAAATACATAAATATAAACTGCAGTCCCTATTTTATCCCCATGTTTGTTTTTGGGAGATGAAGAATTAGTGTGAGTTGCTAGATGTGCTTAGCCTTCTACAGGGTTTAGCCTTCTTCCCAAGCCTCTAGCTGTTAAACAAATGCGTGTGGATCGGTAGGTGAGGATTGCTTCTCTCTAGTGCGTATGCATGTAGATTCATATGCATGAACACTAAGGCCCAAATAAGAAATTATTTAATGACATGACTGAGATTTTACATTCTCTCACACACACACACACACACACACACCAGTGATAGATAGGAATGTACAGATTTTGTTAAATCCATCTTCTGTGTTTCATGGATTGCCAAGTATCGTTCATTCTGTTGTCTGCTCATTGACAAAATCATATTTTTAAACCAGAATTTCCTTCTACTTGCGTTAATTCACATTAGTGTTAATTTTCACAAGAGCATGAAAATTGCTAATGCACACTTGTTCAAATGTACATTAGTTAATGCTAATTAGCACTAATGTGAATTTGCACAAATCCTTCCCCTTACAAAAGTGAAAACTGGTCTACAAGTCTCTGGGATCTATGTGACTCACAAAAAGCCAGTCCACTGCAGAATTCACAGATCAGATTCATAGAAACCCAAACTCATTTGAATCGGTCGGGGATTTCTCTGACATCCCTAGCCATAGGAGGTTCAGTCTGGATCAGGACTGTGGTGTGATCAAAGATGGGATCAACCCTTTCTCCTTCACTGTTTTTCTGCTGAAACTACCTCTTTCCTCAGCTTCAGAGGCAAATAGCTTCAGGATGGCAATTTTTACCAGGAAAATAGCATAGGGAGAAAGAGTTGACCTTCACGACTGCTGTTTATAAAGAAAAAGACATGGGCAATCCCAAATATGGGGTTCAAACACATCTTTAAAAGCAATGTCTAGTTTCACTCATAGACAGCACACTGCCCGCCATTTTGCACACTGCAGCTGCAGAAGTATATTTTGAACTCTTGATAACATATTGTAGGACAACTATGTTTTATCTATCTCTATCTATCTATCTATCTATCTATCTATCTATCTATCTATCAATTTGACTCAAAAAAACAAACACCCTCTAGGATTTAAACCAGTGGTGGATGGTAAATGAATCCATCATACATGAAAATAGTGTAGATTCAGAACCCAGCAATGTGTAAGTGGTGGTAGTGGGGAGGCTTTGGGGGTGAAAATAGCTATGATACAAATGGGTCCTTCTTTTCATCAACATAATGTTGGAGGATAGGTAAATATGCAAATACATAGGTTGAACAGGCGTAGAACATCGCTAGTTTCCCCCCTCACCCCAAATCCTATTCAGCTCACAGCACAGCAAAAACTCAATGATTTCTTCCAAATGTTCTAGCAACCATTATTTGGTCAGGCCAGGTCAGGCCAAGCTAGGTCAGGCCATGCTTCTCAACCCCCCACCCCCACCCCCACCCCTGCCCCTTCCAAGATGAGTGTGACTTGCTGGATGCTTGGGAATAAAAGCTTTCCTCCTGAAGTTAATTGCCCATTAATCAAGCTTCTATGGCCCCCATCAGCCAGCAGTTCTACCCCATGCTCCTGAAAGAAAGGAATGTTTCCCCGCGTGGCAGGACAGAAACGTATGGTCACAACAATAAGCCTGTGGTGTTTTGAGACAAGGTCAATATGTATCTCTCTGCTTAATGATTGATTTTTTTGCCCATTTTGAGTTTCTTGTGACAGATCTCAATTAAAAGCTGAAAATCAGATTCTGCAGTCACAATACCAAAAGCAATTCTGAAATGTTATCTCTCTCTCTCTCTCTCTCTCTCTCTCTCTCTCTGTGTGTGTGTGTGTGTGTGTGTGTGTGTGTGTGTGTGTGTTTGGTTTGGCTTTTAGCAGCATACCCTCCAACTATGGATGGATTATTTCTGGTCCAAGTAAATTTTGCATGTATTCTTTTATAAGTCCATTACGTCACACTTTTAAAACAAAACACCCACACCAAAACACCATGTTAATTCATGTTTATATACAAATGCACCTTTCTTAATGTATTTTGTCTTGAAGGGCACATTTCAAATGTATTTTATCCTAAAATGTGCATTGACCCAAGAATTGTGTCACAATATTTGGAGAAGTGTGAAATTTGAAGGATAATTGGGTACTGATCTGTACAATGGTCCAGGAAGTAGGGTGGCCATGTGTCCTACTTTACAGAGAACAGCCTTCTATTTGGAGAGTTGGCTGAGGACAGTCCTCCCTTTGAAGGTATCCTCTGTTTGAAGAGCTGTCCAATCCAAGTCTGTTGTAAAGTCAAAGAACCGTAAGGCGGGAGAGCACCTAGGGGCTTTGAAGTTGCCCATCCACAGTTAGCACCTGGATAGCAAACGGAGCAGGCACACAGAACACGAATTCAGTCTCTCCAGTATGGTGCAATGTCTTGTAATTCTATCTAAGGCCTAATCTACACCAAGCAGGATATTGCACTATGAAAGCAGTAAATGAGGCAGGAGCCACACTACTGTTTTATAGCGGTATTGAAGTGCACTGACAACTGTTGGGGCCCATTGACACATCCCATATACTGCTTTCATACCACTTTCATAGTGCTATATCCTGCTTGATGTGGCTCCTGCCTTTTATATACTGCTTTAATACAGTTTTCATAGTGCAATATCCTGCTTGGTGTCGATTAGGCCTTGGTGTCGATTAGGCCTAAGGAATAATTATTTGCACCTACACACATAAATGTGCACATGCAAATGTTATGGAAATTGATGCATATGTGTGGCTACCTTACCAGGAAATGTCGATCAAGGGAGTTCATTACCTCCACTGATCCCTATTTACAAGGAGATGTCACTGATATGATGCACTCGTTTTCTTTTCACTGTGTTACTAAACTGACCATAAAAAGGAAACTCTTATGTTCACCAGACCCCAGCCATTTTGAAGGTCCACTTTGCTCTGCTGATATAATCTATTTTAGCTTCTGCAGATATGGCCAAAAAACAACCTCTGTGCCTGCTTCCCCTCACCCATGTCTGCAGGGTAATTTATGCAGGAAAACTGCAATGTCTGAGATGACTAAACAACTGATAACTTTCCACTTGTTTGTGCTACTGTATAAAGGAAGTTGTCACCATTGTTCGAGGCTCTCAGTTTGGTCTGAGTGCCTTGCGTGCCTTGCAATAAAGCTTGCTTTTGAGAATTTAAAGACTTACCCGCATCGGCTTGATACTTTGGCCCTTTGGCTGGACGAATGTCTCACCCCTGGGATGAGGCCCCTTGTGCCTCTCACCACACTGATCAAGAAGCCAGTGCATGATAGGCCATTGCTGAGTACAGCTAGGGTTGCCAACTTTTCATCCCCAGCCCCAATAGCTGTGCCTCTAACAGAGGCTTCTAAGGGGGAAAAAAGATAATGCACGTTACAAAAATACAGAAATCTTGCCATAAATTATAGAACAGGGCCAGCTCTTATCATTAAGCAGAGCGAGGTGGCTGCCTAGCCTATCCTGCGCCCCCTAAGCTAGATTGCGGTCCTCGGGTGTAGTGAAGGACACTGCCCCATCAGCAATGTTGAAGGAAGGTTCAATTATCACTCTAATTGGTTCTGTATGTGGAATGGGAGGAGATATGACTTTATCCTTCACCTCAGGCAGCAAAATGTCTTGGGCCAGCCCTGTAAAACACACACACCCCAGAGGTTTGATCCACAAGAATTAACAGCTGGTAACTGCAGCTGGTAACATTTATCTCCACGCTATGGATATTTCACTAGCTAATTGCTGGGGAACAAGCACAACAACCAAGCGCTGGTAATTTTTTAAAAAAGTTGGCAACCCATATGCAGCAGGTAGAGATGCGCTTTCAGGAATCTGTCATAATGGAACTTGAGGGTAAGAGACAATGACCCAATGATCCTTTGTGTAAGAAAATGGCTTTAAAAGTACCCGAGGCAGCTCATCTTGTCATCTGTGGAATGTTGGAGGGTATGTATTAGCAGAATTAAGCATATATGAATTCCTATCAATTTAATTTTATGTTATTTTATTTATTTATTTATTTCCAATAATTTGTACCCTGCCTTTCAGCCCTGAGGCTGCTGACACTAATTAAAACATAACGATTAAATCCGAGATATAAAATAGTAACAACAGGTACTTTTATTTTAAAATGGTGTGTTTTGTAGATACCACACCCCCTCCTTACACAATTGTTATGCACTCGGAGCCTCTAGAGAATGAGCTTTTAAATACCTCATGAAATAAATAAAATGCCAGCAAGCTACCCACTTCAGCAGGCATGAAAGCAACATTTCACAAAAGAAGACGCTACAGTTTTTAAGCCTGTGTGCTATTTCCCTCTGTGCGCCCTCTGTATTGTCTGCACGGAGCCCTGCATTTCCCCAGCCGGTCATGGGGTTAATTATGGGTGCCCACAAAGTAAGACCTGAAAAGGGGGGGGGAATGTCATATAAATCCCCCAGGCCCACGCAAACATCTAATCTGCATTAGCAATTTGAATCATGCCAAGAAGTCCAACCCTAGGTTGAACTTTTACGCTGTCTACAGAACAGCCCGTCTCTTGGGGGGAACTGAGATGCTGTTTTGTTCCTACCGGTTGCAGCTCTGCATTAGAAAAATGACAGAACAAAGGGTTGAAGGGAGATGGAAGGCGAAGGCGAACAAGAAACGTTTCACGTGCCGGTGTGAAGGCATGTCTACCTGAAAGCACTCCAGGTCCCCCCCTTTTGATAGGCGGCACTGTTTTCTTGTTGACGCAAAAGGACAAGGAGCTCATCAGAAGCCCTCAGTATTTTGAGGGCTGGATGAGACCAGCTGCCTGCGTGGGATTTATTATAGCCTGGTTGGAATACAGCATGACTGGGCCCTTCCTCAGGGGGCTGTGCATTAGCGAGGGAGACTCAGTTTTCAAGCGGCTGCTAATTGAGCAATCTGCCACACTAATGGGAGAACTAATGAGGGGGGCTGTTCTTGGGGAGGGCCTCCTTCCTGTGTAGGCCGAAGGGAGGCCACAACTACCGTTGTACGGGCCTTTCAGGAGTCAGAAGAAGAGCCATCAATTTTCGTACTGTAACCTTTAGACACCACAGCCCTAGGGATGTGGGCCGCCTTTAGTAAGCGTGTGGGATCAATTTGTGAGGCAGAGAAAGGGCTGGTAGGGGGTGGGGGGAAGCTGCTGGTCAGGAGGACCCACAGCCAATTCGCACAACTGTTTTTCGTTAAGAGAACGGTTGACCGAAGCTTCAATGGCCTTGGGTGAATCAAACCAATGTTAAAAATTGGAATCTGGCATGCACCCAGGTTGTGACTTGCAGTGGCCTGTGTAATTTCCCCCCAAAACTGGAATGAAGCAGGACATGACATGTACGGATCATACGAGTCGGCCAAGCAATTGCGGGTAGCAACAGTCCAAGATTTAGGGGTGAAATGGTAGATATAGAGTGAATTTTGAGAGAGAATGGTTAGGACTTGAACCTATCTGGAAGAACTTCTGTCTAATTCCAGATGTGTGTATATAGGGAGATGGTGATTATCTGGTGGTGAGGGATAGACACAGCATGTACTCTGAGGCACTTTCTCTTAGATTATTACATATCTTGGTATGTTCTAGGAGTGATGCCTGACCCAATTAAAGTGTTTCAGAAGGGATTACCTCACAGGAAAAGAAAAGAAAGAGAGAACATGTCTGCTTTAGAACCTGGGTGTTAATGGATTGAGAGATGGGCTTGGCTGGGGCAGCTATACCATCAGGCAAACTGCCACAAGTGGGACCTGTAAGTAAATGTGGCATTGTGGCAATGTGGAGTGTTGCAGGGAGTCAGCTATGCCCTCCTCCACAATACTCCATTCCATTCTCCCTCCCAACGAGTTTTCCATCTCCCGTCCCACTTCAGCCAATCTGCATTCTGAATATGCTGAGTCTTCATTGGGCTGTTTTTGAGGCCCACCACCACCACCACCACTTTAGGTTTTGTTTCCCTAAAGATTTTTTGTTCAGCTGCAAACGGAGTTTTCACAAGCCTGCTGTGTGGGGATGGTGCCATTTTAGCTACATAGAGTGAGAAACAGATGGAACTGATCCACAAACACAATCCACTGGGATGTTTTCCTATACAAGCCTCATTAAAACAAACAGGCACCCAAACGTTAATTAGCAGGAGGGGTGCATTTTTGTGTCGCCATTTAGATTTCCACCTCAGGCTGCCTAATGTTTTGGGCAGGGCAGGCCTAGGCTTGGCTCCAGAAGACCTGGATTTGTTCATCTCAATCCTGTCGTGGAATCTTTCGTGCATCATTGAAACCCGCCTTGTTTTTCCCACCTGTAAAACAGGCATAAAGAATGGCTTGCCTCACAAAGTTGTTTTGAGGACAAATATTTATTTATTTAATTTCTATACGGCCCAATAGTTGAAGCTCTCTGGGCAGTTCACAAAAATTAAAACCGTAAGGAACAGCATAAAACATAAAATATGGAAGCTTAAAACCACAATATAAAAGTATAACCAGAATAAAACTTAGCAGCAATGTAGAAATTTAAAATACAGATTGAAAATACAGATTTAAACAGCAGAACTAAAAGACTACGGGACTGTGTTCACCACCTCCCTCTTCAACCCTTGCACTTTCCCTCTCCTGGGGCGTTGAGCTGAGGAGGGAGCGCGGGGTTTCTGGGCAGCCATCTGGGTACCAGAGCTGCCCCTGTCCTCTTCCTGGTGGAAGGTGACCAATCGCTGGTCGTCTTCCACCAGGCTCTGGCCTCGGGTTGACCCTGGATTGGCTGCGGAATGACTTTATACGGTGGAAGCACTGACTTTTTCAAAATGTAGCATCACAAGGAAGCCCCGCATTGGCTGTGAAGCTGCGCCTGTGTCATCTAACCGACGCGGTGCAGATCCACCGCCACTGCGGGGCTTTCCATGCATATAGACAGCCCCTAGGATGCTAAAATGCTAAAATATTGGGGAAATAAAAATGCTTTCACCTGATGCTGGAAGGAGTACAAAATAGGTGGCTGGTGAGCTTCTCTAGGAAGCTCATTCCACAGCCAGGGTGCCACAGCAGAAAAGGCCCTTTTCCTGGTAGCCACCCACCTCACTTTCTTTGGCAGGGGCTCACAGAGAAGGGCTCCTGAAGTTGATCTTAGAGTCTGAGCAGGTACATATGGGAGAAGGCGATCCTTCAGATAACTTGGCCCCAAGCTGTTTTGGGCTTTGAATGTTAATACTATCACTTTAAATCAGGGACATGGACTGGCAGCCAGTGAAGCTGGAAAAGTACTGGAGTAATGTATATAAAATAAAAGATGGTAAAGCACATTGGTGCTTAAAAATGGTAAAGGTAGGATATGTAGCATTTGAAATGCTTCAGATGGTCATCTCCACTTTTGAGGAGAAGGGGGAGGAGAATTTCCTGCTCTAGATTAATGTTTGTAGCCTAATTGGCCTCAAAACAGCTGGAATCTGGCCTGGGTTTGGCTTCCCTCCCCATGGGAGGGAAAATGGGATGTTCCACTTTTTCTCAGCACATCAACCAAATTGTGACCAATCCTTTCCGGAGAACTTGCTCATAGCTTCTTCTTGCTACTGGGGCTCTGTTCACTCTCTTCCTCCCTTGGGCTATGGAACAAGCCCTTACATAATTTAATTCAATTGGGCACTGTGGTCCCTGCCAGCAAAACTGACAGATGGCGAGACCTTTGATCTCCCACTCCTCTAAGCCTGATCTTTGATTATTATTATTTTTTAAAAAAGAAGTGTTTTTCCAGGATTGTTCAAAAGGCCACAGAGAATATACAAGGTTCAGTGTGTTTCCAAATTTCTGATAGTGAAGGCACATTATCATTCTAAATTAAAATTGGAGTCAGCACAGACTTTGCTCTTGCACACGAAATGGTTTATGTTTTAAGGTACGTAAGAGCAAGAATGGCTAACCTTAAGAAGAGTCACTCATCTTCTTTGTGTGGATTACTCTTCTGGGTGGTCTTTTTTTGGAGGCTGGGGATTTATTTATTATATTAATTTGATGCCTTAAAAACAAGTTCTCTAAAGACATATAAACCAATAAAAAAATAACAACAATGCTATAAAATAGATCTTAAAATTAACCTAGCACAATCCCCACCCCACCCCCCACCCCTTGATACACAAATACCAACACAGCAAAATACAGTAGAAATTGCAGGAGTGAAAAACAATCACAGCTAATGCAGATGCTAAAGCTACCATCAAGGCCACAGGGATTAAAATAACAAGATTTTAAAAGTCCCAGGAAAACAGAAAGGTCTTAGGCTGGTGCAGAAAAGAGAACAATGTGGATGCCAAGTGAGTGTCCCTAGGGAAAACATTCCATAACTAGGGGACCACCACTGAAAAGACCCTCTCTCTCATGGCTACCCTCCGTTCTGCTGTGTCTTGCATTAGGAGTTACTGGGCATGTCTAGACCAGGGGGGTAAAGGGGGAGGATCTCGCAATATGGTGATCATGAGATCCTCCCCCTCAGTCTACACGTGGTGTGTGATGTCCTGGGAGGAGGAGGCTGTTGCGCCTGCCATTTTCATTTTTTTTTAAAGAAAAGGAGCTCACGAGAGTTCAAGCGCTAAAGGTAGGTGTGGTTTTTTTTTTAAAAAAAATCCCGCTCCCCACTCCCACCTCCAATGGGCACGGAGCTCCTGAAGAGCTCCATGCTCTGTGCCCGGTTCCCAGCTCCTCACGTTTATTCGCAAGGAGCCAGAACAAACCGGGACGACCGCCCACATGGCCCGTGGTCTCGGGTCGATCCTGGGACCATGGGAAAAGCCGGGGTTAAAGCTGTTCCGGCTATCCCGGGGCAAGGGAGGGATCCCCTGTGCATCATGTGGACGCACAGGGATGATCCTGGGGCAATCCCCAGGATATCACCCCGTCTAGCAATGCCCACTGAATGATCACATTATATATAATGCAGATCCAAAAGAATTATTGGCGGCTCCAGGTTTTCAAAGGCCCTAAACAAGAAACAATGGGCCCGTTCCTTCAGTGGGTCTACTTCTCACCACCATTGTCACCAGCTCCTCTTGTTCCTCTTTTTCATTCTCATTCTTGCCACCACTTGCTTGACTTGTCAAGCAGAGAGCCAGTGTGCAAGTAGGCAGTGGCATGTGAAGCTCCTCCTCACTATCACTGATGACTGGGCCAAAGTGGGAAGCCAGAGCAAGAGGCAGCTAACAAGCAGGTTGTGATGGAGAAGAGCAGCAACAACTCCAGGAGTCTCTTGTCAGTGGGCCCATGCTGGGGCGTGGGCCCTCAATAGGAGAATAGCATTACCCGCCTCTAGTAGAGACTGACTGGAAGGATGCAAGGATAGAGTAGTGCTTCACACCGACGCAGCAGGCGGCTTCCTCAGCTCTATGGAGACTTGAGCTCACTGGCACCATTAATTATTTCTTGTATGGCACATTTTGGCAGAAAGGGAGGGGAAACAGTCCTTCTACAATGACAAGAATACTCAACTTTTGACTTCTCTGTAGAGAAGCTAAGAAGGTTGACAGGCTGATGGCCTGGTATCTAAGAGCATATTTGTGTTACAATTATTATTATTATTATTTATTTATTTATATAGCACCATCAATGTACATGGTGCTGTACAGATAACACAGTAAATAGCAAGACCCTGCCGCATAGGCTTACAATCTAATAAGTTGTAGTAAACAATAAAGAGGGAAGGAGAATGCAAACAGGCACAGGGAAGTGTAAACAGGCACCGGGTAGGGTGAAGCTAACAGTATAGAGTCAGAACAAACTCAATATTTGAAGGCTATAGGGAAAAGAAAAGTTTTTAGCTGAGTTTTAAAAGCAGTGATTGAGTTTGTAGTTCTCAAGTGTTCTGGAAGAGCGTTCCAGGCGTAAGGGGCAGCAGAAGAAAAAGGACGAAGCCGAGTAAGGGAAGTGGAGGTCCTTGGGCAGGCGAGAAGCATGGCATCAGAGGAGCGGAGAGCACGAGCGGGGCGATAGTTTGAGATGAGAGAGGAGAGATAGGCAGGAGCTAGACCGTGAAGAGCTTTGAAGGTCAGCAGGAGAAGTTTATATTGGATTCTGGAGTGAATTGGAAGCCAATGGAGAGATTTCAGAAGTGGAGTGACATGGTCAGAGCGGCGGGCCAAGAAGATGATCTTAGCGGCAGAGTGGTGGACAGAGACCAGCGGACTGATGTGAGATGAAGGAAGGCCAGAGAGAAGAAGGTTGCAGTAGTCCAACCGAGAGATAACCAGTGCGTGAACGAGAGTCTTGGCAGAAGAGACAGACAAAAATGGTCGAATCCTGGCAATATTATACAGGAAGAAACGACAGGATTTAGCTACTACCTCGATGTGAGGAGTAAAGGAGAGCGAGGAGTCAAACAACAAGTCGCCTCCTCCTACAACCAGGTGGGCAACACATGACCTGCAAGCTGCATGCAGCCGTCATGCCCATTTTTGCATTCCTGCCCCCTGCTGAATTTGCCGCAGCTAAAAAAGGAGCTATTTTGCAAGACAGCGAAGCATGCAGGGAGAGCACAACTAATTGGGAACTACAATTGTGCTTCCAGAAGCCTCCTGGGAGCACAGTTCTCCCATGGACCTTGTTTCCTTCCCAATTTGCTGAGTTTTGCGATTTCAACAGTGGAGGCATTTTCAGCAGCAGTGCAGGAGGGCTGTGGCCCCTTGGGGTGGGTGGGGAATGTGGCTTCCAACCCCCAGCAGTTGTCCACTCCTGTATTGGAAGTATCCAGGCCAAGGACCATGGATAGTTTTCAAAATGGTGTTTCCAGAACAAATTGCTCCAAATTAATATCTTACCCAGCAAGCCAAATCACTTCAAAATCAATTTCCTCTAAATTTGATACTCTACCCACCCAGATCCTGTCTCATATCTATTCCTCTTCAATTCTCAATTCCCCCAGCTCCTAAATACATGTAGTTGCAAGGAGGGGGAAAAGGTAACTCCCTCCTCCATATAAATTAGCAAGGTATGTATTCATTTATATGGGAACAGGGAAAGGGGAGGGGGGAAGAATTGTGTTCTTCCCCAGCATAGACGATGTTGCCCTCTTGAGGAGGAAGCATTCCCACCCAGCATACGAGAAGAGCTGAAGTAATTAATTTTCACCTAGGTCAGAAAAATGGTTTAAGCTAACCTTGTTTTTCATGGGGAAAAAGGCACATACCAGGGGAGATTTGGGTACAGGGCCGGCGCTACCATTAGGCCAACTAGGCAGCCACCTAGGGCGCAGACCTCAGAGGGGCGCAGTACGGCCCTTTAAGGGTCACAGTTTTCTACAAAGCTGTTTTAAGCAAAAACACACATAATAAAAGGAAAATATAATAGTTCAGAAACTCTTCTTGTACAGCTGAATTGAAGTTGGCAATTTTGGGTGTGCAAGTAGCTCGCCTTGCCTAGGGTGCAAAATAGTCTGGCACCGGCCCTGTTTGGGTACATGATATTCAGACTAGTTAGTAGGAAGTTGGACTCTATGACCCGCTGTCTGTTCTTTTCTGCCCACAATGTCATTCTCCTCTATGGTAACCGGCAAGCTGGACTGCAAAATATCCCCGTTCTCTTGGACGACCAAACGACATCATGAACTGCGAACGGAGATCGGCCTTTCTTCACCCGAGGCAGTTTGTGGAGGGCCTCATGGAAGTATTTACTGCCTGCGCAGCGTGGAGGAAGTTTTGCATGGGGTAGAATGTCTCCTTTTCCACGCTATAAATGTTGCCTTTTTCCCGCCGGGTGTTTCCCCCCACATTTTTCCTATTTTCACGCTCATTTCTCTTTACGTGCCTCCAGTGACCCAGCGCAAGCCGTAAACTTTAATCTCCGCTGGCACGAGTCTGGGGATCGGCTGCAGAGTGGGGGCAGATGTTCATTAACGCACTCTGGCCTGTACTGCGGCGGCGCGAGGCAGTGGGACGCGTCGCGCTTCCTTCGCTTAGTTTGGATGAGGAAGAAACAAGGCATGTGTGCCTCTTTTTGAAGTTGATTGGGCTCTTAATAAAAATTCGAGGGAGAAACACACTGGAATACAAACAGCACAGACCTCCTCCCAGAGCTGGTGGAGAAAGTGGAGGAGGGACAGGGCCGTGATTTTGCATCACCAATAATACCAGAGCTGCTGGTTGGGATGCTTGGGGAATTCAGTCTTTGTGAATTCCAGTCAGTGACGTAGTAGACCCTGGGCTTTCAAGGACGCAGGGGGGGCACATTTTTATTAGCAGGGATTCCAGTGTCATATTCCTCCCCACTCAGAATTGCCTGCTCTCCCTGACTTTAGCTGCTGTCCCCACAGAAGCTGGGGCCACATGATTTTCCTAGCGATAATATATTGTAATGAGAAGTATTTTGGGGTGGCTTGGGGCTCATCTACACCATGCAGGATATTGCACTATGAAAGTGGTATATAAAAGGCAGGAGCCACACCAAACTGGATATAGCTGTATGAAAGAGGTATATGGCAATGGGCCCCAACAGTTGTCAGTGCATTTCAATACCACTATAAAGCAGTAGTGTGGCTCCTGCCTTTTATATACCACTTTCATAGTGCAATATCCTGCATGGTGTAGATGAGGCCTTGGTCTTGAATGGCCAATTATGACCCATTAGCTTTACAAAGGACCTGCTCCTGGGAAGGATGAAAATAGCTAGAACTGGGGGCTGTCTGGACGTCTTCTTTGCCCTGGGGTGGCTCCAAATCTGTGCGGCATCGGTTAGATGACACAGCCACAGATTCAAAGCCACCCTGGGGCAAAGAGCTGAAGATGTGTGGCTGAAAAGTCAAAGACTTACTCCAACTTTTCCAGCCAGAGCAAGGGCAGCCCTGCTGAGCCAAATGGCCGTCGGAACGTGCTGCGCTGCCTTGCTCAAAATATATTTCCCCCCATTTGTTTCATTTATCTGTTTCTCATCCTTTTCTTAGTTCTGTGCCTGCTAATCCCTGAGTACCAAATTGTAAAACTGGGTTTAAACACTAATGTGTTACTTAGACCTGAAAATTCTTTGCCCTGAGCTGCTGCTGCTGCTGCTGCTGCCGCTGCCTCCTCCTCCTCCTCCTCCTCCTCCTCCTCCTCCTCCTCCTCCTCCTCCTCCTCCTCCCCCCCGTACATTGCTCAGGGAGGGATGAGGGAGAGCATGGATGATTGTTGTAAACCCCACACTTGCTCCTTGGCCTCGGGATTATCTGGAGCCTCGCAGGAGCAAAAGCGCGGGTTTTGGGGGGATGTGGTGCCAACTTGGTGCTGCGAAGATAGCCCCTGGTGTGTTGATATGGATCAGCACAATTGCCTGCATTTTTGGACTCTCCTTTGCGGCATGGCTATAGGAATGACATGATGAGTGCCTGCACTTCAAGATGTACCACTACATCAGTGATCCCAATCAGGGCCGGGAAAAGCTGGGAGTAGGCCCAGGACGGATGGTAAATGTCGGCCACATTTCAAACTGCTCAATAAGTATTTTTAATCAGTTCTAAATACATATGAACTAGAACGATTTATAAAAAAGGTAATGGCAAGCACTTTTATTCGAGATGTTTATAAGACATCACTTCTTCACATTCAGAAATGCTTTATGTGCTTTTCTTTGGGCAAATTCATCATCAACAACAGAAAAATCAAGCAAGTTTGCCCAAGGGGACTCTGAGTAGGCCCCCTCAAAATCGTAGGCCCATGCCAACTGCCCCCCCACCCTCTGCCCAGCCCTGATCCCAATACAATCTGAACTGATCCTCAACAAGCCAGAATAATGTGGGGACATAGTTATCCATCAGATCTTGCACTTCTCCGGACACTGTGATGAAGTTTTTGGCTCAAAACACACACAAATAACAAGATGCATTTACAAATAAGTATTTTGAGCTCCACATGTGTTTAGAATGCATATTTTGAGAGAAAATTAGAAAAGTGTGTTTTGTCTTTAGGAGACAAAATACATGCTTAAATTGAGAATTTTGTTCAGACTGCATTTGGAAAAGAACTGCCATGATTTACATACCCTGAACTAATTTGTGGATTGGAACATGATTTTCGTTCTGATTTTGCACTTCTCTGCATTTCGCAATGCAGTTCGCAGCTTTAAAACGTACCAAAAATGTGTGCAAAAACTTGCATTTTACAATAAGGTCTGTATAAAATGTTATTTTTCTACAAAGCATGTACACATTTTCATGTAGATCCCCCCTTTTGGGTGCCATCAAGGGTAGAAGATTTGAAAAAAGGGGTTGTATTCAATGCTAGACCTACTGAAATGAATCTGACTTAAGTTAGTCATGACTAATCTATGTCCCATTCATTTCAATAGGACTACTCTAAGTAGGACTAATATTGGCTACTACCCCAGCTATTATAACCCATGAAAGCTGCTTTAGACAGAGTAAGAACTCTAAGGGCGGATCCGCACGTCAGCCCCAGAGCGCATTTATGCGACTCTAGGGCACCCCAGAAACTATAGTCTGTACTTGCCTGTAAAAAGAAACTAGGAAGAGACAGAGACGCTGCCGCCGCCGCCGCCGCCACCACCCAGCTCTCCCCTGCTGGCTCGGAGAGTTCTTTTTGAAGAAGGCGGGGGTAGAGAGCTTCTTCCGCTGTCCACCCAACCTTCTTCCGCCGAGCTCTCCATCCCGGTCGAGGAGCCGGCCGGGGAGAGCTGGGCGGCGTCGGCGGCTCCGTCTCTTCCTAGTTTCTTTTTACAGGCAAGTACAGACTATCGTTTCTGGGGTGCCCTAGAGTCGCATAAATGCACTCTGGGGCCGACGTGCAGATCCGCCCTAAGTCAATATTGAGTATTGTCTACATTCACTCACAGTGACTCTCCAGGATTTCAGGCAGAAATCTTTCATAGCCTTAGCTGCAGATACGAAGAATGGAACCTGTGATCGTCTGCACTCAAAGCAGGTGCTCTACCACAGAGCCACATCTCCTTCTCAGCTGGGGAGTTCTCCTAAAATGCCTGTCCAATGCTTTTGTACGGTAGAACCCTTGCAGTCCCCATTCATGTTGGTGAAGCTTCTGCAGGATAGCCGACTGGCAGGCTGTTACCCCATGTTCTGGACCATCCCTGTTCAGAGCAAAACAGGATGATGTCAAGGCCCTTGCAAGTTCTTGGACTGTGGCATGACTTCACAGATGAAAGAAGTTATATGTGGGAGACATGACAGAGCTCATGTACACTTTACGTGGCAAGAGTCTCTTATTTGAATAACAGGGCAAAGGGTCTGCCACAGGGTGTTGGAAATCGGTACTATGAACGACACAGAAAGTCAGTTTGGCTGGGGGTGAAATCCTGGCCACCAGGCTAAGGAACTGGAGGCAATACGTTCTGCAAATGAGCTAGGAGAATGGGGTTTGGGGTTGGGGAAACTGGGACAGTGAAGGAGGCTGAAAGAAAGCAGATGGCAAAAAGCCTCCCATGGGCTCTAGGGCAGGAGCCGCTACGCGCGTGCTGTTGGTGAGGAAGCGGAATGAAGAGGTGAAGAGGGCTGGATTTCACATTGCTTCAAAATAACCAGCCAGATCTTTGGCTGCAAGTCCCTCTCTAGTATATTATGCATTAAAAGTCCAATTTTCCCCTCAAATTGCTTTTCAATGCTGTTCCTGCCCGCCCAGACTAGTCCTCACAAGTTTGGCAGGTTTTGAAGGGTCTAAATGAACCAATAGATCCAGACCAAGTTGCAGCAAGCAGAAAGTTTGGTTTCTTCTGCTGTGTAAAACTGCATGGGTTTAGCATAACGTCCTCTTTTCCCACCTCCAGCCGCGCTGCTCCGGCCTAGACAGCACCCTGTGGCGTTGACCTTTTCACATCTAGAAGGGATGTTGGGGGCGGGGAGGTGGGGGGGGGAGAGAGGGGAGGAATGGAAGTGCCTCCCTGCTGGCCTTTCTTACAAGGGGGACATTTCCTGCATGGATGGGCTTTTAAGCAGGAAAAGAGGGGCCAAAATTGTCTTGACGATGTCTCTGATGGCAGCTGGTCTCTGTGGTCTTAAAGAGAAAGAGAGAGCGAGAGAGATCGCATATATGCTGAGGGCCTTTTGCAACAATAGATTAGTTGTCTGGCATCATGAGACGCAAAAAATCCATTCCAGTACCTTCAACACAGATTGTAAAATGTTTTTACACTGTTTAGTTGTCTATATTTATATCCGCCTAAAAAACTCAAGCAGTGGAAAGAGGGAGGGACTTGCTTTTGTAGACTCCCGAACCAGTCTGCGTTGCAAAGCGTTCATAATCTGTCCTTCCTACCCCCACAACCTCATGCGGTCACCATATGAGTACGGAAGTTCTGCTTTTGGTATATTTGTTCCCCTGGGTTTAGGAATGGAGATTTTATTGCTTCTAATAAATATTATGATTACATTGTAGCACGGCTCCCCCTTCTTTGTCTCCCCAGCTCCAGCTAGCAGCCAGTGTACATTATTCCTATTTATAGAACTGAAATAGGACTTTTAGCAAAAATGCAAATTGCATTTGATACATCCCTTTCAGAGACCCACACATGGTTCCCTGCAAATGTGTGAATTCTCCTACATTTAGAGCCACTTTAAATCACTGACTGCAAAAAAAAAAAAAAAAATCTTCTGTTTCCTTAAATAAATAAACAAACAAATAAAATCTCACACTGATTCACTCCCCATAATTATGAGATG
The DNA here is from genome assembly GCF_023053635.1 of Elgaria multicarinata webbii. Lineage (NCBI taxonomy): Eukaryota > Metazoa > Chordata > Lepidosauria > Squamata > Anguidae > Elgaria > Elgaria multicarinata. Next base: position 13,811,357 of record NC_086181.1, read on the forward strand.
TTATTGCAGTTGCCTTATCGGACCAATGATGCCTTTAGCCCAATAGTAGCTCTCCTGGGTTTTAGGTAAAGGTTTTCCCCAGTCTGAGATCTGTGTACCTTTGAGATACTGGCAACTGAACCTTTGGCCTTTTAGGCTCAGCAGTGTGGCTTTAGCTGGGAAGCGGGCATGCGTACCCACAAAGAGATCTGCTCGCAGAGAGGTTGGTTTGAAATGGCAGGCCGGGGTGCTAGTTTCACAGAAAAAGACCCTCCAACTTGCTATTTCAAGTGGACGTACTCACAGATAAGCTTTCCAGCCTGCCGTTTCAAGCAGCAAGCAGGAAATGTGTGAAACAGCTCTGGTTTGAAGCTCATTTACATAATGCCAAACCATGGTTTGGGATTATGTCTGAACTCACCTGCTGCCAATTCTACTCTGTGCATCAATTCTAAGTTTACTTGCAGCTGACCTCACGCCAAGACTTGTCTCCCAAAAATCAGCAACAACCACCTGCTTTCATTGTAGCTGCTCTGGTTTTGCAAGGAACTCAATTGTTACAAGAAGTTCTGCCTATGTTCCAGCAGCTCAGGTTTTGGAAAGCTCTTTTAGCTTACCTTAGCTGGCAAGGCAACAAAGGTTCAGCTTGGATGTGCAGTCCATTTAAAAACAAAAACCAGAGGGTCATATGTTAAGTTTAAGTGGCATTTTAAGAAGTAAGCATACCTCCTTCTCTCAAATCTGATTCCCGTGCAGCTCCAGAATGCTTTCCAAATATCACCAGAGATATATTTCCCAAATTCTGCAAAGCTTTTAAAAATGCAAAGAGGAGAAGGGTAGTCATTCTTTACATTATTTTTTTCCTGATCATGCAAATTAAGTGATACTTTTGGCAACATTTCTTAGATGCCTAAAGAAAGCTTTTAACCTACCTGAAGATTCAGCTGTTCCTTGGTCCAAAGCCAAGTTCTCCTGGAAAAAACACCCCCCCCACACACACACAAGGCATGGTTTTCTTCATTCAGGTCTTTGTATAACATTTACCTGGAGGCAATATGGTAGGATGACTAAGCCATCGCAGCTGCTTATGTGCACAAAGACAACCTGGAAGAGAAGCACGGAGAGAAAGAATGGTCAGCTGAAAAGGAAATTTTATATTTAGATTCTTTTTTTAAAAGTAAATATTATGATAAACCCTTGGTATGTGTTTTTCTTTTAAACATGAGTACATGATGCAGAGGACTGGATTTAATATATGAATACTGAAGTTTAAGGGCCTTTGTGGGATATGACAAACCGTACGCTACAACTATCCTTATTTTTTGTATGCATCCCTTTAAGTATGGGAAATGGTATGGGGTGGGGGCAGAGGGCTTCCCCATCACCGCAGTCCCAATCCAAGCAGAGCATAAGTTGAATTTTATAGATATAGACATAGAGAACTTATTTAAGAATACGGTAGTGTAAGGCATATTACTCAAGGTCTACCAGACTGATTTTGCTCATTTTTGTTTTAACCTGAAGCTTGAGCAGAGCAGAAATGCAGAAAATTTTAAACTTCGAAAAAGGTCAAAACTTGAGCTTTGGGCAGCTTGGAAAGGGAAAACAGAGAGGGATGAGGCAAAGGGAAGGTTAAGGCATACGCCCCACATTGTGCATGTAACGTGACGTGTGACACAGTGTGTGTATGCACATGTAATAATATTTTATTTATTTACTGCATTTCTATACTTCCCAATATCCAAAGCTCTCTGGGCGGTTCACAAAAATTAAAACCATAAAATACAACTTAACTATAAAATTTAAACCACAATATAAAAGTACAACGAGAATAAAACTGAGCAGCAATGTAGAGATTTAAAATACAAATTTAAAACAGCTAAAATGGTAAAATGTAAAAACAAAACAAAACAACCACCTGGGAAAATAAAAAGGTCTTCACTTGGCATGGGAAAGAGTACAAAATAGGTACCAGGCAAAACTCTCTAGGGAGTTCATTCCACAGCCAGGTGCCACAGCAGAAAATGACCTGCCACCAGTCCAGATCCATCCCTGGGCAAATCCCTCATCAAGACAAGCCCCAGGTTCCAGAGGTGTGCTGGGCCAAAGGCAAAAGGAGCAGGGCCCCAAATACCAAAAATACCAGCCTATTTTAGCCTAAAGCTCTTACTGCCAGTGCCAGTAACTAAGCCTTAGAAGAGGCATTTCAACCATTTAGAAGGGCGGGGAGGGGGGGACTCCATAAATGCTGGGAAACCACCAAACGATTGGTGATTGGAGGAAAGGGGGTCAGGCCTGAGGAAGAAGGTAGAGCCCTCTGGGGACCACAAGATAAGGACCCCTGGTGGGCCAGATTTGCCCTGCAGGCCTGAGATTCTGCATCCTTGGTTTAGCACTACTTTCCCATCTTTTTTTAAAGGCCAGGGATTTGAAGTGGGCTGTGTTAAATTAAAGAGTGTTGTAGTACTATACTGCTAATTTAAAATAAAATAAAACAAAAAAAACCCTTTCTGGTCAAGACTTCTTTTTAATAATGTGAGAGTGTTTTTTTTTAATTAAATACTTCCAACCTACACTTTATGATGCAAAACAAATGTTGAACAGTTTGTTTTTGATATTGCATGGTACTAATGGACAACCACACTCAAACAACTAAGTGCTTAGTGCTAAATAAATAATTGGCTTTGCGTTTTTTTAAGGATTGCTCCATTTTCCTCCCCAAATGGCCACTCAAGTGAATCAGACCTTACCTCTTCCCCATCCACAGCAGCTAAGTCATGCCTTGACGTGCAGGTGGAACATAGCGGGATAAATATACCCAAAAAGTTTAATATCCCCAATAGTGTGAAAAGTCAATTGCAAGTCTGTTTGTAGCTTAACCGGAAAGCAATGATTTATTAGGCCTAGCAGCCACCTGCCTGGACTCAGCTAAAGATATCCCAGAGTGAAAGAAAACTTACTCGATGGGGTGAGTCTAAGTGCGCTTCTGCAAATGCTTAACATGCAAACGGTTCAAAGCGCTTCCATTTAAATTTCTATAAACTTCACTGGGAACTCATCCCTGAAGTTTATATGTGCTGTTTTGGCTTGGGGGTTTAAACACACCGTAAAATGCCATTCCCTTGGCTTTTCTGTTTCCTAGCCTCCTGGGCTAAAGTAAACACAAAAGATCGAATCCCCTAATAGACTTAGGGGTGCAATCCATTATGACGACAGGAATAAAATAATGTTCACTTCTGCTGCCCTGATGCTAAACAAATTTACTTGGGAATAAGCACCACCCTTGATGTAGACAAGGAGAATCTTTTTTTTTTTTAGAGTAAATAAGCAATTAAGGTTGCAATCCTGCATGTTTAGAGAGAAAAAAGTTCTCCAACTCCCAGTATTCCCCAACCAGTATGGTTGGCTGGAGAATTCTGGGAGTTGTAGGACTTTTTTTTTTGTCTAAACATGCATAGGATTGCGGTCTTATGGAAGAAAGTGGATGTGAAAATGGGCCTCTTCAGACAACACGGTAAACCATAGTTAGCTAACCCTTTTGCAGCAAATGGTTAGTGAGTGTGTTTAAACCATGGTTATGTAGCCAACATGGTTAGGAATGGTTCACATGACACACTGGCCCTGTTCAGAAGACACCTTAAACCATGGCTTTAACCACGGCGAATAGGGCAAAAAGCCTTATTGACCGTGGTTAAAGCTGTGGTTTAAGGTGTCTTCTGAATGGGGCTAATCTACACCAAGCAGGATATTCCACTATGAAAGCGGAATATAAAAGGCAGGAGCCACACCAAGCAGGATATAGCAGTATTAAAGTGGTATATGGTATGAGTCAATGGTCCCCAACAGTTGTCAATGCACTTCCGTACCGCTATAAAGCAGTAGTGTGGCTCCTGTCTTTTATATACCGCTTTCATAGCGCAATATCCTGCCTGGTGTAGATGAGGCCATGGTTCATATGACACGCTAAGTCATAATGTTCAGATCAAAATGTCTTCTGAACAGGGTCGGTCTCCCATCAACCATTCCTAACGCTCTTCAAAACAAGAAAGAAGCAGCAGGGGTTGTGGGGGTTGGAATTAGCTCTAGATATTGTGTGCTTTCTATGGCAGACGGCAATGCATTAAAGGAAAGGAAAGAGAGCAAAATGGAAGAAAACAATGGCACGCTCATCGCTGTGACGCTCATGCTGGAAGCCCCAGCGTCTGTTGCCAAGTAGAATCAAGCTCTACCACGGGAGAGCTAACACAGATGCTCCTCAGCCTATTCTGTACAAGTAGATCTGTAATCAGTTCCATGCACCAGCCGTTAGCGGGGGCCGCGAACCCTTTGTCATTTGTGCCTTTCAAAGGGCGAGAAAAAGATTGTCCTTTACAAACAGTCACATTGTGCCCGTGTCAGCTTGCCTCACCTGTGAAATGGAGATAATCTTTGGCTTCTGGGCAAGGATGACAGAAAATATGGCAGATGGATGGTCTGGCCATGGGTATTCATTACTTTTTTCATATGCTGCGAAGTGGGCAGGGCTGGCAGCATCTGCACTTGGCATCCTTGGGTAGCTGCTGGGACTCAGCCCCCTGGCATTCCCCCTCCCCACTGCTGACACTTGCTTTGAGCTTCCCTTTAAAACAAAAAACAAAAAAACCCAGCCTCACACTCTGAGCAGCAGTAGGTAGCTCGGTCTGGCAGCCATTTTAATTTCCCACAATACCTCTGATGTGGTATTACTCCAGGGCAGCCTTCCTCAACCTGGGGCGCTCCAGATGTGTTGGACTGCATCTCCCAGAATGCCCTAGCCGAGCTGGCTGGGGCATTCTGGGAGTTGTAGTCCAACACATCTGGAGCGCCCCAGGTTGAGGAAATTAAAATGGCAGCTAAACCCAGCTGCCCAGTGTTGCTTGGGGCTCTGCTGCTATTCTTGCTGCTGTGATGGCCACGTGCCCTCTTCCACAGAGGGCTGTCCTCGAATTGAAGGCATCCAGTGTGGTGTAGTGGCTTAAGTGTTGGACTGGGAGTTGGCAGATCCGGGTTCTAGTCCCCACTCAGCTATGGAAACCCACTGGGTGATCTCAGGTCAGTCACAGATTCTCAGCTCAACCTACCTCATAGGGTTGCTGTTGTGACGATAAAATGGAGAGGAAGAGGATTATATACACTGCGTTGGGTTCCTTAAGAGGAAAAAAGGTGGGATATAAATGTAATAAATAAACAAATCCTCTATTTGAAAGGCTCCCCTGTCCAATTCTGGTTTATAGATTAAAAAAACCCATAAGATCTGTTGCCCATGAATAGACTGAGCACTAGACTGAACAGGCAGTCACACAGGTCACCTGATTACAGTCTGCTGCACTATAGTGAGAATATGTATTTGAACTGTCATTCCCCCCCCCCCATTTTTAAATAGAGGCACATTTCTAGATATATTAGCATATGCATATTTCATGCAAATCAGTGTCCCCCTTTGTCCTCTTTTTGAGTGATGCACTTACTCATTTTTTGGACTGGTTAAGGTTTTGTTAGCTTTCAAGATTGATTTGAGAATGAATGAAACCCACCAACATACCTGCCCTACAGTTCTTGGTTTTGCATGCATCTATTGGTCAAGCGGAAGACGTTGGGGGCTTTCAAGGAGAAAAGCCTAATTCAACCTCTTTTGAATTTTCCAACCGTTGTTAGGTTTGCAATCATCTGGGCCTGGAGCGCCAGCAAAGCTTGTATACCGTTGGGCAGCCTTGCCAAAGGCATTCCATTTATACCATCCCAATTTGTTGGGGAAGATAAGATGTATTCAGTCCCCACCCCCACCCCAGTGGAGCAAGCGGACCCAGTCCTATCATACAGGAGCAGGGATAGCCAGTTGGGTGAGGAAATGGTACAGCCGGGACCGAGGAGGACAGCCAGAGACGGTAGCGATGAGAGTGCCTGGAAATGCATTCCACGGAGTGGCTGTTACCAGAGGTCACCGCCCAGGTCCTAAATCACAATGGCATCTCCTAGGTTGCAGCTGTTGATGGCCAGGTGAAAGCCAGGATGCTGAGGCCATTTGGGGGATGGAGAGGAGGAAGACGGGCTTCTCCCACCAGGGTTACTCAAATATTAGCACAGCCTGCTTTCCTGCCAAGGGGTTTAACTGTTGTTGGGCTGACTTTTCCCAGAGAAAAGCAACAGGGGGAGAAGCATAGAAATGCATGCCAAATGCGCTCCTCCAATGCAATGCCTTTTTCTTTATTTTTATTTTTCAATTCTCCATTGTTGTAAAAGTGTGCCATATCCCACCTCTTGGGTTGGATCCAGGATCTGCCTTCCTGAAGAAAAAGGTTATGGAAGGTCATGCCCTGTCCCAGACCGAATCTACATTACTGTAGCTGTAACGTTATAGCTAGCTCTGGATGACGTCAGTGATCACGTGATGTGTTCCTTATAACGTTATACAGAAAGGTTTTGTACCATTTTACCTTTCGTTGTAACACTTCTGCATCGTTAGACTTCGTTCAATGTGCTCTGTTGTTACGATGTCTTCTGTGTCGCATTGCAAAACTAATGTCACATGATCCCTCACTGGGCTTCCTGTCTGATGTAACTTCCTCTACGCACCTTCAATAACCATTGTTAGAACTGGTGAATGGAATGTGTTTAATCTTTCTCATTTTTTTAAACATTATTTCTGTGGCATTACATACAACTTACCTCGGGTAAAAACTTTTTAAATTTTTTTTTTATTAAAGGATGCACATATGGCGTAGCCAATTTCTAATATGCGCATCCTTTAATAACTTCTTTTAAAAAAAAATTTTTTTTTTACCTGAGGTAGGTTGCATGTAATGCCACGTAAATAATGTTTAAAAAATGAGAAAGATTTAACACATTCCGTTCACCAGGCATCCCTACACTTTCCCAAGAGACAGACTACTCTGACAATCCACAAACCACTCTCTCTGAAGAACTCCCGCCACAAAGATTTGAAATTAAGAGCATGTGCATAAAGGAATGTTAGCTAGAGAGGCATGGAAAATACAAAAACAAGGAAGTGGGAGGCGCAGAAAAAGGACAGTCTGGGAATTGCAAGGATCACAGAAACGAGAAGAAGAAACAACACAGACAACGGGGCAACGAACAGTGTGCTCCACAACAACGTTACAAGAAAAGGTCAGTAACACTACTGAGCAACGGTATACAAGGTAGCGATACAAGTTACAATGGCTCAAAAAATCAATATAAGCAGAAGTGTAGATCCACACCCAATTAGTAAACTTGTGCCTTTTGTCAGTTTGCATATTTCCTCAAGCTTTCTTCTCCTTCAACAACCTCTGCATATGAGTTCCTATATCTTATGCTGTTGCCTGCTCTGAACTCTTTCTTCTACCACATTGGCCGTTTCTGCACCTGCCTTTTTTCCAGGGATCATCCCTGTGCATGCAAATGACACACAGGGGATCCCGGGAGCAGGCAGGGACGATCCCACCTTTTCCTGGGATAATTCTTAGGTGTAGAAAGGGCCTTTGCCTCTGAGTGCTCTATTTTTAGCTTCCTTTCTTCCTGGGATCTTTTTCTAATGCTAAGCCTGCCCCACAAACCTACTATTCATAAGAACATAAGAAGAGCCATGCTGGATCAGACCAAGGGTCTATCTAGTCCAGCACTCTATTCACACAATGGCCAACCAGTTGTTGACCAGGGACCAACAAAGCAGGACATGCTGCAACAGCACCCTCCCACCCATGTTCCCCAGCAACTGGTGCACATAGGCTTACTGCCTTGAATACTGGATGTAGCATCTATATTAGATTTTAATACCCTTAGAGAAGTTGTATTTCATACAGTCCGACAGCTTTGTTCCTAGAGCATGGAGTGTTTGTGGATATTCCATGCCACCGCAGCAGTTCAGCCAATTGGTGCCTGAGGCTTTGCTCCTCAAAAGAGCAATAACAATATAGATGATGACCAAGTTGGAACTCCAAAATCCTGTCACAGCTGTGCAGAATATGGGTCACCCTCACAGCTCTCCTCCAGTTTCCCAGAGTCTCATTAAAATCTTTTTCCAGAGATGACTGGACGTAATAATTCCTTTTTTTTCTTGGCTTTCAAAAATTATATAACGTCAACTGACACAAGGGAAGCTCATGAGGTTTATTAAAATCGGGCTGAGCACCAATGAAATTTGCTTCCTGTATGGAAGAATTATCCTGGGCGTTTGTGATGGGTGACAGAGGTTCTGCATGTGCAAAATAGGATGGCATTTATATGCAGGTACTGTGGTGGTTGATGTGCGACTTACACCAATGCTGCTACAAAGGGGTCGCTAAATCAGTCCATTTCAGTTTCACATTTTCCCAACCTTAAGTTCGTTTTTTCCTGTTTCCACATTAGCCTGCAAATGTTTTTTTTTTAAAGTCTGCATGAATCATAGAATCATAGAATCATAGAATAGCAGAGCTGGAAGGGGCCTACAAGGCCATGGAGTCCAACCCCCTGCTCAGTGCAGGAATCCACCCTAAAGCATCCCTGACAGATGGTTGTCCAGCTGCCTCTTGAAGGCCTCTAGTGTGGGAGTGCCCACAACCTCCCTAGGTAACTGATTCCACCGTCGCACTGCTCTAACAGTTAGGAAGTTTTTCCTGATGTCCAGCCGGAATCTGGCTTCCTTTAACTTGAGCCCGTTATTCCGTGTCCTGCACTCTGGGAGGATCGAGAAGAGATCCTGGCCCTCCTCTGTGTGACAACCTTTTAAGTATTTGAAGAGTGCTATCATGTCTCCCCTCAATCTTCTCTTCTCCAGGCTAAACATGCCCAGTTCTTTCAGTCTCTCTTCATAGGGCTTTGTTTCTAGACCTCTGATCATCCTGGTTGCCCTCTTCTGAACACGCTCCAGCTTGTCTGCATCCTTCTTGAATTGTGGAGCCCAGAACTGGACGCAATACTCTAGATGAGGCCTAACCAGGGCCGAATAGAGAGGAACAAGTACCTCACGTGATTTGGAAGCTATACTTCTATTAATGCAGCCCAAAATAGCATTTGCCTTTCTTGCAGCCATATCGCACTGTAGGCTCATATTCAGCTTGTGATCTACAACAATTCCAAGATCCTTCTCGTTTGTAGTATTGCTGAGCCAAGTGTCCCCCATCTTGTAACTGTGCATTTGGTTTCTATTCCCTAAATGTAGAACTTGGCATTTATCCCTATTAAATTTCATCCTGTTGTTTTCAGCCCAGCACTCCAGCCTTTGCACCCTTTTTTGCACCCTTTTTGGGGCCCATTTCTCCTAATATGCACATGTTTGCACGCAATTTGCTGTAACGTAGGTATTTCAATAAGCAATTTCCCCTAATTTAATGTGTTTTTGTGTGATACTTTCGCAAATATATGCATTCTTGTGTGCACAACTTGAAGGGCTATCAGAAGTCAGTCTTCTATTTGAAGGGCTGTGTTCTGTCCAATTCCAATTTAAAAATAAAGAACCGTCATAAGTGTTGCCCATCAACACTTAGCACCTGAGCAGCTGACTGAACAGGCAGGCATTTCAGATCCACACCAAGCAGGATATAACACTTTGAAAACCGTATATATAATGTGTCCTGGGCCCAAACAGTTGTCAAAACCATTATAAACTGTTATAAAACAGTAGTGTAGATCCTGCCCTGGTCACAGTTTTCCATACTATGGTGAGATGTGCTGTTTTTCTTTTTAAATTGTAATAATAGTTTCTACATTTGCCTCCATACTCATAAATTTGCATATGCAAAATATAAATTTGCATATGTAAATTTTATGCAAATTGATGGCTTGATTTGTTCAGAGGGAACAGGTGGGTTGCTGGTTCACCCTACTTAATGATTAGAGCCAGCCCTGTAGTAGTAGTAGTAGTAGTAGTAGTAGTAGTTGTTGTTGTTATTAAAAACATTTCTTGGCCGTCATTCAGGGCAGAAGCCCTCCCAAGGCAGCTTACAACAATAAAATACATGAAAAAAGTTTAAAACATTAAAAGCAATAAAAACATGCACAGTAAAATAGCAGTTAAAACAATAAAAGCTAACAATAAAATCATCAAGCACAAAAGGGCAATAGCAGCAAAACAGGACTCATTATGAGAAGGCCACGATAAAATAAAACATTTTAAGGCTTTCTTGAAAGCCTGCAAGGATGGTGCATGGCGGACCTCCAATGAGAGTTTGTTCAACAGGTGTGGGGGCACTGCTGAGAAGGTCCTCTCCCATGTGGACACCAACCTATAGTTAGCAGTTTCCCCCCACGTTAATGTCAACAACAGATTCTTTACCTTCAGGAGTGTTTGTACGGGTGTGTCAGGGGACAATAAATGGCTGTTGTTCTCTGCTTTGTCCCCAATTCGAGAAACAAAATAGGGCCATCCCATCATGTCTTGAGCTAACGGGGGGAATGAGCCATGCTGCCTTTGAAAGTGACGTTTGGTCCATCTCTTTGTGCTCCAGAAGACCCAAATGCTTAAACTCTCCTCCTGAACCATTTCTGCTGTCTTTTTCTCCAGTTGCCGAACAGCTACACCAGCAAAATGGGTGGCTGGGCCTTCTAGCAGTCATTGAACCCTGAGGTGGCCAAATGCTGTAGGAGAGTTTCCAGCAGCAGACCAACCGTAGGAAGGCCGTGTGTCCTCTTTTGCAGAGGGCAGTCCTCAGTTTGAAGGGCTGCCAGAGGACCAGTCTCGATTTGAAGGACTGTCCAGTCTGATTCAGGAGGGGTGCTAGAGGGGGGCGAGCCCCCCCAAACAAGGAGCTTGCCCCTCCCACTCACCCCCCCCCCATTGCTGGACTTCTGTCATTACTTGAAGGAAAGGCACTTTTCACATATACACATGCATTTATATATTATCATCTCTGTAGCTCTTCTACAGTTCAGATGCAGCTCTTGAGACATACATATTTTGAAGCTACTGACATACTCTTCAAGATGCCAACAGACCAATGGCATCTTGGGGAAACATCTGACATGCAGGAAAGAGGAGAATTAACTTAATTTATTATTTATATATGGGGTGCCTAATAGTAAAAAGAAAAGAAAGGAAATTCTAACCACAAATTAATATCTTTCAAAATTAAAATTAATTTCCGCTTCTGTGGAGTAGGCCTAAAGTAATCCTTTCCCCATCTGTTTCAGAAATAATAGGTTCAGGATGGAAGTTTTAATGTGAAATATACCATTATATTTTGCCCCTTCTGGGCTCCTCCCCAGAATTTCCCCCCAATTCTAGTTTAAAGATAAAGGCGCATAAGAACGGTTAGTCAATCACCGTGAGCATCTGGACAGCGGATTGGACAGGCAGGCAAACAGTCCTCCATATTATGGTGAGATGTGCTATATTTGGATTTAAATGATAATAGTTATTTCTAAATTTGCATCTGTTATGCAAATTGGTGTCCTGCTTCGGACCTCTTTTATGTGATTCGCACGTGGTCACCCTACCAGTAAACCAGTTACAAAATGCCAGTGCTAAGACCCCTGTGCTGAATGGCTAGTTTGCTTACGGTCGCCACCATATCCCTGACGAAAGCAGGGGAGATAAAATGGAAGCTAAGCGATATCTTAGAGGCAACGGTGGATGGATGGAAGGAGCCAGCTAAGCCCTGCTTGAAAGCCATAAATTAACCTCATGAGCTTCCCTAATGGGAGCATGATTTATCTCCAGCCTTCTGTCTCAACTAATTGAGTTCATACTATCCGGTGATTCATGCCACAGAGAAAGGTTCCAGAGAAAATGGGTCCTCCAAAAGCAGCTTCTCCCTGCCTTTTCAGGCAAGGCCCCAATGTCCCCCCCCCCACCTTTCTTCTTTATTAGCCAGGGAGCCACAATGCTTTTAAAGCCAAGAAGTCTTTGAAAAGGAGCATTTAACCCGGAATCAAATCAATCACTGACAAAGCTTGAATTTCAGCCTTGGTGAGAGGATGGCAGCCCAGGTTTGGGAGAGAGAGAGAGAGAGAGAGAGAGAGAGAGAGAGAGAGAGAGAGAGAGAGAGAGAGAGATGTTTTGTTTCCCCAGACACTTTCTTACCCTACCTCAGCCCCCTGGGCTGCCTGTCAACTATTGTGGCCCTGCAGGTGCTAAAATGGGTTAGGAGCAATGGCGGCTCCAGGGCATGTTAAAGATTTTTGTGAAACTCAAAAGCTTGCAAACATAAGCACAAGCCTAAATTAATCCAACAAAATATAGCATTTTACCTTGTTTGGTTCTTTAAAAAGCATATAGTGTGCTAGGTGTGCCCAGGCACACCCTAATGTCTCAAGCAATAAGCACAATTTTTTGGGGGTGGGCTGAGTAGGGATCCAGAGGGGAATCCAGACACAGCAGGAATGATCCTCCAGCTGCCCTCTTGCTGCCCTGCTGCCAGCAGCAAGAGCAAAACGGAATCATTCTGCTGGGAGCCTCCCTGTCGGGAGCCATGCTTCAAAGAGGCCAGGAGGAAGGGTCCTGAAGGCTAATATCGCCTCTTAAGCCCCTCCTCTGGCCAGTGTCACTACAAAGCCCAACCAATGCTGGGGCTTGAGGAGTGTCTCCTCATTCTACCCCCCCCCATCTGCAACGGCCCTCCCATGGTCAGTCAAGCTGAATGAGTAGGGCACAAGCATCTATAGTGTTTAATAAATAAACGGATAAAAACAATATCCTTTATTATTGAGTACTCAATAAATGTTCACCTTTATAAAAAAAAATTCCCTAGGTGCACACCCTAATGAAATATGCTGCACATGCCTATGTTTAAAAGCATGCAGTTTGGGGGCAGGGTCATAGGAGAAGAAGGGGGATTGTATGCCATATAAAGGAGTTATAAAACTCCAGGCCCGGGGGCCCAAATCCGACTCACTTCAGGTCCTGATCCGTGCCCTCTTCCGCTGTTTCCCTCAACCATAGGGTGTCCATATGACCAGATTTGCCCAGATTTGTCCGGGGTTTTGATGGCAAATCCAGGAGGGGGGAGGGGAAAATCCGGAATTTTTTTCAAAGGGCAGCTCTAATGGGAATTAACAAAAATGCTTATAACACCATCATTTTTAAAGATAAAGACATGAAACTTGGCACAATGGTAGCTCTTAGGACGGGCTTTAGTCATACCAAATTTGAAACAGATCCGTTCATCCATTGATTTTTTAGGAATTTTTTAGAAATTGAGCTTTTAAAATTATTATTTTTTAAACTGTCATTTTTAAAGATAAAGAGCTGAAAGTTGGCGCCATGATAGCTTTTAGGTAGAGCTTTAGCCATACCAAATTTGAAACAGATCTGGGGCCAGTAGCAAACCCTGTTAACAACAACAGCAGCTTGCAATGAGTGAAGATATACCAGCTGCGCCCTTATCTGGACAGAGATAGCTTAGCTACAGTTATCCATGCTCTGATAACCTCTCGTTTGGATTACTGCAATGCGTTATATGTGGGGCTGCCTTTGAAAACGGTCCGGAAACTTCAACTGGTGCAAAACAGGGCAGCAAGGTTATTAACAGGGACTGGCCAGCGAGATCACATTACGCCAGTCCTTTTACAACTTCATTGGCTGCCAGTCCAGGTCCGGGCCCAATTCAAAGTGCTGGTATTGACATTTAAAGCCCTAAACGGTTTGGGGCCAGGTTATCTGAACGAACGCCTCCTCCCATATGTACCTACCTGGACCTTAAGATCATCTACAGGGGGCCTTCTCCATGAGCCCCTGCCAAAGGAAGTGAGGCAGGTGGCTACTAGGAGGAGGGCTTTCTCCGCTGTGGCACCCCGGTTGTGGAACGAGCTCCCCAGAGAGGTCCGCTTGGCGCCTACACTGTACTGCTTTCGTCGCCAGCTGAAGACCTTTTTATTCACTCAGTATTTTAACACTTAATTTTAACTTAAATTTAAATTTTACTGTTTTAACTCTGTATTTTAATCCTATATCAACTTTGCTGTGTGGTTTTATCCTGGTTGCGCTTTTTATACTGTATTTCGTAATTGTGTTTTAAACTGTTGGGTGTTTTACTGTGGTTTTAATTTTTGTGAACCGCCCAGAGAGCTTCGGCTATTGGGCGGTATAAAAATGTAATAAATAAATAAATAAATAAATAAGATACAGTCAGAAAAGATATTTGAGGGAAGGGGAGAATGTAACACACAGAGTATAGCAAAAGCTTCAAAGTACAGCAAAACCTACAAAAGCAGGAGTGAGTGAAGTTAATTTCAGATACATTGAATCTCTCACTTGTTCTTTATTTCAGTGATTTTAACATTAAGATGTTATGTAGAACAGATTTGTCTTAAATGTGTGCTGTAAAATCAGACATGTGACCAAGGCTATGTTCGGGTGGGCACGCCCCCTTGGTGCTGGACACGGCCCCTTGGGGGCGACTATGTTGTCCTCCTTTTTGGTTTCCAAAATATAGTCACCCTACTCAACCACCGATCCTTTGGTGGTTTCCCAGCTTGTGTGCAGTTTCCTCCCTATCCTAAAAGGTTGAAACACCTCTCCTAAGGCTGACTGGCACTAAGATTTATTAGCTAAGCCAAGCTGGTATTTATGGCATTTTGGCCCTGCCCCTTTTGCCTTTGGCCCCGCCCACACTGGAATATAGCCACCTAATAGTTTATTCAAATGCGATTTAAGCCACGAGTTGAAAGAAGTTCAGCACCGCTGCCATATACCAAAATTAAGAGGATTTTGTGTAAATGAAGCGAAAAACGTCTTTTTTTGCCTCCAGTGCAGCACGGAGTATGCATCCCTTACTTGTGTGTAGAGTGATTGGGTTCACAGAGCGAGTTGGATCATACTCTCTGAAGCCCCCCCATCCCTCCCCCTACCACCTCCATACATAATCAGCTTAATGGGTGACAATACATCCAGTTTTGCCCGGACATGTCTGGAAATGGGGGCCCCGATCCAGGTCCAGGGGGAAATCCCCGGTTTCCCCATTTTGTCCGGAAAAAATGCAGTCTAGGCTTCCATCTGGGCCTTTCCTTAGTCAACATTACAGCGGCAACCAAGGAGAACCCTGGATGGAAGCCTGGAGGGCCTTAAACCGCACGTTTCTGAAACATGGAAAAGCATGGTTTAAGGCCCACTTATGCTTCCATCTCAGAAACGCGTGGTTTAAGGCCCACTTATGCTTCCATCCAAGGAGAGTCCCAGATGAAAGTGTGGGTGGGCTTTAAACCGCACGTCTTCTTCTCCCTCTTTGAGAAAAAAAGAGAGGCATTTGTGATGTCCTTCTGGGACATCACGCAGCCATCAAGACATTGGGGAGGATCACAGAAGCTGGTAAGTCTGCAATCCTCCCCCTCCCTATACCCTATGGTGTAGACATGCCCTTAAATGTTGTGAAGGTCCTTTAGGACCCCATTCCCTCCTTGCCTCAATCCTGCCCCTCCTCTGCCCTCTTCCCTCAAGCTGCATTCTCCGCCTACTCTTCCTTCAAATTCTTCTTTCTTCATCATTTGCCAGCTGGGCATTTTTCTTTTAGCTTCCTTGCTTCTGAGTTCCCTGTCTCTTAACTTTGCTATGCCCCACGATCCCTTTGTTCTTCTTAGTTTGCTGCTGGGAAATGCATACCTTTCCCATTCCCTCACAGGTGCTGGTCTGCAATGTTTCGTTCCTTAAGCAACTGAGCGTTCTGTGCCACCACACCAGCTCTGCCAATCTATGCCAAATACTTCACTGCTGCAATACTACGTAGTTGATGACAGTGCTGAAGAAGTAAAGATTTGAGTCTGCATACTCTTTCAGCTCATCATGCTTCTCCTTCCTATCCCTTGATACGTTGGCTTGGGGTGCAATCCTATATATGTTTAGACAGCAAAAAGCCCTACAACTCCCAGCATGCCCCTAGCCAGACTTTTTCCTGCCTAAGCATGCATAGGATTGCACAGCTATTGAATGTTATCTTATTTATGTATTCATTCAACCTTTTTTTACCGCACCTTTCAAAAAGCTCAAGGTACCCTGCAAATCCAGCAGCCCCAGAGTTGGCAAATCTATACAACTAACATCCCCTCTTGCTGGCATTCTCAGCTCGCCTCCAAAAAGGCTGCAATACTGTGCCCATTCCCCTGGGAGTCAGCTCTATTAAACTCAGTGGGATTTGATTTTGAGTAGGCATGCATAGGGCTGCACTGCAAGTGTGTGTTGTCTGGTGTGTGTGTTGGGGGTGGGGGTGGCATAGGGAAAGCTTGTTTACATAACCCTCAAGAAGCTTTGGGGCAGTCAGTTATGATGTTGGCCTGCGTCTGAAGACCATAAGGGAGATGTGGTAACAGCCACTCCCGGTAATGACTTGGCTTTCAGGATGGATTGCAAATCCCGACAAAGTCAATAGAAAGAGGCTACCTTGTCATCTGTGCAGCTTTTTGCCATCCCAAGACATATTTGTGGCTTTAAGCTGAACATGCAATGGCACACCCCTTCCCACTAATGACCATGATGGGGCACGATCCACCACGAAGTTCTCTGGCACACAAATCCTTGTTAATTTCAATTTATTTATTTGATAAAACTTACGAATCGCTTACATTAAGATCAATGCAGAAAAATACTGCATAAGATCATAATTAAAATGATTACTGCATAAGGAAGATATTATTACCTTCCTGGAAATGCTTGTTGGAAAATGTATGTTTTCAGTAGGCAAGGTGTTAAAAACCCAGAAGAGTTGGTGACTATCTAATTTGTAATGGTAGGGAGTTCCAGAGAGGGAGTGCTACAATTATTGATGTTGGAGAAATCCGCAATGGATTCAAATGAGTTCGGATTCTTTTGACTCTTACCTGCAAATTCTGCAGCAGACCAGCTTTTTCTGAGTCAAAAGGATTGCATGAACTTGTGGACCATTTTTTTAACTTGGGGGAAGGATTTGCTCAACTTCGCTGTTGCCCCAATGAACGTCTTAGCGCACATTCGTC
This sequence comes from Elgaria multicarinata webbii, assembly GCF_023053635.1. NCBI lineage: Eukaryota > Metazoa > Chordata > Lepidosauria > Squamata > Anguidae > Elgaria > Elgaria multicarinata. Next base: position 13,828,211 of record NC_086181.1, read on the forward strand.
TTAGCGCTAATGCACACTTGTGCAAGTGGAACAAAATTCTTATACATCCATAGAAAACATGCAATTCAATCAATGGGGGGATGACAGAATGAAAGACGCCTGACAGCCTGTGACACACAGACAGAATGGATTAAACAGAATTTGTGCACCCCTTGCTACAATACTACAGGCCCTATACTGAGCCATCATGGACCAGACTTCCAATATCTCCGTAACCAACAGGAGGTCTCTTGATAAGCATAGCAACCAAACAGGCAGGGAGGGATCAGGGGAGCTCTTAAGTATCCTGGTCCTGAGTTGTTTAAGGCCTTGTGAACAGGTACTGAAATGAAGCTTGTGCAGGAGAACGTCAAGAATGGGCTGAGGGAGGAGTTGTGGCTCATGGTAGAACAGTTTAGGGATATGTGAGAATTTTTTTTTTTTTTTTTTTGCTTGGAAAACATGCAAGTTTTCACATTTGTCTCATTCTCAATTCCCAGTTCGATTTGTGCAAATATCCTCTGTAGACTAAATCAATCCTTCTTCAGCCTAAGAAGGAAATTTGCACAAATCTCCCATTGAATCACTGCTCAATTTGCGCAACTTCCCCCTCAAAGTCAGCAGCGATTACAAACACGAACAAGGCTTGGGCATGAGATGACCAGTGAGAATCCTGGTGGTCTTGAACGTTGCTCATTCACCCATCCCTACAGCAGACGTTTTGCATGCAGAAGGTCCCAGGTTCATTATCCTCAGCATCTCCAGGTACGGGAATAATGGGAGTTGAGGTCCCACACATCTGGAGCGTGCCATGTTGGAGAAGGCTGAAGTAGAGGGAGGAGGAGGAGGAGGAGGAGGAGGAGGAGGAGATGGAGATGTATGTTTAAATTCCAAAGCAGCACTTGTTCCTGGAAAATCCACACTTCATAAAGGGCTCTTAAGCCTTCAACACCTGCTCCAAGGGAGGAGGGAGCCCTTCATAAAATCATCTCCCTGCCTTCTGTGGGACCGCAAGTGGTCCCCTGAGCTAAGCACATGGCTAATGAAGAATTTTTATGGGGATCTCTCACTCTCCAAACACACTCCTAATCGTTAAAACAAATAAACCGACTCGCTTGCTCTAATCTGGCCTCAACGGGATATTTCTTGCCAAAATCAAAAGAAGAAGAATTCCTCTTGCTCTCACCAGACCTTTTCCCCCCTTTGTTTCTTTTTGAAGATCGGTGGTGTCCGTTTTTTGTTTTGTTTTTAATTGACAAGTATTAGGAAGTGGGAGAGGGAACAAAGGAAAGAAGCTTCCAGGTCACCAGGGTGAGAAGCGGACACAAAGGATGCTTCTAAGACTGGAGCATCTTAGCATTACCAATCAATGGAGGCCTCTTAGCATTACCAATCAGAAGACGTTGGGCGGCTATTCCATCTTGCCCTCTTTAACGGATTTTTTTGTTTTGTTTTTTGGTGGGGTGGGGGATTATTTATGGAAGAAAAGAAATGGGAAAACATGAGAGGATTGCAAATGAAAGGTAACCATCCCTGGCCCTCCCTGTAAAATTCTATAAATGATGTGGAGTGATTCCATAATAAAAGCCTTGCTTGTAAGCACCCAACCACTGTTTTTAGGAATTGGACGTCCATTTCAACAACACTCTCTATTTAGGGTCCCTAATAAACTACTATCTTTACACTTTGCCTCTATTTTTTTCTTTGAGGGCAGGGGAGGGGGTTGTATTAGTGCAAGTTGTTAGTGTTCACATTCTTTGGGGTTGAACAAATCTCTTAAAAGTTAAATCTCAGAGTGACTGGATCCACCAGCCTTCAATCTAGCGCCCTCCAAATGTTTTGGACAGCAACTCCCATTAGCCTCATATATAATTTTACCCTGTTTGTGTCTTTAAAAAAGATGCCATTTCGGGCCGGGGTCATAGGACAAGACAGGGCATTGTAGGTCATATGCAAGGAGTACAGAACTGCAGGGTCCCAATCCGGCTCTCTGGGATTCCCCAGATGGCCATGCCCTGTTCCTCTGTGACCCCCCTTTCCCCTTGTCCACCAATAGTTTGATGATTTCTCTGCTTTTATTGCAGTTCCCTGCCCAATCCCATTCTAGCAGGTTGAAATGCCTTTTCTAACGTATAGTTACAGGCACTAAAAGCTATTAGCTAAAATATGCCATGCCCCTTTTGCCTTTGGCCCTGCCTGCAACTTAGGGTGACTATATGGAAAAGAGGACAGGGCTCCTGTATCTTTAACAGTTGCATAGAATTTCAGCAGGTGTCATTTGTATGTATGAAGCACCTGGTGAAACTCCTTCTTCATCACAACAGTTAAAGCTGCAGGAGCCCTACTCTCTTTTGTATCTGGTCAAGAGGGCAGGGCTCCTGCAGCTTTAACTGTTGTGAAGAGGGAATTTCAGCAGGTGCTGCATGCATAAAATGACACCTGCTGAAATTCCCCTTCCGATACAACTGTTAAAGATACAGGAGCCCTGTCCTCCTTTCCATATGGCCACCCTACCACTACTGGAATGTGGCCTCCAAGAGCTTCTCCAAAATGGGATTTAGTTCATGGATTGAAGGAGGTTCAGCATCACTTCCATATATACACAAAGTGGAGGATTTTGTGCAAACGAAGTTAAACATTTTTAAATTCCCCCACCTCTCCTAGTGCAGCACTTGTGAACCACCATAGGATTATGCATCCATTACTTCTGTGTAGAGTGACTGGATGCCCCAGCTAAGTGGGATCTTGCCCTCTGAATCTGCCTCCCCCCTGTGTATTCAGCATAATGGGTTAGATCCCACCTAAGGGTGTCCATGCGCATGAATTGAGCTACATGTCTGCTAGAAACACCTTCAACCTTCTCCAACCTGCCCTCCAGAAGTTTGGGGCTGCAACTTCCATCAGCCCCGTCCAGCAGGCCGATGGTCAGGGATGAGGGATTTAGAGATTGGGGGAGGGTGGACATTTTTCTAGCCTACCTGTAGCTCAATGCACGTGCGCCATGTTGTGTCCTGAACTCTTGAGAACATCTTGTAGAGCAATTAAGTTGCCCAAAGAACAATCAGTGATCAATCCCCCTTTCTGGCTTTTCAAACATTGGACGACTATTGCAGAATAAATTAATACAAGCATACTTGTATTAATGCACAGGATATGAGAGGAAAACCCTTCGACAATGTGTAATAGAGGGACTCACGAAAACGATCCTTGGGATATGAAAGGGAGTGTTATAAGCACACCCCTATTTTCATCTGTGAAATGTCGGTGGATATGCTGTAATGATGTATTTGGAACTATGCATGCTCTACATAAGAAAAAAAATATCCTTATGTAAGAATATTTTATTTCTACATAAGAAACAAACATAAATTCTGCATCAAGGAAACCTGTTCTGCTTCCTAAATATATCATGCAAATTAAGCAGCTGCACATATTTGCATAATTCATTTTGCATAATTTAGGGTGCAATCCTATGAATGGCAGGATGGGGAATGCTGGAAATTGTAGGACTTTTTTCTGTCTAAACATGCATAGGATTGCGGCCTTATTCTTACTGGGCTAAAGGCCCACCCCCACCCACCCCGGCTACTGTGGGGAACCCTGCTCTACGCCATTTGTCTTGAATCTTTCTTCTCACGTTTCTCCTGTTGTTGCCCACAAACTTTGGAGCCAATCTTCATGGCTAATGAGAGACTGAGAACCTGGGTCTTTAACAAGAAAAGAACAAGAAAGCAGGTTCTAAGTTAGCACTACCCCTAGAACAACTACTTTGGGAAGAGTGGTTTTGTTTTGGATGAAAACTGTCAAAACAAGGCTGCTCTTAAAATGTTGCCATCTGAGGTAAAGTCAGTGCTTGAATTATGGGGGTGAGGAAGGTAGGGGGGGTTACTGAAATCTACAAGCCTGATTCCACCCCACCCCACAATTTAGTCAAACATGCATGCCCCATAACTTTAAAAAAAAAAGTAGCTAAGGGAGCTGTCAGTCACAGCCTGATAGGGGGCTAGGATCACTCTGTCCCCCTCCCCCACCCTGTAATCTGGACACTGGTCAGAGCCTTCAGCTTTCTTCATGGTACAGCCTGATTGATTGATTGATTGATTGATTGCATTTCTATGTCACCCAACTGCTGAAGCTCTGCGGGCAGTTTTAAAAAATTAAATTTTTAGACTGAACTGCCTCTAGGACTGCAGGGTCCTGAAATTCTGACTTGCAGTAGGCAGTTTCTAGGAGCTAAGGGGTGGTGTTGGGTTAGGGATGGAGCCTGGTGGGGCAGGGCGGCACGTGGTGTGGGTCATGGGGCAGAGTCCAGGGGAACGAGGGAATGCAGCTGGTATCAAACATTTTCAAGCATAAAACTGTCTACCCCTTTAGGGTTTTTTTTCTGTAGGGTTGGGGTCTTTCCCTGAAAAACCTAAGCTCCTAAAACTTCAGGTCAAACTGCCAAACATGGCAACCCTATGTACCTTCCTACTACCACTTACTCTCTGCTAATATCTCACGTTTCCCCCATTTTAGTGCTCTGTGGCATTCATGCTGCACTGTCCACCTGCCTGGGACTAAGCTCCTTCTCTGCAAGAAAGATATTCCTTGCAGGAGGTTCACAGCAACTATAAGAGCATTTATTTGTTGTTGGAGTTGGGAAGTACTACCACCAAGTTTGGTGGGGCTCTTGGACAAGATGTCCTCAATGGGGAATCCTCTCAGAGTAGGGCCCCTCTTCCTCACCAATCATAGAATCATAGAATAGTAGAGTTGGAAGGGGCCTATAAGGCCATCGAGTCCAACCCCCTGCTCTTGTTAGATAACAGGAACAACTCCGCATACCTCCAGACACTAGGGGCGATGTCCTTTCACTTGATCAGTTCCTAATTCCTGCTCCCTCTCCTTCCTCATCATTCTTCCTCTCTGCCTCTTCAAGAAAGCACGCACCATGCAAGGAAGCAAGTCACCATATCTCATGGCTTCACTCACTTACACTCACACACCCAACATTAGAGGGTCCTTGTAATTAAACAGTGGTAGGTAGCCTTCCTTGATGATGTGTAGGAACGTATTAGTTCATTTGAACATCCTTTTGAACTGGCTCTAGATTGTGCTTATTGCCTCCCAGACTAAATTCTGTGTTGCCATGCCTTTTCTGTGCAAGGCAACACTGTTTTAAGTCACATCAGACCTCCCAACGACTCCTGCTCATTCACTTGCTCTCTCTTTCTAGGCCCAATCGTCACCACTGCCCAGAGGGAGAGGGCAAAACAAGTGGAAGATGCTAGGCTCACTGCTCACATGCTTGGAACAGCAGGTAAACAGGCGGAGATGTCGTGTTTCCTAAAACCTCCCGCCTTATTGGGGGACAATGAAGAGGTCTGCAACGTAATCCACAAAGTTTTATTCAGGCAATAAACATCTCTTCCCATCTGTCTAACCTCTAGGAAGTTTCCTCTAGGCAAAACTATGTAAACTAAGCCAGACAATTGTCCCTTAAAGAAAAAGGGAAAACATTTTAACTTTAAGGAGGCTGGTTCTGAAGAATTTATTTATTTATTTATTTATTTATTAAACTTATATACCGCTCCCATAGCCAGGGCTCTCTGGGCGGTTTACAAAAATTCTAAAATTGAGGTAAAAACAAGTATACAAAATTTAAAACCCTAAAACACACAACATACACACATAAAGCATTAAAAACCGATTAAAAACTAAACATGTGGGTAATTAGGATGTGCCGCCATATGCCTGGGCAAAGAGGAAAGTCTTAACCTGGCGCCGGAAAGATAGCAGCGTTGGCGCCAGGCGAACCTCGTCAGGGAGATCATTCCACAGTCTGGGGGCCACCACCGAAAAGGCCCTATCCTTTGTTGCCACACTCCGAGCCTCTCTCAGAGTAGGCACCTGGAGGAGGACCTTAGATGTTGAACGTAGTGACCGGGTATATTCACGTTGGGAGAGGCGTTCCGTCAGGTCTTGTGGTCCCAAGCCGTGTAAGGCTTTATAGGTCAAAACCAGCACCTTGAATTGGGCTCGGAAACATACAGGCAGCCAGTGCAAGCGGACCAGAGCAGGTGTTATATGGTCGAACCTTCTGGTTCCCGAAATCAATCTGGCCGCTGCATTTTGCACGAGCTGCAGCTTCCGAACCGTCTTCAAAGGCAGCCCTACGTAGAGCGCATTGCAGTAATCTAACTTGGAGGTTACCAGAGCATGGACAACTGAAGCCAGGTTATCCCTGTCTAGATAGGGGCGTAGCTGGGCCACCAACCGGAGTTTGTAGAAGGCACTCTGTGCCACTGAGGTCACCTGAGCCTCAAGTGACAATGATGGGTCTAAAAGAACCCCCAAGCTACGAACCTGCTCCTTCAGGGTGAGTGCAATCCCATCCAGAACCGGTAGAACACCACCACCCAGCCCGTCAGCGGAATCACCTACTAACAGCATCTCAGTCTTGTCTGGATTGAGTCTCAGTTTATTAGCCCTCATCCAGTCCATTGTGGCAGCCAGGCACCGATTCAACACAACCACAGCCTCTCCTGCTGAAGATGAAAAGGAGAAATAGAGCTGTGTGTCGTCAGCGTACTGATGACAGCACACTCCAAAGCTCCGGATGACCGCCCCCAGCGGCTTCATGTAAATGTTAAACAACATGGGGGACAAAACTGACCCCTGTGGGACCCAGCCTTTGATGAGAAGTTAGCCGGGCCAACCTTCTCTCACCTTCCTTTAGCTCCACCTGTTTGAGTCTGTGGCGGACTCTAGGATCAGCCAGCCCTGAAGAATACTGATTTTTCCACAGACTGTATGTTGTTAACGTTTCAGTGATAAGGTCTGGTAAAAGTTCATCCCCAGCTGGTGAAGACCCTGGGAGAATCACCTCCCCTACCTCCCGTGGAGGCCGGTATGTTTCTTGTGCTGTCTCTTCTGCTTCAGGATCTGATTCGGATTGATCGCCATAAACTCCTTCCCCCAGCCTAAGGGGAACAGGCCTAGTCACAACAGGAGATAGCAAAGAGGAAGGGCAGGAGGAGGTTTTGACAGTGGGGGCCCTGCTCCGATTTGGGCCTTGGCAGGTGCCCGATGATGCTGACCCCAAAGGACAGGGGTGGAGAACCTCAGGTTTGGTGGCCAAATCTGGCCCACCCAGGCATCACATTCTGTCCCTCTGGGTTTCTCAGTGGCCACACCTCTTCCTCTGCCCCCACCCTCTTTTCCCTTACTGCCAATCATTTGGAGGTTTCTCCATATTTGTGCAGTCCCCCCCTTCTAAAAGATTGAAATGCCTCTCCTAACGCTTAGTTACTGCCAGTAAAAGCTTTTTACTGGCATATTTTTGGTGTATTCTTGCTCCACTCCATTTCCGTTTGGCCCCGCCCCTTTTGCTTTCAGCCCCACCCACCAATGGAACGCAGCCTTCAAAAGCTTCTCTGAAATTGAATTCGGCCCTCAGGTTGAAGGAGCTTGCCCAGTTCTGCCATAGGGGTTTTGTGAGTATTATAGAACAACAACAGCAATTGTTTATGTTAGTGGAGGAAACCGAACTCTGATGATTGACTTTTAAATGCTTTATCTTCACAACATTGAACAGAGAAATGGCAAAAAATAAATGGTGAGATATTGTCGATTCTGAGAGCTTCAAAGGACCTCTGCAAACCCTTTTTGCCGTTTTCAGCACCTTTCGCTAGAAAAGAGCTGATGCCCTCTGAAAATTGATGTCCTTGTCCGGGAACCTTAATGAATATACGTGCGACAGCTGAACACCCCCCCACACATCCCCATTATCGCATTTGTTCTTTTTGACCTTGAAGAACACATCGTTTGCTGAGCGTTAATCAGAATGTCTTCTTAGCTGCAAGGAGATGGTTTGAAATTGCATTTACCAGAACCACATTGCTACGCGATAATGCATCCAACTCAGATGAGGGCAGACTCGCTGTTTCTCCAAGGCTCTGACCACCATTTCTGTGAAAGGATAGGTTGAGGATCTTGTGGGTTTTCTGGAAAACCAGCTCAGGAATAATATCCCAATGAAAGAGACAAAGTGTGTGTGTGTGTGTGTGTGTGTGTGAGAGAGAGAGAGAGAGAGAGAGAGAGAGAGAGAGAGAGAGGGAGAGAGAGAGAGAAAGGATGGATGAGAAATTTGCTTCTGCTTGCTTTTGGTCATGATTTTCCCAGTTTGCAGCTTCCAGTTGAACATGGAATTGAATGCAATATGATTCGCAGATTTTGTTTTTTAAAATCATTCAACATGATGCATATATTTGAAAAATATGCATGAAAAATGGTACATTTAAAACATGTGCAGGAAAAGATGCGTAATTTTGAAAAATGCACACAAATACCCTTTTATCAATGGGAGAAGAATATGGAGATTTCAAAGGTGTGCACAATCAAGGCATACATTTGAAAAATACGCACAGATTTTCATGTGAAAAGGAAAAAGCAAGCTCGCCCTGAGATCCTTGTGATATAGGGCGGGATACAAATGTCTTAATAAATAAATATGGACTTGGATTGGAATGAGCGTTGAGATAGAATCCAAAGAACTACAGCAAGTTTGAGTTTTGCTGATTCTAGGGTGGCCGTATGGAAAGGAGGACAGGGCTCCTGTATCTAACAGTTGCATAGAAAAGGGAATTTCAGCTTGTGTCATTTGTTTGCATGCAGCACCTGGTGAATTTCCCTCTTCATCACAACAGTTAAAGCTGCAGGAGCCCTGCCCTCATTTGTATCTGGTCAAGAGGACAGGGCTTCTGCAACTTTAACTACTGTGATGAAGAGAGAATTTCACCAGGTACTGCATGCATACAAATGACACCTGCTGAAATTTCCTTTTCAATACAACTGTTAAAGGTACTGGAGGCCTGTCCTCCTTTCCATATGGTCACCCTACTGATTCACACATCCGGGGGAGAGAGAGAGATGGGGAATTGGTTCTCTGCTGGAAAAAGGCTGCAAACCTATGCACACTTACTTGCAAGTAAGCCCCTAAATACACAGAGGGGCTTACTTGTGAGTAAACACACTAGGGCTTCTACTGCACAGATTGATTGAAGGCTCCTCGAACACTAGGAGCAACTTCCAGTTATTTTAAAGAAGTGTAACAATTTAGTGCACCTGATGCTGGTCACAAGTGAATCACTCTTATGACAGGTCTCTTTCACACTTCCTCTCACCAACACGTCCATTCCATGCCTATTAATCTGCAATTTCTTTTTTTTTAATGGAAACTGCCCCAAAATTCACATTGAAATCACACTTTTAAAGAATTCCCTCTCAAAGGACACAATTTAAAATGTCATGTCATGTGATTATTATTATTATTTGAGCTGAGAGCAGCATCAGAACATTTGGGAAGTGCAAAAGTTAGTTCTGATCTGAATATGAGGTATGTTTCAGGTCGGTTTGAAGCAGAATTCTCAAAAAAAACAAACTCCCAGAAGCATCTCTAATTGATGACACCCCAAAGCATAGGTGTGCGCAAGGGGTGTGCTGGGTGTGCCCAGGCACACCCTAATGTCTCAAGCAATAAGCAGTGAATTGAGGGGGGCATTGAGTAGGGATCCATTGGAGGATCCAAACACAGTGGGAACAATCCTCCGACTGCCCTCTGGCTGCAGAGTAGAGCATCAGTGCCTACCATGTTTAATAAATAAATGAATAAAAATAATGTCCTTTATCATTTACCGTATTTTCCGGCGTATAAGACGACTGGGCGTATAAGATGACCCCCAACTTTTGAGAAGATTTTCCTGGGTTAAAAAGTAGTCTTATACGCCAGAAAATACAGTATATTCAATAAATGTTCACCTTTAAAAAAATAATTCCCTGGATGCACACCCTAATGAAATGTGCTGTGTATGCTTAGGCCCCAAAGATACATGGGATCTGCACACTGATCCTGTACTAGAACTACTAGAAAGTTCACCACAGATCTCCCATCTGCTAGCTGGAACGTCTTCCCCATTTCCGGTTTAGCATTGCAGTGGGAGGGGAAACTACTCCCATCTGGACAAACTCTTTGTTCATCAACCAAGACTTCACCACATAATATTTGATCTCCATGGGAGTGAGAAGACAGAGGCCAACATTTTCATCCAGATGATCTAGAAGACATGTTGTTAAGCTTGACTGCATACACTTTAAGACAAGCTTTATGTGTTGGACTACAAGTCCCATCATCTGCAGCCATCTGCCAGGCTGGAGGGTTCTGAGTTGGGGAAGACTGACTTAAAGTGTAGATCTTCAGGCTTAACAGCCTCCTTTCTCATTTATTCTTGGCAAAAAAGTTGACCGCTGGATTTTCTTCCTCTGGAGGCCCAACATTCAGTCAACATCCAGTTATATTCACTCCTGTCTGTCTGAACAGTCTGAGAATAATGCCCTCTATTAATCTTCTCCAACGAGCAAGGGCCAGGAGTGGTCTTTTTCTTCCCAGTGCCTCAGCAGAGTGAGAACTAATGTTGTCCATTAATAACCCAGTAGGGTGTAAACCAAGCAGCAAAGCAAATGTGGAGTAATCACTGAAAATGAACTCAGGCACACATGTGATGTGAAGGGTGGGAAGAGAGCAATTTTTAGTGGCTCTTTGGCTTCACTTTTTGCTATTAGCGATGTGCTTTTTTTTTTTTAAGAAGAAAAGAAAGCTATTAACAAGCTACACAAACACACACCTGCATTTTCTTCTGAATTTTATTTTATTTTTAATCTATGTCACATAATTTATTTATTTATTTAAAACGTTTCTTGGCTGCCTTTCAGGGCAGCTTAAAAGGCGGCTTACAACAATAAAATACATAAAAACAGTTAAAATATTAAAAGCAATCAAAACATAAACACAATAAAATAGTAATTAAAAACAATATAATAGCGTGACCCTATGAAAAGGAGGACAGGGCTCCTGTATCTTTAACAGTTGTATTGAAAAGGGAATTTCAGCAGGTGTCATTTGTATATGTGGAGAACCTGGTGAAATTCCCTCTTCATCACAACAGTTAAATCTGTAGGAGCTATACTAGAGGGACCAGATTTAAAAGTCAGGAGCTCTGTCCTCCTTTTCACATGGTCACCCTAAATAAAAACCAAACAATAAAATCAGTAGAAACAACAACGGCATAGCAGCAATAACGGTACTCATATCACGAGAAGGCCGCAGTAAAATAAAAGCCTGCAAGGATGGTGCATGGTGGAACTCCGATGGGCGATTGTTCCAAAGGGTTGGGGCCACTGTAGAGAAGGACCTCCGCCTTGTGCACACCCACCTAATTGCTCTCCCGGGTGGCCAAATGAGAAGGGCCTCTCTTTCTGATCTCAAAGTGCGGGCAGGCTGATACGAGTGAAGAAACGTGGTTCCAAACCGTTTAGTGCTTTAAAGGTCGGAGCCAGCACTTTGAATTGGGCTCGGGAGAGTTCATCCCACTGTGCATAATTTGTATGTATGTATGTATGGATGGATAGATGCAAGTGCAGAAATAATGATCATAATTTAAATAGAAATACATGTCACCATAGTAAGGAAGAAGGAGACCAGGTGACCTATGTGTCTCCTTGGTCTGTTATCCGGGTGCTAAGTGTTAAGGAGCAACTTCAAGTTCAAGGACCCTGCTCTTCTTTCTTATGGTTCTTTATCTTTAAATTGGACTTTGACTGCACATCAAATAGAGCAGGGGTGTTGAACCTTACACCCATGGGCCAAATCTGGCCCAGCTGGGGGCCCAGTCTGGCTCTCTGGACCACCCCCTTCTCCTAGATTTTCCCTGGGAGGGCTGGAGGACGCATTCCCGGAAATCCGGTAATAAGTCCTCCACGCCCCCCCCCCCCCAATCTAGGCCTTGTCCTTGTCCTTTTCCTGGGCCTGTGCGATTGCGCTGGCTAAAGGGAAGGCCAGATTGGTGCTGGGGGCAGGGGCTGGAGGACACGTTCCCGGAAGTCCGGGAATGCGTCCTCCAGCCCTTTCCCCCGGTCAATTGGGGCCCAGTCCTGGTTGCCCCAGAGATCTCCATTTTTCTGGAGGTCTCCAGGGTTTTCCGGGTCATCTGGTCACCCTACCTTGACCACCAATTGTTTGGTGGTGCCCTGGGTTTAATAGACGATGCCTCAAATAGAGGACTGTCCTCTGTAAAGTAGGATACATGGCCACCTCCTCTCTCCTTGCTGTCTTATCTATTCTTATGGCTCTGCATCTGCTGTCTATGCTGTGGTTGGAAAGGTGAAGCCCAAAGCTAGCCCTCCGTCGCTCTCCCCTTTACACATGTCAGTTCTTGGAGTAACTCATCCCATGAGGGAGGTCTACTCCTTCAGTCTACAGTGCTGGGGTTGAAGCCAAGTGGGAAGGATGCACAGTCAAAGAAGATGACGGGGTGATGGGGACAGGAAGGATGCTACTGAGGCTGAGTGGCAGGGGATGGAATTGGCCATGGGGACAATATTACTGAGTGGCAGCTCAAGGCATTTTGCTGTCTTGCTCCATTTCCTTTACCCTTTTTCTTCTTTGGTATCTTTAGGCATCCAAATTGTTCTGCGGTGCCAAGAAACACGGCTCGGGGGCTCATGTAACTGAATCTGCCACATGCAGCGTCTCAGAGAGAGAGAGAGATCGTTCAAAGGCCAGGGCTGGGGCTGATGGGAAAGAAGGTGTTTCGCTCTGGGGCATTCGTGTTCCAATGGGGGAATCAATCTATTATATTGATTAGAGCTTTAGTGCTGCCAAGCTGATGAAGGGGAAAGCGCGAAGAAGAGGATGGGAAATGGGCCCGGACAGATGGACATGAAGAGAGGGGCAAGCGGAGCATTGTCGGATGGAGGAAAAGGAAGAGGGGGGCTTGGGCTACAAATCATCCGATTCCCGTGAAAAGGGCAGCAGTGTCTGGCGTGCACAAAATAAAATCAATTCCGTCTTGCAGGGAGACAATTCGGTTTCAAGGTAATTTCTTCAGAAAGTGACGGAGAGAGTGATGGGGTGGGGGGAAGGAAAGAAAAATCTCCTTCCGAACAATGCATTATTATTCATAATAAGCACTTTTTCTTTCATTGGACTGTCTGTTTTGGCCTTGGGGCAAGGGACGTACCCTCCATTTTAAGAGTAGGGTCTTCAGTACATTTCTATTCAGGGAACCAATGGAAATGTTGATGCGATCCCATGTACAAGTAACTTGAGGGGGGGTGGGGACTGTAAGGAGTACCATGTAGACAAAGCCCTGAGAATAAAATGGCTCTCTCTTTAAATATCCAGTGTACCTGGCACAATGACCTAGCTTTTTCATTACATGACAGCGACCTCTCACATTTCAAGCATCCTTTATGCACACAGGTTGGAGATCCCTGTGCATGGTTCTGTCTACCAGGAGTAGATTGGAAATCTCTCCCAGTTCTTACCTTTTAATTCCATTTTCATGGATGGTTGAAAGATGCCAATAGCCCCTGTCTGTCTGTCTGTCTGTCTGTCTCTCTCTCTCTCTGGCCTAAGGGTTACACCTAAGGGTTATCCCAGGAAAATGGAGGGATCACCCCTGCCTGCTCCTGGGATCCCCTGTGTGGCATTTGGATGCACAGCAATGGTCCCAGGACAATCCCGGGGTATAGGGCTGGTGTAGACATGCCCCCCTCTCTTTGTTGGGCATGGGTGTCAAAGATTGGTAGATCCTAATATATTGTCAGCCCACCACCGCTTCTGACACCTCAAGGATCTTTTCTTTGTGTTCCAAACCACACTTTTATGCTACATACTTTGACCAATGAGAGGTAAGGAGAGAACATCAGACTTGCTCAGTGATAACTGGGGACTCAGCTGGTAGTTGCCTCCTCCCAGGTAGAAAATGGAATCGGAGTTGCTGTCTCTCAAGAGTTAGGGTGAACTGAGAGATGGTGGCAAATAGGGATGGATGAATCTGTCAGGTTTTTTGTTTGTTTTTTAAGTCTCAAGTTTTCTGTCCTGTTTATGAAGAAATTTGGGAATATTGATAAGTTCTTATGAAAAACCAACCAAATGAAATTCCCCCCCATTTGGACTGGCCCAGTTCAATCTGTACAGCTATTCCCAGCGCAGAAATGACCAGGTTGTACCTGTTTATCCTGAGGAGGTTGTTATGGAAAACAAGAAGTAGCCCTAATTCAGTGCCACAAACATGGCTGAATTCAAGGGACTCTGCCTGGGTTGGATGGGATCTGTCAGTTTTGGTTTCCCCCACTTTTGAATCCGTTAAATCTCTAGGTCCTTTTGTACTGCTTATGAAAAAAATGCGAATTTTGGTAAGTTTTTATCGAAAACCAAAGCAAATGAAATTCTCATCCCTTCCTAGTGGCCGTGTCCTCATGAAAACTGGGAGTCTCCACAAACGGTGCCTCCTATTTTAAAAAAAGTCAGTGTCTTTCTTCAGATGTCTTTTCCCTGAAGTTTACCCTTCCCACATGAAACAATTGGTGAAATAACTGAAAATGTCCAGCATGTTCATGCTGGACTGGACATTGTGACTTGGAAGGAGAGAAAACACCTAGGGGCAAAAATAAAAGATGGCACCCATCAGCCACTGATAAGGAGAAGACGACAAAGATAGTCCCTGGGTAAAAGCACTGTAATTGTTTTCTGCAAAAGAATATCTGTACTTCTGTGTTCTCTGTTGAAGTCTGCAGGGATCTGAAGTCTTCAGCAATAGGTGGGAGAGAAGATTGAGAAGCCACAGACGGGCTTTGGATTAAATTACTGAATCGTACAAGGGGATGCTGCTCAGCCTGTAAAAGCTCAGCTGAGTCACTCACAAGGCGGGGGCTCCAATGGTCTTTGTTTATTTATTGGGGGATGGTTCATATTTTCCGGTCCCTGGTTCTGGTAAATCACATTTGCCTTTTATGGAGAATTTGGGGTGCTTTGTTGGGGTGGTGGTTCAAGCACGGGAATGTCCACATTTCTTTCACTCCTACCTCTAGAACTGCCTACCCATATAGTCATGGATGCTGAATGCCTGAATTCGTTTCCAGCTTTTCACTAAGGAGGGCAACCTGATCCAGTGGAGGCTGGTGGCTCCAATTTCGGTAGGGCTGTGACTCCATTCTGGGTTTCAGTCAGAACCAGCCAGAACTTTAAAGGAGCTATCCAAAGTGCTGAACCCTTTTCCCCAAACTGTTTCAACACCTTGGGTATTATACAAGGGAGCCCCTATTGGCCAGAAAATGGCTGTGGGGAGCAGCTGGAAAGAAATCTTAGGCTGCCTGCAGGCACAGCGGGAAGCGAGCCTCCATTTGTACCTAAGACTGCCTGTGGCTGGGTGCCTTCAGCAAAGGAGAGAACCTGTAACTGTAACAGGGCAGTGACCTTAGAAGTGGTGGGCTGTACAGAGGATTTGGACTTGATGGCCTTATAGGACCCTTCCACTATTCTATGATATGATTCTATGATCAGGGTCCTCTAGACAAAAAAGGGATGGTGTTTTTTTCCTTCCAGGCAGGTGGAGAGTGAAGGTATGGCCCAGAGGGAAGGGGCCTGGGTCAAAGCCTCCCAGTATGTTTGCGCTGCTCATGTCCTACTGTCAACATTTTGGGCTGCATTAATAGAAGTATAGCTTCCAAATCACGTGAGGTACTGGTTCCTCTCTATTCGGCCCTGGTTAGGCCTCATCTAGAGTATTGCGTCCAGTTCTGGGCTCCGCAATTCAAGAAGGATGCAGACAAGCTGGAGCGTGTTCAGAAGAGGGCAACAGGATGATCAGAGGTCTAGAAACAAAGCCCTATGAAGAGAGACTGAAAGAACTGGGCATGTTTAGCCTGGAGAAGAGAAGATTGAGGGGAGACATGAGAGCACTCTTCAAATACTTAAAAGGTTGTCACACAGAGGAGGGCCAGGATCTCTTCTCGATCCTCCCAGAGTGCAGGACACGGAATAACGGGCTCAAGTTAAAGGAAGACAGATTCCGGCTGGACATCAGGAAAAACTTCCAGACTGTTAGAGCAGTGCGACGGTGGAATCAGCTACCTAGGGAGGTTGTGGGCTCTCCCACACTAGAGGCCTTCAAGAGGCAGCTGCACGACCATCTGTCAGGGATGCTTTAGGGTGGATTCCTGCATTGAGCAGGGGGTTGGACTCGATGGCCTTGTAGGCCCATTCCAACTCTGCTATTCTATGATTCTATGAACATTTCTGGGTGCAGCCATTGATGAGGTGCTTTCTGCCTCCTTTGGAATTATGCTCACTTACTCTGGGAGGTGCCCCATTGAACTCATTGGGAATTGCTTCCAAGTCACAATAGGTAGGTAGGAATCATGTTGCACATGCCCTGCAAAGTGAGTGAGGGTGGTGATGAGCAAGGGCAGGGCAATGTCTCTGCAGCCCAAGCCAATGCAGCTCCTTGATTGCAGAGAGCCTCAGAGAACCAGCAGGGGATAAAAGTTGCAAAACTATCCCCAGGTTGCAAAACTATCACAAGAGAAGCTCTGCTACTCTCTGGGTGGTCACTTAGGAGTGTTGTGGGGAGGATAGGTTGCAGCGCTCTGCACCTTGGCCCGGAGGTCTATTAGGTGTCCTGTTTTACAGAAGACAGCTCTCTGTTTTGAAGGGCTGGCATAGGACAGTCCTCTATTTGAAAGGTTGCCAGTCCAAGTCTGGTTTTAAGATGAAGAACTATAAGAAGGGAGAGAGCAGCCAGGAGCCTTGAAGTTGCCCGTCGCAGCACGCAGACGACAGAGCAAGGCACACAGGTCGCCTGGCCGGTCTCTCCACTATGATGAGACGCCTTGTATTTCTGTTTCGATTATACTGACTATTTCTCAATTTGTACCTACACAAGTAAATTTGCGTATGAAAACGTTACGCAAATTGGTGTCCTTGTGTGTGTGTGTTTGTGATGCAATTACTCTTTTTCAGTAATGCGTAAGTGGCCATCCTAAGATCCATCCCTAGCTGCAGTGCTGGGTTGAAGAAATGAATGGTTTTTACTTGTAGCCCCATCAAAGCAAGACCTGCAGTTCAGTGGTGCAACGCCATGAGCTGGGTCTTTGACCCAGCCTGTGATTGGAAGAACCAAGCAACGGGAGAAGAAAGATTCTCATCCATCCCCAAAACTGATAGGAAGGAACGATGGCCTAACTTTGCTTACAGTAGGGTGGCCCTGTGTCCTACTTTACAGAGGACTGACCTCTGTTTGAAGGCATCCATTCCATTGGTTGAAAGGCTGTCCAGTCCAAATCTGGTTTAAAGATAAAGAACCCGAGAAAGGAGAGAAGGCAGCAGGGGCCATGAAGTTGCCCATCCACCTGGGGAGCAGACTGAGCACAGGTACACAGTCCACCTGGTCACATTCTTCACTTTGGTGGGATGAGTACAGTGTTTCTATTAAAATTCTAGTATTTATTTCTAACTGGCATCTGTACATATATATTAGCACCTGCAATATGTGTTCTTCTCTTATCCTTGTTTTTGGTGATGCATTCTCTCTCTCTCTCTCTCTCTCTCTCTCTCTCTCTCTCTCTCTCTCTCTCTCTCTCTCTCTCTCTCTCTCTGTCTTTTTGATGGTCCACAAATGGCCACCCTGGCCAACAGCCACCCATTGTCAACAGACAAGTTGTCTCACAGGGCTGGAAATTATGTCTGAAAACTCAATGGCACCTATTTCAGTTGTGGTTGCTTCCCCCCCCCCCCCCCCGTTCTTTTGGTTGGTTGGCTGGTTGGAAATCAGCAAGATAATTAAATATTTAGAGTTTGAGTTAATTTGAAAATGGCTGGAAAAGCACTCAGCCATCAGAGAAGGGATATTAAGGCCCTCTGTTCCATCATCAGAAATGTCATAGGATTGCAATAAGGATGTAATATGATCAACTTTATTACAAACACTTAATTGCTTGGGAGAAAATTAAGGGGGCTCATAGGCTGGGATGGAGGATGCTCTCCAAATCTCAGGAGGGAGGTGGGGAGGGGAGAAGGGAAAATACAAGCCAACTGGTGTACTCCTTTTAATAGCTGGGAATTTGTGTCTTGACCCATCAGCCCTGAAATGTCTTACCTATCAAGTTGGGCCTGGCAATGATCATTCACACCTTTGAAATTCCTAGGTTTGACTTTTGTAAAGTGCTTTTCAGGAATTCCCTTTGAAGGCCACCCAGAGGAGGGAACTGGGACAGGATAGAGCAGCTCATTTCCCATCCTGGGAGCACATGATGCTGAGACTAGGATGGCTAGGGTGACCATATGGAAAGGAGGACAGGGCTCCTGTGTCTTTAACAGTTGTCCAGGAAAGGGAATTTCAGCAGGTGTCGTTTGTATGCGTGCAGCACCTGGTGAATTTCCCTCTTCATGACAACAGTTAAAGCTGCAGGAGCCCTGCCCTCTGTTGTATCTGGTCAAGAGGGCAGGGCTCCTGCAACTTTAGCTGTTGTGATGAAGAGGGAATTTCACCAGGTGCTGCATGCATGCAAATGACATGGTCTGAAATTCCCTTTTCTATTCAGCTACAGGAGCCTTGTCCTCTTTTTCATATGGTCACCCTATTCTTGCCAGTTTCCTAGGACGTTCCTAGAGCATATTTTCTTTCGCGGTTTGGGGGTCTGGGGATGTTGTGGCACGGAAAAGATACTGTTGCTGCATGTGAGTGTGTGAATGGTTTTGAGCATTTGAATGTTGTGAGCGAATATGTGTGATGTGAGTGGTGGGTGTGTGAGTGAATGTCTGAGTGTGAGCATAAACATGAGTGTGAGCATGTTGTGAGTGAATGTGTGTGAGAGAAGTGTGTGTGTGAGCACCATGCACATGTGTGGCCCTCCCTAACTCAGCAGACACCCTCTGCAGCCCCCAGGGTCAAAAAGGTTGTGCACCCCTGCACCACGGCATTGTGGAAAATTAAATGCTGGCTTCCAGATGCCCAGTACAGGCCAGTTATTAGTGGCAGGCCCTGCTGTGGTGCTGCGCCCTGGCAGCTGCTCAAGAGTGCCCTGTGCTGGCACCGGGCCTGCCAATGAGAGCTATGCTGGGAATTGAAGCTGGCCTCAGTCATGGACCCACCCACCGCCTTGAACATTCTTCCCTGTAATCCCAGATATGACAGCTCTGATGGAGGCCATTCTCTGGTGATGAAGGCATTCTGCACATGCTGAAAAGCACATGTCCTCAGTATTCATGTAACTAGGGTGGGGCGCCAGGGCTACCCGTGCTGCGGTCAACGCGGGAGAGGGGTGCAAAATAGACATCAATGAACATGTGATACGTTGGTAGTTCATAAAAACAGCATTACGTCACGGGAATGTGGTACTTTCTTTTCGGCGTGTTTTTAAGATGGTGGATGAAAAGCCAGACATCTGTTTGCTCAGGTTTTTTTGGGGGGGGGGAGGGGGGAGACATCCAGAGAGGCACTGTTGCTGCTGAGAGGAGGGGAAGAATTTCAGGCAGTTTGCATTTTTGAGTGAATAGGCCTCATTCACACTTCCCAGCCCAATATGCAAATCAAACTATCAGTCTTGGCTCAGAAACTGCATACAAAAATGTGTAACTTAGGGACAGCTGTGCTCGAAAATGTGCCTGTTGTGTGTTTAAGAGTGAGAAAAAGAAAACCTCACCGACTGATGCAGAAATACATGCAAAACTGTCATGGACTGGATACAGGCTGGTTCTTCCATCGCTCGCTGCTCCTTACTAGCCCTGTGCTGGAGAAAAATCAGAAATGGGTAACATGAACCAGCAGCAGCCAGCAAGTGTTTTGTTTTTTTGCACAGCAGCTTCCAAACGGGCACAGTCTATCTGAGTAGCAACAACTTTGAATTTCAGCAGCAATATCCTAAAAGGTCCGTAATGAAATCTTTACTTTCCCTTGTGCTGGTTCCAGGAGAAGTGGCTGTGTAGGGTAGATAGAAATTACTAGTTTTGTTAACCGCCCAGAGAGCTTCGGCTATTGGGCGGTATAGAAATGCAATCAATCATTACAATACCTGACTATCTCAGAAAATGCCTTCTCCTATATGATGCTCCCTTGCAGGCTTTAAGATCCATCAGCAAGACTTTGCTTGAAGCCTTATTTTGCTAGGAGATGAGATCACACTGAGCAGAGCCTTTTTCGTTGTGGCCCAAGAACTGTGGAGTTCACTCCCTTGAGAGGCCCACCCGTCTGTATTCTTCTTTGGCTTAGTTTCTGTGATGTTAAAACAGCCTTGTCCAACCTGGTTCACTCCAGCAGTGCTGGATAACAGTCCTCATAATCGCCGGGGATGATGGCTGCTGTAGTCCAACACATCTGGAGGGAACTGGGTCAGGGAAGACTGGGTTAAAATATTTCATTTCTACATGCATTTGAGGTTTAACGGGTAGTGTGCTTTAAGTGATGTTTCATTTTTGAAGGCTTTTATTAAAATATTTTATAATGTTTAAAGTATATTTCTATACAAAATAGATTTTTTAAAAATCACACACAGACCCAAAATGTATCTAACTGTTTCAAGGCTAAGCAAAAGCGCTTTGTGCTAACAGGTGGTATAGAAACTTGAGAAATCAACAAGCAAAAAGCTTTTAGTCCCAGGCTGAGCTTTGGCTCAAATTAAGTCCTCTCTCAAAGCAAGGCATGGGGAATCTGTGACCCTCCAAATGTCATTGGATTACAGTCCCCATCACCCCATTCTGGGTGGGGCTGATGGGAGTTGAAGTCCTAGGACATCTGGAGGGCCAGCCCTCCAATGTAAGGATTTAGAGGGATTTCAACGGTGACCATAATTTAAAAAGAAGGGGATGCAATCGGATAAAAGACACAGCTGTGTTGGCCCCACAGATCTCCTTCGGTGTCCACCTAAGCACGCTCCCTTGTCAGAAGTGAAGGAAGTAGCTGCTTTATGAGAAGTGCCTGCTTTAGAAGACAGACCTAAGCAGCCATTGGTGAACCTCAAGCCTAAGACGCACCTGGGATCTGGACGGTCCCTTAACCCCATAGGGTTGTGCCACACAGATGTTGCCCTGACCTGTTCACATCTACAGTCTCTCCTCTCTTCCTCCAGATTTCAGCATTTCCCCTCCCGTGTCAGAAAGGCCATTTTAAGTATTTAGGAGAGGGACCGGGGAAAGGGAAATCGAGCTGATTTAAGGATGAAGAACCTTACAAGGCCGTTGACCCCAAATGCAGGATGACGGAACGAGCGTCGCCTTGACTGGGTCCATTAATCTTGCTGTCCAGGCGCCAGCAGTTTTTGGAGGTGCCCCAGCAGCAGGAGGCGAGCGAGCCGATCGACACAGCTGTCCAAAGAAGGGACGGTGGCCTGTGATTTAACGGCGCTTGGAGTTAACGATTCCAGCGATGGGATTCCCATTCGCAAACAGGAATCTGAGCCATTTCCTGGCAGTCCAAAGAGAACTCGGAGCAGGGGCTCCGAGTCTGATCCTAGCTATGTTGCAACACCCTTTCGGCAACAGATGGGAAATCAGTTCGGAGGCCGGAGAAATCTCGGCCTACACAAATAATTGGAAAAGTTAAAGGGGTGGAGTTGGACTCCATACAATGGAGTTTGTGGGTGCTTTTGGATCCTGCTCAGGCTTGGGTTGGTCTCCACAGGGGGGTGGGGTCAGGAAGGAATTTTCCCAAGGAGGATTGATTAGCCAGTAAACCTGCTGGTTCTTTCTTCTTCCCTTCACTTCTTCCTCTATTCTTGGCTCCTGCTGCCTGATTTAGTCCATTTTCTTCTGAAGGCATCTCCAGTGATGCCCTTGACTCTCTGCTTATAGCACAGACCAGACCTCAGTGGGTGGATTGGTAGTCCTGTGCACTGGCAGGAGGTCAGACCGGATGGCATCGGCATACTTTTCAGTTCTTAGATTTCTGTTGGCCTGGGGAGGCAATGGCAACTAGAAGAAGACTGGGGTGGGGAGAAGTACTGTGTAGAGTGACCATATGAAAAAGAGGACAGGGCTCCTGTATCTTTAACATGAATAGAAAAGGCAATTTCAGCAGTTGTCAGTTGTATGCATGCAGCACCTAGTGAAATTCCATCTTCACCAAAACAGTTAAAGCTGCAGGAGCCCTGCCCTCTTGACCAGATACAAAAGAGGGCAGGGCTCCTGCAGCTTTAACTGTTGTAAGGAAGAGGGAATTTCACCAGGTGCTGCATGCATACAAATGTCACCTGCTGAAATCCCCTTTTCTATGCAACTGCTAAAGATACAGGAGCCCTGTCCTCCTTTCCATATGGTCACCCTACTGTTGACATCACCGTTACACCACCCCTAGGGTAGCTGCTCATACAGTGCTAAAAAAGAGATAGTGCCTCACCAAAAAATAGGACATAAAATAGTGTATACTAGTGTATATGTATAGAAGCCAGTATAGAAATAAAGAATATAATTTAAATAGAAATTTATGACATCTCACCATATTGGGGAAGACTGTGACCAGGTGACTGCTGTGTTTGTTCAGACTGGTGTCCAGGTGCTAAGTGTTGATGAGCAGCATCAAGGCCTCTGCTCTCCCTTCTTATGGTTCTTTATCTTTAAACTAGAATTGGACGGGACACTGTAGGGTGACCATATGAAAAGGAGGACAGGGCTCCTGTATCTTTAACAGTTGCATAGAAAAGGGAATTTCAGCAGGTGTCATTTGTATATATGGAGAACCTGGGGAAATTCCCTCTTCATCACCATAGTTAAAGGTGCAGGAGCTATACTTAGGACCAGATTTAAAAGAGGGCCGGGCACCTGCAGCCTTAACTGTTGTGATGAAGAGGAAATTTCACCAGGTTCCCCATATATACAAATGATGCCTGCTGAAATTTCCTTTTCAATACAACTGTTAAAGATACAGGAGCCCGGTCCTCCTTTTCATATGGTCACCCTACAGGACAGCAAATAAGCGTGTTTAAATAGACAACTACTCTGAGAGCACTTAAAATAGAGGAGCGTCCTCTATAAAGTAGGACACACAAGCAAAGGGCTGCTGATATTATCTGCCCAATGAGGCCTACTGGAGCCAAGGAAGACTGTCAATGATCAGTAATTGGAATTTTCATATTTAAGAGGTTACAAAAAGATTTAATTGTTCTCCTGTTTTACCAGTTTTTCTCGAAACACGATATATAAATATTCCAAATAAGTTAATGGATAACTATTGTGACAAATTCCAGAATGGCTGCCATGTTAGTCTGTTTAAAACAAACAAAATCATCGGAATGTGTTTTATAATACAGTCCTAAAGAGGTCTACTCAAAAGTAAGTACCATTGAGTTCAATGAGTCTTACTCCCAGATAAGTACTTGTAGAATTGCACCCTTATTGTGGCGCAAGCTTTTGGGGGCCAGAGTTTACTTCCTCAGATGTGTGAGGTGTTATCTTCACTTGGCTGAGATATACATTCATAGGTAGGGACAGACAGGAAAGTTTGGGGAGGGATGGGATGTTATTACAAAGCAAGGCCGAAGGCCCACTAATTCAAGAGATAAATGTGTCCCACTATTATTGTGCAGGGAACAAATGGGGAAAAAAACACAGACTCAGTCAAAAGGGTGAAAGGTGACCCATTCCCTGAACGATAATGAATTGGCAAAGCTAAATGAACATCTGAAGAGGGACAAATGTTTTCTATATTGAGCTAGTGTCTTCTAATCTCTATTGGGCCAAAACCTGATAGTGCCAAATCTGCAAATGAATTCCAACCCAGCAGCTTTCTCATGTTTATTTGGGTCCTCTTTTCGTTTGTACTATGCATAGTAATGTGAAACAGCTATTTCTTGCATTGATGGGGCCTTTGGGATCTCACTTTGTAATGACTTTTTTTGTTATAATATTTTCCTATCTCACCATTATTCTGTCTGTATCTGTTCCCCCCCTTCTCTGTGTGTGTGTGTGTGTGTAGACAGATGCACATAAGCCTTTATTAAATAAAGCCCATATACATAAGGCAGGATTAAATTGTGCACATTGAAGGGGAATAGACTGGCATGAGCCACTCCCAACATCCCTGTGTGCCCCGGCTCTGCAAAAATGACAAAGGTCACCTTGTCACCGACTTTCCCACAATGGTGAGATAGGGTGGCCATATGGAAAGGACAACAGGGCTCCTGTATCTTTAAAAGTTGTATGGAAAAGGGAATTTCAGCAGGTGTCATTTGTATGCATGCAGCACCTGGTGAAATTCCCTCTTGGTCACAATAGTTAAAGCTGCAGGAGCCCTTGACCAGATACAAAAGAGGACAGAGCTCCTGTAGCTTTAATTGTTGTGGTGAAGAGGGAATTTCACCACATGCTGCATGCATACAAATGACACCTGCTGAAATTCCCTTTTCTATTGAACTGTTAAAGATACAAGAGCCCTGTCCTCCTTTCCATATGGTCACCCTAGATATACTATATTTATATTTAAGTTACAGTCATTCTAATTTTGCATTTATGCATGCACATTGTACGCATATCTGTGTCCACTTTTTTGGCAATGTGTTTCCTCTGTTTTGGTTATGTATTTTGGCCACCCTAATCAATGCCCACCTAATCTGAACAAGAATGTCTCCACACATTCTTCAGAGGACATATCTACCTCAAAGACCTCAATACATTCAACAATCTTTCCTTCTCCCCAGACAACCCTGAGAACTGTAGTTCTATGAGGCAGCGTATGGATCTCAAATTCAGGATTCTCAGCACCACAAACTGTAATTCCCAGTATTTGGGGGAGGAAATCATGACAGTCAAACTAGAATAAAACTAATTTAAGTGCAGTATAAATAAGGTCAGTGTATATTTGTAGAAATGCCCTGCAGGGCTGGCTCTACCAATAAAGTAAGCAACCAATTTTGAGCGTGATGAAAGGGCAGAAATTATTGTTAATTGATTCATTAATATTGTAGTTTTACTCCCAGGGAGGGGAAGAGGCACTCATGGGATTTTCTGTCTCCAGTGCCAAAATAACTTGAGTAGTCTATCACTAGGTATTATGCAGCTTTATTTGTTGGGGGGTGGGGGGTGGGGATTTGCCTCTCAGCCTCAGGCACCAAATTGTCTTGTGCCACCCTGAGAGAGATGGGCTAAACCAGCTCACAAGAGATGTCTAACACCGTGAGACCAGGGCCATTACGGAGAAGGCCCTGCTTGAAGTCCCAATCAACCTCACTTCTTGAAGAGAGAGAGAGAGAGAGAGAGAGAGAGAGAGAGAGAGAGAGACTCTTCGCAAGATCCTGTCTGATCTTAAGAGATAGGTGAGATGTGACATCCCGCCCCTGAGGTGTCAAAAATAACAACGTTTCCTTTAGTACCTTAAAACCGAGTCTCTTTCTTTATAGCTTCATTGGTAATAACAGCACCTTAAAGCGGCAGTCCTATCCACACGTCCACATAGGGGTGTCGTGTTGATTCCGCTTGCACACAGGCCCCATCTGCCACATAGGGATGATGATAAAGTCTGGACAGACTTGTTTTGTTTTACAAATGCCAGGAAGGAGTTCCATAGGGCCACCCACTGTTGGACACTGTCTGCTATTTGAAGGGCTGTTCTGTCCAATTCTGTTTGAAAGATGAAGAATGAGAAAAATGGAGTGCAGGGTCCTTCGATTTGCCCATCAACTGTTGGGCACCCGGACAGCAGATTGAATAGGCACAAAGTTCACCTGGCCGCAATCTTCCATATTCTGATGAGATGTATTGTATTTCTATTTAAATCATTTCTAAATTGACCTCTATACATTTAAATTAGCACATGCACATGTTATGCCCATCTATGTCTCATTTTGTCCCCCTTTTTTGGTGATGCATATCCTCTTTTTTGCCAAGGTATAAGTGGTCACCCTATACTGGAGCAGACCATTATTTTTCTCTCCCTAATCATGATACTTGATGACTTGTCTCATCCGTAGCACTGATTTTCACTTTTTTTATTGTTAGAAATTCCGCACTGAGAGCAAGGTTTTCCCCTTCTCTACCACCACCCCCCTCTCCCTGCCTGCCTGCACCTCTCTTTTTGTCTTTTGTTTCCCCTATATCCACGGCAACCCAGTGTTTGAAGTTCATTTCCTTTGAACAACAGAAATCCTGTTCTATCAACAACATAAGCGGATCAATCAGCTCCTAAAACCAGCGGCCGGTGAGAAGAAAGCCTGCCAGGCCCTTTGCATGTGGAATTAATCAATACTTTAAGCAGAAAAATATTGATAATGCAATCCACAAGCAATTGCAGACATATTTATGTGCCTTATTATATTCGCCACGAGGAGCTTGATCTTTTTGCTGAACGCCCCCCCCGAACTTAAAGTGTTTATCCATCATTGCGTAATCTGAATTTCTGTAGACAACCCCCACCCCCGCCCATAAACATCCACACACATCCACTTTGTACATCTTTCTCTAATTCAGTACTCTTGCTGTCTTCCTACCCCTTTTAACGGATCACGTTTCGTGGACATTGTTGCGTTCGGATGCGCCGGCTCCTTGTAAGAAATCAAAGCGGTATTACGTCGGTTGCCCCCTTGGCCTGTCATTCTTCAGACCGAGACATCCCGTTGAAAGGACACTTTGTATGAAAAGAAAGAGAGATAGGAAACCTTTAACCAGAAAGGATTAACAAGTGAAATGGGAGGTGGTGGGGGGACGGGGCATTAGGAGAAATTATAGGGTTGCGAATCAAGGGCTGTAATAGAAACCAGAGTGGGATTCTTTGACATTAATAGAAATCAGACGTTGTGTAGGGGTTTGGGGAGGGCAGAAAAATGTTCTGCCCCATTTACCTTGTAGAAAATTAAAGGGTTCAGGATGCCAATAGCTGGCACTTTAAAAAATAATAATAATCTGGTGATCCATACCAAACTGAAAGACTGTAGGATTTCTGAACATGGGTGCAAGATAGTATTACTCACATGCTGCAATATTGCATTTTTAAAAAGTGCTCGTTTTAAACGTCGTTCAGCGTGGATGGTGTTAAGTTGTGAAGAGGAATAGCTTAAAAGGTTAATAGCAGCAAGCCGCTAGTTACGATGCTTTGACCCTCCAAGCTGCTTTTGACGTGCTGTAGCAGATCTGTAAATTTCTTCTTACACATGAGCGTCGGCTGTTGTGATGAGGCCTTTCCTTGTAGTACTTTGGCATCAACCCCCGGTGACGTTTGAAAACTCACTCGCGGGGAATCAGCTTGTGAAGCGAACACAAGAGCTGATAACACATGGAAACCACACTGGGTTGGGATCTATGTAATGTTTCCAGGACCAAACCAGATCTGATGGGCAACCACATTCCGTTCTTTCTGAACTGTTCGCATATAAAGCCCCTGGGTTTTATGTGAGGAGATGTAGGGACCACAGTTCAGTAGGAGAGTGCCTGCTTTGCACGCAGACGGTCACAAGCATTTGAATGGGGATGCCAGAGTCAGGGCTGGGCTGAGGGTAGCAGCCTGGAGTGAGTGAAGTGCCAGGAATTGTGAGTCAGGACCAAAGAGCAATTGGGGGTCAGAGGGCAAACCAAGAGCAATCAGGATTGCAGAACATTTCCGGAGGAAAGAGTAGAGAACAAATCAGGACTGAGCTAGTGTGGTGTAGGGGTTAGAGTCCTGGACTGGGATTTGGGCGATCCGGGTTCTAGTCCCCACTCGGCCATGAAGCTCAGTGGGTGACTTTGGGCCAGTCACTGACGCTCAGCCTAGCTTACCTCACAGGGTTATAAGGATAATATGGAGAGGAGGAGGACTAAGTCAACCACTGTGGGTTCCTTGCGGAGAGGAAAAAAGGCGGGGCATAAATATAATAATAAAATAAATAAATAAATAAATAAGGAATCAGGATCAAAGAGCAAGACCAGAAAAACAAGATTTTCCATTGCTCAGATAGTCCGTATTGCTCAAGCAAAGTGTCACTGAGGCCTTAGCTAGACCTAAAGTTTATCCCGGGATCATCCCGGGGTCATCCCTGTTCATGTAAATGACACACAGGATATCCCGGGAGCAGGCAGGGACGATCCCGGGATAAACCTTAGGTCTAGCTAAGGCCTGAGACTGGCAGCCCACAATCTCCTTTCTGATTGGGAGGAGCCAAGGGCCCGCTTGCGTGAGCAGAGTCAAGCAGGAGCCTGGAAGTTCTTTGCTGGGAGGTTGCAGTTATGCTGCTCAGCACATGGGACAGTGGCCAGTAGTTTCTGGCTCTTTCCTGAGAGTCTGAAGTTATTCTGGGGTGGGGAACGTTTTCAGTCCGAGGGATGAATTTAAATCTGGGAAAGGTCGCTGGAGCCACATTCCTGGCCAAAGGCAGAGTGGGTAGGGCCAAATTATGATGGTGTAGTGGTTAGAGTGTTGGACTTTGGCCCTTTCTACACCTGCCTTTCCCCCCGGGATTGTCCCTGGATTGTCCCTATGCATCCAAATGATGCACAGGGGGTCCTGGGAACAGGGGACAACGACGATCCCTCCATTTCCCTGGGATTTCTGGGACCACTGTTATCCCGGTTTTACCCGCCATCCTGGGATGATCCTGAGGACTGTGGGTGGTGTGGGCACCTGTCCTAGCTTCTTCCTTCTTCCCCATGAGTAGCAGGAGTCAGCAGAGGGAAGGAGCCAGGCCAGGGGGAGTCCAGGGACATCAGGGATGGGGTGGGAAGCAGGGTTGAGGCTTGTGTGTGTGTGTGTGTGTATTTACTTTTCATTGGAGCACAAGTGTGCTCCGGTTCCTGTTGCTTTAAAAATAATAATATGGTGGCCATGATGGCCGTGGTGTCCCTCTTCACTTCCCGGACATGGTTGCAGGGTGATGATCCCGGAAGCCAGAAATCCTGGGATCATCTCCCCTGTGTCCCTCCACACCCTTAGGTGTAGAAAAGGCCAGAGGCTTGTGAGATCCAGGTTCTAGTCCTCATTCGGCCATGAAGCTCAGTGGGTGATTGTGAGCCAGTCAGTTTCTCTTAGCTTAACCTATGTCACAGGCTTGTTGTGAAGTTAAAATGGAGAGGAGGAAAACCATGGAAGCTGCCTTGGGTTTCTTGCAAGAGAGGAACAAAGGTGAGATGTAAATGTAATAATAAATTAAATCACTTCTGACTTTAAGCCTACCCAGAAGTAAGCAGGACTAAATCATTCAGCAGCACTTTCAAATAGCATCCTAAATATTAAGCCATATCTACTCAGAAGTAAACATGAGCATCCTGTCTACTCACAAGTAAGCATGGCAAGACTCTATGTCTACTCATTAGTAAGTAGGATAAGCCGGGGGGGGGGGGAATCTACACTACTGCTTTAAAGCGCTTTATAACAGTTTTGACAACTGTTGGGGCCCAGGACACACTGCATATACAGGTTTCAAAACGTTTTCAAAGTGCTTTAAAGCGCTTTAAAAGCAGTAGTGTAGATCCCCCCTTCGATAAGCCTTGGAAGTAAGCATGGCTGAATTACTCAGCAGCTTCTACCCCAGGCCCTGCCCCCTCTCCCCTATTAGGAAGGGCTCTTACCTCCCATCACCAGAGATTCTGGGACTGGCAGTTCTGATCTCATCCTTGGCAAGGAAAAATGCTCTGCCGAAACCTTGGGAGCGCCCACTGCCTCCGACACGGAAACCAACTCGCCCTCCTCTGGTGCTGAAGGTAAGCGGGCACCTTTCGTGTGTGCATTTGAGCCTTTTTCTATACATTTGAATTGAGCAGTTGAAAACTCAACCTGTATGCTTGTTTTTTTACTTATTTATTCATTTTATACCCTGCTCTTCCGCAAGAAAATAGAACTCAAGGTGGCTATCAATCATAAAACATGAAAGAAAGAAATTGTAGTTCAATAATAAATCACATATATTGAAACGACGTATAAAAACAAGCCCAAAATTGCAGAATAAAACAGCACCCAATACAGTGGGGTTCATGGAGGTAGGTTGCTTTTCGTTTTTTAAACAGAGATCTTGCCACGGCCTCTTTTGGGCAAGATGGAATTACCCCTTGCCATAAAGACCCCCTTCAAGGCGACTCCCAGGTTCAATTCCTACAGCTTCTCCTGCTCCTCCACCGTCACCTTAACTTATGGCTCCCAATTGCTTTAAGCAATTTTCTCCCTAGTCCAGCTCACTTCCAGGATTGGAGCCGAGCGGGGATAAAAGTGCTTAAAGAAAGGAAGAGCTGTTGGGTAAGACATGGGAGGGGAGCATCAGACACCTGGCCCCTGGCTTAATAATAATAATATTTCCAGCCAGTTACTTTTATTTTGCAAACACTACAACCAAACTGGCACTATCTCAGGCTACAGACAGTATCCTCAAACATCCATTAGAGACAGGCTTTTCAGAGAGACTTTGCATAGGGTGACCAACTGTCAGGATTTCCCCGGATTTGTCCTGGTTTTTGTTCTTTCCATGGGGTCAGGGGGGATTTTCTATAATTTTCAATAATGTCCTGGAATGACACACCTTCCCCTTTAAGGCTGCCATTAGCATGGCAGGAGGGAGTGACATGCTTTCTTGAGGCACATCATTCCCCCACCCCGAGCTCCAATTGAGGTCTTAAAGGGGAAAGTGGGTCATTCGTGCACATTATAGAAAAGGCCCCAACAGGAGTGGATGGTGGTGGTGCAGAATGAAATCCTTTCCCCTCCTCCACTCCAATCGGGTTCTTTAAGGTGGCGGGGGAATAACGTACTTTCTGCAGGACTCAGAAAGCTGCTTCCCCACACACACGCTAGGTGTCCACTTTTTTGGTTTCCCAAATATGGTCACCCTAACTTTGCATAATACAGACTTCAGGTAGTTACCTGGGTTGAGGCACCACAAAAGAGAGTTGCTACGAAACTGCCACTGGCCGCTACAGTGGCCCTTCCCAACCCGGGGCGTTTCTACTAAGTCCTGCTTTCAAGGTGGGTCTTTCCTGGGGGGTTGCCTCCTTGCCTCTCGGATGCTTTATGATCCTATGTTGCTCCTCCCTCTTTATCTGATGTCTAACTCTTGGGTCTCTATCCCCTCCTCATCTTTGTTAGGAGCCTGCATTCCCACGGGTTCAGTGGGCCTAGCCTGGCTGTCCTCCAAATGATTAGCTGGCAGCTGGGCTTCCTCGTCACTGCCACTGTTTTTCTCACCGGCCTCCTGCTCCCGCAACCATGAGGCCTCAACAAGGCCCTCCCTCTCCCTCTCCGACTCAGAATCAGTTTCCATGACTCCTTGGGGCAGGTTTGCAGAGGTGCTAGGCCCAATCCCTACAGAGAAAAGGTTTCACTTCCCTCACCCCTGTACTCAATTTCATATGAAAAACAGGGAGGGAAAACCCGTGGCTGCTTTAGATGTGAATGGGGCACACATTTTGCACTTTTGGGGGTGTGGAGTTTGAGGTTCTGCAATTTGCGCAAGTTACAGCCAAATTTACGCAAATTACGACCACAATTTGCACAAACTCCTCAGAAAGTTGCACAATTTGCAAAATGCCCCCCCCAAAATGCACAAAATGTTCTCAGAGTTTGAGGAATAGCGCGCAGCTCAGCTTGAAGATGCAAAGGGAATCTTATATACCACAGAAACTGTTGAGCAAAGAACAAAACAAAACAAAATAGGATTTCCCAGTGACGGACATCCCTACATATACCCCAATGAGTTGGGTGATTTGTGGGCCCCAAATGCAATATTGGAATGCCCTTGGAGAGTGCGGTGGGGCACAGGAACACTGTAGGGTGGCTGCTAATGTATTGCCAAAGAACAGAAAATGAATCGCCAAAATTGGGATAAAAGAGAACGCAGATTTTCATAAAAATTGCATATGCTAATGTGTGTGTATCAATGAAAATTTAGAAATACCTATTGTAATTATAGTCCATCTCAGCATAGTAGGGACGTCTGGGAGCAGGTGAGCTGTTTACCTGCTTAGCCTACTTTTCCGGTGCTACCTGTATGTGGGCAACTGCAGGGCCCCTGTTTGCTCCCCTTGTCTATGGTTCTTAATCTTTAAACTGGACATGGGCTGTACAAAGAAGGTGCATTCAAATAGAGGACTGTCCTCAATAGATTGGAGACCTGGCCACCTTGGAAAAAGATGAGCTTTTAAGGATCCAGTTGCCAGCCCAAGGCCATCTGATTCAATGATGCCTAAACAGGAGAATATCCTGGGGTGGGGAGATTGGAGTGCTCCTTTATAATTCTGACTGGTTCTGACTGAACCCCGGAGCTGATTCACCACCCCACTGAAATCAGAGCCACCAGCATCCACTGAAGACTCAGCTCCATATTAACTAGAGGAGAATGGGACAGGGGGTGCTGAGAAGCAAAAAACCCACCCCTCTAGCTGATGTGAGCCAACCCTTGGGAAGTTCTCCTTCACAGTCCCTGTGGAACGGCATGGGAGAGCGAATCATTTATTTGAGACTTAAGTGCCATTAAACTTGGGGGTTGTAGGGAGGGGGTTTAACGTCTGAGTGTTAACGCATACTGCAAGAGTAGTGGGCATAAAAATAATTTAATATGGATTTCCGGAAATGAACAGGAACTTTATCTAAATGCATTGAAGTTCAAATATGTATTGCAAAAGGTGTAAATCATATTTAAATTGGGATTGCTGAACAATTATATTTTTAGCAGATTGAATGTGCTGCTTTTAACTCATTAACCAGCAGATTAATCAACCAAGTACTAAATTGCTGCAGATTCTCTCTCTCTCTCTCTCTTTCTCTGGACCATAATTCCTTTCCTGCTCATGACTAACCCCCACCTCCTACCCAGTGTTTTATTTTATTTTTATATTTTACCTCTTTTTAAACATCAACTGGTGCCTAAGGCTCCAATCCTGCAGGCACTTACAAAGGAGTAAGCTCATCTGAACTCAGCGGGCTTTACTTCTGAGTAAACAGGCATAGGATCACACATTTACAGTGCAATCCTGTGCATGTTTCTTCGGAAGTAAGTCCCTCTGTGTTAGCTCTTTAGAAAGTGTGTGCAGGATTGCAACCTTAACTGAGTAATCTTAGGCTAAAATAACAGCTCAGTGTTTTCTGTTTTAATTAAAATCCAGGCAAAGGCTAAATATTGTATACTATAGATATGGGCAAATGGTTTTGACCAAGGGCTGCTTGTACGTCTGTATGTTTCTTGAAAAATCAGGAGCCTCGTTGGGCCTCTTAGCGTGGGCATATATATTCCCCCACCCCATAGTTCAGGGTAAAAGTCACAGCCCTTTACTACAGTTTGCTTTTGCAAGTTCTAAAACTTCCTCCCCAGGGATGTACAGCTGGCCCGTTCGTTTCCAAGCCTTAGAAGATTAGCCAAGTCCCTTTCCTTCAAGAAGGCCTTTGGTGTGCCGGAGCGATGTTAGGTCATCTGCATTCTTTAAAAGGTTTCATGGACTGGCTGCTCTTGATTGCTGGTTGTTTCTTGTTTAAATTGATTTTATCCTTAAAATTGCTTAAACCGTTTTTTCATGGCCTTTCTTTTAATATGATGTGAGCCAGAGCTAGAGCCGTTGTGCTGAGCTTTTGTGTCGGGTACAGGCTGGCCAATTACACATAGCCCCTTCACACACACACACGCACACACACACACACACACACACACACACACACACACACACACGACAAAAGTGGATGCAGACTTGCATAAAAATAGGACGTGCTAATTTATAAGTATAGATGCAAATTTGGAAATAATGATTAGAACTTTAGTAGAAATGCAAGACATCTCACTATGGAGGAGAGACAGACCAGGTGACTTCTGTTAGTGTGACCGTATGCCCGGATTTGTCCAGGTTTTGAAGCTTGCCTGGGGGTTCTGGGGGGATTTTTAATACGTCCTGAGATGTATGCAGGCTGGTGCAGGCAGCTGGTAGGAAGGAGCAGCAGCAGCCACCCGCTTGCACACCTGCTCACCCTCCACCTCGTGGCGCATGGCTGTGCCACGTAGTGACTTGCATCTCCACCTCCCCCGGGGCACTTGCATGCTCACTTACTTTTCCTATCGTGAGACATGAGCTCACATGCTGCCTGTAAGGGCTTTCTCCCTTCAGGAGCTGCACGGCGCCTTCACATCCAACTGTTTCCAGCATGTAACTTCTCTGCTGAGGGTACTGCACCTACTGGACAACCATCTGTCAGGGATGCTTTAGGGTGGATTCCTGCATTGAGCAGGGGGTTGGACTCGATGGCCTTGTAGGCCCCTTCCAACTCTGCTATTCTATGATTCTATGATTCTACTGCCTATTCACTACCAGGCCAGGTTTTAGGTTCCTGTACTTGTGTACAAAGCCCTAAACAACTTGGGACCAGGATACCTGAGAGAGCGCCTTCTCCCCTACCAACATGCCCGGTCACTGAGGTCATCCGAGGGTCTGCTCCTGATGGTTCCACATAGATCCATCCTCCAATTGGAATCCACCAGGGGAAGAGCCTTCAGTGTGGTGGCCCCCCCTCCTATAGAATTCCCTGCCTCCGGAGGTCAGGCAGGTGCCAACTTTGTATTCCTTTCGGCACCTCCTGAAAATGTCATTGTTACAGAAAGACTTTCCTTAATGATCAGTCAAGGTTCATTTTCCAATTTGCTTCTTTTAAAAGGGATTATGGGAACTTTAGTCCAAAGGATATGGAGGGCATCAGGTTTGACTTACAGCAAAACAAATGTATGCTTTGCAAATAAATTCAAAGCAGTAAACAGAACAAATAAAGCAGATTATTAAAAATAAACAGCATGATTAAAATCAGATGTCATTCAAACAATTGAATCATGTATGTTCATTCTGCCCTGCTTCCCCAAAAAATGTTAGGAACAGTAGCAAGCCTTTCTCTCCTGTAGTAGGATTACCCCAGCACCATTTGTGCATGGGAACGGGATATCCCGCTGGCACGGAGTTGATGAAACCAGTGCATGTATAGAGCTGCAGATGAAGGCTACCAACCCAAGCAGCCGTAGCAAGGGCAGGGGAGAAGCTCATATGTCAGCTGGGGATATTTGGACTGTTTTTACTCCAGTTGAGCTTTTCTCAACCTGGTGTCTATCAGATGTCTTGGACTACAACTCTCACCATCCTCAGCCAGCATGGGCATGCCAGCTGGGAACAATGAGGGTTGTAGTCCAAGACATTTGGAGGGCACCACAGGTCAGGACAGACACTGTAATTGATCATCCAGCTGGACAGGTAAGTCCATTTTAAAGAGAATATCAGCTTGCCGGTTCAATCCAGGAGCCCGTCTACACTTGTCTAGATGAAACGTAACAAGTTGGCAGAGATGACGTCAGAAGTCACGTGATGCTGTTGTTGTTACGTTTCTTCTGACTTTTAAAACCGTTCCACTTTCTGTTAAAATCGTTTTAAAACTAACAATGTGCCCCAACCTTTCGTTGTATTCAATGCCGTCTTTCAAAGTCATGTCTCGTGACCATGGTCTTTGCTTCCTGATTAGGACAAGTGAGGGCTTTTCTAGGGGAGGGAGAGCTGGCACAACGCGACGAGGGGGAGGGGGAGGGGGAGGGGGAGGGAGGGCGGTGAAAGAGGCTTAATTTTTTTAAAAAACTGCTTATCTTTCGGGGCGCACGTGGCCCCTTTAAGACGCTGCAGGGCTTCCCTTGTCCCTACGCGTCGCCCCGCCTCCCTGCCGGCTTATCCCGGCAGGTCTAGCTCAGAGTCACCGGAAGAAGGAGGTTTACTTCAGAGCCGGTATGAGCATAATGAAGAACGTTCTAAAGAAGAGTGTGCCGGGGTAAAACGATAGAAGAAAAGGTATTTCGATTGACTGGGCTCAAGTTGCATTTTGTAACGTAGCAAGGGAGGACGCAACAATGCACTTAAACAACGGTGTAATGAATAGTGTAGATCCTCCTCTGGTGATCAGCTGCTCTCAAAACTGTCAAAACACACCAGGCATGGCATCCGTGCATGGCATCTTTGGGCTGCCAGGTCCCAAACACCCCAGCAGGGCTCGTGTTTGGCACCTGCTCTGAGGTCCCCCCACTTTTTTTAAAAAAAATCACTAGGTAACCAGGAGACGCCATTTTAATTTCCCACAATGCGCTGGAGTGATGCTATGCCAGGGGCATTGTGGGAAATTGAAGTGGCTCCCAGCCACCCAGCACTGTCAGGCTCCATCAAGGAGGAGCACCAAAGTGCATTTTACTGAAGGCACCTTTGAACCTGGAGCCAGCCATGCGAACACTTCTGGTCAGAGACGGTCTTTTGCTCATCAACTACAGTGCTGGAGTATGCATTCATCCAGGGGCAATTTGTGCTATAGCTGCCTAGGACTGGGCCAACATCCATTTTAAAAAAAATCATTTGGGAAGGCCTTTAAGTGATTATCAAAAGGAGCTCTGTCATTGATTGCATGCCCATTGTTAGAAAGTTGATCCATTTGTGGAAAACACGCGCTTACTAACCTGACGCTGAAGTTGGGGGATTATTGCTATTTTCTCCTTTACACAACAGGGGATATTACTTTAATCTGATCCGAATCTCTACTATGCTTCTGTGCAATCCCATCATAGGAGTGTTTCTTCTGTGCATCTTAATAGAGATTTGGTTGGCAAACAACCACAACATGGAATGGTGCTAAAAACTCAGCCAGCCGTCTCTTCCGTTTAGGCTTGTCATGGCATCAGCTGGAAATAAATGAATCTTTTCCAAAAGCTCAGTGGGCTGGGAAGCAGTTCCAGATTGTTAGTAAGGCTGCTAACAGGATAGAAGTCCACAAATATTTGTGTGCACATTCAGCTTCCCTGTTTCTTGCTCCTGAGTGTTCACAACGGATTTGAAATTTCTGTTTTCACCTGAAACATCTATTCTTCCCTCCACCCCACTGCCATGGGAGACCAGGGCAGGATCTTCACTACTGCTTTAAAGTGCTCTATAACAGTTTTGACAACTGTTGGGGCCCAGGACACACTCCGTATACAGTCGTCAAAACTGTTATAAAGCGCTTTAAAGCAGTAGTGTAGGTCCGGCTCAGGAGTCAAGTGCTATCTTTGACACAGACAAATTGTTTGGTCTTGGTCAAATCACCACCTCTAGCACCTCTGCTGTAAAATGAAACAGTGTGAGAGTAAATTTGAAATGCAGAGCTCATCATGACAACCCCTCATAGCCTCACCCCCATAGGAAAATCCATAGCCATGCTCCCAATAATATACAAATTCCTGGAGTGGAGCTTACGTGCAGGACTGCATAGGACTGCAGTCATGCCCTATAAATAAGGATATTGGAGAAATCTGCAGGGGAATCAGATGAATACGGATTTTTATGTATCTGGCTCGTGCATTCTGCAGCAGACCACCTTTTTCTGAGTCACAGGGATTCCACGGTCTGGCAGACTTTTACTTTTTTAAAAAACTTTCTGGAATTTTAGGCAAATTTAGTGGTAGAACAATGCTTTAAAAAAATGGCCAAAAATGCACATTTCCCCCTTAGGCTAAAGCATGAAATGCACATTTGGAGAGGGGAGTTGCACATTTGGGGGAGTTGCGTATTTTGGCATAAATGCAACTTTGCTCAAATTTAGGAAATGGGAAAAAAAGCTAATTCTGTCAATGAGTGAATGATGGAAGCAAAGGCACTGGATAATATGTGAAACGCAGAGACGGAACGAATTTTTTACAAAATCCATACATTCCTATCTGTAAACAATTGTGAGATTTTATTAGTGGTTTGTTTGGGATGACTGTACTTAACTCTCTCTCTCTCTCTCTCTCTCTTTAAAAACAGACATCCAAAACAAACAAGCTGCTAATAACATCTCACAATTAAATTTACAAGGCATGACTGCAAACCTATGCATAATTGCCTGCATGTAACCTCCCTGCATGCTGCTACCTGCAGGCTGTTTTCTTCTGACTGCATAGGCTCCAATGTAATCACTTTGATCTTTAA
Organism: Elgaria multicarinata webbii; assembly: GCF_023053635.1. NCBI lineage: Eukaryota > Metazoa > Chordata > Lepidosauria > Squamata > Anguidae > Elgaria > Elgaria multicarinata. The sequence goes on from NC_086181.1 coordinate 13,865,883, forward strand.
CAAAAAGGTCTTTTGCTAGCTGAATGCAAACGATCTTTCAAAGGAGTGTTACTATTTAAACCTCTGCAGTGAAATAGGAACCTTGCCAAAGAAAAGGAAAGATGGATGCAGCCTTGGCTTATTTATTCGCTTCATTCTCTGACTTTTTCTATGTTCAATTGTCGTAAACAGTACTGCAACCTGAAAGCCTTGTTATTCCCTCATTTGCTAGAGCAAGGAGGGCCCATCAGTTGCTCTGGTGCGCCAGCAAATGATGTCATCACTCCTACTCTGAAAAAAGGTCCCGGATCTCTGCCCCCCTCCCCATGTTCCCACTCCGCTACACCACTGGTAAAAGGGGAATAACAACAACATAATTCACAAATATCAACCTGCTTCCTCCTCCATTGCGCTACCTCCATTTCCTCTTTCATATCACTGTGGAGCGAGATGAATCTGACAGCTAGTAAGTTTGAATGATGTGGGAGACTTGGATTGATGCTCCCTTTGCTGTGAACTCTCTTGCCTTGAACCAGCAAACACAATCCATGTGTTCAACCAGCCTTATGTTGGTTCTGCAGTTCTGCAGAGAGTCCTTTCTGTTGATTTGGGCAAGCAAGTCCCTATCTTTCAGCCCTGGCTCCTCATCTGTAAAATGGGAATCATGGGTGAGGAAAACCAAGATAAATCTCTCCAGCTGTTCGGCCACTGTGTGAACAAAATGCTGAACGAGGTGGGCCTTTGGTCTGATCCAGCATGGCGCTTCTTATATTCTAATGAGCTCTGGGGATCAGATGGGTTTCACTGTGGCTTCCGAACTGTACTTCTAGGAGTAGAGGGGTCGTACAATGCAAAAGATATAGAATGAAAGGTAAGCTGCCTGAAGGTGCTGTGAGGGTGGCTATATGTCCTCTTTTACAGGGGCAGTCCTCTGTTTGAAGGGCCAACAGAGGATCATCCTCTGTGTGAAAGGTTATTTTGTCCAGTTGCCGTTGGAAGATGAAGAACTATAAAAATGGAGAACAGGGGCCTTGGACTTTCCCAATGACAGCATTTGGACAGCCGACTAAACAGGCACACATCTTACTTGGTCACTTTTCCCCACTATGGTGAGTTATACTGTATTTCTATTTAAATTAAAAAAAATATTTCCAAATTTATATTTATATGTATGAATTAGCATTTGCATATTTTATGCAATTTTTTTAACAAGGCATAATAGATCACCTTATTGTCCTCCCTGAATGATCTTCCTTGTGGAATGCATAACTACTGTGCAGTATTTATGCATGCTTTGGAATACTCTCCGTTAGTTAACGTGGGGAGAGGTGAGACCCCCAACATAGGCTTTTATATGTATGTAGAATTAAAGTAAGTCATAAGACTTTAGAGAACTGAGAGTCAAACAGGAAACAGGGAGTAAAATTGCAAAGTAGAACTAGGCCGCACACGAACTGACTGTGTGGATAGCGCCATTATAAGGTTTAGTCACTAGGTGGCACTGGACTTAGTTGTAGCTGGGTGTTGTCCTGTTCTTATTGGTGGGAGACAATAAACCTCTTGTCTAGCTTACTGACTGGTGCGTCCTCTAAGCGCTCCATGACAGTGGTCTAGAATGCATCCCAAAGCCCTCTGCACCACACAGATGTTCCTGCAGCGGACCTTTGGGCTCTCCATGTTAATTTCCACATGTTAAAAAAACAAATTGTGAAATTTGTCTTTAATTCCACATGGGTAGTATGCAATGCTAGTCCTTTTTTGGCATTAGCTAGACCTAAGGTTTATCCTGGGATCGTCCCGAGGTCAGCCCTGTTTATGTAAATGACACACAGGATATCCCAGGAGCTTAGGTCTAGCTACGGCCATAGAGTAGACTCATTGAAATGAATGGGATTTATATTGTTTGTGATTAATTTAACTCTCGTTCATTTCAATGGGTCTACTCTATGTGGGCTTAACATTGGATATCACCCTCTCTTTTCCATCTCAACCAAGAGCTGACCATCTTGCCCTGTGTTCTTCCCTCTTTTCCCTCTTTCGTATCCCCTATTTATGTTCTCTGCTGCACAGACTTCTGAGTAATTCTCCTCTTCTGTCGCAGTCTTATTTATGCGTTGTTATTTATAACTTTCCACTAATGGGTGGCCATCTTTGTCAGGAAAATAATTACCTCTTGCTTTTTAGTAAAATCAATGGAAAGTTTAGCAGGGTGCAAATGAGTGCAAGAGTATTTAACTTGATCTACCGCCGGAGGGTGAGGCCTGGCCTTCGCTCCCATCGCCATGCCTTGGGATGAATAGTCAGCAGAATTCCACAGAATGCCCAAGGCAGGAACGTTTGCGTGAGAGGGCAACTTGACAGCTAACTCGTTTCATAAAGGGGTGAGTCTCACAGCTGCATAGTGGAGCAAACATCTGTATGCATGTGTATCGCTTATATCTATTATCTCAGATGCTGATCTTCAATTGGTGGGTTGGAGCCGATACTGGGCTGCAGCCCAAGCTGACGTGGGTTCGCCACCATCTCCTTGTTGTCTGTGCATGGGTGTTTATTGTTATTGCTGAAGTTTCTTTTAAGAGGAGAGAGTGAGGCAGGGAAAATAGGGTGTAGGCACAGAGAGAAAAGGAAAGAGAAAGCTTGGGTGGTTGGGAGGAAAGACTGAGCAAGGTGGCTGCACGCAACAAAAAATGTCACGCCCTTTTACTGAGGTAGTTTCAAAAACAGGGGAGGCTGGTGACTCCAGTTTCAGTGGGGCTATGAATCCATTCTGGGTTTCAGTCAGAACCAGACAGAACTCTAAAGGAGCTATCCAAGTTTCTGAACTGATTTTTGGGATAGGATTCATGACCTTGGATAGCTCCTTCAGCTTCTAGCTGGTTCAGACTGAAACCAAGAATGGATTCACAACACCACTTCAATTGGAGCCACCAGCCTCCACTCTCTCTTTTTTTAATGCTGTTATTCATTTAAATTTCACAGAAATGTACAAAACATTTTAAAACCATGTTCAACAACAGTATGACAGCAAAATAAATCATTAATCCAACAAATGTATTTATTTATTTGATTTATATACTACCCTCCTCACAAAGAGCCCAGGGCGGCTAACAAACTATATAAAACATAATAGGCTGCCTAGACAACATCAAAATTATGACCCTAAAATCACAAATATATAATAAAATACAATAAAACCATCAACATAATCAAAACAAACAGAGTACTTGCCTATATCCCCAAAACCTGCACAAATAAATATGTCTTTAGCTGGCGCCTGAATGACCACAGCAGGGGCAACAGCCAAATCTCTACCAGGAGAGGGCTCCATAGCCAGTCATGTGTGGTAGCCCCACAGGGCACATTCTTCAAGGGCACCATGAGCAAAGCCTCCCCGGCTGATCTTAAATCCCAGGATGGTCACTATAGGGAAAGGCAGCCCTGCAAGCACCTCCTGGAATGAAGCGGAAAACGGAAGTAGCGTAACAAAAACCAGCAGATCACCCATCTACCCCAAGCTACAGACTGGAGCTAAAGGCAAGTTTCAAGGCTGGCAAGGTTGAAGACTGCTGATCGAAGAGGCCTCAATCTACCCAAACCCCTGTATACATGGGGTGTTACCTGCCCTCTGCCCTTGTCCTTAGGGGTGTCAGAGAAATTTGCAATGGAATCAAATGAGTTTGGATGTTTATGAATCTGACCCACATATTCTGCAAAAGGTCTGCCTTTCCTCCTGTCAGGTGGAATCTGCAGACTTGCGGACTGTTTACCTGACCTTTGGGAATTTTGCACCAATTTCATTATATAAAAATACACATAAAAATTTAAAAAACGGCCAAAAATGTGCATCCCCCCCATAGTTTAAGCATGAAAATGCACATTTTGAGGGGATTTGCGTATTTTTGCATGTGCAATTTTGGGTAAATTTTGCACATATTCGCATTTATATAAATTCAGAAACTGAAAAGAAACAGATTCCGGCAATGGGTGAATGATGGAACAAAAAGGCAATATACAATCCATGAAACATAGACTGAATGGATGTTACATAATCCACACATCCCTACAACTGTGAATACAATTAGGCTCAAATCTTACATTCTAAAATGGGGCTCAAGACTTCACGGAAGCTGTACCCCCTAATCCCAGATGTTCAGGAGCTTAATAGCAACACAGAGGCATTCTGTCCTTTGTGATTACTTTACATGTTTTTATGAACATTGGAAGCTGCTTTTTATCAGTTTCATCTATCTAACCTAGTATTGTCGACTCTGACTGGCAGTGGCCCTTATGCAGAAAAAGGTCTTTTCCATTCCCCAGCTCCCTGATCCTTTTCACTGCAGATACCCGAGATTGAATTTGGAACCTTTTGCATACCAAACAGGTATTGTGGCTCCCCTTATGGTATTGGAAACGACTTCTGGGACAGAGCTCTGGTGAGCTGTGGCTATAGATGTATGAATTTTCTCAAATCCATCCCATCTGTATTTTGCGGATTGTCAGGTATCTTTCCTCCCATCTTCTGCTCACTGAACGTAACTGGATTGTACAAGAATTTTGTTCTACTTGTTCAAGTGCACATTGGTGAAAATCCGCAGTAGCGCAAGTGCGCATTAGTGGTAATGTGCATTGGCGCAAATGCCCCCCTTCCAAAGTTAAAAATAAAATGGTCCATAGGTTAGCGGAATCCATATGGCTGGGAAAAAGCTGGACTATTGCGGAATTCGCAGGTCAGATTAGTAGAAATCCAAACTCATTTGAATCTGTTTTGGATTTTTCTGACAATCCTAACTGTTGCTCAAATGAAACCTTGGTTTCCCCTAATGCGAAAGAGAGGATGTTGTCAGAGAATGAGCTGCAGTGCTTGATGTTTTGCTTCCTCTCCCTGCCTGGCTCTTCCCTTCCTTTTCCACCCCTCTTTGGCGGCCAAGAGGTGAGACGTCAATTCATATAGCGCCCTTCTTGGAACAACACACCCCACACACTGGCCTGCATGTTTGAGGATTGCAATCCTTTCGGATTCAGCTGCCGACACCCGGCCCAAAATGGAGCAGGCTGATACGCCTTTTCTTCTGCACATGCAAAAATGACATGAAACAGCTTATTCAAGGTGAAGGATGCTTCTGCCACGGCGAGAGCCTGGGAGGGCCAGACACTCATCTGGCTATTCTAGCGTGTCTCTGAGCTGCCCATGTTAGCAGAGGCTGCCTCCTAGAAACAACATGTCAGATATTAACACAGCATGAAGGAAGGACTTGAATCCACATTTTAGTTATTTTTAAAAAGAAATTGACGCAGGGATCAAGGCTGCTGCAAAATCGCATCTTCCGTCTCAGAAATACTTCCTCCACAGAATTGCAGATATAGGTGAAAGATAGTTTTGGAAACTAGGGGAAAGCACTCTGCACATACCCAAGTATGTTGCTGCTTCTGCTGCTATTTATAACCCCCTTTCTTCCATGGTGGGACTCAAGGTGGTGTACTGTGGTCAGAGCAGTCTCCTTTCCCAGCACAGGCCATATCTGGAGTGGTTTAGCTTCTGTTCCTACTGTGGCCTTGTCTTCCTGCTGCTGCTGGCTGCCTAGGATGAAGGTAGCCCATTCCTCAACGGGAGGAAGAGGATGTAGTGGCAGCAACCAAGTGGCTGGAACATATAACCAGGGATGGATGATTCTGGTCCCTTTCTCTGTTTCCCAGCATGAAGTTCACTCCATCCCATTTCTGCATCAGTTTGTTAAAAAACCCCCAACAAACATCAGCAGGGAAATTTGTACAGATATTTGTACACAGCTCTTAAAACATGTGCATTTTTCTATGCATGTTTTCCAAATTGACACATTTCCCCCTGAGTGATTTCATCAGAATATGCATTTCGTGTGCACTTTCCCCTCCTATAGGCGTTTTTGTGATTTCACAAAACTGCATCGCAAAATTCTGAATATCGCAATAAAACGGTGTTCTCATTCATGTGGAGGTTTGGGATGTGCGAATTTGGTCAAACCCAACAAATATCTCACCTTCTCTTCACAGAGACGGTGTGGTATAGTGGCTAGAGCAAAAGACTAGGAGACTGAGGTTTGGATTCCCCTTCAGTTCTGAAACTTATGGGGCAAACTCAGGCCATTCACTCTGCCTCAGCCAAACATACCTCACAGGGTTGTTGTGAAGATAAAATTGGGTGGGTGGGTAAAATGTTGTATGTAATCTTGAACTTCATGAAGGAAAGGTGGGATATGAATGTAATAAGTAAAGAAATCTACCAGCATTCAATTTGCTGCTATTGTACAGAAAGATGTACATTATAAAGAGATCTCAAATGTCAGTGACCTGCTTTTTCTTCTTTACATCTGTTTTGGCCTTTCTTTGCCAATGGGAGAAATGTTTGGTATCTTGAACTTAAAGTTATCTGAACACGGTGTTGATGGCCTATTGAATCCAGCCCCCCTCGGTTTTTTAATGCACACAGGGAATTGAGCAGAGGGGAAATTAGATCTTTAACCCCAGAAGTGTTTTTTTTATTTTGTCATCAAGCGAAGTCACGAGACATAGAAAAACCTTGTTGGGAGCTGACGTGATACTAAGAGCTAACACACTGATCAAAGGGGGCTGTGTAAAGTTACTACAGGGAGCAGCAGTTTTCACTTTCCTTGGCTCGCTATCAAGCCGCCTCCAATGCAACCCATCTGATTGGGTGTCTTGCCTTTCCTTTTTTCCCGTGTTTCTCCTTTATGTCGCTAGTATTTGCCTGCCTGCCAAACCCACATCCTCTTGGGGCAGGTAGTCATGTAACGCCATTGGCTAAAAGCTGCTGTACCCCCGGGGGCAAGAAAGCAGGAACATCTGCAGGTTTGAAAGGCGGAGATGGCGCGCCGCTCCTCATAGAAGAAAGGTAAGCAGCAGAGCCTCACCAGCCAAGCTCAAAAAAGGGTTCCTGCTTTTGATTGAGTCCAAAAGAGGAATTCCATCGTGAAGCGGGAATCAATCACAGCATTCCAAAGGCTGTGGGGGATCACAGCCCAAGGATGAAGTTTTAACTAAATCAGTGCTACTGCAACACACACACACACACACAAAACCCCCTACCCCAGTACATATTCACACAACCCTGAGGCTCAGGATGACATGGCAACCAACTGAGCCTAATCCAGGTTGACTTTGTGGGCATAAGATAAGGTCATCTTATTTGGAGGAGTTATTTCTTTTCACTTTTTCTTGTTTGCCCTCATGCTCCGAGAGCAGCTGGTTCACAGCAATGCAACATGCTGCAGAATTTGAGCAATCCCAAACACAGTATTTCCCCCCATTTGACAAACCAAAACAATATACAAAGAAACCGCACTGCTTCTAAGGGCAAGGCTAGCTGTTCAAAAACAATTGAACGCTCCAAAGTAGCAAACCGGAGCTGAAAGCCTGGTGGATCAGCTGTGTCCCCCACAGATGCTGGAAGCATACATAGGGACAAACCAGCAGGGCTGGGCAGAGGGGTGGCAGTGGGGCCAGTTGGCATGGGCCTTTGATTTTGCCCAGGGGCCCTACTCCGAGTCCCCCTGGGCAAAGTTGCTTGATTTTTCTGTCGTTGTTGATGATGAATTTGCCCAAAGAAAAGCACGTAAAGCATTTCTGAATGTGAAGAAGTGGTGTCTTATATATATCTTGAATAAAAGTGCTCGCCATTACTTTTTAACTAAATCGTTCTAGTTCATATGTATTTAGAAATAATTAAAAAATACTTAATGAGCAGTTTGAAATGGGGCCTACATTTCCCATCTGGCCCGGGCCTACTACCAGCTTTGTCCGGCTCTGCAAACCAGACATTACACACAGATGCGTGCCATATCATCTCCGCCGACCCTTTTTAAATGGGGAAAGATACTTCCAGAAGAAGAGAGGAACATTTCCTACCGTCATATTGTTCCTAAACACACACCACTTGCAGGAAAACTGGAAAATGCTGGAAAACACACATTTATAATCCCATTGGGGAAACATTTCTAGGGTGCAATTTGGTTCAGAGAACAGTATCTCCTACTGCCGGCCATTCCTGTTTCCAAAGTTATTTTCTCACCTGAGGTAGAAAAACCCACAAGTACCTCTTCCTCCTCCATTACAGTAAAAATACAACAATAATAAATTCAATATCAATCTGCTGGCCTTTCATGACATCCCAAATCAGTTGCCTGAGGTGGATGCTGTACTCTGATGGTAGGAAACATAGGAAAAATGTAATAAATAAATAAATAAATAAATAGGATTGACTCCTGGCCAGTTGTCTGGAAGGTTAAATGTCTTGTAAAGCAGAGGGGAGAACAGTTCTGGGACTTTTTTTTTCCAGAGCAGGAATGATGACATCATTGCATGATCTGTCTTTGCTCCAGCAAGTGAATGAGATGAAAACGAGGCTTTCAGATTTACTCCTGTTTGTGGCAGATGACCACATAGGAAGTCCGAGAAAGAGGGAAATAATCAAGCAGAGGTTGGACACCTCTTTCCTTTTCTTTGATGGAGTTCCTACTTCACACTAGCACGGGGTGCACAACCTACTTCCAGTGTGGGGACCCCGCCCAGAGTTTTGCTTGTTGGCACTCGCAAGGGAAACCCTTCCCTTATCTCTGATCTGTCCTGAGCGATCAGAGATAGGGGAATTGTTTTTCTAGTGATAGAAAGCCCTGTCTGGGGGCGGGGAGCGTGTGCATCTGTGTGTGGGGAGAAAGGTTGTATGAGTGTGTGGAATGTGCAGGAGTATGTGTGAATAGGCGAGTTTGTACCCCTCCACTAAGGTTGGGCATCCCTGCCTTAGTGGTTTAAAAGGTAACAACTTTTTTGCAAGATCGTTTCCATTTCTAATTAAAAGGTTGCATTTTCATTCTTGAAGCAGAATGTGTTATACAGGTTGAACCCATGTAATAAGAAGTAAGCAGCACTGTGTTCAAAGAAGCTTATTCGCAGGTACCCATGCAGCCGTGCTCTGTAAATGTAATCGTGAGATTTATTAGGGGTTTGTTTGGATATCTGTCTTTGGGTGGAGTTTTTAACCAGCTCATTTGAGTATACACAATTAGGGATTTACGGATTTTGTAAAATCCACTCCATCTGCATTTCGCAGATTGCCAGGTGCCTCTCGTTCCATTATGCGCTCGTTGGTGGAAACAGATTTTTTCCAATTTCCTGAATTTGGGCACAAATGTGCAAATCCTCCTAAAATGCACAACCGCTCCTCCCCCTCCCCCACAAGGTGCATTTTCATGCTTTAACCTATAGGAAAAATGCACATTTTTTGGCCAATGTTTTATATATATATATATATATATATATATATATATATATATGCATTTTTCTATGACTAAATTTGCATCAAATTCTGGAAAGTTTAAAAATATATATCCGTAAGTCTGTGTAACCCATGCAACTCAGGAAAAGCCGGTCTGCTACAAAATCTTTGGGTCAGGTTCATAGAAATCTGAACTCATTTTATTCCATTTTAGATTTCTCTGACATCCCTATACATAATAGAAATCTCTCTCTCTCTCTCTCTCCCTCTCCTGGGGATGTTGCTATGGATTCTCCTTAGGGGTGTGGCTGTGGGACTCTCATTATGCCTTCCTGCCACTAGTATGGTGATGATATGAAAAGGACAGGGCTCCTGTATCTTTAACAGTTCTATAGAAAAGGGAATTTCAGCAGGTGTCAATTGTACGCATGCAGCACCTGGTGAAATTCCCTCTTTATCACAATAGTTAAAGCTGCAGGAGCCCTGCCTTCTTGACCAGATACAAAAGAGGGCAGGGCTCCTGCAGCTTTAACTGTTGTGTTGAAGAGGGAATTTTTCACCAGGTGCTGCATGCATACAAATGGCACCTGCTGAAATTCCATTTTCTGCAAAACTGTTAAAGATACAAGAGCCCTCTCCTCCTTTTCATATGGTCACCCCAGCCACTGCACCACTGTGGCTCTGCAACCCAAGTTTGAGGAAGGTCTCATAGAAGAAGAAAGTTTCTTCAGTAGGTAGCCAGCAACATGTTCCTTCTCAGAACTGTGGCTCAGAAATGTCAGGTTCTCAAACGATGGCCAAAACCATTTTTCAAAGCTCAAATTCCTGGTAAAAGTAACATTTCATTTTATTGCATTTTTTTAATCGTACCCTTCCTCCAAAGAGCTCAGGGTGTGAGCATGGCCCCCCTACGTTTTATCCTCACAACAGCCCTGAGATGTAGCTTTGTGGTCCAGGAAGCTTTGTTTCTGATTTGAACCCAGGTCTTCTCACTCTAAGCCAAACACTCCAACCGTTACGCCACACTGGCTGGCAGCAGCCTGCACCACTGTTGCTGCCATTGCTGTTTCTGTAGCTGAATTGCTTTGTGGCGGTGATATAGTCCTTATTACGCCAGGGCTCATTCCTTGCCTCCTTTTCAGAGACAAACATCAGGGGAAACAGTTTTGAGCTCTTGAACTCTGAAGGGACTCAGGAGCATCATTGTCCCCAAACATAGAACTGAAACTCCCGTGGCAGGGCAGTGGCGACAGCTTCAGTGTGTTTGTGTGTTGAAGGAAAATGGCATGTGAGGAAGGGTTAAACCCACCACCACCACCACCACCACCACCACTGTTTTTCTGCTCTCAATTCTCCTCCTGCCAGCTGCTTTTCTAAGGGTGGAAGAAAACAGTCCCTCAACTCCTAGCTATACTGTCTGGGGAATGCTGAGAGTTGTAGGACTTTCCTCTATCTAAACATCCATAAGATTGCAGCCTAAAAAAGAAAGAAAGAAAGAAAAACAGCACGTACGCTCTGTTGCATGCTTTTGTGCACAATGTGCAGCTAAACCCTAAATCCCGGCTGATTTTCAAAATAGACAGCCCCTGGGATCTGCAGTACATTCCAGGAAAAGGGGGCAAGAGAGAGGGTGTGATTAGTTTAACTCCGTACATTCTGCTCCATTTCCTAATCCAGACACTTCCGTGGCCCAGCTGGGTCTCCTTCCCTTCTGCTGTCCGGGCATCACGGTTTAGGTGACTACAGAGGGGATCCCACATTCTGAAGTATCTCTTTGCTAACCAGATGCCAATTCCAGATCTCCCCCCTCCATCAGCTCTTTCCCGCCTCCTTCGCACCTCAAGAGGTGCTTGATCTAAGCCAGCAACCTCCAAGTAGTATTGCGAAGAGGCTCAGCCATGTGGGATGCACATGTAGGTGTAGCTTAGGGAGCAACTCCAAGAGCTGCCTCTTAAAACATTTTAGGGGAGGTTTCATTCTGTTGCCAGTGTCATAGCACTGGTAGTGCCAGAAGGAGGGACTGGTGGGCGTTTTCAGAAATCATCAGGCTAGAAATGGCATCTACTCCATCCCTGTCCCTTATTAAATGAGACCCTTTCATGTAATAAAAATTGACTGAATTTGTAAAAGGAAAGAAGGAAGGGAAAGCAAGAAAGAAAGAAAGAAAGAAAGAAGAGAAAGCAAGCAGGGACTTAGCAGGGACTTGCAGGATGTCATGTTCTCTGACCTGGATGTCCTGCAAGTTGATTCCAGATGTGCGGAAGCCAGCTGTGATTATTCCCTCTGTGGTGAAGAAAAGTACTTTGCACATGATCAGAGTCAATTTATTTCCCAGGGGATAGGCAGGAGCACCATGATGATTCTGCATGGATCAATGGGAGTCCACCTGGAGAAGAGCCTTCAGTGGGGTGACCCCCTTTCTATGGAACTCCCTGCCACTGGGTGCCTGACAGGCACCAAAATTGTGTAATTTTTGGCACCTCCTGAAAACATCTTTATTTCAGGAGGTGCCAATAAATCAGTCATTTCTGGGACTGACCAGCCATGGCTTTTACTGGTATTCAGTTGTTGTTGTTTTAAAATAACACACTTTTAATATGGTATTTTATTCTTTTATTTTTAAGATCTTTTATTGTTTACTACTCTGGAATCTGTTTAGTTGTGGAATAGTATCTAAAAGTTGTAAATAAATAAATAAATAAATTAAATAAATTTACAGCTCCCCATGTTTCATGGTTCATTTGTTTATTCTTCAGGAGCACTTAGTAGAGATGAATCTCTCCTTGCAACAAACACATTCTTCATGTATTACAAGGCAGGGACCTGATGTTGAAAAATGGTTTGGGGGCTGATGTATTCAGCTCTGGCCTAGCCTGATCCCTCCATTATTAATACTGTACAACATCTGTTGCCTGAATCATCAGAGGCACCTTTTTAGTCCATCAACCAGCCAGCCCTACTTTTAGGCAGCATGAGGAAACTGCCTCAGGTGACATTTGCTGGGGGACAGCAGCTGAAGTTCCCTGGCTGTTCCTCTCCTCTTTTGGAGGACAGAGTTGTGTGTGTGTTGATCCCCTAAACTGGCATGCTGCCCTCAGGTGTGCCCCATTGGCAGTGCTGAAGTAAGCTTCAACTGGCAGTCCAGTCAGCTTCTGTATGTCGAATGGGAGACGGGGCACCTCCTTGACCTTTGCCTCAGGAAGCAAAATCTCTTGGGCCAGCCCTGCAATCAACAGCCTATCTATCTATCTATCTATCTATCTATCTATCTATCTATCTATCTATCTAATGAATCATTCTAACTGCCTAATTGACTCAGTGTGTTGTAGTGCTAAGTGAAAGCACTCATAGAATCATAGAATAGTAGAGTTGGAAGGGGCCTACAAGGCCATCGAGTCCAACCTCCTGCTCAATGCAGGAATCCACCCTAAAGCATCCCCGACAGATGCTTGTCCAGCTGCCTCTTGAAGGCCTCTAGTGTGGGAGAGACCACAACCTCCCTAGGAAACTGATTCCACCGTCGCACTGCTCTAACAGTCAGGAAGTGTTTCCTGATGTCCAGCTGGAATCTGGCTTCCTGTAACTTGAGCCCATTATTCCGTATCCTGCACTCTGGGAGGATGGAGAAGAGCTCCTGGCCCTCCTCTGTGTGACAACCTTTCAAGTATTTGAAGAGTGCTATCATGTCTCCCCTCCATCTTCTCTTCTCCAGGCTAAACATGCCCAGTTGTTTCAGTCTCTCTTCATAGGACTTTGTTTCCAGACCCCTGATCATGCTCGTTGCCCTCCTCTGAACACGCTCCAGCTTGTCTGCCTCCTTCTTGAAGTGTGGTGCCCAGAACTGGAAACCGTAATATTATGTGGGGGAAATGATGAAATACATTACAGTTCTAAGGAAGTGTCTGCGTGTGCCTCTGTTCCTTATCTCCCATGACCGACATATTCCCTTTGTAGTTTCTAAACAGAGCAGACAGATCTATAAAATCATAATCATAATAATACTGACAGTGGAGCAACAGCCTAGCCAAACGAATGACCCCGCGGGCCTCGGTGGGTCGATCGTTTTGGAGAGGAAAACCCGGTCTGAAGCAATCAATACGACAGAGCCCTTATTCCACAGAAAACAGTTAAGTCGGGCGAGAAGGCAGCCAAAAGCCACCCACAGCAATGTCCCATCACTTCACAACTGCGTCGATAAGAAGGAGAGCTACATTACACACGGATGGTCGGGCTGTGTATTTGCTCCCCCAAGTCTTTCTTTCTTTCTCTCTCTCTCTCTCTCTCTCTCTCTCTCTCTCTCTCTCTCTCTCTCTCTCACTCTCTCTCTCTCTCAGAGCCAAGGCTGAAAGACTGTCCTGCTTTGCTAGCAGCAAAGCTCAGGCAAGTAATGAGGGCTATAAAAAGTGATTTTACGGCCGGCATCTGAAAAAGCATACACCCACCATTCACGCTACTGCACCGGGTTTGGGCCACCTCATTACTGGGAAGATATTGCAGAGCTGGAGAGCGTCGAGATGAAAGATAATCAAAGAAAGGTTGAGGAGGGCACACGGAGGAGGAACCAGTTTTGCGAGGTGCAGTGGGGGTGGGGGGTGGATGGGGGTGGGAAATGGAAAGGAAAAAGAACAGAGATTCCAGAGAGGGGAAGGACAGCTCAACCCCATCTTATTATGAGCCACTGGGCTCCATCCTACGAGCGTTTTATTGAACGCTCATTACTGGGCACTCAGGGAGTTTGCTCAGGTCCCTCACTTATAGCTTTATCCCATGTACCTGTTTTGCTTGGATTATCCCTACAGCGCTAAGCTGTCAACCTTTTGCTGTTGTTGCTTAATCACACCCCCAGCGGCAGCGCTTTGCAAAGGGTTTGAAGAGGGGAAATGTAAAAAAAAAAATCATAAAAAATCAACGGATGACCCAATCCGATTCAAATTTGGTATGCTTAAAGCTCTCCTTAATATCTATTACTGTGCCAATTTTGAGGTCTTTAGCTTTAAAGCTCACGCAGATGTAAGCATTTGTTTAATTTTTCTCAAATCCTGCTCCTGCACTCCAGTGGCTGCTCGGAAAACAACAAATGATGTGCTCGGAAAGTAGTACCAAAATATTGCACTTCTTTTGGCTTTATAGCACAATTAAGGCAGGATGCATGGGAGTACTTCACAGTCAAAGCAGATTATAAGGTGGAAAACTTCTGAGTCCTTTGCATGCAATTCACAGTGATTGCACAGTATAACCCTGGTGTGATAAAGCTTACGATGTTGCCTGCCTCCTGCGCCCCTTCCGCCTCTTCTGGCTTTCCTTCCGCGACAAAAAAAAACACCCCTCTTTAAATCCGATTTTTTTAAAACTCGGAATTGCTGCTCTCTCCTGCTGTATCCAATTTTGTGGATAGTGTTCAGAACCTTGGATAGCTCCCTTAGAGTTCTGGCTGGTTCTGACTTGAAACCCAGGATGGATTCACAGCCCCACCAAAAGTGGAGCCGCTAAGCCTCCACTGTCAGTCAGAGAGTCCCAGGTCCTAGCTCCCAGGTATCTACAAGGCTCACTGGGCAACCTTGGGCTGGTCTGTATCTGTCTGCCTAATCTACCTCCCAAGGTTGTTGTGAGGATAAAAAGGGGGAAGGGAGGGACCCTGTGTCCTGACCTACCTTCCTTGGAGGAAGGATAGAGTAAAAATATACTAAAATGTATGTATCAGTCCTGGAATTACTCTTCAAACCATTTACAAGCCAAGGAGCATCCCGTTTCCAGAGTATCCTGCAGAAAGGATGTCCTTGTGCTTAGTACAAGGAGCCGTATGTGTGGGTTGTTCAACCCACACTAGTCCCTGTCCACTGTGCAGCTCAGTAGGGGTTGGCATGCATTGAAACACTCAGCATGTCTCAACTGGGATGCTTGGAAGTTCTGAAACAACCACATCCAGTGCTCAAATTAGAGCCATCTGAATGCACAGCGCCTCCTCTTATTCCCCCCTCCCACAATAGTTCATCCTCAGAATACCAGAAGATGCAGTTCAGCCCTGTAACCCAACTCTACATTTCCATGTTCCTCAAAATGTTATAGGCACACTTTCTCCTGCCCACAAGCCAAGGAACTCATTCAGGACACTGGAGATGTCCTGGAGCACATCTCCGCTTTTTCAAAACTGATCCCTCATTTCCTCCATCCTTTGCCCCAGGTTTCAGGAGCATTTACCAAGGGAACAGAGAGCTGCCTGGGTAAATCTCCAAACTGGCATTCATTATTAAAGCCGCAATTAAAGCCCTAAAATGGCTGGTGAGCAACCAGAGAGCCCGTTCAAGCCGAGTCATGCTCCAATGTGCTGGATCTCTCCTCTCTAGAAACACTTTGTTGTGATGGCAAAGTTGCATCGCTGTGAAATGTCTGTTCTTAAACAAATAGGCAATTTGAAGCCGAGGGATTGGAACTGGGGAGGCGAGCGGCGTCTTTCATGAATGAAAGAGACAAGGCAGGCCAGACAAGATTCGGTTAGCTCGGGGTCTGTGCATAGAAGAGGGGGTAATTTTGTTGAGTCAGACAATTAGAGCCTTGTTTCTGTTATTATTGATCTTGCAGAGGACTCAGAAAGGAGTTGTCTGAGACCAGGGAAGTGAAAACATCTTGCGAGATGTTGTTGGGTGCAAAATGAAGAGATTTAAAAATAGGGCCAGATGTACCATGAAGCCACGCGAAGCAGTTGCTTCAGGCCACAGATTTCAGGAAGAGACCGTTTTCACAACTTCCATTCTCAGTGTGCATCATTTTAATGAATGGACTCCGGTTCAGAGGAGGGTGGGGTTGTAATTTTAGCTTTCCCCTCCTAGTTGAAATGCAAACTACATCTATGACATGTAAGCAGAGCTATGTTGTTCCCCAGCATGATTCTTCGCTGTTATCATCTCTTCCTTAAATGCTGTGATAGAGGGTGGAAAGGAGAAAACGGTGGTGCTTGAAGTAGGCAATCCAAATGGCTTTTCCCATCCACACGTTGACCTGGGGGTCACAAGCCATGCCATAAAGTGCAAATGCCATTGAAATGAATGGGGGATGTACAGCGCTTGTGCAGGGGAACGTCCTGATAATTTGTGCCCCATGGGTCAGATCTGCCTGTCTTACTTTCCGGTGGCTTTCATGGCATGGCCCTAAAGCTGTCGCCTGAAGTGGACACCTTGTGTAACTTCCCACATGCGCAAGGGTTGTTGTTCTGACATGTTCCTGCATTTAGAGCATGACAGGAAACAATGGCTCTTGGTAGTTCATGTTTCGGATTACAACCCCCATCATCCATGATGACTGGCCCTGCTGACTGTGGCTAATGGTGGTTGTAGCCTGAAACATGTCACAAGCACCAGCTGTCCTATCCCTGCCAGTGTTCTGTAGCGGCTAAAGTGTTGGACTGGGAGTCGGGAGATCCTAGTCCCCACTCGGCCATGGAAACCCACGGGGTGACTTTGGGCCAATCACACACTCTCAGACCAACCTACCTCCCAAGGTTGATGTTGTGAGGATAAAATGGAGAGAAGGAGGATTATATACGCTGCCTTGGGTTCCTTGGAGGAAAAAAGGTGAGATATAAATGCAATAAAATAAAATAAATAAAAAATTATGGTGAAGGAGCAGTCCAGATGGCCTCGGACACCCTTCCAAAACTGCATCAGTTTCTCCCTGGGCTAGTGCAGTGCTGGCCTGCTCCCTGGTCAGGTTTTGCTACCAACACCACCACTAACACCAACAACAACACCCAGTCCTGTCTGCCTGTCCCCCCACCCCATCTTCCCTCAAATTGAGCCAGTGCATTGCAATGGAGGAGGAGGAGGAGGAGGAGGGTGAGGGTGGAACAAGATTGTGGACTTGGGGCCTTTTTCAAAGTGCCTTTTGAAAATTCACGGGTGTGCCAAGCCTGAATCTTCTCAACGCCTCTTAGAAGGAAATAATAATAATAATTGTATTTATTTATTTATTTATTACATTTCTATACCGCCCAATCGCCAGAGCTCTCTGGGCGGTTCACAAAAATTGAAACCATTCAACGTATAAAGGAAAGGAAAGGAACCTCTTGTGGAAGCACTGAGTCATTACTGACTCTTGGAGGGACCGTTTTCTTGGCAGGCCTTATAGCGGGGTGGTTTGCCGTTGCCTTCCCTGGCCATGATTACCTTTCCCCCAGCTAGCTGGGTACTCATTTTACTGACCTCGGGAGGATGGAAGGTTGAGTCAACCTGAGCCAGCTGCCTGAAACCAGCTTCTGCTGGGATCCAACTCAGTCGGTGGGGAGAGTTTCAGCTGCAGAAACTGCTGCTTTACCGCTCTGCGCCACACGACAGCATAAAACCATAATATAAAATACAATATAAAAGCTCAACCAGATAATAATAATAATAATAATAATAATAATAATAATAATAATAATAATAATATACATGAAATCACCACCACCTTCTTTCCTGCGTGTGTTCGCTGAGCTCTTGCTGGGGGCATGAAAGAGGGCGGCGCTGTCTTGTCTTCGTTGCGGGGGGGTGTGTGTTTTGAGCCACCCAGCCAGTGGGAGGAGAGCATTGATCGTTTTAATAAATTAAAAAAAAAAAAAAGTGGGCTGAGCTTCCCAGTTACAGAAAGCAGGTGCTGTCCTGCCCGGCGCGCTCAGTTATACTCTCGCTGCCGCCGCTGCTCTCCGCCTCCTCTTCGCCTCGCTCTCGCTCCCCGCCGCCCCCCGCCCCGGAGAGACGCGCATCCCGGAGGAGCCTTGGGAAGAGGATGTTGGAGAAGCCGCCCGCCGCGCCCACTCCCGCTGCCGGTGTCTTCTCCGCCGCCGCCTGTGCCGCTCGCCGGCTCTGACGACCATGGAGTTGACGGGCAGGCTGGCGGTCTTCGTGGGCTTGCTCCTGCTGGCCGGGGTGAGTGGGCTGGATCGCAGCCGGGGGGAGGGCGAGCGGGGGAGCGGCGCGCGTGGGTGGGCGTGGGGCGTGGAGGGGGGGGCAGAAGACGAGATAGGGGGCGGCCGTGGGGAAGGGGGCGAGAGGACGGGGGCTGGGTTGGCACAGCCGCCGCCGGCTCTTCCTTTGGGGAAGATCCCCATTGCGAGGAAACGTCTGGGTTCGCATGATGGGATGCCGGGGAGGGGGGGGGCAGGAGCCGATGTCAGCCCCCCCCCGCATCGAGTAGACAAGTCCCCTGCATTTCAGCGGGTCTCCTCGAAGTAGGACTCACATTGGCTCCTGCTCCGAAATGGGACGCGCGCTGGCGCTTCTCCTTCGGGACGGCTGGATAAATGGGCTGAGGCGCGCTCTGCCACTGTTACCGTTTGGGGGGCGCGCGTGTATGTGTGAACCCCCTTTTTTTGGAGGGCGGGCGGGCAAGAGCAAAAGCACGGATCGATAAGTCAGCTTCCTGGAGAGGGAGAATGAAAAATGGAAGGGCTGAAAAACATGAACTTTTTTGGGCATCCCAAATCTATTATTATTAATAATGATGATGATGATGATGATGATGATGATGCCGACGCCGACGCAAATAATAGATGAGGGTAGAAACTGGATGGGACTCCGGGACCCAAAGAGGGCATCACCGTCCTTGGTCCCACCCACCCAACCACACCTCCCATCTGCTTATCGGAATCCCCCCAAGCAGAAGGTCTGTCTGCCTCTTCCCCAGCCTAGCGGAGAAGATTTGAGGGCAAATGCTGGAGTCCAGCGTGGAGGTGGGGGAGCACGATGTCGCTTCTACTTTCAACAAGAGTGTGTCTGCGCTCGTGTGGTTTATATTATATTATATTAATCTTCTGTGTTGGTATCAAGAACATTTGGCATTGGTCCTTGTGGTTGAGAAAGAAGAGCGGATTCAAAAATGTATTGGGGCAGGAGTTTGAGAATGATTTCACCCTTTTATTAAATAGTTCAAATAATCTGTGGTGTGGTGATAAAAGAGAAAGGATTGGATGAAAATTGCTTCAGAAATTATTTAGTGCTGCTGTTGTAGATCATGATGATGATAATGATGATGATCAGGTCTGGGATTAGTGTGGGTGAACGGGGCATCCAGTGAGGAGATGCTCCGGGAAGGGGTTCCGTCACAAAACTATAAGAGGATACCAAATTCCTGCCCACCATTCCTCCAAGGCACTGTGAGCGGCATTTTAGCTTCACAACAACCCTGTGAAGTAGGGTAGGCTGATTGATAAAGACTTGCTCAAGGACACCCACTTAAAAAAGAGAGTGTTGGTGACAGCTGTGGGGGTGTGGCATTTTCAATTGGGGCAGGAGTTTGGAGGGGAGATTAATCCTCCCCCCCGCCCTCACTTGTGCTTTTTTTCTGGATTAAAATCTGACTCCCAGCTGCTATTTGCCCCATAAGGCAAAACATGCAGGTACATGTATGGTGGGTTGTAGCCAATGTCAGCCCTACTTAGAGGAGACCCATTGAAATGAATGGGACATAAGTTAAACTAACATACCTGTGTGTTTCAGCCTGCATGGCAAATAGCAGCTTGGAGGTGGTGGTTGGGATGATTTTAATCATGGAAATAGTTCAGGGGAAAGAGTGAACACTACCTCTCCCCAATGCCATGGCACCAATCCACACACCACCACCACCACCCCCGCTGGCTACTATTACTACTTTAAAAAAATCTGTCAAGGAGCGAAAGATCTCCCCAAATGCAAACTACATCCATTAGAAAATGCCTCCGCTTGAAGCTTTGCACAGTCAATTCTGCTACAGCCCCGCTGTTTGGTGGGACTTGGATGTCTCCAAAATGCAGCCGCCTGCTGCCGTCACATGCAGGGTGTGGGCATGAGAGGGGAGGAAGAAAGGGTACAGCTAGGAGGGGGAGACGGTGAGAAAAAACTGAGAAGGGGGGAGATCTGGAATGAATAGGCAGGCAGAAGGGGAGAGTCCGGATGTTCTGATTGGGGTTGGTGACTAATTTGCAGGAGAGAAAAAGAGAGAGTGGAGCAAATGATCCCAAATCACTACTACAGATATGCTATTTCAGTGAGGAAGGAATTCTGCATGTGATCAGAGGCCGTCTTTCCTTTGTTATTGCCTCACCTGTTTCTGGAAATAATGTTGGAAATCGTGTCTACAGTTCAGTCTTGGCTCAGATGACCCCGGCGGGTCACCTTGGTGGAAAAGGGAGCCGTCGAAGGATGGCGTATTGGCAATTTAAAGGCTCCCTCCCCCCAAGTTATAGGGGTGATGGGCACATGGGGCTGGGTCGTGGAATGGGAGAAGCAGCTGGCAGGACTTTGAGACTTGATTATAAGGCCCTTAAGGGGAAGGGCGTGTTTGAGGAGGGAATGGAAGGCACAGCGAGAGAAGTGGTGGTGCCATGGGGGTAGGATGTGGGGGCAGCCATCAGCAGAATAAGCAGGAGGACTTGCTTTGCCACATTTTCAAATAAGTCAAGGCCAGGGGAGGCTGGTGGCTCTGATGTCAGTGGGGCGGTGCATCTGCTTCGGGTTTCAGTCGCAACCTATCAGAACTCTAAAGGAGCTATCCAAGGTGCTTCCGCACCTTGGATAAGCTCCTTTAGAGTTCTGACAGGCTGCGACTGAAATCCAGAGCGGAATCACCGACCTGCTGACATTGGAGTCACCAGCCTCCCCTGGCCAGGGGGGATGCAAGACCATAGAGAGTCTAAAATGACCCACCTGCAGTGCTGGAGAGGTGGCACTACATGGAGGATCTGGGAGGGATTCCCGGGCATAAGAGGCACGGGTGGCCACAGGAGTGGTTTCCCAGCCTGCTTGGAGCCTGGCAGCTGTAGGTTTCCTTTGAATTGAGTTAAGCGTTGTCTTCGTCTCCTCTGCATGTGTCCCCGGGCAGTCTCTGGCTGCGGACTGCAGAGTACAATCCATTTCTTTCAGTGCTAGGGGAAGATGGTTCGAGGTGCCATCCTGCCCGCTATGAGTGGGGGTGGGGAGGGGAGAGAGGGGAACTCCTGTAACATCAGGGCTGACCTTAACATTAGGCAGAGGGGGGCGGTCATCCCAGGCCACAGATGTCATGGGAGGGGTGGTGGTGTCAGAGAGTATCAGCAAGATGCTAGAAGACAGAACTGTGGGGTCCATGGGGCCTGGCCCACCCCCTCTAAACTAGCCTCCTGTCTTCAGATGTAACAGAGGACACTGCCCCATCACCAGCATCAAACTAAGATTCAAATGTATACTTTTGGAGGCTGCGTTAAGACCGTCCTCTTCCAAGAGGCATTTCATCTGTCATCTGTTGCTCCGATTATGAACTTTCCTGCAGACTCTTCAATTCTTTTAACATATAATTTTGAATTTTTAAAATAAATCTTTAAATATAAGGTTGTAGCTATTACCAAAACAAACAAAGACGCAGGGGGAGGTGACTTACAAACAACACCAACAGCAGAAAACGTAACAAAAACCAAACAAAAGTTATCCAATCAAGATAACTTTTCACTACACCATTGGTTAAAACAAAAATTAAAAAAAGAGAAAGATTTGATCCTCCTGTTTCCTACATATACTTTAATATATTTGACACTTCTGTTTCCTATATATACGCTTTAACAGACCATCTATCTAAATAAACATCCAGATGAAACTGATGATAGCAAGAGATATATAAAAATATAACATCTTCAGTCCATTGAATGATATGGGGTGGATGTGTTTATCCTTCCAGCCTTGGAGTATAAATCCCTTGGTGACTGTTAGGGCTCCCAGACCCCACTTTTGCTGTGCATGTGTTCTTCCCCGCATCACAGGGAGATAATTTAAAAGCGAATATTTTATATGTGTGTGTGTATTATTTTTATTATATTTATTCTTTTGGTTGTTGTATTGTTGCTACCTTCTTTTTTTTTAATGTCTGTAAACTGCCCCAATGGCATCTGCCATTGGGACGGTATATACATGTGCTAATTAAATTTTTATTTATTTATTCATTTATTTATTACATTTTTATACCACCCAATAGCTGAAGCTCTCTGGGCGGTTCACAAAAATTAAAACCATTAAGAACATAATAAAACATCCAACAATCTAAAAACCCAAATACAAAATACAATATAAAAAGCACAACCAGGATAAAACCACACAGCAGAAATTGATATAGGATATAGGATTAAGTAAGCGTCCAGGCCAGCCGGCTTCCGTACATGGAAAAGGGACTAGCAACGGAGGCACAATGTTGCCCTTTGCCTCAGACGGCAAAATGTCTTGGGCCGACCTTTTCTTTTCCATTCCAAAAGTTTGGAACAGGCAAAAGAGAAATATTCTAGGACTCCATAGCTTCAAAAATACAGATAAATACATGCCATTGTAATGTTCCACAACATGTTTATTCCCAAGCATGCTGAAACGAGGGGGAGGCGGGGTGGGTGGGTTGGGAGAAGAGAGTCTAACATGCATAGTTTCCGGGAAACGCCTTCATGCCAGAGGGGTCTCGGGATAACACACTCCAGCGGGGCGGGGGTGGGGTGAGGGAAGACAGAGCCAAAATGAAAAGTTGTCTCTTCTGAGGCCATCTGGATTTTCAAAGTGTTGAGAAAGCTTTCAGGCTACACAGGACACTTCTGCTTTTCTGTGAGCAGAAAATGAAAGGGGAAAAAAGCGGCATGTTTAGGATTCTGACTGAGGATTATCAGGAGATGGGGGTGGAGGGGGAGGAAGAGAAACAAACTGCATGTCAGTGGCTCTGCCATAAATTTGATAGTCAGGGATATCCCTGAATCTATGGGGATGACCTTAGCTCAGTGGTAGGGCACATGCTTTGTATGCAGAAGGTTGGGGTTTCAACCCCTAACCTGCCCAGTTAAAAGGATTCAGTCCCAGGGGAGTGAAAAGGTGAGATCCTGCAGAACAGCTGCTCATCAAAACAGACAATACTGGACTAGATAGGGAAACAGCCGGATTTATTTATTTATTTATTATATTTATATACCGCCCCACAGCTGAAGCTCTCTGGGCAGTTTACAACAGTTAAAAATAGTAAACATTAAAAAGTATGTTGTTTGTTGTTTATTCGTTCAGTTGCTTCCGACTCTTCGTGACTTCATGGACCAGCCCACGCCAGAGCTTTCTGTTGGCTGTCGCCACCCCTAGCTCCCCCAAGGTCAAGTCTGTCACCTCCAGAATATCATCCATCCATCTTGCCCTTGGTCGGCCCCTCTTCCTTTTGCCTTCCACTTTCCCTAGCATCAGCCTCTTCTCCAGGGTGTCCTGTCTTCTCATTATGTGGCCAAAGTACTTCAGTTTTGCCTTTAATACCATTCCCTCCAGTGAGCAGTCTGGCTTTATTTCCTGGAGTATGGACTGGTTTGATCTTCTTGCAGTCCAAGGCACTCTCCGAATTTTCCTCCAACACCACAGTTCAAAAGCATCTATCTTCCTTCGCTCAGCTTTCCTTATGGTCCAGCTCTCGCAGCCATAAAAACAACAGTATCCATGTAAAAACAACAATTCTGGGGTTGTTGGCAACTCTCCCTTGTTGCCATCCTCTGGTATATGAGGTATATCTGGTATATGAGGTTCCTGCAACAATTCTTTCCAGCCCGTGGTTCTGTTTGCCACACCTGCCAAATTGACGGTGAGATACCATGGACTTGCTTATCTTTTCTAAAAACGGGAACTAGGATTAGGAAATGTACTCTCCTAGGGCCATCCTTCCCCCAGGAGCAGAGATGAATGGTCGTTTCAAGCCAAACACAAAAAGTGAAGGGGCAATATTTTTGAATGTTCATGTGGCATAATCTAGCATCAGTGGTGCAATGTCCCCCCTCCACATAGTGTATGTGCATGTGTGTAGGAGAATCACAGATTCCCTGTCCATCAAGGAGATGGCTTGCTTTGCAGGGTGTAGTGTGTGTGTGTGTGTGTGTGTGTCTCTGTGTGTGTGTATTCAGTGACATTGTGTGAGATGTATGCTCAAGCCCTGGACAGTTGACAAAGAAGTAATTCAGGGGTGCAAAACCTCAGGCCAGAGGTCCCAATCTGGCCTTTCAGGATTCTCCAGGTGCCCCCCCCACCGCCCTTTCCCCCAACCACGGATGGCTTGGTGGCTTTCCAACTTTTGTGCAGTATTCTCCCCCCACCCCCGGGCATTGGTATGTTTTAAAAAGATGCGTGGCACCGGCCCATAACACAAATTTGCACCTGCTTATCAAATTGAAGCAGGAGAGGGGGATCAGTGCACACCACTAATACATGTATGCTTGTGTGTTTGTACAGATACATGCATACATACATACATTAGACATGTGCACTGACTGCCCACCCCCGCTGCCCACCCACCCCTTCAACTCAGACCCTGATTCAGCAGTTTAGAAAACATCCTGCTTTTGCTCAGACCAATTTGGATTCGGTATACTTCCGCTCAGTATCAAACCCGAGTCCAGGTTCGGAAAGCTGCGTCTTTATGCTTCCTGTTGACTATCATTGGAAATTAGAACACTGTAACCTTTTTTTCCTCTTGGCCTGAATTGGATGGTAATTGAGGGCATTGTAGCCTCTTAGGAGGGGATTACACCTACCCGATATCAGAAAATAGGTACAGTTTTTTTGTGGTATGTGCCTTTATATTTTGATTTTATTTATTTTTAAAGGAACTGCCAAGAACATTTTTATTCCTTGAAAGAATTGGATGAAAATTTCAGGATTCATTGCCCCATCAGAGATCATGTCTGCCAGATTGCAGAATGATAGCCACGGGAGATTTTGTGCAGGGGTAGCCTTGACATTTTGAGGGTCTCCAAAAGAGGACATACTTATCTCCCTATGCTCCTTGTGGGCCATTGGTCTGAAAATGACAGATCGCCTAGAGGTGTCCCTGAGTAAAAAACAACAACAGCAAAAGTTCAAGAGGATAGGCACAGCTGTTCATGTGGAAGGGAAGTTCTCTAATTTGGGGGGAGGCAATGGTTTGGTTTCCCTTCCCTTCAACGCCCATGGTTTTTGAGTAAATTTGTATGAAAAGATACTTGTGAAGTTTCAGAGGGATAGGAGCAGGAGCAGGAGCAGAGGGATGATGCTTGAAATCCAGTTTAAGGGTGTGTGTTTTTCATAGTTAAGTGTGCTGGCACTGGAAGACTGGACATCTCATGGTCCCATCCTTGCTCTCCCCCAAAGCACAGCGGTAGGAAACCATGGTAAAAAACATGCTCTAGGATTCGAAGGTGGACCTGTAAGTCCCTCCCTCCCTCCTCCTGCAGCTTTAAGCAGAACTAAAACAAAATATGTTATTTTGAGACGTACAGACTGCCCATTTCTGCTTGGTTTCAGACTTGTGAACCGCCCAGAGAGCTCCGGCTATTGGGCGGTATAGAAATATAATAAATAACTAAATAAATAAATAAATAAAATAAATTCATCTGAATTCATTGCACATATGCATGCAAATTTAGAAATACCAGACTTTATTTACAGTTCACTAATGTTAGCAATAGGGGTGTGCTCCGCTCCATTACAGATCCCTGAATCCGAAGTGGAGCAGGCTGATCCGGACCTCCTAAGCCCAGTTCTGGAGCAGATCGAGGGAGGTCCGGATTGACCTGAAGCAGTTCGGAATGGTCCAAAGCGATTCAGACCGTTCCAAAGCTTTGGAGCCAGGTAAGTAGGGAGGGGAGCTTACCTGGCTTCCCCATCTGCTGCCGCTGCAGTCTGTGCGGCGACAGCAGCAGAGCCAGGTAAGTGGGGTAGGGAGTAGGGGGCTTACCTGGCTCCTCCACCACTGTGGTCCGTGCGGCGACGGCAGCGGAGCCAAGTAAGTGGGGGAGGGGAGCTTACCTGGCTCTGTTGTCCGTCACCGCTGTGGTCTGTGCTGCGGCGGATGGTGGAGCCAGGTAAGGGGGGAGGGGGGCTTATTCGGCCCCCGTTTTGTCCCCCCTTCCCAGCTTACCTGCCTCCACCCCCTCCCCGCTCCCCCACTTATCTGGCTCCACTGCCGCTGCCACCACGGTCCGTGCGATGGCTTCGACTGCCGCCCACGCCTGAGGCCAGAAATAGGCCGGACTAGATGGACCACTGATCATATGCGGAATCCTTTTCTTTCCCCACTGAGCACATACATTGTCTTCCTACCAATTAAATCCTGCTCCATACAACAGTCCCTCCTCATTCTATCCTCCAGCAACTCTTCATAAAAACAGATGTCTTATTTCGTGCAACTCTCCTCTACCTCCTCCTTTTATGCACAAGCTCCCATTGTATTTTCCTCCCCATAACTTCATTTATGCCAAGACTACACAAGCATTCAGCCAATGTGTCTGTTTTTAAAAATTTGGGCTAAGTTATGGAGAAACACTGAGCATGCATTAAGTGCCTTTCCACCCGCCCCTGAAAAGAGAGTTCGTACAAAATGTGAAAACATAAATGACAAAACCTGTATAGGAGACATGCATAGAAGAGAGACTGAAAGAACTGGGCATGTTTTGCCTGGAGAAGAGAAGATTGAGGGGAGACATGAGAGCACTCTTCAAATACTTGAAAGGTTGTCACACAGAGGAAGGCCAGGATCTCTTCTCAATCATCCCAGCGTACAGGACAGGGACTAATGGGCTCAAATGACAGGAAGCCAGATTCTGACTGGACATCAGGAAAAACTTCCTGACTGTTAGAGCAATACGACAATGGAACCAGTTACCTGAGGAGGTTGTGGGCTCTCCCACACTAGAAGCCTTCAAGAGGCAGCTGGACAACCATCTGTCAGGGATGCTTTAAGGTGGATTCCAGCATTGAGCAGGGGGTTGGACTCGATGGCCTTATAGGCCCCTTCCATCTCTACTGTTCTATGATTCTATGAGTTCCAGTTTGAGTGAGTTCCAGATGCTACGTGAAATCCGCTGTGGCACCCCGGTTGTGGAATGAGCTCCCCAGAGAGGTCCACCTGGCGCCTACACTGTACTCCTTTCGTCGCCAGCTGAAGACCTTTCTATTCTCTCAGTATTTTAACACTTAATTTTAACTTAAATTTAAATTTTACTGTTTTAACTCCGTATTTTAATTTTCTATCAATTTTGCTGCGTGGTTTTTATCCTGGTTATGCTTTTTATACTGTATTTTGTATTTGTGCTTTTAACCTGTTGGTTGTTTTATTATGGTTTTAATTTTTGTGAACTGCCCAGAGAGCTTCGGCTATTGGGCAGTATAAAAATGTAATAAATAAATAAATAAAAATACCAGCATTTCACATGGAGCCCTGCCCTTCTCTCTCCCTCTTCAAAATGTCATTGCAAGCAAGGTCCCAGCAGTGGGTATGTAAGAGCAGAAAAGAAGGGGGGAGAGAGACAAAACAATGAAGAGGCACCTGAAGGAAAGGTGGCAGTCTCCTCTCTAGTTTAAAAGGCTGGTGTGCTCCCTTATGGCCTGCTAAGGTAGGGTGACCCTATGAAAAGGAGGACAGGACTCCTGTATCTTTAACAGTTGCATAGAAAAGGGAATTTCAGCAGGTGTCCTTTGTATATATGGAGAACCTGGTGAAATTCCCTCTTCATCACAACAGTTAAAGTGCAGGAGCTCTACTAGAGTGACCAGATTTAAAAGAGGGCAGGGCTCCTGCAGATTTAATTGTTGTGATGAAGAGAAAATTCAACCAGGTTCCCCATATATACAAATGACACCTCCTGAAATTCCCTTTTCAATACAACTGTTAAACATACAGGAGCCCTGTCCTCCTTTTCATATGGTCACCCTAGCTAAGGGAGCAGTCCTGAGGCCTCCTTAGTAATTGCAAGGCTTTGGAGCTCAAATGGAAGAAGCAGACTTGTATTAAGACAGGTGATGGCAATTGAGGCTGCTCAGAAGACCCTACATTAGAGATGACAGTCCTCTAGTTTGGGGAGCTGGAAGAGGACAGTCCTCTATTTGGAGGCATCCTCCATTTCATGGGCTGTCGGGGCCAAGTCTTACAGTATAAATTCAAAGAACCATAAGGAGGTCTTGAAGTTGCCCATCAACACTCAGTACCTGGACAGAAGACTGAGCAGTCATACAGGTCACCTAGCAGGGATGCCTGTCGCTGGAAAATCCAGCCCTTTTTGAACTCACCAGATTTCCATGGCACCCCTGACTTGGCTTGCATCTGCAATCCCAGGTGCAGGTTTCTTCCCCAAATCTGGTTGTTGTTTTTTCATTTGCATAAAAAGCAATTTGTGCAAATTGCTTTTTGCGCAAATAAAAAATGATATTTTTAATGCAAATGGTGGCTGCAATTTGCGCAAACTGCAGCCATGATTTGTGCAAATGTGTTTTTATACAATTAAAAAAATAACAACTCAAAAATCATGAACCAGTTCGACTTGATGCAGATTGGTGTTGGCCAGCTTGCGGGAAATCAAGCTGAAGTCTGGAGGAGCTGAGCTCATGAAAGCTCAGCGAGTTTCACCCTCTCACACCCCGGATGGATTCCTCGTACATTCCTGTCACCTAGACAGTCTCTCCACAATGGCGAGGTGTCTTGTATTCCTATTTAAGGTATAGTTCTTGTCCCCCCCCCACAAAATTTTTTGCTCCTGTACATATACATTTGCATATGTACTTTTGCCTTCTCTTTTAGCGATGCGTAAGCAGCCATCCTATCCGATAGGGTAGCTGTACCTGCCTACACCCTTCCTATGCCGTGTTGATCTTCTCCCATTCCTGTATTTCATAAGTACCAGCTTTCAATGCTGCATCTCTCCCCCAGTGGAAACCACTCCTGCCAACCTCTGACACCCTGGATTAATTTATGGCACCTTAGAGGCTAATTGATCTATTGCGGACAGAGCTGTCACCAACAGCAGCTTAATTCACGATCTGACAAGGTGCTGGATGTATCACTCACAGGGCTTGTGGTACAATGGAGGACGAAACTAGATTAGCGGGTTGAGAACCAAAGATAACAGGAATTCAAAAGAGCACCTCATTAGCTAGAGTGCTAAACACCACGGAGGCGTAGCTTAAAAGGCTCCCGGGGCAATAATAATAATAAAAATGCGATCACAAAGGCCCTTTCTACACCTAAGAGTTATCCCAGGCAAATGGAGAGATCATCCCTGCCTGCTCAGGATTTGGATGCACAGGGATGATCCCAGGATGATCCTGGGATAAATGGCTGGTGTAGACATGCCCAAAGTTGCTGCGGCAGAACCAAATAGGAGAAACCTCCTGAATCCTTATCCTAATCCGAAATTGGGGGGATGTATTCCAACTCTGCAGGTGCAGAGTTTGTTGAATGTTTGTTGTTCAAGTAGAATGACCCTAAGGTCAGCAACAGCGCATCCAGGAGAAGAAGAAAAAGTTATAAACCCTGACTGCATTTAAAGATCTTGAAGGGAGTAGGAAATCACAGTAGGTTGTCATCTAGAACAGCAGCTCAACATATTGCAAGTTAAACTGGGAAGGAAAAAGAAATAAGGATGCACTCCTATGCATATTTTAAATGGAAAAAACACACCCTCCTACAACTTCCAGCATTCCCTAGGACTTCTTTCTGTGTAAACATGCATAGGATTTAGGGTGACCATATGAAAAGGAGGACAGGGCTCCTGTATCTTTAACAGTTGCGTAGAAAAGGGAATTTCAGCAGGTGTCATTTGTATATATGGGGAACCTGGTGAAATTTCCTCTTCATCACAACAGTTAAAGCTGCAGGTGCCCTGCCCTCTTTTAAATCTGGTCACAGTATAGCTGCAGTATAGCTCCTGCAGCTTTAAATGTTGTGATGAAGAGGAAATTTCACCAGGTTCCCCATATATACAAATGACACCTGCTGAAATTCCCTTTTCAATACAACTGTTAAAGATACAGGAGCCCCGTCCTCCTTTTCATATGGTCACCCAAATAGGATTGCTCCCTAAACGGAGGCATCGATCTGCAAAGACTTAGTTGCTTTGTGAACCCCCTCCACTTAGGGATATAAAGTAATTCCCCCCCCATCCACACGTCAACCCAAATACCAGTTGTTCCTGTTACCCATTTTTCATAGAACACATATAATAATTTGTGACTATAACATGGTTTAAAAATCTGCATTCATTCTCAGCCCAGCCCAGTGAGGCTGGCTACTCAGTTCTGCCCATTTGACAGATGGGAGAACCGAGGCTGAGATTTTGTCTGAGGCCCCACAATGTGTCAATAGCAGAGGTAGGATTTGACCTTCCCACATGCACGCTGCAGAACAACAAAGGAAGGGGCAAGGGGGATACAGATGCCAGGTTGCGGTTTATTGAAAAGTGTTGAACCACAAGAAAGTATGTGTGGTTTCGGAATGGCCAACTTCATAGAGCCCTATCTTCACGGTGGCTCTCAAAAAAGCACAACTGAAACCGTGGAAATTGCAGCAGCCCACATATAGGCACTGGTTCACACGAAGGGCACCTCCCTGAAGGCCTGGCTTAGATTTGCATCAGCCCAAAGACCTATATGGTCCCACCAAATATAAAAGAGCCTTCAGGGTTTTCTGGTTGTTTCTTATTTATTCCTTTCAATCCACATGTCTTCTCTCAAGGTTGCAGGGATATCACATTTCCCATCTTTTGAGGCCCAATAGTTTGTGCACCTCTAAATATGTATTTATCAGTTTATTAAATTTACATCCCATCTTTCTACTAAAAATGGGGCTCAAGGCAGCTAGCAATAATAAAATACAATTAAAATACAAAAGATAAGTGGAACATAAAAAACAAATCAATCTAAAACACATTGGGCAGAATCCAATGGGGCGCTTCTGCCTCCGCTGATTCTCTTCTGCCCCACTGTGCAGTGGTGCTTTAGGGCTTCTGAGAGCTCTGCTGACCTGCCTCCTTCCAGAAATGTGCATTTCTGCATGTTTCAAGACTTCCCCTAGGAAGTGTTAAACCTCCTTGTGTAAGAAATCTCCCTTGCATAAGAGGTGGGTCCCTCTTGCGCAACTCAATCGGTGGGGTAGAAAAGTACCGACAGGGGTGTAGGGACACTGTTGGATACCACCCATTAATTAAAAAATAAAATGAAAACACATCAATAATATTAAAAATAACAATCACAATAAGGAGAAGGAGAAAGAGAAGAAATAAACAGCATTCACCAGTTAAAAACCTGTTTTAGCACATGAGCCAGATGAAAAGACAAAAATGTCTTTGCCTGCAGGTGGAAAGACAAAACAAAACCCCCATCTATACGACAACGGGATTGCTCCTCATTAAATATAAAGCTGAATTTTTGTAGATTTGAATCTGTGCAATGAGCATCACACTGCAGCATCAACAGCGAGTGAGGGAAAGGAATGAGCAAGGGAAAGGAACAAGCCGGGGAAAGGAACGAGCTGGGGGAAAGGAACAAGCGGAGGAAAGGAAAGAAACCGGGGAAAGGAACGAGCCAGGGAAAGGAACGAGCCAGAGAAAGGAACAAGCCGGGGAAAGGAACGAGCCGGGGAAAGGAACGAACTGGGGAAAGAAACGAGCCAGAGAAAGGAATGAGCCGGGGAAAGGAACGAGCCAGAGAAAGGAACAAGCCAGGGAAAGAAACGAGCCGGGAAAAGGAGCGAGCCAGGGAAAGGAACGAACCGGGGAAAGAAACGAGCCGGGAAAAGGAGTGAGCCAGGGAAAGGAGCGAGACGGGGAAAGGAATGAGCAGGGGAAAGGAATGAGGCAGCACAGGAGGATACGAGAGGGCGGGGGGAAGCAGAGCGTTGAAAACAACATGTCTCCTGCCTCTGGCTGCCCGTTTCCCCCTGTTTGTTTTCATATTTAATATAAGCTCTGGAGAATCATAGAATTAAAAAATGAAAGGGCACGCAGGAATAAGGGAGCCAGAGGAGGATGTGATAGGTGGGAAGGCGGGAGCTCGGCCAATCACTTTGTCCTGCCCTGGAAGATAAGCCAACATGTCTTCGACTCCGGCTATTGGGCGGTATAGAAATGTAATAAATAAATAAATAAATAAATGTCTAAAGGCGATTTAACTCCCCCAACGACACATCAGTTTAATGCGGTGCACATTCGAACGTTGCTCACAAGTCGCTTTAAATCGCAACTGTAAATATGCGCATTAGCGGGTTAAAAACACGGCGCTGCTGTGAATGGACGGCAGCATCATGTGTCCTAAAATGCGAATCTGCGCATTTACTTCGGTGTAAAGAGCCTGTGTAGATGTGCCCAAAGTTGGAGCTAGCCTGGCCAGCCTCGGTAGGAGCTGTCCCGGAAAAAGGTTATCTTTTGTGTTCCCATGAAATGTGCCTCCTTTGTTAGCAGGGCAGAGGAAGGCTTCTCCTGAGCATCTTAACCCCAGGCAGGCTTATATGGGAGAATGTCCTCCTTCTTCAAATATAGCATTTTCACTGGCACTACAATTGCTTTGTGCAATTAATGCCATCACTGGTCCCTGTGGAATGGCTTCATAACAATATGATTAGTCATCACGAGACACACAGCTCTTCCTTCCCTTCCTCTGTCCCATGCCTAAATGGTTTTGTGACCTATTTTATTGTTTATTAAATTACTTTTAAGTGCTTAGAGCCTGTGAAAGCTGACGTACTGTGACGGTCAGGAGACTGAATAAGCATGTCTATTCAGAAGTAAACCACACAGAGTTCAGTGGGTTTTATTTGCTGGTAAGTGTACTTGCCAGGAATCCCCCCACCCCCAGCCATGGACTTTGTCAAGCCATTCTCTCTCGGCCTCAGTTCCCCATCTGCAATGGAGTGGGGGGATGATCATAATACAGGCCTACATTGTAAGATTGTTGTAATAATAATAAGCACTTAAATATACACTTCGGAATGTCAAAAACACGGCACACAAGGAAGTACTCTCAAGAAGGCCTGTTGAACCTCTTTCAGCCCAAGGGCCGAAATCCATTTTGGAGAAGCTCATGAGGCTGCATTCCAGTGGTGGGTGGGACTGAAGGTGAAGGGAGCAGGGATAAAATACCAGCATATTTTCGCTAAAAGCTCAAACTAAGGCCGTAGCTAGACCTAAGGCTTATCCCAGGATCATCCTGGGTTAATCCCTGCCTGAGCACTGGATGCCGTGTGTGGCACTTAGATGAACAGGTTTGACCCCAGGACAATCCTGGGATAAACCTTAGGTCTAGCTACGGCCTAAGTCTTAGGAGAGGCATTTCAGCTAGTGCTGTGATGAAAATTTCGACCATTCCATTTTTAGCATTTTGTGAGTGGGGTGGGGGGGAATGAAAACTGAGGTAAAAGAGGCTGGGAGAGGAGAGAATTTCCAGGAATTTTCTCCTTGGGGAGGGAGATAGGTTTTCCACATGTCTTTTTAAATATAGCCAGTTGTTGAGGGGTCTTCTTTCTTTCTTTTTATTTAAAAAGAACACCCCTGGCATTTTGAGGAGCCCAGGAGTGCTTACTGGATGCTTTTTGGATAGAGTGAGATCACATGGTCTCCAATAGGCATTCACTAAGAACTGCTGGGCTCATCCAAATGCTCGAGGAAGGGGGGTGAGTTTTTTTTTTTTTAAAAAAAAAACACACACTAAAAAATAGGAAGATGGGCCCTCAGCAACTGGCTACACTTGAAAAAGGTATGTGGAAATTGTGTCCCCCTTCCCAACGAGAAAATTCTCCAATTTCCCTCACTCCCCATGAAAGAGGCAGAAAAAACAATGCCTCTTTCTCAGGGAGAGAGAACGTTCCTGAAAATAAGGGGCAGGTTTCGGCCCAGCACTAATTTCAGCCTTTCTGAATGGGGAAAAACTGTACAAATGCTGGGAAACCATCAAGCTATTTGCGGTCGGGAGAAAGGGGTGTGGCCTGGGAAAGGGGGTGTGGCCTAGGTTCCCCAGAACCTAGAGGACCACATTTGCCCCTGGGCCTGAAGTTCTCCACCCTGGGAAGTTGAAAGACTGTGATCAAGAGAACTTTGTTCCGACTCTGTCTGCTCCTCACGTGCTCCCTGTGGACCGGCAACTTCAAGGCCCCTCTGCGCTTCCTGGTCTTATGGCTCATTATCCTTAAACTGGACCTGGATGGGGCAGCCCTTCAAACAGAGAACACCTTCGAACTGAGGGCTGTCCTCTAACAGCTTTTAAAACAGAGGTCTGTCCTCCGTAAAGTAGGACTCACGACCACCCTAGGTCTGAAGCATCTCTCCGTTTCCTCCGCTCCATTACCCCTTTTCTCCCTCTCCAAAAACGAGAAATCTCCTAAGGCAGCGCTGTTGAGACAACTGTCAAAAGGCCTGCCTAAAACCACTCCGGAGTGTGGAATTCAAGGTTTCTCTTCTGAGCTCTTTGAATATCTTTGAAGTAAAGAAAAGAACAAGAACAACCCAGACATGAGTCCGACTTAAGAAGCAATTACGGGCTCACCAAAGGTGTCACGCCCTCTCCCCCTCTGTCTCTCCCCATTTTGTTCCACCTGTCAGAATGCTTTATGGGGTTAATACCTGCAGCTTTGTCAACAGGAGTTGCGTTAATCGCAAGCACATTTGGATGGGCCTAATGCAGAACATGTGCCCTCCCCCAAGAGTGCTAATCTGAGGGGGGGGGGGCAGGTACTAGACACTCAGGAAAACCCCAAAGCTGATGTTGAGGTAGGATGCATGTCTGTTTTTAAAACCTGGACGTGGAGTGGAAGTGACATTTTCCACACCATTGAAAACGCAGATTGTGTGTGTGTGAGAGAGAGAGAGTCAGCTACGCTCTCTCTCATTTCTTACATTCCCGTCTTGGGACGGTTTTCCAGTTTACACAGCCGGTTATACTTCGAGGACTTAATTTCAGCCAGCGGGGAGCGCTCCACTGGAGATCAGCCCACGCAAATGCGAAGTGGTTATTTCTTTGTTTGATTGATTCCAAGATGGCTACAGACCACCTTTCTCTCATAAAGAGATCCAAGGCAACTAATGGCATAAATTTTAAAAATCAATGCAGAATT
Source organism: Elgaria multicarinata webbii (assembly GCF_023053635.1). NCBI lineage: Eukaryota > Metazoa > Chordata > Lepidosauria > Squamata > Anguidae > Elgaria > Elgaria multicarinata. The sequence goes on from NC_086181.1 coordinate 13,900,948, forward strand.
AACTGAGGGTGGGGTGGGCTGAGGTGAGGTGGGGGTGAGGAGAACCATAACAAGACAAATTAATGATAAAGATCAGAAGGTTGGATCTATACCTGGACATACTTCAAGCAGACCCATTAAAGTCGATGGGACTTCAGTTATTCATGATAAGTCCCATTGATTTCAATGAGTACTCTTAAGTGTGACAAGCAGTCCAATCCTATGTATGTTTGCTCAGAAATAAATCCCATGAGTGGAGCTTCCTCTCAGGTAAGTGTGCATAGGATTTCAGTCTGGATCCAACCCAGAATTGCTTCTGAGTATATGCAGAGTGTGCCTTCCGTGTCACTACATAACAACAGCCTGTCCTCCACATACCTTAGTGGAGATGCACAAATTGCGCCTCTGTCTGGCACCCCTGGTTCAAGGGACTACCGTGGACTTGAGATGACCCCTTACATGCCTGGTCTTCAAGTGACTGGTAAGGTTAGGGGTGTTGATTCCATCTGTGCTTACTGCAGGCTGGCTGTCTCAAGGAGATGCCACGGCTCTGTGGGAGAGAATGTGAATTACCTGGTATATCGAAGGATGGTCTAATCTGACTGCTTTTTATAAGGTTGGCAATTTATTAAGCACAAGCTGATCCCAGCCTGTTTCTGCAACAGTGTTGCAATTTTTAAAAATTCGTTTGTATTTCTTCGTGCATGAAAATTCGTGTACACTTTTAAAATGTACACTTTCACCTGATATATGCCATTTAGCATGCAAATGTTCCTTAACGCATGCATTTTTGACTGCCACTTCCTCTGATCTGCACATTTCTGTATGCAGTGTTTGATCAAAGAACATTGAAAAGAAAGAGAATTGTGTTCCAGTTTGCGTATTAGTTCAGCAAGTGCGAAATAGGTTGGTCCATATCAAAGGTACCTTCAGTGAAAAATAAATATATTTATTGCTTATTCATGATACTTCAATAATGCATTATTATTATTACTAATCCCTATGTGGTGGACATTTTAAAGTAGCAGTGGTGGCCCTGGAGAAACCGCAGCCTGATAACTAGGACAGCTGTTGCCATTCAGAACAGACCAACCTTCCCCAACGTGGGGACCTCCAGATGTGTTGGAGTACAACTCCCATCATTCCCAGACTCCATGGCCAGTGGAATGATGCAGTCCAACACATCTGGAGGACACCAGGTTGGGGAACATTGGAACAGACTGTGCTGGGTTACATGGGAAATCAGACCAACTTAGGAAAATATACACCTGGGATTAGGAGAAGCATTCCAATGGCAGAAGATATAACTTCCAAGCAGCCCTTAGCTCCAGCGGTAACACCTTTTCCAGAAATTAAGCACTGGAGAGCTCCAGCAGAGGAGTTGAGGGATGGAGAGGGACTGCAGCCTGGTGCCCATGTTTCTATTGCTTCTATTACCAATATGCCATGTTTATCTAACCCCAGCAGTGTTCTAAGTTCACCACTATCTACTGCAAGCTTCCCCAGCCTGGCTAAAACTCATGTTTATAAGCCCATGATCCCCAGCAGGGCTCTCGGCCATGTTGACTGGGGATGCTTGGAGTTGTAGTCCCAACACATCTGCAAGGCACCAAGTTGGGGACGGCTGATCTACTCACTTAGGACATTCCATATGTATATGGGAGTGCACAGTGAACAAGGACATTTCTTCTAAATTGTGATAAAGTTTCCAGAAATCGGAGAGAAGCAGTTAGCTAATTATGCTGCTTTTGGATTAATAGACCCCCTTAATTAGTAGATCCCCCACCTTGATTAACATGTTGTGGGAACACACAGCCATCAGTCACATTTTAAAAGAAAAAGAAAAGAAAAACATAAACAAATGAAAAGTCAAGAAAATGTCACAAGCATAGGATGGGATGTCACAGGCGCTATCCAATAGGTGTCAGTGATCCTTGGGCATCCATATTCCAGATGCCAGTTGCAAGTGTGACAGATGGACTGGTAGACTAACAACCCACTAACAACAAAAATATTGCAGCTCGAATGCTGGGAAAATACAAGCTCCCTCCCCACCCATACAACACGATGGAGACTTGATAGCTGACTCCAGATATATTGGGGGGGGGATTATCACAGAGAAGATGGACTAGACTTGTTCTCTGTTGCTTTAGAGGGCAGGACTAGAACTAATGGGTGGAAATTGCAAGAGAGCAGATTTCAGCTAAACATTCAGAGGAAGTTCCTAATGGTAAGAGCTGTTTGAAAGTGAGACAGGCTGGCTCAGGAGGTAGTGGACCCTCATTCACTAGAGGTAGTTAAGCAGATATGGTGGGCCACCTTTCAAGGATGGTGCAGTTGCCTCCTGCATTGCAGATCCTGGGGTTAGACTACATGATCTCTAAGGCCTCTTCCCAATCTAAAATTCTATGTTTGTATGATTGAAGCAGTGGTCAAATTATGAAGGGGAGGTGTATGTGTGTATGATAATAAAAACTTTAAGCCCCAGTTGCTGCCCCCCAATTTTAGTCAAATCAAGGCACCCTTAAAAGGGAGATCACCAGAGGCAATGAGGCAGACCCTTTCTGCACCTCCCCCTAGAAGCTCTGTTCCGAGAAAACGTGGAGCTTTTGCCGAAGAAATGAGTAATGATGGTACAGATGACAGAAACAGATAGATTGCCGTTTGAGAAATCAATTGACTGTCAGTTTCAACACATGGCAAAGAGCTAGCTGCTTCCGCCCGAGCTGAAATTCATGCCAGGTTCATGTGTTCCAGCTGTGGCTGGATCCAGAATTTATCACCGCCATTCCCCAAACAGTGTGCATGCAGGGGCACATTGGTGTGTCACGAGATAAATGCGTTTATGCTGCCAGAAAGAATTTTACGTAAGTAATTAAAGGCTCTCTTGAGCCCAACCCACCCATTTCACAGAAGACAAGGATGCCCATTGCCTCTCTGGCATGATTCCCTGCTCTGAGCATGCCAGATTCCCACAGAGCACCACAGCGCTGGATAAGATACTAGAAACCCAAAGTGTAGGCCCTAGACTGTCCATGCCAATCAGTGGGCAGTGGGTAAAGCTGCATCTTCTGTCGTCCTCGGTCTGATGCTCAGTTGTTTGCAGAAATATCCAGCTTAGAACTTTCCAGCTGAGAGCTGCATCACCCTATAGATCAGCCTTCCTCAACCTGGGGCGCTCCAGATGTGTTGGACTGCATCTCCCAGAATGCCCCAGGGAGTTGCAGTCCAACATATCTGGAGCGCCCCAGGTTGAGGAAGGCTGCTATAAATGGTTATTTAAAAAAGAAGAAGAAGAAAAATAAAATAAAAGTAACCCCTTGCAGTCTAATTAATTCTGTATTAAGAGCCTGAGCTTTTGCAGACAACCGCTGAAATGGTGCTGAAATGGAGGTCGCCATACACTAGCTATATGGCAATAGTGTCCAGTGGCAGTCTACATGGACCAGACTAAATCCTGTTTAAGAAAGAGGACAACCAGGCACAAATCTGACATAAGGAACAAGAATGCAAGGCCCCCCCAAAAAAGGAAGGAAGGAAGGAAGGAAGGAAGGAAGGACCATAAACAAAACTTGGGAAACCACCAAATCATCAGTGGTCAGGGGAAAGAGGGTGGGAGCCAGTGGTATAGTGGCCTCAAGGCTCACAGGGATGCAGTGCCGGAACTTTTTCATGCGCAGGGTTGCTGATGTCTTAGGCTTCCCTCTAAGCGTAGCTGCAATACTCACAGTAGATGGGGGTGGGGGAACAAATTTTCCAAACGACCATATGTTGTTCCCTGTTGTAACACAAAACTATTTGGGGGTTGCTTGGCCTTTACAAAAGACCTGCTCTTAATAAAAATGAAAACTGCTAGAACTGGTTTGTTGATATGGATCAACCTAGCAGCCTGCGTTTTTGGACTGTTCTTAGGTCTGGGGCTATGGGGACTGCCATGGTGAGCAACTGCACTTAAAAGTTTATCCCTACACCATTGGGCATGCCTATCTGGGAAACCCCGGAATGGTGGATTTGACCCTCAGGCCGGAAGTCCTATATCTCTGGCCTAGAACCTAGGGATGTACTGATTTTGTGAAATCCATTATGTCTGTGTTTCATATATATCGACACACCTGGGATTGGGAGCAGCATTCCAACGGCAGAAGATTTAACCTCCAGGCAGCCCTTAGCTCCAGCAGTAACACCTTTTTCAGAAATTAAGCACTGGGGAGCTCCAGCAGAGGAGTTGAGGGATGGAGAAGGACTGCAGCCTGGTGCCCATGTTTTTATTGCTGCTATAAATCTGAACTCATTTGAATCCGCTGCAGATTTCTCCAACATCTCTGCTAGAACCTCCCTGCTTTTCTTTCTTCCTGCTTAAAGTGTCAACATATCATTTTCTGTAGCGCTGCTGTGCCACTGGGAACTGCATGTTTATTTATTATTTATTTATTACATCTATATCCCGCCATTTTTCCTCCAAGGAACCCAAGGCGGCATACATAATCCTCCTCTCCATGTTATCCTCACCACAACAACCCTGGGAGGTGGGTTGGGCTGAGAGTCTGTGACTGGCCCAAAGTCACCCAGTGGGTTTCCATGCCCGAGTGGGGACTAGAACCCGGATCTCCCGACTCCCAGTCCAACACCTTAGCCATTACACCACACTGATTTTCACACAGCGTGTTCTAGGATAGTCAACCTGTCGTTAAATAAGAAAGAAAGCAGCATGGCTATGGAAAAGACAACAAGCCAGTACATAACTAAGCTGCGAGGCACCTACTACTCCCAGGAGGATTAACTTTGCTTCTCTGCTGAATTTACCTCTACTCCACCCTAGAGGTTGCAGCCTAACCACACAACTCCTTGAACATAATGCTGCCTTGCTAGAAAAGGATAATGTTTATGTGTAAGCTAAGTGCTACTCTCAAGAGACAGAAAATGCATCTCAATCCTCCCGGCCCCATATTATAAAGCACTTTAAAGTATATATTTTCAATTATTGGGCCTCTGGATTCCTGGGAAGATAAATGTATGTCGCTTTTCACATTATGCACTGCTCCAGAAGAAATTGTGGGAAGACAGTTCTTGTACATTTTGTGAAAGTATTAGTGGCATAGTCTGGCTTTATAGCTAGGCAAATTGCTTTGGGGATGTTGCATAAATGTTAGTTTTGTAGACTTGCGGTTATCCTCTTGCAAAGTTTATCTTGGCCTATCCTGTTTTAATCTTGTTTGAGCGAGCAGATCAGCCCTTGCAACTAGACCTAAATCAGTGTGTGTGGTTTGTTGGTTTGTTTACAAAATTCAGCAACATTTCAGTTTGTTTACAAAATTCAGCAATTGTTTTAAATTGCTTACAAACCCCCCTAAATTGTAATTCTGACTGATAAGTATTAAGGCAGTGAAAGCTTGATGAATTGAACACTTTGGGAAAACACACAAGAAGAATATAATTTCAGATGTAAGCAAACTCAGAATAGGAAGGATTCTTTGAAATCCTTTTCACTTGATTTTTTCCCAGCAGGACTCAAACATTCATCTTAAGAGATAAGGTTTCAAGTGAAAACGTATTGCAGCTTGAGAAGTCAATTGACTGTCAGTTTCAACACATGGCAAAGAACTAGCTAATTCCTCTCCGTGTGAAATTCACGGTAGATCCATGTGTTCCAGCTGTAGCTGGATCCAGGAATTATTAGAGTAATTCCTCGAACTGAGTGCAGGAACAGAATGATATGCCAGTTAATTCTGCATTGATTTTTTTAAAATTGATACCCTTAGATCGCTTTAGGAGAAAGATAACTTACAGCCCGCTGCAAGAAATAAATTTCTTAGGGCGCAATCCTATGCATGTTTATACAGGAAAAAGTCCTACAACTCCCAGCATTCCCTAGCCAATATTTCTCTAGCATTCCTGTCTAAACATGCATAAGATTGCGCCCTTAAATAGTCAAAGACTCACATGAGCCAAAAATACAAATTTTACAGCATGAGGTTGCCTGTTGCATCTCTGTTGTAATTCCTTCTCAGCTGTGTCCTTGCCAGCTTGCAACGTCCTTCTACACAGAGGGTTGGTCTCTACACTGGATGTGATTGGATCAGTCAGTCACTCCTGATGCAAATACAGCAAATAGATCTGCCTTCAGAGGTGGCTCCCTATTGTCTGTCTGATTTTATATTTGTAATGCATTGGAAGGAGGGGGCAGGAGAGCTTTGTTAAACAGAAGCATTGATGTCAGCAATATTTTGTAGGTGAGTTCATCTTTATCCCCAGGTAGTTCCAGTGGAGGTGGTGGGGTGTTTTTGAAACCATGTCCTGAAATGCTGAGTCAATTGTCAAGGCTGCATCTTTGTCCTAATCTTCTCAGTGGTGACTTGATACTATCCTTGTGTGCCTATTGGAGAAGGACTAGGGATGTCATGGGTGCCCAACTGGTCCAGGAGTCCAGTGGATTCCTCTGTGCCCACCCCCTCGGACCCGGTTTGTTGAGCCGTGGTGCGTTTGCTGGCCCACTCTTTGAGCGAGCCATGGCTCAGTGACTGCCTGGCAGCCCTCCGCCTTCGTCCAGAGCCTCTATTGTGTGAAAAAATGTCGGCTCTGGAAATTGCATATTTCCCAAATTGCATAAATGGCGGCCGTAGAGGCCGCATTTACACAACTTGAGAAGTACACAATTTCTGGAGCTGCCATTGCTGTGCACAGTGGAAGCTCCAGACAAGGGCAGGCAGCCCCACACCTTTGTCAGGCACTCACTGGGCTGCGAAAGAGGTCACAGGTGACTGCAACCGCTTGGTGGGCACCCGATGGGTGGCAGCAGTGGATCCAGACACAGGTGAGTCCGTCCATCCCTAGAAGACACAGGAAGGCCTAGAATGTTATATTACACAATGCACAGATTTATACTGTTACTATGCCAGGTATTCTCCATATAGAGTTATGGCGAGCGATTCTCTTGCAGAGTCATGCCCGCTGCAAAATGGGGACATTGCAACTATAAACGAGACCATGGCTGAACAGTATTTTACTGATTCGTTTTAAAACATTGTTTAGGAATACTCAAGGTGATGTGCAACCAATAAAGGCTTGAAATCACCACCTCACCTGGCCAAGTATGGCCCGATTGGGCCTACCTATCGGCACAGCTGAGCAAGGGAACTAAAACCTCACTCTCCTTTTGCCTGCCTGTTGGAGGCAAAACCAGCTGTTTTAGAGTCCAGCTCTCAGCAAGGCCAATTGTCAGGGATGATGGGAGTTGTAGTCCGACAACATCTGAAGGGCACCATGTTCCTCAGGTCTCTAGTCTCTAGGAGAAGAAATTAATTGGATTCACATTTTAATGCAAACGTACCTAATTTTGCACTTTCAAACCAATATGCAAACCAAAATTCAGTCATCTTTCAAAATCTGCAGTTCCCCAAGTTTTGCAACGTTCTCTCCTCAAAATGTGCATATTACAGGAAAGGGCATGCCACAATGCATATATTCGCCAAAACGTATCTATGGGGCAAAATTACGTACAAAAATGCATAAATGAGGGGAAACACACACAAAAAAGTGTATGAATTTTCATGTAATATATTTTTTTAAAAAAAACCCAACAACCTCAATATACGGTGACTATAAGAAAAGGACGACAGGAATCCTGTATCTTTAACAGTTGTATAGAAAAGGCAATTTCAGCACCTGGTAAAATTCCCTCTTCATCACAACAGTTAAAGCTGCAGGAGCCCTGACTTCTTTTGCATCTGGTCACTCTAGCTAAAGAGGGCAGAGCTCCTGAAGCTTTAACTGTTGTGATGAGGAGGGAATTTCACCAGGTGCTGCATGCATACAAATGACACCTGCTGAAATTCCCTTTTCAATACAACTGTTAAAGATGCAGGAGCCCTATCCTCCTTTCCATATGGTCAGCCTACCTTAATATTCAAGGTGAACCAAACATAAGACTGGAAAAATGAGAACCTGAGAGAAATTGAAATGGACGGGTTCATCCAACTCTCGCAACAAGCGTGCCCTATGTGTTCATGCATCTAAAATTAAAGGCATTCCTCCATTCTGCTTCCTTCTTTCCACAGCATTCATCATGGGCCCAGGAGATGTGCCTCACTGAGATGTTCACTGCCAGCGGAGAGTGCTGCAAAGCCTGTAACCTTGGGGAAGGGGTGGCCCAGCCATGTGGGAAAAACCAAACCGTCTGCGAACCATGCCTGGACAGTAAGTAACGTCTAAGCGTCCTCCACACCCTGATGCATGTGAAGAACATCATTGTTTGACATCATAAGGCCAAAGGGGGGGTCTAAGAGGCACGGCAAGTTCTAGATTAGAGATCTGAATGGTATCTCTGATTAGAACCTTGATGGGAGTCTATTTTTCACAATCTTTTTAGGTGGAGATGCCAGGGGAGGGGGGGACCCCCCCCCACAAAAAAGTCTGCTTTATTTTATTTTATTTTATTAAAATTAACTGCTTGGATGACAGAGCTTTGCTTCAGGGGTAGGCCACCTGACGTCCTCCAAACGTTTTGGACTGCAACCTCCATCAGCCTCAGTCAGCATGGCCAGTGGTCAAGGATTATGGGAGCTGGAGTGCTGGAGGGGGAAGCAGAAATGCCACTCGGCTTTATATAGGATGGAGGCTCTGAGATACAGATTAGGATTGCTCTGCCCGGAACGGGAGCGGAAAGGGCTTTGAAGTTGCCCATCCACAGTTAGCATTTGGACAGCAGGCCTAGCAGGTAGGGGGAAATGTGCAAAATGCCTAGATAATGCGTGAACTGGCTCTCGCTGTCATCCTTCTTCACCACACTGGCTCTGCTGGCAAGGGCTGGTGGGAATTGCACTCCAACAACATCAGTAGGGCCACAAGTTCCCCATCCTTCTCCAAAGTATGAACCGCCCTGATAAGGAGAGGATCCGGCAGGGGAGACCTCAGGTCTGTTCTGCTCCACACAGCACTGGTTAAAAATAACTAAAAATAACCTTCTCCTGCAAAATCAATGGCTGCCTCTTAACCTCAGCAGAGAATGGCAGCCGCGATGCTGAGTATCGGATACCGGGTTCATCATCTGACCTTGTAAGAGTTGCTGTCTTGGCATTTGGCAGGGCAGGGGGCTGGAAAGGGAAAAGCTATGGTGCGGCCCTTTTTTCCTCTCCCCAAGAAATCCTGCAAACTTCCCCTGTGTCTCAGGCTCCGGAACTTGTGGGGAGTCAGTCTTGCTTGGGGCCGAGTGATTCACCTGCACCTGGCACGCAGCACACTCTGCAATCAGGTGTTGTTGTTTTTAAGAAAAGAATTGTTATTTCTTATACGCACAGGCCCGCTGCCAGCAGAAACACATGCGACAGGCACAGGGAAATTTCAGCTGAAAACTGACTCCGGATCAGGGCTGGGGGGTGGGGAGATCAATAAAGAGGAATAAGCAGAGCCGCGAGAGGCAAAAACAACTTCCAGATGAGGCAGTTCCCAAAACATCAAACCGGGCCAGTGGTCGCAGCTGAAATGTAAACAGGATTGCCTGAATCGGGCCGGATTCAAACTCGCGGAAGCTCTCAGGGGCCGCATTCTACCGGTGGGTGGGGTCAAAGGCAAAGGGAGCAGGGCCAAAACTACCAGCATCGTTTAGCTCAGCCTTCCTCAACCTGGGGCGCTCCAGATGTGTTGGACTACAACTCCCAGAATGCCCCAGCCAGCTCGGCTGGCTGGGGCATTCTGGGAGGTGCAGTTCAACACATCTGGTGCGCCCCTGGTTGAGGAAGGCTGGTTTAGCTGAAAGCTCTTACTTCCAGTAGCTAATTTCCAAATCCACTTACCCCCCCCCCCCCTATGTTCCTTGTGGAGCATTCTTCTGAAAATGACACTCAGCACAGAGGAAATGCCAAAGTTTCAGAAGGCTAGGAGCAGCAGTTTATGGGGAAGGGGAGCCCTCAAATTTGGATGGGGCCGGTTTAGCGATTTGCTTCTCGCTCACTCCCACTGGGGTACTTTGGGCAATTTGTATGAAAATGGCACATATCGTAGAGTTTCCCCCAGGCAAGAAATCTGCAAAGTTTTAGAAGGGTAGGTGCAAGGCCACAGAGTTATGACGGCTGATAACCAGTCCAAAGCTTTTTCACAGGGCATGTCTAGACCTAGGGAGGGGAGGGGGAGGATGATTGCGAGATCCTCCCCCTCAGTCCACACGCGGCGCGCGACGTCCCGGGAGGAAGGAAGACGTTGCGCCTGCCATTCATTTTTTTTAATTGAAGATGAGCGCTCAAGCACTCCATCGAAAAGGTTCATTTTTTTTAAAAAAAAGATCCTGCTCCCCCCTCCCCCCCGATGGGCACAGAGCTCCTGAAGAGGTCTGTGCCCCATGCCCAGTTTCCTGCTCCTTGTGTTTACTCACAAGGAGCTGGGATGAAACCGGGGCAGCCACCCACATGTCCCGCGGCCTTGGGACGATCCCGAGACTGCGGGAAAAGTCAGGATTAAAGCTGTGCCAGTTATCCCGGGGAAAGGGAGGGATCATCCCTCCCTGCCCACAGGACCCCCTGTGCATCATGTGGATTCACAGGGATGATCCCGGGGCGATCCCTGGGATAAGCCCTCATCTAGACATGCCCACAGTGAAGCCTGGAGGTGCTGGAAGAAAATTGATCTCACAGTCCTATCCTTGCCCTCCCGCAAAGCGCAATGACTGGAGAGACCCTGATAAAACAGCCCTTAGGATTAGAAGGTGTGCAAATCAGCAGGGGCATCTCCTCCTCCTCCTCCTCCTCCTCCTCCTCACCACCACCACCACCATTGTCTGGGCCAGAGGAAGAGGCAAGTGAACGAGCACGTTGCAATGCTGAGAAGGAGAAGCAACTCCAGGGGGCTCTCGTCAGTGGGCCCCTGCTGGGACATGGGCCCCTGGCCTGCGCCCAACAGTGCCTACCCTTGACCTCAGCCCTGCCATTCACGCCTCGCTTGTGTTCTGGGGAACACATTCCCTCCTCCCCGCCGCAATCTCACATTCCAAGACATTACTGGATGGAGACATTTCCTGTCTCATCTGGGATTTCTATTTGGGAAGATGGGCGGGGGGAACGCTTACAAGTAGCAGATTTATGATTCGTCTACCACATTGAAACAACCGTACTGTGGATGTGCGTTTTCATGCTACTAAGCTGCCTGTGGGTGGTTATGGGCATAAACACATGGGTTCCTGTTTTATGTTACTGTGCATGAACCTGACCTTGCTGACGTCCTTGTGCATCTCTGCTGCTCCTAGTGCCGGCTTGCAAAATCAGAGTCTTTGGCTTGGGTTCTGTCGCTGAAGAGAGAATGTCACCTTAAAAATAAATAAATAAATAAATAAAGGAAGGAAGCAGACAACGAAACAAAATGAACACATGAGTGGAAGGAACGATTCGGAGATTTCCCCTTGTGTGAGGTTAAAATGGGAAAGAGGCACTTTGGAAGAACACCAAAAGGAAAAGAGAGCTGTCTTGTTTCATAAGGAAACGTCGAAAACTTCAGGCAGTAGCTTTATTATGATTAATCCAAACATCTGCAAACTTTCAAGTTCACCAGATCTCTTCATCAAGCTAATTATTAAGCAAAGTGGTAGGGGCAGGAGGGGTGGAAGAAAGAACAGTTTGTAAACAGTTTGTCCCGAGGGGCAATGAGCCATATATGTGCCTGCTCAGAGGTAAGCCCAGGTAAGTGCATTTAGGAACCTTCCCCACCCAGCGCCCTCCAGATACGTTAGACTGTTTATTTATTTAAAACATTTCTTGGCCACCTTTCAGGGTAAAAGGTCTCCCAAGGCGGCTTATGGCAATAAAATACAAAAAACAAAACGAAAAAAAAATCAGTTAAAATATTAAAAGCAGCAAGAACATAAACACAATAAAATAGCATTAAATAGCATTCAGGTTTATTATCTTTTTACAAATATACATTAAATCAGAATATATGCATTTATATGCATATGTGTTCATCTTTCACTTTAATAACAACAACAGAAGGCAGATCTGAAAACCTATTGGCAGATCTCTAGGTGATTTGCAGTAGATCAGGAAGGATTTTTGACTTCCAGCTATCTAACAATTCCAACAACAAAATGATTCAAAACCAGTTCCTGGGCGCATAATTTTTCCTATTCTAGGTGTATGACTTTTACACCAAGCTCCAATTGGTGGATCTGGGGGTTAGATCTTGTAACCCTGAGATCTGTCCGCCCTTGATGGAAATGATGGCTGGCAGCTAACTCTGTGAGATCAGGTGACACCACTAAAAAGTATTGTGTTTGAGGTCATATGGGCATTCTCCCTGGAGCTTTGCAGTGTAGCAATGCCCTTAAAGGAAGGACCAGGACTCAAGCTGAACCAGGCCAAGCGTCAAATCCCATTTTGCCAGTAGAGTGGCATTAAGTAGGATTAAGTGGGCCACACACCTCAAGGATTTAGGCTCATGTTTCCCATCAGGAAGTTTGGGTTGAGCCCCGCAACCATCTAGGGTGGACACACATCCTTTTTTACAGAGGGCAATCCTCTGTTTTGAAGAGGCATCCTCTGTTTGAGGGTCTGTCTTCACCAATTCCAGTTTAACGATAAAGAAGCATAAGAACTGTTGCCCATCAACACCTGGACAGGTAGGCACACCGGTCACCTGGTCACAGTTTTCCCCGCTATGGTGAGATATACTGAATTTCTATTTAAATTGCAATAATTATTTCTACATTTGCACCATAGGCTATGTAGAAATTAGCATATGCAAAATTTATACAAATTACAATCCTATTTTGTCCACTGTTTTGGTGAACCAATTCCTCTTTTTTGTGAATCGTGAGTCGCCAAGCAATTTAGAGATGAAGGAGGTGGGTGGTGGAATCCAGGAGTTTCTTGCCTGCTGACATCTGCTACCACTTTGGGCCCTATCCTGAGGGTCCACCCAATCCTTGGCAATGCTCCACTGATGGCGGTTAAAGGAGCTATTTTTTATCCTCCTCTCCTCGACATCCATCATCACACGGAGTCTGGCTCTTGACTTGCCGTCTGACTCGCTCGTCTCTTCCTCCGGGCTGCCCCTCAGAACGTGCCCAAGTGGCCCATCCATTTTCCTTCCCCAAGCACGCTACCCCCTCCGCCTCCTCTTCCCCTGCTCTGCACTAGCCTAATGGCCACCATCAATAATTCACTGCGATGTGAAGGATTTACCCAGGTTAATGGAGCCGTTTGCTCTGGCGACTGAGCCAAAAGTGGATGTAAAACCATGGTTCTTTGAGAGGCATGAGGAAGGAGGTTTTTAGCAGACCCCGCTGAATGGGGTGAGCTGTCATGTGTGTGCGTGTGTGTAGATCCCCCAAAATCGTTCGGAGGGACTTTTCACAGGTGGAGCCCTTCCGCTTGCAGAAGGCAGATTCTGGATCCCACCCCTTGAGAATCCCCCTGCCCCCCCCAAATGAATGTGGGAGGATCCAAAACTGGCCGATTTATCCATCGTGTTGGTGCTGAATCCGGGTTGCCACCTCTTATTTCTGACAGGCTCCTCGTCTTTACAGCTACATGGCAGGAAGGTACAACACGGTCCCCCACATGCTGGAAACAGCTGTACCTTTTGAAATGGGCCAGTGCAGGTGGATGAGAATTTAGTTTTGATAAGAATTTACCAAAATTCGTAGAGTTCTTCATACTTGGAAAAGAAAAAAACTTGAGATTGTTAAAGTTCAAAATTGCTCATCCCTGGGCCGAGTTAGTGAAAAGCAGCAGACAGGCACGCAAACACAAGCAGCATTTAATATGTGTAGCACCAAAACTGCTCTAGGACCAAGCCACATTCCCTGCACTGGAGAATCATGCATACCTTCCCCAACTTGGTGCCCTCAAGATGTTCTGGACTTTAGTCCCTATCAGCCCCAGACAGCCTGACCAATGGCTGGGAATCCTGGGAGTTGTAATCCAAACACCTGCAGGGCACCAGGTCCGGGAAGGCTGATATACACTTATAGCAAAGTGAATTCTCTGAGTGCTGCAGCTTATGTAGCCAAAATGGCACTGTCCATGCACTAGAGGTATCAGTAGACTTGGTGGGATCCCATGGTTTGCAGAAGTACAAACACATACACCCATCACTTCAGAAAAGTACCCAAAGGGAAGGGACACCGAAACGACGCAATGAGGATGGAGCATGCTCAATGTGCATGGAATGCCGATGGAGTGTTGGGGTGGGAAGAACAGAAAACAGAACGGAATGGAATATTCTGGAAGGGGGCATGGCTGACTGGCTGGCTGGAACACTGAACAAGAGCATTTTGTCCCAAGTGCAAGAGACTATTTAGCCAAACAAGGCAACGATGGAGAGATGAACACTCATAATCCAATAGTCCCAATTTGCCTGGAACAGCCTCTCCTTTCTGGTACCTGTCCCTGGTAAAGAGATGTCCATGTGTCCTCCTTACAGAGGACAGTCCTCTATTTGAATGACTATCAGAGGGCTCTGTTTGAAGACATCTTCTGTATGAAAGGCTTCTTGTTCCAACTCTGATTTAAAGATTAAAAAAAAAAATATCAGAAGGGAAAGCGAACAGGAGCCTTGAAGTTGCCCATCCACAGTGAGCACTAGGGGGGCGTTTATACGATTCCCCCAAACCCTGCAGCATCTCTGCTGTGAGGCTGCATCACACTGCAGGAGGGAGCTGTGAGCTGAACTGCGGTGCCATTGTCAGATGGCGGGAATGGGGAGGAAATGGAGGGACCGGAAAACCACAAAAAGCTTTTGGGGGCGGGGGCAACTCTGCACAACTTTGAAAGCCCGTAGCAACGCAGATTCGCTGCTACAGTTCATTGAATTCCTTCATTATATGTCACAACTGCCTGTACTTTCCCTGGAGTTTCACATTGCCATGGCCATTCCTCTAGGCTTGTCAAGCACGTCCCTGCCCTGTATTCCCACACACCCCTGCACTGATCCGCCCCTAGCTACGCCCACTTTCTTAACCCGAATCAAAGCCACCACTGACGGACGAAGAAACAACGTGGTGACTTTGGTGCAATTGAAACGACACTAAGGCCTCAGCTAGACCTACGGGTCTAGCGTGACAAAGGGGTGAGGATCTCGCAATATTTTTATCGCGAGAACTCCCCCTCTGTTTACACACGGTGCAGGACGGCCTTGGACAAACAGAACGTCCCGCCCACCATTTCGGTTTTTTTTTTTTAAAAAAAAAAAACCAGAAGGAGTGCATGAGCACTCGTGTGCTCAAAGGTAAGTTGTTGTTTTTAAAAATAATTTCCGCACTCCCCTCCACCACGATGGGTGTAGAGCTCCTGAGGAGCTCTGCGCCCTGTGTGCGGTTCCCTGCTCCTCACGAGTAACTGTGAGGAGCCGGGACAAACCATGACGGTGGGCTGCACTTTCCGCGGTCTTGGGATCATCCCGAGACCACGGAAAAAACACACCTAAAGGGTAGGGCGATATCCTGGGGAAAGGGAGGGATCGTCCCTCCCTGCTCCCGGGATCCCCTGTGTGTCATGTGGGCGCACAGGGACGATCCTGGAGCGATCCCCGGGATATCACCCCGTTAGAAAAAGTGCAGTTTCACGGGGGGAAACTTGATGTGGCTGCGAGTTGGTGGCTGCATCCTTTAAACAACAGGGCGCAACTGCGGAGCCATGATGGGGTATATAGGGCATCTAGACAAGCCCCTGGACAGCAGACTGAGCAGGCAGGCTCACAGGCCACCTGGTTATGATCTTCTCCACTGTGGCGGGATGTCTTGTATTTCCATTTATTTATTTTTTAAAAAATCTAAATTTACATCTATACATATACATTAGCATATACACATTTTATGCACATTTGTGTCCTCTTTGGGGGATGATGCGTTTCTGCCTTTTCAGTGTTGCGGAAGTGGCCACCCTCCTTGTAAATCTCTGTCACCATTGCATTTTTAAAGCCTATAGCTGATTAGCCAATGCAGAACAGAAGGAACTAGAGGGAGAAGCAGAATGTTTTATTTTAAAAAAAGAAGTGAAAAACAAAAGCTGAACCACATTTTTCTTTCCGTTTTACCCAAGTCGGTTCCCTTTTATCCCTTGGCAGCAAACGGCTAATGAAATGCATACAGTTCTGTAACGTTCCATTCCGTTCCGTCTTCTTCAATGTTGGCTGTACATGCTCCGTGACAAAACAAGCTCTTTCTCTGCTGATATTTTGAGGCATGTGACAGGTAGTTGCCAGCGTTAGGACTTAATGGAGGAAGGTAAATGACAAGCGGCAGAAAGAGAGGGACAGAGGCCCTATCTACACCCACAGGGGAAAGAGGGACGCAGGGGAGACGCTGTCGAGATTTCCGGCTCCCAGGATTGTCTCACTGCATTCAGATGGCTGTGTGACGTTCCGGAAGTGAAGAGGGATGTTGTGCCTGTCGCAGCCGCCATTTTTTAAAATGCACTTGTGCTCCAGCAAAACGTAAGGGTTTTTTTAAGAAAAAGCCCCGCCCCTGCTCTCCGCCCCACCCCCAATATCCCTGCACTGCCCCTGACCTGGCTCCTTCCCTCTGCTGACCCCCGCTACTTGTGGGGAGGAGGGAAGAAGCCAGGACGGGCACCCACATGTCCCACGGTCTTGGGATGATCCCGAGACCGTGGGAAGAATCGGGTTTTCCCAGGGTTTTTTTATCCCTGAGAAAACCCATGCCTGCCCTGCCGCCCCCTGCCCCCGGGAGTCCCTGTGCGTTACAGGGACTCAGCCACGACCAGCCTGGACTATTGGGCTGATGTAGAAATGGTCAGAGAGAGGAAAAAAGAGAGAAAGGTGTGCCCTGCCTTCTTTTAAATCTGGTCACTCTAGTATAGCTCCTGCACCTTTAACTGTTGTGATGAAGAGGGAATTTCACCAGGTGCTGCATGCGAACAAATGAATTTCCCTTTTCTATGCAACTGTTCAAGATACAGGAGCTCTGTCCTCCTTTTCATATGGTCACCCTAAGTTTGTCCTCTGGGTGGAGATGGACAAATTATTCTGGATCCAGTCCATGTCAGTTTAGGTGGCACTGTTTAGGTGGCACTTTACAGTCCTCTGAAGAGCTGCCCTCTGTCCGCCCTCTGTCCGAAGGATCACCTTGTCCAAGACTGGTTGAAAAATAAAGAACTGTTAGAAGGGAAGCAAGGGGTGAACAGGGCCCCTGAACTCACCCACCATCAGTTAGCACATAGACACTTGGCTGAGCAGGCACACCATGGCGAGCTGAGCTGTATTTCTATTAAAATTATAGTAATTATTTCTAAATTTGCACCTCCATACGTAAATAAGTGTATGCAAAACATGTGCAAATATGCATCTTCTTTTCTCCTCTTTTTGAGGAATGCATAAGTGGCCACCCTGTGTCAGTTTTACATGCATTCGGTCATAAAGTCTGTACCATCTAATTTCCACATCAGGCTGCAATTAAAAACACACCACATTCTCACACACATAACCGCACGCAAACATTCTCGTTTGTTTTAGCATGCAACTTTCCCTGACATATATATTGTACATGCAGCTTTCCTCAATATACACATTTTTGTATGCTGCCCTTTTTCGAAACCTACAATCAACTTCCTGAGGCAGACGCCTCACTCTGCGTAATGATAGGGCAGGCCCCGGCTGATTCTTTGGCCCTTTCTACACAGTGGATTTTCCACGGGGTCGTCCCTGGGTTGTCCCTGTGCTTCCAAATGATGCACAGGAGATCCCAGGAGCAGGGAGGGACGACCCCTCCATTTTCCTGGGATAAATACTTCCGCAGTTATCCCAATTTTTATTTATTTATTTATTTATTTATTTATTTATTTATTTATTTATTATTGTATTGATATCCCGCCTTTTTTCCTCCAAGGAACCCAAGGCGGTGTGTACATAATCCTCCTCCTCTCCATGTTATCCTCACAACAACAACCCTGTGAGGTAGGTTGGGCTGAGAGTCTGCGACTAGCCCAAAATCACCCAGTGGGTTTCCATGCCCAAGTGGGGACTAGAACCCAGATCTCCCGATTCCCAGTCCAACACTTTAGCCACTACAGCACACTGGCTCTTTTTCCAGCAGTCCTGGGATCATCCGGGTGTGGGCGCCCATCCTGGCTTTTTCCCTCCTCCCCAGAAGTAGCGGGGGTCAGCAGAGGGAAGGAGCTGGGCTGTGGGGGGGGGGAGTCCAGGGACATCGAGGGTGGTGGGGAGGTCAGGGCTTTTTTCTTTTTGAGTGTGTGCTTCCAGCTCCTACCTTTTTAAAAAAAAAAAATGGCGGGCACAACATCCCTCTTCCCTTCCGGGACATCACGGTTCTGTTTGGACTCCCAGGGAGGATTGCAGAAGTCAGTAAGTCCGAGATCCTCCCCCCTCCCTCCCTGTTCACCCATAGGTGTAGAAAGGGCCTTTAACTAAAATAGCAGAGACTGAACCTGGGACAGTCTGCCTGCAAAGCACGTGCTCTATCATTGAGCTGCAGCCTCTTCCCCCAGAGCACTGAAGTTGCCCATAAACATTCTTCACTGCGCCCGAATCTCGTAACGTTTCGGAAATATTTAACGTTTCTTCCTGCAGTTTAGGCTTGTGACTTCTTTCCCCAGAGTTACAAAGGGGGTTGGGCGGGTGTGTGTGTGTGTGTGTGGCTGCTGGAGAGGGCCATGACAAAGGCCACAGTCTCATTGATAGTGACAGCAAAGGGCAAGTTTAAATGAGAGTGCGGCATGTTTTGATGGAGGCATTCAATCTGAAGAGTGACTTCTTGCATCCTGCCATTCAGAAGGAAAATGGCTATTTCCCAAGAATGTCCTCCAGAGATCACACAGCTAATTAAAGATTAATACGGTACACTGGGCGGGAGAGGGGTGGGGTGGCTGGTGGGGGGTAGAGAGACGGTCTGCTCTGAAAGCAAGGAGGAGGAAATCAATGGCGGATTAGAGTTAATATCTCTAGCACCCCGAAGGAGAAGGGATCAAGTCCAGTGGAGGCTGGTAGCTCTGATGGCAGTGGGGCGGTGAATCTGCTCCGGGTTTCAGCCAGAACCAGCCAGAGCTCTCAAGGAGCTATCCAAGGATACTTACTTGAGAGTACTAATTGGTTCTGACTGAAACCCGGAGCGGATTCACCGCCCCACTCACAATCAGAGTCATCAGCCTCCACTGCTCAATGCCTCACCTGACGGGAAAAAGATTTCTGACAGCTGAGGAGCAATGGCAGGTCTCCTTCATTAACAATCACCCTCATGATGTATCTTAGGCCATTTCTACACCAGCCTGAAAATCCAGGTTGGTCACGGCCAAGTCCCTGTGTGTCCAAATGATGCACAGGGACTCCCGGGAGGAAGGAGGGATGAGAACTGGTTTTCCCAGGTATAAGTACTCCCTGGTAAAACCTGATTCTTCCTGCCGCCTTGGGATCGTCCTGAGACCACGGGAGGTGTGGCCGTCTGTCCTGGCTTCTTCCCTCCACCCCACGAGTAGCAGGGATTAGTAGAAGGAAGGAAACGGGCTGGGAGGAATGGGGGGGGGAGCGGGGTCAGGGCGCTTTTTTTTTAAAAAAAACAAACTTACATTTTGTTGGAGCACACGTGCACTCATCTCCTTTAAAAAAATGGCGGGCAGACACCCTCCTTCTTCCTGGGACGTCACACCCGCATGTGGACTAAGGGGAGGATCTCACGATCAGGATCTCGTGAGATCCTCCCCCCTCCCTCCCTCTACACCGGTAAGGTGTAGAAAGGGCCCTAGATACGGATGTTCCTAATCTGCACAAAGCAGGACATTCCACTATGAAAGCAGTTTGAAAGTGGTACATAAGAGGCAGGAGCCACACTACTGCTTTATAAGCGGTACTGAAGTGCACTGACAACTGTTGGGGCCATTGGACGCATACCATATACCGCTTTCATACCGCTATATCCTGCTTGGTGTGGCTCCTGCCTTGTATATACCACTTTCATATCACTTTCATAATGCAATATCCTGCTTGGTGTAGATTAGGCCTGGATTACTTGAATGGCCAGTTTTTTTTTTAGGTAACCAGCGTGGGTGTTCCTGCCACACTTTGAAAGAAACCCTCCTTCTTTGGGAAATAATGGCAAGGGGGAATTCCTGAGGAGAAAAGTGGGCAAGGAAGTTTGGGATGTGGGATAGGGCAGAGAAAGACTGATTTACATGCAGGATTCGATTCCCGACAGAGTGCAGTGAAACCAAAGAAGCAGGAATGAAGACGAGGGTCAACTGAAAGTCAGCAATTTTGGCATCGTTGTCAAATGTTTATATTGGACACCACCAGCCTAATCCTTTCCCATAGCTAATGGACGGAAAACAGATGCAATTGAATGCTTGATCAAACATGGCTGCCTGCTCCTGTTCTCTTCTCTGCCTTCAGTGGAAAAAAAGGTGGCAACTATGTATGGCTGCCAGACCAATCTTTATTTATTCATTTGTTTGCTTGCTTATAAAATTCTCAGGGCGAGAAATAAAAACGATGTAAAACAGATTATCAATAAAAACTAGGGATGTGCTCCGCTCCGATTAGGAGCGTAGAAGCAGTAGCGGATTGGCCTGCTCCGCCTTACCCAGAGGCGGAGTAGGAGCGGACCGCGGACCCCCTAGAAGCAAGGCGAAGAGAAGCGCCCATTTTTCGGAGCTCCGAGTTCAGGCGGAGCGCTCCGGTCGCCATCTTGAAAACATTTCGCCATAGGATTGCATTGCGGCAAATAATCGCGCATAACTACGTTGTTTTTGAAGCTATCATTCTGAAAATTCTTGTGCACAGAGAGTCGTGGATGGGGGTCATTTTGAGACCACTCTCACCTCTCTGCATCATACGGGTCACGGGCTATATTTTTGTGAAAATCGGGTCAACCGCGCGGCTCAAACTGCGTTTTCGGCTTTTCGCCCATAGGATTGCATTGAGGGAAAGAATCGGGGATAACTGGGGGGGGGTTAAGCTATCATTCTGAAAATTCTTGTGCACAGAGAGTCGTGGATGGGGGTCATTTTGAGACCACTCTCAACTTTCTGCATCGTACGGGTCGCGGGCTATATTTTTGTGAAAATCGGGTCAACCGCGCGGCTCAAACTGCGTTTTCGGCTTTTCGCCCATAGGATTGCATTGAGGGAAAGAATCGGGGATAACTGGGGGGGGGGGGTTAAGCTATCATTCTGAAAATTCTTGTGCGCAGAGAGTCGTGGATGGGGGTCATTTTGAGACCACTCTCAACTTTCTGCATCGTACGGGTCGCGGGCTAGAAGTTTTTAAAAAATCGGCGGGAAAAATACCTTTTTCAAAGGGCTGAGGGGCAGAGTCAGCTCCCGGTCATGATGATCCCAAAGTTGGAGGAGGGCATAGGCAAAACAGGTAACTTGGGATTCTGGGAAACTTCTCTTTCTTCATCTGAACGGGCTTTTCCCCGTGTTTTTTAACACACCTCGCAGGGATGTTGTGTGTGGGGTGCCCGATTTTCAAAAATTCGCCAAAAATCAGGGGATGATGGGATTGCTTTGAAACTTGGCGTGCGTGTGTATATCCCCATGAGGTGTCATGGTGCCAAACATGAGGTTTCTAACTTGAACAGAAAAAAAGTTGTATAATTTTTTAGCTTTCAATGCAAGCCTATGGGGGGGGGAAACGGAGCTCCGGATCCGGATCCGGAGCTCCGGGCGGAGCGGAGTGGAAGTGGGCGGAGCGGGGGCGGGGCGGAGCGGCCCGATCCGGAAAATGGCGGATCTGCAAGTGAAGCGGAGCGGGGGGTCCGTGCACACCCCTAATAAAAACCACAATGGAAGTTTAAATGCGGCATTACAACACACACACACACACACACACACACACACACACACACAAATTGTAGAGAGAGGAAATGGCTTAAAGTTAAGGGGTGTCATTTTGATGCTGGGCATCCCAGAATCTCTGGAGAGGGCATTCTGCAGCTGGGGTGTCACCACTGAAAACGCCCTCTCTTCCGTAGGCTTTGGGTGAAGACAGAAACAAAGTAAGAATAGAGCAGTTCTGCCTTTTCTTTGTCACCTGATAACATTCCACTAGCCTTACTGAGCAGAAGGCGTACCGTTTCTCCCCTCTTGATTTGTACGTACCTGAAAAAGCCCTTTTGACTGTTTGTCTCCCAATAGATATTAGGGTACGTGAAGTCTCCCATTACTACTAATTTTTGTTTCCTTGAAACATGTGTAATTTGTTTCCGGAAACCATCATCCACTTCCTCTCCTCGGTTTGGCAGTCTGTATCTAGTAAACTCCAAACACAATGTTATTTTTCTTTCTAGCTTGCTTTTTTTCCCCTTGTCCCAGACACTCTCCATGCTCTCTTTCTAATGTATCTATTTTTAAATTTATTTGAACAAGTTATATCCTTCATTTGTTACATTCCAGTCATGGGAGCCATCCCACTGACTCCCAGTTATACCTATCCCCAGAGCCGGCCCTGCGATTATGCGGGATGATGCAGGCACATCAGGTGGCACAGAATGGGAAGAGCGGCGAATTGCACCGCTCTCCCCCACCCAAAGGGCCCACTGCTGCCTGGATGGCACCCTCCCCACCCCCTGCCTTCCTTCCTTCCTTCCTTCCTTTTCCTGATGCTGCCTCTAGCACCCACCCGCCTTCCTGTCGGTCTCTTGAATAGCTGCTTCTACCTCCTTCCCAAGCCATGGAGGCCTCCTGGTGGTCAGCTGAAACATGCAAGAAGTCCTGGCCATTCCCATGGCCATGACTTCACCCATTATTTTGGCTGTCTCTCCTTCAGGAGGCCTTGCAGCTGGGGGAGAAGGTGGAGAGGGGAGGAACAGCCGCCATTGCCTCTAGTGCCCGCCCACTTGCCTCTCTGCTTGCCAGCTGGCTGCTTCTACCTTCTTTCCCAACTGTGGGGG
Source organism: Elgaria multicarinata webbii (assembly GCF_023053635.1). Lineage (NCBI taxonomy): Eukaryota > Metazoa > Chordata > Lepidosauria > Squamata > Anguidae > Elgaria > Elgaria multicarinata. The sequence continues at coordinate 13,923,767 of NC_086181.1, forward strand.
GTCCTGGATGAGTTGGCCGAAATATTGTGTGAGGCCCTGGCCACAGGAGTGGCCAGGACCTCTCCTGATATTTTAGCCAACTCTGCCAGGAGGCCCCCATGGCTGGGGACAAAGATAGAAGTAGCTGGCCAAGAGGCCAGCCAGCGATCAGGGAAGTAGGTGGGTGCCAGAGTGGCATAGTGTGGCGTGGAAGAAAGAGATGGAGGGGAGAAGGAGCAGCCTCTCCCACTTGTGGCGCCCACCCACCTCCATGCTCTCCATCTGGCCTACTGGCTGCCCACCCTTCCTTCCCAGCTGCGGGGGCCTCTTGGTAGAGTAGGCCAAAATATCCTGAGAGGTCCAAGCCACTCCCGCAGGACTTCAACGTTAAATCTCCCTTTGAAGGAGAAGACCAGGCAGTCTGTTCCCACCCAGGTCCTGTCCCATGCAGGCAGCGCATCTGGGGAGCAGCAGGTGAGGAAGGGAGCAAATGACAGACCTGGGAAGGAAACTGGAAGAAGAAGACGTGGCTGCCTTTCCTTCTACTTCGATAGTGACTTACAATACGATCCAATCCTATCTATTCAGAGGTGGGTCCCATTGAGTTCAATTAGGCCTACTCCCCATTGGTATAGGATTGGAATTTTAAAGACCTTGGACTGTTGTGAAAATGGCAACTCTGAATGAAGTTTAGCTAGGGAGGCCATATGTACCACTTTGAAGAAGATAGTCCTCTGTTTGAAGGCGTCTTCTGTTTGAAGGTCTGCTCCAGTCCAAGTCCAGTTTAAAGATCAAGAACTCTTAAGGTGGGAGAGCACTGAAAGACCTTGAAGCTCCACAGTGAGCACCTGCAGAGCAAAAACACCGCTCACCTAGGGCTCATCTACACCAAGCAGGATATTCCACTGTGAAAGCGGTATATAAAAGGCAGGAGCCACACTACTGCTTTATAGCAGTATTGAAGTGCACGGACAACTGTTGGGGCCCATGACGCATACCACATACTGCTTTCATACCACTTTCACGGTGTTATATCCTGCTTGGTGTAGATGTGTCCTGGGCCCCAACAGTTGTCCGTGCACTTCAGTACCACTATAAAGCAGTAGTGTAGATCCTGCAGTGCACTTCAATGCCGCTATAAAGCAGTACTGTGGCTCCTGCCTTTTATATACTGCTTTCATACCGCTGTCATAGTGGAATATCCTGCTTGGTGTAAATGAGCCCCTGGTCACTGTCTTCCCCAGGATGGGGAGATGTATGGTATTTTTATTTATATTATAGTCATTACTTCTAAATTTGCATCTATGCATATACATTAGCTTGGGCAAACGTCTTGTCAATCCTTGTCCTCTTTCGTCCTCTTTTTGGGGGATGTTTTTTTCTCCTTTTGGGCGATGCATAAGTGGCCACCTTAAGATTAATGCCAGCAAAAGTTTCACGTGTTCCATTTTTCCATGCCAGCAACTGCTATGCAAGATATAGGAAAGGGGCCTCCTTCAGTTCCTTCTGTCAGCTCCTGTGTTGCTTGTCAGATTTCTCTCACAGGCTTCGGCCTACCCTCTCGCCCAATCCCGGTCATGGCCATCTAATGTAGACCATTAAATCCTTTTGGGGTTGGTAAATAATACACAAAGCCGCCCCTACTGGAACTCCGTTCTGAGGGGAACCCAACTCACCTCACCTCTAATGCTCCTTTGCAAGTCGTTCCAAAGCATCTTTGTAACTTGCTGGATTATGGAATTGATTTGAGAACTGTCCCTGGGTTTTTGAGGGATTTTGATTGCTCCTGGGGTGTTGCCATTTCCAGCTGCTCTTTTAGGGTGTTGGCATTATTGGAAGGTGTGTTTTGAATTGGGAATTTACGGTTGTATCTTTCCTGTGAGCCACCTCAGGGTGTTTGGAAGAAAGGCAGGATAGAAATGCTTCAAACAAACAAACAAACAAACAAAATATCCCCTCAGGGGTGTGTTAGGCCTCCACTGACTGAGCCAAGCTGTGTAAATAAATCAACGGATGTCTTATTGTAGACAATGTACATAGGATGCTACCTTATGCCAAATTAGATTGACCATGTAGCCCAATATTGGCTACTCTGACTGACAGCAGCTCTTCCGCGTTTTTCCTATCTCCTGATTCCGGATCTTTTGAACTGGAGATACCTGGGATTGGACATGGGACATTCAACATACAAAGCCGGTGATCTGCCATAGAGATGTGGTCCCTCGATCCCACCCCGAGGGTACACTTGCCACTGACTTATTTGCCACAATGGCAATCCGCGAACACGAAAAAGTACCACATCACCCACACAGGGAGCACAGATTCACACCAACGGCACCTCTATATAAGCTTGGCACAGAAGCTGCTCTCACATTCCCAAGCAGTGTAGGATGAGAGATGTGAAGGCCTAAGTCAAAATGGCAGACAGGATGGGGTAGCCCTTCCCAAGAAAAACAAGTGTAGGGGGAAAGCCTATTTCCCACAGTTTTTACCAGGAACACTAAGGAGAAAAGTTGGACATTTTTAATGTTTCCCCCAGTTTTTTCCAATCTCTCCCCTTGCTCCTCTGGTCTTCACATCTCTATGAGTGACCAAGCACAGAAGGTAGAATTCTACCTGTTTTTGGTTTTTCTACTACTGCAGGTTTGTGGTGGGAAAAACTTTCTCCCTTCTCCTCTGTGCCACTAAGAGAAGTCCAGGGCCCCTAGGTTGTGAAGGCTTCAGACCCTGCCTCTGAAGCCTTCACAACTCACTCACTCCTTCCTGGCAGACGTGAAACGGGAGATCTTCTACACCCTCTTTTTCTATACGGACAGGCTCACTGGAGCCACGGCTAAATCGAAATAAACTATTTTAACCTGAAGTCAGCTTGCAGGCCTCGCTCCTTCCGCTGGTTTAACTCCCCATTAAATCATAATATATGGCCTCTTTAGGCATTACAGTGCACTTTGTAATACTCACTGGTGTGTGATTCATCCTATGAGATCTTTGTGAAGGAGTCAGGTCAATTTGATTGTTACGAGCAGATTATAACTGCACAGCAATGAAGAGCGAGGGAACGTTGCCTTCAGGCACCGTTATGCAAACTCTAAACAGGCTCCCCTCCACCCACCTTTTAGGAGTCACCACGGTATTGCTTAATTTGGGGAGGAAATGAGGGTAGGGGGAAGCAAGGGCCGTAATTAGGATGGAGAGCCGGTGTATTGCTCTACTCAGTGGAGGCTGGGAGCTCCAATCTCAGTGGGGCGCTAAATCTGCTATGGGTTTCAGTCAGAACCAGTCAGATCGCTTCAAGAAGTGGATTGTCCTCTGTAAAATAGGGACATATGGCCAACCCCTATGCTGAGACAAAGAAGCAATCACTCCCTCCGTATTCGAAAAGATCCAAGCCGCCAAGTGTCTGTAGCATGAAGTGAAATTCAGTGTGCTGACATGTTTATTGGACTCGGGGGGCAGGGGGGGGCTAGGCTAGTTTTGCCTTGGGACCAGTGGCTCTGTTGAATCCCTTTCCCTATCTCGACCTTCTGCTCAAGAAATTGACCAGTTGCCACACACTGGGAGAGGTTAGTGGACTCTCCAGTGGTGGCTGGTGGCTCTGATGTCAGTGGGGCAGTGAATCCGTTCCGGGGTTCCATCAGAACCATAGCTCCTTTAGAGTTCTGACTGGTTCTAATGGAAACCCAGGGTGGATGCACCGCCCGACTGATATCGGAGCTACTAGCCTCCTTTGGAACTCTCTGTTCTTTGAGGGACAGTAATTCATTTCTGTTCTTTCCTTCTGGCGCATTGCAGGCATCAGCTATTCGGACACAGTGAGCGCCACCGAACCCTGCAAACCCTGCAAGGAGTGTGTGGGCCGGGAGAGCATGATGGCGCCCTGCGTGGAGTCGGACAACACCGTGTGCAAATGTACCTACGGCTACTACCGGGACCAGGCGAGCAATACGTGTCGAGAGTGCCGAATTTGCAAAGTGGGCTACGGCCTCGTGTATCCCTGCGGGGGGAATCAGAACACCTGGTGCGAGAAATGCCCCACCGGGACTTACTCAGACGACGCCAACCATGTAGACCCCTGTTTCCCTTGCACCGTCTGCGAGGACGACGAGGTCATGGTCAAGGAATGTACCGCCACGTCGGATGCTAGATGCAGAGGTAAGCCGTCTCACGGGCGAACAGTCGGCTGGCACCTGAGAATTCTAACGGCTGAGCGGGAAGGGTCAGGCGTGGAATTTTAGGAGACAGTCCCTGCTTTGCTGAGTGGTGGAAGCTGGGCCTTCTCCAGGTGGCTGACTGGTCTCCTACTGTAAAACTGGATCTCTTTCATTGAAGGAATGTGGCTTTGCCACCATGGTAACAGGGCCACATCTCCTCTGCACCTAAGGAAGTAAGAAGAGCCCTGCTGGATCAGACCAAGGGTCCATTTAGTTCAGCGTTCTGTTCACATGGTAGCCAGCCAGCTGCCCACAGGAAACTCAGCAGCAGGACACGAGTGCAACAGCAGTCTCCCACCCATGTTCTCCAGCAGCCATGTTTATGTATTTATTATTTATTTATTTAATTTATATACCGCCCCATAGCCGAAGCTCTCTGGGCGGTTTATAAAAGTTAAAAACAGTGAACGTTAAAAAGTATACAAAATTTAAAACCATCAAAAACATAAAAGCAACAGTATAAAAACAACGGTATCCATTTAAAAACAACTACATATGAGGAGAGCTATACTGTAACAGGGTACTGTAATATCCTTCTGTTTCCATGATATATATATTATCCAGCATCTGTGCAATATGATATATGAGAAACTGTTCGCCAATTGCCATACAGCATCTTTGAGAATGACATTTATCCCAATCACTGCAAAGAACAACCTTTTAAGAATGGGATGTGACTGGGGTGTGTTCTTAGGATGTTGTTGTTTTTCAGTTCTACTTAAGGAGGTTCAACATGGGCTGGATTGCATGTGTATAGTTTGCTGATTTGTTCCCCAGCACCTGGTGGTGGAAGGCCCAGCAGAGTTGTGTCATGGGCCATTTGATCCCTTGCATTCTGGCAGGAGGGGTGCCTCCAGTTTGAGGCTTATGGTCGCTTCATCGTGACCTCTCACCAGGGGTAGTTACGGGCTAGGATGGCCACTTACAATTTGCCTAAGAGAGGAAACCCATGACAATCCCCATTCTGCGAAAAGAAGGCATGCTTTTGCATAAAATATTCAAACTGATTAGTACTGATGCAGAGCTGGAAGTAATAAGTATACTTTCAGTAGAAATGCGATATGTCTCATCATAGTGGGGAAGCGACCTGCACGCCTGCTCAGTCTGCAATCTGGCTGCTCACTGGGGATGGGCAACTCCAAGACCCCCTGCTCTCTTTTCTTAGGACACAACCCAATGCATGGTTAGGCAGAAAAAAGTTGTTCAGTTCCCAGAATGCCCCAGCGAGTTCTTTATCTTTAGATCAGATGTAGACCAGACAGCCCTTCAAATAGAGGCTTCTCCGCACAACGGATAAGCCATTGAACCCCACGATCAACACAATAATATGATTATTAGCAGAGAGGAGGAATAGTCACTTCACTCTCCAAGCCAGGAACAGAGCACTGCCTGTTGGGTCATCACAGCTCTCTTCCAGATGTCAATTCGGCAGTGGCCATTTCCGGTTTGCTGTAGCCCAGCCTTTTTCATGGCCCCACCCGGAGGAGGCTGGTGGCTCCAACATCGGTGGGGCTGAGTATCTATTCTGGGTTTCAGTCAGAACCAGCCAGACCTCTAAAGGACCTATCCAAGGTGCTGAACCCTGTCCCCAAACTAAGTTCAGCACCTTGGAGAGCTCCTTTAGAGGTCTGTCGGAAACCCAGAATGGATTCACGGCCCCACTGAAACTGGAGTCACCGGCCTCCGCTGCCCCCACCCTTTCTGAGCAAGGAGTCCTACTAACAATAGCCAGCCTGTTTCTTTTGGTTCACAACTCTCATTTATTCAACCCTGCCCTCGGCCTTTTACCCCTGCCCTTTCTGGAAAGCACAAAGGGGAATCTGCCAATCCATTTTTAAAACTCATTTTACTTTTAGTGACTTTCAGTTTACAGAAGTAAAAAGACATCTCAAATTAGGATGAACCAAAAAAAGGTTTTTTTTTGAGGTTTTCAAGGTGCAACGAAGCTAAGTGTTCATAATAACACGGGTGAAAAACCGCCACAAAAATATGTTGTGGCATGTCGTAGGGTGGCCGTGGGTCCTACTTTAAAGAGGGCAGCCCTCTGCATATAAACACCCCAAAACATAGCCGCTCCCTGCTGGCCCCAACGTCTGTACATAAAGCATATGTGTACATAGAGCACCCTCCGAACATAAAAGATCTGCTCGTGGACACATCTGCATCTATGTACATAAAGATGTCACGTGTACATCTGTAAATGCATAGGTGCATTATGCGACATCCGTGCAAGCAGATTTCCCATCTCTGTGGGGCACCATACAGATGTATGCCGTGGTGTAGCAGAACTATGCATAGAATTCACCATTAAGATCCCCATCGGCAGGTGGTGGTGGGGAAACAAAATTCCCCCAAGGCTGGGGAAATTGTGTACTCTTCCCCTCCACTTGAGTGGAGGAAGAAAATATGCAATTTTCCCTAGCCTTGGGGAAACTATGTATTTCCTCCTGCTGTGGTAATGGCGAAGTAACCTGCACCCCCTTTGTCTTCAAAGCAGCCACGGGGTGAAAATCCGCTGGATGCGTATGCGTCCGTCGGGGCGCAGTAGGGCAGGATGCAAGGGCGTCCAGCCTCCTTTTGGGCCCAGGCAGATTTTCGTCCCATCACTAAGCGTAACTGGGGCTTGGAGGTTCAAAGCGCCTGGCCTTTTTTCTGAGCAGGGATGTTGACGTGATCTGTTCTCACCTTCAGGCCTCCCTGTTCGCTCTGAGGTTTGCTGTGTTGGGATGGATTCCCCCAGCAACTGTGTATTGTTGTGAGCTATCCCTGTTGTAATGCAAACTATTTTGGAGTGGCTTGTTTTTAAAAGGGTAATTAAGTTCTATTAGCTTCACAAAAGCCCTGCTCCTGCTGGAGATGGAAGCTGCTAGAACTGGTTTGTTGACTTTTTAACCCTGGTGTTGGGAAAAGAACCTCCTGGAAAATCCTGAGCAGCAGCGGTCTTATGGCGTTGGGAGACATGTTATGTCCCTCTCCTTCTTGTTCTCATGCATTCTCAGGTCTCTCCAGCCAAAGTCCAACATGCTAACCACTATATGGTCCTTCGACAGCTCACACTTCTGCGGCTGTCAGCTGATTTTATTATACTGAGTATTATGTGATGTACTCTGTGTGTGTGTCTGTGAGTATGTCAGACACAGAGATACATTTAATACATAGATAGCTATAAATCAACACAGCTGACTGTATTTTTAAATTCCCCTTGGGTTTGTGGCTATAGGGATTGTGTCCTCAGTTCAAAATTGACTGGGTGGATGCTAGGGATGTCAGAGAAATCCAAGATGGACGCAAATGAAGTTGGTTTTCTATGAATCTGACCCGCGGATTCCACACCAGACTGGCTTTTCCAGAGTTGCACAGATTTTGCAGACTTCCGGACTGTTTGTAATTTTTATTTTCCGGAATGTTACACAAATCTGTAAAATAAAAAACAATGGCCAAAACTGTACATTTCCCCCAGAGGATAAAGCATGAAAATGCACATTTGGTGGGGAGATGTGCATTTTGGGGAGGATGGATGTATTTGGGGGATTCGTGTACTTTCGCTAGTGCAGATTTCTGCAAATTTGGGGAATGGGAAAAAAAATCTGATTCTGACAATGAGTGGATGATGAAAGGAAAGGCACCTGGCAATCCTTGAAATGGAGACAGAACAGATTTTACAAAATCCATGCACCCCTAGTGTCTGCACCCATTTTCAGACCTTCACCTCTGCGTCCACGTTCCCAGTCCTCACACTCACGCTACAAGTGGAGTAGAAGGTCCGAAAAGACCTTGCGCTTCTCCATGGGACTGTGAGCATCACCCGCTAGAGATAATGGTCCTGGCGTCTGCCTGGGGGGAACACAGGCAAGCCAGCGTTCTCTCTGCGCTTTGCTAGCGGCTGTTGACTCTTTGAACATGCACCCTCTGATTCACCCTCTGAATGGATAAACAAGTCAGAGGAGGAAGCAACTGGTGAAGTTGTATGACTGTGCGCAAAGGCATGTGACCAATGCTATGCCCAGCCCAAGCTCCATAGCAGTGTGGGTGGCCAGGAGGAGGCTGTGCAGGACTTTCCATGCTTGGGCGTGCTCATGGAGACAGAGTAGATCACCCTCCACAGCTCAACACATTCAGTCCCCCAGTAGATTCCTCTTCCTTAACCACAGAGGATGAGAACACAGAACCACACAGGTTATGCTGCTCCTTCCGTGGCCTCTTCCATTCCCTTGGAACTGTATCAGGATTGCTTTGCCTGACTTGGCAGCAGAAGGCTCAAGTCTATCTTTTACAGAAATATTCAAGCACTTTTGTTTGGCTTGGCACACACCAGTACCGATTTTTCCTAGGATTGCTAACAAGCAAACAAAAAACACCCTGGTCCGTCAAGTCACTTTAACAGTGGTGAAGCTTTCCATGGCCTGGAGATAGGGTGGGTTTGTGTCCTACCTTATGGAGGACAGTCCTCTATTTCAAAGCTCGTCCAGTCCATGTCCAGTATCTTATATCAGACTACAGTAGCGCAAGGCTTATTACTCAAAATCTACTAGACCAATTTTGTTTTAAACTCAAGCTTGAGCAGTGTAGACATGCAGAAAATTTTGAAAGTTTTGTAAAAGTTCAAAGCTCGAGCTTTAATAGCCAAAGAGTATGTTGGCCAGGAGCCTGAGGCAGTTGTGGAACCACAGCTCCCCTGTAGCTCCATCCCATGCAGGGAGAAAAACACAAAAGTGAGACCAAGGAGAAGACTTTGGGCTTTGCTGGTTGAGCCTGCTCTTGAAGAGGACATATTGGCAGCAGAGTTGGTGGCGGAGGCAGCGGAGGAGGAGGGAAAGAAATGGCTGTAGAAAAGGCTGGGTTTAAAAATGTGGTGGTAGAGGGCTGTGTTGAAGGAAAGTAACTCCATGCAGCTTCTGGAGGACTGATGTACATAGTGGGAGTTGAGGCACAGCATGTTTCATCCTCAGACTACTAATGCCCATGGCATTAGTATGTTAAAAACTAGGGGTGTGCATGGACCCCCCGCTCTGCCCTGCGGGCCGATCTGAAAATTTCGGATCGGCCCGCTCCGCTCCGCACCGCTCTGCCCATACTCCGCTCCTCTTCGCCGCGGAGCTCTGGCTCCAAATCGGAGCTCTGCAGTGGAGGGGAGTGGCGCCCGGTAAGGCCGGGAGAGGAGAGCGAGGGGATTTACCGGGCCCTGCCGCTGTCGCCGCCCATGCGGCGAGGGCGGCAGAGCCTGGTAAGGGACCAAGGGGGAGGGGGGCCTTACCTGCCTCCGTCTGTGGTCCGTTGGCTTGTTCAATTGAGCCCGCGGTTCAACCAGGAAGTCTGGGCCGCAAGTGCGGCCTAGACTTCCTGGTTGAACCGCGGGCTCAACTGAAGAAGCCGACGGACCGCGGATGGAGGCAGGTAAGGGAGAGGAGGGGGGGTTTACCGGGCCCTGCCACTGTCGCCGCATGGGCGACAGCGACAGCGGCAGGGCCCGATAAACCCCACTTACCTTTCTGGCGGAGCTCCGGATCGAGGCGAAGGATCCGCCTTCACCTCGATCCTCTTTGCCACGCTCCGCTGGCCCCCCAATCCTCTTTGCCTCCGCCTTAAGGGCAGGCGAAGCCCCCCGCTCCGCTTCTAATTCGCCGGTCCGCTTATCCCTAATAAAACATCCCTAATAAAAATGGCACCCACCTCAAAGGTTATGTTGAATGTGTGCTGAGTTAAGACAGATTCATCTGCCCAGTAAGTCACTGGCCACAAGAAAGCTACACCTCTTCAAAAAGCTGGAAGAGTATCACTATGGCCATCCACTCCTGTGAAGATTGCATTACACTTCGAAATTTGCAATGGAGGCTTTGGAAGAGAATTTGGGGAGCAAATAAGCTTCAGCTATAAGTTGTAGTTGCATTTGGTCACATTCATTTCTTGCAACCCGTGTGTCTTTCTCCCCCTTTCCTGGTTTTCCATGTCACAACATCACAATCTGGTCTAAATATAGACTTGGGACAGTGACCCATTTTTTGCTTTCGTTGCTCTGATGGTGCTATATAGAATAGCTATATAAGGTGCAATCCTATGCATGTTTAGGCAGAAAAAAGGCCTACAACTCCCAGCATTCCCCAGCCAGCACAGCTGGGGCATGCTGGGAATTAAAGGCTTTTTTTCTGTCTAAATATGTACAGGATTGTATCCATAGAATAGTAAAATACAATGGTGAGTGGAGGGCACCAGGTTAGAGGAGAACTATTTTAAACTGGTGCTCATTGTGAACACACTGCTGTGGGTCACGGTTCCACCCATTGTATTGCACAACCTCTTTGTAGTACCCCCCCCCCATTATGGAGAACAATTGCTCTTTTCCCCATAGCTTTTCCCATTCCTTTAATATTTTCCATCCAACTGCTGATCTGACCCATCCCTGGGTAATTTTAAGGGATTTGGCATTGCCAAAGGGAACAACTTCAACGTTTTTTCCACACCTGGAGACCAGTTATGGCACAGCTAGAGGAGGCTGGTGGCTCCAGGTTGGGTTGGGTCCAGCACCTTGGTTAGGTCCATTAGGCTTCTGGCTGGTTGTAACTAAAACCTTAGAATGGAATCTGCACCCAGCCTAACTATTTCTCCCTAAATAATGATGCTTATACCTAACGTTGCATCCATACATACGCATTGGCACATGAAATATTATGCATATTTGCGCTTTCTTCTGCCCTCTTTTGGGCGACCCTACCTTGGGTACCTTAACTTGGGGTTTGAGAGTGGGCATTTCCTGCTCAGCCTTAGGCTAGAAAATGTCAAGGGTTAGTCCTGGCTGACCTTCCCATTGAGGAATGTCTGCTAAGCTTCAGAAAGGGCCCAGTGTTCCCCAGAAGACCCCTTGACAGGCATTGGTTTATCATAGTCAACGGTATTTGAGGTTTGACGTACAAGGATATTTGATCAATAACATGCAATGATACTTAGTATCTCTGACAGCATTTGAGAGATATCCTGAAGCAGTATTTGAGTACTGACAGCTGAAGAGATTTCACACTTCAAGCATGCAAAAATTCAAAGCCAACAAGTGCCAACACGCATTTGAATTTTGAAGTAAATAAAGAAGAACTCACATTCAACATGCAAATTCAAACTTTCCATTTGAAATGACCCAGATTGAGAGTTCCACCGCGGCTGCCTGTCCTTAAACAGAAAAGAAATGAACACAAAAGTAAAGAACCCCTTAGGAGATGCATCACAGATTTGGCCTTGAGACAGTAATTTGCCCAAGGGACACAAAGCAAATTCTGTGGCAGAGCAGATACTTGAATTCAGGTCTCCCACATCCAAAGTGAACCCTCCAGCCACTGCTTCCGACGGTCCTTTGAAATGGTGCCACACTTCAACCACGTACCTTCTTTCCTTGGGAACCACAGGGAGCTAGGGGGCCCAAAAGAGGTGGACAAGCTTCACCAAAAAGTGGGGGAAAGTGGGCATGGATCTGTATAATTTGTGCCTACGCTAATTTTTATAGAGAGATCCACATTTAGAAAGAATGACTGTAATTTAAATAGCAATTCAAGACATATCACCCTAGTGGGGAAGCCTGTGACCAGGTGAGCTCTGTGGCTACTCTGTCTGCGGTCCAGGGGCTCAATGTGGAAGACAGGCAACTTCCAGGCCCCTGGCTGCTCTCCCTTCTTAGGGATCTTTATCTTTTAACAGGACTTCAATCAGTTGCCTTCAAATAGAGGACTGACTTCTGACAGCCTTTCAAATGGAGGACTCTCCTCCATAAAGCAGAACAGATGGTTCATTGTTTAAAGATTTCTAAATTTCCTAAATTCTCTCATTTTCCTGGCAGTTCGTCACCCACGATGGACAACCCCAACCCCAATGGATTCCAACGTCACTGACGGAGTCACGGATCCTGAACACGGTACCTTTGCTTTTATTTATTTTTTCCCTGTTCCTGCTCCAACAGTTTCTAGTTTGCTCATTTGGTATAACTCCCAACAATTAATGTATTTATTTGGCTTGTAGCCCCGCTTTTGTACCAAAAATGGCGCTCAAGGGCTCTGCTGAGCATTTGGAAGTCTGAAACCGTTACGTTCACTCCCTGAAACAAAATTCCTGGAACCTTCCCACCCCGCTTCAGACCCAAAGGTTCTTTGGAGAGAAGCTACAAAAGTTAAACTATAATGGGAAGTCATAGGATTGTTTTCAGGGTATGTGTATTCAGTGGAATGTGGTAGCAGGTACTAACAGAGCCCGTGACATCATTACAAACCAGTTAGACAAATAACTTTGCTACTTCATTTATAATGTTCGTTACAAGTTCTGCACTCCTTCAGTGTGTAACACTAATGTGGAAGTGTCTTTGCAGCCTTGTTCAAACACAATAATGAGGTTTCTAAAAATAATAGGGTTGGTTCCAGGATCTCACTTCCACAAGAGGAAGTTCTCCACTCTTGGAAGGCCCCTCTGCTTGATCTCCACTTTTTCACACATCAAACAAAGTGAGCTCTGCTGGTCCATAAGAAAAATCCTAAAATCTATTGTTAGGCAATACCATTATCAGGACCAACCAAATACGAACAAAATTGTGGAGTTGCTTTTGAGATGTCCAGATCACTTCATCGAGCAAGATGTTACAAAAAGCAGGTGGAGGGGATGAAGCGTGTGGAGGTGATTTGATGTTTAACTTGCATGCCACCTGGTTACATCTAATCTGGGGATGGCCATCCGTGCATCCCCAGTCAGCTTTCTTGGCACCTGCCAAGGTGCCCTACTCTTCCTACTTAGTTTTCTTTTTAAATAATGATTGTTGAAAGGGGTCGTGTGTATGGGTGGTGATCCAGAGGAAGAGAGGAAGAGAGATAAGGGGAAGGGGTTGGCTGGCATGGCGGCGGTGGAGAGGGAAAAAAGTGTTTGTTTTCTGAGAAACAGGTTAATGCTGGTGCGGAAAACTGGGTTCAAAGAAGTTTAGCGTGTTGGAGCTCAGCCCTCACTTCTACTTTGTCCCCAGTCCATTGGGCAGGTTATTTGTCTTTTGTGACTAGCCACACCTCCCGTGCAGCCATTTTGTGGTGGTGCCTAGGACAGTTTCTCAAATTGCCAGATGTTCTCGTGGGTTCGAAAACATTGCCCACTCCTGAATCTATTTCTGTCTGCACCTCCCCCTCTACTCCATCTTAAGACTCTGATGATGCAGACTTCATGGCATCAACAATAAATCAGCCTTCTCCGCCCCCTTTGTTCTCTCCCCCACTGCACCCACCTTTTTGTAACATCTTGCCTAGTGGAGAGAGCGAGAGGGCCCAAAACCTCGTGCACAATTTTGTGCACAAATTTCGCCCGTCCTCAGAAAGCTATTGCCTGACTGTGGATTGGGGAATTTTTCACATCAGTTCACCAGAGGTTGCTCTGTTTCCTTATCATTGCAGGTTTTTCCCCGGCGAGTTCCGAAATCCCTTTTCCCGTCACAAACGATCCAGATGCCCCGGAAGCTTTCGGTAGCACCGTGGCTGGTACAGCGACCACGATCATGGGCAGCTCCCAGCCCGTCGTCCGAAGCGGCACAGCGGACAACCTCATCCCCGTGTATTGCTCCATTTTGGCAGCTGTGATCGTGGGGCTGGTGGCCTACATTGCGTTCAAGAGGTAAGGGGTGACGCTGAGATTCAGAAAGAAGAGGGCGATCTGTGCAGTAGAGTTGTCGTGACTCATAAGCGTAGTCAGAGTGAGGCAGTCACCTCAGGCATCTTGCTTTCCTGGGTCAGCATGAGAATGCCTCACTCTCAGGGACATAGGAAACTAGAGATGTCAAAGGAACCCAGTTGGGGAGTGGAGATCAATGTGGCTTGCCTCCCTGGACTTCAACTCATCCTCCACTAGCAGGTCCAACTCGGCCTGCAGCAAATCGGGCCAGCGAGTGGCTTTTCCAAATTTTCAATTTGTTTGCACAAATAGGGGTTTGTGCAATTTGCATCATTTACACAAATTGTGCGAAACTCTGTGCATTTTTTTTTTTTTTAAGAAATGGGGATTTGTGGAGGGAAAACTGTGGCTCAGCCTGCAAATGCGAATCAGGCGCACGATAGTACTCTGGCAAGCTCAAAGAGGGCCAGATTTCCCAGTGATGGACATCCCTAGAGGAAACTGTGCAAGACCCTTGGTCCATCTAGGCCATTATTAATGACACTGACTGGCAGCAGCTCTAAGGTTTCAGGTGGGAGATTTTCCAGCCCTACTTGGCGATGGCAGGGATCAAACCTGGGACCTTCTGCATGCCAAGCGTGTGCTCTACTACTGAGCTACAGCCCCTGGAGAGATGCAGATACGTTCCCTTCTGAATGAGGGTAGGGAGGCAGCTCGGTGGACACCACAGCCAGTGTAGATCCCGATAAGCTGTGATTGTGAAACCGGCCCAGAGGAAAGCAGCCTCATGTTTGGACTGGCGAAACAGTCCCTGCCATGAGGTCTGTCTGGGCAAGCCCTGAGAATGTAGGGCTCGCCACGCCCAAAGCATCGTGATTCGGAGGAAGGAATCTACCGCTGGCGCCAAGGTTGCGGTGCGCCTTGAGAACGAAGGAGCTGGGTGGGCGTCCCAGCCTCAGCTGTGAAATGCTTTCGCCTCTAGGTGGAACAGCTGCAAGCAGAACAAGCAAGGTGCCAACAACCGTCCCGTCAACCAGACGCCTTCGCCCGAAGGAGAGAAACTTCACAGCGACAGCGGCATCTCAGTCGACAGCCAAAGCCTCCACGATCAACAGCCGCAGACGCAAACAGCATCAATGCAAGGCAAGGCAAGGGAACGGGCTGTGCTGAAGCCGGATTGGTGGGGAAGGCAAAGTGGGGAGGAGCCAGATTCAGAAATAAGGGGCTGATCTCGTCACAGAAACACAGCATAGGTGGATGCCAAGAGGCCTTTCCGCCAGCCTCCCTCAACCTGTTGCAAGGGCCGTCCACTGCCAAATCCCATCCATCCCTTTCCCATAGATTCAGCCTATGAAATCCAACCCAAGGTTTGCCCCAGGGAGGGAACAAGCACGTACAGGCTGTTGCCTGTAGAGCAGTAGCTTCAAAGGACAGAAGCTGGTGAGCCCAGCAAAATATCATGGGAAAAGGCCAAACCTTCTGTCCCGTCTCCCCGCAGACTCCCTAGCCAATCTACAATGTGAGGGATTACGTCTTGGCTTCCAGACTGGAAGAAGTATTGTAGGGCAGAGCTGGGCTTGAGATCAGGTTTCAGGCCCAGAACATGCCATTTGAGAATGCAAAATATATCGTAAATACACAACCGCAATATTCACAAGGCAACCCACCCCCACACGTGCCTCTATTCCAGAGGGTTTCAAAAAATTCCTGTTAGATGTTTCGTTCCAAAGTGTTTAGGTTCCAGGACTGAAATGATAGGTCCTGTAAATCCAAATATTTGCAAAACAAAAAAACCAAACCAAAGCATGTTCTCTCTTACTTCTGGCTCTGGAAATCAAGATCAGCTTTCTTTCACTCCAGATGGGTTGATTTCTGCACAGATGGCAGGAAGGCCGGTTCTAGCATTAGGCAAATATATGTGGTCGCTAGAACTATGCTTTGCATGGTGGCAGGTGTGTGTGGGGGAGATTTTATTCAAATAACAAAAAAGAGCTAAGGCAAAATTATACAAAATAGTTATACTTTAGTAAATTACTCCTATATACTTCTTAGCCACTTCTGCAGAAACAGAAGTTGCAAATTAATACAGTTGTTTGAAAAGATCGTATACAGTGCTATTTCAACTGTGGGCTTCTTTGGGGGCTATATGAGTCATCCTGATATTTTGTTTTTGTGACATAATACATTTGTAAACAAACAAACAAAAAATACAGGTAAGATTTTGTTTTGACACTTCCTTGGGCATCAGTGGCCATGTCTACACCAGCCTGATAGTCCGGGCTGGTCAAGGCCAAATAACGCACAGGGACTCCCAGGGGCAGGAGGGGACGGGCGCCCGTCCCGCCTGGTGCTGCACTTACTCACAAGTAAGCACAGCACCATAAATGGGCACAGAGCCGTGCTGCACAGCTTCATGCCCATCAGGGGAGGGGGTGGCAGCAATTCTGCCATCCCTGCGATGGCGGGGTGAGTGGGTTAAGGGGTGCGCAGTGGACGTAAGTCCGCAGTTGTGGGTGCAGCTGCGGGAAATTCCTGCTCACGTTCATGTTTAGTGTGGCAAGGAAAAGAAAGGAAAGGAACCTCTCGTGCAAGCACTGAGTCATTACTGACTCTTGGAGGGACGCCAGCTTTCGTTGACGTTTTCTTGGCAGGCCTTATAGCAGGGTGGTTTGCTGTTGCCTTCCCCGGCCGTTATTACCTTTCCCCCAGCTAACTGGGTACTCATTTTACCGACCTCGGGAGGATGGAAGGCTGAGTCGACCCGAGCCAGCTGCCGGAGAACCAGCTTCCGCTGGGATCAAACTCAGGCCGTGGGGAGAGTTTCGGCTGCAGAAACTGCTGCTTTACCGCTCTGCGCCACACGAGGCTCTATAGTGTGGCAAACAGGACATGTTTACATGATTTGCAAACAGGAATGAAATATTACCATACTCTGGGTATTTTACCCAAAAATCCATACAACCTTTCATGCAGGGGGTTGTTTTAAAGTGCAGATTAATGTGGAAATGGGATGGCATGGGTTTGTGAGCAAACACATTCATAACTGCATGACACGGACCGCATTTTAATGGATCCATCCCTCATGATGACCTGGCAGGGCCAGCTTCAGGTCTGAGGGGTCCCGCAGCAAACTGGTGGCCCCCTGACACCAATGCTTCCCCTCCTCTCTGTGGCTTAGTGACAGCGGCGGGCAGCTGCAAGACATTCCTTTCAGATTCCCACAGTACCCTCTCATTTCCGAGCTACCCACCTCTATGTGAAAACCAAACAGTGAGGGGTGAGGATGGGACAGCACGTGAGCAGGGTTATCTGAACCCAGAACAGGCATCGGCAACAGTGGGCCCTAATGAGCTGCCCGAGGATGCTGGGTGCTGGCGCTGACCCAGATCTGCTTAACTGCTGAGGTGGGACCACATCAGGTGATGCCCTGCCCTGCCCTGGTCCTGGTCCTGGTGTGATCTCATCCTTTTATAACCCTTTTGTTCTCCGCCCCCATCCCCGCCCCGCCCCGCCCCTGCCCCAATACAGGCCTGAAAGGAGATGGGCATCTTTACACCAGCCTGCCAGCCATCAAGCGGGAGGAAGTCGAAAAGCTGCTGAATGGTTCCACGGAGGAGACATGGCGCCACTTGGCTGGGGAACTGGGCTACAAGGAAGACCACATAGACTCCTTCACCCAGGCGGAATACCCGGTCCGTGCGCTGCTCTCCGATTGGTCCAGCAAGGACAGCGCCACCATGGACGCCCTTTATACCGCCTTGCGTAAAATCCAGAGGGGGGACATTGTGGAAAGCCTTTACAGCGAGTCCACGGCTAGCTCACCCGTGTGAAGCAGGGAGATGGGGCGGAGGTGCTCTGGGTGGCCCCTCTGTGATACCCCTCATCGCTGGTGCCTCTTGGGTGCAAACATGTGAAGGAAAAATGGAGCTTGTTCCTACCCCCATACCCCCATTTCTGGGGGCCCGGGAACAATCCTAGTATGCACTGACTTTGTGTGTGTGTGTGTGTGTTCGTTCCTCCCCAGTATTTTCACCCGATACCTCTTGCCAGTAGCAGACAATACGATGCTAAAAGGAAGTGGAGGAAGGATATCCGGAGTGGACGTTTTGGCTTTGTTTGGTTTTTTAAAACAATAAAAATCTCCTGGACTGGCAGCATTTTGCTGGTCCTGCAGAAATGAAGACCTACATCCCACCAATGCCAATAGGTTGGCCTCTCTCTTTCAGGTGACTCTGACTGCAACACCCATCCCACGTACCTCTCTGTTCCCACCCATGTGGATCCTCTTTCCACACTCGCACTTGCAGTCTTTCTGTCGCCAGCTCTTCCATTTTAAGCGCTGTGTGTTCCTCAAACTAAAAATTAAGGGAGGCCTGGCTGAATATGTGGCATGGCTGATGATGGACTTGAAGAAAGCAAAAAAGGATGACTTTGGGGTCCAGAGCAAGAGGATATGTGGTGTTAAGAGGACATTATGGAGACGTCTTTGGAGAAGGCCTCCTGGGGTGTCTCTAGGTTGCAGGGGTGGAGGAGGGAGGGACGTGATTTGTGGCTGTCAAAACCGACACTGTGAAGATCAGACCTTGACCTTTATGGATGGAGCCGAAAGGGAAACCACCCCCATTTCCATCCATGCACTAGTGACGATGACATCAAGACCAGCCTTGGTCTCTGCCCTCTTTTTTTGCTCAGACCCATTCCATTCCTGTCGTTCAGTGAGCAGTATTGAGCCTGGTTCTGTGGCTCACTTCCTGAGTTTGATCAAGGTTCGCAGGGTCATAAACTGAACAGCGCTCATTCAGGGTGGGTGGGTTATAAGCCATACTGGAGAGCGGAACTGGCCGAAACAAAGACAGACACAAAGCAGAGCAAATGGCATTCATTAATGGGTGTGAATTATTAATCACTGTGATGCTATCAACTAGGCCAAATGCCAGCTCCAACGTGATCCCAGATGTTGTGTTGGTGAGATATTAGAAGCTATGCTCGGTGTTCTTCTTCAGACTAGTGAACCAATCACTGTGGGTTATTAAAGCCATTACCTCTGTTGCATTAAAAGGAGGAGAGCAAAGTAACCTCTGAGTGGCCTTAAAGGCATAAGGTGGAGAGATGAGTTCTCTTGGTTCTACACTAAGGCTATGAGCAATCCCCAGAGCTAGAAATGGGTTGGACGTTATCCCTGCATCAATTGATGCACCACCTCTAGGTTTCATTGATTTCCATTTTCATAAACATTAGAGGGGTCTGCAAAGTACAACAAGCGGCAAGGATCTCGATAAGCTAAGAGAAACCATCAGAAGTCTTTGGGCCAACAAACGTGAGCTGGAATCAAATAATTCCCTCCCCTCTTGATATATATTATAAGATCTGTTTTTGTTTTTACTCTTGCTCTGAACATTTATAAAGGTCTGATGAAGAAGTTTGGAAGTTTGCAGCATTTAAAACAACTGTACGGTCTACTAAAGGAGATATTTTCACTGCTCCTGTTGTCCCTCTAAACTTGAAGAGATCCCCTACCCCACATAAGGACTTTAGGAAGTGATGGGAACAAATCCAAGGAATGTTGAGATGGAATGCAAGTCTAATTTCCCACCCCAGTCAAAAAAAGACAACTTTGGAGCGATTAGACACGAGTAGTAGCCCCCTGAGAAATGTTCTACTCTGATCCAAATGCAGTTTGCTTCCCTCGAAATGGCTTGGATATTTTGCCTGTACAGGAACTTCCAAATCTGCCTCAAAATATTGCTCTAGACAAAATTAAGTGGCATGATGCTCAAAAACATAATCAAGGAAAGGGAGTAAGGTTTTGTGGGTATGATCTCTCTTGTAAGATAGCTGGGATGATTTCTTCCTTTGCAGGATGTTGTCATCCACTAAATGACAGGAATCCCAAAATAGTAGGTGGAAGAAGGGGGAAAACAGGTGAAGAGGATGCCAAATTTGTAAAAGTGTCTTGAATTGCTTAGAATGGACTACAGAAGAAAACATGAAGATGCCTTATACTGAATTAAACCATAAATTCATCTAGACTAGAGGTGCCCAGAACTGTATGCCCAGGGTCCCAATCCAGCACTCCGGGGTGCCCCAGATGGCAATGAGGAAGCCCTTCCCTTGATTAGCATGGTGGAATTATGGCAGCAGTACTACAACACATCTGGAGGGCACCACATTGGGAAAGGCTATTCCAGATAATAGTGACTAGAATTTTCCCCATGTCGGTGGATCAATTTCTGTATATAATGTCTTCAACCTCATATATATATATAACCAATTTTGAACATAGCTGTAACACTGGTGGCATTCCACTGGTGACTAACTCCTGTCCAGGGAACGTGTTCACATAACTGTAATAGCTGTTAGCAATGAATATAACTGTGATACATTGGAGAGTGTTTGACCATTGGTAGTGAGAGAATAGCGCCTTCAAGCATCTTTGATATTAAATCCTAGGTAGAGATGGGCTGGGATCCATTCCCAGAAAGATTAAGACAAAACATTTTTTTCCTGGATTCCACTGGACCTTCTGGGTCAACATTCTAGAATACTATGGATTTCCAGACCAGCTGCAAGACCTCAGTGTGCATGTGCAAAAGATCTGCAACATGCCATGCGCTTGATGAAGTCAATGACCAACACCAGCCCAAGACATTTTGCCTGAGGCAGAATAGCCGATGGCACCACCTTCCAAGATAATTTGCATAGTATCCAATGTTCGCCAAGTTTATTTTGCCACCAGAGGTGGAAAATCTCACCGGTGCCTCTCCCTGGGGGTAAAAACACAACAGTAAAAGTGTTAAGGAATGTAACATTTTGCTGTCCTATCTTGATGCCCCAAATCTGCAGCCTGAGATGGCCATCTTCCTCTGCCAAATGGTAGGGCCGGCCATGTCAGTGATGGCATGACCTCCTGGAGACCTCTGCAGGTTTGCACAGAGACTTAGAGGGTGTCTCTGAACTACATTAGGCCACAATGAACATCTGGAGAATCCCTGGCATGACACATTGCCAATGACATCATTGACAATCCAATGGAACCAGAGTTTAATATATGTGCACAAAGGCCCAGAGTGGCCTGGGGACTTATTAGAACTTTATAGAACATGCTAGACTAGCCCAAAGGTTCCAGTAAGTCATGGTTTCATTTTGACATCTATTCCACCGTAGCCAGAAAAGCAGATGTTCCAGTATAGACGATGCTTGTAGGATAATTTGGCAGCAACCCTATTGTAAGGAAAAGGAGCCACATCAAGCACCTCTGAATAATACCTGTAGTAATTAATGACCATGGAACAGGTGCAGTTGTTATATATTCCCAATTTACTTCCTCTCGAAGATCAGGGGATTGTACAACTGAAAGTCTTCAAGTTTAATTACCCTGCCAGCAGCAAGATGGCTAACAAATCTTCTGTTGTTGTTAGCAAAAATCTTTCCACCATGTACTGGAAGTGAACTTGAGAAATCGTCTCATGGAACTGAGTCTATTGAAACTAATCCGATTTCATGATCAGATCACCTTGCTTTAAAAGACCTCAAGTGATTATGGTACCACCATCTTCTTCCCTTTGCAAAATATTCCAGTGTTACATCACCCTTTTTGCAGTTCTTGCTAATGGTACTGGGAGAATAACACACTATATAACTTTTTTCATATATAACTTCTTCAATATTAGGTAGAGACAAGTGGGGTCCTGCAATAAAATGTTGCAGTGTAGAGAATTGTTCTTCTGTTCAGGGTTCCAGCAACTCCAGTTCCCCACCCCCTCTATTTTGGAAACAGATGGGGGACAGCTAAGATCCATTTGTGCCCATTCCCATCTACATTAATATCTTTGATGGTTTCTTTTGCTATCTATGGGCAGCTCCCACTTCCATCTATGAGGATATATTGAAATAGCTTCTTGATGAGAGCTGATTATTGACCTGTTCAGACAATGAAATGATTCTATCAGACTCTAATATATTCTTAAGTGTCTCTTCCTCCCTCTTTCCTGTCCAGCCATTCCATTTCAACCCCCTCCCACCCATCTCTCTCTCTCTCTCTCTCTCCCCCCCCCCTTTCTATACCATTTATCATTGGTCTGTTTGGGGGGTCTCTCCCCCGCTAAGTTTTTTTCCCCTGAACTTCTGAGTTACTCTTAAGTCTGTTGATTCTTCTTGTGTGTGGGTAGTATGGTTTTGGCTACATTCACACAAGTGTAGGGAATTTTGAATCAGTGTTAAAAGAAATGATATGGCAGAATCATTGAGTTCTCTAGATCTTGCTAGGAAGACCATTATATGTTGACTTATATATTATCGGGTTCCATTCTGGGGATACAAAAGGACCAAGGAAGGATGTCCAGGAATGAGGCCCCAGTCTAGAAGGAAGGCAAAAATCTAGATGCAAGTTCAATCACCCAATAAAGCATTGTTTGGGTAAGAAGGTGGAGCAAGGAAACAGATGTTCATAGTGGCAGCAACCAGTCAATAGGTGGTTAGGAGCCACTTTTCAATGATTCGGCATGTCTTTGGCCAGTGTCTGCTGGCAGAACAAAGAGGAAGGAAGTGTTCCAAGAGCTTTGTATTTGGGGCCAGCCCAAGATATTATGCTGCCTGAGGCAAAGGACAAAATGGCATCCCTTCGCATTCCGCATACAAAAACTGACTGGACTGTTGAAGCTTGATTCAATACTGGCAACAGGCCAGTATCCTACAGTATTCAACTGGTTTGCTTAGAAGGCACAGGGCAGAATTTGTGGCATGCATCTTGCTGCCGCCTCCCACATCTGCCAACGGAGGTGAGCGCTTCATTCTGCTGAATGGTAGGGCTGGCCCTGTTTACATTACATGCAAGGCATGATCATGAAGGTGCCACTTATAGTCAAACAACTATGGTGATGCACTAAAATGGATAACATACAATATAAAAATGACCCTGCTCAGCCCACCCAGTTTCCAACAGTGACCAACGAGATGCCTCTGGGAAGGCCACAAGCAAGACACGAAGGCAGAAGCTCTCTCCTTTTGTTGCTCCCCAGCAGCTGGTATTCAGTGGCAGGTGGCCTCTGAACCCCAAGGCTGCCAAGAGCCATCATAGCCACCGGGCATCCTGTTCAGTCTTTTGCATCTTTTTTCTGTCCATAAAGAATCCTCGACACATTCTGGATCACATGATCCTTTCTGACATGTCATTTAAAAGTTCCGAAAGGCCAAACCAAGCCTACCTCTGTGCACTCAGTGTCAACATGTCCACCGGAGAAAAACTAGTCATGAATAAGTCAGTGACAAGAAGCGGACATTGCTCCATGTCTCTTTGCCTTCTCTTTCTTGTAACATTTACTCTGCCACGTAGAGATGTGATAAGACATAGAAACTTCCCTTATACCAGGTCACATTGCTCATCCACCTTGGCCAACATTTACTATTCTCATTGGCCAATGGCTCTCCAGATTTCAGGCAGGAGCATTGCCTACTTCAGCCTTCTCCAACCTGGTGCCCTCCTGATGTGTTGGACTAGAGCTTCCAGTATCCACCAGCCAGTCCGTGCTACTAGATCCTTTTTTTAAAAAAAAAACACCTGGAGATGCCAGGAACTGAACCTTGGGCACTCTGCATGCAAAGTGTGCCCTTTGCCACTGAGCCCTCATCCCTCCTGGTGATGTCATCATGCTGTGACTCCCTGCGTTTGCCTCACATCATTGGCTGGTGGGGTCCAGGGAAAGGCACAGCATGATGACACCACGTCACATATGAGGAAGACCAAGCAAAGAGGTGGGGGCTCCATGCCTCTTTTAATGTTGATTTTGCCCTAGGTGTTCTGAACGGTGTTGTATCGGCAGAAGCAAAGAAGCAGATAAATAAATGGAAAGGACTGAATGAATAGTATTTCCCAATAATAACGACTTTGCACAATATCAGTTCAGCATATTATAATTGGGTTTCCATGGACAGTATTGATAATCTAGATTAGTGGTCTTTAACTGGTAGGTTATGACCCAAAAGTGGATTGCAAGATCAATCCAGATTAGTCGTGGCAAAGCTGTTGCTGACATGTTGTGAAATTGTGAAAGTGGGTCTCATGTTGCTGGCTGGGGATCTGAGGTGGGTCTCGGGTCTGGACCAGTTGAAAACCTCTGCTCTAGATCAAGAGATGTTGTTGACTATTTGAATGTGAAGACACCCACCACCACCCGTACATGACTGATGAGGCCACTATGCCAATGAAATTGTTGAATTGTGTATATTGGGGCTTTGGAGTACAAAACCAAATGCTTTTTCTACCCAAGAAGTCAAAGGATGGTGAGTTCTAACAACCACTTATGGAGAGATGAAGGCTAGAAAGAGATGGGGCATGGGGAATACAGATCAAAACATGATTGCAAAATGGCCTTTGGAGAAGAGTATACTTCTATATCAGATCCAGGGTTAGTTTTTAAAAAAGAAGAAGATATTTGCATGAAAGAAAGAAAAAAAAGCATTGGAAAGCAACATTTTCTCTTAAACATTTGTTGGTACTTTCCTAAGTTTTATTCAGAATTTCACAGTTCCGAACAGAAAGAACGGATAAATTCTTTGGAAAGAAAAATGTATTAGCCAAAGTTAGTACCTTAAAAGATCTTTGCTGCCTTCTGTATTTTTTAAAAAATTGTTTATTGTGGCTTGAGTGGGATTCTTATTTTGTTAATACTGTTCTTATCCTGTCCCACGGTTTGCCTGTAATGCAAATGCCAGTTTATTAGAATGTTCTTACCATGAATAAATATTTCTGTAACAGACGCACTGGAATGGTCAGTAGGTTTCACTGCGATTGTCCAAATTCCTGTTCCCCTTGCTTTTCAGTTTGCATGGATGGATGACTCAAGGGGGAATTTGGGTGGGATGGGGTGGGTGGATGCACCTGTGTGATGATAGATGGTTTTGTAGCGGCAGCAGCGTGGACAACTGTAACTGTGTACTGTTCAGATGTGAATAAATATGCCTACCTGTGCCCACGGCATCTTGTGTGTATTCCAGTGGAGGGAGGGCCATATCGTTTTCAGCCTGTACAAGTCCCAGCCTGGCTTGGCCTGAATGCCTTTGCTGCTCTCTCCAGATGTCTAGGATTTCTCACCCACCCGCCCCTCTCCCTTCCTTGAACAAAACTGACAATAACAACAACAAAATTCCCCTAAATTCTGCAGCCCCTCGAAGTTTACTTTGCAATCAAAATAGACAAATCGAGCAGATTTGGGTAAACATATCTAATGTGCATACATCTGTTCCAGACGTTCCAATTCAGACACAGATGTTTGCTTTTAAGGAGAAATGTCCCGGACCCCTTTACTTGCATTGACTGATCTATACATGTTCAGGTACATTTGCGTTAAACGATGAACCAGTGTATGATTCCCCGGGACTGGCATGTGGACCAGTTCCAAGAGTCGCCCCTTTGCAGTTTCATGCAACAGCACAGAATTATTTTATCAGTTGCATCTGCCCTCTTCTCTTCCTCCAAGGTGTTGCGCGTAATGTGTCTGGGGCTCCCAGCATCTGGGTGGTCTCCCATCCAGTTGATGGCCAGGTCCAAATCTGCTTAGCTTCAGAGGCTGAACTAAACCAGGGCTGCTTCCAGACAAATGACTCCCGCTACTGGCTTACCACACTAGCGGGGGAAATTGTGCATTCTCTGTGTGAACATCCCACTATGTTCCGTCCACACCAGTGCCCTTACCATTACTCTTCTATCTTTTCCATGCCCATGGTTTGGATGTGGGTAGTGACTGACTGAGCAGCTGAACCTATCACAGCTAAGCACACATCCATTACACCGTCTGCAGTGGATTTTGTTTTTATGACTCGTTTTAATTGCATTTTTAATTGTATTTTATTGTTTTACCTTTTCTGATACGCTGGTTATTTACCATAATAAGCTAACTGCATATCACTCATTTATTTATTTTTTAAATCAATAATTTAAGTAGTACCAGTCCAGACACTTTCCAAAAGCGCTCTGTCTCCTCCCACTCTCTCTCTCTACTAGCACAGATTCCCGGAACAGGTTTACCAATATTTCTGAAATTTACATCTGCCATAAAGAAGTGTTGGTTTTACATACTCTGAAAATTTCAGGTTGATTGCAAAACAATCGTTTTAAACATTGTTGTTGTTTTTTAAAGGATAGCATTAGGGATATAGCTAGGGTGACTATATGAAAAGGAGGACAGGACTCCTGTATCTTTAACAGATGAACTGTTTAACAACAGTTAAAGCTGCAGGAGCTATACTAGAATGACCAGATATAAAAGCGAGAAGGGCTCCTGCAGCTTTAACTGTTGTGATGAAGAAGGAATTTCACCAGGTGCTACATGCATATAAATAATACTTGCTGAAATTCCCCTTTCTATTTAACTGTTAAAGATACACGAGCCCTGTCCTCCTTTTCATAGGGTCACCCTACATGATATAGCAATATAACACTCTTCCATTTAATTGGCATTTCATTATTATTTTCATACACAGAGAGCGAGCCAGAAAAGTGCTTTAGTATGATTAAGATGGCACCCATCTCAAAGGTTATGCTGAATGTGTGCTGAGTTAAGACAGGTTCGTCTGCCCAATAAGTCACTGGCCACAACAAAGCTACACCTATTCAAAAAGCTGGAAGAGTAACACTATGGCCATCCACTCCTGTGAAGATGGCATTACACTTCCGTCCTTCTCAGGTAGGTTAGACTTTCTCTGGTAAGAAAAAAGATAGAAGCGGCACTGCCAAAACTTAGTGGGTTGGATCCAGATTTACACTGGATCAACTGCACTAGTGGAAGTGGACTTCCCTGTCCCCTCCTTCTCCTAGCAGCCCCTCTAGCCCCTCAAAAATCCTACACAAGAGTCAAGAGATCCTGCTGAAGGGGGTGAGCTGTGTTGTGGTGGGGAGAGGGGATCCCCCAAAGTCAGGCAGAGGGACTGTCTGTGAGCAGAGCCCTTCTGCAAGCAGAAGACAGATCCTTCATCCAGCCCAGGAGGATTTCAAATGGACGGTGTGTGGGCCCTCTGTAAAATGTGAGTGAAGAAGACACGGTCATTCCCCAATAAGTCCTCTGTTTGGATCCAGACTGAGGCCTCATCTACACCAAGCAGGATATTGCACTATGAAAGCGGTATGTAAAAGGCAGGAGCCACACCACTGCTTTATAGCGTGGTATTGAAGTGCACTGACAACTGTTGGGGCTCATTGACACATAACATATACAGCTTTCATACTGCTTTCATAGTGCAATATCCTGCTTGGTGTAGATGAGGCCTTAGTCATAGTTAGAATAGACCCCTTGAAATCCATAGGACTTAAGGTTGCCATGATTCACAACTCTCACTGTTTTTTCAATGGGTCTACTTGAAGTATGACTCAGGCCAGATCTACACCTAATGTCAAAACATTATGATCCCGTCATGGTAACGTTGTGTCCCTCTTGCGCATTATACCTTGGTTGGACACACAATGACATTTGTTACGGTATTTTGGATAATGTGGAATAAAAAGCAGGAGATAACATTATGAAAGTGGTATATGGAATGTGTCATGTGCCCCAATGCTTATCAGTGCACTTCAATACTGCTATAAAGCAGTAGTGTGTAGATCTAGCCTGAGTCTGCATCCAGTAGGGTGACCATATGAAAAGGAAGACAGGGCTCTGTATCTTTAACAGTTGAATAGAAAAGGGAATTTCAGCAGGTGCCATTTGTAGGCATGCAGCACCTGGTGAAATTCCTTCTTCATCACAACAGTTAAAGCTGCAGGAGCCCCGCTCTCTTTTATATCTGGTCACTCTAGTATAGCTCCTGCAGCTTTAACTGTTGTTAAAAAGTTCAACTGTTAAAGATACAAGAGTCCTGTCCTCCTTTTCATATGGTCACCCTAGATGGCATCCAGTCCTTTTCCTGGAAGTAGCCCAGGGGGCTGTCTCTACACCTGATTTGCCCCGAGGCGGCAGCGTGGTGGTGCTGTGTCAGTTATGTGACATAGCCGCCAACTTGCAGCCACCACAGGGCTTTTCCCCAAAGCTGCGAATTTAAAAATTTGGGGACTTACCCCAACTTTTTGCCATGAAGCGAGGTCATCACAGTCCTTCCACCACGTGACCTCACTTCGGCATCAAACTGGGGTCTTCTGGGGCAGATGGTGACCACTGATAGATCGCCAGAAGAGCAGGAAGACCAGGCATAAAGACCACCACCAGGTCTTCTCCAGTTTTTATCCAGGCAGCAAACTACAATAAGGTTCATGATACAAGAAAGTGCTGTGCGGGCCTGGGATACCATTAGAGGGGCTCAATGGCTGCATAGGGTGACCATATGAAAAGGAGGACAGGGCTCCTGTATCTTTAACAGTTGCGTAGAAAAGGGAATTTCAGCAGGTGTCATTTGTATATATGGGGAACCTGGTGAAATTTCCTCTTCATCACAACAGTTAAAGCTGCAGGTGCCCTGCTTTCTTTTAAATCTGGTCACAGTATAGCTGCAGTATAGCTCCTGCAGCTTTAACTGTTGTGATGAAGAGGAAATTTCACCAGGTTCCCCATATATACAAATGACACCTGCTGAAATTCCCTTTTCAATACAACTGTTAAAGATACAGGAGCCCCATCCTCCTTTTCATATGGTCACCCTAACATGGCTTGTTCACAATTCCCGTCATCACCCCCAAATTCCTTGGCTGATGCATCCTTAAAAAAAGTGTGTGTGTGTCCTGGGGGAGGTCAGAACTCAAGCCAGCCAGGGTGTAAGCCTTGCTTTGTGATTTCTTCCTAAGCCTAACTCTGTGGGCGGCTGGCAAAGGTAACTTGCCCATTAGAATGAAAGAAAGGCACTCTGCACATGCTCTGAAATGTCCTTGTCTCCATTACGACTTTATTGAGTTGAGCCCTGGTATGAAAACAGATAGGTTGTATGTGCATGTGAGTGCACATACACGCATCATTTGGGGACGCACGCTTTTCTTTCATTATCCACTAAAAATAACACACACACAGAGCTGGGGTGGGGGGCAGTGATTTAGGAGGAGGGGGAGACCCAACCTTCTGACACCAGCCTGAATAGTGAATGATGTTCAGCAACGACTTATTTTAACCCATTTCCTCTGAAAGCCCAAACCTCCCACAGGAAGAGAATATGAACGCCAAGCACTGGCACTGGCCCTGCAGGGGGGAGGGGGAGCAGCTCGCCAGATGTTACTGATTTTAAAAGAGAGTTTTGTTTTACGTCTTGTTTACATGTTGAGAGATAGCCAAGGTTGTTTAATTCAGTGTTATTATCTTGACCCAATGTTGTATAAGCAGATCTGAAACTGGAAGTCTTTCATAATCCCAGATGAGGGGAAGGGTTTGTTATGGTTGTAATCAGGGGCAGGGGGAAGGCACTCTGCACAGGCTCAGAGGCACACTCTGCCTTGCTTATTCCCCCTGTTTCTGAACTCCAGTCGCGGCAGCGAAAACATGTTGGGTTGGTTCCAGGATCTGCCTTCCCTTGAGACAACATCTCTGCTCACAGAAGGTGCTTCTGGCCAATTTGGGGGGATCTCCCCTCCCTGCTGCACCACAGTTGATCCCAATCAGCAGGGCCCTCTGTGTGGCATTTTGAGGGGGCTGGAGCAGTGGGGAGGAGGCGGTGGGGAGGTCTGCTTCCATCAGCCTCGCTGCAGGGATCTAAAACTGGATCCAACCTG
The DNA here is from genome assembly GCF_023053635.1 of Elgaria multicarinata webbii. Lineage (NCBI taxonomy): Eukaryota > Metazoa > Chordata > Lepidosauria > Squamata > Anguidae > Elgaria > Elgaria multicarinata. Next base: position 13,953,248 of record NC_086181.1, read on the forward strand.
TCCAGTTGTTCCTTTGAGTAGTGGAAGCTGGTGGCTCCCATGTCAGTGGCACAGGCAATCCACTCCGGGTTTCAGTCAGAACCAGTCAGAACTCTAAAGAGGCCACCCAAGGCGCAGAGCTATCCAAAGCTATCCAAGAAGCAGATAACCTCGGATAGTTCCTTGAGAGTTCTGACTGGTTCTGACTGCAACCTGGGCTGGACTCTCCGCCCCCACTGACATCGGAGCCACCTGCCTCCATTGCCTTTTTGCCCCATCTCTCAGGAGGCAAAATCCCTATCGTGCTTAAATTATTTTCAATTAGAATAATGGACGAAGAAATGGTTAAAGGATAACGGAGAGTGTAGAGTAATAACGAAAACTGAGGAGCTGATTTTAAAAAAAGAAATTGAGAAAGGGGAAAACAAAATGATAAAAGGGTTAACGAGTGAAATATATAGAATACTAGTTGGGAAGGGGGAGATAGAAAGTATGGGTAAGATGGTGTGGGAAACTGATTTGAAGGTACAAATAGGGCAACAGAGCTGGGAGGGAATATGGAAACAAAGAGTGTTGAGAAACATGTCTGTGAGGATAAAAGAAAATTATTACAAGATTATATGGAGGTGGTATCTAACCCCGGTGAGATTAAATAAAATAAATAAGCTGAACTCAGCAAATTGTTGGGAGAGGGTGTCAAAAAAAAAAAAAAAAAGGAACGTATTTACATATGTGGTGGGAATGTGAATTTGTTCAAAAATTGTGGGAAATGGTGTTTAATGAGATAAAAGAAATTGTAGGAATGGAGATTGAAGAGACACGTATAGTGACATTGTTATCATTATATGGAGAATTAAACTGTAATAAAGAGACAAAAGAATTGATACCGAATTTGCTGACGGCAGCAAGGTTAATCATATCTAGGAACTGGAAGGTTCAAGGAGATTATCATATTGAAGATTGGTATAAAGAGATATGGGATATTGCCATTAATGATAAATTAACATGTAATATAAAAATAAGAAGAGGAATAATAAAAACGAATGAGTTTGAGGGAATATGGAAACAGTTCCTAGAATATGCTCTATCTAAGGGGAGTGAGAAACCACCTCCAGAAGAAACAATGAGATTCTGGAAACAGGAATAGATCCTGGGGTGGGGTGGGGGTGCACTTTTATGTTAAGTATGATTATGTTAACACATTAAATTAGAAAAGTTATTAAGGTTATTCAACATTTATGTATTATGTTGTTTTTTTCTGTTATTGTATTGATGTATGTTTAAGTTTTGAAAAGAATAAAAATTACTTAAAAAAAAAAAAAAAAAGGAGGCAAAATCCCATCTTGCCAAATCTCATGCCAGGCAGGCGAACCACCAGGGAGCCCCGGCCAACACCCACAGCCTAGAGAGAGTTTTCATCACCAAACTGTGCTGAACGAAAGCCAGCTTGAAATGTGTCCATGCATTCAGTGCTGCCATCTTGGAGCTGGGTCAAACTTTGCTCCTCATTCCAAATGGAGAGTTTAGCCACCAGTGCGTTGTTCGAGAAATTGGGCTGGATCCAGCTTCTGCCTTCTGAGAGAAGAAGGCACCGTATGTGAAAGGAAGAGCTCCACTTGCGGAAAGAGCCTTCACCCAATTTTCGGCGATCTCCTCTCTGCACATGCACCACAGGTTACGCCATTCAGCAGGGTCCCCCCAACCCTCTTTACAGCATTTTCAGTGAGAGGGTGAGCTACCAGGGGGCCAGGGGGCAGGGGAACTGCACGTTCCTGAATCCGGATCCATCCCTTCATATTTATACCCTAAGAAATTCCCAAAGTACTTATGGCAGGGGTGGGGAACCTCAGGCCCGCAGGCCAAATCCAGCCCTTCAGGGGGCCAAATCTGGCTGTCCAGATGGCCCCGCCCCTTGTCCTGCCCCCTTTCCCCCAATTGGCAATTGTCCACCAATTGGTTGGTTTTCTGGATTTTTTGCTGTTTCCCCCTATTTTAAAAGGTTGGAATGAATCGCCTAAGGCTCAGTTATTGGCAGTAAGAGCTTTAAGCTAAAATAAGCAGGCATTTTGGGCCCACCCCTTTTGCCTTTGGCCCCGCCCACCACGGGAACGCAGCCCCCCTGAGAGCGTGTTTGAAAATTAATTCTGCTCATGGGCTGAAAAGGATTCCCCATCCCTGGCTTATGCATATGCCTGCTCTCTTGTCCCTCACTAAACTACACCTGATTAACACACCAAGAAAGACAACAACAGCATGTGATTTGGCCATTTGTATTTTGAAAGAAAAGAGCCCAGGGGGAACCAAATCTGGAAGGTGCTCCTGATGGTATGCCAGATACCCACTGAAAATCGATGCCGGCCCCTCCCAACCTGGGACCGCAGGGAGTACAGCCCTATCCGGAACAGATTGTGCTTCCAAACCTGAGTTGGGCTGGCAAAGAGGAACGAGGAGGAAGAGGAGATTCCAGATGGAAAAGAGAGAAGGGGCAAAGCAGGAACGGGGAGACCTAGCAAGGTGGTCCTACAGGCATGAGATGGGCTACATAACATAACCCACCCCAGGGAAACCAGGCCGATTTATGGTTATTGCAGGAGGCAAAAATATTAACTGCAGAGGCTGGAAAGGAGCACAAGGTTTATTTCAGCTTGGGAAAGTGGAGGGAGAGTTAAAAGGGAGGGGGGGAAATAGGCCTTAGAGACCGCTCCCCTCTTTGGCAGTTTCATAGCTTCTTTGGGAAAAGTAGAAAAAACACCAATCCTTAATCTTACATCCGCTGTAATTGGATTCATAGTGCATAACCAGATCAAGTGGGTTTCCCAATTAGACAACAGAGAGAATTTCAGGAAATGAGATGGCACAGGACGGAGAACCCCATCCTAGACTGAAGCATTTTCCTCTTTGAGGGAACTGGCTTTTTGAGAATGCGTTTGGTGAAATAACAGAATCTACTACAATCCCTTGACCATGGTGGCTTTTTCTCCTATTGTCACGCCATCCCTCTCTTTATTATTTATTTATTTTATATTTATTTATTTTATTTATTACATTTATATACCGCCCCACAGCCGAAGCTCTCTGGGCAGTTTACAACAGTTAAAAATGGTAAACATTAAAAAGTATACAAAATTTAAAAAATCATCAGAAACATAAAAACAACAGTATAAAAACAACAGTATCCATTTAGAAACAACAATTCTGGGGTCCATTAAAAGCAAACTTTAAGGTCCGGCTTCCACATTACACAGCCCTGGACTCAAGTCCAGGCTCTGTCTTGCTACCAGACTCCCTCCCCAAGAGTTGCTAGCAATCAAGGCCTGCCCAAGATGTTTTGCTGTCTGAGGTGAAGGTCAAGATGGCACCACCCCCGCCCCCATTCCATGTACAAAACCCAGCAAGATTGGCAGTTGAACATTACTTTACTGCTGCCTGCTTGTACCACACCTGAGGGCAAAACAGAGCCACCCCGAGACATTTTGCTGCCTAAGGCAAAGGACAAGATGGCATCCTCTCCTATTCTATGTACAAAAGCTGACTGGACTGGTTGTTGGATCTTCCTTCATTACTGGCAATGGCCCAACATCCTCCACCATATAGCAGGTCAATTTAGGGGACACAAGGCCGGCCATGCGGCACACACAGTTTTCTCTTCCAACACCCTGATGCACCCTCCTAGCAACTGATGCTTAAAGCAATGCTGCCTAATGGTAGGGCTGGCCCAGAGCCAATTGGCTGGTTTAGAATTGTAGGGCAGGCTTGCCGCCACTACCTACCCTCTAGGAGCTGCCAACTGAAGCAACAGCATCACTCTGCATAATAGTAGGGCCGGCCCTGCTAGCAACACTAGCCCAAAATACTCACAGGGAGAAAGAAAGCAGCAAAGGATGAGTTTCAAGAGAAGAATGGCTGGTGGAGGAGGGTTAACGTTGAGTTTAAAGTTGAAGAACCCTAACAAGGGAGGGCAGTGAGGGGGCTTGAAGTTGCCCATCCATGCTTGACACTTGGTCAGCAGGCTGAACAGGTCAGCAGGCTGAACAGGCCAGCAGGTCCACCTTCCCCACTATGGTGAGATGTATTGTGTTTTTATTTAAAAAAATATTATTTTTATTTTGTTGTTTATTCGTTCAGTCGTTTCCGACTCTTCGTGACTTCATGGACCAGCCCACGCCAGAGCTTTCTGTCAGCCGTTGCCACCCCTAGTTCCCCCAAGGTCAAGTCTGTCACCTCCAGAATATCATCCATCCATCCTGCCCTTGGTCGGCCCCTCTTCCTTTTGCCTTCCACTTTCCCTAGCATCAGCCTCTTCTCCAGGGTATCCTGTCTTCTCATTATGTGGCCAAAGTACTTCAGTTTTGCCTTTAATACCATTCCCTCAAGTGAGCAGTCTGGCTTTATTTCCTGGAGTATGGACTAGTTTGATCTTTTTGCAGTCCAAGGCATTCTCCGAATTTTCCTCCAACACCACAGTTCAAAAGCATCTATCTTCCTTCGCTCAGCTTTCCTTATGATCCAGCTCTCGCAGCCATAGGTTACTACGGGGAATACCATTGCTTTAACTATGTGGACCTTTGTTGTCAGTGTGGTGTCTCTGCTATTAACTATTTTATCAAGATTTGTCATTGCTCTCCTCCCAAGAAGTAAACGTCTTCTGATTTCCTGGCTGCAGTCAGCGTCTGCAGTAATCTTTGCGCCCAGAAATACAAAGTCTGTCACTGCCTCCATGTTTTCTCCCTCTATTTGCCAGTTATCAATCAAGCTGGTTGCCATAATCTTGGTTTTTTTGAGGTTTAACTGCAACCCAGCTTTTGCACTTTCTTCTTTCACCTTCGTCATAAGGCTCCTCAGCTCCTCCTCGCTTTCAGCCATCAAAGTGGTGTCATCTGCATATCTGAGATTGTTAATGTTTCTTCCTGTGATTTTAACTCCAGCCTTGGATTCGTCAAGCCCAGCATGTCGCATGATGTGTTCTGCATACAAGTTGAATAGGTAAGGTGAGAGTATACAGCCCTGCCGTACTCCTTTCCCAATCTTAAACCAGTCCATTGTTCCATGGTCTGTTCTTACCATTGCTACTTGTTCGTTATACAGATTCCTGAGGCAGACAAGATGACTTGGTATCCCGATACCACCAAGAACTTGCCACAGTTTGTTATGATCTACATAGTCAAAGGCTTTAGAATAGGCAATAAAACAGAAATTTTAGTTCCTCTGCCTTTTCTAAACCCAGCTTGTACATCTGGCAATTCTCGCTCCATGAATTGCTGGAGTCTACCTTGCAGGATCTTGAGCATTACCTTGCTGGCATGTGAAGTAAGTGCCACTGTCCGATAGTTTGAGCATTCTTTAGTGTTTCCCTTTTTTGGTATGTGAATATAAGTTGATTTTTTCCAGTCTGATGGCCATTCTTGTGTTTTCCAAATTTGCTGGCATATGGCATGCATCACCTTGACAGCATCCTGCCTTTTTTCCTGCAAGGAACCCAAGGAGGCATACATAATCCTCCTCCTCCTCTCCGCTTTATCCTCACAACAACAACCCTGTGAGGTGGGTTGGGCTGAGAGTCTGTGGCAGGCCCAAAGTCACCCAGTGGGTTTCCATGGCCGAGTGGGGACTAGAACCTGGATCTCCCAACTCCCAGTCCAACACTCTAGCCACTACACCACACTGGCTCAATATTTGCTATTCCTAAATTTACATCTATACATATAAACTTGCATATGCAAAGGTTATGCAAATTGGTGCCTTCTTTTGCCCTATTTCGGGAGATATGTAAGTGCTTTTTCTTCAAAATAGCCAAACTGCACGTTGTTGCTGGGTGGTTTTTTTAATGAGATCAAACCTATGGGCCCTAGACAGACTGGGGAAGCCCACTTTCGGAATGGACGTGACCCAGAAAAACTGCAACAAAAGCAGCCAGGGAAATCCCAGTATAACTGAGAGGTGGAGCCGAGATCACCACGGGAGCAGGTGAATGTCATGTGCCCCATTAAGGACTACTGTGATACAAGCCTGCAATAAATGGCTGGTATAGATCACACACACACACACCCATATCTCTTGTTTCCTGCCGCCCTACATTCCTTCCTTGCACACACACGTTGCATGAGTATCCTTTGACTCCTTGCCACATCTTTCTGCCACACTGTTCCATAACAGCCTTCCCCAACCTGCTGCCCTTCAGATGTCTTGAGCTACAACCTCCACCCCACTCCAGCTAGGGATGATAGGAGTTGTAGTCAACACACCTGGAGGATGCTAAGTTGGGGAAGGCTGCTCTATAGACACCCTCTTCTCCTCCTCTTTCAGGCTTCTCCTCTAAATCTCCCTCTCCAGCACCATAGCTGGGGCGGCAGCTCCCTTGCCCCCTGGCTTCCCCACATCCTCTTCTGAAGCTATTTGTCCACTACCCTAACGTCTCTCTCAGCTCATACAAATTGTAAGCCCTCTGGGGTGGGCACAGGCCATGCTATTCACTGAAACAATGTTTAATAATACATATGACCTGTGAGGCAGTGAGGTTTTGGAGCATCACTTCAATGCAAAGTGCTTACTCCCAAGGAATTATGGTAGATTTCCCCCCAACATGGTGCCCTCTCTCCCCTCAGCCCCAGCTACTTTGGCCAATGGTAAGGAATGTGTGGGCTGGTCCATGAAGTCACAAAGAGTCAGAACCGACTGAACGAATAAACAAAAAAGGAATGCTGGGAGTTGTAGTCCAAAACAGCCAGAGGGCACCAACTGTAAGGGATGGCTCAGTTATGGGGAATTACTTGAAGAAAAAGACACAGCAGAAAACCATGAGCCATTGTGCATCAAGCCCCCCACAGCCTTAACCAGCCTGGGTTGGCCTACAACTCCCAGCATTCCTGAGCTATGCTGGCTGGGGCTGATGGGAGTTGAAGTCCAAAACAGCCAGAGGGCACCAGGTTGGGGATGCCTGTCCTAGAAAGTTCCTAGCAGTCGAAAAACGATCCCCCTTCCCCCACTCCCCTCACGAGTTTTCTGCATTTAGTTGTCAGAGGGGAGAAGAAAAGGCGGGAAGGGAGGCAAGCGCTCGCTCTGCCTCAGAAGCTGGAGCGGAGCGGCCTGCTCGCCACCCTGTGCCCCCAGGCGCAATCTGTCTGCCACATGTGGACGGGAACGCACATTCCCCAATAATGCAAAGCAGGTCACTCGCAAAGCCTGCAGAGGCGGCGGCATGTCGGCTGCATGCCAGACTGGAGCGAACCTTTGCTCCCCAAAGGCCTGGCTTGGTGTCTTGATAAACACAGGGGAGGACTACGGTGAGGAAGGCTGGATGCGGTGCAAGAGACGGCGGGTCCCGGGTTACTCTTGGCTAAGCCAAGATGAACCCCCGGCTCAAACGAAGCCTTAACGACCAGCGCCGAAATTGAATTTATTATGTACATATGTAGCTAGGCATGAAATAGTTCTTTTCACTACAACCTGTTCATTTTTAATAGCCTTTTGGCAGAGTTCTTAGAAAGGTTCTTCTCTGTTTCCCCTTCATTTTTCAGCGCCACCATTGACTTCCTGTAGTCCAGAATTATCTCCGAGGCAAGGAACTCCTCTCTGCCGGCTTCTTTTGCATTTTCAGCTGCTCTTATTTGAAGCAGTGTGTCCAAAGCATTCTTCCCAGAGGGATTTCCCCCATGTCAGCCTCAATCTTTTCTTTTCCCCACTGTTCCGTTTTCCAAGATTCATGGAACAAAACTGTCAAAAGGTACACTCCACACACGGTAATAGTTTTGTCTCCTAAAAGGACACCTGCCTGTTGTGATGGTAAGGATATCTGTGTCCTTGCAGTCCCCTCTCCTACAAGTTGAATGACTTTCTTCATTGTGTGGTCATCCAAGTTGAGGATTGAAAGCTGAACTCTTAGGGTCACCGCTCTCGCTTTAGGATTACGAACAGATGGGCCCACTGAAACATGGTCTACTGTGTCAACTTCGATGGGAAAGTGCTGCCTACAGTTGTCACTTTTATCTAGGACAGCCACTCTGTGGAGAACACTGTATAACATAATGGGATCTGAGCTGGCGGTAACCGAACAAGAAAGTGATCTTGGGGTTGTGGTGGACAACTCAATGAAAATGTCCACCCAGTCTGCGGCCACTGTAAAGAAGGAATTGAGAATAAAACTGCCAGTAACATACTTAGAATACTGTACAGTTGTGGTCACTACAGTTAAAAAAGGATATTATAGAGCTAGGAAAAGTGCAGAAAAGGGCAGCTAAAACGATTAAGGGACTGGAGCATCTCCCCTGTGAGGGAAGGTTACAACAGCTGGGATTGTTTAGCTTGGAAAAAAAGGAAGCCAAGAGGAGACCTGATAGATGTGTACAAAATTATGCATGGACTAGGTGGACACTTGGTCTGATCCAGCATGGCACTTCTTACGTTCTTAGCACAGTGCTTCCCAGTGGCAAATGGTGTCAGATACAAGGAACTGGGGATCTTTAAAAGTTCTAGGTTGCCTTCTTTTACTGGAGGTATATCTTTTTTTTTAACTTGGTAGCCCATCCGAATTGGAAGGGGCACAGCAGAAGGTCTAAAAGCAGCTGCAGCTGGGTAGACATTGGTCCAGTCCTGATTAGCCTCCATCTTCTCAGTCCCGGGAATTCCAGGCTCTCTCCGGAATCTTTCATTTTGCAAGGACCTTCCCCCTCGTATTGATGCACCTTTGTTTCGGCCACTGCCCATTCTCAGCACGGTCAAGTAGTAAGCTGTGCCCTGGCCAAGGCCGTCGCTACCATTAGGCCAACTAGGCAGCTGCCTAGGACGCAGACCTCAGAGGGGCACAGAACTGACCTTTAAGGGTCACAGTTTTATATAAATTAGCTGTTTTAAGAAAAAATAATAATAAAAGAAAAATATAATGGTTCAGAAACTCTTCTTAACAGCTGAATCGAAGTTGGCAAATTGGGGGGTGGGGTGCAAGTAGCTCACCTTGCCTAGGGTGCAAAATAGTCTGGTACCGGCCTTGGTACCGGCTTCGCCAAGGGAGCCGCCTGGGCCACTGCAGCAACGCACTGAGAGCCGAGCTGCCAGGACCTGGCCTGAAACCCACTTTTAAATACCATGGCTCAGCCCCAAAAAACAGGTGAAGTAAAGGGTGCCTCTGAGCAGACAGAGGTAAACTGAAACAGAATCTTCCCCAACCTGGTGTCCTCAAGATGTTTGGGACTACAGTTCCCATCAGCCCCAGCCAGTAGGGCCAACAATCGGTATTATATCCAAAACATCTGCAGGACACCAGATTGAGGAGGATTGCTTCTCAAGCATTTTTTAAAAAAATCTTGTGTGTGTGCATATGGGGTGGGGGGAATCCAAATTTATATTCTCCTGATCTGAACTCATTTTAATGTTGAATTCTAAAAGTGTGTAAAAAATATGATTGATTGATCAGTTTTTGAATTCCGAATAACCAAACTAAACAAATATATAAACAAGCTACAAATGATACTTACAGCATATAAGTGGGATGTACCCATTACTCCTCCCCCAACCTGGTGCCCTCCCAATGTGTTGGACTGCAATTCCTATCATTCTCAACCAACATGGTCAATTTGCTATTATGCTATATGTACGTTTGGAACAACCTCCCCACTCCTTCTCCTCTGGCTAGGAATGATGGGAATTGCAGTCCAACACATCTGGAAGACACCAGGTGAAGAAGGCTGGGTTATATCAAGAGAGCCAGTGTGGTGTAGTGGCTAGAGTGTCAGACTGGTGGTCGGGAGATCCGAGTTCTAGTCCCCACTCGGCCATGGAAACCCACTGGGTGACTTTGGGCCAGTCACCTCACAGGGTTGTTGTTGTGAGGATAAAGTGAAGAGGAACAGGATGATTATGTACGCTGCCTTGGGTTCCTTGCAGGGGGAAAAGGTGGGATATAAAAGCAATCATAAATAAATAAAATAAAAATTAAAAGCCTTTCAATTGTCTAAAAAGCCACTCCCAAACTTCCTGGTTGAACCGCGGGCTCAATTGAAGACGCCGACAGACCGCGGACGGAGGCAGGTAAGGGAGAGGAGGGCGGGGGCAACAGCGACAGCGGCAGGGCCTGGTAAACCCCACTTAACTTTCCGCCGTTGCTCCGGATCAAGGCGAAGGATCCGCCTTCACCTCGATCCTCTTCGCCACGTTCCGCCGGCCCCCCAATTCTCTTCGCCTCCGCCTTAAGGGCAGGCGAAGCCCCCCGCTCCGCTTCTAATTCGCCGGTCCGATTAGAAGCGGAGCACATCCCTAATATCAGTACTTACAAAAATACAGGCAGCATCTTAGACGGGGCGTTTTCCTTTCCCCTCATACAGGGGGCATCTGTTGTTGCCATACACATACACATACACACACACACACACACACACACACACACACACACACAAAACATAGTGCTCTCACACTGCTTCCATTCACTTCAATGAGGTTTGTCCAGGAAAATTCCCAGTGAGTTGTGCTCTTACAACTTCTCCAGATGTCCGTTCTTCACCCCCTAGCATTCTCTCTCTCTCCTCTCTCACACACACATTCACTAATTGTGCAGTGATTACATATTTGTAGTAGAGAATCCAGATGTTTCCTCAAAGATGAACTTCGGTTGCATTTTCTCTGCGTTCAAACCGCAAGTCTCCCGTCTGGCTGAGAACATGGGACTCCTCTTCCATAAGCTAGCACGCCAAACGTAGCCATGATGAACGCACTGTTGGATGTGGTGTGGCACAGATGTGTGGTGCACCTCTATTGAAGACTGCCTGTGACATCATTTGGTGATGACAAACAACATGACGCCAACCCCCTTCGTGGGACAGAAATCACATTTTTATTTAGCATGCAGTTTCTTTGAGCATCTAAGATAAAGTGCAGAAAAGGGGAACTAAAATGAACAAGGGGCTGGAGCATCTCCCCTATGAGGGAAGGTTACAACAGCTGGGATTGTTTAGCTTGGAAAAAAGGCGAGTAAGGGGAGACATGAGAGAGGTGTACACTATTAAGCATAGTGTGGAGAAAGTGGCTAGGGAGACATTTTTCTCCTTCTCTCATAGAACCCGGGTCATCCCATGAAGCTGATTGGTGGAAGATTCAGGACAAATAAAAGGAAGTACTTCTTCACACAACACATAGTCAAACTATGGAATTCACTACCACAAGATGTAGTGATGGCCACCAATTTGGATGGCTTTAAAAGGGGGTTACATACATTCCTGGAGGAGAAGGCTATCAATGGCTACTAGCCCTGAAAGCTATGTGCTACCTCCAGTATCAGAGACAGTAAACCTATATGCACCAGTTGCTGGGGAACATGGGTGGGAGGATGCTGTTGCACAGTGTCCTGCTGGTTGGTCCCTGGTCAACAGCTGGTTGGCCACTGTGTGAACAGAGTGCTGGACTAGATGGACCCTTGGTCTGATCCAGCAGGGCTCTTCTTATGTTCTCAAGGGGAGACATAAGTGCCACAAACATACATAAGTGAAACCAGAACTAGTGTGGTGTAGTGGTTAGAGTTGTGGTCTAAGTTATAGAGACTGACTCTTAAGTCAGTGGGGGCAGTGAATCTGCTCTGGGTTTCGGTCAGAACCAGGCAGAGCTCTGAAGGAATGAAGCATCTTGGATAGCTCCTTATTTATTTATTTATTTATTTATTTATTTATTTATTGCATTTCTATACCGCCCAATAGCTGAAGCTCTCTGGGCAGTTTACAAAATTAAGACAATTCAAAGTATAAAACAACAGTATAAAACCATAATATAAAATACAGTATAAAAGCACAACCAAGATAAAAACAGCAGCAATGCAAAAATACAAATTTAAAATACAAATTTAAAACACCAAAGTTAAAATTAATGTATGGACTGTTAAAATACTGGGAGAATAAAAAAGTCTTCACCTGGTGTCTAAAAAAATATAATGTAGGTGCCAAGCGAACCTCTCTAGGGAGCTCATTCCACAGTCGGGGTGCCACAGCAGAGAAGGCCCTCCTCCTGGTAGCCACCTGCCTCACTTCCTTTGGGTCTTGGCTAGTTCTGCTTGGAACCCAGAGTAGATTCACCACCCCAATAATATCAGAGCCACCAACCTCCACTGGGTTTAGGATTGGAGAGCAAGGGCAGCACCAGGGTTGAGTTAGGTTGCATCCACACTGAGCCATAAAGCTCACTAGGGGACCATGGTCCAGTCACAATCTCTCACTCTAGCCTACTTTGCAGGATCGTTGTGAGGATCAAATGAGGGGAGGGAAGAACTTTGTCCACACTGCCTTGAGCTCCTTGGAAGACAAACAGAATTTGACTGTCATAAGATAATAGGAAGGCTAGAATCAATACAGCTTGGATCAATTCTGGCCTGACAAAAGAGCAATTGTGCCTACTGTCCGTGTAGGGCTATAACCAGTGTTAGCCCTACTTAGAGTAGACCCATTGAAACAAATGGACTTGAGTTAATCATAACTAGCTTAAGCCCCATTCATTTCAATGAATCTGCTCTAAGTAGGGCTGACATGGGGTACAACCCCCTCCTTGCCATGTTCACTTTAACACGCACACGCCAAAACTATTGCCACGAGAAAACAAACACAGGGAATCATCATCTCAAACTTGTCTATGTAGGTCAGTAGTTCTGACATGTCCCTGCAAAGGCCCAAACACGGCAGGACTGGCAGCGGAACACAACTCCCATGCTCCAGAAAGCCCTGACTCAACTATTACACCCTGTGCACTGTAGAGACCTCATTACGTGGCTTCATTGCACAATTGCTCTGAAAAGAGCTTTTCTTCATCGCCAGGCAGAAGTGGCGCCTGGTGCCAAGGAGCGTAGGTGTAGGTGTTTTCAAACAAGCTCCCTCTCGTGCTAGAGGACGGGGGACTGACTGGATTCCAGACAGCCCACTTCAACGTTTTACCTTTTCTTTTTTTGTCTCTCCTGTTGTTATTCCCCCATCCCTTTTGCCCATTATTCCTTGCTATGTCATAGAAGGGATCTACACAGCGTACTGAAGGCGTACGCAAGCGCCTTCAGTGCGACCCGAAAGCGCATGTGTAGATCCTGCTGGAAGAGGCGGAGAAGAGGCGGAGGAGGAGGCGGCTGGGGAATCCGGCCGCGTCCTCGCCGCCGCTGCCACCCACCTCCCTGCTGGCCTAGTCCCAGCCACGGGGGTGGGGGGCGAGACCCCCTCCCGCCGCAGACCAGGCTCCTCCTTCCCTGCCCAGGCCAGCCCCAACCCCAGCCCCAGCACGTCCTCCGGGCTGATCAGGAGGCCGGCGGGGAGGTGGGCAGCAGCAGTGGCAAGGACGCGGCCGGATTCCCCAGCCTCCTCCTCCTCCAGCAGGATCTACACACGGGCTTTCGGGTCACACTGAAGGCGCTTGCGTGCGCCTTCAGTACGCTGTGTAGATCCCCTCTTGCTCTGTTTTTATCAAGCCCCTCCGGGCACTTGGCACATGCTCTCCGAAGGAGTGGTTCAGCACACTGGCATTTGGAGGGGAACGTTGCCAGGCACTGAAAAAGACAGAGCCCTTTACCCCCTTGGCCCGCCCCTCTGGGGATGATCTGAGATGCTAAGAGCATCATCAGATGGGTGGGAAATCACATTTCCCTACCGTCGCTATGGCCTCCTGCTGCTGTCCCACAATAGCGACGATTTCTTTACACGGATTCGGTGGGCGTTTTAATTGTGCTGCTTTTCCTACGCACAGCAGGAAATGGCGGCCAGTTTCACTTTGAAAAAATAAGTCGGATTTACAGGGGTCTATTTTGTCCCGAGGGAAAAAGACCAGAAGGGGCAGCAGACACACGGGAGGTGGACGTCATCATCAAAAGGTCGCATGAAACACCGTGAGTGGGCAGTAACGAGCTCGCGATAAAATGCTTGTCTGATGATGCCCTAAAGGAAGATCAGAAGCAGTAAGGTTATGTACACCAGTTGCTGAGGAGCGTGGGTGGGAGGGTGCCTTTGCACCGTGTCCTACGTGTGGGTTCCTGGTCGACAGCTGGCTGGCCACTGTGTACCGCCCAGAGAGCTTCGGCTATTGGGCGGCATAAAAATGTAATAAATAAACAAACAAACAAACAAACAAACAAACAGAGTGCTGGACGAGATGTACCCTTGATCTGATCCAGCACAACTTTTCTTATGTTCTTAATCAGTATGGGTTCACTGAGTTTTGGTTTTGGTTGTGAGCTGTGCAGCCACCTTAGCTGCAGTAATGCATGTGGAGAATTTGCAACGGCCCTCAGCATTTTGTTCCCTTCCTAGTGTGGTCACGTACGGATCGCTGCAAAAGAGGACACCAATTTACCCAACATGTGCATATGCTAATATATATGTACAGATGCAAACTTAGAAACTACTGTAATTTATATAGATATACAAGACACCTCACCATAGTGGGGAAGACTGACCAGCCGACCTGTGTGCCTGCTCAGTCAGCTGTCCTGTATCCAGTTGGTGAGCAACTTCAAGGCCCCTGGCTGCCCTCCTTTCTAATGGTTATATATCTTTAAACTAGACTCAGGGCGGCATCCAGATGAGACTTCTATTCAGGGATGGTCCAAGATATTTTGCTACCTGTGGCAAAGAACAAGACAGCTCCCACTCCCATTCCGTGTACAAAAACCAACCGAACCAGCATATGAACCTGGGGCAGCATCCCTCCACTGCATCTGGAGACATCAAGCTAACTAACTTAGGCGGTGCAGAACAGGCCACAAGCCCCACAGGTCTCTCTTATAACACACCTTACTGCCACCTCCCAGCATTTGCTGCCTGAGGCAACTGCTTCACTCTGCCTAATGGTGAGCCGCCCTTGCTTTTATTGTAAAATTGCCTTACTTCAAACATGACTTTTTACTGGGACAGGTGGAGGAAGACAACAGTACTTCCCATTTGTGTAAAAAAACCCACAACCCCGTGTTTTCCTACTCTTCTTTGGTCTTTCCCCCCCCTTACCACACACACACACTCAAACTCTGCTAAGGTGGGAAAGATGGAATAGCTATCCAATGCCTTCTGATTGTTATCTGGAAGTACCCTTAGACTGGACTGCCCTTCCAACAGAGGACTGCACTCTGTAAAGCAAGATATATGGCCAGTCTAGTGCTCATGGGTATCGTTGTCTGGAGCTACAACTTCCCTTGCTTCAGCTTGGTGCTATGAATTCTCCTCCTGTCGCTCAGGGTGGATCCCCCAACTGGAAGTGCCTTCAGAAAGCTTTTGAGTCTGGGATATGTCAAGTGCGAATGCGGTTAATGCAGAACGGAAAGTGGAAAAGAGGCATCCCCCCCCCCCCGACAACGCACATATTGGCTGCAGGAGGTTTTAACATTTGAATGGCAGGTGCAGGAAATATGAAAAATGACGTACACAGCAGATTGAGTAAATCAGAAAGCTGCATAAGAATGCCAACTGTCATTTCAGAGCAATATGTCAGACTGAAAATCAGGCATGTTGAATAGTCTCCATTGCAAAGCTCACACCGTGTGGGCATCCTCCAGCCTGATTCCACCTGCCGCCTTGGCATAAACAGCGGTTCTCTTTCAGCCTTTCTGCAGTGTGGAGGAACAGCTTAATGCTGAGCAATATTGCTCAGCACGTGAAATTGGCAAGTGCCCTCGTTCGTGGCCTTTTACGGCTTTCCTCTATTTCTGCTGTGGGAAAAGGGGAAGGGATTTATTTATGAAGTCCGGCGTCCCTGTGTGTGGACTGTGTGTGTTTTGCTTTATATGAAGCCTGACCTGGTTGCCTTCCAAATGGAGTTAGCGGCCCACAGAGTCCTGCCAGCTCGACAGGAGGTAGAAATCCGGAAATGGGGGGGGGGGTTATTTCTGGCTTTCCCCCCTCCTTTTCTTTTTTTGCAGTGAGAAAGTGCCTTATACTGGTGCAATGTGGGAGTTTCATTCCCAGCACAAATTAAAAGACTGGACTGCAAAGGAAGTGAGAACGTATCCAATTCATGGTGCCTTATTGTAGAGTTCTGTCATATTTCAACGTTGGCTCCTTCCAGAGAGAAATCTCATGCTAAAGGCAAAGTTTTTCACAACTTTAAAACATGACTTCAGCCTTCCCCAACCTGTTGCCCTCCAGATGTATTGGACTAAAACTCCCAGCATGCCCCAGTCCAACACATCTGGAGGGCAACTGGGCCATAATGTCTCCATCCCAAAAACACAATTTGCACTTGGAAACTAGTGTTTGCATAGGGTGAGCATATGGATAGGAGGACAGGGCTCCTGTATCTTTAACAGTCACATAGAAAAGAGGGTTTCACCAGGTGTCATTTGTATGCATGCAGCACGTGGTGAAATCTCCTCTTCATCACTACAGTTAAAGCTGCAGGAGCCCTGCCCTCTTTAGCTAGAGTGACCAGATACAAAAGAGGGCAAGGCTCCCGCAGCTTTAATTGTAGTGATGAAGAGGGAATTTCACCAGGTGCTGCATGCATACAAATGACATGGGTTGAAATTCTCTCTTCATAGTGGAGCCCTGTCCTCCTTTCTATACGATCAGCCTACTTTGCACGTGGGCCTACTGTCCCCAGTGCATGTTGTACATCCCTACACAAAAGTCCCCTTATCTGTGGAGCCTTGGTTCATGCCTACTCAATCCCCACAGCACAAATGCCTGAGAGGAAGCTCCTCTGAAAACAATGAGACTTACTTCTGAGTAGAAATGTTGCACTGTAAGCCTGCAACCAAGCCTAGGCATGTGTAACTCAAATGACTGCACATCGCTTCTCTGTTCACCCTGTGCCTCCACTTTCTTCCCTTTCCTCTGTCCTGTTCCCTGTGTTGAATATTAGATTGCAATCTCCTTGGGGACTTGTCCTCTTGAGCGCTGAGGGTGCTAAATGAAAGAATTAAAGTTGCACTGTTGTACAACAGACTCTGCCAAGCAAGGCAGGCATGTCTATCAGTTGCTGGGGAATCATAGAACAGTAGAGTTGGAAGGGCCCTAAAAGGCCATCGAGTCCAACCTCCTGCTCAATGCAGGAATCCACCCTAAAGCATCCCTGACAGATGGTTGTCCAGCTGCCTCTTGAATGCCTCTAGTGTGGGAGAGCCCACAACCTCCCTAGGGAACTGATTCCACCGTCGCACTGCTCTAACAGTCAGGAAGTTTTTCCTGATGTCCAGCCGGAATCTGGCTTCCTTTAACTTGAGCCCATTATTCCGTGTCCTGCACTCTGGGAGGATCGAGAAGAGATCCTGGCCCTCCTCTGTGTGACAACCTTTTAAGTATTTGAAGAGTGCTCTCATGTCTCCCCTCAATCTTCTCTTCTCCAGGCTAAACATGCCCAGTTCTTTCAGTCTCTCTTCATAGGGCTTTGTTTCCAGACCCCTGATCATCCTGGTTGCCCTCCTCTGAACACAAACACAAGGTGCTGTTGCACTCATGTGCTACTTGTGCACACTTCATTGGGGCATCTGGTGGGCCACTGCAGGGGCAGAATGCTGGACTAGATGGGCCCTTGGTCTGATCCAGCAGGGCTCTTCTTGGGCGGCAAAAAACGCTACCATATAGGCGTCCAAGTGGGCAGCCTATTCTCAAGACCACCACATGGTTCAGCCTTGGAGAAATATGAGAAAGTGATAATGAAGAAGAGAGTGCCTCTGAGCATGTGCAAAGCTTCTCTCCTTCACTGAGTTACAATTTACCTCCTCTCCTAACCATCCTGGATTAGAGGGAAGGGAGTAAAAGCTAGAGGGTATGAGATTCAAATCTGCTCAAGCTTTCTAGACTTTTAAGGGGGGAAATACTAAGCACTTCACACACACACACACACACACACACACACACACACACACACACTGCCCCAGTAATTTAAAATCAGCGCAATCCATCCCATCATGACACATCAAGGGCAACAGACTGGTAAAGTTTTGCAAGAGCCACACCTTGTGTGATTCATAGAAATGCAAACTCTTCCAGCAGAGCTTAAATGATATACCCTACAGGTAAGAAAAAGAGCTGACAACCTATTATGCTAATCCCACTACACGCAACCGACAAACCCGCAGAAAGTGTCACACCCATGAATCTTATGTCTAAAAACACCACACACTCCTTCAGGTTTAATTTTATTGAGGCGGGGAGGAAGCCTGAAATTATATAGGCTGAGGCACACCTCCAGAAAAAAAAGTGAGCCCAATATTTGAACATTGCCCTATGATGCTTGGATCCTGCTGCATACCTTCTTGTTCTCCAATGTGGTCTTAATAATGCATTCTTCAGATCATAGAATCATAGAATAGTAGAGTTGGAAGGGGCCTATATGGCCTTTGAGTCCAATCCCCTGCTCATTGCAGGAAGTCCAGTAAGAAGCAATGTGGCTTGGGAACTCTGCCCATTGGCAGCTGATGCCCAGAAGGCGAGCCCTAAAAGTGCAAGACAGTGCAGCCTGCATGCAAACAAACGTGCCTGTGCATGCTGAGACACACCAACCCATCATATGCATTTTCTCCACAGTCCTCTGGTAAAGCGGTGCCACCTTGGCAGAACTGCCTAGTTTTGAAAGCCGGCCTGAAACAAGACTTTTCTCCAAACAATCCTTAATCCTAAAAAGAAACAGTGAAAGCAGCGAACAAGTTAGCTGGGATTTAGTTCATTGTTCCCATTAGGTTAATAAAAACTCCCTGCCTTGCCCTGTCCCGGCACACATACACGCACCAACAGAAGTACACATGTTTTTTAAGCCTCTGGAACCACAAATGTGTACCAGCCTCTCTGTCATCTCTCCATCACCACCCTGGCATGGATCTTTTTTCACGGCTGCTTTATTTTGTTTGCATGGCTTTCTAGCTGGAAGGCATGGGAAGGAGATGGTTTCCTGTTTCTCTTTCATACAAGGAAACCTGGAGACAGCCTTCTCCAAACTAGGTGCCCTCTGAATGCACTGGACTACAACTCCCATAATCCCCAATCAGCATGAGCATTATAGTCCAACAAGGGAATTAAATGAGTTTGGATTTCTGGGACTCTGACCTCTGGATTCTGCAGCAAACCAGCTTTTCCTGAGTCACATAGATTACACAAACTTGCAGTCCGTCGTGTGTGTTTTAATTTCCAGAATTTTACGTAAATTTAGTCGTAGAAATATGTAAAATAACTGCCTGAAAATGTGCAATTCCCCCATAGGGTAAAATATGAAAATGCATATTTTGGGGGAGGGGGGATTGAGAATTGTGGTGGTGGGGGTTTCTGCATTTTCACAAATGCAAATTTGCTCAAGTGTGAATTTGTGCAAATTCAGGAAATGAAAAAAAAAAACTTGATTCTACCAATGAGTGGACAATGGAACGAAAGTCACCTGGCAATCCGCAAAATGCAGATGGAATGGATTTTACAAAATCTGTACATCCCTAATCCAACACACTTGGGGGGCGGAACTTCCTGGTCAGAGATGAAACTCAAAATAACACCTTCTTCCTCCCTCTCCTTGCATAATCTGGCAAGGATATGTTCCTGCACAAGCCTCCTTGGGATGGACTGGAGTTTTGCAAGAGCACTGTTGGATTGCACCCCTGGCTGCTTCTTTCATATTCTGTGGCTCGGAATGGCATTTAGAAAACTACACACACCCCTTATGAGGCATCTCAGCTTTCACAGCCAGGACAGCTAGGCTCCAGAAAGACTCCTCAGCACCATCCTGGACAAGGCCCCAGAGCAGGAAACAAGGCCCCCCAAAATAAGAGTCTAAAGAGCAGAAACCCCTTTCCCCTAATCCCAGAAGTTTAGGCTGGTTGTGGTTGCTTAGCAGCAAGGGATTGGAATTTGACACATGCTCAGAGGCACTCATCATGACCTCACACGTCCTAGGGTGTTGAAAAGCCCCTGTCAATGGCACCGGCATGCCAAACTGAAGCGAAGGTGGTTTTCTCCAAGGGGTTCTGCTTCTCCAGAATACCCCCTGCCCTCACCTCTCCATTCCATCGCTAGGCCATCAATGGCGCTCTCCATTTTCTGGCCCTCCATGGGCACACACATCAAATGCCTTTCCCCACCTGACAAGTCCCCTTAACCACATTCCTTCATTGCTTTGGGAAGAGGAAGCTGGGTGAAGACTTGGGAAGAGTGAGGAGAAGCTGCTCTTTGGCATCTGGCCGGCATGACCCTACCGGTGCAAGGCCGCTGCAGCCAGATAAACATGACTGGTTGGCAGCACACACAAGACCAGGCTGGTCTTAACATGAGGCCCTAAAGGATACTTTAGATCAGCCTTCTCCAACCCAGGGCCCTTATGGGCCAGACCACAACTCCCATAATCCTCCAGCTAGCATAGCTGGACTACAAATCCCATAATCCCCCAGCCAGCAGCACATTTGGAAGGCACCAGGTCAGGGAAGGCTCCTTTATATATAGGGATATAAACAAGGATGCAAGAATTTATATCCCTATATAGCCAAACTGTCAATTAAATTCATTTATTTCATTTACCGTATTTCTTCAATTCTAAGACGCACTTTTCCCCCCATATAAACATCTCTAAAAACGGGGTGTATCTTAGAATCGTGGGTGTGTCTTGGGTTTTTTTTTTCTGAAATTAGTGTGCGTCTTACAATCGAAGAAATACGGTATATCCCACCTTTTCCTCCCAGTAGCCCAAGGCAGCATACCTGAAACTTCTCTCCATTTGATCTTTACAACAAACTTGTGAGGTAGGTCAGGTTGAGAGTCAAGTGAGTGAGCTTCATGGCCAAGTGGGAACCCGAACCCGAGCCGCAGTCCAACACTGTAAGCACTGCACCACGCTGGCTTTCCACATGACATGAAATTACTATGCAGTGAATGGTTTATATGTGTGTGCATGTGTGTGTGTTTCTGATCACATGGAACACCTATGCACGTTCAGCTGCTAATCCACAGGCAAATGTTGTGTTCTGTCTGAAACAGGAGCCCACAGTGCTCAAAGAAGGCCAAATATTGCAGTAGATAGGAGCATTCCTAGTAAGCCACTTGATCTGACAAGTGGTGAGACCAGACTTTTATGGATCAGCCCAGAAGCCTCTTCTTAGACTCCATCCCTTCCTACAAAGTGGAAAGCCTGAAAGGGAACATGGCATCTCCAAGTGCTTGTGCGTCCAGTGCCCTGCGCTGTGGAGCTCTTGGTGATGGTGTGCTCGGGGTTTGCAGTTGTTGGTCAACGCTTGAAGGTCTCAGGTTGGGGGCGGTCAAGGATCTTGAGCTCAAGGATCTTTGGTTCCACGGAGGTGCTTGGGCCCAGTGCCTCCCTGCCTGCCCAACTGGCTCTTCAGCCCCCGAGTTGGTGTCTGGGGCCAGATCTACACCTCGTGTCAAATCATTACGGTCCCATCATAGTAACACTACATCCTGTCATGCGTTTATATCTCATAGGACACACAGTGCTATTTGTTGTGGTATTTTGGATAACAAGGAATAAAAAGCAGGAGACAACACTATGAAAGCGGTATATGGAATGGGTCCTGTGACCCAATGGTTATCAGTGCACTTCAATGCCACTATAAAGCAGTAGTGTAGATCTAGCCCCAGTCTCTACTGGGCTCTGGACAAAACAGTCATTTACAGACGTCCATACAGAACACACAGACATTGAAGGGGTGGAGCCAGCAGGTTGTGATGTCACAGGTGAAGCAAGTGACACAATCTTATTCTTACTCCCCCTTCTCCACACAATAGCTCCAACACCAGAGATGGGGCACCTGTGACCCTCCAGATGTTGTTGAAGTAAGAACATTAGAAGTGCCATGCTGGATCAGACCGAGGGTCCATCAGCCCGAGGGTCCAGCACTCTGTTCACGCAATGGCCAACCAGCTGTCGACCAGGGACCAACAAAGCAGGACATGGTGCAACAGCACCCTCCCACCCATGTTCCCCAGCCACTGGTGTGCGCAGGCTTACTGCCCCGGATTCTGGAGTTAACACAGCCTTGACCCTTGGCCATGCTGGTTGGGGCTGATGGGAGATGAATTCCAGAAACATCTGAAGGCTGGTGGCTCTGATGTCAGTGGGGCAGTGAATCTTTCAGTCGGAACTAGCCAGAAATCTATAGGAGCTATCCAAGGTGTACCTTGGATACCTCCTTTAGAGTTTTGATTGATTCTGATTGAAATCTGAAGCGGATTCACTGCCCCACTGACATTGGAGCCACCAGCCTCCACTGCCTTCTCCACCCTACATGCAGATCATGCGGGAAGAAAGCTTTTGTTGCTTAAACACATCTGATCAAGAGCTGAGTCACTCTCGGAAATCATAATGGATTTCTGGGACGAATTTGTGGTCTCTTCATTCTCCTGGCCCCTGTACGCAACACTTGTGTTAATCTAAAACAAGCATTAGGACATTGCTCCTAAAATATGGCAGGACTTTAAAACCTCGAATGTGTTATGACTTTACTCTTGAGAAGTTTATCCAAACACTTGCTCCGGTTTCACAAAACCTGCCCCACTGGTGACCGTAATTTTAGAAAGAGCTCTACTTGTCCTGCACTTCAGATCTATAACATATGAAAGTAAAAGCAAAGTTAGATGGTGACGGTGCCCCAAACCCCCTATTAATTTTTACCAGAACTCCTCTCACCTCCTGGGCTCCAGACCTCCATCTTCTGCTACTGCACCCATCATGTCCACCTGGCCTTTAATTTCTTTTTCTCTGATACAAGGCTGGGGCATGAGAGGGCAGTGTGGGAGTCAAACGTTGGGCTTTTAGCCAGCAGGTGTGATTGGTGTCAAGGAGGAAAAGGCTAACATCTGGAGAAGTCCATTAGCCAAGTCTCCAAGGATTGGGGGAGGAATGGAGAAGGACGAAACCCTTAATTCTTCCCATCCTAGCAAGGAGATTAGGCACAGCTCTCCTGACATAAATGGGGGCTTTTAATTTGAGACAGGGCTCAGGAACAAGTTTGTTTTTCATGCCCGAGCCCAAGCTCAGAACTTGGAAACATAGTATTAAAGAAAAGAGTTGCCTCTGTGCATACTCAGAGTGATTTTAGCTCAGCACTGAATAAACTTTACTATACACATTGGTTCTGTGATGTAATTTGATACCTTATCCTCATCTCTCTATCACCATAGGTAGCTGGACAGCCATCTGTCAGGTATGCTTTAGGGTGGATTCTTGCATTGAGCAGAGGGTTGGACTTGATGGCCTTATAGGCCAACTCTACTATTCTATGATTCTATGATAGGGAATGTAGTAGTTACCGTTGCTTTAAGACCAACTGTCAGAGGACCTCCAAAGAGCAATAGTAACATATACTACAAAAAGCGTGCTAACATGTTATCCAAAGCTGTGTTGACTTTGCAGGAAACTATATCGCAGCTTTTCCCAAACTGGCACCCTCTAGATGTGTTGGACTGCACCTTCCATAATTCCCAGCCATTCTGGCTGGGAATTATGGGAGGTGCAGTCCAACACATGTAGAGAACACCAGGCAGGGAAGGCTCAGATATAGATCAAGGATGCATGAAGAATTTGATCTTTATGAATTCCAATATGAAACCACCTGATGGGCAACTCCCAGACTCATGTGTGAGTTGGAACCCAGTTATCTACTTGCTTTTGCACATGTCAGGTTTGATCAAGTGAGGGCTGGTGGCTCTGATTTCAGTGGGGCTGTGTGAATCCATTCTGGGTTTCTGTCAGGACCATCCACAACTCTAAAAGAGGTATCCAAAGTGCTGAACCTATTGCGGGGTTGGGGTTGGAGTACAACACCTTGGACAGCTGCTTTTGAGTTCTTGTTGGTTCTGACAAAAAGAAACAGTTCAAAACTGTTGAATTTATGGGGCACCCAAAGGGCCAAATTTAGCTTTCAAACAAGGAGGAAGGACAGTTTGCAACTCTAAAGGTTGTCACCAGATTTGATCAAAAGCCAATTTTGAACCAAATTTGGAAACAGGCAATATACTGGAGGCATTTTGAGAGAAAAGGGTTTTGATAAGATGTCTGACATTTCTCAAGACGGGATGGCAGTGGTGGTTTTGCACATCTGTTATCAACAAGAGTAGCTGGGCTCGTACGGATATTATGAGTGCCACATATGGAAATTGTTGCTCAGTTGCTCAACAAGATGGCTGTTCCTGTGCAAATGCTTCCCACCCAAATCAAACAACCTCTCTCTCCCTCTCACTGCACATGAAAGGACAGAGGGGAGGGGAATTGTCCCAAGACTAGGAACAATGTTGTTGTTTCACATTTGCCCTGTCTTGATTCCTTTGTGAATGGGCCTATTGCTATGACTTTGCCCAAAGTGACTCTGGATGGCACAAAAGAGTGTTAATGGCCTTGAACAGCTGCTGATGTTTTCTCAAGGGGCAATTCCTCTGCTGGGGTAGGGTGGAGTTAGAGACAAGAGTTTGGCAGGCCACTGCAAGAAACAGCAGGGACTTGGGAAGGGGACTTTGCAGTTGGAATGGGAAGAAGAAGAGATTCCCCAGAGATGGGGAATCTTTTCTTCTCAAGGGCTGCATTGCCTCAAGGGCAGTCTGTTGGAAGCCACATCATGGCAATGGGTGAGGCCTAAGCCAGTGGTGGGCAGGGACAGAGCCAGAAGTGAAGGGGCCATCTTTCTCTCTCTCTCTCTCTCTCTCTCTCTCTCTCTCTCTCTCTCTCCACCCACTTCTCTCTCACTCTCTCTCTGACACCCTCTTCTCTCTCTCTCTCCACACTCTTCTCTCTCACTCTCTCTCTCTGTCACCCTCTTCTCTCTCCACCCTCTTCTCTCTCTCTCTCTCTCTGACACCCTCTTCTCTCTCTCTCTCCACCCTCTTCTCTCTGACACCCTCTTCTCTCTCTCTCTCCACCCTCTTCTCTCTCACTCTCTCTCTGACACCCTCCTCTCTCTCTCTCTCTCTCTCTCTCAACTCCCTCGTCTCTCCTCTGCTCTCTCTCTCTCAGTAGGAATGCCTATTTGCCTCCTTGTATGCTCTGCCTGTATATTTGTAAATAAAGCAAATATTACGAAGCAACAACAATATATGGTCAGAATTCAATCCATTCCTAAATCCAGTGGAGGGAGGTTAGGATGGGACAGAAGTGCCCCTCCACCAGAGGAGATGAGCTCCATAGGTGAGGCAGACCCCAGAGCCCCCCTCCCTCTGATATGCCTGACAGTGTTCCTGCTGGTGGAAGGGACCCAAACTGCATGTTTCTGGGGTATCCGTAGTCCAGTGGTGGGGCAGCCTTGGAGCTGCCCAATCCAAAGCCCCCTCATTCCTCTGATATGGGCCCTGATCAGACCCATCAACCAGATGTAGTCATTTTCCTTCACATTGATTTTAATGGGAGGGACATATTTTAAAGGGGGGGGGAACTGCAGGGAAAAAGAAGGGGGAAAGCCCCCTCCACCTCCTCCCTTGTCCGCAGTGAGTTGTAGGAGTTTAGAAGTGCTGGATCTTCATTTGCCACTTGATTACCCATCCCCCACCCCTGACACCCCATGTACAACTGCTTGGTAACTCTCTAGTATATTCTCTCTCTCTCTCCCTCTCATCCAAAGGAAAATAAACATGATAGTGCTGTCCCAAAACTTTCTCATACTCAGGAAAATAGAAGTGTGAAACAATTTTTATTTCTTGGTTACATTTTTAACTTTCCTGCCAAGGAAACTCAAAAGTGGCCTTTTAAGCCCCATGAAAAATGGATCACACTGGGAGATTTGGACATGCCCAAGTCCACTCAAAAAGCTGCACAGTGAATAGGGATAGATTAGGCTTATCTGTCAATTTCAGGTCGGTTCAGCTTCTCATTTTTCCGACCTTCAGTTCAGCCCAATTCCACATCAATGCACATCTTAAGAGTACTGTATGTATGAAAAATTGTATACATTTGTTTGCGCATCTCTTCTGTAATTAGTAGTTTGTGCATACCTTTTCCCAAATACATGTATTTTTTTCTGTGTGCATTTTTACGAGGCATTTTTCTATAATGATGCATTTCTCTGCATTATTCTCACTATTGTTCACATTTCTCTGTATTATTTTTACAATTGTGTTCATGTTTCTGCACACGGTGTCATAGTGTACAGATTTTTATGCACACTTCTTCCTGGGTTGCTCTTCTTCTTCTTCTTCTTCTTCTTCTTCTTCTTCTTCTTCTTCTTCTTCTTCTTCTTCTTCTTCTGTGGAGAACATAGCTCTAAATTCAGGAAAGTGTGAATTGTAGTGTGCTACTCTGCTCCGCTCCCCTCCTTGGTTCAGCAGGTGTACATATGTTATATTCCTATAGAAATTCAGAGGGAATGAATCTCCTACCCATCCCTAGGGGTAGGAGTGAAACCTGCATTTCCCCGATATGAGACTTCCAAGACCAGGGCTCTGGCTGCTGCAACACTAGCTTGGCATCAACACTGACAGACATCAGTCGCCCTTTTGCTTAGACTCAATCACCAGCATGCAGCTGTTGAACCAAAGGATATGGCTAACTCCACCTCCAGGCTATGGGCATTGCTAGGCGTGGGCCTATGGGTGCCCAGCCCTAAATCTATTTCCCAGGGGCCCAGATTTCGGGGCTGTAGCTCAGTGGTAGAGCACATGCTTTGCATGAAAGAAGTCCCAGGTTTGATCCCGTCATCTCCAGGTAGGCCTAGGAAGGAATCCTGCCTGAAATTCTGGGGAACCACTGCCAGTCACTGTTCTAAATGGACCCAGGATCTGATTGAGTCTAAGGGCGGATCTACACAGTGCACTGAAGGCGCGTGCATGCGCCTGCAGTGCGCCCCGAAAGCGACTGTGTAGATCCTGCCCTAAGAGGAGGAGGAAGAGGCGGAGGAGGAGGCGGCTGGGGAATCCGGCTGCGTCCTTGCCGCCGCTGCCCACCTCCCCGCCGGCCTCCTGCTGCCGGCGAAAGAGCCACCTGGGTCGGAGACCTTCTTCCACTCTCCGCCCCGCCTTCTTCCGCCGAGTGGCTCTTTCGCCGGCAGCGGGAGGCCGGCGGGGAGGTGGGCAGTGGCGGCGGCAGCAAGGATGCGGCCGGATTCCCCAGCCGCCTTCTCCTCCGCCGCTTCCTCCGCGTCTTCCAGGGGCAGGATCTACACAGTCGCTTTCGGGGCGCACTGCAGGCGCATGCAAGCACCTTCAGTGCGCTGTGTAGATCCGCTCTAATGCAGCTTGCAATGTTCCTATCTATTCCACGGAGCCCTGAATGTCCATTGGTGCCAATAGAAGGTTTTTTTAAACTGCCATATGGGGGACAATTTTCAAGGAGAATTGCAGTAGGGGTTAGGGTTAAGTTTCCTCTTCCCACATGCAGAAATAACCCTGCCTTTCCCCCACAACCCTCCCCTCCGTAGCGATTAAGCTTAGGGGAAAAAATGTTCCATTGATTTAAGTTGATAAGGATCAAGGCACGAATTAATAGATGGATGTATCTGAGATTACTGGGATGCTAAATCAATTGGCTGGCTGGGCCTCCTGTGAGATGTAAAAACATCCTAGTAATTATTCCTAAACATGCATATATAGATATAAATGAGTGTATGTAGATTTTATGCAGGTTTGTCTCCCGAATCTTTTAAGGGCCGAGAAACGTCCCTGGTTGAACTGGTCCAGATTGCACAAGGCTGCTCCCCTCCCTTCCCTGCTCTCCACCCTTATCGCACAGGTTTGCTGGAGAAGCGTGCCGATGACCCAGAGCATCTGGGGAGGCACGCCTGCTCTCCGCCTCCGGTTTTGCAAACCTGATGGAGCCGTGCCAGGGCCTCATCAAAACGCAGGAACGCGCTCTGCGGAACAAAGGATCCGGCTCCCTTTTGATCAGCCAAGCACCTGGACTCCACGGGTCAGGCACAAAACCTGTGGCTTATATATTCTCCTGGCAGGGAAGAAAAGAGGAAAGTATGAAGATTGCTCTGTGTCGTATCTAACCACACACACCATGAAAAAAGGGTTGAACCTGTGCAAACTAACAGACTTTGGAAAGCGCTGGCTAGGTATGCTGTGTGATTGTTATCTGACTGCCTCTCTTGTTCTACTTGTTGAGGGGGGGGAAGGGCATTACGCTGGATTTGTGGAACTGAAAAGCATTAAGGGAATCATCAGTGGGATCGCAGAGAAACCAAATGGTACGAAGGTAAAAAGGTTTGAAGGTCACCTACACAGATGCTCGCAATGGAGCTGAAACAAGGAAGAGGAGGCAAAGCGGTATGCAGAGACTGACAGCCTATTCCAGAGGGGCTTCACAGAAAGAGTTTAACTAAAAATGACCACGGAAAGATCTTTAAGCTGACATTTGAAATGCATCAATGACAATGCCATTTCTGAAGCGCCCATTTCCAGAATGAAAGGGGGCAGCTAGCCCACAATGCACATCCAGAAGCATGATGTCCAAGTGAAGGCCCAAGACAGTTTTCCTCAACATGATGCCCGACCGATACGTTGACTACAAATCCCATCATCCCCAGCTAGCACAGCCCTCTGTGTGTTTAGACATGGCACGTAGACAGTGCAAGGAGGGCACTCATGAGGCAGCATGATGGAGGAGGTGCCTTGTTATGAAAGACATAGTGGGGGTGGGAACAGGGGGAAGAATTTAGGGTGGCAAGGTGTCCTCTTTTACAGAGGACAATCCTCTATTTTAAGAGCTGTCAGGGGACAGTCCTCTATTTGAAAATATTCCCTGTTGGAAAGTCTGCCCAAATCAAGTTTGGTTTAAAGATTGGATTTTTTTAAAAAAATTGTGAACTGCTTAGGGATTTTAATATATTAATGAACATAAAAGCATCATAATAAATAAATAAATAAATAAAGATACATTAGAATGGAGAACTGTAGGGGCCTTGAAGTTTCCCATCAACACTTAGCTTCTGGAAAACAGACTGAGCAGATACACAGGTCACCTGGACATAGCCTTCCTTGCCATAGTGAGTTGTCTTGTATTTCTATTTAATTATAGCCATTATTTCGAAATCTGCATCTCTACATATAAATTAGAGCACGCATAATTCATGCAATTCTGTGTCCTCTTTCTTGCTGATGTATTTCCTTTGCTAAGAAAGGTGGGTGGGTGAAAGGGTGAAGCCCACCCCTTCCTCCGAGCCAATGTCCCCTACGATTCCCACACCCCACGCCTGCATTGACATTATGGAGCAAATGGAGGTCTGAGAGCCCAGCTTTTGCCAAATCACACGTCGTTCTGACCTAAGAGAAACAGAACGGAGGTTTTGCAGCTGGCTGGCAAACAGCAGCTTGAGCGGCATGCTGTGACTTTGGTGGGAAATCTCCTGTAAAGCACTCGAAAAGTACTTTGAAGACCAGCCCGCCTGCTTCCTTTTGCTTAGTGCAAGGACCCTGGTAAATAAACAGATACTATAGAAAGACCATATGACTCTGGTACTCTCTGACCCTGTCTAAAGGCCGCGCTCCTCTCTGGCTTCCTTCCGCTCTTCAGGAGGGGCGAGTGGGAAATAGTACATTCAACTAGGTATGTATGGATTTTGTTAATTCCATTCCTTCTGTGTTTCGCAGATTGTCAGGCGCCTTTGGTTCCGTCATCCGCTCGTTGACGGAATCAGATTTTTCTTTCTTTAGGGATGCACAAAAATTTCATTCCTATTTGCCAATGAGCATTTGCACAAATCTCTCCAAAAGATTAAAAAAAATGGCCTGCAATTCCACAGAATCTGCACAGTTTGGAAAAAGCCGGTCTGCTATAGAATCAGCAAGTCAGATTCATAGAGATCTGAAGCAATTTGACTCAGTTGTGGATTTCTCTAACTTCCCTCCGTTTAACAGATCGCAGTAAGTTGCCTTAAACCTGGTCAGACTCTTGGTCCATCCAGCCCAGTATTGTGGACACTGACTGGCAGCAGTTCTTCAGGGTTTCAAGTAGGAGGTTTTCCAGCTCTACCTGGAGATGCTGCGGGGTCGAACCTGAGACCTTCTGCATGCAAAGCAGAGGCCCCTTGGCCCCTTGTTTAAACATACCTAAACATCACTCGCTCTCGGATGCCTCATCACAACCTAACACAGATCACAACCCAAAACAACTAAGAGCTCCTTTGTCAAATTGTCATTGTGCAATCTGGGTACCACATTTCAACTTCAAGGGAGGTGTACTTGGGTGATGTTCTGGAACCATCTTCTCTGGAGAATCTCCAGCATCTGTGCCTGAGGGCTCTTGCGATCGCTTAGGCTGTCCTTTAACATAACGTGAGAAGAGCCATGCTGGATCAGACCAAGGGTCCCCAGCAGCTGGGATTGAGAGGCATTCTGCCTCTGATTCTGTAGATAGCATAGAGTCATCATGACTAGTAGCCATTGGTAGCCTTACAGCATAATGTTAAACCAGTGCGGAATATATATATATATATATATATTGATATTGCATCCATTTAGGAGGCTCTTTATGTTGCTGGGCTTATACAGTGTTTTTTAAGCACCATGACTCACCTGGAGACCCCGGGGAAAGTCAAGGTTAGAACTCTTAACATGATTGACTCTCATGTTTCTTGGAATATCATTTTTTTTAAATGAAAAAAAAAAAAAGAACTGTTTCCCACGTTACGGGGCGTTTCAGCCACATTCACATTCAAATCGTTGAAAGAAGAGATTTTAGCAGGTTAGATGACAAAATGTATTGTCAGACTCAGCTCTGGCTACGTTCGGTGTTGATCCGCTAAATATCCCCGGTTCAGCCCAAGGCGATACATTTCCAAGCAAAACGGTCTGGGTTTTTTTGCACTTGATGTGAAAAGGTTGAGACATTTATGATTGAGCCAAGGCTAAAGTTCCTGGGAAATGCTGTTCCAAACCATATGGACTTTGCTTTGGGGGCAGGGGAGAGGGAAACCCCTCTAATTGGTTCATGGGCAGCAGGAGGGGAGGGGAGAGATAGCAGGGCTGGGATGGGGGGGAAGAGAAAAGCAGCTTGCTGTGTGTGAGGAGCTGTCAAGCTTCTGGTTCTAATTATCTCAGTGATTAACTTTCTTCATTTTTATGGGGCAGTTCCTGATTTTTCTCTCCTATTTTATATTGGAGGCAGCGGTGGAATAGTGATATGGGATGAAGGGGGGGGTAACCTTTGTGTGTGGGGGGGGTGTCAGTGGGTAGTAGGGAAATCTGACCGGGAAACGCAGCAGAGGGAGGTTACATAGGGTATCATTGGTCTGGAAATAGGGTGTCCATGTCTCCTCTTTTGCAGAGGACAGTCCTCTATTTGAAGGATTGTCAATGAACAATCCTTTATTTGAAGAGCTATTAGAGGACAGTCCTCTCTTTGCATGCATACTCTCTATTTGAAGGCCTGTCCAACTGCCGCTGCTGCTTCTTAAGAACATAAGAACAAGAGCCCTGCTGGATCAGACCAAGGCCACAGCTAGACCTAAGGTTTATCCTGGGATCATCCAGGGTTCACCCCCGCCTGAGCACTGGATCCCCTGTGTGTCACCTAGATAAACAGGTTTGACCTCTGGACGATCCAGGGATAAACCTTAGGTCTAGCTATGGCCCAAGGGTCCATCTAGTCCAGCACTTTGTTCACACAGTGGCCAACCAGCCATCGGCCAGAGATGAACAAGCAGGACATGGTGCAACAGCACCCTCCCATCCATGTTCCCCAACAACTGGTGCATACAGGCTTATTGCCTTGAATACTGGAGATAGCACA
Source organism: Elgaria multicarinata webbii (assembly GCF_023053635.1). NCBI lineage: Eukaryota > Metazoa > Chordata > Lepidosauria > Squamata > Anguidae > Elgaria > Elgaria multicarinata. The sequence goes on from NC_086181.1 coordinate 13,984,799, forward strand.
CAACCATCAGGGCTAGTAGCCATTGACAGCCTTTGCCTCCAGGAATTTATCCAACCCCCCTTTAAAGCCATCCAGATTGGTAGCCATCACTACATCTTGTAGTAGTGAGTTCCATAATTTAACTATGCACTGTGTGAAGAAGTACTTCCTTTTATTTGTCCTGGATCTCTCACCAATCAGTTTCATGAGATGACCCCGGGTTCTAGTATTTTGAGAGTCTTCTTCTTCTTCTTCTTCTTCTTCTTCTTCTTCTTCTTCTTCTTCTTCTTCTTCTAAATTTGCACAATATATATATCTTACACACACACACACACACACACACACACACACACACACACACACACAAATTTTCTATATCACCTTCTATCTATCTATATACATATATTACTATATGGACATTTTATGCAACTCCGTGTCATCTTTTGTCTTCTTTTTGGGTGATGCATTTCCTCTCTTTTGAACAATGTGAAATGTGCTGATCCTGCCTGGAAGTTGCATGCTTTGGTGTCCCAATGCTCAATTCTATGGAGGTCAGAGAAATCTGCAATGGAATCAAATGAGTTTGCATTTCTGTGAATCTGATCCATGGATACAACAGCAACTGGCTTTTCCCAAATTGCATGGACTTTGGTGGGGTTTTTTATTTTCCAGAATTTTACACAAAATTAGTCATAGAAAAATACTTAAAAAAACAAACAAAAAAACCCATCAGCAGCTAAAAATATGCATTTTCCCCCATAGGCTATAGCATGAAAATGCACATTTTGGGTGTGTGTGTTGTGCATGGGGGTTGTGTCACATTTGCACTAGTGTGAATTTGTACAAATTCAAGAAATCGGAGAAAATCTGATTCCATTAATGAGGAGACAATGAAATAAAAGGCATCTGACAAGCCACGAAACACAGACGGAATGGATTTCACAAAACCTGTGCATCCCTACTCAGTGCTACCCAGTCATGGGCAATGGAGTCTAATTCTCATGTAGAAGTCACTCACTGCAATACCAGGTACATGGAAACTGGTTGTAGTTATTTGGGAGTGAGGGAAAGGCACTCTGCGTATGCTCAAAAGCCTCTCCATTACTATTTCACACATTTAAGGACTGAACTTTGGTCTTTCTAAGAAGTGGTTACAGACCTAAGGCCTCCATGCAAGCCTATTATGGGGAAAATCTGGATCAGGAGATTCAGCCAGGCCAACTGATGATGTCCATACCTCAAATCCATTTCAGCAGTAAGTCAAGTTCTGAGATCACATTTAATGCCTGCAGAAAAATTTCAAGGAGGAAGGGAACCACATCAGGCAATTCAAAGCAGAGAAATCCTGACTGGATGAATCTGACTTGACTCAGAAGGATTTAGACAGGACTCCCAGCCAATCAGGAAATGAGACTTGGGCCACAGATCATCCAGGGTTCGCCCCTGCCTGAGCACTGGATCCCCTGTGTGTCACCTAGATGAACAGGCTTGACACCCTGGACGATCCAGGGATAAACCTTAGGTCTACCTATGAACTTGGAGTCAAAAAGGGTCTTGGAACACTGCAGTGATTGAGGAACACAGCAAAGTTCTTCCCCTTCTCAAACTTTCTGGGCTGAGTGAGAAGTTGTGTTCTGTATTGCTAGGCTTGAAGTACATGGGAATGGTGTTAGTGATTGGCTGTTTCATCTGTGTTGGCTAGTCAGCACTTCACTTTTCAAATGGCAATAAGAGCTTGGATTGCATTGGATGGTTGAGGGTTCTGGTTGACGATGAATGGTCCTGCCGTTGAGCTTAGGGACTCAGCTCAATGGCTTTCTGGATCCCTCCAATGATAGTGACAGTAAATGTGTAAACAGCAGGATATGGAGAAGCAAATGTCAGTTTATAGTATGGTTGATCATTCTGATGACAGAACACATTTCAAAGCCATTCTGATCTTAGCAGCAACTGTTGCAAATATGTATGTTTAACCCTACTATTAGGCTGAGTGAGGTGTCTGACTCAGGCAACAGATGATGGTACAGTGGCTGCTTATGCATTGCCAAAAATAAGGACAAAGGAGGACATGGCTTTGCACAGAATTTGCATATTAACATAAGAACTTATGAAAAGCCCTGCTGGATCAGACCAAGGGTCCATCTAGTCCAGCACTCTGCAACCCGTTGTCAGCCAGGAACCCGCAAGCAGGTCATGGATGCAACAGCACTGTCATGCCCATATTCCCCATCATCTGGTGTATACAGGCTTAGTGCCTCATATACTGGAGGTAGCACATAGGACAAGTCGTCATTGCTAGACTTCTCCTCCAGGAATTTATCCAACCCCCCTTTAAAGCCATCCAAATTGGTAGCTGCCACGATGAACAACAGACCCGGCCGTGGCTACTCCCTGCTCAAGCCAAGCACCACCGCTTGATACGCCTGAGGCAAGGGATAAAACCCACCTTCCTCCAAACTATGTGGAGAAAGGGGTTTAAAATGGAGAAGGATTTCACTATATAAAATAAAACACTGTGAGTTATATGTGCTGAGGTGAATGATTGTCAGAGTGGGTGCTAAATGGGTAAACTTCAAATGATAAATGCCAAACAGACACGTGGGATTTTTGTGGTAGTTAAAAACAAAATAATTAAAATTTATTTTTAAAAGTTCACAAGTTTTGTTTCAAATAAAACATTTTAAAACCTTTTTGAAACCTTTCATCCAATCCTTTCACTCATTCACATACACACTTTCCTTTTTCTCACACATTCAATCTTGAACTTTCTTTATTATCAGTATTGATTAATATATATCAACTACGTGCACACCACACTCCAAAGATACCACTCTCTACACTGACCCTCAAATTTCCCAGAACTTAAGTACCCTAAACACAGAGAGCACTAAAGACTCTAAGAGTACCTAACAAGTCCCCCACAATCTCCTCAGTCATTCCCTTATATATCACTCCTCCCCCTCCCCAGACATTCTGACTCCGCCCACTCAGGCCAACATTCTAAACTCACCACAGACTTACAAACTGCAGACATATATTTGGGAACTGACTTGTGGTGTGTAACGCCACAGTAGCCACTACTACATCTTGTGGTAGTGAATTCCATCGTTTAACTATGTGCTTTGTGAAGAAGTGCTTCCTTTTATGTGTCCAGAATCTCCCACCAATCAGCTCCATGGAATGACCCCAGGTTCTAGTATTATGGGAGAGGGAGAAAAATGTTTCCGTATCCACCTTCTCCACACCATGCATGGTTTTGTACACCTCTATCATGTCTCCCCTTAGCCTCCTTTTTTCCACGCTAAACAATCCCAGCTGTTGCAACCTTCCCTCATAGGGAAGATGCTCCATCCCCTTGATCTTTTTTTAGGTGTGGTAACCAGACCATCTGGTCATGTCATGCCTGTCTGTAAGGGCCTTGGAATGTTGTCTGAGCAAAGTCGGAAGGCCATGGAATGGAGTGAGGGGAGAGTTGGAAAGGGAAGGAAGTTCGGACCTGAGAAGAAGAGGAAGAAGAGGAAGAAAGGGGGTGAGGGAGGAGGAAAGAGATGAAAGGGTGGAGAAACCAGCAGCATGGGTGGAGAAGGAGACGGTTTGTAGCTCAACAGAGAGTGCATCGCCACACAAGGACAGGCAACTGAGGACTAAGGAACTAGGATAAGCAACTGTTGTTGGTCAAGCAACTATAGCACTGCTCTTCACAGCAAACTGTGGGTTTGGTCCATAGTTCCGTTAATTGTTTTCTTCATGTTATTATTCACCAAATATTCTTAAGTAAAGAAAATATGGTTAAATACTGTTTTGTTTGCCTCTGCAGTGATTGCAACCTGCCCTTCCTCATCCTAGTTATAGAAACCTGAACCATCACAGTCAACCGGTTCTGAATGGGGTTGCACTCCCTCTGAAGGAGCAAGTTCATAGCTTGGGGGTTCTCCTAGAACCATCTCTGTCACTTGAGGCTCAGGTGGCCTCAGTGGCATGGAGTGCTTTCTACCAGCTCCGGTTGGTGGCCCAGCTACGCCCCAACCTAGCTTCAGTCGTCCATACTCTGGTAACCTCCAAATTAGATTACTGCAATGCCCTCTACATGGGGCAGCCTTTGAAGATGGTTTGGAAGCGGCAGCTTGTGCAAAATGCAACGGCCAGATTGATAACTGGAACAAGGAGGTTTGAACATATAACACCAATTCTAGCCCATTTGCATTGGCTACCTATACACTTCGGAGCCCAATTCAAGGTGCTGGTTTTAACCTATAAAACCCTACACAGCTTGGGACCACAATACCTGATGGAATGCCTCTCCCGACCTGAACCTACCCATACACTGCGCTCAACATCTAAGGTCCTCCTCCGAGTGCCTATTCTGAGGGAAGCTCGGAGCATGGCAACAAGGGAGAGGGCCTTTTCAGTGGTGGCCCTCCAATTATGGAATAATCTCCCCGATGAGGCTCGCCTGGCACCAACATTGTTATCTTTTCAGCGCCAGGTCAAGACTTTTCTCTTTTCCCGGGCATTTAACAGCATTTAACAACGCTAAGTTTGTTTGTTTTTTAACGGCCCCCAGAACTGTTGTTTTTAAATGGATACCATTGTTTTTATACTGTTTATGTTTTTGATGGTTTTAAATTTTGTACACTTTTTAATGTTCACTGTTTTTAACTTTTGTAAATCACCCAGAGAGCTTCGGCTATGGGGAGGTATATAAATGTAATAAATCAAATCAAATCAAATCAAATCATGCAAATTTAGAAATAAATACGATAATGTAAATAGAAATGTATCTATACCACCATAGTGGGAAAGAATGTGGCCAGCTGATCTGTGTGCCTGCTTGATCTTCTCTCCAGGGACTCACTGCTGATGTGCAGCTTCAAGCCCCCTGTAAGTAGTACATGAACCTATGAAATAAATACAATCAAATAAAAAAAGCCCTTCAGATAGAGGACTGTTCTATCTCATTATAGGGCACATAGCCACCCTAGCAAACACTGATAAAGGACTTTCTGAATATCTTCCCACTAGGCCCAGAAGTGTGTTGGTGGAAGCTATGTTCATTCAGGGGTGAAGGAAAGGCACTCCGCACATGTTCAAGTAACTTTCTTTTGTTGTGACTCCATATTTTCCAGGCCCATGAGTAGAAATGTCATTGCAAACAGATTTGGGGGCTTTAGCCCTGGTCCAGATTAATCCCTGGCCTCAGCATGCCATAAATTTGTCTCTTGATTTCCAATGAAAGCTTAAACGTGATTCGATTCTAATTTCCTTCTCTCAGCTCTGGCTTGATCCTTTAATCTCACTCAATAAAAATCTCCCCCCAATTTTTTATAGCATTCGTATATATACTCACAGTCTCCACCACACATAACTTCCTTTAAGTCACCTCTTCTTCTTCTTTTTTCATTCATTCATGTGCTCTCCCAACAAATCAATCTCCCCTTTTTCACCCAGAACGTCATGGCCAGACTAAGCATCCTGATTAGCTCTGTTTACCATTTCTGGCACTGGATGAGACGGCCGGTTTTCTCTTTCTGTAAATGGAACCGTGTGTATACTCCTGGCACCCTTCAGAGCATTGAAGCAATATTGAAATGGGTACCAAACATTTTCAGATCCCAGATGGGGGTGAAGGTGGGAGATAAAGTCCTGCCTCTTTCTAACCAGCCTGGAGTCCACACGCAAGAGATCTGTTACCGGCAACGGTGCAAAGTTGTAGCAGAGTCTGTGCCGTGTTCAAAGCCCTGCCACCCATTTCCCTGGTTTAGGGAGTCTCACACAAATATTAGAACTGAGACCGTTGAATGAGAAGAGCAGGTGTCTGGAAGCTTGGCTGGAAGAAGTGCCAGCATTTGTAAGGTCATCATAATCCCATAACTAGGGTGGCCATGTGTCCTACCTTATAGAAGACAGTCCTCTATTTGTAGGCATCCTCTGTTTCAGAGGTGGGGAACATCTGTCCCTCCAGATATTGTTGGACTGCAACTTCCATCAACCCTAGCCATCATAGCCAGGAGTTGCAATCCAACAACATCTGGATTGCACATTCGCCATCCTTGCCCCATCTGAAGGGCTGCCTGGTCCAAGGTCTGGTTTTAACATTAAAAGACATCAGAAAGGAGCACATGCCCATTTTGAGTCTATGCCCAGTGGAAGATGGTGGCTCTGATGTCGGTGGGGCAGTGAAACCGCTCTGGGGTTCAGAACTCTACAGGAGCTATCCATGGTGCTTTGCAGTGGGGGGGGTTCACACCTTGGATAGCTCCTTTAGAGTCCTGACTGGTTCTGTCTGAAACCCGGAGTGGATTCATTATCCCACTGATACTAGAGCCCCCAGCTTCCATTGCCCCTGCCAAAGCTGGGCCCAGGGCAGCTCCTTCATATCTCAACTATCGTATCTCAACTATCCCCTCTAGTCCGCAGCCATCCATCCAGTTGATCAGGGTATACAGATGCAATTGTGCAAAGTCAGCGTTTGTTATATTTAAACAAGGAAGTACATGTGCACAGGAACAGTGTGAAGGTTACTACTGGTGGCTTATAGGGAAAAGAAACAAATCGGTAAAGATTGCAGTGGGGTTCTGGTACTGACTGAGGATGCCGCCGGTGCATGAATGGGAGGCCTGTGAAGTCAAGAGCTCTTTGGCTTTTGCATCCTCCCTGTGGCCGCGTTCTCCACCACGGCATTCACAGCAGCAGCGGGGTGACATTGATCCTCTCGGCTGCAGCCCCAACCGCCCCATGGGGTGGGGGAGCGGGTGCTCCAGGCCTGCCAGGAGCAGAGGAGGGCATGTCATTACAATGTTTCACCTGGCAAGAGGCGCAGGATTCGGATGGCTTCCGTCCCCTCAGTGGTGACACCTTTCCTCACCTTGACAATGCCTGTGTAGTAATCTCCAAATCTCTCTCCGCCTTTTGTTTGCCGTGAAAGGGAGAAAGGCCAGGTTACAAAATTACACCCATCTTGCCGTCTCCTTCCAGGGTCCCTCTTTTCTCTGCAGATATCGGGATATCTTCTCTGCCAGCTAAGATTTCCCTTCAGACAATGACGCTCCAGCTCTCTGCGGAAAGCTCGGGTTCTCCCGAACAAGGGAATGTCGGTGCCCTCCTCCCTTTGATCCATTCTGTGGGAACCGCAGGGAAGAGGCGGCCAGCGGCAGAGAGATCAGGGAGATACTTCTGTCCAAAGCTGGACTGAATCAGTCAGAGGAGCTCAGGTGGAGCGGAGGTTTATAGGTGGAAAGAAGAGACTTTACACGAAACCCCCACTCAGGTTGGGAGACATCTGCGATTTTACACAATCTTATTACTGCATCATAGATATGGTTATTGTTGTCGTTACAGCCAGCATGGTATAGCGGTTAGAAGAATGGCGAACCAGGACTGGGGAGATCCACATTCAATTCCTCACTCAGCCACAAAGCTCTTTTAACAGGGGAACTTAGGCTGGTCACTCTAGTTTACCCGCAGGGGTGTTGTAAGGTTAAAATGGAATAAGGGAAGAGAACCATGGGTGCTACCCTGGAGGAAGGGCAGGAGAAAAATGAAATAAATACTGAGCTTGCCAGTACATTCTCATCTTGCCTTCTTAGACTCTCAGCACCTCCTAGATCAGAAGTTTCCAGTCTCCCGATTCTTCCTGCAACACATAGCACCTCCTGACCCTGTGACACTTCCCCCCTCAAGCCAAACCATCCCAGCAGCTATGCGGTCAACATTCCCCAGCACCAAGCCTTCTATCTTAACAATCAGAGGGACTGTGAATATTCTGTGACATCATAGCAGCTCAGCCAATAGCAGCAGCCGAAGAGCTTCCAGCAGTTATATAGTGAGTTATACAGACATGGATTAATTAATGTGAAGAATTGCACATCAGTCTCATTTGGTAACCTAAACGTCAGAAGGGGCGGGTTGAGAAATATCTCTATCCACCCTCTCAATGCTAGAATTTGTGTCTCATGTGGGATAGAGTGGGAAACGGGGTGGGTTGGTGGGGCCATTACATCTGAATGGCCCATGTGCTCATTTGTCACACTTCTGTTGAACTTGCCTGTTTTCTGCCCCTTGCACCGCCCGTTCACAAATTTCTCAAAATAACTCTTTGTCATCGGCACAGGATGCTGTTATTAGCAGCAAAACATTGGTTCAGGAAAGGGACAGAAAAGCCGTCTCCAGATGAAGCAATCCCCAGCAGGCTGCGCTGGCTCAAACGATGAAAACACACAAAACGAGAAAACGGAACTTAATTAAATATGTTGATGAATGTGGCTTTAAATCTTAGTGAAACATTCACAGGAACAGAGGAGAAGGAAAATCTGCAGAACGACCCGGGTGCCTTGGTTTAGCTTTGTAGGTCGAAAAGGGGAGAGGGAGAAAGCCCCTCAAAAGTACCTCGGAAGCTTATGAACATAGGAAGCTGCTTTATCCCGAGTCAGTGCCAGGGCTGGCTCTACCGTTAGGCAGAGCGAGGCAGATGCCTCAGGCAGCAGATGCTTGTGGCAGTGGAGGGGAGAAGCAGTGGGGAGATGTCAGAGGACAGAGCTGTGTGTCCCACAGGGCCTTGTGCCCTCTAAGCTAGGCTGATGCCCTCAGCTGAAGCTGAGGATGCTGTCCAATCACCACAGTTGAAGTAAGATTGGCTTTTGTATTTCCATTTAAATTTTAATAATTATTTCTAAATAAATAAATTCTTTATGCTCCTTCCATATGTTCTGATCTTTCTCTGGCTTTGGTCAGTCTCCTGGCTCTGGTCTGTCAGTCTTTTGTAACCTCTTCCCCCCAAACAGAAAGTAAAGTTCCCACTTTGAGGAAAAGCACCTTAACGGAGACATGAAACTACTCCTCTCGGGGATACTCCCTCCCAACAGAAAACGTGAGCCTCTAGAACTGATTTCATTATCTTGCCTCTGCAGACTTCAGACGTTCACCCGCCCATCCCATGGCTGCCTGTGCTAGGATGAGGGATGTACAGATTCTGTAAAATTTGTTCTGCCTGTACTTCATGGACTATTGGGAGCCTTTCATGTTGTCAGCTGCTCATTGGTGGGATCAGATTTTTTCCAATTCCCAAATTTGCGCAATTTTGCATTTGCACAAATTTGCACTTGCAAAAATGTGCAAATATACCCTCACAATATGCCCAAAATGTACAGTTCTCCACAAAAAGCACATTTTTGGCTGGTGTTTTCTATTTTGCACATTTCCCATGACTAAATTTACGTAAAATTCTGAAAAGTAACTAAACAAAACTGATCCACAAGTCCATGGAATCCGTACGACTTGAAAAAAGCTGGCTGCTGCGGAAACTGCTGGTTGGATTCAGAGCAATCCAAACTCATTTCATTCCATTACGGATTTCTCTGACAACCCTAATTGTTCCGTTCCCAGGGAGTTGTATATAACCTGGCAAATAAACCAGCTAACTTACCAAAATCTGCATGGAGCCTAGTCAAGGTTCAATGACAACACCACTTCGATCAATCGTTTATAGGTAAAATCAGGGTTTGGGCTCACCAGGGATCTAAACACCCCTGAATTGGCTTTGCATTCCAGCCCTGGATCATATGAATTAATGTGGACAAGAGAACCTCTAGGTATATGCAGAGTACCTTCCTTTCATAACCAATGTGTGTGTTTGGTGGTGGTGGTGGTGGTGATGAGCAGGGGGAGAACTCCAAAACTAAATTAGGGACCTGGGCTACCAAAGCAAAGGAAACGATTCCCAAGCAGGCTCAAGTCCTGGACCCTTATTTCCCTTCATTCCAACGGCTCTCGTTTCAGCGTCCGATGACTGAGTGGCGATGTGTGGGATACATCACCAAAGTCAGGGTGTAAGGCTGACAAGTCCAATGTGCTTGCTTAAAAAGCCTTGCAGGCCGGCCTGCCCAAAGCTCTCTCCGGGAATCTGTTCTGAGTTTAGAGCTTACATTAAACCCCAAAGTCAACCAACTTTCACATGGTTTCGGATTTCCCTGCAAAACTTTTAGCCCCTTCACACGCAGACATGCAGAAAGAATGAAAGACGGACTTTTTAAAAACATCAGAAATAATTAATTCACAATGGAAGGAAAACCTTCCCCCTCTCCCCACCCCTGCCTACGGTGTGACAAGTCTGGGGATCAGCAGGGGCTAAAATGCACTTAAAGATTTAACTTGTGTTTATGCTTTATCCAAAAAGAGTGTATAAATTTCCTGCTTTCAGAGGACAAATCTTTTCTCTCCAAGGCTGCGATGGAACAGATGAAACCAGCTCGTAACAGTGAATCTAATTTGCTTGTGCTGTTTGTACCACGGTTGCCCAAACACCTTGCAACAGAACCACAAAATCACATTGTGTATGGATGTGTTCATTTGAAAGTTCACCATGGCCTGGAGGGCAGGCCTAAGACATTTTGTTGCCTGTGGCAGAAAACTCCTAATGGCACCCTCCCTCATTCTGCTAATTAACATGGGAATCCTGTTAATTAACATCTATAGGGAAGTTCTCCGGGGAGGCTTCATTGAAAGAAATGGGAGTTATTCAAGATCACTAACTGTGCCCTGTCCCCTTAACTACAGCCTAGACTCCCTCGTCCCTCTTGTGCTTTGAACTTCAGAAAACCGGCTGCAGGCCTGTGCTAGAACCCACGTTCTTCTTCACACATATTGGGCTGTCTCTTCAAATGCACCCAACTGAGATGGTGGTTTTATAGGGTGGCCAGGTGTCCTTGTCCACTGGAAGGCATCTTGTGTTTGAACAGCTGTTTGGTCCAAGGGTGGGTTAGAGATAAAGAACCTTAAAAAAAGAGGGCAGGGGCCTTGAAATTAGGGATGTACAGGTGGTGTAAAATCTGTTCTGCCTGCATTTCTTGAATTGTCAGGTGCCTTTCTTTCCATCGTCCCACTGGTGGAATTGGATTTGTTCCAATTTCCCAAATTTGCACAAATTCATATTCACATAAATTTGCGCTTGCAAAAATGCACAGATCCTCATCAAAATGTGCAATCCCCACCAAAATATGCAAACCCCCCCAATAAGTATACAGAGTTCTAAAGTATACGAATCCCATTCTCAGACCCTTTTTATATTTTTGCCTTTTCCAGCAAACATAATCTGCAGGTGGAAAAAGATTCCAACACTTCCAGTACTATTTAGGGCAGGGAAGTACTGCCCCCTTCTTTCAGCGAAGGTACTCTGCACATACCTAGAGGTTCTCTTGTCCACATTAATTCATATGATCCAGGGCTGGAATGCAAAGCCAATTCAGGGGTGTTTAGATCCCTGGTGAGCCCAAACCCTGATTTTACCTATAAATGATTGATCAAAGTGGTGTTGTCATTGAACCTTGACTAGGCTCCATGCAGGAGTACCTATATCCCTGGTTATTCTGAAGGATTTAAAAAACACACACACAACTACAATGAAAGCATCCATTGGCTTGACAAACTGAAGGCTCATCTGTACCAAGCAGGATATTCCACTATGAAAGCGGTATGGAAGTGGCATATAAAAGGCAGGAGCCACACTACTGCTTTATAGTGGTATTGAAGTGCACTGACAACTGTTAGGGCCCATTGACACATGCCATATATCACTTTCATACCGCTTTCATAGTGTTATATCCTGCTTGGTGTAGATGTGTCATGGGCCCCAACAGTTGTTAGTGCACTTCAATACCACTATAAAGCAGTAGTGTAGATCCTGCAGTGCACTTCAATACCTCTGTATAGCAATAGTGTGGCTCCTGCCTTTTATATACCGCTTTCCTAGTGGAATATCCTGCTTGGTGTAGATGAACCCTGAATTATTTCCATCCCCCAACCTCCCACAAATATTTCATTTTTTTTTCAAGCCTAGTTCTGTATTTGGACCCCATCATGCTTCCAATAGGGTTCCAATGCCTTTCCATCTGCCAAAATGCCACAGAACCAAGGGACTATAGTAGGGTGACCATATGAAAAGGAGGACAGGGCTCCTGTATCTTTAACAGTTGTATAGAAAAGGGAATTTCAGCAGGTGTCATTTGTATATTTGGGGAACCTGGTGAAATTCTCTTTTCATCACAACAGTTAAAGCTGCAGAAGTTATACTAGAGTGATCAGATTTAAAAGAGAGCAGGGCAGCTGCACCTTTAACTGTAAGAGGAAATTTCATCAGGTTCCCCATATATACAAATGATACCTGCTGAAATTTCCTTTTCAATGCAACTGAATTGAACTTCAATGCAAGATTCAGGAGCCCTGTCCTCCTTTTCATATGGTCACCCTAAACTATAGGACATGTTGTCTCCAGTATACCCGACATCCATAGCATGGACACATGTGCCTTGAAGAACTACATTTCCCAGTCTTCCTTGCACTTGGGATGCTGCCACGTTAGTCTTTAAATACCAGGATATGAGGCACACTGGTTTCAGATTAGGATCTCGTGGCAGTGAAGAACCTTTGACGAAAATGGCGCTAGCTCTGTAATGCCAGTGAATGCTATGAGCAGGAGGCCAAGTTTGTATTCCGAGAAAATACAATATGAACTTTGGCGCCATCGCTACATAAAATACACTGGTGGAGAGGGGGTTTTGGCGATCTAATTTTGAATATATGAAAGAACAGGCCTTTGAACCTTGCTGTGAACTTCCCCCCATCCCCATGAAATCTGAAATACTGCCCTTGTTCACTCACCGATAAGATCTCTTACAGTAAGAATACAACAACTACCATTTGGGATTCTGAGATGTAATATCAGCGCTGGTAATTTACTTAGCTTATTTTTATGAGAAGCTTTATATTTATAGCTTTTTTTTCTTTTTGTTTAAACCTTTGCGGGAGGAAATGTTGAAATATATAAAGGGTAAACATGCTATTCCTATCATGCCACAAAGGCTGCCGCTTACAATGGGTTAGATCCAGACTTTGTTATACTTGACATAGACAAGCCTTCTCCAACCTGTTGCCCTCCAGATAGGTTGAAGTACAATTCCCAACATCCCCCAGCCCGCATGAGAGTTGTAATCAAACACATCTGGAGAGCACCAGGTTGGGGAAGGGTGATGCAAACCCACTAAAATCAGTGGGACTTAAAGTTGGTCATGACTAAAACTTACATCCCACTGATTTCAATGGGTCTCCTCTAAGCACAACTAAATCTGGATCCAACTCAATGGCATCCTGTTTGCATAATAAAGTCATGTTCCTACATGGTCTCCCAGTGGCAATGCCAATAGCAAATTGATACTACCCTGAACAAAATATAACAACACTGACAGATAGGCCCAAACCAATAGTAAATTATTGCAAGCTAAGGCCATGGCTAGACCAGGCCTATATCCAGGGATTGTCCTGGAATCATCCATGTGCATCCCAATGACATACAGGGGATCCCGGGAGCAGGCAGGGATGACCCCTCCATTTGCCTGGGATAATCCTTAGGTCTAGCTAAGACCTAAGACAGAGAAGAAGGCCCATGCTGCCTGGTTCAGAAAAGAGGTGTGCATCCCAAGCGCTCCACATTTGTACTCTGAACCGAGCAATTCCAAACTGCAGCAACATCAGTAGCCTTGTGCCACAAAAAAACTACTGTCTGAGATGTGTTTTTGGCTCTCTGTTGAGTTCATCAGGAGTGCTTGTAACTTATACCATATCTTTTGTGGACAGAGGAAACAACCCTATGCCTCCTAGACAGTGCCTCAGGGGCCATAGGGTACTGGGGATTCCCCCCTCCAAGGTCAGAGACAGCGGTCCGACCTCGGAAGGGAGAGTCAGAGATACGCTTCCCTTCCCCTGCCCCTTCTCAGCCGGTGCAGAAAAATCATGCCAGCTGCCCTCTGAGGTCAGAAAAGCGACCTCGCAGAGGGGGGAAAGGGACATTTCAGTGGGAGGGGGGGAGACCAGAGAGGCCAGGATATGAGCCATCCTGAGGTCTCTCCAGCCCCCCCCTCTCTCTCTCTGAAGAGCCATTGCTAGATGGGCAAAAAGCCCATCTAGTGGGGGGCGGGGGAAAGCAGGACAGGAGGACGGGGAGGTGAAGATAGTCTCTGCTGCTTCTCCTGCCCTGGATTCAATGATCAGAAGCCTCTGAGTTTGAAGGCTTTCGATTACTGAGGGTGCAATCGATAGGTTTGTGCCCGTAATATTACACCACACCCTTTGCAGCACCCATTTTTTCACCCTTGCACTGGCACAGTTGCATACTGATACACCAGTGTAACCCTGAGGCCTTGCCAGCATGGGTCCCAAGTGCCAGGGTGTCTCGCCAAGCATCCCCAGTGCAAATGCACTTTGGAGTCATCCTATCCTCATCCAGCGAGGGAAACACGAGGATAGGATTATGCCTTCAGAAATTATAAACGTGATCAGCAGCACCAAAAGAACCCAAATCCTGAGCGGAGGCTGTGAGGGAGGGACAAAGAGACAGATATGGAACGCGGTCATGCCTTGAGGACCAGAAACCTATTTGAAAATGCAAATGAAAGATGCAGTTCTTTGGAAAACCAAACCAGTGCTACCTATATTCCAAACTAAAGGACTACCTCGGGTTGCAACCTCTCTCCCTGTTACTTATCAGATGGACTGTGATTTAGTTACCCTGACTGACGTCTACTGCTCATTCCCCTCCCATCAGCTCTTGCCTTATGAGATTAAATGTACATCTAGAAGCAGAAGCAAATGAGTTATTAAAGATCACTTCCTGGAAGAACCTCACAGCCGCCTTCAGCACTACCTTCCCCACACCAAGGGATCTCTTTTTTCACGTTCTCTTTCAAATCTTCCCCTCCCCACTCAACCTGGCTTTGATTGAGCATCTTCTCTGAAGACACGGCCTAAGTGATGCCCATCTTGAGCGTATTATTATTACTGAAGTTGGGAGCCATCATTTCTCATTAAGCATCTCGTTTGAAAGGCCATCCTCTCCTCCCACAGTTGATGCTTTTAAAAATGCTCACCGGCCGCAGAAGCCAAAAGGAGCAAAGTGCAGGACTCTCCCTTCTGTGCATCATCAACCTATCATGGTTAGCCTCAGGGTAGGTATCTGACCCCAGCTTTTTCTTTTTAAGGGGTCTGCTCTGGGATATACCTCAAACAGGTGGCGTAGTCTGCCTTTCGTCCTGTTCCTGGTTAGGGCTCAGCTTTGGGGTTCATCGATCTTGGATAAGTGAGGGGGAAGACAGATATAGTATTTAAAGATCAGTCACAGTGGGTTCTTTTAGAATTATAGAATCATAGAATAGTAGAGTTGGAAGGTGCCTACAAAGCCATCGAGTCCAACCCTCTGCTCAATGCAGGAATCTACCCTAAAGCATCCCCGACAGATGGTTGTCCAGCTGCCTCTTGAAGGCCTCTAGTGTAGGAGAGACCGCAACCTCCATAGGTAACTGCTTCCTTTATCATACTGCTCTAACAGTCAGGAAGTTCTTCCTGATGTCCAGCCGGAATCTGGCCTCCTGCAACTTGAGCCCATTATTCCGTGCCCTGCACTCTGGGAGGATCGAGAAGAGATCCTGGCCCTCCTCTGTGTGACAACCTTTCAAGTATTTGAAGAGTGCTATCATGTCTCCCCTCAATCTTCTCTTCTCCAGGCTAAACATGCCCAGTTCTTTCAGTCTCTCCTCATAGGGCTTAGTTTCCAGACCCCTGATCATCCTTGTTGCCCTTCTCTGAACAAGTTCCAGCTTGTCTGCATGTTTCTTGAAGTGTGGTGCCCAGAACTGGATGCAATACCAACTTCAGGTAAAGAAGTTACCACACCAACATCACAATTTACATTGCATGCTGATTGAGCTGATTTGTCCCAGTTCTCATGCTTCAGACAGGCTGTTTGCCTCTTTAAAATATCTTAAGCAGCACTGGTATGTTTTCCAACTATACATGGAGCAAAAGTGGAAAGAGTGTGTTGATGACATCACAGGTACTAGCCAACTGGCACTAGGGATGTTGGAGAAATCCAAAATGGATTGAAATGAGTTCAGATTTCTTTTAATCCTGTCCACATATTCCGCATCAACCCGGCATCTGGGGTCAAGCAGATTCCATGGATATGTAGTGGGTTTTACATAAACCTACGAAATTTATGTAAATAAATTTGTAGACAAAACCACAAGTCAGACGAAGAACGGTAGGCAATTCACAAATACTGTGATAATGAATAAATGTTTTTAAGGATTTTTTTTAAAAAAACATAAACATATACATCTGTTTAAAAAAAGACGTAAAAAATGTGAATTGTTACATACATTCCATACTTTTGTAACTTGGCACAGAAATTGCGGGGTTAATTTACATAATTTTCAGAGTGTGGGGGGGAAATCCAATTTTGTGCATTTGCAAGTGATGGAGCAGGAAACAACATACCCCAAATCCAGATCCAGAATGCGTTCTCTCCAATCCAGGGTCCCTGCGCATCATTTACTGGAACTGAAAGCAGCAGACAGAAGTTACTGCTGCCTTGACAAATAGAAGGCCAGGATCCAAGTAATTAAGCTAGAGAGGGGCAAGCACTCTGAAGCTGACCTTGGATTTATTCAGAAATCACTCAAGATCTACTTTAAAAAAAATAAAAATGGAGGAACTCAAGATAACTTTTCTGAGCCAAACCTGGGGTTTTGTGAAAATTACTGCTCCTGCCAGCCTCCAACAAATATATTCCAGGTTCTAGTATCATGAGAGAGAGGGGCCCCATCTATAAGACAGCAGGATAGCTCCTCATTGAATATAAACCTGAATTTTCATTGATTCGAAATTAAGTAAAGAGTGCCACTCTGCAGCAGCAACAGCGATTTATCTCCTGATATATATATATATATATATATATATATATATATATATATATATATTTGTAGTTCAGTTATTAACGTGCACATGTGCACATACGCATATACAAAGCTATGGAGTATAGATGAGAGAAGCTCGTCTGTAATCCATAGTATAGGAGAATCATAGAATTCAAACTGAAAAGGGTGCGAAGGAATGAGGCAGCTGATGGGTGGGAAGGCAGGAAATCGGCCAATCACTTTGTCTTACCCTCAAAGCTACGCCCACATGTCAAAATGCAATTTAACTCCCCCAAGGACACATAACCATAACGCGGTGCAAACTCGGATGTTGATCCAAAGGTCGAGGTAAATCGCGACTGCAAATATGCACATTCTCGTGTTAAAAACCCGGCGCTGCACCGAATGGACGGCTGCGTCATGTGTCCTGAAATGCGAATATGTGCATTTACATCGGGGTAAAGAAGCCGTATAGACATCCCTGGGGAGAGAAACACTTCCCTATCTTTCTCTACACCGTGCATCATTTTGTATATCTCCATTCATCCATTTTCTTCCGCTGCCCCTTACGCCTGGAACGCTCTTCCGGAACATTTGCGAACTACAAGTTCAATCGCAGTTTTTAAAGCTCAGCTAAAAACTTTTCTTTTTTCTAAAGCTTTTAAAACTTGATTTTGATCTTACTTTTATACTGTTAGTTTTACTCTACCCTGTGCCTGTTTGGTGCATTCTCTTCCCCTTCTTATTGTTTTATTATGATTCTATTAGAATGTAAGCCTATGCGGCAGGGTCTTGCTATTTTATTGTTTTACTCTGTACAGCACCATGTACACTGATGGCGCTATATAAATAAATAATAATAATCATGTCCTCCCTTACTTGCTATTTCTTGTAAGCAAAAATGGCCCCAACAAGGGTCCCTTTCCTCTCAGGGTTGCTGGGCTTGGACGACTTTGCTATCATCCCTAATTTAAACCAGGCCATTCCAGGGACTTCAGAGTGCCTGTCAATCACAGGGGTTGGTGTTGAATATCTCTGCGCTTTTCCAGAAGTCATTTCTGAGGCCTGAACCCACACAGTTCCATGCAGTTTGCTGGGCAAGGGCCTTAGCCTCGCACTACGGGTTTCCTTCCTGTGTGACGTCTTGGAGGCCCTGGCCATGATTCCATTGAATGGGCGCAAAGATTTATCTGGGTCTCAAGCTACATGTAATGCTTCAAGACTAGCTTTGAGCCTGATTTGGCAGCCGGGAGGCGGGTAGGTGGGAAGGAGGGAGAGACTTCTTGGGCATTCTTTTTCCTTAATTTTTCACATTTATTCCTGACCATAAAATCTTGTGACAGGTTTAAGATCTTCTGCATTTTGGTGGCTAGGATTCCCTAGCCGCACAAAACAGCCCTGGAAGGAGTGAGGGGGAGGGATTAAAAACCAGGTGCAGTCTGTGTTTTGTAAGCTTTAATTTATTTTAAATTAATTTGCACAGAGGGAAACAGAAAGGTAAATTGGCCGTCCCCACTCCTGGTTTTTCCTTCTTCTTCTGGGTCTTTTCCAGCTGAGAAGAAAGTGGGGGGGGGAATCTCTCTCTCTCTCTCTCTCTCTCTCAATCTCTCTCTTTTGGGGAGTTGTTTTCATTTCAAGAGGAAAGGTCTTGATGTTTCCCTCAGGGAATGGGAAAGCAAGGCTTCAGTCTTCTATTCAATTAGGTGTAATAAAGCTACATTTTCCTGTCTCATGATCCCACAGCAAAGTGGAGGAATTTACATGGATAATTAGTTTAACCCGCTTACTTGATCGGTTAATCCCCAAACTCCCCAGTTCTCCACCCAACCCATCTCAGAAAGAGGGCTGCTATGTGTTTCACTTTATAGAGGACAGTCCTCTACTTGAAGGCTGTCAGAAGGCAGTCCTCTATTTGAAGGCATCCTCTACTTGAAGGTCTGCCAGCATAGGTCCAGTTTAAAGATGAAGAACCATATTAAGTTGGGAGAATGGCAGGGGCTTTGAAGTTGCCCATCAATGGTCAGGCCCTGGACAGCAGACTTAGCAAGTCACACAGGTCTCCTCATCACAGTCATCACTATGGTGAGAGGTACTGTATTTCTATTTAACTTATAATACTGTATTTCTTCGATTGTAAGACGCACACTAATTTCAGTACCACCAACAGAAAAAAAAACCCCTAAGACACACCCGCGATTCTAAGATACACCCCATTTTTAGAGATGTTTATATGGGAAGAAAAGTGCATCTTAGAATCGAAGAAATAGGGTAATTATTGCATCTATACCATATAAATTAAAACATGCCAACGTTACAAAATCATGATGAGAGTCTCCACAGATAGAGGACGCTTCCCACCACAGAGAGTCGACGGAGGGGGTGGACTTAGTGTGCTCACCCTCCCTCTCCCTCTCCTTTATGTGTAGAGGTTACACCAGTGGAGGCTGGTGGCTCCAATGTCAGTGGAGCAATGAATCCTTTCCTAGTTTCAGTCAGAACCAGGTAGAACTTTAACGGAGCTATCCAAGATGCTGAAGTACCTTGGATAGTTTCTTTAGAGTTCTGACTGAGACACGGAGCAGATTCACCATCTCACTGACATCGGCGCCACCAGCCTCCCCTCGGTTGCACAGTTTTTGAACACTTGAAGAGGGTTTGTGATGTTCTTTGTCATTTCTGTCTAGAATAAGAAATGTTGTGCGGGTGTTAGGGCTTATTAAGATTTCCCTCCTGTATTGTGAGCCAGCTCTGACTGTCCCTGGGTATGCCTTTGCATGCATAATGTAATGTGTGTGAACCAGATGATCATGAATACAGCTGGCCACAATTCCCAGGACAGCGATACCTAGGAAAACTGTTACCTTGATAATGGGTTGTCATATAGCACTGTTCACACCAAAGGACACTCCGGAGGGCTGTGTACATATACAGCAAAACATCTTGTGTGAGACCTTCAGTGAGATATTGAAATACAGACCCTTTTAGACAAGTGGGGATGGTTTGGGAGCACTCCATCATATCCTGCACAATTTTACCATTTTCTCTCCCAGGTAGTATTTTGAAAATACTGGTTCTGCAGCTTTGCAATATGGTTCAGTTTGAAAGATGGGTAAGCTGGCTACGGAGGATGATAGTTATGGACGTTTAGATTTTATTTAATCTGTCCCAAGTTGGTCCCTCAGATAACCTCATTTTGGGTGTCATAAAACAACAGAAATGCTTAGTTGTTGTTGTTGTTGTTGTTATTATTATTATTATTATTATTATTATTATTATTATTATTATATTTGTAACTAGCTGGGGAGGGTGAAAAGCACTTGTGGGATTTAGGTGCCAAAATAACTTGACCAGCCTTGGACACTATATACCGGGGGGGTGTGGCAAAAACTTGTTGGCCAGGCCCTGCCCCAGTTGGTCCTTGCAAAATGCTCCAAGGCAAACCACCCTCCTAAACCTCTGGGCCTCAAGAGCAGCCCTATGCAATACAGACCACCTCCAGGTCCATCAGATCTAAGACGCCTTGAGATCAAATGGTTTTCCAGACTACTCAAAACAAATTAACACACCAGAGTATGGGGGTGGCCACTTACACATAGCCAAACAAGAGGAAATGTAACACCAAAAAAGAGGACACTGATTTGGAATAATAATAATAATAATAATAATAATAATAATAATAATGAGAGAGAAATATACACCGCTAGCTATCGAAGTTAAAGAACTATGGCAATAGGAAAACATCATAATAATTATTCCGTTAGTCACATCAGTCACCGGCAACACATCAAAAAACTATACAGGAAACCTTCAGAAACTGGGCCTACCAAAATACATCCACACCAACATTCAGAAAGCAGCCATACTCAAAACAGGTTCAATGACTTGGCAAAGCCTGTCATGCCCATCTAGAAAAACCACCACAAGCAAGAAAAGAGAGATAGATGATGGGTATGCTCATTTATATATCTATAGATGCCAATTTGGAAAGAATCACTATAATTTAAACAGAAATACAAAACATTTCACTATAGTGAGGAACATTGGGCCAGGTGACCCGCATGGCTCCATTTGCTGTCCAAGTACTAAGTGTTGATGAGTCACTCCAAGGCCCCTGCCTCTCCTAACTTATGGACCTTTATCTTTAAACTAGGCATGTGCTCCGCTCCGATTAGAAGCGCAGAAGCAAGAGCGAATTGGCCTGCTCTGCCTTGCCCAGAGGCGGAGTAGAAGCGGACCACGGACCCTTAGAAGCAAGGCGAAGAGAAGCACCCATTTTCGGAGCGCTCCGGTTTCCGCGGTCCGATCCGATCGCCGTCTTGAAACATTTCGACCATAGGATTGCATTGCGGAAAAGAAAGGGGGATAACTGTGTTGTTTTTGAAGCTATCTTTCTGAAAATTCTTGTGCTTGGAGAGTCATGGATGGGGGTCATTTTGAGCCTACTCTCAGCTCTCTGCGTGCTGCGGTTCGTGTGCTAGAAGTTTTTTAAAAACCGGTGGGAAAATACCTTTTCCGAAGGGCTGAGGGGCAGAGTCAACTCCCGGTCATGATCACATGATCCCAAAGATGGAGGAAGGGATAGGCAAAATGGGTAACTTGGGATTCTGGGAACTTCTCTTTCTTAGTCTGAACGGACTTTTCCCAGTGTTTTTTAAAACAGTAGCCCCACCAAATGCACAAACACAACCTGAAATCATATACTAAGCCAATAATAAGAGATAGAAACACAGCACTGCTACCCACCCTAACTTTGGGGAACAACTGAAAAGATGTGGTGCAAGGGGATGAGCTCCCCTAAGGCATCCCATGTGGACGTGCCCTCACTCTCTCCTGTACTTGGAGGACAATCAGAGCCCTCCAAAGAGAGTAACCCGGTGGAGCAATGCCTATCATGAGTTGAAGTGAGAGTTCTACTCCTCAGCTCTCGTGGTGAAGCAATGGCTTTCATGAGTTGAACTGGCAGCTGCTTCCCCCTCCCCTGGGCACGTCCCCCTATTGCTGGTAAAAGACAGATATAGCCTTTTTTTTAAAGTTCTTCTTGTTGTTTATTCAGCAACACTGCTGCTTTTAATTCCACCCCTCCTTTGTTTATTTATTCCATTTTATATGCATTACTGGCTTATCCTTGGCTCACTTCCTTATGCCCCCAGAAATGTCTGCTGCCTGCCTGCCTTCCCTCTCTCCTCCCCTACCCGCCTCGCAGGGATGTTGTGTGTGTCTGGCTTTGACTCAGGGGAGAAGTCCTTCCTGCACTCACTTGGAGTTTTGGAAGTTCCAAATCCATTTTTCAAGTGTGGAAGAAGATTCATATAGGTTTATCTCTACTCCCCAATTCCTGGCATGTTGGGATTTCCTTTGAAATGGCCCCATTGAGATGTCTGCAGGTTTAAGCTCCACCAAAAAACAGGGGATGATGGGACTGCCTTGAGTCTGGGTGTGCGTGTGTATCCCTGGATAAGCTATCATGGTGGTGAGTTTGAGGTTTTTAACGTGCAAATTGATGGAGCTATCGAAAGGGGTGTGAATGGGGTGCCCGATTTTCATAAATTCCCCCAAAATCAGGGGATGATGGGACTGCCTTGAGTCTGGGCGTGCGTGTGTATCCCTGGATAAGCTATCATGGTGGCGAGTTTGAGGTTTTTAACGTGCAAATTGATGGAGCTATCGAAAGGGGTGTGAATGGGGTGTTGGATTTTCATAAATTCCCCAAAATTCAGGGGATGATGGGATTGCCTTGAGTCTTGGCGTGCGTGTGTATACCTCCATGAGGTGTCATGGTGCCAAACGTGAGGTTTCTAACTTTCACAGAAAAAAAAGTTGTATACTTTTTAAGCTTAATGCAAGCCTATGGGGGGGGGGGGGAAACGGAGCTCCGATCCGGATCCGGAGCTCTGCAGCGGAGCGGAGCGGACATAGGCGGAGCGGGGGCGGAGCGAAGCGGCCCGATCCGCAAATCGCGGATCTGGAAGTGAAGCGGAGCGGGGAGTCCGCGCACACCCCTACTTTAAACTAGGCTTGGACCAGACAGCTCTTCCAATCGAGGAGTGTCCTCTGTAACGCAGGACACATGGCCACCCCACCAGAGTCCCAGGCCACTCAGATCATCCCCCTCTTTCTATTTCAATGTTAATCAACAGGCATAAATGCAACCACCTACGCAAAGTAGTTGTGGGAGTTTTCCTTCTTCTGGGAAAGGTTGAGCTCTTATTTGCCAAATAATTGCTTCAATTACTGCTTTCTCTGCTGGGAGGCAATGAGCAGACTTACGCTCTCTAACCCTGCGATCATTTCCTCTGTTCCTAAGTATGAAAATTCAATCGCAGCACTTGGTAATTCTCACTCTTCCCCCCTAAAGCAAAATAAAAAATCATAGACGCAGGGGCCAAATCTCTGCCCCCTTCTTTGGGGTCAGTTCACACCGATCTCTGGGAAGTATCTGTTCTGCGTGAGAGAGTAGCGACAGCCTGTCGTATAGTTTGCAGTGTTTTCACACACATACACTGGTATATTATATATATATATATATATATATATATATATATATATATAATCACAACATAAACAATTGCTTTGCAATGTGGAAAATATAATATTGGGTTGGATCCAGATTTATGCTGGATCAAGTGCGCTAGTGGAAGTCGACTTCTCAGCCCCCTCCTTCCCATGGAAGCCTCTCCCCCCCCACACCCTCCCCCACAGATAGTCAGGAGACACTACTGAATGGGGAGAGCTATGGGGTGGGGGGAGAAGGGGGATCCCCCAAAATTGGGCAGAGGAACCTTCCACAAGTGGGAAATGGCAGCTCTAATAGAAGATGTGTAGCTAAAGTAAGTCCTGCGGGTGGCAGGGGCAGCAGTTCCAGGGCAAAGCAGGGAAGGAGAGAAGGGGGAGAGGGAGGAAGAGAGATGGGGAGAGCAGGGAGTCCAATGGATTCCCCATCAGCCTCACAACAGGCAAGGGGAGTGGCTTCACCCCCCGCCCTGAATCAGTCTGAGGCGCCCCAAAGTTTTCAGACCCGTTCTGATCTGCTTTGGAGTGCCTCAGTCCAACCTGGTACTGCTCCAGATTCAGGCCAAAGTGGCCTGCTTCAGCTCGGATTTAGGATTTGACCCCGAGGTGGTGCACAGCCCTTTATGCTACCTCCAGTATCTGAGGCAGTATGCCTATGTTCCCCAGTTGCTGGGGAACATGGGCAGGAGGATGCTGTTGCAATCATGTCCTGCTTGTGGCTTTCCCCTGGGCAGCTGGTTGGCCATTGTGTGAACAGAATGCTGGACTAGTTGAACCCTTGGTCTGATCCAGCAGTGGTCCTATTCTTAAGTTCTTAAGGCCCCTTCCTCTTGTAGAAGGCAGATCCTGGATCCAATCCACAACCATTGACCCAGGACGTAGCTGCAACTTTTTCATGGCAGATTAATTTCTCTTGTGGGCCTGTCTAATAGTTTCAAAGGCAAGTAGCAGGCTGCAAAGCAGAACTCAGGGCCCAGGTGTTGCAGGCAACTGGGTTTTTTTTGCAGGTGAGAGTGGAGGACTGGAGAATATTCAGGTAATCTCAAGTGCACGGCTTATGATAGCCGTTCTTGAACAAAGACCTGCCCAAGCTGGTTTTTACCTTAGATGTACCTGACCATACTGTTATCCTGCAGGGCTACAGCCGGGGTTTGGCCAATAAATAATTTCCCCCACCTGGAACACCGATTTGCACTAGCAGTGGTTTATTATTTGTTAAAAGGAGTTTTAATTTGTGACATGACAGATTTGTTTTTGAAACAACAATATTAGGAACATTTCTGGGTTGTTGTTGTTGTTGTTGTTTTTAAAAAATCATTCAGGCCAAAACCAGCAGTACTTTCATATTGTTTTAATGGGAGCTTATTTAGGGTTGAAAAGCAGCTGGGTAGGAAAGTTTAACACACAAATAATGGTCCCGATCTGGATCTGGGGCCTGCGCGTTTATACTAAAGTAAAAAAGAAGTCTTGATTGCATAGGATGACCTTTGAGGGAAGAGAGCTAACCAGGGGGACTAGATGAGAAGGCCTAGTGACCATCCCCAACTGTAAGGCAGCAGTGACCATTTCCATCCCCCCCTCCCCCCCGGCCCTACCCCGATACTCTTGAACTCACTTTCAGCCAGCTCAGAAACACCTGAGTAGTGAAGGCAAGTGCCTCCACATGTAACGTAGCATGTAATTTAGCCCTCATTTTCTTTCTTGTGGGACGCCCCAAATAGGCCCCGTCACTGTCCCCTTCCCCCAGGTGTGCCAGTCAGTGGGTACTACTGACTGGAAGGCCAGGGTGGTGGAAGGCCCTTTAACAAAAATGGTGGCTGATCCAGGACTGGCTGAGAGACCAGGGGAGCTACTGCTTGAGGAACCAGCTAGTCCTCCAGACGTACAATTCCTCAACAACATTGGGGCCTCAAATAGCTAGAGTCTTTTTCCAGCCACATTGATGGAGGGAAAATCGAACCATGTAGTGCAGAAGGATCAAAGACATCTCCATTCCATTGGCTTATCACGAGCCCCACAACTTTGTGGGAGGCCCAGGCCCAAGGGCCACTAACCTCCACCCTGTTCATTCCTTTCCATCGTTGGCTACCTTGAAAGCAAAGAAACCGGACCGGAACCAAAGCCGACGGGGTTGGCAGAGCGCTTCAAAGTTCTGAGAACATGCCAAGAATGAGGCAAAAGATTTGTTCTGGAAAGGATTTTTATGCACTTAAAATCGCCAAAAGCTGCAGGCCAGCTGTGCTGAGCACAGTTGCAAGGAAACGGGAAGACGGAGGGAATCAGGATTCAAGGAGTCTGAGTTGGAGGAGGAAAAGTTCTCCCTTCCTCCAGCAATCTTTACCCACCCCCCTACAAGAGACAGTATGGAGCCCAGACATGAAGTAACCTTCAGCACCCTGAAATGAACGCCTCTTTCCCGCTGCTCCGTGGGACAGCCAGCTGCCGCGTCTCAGCCGTTACCCATTCCACCCCGTGCTTCCCGCCATTTACAGTTCCCGGCCAAAGCTTTCACAGTGCACATTCTTTTTTGCCAGGGCTATGGTTTTACGACCCAACACTGTTTGGAACGAGGCTCCAGATACGAGGATCCTTTCTTTCGTTGAACGACCCCTGCAAAAATATAAATCGCAACAGAAGGAACCCAGCCGCCATAGAGGGAAGGGAAGCACAGTTGATTTTAATTAAGGGTAACCTCGTTTGTCTGTTGCAGACTAACCACGACTCGAGTGGCAACTTAAGGACTAACGAATTTTGCCTACGGACTGATCTGTTTTCTCCTAGGCAGGAAGCAAAGAGGCCTTGATGAAGGGTGGCAGCACAATTAGTCTTTAAGGAGCTGCGAGATTCTTAGAAGGCAATTGTGCTAATAATTAATAATCAATCCCTCTGATGCATTTGAGACCCTGGTGGGGGGAGTGCTTGGGAGGGATGACTTGGAGTGGAAAAAGAGCAGGTGGGGGAAAGGGTTAAACACTCCCCTTTTCCATTGCTTGTCCGTTCTCAATCCCACTCCCAGCACTTTCCTAAAAAGAGAAGGCATTGGGGCTGTCAGATATAAACATTAGTCTCATTTGTATGATTAGTCTCTTGTTGGAGACTTGCTGACCACATAAGGAACTACTTCCATACTGCTGACGACAGTGCTGTTCTGAACCATCTTGAATGTCCATATATTTGTTGTCAGTGGAGGCTGGTGGTTCTGATTTCAGTGGGGCAGTGAATCCATACTGGGTTTCGGTCTGAACCACCCAGAATAAAGGAGCTATCCAATGTACCAAACCCATTTGAAGGATTGGGGTTCTGCATCTTTAGAGTTCTGGCTGGCTGGTTCTGACTGAAACCCAGAATGGATTCACAACCCCACCAAAATCAGAGCCACCAGCCTCCACTGTTTGTAGTACAAGAGTCTAAATGTTGTTGTCTTACTGAGGCCCTTGATGTTCATACATCAGGGATAGGCAACCTTTTTGGGTCACGGGCACATTTGGCAATTTGAGAAACTCTCGTGGGCACAACCACAAAATGGCTGCCCAGGGAGGCCTGGCAAAGGACAAATAACCTGCCCAAAAGACTGAATACAAGGCTGAGGTGGGATATGAACCACAACACACTAAACAACTTCTTTGAACCCACAGTTTTCAGCACCAACTGAAAGTTATTTCACACCAATCCCTGCTGCTGGTAAGAAAATGCATAGCCAGTGCTAGAAACAATGTCTTTACCAGCTCCTACTGCTGTGTATTGTCTTTTCCTGACCATGCCTAGAAATTGAACCTCCGTGCTACTGACCTTGGACTCCTGCTTGACAACCCTCCTTGGACAGCATATGGCATCTGACTGTTTTTCTGTGTTTTGACCTTGGCTGCTCATTTGGGTTGCTCCCTCTTGCCTGATAAAACTGTGTTTTTGACCATTGCCTGCTTGATTGACTTGCCTTTGTGTTGCCCCTTAGTTTAATCTGAGCCTGATCCAGCCATAGCAGGATGTAGCCCCTTTAACCCATTCAACTCAACATATGTGCAGAGATGTTATGCCTGTTCATGGGTGCTGGGTGACGGCCTCCCCGGCCTGGCCCTCTCCATACATGCGCTCAGGTGAAGGTGTGAAAAAGCAGGGCTGAGTTCTGTCCCCTCCTTTCATTTTTGAGCGCATATGGATCAGTACCCCTGTTGTTTTCCAATTCATTTCATTCCCTCTTGAAGCACTACTCTTTGACTGGAGACAGTAAATAGTTTGCATGAGGGCTGAAGGTAGTATAACTATGTAATTGTACAGGCTTCGTGTACACGCTCATTTGTTTTGTCCCACATTTATTTCTGATCAAATAGTATCTGCAGGTTTTGAAGGATGATGAAAACCTGCAAAATCTATTTATTAGGGAGAATAGTTACATGAACATGCAAACAACAGGCAACAAAGGCTCAATTCAGACATTCTATGGGAACTGTGGTTAATGTTTAGTATGATATCATAATTGGGGATGGGCGGAATGAGATATTTTGCAATTGAATGAGCTACCGTTGGTTTGAACTGGCTTGCAGACCATCATTTGTGCTCACCATGGGTTGATGTCATTTTTTAATTTATCAACCATAGTTGCCACTGTTGCACTGCCTCTGAAGGCCACTGAACCTTGAGTCAGGAGTGCTGAGCAGATGGAAAATGAAAGCAGAAGGCTCAAAACCATAGTTAACATATATGTTTGGAGGCCAGAGATGTAGGGGAGCGTTTTCATTAGCCGGGATGCTGATGTCATCTGGAAATGGCTCTTCCCAACAATAATATATTGTTCCTTGTTGTGATGCAAAATATGTCGCGCTGGCTTGCTCTTGAATAGGCATTTAAGACCCATTAGTGTTACAAAGGACCTGTTCATGGTAGACATGACGACAGCTAGAATTGGGTTGTTGATATGGATCAGCGCAGCTGGCTGCATTTTTGGACTCTTCTTGGGGATGTGGCGATGGGACAGTCATGTGGAGTGCCTGAACTTCAAAATTTACCACTATACCATTATTGGAAGCTCATGTCATGGTTTCAGACAGGGATGGGCAATTTGCAGCGGCCATCAGCCCTAGCAAGCAAAGTCAATGGTGACTATGGGAGTTGTAGGCCAAAACATCTGGAGGGCCACAAGATGCCTATCCCTGCTTTTGGACCTATACCAGTGGTTCCCAAATTTTTTCTGTTAACCGCCCCCTTGGTTCCACAAACTCATGCCCAGTGCCCCCTGCGCGTGGCCCCTTTAAATGGGAAGCACCCACTGCAGACTTGCCAAGGGAGGGAGGGAAAAGAGAGCGGACGCCCCTGTTTTGCAGCCGGCCCACCAAGCAGGGGTATGCCTCTTCATTAGCGTTTTGGTGCTTTTGAAGCATAATACATGTGTGGATTCTTCCCCTGTATGGCTTGGGACCAAACTACCTTCTCCCATAAAAATGTCCCTGGGTTTTAAGACCTTCTGGAGAAGCACTTCTTGGAAAAGACCACCTCGAGCTCCCCCTGCCACCCCCTTGCCTCTTAGCGCCCCCCTATGCAATCCCACCGCCCCCAAGGGTGTGGTACCGCCCATTTTGGGAACCACTCACCTATACTATAGGTAGGGTGACCATATGACTGGATTTGCCCAAGTTTTTGATTACAAATCCAGGAGGGGAAATCCGGATTTCCCCCCCAAAGAGCAGCTCTAATGGGAATTAACAAAAATGCTTATAACTCCGTCTTTTTTAAAGATAAAGAGATGAAAGTTGGCACCATGATAGCTTTTAGGTAGAGCTTTAGCCATACCAAATTTGAAACAGATCTGTTCATCCATTGATTTTTTAGGAATTTTTTAAAAATTGAGGTTTTAATTTTTTTTAAAAAATGTTATTTTTAAAGATAAAGAGCTGGAACTTGGCACCATGATTGCTCTTAACAAGGACTTTAGCTGTGCCAAGTTTGAAACAGATCTGTCCAACCATTGAGTTTTAGGATTTTTATTTTTTTTAAGTTTGAGGTTTTAAAAGTATTTTTTAAAAATAATTTTAACATGGCGACCATGTTGTCCTCCTTTTTGGTTTCCAAAATATGGTCACCCTAACTATAGGTTCTTAACTATGCTTAGTTCATGGTTGGGTGTGATGTCTGAATTTAATGGAATATCATGCTATCTTCAGCAGTCAGAAGTAACTATAACTTCTCTGCAAACATTGGTGTGCATATATATATATGTGTGTGTTTGTGTGTGTGTGTGTGTGTGTGTGTGTGTGTGTGTTTCTGCCTTCCAGGACTGCAGGCTCAGGATTTTATTTTATTTTTTTAAAAAAATTATATCGTTTTTAATTAAAGAAATGCTGAACTTGAGCAACTGCACCCTTCCTCCTTCCAATAAATCTGAAACAATTTGCTAGGTTAAAATGGTTAGTGGCGAGGTCTAAGTAAGAATTTAGACAGGGTTGGGAAGTAGCCAGTTCCAGATTGCAAAGCAGCCCACTTTAGTTTGTGCTGAAAGAAATTAGTGGACACAATTTACAAGGTGACCAGATGCATGGATGGACGCAATGCTGGCTAATTCACTATTCGGAAAAGGAAAGAAAGGGGGAAAGTAAACTCTGTTGGTAATGAAGGGGGAAGAGGACAGCAATGGCCAGAAAGTGTGAGATGTATTCAGATTAATTGCACAGACGCTTGTGCCTCTTTAATAGGTAGAATCACCAAGGAGAGTTCAAAGTAGAGGAAAGAACAACATCTGGGACTGTTTCGCTTAGGGAAAAGGTAGGTAAGGCGAGGCCATAAAAGTGTACAAAATTATGGATGGTGTGGAAGGTGGATAGGGAGAACTTTTTCTCTCCCATAATTCTAGAACATAGGAAGCTGCATTAAACTGAGTCAGACCATTGGTCTATGCAGAAGCTTTCCAAGTTTTCAGGTGGGGCTGTGCCCTGCCTCAGGCCAAACCTTCAATTTAGCCCACCTCAGCCCAAATACAAGGTGGTACCAGATCAGCTGGAGGTGAAGCAAATCTGGTCCAAAGCACCTCGGGGCAGTGCTGGGCCACTCCTGTTGACCACCCATCCATGCAGGAAAGCCGGTGCAAAGCAAACCATAAGTCCATTGGACTCCCCTCCTTCCCTGCTCACCCTTGAACCTGGAGCTGCCGCCCCTGCAAGAGTTAACTTTGCTGTCTGTCCTCCTCTGTTAGAGCCACAATTTAAAAGTAAGGGGGGGCTCTTTATTTTCATAGATCTACAGTCACAAACTACAGCAACTGTACAGGGGCATTTCCGTAGGTTGTGGTGGTAGATCTATGAAAATTACAGAGCCCTCATCTTACTTTTAAATTGTGGCTCTAATGGAGGAGACTGGATGACAAAAATAAGTCCTGCAGGTGGTGACTCTGGGTTTCGAGTGGGGGGTGAACGCGCAAGAACAACCAGTAGTTCTGGCGATGCTCTTACTGCTGCAGACCACCTCTATAATCTACAGTCAATATTGGTCCATCTTTTGCAGCTGCCACCCTCCTATTCAGAACATGAAGGATGGTGGGATTCGTTGTTGAACTGCACAACACTAAATAGGCTAACCACGGGGTGGGGTGATGAGCAGAACGACAGGGCACGGCATGGTTCCATGATTGTGTGGTGGGCCCAGTTGCTGTGGTTTCATTAACCCTCCCCTCTCCATGGTTCCCCCACTCACCCACCCTCCGTGTGTATGTGAAAAGGCCCTAAAGGTAGTACTTCTTCATGCAGCACATGGTTAAACTGTGGCATTCACTATCACAAGATGAGGTTGTGGCCATCAACTTGGATGGCTTCAAAACGGTGATTAGACAAAATCATAGAGGATAAGGCTATCAGTAACTACTAATCATGATGGCTATATGCATTATCTTCAGTATCAGAGACTGTATGCCTCTCAGTATTAGTTGCTGGGGAACACGAGTGGGAGGATGCTACTATTTGAAGGCTTCCCTTCTCGATCATCCCAGAGTGCAGGACATGGAATAATGGGCTCAAGTTACAGGAAGCCAGATTCCGGCTGGACATCAGGAAAAACTTCCTGACTGTTAGAGCAGTACGACAATGGAACCAGTTGCCTACGGAGGTGGGGGGCTCTCCCACACTAGAGGCCTTCAAGAGGCAGCTGGACAACCATCTGTCAGGGATGCTTTAGGGTGGATTCCTGCATTGAGCAGGGGGTTGGACTCGATGGCCTTTTAGGGCCCTTCTGTTAGACAAGTTCTTAGCCCTCGAGGACGAGATCCAATTCAGCCCTCAAGAACGACACCACACTTACAGCGACAGAGGGTCCAAAGCGCTTTATTGATTATAATCAAGATCTGATAGTTTTGAAAGCAACAGTCAGACCAAGAATTGGGAATTCAGCAGGGCTTTTCAAGCCTGAAAGGGGGCAGTGCCCCACAGCAATATTAACCAATCAGAATGTAACACCAGAGAGAGCCCCCTTATCTTTTACAAAACATTTCCTCTGCAACTGAGCCCCCTTATCTCCTTGTAACAGTATGTTCCGCCTGGGGACATGAAGCCATTGTTTTAAGATGGATAGGATAGTTACATGGGAAACATCCTTGAAGACTTTCTCAGTACGTGACTTCTCGCCTAGTGTATAATGGATACTATATAGCTTCCTTTAGAAAATGGAGGTGGTTGTGCTAACACTTCCAACTCTACTGTTCTATGATTCTATGATTCCCCCAGCCTGCTGGTTGGCCGCTGCGGGAAAATCATGCTGGACCAGAGGGGACTGTGGTTTGATTCAGCTCTTCTGCTCTAATAAAAAGGAGGCAGTGCAGCACTTCAGTGGCAACTTACCATGCAAGCTGCCATCCCAATTGATGATGCAACCACTAGGGGTGTATGGAGTCACAGATTGCCAGGTGCCTTTTGTTCCGTTGTCTGCTCACTGATGGAATTGCTCGTCCCCCCAGTTTCCTGAATTCGTGCAAATTCGCATCTGTGCAAATCCCCCTCCCCAAAATATGCAAATCCCTCCCAAAATGCACATCTTCATGCCTTAGCCTATGTGGCTAAATTCAAAACTCTCATCAAATGCACATTTTTGGCTATTATTATTATTATTATTATTATTATTATTATTATTATTATTTTCTATGACTAAATTTGCATAACATTCTGGAAAGTTAAATAAAAACAGTCTGCAAATCCACAGAATCTCTGCGATTTGGGAAAATCTGGTCCACTGCAGAATCTGCAGGACAGATTCATAGGCCTCATCTACACCATGCAGGATATTGCACTATGAAAGTGGTATGAAAAGGCAGGAGCTACACTACTGCTTTATAGTGGTATTGAAGTGCACTGACAAATGTTGGGGCACATTGACACATACCATATACCTTTATATTATTTATATCCTGCTTGGTGTGGCTCCTGCCTTTTATATACCACTTTCATAGTGCAATATCCTGCATGGTGTAGATGAGCCCTAAATCCGAATGCATTTGATTCCGTTGTGGATTTCTCCAACATCCCTAGCTATCATCCTGTTATGGAGACCAGACCACATTGGAAGTAGAAATCATGCTATACCAGCTTTGAATCAAGCCCTGCAAGGCCCTGGGCAAGTGGATGGGAACAGCTAGGGCAACCGGAAGGAAGCCAGGATTTCTGTGAAGGCTATGACTGAGCCCCATAGTCCCCGTTCCCTCCTGTAACTATGAGCTCGACTACACACTACGTTAACTGCCTACCCTGAAGCTGATCATTATTTATTTATTTATTTATTTATTTATTTACTTTATGTAAGAGTGTGGGGCCCTGATCTGAAACTTTCCCCACCTGCAGCCCCTTCCCCGACTAAATCCTCCCCCAGCTATGCATAGTGGCCCCAATCCGGATCAGCAACCTGCACTAAAGGAAAAAGCTAGGATCAGCAACATGCTATGCATTTACCTTAGCCCTAGGTTTGTAACCAAGCCTAACCACAGTACCTGAAAGGACTGATAATTATCAGGATCAGAGCAGGCATGGAGAAGGAATGGGACCCTTTCTTTCCCTCCTGGGCTCCAGGGAAGTCCCTTTTCTGAAACTGGTTTTTGCTTTATGGGGAAACCCTCCATTTCCTCCTCCCCCCCACCAACATCTTATTTGCATTTTTAAAACAACCTTGCCATTAAAGACTCATTTAAAGTCATGTCTAGTTTGGTCCTGAAATAATCTCTGTTTACCCCTGCCATTTCCGGCTTACCGGTGCCTCCCTTTCTCCTCACTTCCTGTGTTGTTTTTCCTAGGTCAAATAAATTGTATAATGTTAATTCCTTGGGGTGGAGACCTGTACTCCTGTAAAGAGTCATGCACACAGGTGGTGCTATATAAACAAATAATAAAAGTCACAAGGCAGCAAGGTTATTCCCAAATTGAAAGCTGAATGCATTTTAGGTACAAGCAGTATCGCCTG
Source organism: Elgaria multicarinata webbii (assembly GCF_023053635.1). Classification (NCBI taxonomy): domain Eukaryota; kingdom Metazoa; phylum Chordata; class Lepidosauria; order Squamata; family Anguidae; genus Elgaria; species Elgaria multicarinata. The sequence continues at coordinate 14,018,443 of NC_086181.1, forward strand.
TTATGAATTCTGATTCTGTGTGATTGTCCAGGTTGGAGTTCCAGTGTGGTGTAGTGACTAAGGAGTTGGACTGGGAGTCGGGAGATCCGGGTTCTACTCCCGACTTGGCCAAGGAAACCCACTGGGTGACTTTGGGCCAGTCACAGACGCTCAGCCCAACCTACCTCACAGGGTTGTTGTTGTGAGGATAACATGGAGAGGAGGAGGATTATGCAATGCCGCCTTGGGTTCCTTGGAGGAAAAAGGCGGGATATAAATGTAATAAATAAATAAATTTCCCAGCTCTAGAATTCTCCCCACTCCCAACATCTTATATGAGCCTCGTGTGGCGCAGAGTGGTAAGCGGCAGTTACTGCAGCCGAAACTCTCCCCACGGCCTGAGTTCGATCCCGGCGGAAGCTGGTTCTCAGGCAGCTGGCTCAGGTTGACTCAGCCTTCCAGCCTTCCGAAGTCGGTAAAATGAGTACCCAGCTAGCTGGGGGAAAGGTAACTGCGACTGGGGAAGGCAATGGCAAACCACCCCGCTACAAGGTCTGCCCAGAAAATGTCAGCGAAAGCAGCGTCCCTCTAGGAGTCAGCAATGACTCAAGTGCTTGCATGAGAGGTTCCTTTCCTTTCCTTCCCAACATCTTCAGGGCAACCCCTCTTTTTTCGGTAATCTTTTCTGTCTTTTCCCTCACTCCTGCCCTTTTCCAGAACACTCGTTGGCTGGGTATACAAAGCCTTTGGGTCTAAAATCCATAAGGTGCCTCTGAAAAAGAGAACTACGCACACACACACACACACAAACGTTCGTTCTCCTTTGGCAACTGGAGTGCAGGCAGGAAATAGCTGTCAAGAGGAGACAGAAGAATTTGTTTTACGGCGGCAGAATGTCCTTCGAAATGAAGAGGAACTGCGGAATATACACTTTAGAAGAATCGGTGCTGAACTTCAAGAGCCAGCAGGACTTTCCTCCAAACAATCTTTATAGTGGTTTCTTGGAAGGAGGTGGATCAGTTAACTCTGTCAGAAATCGGCCACTTTGGGGTCAAAGCCATTCCAGAAATCACACCCGAAGCACATTCCTAAATGTCTTGCTCTATTATCTTCCCTTTTCATTTCGCAAACTGTTTCCTTCAAACAGATATGCATAAAGCTCCCAAGACATTGGTATCCAATAACTCTCTTCACAAATACCCCCTTCCTCTTATCGTATTTTGGATAATTAAAATGGAGTATTGCGTGTTTCTTTTTTCTTTCCTGGCTCTCTCTTTGTTTCTTAAATAGCACGGTCAGAAACCTGGCTGACCATCCACACCCCACCTGGGTGTGGGGCCAGTATTTGGAGCCAGTCTGAGCCAGGCCTGCAAGATTTGTCAAACGTAAACTTCAGCGTTAGGCAATTACTGTTGCTGAGTAGGCATAAACCACAGCCAGTATCCCATTAAGCAATTCGGTGGAGAAAAGGAGCAGGCAAAGAAAGGCTCTGAACCAAGGTTAGGTAGGGTGGCCATATGGAAAGGAGGACAGGGCTCCTGTATCTTTAATGGTTGCATAGAAAAGGGAATTTCAGCAGGTGCCATTTGTATGCGTGCAGCACCTGGTGACATTCCCTCTTCATCACAACAGTTAAAGCTGCAAGAGCTATACTAGAGCGACCGGGGCCAGATCTACACGTCATTGCGAAGGCGCCTTTTTTAAAGACGTACCTAAAAGAAGCGCCTCTTTCTTTACTGTGTGTACTGTGAGCTAGGCAGCGCCGCCTGCGGAAGAATCTCTACCCCACTCAAAGACGCTGCTCTGGCCGCTTCCCCCTCGCGTGTTCTTCCATTCGAATAATCCCCCCTCCCACCCGGCGGCTCTAATGGCGCGTCCCGGCGGCTCCTCCTGCAAAACACTTTTCTCCCTCGGTGTGTTTGTATTTGCGTTTGCGTGCGCGTGTGCCAGCACACACCGAAGAGAGTCCCGGGGAGATGACACCGCGGGGGAGAGCGAGAAGCAGGAGCTGAACTCGTCCGCCGCGCACACACGCACGCAAACACAAACACACCGAGGGAGAAAAGTGTTTTGCAGGAGGAGCCGCCGCCACCGGGACGCGCCACAAGAGCCGCCGGGTGGGAGGGGGGATTATTTGAATGGAAGAACACGCGAGGGGGAAGCGGCCAGAGCAGAGCAGCGTCTTTGAATGGGGTAGAGATTCTTCTGCAGGCGGCACTGCCTAGCTCACAGTACACACAGTAAAGAAAGAGGCGCTTCTTTTAGGTACGTCTTTAAAAAAAGGCGCCTTCGCAACGACGTGTAGATCTGGCCCAGATTTAAAAGAGGGCAGGGCACCTGCAGCTTTAACTGTTGTGAGGAAGAGGGGTATCGTGCCCGTTGCCCCTGCCATTAAAAAAAAGGGGGGGGAAAGGAGCTGGAGTGCACTTGCGCTCCAGCGCAAGGTAAGTAAAAACAAGAATATTTTTAAAAAATTGACCCCACTGCACCCCTGATGTCCCTGGACTCCCCCTGTCCCAGCTCCTTCCCTCTGCTGATCCCTGCTACTCACGGGGAGGAGGGAAAAAGCCGGGACGGGCACCCACACCACCCGCGGTCCTCTGGATCGTCCCGGGACTGCAGGTAAAACTAGGATAACCGAAGTCTCAGGGCCTTCCTAGACCTGCCAGCTTACACTGGCAGGGAGGCGGGGCCGAGGCGCGCTAACGTTAGCGCGCCTCCCCCACACTTCCAGACGGCGGAGCCGCAGGGAGGACGGAAGCCCTGCGGCGTCCGCCATTTTTTTGTTTGTTTGTTTAAAGGGGCCGTGGGTGGCCCGAAGACACCGGGAAGGTAAGGTGTTTTTTTTTAAAACTGGGGGGGGGAGGATGGCAGGGTGGGTGGCAAGGGGGGGGCGGGTGACAGAGGGAGTGCCGCGCGCCGCCACCGCCGCTCACAAGTAGGTGAGCGGCAGCAGCGGAGCACGGCGCTCCCTCTGTCACCCGCCCCCCCTTGCCACCCACCCTTTCATCCTCCCCCCTCCCCTCTCTTTCCCCCCTGCCCCCGGGCCGATGGGCACAGCACTCATACGAGCTCTGTGCCAGGCCGGTCCGCGGCTTTTCGCGGCTCCTTGTAAGCGAGGAGCCACGAAAAGTCGCGGAAGTCTCCACACTTCCCCCAGCCCCGGCCTGAGGCCGGAGCTGGGGAAAAAGCGCGCCATAAGCGACTTTGCTTATGGCGCACTAGACCAGGCCTCACTGCGACCTGCCGCCGGATTCCCCTGTGCATCATCTGGACGCACAGCAGGGAAACCGGGTTGGAAGGCGCGCTAAGGCCTGGTCTAGCAAGGCCCTTGGTTATCCCTGGAAAATGGAGATATAATCCCTGCCTGCTCCCAGGATCCCCTGTGTGTCATTTGGACACACAAGGACGATCCGGGGGGGGGGGGGGGCGGGGAAGGCAGGTATAGAAAGGGCCTCAGTATCTCTAATGCCTGAAGTCCTTCCAGCTGGAGAGGCTGGGCGCTGGATCTCAGCCCTTCCCGCATGCAGAGCTTAATGCGCTCTGTGCCTGAGCGAGGGCCCCTCGCGAGCTACCCTGTTTCCCCGAAAGTAAGACATCCCCCGAAAATAAGACCTACTTCCAGTTTTGCCTCTCGCTGTAATATAAGGCATCCCCCCTAAAATAAGACCTTTTTTTTTGGTTCAACAATAAATGTGTACCGTATTCTTCTTCATGGAAAAATAAGACATCCCCTGAAAATAAGACCTAGCGCATCTTTGGGAGCCAAAATTAATATAAGACACTGTCTTATTTTCGGGGAAACAGGGTAGTAAGTGCTTCTCGAGATCCTCGCCCTCACCTCTCTTCTTTTGCACAAATACTTTGATTTTAATTGCCTACTGCTTTGGTTTAGGGCTTATTCGGTTCATCCTTCCCCCCCTCCTCCTCACCCCACACGGAGTGTGATGAATCCCCTAATGGAGGTTTGTTGTGGGTCTGTTCGCCCACTCCTCCCCCTCTACATGCCAAGCCAGGCAGTTTCCCAATGATTTCTTGCCTTCATTTTCTCGCTGGCTTTAATGATTGTGTTTACTAAATGTATTTTAATGTGCTAACCTTCCACCTCCAGATGAGATGCGCATTGATCCAGTTTGGAAGCTAGCCGAAAGGCTGGGGCTATTATAACACATAGCTGCAAGCAGTCGTGTTTTTTCACTGTGATGATAATATTTTTAAAAAGATCTTTATGCCTTGTTTAACTGTACACAACAGCCTGAGAATGCAGTTTTGCTTTGATCATAAGGCTTTTTCACTAGAGGATTTTCACTGCAGAAGATCATTTACCAGGGAAAGCAGAGCTCCATGTTAACTGAGCAACTCAGGTTGGGCAAAGTTTATCTTAGGGCACAATCCTATGCATGTTTTAGATAGGAAAAGAAACCCCTACAACTCCCAATATGCCCCAACCAGCTATGCTAGATAGATTCTAGAAAGGCCATGGTCTGACTCAGTTTAGGGATAGTCAAGAATAGTCTTCTCCCAAACTGGTGTCCTCCAGATGTGTTGGGATGCAACTCCTGAACAAGTAATCTAATGGAAAAGAGTGTCTCTGAGCATGTTCAAAGTGCTGGTTCAAGAGCATAAACCATGGATATTGAAAATGGATTCTGGGCAGAATCTTGATAGGTCTTTTTTTCTGTCTAAACATGCATAGGATTGCACCTTTAGTTGCCGGCTTCAGTGTTTAAATGACAGAGCAGAAAGTATATAAAGGTTTTGAGGACACGTAACCAAGTCCATGGAGCTCAGCTCTTGCAATTAATTCTCTCTCTCGCTCTTGCTCTCTAGCAGTTCATATCTTGCAAAGCTCATCTTAATTGCTGATAATACTGCTTAGAGAAAATGGCATATTATAATAACTACAATGAGATGGAAATATCCATACCAGTGTGATGGCAGAGTGTACAGAAAGCCCATTAATATCTGGATGAAAAACACACAGTGTCATTGCTAAGTGAAGCTCTTTCTGGAGTGCTGACTCAATCTGTGAATTCAATTTCTTTTTGTTGTAAATTGCATTCTTTAAAGGAAATTCTAGAAGGGAAGCAGAAGATAAACAGAGATCATAAGTCCTAAGATGGTAATGAAAATGCACAGTAAAACTGTGGTGCTGAGTAACTAGAGCTTCTATATAGCAACTTGATTCTTGCAAAGCTTATCATGGTTGCCAAAAGCACTGATTGGGAAACACTACAAAATCTAATTGCTGGACACCCTTTCAAATAGTGGACATCTTCAAGTAGGGTCTGCCCTCTGCCAGCGCTCCCAAATAGAGGATGCCTTCAAGTAGAGGACAGTCCCCTATAGCATAGGGCACATGGCCACTGTAACTACTAGGGAACACTCCCCTAAAGAACACAGCAGGTGGAGAACGCCAAAGTAGAAAAGTGAATGAGAGAACAGTGTGGGAGTGGAAAGGAACATCCATTCCCAGTGATGCTGTGTGTGTGTGTGTGTGTGTGTGTGTGTGTGTGTGTGTGTATATATATATATATATATATATATATATATATATATATATATAGCTTTGAACCAAATTGGTTCTGCTTCTGTATCAAGTTCTCCCCTCTTCCTTGCCTCATGCTTGGGGACAGCTGGCTCTCTCAGGGGTTTTGTTAGCCCCCTGCTGCTTTGCATCCTTGCCCCCCACCTGTCCGTGTGACATCAGAATTAGTTGTGGTACAAGCCCTTTACGATGGTGATGTCATATGGGCTAAGGTTATGAGTCATGTGTTCTAACAAAGCCCAAGCATACATCTTTCTTAGCTGGGGATTAGCCCTACAATTTGAGACATTCATTCCTGAATCCACTTTCCACGGCCGTTGTTAATGCTCTTGAACAAGTAGGGGCTCATCTACACCAAGCAGGATATTTCATTATGAAAGCGGTATATAAAAGGCAGGCGCCACACCAAGCAGCATATAGCAGTATGAAAGTGGGATATAGTATGTCTCAATGGGCCCCAACAGTTGTCAGTGCACTTCAATACCGCTATAAAGCAGTAGTGTGGCTCCTGCCTTTTATATATCACTTTCATAGTGGAATATCCTGCTTGGTGGAGATGAGCCCTAAGTGTATCTGGAACAAGGGTGTATCTGAGCATGTGCAAAGTGCTTTCCACTCAGCCCTAAGTAAGCACAACCTGCCCATACATTTGAGATGAGTGGTGAAGTGGGAGAGGTGTGTGCTTCGGTGAGGCTAGACTCCACTGTTTCTTGGGGATCAGGCCTGCTTGAAAGCTACATCTTCTGACCCATGAAGTAGAGTTACAGTGGCCATGCATCCTTTTTTTTTTTTTTTTTTTTACAGAGGACAGTCCTCTATTTGAAGGGGCTGCCCAGGTCTTGTCCTTTATTTGAATGCGTCCTCTGTTTGAAGGGGATAAAAGATAAAGAACCATAAGATCTGCTGCTCATCAACAGTTAAGTTCCTGAATGGCAGAGTGAACCGGCAAGCATGCAGGTCACCTGGAGGGAAATCCAACCTCAAACCTACTTACAATATACCCATTGAAATGAATGGGACTTAAGTTAGTCCTGACTAATTTAAGTGGCTCTCATTTCAGTGGGTCTAAGTAGGTTTGAGGTTAGATTTTACCCCCTGGTCACAGCCTTCTACTCTATGGAGAGTCCTCCTATATTTCTATTTAAATGATAATGTATTTCTAAATTTGCAAATCACTGTCCTCTTTTGTCCTCTCTGTTGGCAAATCATAGGTAGTCACCCTAAGCTGACACTAGTCCACAAGAATATATGTCATAGGGCTTGTTTACTAGGGTGTCCATATGAAAAGGAGGACAAGGCTCCTGTATCCGTAACAGTTTTATAGAAAAGGGAATTTCAGCAGGCATCATTTGTATGCATGCAGCACCTTTTGAGATTCCCTCTTCATCACAACAGTTCAAGCTGCAGGAGCCCTGACCTCTTGACTGGATACAAAAGAGGGCAGGGCTCCTGCAGCTTTAACTGTTGTGATGAAGAGGGAATTTCACCAGGTGCTGCACGCATACAAATGATGCCTGCTGAAATTCCCTTTTCTATACAACTGTTAAAGATACAGGAGCCCTGTCCTCCTTTTCATATGGTCAACCTTGATGCCCTATATACTCCATAGTGGCAGCGCAGTATTGCTTAATAAGATGGAGCCGCCAACTTGCAGCCACATTGGGGCTTTACCTTCAACACTACGCTTTCTCGCGTTGTCCTGTTGCCATGACTTTTCCATTTGCTCCAATGGCACCATGTTGTTTCTCCCATCTGTCAGTGGTGGCTCTGTTTCAGGGGCAGTTCCCAGTGCAGGGTAAGCCCAGGAACATAGGACACTGGGCAGGGGGCAGTCTTGAAAAGCAGGATGGCCGCCCGTTAGTCCACACTCCCTCCTGCCATCGAGATTTAGCATTCCTCCCTGCAGCAGCAATGCAGTGGGTTTTTTTGGGGGGGGAGCAGCTGCAAAGCGGCAGCATATAGATACCCCCATAATAAATGTGCCCCAAGGTTCTTCGTTGGTTTTGCTGCCACAAACTTCCCCCCGCTCTGGAAATTTTCTGATCAGAAAACTCTCTCCCTTCACCCCAGATAGATTGGGATTGGGGGCATGCAGTACTGGCAGGATTGCGCTCTGCATATGCACAGAGGTACGCTATTGCTATTGTGTGGCATAGACCTGTCTGATCTCAAACTAAGCCCTCTTGGAGCCATAGCAGCTCTCAGCTGAGGAAATAAGGTCTAAAGAGAGCAAGAGGCTTCACCTCCCTTCCATGCATAAAATTCCTCGCATCTGCCTTCTCTCCTCCCACCAAGTTCTCTCTGATTCCCATACCGATCTTAGCAGTTGTTTGAGGCCCTTCATCCTCCCATCCTCCTTTAATCTGCCAGGGGGTTGGAGCAGAATCCCAGAGTCAAAGCGCACAAGTTCACTGCAGAGGGTGCGTATTTTTCATCAGCCCCTGCTGGCACATTCTGGACGGGAAACTTGCCAAGAAATGCAAGGAGTGAACCTTGACTGTCAATCGGCGGTGTGTGTGTGCTAATTTCTGAGAACTGGACACGGCCTGGAGGAGAAGCAGCATCAGCATCTGGATGGGGGCTGCGTGCTCAGGCGACATCCACCGCGGGCTTGTTGAGAGCGGTGCGTTGGCGGGACTCTCCAAGATTTTTCTACTTGTCCGGAATATTTCATGACCCACTGATGTCTATGTCTGGGTCATTTTATGGACTTGTGTAGACATTAGGGTCCCCCTAAGCCCTGTCTCGGAAATCACACACAACTCAGAATATAGCCAGGCCTGTGTATACTGAGAGCGCTTTGGCCTGACAGCTAATGTAGAAGCAGCTTCAGAAGGAAGATAAACAAAGGTCTTCACAAAGTTTAATTAACCTTGTGTTTTATGGTCTGCCGTGAAAAGCAATGAGTAGGTTCTATAAATAAAATAAGTACGAGAAGCCCAAATTCTACACCCAGAGAAGCCTAACTCGATGACTTGTGTATAAATTATGTACAATCAGCTAAGGGTGTGGGTTGCCCACTGGAGCCTACTGAAACTTTGGGGCCTTGTTTGCCATTTAAGCATCTTTTACCTCAGGGTTGGATCTGGGTTTGGTGCGTGTGTGTGTATGTGTGTATGTGGGGGGGGGGGTTCCTCGGCAAAGTGCTGCCTGATGGGCCCCCTCATCTTTCAGTGATCCCTGGTGGTCGGGTGGTCGGGTGTCCAACTTTACAAAGGACAGTCCTCTATTTTGCAGAGCTGGCAGAGGACAGGTCTCTCTTCGAAAGTGTCTTTTATTTGATGGGCTTTCCAGTCAAAGCCTAGTTTAAAGGCAAAGAAGCCTAAGAATGGAGAGCACCAAGGAGCCTTGGAGCTGCCCATCAAGGCTGGGCACCTGGATGGCAGGCTGAGCAGGCACACAGCTCGCCTGGTCTAAATTTGTACCCATATATATAAATATGCATATGTGCATGTTATACAAATTGGTGCCCTCTTTTTGGGGTGTGTGTGTGTGTGATGCAATTCCATATTTTTTGCGATGGGGGGGACACAATGCTTAAATGGCCACCCTACCCAGTGGGCTTACCTTGCAGAGTTAGCAGGAAGCTGTAGAACTTGATGGCAGGAGCACAATGTTAATTTCCTACGATATTACAGAGTGATGTTACATGGGGGCATTTGGGGACATTAGTGACTAGACCCTGGTACTGCTCAGACCAGGTCAATTGTTTTTGTTTTAACAGGGTGCCAAGTCCCTGGCAGCTGCCCCAGGATGGGAGATGCTAATTAGAGTGGCCACATTTCCTACGTTACAGCCAACAGTCCTCTCTCTGAACATGCCCTCTATGTGAAGGGCTGCCCACCCCATACAGTGGCCAAGTATGACTTGGCAGGAAGAGACATATTAAACAGTGCAACCCTAAGCATGTCTACTCAGGTGAGTTCCAGTAGGCTACATCCAGGCTTAGTCATACTGAAATCAATGGGACTTAAGTTTGAGAGGGCTTAACTCCCGTTGATTTCAATAGATCTATTCTCAGTATGATTATGTCTGAATCCCACCCCTTTGGGTACAGGGAGACTCACTCCTAGGTGTATACATCAGCTTCTCTCAACCTGCGATTCTCCAGATGTGTTGGACTACAACTCCCAGTGTCCCCTAGATCTTTATGACCTATAAAGCCCTGTATTACTTGGGACCAGGCTACTAGAAAGACTGCATTCCCTCTTTCAAGTGTGGCTGATTTTAATACCTTTGAGGGAAGCTCTTCCTTCGGTCCAGCCATCATCAGGGGCACATTTGGTGGTGATGCAAGGGAAGGCTTTCACTGTTAATCCACTGTATCTACTTTTGGTTCCATCGCAGAATTGAGCTCTACACAAGAACTTTTCTTTCCTGCTTTTCAGCTGCATAACCTCTAGGTGGAGCTGTGCTATAGCTAAATAGTGCAAACACACTACTAGGAAACTATCTTTTCTTTTGCTTTCAGAAATATTACTCCATTTCCCCCACTCTAACCCATCACACACACACACACACACACACACACACACACACAGGAAAATGCTTGTTAAGAACAGAAGACAAACTGAAGAATCACAATGTCGTTTAAAGAACCTGTAAACAACCAGGAGTAAGGAATCATGTGTGCACAGTAAATGCCTTGTGTAGAAAAGCTCTCTGTGGCTGCCTCCAGGCACTGGAACTTCCTGCCAAGGTAGCTATCCTTTCGCCAGCAGGCAAAGATGTTTTATTCAGGTTGGCCTTTGGCACATAAGCTGGTCTGTTGCTGAACGGGAGTTTAATTGGCTGAGTGCTGTTTATTTCTTTTACTGTTTTTAATTGTGGTTTTGATTTGTTTTTATATGCTTTAATTAAGATTTCATTTTTAATCTGTATTTTACGGTTAACAGCCTTGAGCACCATTTTTGGACAGAAAGGGGATATAAATTAAATAAGTAAACACATTCATTCCTACTTGTCTGGATTAAGACTCAGCTTGTGAGATCACATCCAACCCATCACTGCACCAGAGCAAACATTCAGCATCTCCATCGTTTTCTTGAAATCAGATGGAAAGGAGAGATTAAGCTGGGTGTTATCAGCATACAGTATTACCGGCATCAAATCCCAAATCCTCGGAAGACCTCCTCCTCCCTCCAAGCATTAAGCAGTAAAGCATTAAAAGAAACACTTCAAGGGTGCAATTAAAAACTCCTACAACTCCCAGCATATGTTGGCTGGGGAATGCTGGGAGTTGTAGGATTTTTCTCTGTGTCTAAACATGCATAGGATTGTGCCCTAAGTAGTTTATCGATGTCACTTGAAGCAGTCATGGACGGGAGAAAGGGTTGTACCAAAAGGAGCTGGGACTGATGTCTACATCTAGACTGTACAAATGTCGCTTCTGCTTCTCAATTATAAATGGTATGGAAGCTAAGGTGACCAAATGAAAAGGAGGACAGGGCTCCTGTATCTTTAACAGTTGCATAGAAAAGGGAATTTCAGCAGGTGTCATTTGTATATATGGTGAACCTGGTGACATTTCCTCTTCATCACAACAGTTAAAGCTGCAGGTCCCCTGCCCTCTTTTAAATCTGGTCACTCTAGTATAGCTCCTGCAGCTTTAATGAAGAGGGAAATTCACCAGGTTCCCCATATATACAAATGACCCCTGCTGAAATCCCCTTTTCTATGCAACTGTTAAAGATACAGGAGCCCTGTCCTCCTTTTCCTATGGTCACCCTATGTTATGAGATGGGGAAAGCCTTAAAAATCAGCCATGAGACGATGATAGGAAGGAGGGATATGTGCTCTTCATCTCGAGCCATCGAGTTCTCCTGCTGGGAGAGGGTCAGGACTGTGCATGGTATCAGATGGACTGAACAGGCAGAGAATCACCCTGTGCAGGAGTGTCAAACAGGTGGCATGTGAGGCTGAAATTCCCTTTTCTAAAGATACAGGAGCCTCACTTGTATAGACCTCATTTGTATAGGTCCTGCAGCTTTACCTGTTGTGATGAAAAGGGGATTTCAAAAGGTGCTGCATGCATATAGATGACACCTGCCAAAATTCCCTTTTCTATGCAACTGTTAAAGATACGGGAGTCCTGTCCTCCTTTTCATATGGTCACCCTACCTCAAAAGCTAGAGCCGACACTGGGGAAGAAACCAAGTTCAGCACCTGCTGTGCAGCCAAAAGGTCCCCATTTTGATCAATGGCATCTCCAGTTAAAAGGACGGGGAAGCAGGCGATGTGAAGACCCCGGGGGTTCTGCCAAAGATGATCCTAAGCGAGGTGCACAAAGAGGCTAACCTGATACAAGGCCGTTTCCAATGTCCCTGCTTATGGCACAGCGTTCTCCTCCCATGAACTAATCTCAGTAAATCCAACCCCTGCTGCCTTCCTTAAAAGGAGGTGATCCGTTCTGCAGAAGCTTGTGTCTGTCCTTCCACCTTTTCTGTAGCCAAAGCATTCCTACACTCCAATTGCTGAGACGTCCAGTTGCCCCCAGAGGGCTATACAAAACCCCACCTGCGTTGGCAAAGACTGAAAGCTAGGAAGAGTGGGAGGCAGATGAAGAAAGAGACACCATCCGTTCCTCTGATTTCCGATCCAACTCGACTCCCCAGCCCCAGTCTTCCTCCTCCCCCCCACCCGGCCTCTGTCTCTTGGTATTGCCTAATTGACAAACAGCTGTTTCTGCTCCTCCCCAGAGGGAGCTGCGCTTACTGAGGCCTGTTGCCGTCTTTGATTCACAGGCTCATAAATGTTCAGGGGCTCCATCTGGATGGAAAATGCCTCATAAAAGCCAGCTCACGGTTGCTGTTGCACATGAACATTCTGGGTTGTGTACTGAAGACGGGAAGGTTGTTCTCCTTCCCATTTGCATCAACCCATAGCTTGATCTCTCTAGTGAGAGAGCCAATTCTCTAGTTGAATTTGGTGTGTGTTCGTGTAGAGGGGAGGTAAGGGTGCAAAACCATGGATTTCTCTCACCCCCACTCCAAATCCTAAGGTCTAAACAGGCCTGATGCTGAACCTGCTGCCAATGAAATTCATGAGTGGGACCTACAACAAAATATGGCAGTGTAGGGTGACCCTGTTCCGGCCAGCCCTCTTCCAGGATACTCTATTCCAGTCTTTTTCCCACTGGGTGCCTGCAAGATGCATTGGACCAGAGTACCTTTTGGCATTCACTTTTCGGAACAAACCATTGCACTTTTGTTTAAATTGTGCCAGCTTCCAGTTTGTTTCTGGGTCCAACTCAAAGTGCTCATTCTTACCTCTAAATTCCTAAAATTTGGGGGACCATAATGACCACCTCCTCCCATATGAACCTGTTTACAAAATGCATTCATCTTTTGAGGCCTTCCTGCTACACTCTACATTCTCTTACCAGGAGAGATGTGATTGGCTGAGATGCTGGACAGGGACTTTGCAGTTACAGCACCCCTACTGTGGATCTACCACCACCACCACAAGTGAGGTCTGACGGCCCCTCCCCATTTCTGACTTTTAGGCAGGCGGCTAGAACTTCTTTTTTTCTCTTTCAAATTCCACCAAACTTTTGGTTCATTTTAATACTGACCATATAGACAAGTTTTGTTGGCTTGTTTTAATGTTCTCTAGTTTACCATTTTCTGTAACTGTGCTTTTAATGTTGGAAACCACCTTGGGGGGGGGGAGGGGAGGCACTTTGAAGGCCAAAAAATGGTATATGCTTTTTAAATAAACATACATAGAATCACAGAATTTTAGAGTTAGAAGAGGTTTTGTAGGACACCTACGGAATCTTCAATACAGTACAGTATCCTTGATGGTAACCCAGCCTCTGTTTAAATACCTCCAAGAAGAAGAACCCATCACCTCCTAAGGTAGTCTGTTACACTGCTGAAAAGGTCTTGCCACTGAGAATTTCTCCTAATGTTTTGCCAAAATCTGCTTCCCTGCCATTTCGACCCGTTGGTTCTAATCCCACCCTCTCATGCAACAGAGAGCAAATTTGCTCCACCTTCTGTGAGACAGCCCCTCAGATCTTTGAAGGCCACCCTTAGCCTTACTCTCTCCAGGTGAGACATAGCCAGCCCTTTCAACTGTTCCTCAAACAATTTGTTTGACCTCCTCTGAACATCCTGGTTGCTCTCCTCTGGACGTGTTCTATGCTAGCGCAAAAGCACATGGTCAAAGAGTTCGCAGGGGTCATAATAGCATGCGCAGGACTCTCAACATGTCTGTGTGTGTGGACAGCCCCCCCCCCCCCAAATGGTGACAACAAAACCACCATAATGGTTGGAAACAAGGAACAGCCGAAGGCAATCAAGACGTCCTGAACAACTAACATTATATTGCAAGTTGTGGGGAGGTGGGAGAAGATGCCAGGCTGCAGAAGCAGCCCCATATAAAGAGGAAGAATTCATGTGGACCTCTTCTTGTAAGGGGCCATGTAGATAACAGAAGGGGAGTGGCAGCAAAGAGCCAGATCAGTGTCACTCAGCCAGACTGGAAGAAAAAGGCAGGATGTGGGGATTTGGAATAAACGTGTAGGATGAGATGTGGAATAAATGTATAGGATGAGGAGATGTGGAATAAATGTATAGGATGAGGAGACGTGGGATAAATGTATAGAATGAAGAGACGTGGGATAAACGTATAGAATGAGGAGACGTGGAATAAACGTGTAGGATAAGGAGATGTGGAATAAACGTGTAGGATAAGGAGATGTGGAATAAATGTGCAGGATGAGGAGACATAGAATAAATGTGTAGGATGAGGAGACATAGAATAAATGTGTAGGATGAGGAGACGTGGGATAAATGTATAGGATGAGGAGACATAGAATAAATGTGTAGGATGAGGAGTTGTGGAATAAATGTATAGGAGGAGGAGACGTGGGATAAATTTATAGAATGAGGAGACGTGGGATAAATGTATAGGATGAGGAGACGTAGAATAAATATGTAGGATGAGGAGATGTGGAATAAACATGTAGGATGAGGAGATGTGGAATAAACGTGTAGGATGAGGAGATGTGGAATAAATGTATAGAATGAAGAGACGTGGGATAAATGTATAGAATGAGGAGACGTGGAATAAACGTGTAGGATAAGGAGATGTGGAATAAACGTGTAGGATAAGGAGATGTGGAATAAATGTGCAGGATGAGGAGACGTAGAATAAATGTGTAGGATGAAGAGACGTAGAATAATTGTGTAGGATGAGGAGACGTGGGATAAATGTATAGGATTAGGAGACGTAGAATAAATGTGTAGGATGAGGAGATGTGGAATAAATGTGTAGGATGTGTAGGATTAGGAGACATGGAATAAATATATAGAATGAGGAGACATGGAATAAATGTATAGGATTAGGAGACGTGGAATAAATGTATAGGATGAGGAGACGTAGAATAAATGTACAGGATTAGGAGACGTGGAATAAATGTATAGGATGAGGAGACGTGGAATCAATGTATAGGATGAAGGGACTCGGAATCAATGTATAGGATGAGGAGATGTGGAATCAATGTATAGGATGAGGAGACGTGGAATAAATGTATACGATGAGGAGAGGTGGAATAAATGTATAGGATGAGGAGACTCAGAATAAATGTGGAGGCGCAATATAAGGAAGCCACTTTACCCTGCTCAACAACAAATGAGGATAGGGGTGATTGGAATAAATGTGCCGGATGCACACTGTGGCCCTGGGGATCAGCCCTTGTCATTCTTTCTCCATCACCATAGGGTAGGGCTAGATATACTGGGGTCTTGTCAGAGTAGAGCAGGGCTGGCCTCAAAGATGAGGGGACTTGGAATAAATGTGCAGGCGCAATATAAAGAAGCAACTTTACCCTGCTCAGGAACAACAAATCTGATTGTGTTTTAATTCAGAGAGGTAGGCGTCTTTTCGTATTCTTTCAGATGGAGCTGACTAGGAATTCCAGGTTGAATAAGATACACACAGGGTGGCCACATAGGCATCCCCAAAGAGGACACAGAAGATTTGCCTAAGTTTTGCAGATGCTAATTTACATGGATATAAATGTAGCATTACTGTAATTTAAACAGAAATACAACACATCTCACCACAGTCTGCCTGCTTGGTCAGCTGCCTAGGTGCAAAGGGAGGGCCCTTCCACACGCCGTACTGAAGGCGCATGCATGCGCCCCAAGTACGACCCCAAAACGATAGTGTGTACTACAGCCAGAAGAGACGGAGTAGGAGGAGGCTGGGGAATCCAGGCGCGTCCTTGCCACCGCCGCCTCCCCGCCAGCCTCCTGCTGCCGGGGTAAGAGCGACCCGGGTTGGAGAGCTCGGCGGAGGCGGAGGCCGAGATCTCCGACCCGGGTCGCTCTTACCCAGGCAGCAGGAGGCCGGCGGGGAGGCGGCGGCGGCGGCGGCAGCAAGGACGTGCCCGGATTCCCCAGCCGCCTCCTCCTCCGTCTCTTCTGGCTGTAGTACACACTATCGTTTTGGGGTCATGCTTGGGGCGCATGCATGCGCCTTTAGTACGGTGTGTGGAAGGGCCCCGGTCTCTTGTTATGATTATCTTTCAACCCACTCAGATGGGGCAGCCTTTCAAACTGTGGGTGCTCCCAAGCCTTTCAAACAGGGCCTCTGTAAAAGAGGCCAAGTGGCCACCCTACAGCGCAACAAGAGGGCAAGTGATGAGACAAGACAGCGGAGTGCTGCTCAAGCAGGCCATGAGAAGTGGCCGGCATGCAGAAACAGCTTAGAAGGGTCAAGAAATTGGGGGGGGGGGAAGGAGGGTGAAACCAGAGACAAATTGGGGGTGGGGGGGGCAAAATGACAGACAGCAACCAGAGGGAAGTAGCTGGAAAGCAGTCAACTTTGGCGACAGAGAGAGGGAGAGAGAAAGGGAGCTGTGATCCTCCGGGATCAATGAACAAAATTGCAATGCGGGGCATCTGGATTCGTTTTTCTGCTAAGGAGTGCCAGATTGCACGCCAGGCAGAAGGGAGAAAAAGTCGGCCGTCCAGAAAGGTAACTCCATTGGGCCTTCTCGCTCCTGTCACCAGCAACAGAGATGGTTCGGGGTGAGGAGGGGGAGAAAGAGACATTCATTTGCAACCCTCCACAGCCTCTTCAAAGGCCCCTTTGTTCCCAGGGCCACACATCCATTTCCCCAGCTCTCTTTCATCCATCAAATGGCAATGGGAAGCATTTTCCCTCTGTGCCCCACGTTTCCACCAATTAGGGGCTCAGATTTCTCTCAACACAACTGGGCGGGGAGTGCACGGTGTTTGGTATCTTGGTGGATTCTTTAGAGCCTGACCCAGACTTCCCCCAGCCTGGTGATCTCCAGATGTTTTGGACTGCAACTCCCATCAGCCCCAGCCAGCATAGCCAATAGTCAGGAATGCTGGGAGTTATTGCCCAAAACATCTGAAGGACATCAGGTTGCCCTAGACCAGCCTTCCTCAACGTGGGGCGCTCCAGATGTGTTGGACTGCATCTCCCAGAATGCCCCAGCTGGCTGGGGCATTCTGGGAGATGCAGTCCAACACATCTGGAGCGCCCCACGTTGAGGAAGGCTGGTCTAGACAAAGAGTATGGTGACTGGTTCAAGACTAGGCTCACCAACTTAAGGAAAGATCATACCTGTCTGAAATGCAAAGAATTGGTTTTTGGTTGCTCAGAAGAGAAGTGGCAGAACTCAAGACTCATGACTTTTGTTTCATTTTGTTTTTGACCAGAATTTACCAAAATCCGCAAAGTTTTCCATATTTGGGACAAAAAGAACTTGAAATTTCAAAAATTCAGATATGGGAGGCTCAGAGCTTTAAAGTGCTTAGCTCTTATTTATTTATTTATTTATTTGTTGCATTTTTATATCGCCCAATAGCCGAAGCTCCCTGGACGGTTCACAAAAATTAAAACCCTTCGAAGTATAAACCAAACAGGATAAAAACATGATATAAAATACAATATAAAAAGCACAACCAGGATAAAATCAGCAGCCGTGCAGAAATACAAATTTAAAATACAAATGTAAAGCAGCAAAGTTAAAATTAAATTTATAGACTGTTAAAATGCTGGGAGAATAAAAAGGTCTGAAAGAATATAGTGTAGGTGCCAGGCAAACCTCCTTAGGGAGCTCATTCCACAGCTGGGGTGCCACAGTAGAGAAGGCCCTCCTCCTGGTAGCCATCCGCCTCACTTCCTTTGGCAGGGGCTCATGGAGAAGGACCCCTGAGGATGACCTTAGGGTCCGGGCAGGTACATATGGGAGGAGGTGTTCCTTCAGATAGCCTGGCCCCAAGCCGTTTAGGCTTTAAATCTTAATACCAGCACTTTGAATCTGGCCCGGACCTGGCCTGGCAGCCAGTGAAGTTGGAAAAGGACTGGCATGATGTGGTCTTGAGAATCTGCATTTGAATCCCTCTGTGTTCAGCCCTGTTTGTGATGGTTCATTAGAACTGCTACCTGTTTCCTAACAGGCTCCTCATCTAGGGTGACCATATGAAAAGGAGGACAGGGCTCCTGGATCTTTAACAGCTGTATTGAAAGGGGAATTTCAGCAGGTGTCATTTGTAGATATGGAGAACCTGGTGACATTTCCTCTTCATCACAACAGTTAAAGCTGCAGGTGCCCTGCCCTCTTTTAAATCTGGTCTCTCTAGTATAGCTCCTGCACTTTAACTGTTGTGATGAAGAGGGAATTTCACCAGGTTCTCTCGTATATACAAATGACACCTGCTGAAATTCCCTTTTCTATGCAACTGTTAAAGATACAGGAGCCCGGTCCTCCTTTTCATATGGTCACCCTACCTCATCTTTAGCAGCTACATAGCAGGCAGGCAGGCACATCACGGGCCATGGAGCTCTCCATGCTGTGAATATTTGTACTGATTGAATTTGGCTGGTGTAGAGGAGTGAAGGCTTCGTTTTGTTTTTTGGTAAGAATATACCAAAATTTGAAAATGCTCTACGTATTCAGGAGAAATAAAACTTGAGTGTTTGTTCGTTTGTTTTTTAAAAAAACGAATGTGGAAGAACGCAAAAGTGACAGGTTCATTTGTCCTTTTTCTTGGAGGTCACATCCTATAGTGAGGAAGCCCTTGACTTATGGCAACAGCCTGGCTAGAAACAGCCTTACAGCTCAGGGGGAATTTTGGGAGGAAACCAACATGGGAACTGGTAGAAAGTACGTTCTGGATCAAGGCCCTGCGACTGCTTTTTCTTCAAAATTAATGCGGCCAGTTTAACAATGTGTTAAGCATTTTTATGGTAACGTGTGGCTTAGGGTGACCATATGAAAAGGAGGACAGGGCTCCTGTATCTTTAACAGTTGCCTAGAAGAGGGAATTTCAGCAAGTGTCATTTGTATATATGGAGAACCTGGTGGAATTTCCTCTTCATCACCACAGTTAAAGCTGCAGGAGCTATAGTAGAGTGACCAGATTTAAAAGAGGGTTGTGCACCTGCAGCTTTAACTGGTTTGATGAAGAGGAAATTTCACCAGGTTCCCGATATATACAAATGACACCTGCTGAAATTCCCTTTTCTATACAACTGTTAAAGATACAGGAGCCCTGTCCTCCTTTTCATAGGGTCACCCTAGTGTGGCTTGAAGCCTCATTCTTTCTTTCCTTCTTGTAGGCCTTGAAGTGGTAGGCTTTTTTCTGGGAGTATAAAGTGAACTCCGGATATTTCTTTCTACTGGAGCAGTATCACAAATGCACAGGCCACAATGATTTCATAACTGATTACCACATTCTCTCACAGCACCCTAAATAACATTCGAGTGAAAAGCAGACAGTTTGGATGGTCTCCATCACTAAGGAGGAAGAAAGTCCAATGTTTCTGTTTGTTCTCTGGCAAACAGAAAGGACTCACACATAATAGCCTTTCTCCAGCGTCAGACCCAAGGTCCCGCTAGTAGTCCAGAATTTTGTTTCCAACAACAGCCAGTCAGATGCTTCCAGGAATCCTATTAGACTTCAGACCAAGATTGATTTGGCATCCCCAACCAATTCTGGGAACTGTAGTTCTGTGAAGGTATTGACAATTCCCCACTGTAGATTCTTTGCCTTCCTTGGAAAGCAATAATGCCTGGGATCCCTTGCGATTGTATGTGTGAGAACAAAGTTTAGAGTGACCATGTGTCCTAGGCCAATCCTCTATTTGAAATGCTGATAAAGGACAACCCTCGGTTTGAAGGCTCCTGTGTTTGAAGGGCTGCCCTGTCCAAGAGAAAGGACAGTAAGGAGGGAGAGAATATCAGAAGAGCCATGATGGGTCAGACCAAGGGTACATCTAATTCTGCATTCTGTTCACATAGCGGCCAACCGGCTGTCAACCAGGAACCCACAAGCAGGACACAAATGCAACAGCACCATCCCACCCATGTTCCCCAGCAGCTGATGTACATAGGCATATTGTCTCTGATACTGGAAGTAGCACAGAGTCAGGGGCCTTGACATTGCCCATCAACAGTGAACACCTGGACAGCAGACTAAGCAGGTACATGGGTCATCTGGTCACAGTCTGCCCCACTTTATGTCTTTCCTCATAATGTGGATGATTGTGATTAGGGCCAGATCTACACCTTGTGCCAAATCAGTATGAACGTGAAATAAAAAGCAGGATATAACACCATGAAAGCGGTATCTGGAATGCGGATTGGGC
This sequence comes from Elgaria multicarinata webbii, assembly GCF_023053635.1. Classification (NCBI taxonomy): domain Eukaryota; kingdom Metazoa; phylum Chordata; class Lepidosauria; order Squamata; family Anguidae; genus Elgaria; species Elgaria multicarinata. The sequence continues at coordinate 14,038,607 of NC_086181.1, forward strand.
CCCAACAGTTATCAGTGGATTTCAATACCGCCATAAAGCAGTAGTGTGTAGATCTAATCTAGGTAACCTTTATGCCTGCTCAGTCTGCTGGCCAGATGCTTACTGTTGATGGACAGCTTCTCAGCACCCCCAGTTCTCCTTTCTTAGGGTTCTTGATCTTTCAACCAGACTTGGACTGGACAGTTCTTCAAATAAAGGACCGAAATCTGTAAAGTAGGACAGATGCCCACCCTACCTCTGTCTCTAACCTAAGAAAAGGAAAAACATTTCAATCAAAATCAGGGCTCCCCCACTCCTTCCCTTCCTCTTCTTTTCCATTAACTGTGTCCAAAAGATGCCAGAAAAGAGAAGATTAAATGTTATTTTAATTTTTTTTTAAATGCCCTGCACAAACTTGTTGAATTCGATGGAAAAATCATTGGGGAGAGGGCTAAACAAATTCCTCAGATAAACACTTCTGTTCCTGAGTGACACAAATCTCACAGAAAGGTTGTGATGCAATTGTCGATCTATCTTCTTGCAAGTCTATCATTGTATTTAAAACCCTGATATGCCTGCATTTAAAACTGTACATGTCTTTCACATATATACACCAAGAGCAAGGTAGAGGCAAAAAACAGGCTCCAAGCTGCGTGTGTCAAATTATTTTCGAACGGAATAAGCCTATGCCTTTTACTCAGTTTACTCAGAATCCAGTCCCAGTGTGGTCAGTGGAACGGACTCAGGCGAGTGTGCATTGGATCGCAGCCTAAGGCTGCTTTTCCTCTACACATTCTTCCTTGGGAGTCAGCCCCATTGAACTCAATGGACTTCCCTCTGAGTAAACCTGCACAGATTGCTTTAAACTGACTTGAAACCAGCTTAAGCTTGTAGTGGAAGTGTGCCCTCACTATGCATCCCTTTCCAAAACCACCCAGGCTTTTGAAACAGTTTCTTTTTTATGGAATCTGCAAACACAGCCATTAAAACTGGCTGTTTATGTATGTGTAGGGTTTTTTTTTTTTAATTGATTTTTGGACAGGCTTCTAAATATTTCTCAGCTTCCTCGGGGAAATTAGCCTTTTTGGCATCAGCAGTTTATTTCCCCCACCCCCATCCCTGGAAAAGGGGAATGGGATAGGAATCAACCTGAATCCACACATTACTGACACTCTGCATTCAGCATTTCTCACCAGGAGGAGAGCGGGAAGCATGGATCCTCGATGCCAAATTTCTCCTAACCAGAAACACATGGGACTGAAAGTGAATTTGCCAAGGGATCAACTCAGAGGACGGAATTTGGACGATAAAAACAAGGAAAAAAACCCACTACAACCCCATACCTTTCAAGCTGTGGGAGAATTTTGACATTGCAGAGAGATTATTAGACCTGTCCAGCTGGGGCAGAGGAGCCAACCTGGAACCTGAGTAATTCAGGAGCTCTTGGAAGAACAACAAAGAGATGCAATTGCAAAAAAAAAAAAAAAGGCGCTCCAAAAAATGGTAGAGAAGAGGAAATTAAAAACCTTAGTAAAACAGAGCTGCAAACCAAGCCAAAGCAACTGGGATCACGTTGCCAAGATAATTACAGTCAGGATGCAAAAATAGGACAGCTGTGTCCAAAACCGTTTGACTCTGGATTAAGAGGGGCTAAAATAAGGGTCAAATATAGAAAGGAGAGGTCTCATCACGAGCATTGCAAGCTATTGGCTAAGATCCTCCACCCCCTATGTTCAGAGGTTATGTCTTCGCTACAAATTGAACAGCATAGTCCTATACACAGAAGTAAGTCCCATTGAGTTCAATGCTACTTAGTCCCAGGTAGTGCACAGGAGTGCAGCCTAACCTGGTTTGAAAGAAGTCGTGAACCTTGCTCAGCCCTTTTTAAAAACCCATTTAGCATTTGCCTTGTGGCGAAGGCCGGACAGAGGGCGGTTTGGACTGGCAAATGCTGGGAATTAACAGCAGGCCTTCTCTGTGGCATCTGGCTGGCTACTTTTCAGAAGAGGGAGGTGTGGAGCTGGAGGGTCCACTGATGGGGGACTTCTTAGGTTCGCATATCGTTTTTCCCATTTTGTCAGAGGTCATTCAGGAGAGAGAGAAAATGAGGCAGGACCAAAGAAATGGTCATGTTACTAATGCCTCAGGGGTTGATAGATTAGCAAGATAAGACTTTACACAGAGAGAGAGAGAGAGAGAGAGGGAGAGCAAACTTGCCCCCTTTTTCCATCTGCCCTCTGTCTCCCCCATCTGCTAAGCCACCAATCGAGCAAATCAAAGCTCCCGTGCTGCCAACCGGTTCTCTGCTCCCTCCTTGGCAAAATTTTGCAACCTATTAGCTAGCATTGGGTTTTCAGGGACGCTATTGGAATGGAGGGGGCAGGCAGGGAGTCCACCATTAGATAATTTTCTATGTTAATTTTCACCTCACCGCGGCCACCCGCCACCCACCACCTCAACACAACTATTTTCTGGGCAGCTGCTGTTGCCACAAATTCTAAATGTGTGTTTGTTTGTTTTTAACGTTATGATTAGAAGAGTCGGAGATAGCGGCAGACCTATGCAAATCTACACTAAGCAGGATACAACACTTTAAAAAATGTTTTGAAAACTGTATATGTAATGTGTCCTGGGCTTGAACAGTTGTCAAAACCATTATAAACCGTTATAAGCAGAAGTGTAGATCCTGCCCTGGTTAGGCTGTGGCAAAGCAAGGCAAGGGGAGTGTGTGACTTGTGGACATGAAATCCAGGACCTCTCACCACAGTGGGGAAGGTAAGGTGACCATATGAAAAGGAGGACAGGGCTTCTGTATTATAGAAAAGGGAAATTCTCATTTGTATGCATGCAGAACCTAATGAAATCCCCTCTTCATCACAACAGTTAAAGCTGCAGGAACCCTGCCCTCTTGCCCAGATATAAAAGAGGGCAGGGCTCCTGCAGCTTTAACCATTGTGATGAAGAGGGAATTTCACCAGGTGCTGCATGTATATAAATGACACCTGGAGAAATCCCCTTTTCTATGCAACTGTTGAAGATACAGGAGCCCTGTCCTCCTTTTCATATGGTCACCCTAACAGTGCGGCCACTGGTTTAAGACATTGCCAAGAAAGAGGAAATGTATCACCCCAAAAGAAGACAAAAGAGAGCAGAGATTTCCATAAAATGTGCATGTTCTAATTTATATGAAGAGATGCAAATTTCCATATGGTCATCCTACCTGTCCTCTTTTCCATAGGGTCACCCTAGAGGAAGGCTGTGACCAGGTGAGCTATATGCTGCTCAGCCTGGGGCTTACTGAGGATGGGTGACTTCAGGGCCCCTGTTCATTGTTCCTTCTTAATACATTTCTTATTCTTTAAACTCCACGTGGACTGGACAGCCCTTCCAATGGAAGACTGTAAAGTAGGATACATGGCCCCTCTGAGCAATTATAATGAACAGGGATTGTGAAGAGGCAACGAAATTAGATGGCAGTGATTTGATATAATGGTGTGACGGATGTGTGATGTTATTTTAGGGACTCTTTGTAGGTTGGCAGGGTCAGGAAAGTGGAAAATGGCTCTGTAGACCAGAAGGGTGTATAGAGACATCTGTAAATGATGAGTTTCCTTTCTCTTCTGGGTTGAAGCTCTTAACTAAGGTCTTAACCAGGACATAGGTGTGTTCTTTGATAAATTATAAGGCCTGTGAGTGGAACTTGCTCTTACCATGAAACGTAAGGCCAAATCACACGTGATGTTAAGTCAATCACGTGTTTAAACAAATGCTCCTAACTGTTTCATTTCACTTCCATTTTGGAGAAAAAGCACCTGCATGGCCCCAATCCAGAGTGTGCTTCCAATCCAATCAGGATCCTGGCACAGATTTTCTGATGAAAATCACTCCCTGCTGGCTCCGTTTTGCCTCCCGAAGTGCTGTTCACGTCTAACAACACTTTCAGGGCCAAATAGCAGCTGCAAAAGCAGGCAATTTTCAGCATAAAAATTGTGCCCCAATCGACATCAGGAGCACATTCAGGATTGGGCCCCTGCCACTCCTTTTTCTCAAAAAATAAAAATAAAGAATGAAGTCAGCTTAAGTACATTTGTCTGAGCACGTGGTTAATGTCACATGTCGTTCGGCCTTCAGTTATTCCCCAGCCAGGAGCCCATTTCCAAAGGTAACAGACCACGTGGAACAGTGGTTTTTATTTTGTGGCTCTGGGATATTTGGAAATTCTATCTAGAAAATACAAGACATCTGGTAAATGTTCTGCACTAATCTGTGCTCTTGCAGAGTGATTAAATCATGGCTTAAATCACCAAGAGAAAAGGCTGATTTTAATCGCGGATTTAAATCACGTTTCTCATTTGTACTTCAAACTTTTCCCCAAACCAAAGTGCACGCTAATTGGCTAATAAAACCATTAAAATACGTTGATTTACAAATAAGCAGAGACTTTATGTGACCCAGGAGAATGCGTTGATTCCTGTGATTTCTCAAAATTAATATTTTTACGGTGTTTGCTAGTTTAGAAAATGGCATGCAAGCGCATTGCTTACTGTTTATTAGATGTATAAATCTGAGCGGCTTTGAATGTGGCAGTTCTGCACTGCCAGCCAAATGCGCTCTCAGCTCCGTGTTCAGCTGCTGGCGCACGGCTGCCAAACCGGAAGTGGGGACGTCACCCAGCTTCCTTCTTGCACGCTTCCCCTTTGAGCATGAAGCGGCTGAATCTGAGCATTAGTCCATCTTCAAGCTCAGAGTCTAGGGTGGCCACTTACACATCACCCAGAAAGAGGAAAGGCGTCTCCAAAAAAGGGAGCAAAAGAAGACACAGATGTGCATAGAATGTCCAGGTGCTCATTTACCTATGCACAGATGCAAATTTAGAACGAGGGCGTTCGCCTATGAGGCTTTTCTCTGCCATGGCTCTGCCTCATTCACAGAATTTTATTGGGGTGGGTGGGTTTCCAGATTATGTCGCCTTCCCCTCTTGTGTTTTTCCACTGTGCCTTCCACCCTCTTTTTTTACTGCAGAAAATCAGATAGGGAGAAAAAGGTGGAAAAGCTGCACAATGGCTTCTAATTCGTAGTGCTAGGGGGGATCTACACTACTGCTTTAAAGCGCTTTATAACAGTTTTTTTTTAAATTAAATATTTATTTATTAAACTCTATTCAACAAAGCAGCTTCAAAAAAGTTAAATATATATATAAAAACACACAAGTCAGACAGCGTTTCTAATAAATACACAAACACGATTTCTGTAGATGCCGAACCGAGCTTGTTTCCTTCAATTTACTGTGGTCAGAGGAAGATTTGTTAAACAAGAGTTGGATGCCACATCTGTACCATTGATGTAATCGAGAAAAGGAGACCATATTTCATTGAATGGGTCATAGCTAAGTTGGCCCGACGAGACTCTGCGGTGGTAGGTTAATTTTTCAGAGCAGGCTATATCCCACACTTTCCCTTTTCATCCAGTGGGTGTAGGGCCCTTCGGATCCTTCCAGTGTTCGGCGATTTCTAAACGAGCTGCCGTAAGGAGGATAAATACCAATTCTTTATGGGTAAGGGAGGGGTTTAGAGCATTGGGCAGGGACAGGCTTGGTTCTGGAAAGATCATCTGATCAGTGGCCTTAGAAATTATATTGAAGATAGTTTCCCAGAACTGCTTCAGGGCCTTACACTCCCACCACATATGTAAGTAAAAGCCCTTTTCATCGCATCCTCTCCAACACAGTGGGGAGATTGAAGTCGTTGCATGCGAGAGTTGAATTGGAGTTATATACCATCTTAACCTTACCTTGAGGGCTGACTCCTGTATGCGGGACGATATTGTTCGGAGGGGGGGATTTATCCAAATTTATAACAGTTTTGACAACTGTTGGGGCCCAGGACACACTGCATATACAGATTTCAAAACGTTTTCAAAGCGCTTTAAAGAGCTTTAAAAGCAGTAGTGTAGATCCCCCCCTAGTCTGCAAACAGCCCCAACTACTAGGGATGTGCTCCGCTCCGATTAGGAGCGTAGAAGCAGTAGCGGATTGGCCTGCTCCGCCTTACCCAGAGGCGGAGTAGGAGCGGACCGCGGACCCCCTAGAAGCAAGGCGAAGAGAAGCGGCCATTTTTCGGAGCTCCGAGTTCAGGCGGAGCGCTCCGGTCGCCATCTTGAAAACATTTCGCCATAGGATTGCATTGCGGCAAATAATCACGCATAACTACGTTGTTTTTGAAGCTATCATTCTGAAAATTCTTGTGCAAAGAGAGTCGTGGATGGGGGTCATTTTGAGACCACTCTCACCTCTCTGCATCGTACGGGTCGCGGGCTATATTTTTGTGAAAATCGGGTCAACCGCGTGGCTCAAACTGCGTTTTCGGCTTTTCGCCCATAGGATTGCATTGAGGGAAAGAATCGGGGATAACTGGGGGGGGTTTAAGCTATCATTCTGAAAATTCTTGTGCACAGAGAGTCGTGGATGGGGGTCATTTTGAGACCACTCTCAACTTTCTGCATCGTACGGGTCGCGGGCTAGAAGTTTTTAAAAAATCGGCGGGAAAAATACCTTTTTCAAAGGGCTGAGGGGCAGAGTCAGCTCCCGGTCATGATGATCCCAAAGTTGGAGGAGGGCATAGGCAAAACAGGTAACTTGGGATTCTGGGAAACTTCTCTTTCTTCATCTGAACGGGCTTTTCCCCGTGTTTTTTAACACACCTCGCAGGGATGTTGTGTGTGGGGTGCCCGATTTTCAAAAATTCGCCAAAAATCAGGGGATGATGGGATTGCTTTGAAACTTGGCGTGCGTGTGTATATCCCCATGAGGTGTCATGGTGCCAAACATGAGGTTTCTAACTTGAACAGAAAAAAAGTTGTATAATTTTTTAGCTTTCAATGCAAGCCTATGGGGGGGGGGAAACGGAGCTCCGGATCCGGATCCGGAGCTCCGGGCGGAGCGGAGCGGAAGTGGGCGGAGCGGGGGCGGGGCGGAGCGGCCCGATCCGAAAAATGGTGGATCTGCAAGTGAAGCGGAGCGGGGGGTCCGTGCACACCCCTACCAACTACTACTATAATTTCCATAGAAGACGTGACTAGGAGGCATTTCTACACCAGCCCCAAAAGTGAGCTGGTCACAGCCGAGTCCCTGCATGTCCAAATGATGCACAGGGACTCCCGGGAGGAAGGAGGGACGAGGACGGGTTTTCTCAGGGAAAAGTACTGGCCGCCCGTCCTGGTTTCTTTCCTCCTCCCCGTGAGTAGCTGAGATCAGTAGAGGGAAGGAACCAGGCCAGGAGGAATTGGGGGTGGGGGGAGTGAGGTCAGGGCTTTTTTAAAAAACCTCACGTTTCATTGGAGCGCACATGCACTCAGCTCCTTAAAAAAAAATTAATGGCGGGCATGACACCCTCCTTTCTCCCGGGATGTCGTGCCCACATTTAGACTAAGGGGAAGATCTCGCGATTAGGATATCGTGAGATTCTCCCCCCTCCCTCCCTCCCTGGTGTAGAAATGGCCTAGGTGAGCTGTGTGTCTCTCTCTGCTTGCTGTTGATGGATAACCTCAAGGCCTGTGGATGCTCTCCCTTCTTATATTTTTTACACTTGTATCCTGCCTTTCCCCCTCTTATAAGGAACCCAAGGCGCCTTACATGATCTTCCTCTCCATTTTTTTTCCTCACAAACAACCCTGTGAGGTAGGTTAAGCTGAAAGTCAATGACCGGCCCAAAGTCACCCAGTGCGCTTCCATGGCCGAGCAGGGACTAGAACCCAGATCTCCCAAGTCCCAGTCCAACATTCTAACCACTACACCACATTGGCTCTTATGCTTCTTTATCTTTAAACCGGGCCGCTCTTCAAACAGAGCAGGGGTGCTTAACTTTAGCTCCGAGGGCTACATGTGATGCTGCCAGCATGGCCCATGATCAGGAATGCTGGGAGTTGAAGTCCGAAATATCTGGATCTACGTTCTGCCCACCCGTGCTCTAACAATGAACTATGGCCCCTTAACCATGTGATAGATAAATGGCCCCTCCCCAAGATGATCCTCCACTGTTGGCCAAATGAACTTGGTGAGTTCACCTTCTCTGTAGCAGCACCCACCCTCTGGAAAAACCTCCCTCTTGTGGTTCGGGAGGCAGGAAATGTAACATCCTTTAAATGCCTCCTGAAAACATCTCTTTTTAGGCTTTCCCAGGACTATAACTTATTCTAGTTCTATAGGATAATTTTAAAGTTATCTTGACTTGTTATATGTTATGGTTTTAATTGTGAACTGCACAGAGAGCCTCAGCTATTGGGCAGTATAAAAATGTAATAAATTAATTAAATAAGAATAATATAAAATAAATTAGTGATGGGGATAGTGAAGGGGAGGCTGCCACGACACAGGCTCTTTACAACAGGCCTGTCCGTGGACACTCCCTGCTCAAGCTAAGCTCCACCACTTTATGAGCCTGAGGGGAGGGACAAACACCACCTTTCTACAAACTATGTGGCGAAAGGGGTTAGGAATAATTTCAGGAATAAAATAATGCGCTGTGAATTATATGTGCTGATGGTGAATTAATGTCAGAACGGGTGTTTTATGTATATAACTGCAGATGATAAATGCCAAGGAGACACGTGGGATTTTTGTGGTAGTAAAACAAACGGAATAAAAATTTATTTCAATGTTCACAAACTTTGTTTCATAATAAAACTTTTCAGACCCTTGTTAAAACCTCTCATCTAATCCTTTCTTTCTTCTCATACACGCTTTCCTTTCTCTCACATCTTCACTCTTGAACTTTCTTTATTATCAGGATTGTTTAATATACACCAACTATCTGCACACTACACTCAAAAGACAACCCTCTTTACCCTGATCCTCTCATTCTCCCCTTGAACCAAAGTACTTTAAAAACAATCATTCACTCTATCACCTCAGTCATTCCCTTATCTGTCACTCCTCCCCCCTCCTAAGATATTCAATCTCCACCCACTCAGGTCAACATTCTAAACACAATAGACTTACAAATCCTAGACATACATTAGGGAACTGACTTGTGGGGTGTAACGCCACAGAGGCTGCCATGATCCATCAACAGGTTCGCTGAAGAAGTGACTTGATGAAGGAGATGGAAGCAACTTAGTGACTAGAGGTAGGGGGTGAGCTCTCCAGACGTAGGGAATAACATGCACCAAGGTGAACTGGGGAGACTAAGGCCACACCTAGACCTAAGGTTTATCCTGGGATCATCCAGGGTTCACCCCTGCCTGAGCACTGGATCCCCTGTGTGCCACCTAGATAAACAGGTTTGACCCCTGGACGATCCAGGGATAAACCTTAGGTCTAGCTATGGCCAAAGTGGATCTATAGCCAAGGCTATGCAAACATTAACATTTTGCACCCAAGCAACCTAAATCTTGACAGGGGCTATTGAGCCTCACTAGCACGCCTTGTGAACTGTCGTAGAACATGCCCAGCCTTCTCCAGAGAGATGTATCATGCAATCAGTAGGGGAAGGCAAATGGTCTTTTGGAACATCTTGTCCGCCATTACTGATCAACTCGTTGAAGAACCCTCCAGGTAAACTTCCAAAGGACCCAGGGATCCAAGGCAAAGCGTTTGGAAACAGCTGGAGTATCAACTTTGGCAGGGTTGGTATGCGGTGATTATACACAACAGCGTTTGGCAGAGAACGTGCTAATGCAACCATACCTGCCAGCATCTGATAATGTACTTTGATGATTAATAAATGGCAGTTGACAACTTTATGAGGTTTCATACCTGACACCTGCCAAAAAATCAAAAATAATTAAGAGATCCCAACAAATCTTAAAGCATAGGGATTTTGAGCTTAAAGTATCACATTCAGGTTGCAAATTAAAATGGCTGGAGAATGCTGGAAGTTGTAGGACTTTTTCTGTCTGAGCATGCATAGAATTGCACACCTGGTAAGAGGTCATGGCTCAGCAGTGGAACACTTGCGGAAGAGCTGAGGGTCAATCCCAGGCAACTCCATCCAGAAGGATCAGGTCAACAGGTGATGGGAAAGAGCTCTGCGAGAAAGCTGTTGCCAATCCAAATAGAAGAACCTTCCCCAGTCTAGTGGCCTCCAGGTGTTTTGGACTACAACTCCCAGTATTCCTGCTCATCAGCCATGCTGGCTAGGGCTGACGACACTTGGAGTCTCAAAATTTTGGAGGGCACCATAAGAACATAAGAAGAGCCATACTGGATCAGACCAAGGGTCCATCTAGTCCAGCACTCTCTTCACACAGTGGCCACCCAGCTGTCAACCAGAGACCCATAACCAGGACATGATGGAACAGCACCCTCCCACCCATCTTTCCCAGCAACTGGTGTATATCTTACTGCCTCTGATACTGGAAGTAGCACATAGCCATCAGGACTATTAGCCATTGATAGCCTTCTCCTCCAGGAATTTATCCAACCCCCTTTTAAAGCCATCCAAACTGGTAGCCATCACTACATCTTGTGGTAGTGAGTTCCATAGTTCATGTGCTGTGTTAAACCAGGTTGGGGAAGGCTGGAATGGACAATACTGGAGTAGATTTACAAACAGTCTGACCTGGTAAGAATGTTCTTCTGCTCACTATATATTCTATATATAGTGACCTCAGCAATATGCATACAATTCTGGGACAATTTCCCATCCAGGCACTGAGCAGCCGCAGTGTTGATTGATTGATTGATTGATAACCTTCCTTTTCTTCCAAGGAGCCCAAGGTAGCATACATGATCCTCTTCCTCTCCATTTTACCCTCACAACAAATGTGAGGTAATTAGGCTGAGCATCAGTGACTGGCCCAAAGTCACCCAGTGAGCTTCATGGCCAAGTGGGGACTAGAACCTGGATCTCCCAAATCCCAGTCCAACACTCTAACCATTTCCCAGCTTCATCCCACGTACCTGTTTCCCTCGAATTATCCCCTACAACGCTAAGCTGGCATTGTTGCTGCTGCTGCTAAATCACACACCAAGCAGCAGTGCTCCTAAGATCCTTTGCAAAGGGTTTAAGGGGGGAATTGTAAAAAAAAAACGCATAAAAAATCAACAGATGACCCAATTTGATTCAAATTTGGTATGCTTAAAGCTCTCCTTAATATCTATTACTGCGCCAATTTTGATGTCTTTATCTTTAAAGCTTATGCAGATGTAAGCATTTGTTTAGTTTTTCTTTAAACATATCAAATCTTCCTCCTACGCCCCAGTGGCCTCTCGGAAAACAACAAATGATTCGCTCGAAAACTACTAGCAAAATATCTCGATTCTTTTCCCTTTATAGCACAATTAAAGCAGGATGTGTGGAAGTACTTCACAGTCAAAGCAGATTATAAGATGGAAAACTTCGGAGTCCTTTGCACAAATCAGTTGCCTGGTGAGGTTGTGGGCTCTCCCACACTAGAGGCCTTCAAGAGGCAGCTGGACAACCATCTGTCAGGGATGCTTTAGGGTGGATTCCTGCATTGAGCAGGGGGTTGGACTCGATGGCCTTGTAGGCCCCTTCCAACTCTGCTATTCTATGATTCTATGATTCTGGGGCCATAGCTAGACCTAAGGTTTATCCCTGGATCGTCCAGGGGTCAAACCTGTTCATCTAGGTGACACACAGGGGATCCTGTGCTCAGGCAGGGGCGAACCCTGGATGATCCCAGGATAAACCTTAGGTCTAGCTGTGGCCTAAGTTACAGTGATTGCACAGTACAACGCTGGTGTGATAAAGCTCTAGAACACACTGGCTTTCACTCTTCCCCAACCTGGTTCCCTCCAGATACTTTGGATTTTAACTCCCATCATCCCCAGTTCAGATGGCCAGTGGCCAGGAACACTAGGAGTGGTAGTTGAAAACATCTGGAGGCTACCAGACTGGGCAAGGCTGCCTTAGCTTCAGCAAAGTTGCTGCATCATGTGCCTTCAGACTATGTGCCAGGAACTGAAATCATTTGCTGGAGAACAGGGGAAGAATGGAAACGCCATCCCAACTCGGAAGCTGCGGCTCCACTGGCGCTATGAAAAGCATTCCTCCACCACCACTACTGGCACACCGGAAGCGGTCTGGGACTGGAGACCTTTGTCTCTGAAACCCTTTCCAAAAAATGTAAGAGGTTTGGATGACATAGGGGTGAGGAATAGCAAACGGCAGCAAAACATGGGACGCTTGCCTTCTTTGCTCTCAAATTCCTCTTCCGATTAAGCCAGGCGCTGCTTTCTCAGGGCACCCAGCCTCCCAAAACAAAGTCTGCGAGGAAAAATAAAGTCAAGCCGGCCAAAAGGAAATGAAGGAAGGGAGGGTGGGGAGGGAGAACGATGGAGGTAGCATGGACACGAGTCCTCTTTTACAGAGAACTGTTCTCTATATGAAGTGTCCTCTGTTTGAAGGGCTGTCCAGTCCAGTTGAAAGATGCAGAACCATCAGAAGAACACCCGGGGGCCTTGAAGGTGCCCATCAACAGTGAGCACATGGACAGTAGACACTGTGATGAGATGCGTTTCTATTTAAAATCATAGTGATTATTTCTAAATTTGCATCTACACATATAAATTAGCATATGCAAAGCTTATGCAGATTGGTCCTCTGCTGTCTTCTTTTTCCCCAGACAGCAAGCTGATGAGACTAAAAGAAAAAAACAACTTTCCCACAATCCTAACTACAAAGCAAAAGAGGGGGCTGAGCTCCAAGACATTAAAAAAACCACTATTTTGAAACCACATTTTCTGCTCCAACATTTTGCAGAAGGCAAACTGCTGAGGCTCAGAGACAAGTAACTCGGCCAAGAAACTGAGTACACGTTTCTTGCAGGGAGAGGTCGGAGAACCTCAGATGGGGCCTGGGTCTAAAAATGACAAATCAAGCCACTCCCATCACCCCTGCTTCCAGTGCACAACAAACTGCACATTTCACAGAAGGCAAACTGAGGGTTGTCTTCACAGGGCTGGGTTGGAGCCGGCTTCCTCCTCAAACCCATGCTCTCCTTCTCCTAGGGTGTCATCAGGTAATCCCAATGTGGAAGAGGGTGTGCAAGGTTTCTGGGCAGCCATCTGGGTCCTGGAGTTGGCCCCTCCCTCTTCTTCGTGGAAGGCGACCAATCGCTGGTTTCCTTCCACCAGGCTCCGCCCCCAGGTTGGCCCTGGATTGCACACGGAGCGACATTACATGGCGGAAGCACCACGTGTTGATGTCACTCCCTTTGAAAAAGTCGGGGTAAATCTCCAACTTTTTCAAATTGGAGCATTGCGGGGAAGACTCGCAGTGGTTGCGAAACTGCGCTTGCGTCGTCTAACCGACGGGGCGCAGTTCCACAGCCACCACAGGGCTTTCCCCATGTGTAGACAGCCCCCTGGTGGTGGTGCTCAGAGAAACAAAGCCACACAAACACACAGGCAAGACACCCAATGTGGCAAAACAAACAAACCGGTTAACACACACACACACACACACACAGTATAGGCAAAACACCCCCCTCACTCCCCTCCATCTAGCTCCCCAGGACACCCCATACCACCCCCAGTGTACCTTTCTCTTTTTCTGGGTGGCAGGGCCTGCTTCAAAACGAAGCGCTGGGCTGCAGCCACTGACTATTGTAGTTTTCTAAGGATGCCTCTGGCTACACCGGCACCAAAGACATGCTTGGCGTTAACGACGGTGCTAGAGGCTGGCACCGCACTTTGCAGCATGCCAGTCTCAGAGCGTAAAAATGGCTTCAGTTCAAAATGTAATTTAAAAATAAAATAAAACACAGAAGGGGCAGGGAAACTGGCAGTCACCAACAGAAGTGTCCACAGGGCTAAAGCCAGGCCATAAGAGTTGGCTGAACTTGGCTACCTGAAAGCAAACAAGCCAGCTTTAGACCAGAGCAACACCCGTAAAGCTGGCCCGAAGTAGTTGGGGGGACGGGTCAGGGACTGGCGTGATCAGCCACACCGCTGTTCTAGCCATACCCAAGTTGAAGAGCTAAGTATTAGTGGAGGGTGAAAGGGAGGAGAGGAACAGAATTGTTGCTTCCACTCCTACCCTTTCTGGGGCCAGATTTACACCAAGCAGGATATGACACTTTGAAAATGGTTTGAAAACTGTATATGGCGTGTATCCTGGGCCCCAACAGTTGTCACTACCGTTGTAAACCGTTTTAAAGCTGTAGTGTAGATCCTGCCCTGGAATTAGCCAGCAGGATGTAAAATAAAGCAAAACAGGAGGGGTTCAGGCAAAGGCAATTGCAGCTCTGTGCAACCTAGAGTGGCCATGCATCCTACTTTAAAGAGGACAGTCCTCTAATTGAAGGGCTCTTGGTCTAACAAAATGACACCTCTTTGAAAGGCCACCCAATCTAGGGTGGGGAACCTGGGGAAATTTCTTCTTCATCACAACAGTTAAAGCTGCAGGTGCCCTGCCCTCTTTTAAATCTGGTCACTCTAGTATAGCTCCTGCAGCTTTAACTGTTGTGATAAAGAGGGGATTTCACCAGGTGCTGCATGCATACAAATGACACCTGCTGAAATTCCCTTTTCTATGCAACTGTTAAAGAAACAGGAGCGCTGTCCTCCTTTTCATAGGGTCACCCTAACCCAATCCAAGTCTGGTCTAAAGATCATGCCCTATAAGAAGGGAGCGCACGAAGGGCCTAGAAGTGGCTTATCAGCGGCTTCCACTTGCACAGCAGACCGAGCAAGCAGGCACATAGGTCACCTGGTCATTGTCTTTCCCAACCTGGTGAGATGTGCGTTGTATTTCTACTTAAACTTCTAGTCGTTTTTGTTTCAGCACTAGAAACCAAACCCCACCTTTTAAGGCCTTTTACTTCTCCCAGCCTGGCTTTCTTCAAAAGCCAAGTCGCTTCCCAGCTCTGAAGTATTAACAGGACACAGATCTCCCCCAAAGTCCGGGAGATTTTATGAACTAGGCAGACACAGCGCCTGGTTGACACACATTTTGCTGTTCCCTCACCCCCAAATGCCCCCCACTCCACTGGGTCGAGGAGAAAACGTGACCAAATAAAGCCATCAAGGGTCTCCGGCGGCCTCCTTCAGCTTCGACATCACCTGAGGGAAAACAGACTTGAAAAATGGGAGCCAATCTCGTCTCGCTTCCACTCTGGCTTCTGTAGGAGGATCAGGGCCATTGGTGTCAGAGCGTTTATTGGGATATAAATGTCTCCCAAGCAGCAAATGGAGGGGAAAACATGTCCTGGATAACATCCCTGCACAGAGCATAACAGCTGCTAAATTTCCGACGTCGTGAGGGCAGGACGGATGCCTGCAATTAGGCTGACTGGGTCAGATCGAGAGCCACTCGCGGGTGAAGTGGCCACAGCTCCGTTGATCCTCTCCTGCTTTCCAGAGTGGCGAGAAGTTCAGGGAAGCCTTTGAGAGGTCACTTTCCTTTGGAGGAGAAAGAGAGGGAGAGGCTAGATGCAGGGGGAGGGCTAACCCCACAGAGGGCTAGAAGTCAGTCGTCCCCTGTGATAGAGGCCTCACTCATCCCACTATTCTTAGGCCTGGTATCAGCACAGAGCATTCCTGTGCTGTGGTCAGGTCTTCAGGACCCCAACCATTGTGCTGGTGCCTGCCCTGCAGGCTGGAAGCCACTCAGCCATTTTAATTTCCCACAGTGCCTGCCATAGCATCACTCTGGAGCACTGTGGGAAATTAAAATGGCATCTCCAGGCCACCCAGTGGTCATCTCCGCACTGCTGCTGTCTACCACCACAGTCAGATAAGCCCATGGGGTCCGCTGATAGGTCCACCAAAACAGATGTTTTGGACTCCCAGTATTCCTTTCTTTTTAATCTAATTTTTATTGTAAGTTTCAACAAAACAAAACAATAAAATAAAAAATAAAATGCAAGTGTAACTACTTACTTTAAAGACTTCAGTTTCAAATATTACAACATCCTAAAAAGGAGTAAATGACACATAAACTTCAGTAAAGACAGTCCAAATATGGAAATATAAGTCCATTTGTGAATGGTGCCTATTTACCACTCTTTTAAGTGTTGTTAGTTCTTCGATCCATTGCATTATAGGTGGCGAGTTTTTATCTTTCCAATGTTGTAGTATCTCTCTTTCAGCAGTCAAGAGAGTGCAAAAAATTCATTTACGCTGACAATGTGTGAAGTTCCAAAAAGCAGGTACCTAATTTAAGAGAACATGTACATCAGAAAATATTAAAGAGCTTTCCAGTACAAAGTTTATCCATCTGCTGGTTTCCTTCCAAAAGGAGGCAATTATTTGGCATTTCCAGAACATATAAACGAAAGAAACATTACCTGTATGTCATCTCCAACAGTTAGTTGAGTTAGACAAACCTTTGTTAAGGAGATGTTGTGTCATCCAATAGACCTGAAACAAACTTTTTTTTGCTGCATAAGACATAACTGGAGGTTCATACACATATCACATACCGATGCCAAAGTGGTGGCCCATTGATTAGACAAAATAGGACATTCCAATTCCCTGTTCCATTCCTGCTGCAGACCCAGCATTCCTGACCACTGGCCATGCTGGCAGGGGCTTAAGGGCGTTGAAATCCAAAACATCAGGAGAACTACTTTCTGCCTAACCCTGCACCAGAGCCTCAGGGCCCTTTCAAACCTCGATTGGCTGCATCATCTCAGGGCTGGATCCAGATGTAATCATACTTGGAGTTAAACCCATTGAAATCAATGGAATGTGTTCATCAGGGCTGATCTCTTAAGTGGGTCTGCTCTAAACATGACGAAATCTGGATCCAATTCTCAAGTGCAAACAACACATTGCAATGCATGTGTGACTACAGCTGATCTGCATCTCTTTCGAGATTTGGCTGACTGAAGTAAGTTCTCCCCAGAGGACCTGAGTGTGTGGGGCGGATTGTCCCAGAGAAGGCGATCCCACAGGTAACCTGGACCCAAACCATGTAGGGCTTTAAAGGTAATAACCAACACTTTATATTTCGCCCGGAAACTAATTGGCAGCCAGTGAAAAGATTTTAAAACTGGTGTAATGTGGTCACCCCTAGGTGTACCAGTGACCAGCCTGGCTGCCACATTTTGCACTAGTTGAAGTTTCTGGACTAGGTATTTATTTATTTATTTGTTTGTTTATTTATTACATTTTTATATAGGTACAACGGTAGGCCTATGTACAGCACATTGCAGAAGTCGAGCCCCAGAGGTACCAGTGTGTGCACTACCGTCTTTAGGTCTTCCAACTCTAGGAAGGGGCTATTGGGCGGTATAGAAATGTAATAAATAAGTACATTTGGGAAGCTTTTGTGGCATTTCAACAACAGGCAAAAATGTGCTTGACAATGGTGAGGGACAAAATAAGTAACAGGCCCACACCCCAAGAGGAATGTGGCCGAAAACACCCAGGCTCTTTGTGTTCATTTACAAGTTTACAGGAATGGCAGGAAAATGCACTGTGTTCGTGCCGAGGCCAAATCCCACTCACTGCAGACCCTGGAGTAAAACAAAACAAAAACAAGACCCCCGCACACAAAAAGATCAAGCCGTTTCTGCTAAGTCTCGGCTTCCCTCTGCTTCTGCTAAGCCCCTGCATCTCCCACGCAGCCCCAAACGATTTGACTGTTTGCATCTCCAGACCCTGGGAGATAATTTGGAAGGAATTAACACAATCATAAGATGCCTTCCCAGTCTGTGAGGAGTTGTAGCCCAGTGGCAAAGTGCATACCTTGCGTGCAGAAGGACCCAGGTTCGATCAAGGTAGGGCTGGGAAAACTCCTGCCTGAAACCCTGGAGAGCAGCTGCCAGTCAGTGTTGACAATACTGGGCTAGATGGACCAAGGGTCTGACTCGGTATAAGGCAGTTTCCTAATGAAGGAAAAAGAACGGGAGGCAGGCTCTGGTGCTGCTGAAAGCAGTTAAAATCTTTAATGGTAGTTACAGCCTTTTACAAAAATGAACCATTAAAGATTTTAACTGTTTTCAGCACCAGCAGAGCTTGCCTCCCGTTCTTTTTCCGTCTAGTGGTGCTTTTCTTCCCTGTAACTACACGACAGTTTCCTAATGAAACCATGCACAAGGCCACTCCACAGAGTGGGCAGCATGGACCCAACCATTTTCATCTTTTTGTGGAGGCATGAAACCTGTAAGAATCGTCATGATGGCTGGAACAGCTTAGGACCATCCTTGTCCAAAGTGAGGCTTTGGATTTAACTAGCCTGTCTGGCATTGCTGTATACTTCAAGTGTCCCTATTTACCAGGGGTGGTTTTTTTCTGGAACCGTCCCTGCTCAGTCACCATCCCTGTGTCTTCCTTTTGTTCCAACACCAGCGCAATCACCCCACCCATCTTCAAGGTGGCCAGGAAAGATGGATAGCAGGGGGTGTTGAACTTGTGGCCTTCCAGATGCCATTGGCCTCCAATGCCTGTCAGCCCCAGCCAGCCTGGCCAATGTGCAGGGATGATGCACATTGCAATCAGTGTGTAATTGTAAATTTGGAAACTCGGGCACTCATCATGACAGTCCCCATAGAATACGAAAATGCAGGCAGCTGGGTTGATCCATGTAGCCTCGTGTGGCGCAGAGCGGTAAAGCAGCAGTTTCTGCAGCTGAAACTCTCCCCACGGAGAGCTTTAGAAAAAAGAAAAGTTTTTAGTTGAGCTTTAAAAGCTGTGGTTGAACTTGTAGTTCTCAGATGTTCTGGAAGAGCGTTCCAGGCGTAAGGGGCAGCAGAAGAAAATGGACGAAGCCGAGCAAGGGAAGGAGAGACCCTTGGGCAGGTGAGAAACATGGCATTAGAGGAGCGAAGAGGACGAGTGGGGCAATAATGTGAAATGAGAGAGGAAAGATAGGAAGGAGCTAGACAGTGAAAAGCTTTGTAGGTCAACAGGAGAAGTTTATATTGGATTCTGGAGTGAATTGGAAGCCAATGAAGAGATTTCAGAAGTGGAGTAACATGGTCAGAGCGGCGAGCCAAGAAGATGATCTTAGCAGCAGAGTGGTGAACAGAAACCAACGGACTGATGTGAGAAGAAGGAAGGCCAGTGAGAAGAAGGTTGCAGTAGTCCAACCGAGAAATAACCAATGCATGAACAAGAGTCTTGGCAGAAGAGACAGACAAAAATGATCGAATCCTGGCAACAGGGAACAATATACTGTTGCTGGGGAAATTCATCCAGCTATTGTGAGGATTGCAGCTAAACTTAGCAGGAACAGTGAATTTGGGGGTGGGTGGGTTGTAGATGATGTCATTGTCTCTGTTCATGAAAATGTGTGGATGCTTACTCCCTGGCTCTACTACACTCCTGGTTGTAGTCCAAAATCATCTGGAGAACCTCCGTTTCCTATCCTTGATGTAAACCCGCCTCAGAATGGTTTTTGCCTTAAATCAGAAAAAACATTGGTGTGCATGTTTGGCACAATATTCTACGCTTCATGTTCAATCCCAGGAAAGTAACAAATAAACGCAAGGCAATGGTGGAGTTAATATGAACAAAAAGAACCACAACAGGCATTTTTACCCTGCTCTTCACTCACAAAGGTTCTGTGAGTGAATTACAGATCAATAACAAAAAGAACAGTCTCTGGCCTCAGGGCTTACAATCTAAAAGAAACAAAAGGAGGAAAGAAAGAGATGGGAAAGGGAGGAAAACAAGAAAACTCAGGCGTCTATTCTTAAATGTACAAAGTCCATATCAAGACCAGCTGGGATGGAAATGGTTCCGGGAGAGAGAAGGAGCCAAACTGAGCTGGTCGCAGCAGAGCTGATGGGCCTGCTCCCCTGCTTCCCTCCCACTGTAACAGCCGCATGAAATGGATGCTGCCAGGTGGCAGTTGAGGTAGGCAGCCTGATGGAGCTGGTCTCATAGCAGAGCCAATGGAGTGTCCTGCTTCCCCCATCTCTCCCGTCTGCTGCAACCTGACGGACACTTAGAGCCATGTGTCCATATGTTTGGCATATCCATGTTCAGAGCGGATACTTGCCAACAGCCCTCCAGATGTTATTAGACTACAACCCCCATCATCCACAGTCAGCGCAGCCTATATTTAGGGAAGATGGTGATTGTAGTCCAACATTATTATGATGATTTACATTTATATCCCGCCTTTTTTCCTCCAAGGAACCCAAGGCGGCACACGTAATCCTCCTCTCTATTTTATCCTCACAACAACAACCCTGTGAGGTAGGTTGGGCTGAGAGTCTGTGACTAGGCCAAAGTCACCCAGTGCGCTTCTATGGCTGAGTGGGGACTAGGAACCTGGTCTCCCAACTCCCAGTCCAACACTCTAGCCACTGCACCTGTCTGGAAACCCAAGGCTGGGAACCACTGCCTTGGAGAAAGAAGGAGAAAGAGAAAGTTTATACATAGGAAGGAAATTGAAAACCCTTTTGGACCCCAATGGAGCACCATGTTTTATACAGTAAATAACAAATCCTAATTATGTAAACTGTTTCAAATGAAATAAACTGGTGTGTTTGGTTTTTAAAACCTCTGAATTACTGAACCAAGTGCTTTAGGGAAATTACAGAGATTATGAGATCGCGGTTCATCCCTGAACCCTATTTTGCAGTTGGGTCAGAGAGATTAGTCAAGTCCTAATCCACCTCTGCGCAGGCAGCTTTGAAGGATAACCAGAGGGCAAAAGGTCTTGTGTCAAAACCATGGTTCTAATTTGTGGGTCTCCTCCCAGCATTTGACAGTTGCTTCTGCCCACCCAACCAGCATTGATCCCGTATCGCACACGTATGCACCTCTCACCTTCACCCCAATCACAGGTTCAAACCAAGGCTTAGAAGCCAGACTCTACTGATTAGAGCTTATTTGCTGATTTGCAACTCCTGACCTTATAGGTTAGGTCACGGACTCTAACCCTAAAGTGTGTGTAGGTTAACAGGAAGCAGAAGGGGAAAGGGGGGGGTTAAAAAAAATCAACGAGAGAGGGAAGATAAGTAAGCTAATTCTTATTACTAAACATTTCCGTAGCATTTCGCAGCATTAAAAATACTTCCAAATGGATTCATTTTCACTACACCATTGGCAAGTAGATTACAGTGCAACATGACTTGCCACCTAAATTCTGCCTGGGACCATTATGGCTGACCAGGTTGTTGAAGAACCTGCAACTCCCATAATCCAGATTCTGCCCACTGGATCAGACCCACAGAGAACCAGGGATTAATTTTGAGCCCCGGCTCAGTCTAGAATATTGTTCCAATGCCAAGAAGCCAAACTTGTTGCAGGGGGCACTTTTGAGCACAGACTGTCCTTCTGTCCCATCGGATAACCATCTGCCATATATTTAGGACTAGGCGGATGGAAGCAGAGGGGAGAAGACAACCCCCAGGTTGGAGAATGTGACTTCAAGGCAGGCCTAATCTAGGATGTTCAGAAACACATTATGCTCTAGATAGCACAGGGACCTTGCTAGGCCTGAGTCCATGGGCCCTGGTCACACATCTATTCCCCAGGACCCCAGATCAGCACTGAGCACCAATGGAAGGTTTCTTTCTTAGTTTAACTGCCATCTGGGAGGGGGGATTTTCAAGAGGGGGTTGCAGTTGGGGACTGGAACAGCCCCCTAATACCTCACGCATGGCAGTTAAACTGTTGAGGGGACACCTTTCCATTGTTGCAAACGGACCCTTTTAGTCTAAGTTCAATTGCATGAGTTGGGGACAATTTTCCTCCAGTATGAAAAGAGAGAGCAGTGGGGACAGTGAAAGAACCCAAAGTAATTGCAATTCAAGAGGAACTGCTGATTTGGGATGATCTGGGGTAGAGTGAGAATTAATTAATTGAAGAATTTATTTTATTTGCGGTGATTTGGATGAGAGGTTAACTGGCTGGCTTTGCCTTCTGTGAAATTTAAATAAACCCTAGCGATTATTTCTAGTTTCATGGATATAGATATAAATTAGCATATGCAGATTTAGGGCTTCGAATCTTTCAAGTGCCTATTAATGCCCCTGGCCTAGCTATGTAGCACCTCACCATCAAGAGAAGCCCACCACCCCCAGACACACGTACACAAACCCACATACATAAGGGAATGCTATTTCTCAAGGTTAACCAGTGCAATTTCCAGGTGGGATAAAGCCTCAGCACTTTGATTTGCTTGAGTTGTTAAACAAATTAATAACTGGCCATTTAAAGGTTTATAGACCCCCAGTAAGTGAGTGAACGCACTTTCGAGGTAGAAACTATTTCAAGCGCTTCAAACCCCTTTGTTCGCAAGGAAAATATGCAGGTTGGCCAAGGGGTGGTGGTGGAAATTGAGCGCACCAGGATTTAATTGAGAAAGAAACAAGAAGAGGGAAGGTGGGGTGCGACTTAACATCCACCCTAATCTCCTTATCTAAGAGGCCCGCCAAGGAGGTGTGAAAGTTCACTTTCTGGGGCCCACCTCTCGGTGAAAGGAAAATGAAAACTCATTAGAGTGTTTGTTCAGAAAACAGGCCCGCTGGCCATCTTCACGTCGCCAGAAAACCGAGACACATTTCTGATCCCTCTGGATCAGTGAAACGTCTATCCCGTTTAAACTGAGGCAGATGGACAGCGTCTGCCAGGCCTCGACGGAAGCGGCGGAACTCCTACAGCTGACAGGAGTCAGGACCTTTGGGGAGAGCGGAGGGCAGAATTGTGCCCAGAACTTGACAGCTCTGGTTCTTGTGAGGAAAAACAGGCCGGGGCAGTTTTGTGCGGCTCAGAGAGGGCCCACATATCTAGGAAAGGAGGCGGGGGTGGAATAATAAATTGTACAAAGATGCTTCGACATCTCTAAACAACAACATTATAAGAAAGGCTGTGAAGGCGCAATCCGAGTTGCTCAGCCAAAGATCACGACCCCCGAGCAATTGAACTGGAAGACTGCCAAGCAATGGGTGAATGAAGAAAACGGAGCCCAGATTAGAGTAACACCTTTATTAGGCTGGCTCAGGCCACCACCCTCAAAAGGTGACATTTGTGTCAGCCTAATAAAAGTATTACACTAATGTGGATTTCAGAATTTTTCTTATGTCCAACATGTCTACCTTAGCTTTTTACAAAACTAAGCCAGGCACGCACCAAATGAAAATCCTGCTCAAATCTGTGAGTTTTACTTGCTGCTTGGTGAATGCTGGGCATCGTAGGCCTTTTTTTCTTTCTAAAAATTCATGATTGCACCCTTAGCTTCTTAAATTCATAAGATTGTACCCTTAGATACCTTAAACAGCTTGGATCCCATTCGAGCTCTTCTTGAGGTCCTAGTCAGGGCTTTCTTATCAGAAGTACCAATTGTGTGCCAGGTAAGAAGGGACTACTAAATGAGAAATACTCAGTGAAGGCTTAGTTATGTGGGGCTCTGTTTGCCAAGTCTGTACAACCAGTTTGTTTAAAAAGACTTCTACAGACCAGCTCGGCATACTTTTTGTGAAATATTTTTGTAGCAACTACGCACTTTCACTCTCTTCCTCTTATACTGTTTTGGATTTGGATTTTCCCCACATTTACAAAAACGTTGGGTATCTTGTTGAATGGATTTTAAGTTATTGGGACTCACAATTCCAGACACAAAGAGGTTGCTGTCCAGCATGTGAAAATCAGGAGAGACCAGAAATACATATTCTGCTGTGTCCAAGATAAAGAAAAGTCAATTTCCTAACAAACAGAGATAGTGCAGAGTTCCCACCAAAAAAGGAGAGAACATTAGCAGGCAGATATCACATTTACAGAGAACTGGAGGCAACTAGCAGTTCTGGCACAAGCAGGGGATGTTGTGAAATTTATAGGAAAGACTATATGTAAGTCTTTCATAAAGTAAAAATGCCCCAGGTCCTTCTCTCTCTCTCTCTCTCTCTCTCTCTCTCTCTCTCTCTCTCTCTCTCTCTCTCTCTCACTCCGCCCTTGTCTCCAGGAGCTTAATTTGTGTCAGGGCTCAGAGGTGGACTTTGTTTTCAATGCCAAATCTCAGCCTTGAACCATACATAAAAAATTAGGGAAAAAACCCACCTCTGAGCACATACACAGAGCACTTTTCTCTAACCACCACTAAATCAAGTACAAGCTACTTCCAATTCAAGAAATATCAGTTTGGATGCAGAATTACTTCTTACATATTTAGGGTTAACACATTGAAATCACTTGGACTTAATTTACTCCTCACTAACCAAAGGCCCATTGATTTTAATACGCATATGATTAAGTCTGGATCTAACCCATAGTTTTGAGGCAGGTTTGTGTCCCTGGATCCCTTTTTCAGAAATTCACTGCTGGTCTCTAGCAAAACTTCATTAGTTCCTTGCGCTTAGCTTTCATCAGGCTGACAATACAGAGCCTTGCATAAGTGTTCGCCACCCCTTTGACTTGTGCTTCTACAAAGTATTGACTCAGAGAGGTGAACACTTATGCAATCTACAAATGCCAATTTGTTTTTGCTTACCTAACTTGTGCCAAACCAAAAATATTTTGCACCTTCAAAGTGTTAAAAAATAGTGTGTCAATCACATGGTAAACATGCCAGTTGACTCCATTTTAATTCCAGGTTGTAACACAACAAAATGTGGACAAGTAAAAGGGGTGGTGTGTGTGTGTGTGTGTGTGTGTGTGTGTGTGTGAATGCTTATGCAAGGCACTGTACATCATGATAAAGTTAGGCATGTGTATATTTTTCCTACTGCATGATTATTTCCTATGACATCACAACAACAATTTATGTGAGAACACAATGACTCTGGGATGGCAATTGAGAAGCAACATGGTTTCTGCCATTCTCTTAAGCAGAATAATCTTCTTCTTCTTCTTCTTCTTCTTCTTCTTCTTCTTCTTCTTCTTCTTCTTCTTCTTCTTCTTCCCTACTTACTGTGTCACCTCTTTCCACACCCAAGCCCATTCCTGCAAATAACGGAGAGATGGGAGTGTCTGCACCTACATACTTGAGTGCAGGGAGAGGGAAAATTATCAGTTCTTTTTATTTTCCTCTAGCCAAAGAGAAAGAAGTGCAGTGTGTCTTGCTTACTGTTTTATGGCAAGTGGTAGCATTTCATTGCCTAAGATCACTGGGCTTTATAGCAGCAGTGGCACCACAACAGGATCAGTCACTCTAGATCAGCCTTCTCCAACGTTGTGCCCTCCAGATGTGTTGGATTACAGTAGTAATAATATGACCATCCATCAAACTCAAAAGTGACAGGTGCCCCGCCCCTTTTAGGGCCGGAAGTCCCGCCCTTGCCGGAATTATGATTTTCTTGTTAGTGGTATTTTTAATACCGTATTTCTTCGATTGTAAGATGCCATCGATTGTAAGACTCACACTAATTTCAGTACCACCAACAGAAAAAAAAACCCTAAGACACACCCACGATTCTAAGACAAACCCTGTTTTTAGAAATGTTTTTATGGGGAAAAAAGTGTCTTAGAATTGAAGAAATACGGTAGTTTTATTTCCATTATGCTCCCTTGTTCTGCTTGGGAATAACTGAGGAATGGGGCCCAGTGTTGGCATAGGGTTAGGGTTACTGCAATTAAATGTACACTTTCGGTATTTTGGATGTAATGTTACTTGAGTGGTCCTAATGATTTTTTAAAATATACTTGCAATGAAATGTGTTCCAAATTGCATCTTGCTATAGTCCTTGTGCAGGAACATATTTAAATTTAAA
Source organism: Elgaria multicarinata webbii (assembly GCF_023053635.1). Lineage (NCBI taxonomy): Eukaryota > Metazoa > Chordata > Lepidosauria > Squamata > Anguidae > Elgaria > Elgaria multicarinata. The sequence continues at coordinate 14,064,155 of NC_086181.1, forward strand.
AAATAGTGCATTGCAAACCTGAAAGTTTGTTTAGCTGTTGTTACAAACTAGCATAATGGAAATCAAACTATTAAAAATACCACTAACAAGAAAATCATAATTCCGAAGACTTGTCTCCCTTTTCTGGCTCAAAGGATAGCTTTTTTAGTAATCAACAATCACCCTCGACATACCACTAAGAACAAATTTAAAATATAAAATACTTACCGGTGTGCCTACTTTCTCTGTCATAACCTCTTCCAGAGTCTGGAAAGTAGAACAGGATGTGTCACATGGTTGGGCTATTTTCATAAGGGCCCCGCCATCCACAGTTTCAACAGGGTTCACAATGGCCCTCTCTGCCTTTAGGAGCACGTTTTTCAGATCACAGCCACAACGAAGGTGTGGCCTTACAGAGTCAATCCAAGAGGGGGCATTTCCATTCCTGCGCATGTCAAGGGGGCTAAAGCCACATCCCAGGGGTCTTCCACATGGGGGCAAGTTCCTAGATGGGTCACATGACTCCACTGGGCCAATCAGGATGTGGGATTTCTGCCCCCATAAGGGTTAGGGCTCTAAACCCCCTTCCTATTTGTCCAGAGGTGACCTCTCTTTCCGGCGGCGGGACTTCTGGTCCTAAAGGGGGCAGGGCACTGGTCACTTTTGAGTTTGATGGATGGTCATACGATTACTACTGATTACAACTCCCAGAATCCCCATAGGTTGCTGGGCAGAGGGGGAGTGGAATCTGCAGTTGCAATCCAACATATCTAGAGGGCACCAGGTTGAGCAAAGCTGCTCTATTCAAGTGTGTTCTAGATAAGAGGTAGTACTTCTTTATAAATGGCATAATGAAACTATGGAACTCACTTCCACAAGATGTAGTGGATGGCTTAAAACGGGATAGGACAAAATCATGGAAGTTGGCTATATGTTACCTCTCCAGTATCAGAGCGTGGCTCTTCTTATGTGTGACTTCAACTATCACCACTAGGACAGGGAAGAAGGGAGCAAAAGTCTGCTTGTTGGGAATCAGGCAAGGTAGACCTATGCATGGAAGGACAACTCTATGCATGCTGCCATCGCAGACATTGGCTTGGTCATCCAAGCTCAAGTGAGTTAGGTGGAGGCATCTTTTGATGTGAAAGGGGATATTGCCAGTGGACAGAACCAATGCGAGGACTGAAAGAGAGCTGCTTCTGAAGCAGCGTTACATTTGGCTCAGAAGAAAGAGGTGTCCTTCCACTCTTCTGATAGGGCAACCTTGGCCCAAAGGTCACTAACCATCAGAGATCAATCCCCAGAAGACCCCACAATCCAATTTGTTAATGAGCGAGCGATAGAAAACAGGACAACTCTATAAGCTGGGCTGAGAGATCAGCTCTATTTGCCGCCGCCTCTCCCTCAACTGTTCCCATTCATGCTTTGTAAGTTTAAGCATTGGTGCCCAAATATGCTTCTTTTCCTTTCCCCTCCTCCTCCCTTTTTCATTTTGTGACATGTCTTTTAGATTGTCAGCAAAGACTGCCTTGTTTGTTATTGTTTGTTACTGATCTTGTTTGTTATTGATCTTATGTAATTATGTAATTGATCTTATGTTATTGATCTTATGTTATCTTGTTTGTTATTGATCTTATGTAAGCCACTCTGGGAGGCTGATTGGCTGAAGAATTAAGTAAAAAAAAAAATGCTTAAAATAAAATTCATGGAAGAAATTCCAGGGCCAGATCTACACCAAGCAGGCTATAACGCTTTGAAAATGATTTGAAAACAGTGTGTCCTGGGTCCCAACATTTGTCACTACTGTTATAAACCGTTTAAAAGCAGTAGTGTAGATCCTGCCCAGTTCTTCAGTTTAATCCAATTGTGATGTATAGGGGTGAGGGCACCTAATTCAGTCTTCTGCCTTCCAAATAGCTCAGAGGACCTCAAAAGCTTTCAGGCTTTCTAAAATAAATGAGCATCAACTTCTTTCTTTCGCTCATTTCCCAAATTCCCTCCATCTCCCACATGCCTATATCAGCTCTCTGCTGCCCTCTACTGTTAGCTTTGGCTTTGTCAGAAACCAAAGGACAGACTTGCATTCCTTTGCAACACAGGAGAGTCGGTGTGAAGGTGGTGGAGTAAACCCAGAGTTAACGTCAGGACCATGTAGGATGTCTGTTCTTGTCTCTTAGTGGGGGCTCCGTTGCTTTTAACTGTTGCATGGCAAGAAGAAATTCAAGCCCAGCCCTTCCCAGCACAGAGAGACAATGCGCTTGATTGATTTCTGTCTGGCAGCTGAAGGCACAGGAGCCACTGTGAAGAAAGTAGGTGGCAACTTTAGAACCAGAGTACTAGAATGAAAAGGTTCAAGAGCCTCCCTAGCAAAGCGTTCCCTTGATGACCGGCCACAGTTTACTTTGCATTTTGCTTTTTTTATGTATTTAAATGTGTTTTTATTCTGTTTTTATTTTATCTTGCACACTGCTCCGAAATTTTGAATGAGGAGTGGTATATAAGTATTGTAAACAAATAAAATAAAATAAATGCAAGCAGTGGCCAAGGGTGTGTGTGAAGGTTTTCCATTAGCCCTTTCGTTCTGTAGCGTGTTTGCGTTCAATCCAGCATTGAAATGAGCTCTGTATCCCAGCACGATGGGCTCACAAAAGCCTGTTGTCATATAGATGGGGGCCAGGATGCTTTAGGGTGGATTCCTGCATTGAGCAGGGGGGTTGAACTCGATGGCCTTATAGGCCCCTTCCAACTCTACTATTCTGTGATTCTATGATTTGTTCCCCAGTCCCAAAGAAGATTTTTTTGTCCTCCAAAAAACAATTGACTTGGGTTCCAGGCAAAAACGCGCAGAGCTTCAAGGATGGTGAGTTTTTTGAGCAGTTTTTGAGCAGTTGTAGTCCAGCACATGTGCGAGGAACACAATTAGGTAAGACTGCTTTAGGGTAGAGGATATCAAACCCCCCCCCATCCTCTTCTTCCAGATTGGCATCCACTGAGGTTGCCTTCATAGCTGTGTGTGCATTTGCATTCACGGCGACACGCCATCAGGCCGACCTCTCTCTTCTCCTCTGACTCAGAACTTTCCGTTGCATCTTACATGAAAGAGCAGTCGTGGGTAAATAAGAGATGGAAAGCTAAACCAAACATGACGCTAGAGAGCTCTCCCAATGGCTTTTCCAAAGCTTAAAAATAGCTGGGCTACCGCAGGGGCAGGGGGTTCATAGGAATTGGGGCTGCAGTACTGGGAGATGGTGAACCTTCAGATTTCCCCAGTCTAAATTGCTCACCCCACCCCAGAAGTAGATGAAAGCTTCTCAGGTAGGGAGGAGAAGCCAGGTACAATATAGGTACCACTTTTGTTTGCCCAGTTAAGGTATTAGCAGCTCCATGGAGGAAGGGGGGATATTGTACATGGGGGAAAGAGTATAGGAGGGTTAAACAACCCTCCCCTGGTGCCACAATCCCCAATCCAATTCACCTGACCTACAGGTGGTTTTAAGCTTTAAAAAAAAACACCATCAGGAGATCCAATCACAGATCTCCTGTATCTCCTCTAGTTTGGCTGTCACTCGTTCTTAAACAAGAGGAATTTGTTTGCTTCCATTATCTCCCTACTTTAAATCAGCCAGGCTGATAATGGGGAAAATGTGGTTTGATTAGTCATGCTTAGGGAGTAGACCTATTGAAATCAATGGGACTTCAGTCAGTCATAACTAACTAAAGTCCCAGTAATTTCAGTAGGACTACTTGAAGCATGACTAAGGGCACAATCCTATCAGGATAGGCGTAAGCCTCCAAACTCAAGTATTACAGCCATCCAGTGCAGAGTGTGAGGAGTAGCAGAGTTGACCTTCACTTCCACACTCCCCCCTCCCCACTCTGCATTTTGGCTAGGCAGGCTTTTTCACTTCTCTAGCTGGGGTTCTGCGGAGCAGGAAGGATGGAGGCTGGGGAGGCCTAGGGATCCAGCGTACGTTGGCCTCTACAGTCCCCTCCCTGCCCATAGGCACGCCCCCTTTCCCTCCTCTCCAAGGTTGCTATTGCAAGTGCAGGGAGGAAGCTAGCACACCAGCTGCAAAGGAGAGGGGAGTTCAGATTCCTGGCTCTGAGATCAGAGTGGTGTTTCTGGAATCTGAACTATCCTATGCCCCCACCCACAAGACTGTCTAAGGCTTCATCTACACCAAGAAGTATTTTGCGCTATGAACGCAGTATGAAAGTGGCATATAAAAAGCAGGAGCCACACCAAACAGGATATAGTGGTATGAAAGCAATATATGGTATATGTCAATGGGCCCCAACAGTTGTCAGTGCACTTCAATACCACTATAAAGCAGTAGTGTGGCTCCTGCCTTTTATATATCACTTTCATACTATTTTCATAGTGGAATATCCTGCTTGGTGTAGATTAGGGTGACCATATGAAAAGGAGGACAGGGCTCCTGTATCTTTAACAGTTGTATTGAAAAGGAAATTTCAACAGGTTTCATTTGTATATATGGGGAATCTGGGGAAATTTCCTCTTCATCACAACAGTTAAAGCTGCAGGCGCCCTGCCCTCTTTTATTATTATTATTATTATTATTATTATTATTATTATTATTATTATTATTTATTTATTTATATAGCACCATCAATGTACATGGTGCTGTACAGAGTAAAACAGTAAATAGCAAGACCCTGCCGCATAGGCTTACAATCTAATAAAATCATAGTAAAACAATAAGGAGGGGAAGAGAATGCAAACAGGTACAGGGTAGGGTAAGCAGGCACAGGGTAGGGAAAAACTAACAGTAGAAAGTAACAGTAGAAGTCTGCACAACATCAAGTTTTAAAAGCTTTAGGAAAAAGAAAAGTTTTTAGTTGAGCTTTAAAAGCTGTGGTTGAACTTGTAGTTCTCAGATGTTCTGGAAGAGCGTTCCAGGCATAAGGGGCAGCAGACGAAAATGGACGAAGCCGAGCAAGGGAAGTAGAGGCCCTTGGGCAGGCGAGAAACATGGCATCAGAGGAGCGAAGAGCACGAGCGGGGCAATAGTGTGAGATGAGAGAGGAGAGATAGGAAGGAACTAGACCGTGAAAAGCTTTGAAGGTTAACAGGAGAAGTTTATATTGGATTCTGAAGTGAATTGGAAGCCAATGTGAAGAGATTTCAGAAGCGGAGTAACATGGTCGGAGCGGCGAGCCAAGAAGATGATCTTTGCGGCAGAGTGGTGAACAGAAACCAACGGACTGATGTGAGAAGAAGGAAGGCCAGAGAGAAGAAGGTTGCAGTAGTCCAACCGTGAAATAACCAGTGCATGAACAAGCGTCTTGGCAGAAGAGACAGACAAAAATGATCGAATCCTGGCAATATTATACAGGAAAAATCGACAAGATTTAGCTACTGCGTCAATATGAGGAATAAAGGAGAGCGAGGAGTCGAAGATAAAGCCAAGGCTACGAGCTTCCTTGACCGGAGTAAGCGTAACATCATTGACAGTAAGAGAGAATGAGAGATGAGGAGAAGGTTTAGGAGGAAAAACAAGCAATTCAGTGTTTGCCATGTTAAGCTTCAAGCGACGATGAAGCAGCCAAGCTGAGATATCTGAAAGACATGCCGAGATACGATCGTGAACATCAGGAGAAAGTTCCGGAGATGACAGATATAGTTGTGTATCATCGGCGTACAGATGATATTGGAGGCCATGAGATTGAATAAGCTTGCCCAAGGGCAACATGTATAAGGAAAACAACAACGGGCCAAGCACCGAGCCTTGCGGAACCCCTACTGAAAGGGGAAAGGAGGAAGACGAGCTGCCATTAGCCAACACGCTGAAAGAGCGAACCGCTAGATAGGAGGCAAACCAGTTATAGACAGAGCCACAAAATCCAAGGTCATGAAGGGAATCTAAGAGAAGATCATGATCAACCGTGTCAAAGGCTGCAGTTAGATCAAGGAGAATAAGAATGGAATAATGGCCTTTAGACTTGGCAGTAAGGAGATCATTGGTGATCTTAGTAAGGGCTGTTTCGGTGGAATGCAGAGGACGGAATCCAGATTGAAATGGATCCAAAGCAGAGTTACTAGAAAGAAAGTCAAGACAGCGAGAGTACACCGCACGCTCCAGGATCTTTGAAAAAAACGGCAACAAAGAGACAGGTCGGTAGTTAGACAGAGATAGCCTATCAAGAGTAGGTTTCTTGAGAATGGGAGAGACTGTAGCATGTTTAAAAGCAGAAGGAAATGAACCAGAGGACAGAGAAAGATTAATAATATGTAGCAAGGAAGGGAGGATAGCAGGAATAAGATTAATAAAGACGCGAGAAGGAATCGGATCACGAGAACAAGTGGAAGGCTTCGAAGAGCGCAGTATTGTAGACAGTTCATCCGCAGAGACCGAAGGAAACGCAGAGAAATTTGCAGGAGGAGCTGACAGATGAGGAACAGGAACTGGAAGAGGAGCAGAGCTGGCCAGATCAGAGTGGATAGCTGGTCACTCTAGTATAGCTCCTGCAGCTTTAACTGTTGTGATGAAGAGGGAATTTCACCAGGTTGTCCATATATACAAATGACACCTGCTGAAATTCCCTTTTCTATGCAACTGTTAAAGATACAGGAGCCCCGTCCTACTTTTCATATGGTTACCCTAGTGTAGATGAGGCCTAAGTCTGAATCCAACACACTGTTCTTGCTTCTGGAAAATTCTGAGCACTTAGCCCACAATGCAGCACACCCAATGGTGCTGTTGTAAATTTTGAAGTCCCCCAAAGAGAGTCCAAAATTGCAGGCAAAACTCCAAGCTCTGATCACTCCTAACTATATCTTCAGGTAGAGCAGTTGTCTTCAAATAAAGGATCTTGCTTTGTGTCCTTGCATGTGTATAGAGGGAAACAATAGAAATCTATTAATTTCAGAATTGGTAGAACACAGACATGATATTGTAATAAAGGGAAAGCAGCATGGAAGCAGAATAACCAGAAGTTTTGGGCTGTGCTTCTAGGCATTAAAGGGCACTATTTAGTTGCAAACCTATATGTTTTAATAGTTTCAGAAACCAATTTTTGCTGGAAGAGATTCGTCGGCTTAATACTCTCTCTGAGTTTAAGACAGCCACAAAGGCTAGTCTCTTCCGGCAGGCCTACCCAGATGAATTTTAAACCTAAGAATTTTTAAGATGTTGTGATTGTTATTTTAATATTGTTTTGTTTTTATATGCTCTTTTAGCTAGTTTTATGTATTGTATTGTATTTGATGTTGTTCCCTTCGCCGATCCAGAGGAAGAGGCGGGTAAGAAATAAATATAGTAGTAGTAATAGCAGTAGTAGTAGTAGTAGTAGTAGTAGTAGTAGTATTTGTGGGCATTACTGTTCGGGAACTGTTGGAATTAAGGAATAGGAAGCTTGACTTTAAAAAACAGACTTTAAAAAATATGTAGATTCCCTGGATTTATTGATTTATTGCATTTTTATACTGCCCAATAGCCGAAGCTCCCTGGATGGTTCACTTTGCCCTTGGCACTATTTGAGGGGGCAAATGGAGCAATCAGGACTGGAAGCACAAGGTCTGTTGTTAGGCTGTTTTAAGGCCCGTTCAGCTCCTCAGACACTATTCAACCTGCACAAATGGTGGCCTGCTAAGGCAAACGCAGACCACCTGCCATGTTTTGGGGCTTACCAGGTGCTGACACCCCTCTCCTTTTTCATAGGCAGGCAGCAAATGGAGGTTTATTAAGCCTCTGGTGGGTCACCTTGCATGACTTTGTGGTGAGTCAGGTTGCGCACCAGGCTATATGGCCCCCTGGTAGCATGAAACTAGCAGGATGTAAAGGTTTAGGAGGTGCAAGGAGTCGTTTAAGAAACCCCTTCCTTGTGCAAAACTATTGGGAGTACCCTAAATGCATTACATGATGTCCTATTGGCCCAGCACCAGTATGTAACATCCTTGCACAGCTGCCAGGCCCCAGCAGGGCCCAAACACAGAAGCCTACCCCAGACCCCCTTTTAAATAGGGTGACCATATTTTGGAAACCAAAAAGGAGGACAACATGGTCGCCCCATCTCTTTATCTTTAAAAATGACGATTTAAAAAATAATAATTTTAAAACCTCAATTTTAAAAAAAAATCCTAAAAAATCAATGGATGAACAGAACTGTTTCAAATTTGGTACAACTAAAGCCCTTCCTAAGAGCTACCATTGTGCCAAGTTTCATGTCTTTATCTTAAAAAATGACGGAGTTATAAGCATTTTTGTTAATTCCCATTAGAGCTGCTCTTTGAAAAAAATCCGGATTTCCCTCCCTCTCCCGGATTTACCATTAAAACCAGGCAAATCCGGGCAAATCCGGTCATATGGTCACCCTATTTTAAAGAGTTATTTTTATATGGTGTAACAATCACTGCTAGGAGCTGGGTGCAGGAACCCCCATTTAAATGTCCCACAATGCCCCAGAGTGGAGGCTCCTGGACCTACCCACGTGGTGCTGATGAGAGTGCTGCAGCGGCAGCAGCACCTGTCCAACCCAGGTAAGACCACCAGGGTTCATCCACATTGGAGGGAGCCTACCTGGGAGCCCTTTGCCAAGGGCCCTCTCAAACCTGGAGACAGCTCTGCTAAGCAAAATAGAAATAAAGGCACAGCACTGAAAGCAGACCCGGGCAAGGCAGGCAAGCCAGAACAGACTTTGGTTTAGCAATGTTGGGGCTTGTGTTAATGAGCACTTGCGGATCCTCAGTTCAGGAATCCTAGCCAGAAGCGATTCTGACCTGCAGCATCGAGGGTGAACCGTGGATGCAATCAGCCTGCAAAGCTCCCCAGTCAGAGAAAGAGATCAAAAACGGCTGGTCCAAAGACAGAGCCAGCCCAAGGCAAAACACATGAGCCGACGTCTCTTCCATGGGGCGCTGCACCAATTTTCTTTGTGGGGATGGAGTACGCACATGCGGCAAAAAGCAGAAGTGTCTGTTCACTTGCACATCTGGAGTTAGGAAATCATACACACAAAGTCAGAACACTGGTCCATCTAGACCAGGGACGCGGCACGGCCCACATTCAGCCCATGGAGCCTCCTTAGGTTCCTACAGCAGGCGGGGCTTAGCCTCCACATCCTGCCCCCTGGAGGAATCCCCACTGTTATCTCCAACTGCGTTCAGAGATAACAGTGGGGATGTAGGCAGTGGGGGACCTGGGAGGAGCAACCACTCTTCTTTTTGCTGACAGAGCGGCTTCACCCAACACGCTCCCTGGGAACAACATGCACCGTGCAAAACCATGGACTTGGCTGGCACTGGAAGGAGCAGGCTCTCTTCCCCTTGTCAGCCAACTCCCTTTTTCCATGTTGAAAGAGGCATGAAGAAAGGAAAATGGGCAGGGAGTGATGAGGTCAGTGGGTGTGGCAATGTCCACTGACATCATCCAGCCTACAGAGGGCCTGGTGAGGGACAATTCAGCCCCCACCCAATTATGGTGCTGCACCCCTGATCTAGACCAGTTTTGCCTAATCTGATGGGCTGCAGTCTTTTTCCAGCCTAGCTACCAGAAAGCCTTTTAACTGGAAATGCCAGGAAATGAACCTTGTGTCTTCTGCACGCAACATAGACTTTCTGCCACTGATATGTAGCTAGGGTGACCATATGAAAAGGAGGACAGGGCTCCTGTATCTTTAACAGTTGTATAGAAAAGGGAATTTCAGCAGGTGGCCTTTGTATATATGGACAACCTGGTGAAATTCCCTCTTCATCGCAACAGTTAAAGCTGCAGGAGCCCTGCCCTCTTTTAAATCTGGTCACTCTAGTATAGCTCCTGCAGCTTTAACTGTTGTGATGAAGAGGGAATTTCACCAGGTTGTCCATATATACAAATGACACCTGCTGAAATTCCCTTTTCAATACAACTGTTAAAGATACAGGAGCCCTGTCCTCCTTTTCATATGGTCAACCCAGGGCCGATGCCAGGCTTTTTTGCGCCCTAGGCAAGGTGAGCTGCTTTCACACACACCATATCACCCCCCCACACACACACACACACACGCTCCACGCGGCCCGCTCATCCCGGGGCCAGGGACGGGGCTTACCGTTGGCAGACGGGCGGCTGCCGGTGCCCCGATCCAGTCTGAGGCGAGCGAGCTGGGCAGCAGGAGCGCTACGCACGGCGCCCAACTCCTCTGGCCGCCCGAACGCGGCGGCGGCAGCGGAGTTTCATTTAGGGGCGTCGAGGCGGGCTGCTGCCCTTCACCTCCGTCCTCCGGGTTGGAGCGGCAAGCGGGAGGCTAGCCACATGGCCGGGTGGAGGGAAGGGAGGGCGGCGGGGGGGAGGGGAGGGGGAGGAGGAGGAGGAGGCAATCACGCCGGGCGAAGGAGCCGCCGGCACCAAGCAGGTAAGGCGGACTTTCACCCCTCTCCACCAGGTGGCTCCACGTTCTGATGTCCAGCGCGCACCAGAACTCAGAACGTGGAGCCGCCCGCCCCCGCCCCCCAGTGTCCCAGGTTGGCTTCGGCTGCTGGGCGGGCACCCAGCTGAAGCCAAGCCAGGGACGCTGGGGAGCAGGGCGAACGGCGCACCGGGAGCTGCCCTCACTTAGCCAGAGCGGCTCTGGGAGTGGGAGGGCGACTTCTGGGGGCGGCGAACTTGGTGCTCTAGGCGGCCGCCTAACTGGCCTTTATGGAAGCACCGGCCCTGGGTCAACCTAGTCATAACCGACTTCACCCATGGATTTCAGTGGGTCTACTCTAAGCATGACTAAGTTTGGATCCTAGCTCTCAGAACTGAAAAAGTGGGCAAAATCAGCCCTTTCACTATTGCATACTGTGTTGTTGGACCAGTGAACAAAAGATTGTGCAAAATCTTGCAGTAGACAGAAATAGATGGTATTAGGGCCTCGGATCTCTAACTTCCTCCAATAAGGACGTCAAGACAAATCTTCCCATTCAAGGAGGGTTTCCAAATGGCTCCTGCTGGTGGCAGTAATGCAGCAAGTTGTCAGCGCTGTCGTGTCATTTGCTAACGGTAACAAGAACAGTCACAACAGTGCCAAGCTCGCTACTGCAGAACAACCTAACTGTTGGGGGCAAGATATATTTCTGGAGATGTTTGCTGAATCACTGGAGCACAAAACACACACACAAACGAGAAGTGGGAGTACTTTCCCTCAAATTGTGGGGCGATGTTTAATTTAAATTGAATAATTTATTGATAGCTCCTGTTTGATGTTTGAGTTATTTTATCTCCGGAAGGTGCCTTGAGTATAGGAAAAGTGGCATATCAATTAATTATATCATTGCATTGTTTCTGCTGCAATTTTGGGTGTTTTTTCTCTTGCAGATTGTTTTTATTCTGCTGCTGTCTCTCTCTCTTGTTTTACAGCACAATTCTATACAAGTCTATGCAGCAACAAGCCCCATTGACTTCAACGGGGTTTATGTCTGAGAAGACATGCGTAGGATTGCAGTTAATATGTGTGTTTTCTTTTGATTTTATTGATGTTGAGATTGTTCAAATTCTTTCAATTATTTTTTAATTAATTTAATTTTAATTTTCAGTAAAACAAAATAAAGAGAGGAAAGGAAAAAATTGCAGTGACATAGATTTGAATATATCAATCCCAATGCATGCATATGCAATGTGCATCTATTATTATTAGAATTTTACGATTATTATCATTTTGCTTTTAAACCACTGTGTTTTCTCCCAACTGGAATGGAGACTTTAAAAATAGAATTATTTTTTAAAAATGCTATAAATAAAGAAGAATGAGGAATATTGGGGGCTGCTGCTAGCACTCTCCAGGTGTCAGGTATAGGCCTTGTACCTAGTGGTTAGATTTATTAGGAAATGCTTTGAGAATGTCAGACGTTCCCTGCAAGCTTATCTCTGTAAGCAGTTCCCATGGGAGTAGCTGATTCACTCCTTTGCTTCGGCCTTGACGTAGCTGGTTCTCTGAGTGTTTTGGAAAAGGTGGGGGACACTCTTTGAAGTGGGTTGTAACATCCCGCCCTCTTGGCACATGGATGCATGGTTTACAGGTCAGAGGACCTGTCTGTCAAGTGACTCTGAATAGGCCTTAAAGGCTGGGGCAAAGCTGAAAAAGCTTTACTAGGTTTCTTCTTTCGACACAACGCCTGACCTCCCTCCTGCTTTGGATTCCATCTCCGCTTGGGACTCTGAAAGCACTCTGCACATGGACGCTTTGCTCTTTGGACTTTGGATATCTAAGAACTGTGCCGTGAAAAGTAGTGAGGCTTTTCATAGACTTGGACTTGCATATGCTGTGGATTCTGTGTTCGTGCCCAGACTCAGGTGGCAAGGAGTTCCCAGTCAGCAGAAGGATAGGACTCCTGGGCCTGAAGCTTAAATCTTTCCTGAAGTCATGGTAATGGGGTCAGCTCAGTAGTGGTAGGCTGAGACTGACAAATGTGTGACGGATCTCTCTGCCCGGCTCTGGTGGCTCAGAGCAACCTTTCCTGGGACTTTGTTTTAGGAGATTGGCCAGGTCCCTTTGAGGAGCCAACATATGCGATGTCTGGAGAAGCTCAAAGCTGTTATTGGCGTACCCTATTCCCTCCCCCTCTGAGTGTTTGCCTTATGGATCGTTTCAGAAAAAAAGAGCCTAAAGCTTCCTAACCATCGTTCAGCTTTAAGTGTGTTTTAGAGACTCTGTAACCATTAAGCTTGTCTACCGTATGATTTCCTCAATAAAAGAAGCTTCACTGATGTGTCTCGTATAAGCTTGCCAGCACGTGTGAATACCAGTGTCTTGTGTAAGCTTGCCAGCACGTGTGAATACCAGTGTCTTGTGTAATCTTGCCAGCACGTGTGAATACCAGTGTCTTGTGTAAGCTTGCCAGCACGTGTGAATGCTGGAGGGAACAGGCAAGAACACGACACCAGGGAACCCACTGTCAAAATAGTTCTGACTAACGCTAAATCAACTTTCTTCTTTTCCACCAAATTTGCCCACTAGAGGGCAACACAGCCCCAAGGAAAGCATCAGTCAAAAAAGGGAAGGCAAAGGCTTGGGACCACTCCACAAACAAGCAAGAATGCCGAGTTCAGTCTTTCAGGCCTGGGACAGCTCCCAAATCACTGTGTGCTGTTGGCTGCTCCGCCTTGGTCATTGCAAGCCCTCGTCTTATCCTCCATTCCTTGCTTGCTCTCATCTCACAGAGGAGATGCCTCCAAGGGCCAAGCGAAGGCCGCAGAATAATTACGAGCAGAAAGGACAGCAGAGATCCCACGGAGAAACGCTGCTGGGACGTTCCAAAGAGGCCAGTGGCAGCAGGAGGCGTGCATCCCTGCCCTTTCAGTTCCTCACCTTCCTCACTTGACCTCTCCTCCGGGTACCTTCATGCATGCAGCCATCGACTCCTGCTCATGAATGCCAAAGCCACACACACAAAAACCAATTAGCTTCAAGTGGGTTTTTTTCTTTTTTAATTTTGCATCACTTGCTGCAAATGTCACAGAATCAGATTGGAAAGGACAGTCACGAGCACCAAGACGCCGTCTGGCATATCTAAGGCATCCAAGCCTGGCGTCAGGCCTGGAATACTGGGGCATTTGCCAGGGCCCACATGCCCCAGCAGGGCCCAATGCCTTGCCTGCCCCCCCCCCATTTCTGCCACTGCTCAAGACCCTCAGTGATGATGCCACCAGATTTGCCATCCCCTTTGGAAAAGCCTGGCGGCAACAGCACGTTAGCTGCTTGGTTCCAATTGGTGCCCGGTGACCGCCATATATCATTTCCGACAATGTCCTGGCCCTTTGCAGCATCAGTGCCACTGAGAAATCCTACTCACCACTGAGCAGGAATGGAAGAGGAAGGTTGGCTGCTGCAACAGTGCTACCAACATGGAGCCCAAGCGGTCGGTGATGGGAGCGCTACTGAGGGCAGCCTCCCCAGGACGCACCACCACCACCAAAACCTGGAGCCAGGCCTGAAGTCGCTGACAACCCCTAATCCAAGAAATCTCCAAGGAAGAAGCCACAGCCTGGCTAGATAGGTTTGTCCAGTGGCGATAACTTTTTCCTGTTTGAATTCAACATTTATCCCTTGCAGGGGATTCATAGGTTCTTGTCCCACAGCTTGGTCAGGGAAGGCCAAAAGTATTCCCCTCTTTGCTTTCCATCCTACCGAGGCTTACACAATATGGGATTGGATCCAGATTTAGTCATACTTGGATTTGAATTTAATGGGTCTTTAGTCCTGACCAGCTTAAGGCTCATTGATTTTCATGGGTCTACTCCAAGCATGGCCAAGTCTTGATCCAACCCATACCGTTGCAGCCATTTTCAGAGAAAGAGAAAGGGAGACGAGAGATCACAAGCACTACAATTACACCAAACTCATGGGTAGACAGTCAGGAAAGGTGTGAAAAGTTTAAATAGAGAGCTCTGTAAAAACATCTGCTCAGAATATTCAGTATTTCGTTTCTAGAAGGAAAGGCGGCAGGAGCGCCTGGAGGGTGTATCCTCTGTTCCAGAGGCACAGAGAATCCACTCTTGTTTTGATGCCTCAGAAGTATAAAAAAAGGTACAGTCACTGCGTTGCTTCCTGCATTGCATTCTAATAATAATAATAATAATAATAATAATAATAATAATAATAATATACAAAATTCCAGGCAGGGACAACCTTACCATTAGGTCAACATGGTGCTCAACAGACATTTTGGACTACAACTTCCATCAACCCCAGCCAGCATGGCCAGAAGTCAGGGATGATGGGAGTCAGAGCCCAAAACATTTGAAGGGTACCAGACTGGGGAAAGCTGCTTTAGGTGAAGTGAGGCGGCTGCCTCAGGCAGCTGATTTGAAGTTTCATAAAAGAGTACAAATGTTGGATATTAAATGTATTATTATTATTATTATTATTATTATTATTTTATTGCCATATGGGATTTTCTGCCTCAGGGACAGGGCTGCTGGCATCAGCACATGGCAACTGGCAGGCATCCAGCAATCTGGCAGGACACACCATCGGTGTCGACCCTGTGGAGGCCTATTTTAAAAATACATAAATCTGGCTTGATGCTTCAACCAGCACCAGGCAGCTGGTTCTAGCTGCCATTTTAATTTCCCACAATGCCTCAGAGCAACACTACATTGGGGACATAGTGAGAAATTAAGTTCTTTCCTCCACAGGAATCTCAGAATGAAAGACTACAGATAGGGTTGGCCCCCACCCTACCATATCCTCTCAATGTTAAAAGTAAATAAATAAAACTACTTCATTTTCTCTCTAGTCTCAGCATTAGTCTTGCTTTGAGTAATACATTTTTTTAAAAAAAAAACCTTTCTTTTTCTCTCTGTTTCTTACTTCTGTTTACTCTACACCAGTCCAACCCAGTCACCACTTACCTGTGCCATCTGCCCTCTGAATGCTCTTCAAAGCCGAAGGGGTTTTTAAATCTCTCTCAAGGCCAACCAACAGGTGAAATAGTTTGTGATGAAATATTGCACCAGCCAGCATCACTTGCTAGCGCTACCTTTCCAAAGTATCCTCGCGGGACCACACAGGGGAAAGAGGAGCAGGTGTAATAGGGCCAGTTAGTTCAGCTAAAAACGGCAGGCAGGTATTTGTGCATTATTTCTGTGCCTGCACCAAGGTAAAATTAAACCTTTAAGATAAATAAATAAACCTGCCAGATGATATTTGCCAGAGACTTTCTGTCAAGGTCAGTTAGTTTTCAAAGTGCCGCCTCCTTCTCTGCAGTCTTATTTTTAATTCTCTTTATAAATAGACTTACCAACGTTTTATTGCTCTTGTACATTTAACAGACGGCTGACCCTCAAAGCCTTGCCTACCATTCATATCGGTGCCAGGGAAACGTCTCCTCCTACATTTCTGCAGGTTGGTCTGTTGTTAAAGACACAGAATCAGGGCATTTCTTTGTTTTTAAGGGGCAACTTTAATTTATACATAGGGTGGCCAGGCTCAGATGTTGAAAGGGTCTCTGTACCTTACAAACTTCCACAGGAAAGAAAATTCAACAGGTGCTGCTTTCCTCATCACAGCCCTCTAGTGACAGGAAAAGTCACACCTGATGCCTTTGGGAGTGTGCAAGGCTCCTCTCTGGGCAACCCCACTTATAAAATATGAATTGCGGGCTTAATGATGTGCTGAAATATTAATAGCATTCAGGGTGGCATCTTTTTTTTTCTCCCCTAGCAGAGCTCCTGTGCCTGTAATAGCTGCATGATTAGCAAAAATGTGACTGGTGCCATGTCAGGGATGCGGAAGGCTTTACCTGTTGGGTTTCTGCCCATCTCAGAGTGCCTAAAAAGCACAGGAGCAGGGCCAGAGGTGCAAGCTGTCACTTCTTACTAAGAGCAGTGGTGTAGTGCAACCAGGGGTTCACAGGGATGCAGCACCGGGACTTTTTCATTAGCAGGGTCACTGGTGTCATCTGCCACCTCCCTCAGAATTCCTTGTTCTCCCTGAATTATGTTGTAATCCTCACAGTACCTGGGGTGGGAGGGGGATGGATTTTTCCAGAAACAATATATATTGTTCCATGTTGTGATTTAAAGTATTTTGGGATGGTTTGGTTATCTTAAATGAGCAATTAAGTCCCATTAGCTTTACAAAAGACCTAAAGACCTTTTTGTGAACCGCCCAGAGAGCGCCGGCTATTGGGCAGTATAGAAATGTAATAAATAAATAAATAAATAAATAATGCTAGCAGATTAAAACTCCTAGAACTGGGTTGCTGATATGGATCAGCACAGCTGCCTGCATGTCTTTCTTTTTTCTTTTTTACTCCCCTCGGAGCATGGCTGTGGGGATTGTCATGATGAACTCCTGCACTATAAAAATTACCACCACACCCCTGACTCACTATGGTATTTGGATTCAAAACTTTTTATGACCGGAACACTCTTCTTCAAGGGTGGAGGGATGGCTTGTAGTTCCTCAGTTGTGAGAGGAAGAAACTCTGCACATGTTTAGAGGTATCATCTCCTTTACTACAACCCCACATGCTCTAGGGAAGGTGCACTGATGATCCCCACTAAGCCAGCCTGTTTATTTTCTTTCCTTTGACCTCAGAGTCTTTCACCCAATTCCTAGCTTGGCTTCAGATCTGGATCAATCATTTCTGTTGCCACTGTGGCTTAGTGCCTGTGTGCTAGGTGCTGTGCATTGAAGCTGCCTTACTTCAGGGCAGATCCACTTAATCCACCAGTATTGCCTTCCCCCACTTAGTGCCCTGCAATGTTTAGGACTACAACCCCCAGCATTCCTAGGCTAGGGATGATGGGAATTGAAGTCAAAACAGTGGGAGGGCACCAGGTTGGGCAAAGTGCCCAAGTCTGATGCAGTTGGTGTGCAGGATCACAGGGCAGAGATCTTCCCTCATTGCATTCTACCTGATCCTTTTAAGCTGGAGATGCCGTGCATTGAACCTTGGGCATTCTGCACATAAAGCCAGAGCTGAGCTACCTCCTGTCCCTCCCCATGGATCAGACTTCCCCAACCTGGTGCCCTCCAGATGTGCTGGACTACAACTCCCAGCATCCCCCCAGACAGCCCTGGGAATGCTGCAGTTGTAGTCCAGCACATCTGGAGAGACAAATACAGAGTCATTATATCAAATAATTTAATTGTTGTAAACCGCCCAGAGAGCTTCGGCTGTGGGGCGATACATAAATGTAATAAAATAAATAAATAAATAAATCAAATAAATAAATAACAACAGACAAATGCAGAGTCATTATATACTTGCTCTAAATTCCTTGAATGAGTGAAATGATCACCTAAAGCAAGGAAGGGCAGAAAGTAGGTCTCCAGATGTTTTGAGCTTCAACTTCCAGCATTCCTGACTATCGGCCATGCTGGCAAGGGGTTGTGGGAGTTGCAGTCTCAAACATTTAGAAGTCTACCATCTGCCCACTTCGGGGTTGGTGTGTGTGTGCTTGTGTGTGTGATGAGAATTTAGTGTTGCAAGCTGAATGACAATGTTGTTTTCTTCGCAGAGAGAGGATACTTGTGTTGGAAATAATGTGATAAACCATATGGATTAAAAAAAAAGAGAGAGGCAAGATTCAATAAAGAAATCCAAGGTTGGTTAATGCGTAGTGGGGATGGAATAGGGAAGAAGTAAGTGAGAGCAGAGGAGGTCTGGTGAGCAGAAGGCCCAGGACTGCAGAAGAGGAGAGGGAAGCCATTTGCGGAACTGGAAGGGAGAACTTGAATCGGAGGACAGGCTGGCGATGGCGGGGGAGCTTCTCCCAAGAACGCAGAGAAGGGGGAGCTCCTTGCCAAGCTGCTGGTATGGAACCTGTGGCCACCCAGATGTCCCATCAGCCCCAGCCAGCATGGCCAATGGTGAGGGTGATGGGAGTTGTCATTCAACAACATCTGGGTGGCCACCGGTTCCCCCACCCATGTACTAGAGACACAGGGAGCATTCCTCATAGCAACACCAGGCCCATAAACCCGGGGCATATCTCTGGTTCAGGTTGCCCAGTAGGGCTCACTGGGGCTTATCTCCCAACCCTTTTCTGTGTCAGCCCTCAGCCCAGAAACTGGGTGATGCCAAAACAGAGACCTGCCTCTGTACATGTGGCAGAGTCTCTTTGGGCCATCTAAGAGCAATTACGAACTAGCCCCAAAGGCTCTCCAGCATCTAGTATTAAGGGGTAAGACACAGCCTTCTTCAACCTGGTGACCTCCAGATTTATTGGACTCCAACTCCCAGAATCCCCCAGCCAGCTTCCAGAGTCATAGTCCAACACATCTGGAGGGCACCAGGCTGTGGAAGGCTGAGGTCAGAGCTTCCAGGAAATTGTATGTTGGGAGGTCTTCCAGGGGATGAGCAACTTGCAGCCTTCCAGATGTCGTCGGACTACATTTCCCATCATAAGAAGAGCCCTGCTGGATCAGACCAAGGGTCCATCCAGTCCAGTATTCTGTTCACACAGTGGCCATCCAGCTGTCAACCAGGAACTCACAAGCAAGACACGAGTGCAACAGCACCCTCCCACCCATGTTCCCCAGCAACTGGTGCATGTAGGCTTACTGCCTCTGCTACTGAAGGTAGCACATAGCTGTCAGGACTAGTAGCCACCGGTAGCCTTTTCCTCCAGAAATGTATCTAACCCCATTTTAAAGCCATCCAAATTGGTGCCCATGCTGGCTGGAGCTGAAGGGAGTTGCTGGCCGACAACATCCGGAGAGCCACAATTTGCTCACCCCTGGATTGAGCATTTATGCTAGGGGTATGCTAGCATTTATGCTAGGGGCGACGGCGGCAGAGCCCGGTAAGGGACCAAGGGAGAGGGGGGCCTTACCTGCCTCCGTCCGCAGTCCGTCGGCTTCTTCAATTGAGCCCGTGGTTCAACCAGGAAGTCTGGGTCGCAAGCGGCCCAGACTTCCTGGTTGAACCACAGGCTCAATTGAAGAAGCCGACGGACCACGGACGGAGGCAGGTAAGGGAGAGGAGGGCGGGGGGGTTACCGGGCCCTGCCGCCGTCGCTGCATGGGCGACAGCGGCAGGGCCCGGTAAACCCCACTTACCTTTCCAGCGGAGCTCCGGATCGAGGCGAAGGATCCGCCTTCACCTCGATCCTCTTCACCACGCACCGCCGGCCCCCCAATCCTCTTCGCCTCTGCCTTAAGGGCAGGCGAAGCCCCCCGCTCCGCTTCTAATTTGCCGGTCCGATTAGAAGCGGAGCACATCCCTAATTTATGCAATCCAGTTGGATATTTTTATATTTGCACAATTAATGTGCATCCCTTACACCGAAAACAGTTCTGAGATTTAGCAATGGGAGAGAATTGGGAACCTACCCAACACTTTCATGTGTTTGTTTTTTCAATAAGCAAGAGTGATGAATTGTCTGGATGTTGGTGTGGGCCCAACCCATTTACATTTGTATTGCTGGTCTCTGCTTTTGACCGATCGTCTTTGTAGTACTGCGATGCCTTTTGGCTGTATAATAAAGCTTGACTAAATTAAAAAGAAAAAGGCGCTATCAAGCTGTGCTGCCATTTGAGATGCTCAGTGACCTCCCTTCTAGAAGGTGCTGCACACAAATTAGACATCAGGTATCGTTGCTGGCTTTTTCCCCTAGGAATGCCATCGCTTCTCCTGACAGAGACTCCTCTGCATTCAACAGCTGCATCGCAGGCAGAAATAAATAAGGGGGCACTTAGACTGAGTGACACCATCAGTCGATCAAGTTCAGGATTGTCTACCTACCCAAATGTCTCAACCCTCAACGTTTTTCTTTTCTTTTTTGTCTTAATGAAAGTCCAACTCCTTTCTTGGACATAGAGCAATTTGTGGCCTTCCAGACGTGTTGGTCTATAGCTCCCATCAGCCTCTGCCAGCATAGCCAATGGTGAAGCATGATGGGAGTTGTAGGCCAAAACATCTGGAGGGCCACATGTCCCTATCTCCATGATGTAGAGGCTCTGGGGGGGAAAACCCTGCACTTCCCTTTGATTGCAGCTAAAACATCATAAAACATTGTTTATACTAATCAGCAAGAATTTCTCCAGAGATCACTTTTGGACCCTGTAAGAACTTGGTTTTCCTCTTTTCCCAAAACCTGACTTTGAAAGGTAGGATGGGCTATCTCCCCTATACTGCCACCACCGCCCATTATGGAGTGATCCAGATCTGCCACCTCCAGCTCAAACTCCACAGAAGACCCCTTGGGACCACAAAGGGCTGGCACGGAAAGAGAGAGAGGAAAGCCACTTGGTGAAGCCTCTCCCCGCGATTGCTGCTTTGCGATGGAAAAAGCTGCATCTGCCAAAGTTCTCCCTCCTCCTCCTTTCTTAAAGATCCAGGGGCCTTTTCAGGGCAGCCATTTTCTGCCGTTGCCTTAAGCAGCATGGCCCCATCCTTTCAGAGAAGGATGGCCCATCACTGCCTTTCGTCTTCAAACTCTGGTTTCCGGTCTAGCACACAGGAGTAGGTGGCATTGCAGGGCTGGAGAACTTGTGGCCTGCCAGAGGTTGTTGGGCTCCAAACCCCATCAGCCCCAACCAGCATGGCCAATGGTCAGAGGTGAGGGCCATTGCAGTCCAAGAACATGTGGATCAGCACAGGTGACCCAACTCTGTCTTAGCGCCTAGGCAGGGAAATAGGAAGTTTTATGCTCTTCCCATTTACAAGACTATTTTTTTATTTATTTATTTAAGGATTTTTTTTTATGCCGCCATTCAGCCAAAAAAGGCTCTCATGGCAGCTTACAAAAGTATTTCTTGACAGTCCCTGCCCACAGGCTTACAATCTAAAAGACATGACACAAAAGGAAAGGAGATTGGGAGGGAGGAGAAGGAGGGGGGAAAGGAAAGGAAATTCAGGCACTACAATCTTAGTTGGAAAGTTCAGCAGTTACAGGTGACAGCAGGAGGGAGGGGGGCTCTCAGCTGGAGCTGGACCAGGCACGGTGGAGAGGTGCCTGGCTGCTGCTTCCTCCCTCACTGGTGGCCTCTGCAGAGACAGTTGGTAGCAGGAGGGAGGGGGCTCTCAGCTGGAGCTGGACCCAGGCACGGTGGAGAGGTGCCCGGCTGCTGCTTCCTCCCTCACTGGTGGCCTCTGCCTAGACTAGACTAATATAAGACTTGTCCTTGGTGAAGCTGGTGGCTTTGATTTCGGTGGGGCTGTGAATCCATTCTGGCTTTCATTCAGAAGCAGCCGGAACTCTGAAGGAGCTGTCCAAGGTGCTGAACCCTCTCTCCAGAATAGGATACAGCCTAAGTGTCTTCTTTTCCCTCCAGACTCACGCACTTCACAATCCCCATCTAAATTCGTCAATTTACCCCTGAAGTCCAGAGGTGCCCTTCCCACGAAACGAGGCGAGGCAGCTGCCTTAAGCAGTGTACTTGGGTGCCACCATCAAGTGTGACAGGCAGGTAGATGGATCAGTCCCATATTATGATTCATCTTATTCATGCATAAGCCACATTTTCACCCCAAAAGGATGCTTAAAGTGGCATGATGGATGAGGGAGATGCATAGAAATACAATTAAATATCAGTTAGCAAAACAAACAAAACCCACCAACAAATCAAATAGCAGCACAAAAGCTGGACCAAAACCAGGAACAGGACAATCCTTCTGTCTGGGGGAAACAGCTTAATTTAAACTGAAAACAAAAAGAAAAATGGAGGAACCCTCACTGAAAAAATGAAAAGAAAGGAAAAGGATCCACCAACTGAATTTAATTTAAACTGAAGGCGATTTTCATATGGGCACAACCCACTGGTGGGAACTTCTCCTGCCCAAGCCCCATTGAAATGAATCGGAGCTACACAAGAGCGTGGTTCATCCCAATGAGGCTTTGGAAAGAATGTCTTGTTGGATTGGGGCCCATGTTTAAAAAGTGGGAGACGGTGTCCTTTGGGTTCTCCATCTCAAGGTCTAAAACGTCTGGACTGTAGTTCAGTGGTAAAGCACCTTCTTTGCAAGCAGAAGGTCCCAGGTTTGATCCTAGGTGCCTCCAGGTAGGGCAGGGTGAAAAATCCTCCCTGAAACCCTGGAGAGCTGCTGCCAGTCAGTGTTGACAATACTGGGCTAAATGGCCTGACTCAGCGTAAGACAGCTTCCTATGTTCATCCTTGCAGAAACCACCCTGGGATTCAAGACCGATTCCAGAGGGTTGCTCCACTGCCTTTTTCATATGCTTATCCATCATCTTTTGCTTTTCTTTTTGGAAGACAAAACATGGTGGTTCTGAAGGCTACTTGGAAGTCATACCTGCAATCTTGGAAGCCCTTACCCCTAATCCCACACTTGCAGTTGCTTGTCTACAGCTGCATGTTTTCACAGGTAGCCTGTTGCACCGCCTAACTCCAGATGTTCTATGAACAAACCTTGGCCTTGAAAACAGGTTCCGAACTGGATCTTAAGCTCAATTTAAGCCCTGACCCAACTCAGGAGCCTTCTCAGCATTGCCAGGCGCCTGAACGATTCAGAACCCCATCTTTCCACTGGCATCAATGGAAGCGTCCCCCCCCCCCGCAAGCTTAATCGCCATGCACCCATAGGAAGATTTTCTTTCAAAGTTTTATTGCCTTGGGGGGGGGTGTTGAGGGAGGGGGGAGCATTGCAGTGGGTGAAGGTTTTTTTTTTTAACCCTTCTCTCCCAAGCTGCAATTCCCTTTGAAAACTGCCCTCCTGCGTGGCAATTAGGTTGAGAGAAAAAATATTCGATCACCATCATTGGACATTTGGGGCTCTGGGGAATTGATCCCAGATGGTGGGGAATAGATCTGTGGGCCCAGGCCTAGTAAGACCCCTGTCTTCAGCAGATGTCACCCTAAAGCAAAATTTACCCCCCCACACACACACACCCAACGACAACATCTGCTTTCACATCCTGCTTCAAGCTCTGAAACAGGATTGTCGAATTCATCCGGCACCTCTCTTGGGGGATTCCACAGCCTCAACCTCCCTCCCCACCTTCCTGCCTACCTTCAGCCTTCTTTCCTGGATCACTGGCCTTATCTGTGCAAGCTAGCCAGACCTCTGTCCTCTTCCAGAGGAAGCCAACTTTCCTGTGCGGACGCGGAGTTTCTAAGTTTGCCGGCAGGCAAGGCAAGGGTTAAGGCGAGACTCCAGCGGTGGCACCTGTCAGTGGGAGGGAGCTAGTGGCGAGCAGAGAGCGAGCGAGCGAGAGAAAGGCTAGAGTGAGTTTTACCAGAGTCTCCAGCAAAGCAGGGAGCAGCCAGGAGGCAGCCACATGGAGGTCTCCAGCTGCAGAGGGTGAAAAAGGTCCATTCTGCCCATGCCTGGCTGGAAAGAGGCTGCCCAGGCAGAAGCTGGAATGGGGGGGACCTAGGAGGCCGGATTAGAACAACAACAGAAAGGAGGAGGAGGAAGAGGAGGCACAACAGATTGACCAGATATCGATAGCAGGAGAAAGAAGAGGCTGAAAAATGCAGCTAACACGTTGCTGTTTCATATTTCTCATCCAGGGGAGCATATATCTGCTGGTGAGTGACCGATGGATGGGGGAAAGGGGGGGGTGATGATGATGATGATGATGATGAAGAGGAGAGAGAGAGAGAGAGAGAGAGAGAGAGAGAGAGAATAGTGACATGCCCTTGCAGATGCCCAAAGGCAAAGCCAAGGGTCAGCTCAGACTGACGGTTGCCTTACCATCCGTAATGTTGGAGCAGTTTGATGGTCCGCTGTCTCCGTAGCACTTTTCTTTCGAATGCACTGTGTTTTGCCTCGTCTTGCATTGTCTTCTCATCAACTTTGACAGCTGGGTCATAGATGTGGGAGGAATCCAGAGGCCATCTAGTCCACACACACACACACACACGCTTAGGCAGGACTGTCCATGCATGATAAACTGTTGTTGTTGTTGTTGTTTTATGGTCTTGTGCCTTTAACAACAGCCTGATAGATCTGGCAGCTGGAGCTTATCCGATGACTTTCTTTCAAGCCGGGAGCAGTTTCTCCTGGTTTGTGTCAAGCTGCAGTTAAGGGTACGGAGCGGGAGGGAGAGATGGCAAGTCTTTAACACACACACCCCAAACAGAGAGCCCCATGAGGAGAGAGCAGTGGCATCACCCCAAGGAGTTTGCAGAGCAAATAATTCCAGCTGGCTTAAGTAAGTGAGCCAGGCCACAAGTGAGCCAGCCACACACGTCCAGGGAAAGCTAAATAACCTCCAGCCAATCTAGTGGGGTGGGGATGACGACAGACAGACAGACGATGAAATCCTTGTTATGGCAAGCAGTCAGATCCTTTGCCCATCCTGCTAGTTTCTCTGAAGGAAACTGGGAGGCCACCCAAAATCCTGCCTCTACTTAAGGCACTCCCAAGAGGGGATGAAGAAGGTTCAACTCACCGGGCTGGGGAAAAGAAAAAAAATCCTCCCAAACCCAGTGGGACGCAAGAGGAAGCAGCTGAAGAGAAAATGAATAGTCGAGATGGCTGAGGTCGCTGAGCGAGCTTTCTGACTGCATAGAGATTTGAACGCAGCTCCAAAGCCCCGGGCCGATCCGAATCAATTCTTCGCCAGCAACAAATAACCATTTCCAGCGATCCTCTGTGAGATGCGCTAGCTCCCAATTGCCCCCTTTTAATAAACGGCTGCCGAAACTTCCCAAAATTAACGAGCAAAGCAGGCCTTAGGGACGGGACAAGGTCCAAAAGCCGGCATCATGGTTCAGCCCCGAACAGAGAGGAGGCGTTTGCATCAGTCAATAGCAAGACGCACAGCCGCAAGGTTGATGTTTAAAAAACCCTGGTACCTGAGGCTCTGGAGCTGCGAGTTCAATAGATGCTAACTCACGGGAGTGGGTGAAGATGAAAGGCTTACTCTGATGCCCCAGAGGTGACGTCCTAGGCTGCTTTCCTCCAAAAGCCAGGGGTGGGGATTATTCTGAGATTTTACGAGCAGTGTTTATATGTGAGGGGTGGAGATCAGATGCTTTGGATTTGCACCGATCAGGAATAAATACATACTTTCCCATGCAGAGGGAAAAGACACTCCTTCCTCAGCCTCCCACCGCCCTGTCTAGTCTTTGAAAATAGAAGCTGTCCCAGGGGGATTGCAGGGGGTCTTTGGGACAAGCTGCTCAGGCAGTACCTGTTGGACCCTCCCTACCCACGGCTCTGTGGTGCAGGCGTGCGCACAGACCAGACCTCGCAGCCGCTATCCGCTGTCCCCAATCGTTCTGTTGTTCTTTGCACACAAAAAACATTGCCCGTCCACAGGGAAACGAGCCCGGAGTTCTCTTTGGCAGCCGAGCGCCCTGAAATCCCTGCGGAGCTGGGGAAGATACATCTTCCCTCCAAATGCTGCGGGCGCAGGGGGTTGGCAGCTGGGCTGAAGAAGGTGGGTTTGCCTGGCAGGGTTCGGTACTCGCCTCCTACCTGGTCCCTTGCTCCGCCACCTTCTTTCCTTTTTTTTTTAAAGCTTATCTTCTGTGCCAGCCGATGGACCCTTTCAGACCTGCAGATATTTAGATAGATGAAATTACATCAAGGAGGAGGGTTGTGACTCTCTCACCCTGGCTGGGGGGCGGGGGGGGGGAGAGAGAGGAGGGGGCACTCACTTTCGCTTGCTATAAATATAGAAATCAGACTTGGAAGGAGCCAGGAGATGGACTACTAGGGTAAACATATGTACTGAGTCAGACTGTTGGTTCAGCCAGCCAAGTATTATCTGCTCTAACTCGTAGCAGTCCCTCCAGGACGTCAAGTAGAGGTAGTTCCCAAACATCTGGCCTGAGAGTGGATGCCACGGATTGAACCCCTGCCTTCTGTGTGTGTGTGTGTGTGTGTGTGTGTGTGTGTGTGTGTGTGTGTGTGTGAAATCCCGCTCCTCCCACCCACCCCCATCCCTATAGAGCAGAACCCTTTTGCCCCTTCAGATCTGGGTGGGGTGGGTGCGGAGATAAATGCTGTGCCAGGATGCCCTCGATCAAACTGGCACAGCTCCGTAGAGCAGGGTCTTTACATGGGGGGGGGGGAAGGTTTGAACTGTCTCTGCCTGGGGATTCTTCCATCATTGCCTGCTCATCTAGAAGATGTTGCGAGGTGGTTTTTATTCCAGAAAGCTTTGAGTGATTTTTAATTGAATCAGGTCTGCATGGATGAAATGTTCTGGTGAGCTAAATAATAATAATAATAATAATAATAATAATAATAATAATAATAATGGAAAGGGCTCTTTGTGTGATAATTTTTATAGTGTTTTTTTTATATTTGTTAAGTTGTTTGGGTTGTTTAAGGAAAAATGGATTTAAAAAACAAAAAGCAAATGCCCCAAGCAATTCCTGCCCCCATTTTCCAGATGAGGAAACTGAGGCCACGAGAGAGGGGCAGGGGATATCTGGTGAACCCATGCCTCCTAGTAGATCCAACAGTCCTGGCACAATACAGTGGCTCACTTCCCAACATGTTCACCTGCACTCTTTTCATCTTCATACCAACAGAACTTCAGGTGCACAACCTCAGGCCCAGGGGGCCAAATCTGGCCCTCCGAGTTTCCCCGGATGGCTCCACCCCCGTTTCCCCAATCACCGATCCTTTGGCATTTTCCTGGCTTTTGTGCAGTCCCCGCCCCCACCCCGCCATTCTAAAGGTTTGAAATGCCTCTTCTAAGACTTAGATACTGGCAGTAAGAGGTTGAAGCTAGAATACACTGGATTTTTTAATTATTTTGGCCTCTCCCCTTTTGCCTTCAGCATCACCCACCACTGGATTGTGGTCCCAGTGAGCTTCTCCAGAATGGAATTTGGCCTGGAAAAGGTTCAGCACCGCTGGACTAGGTCATCACTGAAGGCTGGACATAAGACTGTTTGGTTTTCTTGCCTACCTGCCTGTTGCCAGAGGGTCTGCCAAATCCTGTTACTGGAAGCTCATGAACTTCCAATAACAGAGAGCTCCGGCTATTGGGCGGTATAGAAATGAAATAAATAAATAAATAAATTAACTGGGTATATGATGTCATAAAATAGCCACACCCTATTTGGCCCCAAGCATCCAAAGGCACAATGCATCTAACGATGGAGTCTCCCTTTGGATTATCATGGCTGATATCCACGAGAGAGTGTCTAGCTCAAGCAAGTGTACTAAGCTGTACAATACAACTGCCACTCACTCCCCATAAACAGCCACTCAGAACTGGAGTCAAAAAAAGTCTCTCTGAATACAGCCATCAGTCTTACCCTGTGGGTGAGCAATCCTGTCTTGCCAGAGGGAATGTTATCAGACTGCAACTTAGCATTATTATTACCAACAGTATTCAGGTCAGCATCACAACAACCTTGTGAGGTAGGCTGAGCTGAAAAATAGTGAGTAGCCCAAGAAAGTTGGCTGGGACCTACTGGAAAGTGTGCAAAGGTTTGCAGTCTTACCCAACTGTAGACCTGATTTTCCCCAGTGAGGTCAGCGTAGTGCTTGCTTTTTTTAGAAAAACATCCTCAACTTTTCTTTTTGAAGTAGTATTTTTAATAACTCTTTACATCATCTTCATCATCATACAACTATTTACAGTCTTTGGCTCATTTGACTGCATGGCCATCTTGAAGTGAAGGCCAATACTACGCCCATTTTATAGATTGAAAACCGAGTAGAGATGTTAGTTTCTTTTTTAAGCGAATCAAGTTAATCCTTCAAACTTGTATGCAGCAGCAGCAGGCTGGACTGAGTGGTGAGAAACCAAAGTTCATAACACAACTTAGCTACAAATCTGTTCAAATGTCACTCCTAGGCTGCAATTCTCTATATGCTTCCCTGGGAGCAAGTTCCATTGAATTTAGTGAGACTTACTTCTGAGAAGCCAGGCATCAGGCTGTATCTTCCCAGCTTCTGCCTTCCTCTGAGAAGCAGGGCACCAGTAAATAAATGAATAAACAATGGTGCTCAGATGGAGAGAGTGAGTAATACAACATTCCCACATTTTAGTCATCCTGACAACGATGCCGCAGGCGTCTGCACATGTGACCTTGCAGGGAACCTGGGCCAATGTCTGCCCCCGGTCCTCTTTCATCCTGAACCTTCATTTGTGGTACAGCAGGGAAATGGCAGCTTATTCTATACAAGCTTTCCTAAAACTGGCACCCTCTGGATGTCCTGAACTAGAGCTCCCATTATCCCCAGCCAGGGGATAATGGGAGCTGTAGTCCAGCATATCTGGAGGCTGCCAGGTCAGGGGAAGCTGGTTCTATACCAAGAGCCCCATGTCAAATACAGTGCTGGTGTTTCATTTGAAGATTCTGACCGATGTACACTGATGGTGCTATATAAATAAATAAATAATAATAATAATAATAATGGGGGCGGGGGAAGCCTGGGAGGTCAGTGGCTGTGCAGTTCCCAGAAAAAGGATGCAGTGGTACCAGGCAACGGAAAAGGTATCTTCCCAAAACCTTGGAAAGGGGCTGTTGCTGCCCATCAGAATAGGCAATTCAGGGCCAGATGAACAAATAGTCTGACCTTGGACAAAGTAGCTTCCTAACATGGTATTAGGATAAATGCAAACTAGGAGGGGGAAGCCAGAGGGCAGCTGGTGGCTATGTCCCTAATGTGATGCCCTCCAGACGGTGTTGCATTCCAACTCCCATCAGCCCCAGCCAACTTGGTCAGGGATAATGGGGGTTGTAATCCCAAACATCCAGAGGTTGCCGTTTTCTGGCACAAATGTTCTCATATGGAGAGCAAACACCTTGGGACAAACCTAAAAATAGAGACATTTCTTGTCTTTTCTTTTTATTGTAGATGTTCCACTGTTTGTTTGTTTTTTTTAAATTAGGCAGGTAAGCAGGCCTGCCCCAGCCATATAGGAAAGAGATCTGCTTCAGGCAGCACCATAAGTAAGGGGTGTGGGCAGACGAATAGGACAGGATCCAGATGAAGGCACGAACTCGTGCCTAAGCAATACAGCAAACCTTTTTAAAAAAATGTCTTGGGCCGGCACTGCAAATGTGTATGTTACAGTAAATGTCAAATGAGGTATGTTGTTCTTTTACCAGCAATTCTTAAAAGACTTTGAAAAGCCACCGGGAAATGTCAGAACACTCTTGATGCGTATCGATAAATGTCCAAGTTTCATCCTCTTTTCTGAACTGTCATCTTTTACTGGGGAGTTGATGAAGATGATGGGGAGGTTTGGTCATTTAACAAGGGCATTGGAAAGTCCTTGAGATTTACCAGTAAATACCAGAATTTTCCTATGCTGCAGCCCTTCTTCATGCAACAACTGCACACAGAACCAAAGAGCGGAGACTAGGAAAGCTGCAGGCTCTGCTCAGGCAGTAGGACCAGCACATAGATGTGGGGGAGGGCAGAAGATGTGCTCGTGCATCCTCCACCCATGTGTTGATTCTACGCACAATTGCAGTGTGCTAAATCTTCCTGGTGGCTGCCCATTCCCCACCCCCGCTGCCCCCCCAAAAAAACCCTTATGACCAGTCAATGTCAATGTTTACCATAAAAAAATACACTTAATGTTCCTATAGCAATTATTGGCCTTATTGTGGTTTGATTTAAAGACAGCCAGCAAGGGCGAGTGACTCAAAAGTTGGACATGAAGTGTGGCCGGCATCACGTGTTGGCATGGTTGGGCACCTCCCAATGGCCCAACAGGGACCTTCCTGGAGTTGCTCCTCCTCTTCGCCAGTGTAGCCTGTTTGTTCACCTACCTCTTTTTCTGGCCCAGCCCAAGGTAGTGGTGGTCAGGAGGAGCAGTAGATGCAGGGTGATCCTATGGATAGGAGGACTGGGCTCCTGTATCTTTAACAGTTGCATCAGCGGGTGTTATTTGTATGCATGCAGCACCTGGGGAAATTCCCTCTTCATCACAA
Organism: Elgaria multicarinata webbii; assembly: GCF_023053635.1. Lineage (NCBI taxonomy): Eukaryota > Metazoa > Chordata > Lepidosauria > Squamata > Anguidae > Elgaria > Elgaria multicarinata. The sequence goes on from NC_086181.1 coordinate 14,094,389, forward strand.
CAGGTAAAGCAGCAGGAGCTATACTAGAGTGAGCAGATACAAAGGAGGGCAGGGCTCCTGCAGCTTTAACTGTGGTGATGAAGAAGGAATTTCACCAGCTGCTGCATGCATACAAATGACAACTGCTGAAATTCCCTCTTCTGTCATACAGCAGCCCCGTCCTCCTTTCCATAGGGTCATCCTAAGTAGACGCCAATGCCCACATGTTCCCTGGCTCTGTAAGTATCAAGCCAGCAAATGGTAGCAATGATGAGAAGGAGGAGGAGCAATGGCAGTTATACGGTGACAATGGTGGTGAGAAGGCAGACTTGCAGAGGGAAGGCCCCCATTGAGGTTGTCTTGCCCAAGGCCCCTCAAAAACCTGGAGGAGGCCCTGATGCTTTCCCAACTGTGACTAGGGCTTCGAAACAACCATATGGCTAGAGGGAGGAAAACCTGAATTCCAGTATAAGCAGACCTGAATGTATTCTCTGATCAATGCATTTCTGAGACTAAATATCTTTCTGAGACTAAATACCTCCCGACATGAACATACCTGTACACTACACTCAACGTCTAAGGTCCTACTCCGGGAGAAGCTCAGAGGATGGCAACAAGGGAGAGGGCCTCCTCTGTGGTGGCCCCCCAATTATGGAACACTCTCCCCGAAGAGGCCCACCTGGCACCAACATTGTTATCTTTTCATCTCCAGTTCAAGATTTTTCTTTTCTCCCAGGCATTTAACAGCATCTGTTGAGTTTTAACTGACTCCAGAACTATCTTTGGCCTGGCTGAGAGTTTAAAAATTGTTTTAAACGTTAGCTGTTTTTATGGTTTTAAATTTTGCATATTGATTTTTAACGTTCAGTCTTTTAATCTTTGTAAACTGCCCAGAGAGCTTCAGCTATGGGGTGGTATAAAGATGATGATGATGATGATGATGATGATGATGATGATGATGATGATGATAATAATAATAATAATAATAATAATAATAATAATAATAATAATAATAATGAAAATAGGTCCCAAAATGCATATTCACAGATATTGTCCCGGAGTGCTTCCAGATAGACAGCTCCTAGCACTGCCAGCATCTATGGTAGGCATGGTCGGGCACTTGCTGAGGGACCACACCCCCAGCAGAGGCCCACAGTCAATTGCCCCTGGAGTTGCTCCTCCGCCTCACCATTGCCACCTGCCTCTTGCTCTAGCCCAGCCAGTGGTGGTGGTGGTGGTGGTGGTGGTGGTGATAAGGAGGAGGAGCAGATGCCCCGGCCTCCTGGCTCAGAGGCGCTCTGCCTATGAAGCAAGCAAGTGGTGATAAAGAGGAGGAGGAGGAGGGGCAACAGCAGCTGGTGGCAATGGCCAGGAGAAGGTAGACTCACTGAGGAGGGGGCCCACGGAGAGCATCTTGCCCAAGGGCCCCCCAAAACCTGGAGCCGGCACTGGGTTCTAGATCAGCTTTCCTGCAGGGCTTCCTTTCCTGTAGGCAGAGATGGGAGGGGGTGGTGGTTTGGGGCTCAAGGCTGTGTGCCTTCTGATGCCGAAGCCCTTTTCCCTCAGCCCCGACGAAAGCTCCTCTGCACATGTTCCAAAGCAGCCTCTCTTTCAGATGCCCCACAACAGAGTCCTAGTTGTTCAACCGAGCTCCAGTCCCATGAAAATAATAATAATAATAATAATAATAATAATAATAATAATAATAATAATAATAATAATAATGCTTACCATTTGCGCAGCACTTCCAAGCTTTCAAAAGCGCGTCACATCTTTTATCTACTTGTAATCCTTACAACAGCCCTACAAGGTACGTTAGTCTTACCTGTTGCCTTGGCACTGGAGAACTGAAGGGCAGATCATTCTGGCTGCATCCATTGGCCAGGGGAGAGCAAGGGCCACAGGGAGGCTGCACCCCCTGCCTTCCAGGAAGGGCGCCCTGGCACTATCCATCAGCCAAAGAAAGAGCAGCTGCAGCAAGCTGGCTACACCCTTCCCTGCTAGAAAGAATACCCATTAGAACCGAGACTGGCCTACCCCATCCACTGGCCAGAGAAGGAGATGCTGCTCTAACGCTTGCTTTCCTTTTCCCTCCCCAATCCTTCTTCCTTTTGTGTCGTGACTATTAGAGTGTAGGGAAAAATCTTACCAATACCTGTGCATTGCTGAGAAGAAGAAAAAATAGGTACTTTACAAGTGCTCAGTAAATATTGGGTTCGATCCATACTTAGTCATACTTAAAGTAGACCTATTGAAATAAATAGAAATTAAGTTAGGCATGACATACTCCAAGTATCATTAAGTCTGGATCCAACCGGATCATCATAATCATCATCATCATCAGATGAGGGGACATAGAGGCTTACTTAAGGCCATCTAGTGAGTATATGGCAAAGGACGGATTTAAATTTCCTCATTCACAGCTGTTTCTCAGTGAATGCCTCAGACTGAGCAGGGTGGGAGCCTAAGGCAAATCATAGCGCAACTAGGAGCTCTTCCTCCCATGCATGCCAGGAGGACAAACTCTCCACAGAGAATCCAATGCCTTTTCCAGTTCAAGTGATAAACCAAACGCAGTGCAGCAACCAAAGTGAATACACTACTCAGGCAGGGCTATTTTGTAAAGTCCCAGCCAGAGCTAAATTCACTCTGCTTCTGAGCACATGGAATTAAGCTGCCAGGGTGCGTGGGCTTAGAGACTAAGGATTCTGGGAAGGATTCTTTTGTTCAGTATTAATCTCAAATTAGCAAATTCTTGTAATAGAACATAGGCATTGGGCTTTCCTACACAAAGCACTCATGATTCCTTACTCACAGTTGTTTTGGGGTTTTTTTAGAAGATGCTGTAGCCCTCCAGTTTCACTTCTATTTTTAAGGAGCACTTTCCTGTTTTGCTTTAGCGTGGGGGAAATGGAGTATTATTTCTGAAAGCGAAAGAAAAGGTACCTTCCTACTGGTGTCATTGCCATATTCTGCTGTAGCACAGCACCACTTAGAGGTTATGTGGAGGAAAATCAGGAAAGGAAAAGCTTGGAACTCAATTCTGTGACAAAACTGAAAATAGATACAGCTATTAACAGCCTCGTGTAGAAAAGTTCAGTGTGGAATGGCAGTTTCCCACAGGGATTAAACAGCACCATCTAAAAAGGCGTGGTGGAGTTGGGAAGCTTTGGCCCCCAATTGCCCATCCTGTGCACTTGGTGCATAATCAGTGTCACTCGTCTCTTTACATGTCTTCGGGTTTAGGGCTAATCCTGAATACATTGAGATGCTGTGTTCTGCCGCTCAACATCCCCAACTCTGGCTGGGACATACCCAGCCTTCCTCAACCTGGGGCGCTCCAGATGTGTTGGACTACAACTCCCAGAATGCCCCAGCTGGCTGGGGCATTCTGGGAGATGCAGTCCAACACATCTGGAGCGCCCCAGGTTGAGGAAGGCTGTACTAAACCAAGTGACAGGGTGACCATTGAAATACACCGGTTCTCTCTGAACAGCCACAGAAATTCAGTGGGTTTCAGAACAGGTATCAGACCATATTAAGCCCAGAGTGATCGGTTGCTTTCATAATGGGAAGTGACTCCGCGAGTTGCTTTATATCCTGAGCTTTGCAGGTCGGGGTGAAGGATCCAACCCATCTCAATGCAGTGATTTGGCCTTGGCTATTTGTGGATGATCCTGACATCTACTGTGCAAGCAACAGATCTTTCTGAGTTTTCAGTGTTCCAACGGCCATTCTGAAATCCTGTGCCTTCCGTTGGCCAGTTGGATATTTCCGGGACGGTGTTCTCTGTCATTCATTTTAGTATCTCTGAGAAGAACTGTGGCTCAGTGGTGTTGCCCCTGCGTTGCTTGCAAGTCCCAGTGTCTCCACGCAGAGTCCCAGTGTCTCCACGCAGAGCTGAGGAAGCTTCCCGGATGACCATGGCCCAGTGTCACGTAGAAGATACTGAGCCAGGTGCACCAATGGACTAAGGGACTGTCTTCATGGCGCAAGGTTGGCGCCGCCTCCCTCCTCAACCCCACACTTTCCCTCTCCCAGGGTGGCATCAGTTAATCCCAATATCAAGGAGGGAGCACAGGGTTTCCGGGCGGCCATCTGGGTCCTGGAGCTGCCCCCGCCCTCTTCCTGGTTGAAGGCGACAATCGCTGGTCGCCTTCTACAAGGCTTTGCCCCCGGTTGGCCGCAGAGTGACATTACACAGCAGAAGCACCATGTTGACACTGCTCCCTTTATTTATTTATTTATTTTATTTATTTATTAGATTTTTATACCGCCCAATAGCCGAAGCTCTCTGGGCGGTTCACAAAAATTAAAACCACAATAAAACACCCAACAGGTTAAAAACACAATTACGAAATACAGTATAAAAAGCGCAACCAGGATAAAACCACGCAGCAAAGTTGATAAAAGATTAAAATACAGAGTTAAAACAGTAAAATTTAAATTTAAGTTAAAATTAAGTGTTAAAATACTGAGTGAATAAAAAAGTCTTCAGCTGGCGACGAAAGGAGTACAGTGTAGGTGCCAGGCGGACCTCTCTGGGGAGCTCGTTCCACAACTGGGGTGCCACAGCGGAGAAAGCCCTCCTTCTAGAAGCCACCTGCCTCACTTCCTTTGGCAGGGGCTCACGGAGAAGGGCCCCTGTAGATGATCTTAAGGTCCGGGTAGGTACATATGGGAGGAGGCGTTCCTTCAGATAACCTGGCCCCAAGCCGTTTAGGGCTTTAAATGTCAATACCAGCACTTAGAATTGGGCCCGGATCTGGACTGGCAGCCAATGAAGCTGGAAAAGGACTGGCGTAATGTGATCTCGCCGGCCAGTCCCTGTTAGTAACTGTGCTGCCCTGTTTTGTACCAGTTGAAGTTTCCGGACTGTTTTCAAAGGCAGCCCCATGTATAACGCATTGCAGTAATCCAAGCGAGAGGTTATCAGAGCATGGATAACTGTAGCTAGGCTATCTCTGTCCAGATAAGGGCGTAGTTGGTATATCAACCTAAGCTTGGAAAAAGTTGGGGTAAATCCCCACCTTTTTCAAAACACAGCATCGCAGGGAAGCCCCACTGTCGCTGCGAATCTGTGCCTGTGTCATCTAACCGACGAGGCGCAGATTCACAGGCACTGTGGGGCTTTCCCTGTGTGTAGACAGCCCCTGGCTCAGTACAAGGCCACTTCCTGTGTCCCTCTATCTTTCACTGGTGCTGGTGGTATTCCCTTAACACAGCCCTCCTCAACCTGGGGCGCTCCAGATGTGTTGGACTGGCTGGGGCATTCTGGGAGTTGTAGTCCAACACATCTGGAGTGCCCCAGGTTGAGGAAGGCTGCAGTTAACACAAGCCAGACTTGATTCCACAGAACAACTTTCTCTCTCTCTCTCTTTGCTTCATCGTTTTCAGGCGTTCACCAGAGCCGCCAACCAATTAAAGGTCTTTCAATCAATTAAGTGCCTGGCCTTTCACTGATTAATTGGATAAATATTAGCGTGCCAGTGGCAAAAGCTCCATGGTGGTGCCTCCCTGAGGCTCCGAAAGGAAAGAGACCGTTCCTCTTAACTGTGACAATTTGAGAAACCCACGAACCACAAAATTGACTGCTAGGAGGAAAGTACAGAGTGGACGATGGGCCGTTCCCTCTTTACGGACTACAGCGGCACATCCAAAATGATACGCTGAGGATGCATCGGATTTCCAGAACGTTCGGATTCAAAAATGGGTGGCTGCTGATTCCCCCCTCCCCCCCGCCCACCCCAAACTGAGCAACTTCCAGGTTTCCCTAGGCCTTCCTGCTTGAAGGAAGATCACAGATGTTTCACCTGGAAAGACACAACGGGTCTGTTCAGATAACCCGCTAAGCCATGGTTAGGCCGCTAACCCTTTTGCAGCAAATGGTTAGTGAGCGCGTTTAAACCATGGTTATGTAGCCACCAAGGTTAGGAAGGGTTCACATGACACACTAAGCCAGAGTTCACACAACATGCTAAGCCATAACGCTTAGCTCAAAGTGCTTAACCGCAGTGGCTTCATGTGTCATCTGAACAGGGTCAACATCTGCTAGCACTGCACTGGGATAACCTTGCCTGAAACTCTGGTTCCTGCAGCTCTACTGTCAGTGATGTCGTGGTAAATTCTGAAGGCAGCCACATCCCCAAGGAGAGTCCAAAATTGCAGGCAGCGGTGTTGATCTGTATCAACAGCCCAGTTCTAGCAGCTTTCAGCTACACCAGGAAAAGGTCTCTCTGAAAGCTAATGAGTCATAATCGCCCATTCAAGACCAGGGCAAGCCCAAAATATTTTACTTTAGAACAAGGAACGAGAAATTGTTGTTGGGGAAATTCATTCCCACCCCCCTGCTCCAGCTCCTGTGAAAACTACAGCTAACCTCAGAGGGGATAGAGTTGCCTGGGGGGTGGGGGTGGCAGATGATGTCAGCATCCCTGCTAATCAAACAGCATCAACATGGCATCCCTTCAAGCCTTGGCTCTGCTGCACCCCCATCGGCCATGTCTGCATCAGACCTTTTGCTTTCGTAAATTGCTGCGATTGTTCTGCCTTACTGCCTCTTAGGGCCCAGGATACTCCCCCTAGATGATGCCTCCTCACTGGCTGTTACAATAAATCAGGGTTTATAGCTCTCCCCTTATCTCCTCTTGGGTGGTCACGGAGAAGAGTTTGGAAGCGTTTGTTTCTATTTTTTGATCAAGAACACTTTTCCATGTCATCCAGACCTGGCAAACTGTGATTAATCTTAACTATAGTTCGTTTGAAGAAAAAGTCAACAGGTTTGTTTGAAAAAAGTCAACAGGACATGATTTCCAAACAGAAACAACAACAACAACAACTATTATTATTATTATTATTATTATTATTATTATTATTATTATTATTATTATCAACAACAATTGCATTTCTATACCACCTCATAGCTGAAAATTCTAACACTTGCCTAATTTCCCCCATTTTCTGGGTTTCCCAGAAGTCACACACAGACACACGCATTCTAAAGGGTTGAAAAGGCTTCATTCCTGGCAGTAAAAGTTTTAAGCTAAAATAGGCTGGCATTTTGGCCCCACCCCTTTTGCCTTCAGCCCCGCCCACCAGTGGAATGTAGCCCCTGAGAGCTTCTCTGAAAGGGAATTCGGCCCGCGTGTTCAACACCCCTGTTCTATGAGGTCATGATCTCTTCTTGTTTCATGCAGGTGATCTGCGGCCAAGATGAGACAGCAGAAGAGGAGGAAGAAGAAAGTGGAAAATCACCCAAAGAACAACAAAGATCCCGGGTACAAAAGAAAAAAAGCCAACTCGCCTTGAAGTCCTCCACGACCCCTTCTCACTTCCAGAACACGACTCTGCTGGAGTTGGCATCCTCTGATGCACAAGAGTTTTGGAATGTCTTAGAGAGCTTGTCCAAGCAGGGCCAAGGCGTGAAACCCCGCGGCCGAAGGGACTCCATCACCAGCCCCAGTCGGATTAAGAAAATATTCGGCTGGGGCGATTTCTACTCCAACATCAAGACGGTGAAGCTGAACCTCTTGATCACCGGCAAAGTGGTAGACCACGGCAATGGCACGGTGAACGTCTTCTTCCGCCACAACTCCACTGGGCAGGGGAACATCTCCGTCAGCCTGGTGCCCCCCAACAAGGCGGTGGAGTTTGATCTCGAGCAGCAGATCTTCATCGAGGCCAAAGAATCCAAGATCTTCAACTGCCGGGTGGAGTACGAGAAAGTGGACAAAGCCAAGAAGACCACCCTGTGCACTTACGACCCTTCCAAAACCTGCTTCCTGAACCACACACAGAGCCAGGTCTCCTGGGTTTGCTCCAAGCCCTTCAAGGTCATCTGCATTTACATCACCTTCTACAGCATAGACTACAGGCTCGTCCAGAAAGTGTGTCCCGACTACAACTATCACAACAATGTTCCTTATTACCCTTCTGGGTGACGGCGTACCTCTTTTGATCTCAGAAGTGGCCCACGCCCCAAGTACAACTTGATTTGGGGTTGGGACAAGAAACTGAAAGAAAAGAAAAGAAACAGAGGCCGCAGGGAGAATGATGAGCCCTCTCTCTCCCCAGTACCAGACAAACCAACAAGCACCTGGCCTCTGTTAGGAGACAGTTCATTCAAAGGAGAGGTGGAGAGAACCCACGGACGGACATATCATCCTCGGAACACTTCAGTCCTAAAAAGAAAAAAACCACACACCTCTTCCCCCACCCTGCTTTCATGCACATGCTCAGGCCAAAACATCTGAGTGCTCCAGATGGAAAATCCAAATCGCACTTGCCTTCCATCACTGCTACTTAACATGGAGCACAATCCACTAGGGAGTTCTATGACAAAGCTCTCAATGGAACTGGCACAGGAGAAGTATTGAACAGTGGAGGCTAGCGGTTCCAATATCGGTGGGGTGGTAAACCTACTCCAGGTTTCAGTCAGAACTCTAAAGTTTTGACTGAAACCCAGAACAGATTCACTGCCTCACTGACATCGAAGCCACCAGTCTCCACTGACTGAGCTTATGCCCATTTGGTGAGATCAGTTCTGACATTCCTAATGACACCTGAAATCCACCACCTCTCTCGTCTCCCTCTGCATACCTTCCACCACTGCATCCTTATAAGACCGATGATAGAAAATTGGATCAAACCACTGGAACATTTAGGGTTACAATTGCCAGTGTTGGGCCATGAATTGTGCACGATCTGCTTCCTTGACATAGAGATGAAAAGCTTGGACCATTGGATATATTAGTTCATTCATTCCAATTCAATTGCGCTAGGGCCTCTCGCCCTGCCTAATTTGGTCCAGCCCCTGTGATGGTCAGGTCCTAGCCACATCCTCGTGCAACCTGGTGCCCTCCAGACCTTTTGGATCTCAGCCTGGCTGGGGAATGCTGCAAGTTGTAATCCAGCACATCTGTAGGGCACCAGCTTGGGGAAGGCTATCTGAATGGGAAAGGTTTTCTTGACTTGGGCACTGCTAAAATGTATCTGTTGCTACCACAGCATCTTTATCAAGCACCAAGGGCATCGGGCACGTGGCACCATCATTCTCAAGCTGGCAAATCCCATTTTAGAAAAGGAATCCAGTCCCCTTCTCTGACATATCAGAGAGAGAGAGAGAGAGAGAATGCCTCTTGAAGATAGTAGCAGCATCTGCTGTCACTGCTGTGATGCACATGTCACAGCAAGCACCATCTAAGACAGGGGTTGGGAACCTATTTTTTTTCTGTCGAGGGTCACATTCCCTTGAGGCAATGTGGGGAAGAGTACATGTTGGTGATGGGTGGGGCCACTTCCTCCCTCTTTCTCTCTCCCCCAAACCCTTCTCTCTCTTTCTGACTCATCCCCCCCTCTCTCTCTGCCATCCCCCTTTCTCTCTTTTTTTTCTGCCACCCCATTTCTTTCTTTCTTTCTCAGGGAACGGAGAAATCATTATTGCCAGACCTTAGATCGCTTAAAGAGGGCTGCTGAAATTAGGCTAAGGGCTACAGGTTGTCCACAATATATATATAAATATATATATTTAAGATTATTATTTTAAACGGCATTCTAACTTCTCAGAGAAGGCCCGAAGAAATGCCTCTAAGTTTCTGATGCCCACATTTTTCTTTAAAAGTACTTTGTGTTTTGTTTAAGTAAATACACACTAACTAACCTGATTAACTGAAGATAGTTTAAGTAATTAAAGAATCTTTTTTGAGTGGACTAAGAGAGTAATCCTAGGACTCCCCAGACAGCATTTGGGATGCTATGGTTGTGCAGGTCTTCTCCTGCGCAACCATAGGCTGAGCCACGTCTGTGCAGGAGGAGATCCGATCGTAAATCTTCTCACACACACCCTCCTAGCTGCCATGGGATGCTCAGCAGTGGCTTCTCTTCTAAGGTTGCAGAAGTGACATCACAGAGGGAGAAAAGGGAGTGGGGAGGGTGACAAGGGAGAAGGAGGTGCCTGGATCTGCTCCATCCATGAACTTCTCCATTGCCATTCCACCAATTCCCTAGAGAGCAAGCTAGATGAATTCATCTAGCTGATTTCTTTTTCCTAAGTGGAGGATGGAGAGGTTGTAAAGGCCTCTGTCCTATGTTCTCCCTTCCTGCCTGGTTCTTGCCAGCAGGGCTTTGGATAGAAAAAGCGCTCCGAGATTGGAGCCCTCTGTCTATCGAGTAGCAATCGCATAAAATTGCACTCTAAATTGACTAGATGTCATAGCTCTATAAAATACCTACAGAAAGATAATATATGATGCTACGAATGTATTACAATCATGCCACTTTGATTAATGCCAGCGAACCCAGTCTTAAGAGTACTTTTGAAATCTTTGGCGAGTCTCCATGGAAGGAAGTTATGAAACCGCAACTGAGAACATGCAGCCGCTATTGCGCCCTGGCACATGAGCGCATGGGGATCCCTATGGGGTAATCCATGCAGTTATGTGGGCATGATCGGGTTGGCGGGTCTGGTTCTTTTGATGCCCACATAGTAGGTGGACCCACAGCCGATACAGACCAGCTCTCCACCCATGGAAATTTATTTCCAGATGCATTTTGCGGGTGCTGGACTGAGACATTAGACTGGAAGCCAGAAAAGCTGGCTTAAATCCTAGGACTTACAGTAGTGCAGCCTTGCCCAACCCTGGTGCTTTCCAGAAGTGCTGAACTACAACTCCCATCATCTCCCACCCTTGGGATGATGGGAGTTGTTACATCAAGACGTCTGAAGTACACCAGGTAGGGAAAGGCTGGCTTGGTGGGTTGCCATGAGTAATTCACTCAGCCTGTTCCCCCGCCTGTGAAGTAGAAACATTAAGGACCTACCTCAAGGGCTGTTGTGACAATGGATGAGAGGAGGAATCAAGAAGCATTTGGTGCTATTAAGAAATCTTTCACAAAGGATTAGTTCTCTCCCTCCTTTCCCAAGTTTCTCTGCTTCTCTCATCCACCCCTTTCTCCAGGAGATCTCTCACACTCCTTTGCACCAGATCTCTCCGTTTGGCCTCCAGTTTGCTCCGTACTTTCGATTAAAGGATGGCCACATCTCCTTGTACCATGTATTTATTTTTAATACTGTCCTTGAAATGAAGAATAAAGTTTCCCCTCAGCAATATGGAGGGGGCAGAAAGACAGGCGGCTCTTGGTTTTGCTGTCAAGTTGAGACGAAACTGTTTCTCTCGTTCTCTCTTTCCCTCTCCCTGATAGTGTCTGAGGAGCTTGATCATGGAAATGCCTCTGAGAGGGGAAAACAATCCCGAGGTGCTTCCAGAAGGACAGCTCCTAGCACTAACCATCAAAAGAGGGCAGCCATTTTGTCTTATATCAAAATAAAGGATTTTTACCCCTGGACCCCAGTTTTACCCCTTGTTTTCCAGACATGTCCGGGCAAAACTAGGCAGATGGTCACCCTATCTTTCCCTCCTTAGGGTGCAATCCTATGCGTATTTAAACAGAAAAAAGCCCTATGACTTCCAGCTTTCCCCAGCCATGGTAAAGAAAAGAAAAATACAGAAGAAATGGCAAGGAAATGCAGGGAGGTTACAAATGGAACATGGAGGCATATGGGCTCACTTTAAAATTCCGTGAATTAATCAGGGCAAATTTATTTATTTATTTATTTCATTTTTATACCACCCAATAGCTGAAGCTCTCTGGGCGGTTCACAAAAATTAAAACCACAATAAAACAACCAACAGGTTAAAAGCACAATTACGAAATACAGTATAAAAGCGCAACCAGGATAAAACCACGCAGCAAAATTGATATAAGATTAAAATACAGAGTTAAAACAGTAAAATTTAAATTTAAGTTAAAATTAAGTGTTAAAATACTGAGTGACTAAAAAGGTCTTCAGCTGGCGACGAAAGCAGTACAGTGTAGGCGCCAGGCGGACCTCTCTGGCGCCTACACTGTACTGGAGTGCATAATACAATCCTTGTATGGAAGTACACACATGAGTCGGAAAAAGCGACACTTAAACATGCTTTTAAGTCCACAGTACCTCCTCTGGAGTGTCCAAGCATCACAGAATGACAGGTGATCAATCTTAAGCACCTCTTTGAAATCTCAGCCTTCTTCAACCTGATGTGTTAGGTTGCAAGTCCCATCATTCCCAGGGAGTGGGAATGATGGGACATGAAGTCCAACGTATCTGGAGGTCACCAGGTTGGGAAAAGCTGCTTTCCCAAGAAGTTGCCTTCTAGATTGCTTTTCACTTGGATCAGCTTGGCCTCAGGCCCTTCGAAAATATTCATTTCTCCTGCAAAGCTGGCTCAGAGATTGGGGCCTAGCCAGAGGAAATGGATCAGATACAATAACCATGGATAGGATCCTGAGAAGAGCTTGAGTCCTCTCTGCTAGTTAAAATACAAGGAGTCAGATTGCTCCGGCGAAGAATAAGTATTTGTTCTAGACCAAACAAACTTCTTGCCGGTGTTTCTCTGCCATGAAGGAAACCAGTTTACAGCATATGGGAGACCAAATGGCAAAACCACAAGATGTAGTGATGGCCACCAATTTGGATGGCTTTAAAAGGGGTCTAGACAAATTCCTGGAGAAGGCTATCCATAGTTACAAGTCCTGATAGCCATATGCTATCTCCAGTATCAGAGGCAGTAAGCCTAGATACCCCAGTTGATGGAGTACATGGGTGGGAAGGTGCTGTTGTACTTGTGTCCTGCTTGTAGGTTCCTGGTCAGCAGCTGGTGGCTACTGCGTGAACAGAATGCTAGATGGACCCGTGGTCTGATCCACCATGGCTCCTCTCATGTTCTCATGTTCCAAAGACTCATGTTCTCATTGGAAAAAGAACTCCGAACTTCTGGTTCTTCCTTGCACTATGGCTATGTGATCTACCAGTCCTATCAAGCAAGAATTGAACTGCTGACATCAACGCCTGGTATCCTTGAGCAGCTGCCAGGTCCCTTGGAACTTCTTCTGGCCGCAGCCAGGCACTCTGAGCAATGAAGGCCCTACTGGGACTAGCTCTGGTTTTAATATCCCACAATGCCCCTGATGTAGCGTTGCCCAGGGCTGCTCAGTGTGCTATCAACATTCGCCACCGCCAGGTCTGCCTCCAGTGATGGATGAGGGCCCCCATGAGAGGACACTTTTACTGGAGCCAGCCCTGGATTTGAGAGATGTTGTTTTAGAAGCCATCCCCTGGAAGAGAGCATCAGTTGCTGACCAAGGATCTGCACACAGTCAAGGCATTTTGGTAGGGGGCGGGAGGAGAAGGAGACAACTGGTGTGTGTGTGTGTGTGTGTGTGTGTGTGTGTGTGTGTGTGTGTGTGTAGGGGGTGGGATTTAGATGTTCATTGTCTCAGTCCAGCTCCAGTGAGACTGCAAAGATGCTCTACACACAATGGGCAGTGTGTGTAGAGCCTGCGCCCAATTGTGCAAAAGTGTGACCTAACACTTTAGGCTAGCCTTCCCTAACTTGGTGCTCCCCAGAAAGGGTAAACTGCACCTCACACCATCCCAATCCCTGGCTGAGAGGAGGTCCGGCCCTACCATTATGCAGAGTGTGGCAGCTGCCTCAGGCAGCAGGTATTGAATGACATGAAAAGGCAGCACATTGTTAACAATGTAAATTATTATTATGGCATTTTTACTCCCAAGGATTTTCTACCTCAGATGCCAAAATAACTTCGCCAGGCCTGGGTACAGAACACCTTGACTTGGGGAGAGGGGCACCACTTGATTTTCTGCCTCAAGCAGCAAAATATCTGGCTGAGGTTGATGTGAGTTGTGGTACAAGAGGCTGAGGAAGGCTGTTTGAGGTTCTACATGTTTGTCAGATGTAGCCTGTTGACTGATGCAGGTGAACAGCACAGGCTGCTAAGCACATGGGGCAGCAGATCCTTGTGCTGGGTCAGAATGCACAAGTAGTGTGTGTGTGTGTGTGTGTGTGTGCGCGCACACACACACACACACACAGAAATATCAGAAGAAAGAAATGACTCGAAACAGAAAAAGAAAACACTTAACCTATGGAACTCATGGCCACAGGATGTTGCAATGGTTACCTTAGCATAAATGGCATTATAGTCAATGACCCAGAGAAGCAAGAAGCACAACAGCCACTTCGAAAGGTCGTATCCGTTTCAGATTGTCAGAAGCTGCTGCAGCCCAGCAATCAGCGATGGATTTTGCCGTTGTGACCTGCTTGTGAGAAGCCCTGTTGGTTGGACTCTGAAAGATAGCTCTTATGGAAGCTAAAATAGTTCTACAGGTTTCACAGTTGTATAAATATTAGGATCACGTTTCTCCGTTATTAGGGAACGGAAGCAGCATGGAAAACCAGCGCAGTTCAGTTTAAGAGCAGTAGGTGGGCAGTAGGTAGATATTTTTGGAGTTCAACTCCCAACGTTCGTAACCATCGGTCATGCTGGTAGGGGCTCCTGAGAGCTGAAGTCCAAAACATTTCGTGATCTACCTTCTGCCCACCCCGATTTTAGAGACTTCAAGGTGACAAAATTGGGTCTTTGCAAAAGCCGTAATTGCCACCCTTAACACTGCTGCCATTCCCAGTTTGTATGGAGCCCTAAAACAAGGGAGGGGGCAAAGCAAGAGAATTCTTGGTTTGCACTTATAGGATAAGGATCCTCACTAAATTTGCCCATCCAGGACGAAGGCCCACATAAAATCCTTCAGTTGAGAATCCCAACGGTGTTGCCCTGGGTAAAACCAGTTGCTCTGCCCATTGATGCTTCCACCTGTGAAATGGGAATGGCAGCCATGCCTGCAGGGTTGTTGTGAAGGAAGTCCAAGGTATGAACCAGGAAGCGTTCTGGCGATGAGCGCCGTAAAGCGCAACAAAACGTGTCGCAAACATTGAAAGGGATATTAGGGGATGGGTGCTGATGGCTCATTAGAAACGATAAGGCCCGCTTCCCAAAGCGGGGGTGGTGTGGTAAGAATTCAGTCTCCCAAAATGGAAAATGTCAGGACTTGATTGCCTCTCTGTCACACTGATCACGCCATAAGCAGGGGGCGAATTTACTTCCAGCTACAGAATACGGTGCTTGCCAGGTTGCTAATAAATAGATTCTCTCGTCTCGCTGGGAAAGAGGAAAGGAAAAAACACACGCAAAAAACCTCCTCTAATTTAAATTTAATGAGCCTCAAAAGCTTGAGCCTCCAATAACCTTTGCTCCAGCACATCCAGAAAACCAGCCACTTAGAACAAACACCCAAGTCAAATCTACCATGCTTAGCTGTTAACAGCGAAAGGGAGACGGCGCGGCTGCCCACGCCACAACCATCTGCCTGGCTGAACTCCGCATAAAGGACAAGGAGGAGGAACAGAAATCAGAGACAAGCGAGAGACCAAAGAGAAAGATGTTTGCGTACAATCGCTTTTCTTGTCTGTGCGGCAAAATAAAAATAATTACATCCAATTAATTATTGAAGGTCTGCTTGTGTAATATCTCATCTTCCTTCCTGTATTCACAGCTGAGGTGTAAGTCAGGGCGGCGGGCCTCCTGCCCGCAAAGTTGCAGAAGGGTTCAACTTCCACTGAAAAAAGGAATCGAGCTACTAGTCCTCAGGGCTGCTTACATAGGACTGAAAAGGCCACGTCAAATCGAAGCACCAGAAGAGGGCAAAGCGGAAGGTCTGGGGTTTTATAGTCCATCTTCAAGGCTCAGCACGTCGCAGTGGAAAGATGTGATGAATTGTGCAGGGTTGACACAAAGCAGAATTGAGCAGGAGGGAATGGGGACCAAGGAAGGAAAGAGGGGAAGGTGCCTGAGGCCACAAATGGCCTACACATCTTACTGTGACCCTGTTCAGATGACACACTAAACCATGCTGCTTAACCAGAAAATGGTTAATGGAATTCTTAACCATGGTTTACGGTGTCGTCTGACACATGATTTCCCTATTAGGTGGATCCACAGCTGGCTACAGAATCGGACTCAGAGTACTTATCAATGGAACCTTCTCAAACTGGGGAGAGGCAACGAGTGGGGTGCCGCAGGGCTCAGTCCTGGGCCCAGTGCTCTTCAACATTTTTATTAATGATTTGGACGAGGAGGTGCAGGGAACGCTGATCAAATTTGCAGATGACACAAAATTGGGTGGGATAGCTAATACCCTGGAAGACAGAAACAAACTTCAAAGTGATCTTGATAGGCTGGAGTGCTGGGCTGAAAACAACAGAATGAAATTTAATAGGGATAAATGCCAAGTTCTACATTTAGGAAATAGAAACCAAAGGCACAGTTACAAGATGAGGGACACTTGGCTCAGCAATACTACAAACGAGAAGGATCTTGGAATTGTTGTAGATCGCAAGCTGAATATGAGCCAACAGTGCGATATGGCTGCAAGAAAGGCAAATGCTATTTTGGGCTGCATTAATAGAAGTATAGCTTCCAAATCACATGAGGTACTGGTTCCTCTCTATTCGGCCCTGGTTGGACCTCATCTAGAGTACTGCGTCCAGTTCTGGGCTCCACAATTCAAGAACGACGCAGACAAGCTGGAGCGTGTTCAGAGGAGGGCAACCAGGATGATCGGGGGTCTGGAAACAAAGCCCTATGAAGAGAGAGTGAAAGAACTGGGCATGTTTAGCCTGGAGAAGAGAAGATGGAGGGGAGACATGATAGCACTCTTCAAATACTTAAAAGGTTGTCACACAGAGGAGGGCCAGGATCTCTTCTCGATCCTCCCAGAGTGCAGGACTCGGAATAACGGGCTCAAGTTAAAGGAAGCCAGATTCCAGCTGGACATCAGGAAAAACTTCCTGACTGTTAGAGCAGTACGACAATGGAATCAGTTGCCTGGTGAGGTTGTGGCCTCTCCCACACTAGAGGCCTTCAAGAGGCAGCTGGACAACCATCTGTCCGGGATGCTTTAGGGTGGATTCCTGCATTGAGCAGGGGGTTGGACTCGATGGCCTTGTAGGCCCCTTCCAACTCTGCTATTCTATGATTCTAACCATCTGCCCCGTTAACCACATTGTGGTTAGGCTCACTAACCTAGGGTGGCCATATGAAAAGGAGGACAGGGATCCTGTATCTTTAACAGGTGTGTAGAAAAGGGAATTTCAACAGGTGTCATTTGTATGCATGCAGCACCTGGTGAAATTTCCTCTTCATCGCAACAGTTAAAGCCGCAGGAGCCCTGCCCTCTTTTGCATCTGGTCACTCTAGTATAGCTCCTGCAGCTTTAACTGTTGTGATGAAGAGGGAATTTCACCAGGTGCTGCATTCATACAGTTAAAGCTGCAGGAGTATAGCTAGAGTGACCAGATACTAAAGAGGGCAGGACTCCTGCAGCTTTAACTGTTGTGAGGAAGAGGGGATTTCACCAGGTGCTACATGCATACAAATGACACCTGATGAAACTCCCCTTTCTATGCAACTGTTAAGGAACCATGTCCTCCTTTTCATATGGCCGCCCTACACTAACCACATTATGCAGCGTGGTTAGCAACAATAACCCTGGCTAAAAGTGTCATCTGACACACGTGTCTGTGGTTAACGTGCTGACATCATAGAGCCTCAAGTAGAGTGGCCGAAATTGCCGTGGCTGCTCTATACTGCAGGCAATTTCACTGCTCCAGACTGCTGCCTTGCCTAAGCATCCACAGAGGCCGCCATTTCACGTATTCGGCAAAGATTTTGATGCGGTAACGTCTGATTTAACATGCGCGTGTTAAACTCATGTTTACTTCCTCATTGCCCGGCACTTTTTCACTTCGTTGTCGCACCATATCGACGTTGCTTGTTGATGATGCATCCTGTAAGTTTACATGCTAGTCCATGCTAAAATGGTGGGCGCTACTGCACGGGCTCCTTATGCACGGCATTCTGGGATACGGGACGGTGCAGTTGCTCCACTAACCACCTTTGGGGTTAGCGTGTGGTTAACGAAAACTTGACCACAAAAGGGTTAACGGTGTCATCTGCTCCCATTTTGCATGTGGTTAGTGTAAACACAGCTGGCCATGGTTAAGTTAACCACAAAGCCCAGAGTGTCTGAACCAGGCCTATGACTGGTAATGGTTCTTCAGGGTCAGGGCTTTCCGATCAGACACTACCTGAGCCTTTCAGCTGGAGATGCTGAGGACTGAACCTGAGACCTTCTGGGATGCAGAGCTTGTGCTCTATTGCTGAGCGATGGTGCAAAGGCTTTTCCCAGATCAATCACCTGTGAACTGGGGAAAGCTAAATACATTTTGAACACAAACCTATGGATGTTTAAAACAGAAAAGAAGTCCTACAACTCCCAGCATTTCTCAGCCAGCCATGCTGGCAGGGGAATGCTGGGAGTTGTAGGACCTTCATCTCTCTTAAACATGCATAGGATTGCACCTTTAAAGGGATGTGCATATTACCCAAACTTTAATAGAGATGCTTTTGGGGGGACATTGAAGTGAATATAAATTACCAAGTGAAAAGTTCCAACTCTCAATCAAAAGGGAAAGACCTCTTTTAATATGGGGTCCTCCCCCCTTCCCCCCCCCCCATTAGGACACACCAAAAAGAGAAGGGGATAGAGTCATGGCGACAGCACCTCCTGCACGTGGCAAGCACTACTAGGAACCCTTTGGACCAGCCAGGACTAGTAGATCAAAGTCTTTTTATAAAAGCTGAACTCTCCATTCCCCAGTGATTAACAATGGTAAATATTACATCATTTAAGACTGAAATCCTATACCCACTTACCTGGGAGTAAGCCCCATGGGACTCAAGGGGTAATAGCCAATGCTAATCCTACTTAGAGTAGACCCACTGAAATGAATAGGGCTTACATAAGTCATGACTAACGAGACCATACATTTCAGTGGGTCTACTCTAGCTAGGACTAACGTTGGATACTACCCAATGAGACTTACTTCTGAGTAGACGTGTGTAGGATTGAAAGCAGACATGTGCAGGATTGTAAAACGGGGGTGGGCGACTTGTGATCCTCCAGATGTTGTTGGACTCCAACAACCATCAGTCCCAGCCAACGTAGCCAACGTAGCCAACGATCAGGGATGATGGTAGTTGTGGGCCACAACACGGGGAGGATCCCTGCTGGGTGATGAAATGGTAGGTGCCAATTCAAGCTTGTAGGTTCCAAAGATAAGCTTATTCATTTATTGTCGCAAGCTACAGAACTGTCAAGGATGCTTCCAGGAGAGGCTTTTTATTGTATCTTTAACAGTTGTATTGAAAAGGGAATTTCAGCAGGTGCCCTTTGTATGCATACAGCACCTGGTGAAATCCCCTCTTCCTCACAACAGTTAAAGCTGCAGGAGTCCTGCCCTCTTTGGTATCTGGTCACTCTAGCTATACTCCTGCAGCTTTAGCTGTTGTGAGGAAGAAGGAATTTATTTCACCAGATCCTGCATGCATACAAACGACACCTGCTGAAATTCCCTTTTCAATACAGCTGTTAAAGATACAGGAGCCCTGTCCTCCTTTCCATATGGTCACCCTATATCTACAGCTTCTCTCTCTTTTTTCTAACCACAGAAGATCTATTAAGGAGGGAACGAAGGAAACGTTGTACCATGTCTTTTGACTGGTAGTGCTAAGGGAATCCTCCGTCTGGGTTGCCCCATAGCTGTGAGGATTAAAACTGCTCCTCACTCTGCTGATGGGAGATTTAGACCCAAACATTTGGAGGGTCACATGATATCCACCCGTGCTTTAGAGGCAAAATGGAGGGATATATTTTGCCTTGATCTGAGACAGCAAAAAAACCCAATTCTTCGGTGAGCTACATGCCGAATAAGACGCTGCTGCCAAAGTGATATATGTCACATTGCAGGGAAGAAAAATAAATAGATCTCCGCCTCCACATCTGGGACTGTTTCTTTCTGTGCAAAGGCCAAGCAAGAGCAGGGCGCGGGCGGCTGTGCCTTGTGCATGCCTCGAAACTGACAAGACCCACAGTACCTCACAGAGGGTGGAATTGGCAGCCGCCCTTTCCTATTCTGGGTTGTGCAAATTGATCCGAACGGTCACTTTCACAGGGTAATGCTACGAATCCCCGTTTTGCCTCCAGCAGAGCTTTTTCTTTTTGCCCTCGTGACTGCAGCCACCGTGGCAAGTCACAGGGGGAGGGAGCCGCCCTTTTGAATCCTGGTGAGCGACCCTTGAGATGTGGCTACTGTCCGGGTCGACTTAACTGGTGGAGGGGCCTTTCCCTGTACAAAGCATTGCGGTGAACTTAAAACAGGTCAGAAAAAAGGAGAAACGAGTTCTCAGGATGCAAATAGTTTATTTTCACGAATCCCGACGCATTTTGGCCTGTATTTTATTCAAAGGCCTTCCTTGGGGGGTTGTTAGAAGACAGTGTCCACAGAATTTCCTCTAGCAAGATAATTGTCTCCAGTGATCATCTATGGTGACTTGCTAGAGGAAATTCTACAGACACTAAGATACAGGCTGAAACGCATCGGGCTTCCTGAAAATAAATTATTTGCATCCTGAGACCTTGTTTGGAGTCCGCAGTCCTTAATTTAGAATTTAGAATCAATGCTACATTGCCCTGCTGGTTTCCCTCCTATCCTGACTTCTCCCTCCACTCCACACATGCCCAGGAGTAAGCACAACGAAACAGATACATTAAACTTCCTCCCGAAAAGAAACAGTGGCTCCCAGCGCATGGCTTCTGCCTCTGTATCACGTAACCACCAGAGCCAAACTCTCATAATGGTTATGGAATGACGGATGTGGATTTCTAGGCCAGTATCCAGGGGTGTCATTCCACAAACTCAAATAGCACTAGTGGAGCTCCGAGGAATATTTCCATTGCGCAAGCAGTTGCCTATTATGCTTGCACAACTGGCTGTGCAAGCATAATCCACAACCGGTTGCACGCGCACCACAGGTTGTATAAGCATTATGCGCAACTGCACTTCCGCAAATGAAACTTTGATTGGCTTCTCCTCTTGAACATAACTCGGAACCTAGTTTCTGCCAGTGCAATGTTATTTGAGCTAATAGAATTACTCCATTGGATACTGCCCCCCACCCACCCACAAGGGGGCAGGAAGGAAAAGGAAGAGAACAGCCTGTCTATTTCCAGCAACCCTGAGCAAGCAATTTGGCAAAGGGACAAACACAAAATGGGTTACTGAACTGCTAGCAGTGCCGTCTGAGCCATTTCCACATCGCACCCTCCCCCTCACCTTAAGAGTGGGTACCTCTGAGCATGTCGTGACTGGCTTTCCTCGTTTGTGAATTGAAACAAGCACAGCCCAAAGCCTCACGCTAATGAAAACTGGAACTAAGAAGGCTGTTCCCTAAAGGCCCACTTCCAGGACTCACACATAGTCCAAGGTAGTGATGCCACCGAATTTTGTAATTTGCTGGCTTGTTGTTCGAAATTCGTCTGATCATAACGCTCACCTTTGCAGCACACTATCTTATGGATTTTTTTTATTGATTTCAGAATTGATTGTGGGCTTTGGAGCATGCGCAGGCTGCATTTAAACTATGGCATTTCTACGCGTGTGCTGTGTAGTTTAGTTTAACGCTTTTCCTTCCGGGGAAGTATGATGATGTCACTTCATCCCTCTAGGGAAGAGTTGGCATTTGAACTCTTTCCACAAATCTCAGCCATGTATGTAGGTTGTTTACACCTCCATATGCTGATTCATCTCTCTCTCTCCTCCTAACATGGTGATGCATGATGTCATGACACATTATGGGATTCCAAACTAAACCACAGCTCCCAAGATGCTGTTCGAGATTTTGAATGTACAGCAGCTCATATACATAGAACGAGATTTTGAATTAAAGGAGAATTCTCATCCGAGATTATATTATGTTCTGAGGAAATAACAAATTAATATGGGGTAAGTTTGCCCATCACTAGTCCAAAGTGGAGTCTTAAATCATTATCAAGCATACCCATTCCCCCTACCACACTGGGGGAAGATGTGATATGTGTGCATTCTGAGCGCTGAGATCAAAGCAAGAAAAATCAAGACTAATTTGTGTCCAGGTTCAGGCCTGGAATATGGAAAGTGACACTGAAGAATCTCTTGGGACATGTACAGAGTGTATTTCCATCACCACTAATTAACATCAGTTCATCCCTGCATTTATTTGAGGAGCAGGAGGCAAAAATGACTTCCAGGTCAGAGGTTGTGGCTTTCGAACACTCTTGAGTCCTGGGACATTTGGTAAAATTAGGCACTGGACTAGCCACAATATTACAAAACAGAGAGAACATACATGCATATGGGGGCACAGAGAAAACATGGATGCACAGGCAGGGCATAAAGAGAGCATACATGTACATGGGGCAGGGAAAGAACATACATGCACATGTAGGGGAGAACACACATGTACATGTGCGAAAACATACAAGCACATGTGCGAAAGAATATACATGCAGATGCAGGGCATAGAGAGTACATGCATGCATATGTGAGGAAGTATATACATGTACATGAGGACATAAAGAGAACATGCATGCACATGTGGGAGAGAACATACATGCACACATGGGGCAGAGAGGCACATGTGTGTACACGCGTGCACACAGTCACTCTCTAGGGGTTGTGGAGGCGAAGAAATCGTCAGGGAGAGATTGCAAAAGCAAGAAAGAGTCAACAAGAAGAAAGAGTCAGTGGTGAAACATTTGCAGGCACTCTGCAGCCCTGGGCCAAAAGCCCTAAAGAAGATGGAGGGGCAGGCAACATTATTCCCCTACAGGTGCTGTGCTGCTAACATTGTGTCCTGAAGCTGCAACCCTCGTAGTGGGGGCTCTTTCTCCCCATATGATTGATTTCTCACCTGTCGCCCATCTGCTCTGCTACCAGCCTCTCCCTCTCCTGGGACCACAGGGGACGGGGGAGCCCAAAACGAAGCAGAGGCCTATACATGGAGTCTCCCCTCCACACCTCCATATGGCCAGGTGTTTAAACAGTGCTAAAAAGGAACATGTTTTATCTGTTTATTTTACACAGCCATCCCCAGCCTGAGAGCCTCCAGATGTGTCAGAACTCCCATTCCTTAAGGGTTGCAGTCCAACACATCTGGAGGGCGCTGGGCTGGGAAGGCTGTTCTAACATTTGTCAATTATTTGGCAAGGATGCTACTGAGAGATGTCCGTCACATGTGATCTGCGCCCTGCAAGTTTTAGATGTCAAATACCAGAGATTAGGAAACCCGGAACTCCCAGTAGAGAAGTATCAGGAAACAAACTTTGGCTGTCCTTGCTAAACCACTGCCTCATATTTGAATCAAAGGGCGGAAGAAAACCTTCTCTTTCCTTTTTAACTAAAATGGGCAACCTTTTATAAATGACTGAAAGCTAAAATTTAAGCAATTGTAAATACTGATTATGAATTGAATAGGCAACATCTGTGTCAGGGCACAATTGTACACCTGAAAGGCAGCCAAGAAATGTTTTAAGTAAATAAATAAAGTCCTACAACTCCCAGCATTCCCCAGCCAGCCAGTTTAAAGGGGTTCCATAGGCCTCCTTCTTCCATTTATAAACCTCCCGCATTTCCCCATTTCTTCCATGAGGGCGTATATAGCCATGCCCCGACTGTCAAGTTTGCCCAGACTTTTTCTAGTGCTGAGCAAGGATAGAAGCTGCTGAACTGATGAGGAACCCCCAGGGGCCTGATCCAGACCAGAGGTCCCCCATCCCTATGAGAGCTTACCCAAAAGATGTGGAAACACCACCTATGATTTTTGGAGCCCCTACAAAAATCAATCTGAGCGCTCAGTGGTCCAGATTTGTGATAGATACAAGAAATGGAAACCATGTCTTGAGAAATAATGTCTAAAAATATACCCCTAACCCTGAGGTCTCCAAGATCATGTCTGTGGGAAGTGGGAACCAGTCCGTGGACACCTCTCTTGGGGGAGAGCAGGTTCCTTGCCTCTCCTGATTTTTTCTTTCTTTCATTTATTAAGATTTAAATACAAATAGGGCTCTGGCATGCTGCAAAGCAAAGGTCTGCCCTCCAGCGACGTTTTTATTTGGGTTCAAAAGAGTGGCCTTGTGTTTTGGAGCTCAGGTCCCACCTCTGCCTGAGACTTAGGTTTTTGAGCAACTTACTTTCCATTTAGTCTCACCACTTTGCCATCTGGAAAATCAGTGTTTGTGACTGGCCATGCCTGCCATGGCAGCCATTTTGTGAGAGTGCCCATGACACCCCCTCACAATTAGAAATGTGCTCAGCAACCCTAAAAGGTTGGAGACCCCTGCAGTCTGCTGTTATTGTCATCACCTGCCCTTTCCCCTGAGCAACACCACCCGACCCAAGCAACTCTCCTACCCATGGACTGGGGAGGGAAGAAATGGGACATCACAGAGAAGATCTCAGCCCATCGGCAACTCTTTTTGAGTAAGAGAAACAATAGCATCTCCTGCCAAGGGCTGAAACAAAGACTCAAGTATGAGTTATCCAGAAAAACGAGATATAAATGTCAACAAATAAATGCAAAACGATAAAGGAACTACTCACTCTAATAAATACTCCACATTTGCATAGCACTTTCAAGGGCTCAAAGAACACATTATCTAGTCACCATCCTTACTACAATCCTGTAAAGTATTATCCCCATACTGCGGATGGGAGGACTGAGGGAGATAGAGGGCATCTTTCCATCTCATCAGTTCAAGACATTCGAACCAGGGACTTCCCAATGTGCAGCTCAAATCTCCTAGCCACCAAGTTGCAGCAGCTGTCTGCTGGAATGAAAAAAGCGCTGTAACCCAAAGAAAAAGAAAGAACTGGTAAACAAAAAACCCAAAATGCTGCCATCTGGGTTGTGCTAAAGATTTCTGAATTATAGTCACCCCCAGAGCAGTGTCAGCTCCAGGTTTTTGAGGGCCTTTGGGGAAGACACCCTCAATGGGCCCTCTCACTCAATGGCCCCGTTCAGACAACACGCTAAACCATGTTGCTTAACCACAAAATGGTTAATGGAATGCATTAAGGTTAATACATTCCGTTAACCATTTTGCGGTTAAGCAGCACGGCTTAGCGTGTTGTCTGAACGGGGCCACTGAGTCTATCATCACACACCAACTGCTGTTGCTCCTCCTCCTCTTACTCAGCACTGCTGCCACTTGCTTGCTTGACAGGCAGAGTGCCAAGATAGCAAGGAGGCCGCTTTCATTGTGTTAGATCCTGCTTTTTATTCCACATTCATAATGATTTGACACGAGGCGTAGACCTGCCGCCGGCATCGACTGCTCGCCCCCCCTCACCTCCACCATTGTCTGGGCTGGAGCGAGAGGCGGATGGACAAGCAGGCTGCAACAGTGAAGAGGAGGAGTGGCTCTCAGTGGAACCCTGCTGGGATGTGGGCCCTCGGTAGGTGCCCAAGCACACCTACCCTTGGCACCAGCCCTGCCCCCAAAGAGTAGCTTCACCTCGTAGAAGCCCTGACTCCAGGCCAGGGTGGGATCTCTCCGATCTCTCACTCCCGAAATACACAGCAAAGAAAACTTCAGGAGGCAGGATTAATGAGTCTCCCCATGGGCCAAACGTTAAGTAAAGATTTATTTTAAGCCTGCTTTCCTATCTACCTATCTTTCTTCCTTTCTGTGCATGCGTGCCGTTTGTTTGTTAAATCATTTCAGCAGCTTCAGGGATCCATTCCTTGGCACCCCCTCGTTGGCTGAAAGCTCTTTGCTTATCCCTTCTGCAGTCAACCCTTCTGCTCCCAGCCTCCATTACAGTAAACACGGTATCTTAATTAAAGGACTCGGCTGGCTTGCTCCACTCAGGCAGATGGAGTCTTAATTTAATTAGTATACTTTAATTACCTATGATAATAAGTCCTCCACCTGTGTCCAGTTTTCCCTCCCTCCCCTCCTCCACCTTCCTTAAAATCGTCTGCCAATGAGAGCGCAGCCTTCTCCCAGCAAAAAGTTGCAAAACTTGTAGTTAATTTATAAAAGGTGGTAGGATAGTTGGAGAACACATTCTTATGTAGGGTGACCATATGAAAAGGAGGACAGGGCTTCTGTATCTTTAACAGTAATGTAGAAAAGGGAATTTCAGCAGGTGTCAACTGAAGAGGGTGAAATTCCCTCTTCATCACAACAGTTAAAGCTGCAGAAGCCCTGCCCTCTTTTGTATCTGGCCACTCTACTACAGCTAGTGTAGCTTTAACTGTTGTGATGAAGAGGGAATTTCACCCTCTTCACTTGACACCTGCTGAAATTCCCTTTTCTACATTACTGTTAAAGATACAGGAGCCCTGTCCTCCTTTTCATATGGTCACCCTATTCTTATGTCTTTTTTGTCGGTTTAAACCCCCCACCAATGTTCATGGCACGTTGTTGTTGTTGTTGTTGTTGTTATTTACATGTGTTTCCTACTTTCTTTCCTTTTGCAAAAAAATCAAACCAAAAACAAACCCAAGGTGGCTTACACAGTCCTCCTCTTTGCCCTTTTATCTTCACAACAACCCTGTGAAGTAGATTAGGTTGCGAGTCAGGCTTCCTGCTTGTCCTGGCTTGTATTTTATTTCTTAAGACTGTATAAGGTTTCTACGAGGATTTTAAGGTTTCTTCTTGCCTGCAAATCTCTCTCCCATCCTCTGAAACCCTGTTGGGAGAAAAACTAGGTTGGGGATTTGCAGGAGAGAACCAACAGGCAGGATTTTTAAATTTATTTAAAAATATTTACATGCCATGTCCCATTTTTTTTAATAAAAAACCCCAACAAAGCAAAAAAACAAAACAAAAAACATCACTATGGCCAGATCTACACCAAGCAGGACATGATACTTTGAAAACTGTATATGGAGTGTGTCCTGGGCCCCAACAGTTGTCAGTACCATTATAAACCATTTTACAGCATTAGTGTAGATCCTGCCTATAAGAGCACACATGGTCGTTTGCAGGTGCTTTACACACCATTGTCATAGTCTATTGTCTGCCATTGTTTGCAACCATTTTAGCTTTCCCCCCCCTCTCCTAACAAGGAAAGTCTGGTATATCTATGAATGGCAGCATGAAACCAAGTATATTTGCTCAATTCTGCTATACCACAGTGCCACCTAGAGGTTGTGTAATGGAACATATAAATAGGCAGAGAAAGAGAAATCCAGGGAAAAAACACATGTAAAAGAGCCGATCTTAATCCAGCAAAGAATCCAGAAGAAGCCTTGGTAAAGCTGTGGGTTAAAAGCTTGATGTAGAAAAGCATTTAGACAAGTTAATGATAGGGGAAACCCAGGGTAAACAAGTGTTTAATCATTGTGGGAAGCACATGCTCATAGGTGGCTAACGTATTGCAGAGGGACGTGGCCACCACAAAGAAGGTTGTGCCAGATGGGATTCTGCAGGGTATGGCACAGACAGCAAAGTCTCCTCTGAAGATTGCAGTGGCCTAACCAGTCTATATATAGAGAGCGATTAACTTTCATACAACTTGTTTAAAGCAATAACATAACTGGTCCAAAGTTGTTTAAGGCAAAGTCAATAATAATATCTTGAACCAGACTAAGTAGCAATCTGGCAGCCTGAGTAACAATCTTTCAGCATCAGCGTTCTGTCCGCCTGACAGGGCACTCCATTCAACAGCCTCGCTGCAGCGTTCTGCGCTAGCTAAATCTTCTGAGCCAGCCACCAGGGCAGCCCCACTGCAGTAGTCCAGTCTCGAGGTTACCAATGCATGCATCACAGTGGTTAAGAATTAGATCCAGATTAGGCATTCTAAATATATTAATAGCGATCTCATTCTCTGAATGCTGATCCAAGCACAAGAGAGATCAATAGGTTTGTAGAAAACCCTTAAGGCTTGCAGTTGTACAAGAGTAAAACTCTTCACAAAAAAAATCCTAAAGGAGTGGAGGAAAGAGATCCAAAGAGAAATGAGCATGTTCAGTGTGCATGGAATGGTGCATCCTGGAAAAGGGCACAGCTGACTGGCTGGCTGGCTAGCTAGCAAGAACTCTGGATTAGAGCGCTCCGTACTGCAGTGTTTTCTTGGAGGTCTCACTTGTTCGATTCTATATGGTACATTTCCCACAACTTATGGAACAGTGCAATACACACTCCTTATGTATTAGCAGGACTGTAGCCTCAGCTGAAGAGGCAAGTGCCTTGGAACATGCACGAAGGGCCTTGCTTTCCCTTCATTGCCAAAAGAAGCACAGTCTACATCCACCCACTCTGCCCGCCTCCAAGCATCTGGGCTTACAAGGCTGTCCTATTATGACTAATAGAGCAACACAGGTAGTGGTCACTACTGCCACACCAATATTATTGGTTATCTCCCATCTGAAGTGGTACAATCCATCCTACCACTCATTCTACTGCAAGTGTCACACTGAGGACTAGAGCCTTGCGCGCCATCCTTCTACAGGACTTTGTTGGCACCATTATTTTCTCTTCGACCCATCCTACAACAAGATGGGAGTTCAGCATTTTCTGTTCAAGAACCGACGAGAAAGGGATTTCTTCTTTTCCAGCTCTTGTATTGTCCTGCGGGGTGGGGGTGGGGGAAGAAAGAGACCATTAGTAGAGCAGCCTTCTCCAACCTGGGGCCCTCCAGATGTGTTGGGGTGCAAGTCCCACCATGGCCATCATGCCATGCCGTCTGGGAATGATGCAAGTTGCAATCCAACACATCTGGAGAGCATCCGTTTGGGGAAAGTTCAAGGGCAGGTAGGGAGGCTCAGTGAACTATTTGGTTTGATTACAAATTTGCTCTAAATTGCACTCTACGGTCTCCTCCGTTCCGGAAACGCGGCTTTTCTCACCGTACCAGACCCACAGAGGGCGATTCTATAACAGGGCGAAGCTGATTAAAGGATCATTTCTACCTGTGTTTGTGCGAACGTGCCCCTGAATGGGTCGACAAAGGGAGGCACTTGGTGGCAGCTGCAGCGCTCTCTTGGGGGAAGCAGATATATCTGTCAGCGGCAAAGACCACCAAGTTGTTCTCCAGAAGTCACTCAGCAGCCCAGCAGATGGCCAGGGCTTTGCGCTGCCGCCAGGGAATTGCAATTGGTACGGAATCCTGAGCCGCATACAAATGAATGGCTGGCGTTCCAAAAGAGCAGCGCCGTTCCCGGCCATTCGACAAACAGAACTTTGGCTGCTGTCGTTTTCTCTCTGGCTTCTGCATGCGCAGGGAGTGGAGCAGCTTAAGCTGGCTGGAGGAGCTCTTCGGAGGAGAGGAGCCGATCCATCTGCCACAGAGAGGGACCATCCAACAGCGGCTGTGGCAAGCCCTGAGCACACACCATATACAGCCCGGCACAGAGGGTGCTGTTGTGCATCATAGCCTGTGGACATGCTGCAGGAGGCAGAATACTGCAGGCAGGCAGGCAGTCCAGATGACTTAAGCAAGCGAGCCCAGCCACATCATTTTTATCCCACTTTTTTTCCTCCGAAGAACCCAAGGCAGCATACATAATCCTCCTCTTCTCTATTTGATCCTCACAACAACCACCCTGTGCGATAGGTTGGGCTGAGAGGCTGTGACTGGCCCAAAGTCACCCAGTCAGCTTCCACGGCTGAGTGGGGACTAGAATCCAGATCTCCAGACTCCCTGTCCAACACGTTAAGCACTACACCACACTGGCGTAATGCTACAGAAGGGGAACGCAACCTCGGCAGGCTTGGCCAAAGACTCTGAGTTCCAGTTTGGAAGAATGTTGATGATGAGGCCACCACCAATTCATTACGCTGGTGTTTCAAGTCAGGTCAGGGAGCATAGATCCAAGCCTCATGGTGTGGGTGTCTGTGCAGATCAAGGGTGAGGAACCCATGCTCCTTTGGAGGATGCTGGGCTACAAGTCCCATCATCCTGGTTGCTGGACTACAAGTCCCATCGTCCTGGCTGAGGCTCATAAGAGTTGCAGACCAACAACATCTTGGGGGCTGCAGGTTTGGAGCTGTTGCAGCTGGCTCTTTGGCCAGGGAGCCGGGCTTGGCTCGCCCTTCGCTTGGGGAAGGTGATGGACGGCGCTTGCCGGAGCTCCTGAGTGCATAGCTGGCATCGCTTGTCCTTCACCTCCTTTCCTGATTGGCTGGAGTTGGGGGAGACAAAAAACTAATTTTAAGAGACAAAAGCAAAAACTAAAAGGAGCAGAGAAGAGCAAGAGAGGAAAGGAGGGAAAGCAGGCAGGCAGCAGAGTCCTAGAGAGGGAGAAAAGGCTACTTAAAAAGAGAGCTGCTGGAATTGGACAACTCGTTGAGAGAGCTGTTCCAACGACATGAAGACAGTGTCCCTGAATAAAATAGGGACACCGTCTAATTAGATTAGCTGGATACGTTTATCCCTGGTTGTTTTATTACCCCCGGGGGAGGGTAATAAAATGGGGAGGAGGGGTGTCTGTTCAGATTTTGAAATTTCCGTATTAACATTTCTACACACAAATTACCTCATGATGTCTTCCCCTGGGCTTTAACTGAAGTGTGGGAAGTCAGGGAGAGATTATTATACAATGAAAAGAGTGGACACTTGTGCACACTTCTCAGTCACCTCAGAGGCGAAGTAAGCACAAGAAACCCAACCCCAACCCATGAGAATTTCTCCAAAATTACTTCTTTAAATTTCTTTTCGAAAACAATTGTATTTCTATCAAATTAATTGAGAATGGTAAAACACAAACACACACACACACAACAACAACAACGTGGGAGTAATTTTCAGCACAGCATTAATAGAAACACTTCACTGTCAGCGTTTCTCAAATTCTCTCCACGAAGCTGCCATTAGCTCTGTTGCCCTTTGTAAAGCAGAAATTCAGAGAACTTGAACTTTACTAGAAACTACACAGAGCAGCTTGCCGACATGTAGAAGCCCAGACAGGAAGCAGCCGCCGCCCCATGTATTGCCACCCTCATCCCCAAAGCTGTTATAGGGGGGCCCTGTTACCTCCCACCCCAGCAACCTGAACAACTGCAAATGCACTCATCCAAGCACATCTGTGTTTTTACATCTCGTAACTGACTTTGAATCACAGGCGTTAAGATAGATTCGAGTGAGTCCTGCTTTACAATGAGCCAGCAGCACGTATAAGCTAAATGAAACGGAGCGTTGAGAAGAATGGAACCAGTCAGTGGAGCTCCGGCCAGGTGCCGTTGATGGGTTCCTGGCCAGATCCAGTTAATGGGCCAAGCAAACAGCTCTTGGGGATTGGAGTGGAATATGACACAGAAGGTATAAATCAGGAGCAGGCAAACTCACTATGATCTTTGCTAGAAATAAATCTGAAGAGACAGGGTGACTTCCATGGAAGACTGCTGGGTGTCTCAAAAATTAATCTGAATTTCAGATTAAGCCTGAATTTGGTCCTTGAGCAGTACTTTTGGTCCTCTACGCCCCAGAGTGAAGCAAGGGTGTGAACAGAGGCCACAATCCTGTTGTATCTGCTATGCCCTCCAACAACCTCTCTACCAGTGAGCTTCTTGGCTGAGTGCAGACTTCAACCTGACTTCCCCCAGGTCTTTTCTGACACTAACCCAACCTTCCTCAAACTGATGCAGTCTCAACATAACTAGAGGGCAACTCCCAGCATTCTCAGCAAGCAAGGGAGTTGCAATCCAACACATCTGGAGGGCACCAGGTTGGGGGAAGGCTGCTTTAACCACTGCACCACATGGTTCTCCATGCACCGCACACAAGCCATAGGCTCCTCTGGGGTGCAGGGCACTGCCAGACACACATGCATTTCTGAGGAAGCTGGGAACGTCTCTCTTTCCACAGAGAAAGCTCCATTTGCGACACAGAGGCTGGCTACAGCAATGCTCCCAGGCCATGATGTGTCATCAGGTTGCACCAGGGCTTGGAAGCCTCATCCCCAACCTTTTTGGACCTGTGGACATATTTGTGTATTTGAGAAACTGCTATGGGCACCGCCCCAAAATGGCTCCCATGGTGGATGTAGTGAAATACAAAATGGCTGCCCCAGGGACCAGGCTAGTCAAAAGAGTTTTAAAGAAGTGGTAGGGTGGTGTAGAGAGAGATAGAGTAAAAGGCTAGAAGCTGGAAATGGAGAGAAAGAAGACTGCCCTAACATTTTTGAAGGCTTTTCTTAAAACATTTTTTTAAAAAACAAACAAAAAGTGGGCAGGAAAGAGCTTCTTGGCCCTGTTGGAAGGGCCCGTGGGCACCATGTTGGTAGGCCCTGCTCTAGTGCTACTGAAGGGCTAGATTTGGATGTATTCCAGATTGAATATAGACTCCAAACAGTTTGGAATAATCTGTGGGAGTTTGACTCCTCCAAGCAAACATGTGCAAGCAAACTCCTCCAAGCAAACCCCTCCAGGGTTATTCTGGAGTTCACTAGCAACTCTAAATTTAAAGCATATTCCAATTCTTAAACTTGGGGTGGTTTTTTTGGGGGGGAGGGGTTAAAAGGGCTATTAGCAGTTAATCAGGTCTGGTGCAAAAATCATCTAGAGGAAAAAAGATATGCACAGCCCAATCATCTATATGTGTATCAATCAATCAATCAAACAAACACACACACATACACAGAGAGAGAGAGAGAGAGAGAGAGAGAGAGAGAGAGAGAAACCCAAGGCAATTACTTTGCAAGAGCCTTTGTCAAAGACTCCAAACACTTTCCTGAAAAACAAAAAGACACTAAAGCAGACAAGAGATTTTTTTTCCATATGCAGATTCATATAGACTTATAAAGAAAGGTTTGTCTTTTAAACCGCAGAACAAAAGCTGAAGAGTTTTCAAAGCACAGCCGCTCCCTCTGTTCAGTTGGTTGTTTTGCTGGTAAAATGGACAAGCTGTTATCTTTTCATAAAAGGAGAACAAACTGAAGAGCGCTGGGTTGGGGGGGGGGAAAGGAAAACAAACTCTCACAATAAGCGAGAGAAATACCTCAGCAGAATCCGCCAATAATAATTTAAAGCCCAGGGGAGACGGCCGTGAAAGATCTCTTTAGCCAATAACGGTTGGTTCGCCGTTAGACTGATCGTTGGAAACACTGCACAAAGCTTCTGGGGTTTGAAGTTTGCTGTCTACATTTATTGTTTGCCTGGAGGAGACAATGGATTCATGGACGGGTTTTTCATTTCACTGGCATCAAGAAAACCAGAGCCCTCTCGAGTCAGGAATTCACGTGTGTAGGTAGAGCTTTTATGAAATTATGCACGGTGTAGAGAAAGTAGCTAATTTCTCTTCTTTCTCCTTACCTGTTACACTCAAACTTGGGGCCATCCAAGGAAACTGATCGGCGTTAGCCTTGGGACAGAAAGGAGAGAACCTCATACGATTCATAATTCATGTATGGAATTCACACTCTGCTACAAAAAGTGGTGACAGCTACTATACTAAGATGGCTTTAAAGGGGGGATAAACAAAACCATGGCAAAAAGGTCTGTCAAGAGCTATTACTCACATTGCCTGTAAAGAACCTACAGATGTAGGTTCCTAGCTGTTTTATTCTTTTACTATGTACACCACCATGTACATTGATGGTGCTATATAAATAATAATAATAATAATAATAATAATAATAATAATAATAATAATAATAGATGTCAAAGGTAGTACACCTCTCAGTTAGAGATGTAAAGGTTCTGTACAATCCATTCTGTCTGCATTTTGCAGATTGCCAGGTGCCTTTCATTCTGCCACCTGCTCACTGGGGGGAAGTAACTTATCCCGCCAATTTCCCAAATTCATGCAAATGTGCAAATCCTACCCACCCACCCAGGCAAATGTGCGTTTTCATGCTTTAGCCTGCGGAAGAAATACACACTGAACCCTGTTCAGACAACCCGCTAAACCACAGTGGTTAAGCATTTTGAGCTGAACTTTATAACTTACCATGCTGTGGGAACCATGACTTAGTGTGTCATGTGAACCATTCCTAACCATGGTGGCTACATAGCCACGGTTTAAACATAGTCACTAACCATTTGCTGCAACCGTGGCTTAGCGTGTCGTGCGGACAGGCCCATTTTCCGATGGTGTTTTTAAACATTTATTTTACATATTTTCCTGTGATTAAATTTGCGTAAAAGTAAAAAATACAGTCTGCAAGTCTGAAGAATGTGCGCGAATTGGGAAAACCTGGGTCAGCTGTGGAATCCATTGGGTCGGAGTCATAGACATTCAAACTCATTTGATTCCATTGCAGATTTCTCCAACTCTCAGTACTAGTTGTTGGGGAGAAACAGCAGAGAAGGCTATTTGCTTTCAGGACCTGGTTGGCCTTCCAGAGACAACTGGGGGTAGTTCCAGGATCTTACTTCTGTAGATGCAAGGGCTCCACACATGGACGATGCCTCTGCCTGATTTTCAGGGATCCCCATTCCTTCCTATAGCCCACCCCAGTAAGCAGGGTGCCCCTACCTTCATTGTAGCATTTTCAGTGGGCTGGAGAGCGGGGACGGATATGGAAGTCCACTTTGGCAAGCCTAGCTGCACACACCTAAATCTGGATCCAACCACTGGTGGAAACAGGATGCTGGATGAGATGGACCTATGGTCTAATCCAACGAGGCTCCCATTCACACACACACAGGAAGTGCAAACTCTTCATCAGTGAAATGTCCTAAAAAAATATTGCAATTGAGCACATGCAGATCTGTAGCAGAAGTCGTGAATATGATACCTCAAGTGCCCAGTATGTTGTAAACCACAGAAATGTCATCCTTCTGCCCAGAAGCGTACAATCTACTTTACAGGTGTAAGGGAAGCAGGATCAAATGAACGTGAGAGTGTACATGGGCACTGGGAAGGGAGGCAGCAGGAGGCAGCAAGCAAAGAGGCAGCTACCATGGCCATGCTAAAACAGTAAAGTCCTAAAGAGGGAAGCGCTTGGAGCAAAGGTTGCAGAATGGCAGAAGTCAGAGATAGGGGAGGAAAATGAAAAGCAAAGTTGAAAGTAGACAAGACTGAGCAGAGCCCAGGGAGTACCTGCCTGGACCCTAAGGTCATCCTCAGGGGTCCTTCTCCGCGAGCCCCTGCCAAAGGAAGTGATGCAGGTGGCTACCAGGAGGAGGGCCTTCTCTGCTGTGGCACCCTGGCTGTGGAATGAGCTCCCTAAGGAGGTTCGCTTGGCACCTACATTATATGCTTTTAGACGCCAGGTGAAGACTTTTTTATTCTCCCAGCATTTTAACAGTCTATAAATAAATTTTAACTTGGTGTTTTAAATTTGTAATTTTGCATTGCTGCTGTTTTTATCTGGTTGAGCTTTTATATTGTATTTTATAGTATGGTTTTATACTGTAGTTTTATACTTTGAATGTTTTTAATTTTTGTGAACCGCCCAGAGAGCTCCGGTTATTGGGCGGTATAGAAATGTAATAAAGAAAGAAAGAAAGAAGAAAGAAAGGTGTACCACAAGACAAGGGTAAGGTTATATGAGAAATTTGTTTCAGTTCGTTTTTGATTTGGATTTACCGTGTTTACATCTCTCGACTGAACAAGGGCTCAGACGCAATCTGCGGTCAAAGTCAGTACATTTCTGAGCTTGCCGCGTGATTCGCATCCGCAAAAAATACCTCTGTTTGACAGCATTGAAAAATGCTCATGAAAAAAATGTGTACCTTCGAGAAATGCACACAAATATGTTTTAATCAATAGGAGAAGAATGCGTAAATTTCAAAGAATGTGCAAAATTGATGTGCACATTTGGAAATATATGCAAAAAATACACATGGATTTTCAAGTGAAAAGGAAAAATAACAATGCTTGCTTCTGATACAGACCCAAGTCGGAACGAGCTTCGAAATGGAATTTGGAGAACTTCTGTGTTCCTAGAGGAGGGATAGGATCTTGGCAGGAGCAGAGAAAAGACAACTTTTAAATGGAGAAGCTTGAAGGCGACACAAACCATCACCTATTTGGTTACTGCCCTTTCCATTTGGAACTTTTTGATAAAGTCCAGGAAAATAGGAGGATTGGAGAAATAGATAGAAAGAAGCTGTAAGAGACAGGGAATGGGAAAAATTGGAGTAGGATCATCCTAAATAGAACACTTAATACCTACCCCTTTAAACAGATAAAATATCCTTTTAGGTCCTGTGACTTTACTAAGACTGCCCCCACTCCATTATTAAAATTTCCCTCTACAGTAATAAGATTTGTTTCTTTTTTTGTTCACATGAAATACAAGATCACCTGCATATCATCGAGGGACCACATATTATGCCTGTGGAAGGAAAAAGTGTGTATGTTTAATACACAACATGCTGCTTATCACAGCACTTATATAGTTCTCACCCAATGCAAAAACAAAAGCAGTTGAAGGAATGTCCAACACACTTGAGAGACTCTTGGCACTTTAAGGCCTAACAGATATCACATCTTAAGCTAGAGTCCATGATGCAACATTTCTACCTGACAAAGTGGCTTCTGACGCATGAAAGGTTATGCTACAATGCAATTGTTATGTTTTAAAATGCAGAGAACACCCATGTTTCCGCTGTGACAGGCTAACATGGGCCTCTCCATGCAACTAACGCAGGCCACACTTACAAGTTAAATAACGTTCTAGTTTATTTGTATAAAACATTTTAACCCTGCTCTTCAGCCAACGAGGCAGCCATATAAATAAAAAATGAAACTGTTGCAAAAAAGCAAAAGCAAAAAAAAAGCAATAGAAGTGAAAATCAGGTTTCCTCTCCATTCAATTTGTTTCCGAATTGCCGATGCTCAAGTACGAACACCCACATATTCTGAAACGTGCATTTTCATCTTCATCACAAGAAAATATGCCGGATTCCACCACCACCCTCCCTGGTTTTTAACTTGAGAGAGCCTGAAAAGTGGATTAGCCATTCGTTGGGGGGAACCAAACCTCTGGGAATAGCAGAGATTAAAGTTCTGCGACCATCTCCACACGAGAGGCTGTTTGGTGGAAAGGCAAAGCTCCTAAAAAATTGGGGGGGGGGAGAACGTTGATTAGAGCTAAGGCCTGTTTGGACTGCAGAGAGCGCCAGCTTTTCAATAAAATAAAATAAAGTGCATCTGAATGATTGTTTAGATAAATATACCCTGCGCTGCTCGTGGAATCAAGCTCTCCCAACTGTTCATCTGGCTTGGACGTCGACAGCGCGCCGCAGACAGAAAGCCGCAGTTTGAATTCCAAAGGAGGCAGGCAGGGACGGTGGTGGTGGTGGTGGTGGGAGGTTTATGAACAGTGCGCCGCAGCTCTTAAACCTACCATCGCCAGATGGCTTCAGCTGTATCAATTACTGCTTATTAAAAAAGAGAGCGAGAAAACCCACACACAGAAATTGATAAATGAAGTGTTAGCTCGCTGAGACGAGGAGCAACACCCCAACCCGTTGCCACTCTTCAAGGTCTGGCACATCGACAGTTACAAAACGCACAAAATGGGGCCCTGCAGGGGGCCTGGATCCAGCCCGAGTCATGGGCAACTAGTCGCAGTGGAACTTGCTGCTCTGGACAAAAGAGATGCGTGGTGCTCTAGATGCCCACCCGGCCTGCTCAGTGGGGCTCCAAGGGGATGGGAAGAAGCCCGAGGCCGTGCAGCTACTGCCACGCATCACTCTCCCTGGTTGGATCAGAGAAAGTGGCCATGCTGGCTTTCTATAGCCTTTGGGGCATGTTCAGAATCATCATAGAATCGGAAGGGGCCTATAAGGCCATTGAGTCCAACCCCCTGCTCAATGCAGGAATCCACCTTAAAGCATCCCAGACAGATGGCTGTCCAGCTGCCTCTTGAAGGCCTCTAGTGCAGGAGAGCCCACGAGTCTTGGAAGACCTAATCCCCACTGTGATCTTTTGCCTCCCACTCATTATCTTTCCCCACAAAATGCTCGGTTTGAACATACAGTGGCACAGCCCACCTTCCCCAAATTGTTGCCCACCTGACATTTGGGGACTTCACTTCCCATCAGCCCCAGCCAGCATGGCCACTGGACAGGGTTGCTTGGAGTCGTTGTCCCCAAGCCTCCAGAGGGCACCAGGCTGAGGAAGGCGAGCAAAACCTCCTGGCCCACTCCAATCTCGAAGCTTTGCCGAGAGCATTTTCCAAGTAGGGCTCCCTGAAATTTGAGGGCGCCCAGAGGAATGGTCTCGGTGCTTGTTCTCAAGCCTGAGACTTATCTTCCTCCAGAGGTCTTTAAAAAAGCCTAAAATGGAGCCACATATGGAAGCAATGCAAGAGATCCTGCGGTCAGGAGTAGTACATGTGTGGGGCTCTTTCAGAGGTTAATTTTTTTGGGGGTGGGAATGAGTGTATGAAGCAGACGTTGCTAAAATGTTATCCACTTTAAAAACAAGGCAGGGAAATCCATGCCAGAGGTGGGAAACCTCCGTTCCATGGGGCCTCCCCTCTGCCACCCACGCAGCAATTAGGCTTTTGAAAAACCCCTCCTGCCAGTGGAGGTTTTTAAAAAAGCTGATTTGCTACAGGGTGGCATGTCTGGAGACAAAAGCCAACCCTCCCCTCTCTGTGAACTGTGCTCACACACACACTACTCACCCCTGAGCAGGCTGGAATAAGAATGGGAGAGCATGAATGCACAGGTGCATGAAGTAGTCAGGAGTGGCTTTGCCCACCTCTGTCATGCAGCCCTGTGCATAGTTCCCTGAAAGGCAAAGGGGTCCTTGGGCCAACCAATCTGCCCCCCCCCCCCGCCAGCTTTATCCAGCTGCAATGTCTTGAATGTTTGGTTATCTCTCCCTCCAATTGAGTTCATTAGGGTTGCTTCCACCCACACGTTATCTACCTGAGATCCTTGCCAGAAGTCCTTCTCCAGGTGCTCCTACCAAGTGAAGTGTGGCAGATGAGGACACGAGAGGGGTCCTTCTTAATTGGAAAGACTTAAAAAAAGCAGTCTCAGATTTTTATTTTAAATCTTTAAAGGTCTGGAACACTGAAAATGTTATGATCGATTTGTGCAGGTTGAGGATTTTTTGCTGTTTTATTCTCTGCTATTACATTGTTTTATTCCCTGCTATGTTTGACAGTTCAGTTGCATTTTGTCAACCTAGATGGTTTTTAATATTTTTAGTATTCTCTGCAAGACATCCAAAGAGGTCTGGTTGTGGGTGGGTGTCACAGAAATGCTGTTAATAAATAAATAGATGTGAGTTTGGTGCAAGCCTCTCTCCCTCTCTCCAACATATTTCCCTGTTTGCATTTTGGAAATGCTTGCAGGGATGAAGGCAAGAAACGTCTGAAGTCCCAGGTCATTTGTATTTTCAAAGAGGTTGGAACTCAAGTATCACATGCCTGCACGTTTTCAAAAGCATGATCTCACAACTGACTATTCTGACATTAGAGAAGTGCCTCTAAAAAGTGCCGGTTCTGCATCCCTCAGATCCTTGGTTCCCCACTACACCAATGCCAAGAACAAGAAAGCATTCCGTTCGTTGAACAGCAACATAGCTATGAATAGCGCATTACCCCCCACCATAGTAATACCAAAAACAGGAGTGCTATTAATGGCAAAATGAAAAATTTGCCCAAATGCAAATTTCAGCCAGTTCCACAGACATGAATGAACTGAATGAAAGCGTCTCAAAATCTGTGAAAATTCACGAGATGAAGGGCGAATTGTGGGGGGAGAGCCTGTTTTTGACAGAAGGCACCAACCTTTAAACTCATCTTCTTTCTCCGGTGGTTCTTGAATAGGTGTAGATCCAAGCAGGTTTAACTTCTTGAAGGGCATTTCATAAAGTTCAATGTGGGCTGAGGCTTCCCCATTCTTTACAGCAATGGCAGGGAATGGGCAGCCTTCCAGATGTTGCTGGACTGCAACTCCCAACAGCCTTAGCCAGCACAGCCAATGGTGAGGGATGCTGGGAGCTTCAGTCTAACAACATCTGGAGGGCCATACATTTCCCATCCCTACTTAACAATGAGCAAAGAAACTACTCACTCCTCAGTCCCTCCCAAGCTAAAATGGTGCCTCTCCAAAAGAAATAAGACTGCTGAAGCTCAAATCGTGTTGCAAAAGGTTGGGTATGAATTATGCTGGGAACCTGCTAACCAAACAGGGATAGTCTGGGAAGGAAGGGAGTCATTTTTGCTATCAACCAAGAGGAGATACAATTGAGCAGGGGGTTGGACTCGATGGCCTTATTGGCCCCTTCCAACTCTGCTAGTCTATGATTGAAATGGAAAAACACTAACTTGTTACGGCATGTACAAAGGATAGATCACATCCCAAAATGGAAAGGGAAGGTTTTGCATACATGGCACCACACCTAAGCATCTGCACACTGGGTGCACAGCTTCAAAGCTGTCCCCACTGTGACATTCCCAGTTGTAATTCCCAATCTGCTCATCCCCTTTTTGCTCTCGTTTCACTGCCTCAATCTTTAGAAGCAAAGCAGGCTGTATAAACCTAAATGCAGCCAATCCACTTGCTTGGGGGAATCTCCCAAAGCCACTGAGAACATCCATTTTGGGCCTTTCCTTCCCTTGGAGGGGGGAAAAAAAAGGTCACACGCACAAATCCCAGAACAGATTACCTTTTCTGCCTGTGTGCCTTTGGCTCCCTCGGGAAGGACATTGCCAAAACCAGCCTTGCTTTCCAGTCAAGTGCCTCCCTGAAGAGAAGGCAGAGCTGGTGATGTCAAGGTCCGTTTAACTTCTTGCAAGTGTGTCTGCATCCTCCAAGCAGAAGCTGAGACAAGAGACTCCCTGAGCAGTTATAGCTGCTCCTGCAAACCCAATGGGGATGAAATCTTTGTCAAGTAACAGCAAACCTTTTGGTAAACAACACAGCTCCTTCCTTGGAATAATTAAGCTAGCCTTCTTGCTCATACCTAGAGACGCAGACACGACACGATTGACACTAGCAAACCTCTCTGTTATTAAAAAACACTCAAAATGCTGTTTAGACCAGGAAAATAGGCTTTTCGGTGTCTTGCATAATACCACCAGCATAACACAGGATGGGAAATGCCTAATGGGTTCAGAAAAAGAAAAGTTTCCAACTTTTTTTTAACACACTTAAGAAACGCCGTGGTGGGTCAAACTAGAGTTTCACTCTGTTTTAGGAGAAGCAAGATGTGAGGTGATGGCTACCTTATTTGTCCCCAGTATCTGGTAGTCAGAGGTATCCTGCCCCTTGCCATGGGGGTTCCATTTTGATATTGTAAGGGGAGACAGTGGTCTTTAAAGCTGGCAAGGAAATGCATTAAATAAAGTGATCCACACAGCCGTTGATAGGCCAACCTGCCATGATTTGGTCTAATCGAGTAGTTCCCAACCTCGGGCCCCTACATATGGTTGGACTACAGCTCCCATCATCCCCAGCCAGCATAGCCAATAGTCAGGGTTGATGAGAATTGTAGCCAAAAAACATCTGAACTGAGGGTTGGGAACCACTGGCAAATCCTTCCTTAAAATTCAAGCAGTGGGAAACCTACTTTGTGGAGAAACCAGTGTGATCCAGTGAGAATATTTTAGTTGGCTATTACAACAGATTCAAAAGACACCAAGCCAATTTGCACAAGCAAAACATAGTTAACAAACCATGTTTTTGTGTGTGAGAGTGCTGTCTCCTTCCTGTTTGCCTGCTTCTACTCACTTTCCAATTCACAAAACAACCCAGGGACGTGCAAACTCAAGAGTTTTAAACCAACAAACCATAGGTGATGGTTGCGTTAAAATTCTGGGTTGTTTAATCCTAACCAACCAGGAATGCCAGATTCACTCATCACAACAAACCATGAATGGGACGTACTTGGGTTGTTTTGTAAACTGGAGAGAACGTGGGTGCGGGCAGGAGGCAGCATGCTCACAAACAACCCATGGTGTGTTAACCATGGGTTGTTTGCACATACAAACAGGGTTGCTATTGTGTAGCCATGTCAATACTTCGGGTTGCTTAATCCAGGAACTGGTGTTACATACAAACCACGTTATCTTGACTGCACACTTCCCAATAAGGTGGTCATACACTGTCAGTGCTGCTTTCAACATTGAATTAAAAAAAAAACCACCCGAGGAACCTTAAAATTCACACCTGAGTTAACATCACATCTGTTCTCTCTCACACGTCAGCTGAAACAGGCTGAACACAACATGATGATAATAATATTTAGCATTTAGATTGTTCTAAGTGTTTCACATACATTATCTCAGTAATCCTTACAGATTACCCTTTGGGGTAGGTCAGTATTACACACACACACACACACACACACCAAAAAATGCACATAGCAGTGGGATGGGGAGGGCAGAGATGAATAAAGATGGGAGAGAGAATACTGGTTTGTCTAAAGCCCACAAAGTAAGTTTACGGTTGAAGTGGAGATTTTCACGTAAGACTTTCAGGCTCGCAATCCACATCCATTATACCAAACGCAGGCAACCTGGTACTCTCCAGATGTTTGGGGCAATTTCTATCAGCCCCTTGCATGCTGTTCCGCTTTGTTTGGATAATCTTACTCCCATTTACAGTTCTTTGCATTGGTTGCTGGTTCCATCCCACATTCAAAACCAGATGCTCTTTCTTACACTTAAATCACTACCTGCTCTCACTTCTCGTCTTTTTCACGATTCTCCAACTCATTCTCTCCACACTTCCAAGAATGTTCCGACCATTAGTATGTTCTTCATTTGCTCGTTTACCTCTTTCTATCTCACTCTGCTTTACAGTTGGAACTCTCTGGCTCAGTTTAGACAACACTTTTCTCTACGCACTCAACAGCTGAGTTCTTAGGAGGTACTCCCTATATAACATGTTCTAACTCCACCTTTGTGTGACTGTGGGCTACCGTGTTGAGTAAAAGGCAACACGATGTTTGATTGACAGTTCCTCCTCCCCCTCTCCTTCTGATGGTATCCCATCAGCCATTGCTGCTGAAAAACAATCCCAGCAGCTCTCCTAGAGCAGCACTTGCTCCTTTTGCTGCTCTTGCCAGGGAACTCTGTAGCCAATGGGAAAAGTCCACTCAACGCAATGAGAAACTCCACAGAGCCCTCCATACAACACAACGGTTGTGCAGGAACTCTCCTCTGCATGGCATGGATATTCAGCATGGAGTTTTCTCTAAAAAAAAACCTCCACCATGGAGTGGACTTTTCCCTCCAGACAACACATTTCTCAATGGTAGTGTAAAAACTCCACTGTGCAATTCTAAAACCACCACTGAGAAATGTGTTGTCTGAACAGAGCCTCTATCTTCTCTCCTTGTGACAGGGAACTTTGTCAAAAATGTTCTCAAAATTTGGCCTTCCCCTACTGATAACATGCTTTCCATCTTGAATTCAGCAACTGCTGTTTACATTTAAGGCATATTACACCCACACCCAAATACTTTTAACTTACTCCTTTCTCTTTTTATTCTTTAACACATTTTGTTAGATCAGTGCTACTTTTTAAAATTTGCCTGATTGCCATAAGCTGTCAGGAATTCCATGGAAGTGAGCAAGGTGGATAAAAACCAATGATTTTTTTTAAAAAATAAATAAAATGGATTTTTTTATTTAAATCAGATTTTTTTTTTTAATAAAATGCTTTTTGAGGAAAATCTACCTACATTATAGTCCAAAGGTTATTCACCATGAAATAAGGATTAGTTTTTAATTATGTATCATGAGGCTGTTTACATTTTTTGGTAAATGAATTCCATTAATCCATTCACAATGTCATGCTCTTCCAGAGGTTTCTGTAAGATTATTTTTCTCCTTCCAATAAAGTACAGCAGAAAACTTGTCCAAATATGAATGATTAACCTATTAAACTGGAGATAGTTCACCCCGCAATAATTTCATAATTATCTATACATGTGTTTCTAATAGTATAACCAAATCAGTATATATATATATATATATATATATATATATGTATGTAACTGTAAAACTAATCTGAAAAGTTGCTATTCTAAAAATGAAACCTTCATCTGGTTGTAAATATCAAGATTATACCAGCAAGAATGAGGCTTTGGTAACTCTGAGTTGTGTAAAATATAGCGAGGAAGAGTGTACTTTGGGGAAGGCGGGGGGGGGGGGGAGTCACATGATTAAATCATGATTTAAATCAAATTGATTTAAATCAAATCCACCCTGGAAGTGAGTGCATGGAATTCCATGCAGGTGAGCGAGTGGGCTGGCGGCCACCCTCTGCCATCCTGCTGGGTTTCAGTGCCGGCT
Source organism: Elgaria multicarinata webbii (assembly GCF_023053635.1). Taxonomy (NCBI): domain Eukaryota; kingdom Metazoa; phylum Chordata; class Lepidosauria; order Squamata; family Anguidae; genus Elgaria; species Elgaria multicarinata. The sequence goes on from NC_086181.1 coordinate 14,138,366, forward strand.
GTGGAAAAAAGCAAGCGTCTCCCTCACCCATGTCCCCAACTCTGCAAGACTGCTTTGTAGAAGGCCATTTTTATTAACCTGCTCAGAGGCAAGCAGCCTCATTTCCATGCTTGGGTGCACGGGATGGAGCTTCCCTTCCTCAGTGACCTACATGGAAACACAGGCAGAGGAAGAGGAGGAAGAGGAGGATCATATGTCACACCTAAGTGTGTAATTGGAGAGAGAAATGGTGTCTTAAAGCTGGCCAGAGCTGTGCCAATTCTTGCTTCACAAACCACCAGTCAGCCCTCAGCTTCTGTTCCTAAAGCTGCAGAAAGGCAATCGCAAATGCCTGCTTCACAGGGGTGTATAAAACACTTTGCACATTTAAATGCGTTGGTCTTTCTATTCTGCGCATGCAGAGTTACAATGCAGTCCCTCAACACAAGGCAGGCATGGCCACGGGAAGAGTTGATTAGATTTGACAGCAGGCACACACCACATAGCCTGGACACCAAGGGAACAAATTCAAGCCAGCGTAACACTTCCCTGACATCCCACCTCTCCTCAGTGGGGAGGGAGCAGGTTCATTTACAGGGGAATCCCTCATTATCAGAGTAGATTGCTCCAGTAACTGGTTGCTTCTAGTTTCAGTTGCCAGAACCCACTGCTAGAAGATCTCATGTAGAAGGCTGAGAAAGATCTGACATGCCAGAGAGCTGTGGCCAGGCAGGGCTAGTGGGCCAGCGATTGGTATGACTCCCTATTAACGCAGTTTAAAAACAAAACAATTCTACCTATGTAAAAATCCTGTTTAGCTCGACTTAGAAGTATTAAAACAGTGAACCTAACAAACACTCCTTTTCAAATCTCCATCCTGCCACCCAATTTTATAAAGGAAGCCAGCGATCTCAAATTGCTTTTAGCTGAGCACCATGCAAATTCAGAAAGTGGTACCTACTGTATGATCTCAGGTGGGGGAGAATGCGAGAGAGATAGAGAGAACAACGCCCTCTCAGGAAGTGAGTGCTACTAGAATAGGAGCCAAAACGGGGCCATTGAGAAACAAGAGAGGTATCAACCTCCTCAGGAGAATCCCAAGGCTTGCAGAAATTTTATTTTCAAAAAAATCTTTAATGCACAAAATCCAAGAGGGAAACCTGCACAAAACAGCCCAATGAGGACGGAGCATACTGAGAAGCCACGGAACGTTGAATATATCAGATGGGAGAGGGGAGGAATGGGGTGGGGTGGGGGTTAGGCAGAGGAGTGGAAGGCTCTGCTTGGAGAAAACAGATGGAACCCTGAAGAAGAGCACTCCTATTAGGCGGCAAAAAAACCGCTGCAACTTTTCGTTGCAGGTCCCTTTTGTTGTTCCACCCAGCCTCAATGGTGAGAAGCCTAAGCAGCATCAGGCATAGAACTTCCTTTTTGGGATCCGTCCAACCCATTCATTCATCACCCCACTTCCCCCATTGTCAAACCTGTTTTCTGCATGGCCAAATTAAGATCGCAGGGCTGTTTTCCATACAGTTTGTGTTGCGATACTAGTGTGGGACTTTACCGTCTCATATTATGCTTTTCCTTCTGAGACCTTCTCCTAAAGCTTTGAGCTGGAGCAAGGGTAGGCAAGGTAGTGCCCACAGGCAACAATGTGCCCCAGGAAACCATTTTGGGGTGGCTTATCCCTCCCACTTTTTTTTTAACTTATTTTCCTAGTGGCAGCTGGGATTGCTGTGAAATAGGTTTCTGTTGGTGCTGAAAACTGTGGATTGAAAGAAGTTGTTTAGTGTATAGGGGCTCAGACCCCACTTTTGCCTTGTACTCCATTTTTTAGGCAGGTTGTTTGTTTTGACACGCCTCCCAGGGCAGCCATATTGTGGTGGTGCCCAGGACAGTTTCTCAAATTTTCAAATGAGCCAAAGACCCAAAAAGATTGCCTATCCCGAGCTAAAGTGAAGACGGTCTCGGACCGACACTCTACCCTTCAGTTTCAGGCAAGGTGAGAAGACAGAGATTCTGACTCCGACCTTTGGTCCAATTACTTTATGCAAAAGCAAAGAGGGAGGAGTCAAGCAGACGCTTACACCTCTCTTGAAACTCCAGGAAGGCCAGCTCTAAGAACTAGCTCTTACTGAAGTAGTAAAGTATCTCCGTGACAGCTGCTATGATTCCTCGGGCTCAAAAGCAAAAATACATCAGCATCAATAAAATAGACATATAAAACCAAATTTGAACTGGGGAAAGGGACTATTGAAAAAAGGGGGGAAAGAAAAGCCATGAAGACAAGACAGAACAACACACAGTACAAAAGAGTAATTATATTTCAAAAAAGAAAAAAAGAAGAGAAAAGCTTTACCAGCTATTTTGGAACTTCTTTCCTGGAAAAGAAAACTGGCTTAGAACGAACGGGACCAGATCTTCTACAAACCAGCAGATTGGGTACAAACACTCAGTAAGAATCATTTTAGCAACTCAAAACAAGAAACTTTTGACACAGTGTTCATGAACAATAAAATTTCTTTTTTTAAAAAAAACAAAAAGGGTCCGGGGGTGTGAAGGGATCACAGGAGTTAAGAGGAAACAAAATTAAAGCAGGAAAAAGAGGTACCAGAAGAACAAAATTCCCACGATATCTAAACAAGTAACCATTGTCCTTGGGCAGCCATTTCCAAGTCACCAACAGTTCCTGAAAGCTCATAATGGCTGCCTCCATCATGACCACATCTGCCAGAGCGCGTATCCTCAAGCAGCCCTCTCCTCACTTTTAAGAAGCTGCTGTTTTTATTGAGAGGGATTCGCTTTCGCTTTTTCCCCACAATTCATATACAAGTGCTACCAAGGGAGACCAACCCCCTCATCATAGCTGGATGGCAAATGCGGGGCTTTCAGGATGGCTGGAAGGTCTCTCCCTCTCAAACATCTCTCGATATATATCCCACCGACGCTCCTGGTAGCAGGCTTCATCCCGTCAAGGCAAACTCTCAATGTCCCCCATTCCCTCATACGGGGCCAATCTCATTTCTGAAGCCAAACAAGAGCGTCCTCTTTGCTCCAAGCACGGCCGACGTCTTCTTCTGTGCTGTCTGACGCAGATGCCATTTGTCGTGTCTCTATTTTTTATTCTATTTTTTTTTTGCCTTAAATTCCATTTGTCATTGTGGGGATCCGTTGTCTCGGGCCGGCGCCTGGCCAACCCTCTTAAGTTCTTGACTCAGCCAAGTCAAAGGGAAACACACAGACAATGCAGCCACAGGGATATAGTAGGTTGAACAGCCCCCTTTACCCAAAGTCCACCCCTCCCCCATTTGCCCCCAAGTTTACTCGGTGCTGTTTTTTGTTTAGTTTTAAAAGTCTGCATGTCCCAAAGCAGTCTTTCTTCCCCCACCCCCGCCCACCCCTACAACAGAGTAAAAAGCTCCACAGGTTGCATTGTCTACCTGGTGGTCAAGGTCGGAGAAGCAACTGTTTCCGTCGCTACTTCCTTTAAAAAAAAATACACACACACACACACCGGGTTGTGCGATGGGGGTCCAGCCTTAGGACTGCTTCAGCCGCTTGCGTGGAGGTCCCAGAAAGGGGCACTGCGCAGAGGCCAACGAACGATACGCCTCGGCCACCAAATGAGGGTGAGAGACGACCATCGACTTCCAGCCTGAAGTCTCCATGACGTCAGAAGCATGGCTGAAAGCAATCACCAAGAAGCCAAGATTACCAGTAAGGAAAGCAACAGCTCAACACCTCCAAGGGAGGAACTGGCTTTGGGGATTTCACACCTACTTTCATAGCTCATTTAAATATCTTACCAACTGCCTACAAATGCCCAGCTTTTTTGTAAGTATTCTTAGACAGAGCAATGCAAACAAGCTAATGCCACCCTGGCCTAAGACAGGGGTGGGCAACTTGTGGCCCTCCCGATGTTCTGGCTACAGTTCCCAGGATCCCCCAGTAAGGTGTGTATCTGATAGGTGGGTGATCTGATAGGTGGGAGTTGTAGGCTGAAACATGGGGAGAATCAAGGTTGTTTTGGAGGTTACGTTTTCCCACTTGCACCCACTCAGATCTACGCATCCTTCATTTCAGACACAAGGGCTGTTTCCATCTTTCCCCCTCCTTTGCCCTTGTCTTTAGAATGCAAGAAACCTCCAAATCATCCCCGAGAAGGGAAGCTTTGCACTGGCTGTTTACTGCTGGCATTGCACTTCAGCCTGACATGCCTCTACTGCTGTGGCATTTGCTTTCGAGGTTCCCAGCTTATTTCCCATGGGATGCTTGAGAGAGAATGAATATGAATGCAGCTACCACGGTCCCTCTTGGCAGAAACAGGGGCTTCTAAAAGGTGCTTCTCTTCACACTCCTTCTTAAGGAATATGCAATAGCCAGTCACAACGTCTTTTCAGCATAAGGGCAAAAAGGAGTATAAGAATATAAGTGGTGCCATGCTGGAGGGTTCACTCTCGACTGAAGTAGAGGCACAAGTTAATGGCGGAGTAAAGGGCTGATGTTTTGAAAAAGAAGGTGCAGGTGCTCCCTAAACAAAGGGAGCTTGGATCTTCTTTGATGGACCAGTGATACGAATGCTAGAGCACAACCCAGAGTCAGTGCAATGCAATGGACCTTCTCACCCCAGGATTCTAGTTGCCAGATTTTCCTGCACTCTGGGGAAAAATGGAAAACCTACTTACTAGTTTATGAAGTCGACTGCCTGAGTTTTTAGCTGATCAGCGCTGTGTAGATCAGCCAAGATTAGGATCTCTGCTGCGTTTTCTACAGACAGGTTGCTGCACAGAGCATCCTCGCACATCACCTTCAAGCGTTCCAGAGCATACTGCAAAAACATACAAAGGGATATAGCAATGAGGTTGCCCAGAAAGAGGAAAACTGCAATCTCCCTCCTGTTGAGGGAGATTCCCCCACAGCCAGGTACTTTTCGGTGGTTTTTTAATCTCGTGGCACAAAAAACATTTTTGCAGTTGTGGCTCCTGCACCATTTTTTAAAAAAATCCTATGACATCTCTGTGCTGGTAGACTCTTTTGCATGTTGGAACATACGTTCCAAGTTCTTCACAACTCTTCTGCATCAACAACACTACATCAAGACAATGCAGGCAAAGCCTAGTAGATTGGATCCAGACTTAGCCATGCTCAGAACAGTCCAACTAAAAATCAGTGGGACTTGATTTAGTCATGGTCAAGATTAAATCCCACTGTTTTCAGTGGGTCTATTCTAAGCATGACTAAGGGCGCAATGCTATGCATGCTTAGACATAGATAAGTCCTACAACTCTCAACGTTCCCCAGCCAGCATGACTGGCTGGGGAGTGCTGGGAGTTGTAGGACTTATCTCTGTCTAAACGTGCACAAGACTGCTCCATAAGCCTGGATCCAACCCATTCTCCCCCACCTCATATTATACAGTAGAAATATTTTGAAGCACAGAATTTAAGACTCACTACACAGAAGCGGGGGGGGGGGGGAGAGAAGAAGAGGGATGCAAATTCTGGGCATCTGTCAGCATTCCTCACAAAGGGATAGAATATACTATCTGAACACACACTAAACCCCCCAAGGCCTCCTGCTGGGGAGGAAAAATGTTTTTTGGAAACATCTCTATGCTCTTCCTCCATCACCCCTGGGTTTTTCTGCCAAAACATTCAAAATATGTGCCAAGCTCGAATCACTGAAGCCACATTATGCAAAGTTATAGCAGCGCATTTGCATAACATACTATTTGCAGAACTTTGGAGGTTTGGGCACAAGGAACAGGCAGGCCCAATAAAGCAGCCCATATGTGCAGCTGGACCAAAGGTCAGTGTATCCGGGTCCTTCAGGTACTGCAGCATCTTTTCCCATCCTCCTCAATAACACTTTTGAAAGACGAGGCCGACGCCTCTAATCACATCTTCACCCAAGAGCCCAATGGCAGGTCCCCAGGGCTTCGGATATGCACTGTGTTTTGTTTATAGTATAATTACGTATTTTCCCCAAGAGGGTGGAGGAAAGACAGAACAAGCTGTTCCCAAGCCTCTCGGGCAAATATTAAGAGGTTTTATGTGCTACCATAAAAGGTTTTGGTTTCTCTTTTTAAAAAGACACCCGGGGATGTTTAGAGGAAAGAGCTACGTTAAAGTCCCAATCCTGCACCCCCAAACAATTACCCCACACACAACTTTACTGTCCTACCAACTGTTGGACAATGACTGTAGTTGAGTGGGCTTTAAAATTCACTTGTCACCAAACCAGACCCCAAACCAGTCACCAAAAAGGCCAAGATGGGCTTTTGCTGTGCAAGTAGAAGGACCCACTTGACACCTGCTGGATGGCAGGGAGGTAGGGTAAAGCCCGTGTCATGGGGAGAGAGGCACATCTCAATTTGCATGATGACGAATTTCTACAAAACACACAAAAGCAGGAAGTTTTCTTTTGCAGTGTTCCACCTGAAATTCACTATTTCTTTTCCTCCTAGGCCCAAACCACAATATGGACCAAATCACAAAGGCTTCTGGAGTGTTTATTCTCCTGACAACTTGGACCAGAGCTGGGAAAATCTTTCAAATTTCTAGCAGCCCATCCTCTTCAGCTCTGTTCTTTGCCTCCGCCTGCTCCCTGTCCCGACTTCTAGCTCCCCTCCAACTGCCTACATGGGACTTAACCAAGGCAGACTTGTGAATCCTGAGTAATTTTGTCTATTTGATCAGAACTTCCCAGCAGTCAAACTGTTTAAAAAAAAAAAAAACAGGATTCTAGCAGATGCCAAATATTTTATTCTTGCACTCAGTTATTTGCAATTTTTCATACTAGAGTAAAACAACCATCCCTGTGGAGCAAAGGTTAAATAGCGGGTGATGTGCCGGAGAAGTATTAAGGGCCCTTATTTAAATTTTCCAGCTGTCAGTTATACCCTTCAGACTCCACACTTTTGGAGATGGACCCCAACTGCTTTCCCTCACCTATCCTGTTATATACAGCAAGGGGGAGGAAAGAGGAGAATAGGAATGGAATGGAGGGTTTCTATGGTCCTGTCTCAATGGGGGCCCAGATAGGATGGCATATTTTCTTTTTTAAGTATCTGAATTCTCCTATGAAAGCAGAAGAGGAGGAGGAGGAAGAGGAGGAGGCTGGCCTATTTGTACTCATGGAACCCCGGTGTTCTGTATTCCAGTTCTATGCTGGTACCAGATCCTAAGAATTGGATTTCAATGCCTGACTCCAACAAATTGGCATCCAAGGGTCATCTAGTGATCCATGGGCCACATAAAACTCCTGGACTCGCCTAGTCCCCTGCTACCCACTCTCCCATACCAAATTAGGAGTACCTGGTGCATCACTGCTTCTGAGCCACTAGCAAGCAGCTCTGTTGTTTCCAGATAGGTGAGGTACTTTGCAAATTCAATGGGGTGGTGGGAGCCAAGAGTGTTGGTATAGCTTCCTTAAGTTGCAGGTGCCTCTCTCCTCAGGAAGTCAGAAGTCTCCTCAGAGGCCCTTGCAATGAGGCAGGGTCCTCTCATTTCACAGAGGGGGTAGGGGGTGGCGTATCGCTTTTCATTTAAGTTGCTTCTGGTCCAAACGACAACGCTATTTTGTAACCTGCATTGAGAAGCACAGACTGCTTCCGACACAGCAGATGACCCCTCTCTGTGAAAGGAGAGGTCTCCCCAGAGGGTGGACCCCGAAGCAGCCTCTCAGCACCCGATGGGCCGGCACCTGTAAGGAAGCAGTGTTCATCTCTCTCAGTCCTCTTTCTTGTCTTGTAAGTGAACTTCTTGACGCTGAGCCAAGCTACTGGTTAGAAGGGGAGGAAGGTAGTCATGACTTCATGGCTGACGCAGCCACAAAGCATCTTGGCGGGGGAGGAGGGATTTGGCCCCTCTCCTGACTCAAGAACTTGGCAACCCCTGCCATCTGAAGAGAGCTGGGAAGTCTCAGAAAACCTACCAAGGCATGCTCCAAGACCAAGGAATTAATTTGGTAGGACACCAAAAATGGTTGCACCCCAGAATGTCACAACGCATCTCCGGAGTGTGAGAAAATTCCCCTTCAATTTAAAACATATGTATCTCAGTCAATGTGAAAAAGTACCAAAACAAATGGCTTTTGTATCTAATGTGAAAAGCAAATATTCTAGCATAACGGTCTCCATGTCGGTTCTCTCTCTCTATTAAGGCCAAAAAATGGTCTGTGGCTGGTCTGCCGTGCTCCTTGTGTACCTTGTCAGCGGCTGCAAGCAAATCGTCAGCCATTTTGTCAAGGTTAGGCGCCTTCCCCGTGTAAATGAAACACATCATTTCTTTAAAAACTTCAGGCTCCACGTCGTTGATTTCGACTCGATTCTGCACCAGAGGGGAGATTAAGATTATTCTCAGATAACAAACCAATCTGTCCCTCTCCTGTCCCAAATCTTTCTTTCGGGACTAGGTTAACTATTTGGAAAGCACATAAATATTTAGCAGAGAACATGCAGGGCACAAAACATTTTCAGTCTCAACTACCTTTTGCAGCGACAGAATATTCCAGAATAATTTTTTCTATCATTTCAGACATTAACAGAGTAATCTGGTATTTACCGTTACATAAAACTCAGTTTTAAAATCTTACTTGAAAACGTTTCTTTTCTCAAAAGCTTATATTCCATAGTGTGACCATACTAATTTTTATTATTTGTTTTATTGTCCGCCATGCTGGCTGGCCTTTCCCCTCCCCATTTGTTTGTTACTGTGATTTTAGAATGTAAGCCATAGGGCAGCGTGTTTGGTATTCTGTTTTCTTTTGTTCTGTACAGCACCATGAAAATTGATGGCGCTATATAAATAAATATTATTATTAATAATAATCTTAAACAGCACAATAGCGCTTTCCCATTTAACCTCTAGCATTGGATATATGACCATTTTTGCCTATTTTCTGACTTTACAAAGGTTTATTCAGATTTCTTTTCTTGCCCAAGCCAAAGAGTTCAGGATGGGTTATAAATATGCCCATCTCTCAATTTTGTCTTCCCCACAAGCCTGCATGGTAGGAACGGCTGGAACACTGTTGCCCTATGCAGGTGTTCATCTGACCACATGTAGGGCTGAAGTGGGGAGGGGACATCTGGAAAGGGCTCTATTAGTGTGTTCGGCTGAACAGGCTTACAGAGTTCCTGTGATCGGAAACATACAAACGTCTAACCAGCTGGGCATGCGGAGATATTGGGTTTTACGCCTGTAATCACATCCGCCACCTCGCTTTAGCCCTACATGTGAGTAGGCAGATGCTTGCATAGGGCTTGTAACTTGCACCAAAGACAGCTCCACAGGCGAACAGAGGTTTGACTCTCAGTGTACCATGCAGTGCTCTAGCCCTTGGAAACAGAAAAAAATGAAAACCAATTGCCCAACTGCAGCAACATTTTGTTTTCGTGGGCAGTGCTGGGTCCCTAGCCACTCTTCCGGTCAAGACCTAACGGCCCAAGATGCAGTTCAGTGTCAGCTGCCTTCTTCTTTGTTCCCGGAGCAAGACGTCCTGTCAGCCTGGATACATTAACAGCAATACCTTTTCTTTCTGCTTTGAGCCTCTTTGACTGAGCAAGGCATTTGTGGGTGGAGGTCAAAAGCCTGCCAACATGTTAAGCCACTTGCTGGGCCAACCAAGAATGGTTTCACCTCCTCAACATCTCCCCACCTGCAGACCAGCAAACAGCTCTTTGTCAAGACTAGAAAGCTGCCTCCTCCTCCTCCATCCACTTACCTTTTTACTCTCTTCCATCTCATGTTCAAACATAGCGCTGAAAACCGGAGACCGTGCTGTTGCCGTAGGCAGAGTGGGGAGGAGGGAAAGAGAACACACAAACACAATTTAAAAAAGATGCAAAGAGATATGCTTCCTCTCCAGAGAGGAACTGACACATACAATCAGTACCTCCAAATACAGGCACCGATATAAAAGGGGACATGTCAAAAATAAATACAATGTTCATGAGAGAAATGAATCAAAGGTCTTCCCGAGGGCTTAAGTACACTGAAGTAAACGCATTTAAAAGTACCTTTCCCCAAATCCATCTATCCCCTCCCAACCCCAAAGCAAGAGAGGATCCGGAAACTGCAGTTTAGTGAGGATGCCGCCCGCCTGTGAGGTCAGCCTCAGTTCTCTCCCTCTACAGTGCTGGGGGGCTCCCTTGGCAGGAGCCCATTGCAGTTAAACCAGCTGGATACATTAACAGGGTATACAGCTCGCCACAGGGTATACAGAACTGTGTGCGCTCTGTGCTAAATTTTTAAAAACCAAACAAGCCACACACACATTCTGCTCACAGGCAATCTAAGTTAAGATGAATTCTGCAATCTGTTTAAATGATGCAGGTTGAACACATTTTACACTCTTGCATTATTCATTCTGGTTTTGCTAGCTATGCGAAGGGCAAAGATCACTGAAATCTGCCTCCAACAACTGGACATCTTTTAAAGCAATCCATCAGACTTCTGGAGTATCAGCAAGCACCGGCTGCACATTTTCAAGTATTATATTTGTAGCCGTAGGAGCTAGAAACTTGCCTTTCAAAAAAAACCCAGAACAAAACCCTGAAAAGACAGGTTGCTTACCTGTAACTGTAGTTCTTCGAGTGGTCATCTGTGCAGTCACACATATGGGCTTTGGAGGCAGTAGATAAACCGAGAACGGCTCGCGTTTCTACATCTCCACACAAGATGGAGTCTATGCCCCAAAATCCTCCGGCAAGGTGGTCCTTAGACCAGACCCAGCCTTTCTTCCAAAGGTGGTGTCCTCTTTTCACCTTAGCCAGGATATTACTTTGGCAATTTCAAGACAGACCTCCTCTGTACCAACCTCAAGGTCAGTACAAGAGGCAACAATTCCCGGGACGCTTCAAGCAAAATAGAGGCAAACCCGACCAGAGTCAAAGACGGCGTCTTTGACTGCCCTATAACATTAAGTTCTACACCTAAATTTGGCGACATCCTTGCCCCCTTTTATAATAGTTGGACCACCATTACCACCGACAGGTGGGTCCTTAACATCATCTCCCGGGGCTATAAAATTGAGTTTACCACCCTCCCTCCCTTAGGAACCGTAAGGTTCTCTGCACATACAGACACTCTATTGCAAAAGACCATGTCTCTTTTGGAGAAGGGCGCCATAGAGCGATTACCAACTCATACCCTAAGGTGCGGGTTCTACTCCCGCTACTTTACGGTTCCTAAACAGGATGGGGGGCTAAGACCTATTTTGGACCTTAGAGACCTGAACAAGTTCATCCACCCCAAAAAATTCCGGATGAACTCCTTCGCAAGCATCCTATCTTTCCTCTCCCAAGGGGACTGGTTTACTTCCATTGACCTTAAAGATGCTTACTTTCATGTCTCAATTTACCCTGACCATCGCCAATTCCTCTGCTTTATAATAGGGGAAGACATCTTCCAATTTAAGGTGCTTCCTTTTGGTCTTTCTACTGCCCCCCGAGTCTTCACCAAGTGTAAGGCACCAGTTTGCGCTTTTCTGAGGACTCGAGGGGTAGAGATTTACCCTTACCTAGATGACTGGCTGATAGTGGCTAGTACGGAGCAGGAAGCTACCCGTAACACCCACTTCACCATCAACCTCCTTAACAAATTAGGCCTGTGCATCAACAACAACAACAACAACAAAAATTAAGGCTTCACTCCTTGCCGGAGGATTTTGGGGCATAGACTCCATCTTGTGTGGAGATGTAGAAACGCGAGCCATTCTCGGTTTATCTACTGCCTCCAAAGCCCATATGTGTGACGCACCGAGACCACGAAGAAGAAGCTGAATTCTGTAACCAACAGCACACCCTGGGATCGACAGCATACATATCTCCTACATAACCTCTTGCCAAGCAGAGTTTACAGTTTCATCTGCTCTCTTTCCCTCCATATCCTTGACTATCCATCCGCCTTTTGTTCTAAGGCTTTCTGAGCCGCAATCCCATTGCTCTTCACCTTCCTCCTGGGGTCAGTGGTCCCCATCTTCTCGAACGGTCATTTGGAGCCCCTTAAAGCAGAGGGGCAATCCACAAAAGACTCATCAAGGCACTCGCCTTGCCACTGATCCGTCCATCCGCCATCCTGCTAAGCCTCGCGTCCGTGTCGATACCGACCTGCTAATATGGCTTTGTGAGCCTGGAACTCCTGGCCTGCCACACACAGGCAGCAGTCAGTGAAGCGAGAGTTTTCCCAGAGGCCTCCCAACTCATCAGCCAAGCGGCATTCGGGTACCTTCACCATGTTCATGGAGTTTTGGCCGGAGATATTGACAGAGTCCTGTACTACACTCACCTGCAAGGAAGCACAGTGGGTCAACATCTCTACAAAAAGGAGTAGAAGTAGTAGTAGCAGTAGTAGCAGCAGTGAACCTACAAGGACAGAGCAAACCAACAACAAATCCCACATATCTTCTCAGGTAGTGATGCAGATCTTTTTGTGAGGAAGACACAGCAATGCAGAGGGGGGAAATGTTGTGTGTGTCCCCCACCCCACCTGCTACGGACACCCGCAAATGTGGATGGAATTGGAAGTTCATGTAAGTTCACCCCACTGGGATAACAGACAGGACCAGCCACCCCTACAGATTATCCCATGAAATCCAAGCCACCATGTGCTGCAGAGATGTCACCCTAAAATGCCTCTTGAGTTTCATACAGCAAATCTGTCAAGCCACACGCTACAAAAATCTCTCAGTGATCTCTTAGTGAATATAGGCGACCGCTGAGATATGGATAAATCCCTGGGAACTCAGAAGCCCTTTGCCAAATCCTTTACTCCCTCAGATATGTCAGATGTCGATGTGTAGTGAAATGCTTTTCACCACTTGGCAAGGTGTTACAGACCAGCTTGCCAACTGTTTACTGACATACTGCAGCAAGTTACCACTGTCAAGTGGCCACCTGTATTCACCCAGTGCCACTGGCTACATGCCTTCCTGACCCCACATATAACTACTTATCAGTCCCTAAGCCTGAGCAAAACCCAGGCTCCAAGTCCTCTGAAAATGAAATCTCACAATAGCTAGTGAAAGGTTCACAAACTTCTCCAGAGCTTGTTCAGAGGTGATTTTGTTTATCTACAGAGATACAAATATCCATGCTGGATCAGAACCAAGGTAACTCTAGTCCATCAGCCAGCTTCCTATCATGGCTAACGGTATACCTCTGGGAAGCCCACAAGCCAGGGATGAAGTCAATGCCCAGCAAATGAGGGTTCAGAGGCATTCTGCCTTCAGACATGGAGGTTCTATATAGCCGTTGTGACTAGTAGCCATAGATGGACTTCTCCTCCATGAATCTGTCAAATCTCCTTCTGACGCTATCTAAGCTAGTGCCCATTAGAAGGTCTGGAGCCCAATATGAAATGGGATTATGACCTAGAAAACCGAGTATAAGATTGAGGGGAGACATGATAGCACTCTTCAAATACTTAAAAGGTTGTCACACAGAGGAGGGCCAGGATCTCTTCTCGATCCTCCCAGAGTGCAGGACACGGAATAACGGGCTCAAGTTAAAGGAAGCCAGATTCCGGCTGGACATCAGGAAAAGCTTCCTGACTGTTAGAGCAATACGACAATGGAATCAGTTACCTAGGGAGGTTGTGGGCTCTCCCACACTAGAGGCCTTCAAGAGGCAGCTGGACAAGCATCTGTCAGGGATGCTTTAGGGTGGATTCCTGCATTGAGCAGGGGGTTGGACTCGATGGCCTTGTAGGCCCCTTCCAACTCTGCTATTCTATGCTTCTATGATATCATTCCTGTTGGATTTATTTGCAAGGCTGCATTGAAACCATAGCTCAGAACTCCACTGCTTGGGGAGATTTTGCTAGGCATCATTTAAAAGAATCATAAAGAAACAAAGAAAAGCTTAGGTAACAATATAATTAAAATTAAGCACTCAAGTCCCAGCGATTTCAATGGAAGATTTATGCATGTGCTTTAATCTATCCAATCAAAATTGACAGGACTTCAAATGTAAGACTTTGGCTGGGTTGTGGCCAGGACCCTCTGTAGTCAAAAGGGGTTAAAAAAACAACTTTTTTAACTATTTTTTTTCACTGGCCTATCCAGTGAAATTTTAGAATGTTTTCAGGATGTTTTAATCATGTATGGTATGTTTTAATCCGTTTTAATGTGTATTTTATATCATGTTTTTATACTGTTTGTTTTATACTTTGAATTGTTTTAGTTTTTGTGAACCGCCCAGGGAGCTTCGGCTATTGGGCGGTATAAAAATGCAATAAATAATAATAAATAATAATAACAGCTTGCTTTTTATTAAATGAATGCTGAGATCCTAAGGATGCTGCAGTCTCTGCTGAATACTGCAGTGCAACCCAGCGTCTGCCTCCTTGACATAGCACCCATCTAACTCTGGAGGACGGATGCCTCAAAGATCCCAACACAGCCTAAACGGCAGGCCCCCAGTCACTGGCCAGAAAAACAGGGACTGTGCAAGCAAATGTGGATGTCTGTCTCATATGATCATGCCCAAACGTGACCATTCGTTAGCTTCTGTTGATGTGGGTTGACAAAAGAAAGTCACAGCAAAATTTAAGTGAAATTTTAAATGACAGGCAAAACCCCTTTCTCAGCAGTAATCAAACTTTAAAGCAAACAGAAGCCCCCACAAAAGTCTCTCAGTCTGCCAAATGTTGTAACCTCTTTAGAGAGCCTCAGCGGAGAAAAAAAAGGAGGCGGGGAGGAACTCTGAATATCATTCTTGCTAAAGAGAAACACAGCTGTAGGCACCTGTAGCCATGGAGAAAAAACGTTCGCTGAGCATATGGCACATCCCACCTATATGGCAGGAAAAACTCTTCGCATCAGCGAAAACCAGCACAAGATATTATTATTTTTTTGTGCACCACTTCTGGCTTCCCAGATTCATAACTTTTTGTCAGAAAGAAGCTTAAGATGAACACGTCTAATTCCAAGATTGAGTCACAGAGGACAGAAAGGCTACTTTGCCTAACTACTTTTTAAGCAAATGTGGTCCGCACATCTGTTTTCCCATCTCCTCTTCCACTCACCAACCTGTGCAAGCCACAGGATGCTGCAAGGAAGCACATAAGGAGGAGCTTATAGAACAATAGCTCCAGACAACACAAGCAAGAGAGATGAGCCATGTCCTACCAATGGAGAGGGGAAAAAACCATCCAAATTATTACTATTAATAATAATAATAATAAGCTCTATATGGTTCGAGTCCAGGTTATTTGAAAGAACGTATTCTCCCTTATGAGTCTGCCCATGCTTTGAGATCTTCTGGAGAAGCCCTTCTTTCTGTCCCACCTTCTTCACAGGCACGCTTGGTAGGAACATGGGAGAGGGCCTTCTCGGTGGCTGCTCCGGTGCTCTGGAACTCTCTTCCCGGGGAAGCTAGGCTGGCTCCCTCCTTGATGGGCTTTCAGAAGCAGGCTAAAACTTTTTTGTTCAAGCAGGCCTTTGGAGAATAATCCAGCCCTCCATCTATGTTAATGTCTTATAATTTTGTTGTGTATTTTTTAATTGTTTATGGTTTTGTTTCCCTCTGCCCCCCACCCCCATGTATATTTTAAACTTTGTAAGGCCGCCTTGAGGCCCAGCATTGGGCAAAAGGAGGGATACAAATTAAGAAGAAGAAGCTGCCCCAGGGCAAACAAGGGGTTGGAACTATGAAAGATGCTGAAATGGCAGAAGTATCTTTAGGAATATCCTTCCGAATGAAATGAAGATTGTGAATTGCTTCCTCCCTTACCTCACAGAAGAGAGTGAGCTTGTCATCTGGAAGGAGTCCGTTGGCCTCATCCAAGAGAAAATCTCTTCTAATAAACTTCTTGAATCCCCAGTCTTTGCCTTGCACAAACCGATACGCTCGCTGGCTCTCTGGAAACACACACAAGACAGGATTCTTTTTCAAAAAGAAAATCAAGACACACACACAACCTGGGCTCTTACTTCCTCTCTGCTCATGTATGGTCAGTAAATACAAGTACCAAGCACCAGCTATGCGTACCCATCGCTTTTGTTTCTTCTCCTTTGGCATTCAGGATGGAGAACTTGAATTTGGCTCGGACTTCACTCTTCGGACAGCTGACCAGTAACAGATAGAGCGAAAGATAATCTTTACTCTCTTCATCCAAGCCCTTTGGGTTCACACGCAAACACCTGCAGAAACAGAAAAACCCTCTTCGTCTTCTCCATACAATCTTTCACCCAGATCCAATAAATCTAACCTGCTGGTGGAAACAAGTTTCCACACACAGATCTGTCATACTGGGCGCACAAAAGCTTGCATTGCCAGGGGACGATGGGGCGCATCCTGCAATGGGGTAATAATGTATGTGGTTTCCACAGAGATCCCAACCACAAAAAGATTGCTGGGCTTGAACATTTCCACCCCCCTGCATGGGATCTGTGCCCCCCACATCCATACCCCCTTTTTTCTGAGGCATCAGGGACTACCCCAGCTAGAGGCAAAATACTAAGAATAGAGCTGCACCAAATTTCTCTTTCTTGGGATTTTCTTACTGGGTAAACATTACTCAAACTCAAGATTCTCAATGATTGTCCTCAGTTCAGACTAACTAGTTCCATAAATTGGTTTCATTCTTTTGTGCCATGTAACCTGGCTTGCTTGCTTGAGCCTTTAGGAACTACTGCTCTTGTGGTGGGCCTGTGGCATTTTTTTTCCTTACATGGTGTGGCTTGGATTGCACTGGCTGATGGTCCTTCCATTAGACAAGATGACATTTTGGTCCTCTGAAATGGATTTCTCAGCCATGTTTTGAATATGGATAAAGAAGATTGTATTGGGAGACAAGAACATGTTATGATGCCGACACAAAGCATCCTGGTGCATATCAGATGTACAGCTCTGCTTTCTACTGGAGCATAAGACATGCACAAACAGTTCCTTTCCTTAGCCATTCTGAAAACAACCCTATGAGTCAAATCACCATCACGCCATTTTACAGAAGGCAGCATTGAGGCTGTGAATTGGCAACCTGCCCACGGCTTCCCAGTGAATTTTGAACCCAGCTTCAAGCACCACATAGTATCAATTAATCTGTCTCTTGCTGCTCCCTGTGATGTTTCACTGTTTTTATGCCATATATCTGTATTGTAAATGCTGTTTGGACTTCATATGGTAGGGATGGTAAGTGGTTAATTCTGTTGGGAGGGGGAGTGAGTACATGGAATGTTGGAGTGAATGCTGATTGGCTGTTGGATTCAAGTGTGTGAAGCAGAATAGCAGTTAGGATAGTGAGTTATTATCTTGAGAATAAGAGGGACAGGATGAGTTAGAGTTGAGTTAGAGGGTAGAGTAGGCAAGGAAAACCTGATATAATTAATGTAACAAATAACTACTGAACTAATGAATCCAGAAAGCCTGATCCAATGCATAAACTTACTTCTTGTTAAATAAACATTCTGTTTCACTCTGGAGTGGATTCTTTAAGTACCTGAGGTAAGGTACTGAGTTATATAGTGGCAGCGGTGAAATAAAAGGGGGAATTAAAAGGTACACAGAGTGCCAAGCTGGTTGCTGTGGGACTAAAAAGGGGTCATAAAACCACAAAACCAGGGGACAGAAGTATACCAACGGTGACCACGGTTGGGATCCTTTATAGAGGAAGGTAAAAAGGAGACCCAAGGGGAGCAGTCGTGACACTCCTCACTGTAGATTTTGGCCAGGTTGGTCCTTACCATTTCAATTTGTCATTTGCTCCCGAAGAAAATGTTGAACTTTTGATGACCTCACCCATTTCCTCCCGGCAAAAGCTGAAATTGTTGATGGTCCACATGTAGGAAAATTTGACCACTTTAATCTTTAAAGGAAAAGGAAAAAGAATAGCAGCCAACAATTCATGTACACAGTTACAAAGGAAAAGAAAGGCAGAAACTAAAAGAATTCCACTAACGTTACTAATCAAAGAAATCTGGGGTTGGGAAGTGAATATCTTTCATCCACATTAGAGAAAATAAAGCGTTACGATATCATGAAAATGTTGCCATCCTCTTGAAATGTGATAAGTACACCAAAAGGGTCTCATCTGTGCAAACTAATGGCTTCCCACAGCACTCCTACACTTGTTCCTCTCACATAGAAGCAAACAGGAGCATTTAGCCTGCAATTCATGGGCTCTTAACCAAATGAGAGACTCTCATGGCTTTTAACAAGTTTGCTGCCAATAGGTTTTCTTGTTTGCATCCATGAGGATTAGAATTTGTTGCATTTTATGAATGTTTAGATTCTCAGGATTCAACTGCTGGATTCCACAATGGAGGTCCACTCACTTGAGACCGTGGTGTTCAAAACCAATGCAAAACACCTTTCTTGATTATAACTCCCTGTAACAGAGAGTGGCAGTGTTGCAGGCTGCTCAACGAAACACAAGGCTCCCTTTCCCTGAAGACCTGTAGGCGTCTGAGCCCCAGCATGCCCTGGAAGGAGTGCCAACATCTTATTATATCTAGGATGATTTTTAATGGCTGGGGTGAAGCAGTTAAAGGGAATTGTCAATGCATTTGTGGATAAAGGGCACAATACAGCCAAAACGCTGAAGTCTGGGCCTCAATAAGCTTCAGCTACTGGGTGGTATAGAAATGTAATAAATAAATGAATGAATTGAAGGGGAGAGTTAATGTGCTTAACTTTTTCCCACTCGAGTCAAAGGGAGCCTAGCTTTGGATTGTGTGCTAAGAGCTTTATATCCAAGGGCCCATTTGATTTTATTGTGCTGACGCATTAACTATTCAAAGGATGGCTTGGGTTAAAAAAGAAAGAAATCAAACTCCCAAGAACAAATGAAAAGGCAACATTTCATGCTTTGTGAAAGTTTGGACTATATAGATTTCCGGAGACACTGCAAACGATGGTACATATGCCAGAGGGGCTGGGGATCTGGCTCCCTTGGGGACCTGAGTTGACCTTAGCAGAGCACCCAGAATAGGGCAAGTTGATGTCCATCTCTGGGGAGCTTGGCAGGGGCACCACAGGTTTCTGGGAACCCCATACTTTTTTTTTTTCACATTATATTCATCACTACTAAAGCCGGCAGGACTTGACCTTCAAGGTTTTAGTGATCAAATTCAGTTACTTGGAAAACATCACAACATTTGTTTGGGGCCATGGCAATTCAAACAGGGGACACTGAATGCCAGCTGGTATCACAACCATTATCTGATATCCTTTCTCCCTCAATAAGGCAATGACAGAAGGATCCCTAACTGCAGACTTACTTGAGTGTAACACCAGCTCTCTGCAACAGGTCCACTTGACATCTCTGCCGGAGGAGGAGGACTCGGTACCCTTGACATCGCCAGTTTGGAGGTCGGACAGGATTTCACAGGTTAGTTAAAAAAAATCTGGGTGTGTAATCTTCACCCTGATTGAAGAAGAGAGAGGAAGAACAGTTGAAACAAAAATACACAGTTATTCTGTCAGGTTCTAGAACAAGATTCTAGAACTATTTTGTCATGGTTTTTTTAACTGCCGTATCAACTGCTCCACTCAGTGCTCTGGTGCCCAATGCACATTTTGATTTGTGTGTATTATTATTATTATTATTATTATTATTATTTATTATTTATTTATTTATTTATATAGCACCATCAATGTACATGGTGCTGTACAGAGTAAAACAGTAAATAGCAAGACCCTGCAGCATAGGCTTACATTCTAATAAAACCATAATAAAACAATAAGGAGGGGAAGAGAAAGCAAACAGGCACAGGGTAGGGTAAACAGGCACTGGGTAGGGTAAAACTAACAGTATAAAGTCAGAACAAAATCAAGTTTTAAAAGCTTTAGGAAAAAGAAAAGTTTTAGCTGAGCTTTAAAAGCTGCAGTTGAACTTGTAGTTCTCAAATGTTCTGGAAGAGCATTCCAGGCATAAGGGGCAGCAGAAGAAAATGGACGAAGCCGGGCAAGGGAAGTAGAGACCCTTGGGCAGGCGAGAAACATGGCATTAGAGGAGCGAAGAGCACAAGCGGGGCAATAGTGTGAGATGAGAGAGGAGAGATAGGAAGGAGCTAGACAGTGAAAAGCTTTGTAGGTCAACAGGAGAAGTTTATATTGGATTCTGAAGTGAATTGGAAGCCAATGAAGAGATTTCAGAAGTGGAGTTACATTGTCAGAGCGGCGAGCCAAGAAGATGATCTTAGCAGCAGAGTGGTGAACAGAAACCAACGGACTGATGTGAGAAGAAGGAAGGCCAGTGAGAAGAAGGTTGCAGTAGTCCAACCGAGAAATAACCAATGCATGAACAAGAGTCTTGGCAGAAGAGACAGACAAAAAAAATATTATTATGTATTATGCTCGGTTAAGAGTTACTCCTAATGAAAAACTGATAGGGTCTCAATCAGTGTTCGCCAGAGCTGTGTTTTTCTCCCCAATTCTAAGGCACCTGTGATTTCCCCATCCCTAGCACCTTACACTCCTGCTGTTTATTTCTATACCACATTTAATTTGTGGAAGAGACTTTAAAATATTTACCCTCTGTGGCTCACTATGACACCCCTTTCATAGGTGGGGAATTTAGAATTGGGAGATTTACAAAAGGCCACATGAATCCAAGCCATCAGTATGCAAGAGAAAACAACATAAGAGCAGCCCTACTGGATCAGACCAAAGGCCTAGCTAGTTTTTGTTCTGTTCATACAGAGGCCAACCAGATGCCTCTGGAAAGCACACAAGCAAGCAGGACATGAGCCCAACTATAGCTCAGGTTCTCCAGCAATTGGTATTCAGAGGCGGACTGCCTCTGATACAAAGAGTACTCAACTATACAAACAAAAGCCATAAACCTGATGGAAAATATGAACTTGGGCAAGTGCAATTCATTTGTTGGTCCACAGAAGTGGAAAGAGAGGAGGGAGAAATAAGGCAGTAGCCAAAAGCATAGCATGAAGATGGGTACAAAGTCTGCCCCCGTTCTATGTACATATGATAACTGTAATGACTTTATCCCATACTCCCTGTTTTTCAAATACAGGTTGATATATAGCAGAGCCATCATAAAAAGAACCTGGTCTTGGTCAACCATCACAAAGACCTTTGAGACTACCAGAAGCAGCCCAATAAAGTGCCAATTTGCCAGGGGGAGGCAGCCTTGGGCACATGGGATGCCATCCTGTGATGGCTCCCCTGCGCATCCCAAACACACTCCGCTGATGCTGCAGCCTACTTTAGGCATCCTGTAAATCATCCGTATCACAAGATTCCTTCCCCGGCTGCCACCACCCCAACTGCCGCACATTTTGTAGCACTGTAAATTGAAACAGTGTAAACCCTCTTCAGTAGGGTTCATACTGTTTCAATTAGCAAGCTAACTCAGGAGCCTCACCAGTTCCTAACTTTGTACCAGTATCATGGAATACTATTAAACAGCAATGTCAACGTACGTTGCAATTTTATAGAATAAACTAAACAAAACAGATCTGAATTTCACCAGTAGGTGAGACAAAGATGGCGCGGAGTAAAAAGAGGTGAGATAGCAAGGGTAAAAGCTGGTACATGGAAGTAAAATTAACCCTCCCTCTTGCAAATAATTGAGGTGATGGTGGCTCATCCTGTCCTGCAGAGCATTCATCCTCTCTCCCCCAGCTCTTCAAGCCAAGCCCTGAACATGAGCCTCCAGCAACACGGCTCTCTATGGAAGTTAAGCTAAACACAGTGCAAGAGAAATTGGCCGTATGGTTGAACACCTAATTGGGATTTGCTCCTGGCAAGCAGGTAGAGGTGGCAAAATATGTGGCTGGATTCATGTACCTTAAATTTGTTCCTCACTCAAGCCTCTCTCTCATACTCACTCACTCTTAACGAACTACTGGTCCTTTGCTTTATGCACCATGGCTTGTTAGTTTCCCGCCCTACAGCCAACATCATGATCATCATCCTCTTGCTGTACTTGCAGAACGGTCTGCCATTCAAAGGCACGCACAGTTAGCGGGCAGGGTCCTGTGGGATAGCACACACACTTCCCACCCACCCCCATGACTCACTAACACACTCGACTGCCAGCAGCTGGCAAAATGTGTGTATCCACCAGCCCGTCAAAATCTAAAATTAAAAACAACAACAACAAAACTGCCACTAACAGCAGAAGTGTGAGAGATAAGCTACAGAAAAAACAGATGTTCCCATAGAATTGCTGGGGGGTGGGGGGGAGGGAGAGAAGTAGTGCTGTTTTTGGAAAACCAGCTCAAACTCATCCGGCCTCTCTCATCAAAATTGACATGAGTTTCAAACTCTTATTACCTTTTCTGATACAATTTTCAGATTGTGATTTTACCTTGCATGAAGGAAAGGAAAGGAACCTCTCGTGCAAGCACTGAGTCATTACTGAGTCTTGGAGGGACGCCAGCTTTCCCTGACGTTTTCTTGGCAGGCCTTATAGCGGGGTGGTTTGCCGTTGCCTTCCCCGGCCGTTATTACCTTTCCCCCAGCTAACTGGGTACTCATTTTACCGACCTCGGGAGGATGGAAGGCTGAGTCGACCCGAGCCGGCTGCCTGAAACCAGCTTCCGCTGGGATCGAACTCAGGCCATGGGGAGAGTTTCAGCTGCAGAAACTGCTGCTTTAAACACATTCTTTATCCATTTTAAGTGGAATATCGACAGAAGCTTGGTAAGCACCCAATGTACACCCATCAGGTTATATACATCACTGGCCGCCCTTTATACTTTTTGCCATCAAAAAGGCTGGCAATAGGATGAACGTGACCTCTGCAAAGTTTTCAATCTAAGGAATAAGCTAGCTTTGTTAATCCAACAATATTTTGCATAGCACATTAGAATGTTTAACAGTATTAGGACTCACATGTACACCAACTGCACAAGTCTTTCATCCTATTCACACCACATTGCACCGGGACAAAGGTTTAGCCCTGCACATCAAACCTGCAAGTATCATGTCTCCTCCAACAGCTAGCATATACAGGTCCAGACATTTTGGGCATAGCCAAGGTGGCACCCAAGAGTCATGTCAAAAGGCCCCATTAATACTGCAGCTCCATGCTTATTTACTCATGTCACTGATTAACCAGTCACTCTAAATCAATC
The DNA here is from genome assembly GCF_023053635.1 of Elgaria multicarinata webbii. Classification (NCBI taxonomy): domain Eukaryota; kingdom Metazoa; phylum Chordata; class Lepidosauria; order Squamata; family Anguidae; genus Elgaria; species Elgaria multicarinata. The sequence goes on from NC_086181.1 coordinate 14,161,391, forward strand.
TTACACCACCTGGTGCCCTTAAAATGGTGATGCTGGTTTGGGATGCTGGGAGTTGCCATGTGGAGTCAGGGTGGTACACAGTGGTTAGACTGTCAAACACGGGCTTGATCCAAATCCCTACATAGGTATGACTTGTGAACCTCACTGGGTACCCTTAAGCTATTCATTTGTACTTTTTCTCTCTAATCTTTTAACCTACCTCAAAGGATTATTGTGAGGCTAAAATGGAGCAGGGTTAGAGAACTATGTATACCACCCCCAATCTCTTTGGTGAAAGGGTGAGATAAAAGTGCAATAATGCTGCAGTGAGCATGCTCCACGCACACCTGAAACTAGGGATGGGCGAACCAGTCTACTCCTAGCCTATGTCACTTTCCCATGTGTTCACTCTTAAGATCATTAAGAAGTGCCCTGCTGGATCAGACCAAGGGTCCATCTAGTCCAGAACTCTGTTCACAGTGGCCAACCAGCCATTGGCCAGGGATGAACAAGCAGGACATGGTGCAACAGCACCCTCCCACCCATGTTCTATCCCATTCCCACATAAATCTGCCATTTTTTGAATTTATACAAGAAACAAAACACATTTCAATAGTTTCTCAAAGTATGCATTTAAGTTTTGATATAGTTTTTGAGCTGAAAACTGCTTTCAAGCATTTCAAGAAGTGCAAAAACTGGCAGGTAAGTTCCAATTCATACTTGGCCCGGGAATTACAGATCAGGTCCATTCGTACTGGAATTTGCAAAGATCAAATTCCTCAAGCACCCCTATCCGGAACGTAATGTGGCTTCCTAAGAATACCAATTTACGTGCAACCCCATAGGGAGCACAGAGGTGAAGCTAAAACAGAAAGCATGCTAAAGGCTCAGAATCCAATAAGAGGGCTTTACACGGCCACTTCTCAAAGTCAGCGTCTATGCTGTGACCAGAATTACATTACAGTAATCTAGCCTGGATATCACAAGTGAATGGAAAACTGGGACTCCAGACAGGGCTTTCACAGGGAACTGAGACTGGGAAGAAATCCTTTACCCAAGGCCACAGATGAGAGTCCCAGGCAGAAGTTGGACTTGAGGCCAGGTCTCCCGGATCAGAAGCAAACTCTCCCCTCTCCACTGCCTCTTGATCCCTGCATTTCCTACAGCAGGAGTGGGCCACTTGTAGGCTAAACATCTGGAAAGCCACAACTATCATGCCTCACCACTGTCTATTCTGGCTAAAGCTGCTGCAAGTTGTAGGCCAAAAACAGCTGGAGGGCCACAAGTTGCCCACCTTTGCCCTAGAGCCACCTGCAGCTAACCAGTCCTTGCCTTTTTTCCTGAGAAGTTTCTGCTTTTTCACAGCTCATTCTCTTGCCCAATCCTCCACCAAGAACACCAGCATCAAAGAGGTGGTTGGGGAAGAAACTTGATGGGACAAGCTCAACATTCGCTTTCATTAAGGGATGGGTCTATTGATATTTTTTAAAGAAACCTTTTTTACATAAAAATGAATCTTGTTAATGTCCAACCTACACACCTCCCCATAAAAAATACTTTACAAAAAGGAGGGATTTTCTCCCAGCAACATGCAAAGGACAGGTAGAAGTAAGCAACAGGTGTTTTAAAAAAAAACCCACCCCAAACCCATCACAAATAGACAAATCTGCACATACCATACACGTCTGGCTTAAAGCAAGCCGATAAGAGTATTATCAACACAGTTGTGAATTGCCAAGAGAAAATTAAATAGATTTTTCAAAAGGCAACAAAGCTTTCAGAAACACAGCAGATATCGAGATTAGCCTGGCACAGAGAGATTACCCACCACGCTTCTTCTCTCTCTGAAAAGAAGATTTCACACATCGCCATGCCAGGGCATCAAATTACTACTTGGAACGAGCCATTAATTTGATTCCTGCTGTGTAGGGCTCTCCACAAGCAGCAGCAGCTTCCTAGCTTTTTATACACCCCTTTGACACAACATTTATGCTTGCTAAGATTCTAGGAGTGAGGAAAGGGAACTCTGTTCAGGCTCAGAGGAGGCCTTTTGTTCAGCAAAGCCCCCAAGTGCTGGGGATGAGATGGGAGGGGGATTCACTCATGGCTGGGAAACTTCTTGGTCACCAGAAACATGTTTATAAGCATCTCCAGTTTCTCCAATGAAGTCCCAATACACACACACACTTGGAGATTTTGTATTCCAGGCTCCCCAAATTCTAGCTTCTCAGACAGATTTCAGATACAAAACACTAGTCAAGCCAAGAACAAATCTGGCTGTGCTTGTTTTAGACATACAAACCCAACTTGAGATGCTTACACTCCTTTGAGTGGGTTAAAATGCAAAGGAAGGGGATCCTTTCTGCATTTAATGATACTAAACTGTTTGCAAGTAACAAGAAGCCACAGCGGGTGACTTTCCCCATGGGGCTTCTTGTTGCGGCAGCTGCCACCATTTTGAATATTCAGGGCACAACGGGGCGCGCTGTAATTTCTCATGATGTGTGAACCTGGCAAAGGTGGGCTGTTGGGGTGGCTGTCAAGCCACCCAGGATCCATGGGCTATTTTAAGGTTGCTGGTGGTTTGACAAGCACCCCAATAATCCACCTTCACCTGGTTTGCATGTAACAAAAGCTACAGCGCACCCCTGCTGCACCCCAAATACTCAAAACGGCGGCTGCTACTGCAACGAGAAGTCCCGCAGGGAAATTCACCCATGGTAGTTTGTAAGGGTGACCATATGAAAAGGAGGACAGGGCTCCTGTATCTTTAACAGTTGTATCGAAAAGGAAATTTCAGCAGGTGTCATTTGTATATATGGGGAACCTGGTGAAATTCCCTTTTCCTCAAAACAGTTAAAGGTGCAGGAGCTATACTAGAGTGAGCAGATTTAAAAGAGGGCAGGGCACCTGCAGCTTTAACTGCTGTGATGAAGAGGAAATTTCACCAGGTTCTCCATATATACAAATGCCACCTGCTGAAATTCCCTTTTCTATGCAACTGTTAAAGATACAGGAGCCCTGTCCTCCTTTTCATATGGTCACCCTAAGTTTGTTATGTGTGAACCAGGCCATTGAGAGCCAACACGGTGTACTGGTTAGAGTGTCAGACTGAGACTGGGATGACCCAGGTTCAGGACTCCCTCAGCCATGAAGCGCACGGGATGACCCTGAGCCAATCACAACCTTTCATCCAAACCTATCTCACAGCATTGTTGTGAGGATAAAATGGGGATGGGGGTAAGGAGAGAAAACCTTGAGCTTCTTGGACAAAGGTCGGGATGTAAATTCCATGGGTACGTTGAAATGATTGGTAGGAGGCCCTGGACGCAATCAGGTCCCCTCATCTGTTCCACAAGCACTTGCATCAAATTGTGTTTTATCCTTTTCTTAAAGATGGAAAATAGTAAAGAACAGTTAAGGGCAGGGACAGAGATGAGTTTCAAAGGAAGTTTTATATGAGTTATGTCCCAGATACCCAGCTCATGCAGACACAAATTATGTTGCCAGTTCAAATAGATAATACAGCAGATACGACTTTTACAACAGTAGCACTGTGTGCGTTTAACACACTGGCAATTTTACTGCTAAAAGAACCATATCTATATTAATTTTACTGCCACACATGACACACCCCTATCAGTTAGGGTCGAGAACACTTTACATAAAATTAAAAAGTCCAATTAAACCAGATTTTTAAACAAAAGAGGAGGTTGGAGGAAGGAAAGTTATATACTTAAAGGGAACCAGCAGTGGATTCTCTAAAAGCTCAGGAGGGAATAGATACATCTTCAGATGCTTTTAAAAAGGAAAGCACAGCAATCTTCGGTATCAGGCACAAAATTCAAAACCCTTCAAATCAACTCTGTTCCATTTACTTTCCATATTTCTAGAATTTATAGCTGCAGAGAAAACTCTGGGCAGTATTTCTACGAAAATCTCACTCAATTGTCATTTTTGGGGTGTTTCTGTTGAAAATCTGGATCATAGAATCATAGAACAGCAGAGTTGGAAGGGGCCTACAAGGCCATCGAGTCCAACCCCCTACTCAATGCAGGAACTCACCCTAAAGCATCCCTGACAGATGCTTGTCCAGCTGCCTCTTGAAGGTTTCTAGTGTGGGAGAGCTCATAACCTCCCTAAATAACTGGTTCCATTGTCGTACTGCTCTAACAGTCAGGAAGTTTTTCCTGATGTCCAGCTGGAATCTGGCTTCCTTTAACTTGAGCCCGTTATTCCGTGTCCTGCACTCTGGGAGGATCGAGAAGAGATCCTGGCCTTCCTCTGTGTGACAACTTTTCAAGTATTTGAAGAGTGCTATCATGTCTCCCCTCCATCTTCTCTTCTCCAGGCTAAACATGCCCAAACACAGCAAGCTATGCATAACAAACACAAAAATGAAAATGTTTCCTTGATATAGAATACACACAGCTTTGAACCTATGTAAGAAAATCTAGATGTCAAAAGGAAAAAGCAACCTGTAGCCCCTTGGGGGAATGAGCTGGGAGACTGGACAGGAGTTGTTGGTTTCAGGACAGCTAAAAGGAAGAACTTCTTCACACAGTACATAAACAATGGGATTTGCTACCACAAGATGTGTGATGGCAACCAAATTGGGTTAGACAAATTCTTGGAGGATAACGCTATCCATGGCTATTAGTCATGATGGCTAGATATTACCTGAGGCAGCATGTCTCTGAATACCAGTTGCTGGGAAACACAAACAGGAGGGTGCTGTTGTACTCATGTCCTGCTGTGAGCTTCCCAGAGGCATCTGGCTGGCCATTATGGGAACAAAATGCTGAGCTAGACAGGCCTTTGATCTGATCTAGCAGGGCTCTTCTTACGTTCTTATTAGTCAGCTGGATGAAGAACAAGTTATAGGAGGAGGATCCTCTATGTGTGAAAGGAGGAGGCCAATCTGAACTTGAACAGGAGGAAGCTGAATTCTACTGAGCATCTCTACCGAAGGGTCTTAAGATTTTTGCATTTGATTTCAATATTTTACTAAACCTATAGACTTGTAGGAGTTTTAGAGCATTTAAAAAAAAAACTGAAACCCAGTCCCACAATGAGAGAGTGAGAGATAACGTCTAAAGACGTAACTTGTCAGGCCTTCGCAAGCTTTTGGTGGCAGGCTACTGTGCCTCAGCCTCTTCAGGAGGCATAGACTCCAGTATCTGAGTAAGCATGGCTAGAATTACCCCCCTCCCCGGCCCAAGGCACCAACTAGCATCTGAGTGCTAGTGATCTAGGCATCTGGGAAATTCCCATCCCAAAAGAACTACTGCCCCACTATATGGATCATATTTTTAGGTGTTTGTTTTCTTTTCTTTTGCAAATTGACAGGTGGCCTCCTGCTAATATTTCCAACATGGCCCTTAGTGCTGAACACAGATCACAGCCCTGACTTACATTTTAACCATGTCACAGAGGCTCTACACTATCCGCTGCGCCCCCCCCATTAACTACATAACATTAACTAGTTATTCATTAACTACAGAATGAATCGATTCATTCCCTTTCTTTAAATATATGGTCACCTACTTCAGGCAAACGGTGACAGGGTATGACGGTGGAGGGGACATAACTAGACACCCTGGCAAACTGGGCTCCTAAGAATGTGCTGCTGACATACAGGAATTTGGAATACTGGCTCAGGTTTGTACACGCTTCTTAGATTATTATTTTTCAAAAAAATTGTTAGAACCTAACCCCCCCAAATGCATAGGGGCAGAAAAAAAAATCCTATTATTGCTGCTCATCAGGAATCCTAGAAATATGAGACTGGTACTCCGAAAATTGTAGGTCTTCAGCTTTCATCCATTTCTTTTCTTCCCAAGGAGTGCTTTGTTTTCTAATCGAGATATACAAATATGCTTGTCAGTGGCAATATGAGCCGCTGACCTTCTGGTGGGCTTCAGAGGCACTTAGAAGCAGCAAAATGTTTTCCTGCTTTACGTGTCTTCAACCCCAGAGCAACTGCAGGGACAACCCCATCACCCTGCCTCCTCTGAGCCACGGGAGCAACAAAGTTGGTGGGAACTACAAATTTGGCTGGCTAACCAAGGCCTGGCAAAGAGTGCAGATCTTTGGTTTCTATGTTTCATTGCAATTATAATCTGCCTTGGAGGCAATCCTCTTATGGAGCAAAAAGCAAAGCACAAAATACTTGGGACACTGTATTGCCCCACTGACAGAAACTCTGATGGTGATAAATCACAGAGACAGCCAAAGTGTAATAATAATGGGTGACTGCAAGTACTCTCAAATTAACCGGCAAAATGTAATTTCAGACCATGAAAGAGACAACCTTTCTAGATACAAACAACTGTGCCTTGGAACAAAGTCAAGAAGCCAAGGAAGAGGTGATAAAGTAAAAGGAAGCTGAAAGGTATAATTAAGAGGATCCGATCTCTGCAGAAAGCTTGGGGGTTGTTTACAACCACCCTAATCAAGGCTTAAGTGACACAGAAAAGAACAGGGACAAACAACCAATGTGGTTAAATAGGAGAGTGGATAAAAAAAAAGCAAGAACTGCTTTTAAAATCATTGTCCATTTTTAAGAATTAAAAATCAAAAAGTACAAAATCTGACATAAATTGACAATAAGGAAAGGAACGAAGTTATTTTAGAGGGAAATTGCTGAACTAAAGCTATAAAAAACTAGCTTTTTTCATTCTTCAGAAGCAGGAAGGAAATAGAACTATTAAATGAGAAAAGGTGTAAAAATGAGAAGTGGAGATAGGTAAATATACACAGACATAGCCCTCTGGTAGCCAAATCATAAAAATAGTATCATGAAGCTGGAGAACATATAGAAAAAGGGTAACTAAAATGATCAAGGAGCTGGAGCTTCTTTCTTATAAAGTCCATTGAGCCTTTATTAGTTTAGAAAAAAGATGACCCAGAGGGGACATGAGAGAAGTGTATAAAATTACTCTCTCCCCAAAGACCAGAACTCTGGGTCATCCAATGAAGTTGACTGGCAGTCCGTTCACAGTCAATACAGCTACTACTTCATCCATAATTAACTTGTGGAATTCAGTGTGAAAAAAGGCAATGATGGCCAAGAACCAGGATGGCTTATTTTTTTTAAAAAAAGATGAGGATACAGTCCTATGGTCCCTTAGGAGAGCATCCAAGGTGGGCAATGATTTTGCCTCTCTCTCTGAAGGCAAAGAGGGGGTGGTCTGGCCTCGGAAGCCTCCTCCCAGCAGAGACAGAACAGTCCCTTGGCATCGCACTTCTGCTGCCAGAACTGCAATGGAAGAGCAGGCAAGGAGGCCAGCAATGACAGGGTAACGTTCAAAAACAGGGGGGGAACTGGCCAAAAAAGGCCACCAAAAAGGAAAAACACCACCAATCCATTCTGCCCTGTCTGTGTGAGCCTGGCAGGCCAAAGGAAGTAACAGTTCATCTGCCATTTCATCTCCCTTCCCCTCCAGATTGCTATACCTCTGGACAAACTGTTGTTTCCCAGATAGCTAAGTGGAACTTGAATGTTCATTCTGCAACCACATACTGTACACAGACAAGGTATGGCTATCTCCATCAGGTCCAGCTTAGGATCTTCCAAGGGCCATTTATCTGCCATGGGTTAAAAAGAATGGTCTGGTCTAGCAAGGTTTCTGTGTGTTCTCACACTTAACTGGGTGGTTGATGGCAGCCATATACACCTGCTTTATGAAGTTAGGTTACAGAAGAACCTTCTTTGGTGCTTAATTTCTCCCAGAATATTCTATATGAAGCCTGAAGAGATGCCTTATACAAGATCAGATCATTGGTTTGCTCTCAGCAGTTTTCAATTGCTCAGACAGAGGACTGCGCGATCCTTCCTACCAAAGATCCTTTCACTGGAGATGCCAGTAATTTCATTCGGACTTCAAACGAGCAAAGTCTGTATAAAGCCACCATGTTTCTCTCTGCAGAGGTTCCATTTTAGTATGTTTTGGATGATAGTATTCAAAAGCCAATCTACAGATTAAGCAAAAAGCTGGATAAGGACACTTTCCCCCAAAGTCCTAGATTTCCGTGGGCATAGATCAGCAGGAGGGACGTTCAAACATATGATCCACCACATGCATTCTCAAGTGGTTAGCCCAGAGAGATTGATTACATTCTGAATGTACAGACTGATGTATAGTCATGCATTAACTGGATTGTTTGTTTTATTTGTATCTACAAGCTTGATGAAAAGGGAGACTTCATCTGAACCTGTGAAGACTGCCTTTTCTTGTGACTGAATGGCCACAGAGGATTAAGAGGCAGAATTCTAGTTCAGAAAATATAACAGCAAATCACAGTCGAGGCACATAGAGTGAGCAAGAGTTCCATTCTAGGCAGTTTTATAGCCAGAATACCAGGCTTATTCCCCTATCGCTGCCACCCTTCCCCAGTGCTCACAGGGCAGTTTGAGCTCTTCACACCTTTACAGACACCCATGAGCTCAGGTTTCAAGGTACTGCTGTCAGATTAAACACAAACAGAAAGGCAACTGTATCCACCAAGTTCTCTCTTAAGGCTTTTGCACAGAGCACTTTATTTTAATTGGTGGGATAAACAAGTTTGACAGTTGTGCACAAGGTGCAGGTTACTCCACTTTAACTTGGAGCCAACTCCAGATTTCTCCAGAGACAAAGGCTGTTTTATATCTTAGAAAGGAGAACACTGCCAGAATACGGGACAAGGCAGTTGACAAAGGGAGGGGGGAGGTGAGGTGGCTCGACTTTCTGTTCTCTTAACTCCTGTGACTTGGCGTGTGAATAGGTATCTTCCTGCCTGTCCTTTTGGTGCGTGTGCTTTTTAACCAAAACATACACTTGGTGTCCAAACTGTTTATCAAATGCCTGACTTAAAACCACTGAGCATTCAAAGTCTTGTCCGAAATTTTCAGGTTGTTCCCAGAGATGTCAGCAGCGCTAAGAAAGAAACTATAAGCAGGAACTGAAGTTTCTTTTGCCAACTTGTAGGAAGGGGAGAAGCAGAGGAAGGTCTCCCACTCTATGCAGTTCTTTATTATTTCAATTTCTATTCTGCCTTTCTTCATACAGCACTCAAAGGCAGGAAACAGTAACGAAGTTAATGTTTTTTAAGTAATAATTTTCTTTAAAAAGTCAATTATCAACAGAGTTGATAAAAACAGTTCTTCAAACAGCACGCTGCTCTTGCGTTTCTCAAATACCTTTTTTCTAGAAAACCAGTCTCAACATAGCATTTGAATCCCAAAGAGGATTCCCAAAAGCAATTCCTGCAATTCATAATACTGCCATTATCCTGTACAGTAAAAACAATTTATGCAAGGGAGAGGACACCCAAGTCAGTAGGATCTTTGGCCGTCTATAGTACTTTGCCACCTTCCAACGATGAACATCAAAGTGGATTGCACAGGACATAAAACATATTACTATTCACAAGTGATGGCATACTCTTTCAAGTCATAATTATAATTTATTTGACACATTTATACCCCTACCTCTGACCATTCATGACAACTTACAAACATAATTAAAATCATAATCAGCAGCACAATCCATAATTCCATAAATAGCACAGAGAGTTAAAACAGATTGTGTTGCTACTGCTCAAACCTTAGTAGCCTTCCTTTGAAGGCTCCCTTGAATCTGTATTGTTATTTTTGCCCAATTCTTCATCCTGTCAAGATAATTGTGAAACCTGCTTCTGTCATTGAAGATATTAGCTACCCTACCCAATTTGGGCTCATTTGCAGATTTGATGATGATCCCCTCTACTCCTTTGTCCAAGGGAGTAGAGGGCCAGGACAGAACCCCACATCACTTCTCTCTAGGCTGATGAAGAGCCAGTGATGAGCACCAGTGATGTGGCATGGAAATTTTTCCAGTGCTTTATTTTTCCCATAAAAAACTTCCCATTTCATTTCATAAATTCATTTCTAACTATGAAAGTATGCCAATTGCAAATACAACATTACACAATCATTGCAGTTTCAAAGTTGTAATTAATGTTTTTCAGGTGGTTATCCTTAGCAAGTATGTGAGATAATACATGTATAGCATTGAAATACATACATATATATATATATATATCTTAGTGTGAAATGGAATTATTAAGTAGTGGCAGTGAAACTTAAGGTGCCCCAACAACTTCAGTGGAAGAGTTGAAATAGATGGGAGGTTCTCAGCATATCATGCTCAGTTCTCGGGGTTGCTAAAATTAATTAGTGCAACCTTTCCCAACCTGGCACCCTTCATACTGACTGAAGGACACCAGGAGTTATAGTCCAACATATCTGGACATACCAGGTCGGGAAAGACTGACTTAGCATATCAGTAGTTTTCAGTAGCTCTGTTTCTTTCTTTCATTTAAATAATAAGGGAAGTATATGCTATTGTCTTCAAATTTTTACAAGTAGTCCAATAAAAATATCTAGATAATATATCATTTTAATCACATTAAGCATGCTTTAATTTCCCCCCTCCCAAATATTCACATACTTGTGGTATATTGACACAAAAACATTAACACAGGCTCCTTTTATAGCTGTGTTGTTTATTTTACTTGTATTTAGTAAACATGCTAAATTAGTTTTCCGATGCAAAATGAAAATTTTCCGATGCAAATGACCCCATGCAAATTAGCTTGATCTGCATAGAAAAAAATGTAAATTAAAAATTTTCTGGAAAACTCACATCACTGATGAGCACTCTTTTGGTGTGACCCATGAAGAAATCCATCTAACAGCAGCTTGGTTTCACCCACATTTTACCAGCATGGGAATACCATGGGAGCCCTTCTTAAAAACCTGACTGAAATCAAGATATACTATGTCTACAGCATTGCCCTGATCTACCAGTAGAGTAACTAACAAAAAAAGGAGATATGGTTAGTCAGACAAGACTTGTTTTCTAGAAACCCCTCTTTATGTTCAGAACCTTTTTTTTTCTAGATGCTCACAGTTTTAATGATTTGTTAGAGATACTGATGTCAAGCTGACTTGTCAGTAGCTGCCTGGATTCTTCCCCCATCCACGCAGCCACCTGATGCTGGGGACATTTGCCCATCTCCAATAACACAGCACTTCACCTATTCTCCAAGAAAGTACCGTAGGAGAAAGAACCTCCAAGAAAGTACCGTAGTAATCAGGACCTGAATTCATTGAGTGGCAGCTAGGTGATCCCACACCTCCTCTTTACCTCTCTTGGGCTGCAACTCCTTCCCTTCAATGGCCTGGTTCAGACAACACGCTAATTGGGCAAAAGGCAGGATACTACTACTACTACTACTACTAATAATAATAATAATAATAATAATAATAATGTTAATGGAATGCATTAAGGTCAATGCATTCCATTAACCATTTTGTGGTTAAGCAGCATGGTTTAGTGTGTTGTCTGAACGGGCCCATTGTTTTATCTATTCTTGCATCATCAAGGAGTTTCCCTGTGGGAGAAAACTGAGGCAAAGGAGAAACTGCTCAGTTCCTCCTTCTCTCTGTCATCTGTTAATATTTCTGCAACTCCTCCTTGGAGCAGGCCTACCACTTCCTTGTTCTTCTTCTTGCTCCAAACGTATCCATACTCCCCACTTTGGGCTATTTTTAAAAAACATTCTTTGTAATCCTAAATCCATTCTGAACTGTAGACCGCCTCACACTTTCCCTACAAGTTTTGAGTACTTGTTTGCATTCATCCTTGGTAGTTTGCCCCTCCTTCCATTTCGTATATATGCCCCTTTTAAACTGGAAAGCAAAACACTCCTTAAAGAAACCAGTGTGGCTGAAAAGATGCCTCCCATTTTTCTTGTTCACGGGAATGATTTGTGATTGTGCCTTCAATATCTCACTCCCACCCATCTTGAACTCCCTTCTCCTCAGGTATTTCTACCCATGGGATTGCACCCAAGGGACTTCTTTAAATTTGTTAAAAGAAATCAGCTTTTGTAAAGTCTGACTAGGCATAGCTTTCCTTTTCCTCAATATTCATAATCCCAAAATGACTTGGTCACTCACTTCCTCCCCAAATTCCCAACTATTTTCACATCAGTTAGTTCTCTCCTGTTGGTGAGGATCAGGCCTAGGATAGTGGATCCCCTTATCTCTTCTTCCACCTTTTGGAAGATGAAATTGTCAACAAGGCAAGTCAGGAATTTATTAGACTTTTCATTGTTAGCAGAGGTTGACTTCCAACAGATACCTCTATAATTAATATCTTCCATTACGACTATGTTGCTCCTCTTTGAAAATGTGGTAATCTGATCTTGGAAGGCATCATCCAAGTCTTTTGGCTGGGTTGGCATTCTGTAGCAGACTTATACAATAATGTTGCTGTCATTTCCCTCCTCTTTCATTTTTACCCAGATGCTCTTATCTGATCTTTCATGTTCAGATGCATGGATTTCCTCACATGTGTATATATCCTCTAGATATAATGCTCCTCCTCCTCTCCTGATTGGTCTGTTGGTTTTGAATAAATTATATTCTTCAGTCCCTACATTCCAGTTATGAGTCTCATCCATCCAGGTTTCAATAATGCCTATTAAATCATATTTACCTTCCTGTGTTAAGAACTCAAGCTTATCCTGTTTATTTCCCGTGCTCCATGCACTGGTACAGAGACATCAGAAAATATGGATTAAACAACCCAACTGTTCTCTTAATGGCTTTTCTTGCTCATTAGTGGGTACCTGAACTAGGGCTGTGCACTGCCTTGGGCTGAATCCCCGAATCCAAGCTGACACCGGGCCGGTCTGAGGTGCCCTGAGGCCAAAGCAGAACAGCACCAAAGCCTTGGGGCACCTCGGGCTGATTCGGGGCAGTGCTGGGGCACTCCCTCCCCACCCACTTCTCATCACTGCTGGAACTTAACTTTAAATTGCATTCTTGTCCTGAGAGCCGAGCTGCAATCTAAAGTTATCAGGGGGGCTCTCTGTTTTAATATATCTATGGTCACAAACTATAATGGTCATAAAGGGCCATTTCCCCTTTACGGACATCATAGTGTTCAGCCATAGATATATTAAAAGCAGAGAGCCCCCATGATAACTTTAAATCACGTCTCGGCTCTCAGGAGGGTGGCGGCAGCTCTGGGTTTTGGGGGGCAAGGGGGGAAGGGAAGGAGAGGGGGCTGCGGGGAGTTGGGAATCCCACAAGACCAACCTGCTTCTGAGGAGCCAAATCTCACTTGGGCACCAAGACAAGTCGGGCACACCCCTGAAGTGCAGCGAGTCGTATTGGGGCCCTTTCAGAGAAAGGCTTCTGAAACAGCCTCCAAGGCTAGTTGGAGGCAGGCTGTGCACAGCCCTAATCTGTACCACTGTTCCAGTTTCACACAGTACGTGACATAATGCTGCCATCTAGAATGTTACTGTCCAGAAATTCTTCACTTTCAGCAGCCCCTCCCACCACGACGACATAGCAGAGCACAAGGCGGCAGCCCCTCTTAGCCTCTTTCACTGCTCCTTATTTTTGCACATGTTCACATACTCTGGATCACTTTCATCTACTACACAAACCTGTTAGCACTTTGTGAACAGTCTTGAAGACCCTGTTTATGTGTCCTTCCATGAAAGGAATGTAAATTGGCAGTCAAAAGGGACAGGGCCTTTTTGGCTATGGCCTACATGTTACTAGAATTCTATCCTGACTGAAATACGATGACTCCATCAATTGAGGCCTTCAAACTAACATAACTACTCTTCTGAAAATAGGCAAACATAGTCTGGCTCAGAGGGTAGGCAACCAAGTGCCCTCCAGATGTTTTGGACTACAACTATCAACATCCCTGATTTAATGGGATGAAATCCCTGGTTTAATTTTTGTGAACCACCCAGAGAGCTCCGACTATTGGGCTGTATAGAAATGTAATAAATAAATAAATAAATAAATTTATATGTAAAGACATATTTGCTTCAAGATGCTTTCCCTTAGATAGATGTTTGGTACTACTGTTTTAAATAAGTTTATTTTTGTTATTGTTATTGATCACTGTAGGATATTGTTTTTGTTACACTATGACAGTTTGATGTTTTGACTTTAATGATATATTATATTGTATACATGGGAAACCACCTTGTGAGAGCATGGTCCTAAAAGTTGGCCTAGAAATCTCTTAAATAAACTTTTTTTTACAAATGTATTTTCTTTCAATGCCCCCTTTCCAACTTTGATATTAAAATGAATACCTAATTACATCTTAGTGTGTGTAGCAGAAAATATTTTGCAAGAACACGAGACACTATTTGAAGAGACTATTTACAAGAGGCAGTTAACCACATATGCTGAGTTTTTTAAACTGACCCCAGAATAGTTGTTTTAAATGGATATTGTTGTTTTTATGCTTTTGTTGGTTTTAAATTTTTGTATATTTGTTTTTAATGCTTACTGTTTTTAACCTCAGTAAACTGCCCAGAGAGCTTCAGCTATCTATATAAATAAAAATGTAAATGTTCGTTCACAACAGATGTTTTATCTCCGAAAGTTCTTCACCGATTGCTTTGAAATTTTGACACAACGTTGCATTCGAATATGCGAGCGTTGTTATGTAACTATGTTCTATATGGGGACAAAAGTTTGTCTTAAAATTGAAGAAATAGGCCTCCTAAAAACCAGTCCTGCTGATCATTGTGACATCGCCAACCAGTAGGCCAATCCACTGCCTCTGCCTCCTCTCCTATTTGCGTGTTTTCTCACAATTGGCTGAGTGAATATAGATGTCACACCTGTGACAGTTACACGTTCTGAAGAAAGGTAACTGCCAGGAGTTTCCACTAACCTCCTCACCGTAAAAACATCCTTTTTTAAAAACCAAACAGCAGGCCAATCCACTGCCTCTGCCTCCTCTCCTATTTGCATGTTCTCTCACAATTGGCTGAGTGAATATAGATGTCACACCTGTGACAGTTACACATTCTGAAGAAAGGTAACTGCCAGAAGTTTCCACTAACCTCCTCATCGTAAAAACATCCTTTTTTTAAAACCAAACAGCAGGCCAATCCACTGCCTCTGCCTCCTCTCCTATTTGCATGTTCTCTCACAAAACTTTGCAACGGCACGTGGCTTGCAGTAAAAAAATTACTGAGCAACGTCATAGAAGGAACAATCTTGACAGGACCTTTCAAAGGTGAAGATGTCCTCATTCCTCGCATTCCTATGATTCCAACAGATACGCCATTTCAATTTAGAGATTGCAATTCCCAATTCGATTGGCGTTTGCAATCACCATCAACAAAGCTCAGGGCCAATCTTTAGAATTGTGCGGTTTAGATCTAGACACAGATTGCTTCTCACATGGACAATTATATGTTGCGTGTTCTAGAGTCGGCAAACCAGACAATCTCTATATCTACACAGACAATGGAACAACTAAAAATATTGTATATCCACAAGCATTGTGAAATTAAACATATTAGAAACATCCGCTTTGTCTTTTCTTTCTTTTCAATTTAACCAGACTGAGCCACAGCAACGCGTGGCAGGGTACAGCTAGTAAATAAATAAATAAATATGAGGCAGTATATAAATGTAATTAATAAATAAATAAAAGAGGTGGGCAGCTTCAGTGGGCCCAGAGCCCAATTGCACCCTCTCCCACATAAAATCTTAAAACTGAATTAATAGATTAAAGAGTATTTCCCTCCTCTCCTGATGTCCTCACCCCACAAAAGTATATTGATCTACCTACTCAAGAATAAAATCCCTATATTTTCAATGAATCTTGATAGATGCAGCAAAAGGTTTCTCTGTGGCTTATTTCTTGCTTCTCATGTTATTTTAAGAACTATGTTATTAGTTCTTACATCTCTAGCGATTGCCCTTCAAATTCCTCCAATGCTTGCCTTGTCACTTTACATTGATTCACCAGAGTTAGTAGTCTTTCCATTTTTTAAAAGGAAGTCCTTCTGCCTTTTATAGCTTCCTTAGCTCTGCTAATTAACCATGTTGGCATACTTTTGGAATGGATTTGTTTGTGCCTTTCCTAATTTTAAAAATCTCCAGTCTTCCTGAAGGGATTCTAGCCTCCTAATTACGCCCAAACACTCAAACCCTTGATTTGTGGCTTGCTGTTTGCATTATGCTCTCCTGTGTAGATGCGTGGAAGGCAGATACTCCATGCTATCCCTGTACAAAAAGAGCAGCAGTGCCTGAAAAAGATAATTGCAAGGATTCAAGGTAATTACAAGGACTGAGAGATGGTCCTGCTGTAGAAGGAGACAGCAATGCAAATCTATCTGCAATCCTACTTTATACATTCCAGAACTACGAACAGGCTCAGATCCTAGGTTCAAATTAATTAGTGACAAGTTTCCTTCTACAGCAGACATACTGTACTAGCTGCGTCCAGAAGAGCCATCATAACCCCAAAGATTACCTCCTTTTTTTGCATTCTCGGTTTGCTGCACCATTCCATTCATTATTCATTTATTTATTTATTACATTTATATACTGCCCCATAGCCGAAGCTCTCTGGGCGGTTTACGAAAGTTAAAAACAATGAACATTAAAAACAGATGTACAAAATTTAAAACCACCAAAAGGATAAAAAGCAACAATATCCATTTAAAACAACAATTCCCTTCACTTTAGACATTTGCCAAAGTTCAAACTAGATCAAGGGTATGCAATCTGGTGCCTCCAGGTGTTTTGGATTGCAAATCCCATAATCCCCTACAGGGATGTTGATAGTTGTAGTCCAAAACATCTGGAGGGCACTAGGTTGCCTACCCTCTGAGCTAGACTGTGTTTGCTTATTTTCAGAATAGTAGTTATGTTAGTCTGCTGCAAGGCAGAATAAGTTTGTTAGTCTTCAAGATGCAACCAGACTCTTTGATTGATTAGAGTCTCACATTCATTTCTGATGTGGACACGTCTCCACAACATAATGCCTACAACATCATTTTCACATACTGAACATTTCTTCTCAACGTGTACCCATGTGGCAAGATTACAGATGCACCATGTCATGAACAACTATAAAAGACTCATATTTTTGAGTATATGATAAGACTCATAGTCTTATGATAAAATAATGCTCTAGTGGCCATTGTAACTGGATACAGTTTCCACTTAGATCTAGCTTTTTAGATGAAGCTTTCAAGATGGATCAGAAACAAATAAGCAAGTTCTGATACTGAGTGCACATGGTCAGCTGGACACACAACCATCACCAGAGAGAAATGGATCAGGGAACCAAAGCCCACACCAAAGCCAGAGAAATCACCCATAATGTGAAACCTTTAATAAGAGAGAGGTGTTAGGGACTTGAAAAAGCATGCAAAAAAATGAGAAAAGGCATATTCCATAGATAATGGGAAGGTGCAAAGACACTCATGTGAAAGAGACAATAGAACCAGTAAGGCAAAAGCAAAAGATTCGACATCTAATTAGGGGAAGGATGCACACCAATGAAATAGGACAAGGAGTTTGAACATCAAGCTGAAAAAGAAACCAGAGAAAAAACATTGGTCCATTTGTAAAGAAGATTACTTAACAGGCCAGAAAGGAAAATTGCTATTAAGGCTTTTTTAAAAAAAACACCACATTGCCAGAGCTATGTAATTTGGTGTAGAGCTGTTGCTACAAGAGAATGAAATACAAGTACATACACAAAAGAGGGTGGGGGGGAGTTAAAATGACACTTACACATATCCTGTCAGTTCTCTACAGAAGTAGCAACTATGAAATTCAGCAGCAATACTTTTGGCTGCTCTGGGCTAGTGATGGCTAGATGATGCCTGAACAAGGGAATGAAGCCCAACCAGATTTAGTCACAAAGGGAAAAGAACCAAACCAAACCGAACTGACAGATGGAAGGCAACAGCAATGAGCCAACATTTGACTCTAAATATCCATGTCATTTTCAGAATTCATGGAAACAACTTCCAGAAGGTTAGCTATGTCAGTTGCAGCAAAACCAACAAAGTCTTCTTTCCATAGCCTGTCACCGGGTTGCTGTTTTGGCAAACTGAAGTTACATTAAAACCTCTCTGACAAGCTCCAGTCCACCAGAAGAGACAGTAAATGAGAGTACAACATAAGCGACAAGTGCTTAAGTGTCATAAGTAATACACTAAAATCTGGTAAGGAAGTGGTTACGGGACCCAAATTAAGCGTAGAATGAGAGCAGGAACTTGGCAGGACTCCAACAAACACAAAGATCTCTGCTCTCTCATCGACTGCCGCATTAGTTTCAGCATCACTTAGCTACCCCCACCACTGAATGTAACAGAGCACCTGTACACATGTGGAACTCCATACCAGCAGGGTTCACATGTATCCCTAAGAACTGCAGGATCAGAGCTAACAGAAATCCCATTAGTTTGCTCCTAGCTTCAGCTGCAATATATCTAATATCTTGAGTTACTGAGGTCACAGGCTGAATTCTGGGAGCCATATGGGATTACTGTCTATAAAACAGATTTCTCAGCAGTTGCATATGTATCATTTATCAGCTGTAGTTCAGTGGTATCAGTTCTAAAGTTGACAATTTACCAGAAAACACTAGTTTTGGACAGGGTGCCCATAATTACTGGTTTTCACCCAGATGTCCTGGGCTTAGATCCAGACTCAGTCATACTTAAAGTATACCCACTGAAATCAATGGGAGTCTAGTCATGACTAAATTAAATTCCATTGATTTTAATGGTCTGCTTGAAGTATCACTAAGCCGGATCCAACTCCTGGTATTTACTGGGAAAATGGGATTAAAGAAAATTAGTTCTCCAGTGATATGGTCTGTTTATTCTTAATTAAAGCATCAGAAAATGAACTAAACCTATATGTTACCAATTGCTGGTTCCTGGATGGTGCCAAGTCACTCAATCAACTGTCAACTCCAGGTGGAAAAGAAATCTGGATAAGCAGCATCTGTGGCATTTGGGATTTTGCAGAAGGCCATTTAGTGATCAGAGTAATGGGGGTTTGGCCTTCCATTCACTTGTCAAAGTGGACCTCCAGTAAAACTAGTTTCTCAGTTTACTTGGGTATAAACAGATAATTGTGTATTAGTGGACTGTTTGGTGAGTAACACTAATCAACTACACAAGGCAGAACTTTCAAATTAAAACAACTACTAAATTTCAGCTTCTGTTTAAGTTGAATTAACATTGCCTTCCAGGAATATTCAAGTCTCTTGGGTCTGAGGGCTGCTTCTTGGGTGATACTTTGTATTCAGTTGTTAATACCCAAGTACAAAGGACATCCGTGTCAGATAAGGCACATGCATGCATAAATCACTGATTTCCCCTTCAAAATATATGTAAGCAGGGGGAAACTGGACTCCTGTTTGCCATTCCCCTAGCCCATGTGTCAGCCTTCATTTCTGATAAATGTGCACGCCCTTATTTACTTGGATATTAGTACCCAAGCAACCCCTAGATGCAATATGGCAGGTGAGAGGGGAAGACTATTTCCAAACTCTGGGCACAACTTCTCTACCGCAAAATGGTGTGTGTCGATTTAAAGGGGGGGGGGAATTGGGGGAAGGTGCTCAAGCCTTCCCCCACCTGTCACTTTTCCTATGCCACTCCCGATATGGCTGGGGTTCCAGATGGCTTTTCCCTTGACAAACATGGGTCTGAAACCACAGCTGTGGGGAAGTGGCAGGGAAGTGGGCATAGGAAAGGGTTAAGCGCACCAACTCTTGCCTCCTGCTATTGACTGTCTCCCAACACTGCTTTGCAACAGAGAAATGGTGGCAGCTGGGGCCAGGGACAAGACTTGGCCACAATGTGCATTTTCAGCCTAAGAAAGCCAACATTCCTTCCAAGTCCCCAGGCTTGAGGACTTTGTTCAGTCATCAAGTGTTCAGCCTGATGGGCGTTTATACAACCAGTTGGGAACTCCAACATGTCTCTCTGGACTAGGGGTGGGCCACTTGTGGCCCTCCAGATGTTGTTGGACTGCAATTCTCATCATCCCTCAACACTGCCTATGCTGCCTAGGGATGATGGCATTTGAAGTCCAACTACACCTGGAGGGCCACAAATTGCCCACCCCAGCTCTAGACCATCTTCCAGAGCACCTGCAAGGCTGTAGCACTTCAGCTGTTTTCCAACAAACCTTCTTGATCCAGGACAAGCTGCTGTTCTTCTCCTGAATTTAACATGGCATCTTCCCAGTGCCTGCTTAGGACTCAAACTTTCACATGAGTTCTTTCCCCCTTAAGCCATATTTCCATATACATTTCATTCAGAAACTAACCTGGTTTGGTGAGTTTAGTTTATTCGACTTTTGCATGCTACAAATGACTAACGCAATATTTCCACCTTTTCTGTTTTCAGAGTTACTATCACCACAGATTGATTCAGAGTCAGGGTGCCATATGGTGTATAGAACACAGTTCTTGACAAAAGAGCTTACAATCTACTATGTGAGCAAGGCAGGAGTGAAAGGGAGAGGCCACGGGTAGACATGTTACAATAAGGCTAGAGCTATTCAGCAAGAGTTATTCCAAAGGAATCAATGAAGAGGAGTCAGAAGGTGTTTAAAGAAGAGACATGCATGAGGCTTCTTCAGGCATAGGGAGCTGCAGGGCAAAAGGCACAGAGACGGAGGTAGTGGCAAAATGGGGCTGATATAGGACAAGATTGTGCAGAACAGAGAAAGCAAGGGAGGTGGAGCATGAGTGACCAAAATATAGGGAGGAGAAGGAAAAGGATAACATGGTCACAGCTCGTTGAGAAAAATGAATTTGGCACAGGAATACTAAAATCATTAGTGGTTTGTTTTTAGTGTGTGTGTGTGTGTGTGTGTGTGTGTGTGTTTTTAATAGGAAAGGCAGCAGGAGGGAAAGCCTGAAAGGAGGGTTTTTTATTTTATGTATTGGTTTTATTTTAAGTGTCAATACCTGTTACAGAGCCCTCACAATTGGGCAAGTTAATTTAAACTAAATAATGTTTTCCCTGGCTGACTGAACTAACTGGTCCCTGCGGAGGGACTAACTGCTTTGCCTCCCCAGTACAGAAGCACTTGAAGGCAGGGAGGGAAAGAGTTATCACAATTAAGGGATAACTAAATGGTTTTTTATCACTTTCTATATTGTAGCAGAAGGAGGGTGGAACTGGGGAGAGCTGACTTAAGACATGAGCGAGTTATTTATAGTAGAGCCATTGCCAAGTACTTGGGTGACTTGGCTCTAGTTTAGACACAGGCTTTGAGAACATGAAGCTCATTTCATATTATGAGATGTCGCACCAAACTCTTTCCCAAAGCCTTGCGATGGGAGGCTTTTACAAGCCTAAAAACAGAAAAAGGAAATCACTAAGCGGTGCTGATTTTCCCCCGCACTAGTTAGAATACTTTTAATGCTTCTTGAGAAGTGAATATGTGCAAGGACTAGGAGCATATCCAGTTCTAAATGCAGCACGGAAGGCAACTAGAAACTCAAGGAGAAATGCATCCCTAGCAAATAGCTTTCCAGCCCTTCTGAAATAAGCATGAAACAAAACAGACATGCTTCCCAGCTCCTTTGTTTTTTAAGGGATGCCATCGCATCCTGTCTTGCACTGTCACAGGGATTCTGGACAGGTGCATCCATGTGGCATTTTCCAGAACTTGTTCTGCGGCCTTATGCCAGAAAATTTAATCTTGTTATGCGGGAAAATTTAATCAGGCAGAATTGGGATTAAACAGCAACTAAGATTCTCTCCAGCTGGTAAGCAATTAAAATGGAAGGAATGCCAGAAGCTTCTGAGAATCAGCATCATTGCTGCATTCAGCACAACAGACCTTAAAATCAAAGTCAAGTAAACACACTCAAAAATCCTCCTACTGGCCTGCCTGGGTTCATTAGAATTCCACAAATGCGAGCTTTTCTGTATGGAGGAAAAGGTTCTAGTCCTCATGATCCAGAAGGCTATTAAACTGCATGTGATTATCAGAGTATGTGTTGAGATTACACACACACAGCATTTTTTTCTTTGGGGAGCTCACAACACTCTCCAGTCTAAACACTCCCCAAGCTGAGCAATTGCTTAGCTTTAAAATAACAGCATTTACATGCCCTCAAGAAATTCTCTGGGTCCATGACTATGCATCATATGGTGATTGGCCTGCCTTATGTATCTTTTATATGAATTATAAAGGATAAGGTGAAGTGCTCAGAACACTAAAAAGCACACAATATAAATAGCAAATATTATTGTTACTATTACAAAGCTAGGTCTTGACAAAGCAAGTTGATGGGCTTCTACCACTCACCCGTGATTGTTTTTCTTTTGTTTTCAAACTGGAAAATGAAACTTAGCCCAGAAGGGGTGTGCACAGAATTCTGTGTCTCTTACTGGAAACAGGCTTATGAACATTCTCAAAGCATGGGTTGTGATCTCTGATAACACTGTTAGGGAAAGGTGGAGTTCAAACCTATTAGGAAGCTCAATTGCCTGTGTGTGCAGGTGTGTTATCACATGCACTGAGAGCCAGTGTGGTGCAGTGGTTAGAATGTTAGATTGGGACTCAGAAGATCTGGGCTCTAATCCCCACTTGGCCATGAAACTCACTGGGTGACTTTGGGCCAGTCACTGCCTCTCAGTGCAACCTACCTCACAGGGTTGTTTTGAGGATAAAACGGAGGAGGAGAAGGACTAGGTAAGCCACCTTGGGTTCCTTGCAAGAAGAAAAAAAGTGGGATATAAATTTAATTATATATATGGCACAGAATGTGTATACCAAAGGGTGAAGCACCCTGGGATGTTGGCTAGAGGTTCTAGGTGAGAGGAAAAGGAGAAATGTAGGAGATGCAAGGAAATGGCAAACATATGCAGGGAAGCTTCTAGACTGGGCACAAGTTACACAGAAGTGCTACTAAATTTAGGAGGACAAGATCACATAAAGTTTGAGAAATAACACTTTGCAATACTTTTCTAGTAGAAATGCCACAAGAGTTAAATGGAATGTAATTTAGGTTTCTTTTTCAATCTGCCCCCTCCTTCCTTATCCTTTATTTTGTTGTCTCTGTCTGAAACCATGCCAGCTAGAAATTTAACTGAACACTAATATTCTTACAAGGGCCTCAAAGGTGTACAAACATGCTATGGGGAGGAGGGTGGGGGACAAGATGCCAAACTTTACATTAACTTATCCTGAGCACACAATTCACATTAGAACACTTTATGAAAGATTAACAAAGATCATAAATGCAGAATCCAAATGAGTCTACCATTGATCTTTTTTTCCAGTTTAATTCTCCTCTCGTGTACAGTAACTTGAACATGGAAATCCAAATTTAGAGGGATTTAGGCAATTCTCTGCTTTTAGGAACCTCTTAGGAACTTTAGAGGGATCTTAGGCAATCTGCTGACTTCGGGAGTGCTAAACCCACAAAAACAACTTCTTGTGCAGAACAGCAACACACATGTCGGAACAAGAAAAATGAAGAACCAGCCATTTCAAGCCCCTTTGCATTTCACCCAAGCTTTAAAAGAAAAAAGGACAACACCTCTTCTTATTCAGAACACATATGCAGGCTATGCCTAAGTGAAACTCTCTACCCCCTACCCCACCCACCCCCCAAAAAAGAAAAAGTGAACTAAACAGTTTAACGCAGTCAGGGTTCTTGCGGCATCAATGAAGCCAAAAGCTATCAGTAAGTATCAACGTTTTAATGGTGAGAGTACCACAGAGGGCAGAGCTTATTCATCCAGGTGACACAGTACCAGCCCAGCTGTACTCCAATCTTGCAGAAAAGCTATACTTTTTTCTTTTTTTGTCAATACAGCCATCCATATGTAGCTTGAGTGTTTGGTCTAGCAACCTGCTTATCTGATTCCACGCAAACAAAAGTATAACTTTTCTCAGGCAATGGATGAGTGGCTATGGTCAAGATTGCTGTAGTCACTCACACTGCACTGATATAATATTGGCGGAGGGGTGTGTCACACAGTGTACGTGCGGTTTACTACAGGGACACTGTGACCCTGTTCAGACAACATGCTAAGCCAGTGATTAAACATTTTGAGCTAAACATTAAGGCTTAGCGTGTCGTGCCAACCATGTCGTAGTATGTCATGTGAATAATTCCTAATCATGGTGGCTATGTAGCCACGGTTTAAACACGCTCACTAACCATTTGCTGCAAAAGGGTTAGCGGTCTAACCACAGGTTGGCATGCTGCTTGAACAGGCCCTGAATCAAGCAATAGGTAACCACCATCTTTTATGACCAGCAAATCTTGGCCATGCTGTTTGTGCGTATCTGATTAACCCCATCCACTGTCAGCACTTTAAATCATGCAGTATAGGGTGTTCCTATCATAGCACAAAGCAGTCAGGAAGAAGGAGGAGCCTAGGAGACAGCACTATGCTTACACCAGCTGTGATCAACAGGGTCAAAGGAAGTGTAGTCTGGAAAGTTTTAAACTGTTATTAAAGTTTAAGAGGCTCTGGTGGTGCCTCATTTGCAGGCCATGATCCAATGCTATACTGTCTAAAGCCATTTAACTTAGTCTGGTCTGGCCATTTAACCAGATCTGACAGAAGAGGCAAGAATATCACAGACCCAAAACTAGTAGCACTAAATTCATAACATGGGAGAGAAGACAAACAGGCAGACATGAGTTCTACGCCTCTTACTCTGATTCAGCCTTCCCCAATCTGATGCCCTCCAGATATTTTGAACTTTAATTTGCATCAAGCCTAGCCAGCATAGCCAATGGTCAGGAATCCTGGAAGTTGTAGTCCAAATCATCTGGAGGGAATCAGATGTCACATAGCAACCCTCAATCATCCCAAATGGAGGTTGAAGATTCAAAAAGGCTGCAGAAAATGCCTAGCATGCACTGTGGAAAATTGTAGATTAATTAACCTACAATTTGCTACCATTATGTGCAAATGGGATTTCAGTTACAAACACCACAGTAGAGATATTTGCAAAACAGCAATATTCCAATAAACATTTTTAGTAGCTTGATTGTCCATATATACCAATGTTAGTCAGTCTTGCACATCAGGAAGAATAAAGAAGCAACTCTTGCAGTTCACAAACATTTACTTGCAGATGTTTGCCTGAGCTGTTGTGGCACATGGAATAGTCTATGCTGAGGGGGAAGGATCATTCATAGTGCTGACAAAGCAATCAACCTCTACATGCTGGGATGTAGTGACTCAGTGGAAGGGACAGTTTGGGTTATCTAATCACTAAACCAGGACACCTAGGAGAGTGGTTGTCAGAATGTGCCTGTTTGGTGAATTCTCTTCCCCTCCTTATTGTTTTATTATGATTTTATTAGAATGCAAGCCTATGCGGCAGGGTCTTGCTATTTACTGTTTTACTCTGTACAGCACCATGTACATTGATGGTGCTATATAAATAAATAAATAATGTAAGGCAACCCTTCCTCAGGAGTGACCTTCCTCTTCACTGGCCCTCCCATAATGTTTTGATCAGGATAGGAGGCCACCTTTCACCCACTTGAACTAATTTTCCATTAAGGCATCATTACTCATGATGATTGTCAGAGCTCACACAGATGGGCAGAAGCACTGCTGATACATATATTACTAGACTGTGACACTTTGACTACAGACGGGAATCAAATATTCGAATGCTCCCACCCTTAAAATATTTCCTACACATTCAAGACTGCCATATGGGGAAGAGGTTCTAGGCCAGTTTCCTCCCTGACATTCTCTTATTGAAGGTTTAAGGCACATTTTAAGTGGGAGATTGACTCCACCTGCAATCTGAAATGATATACCCCAGGGTAAGCAACTTGTAGTCTTCCAGATATTTTGGACTACAACTTTCTGCATTCATAACCAATGGTTATACTGACGTGGGCTGATGCAAGTTGTATGCCAAAACATCTGGACAGCCACGAACTAGTATAGCCCAGCAACAGTTTTATCACACGGTACTTCTATTTTAACTCTCAGAATCAGGTCTTTAAAGGGAAATGGGGGTGGTGACAAGTATTTTTGCTTATCCTAGCATTTATATTCCAGAAAACTCCAAAGCTGCTCTCTCCTTTCCTTTCAATTTCTCTTAGAGATGGGTCAGAGATGCCCAACAAGCCAGGTAAGTTTCACTGTGTTATGTCACCTACTTTGGAATGCTCAAACAACTAATCTCAATATCCAAAGGCTTGTTTTGGTAACACTTCAGGAGCTGAGGGAGAAAGAAGCAGCTAAAGGAACATCAGGGCCTTGCTCCATTTGGACTCTCTGCCCCCACAGGGCTAACAGACATCAACCACCCTATAAGGGAGAAGGAGCAGAAGGGAGACAGGAGCATGTCCAGGGAACATCAAGGCTGGTTCCAGTTGGACTGCCCCTCCCAGGAGATAAGAGGCCATTCCATCAGCCCTGCTGAAAATCTATTGTTTTCCTTCTGTGTCATGTCATTTTAGATTGTAAGCCTGTGGGCAGGGGCTATTTATTTTACAGGCTGATTGTAAGCCAACCCAAGAACCTTTTTTAGGGCTGAGAAGTGGGATAAAATGCTATTATTATTATTATTATTATTATTGAATGGGTTCTTAGTTGAACAGTCCTTTGAATTATGCTTTTGTAGTTTTAAGTCCACCATTTCACAAACTATAAATTATTTCAGAACGTTCCTGGCTCATTAGCGCTCCACAGAACAGACAAACTCACCACTTCAGAGTGGCCATTATTGTGGACTTTTAAGACAGCCTTGCAAATTAACTCAGAAAAAAGACTGGTATACATAATTTTTTTACTAGCTCTCCTGCCCACACACATCAATGTTAATAATGTGTGGCAGAAAAGAAAATAAGAACCAATTTACAAAAGCTTCTCTGCCAGATCACTTGGAAACAATTCATACTCGTCATGGGTGACCCGCTGAGCGGCTATTTAAAACCTGGTTTAACCTATCACTCCCACCCTCACCTTGTGTGTTATGCTGACAACAGTACCATTGGCTGCAACCTACCTATAAATTTCGTAACTTGGTGGGAACTGCTGATAGCACGACCTGGCATAACACCAGGTCATCATGACTTTATTACTTTTGTTCCAAGCCTTGCAATGCTTTACTCTTAACCTTCTTTCTGTCCCTACCCACCTTCAACACATCGCAGGCTGAGCTGAGTTCTTTCCCCCAAATTAAGCTGCTCCCTTCCCTCAGTGTGTCAGAATCTAAAGGTAAAGCATGCTTAGAGGTTTCACATGCACTCTTTAATTGTGGAACCCTTCCCAGAAGTATGTCAAAACTCAACACTCAACATACCTTGAAAGTGATGGAAGACCTTTGTTTAGGCAAGTTGACATGGATGAGGAATGGGTATGTATGTAACAGTATTTGAGCTGGAGGTGTAAGTTATAGCCCAATTAGCACTGTATTGATTTTAAATGTTATTAGCACTGTGAGTTTTTGAAGATTCTGTGGGTTAAAAACCCAAATAAGTTTTCTTGATTATCAAGTCTCTCTTTAATCCAACATCACCCTTTAACAAGCAGATTCCATTGATTTTGGTTCTGGCCCTCTGCAGTTCAGTAAGTTTGTTTGGATAAGTTGCACAAGTGATACCAAAGCATAAGCTAGAGAGCATTTCTACATATCAAAAACAAACAAACAAACAGAAAACCTCACACACCTAAAACTAGAAAGGGCTGGCCAGCTCTTGTATTTGAAGGGTCAACCAAACATTATCATTGTCTGATACAATGTAGGAAAAGTGGGTCCTTTGTCAACAGATGGACTGTGACTCAATAGTGGAGCACATGCTCTGCATGCAGAAGGTCCCAGGCACAATCCCTGACCTATCCAAGTAAGGTTGGGGGGTGGGGGGAATCCTGCCTGAAACCCTGGAGAACTGCTGCCAGACTGTGTCAACAATACTGGGCTAGATGGACCAATGGTCTGACTTAGTATAAGCCAACCTCCTATGCCTTTGCTATGCAGTTTTGCCCATCAATGCAGTACTATGACAGATGAAGTTACAACTGTTACAGGTTCTCCCTCATTTGAGATAATCACACAGCATAGGAGCCACATCAAATACTTAATATAGCAAGCCCACTTATCTTTTCTCTCAAACCATGTCTGATTGCTGGAGCAAACTGAAACACAGCTACTATGCTTTTCATCCCCCTCCTCTCTCTTTCAGACTAACTGCACCCCATTCATCATTAAAAGTTATTTCAATGAAGCTTCACACACTTTACCACATCAATGACTGGGAAACCAAAGTGAACAAAATGGGCCTCTACTTAGTATTATAATCCATCCCATCTCAAAGGCTCTAATTTTTCAAGTGTAAATTCCAAGGGCCTATACATACATCCCATAATTGAAATAAATTGTACAATGGGGAAGCTTTAGAACCATAGTCAGAAGGAACCAACAGGCAAATCTGTCCATTCACTAGAAGCATCCCTACAAACGCCAGCAAAACTTATTACAATTACACAGATGAAGGAAACAGAAAATCTTGCCCACAGGCTGCCAAGTCTTTTATTCCCTCTAAGACTTCATCAGCAATTTCATACCAACACTCTTCAGCCACTGGACCATACCAGTCCAGCTTTTAAGGGTCAGCACCATTTCACCCCCAAATTTTGTTATTAACATAATGAATATGGGCTTACTTCTCCCACCCACTTTCTGCACCTTCCAGGAAGGGAATCAAGATGAGGGACTCTTACCTGTTGGCCTCAGGAAGTAACTTCTGCCACTTTGTTCTCTATCAGGATAAACAGTAGTAAGCCAGTGGCCCAGGTAGGTGCAATGGAAGGGGATAACAACAACAATAACAAAGGGAATCCCCTCCCCACTCCACCACCATTCCTAGGTCCTCCTCTTCTTTTCCCCTTGTGAAAAGCAGGAACAGCACTCACAGCTCACTATTTGGCAGCATGTCTCCCTCTTGCAATTCTTTCCCCCTTACGTAGCTGCAGAGGATCATTATTCCGCAAGGCCCCTGCAGCAACATTATGCGCAAGCGCAACAGGATGGAGTGGGAGGAAGGAGAAAGGGAAGCCAGGAAACTGCAGGATGTGACTGTTCTTCTTTCATTCCCCTTTGCGCAGGCGCAGAGGATCGGCATGCCACAAAACTTTTTGCATCGCATGCGTGCCCTGGACTTCACCTGGACCTTCCTCTCATACACATCGGTTCCATCCAAGGCGCCTGCGCAGTCTCCGCAAGCCTTTAAATGAAAGCGCACGCGCCGCAATCCCGATGGTGGAAACCTCACTGCCGCGCATGCGCAGATGTTATCCGAGGGTTCTTTCCTTCCGCCCCGCCCCTTCTCCCTGCGTCAGGCCCTTTGGCTCATTATTTTGCAACCAGCCGCCACCGGCGTTATGTCTTCCCCCTTTGTCCCTACAATGTGGTGAGTTATAACCATCGCCCGTTCCACCTCACCTGATAGCGATATGCGGTGGCTACGGCCGTCCCCTTGTGGTCTCCTCATAGCGCCCTGACCTGACACATCCGGGACTCTCCGGTGACGTTGCCACGACGCTCCGTTCATTCAGTGGCGCGGGGGGGGGGAGCGGGAAGAGGCGGCGGCATTGCGCATGTGTCGTAAGGGAACTAACCCGGAAAAAGTGGCGGGAACAAAACCGTCGAGATATTAGGATGATAGGGAAAAGGCTATCGGGAGATGCTGGCGCCACTGCGCATGCGGCGCGTGGAGTTGCCATGGAAGTGACTGATTACCAGTCATAGGTGTGGGGGGGGGGACACATTCCTCAGGAGAGTTTAAAATCCCTGGTTCAATACTCTGATGTTGTATTATCATGATAAGTCAATAAAAGGGATTTTTTTAAAAAAAACAACAAACTATTGTTATAAACAAATACACACAGTGTACTAGGTATGCTTGACAAAAGCACGAGTCCCTTTCGTTTTAATAAAAAGTGATTGCCATAGTTACGAAAAAGGAAGCAGTAGCTATGTTGGTCCATGAGGGGGGAAAAACAATATCCACAGTTGAACAATACCGTTATTAAGACCAACCTAACTGGATTTTGGATTATTATTATTTAAAAAATAATTGCCATAGTTGTGAGGTATAAAAGAATGAAAAATTATCACAATAAAGATTAATAAAACACAACTTTCGGCCAGCAGCTACTCTCAAATGAAGAAAGACTTTTATCATGTAGAAGAGGGGATTTTGTATGAGGGGGAATTTGAACAGGAGCAGCTTCTCAACTAGGGTTAAGAAAAATGACAGGCGCTGGTATTCCCTATTCTACTGAGCTAGTAAAGAGAAAAGAGCTGGACCCTCCTTTGGACACTGGAGTGGGATTTTCAGTGCAATCCTATGCATATTTACTCGGAAGTCCCATTATTTTCAATAGGGCCTACTCCCATGTAAATGTGTATAGGATTGCTGCCTTAAAAGCAGCTTTCCCCAACCAGGTTCCCTCTAGATGTTTTGGACTTCAACTTCCATCTGCCCTGTAAGCCTAGCCAATGGTCAGGAATGCTGGGAGTTGTAGTCCAAAACATCTGGAGGGCTCCAGGTTGGGGAAAGCTGCTTTAGGACGTAACTGAACTGTGGATGCTCCTTAGGCAGCTGTTAAGGAAAACAAGACGAAATAACCGCACAATGCCTTCTGATTATTTCCATTAACACACACAAAAAATAATAATCTGGAAGCACCCCTCATCTCTGCTGCTCATGAAATCTTAAATGAAATCTCAGCTGCATTTCAAAGTACTGGAAAGCTTTGCCCACAACTGTAAAATTGAGTCTGTAAAAAGCTCGTCCCTTTTCGAGTACTTTGTGGTGTAAGGGAGGGGGGAGACCAAAAATGGGTAAAGTACATTTTTTAAAAAAATGTTTCTTGATTTTGTTCCTGATTATTTTTTGATACTGTTTTTCATTTTGTTTTATATTGCTAGTGGGCATCTCTAGGCAGAATATAAATTGAGGAAAATAAATAAAACTAGAAATTAAAATTTTTGACATCAAGTAAAGAGAAAAAGCAACTGTGAGTAGACACTGTGTTGTATACCCCTTCTTCTAAAATGAAGAATCTGGACTGGTGCCAGTTTGCATAATCATGCAAGTTTAATTTATTTAAATATATACTCGGCTTTGTTATAACTACATTTGTAATCAATGCAAAATTGTTTATAGCCTAACAGACAGAATCATTATTTTATTAATAATTTGTGTCACAAATGGGGGGGCAGTTTATTTTCTCTCGATTTAGCCCAAGTATAGTATGGATTATTATTATTATTATTATTAGGTACCCCATCTTATCACCAGAGGTTGGAGATGGGTAACAACCTGTTAAACCCCTTACAAATATTAAAACAGAATTCTAATTCAACATTAACACCAGCTTTAAACTATTACTTCCTGATTCCTTGTATACTTATTACTTCCATTGAAATCATTGGGAATTTTAAAGTGCTTAATTGTAGCTGCAATCTTATGCACACTTTTTTTGGAAGTAAGCCCCACTGAACTCAATAAACATGCATAGGATTGGGTGATATTTTGGCAAATCCAGTCATCTATTCATCTGATTAATGTCTTCATTTATTTGTGTGTGTTCTTTAATATGTCTAGGATTGCAGTTTAGTCTATCTCAATATGTGTCAATAATTAGTTATATTGCTACAGTCTGTACACTGTAGGTCAAAACGTCCTCTTTATTTTTGGCCGTGCTGTACCATGCCAACTTGTTAGTCTAGTTTTTTCATCAACACAACGCCCGATTTTTTTCTGTTGTTGTTGCATAGGTGGGGACGTTAGTTGCTATGCAGAATTCTTCCTCATTTTCTAAAATATTCAGTAAAGTTGTTCTTGCTAACAATTCCAGAGAATAACCATATATATTAATAATAATGTCCAAAACCACTCTCTAGAAGTTACTTCGCAATGGACAGTCCAGCCAAATATGCGGCTGGACGTATGTGGATGCTTAGAGCAAAACCCTTTGTGTCTTTCACGATTATGTTTGATCTTCTCTAGAATGAAATCTTGAAAACTTAACACCTTGTACTCATTTCCTTTCTATGTTATACATAAAGAAGTTGTGCCTGAACATAACTGTGTATAATTTATGCCCAGCAAAAATTTAGATTTTTCCCCCCCACATTAGGGCTCTTTTGTGACATAGTAAGGCATTGCTTTTCTAGACCTGGAATTAAAATGGGGGCCCCACATGACACAATATAACACTACATTATCTGGTACCTCCTGTTCCCTTGACCATTTTTTTTCTATAATGTTTAACGAGGATAAATCCTATTTAGAAAAGATATCCTGCAACTTTAATTAGAAGCTTTCTCCTTATGGTTTTCTGTGTGTAATTGCTTCTATTTCAGTATGGAAGCAGGCATTACTGATTGCCTCATAGTTACCTGTTCTTTTTACCCTTATGTATATGCGCTATTTACTGGTTTCCTTTTACTTTTCTTTTTTTCTGCAAAACAGATTGAGAGAAATTCAATAATGCCATGTCCCCGCTGAATAGCAAGCAATTACAGGGGCAGAAGTCACAACGATTAAGCTTTTAATTAAAAGGACAGTAGTCTTGAAAAGCTTCAAAAGTGCATGGCCAGTCCAAATCAGACAGACTGGAATAGCAATTGTGTTTAGGTCACAAAATAGACTGGGCGGGGAAAGAGGAGCACAGTAAACACTAAGGCTCGGCTGCTTTGATATCACACTTTCACTCTGTTCTATTGATGGCTTTTCATCAAGAGTCGACACACTTTGGCTGGCTTTGGTGAATGTCACAGGCACTGGAAAAGGGCAGAAGCGAATAACACACACAGCCTTTCTTTAAAGCTTGATGGAAAATGACCAGAAGCGTAATCTCCCCTGACTTCTTTTTGTGTGCAAAGGTGGCAAGATGTCTCTTGTGCCTTGCACAAACTGTGCAGAGAACTCAGAAAAGGGGAGCGCTCTCCAACTTCATGCTGTGCGTTCAAGGACGTGGAGGGGGTGCTTTCTCCGTGGGCATATGGCCGTTCTCAAAGTAAATGTGTGTAAAAGTTGAGTGTATTTATGGACCCCTGCTTTTAATAGATGCAGTTGACTCTTTAGGGAGAGAGGGAATCCTCTAATTCTATTTAAATAAGGAGATAATGAATGATTTCTGTGAGTGTGTCCTGCATGTCCTAATAGGCGCTTTATTAAAAGACTAATTTCCATGTGGGGGAGGTGTGATTGAGGGGGGGAAGTTAACCCTTCCCTACCCAGCTGCAACACCCCTCCTGAAAATTGACCCCTCCCTTGTGTGGCAATTAGGCTTTCAAAACTGCTTCCATTGGTGTCAATAAAAGCTTACAAATAATTTCTCTGCTGGGTGCCAAATTGTTTTTTTTTGGGGGGGGGGTCACAGTTGGGGAGGGAAAAGTTAAACCTCTCACAAATTTCCCCTGTGTGGCATTAGTCTCTTTTTAAAAATTCAAATTGTGTCAATGGAAGCTTCTTCTTTTTTAAAAAGGCAAATTCTGCATAGGAGGAGGGGGGGCAACAGGGCTAAGGAAAGCTGCTGCCTGGATTAGAAGGCCTGCATCCAGTCTGCAGGCTCCCCACTGATGGTCTAGATGAAAGTAATCAACAGGGTTACAGTTCCCGAAAAAGTGAGCGAAAAGCACTGGCCAATCCACTCTCTATCCGTGACAAGGTGTGTTATTTGAGGTCAGTATTGATGG
Organism: Elgaria multicarinata webbii; assembly: GCF_023053635.1. Taxonomy (NCBI): domain Eukaryota; kingdom Metazoa; phylum Chordata; class Lepidosauria; order Squamata; family Anguidae; genus Elgaria; species Elgaria multicarinata. The sequence continues at coordinate 14,194,941 of NC_086181.1, forward strand.
TCCTCAGAGGCTGAAGGGATAGAAGTTAAGCTTGACATGTTTTCAAAACTGCAAGAGACATTCTGTATTTTAAGATAAGTGTGGAGGCCAGTTGCACATGGAGGCATCTGTGTTTGGAACGTAACCTCACCGCACATCTCTGCCATATGAGTTTTGACAGCGGTGTCCACGTGGGAGCCACAGAAATCCTCCACTGTCCTAGCAGGCGCTTTACATCCTTAGTGATCAGCTGAACAATGTGAGACAGCAGACTTGTGTCTGACCATTGACATGGCTTCCGTTGTGGCATTTCGACAGCACTTTGTCTCCCCAGTTTCTAAACCAATGTCCTTGAAAGCACTTGCGTGTATGGATTTTTAACAGCATCTGCTTTTTTAATATTCACTTCCTCTTCGGTTTTTAATTATTTTGTTCCTCCGTTTTTCCCTTTCAATTTGCTAAAAACCTAGAAATGTAATTAGAGGGAGGCTGGGCTGCAAAAAAAAAAGAAAAAGCTGCCAACATTTCTACATCATGATTAAATATATCAGCCGTTCCTTTAGTGAGAGAATAAAAAAGAAAGAAAAAGAAAGAAACCCACCAAACAGGATTCTTGTAATTATCTCCACGTTATCCAGGAAAGAATCGGTAACACGTACAGATAGACTTATTGAAAATGCAGCACTAATTAAAAACTCATATAAGCTCCAGACGATCAAGGCAGTACAAAAACCACAGTTATTTAATTATTTCCTCTATTTGCTAATCTTTGTTTTAGCAAAACAAACAAAAACTATTCCAAACAAAACCCCTTCACTCTTTCAGTGGAGGGACTTAATAGGACTTTTATCTATGCAACAGTCAGAACAGACAATGGAAGCTCAATTTGATTCACCTTTCCTTATGCCACTGGGAAATCTTCACAACTGATTTTCTGAAGGTAATCTAAAAAGGAATGTTTTGATGTGTTGAAAAGCGGTGCTGAGCTACATTCAGAAGGCCTTTTTCATTTTAAAAAAGGATTTGTCTCTTTTTTTTTCCTCGCGGAGTGTTTAATTTCTAAAAAGAGAGGTGCGATATAAGCCACTCTGTATGAGCCCAGAGGCTCTCTCGCATCTCCTTTATTACTTTGCGTTCTGCAGAGCTGATATCTGGTGACCGCCACCACCCCTCATCTCAAATTAGTCCCTGCTTTTTCTTGTTTCCATCTGTAGTTGGTTATGTCACAACCAAACGGCATGTTGCATGGGAGATGCATGTAACAGTCTCCTGAGCTTTGATTTTATTTTAATGGAAAGCAGCAGTAGCAGGAAGCTTGCAATCAGGAGTGGAAGAACAGAAGAAGGCTCCTCTGGGTGTTTTCAACGTAAAATTCACCCACCCTCTTGCCCAAGACACTTCCCTGTCTACTGTTCTTTTGGCCCCAATAAGTTAAAGTCACCACATTGTGAGACTGTGTTACACACATCTCCCATGTAACTTTCTGGTTAGGCCTTCTGTGTTCTAGTTCTCCAGGCCAAACCCAACTTGATATCAGGAGATTTGTGATTGGATTTCCCACTTCTTCTTTTTAAAGGTAAAAGCCGCTGTATTTGGATGGGTGAGTGGGGGTTGTTGTAGGCTTTCATCCAGGGGGCAATGTGAAATTTCAGGAGGCAATCAACATTGGGAAAGTGACCTGGACGGAAAAGTAATGCCCTCCCCCAGTTCCGTGGACCTGATCCGATTCCTCCTCTCCCAGCACCCAGCCATTTTTATCTTTTAAAAGAACTGTGTTAAAACCAATCACAAATCTCCCGATATCATGTTTAAGTTGGTCCTCTCTGAGTTGAGTAAACCAATGTCTGGGCTATACCGCTTTGGACTACGGAATTTGCACACAAATAATGTAAGGGAGAAGCCTAGACTAGAGCTCTTCTCCCCAACATCTAATTTGCTTTGTGGAGGGAATGTTTTTTGAATGGAGAACTGAGTAATGTGAATCCCTGCGCGCCGTCTAATGTTGAACAGTCCAGGCACATGTTTACCACCTTAGTGAGAATTAGGACAGGTTTTGCAGTTTTTCATATCCTACTTCCTACACTGATCTTTTAATGTCAATTGCCTAGTTAGCATAATTTGCGAATAACCGCCTACTCACTTGACTTGTTCCTAAATCCAGCACTGCGTTGCTTCTGCTTGCCCAGGTTTGTGCCATCGGTTTCAATCTGTAGGGCTTGAGAAGGGGGGGGATGAACCTGGGATCTGAATCTGACTGCACACAGTCTCTTTTTGGCTAGCAAGAGGCAGTCGGGAGTAGGGAACCCGTGAAGAAACCTAGACAGGCCTCCTCTCAGTCTTCCAGTGGAGGCTGTGGCTCCAATTCCAGTGGGACAGTAAATCTGCTCCGGGTTTCAGTCAGAACTCCTTGGATAGCTTCTTTAGAATTCTGATTGAAACCCAGAGTGGATTCACTGCCCCACTGGCATCAGAGCCACCAGCCTCCACTGGATTCTTCCTTACCTCACTTCTCATCACAAGTGGCAGAGCAGGAGGCAGCAGAAGGTGAAGTAAGATCCACTTTACTTGCCTTGGGGGAATGGGAACCCTAGTCATCCTGAGTCAAGCCGTGGAGGTTTGACTTGGGGTAGCATGTAGGATGGCCAGGCGTCCTACTTCACAGAGGACAGACCTCTGTTTGATGGGCTTCCCAGTCTAAATCTGGTTGAAAGATGAAGAACTTAAGAAAGGAGAGCAGTTGGGGTCCTTGACATTGCACCTGGAAAGCAGACTGAGCAGGTCACCTGCTGACAGTCTTCTCCACTGTGGTGAGATGTCCTGGATTTCTTTTTAAATTATAGTAAGTATTCCAAATTTACGTTTATACATATACATTAGCTTGTGCAAGCTTGTCAGCTCTTTTGGTGATACATTTCCTTTGGGGGTGCAATGTGTAAGTGGCCACCCTAGCTAGCGGGAGTGAGCATGGTTGCATTCCCCCCTTCGCAGTCCAAGCTTGTCCTCTGCAGTAGACCTAAGGTTGTACAATAGAGGAAAATGGAGCTGCAGCTGCTCTGCCCAAATGAGGACTACCTGCCCTGAGCAACGCAGCTGTACCAGCACTGGGTCTTTCTCCCCAGAGCCAGCTTGCTGACACGCACTGTGGGAGAACCACTTCCCCAGTGCCTAGGGTGGCCATTTATGAAGGCACTGCATCACCCCAAAATGTGTGTGTGCTCATAGATGCAAATTTGGAAATAATTATTACAATTCTAACAGAGATGCAATATATCTCACCATGATATAGAGGACTGTGACCCAGTGTGACCTGAATGCTTGCCTGTTCATTCAGCTGCCCAGGTACTCACTATGGATGGGCAACGGTTCTTACGGTTCTTTATCTTTAAACCAGAATTGGAAAGGACAGACCTGCAAACAGAGAACACCTTCAAATAGAGAGCAGTCCTCTGGCAGCCCTTCAGATAGAGGACTGTCCTCTGTAAAAGAGGACACATGGTCACCCTACCACTAGCTCAGCCTAACATCTTTCCTCAGAAACTTTTGTTCCTGTTCTCAAAGAAAGTAGAATAGAACTGAAGGATCCTAAACTTCTGTTCACTTGCGGGAGGACATAGCATATCCAACAGCTAAGAAATCATAACACTTCCATGGCTTTAAAGAAAAGATGTGCAGTGCACACACTTGTGGTGAACTTAAGCTAAAGTTAGGCTGCAGTTTTTTGCTAGGCCTCAGTCCTGGTCATGTTGCCCCTCGCACATAACACCCTATTCTTGGCTGCATATGCAAAGTGGCTAGGGAAGAGAATTTCTCTGAGCATGTTTAGACTGCTTTCTCCTCCCACTAAATCCCCACAGGTAGGTTCCTAGGTTTCTGACTATTTTCACTGTCATGCTGAAGGGAGAATCGGATCCCAGGGAAATGGAGGTTTTCTCTGTGGCTGAGGATCTGGAAGGCAGGGTCATTCCAGTCAGCTTGCCTCATCTAAGGAGGCTGCAGGGAATAGGGCAGAACTGCCACCACCCGTAGGGCAAGTCATGATGAGCTATCCACCCTGGTTATGAGCTGCTTTTGATTCTCCCCTGACCAGAGTGGATGCTGAATGGGATGGACCTTGTCCAGCACAGCAATTCTCATGGCAGAACTGTATAGTGTCTATGGACCACAGGCTGAAATACCACTCAGTCATAAAGTTCTCTGCCTTGGCGGATGCCACTCTCTCTCAACCAAACCTACCTCACAGGGTTGTTGTTTATGAGACTCAAATCCCACTTGGAGACCATCAGCAGAAGGGCAGGATTGAATGTAAATTGGTTATGCTTTTCCCAAGGCATGGGTGCTTTCAATCCCCAGTTCATTTTCAGCCCTGTCCCCTCCCTTGAATCATTCAAGCCCTGACTAAGTAAGCCGCAGGCTTGATGAAATGGGTGGAGAGATCACTAAGCAAACATGTTACTAAACTGTGTTTCCCACTGTGGAATTTCAATGTGGCACCATTATCACCAGCACTGCAGACGTCCAGATTCAAAAGTTTAAACTTTATTGCTTGCGGAGCAGGAGGGCAGGGGCCAACCTTGTTAAATCAACCACTGGGCTCTTTGGTGTGTGTGTGTTTTAAATGTTATTTTATCACCTTTAAATATGATCTGGGGATTTTAATTGCCGTCTGTGCGAGGCTCTTACATTCACCTGTTTGGGAAAGGAGGGGGGGGAATCAAAGTTAATTTCTTAGAGAGAAGGAAATTATACTTTAAAATGCGCAATTGTGAGGAATCGACTCCCTCGTGTCTTTGAGTCCATTCTTTGTTTCTCATTAGAAGCATTCTCTTCCCTGGCGAGTCTGTCTCTTGTTTTCAGCGGCTGCTTGCCTTGAAGATGCTTTTGATCCTGTATTCATTAAAACTTGATCCTGCTGCTTCCCAACAGCCCTAATGGTGTGTGAAATTATTTCCCCCCTTCTCAAAGACACCACTAATTCAGCCGGCATCCACAGGGCTGAGGAGAACGCACACACGCACACACACACACACACACACACACACACAAAATTGTCAAAAGCCTCTTTGTGTTATTCAGATCTGCTCCCCTCCACAGAAGAGAAATTAATCTTCAGTGTTATCTTAGCAATCTGCTTTCCGCAAAGGAGAAGGGAGAACTGACTTGAAGCCATCTAAAGGCTTTTATTGGTGCGCTTTTCTCCCCATCTGCAGGTAGGCAGAGAGGGATAATTGGCCAAAGGGCATCGTAGGAGACGAAGAGGGTGATCTATCTAGTATGACAAGTGTCAGGAAGCGATGAAACAACAACAACAAATAAAGACAAGGAGAAAGTATGCCTTAATGGTAGGACAGAATGAATGAAGGACTGAACGTTGCGTGTTGGAGACAGCTGTCCGTTAGCTGATGCCAGAGAGAGAAAACAAACATGGTCATAAGACCAGCATTTATTAAAAAGCCATGAGTACGGAGAATTAGAGAGGAGGACCACACAGCAGTTGGCAAGGGTGAATTTCACCCACTTGGTGAGAAGGATTAGGACACATTCTAGAGAAATTGCTGGTTCTACATGTCGAGTGCCAAAACGTTGCTTCGTCTGTCCCTCCCCAGCACACACACAAACTTTAGAAATGATGCCCTTGCAAAGAGCCTTGTGTCACAATAGAGACTGACTACTTGATTGCTGTGTGAGCTGTCACAGGTAAGAAGAAGCAAGGAAGCGCAGGCAGTGAGACTTGCTGGAGGTAGGGGCAATGTAAAGGATGGACACATCTTGATAGGCTGGGGTGCATTACATGAACACAATAAACGTACAAATCTAAAGGTGACCAAAATATGCTCCTGGTTAATTTTTTTTCCTACATGAAGAGCAAGGCCGGTGTGACAGCAGAAAGCCAGTCTAAGACTGGAGAGAGCCAGGTTCAAGTCCCCACTCAGCCATGAAACTCATTGGGTAACTTTGTCCAGTCACTCTTTACCTAGCAAAATTATTGTGAGGATAGAATTACGCCTTGAGGTACTTGGAAGAAAGGTGGGCAGCGGCTTCTTCTTCTTCTTCTTCTTCTTCTTCTTCTTCTTCTTCTTCTTCTTCTTCTTCTTCTTCTTATTATTATTATTATTATTATTATTATTATTATTATTATCCTACCTAGTATTGTCCTATGCATATTTACTCAGAAGTAAGCCCTACTGTGATTATTGGGAGAATATATATATGGTTGCCATCTAAATTCCAAAGCACTGTCATTCATTGTACTAGAAACTTTGTTCCCTTTTTCATTTATGCAGAGTTCACAATCCAACAACCCAGGAGGTTCTCTTCCTGGGTTGTTAGTAGTTAACAAGCCGTAGTTAAACCATAGTGCAGGGTTCGCACGTAACAACAACCCAAGATGCAACCACAACCCAAGATGCAACCACAACACATACTCTGGGTTGTTATGCATGAATCAGGCCTTCATGTTTCATTCACCAGAGGGAGGCAATTCTCTCCCCCGGTTGTAACCCAAAAGCCAACTTACTGCATGAATTGAAGCCAACACACTGTGAGTTGCTTCACCAACACATTCACTGAGATGGTGGTGCAGTTAGGTAATTTTAGACCCTGGATTTAATCGATTTATGGGGTCCCATTTTAGATGGCCATGTGTATTACTTCACCTGAGAATCACACAACTGACATTTTCCCACCCCTCTCCCTCCAACTCCCATTCTATGCTTTACAACTGCTTCTGCATTCCTGAAGTGCTAGAATACCATCAACAACAGCTCTGTTTGCCAACCTTGATAAAAACCACAACCCCATCTCTGAGCATGTGCAGTTTGGCCTTTTAAACTTGCTTAAATCATAGCACCACCAGGACTACAGGAACAAAATGGACTTTGCTTCTGCTATCCTGATGCTATCATCACCTGCCACTCTTTGGGTGGTCATTGGCAGCGGGAAGCTGGACTGTAGGGCTCTGAACTTTGGCGACAACGGCCAGCCCTAACTACGCCACTGCAAATTGCAGGTTCTGGGGTAGAGTCAGTTGCAGCCATCCAGGTACCAAAGCCCCCCCCCACTCCACCCCGGGCTGGTCGCCTTCCACCATGGCCCACCCACAGATTGGCCCTGGAGCAATGTTACTGATGTCGCTTGGATTTTAAAAGTTTGGGTAAATCCCTGACTTTTTCAATCCGCAGCTTCGTGGGAAAGCCCAATAGTGGCTGCGAAGCTGCACCCGTGTTGTGTAACTGACTCAGCACAGATCCACAGCCACTGCGGGGCTTACCCCGCTTATAAACAGCCCCCTAGTTTGTTTGGACTGGTTCTCTCTCTGTTGAACCTTGACTACTGATTTCAAGCTGCACAGATACTGGTAATGCAACAGGTTTATTTCACACGGTAAATGCAGTTCTTTTTCAGGGTTCTTTAAAAACAAACAAAGAAAACCACCCAAACAGGCTGGTGGAAGGGTTGCTCATGGTCCAGGTGAAGAGAGGTGAGGTCAGGAGGAGTCTAGATGTTGGGTTGTACTTAAGAGGACCAGACAAAATTAAAGCACTGTGCCTGAATACATCTGCCATAGAGCAAATGCCTTCTTTAATAATGGCCTGCCCTTTCTCTGGATTGGTATATATAGGTATAACTCTAGTCTGTAAGATTTTCAGTAATCTACCAAGTTGCTGATAAGTTGAAATTGAAACACAAGGGCTAGATAGGGTTACCTTAGTAACAAGGAATTTGGTGCAACTCCGCCTAACTACGTGCAACTAAAATAATTGCCTGTTCTTCCCTCCCCTTGTGCCAATCCTTAGATTGTAAGCACCTTGGGGGCAGGGATCTGTCTTCTCATACTTTCTAACCCACCATGACATAGGGCAGAATCCAGCATTGCATGAGCAGATTTCCCCTTGGACAACAAGACTTTCTCCTCCTCTCTACTGCTGCCCTCACCCCCACCCCTTCCCAAAATCTGCCCCATAGGTCCCCTAACCATCCAGAGCAGGATTTGAAGGCATGTGGGAGGCTGCACCCGTCCCCATTCTGCAGGAATCCCATCTGATAGAAGAGTATAGTAGTGTAAGGCTTATTACTTAAGACTGACCAAAACAATTTTGCTCATGTTTGTTTTAAACTGAAGCTTGACTAGTAGAGACATGCAGGAAAATGTGAAAGTCAGAAAAAGTTCAAAGCTTGAGCTTCTGTAGCCAAAGAGTGTGTTTTCATGCCTTGGCCAGAAGCCTGAGGCAGCTGGGGAGCTGCAGTCCTATGTAGCTCTGTGCTGCGCAGGTGTACAGGGAGAAAAAACCCACAAAGGCGGGGACAGAGCGAGGGAGCCTGCTCTCGGTGTGACCATATTGGTGGCAGGGAGGAGGGTGGCGAACACTCTGAGATGGCGACAGTGGAGGGAAAGAAGTGGCCCTAGGAAAAGCTGGGCTTTTTAAATGTGGGGAAATGTAGGAAAAGCTGGGTTTTACAACGTGGGGGAAGAGGGAAGGAGGTGGGATTGAGTCCTGAAGGGAAGAAGCAAATGTTGTTCAAGGGTGACAGGTGTGAGGAAGCGAGGGCCAAACGTCCTCAGTTGTGTAAGGAAAGTAACCTCCATACAGGTTCCGGAAGACTGACAGAGCAGGAGCCAAGGAACAGTATGTTTGGCCCGCAGACTACCGGTGCCCACGGCGATATGGGCTTTAAACTAGTGTATTGATAATAAACCAATGATAATCGTATGAATAACGGTAATATTAATGAGAGCAGCATACCTCGGTTTTGCAGTGGTGTGTAAGCACTTTAACAGGAAGCTGAAGTCATGCCTGGCTCTCTGATCCATGCATTTCTGTTTCTGCTGCAAAATAGGCACATGGGGAGCGCCACCCACTCAGAATTGAGCCCGTGTGCCTTCCACCACCACCCCAGCGATCGTGTGTGTGTGTGTGTGTGTGAGTGTGAGTGATGCCCTACTCGCTTGTACGGCCCCCAAACAGTTCTGCATGGGCCAATGCACCCGCGCTGAAATTGCCCACCCCTGATCCATACAACCCACATCTGCCACATTCTCAATTACATATTTATGTATACACTTTACAATCTTAAGTGCTAACATAATGTGTTCAGCAGCTCTAACAAGGGCAGATGTGCATTTCTGAGTCATTACAGCAAAAGGCACCTACTTTGATGTTGCCTTCCCTGACATTTAATTTCTTAGAAATGAATGCCCCTTTTCCTTTACCCATCTCATCATGCGTTGGGAATGTGATTTGAGTGACGTTGGATGGGGCTCAACAGTTATTTCGTCACATGCTCAGCTTGTGACTCAAGCCAGTTAAGCCACGTATCCCCCACGCACACCCCACAACAGTGTTTTCTACTCTGCTTTTCCGGAGGGTGCAGTGAATGCTTAGTAAGCTGTAACGTAGGGCATATATGGAAGCAATTGTGCACAGGCTCAGTAGCCAAGCTCAGTATGCATCTCACCCCATCAGTTTTGTTGTGTGAACGGCCCTAAACCCCTGCACATTTCTAGGGAACCTTTACACACTGTGTAAAGGTGGATTCCTGCATTGAGCAGGGGGTTGGACTTGATGACCTTATAGCCCCCTTCCAACTCTACTATTCTATGATTCTATGTGCAGTGGCGCCATCAGAACTGGACTCTGGGCCCAGCTCAGTAGCATGAGCAGAATGGGGGCCCATGCCCTGCAGGCTGGCTTACCACATGAGAAGAACACAAAGTCATGCACGCTACCCTCTAAAGAAGGGGAACCCCTTTAAAACCAGAGCTGAAAATGGATCGGCAGCCTGGGTTTCCTATGCAGCCATGCCGATGAAGGAAACGGCTCTTCTTTCTGCCCACGCCGGCTAGGAAAGCTCAGGATTTTTGCAGTCTTCTAAAATTCACCGTGAGGTCATTCCAGGCCTGCTTGCTTAGTGGTCTCTCTCTGTCTCCCTTTTCTTCTCTGTCCAAATTTATTTATTAAGAAAATGGAGTTGCATTGGGGACCAACCGAGACAGGAAGGGCTGAAAGGGAGAAGAGATGCGCTGCCAAGTTCTTCCCCCCGCGGACACCGCATCTCGGTCGGCTGTGAGATAAAGCTTCGTCTTTCAAGCAGCTCCTTCCTGGAGGGCCAGCGAATGCAGAAGCATCATAATCTGCTGTTTGGTTCTGTATCCATGTGAATAGCCCACTCATATCTCCGGAACGACCAAGAACTGACAAGGATCCTCAGCGGGTTTCCAACAGCAGTGCATTTTCAGAAACAAAATAAAATAAAAACAGTTTCCCCCCCCCCCCCAACACACACACACCAAAAAAACCCACCCTCGACGAAGCACAGCCGTTATGGGCAGCAGTGGCCAACTTCTCTGAGCAAAAGCAGCTGCATACATTTCCATAACAGCAAGGCTAAATCAGGGGTTGAATAGACTGTGTGTGTGTGTGTGTGTGTGTGTGTGTGTGTGTGTGTGTGTGTGTGAGAGAGAGAGAGAGAGAGAGAGAGAGAGAGAGAGAGAGATCAGTCTGTCCGCGTGACAACTTCACCATGGAAAAAGTTGTCTTCAGACACTAGGTGACTGCCTTAAGTGGAGCCAGGGCACAAAACTATCGGCCAGTCCTCTGCTCCATTGTGCTGTGTAGCACTTACAGTAGGGGTTGGGAACCTCAGGCCTGGGAGCCAAATCCAGCCCTCCTGGTGTCCCAGATAGCCCCTCCCCCTGACCCTTTTCACCCAACCACCGATCGTCTGGGGTCTCCCAGCTTCTGTGCAGTGCTCTTCCCCATTCTGAAAGGTTGAAATGCCTCTCCTAGGCTGTTACTGGCACCAAAAGCATTATGCTAAAATATGCTGGTCTTTTTTGCCCCACCCCTTTGGCATTGGCCCTGCCCACCATTGGACTGTGGCCCCCAAAAGCTTCTTAAATTTGGCTGAAGAGACTCAGCGTCCCTGACTTCCAGCCACCTTCCACCTGCAAGCATCCTGGTTGAGTGGGGGCGGAAGAGATGGCCCAGATACAGGGCTACAACCAGGAGTACTGCTATGACTAGCAAGAACAGGTACTACAGGAGGACACCATCCACCCAGGGAGAGCAGCAAGGTGTGGCACCCCATTTCTGGCAAGGAGCTGCACAGTGGTGTAGTTAGGAAATGTTAAGCCTCCAGACTTCATGGTCTTACGGTAGAAGAGGGGGGCCTCTCGAGATGGCCCTGCGTATTACTTCACATGCTTCGAAAGGCAGGTAGCCAGCCCTGCTGTGTTTGCAGAACTTCCTGTGTGGGGCTCTGGATTTCTGCCCCCAAATCCTGCCCTGTTGGTGTTGGAAATATTACAACCTCGTCTGCAAGTTACTGGAAGGGGGCAGCGTTGCAGTTAGTTAGCTCATGGACGATTAGGCCACAGTTAGCCTTAAGACCTCTACAGCTTACAGTGTGGTTCTCTGTGATTTCTTCCTTTGGCTCCTCCCTTCCTTCCCCATCCCGTCTCTTTGACTTCCTCCATTGCTGGGAGCACTTGTGTTTTCTCTCTTGCCCCTGCCAGTGTAATAGAACACAAATGGACTGAAGAAACTGTTCTTTGAAACTGTACACTATGCCTGCATATTATATGCCTGATTGAGTAAAGATGTTTTATCTTTCTTCACTAAAGAAGAATGCCGTCTCCTTTTCAGCTTTGTGTGGACGTAGGACTGGTAAACGCTCATTCTAGTCTGCCTTTTGTTTTTTCTCTGCTAACTGCCTTTCTAAAGGAGGCAACAATACTAAATAAGTCCTATCAGTTGGCACTAATTTTTGACATCAGTTTAGGGGCCTCAATGATAACTCAATTCAATAATCGGTAGTTGATCTTTTTGTCTGTTCCTCCCTCCCTATGTATTCAATAAACTAATAATTGCTGCTGCACTGTAGCTGAAATGAATTTGAAGGGGTGTGGTGTGCACGTGTGTGTAATCAAGGAAATTATAACTCAAGTTAGCCTTCAAATAGTCATTTATTATCTCACTGCATGAGATGACCTGGCCCCCGTCTTGGGTAGCACTTGCTCGTTCCTGGCATCTGCACCAGGAGCATGAGTGCAGAGTTGCTGCCACCAAGCACTGGGAGAGTGGGGTGGAGTGTGTAGAAGGAATGGGGCAGTGAGAGGGAGGTCAGAGGGAGGAGAGCCAGTTCACGTCCCTCTCTTCCTCCCCCTGGGGTTTTATTTTTTATCTATAGATGTGAAGGATCGCATCTATAGATTAAAAAAAAAATTAAAAAGGGAAGGGAAGGAATGGGGCAGCCAGAGGGGGAGGGATGTGGGGTGCCCAAACTTGCCCTCCTCCAGCGGATGGCGACCATCGGTGGCCATCGGCTATGGCACGCCTCCGTGTCCAAAAAAGTCTGGGTAAGGGCCCGACTTTTTTGGAGCGGAGTTTAGGAGGTTTGACCCTGGATGGCTTCGGGATGGCAGCTGTGTCATATAGATGACCTGCCACCACTTGAATCTACCCCAGGGCAAACCCCTCGTCAAGACAGACCCAGAGTTTGAGCAACTAATAATGCGGCATAAAGAGCATCTATTATCTAACCTATACATTACTTTTAAAATATGAAACAGAATCAGAACAGGTTCAAGATTATAGAGTTAAGCGGGCAGAAAGTACTGGAAATAATATTGCAATGGAAATTCGGGAAAACCTGTGGCATAAGGGCCATGTTTTTTCGTTAAATATGTCAACTAGAAAAAAAATCTGTATAAGGTGATGGTGAGGGCTGGGGGTAGACAAAACCAGTGAAAATATATCAGGGGAGTAATCCTGTGGTCCCTGTGAAAAGAGGAAAGAAAAAATGTCTTGGGAAATCCGTTCTGAGGTCAGAGGCAGGGCTCCGAGCGTGAAAGGGAGAGTCGGAGATCCGTCCCCCGTCTCCTCATGGAGAGAACTGTACTGCCTGCCTCTCCAAGGTCAGAAAATCAACCTTGGAAAGGAGAGGAGCAGGCCAGAGAGGCGGGGATATGATTTATCCTGAGCCTCCGCCAGCCTCCTCCCCTCGCCCTCCAAAGTGCCCTCGCTAAAAGGGCTGAAAATCCCATCTCATGAAAATGAAGGAGAGTGGAGGACAGGGAGGCAAAGAAAGCCTCCACTGCTCCTCAGACCCGGCTGGCTGTCTCAGAGGCCTCTAGGTTCTGAGCAGCAAGGGTGCAGTCCATAGGATTGCTTCCAAAATAAATAAAAATTACCCGATTAATTGCTGGAAATGTCAGAAATAAAAAGATTTTTTTAAAAAATTATATGGTAGTAGGAATGCCCTTTTCAAAATAATAATAATAATAATAATAATAATAATAATAATAATAATAATAATAATAATAATTAAATAAATAAATCCCAGAATAGTTAATCAAAATATGGGGAAAATGTTAAGTTGCAAAATCTCATTAGATCCCTTGTTTCATCCTGTTAATTTTATGGATGGATGTGTTAGTTAACCACATAAAGAAGTATATGTTGGCTGCAGCAAGAATACTCAGTGCATAAAAGTGGACAGTGCACAAATAGCACCTTCAGGGGATGAGTGGTTGCATATAATACAGCATATCAGAAACAGCAGAAAAAAGACAAAGAGGCCAAATTAGCAAAAAAAAAAAAAAAAAAAAAGCAACAACCCTTGGACACGCTTTATTAATTTTTGTAGAAGTAAAGCAACCTACCAAAATATTCAGTTTTGTTTTCCGGTAACGTGATTTGGGGCTGGCTAGAGAATGCTGGGAATTGTAGGAGTTTTTTTTATCTAAACATGCATAGGTTTAGTTGTTTATAAAATATATGGATCTATAAAGAAAATAGTTTATTGGTAACTTTGGATTCTGCATAAGAAACATAATGTAGTTATGAGTATATATGCACATACCATAGTTAAGTGGTTCAAAAAAGGAATGTCTTAGTGATTGATGTGTATAATATGCATTGTAATATGTATTATGTTACTTTTGTATGGGGAAAAAAAGGTCAGGGTGATTGTTTGCACAAGCAGAACAATAAACAAACTTTTCGAGTTAAAAACACACACCAAAACAAATATTTATTTATTTAGTTAGTTTTCCAATAATCTTCTAATTAATAATAATGTATAATCTAATTTTTAAAAAGTCATGTATTTGGCACAAGTGACACATAAAATTAGGGCCATAAAAGTAATCACAAAAGCATGTTTTAAAAACGTCTTTCCAAAGAGCAAAATTTGAATTTTCAAAATTTTACTTCAGAATTTATAAAAGTTTTGCCAAATTTGATCAGGATTTCTTCTTGTTATTTTGGAATCTAGCAGATTGGCTGAATTCTTATGTGATTTTTGGATCAGTGGTGCTATTTCCCCTTTGAAAATTCCTGAGGATCATTGTGAGAAAAAGGAAGAAGGAAAAAAATGAAAGAGATTGTGTCAGGAAATTCTAATAATAAAAATATGGAGAAAATATTAGATCACACAAATCTCATTAGATCAAGGGGGGTGGGAAGAATCTGTTTTTTATTTGTTAAATGTTAGGGTCATTCGCATTACTGCAATTACAGCTTCAGGGTATGACAGGGCTGGTCCAAGACATTTTGCTGCCTGAGGTGAAGGACAAGAAACTGCCTACACTGACAGCTGAATCTTACTTCAACACTGGCAATTGGATAATGTCCCCCTCCACCACACCTGAGACAAAAAGCTAGTTTAGGGGGCCCAGGACAGGTTGACCTGGTTTGTGCATAACAACAAGTCAAAGTAGGTTGTCATTGAATCGTGGATTGTCATTATGTGTGAACCCTACACTATGGTTTAACAATGGGCTGTTAACCATGAACAACCCAGAGTTCACAACCCAACAATAAACCATGGGTTCTCTTCCAGGGTTGTTTGCGGTTAACAACCCATAGTTAAGCCAAAGTGCAGAGCTGGCATGTAACAACAACCCATGAGTCTATGACCGTCCATGTTTCAATGAAAACCCATACTCGACTCATACTCTGGGTTGTCCTTACAAGCGGATCAGGTGCGTTGTGTAGCATACACAAGTCTGTCCCCCAACAGAGAGGAACAGCCAGGTAGTCCAGGAGGAACAGATGGAAGTTGCCACTGCCCGTCAGCATTTGCCACCTGAAGCGATGGCCTCACTCTCCCTCATGGTAGGGCTGGCCCTGGGGTACGATGAATTTGACTTATCAGTAGCTGATAGTTGTCTTTCAATAGCAACATGTGTGTTCTGGGGCTAAAACATGGCTTAGGTTGCAACCCTATATGTACACTTACCTGGGAGTAACCCCGATTGAACTCAATGGGGCTTCCTTCTGAATAGACCCACACAGGATTGCAGCGGAGGGGCAGAACAGGCTATTGCATTTAACAGGGACTGCAGGCTCCCAAACTGAGAATAAGCGCCTTCCAAGCAGCCTTTCCTGACTTTTAATTAATCACCTGGCAATTCCAGTAGCGGTAAGACACCAGTTGAGACAGGCTGCTTAAATATTCTCTCCCCTCTCTCTTTTTAAACCAACACCGCTTTGAGTTCTTTGCTTTCATGCCTGTTCTAAAAGGGGACCATTCCAAAATTGTTGCAGAGTTTGTTAGGAGGAGGAGAAAGAGCAAGAGCGAGAGACCTCACGTTACCACGGAGAAAATCCTATTTTCCTGTCTGTTGACTTTCAGGAAAAGAGGAACGGGCTGCTGAGATTACAGCAGCATCTTCCCCTTGAACTTTTCCATATTGCCATCTAACTTTGGAGAGAGAGGTGGGGGAGCGTTCCCGGGGCAGAGACCAGGGACATCAGAACAGATTAACATAAAAGTCAGTGGAAGACTGGAAAGGAGCTGGAAAAGGAGGAAACAGAGGGTTCGCAACAGCCACCGAGGAAGGGAGATCAAGGTCCCATCTGGAAGGGCGAGAGGCCAAAGGCGCAGAGCAGATGGAGGCTGGTAGCGACAGCTGGTGGAGACGCGCTTTCATGTGTAAAGTTTGCTCCACGGAGACTTTGGCGCGCTGGCTTCCGACGGCCTCCTTCTGTTGGCAGCCCCTCCCGGTTCCAGCGCTGGGAAAACAGCCTGAAGGGGCAGGCCTGGTGCAGCTCTCGCGGGGGGGGGGGGGGGGGCGCTGGCTAATTAAAACGGGCCTCTTCTTAAACAGCCTTGCAGCGCGCATCTTGGCTGGGTGGAGGAGGCGAAGGCCGGGTCGTTCCAGCAGCAGCATTGTGACTCTGGCCTCTTGCATCTAGGTGCCCGCTGCCCACAGCGGAGGCTGGCGACTCCAGGTCAGCGGGGCTCCAGGTTTCAGTCAGAACCAGTCTTCGCACCTTGGATGGGTCCTTTAGAGTTCTGGCTGGTTCTGAGAGAAACCCAGAGCAGAGTCACCGCCCCACTGACATCGGAGCCACCAGCCTCCTCTGCCTGCCCCAATAGGTTAGAAGACCCTAGATAATTGGGCTGGAGGGCCGCATGCCAAAGCCGTGTAATCAGCAACGGTTGATCGTATTCTGGAATGCTCTCTCCTTTGAGGTCTGTTTGGCACCAGCATTGCCATCCTTGCAGCGTCAGGTTAAGCCCTTCCCCTACTCCCAGGCACCGAACAGCACATAAGATTTTTAAAGGATCCTGGGATATATATTTTTATTGTTGATTGTGCAAAATGGTATTATATTTTTGTATGCAAACGGTTATATATTGCACTATTTTGTTGTATTTTTAGGGTTTTAATCTTTGTAAACCATCCAGAGAACTTTGGCTATTGGGCAGTGTAGACATGTAATAAATGAAAGATATACTGCATACATCATGACATGATCACCCCACAGTCTTTGGGGGTTGCGCCGTCACAACGTATGCCACAAACAGATTTTATATTATGTGCAGAAACAGTGGGTCCTAGATCACAGAATAGCAGAGTTGGAAGGGGCCTACAAGGCCATCGAGTCCAACCCCCTGCTCAATGCCTTTCCTTCCAGCTCGCTTTTTCTTAGAAGTGGTTTTATTGTATTATCTTCATGCCAAAGAGCCCAAGCACCAAATGAACACTGTGATCATAGAAATGGCTGCCGGCCATCGCAGGCTGTAGCTGTACAGCCAATTTTCTGTATGATCTTGTAGCCAGGAAGGGAAATGCACAGAGGAAAAGATGAGGCAGCTTGAAATGTCCAAGCTGGCCCCAAATAGTGCTCGTATTGATCCTTACAATTAGAAGAGATTTGGAGTTCTTGCTTCATTATTGAAAAGTCTGTGACTTGGCACAGCCCTTTCTAGTTTCTCTCTGGGCTCACGAGGACTGGAAACATGACCCACCCTGTGATTAGATTGAGAAAATCCAACTCCGAACAACTTCCTTCATCTTTCCAAAAGCAGCTGCTGCAGGGCCAGATGAGTACAGAATTTGATGGATGGTGCCGAATTCTGAAGGTCTCATCTTTCGTTTACAAAAAAAGTTGTTTGCCAGGTAATTTCGAATGAAAACATGTAGACTGGTGCAAAATGGAACACTGCTTCAGCTCCTGTGCCCTGTCACAGGGTGGGTCGTGGATCACAGGGATATGGAACTTCCAGCCTGCAGAGGTTCTGCCCCTAGCCCACAGAGCCTCCATGGCATCCTACAGGGGACGGGGCTTTAATTCAGTGGGGGACTTGGCCGGCCACTTTCCAACGCTTGTTGAGTGGCTTTGCCTAGCGCATGATGCTCCCACAGGCACGCTGTGTGAAACCAAGGACTCAGCCGGTGCTGGGAGGACAGCTGCTCCTCCCAGTGCTGGCTGAGTCCCTTCCTCCATGCTGAGAGAGGAGAAAGGCAAATTGGGCGATGTGAGGGCGTCAATGAGCATGGACACATCTACTGGTCAGATGGCTTGCTGGAGGGAATGTGGCCTCCCACCCAGTAATGGTTTTGCATCCTCGCCCTATCAAGTTCCCCTCACAGCCTCTGGTTACATCCCAGCCTTCTCCGCTGACTTCCCTACACTTGCCCAGACTTCTCCTTCTAAGTTCTGACTTAGTTCTCCCAGGGGAGGTGGACTTTCGGCTGCAGAACTTCTGAGTGCAGGGCGAGGGCTCAGCATTCTTTGTACAGAGGGACATTAAATCATCTCAAGTGCAGCACGTGGACTAATGGGCTCAAGTTACAGGAAGCCAGATTCCTGGCTTGGACATCAGGAAAAACTTCCTGACTGTTAGAGCAGTACGACAATGGAACCAGTTACCTAGGGAGGTTTTATTTATTTATTGCATTTATATCCCACCTTTTTTCCTCCAAGGAACCCAAGGCGGCGTACATAATCCTCCTCTCCATTTTATCCTCACAACAACCCTATGAGGTGGGATGGGCTGAGAGTCCGTGACTGGCCCAAGGTCACCCAGTGGGTTTCCATGGCTGAGTAGGGACTAGAACCCGGATCTCCTGACTCCCAGTCCATCACTTTAGCCACTACACCACACTAGAAGCATTCAAGAGGGAGCTGGACAACCATCTGTCAGGTGTGCTTTAAGGTGGATTCCTGCATTGAGCAGGGGGTTGGATTCGATGGCCTCATAAGCCCCTTCCAACTCGACTATTCTATGATTCTATGATATAACTAGATGTCAGGAAGAAGGGGCTCCAGTTTAGCCTTCTTCCAGACATGGTGGTTTCCTATGTGGAGGAATTAAAAACACGGGGGGTGGGGGTGGGAAAATGAAGGAATAATTGGTCATATGAGTTTCCACCTGCAGCCTGAAATGGTACACCCCAAACCGAGGTTTACTCGGTTAGTAAAAAGAAAGCTCCAGTATCAGAAACAGTAAGCCAAATGTTCTTCATTTCAGCAGTATAATTTGGGGTGTGAAACAACTGTAATCAGAAATCTTTGTTGATTTATCACGAATCACCTAGACATCTATCAGTAGATCCAGATATACCTCTGTCCTCTCCAGGAATGTAGATTCTAGATTGCTTGGTTGCAAACTGGTAGGTCCGTATTATTCCCATTTGTACGAATTGCTGGGGAACATGGGTGGGAGGACGTTTGTGGGTCCCTGGTCAACAGCTGGTTGGTCACTCTGGAAACAGAGTGCAGGAATAGATGGACCCTTGGTCTGATCCAGCAGGGCTCTTCTTATGTTCTAAAGCTTATATCAAGCTTTGAATAAAGTATGCAGTTCACCATGCCGCTCTCCTCAAAAGCTAAGCAAGTACTGTTTGCATACACTGTTTCGAATTTGGCAGGAGTAGGCAGACTTCAGGCTTGCAAAATCAACATATTTTTTTTTTTACTAGAACCCCAAGACCCACCAATTGGGGCCTGGTGCAAAAGACACACGCTAGGAATTAAAGAATTATGAGCTCAGGAATTTGTTTTGAGTACCAGAACTGAGCTCAGAGTCCTTCCACACAAAAATTCCCTCCTGGCTACCCCAAATGTTCATTTCAGCAGTATAACTTGGGGGTGTGGAACAAGTATAATCAGAAGTCTTTGTTGATTTATCGCAAATCATCCAGTAGATCCAGATTTATTTTCTGTCCTCCCCAGGAATCTAGAAACCAGATTGCTTGGTCACAAACTGGTAGGTCCCTATTATTCCTGTTTGTTCAGATTGGGAACTGACGCTAGAAAGCAGCTAGAATTGCTCAAAGGCACATCCGTGAGCACACAGCAGAGGCTGATTGCTAGCCAGTGTCTCATATTCGAACCCAACTCCTAGATCTACCAGACCATGGCCGCGTTCCTATGCATGCTTATCCGGGAAATAAATGCCATGAAACACACAGGGACTTCTTTCCGAGCAAAGCTCTGTACACACTGGCTTCTCAAGGAAAAGGGCTTCTCAATGAAATCATTTCAACCCAGTGAGTCATCAACAGCTGCACAATACTGCAAATACAGAATGCTTCTTGTTAGAGGAAGGACACGAGATGCTTACGTCCAATAGCCTCGCCCCAAAAGGAGAATGCCGAGCCCATCCTCCGCTTGCTTTGTCCTACAACTCCCACCATTCCTCACCATGAACTAAGCTGGCTGGAGCTGACGGGAACTGCAGGCCAAAACATCTCGAGGGCCACAAGTCGCCCACCCCTGCTCTACAGAGCAAAGTGACGACACGAGCGGAAGAAAAAGGTGAAAAAGCAGGTCTCCTCCTCTCTCCTCCTTTTATTTGTTATGAATCACTCCTCCCATTCTGTCGAGAATTTCTCCCTTTTGCCACCCAGCAATTCCTTGCTGGGGGCGGGGGAGAAAGTAGGGGCAGTGGATGCAGAAAAAGTTCATCTCCTTGATTTTAATTAAAACAAAACCCCGCATAACCCACCCTCCCGAACAAGCCAGATATCGGAATAAAAATAAAACGACACCCCACCCCACCCCACTGAAACCCCATCCCCTTTCCCCAAGCACTCCTCCACAGTCCATTCTGGTAACAGGTGCCGGGGAGTAAGACGATAAGTTAACAGTTTGTTAAGCTTGAGGTTTTCAAGAGAATCGCCCAAAGTCTTCTTAATGTGAGGTTTTCTTGGATGTTTTCCCAAATTTGGCATCCAGTCCAAGTCCTACGGAGAAACAAAAGGGAACAGGTTAGGGGACTGCAGAGGCCACCATTGAGGGAGGAAGCAGCAGCCAGGCACCTCTCCATCGTGCCTGGGTCCAGCTGAGAGCCCCCTCCCTCCTGCTACCAACTGTCTCTACAGAGGCCACCAATGAGGGAGGAAGCAGCAGCCAGGCACCTCTCCATCATGCCTGGGTCCAGCTCCAGCTGAGAGCCCCCTCCCTCCTGCTGTCAACTGTAACTGCTGAACTTTACAACTAAGATTGTAGTGCCTGAATTTGCTTTCCTTTCCCCCCTCCTCCTCCTCCTCCCTCCCAATCCCCTTTCCTTTTGTGTCATGTCTTTTAGATTGTAAGCCTGTGGGCAGGGACTGCCAAGAAATACTTTTGTAAGCCGCCGTGACAGCCTTTTTTGGCTGAATGGCGGCATAAAAATCCTTAAATAAATAAATAAATAAATAAATGGGTTGGTTTTAAGGGACTATCCAACGGCAGATTGTGTCTGTCAGCCAAGCCGAGCCACGCTTTCAACGCTTCCCCTTCTCAGGTGTGGAGGCTGCCGCAAGCCGCTCAGAGAAGGGACCAGCAAAATATGGCACCTGCTATGTGCAGGCAGCTTGCCCGAGCACCCACCTTTTAAACGCCTTCCTCTCTTCTTTTTTTTCTCTGCACGGTCATTTAATTTCTGGTTGCTTCTTCTTTTTTTAATTCCCTCTTTTTAAAAAAACGTATTTCTGGAAATCGCAAGCTTCCCCCAGGGATAGCCAACGCCACCCTCTTTTTACGGGTGGGGTCCTTTGCCACCCATAAGAAGCAGCACGCACACTCACACCCCAGCCTCGCTGTCGTATGGAATGACAGACGCCCAGATGGTTTATGAGACGAGCGTAAACAGAGGCTGTGTGTTTGCGCTCCCTTCTCTCACCACCGCGGTCCGCGAGGCTGGGTTGACAGATGGGGCCTGCTTTTTATGCATTCATTCTATTTATATCCAGCCTTTCTATACTAATGTATGGAAGGGTTGGTTCAAGGTGGCTCAGAAGAATAAACACAATAAGAAGCCAAAATCCAGGGAATCGATAAAAAGACAACACTCTTTGAAACCTGGGACCGTTTTCAAAGTGTGCCTAAACACAGGCTGGATGTGCTTCCTTGGTAGGATTTCCCACGTTCCAGGAGCCGCAACCAAAAAGACTCCGCCCCGTTCCCCCCCGCTGTCTTGCCGGGGCGTGGAGAGCAGGGCCTTGGAAGCACTGAGGAAGATTCCTATGGGAGACAGTCACCCTTGAGGTATCCTAGTCTCAGGCCGTTTAGGGCTCTGAAGGCCAAACTCAGCAACTTGACTTGAGCACTGTGTTGCAGCAGGGGACTGCTCTAGATCAGGGTTGGCGAGATGAATTCTGGCACATGAAAGCAGGAGGGGCCAAAGCCACTAGTAGGCGGGGACACCTCTTCTCTCTCCACTCCTTTCGTCCGTCCGTCCGTCATTCATTCATTCAGCCTTCCATTTATTCTCACAGTCTCTCTCTCTCTCACACACCCCGCCCCATCCATTCACACAAACGGTGTCTCCGCAAACCCGCCAGCCAGTCCGCTCGCCTGCATTGCAACTGTCCGCCAATTCCCCCACTGGCCCCCAATCTGGAGGACAAGCCACAGAGGTGTGGAGGGCCACACAGACGCAGCGGCAACTTCAGTGCAGCAGCTGAGCTGCGATGCCCAACTATGCCTCAGGCAGCGCTCTGGGAAGTCTCTTGGTCTGGCACATCCTATAGCTGGCCTGCTGAGGGGCAGCAGAAACCGTGGGTAGCTCCAGTGGATTTCGGGGTGGGGGAGGAGAAATACTCAGAGATCTGGAACGCTCTAGAAAAGTCCTTTTGCTAACTGAAGGGCATCAAGAGGCAGGAGGGCCTCGGAGTTGTGCAAATCAGTCGAGCCCTGGTCAGACGTTCTCCCTGGTTTTAGCCCTTGTGGATCCAAGGCAGGAATCGGGGGCGTGCAGGCAGGCGCCACTTCCCAGTGCCCTCTTCAGGCTGTCACACGTTCAACATGACAGGCTGCAGAGGGTATTTATGCACATTCAGCCGAACACGCGAAGCAGCCTCGTCGCAACTGGGAACGCTCGCGTGGCATCAACACAAGTGAAGACCTTTTCATTCTCTCAGCATTTTGACAGTCTATAAACTTAATTTTAACTTTGCTGCTTCGAATTTGTGTTTTAAATTGGTATTTCTGCACTGCTGCTGATTTTATTCTGGTTGTGCTTTTATATTGTATTTTTATAGCATGCTTTTACACTGTTTGTTATATACTCTGAATGGTTTTAATTTTTGCGAACCGCCCAGGGAGCTTCAGCTATGGGGCGGTATAAAAATGCAATAAATCAATAAATAAACTTGGATGCCTTTTCAACACCAGGCAAAGTTTTGCCCAGGCCTTCCAGTACGTTTCAAAACTGGGCTTCGTATTGTCCTTACAGTGCATGTGGGCAACTTGAGGCTTGCAGAGGTGTACAAAGAGAAGTTCATGCGTGTGTGGGGAGGATACTGGTCCCAGCTGTGCCCACTGCAGCTGCAACCCCACCTGTTAGCACCCTCCCACCTATTTCTCAGGGCAAAAATTCCTGGCCATTCCTGATTTATAGGTCTGCTGGATTTTATGGCTGCTGATCCTGTGCTCTAAATGGTTTTATATGAAGTTTTGATTGGATTCATTGCTCTTTGGGAGTCTGTAAATAAGTTACAAAATGAAGCAACTCCCTCTTCTTTCCCAATCCACGGGGAGGGGACGGGCAGCACACACCTGCCCACTGAAGCTCACATGGAAGGTCTAGCCAGGGTGCCTTACGACAGGAGATGCCACCCAGGCCTTTTTTGCTGAGCTGCTTGGAGAGGTTTGCCATGAAGCGGGGCACCGTATCCCCCAGCAAATAAACGCGGAAAGGGATGCCCAGCTCCCCAAACTTACCGAGAAATACTAGGATGGTGCCCACCCACTGCAAGTTGGTGATAGGGTTGGCAAACAAGATGACCGACGCCAAAATGGTGAAGAACTTGCGGGTCGTGGTGACGATGGAGCAGGTCAGAGGCCCAAAGTACACCACAGTCATAAAGATGAAACTCTGGAACGAGGTGGAGAAAGATGCTCGGTGAGGCTGGGAATGCAGGATAAAGCCCGCAACAGCTTTTGCCTCCGAAGTCTCCCAGAGTGCACATCCCCAGGCAGGGTCCTGTGGGACGTGTCCGCCGTCCTGCCCAGTTTGCACACGATCTGCCGGATCAGTGGGATCTGCTGCCCTTTCCCCACCCCATGGAATGCTGGAAGAAGTAACGTCGACCGTGCTGGAGTACAAGGGAACCACTTCTCTTCCTCCGGGGTCAAAGGAGTCAGGCGGAGTTTCCTTTCGATGCTCACTTAGTGCAAGGGAAAGCAAAGGCACTGCAACTATTAAGTACGGAGGACAAAGCTAGGAGGAAAAGCAGCGCTTCGATTCCTACGCACAGAAGCAAACTGCACAATTTCTGAACTGGGATCAGGAAGGCCAAAGGGGCCCCTTTATGGACAAGAAAGGGGGAAAAGAGGGCTTCAAAGGTCACGGATTGAGGTGAGGATTGCAAGGATGATAAACAGGTCAGCTGTGAAACATGCACGGCTGTCGTGAAGATGATGATCCTTCTGAGCACATGCGAACTACTCGCCACCAAGTGGCACAGCCCACCTTCATATACAGCAGCGGATGGGAACCATGGCCCTCCAGATGCTGTTGCGACTCCCAACTCCCATCAGCCCCAGCCAGCATGGCCAATGGTCAGGGATGATGGGAATTGGGAGTCCATGAACAGCCACAGGTTCCCCAAATTACAAGATTAAGAAGAAAAACATTGAAGAGTCCTGTTGGATCAGACCAAAGGCTTATCGAGTCCAGCATCCTGTTCCAACCAGACGCCTCTGGAAACCTCTTTTATCTGTCCTGAAAATCCAACCAATCAGCTTCCTGGGATGACCCCCACCCCCATTGTGGTCTAGTATTCTGAGACAGGGAGAAAAAACATCAACTTGAAGAAGCAGGTTCTACATTCTGCTTTTCGATGTGTTCAAGCGCACCGAACACTGGCTAAACACGGACTAAGCAACCAAAGAAAGGCAAGGCGGAACAGAACAGGAACTGCTCTTCACTCACCTGGCCCAGAGCACTTGTTAGGCCAAAGAGAAGGATGTTGTAGATGATGCTGGGGTACCGTTCGGTGAAACTCAAGAAGTCCCAAAGCTCTCCTGTAAACAAGATACCTGCAAAAGCGGGAGATGGGAGAGAGGAGTTCACACGGATAGAACAAACCCCTCTTTGCCTGCTTTGATCAATTAGTGCCCAAGGTTATCTGGCTCCAAAGCTTTAGATTCTTTATAGCTGAACATGTGTAGAACAAGCAGTGAGACCCGAGGAAAAGTGCTGGCAATGGTCAAATGCTCTGCAACCTCCCACTTGGCTTGGAAGGCAGATTCAAGGGCTGGGTGTAGGGAGGAGGGGGGAGTAATATGAACGGGTCGAGTGGGGCAAGGCAAAATGACTGCGCTGGATCAGGCCAACAATACACTGGACCCATTATTCTCTCATTCAACAGGCCAGGTGACAGTCTAATCCCCCAATTTGGTTTCTGGCCAACCCTAAAAAATACTGGTTGGGTAGAAGCCTGGATTAGCAAAGAACGTACTTCTCATCCACCTCTTCCTGCAGTGTGTGTGTGTGTGTGTGTGTGTGTAAAAGAGTATGCAGGTAAGGTAACTGCAGCAGGGGTCCCACATATCTATACACATAATTTATTTATTTATTTATCTATTTATTTATTACATTTATATACCACCCCACAGCCGAAGCTCTCTGGGCAGTTTACAACAATTAAAAATAGTGAACATTAAAAGTATACAAAAATTTAAAAAACATAAAAACAGTATAAAAACAACAGTATCCATTTAAAAACAACAATTCTGGGGTCCATTAAAAACAAACTTAACGTTGTTAAATGCTGTTAAAATGCCTGGGAGAAGAGAAAAGTCTTGATCTGGCGCCGAAAAGATAACAACGTTGGCGCCAGGCGAGCCTCATTGGGAAGACCATTCCACAGTCAGGGGGCAACCACTGAGAAGGCCCTCTCCCTTGTTGCCATCCTCCGAGCTTCCCTGTTCAGACAACACGCTCAGCTATCGTTAGGGCGCTTACACTTTTGCCGCAAACGGTTAATGAGCATGTTTAAACCATGGTTATGTTGCCACCATGGTTAGGAATGGTTCATACGATGCGCTAAGGCAGCCTTCCTCAACCTAGGGCGCTCCAGATGTGTTGGACTGCATCTCCCAGAATGCCCCAGCCAGCTGGGGCATTCTGGGAGTTGTAGTCCAACACATCTGGAGCGCCCCAGGTTGAGGAAGGCTGCACTAAGGCATAATGTTTAGCTCAAAATGCTTAACCACTGAGACTTAGCGTGTTGTCTGAACAGGGTCGTACTCTCCCTTGTTCTTTCATCATGGCGCCCTTCCCCAACCTGGTGCCCTCCAGGTATGTTGGAAGGCAACTCACCTGGAGGGTGAGAGGCTGGAGAAGGCGGCCACGATGGAATCCCAAGCTATCTCCCATTGAGGCCCTGACCAGGCTCAGGGCCAGCTTGCCTCTAGCAAGAGTGCGGCTTCACGCGCCTTGAGCCCTGCCCTGCCCCACCCGCCTATCATCGTCGGCGCACGTGGCATTTTCCAGTGTCACAGAAGTGAAAAACAACCGATTGTCCAACAGGGTTAGAAAGGTGCCAGGAGAGAAGCATCAAAAATTACCAAGAGTGCACCAAAACCTGGCTGGCGCTGATGGGAGTTGTAGTCCAACACATCTAGGAAGGGACCAGGTTGGGGAAGGCTGCTCTAGGTAGTGGTAGGGATGGTACCGGTAGGGTCACGTTGCTAGGAGGGATGGCCGGGGGCCCCATTCAATGTTTGCTCTCCCAGAGACGAAAGGGCTGGGCAGAGCTTCACATCCGGGCCACTCCCGCTGCCTCTTGCCGTCAGGAAGGGCCTTCCCCAGGTGAGACTGGATGCCAAGCCCCGCAGGGAGGGGTCGTAGGGTTTCACTCTTGTGTTTTGCCTGTCCCTGTGGGTCAGCTCATAGAACCGGAGCCCTCGCCCTGGTCCTTGGGGCGCCCCAGTGCACAGCCTGGAGACGACAGGCCGATCGACACACAAGCCCCTTTTGCAACTTTGGTGGAAGTGAACTGATTTTTTTTTTTAAAAAAAGACGCCGGCTTGTTTGGAAATGACGACGGAGGGAGCGATCGTTCTCTGGGTTCCTTCGGCTGCCAGGGGCTGCTCTTTTTCATTCATTCATTATCCAAGCCTTTCCCCTACGGCAGCCTCAGGGGAGGGGAGGGGTCCGAACGATCGTGCGCAAAAAATAAACGCCAAGCGCTTCGCGCTTCAAAGCCAAGCGGAACGGGGAAGGCACCCACGCTGCTGGAGCAAGGGAGACACCAAACGGTGGAACAGACGGTTACTGTCAAGCTGCAGGCAGGGCTGCAGGCAGGACCAAACTGCACACAGGAACAGCCTGTTGAGAGGGGGCGCTCACAGGCGGTGGCGGCGGCGGCGGCAGCATCGCCACCGCCTGGCCATTTGAAGAACTGCCCAGCAGTCACAACCCCGAAGGGAGAGGAGAAGCTTGGCAATTGCGGCTTGAACGTGGAGACTAAGGGCCAAGCTAGGCAAGACACTTTCATTTACTCTTCTGCAAGCAAGCGCAGCCCCAGTTTAGATGAGGAGCGTGGCAGTTCAGGAGAGGAGGATTTAAGCTTTCCCCTCCACCTTGGGGTTCGTTTTTTTTGCAAAATTCTTCCTCCCCCCCGCCCGTGTATAGGGCTTTAAAAAGTGTTTTTTTAAATACCTCCCCCCGCACACACACACACAAACTGGGAGGGGGCTTAAAGCCTCCTCTCCCAAATTCACCAAGCTTGCACATTGTTTTAACTGTTTCAATTGTTTTTACTGCTTTTAAATTCTACACTGGCTTTAGCTTGATTAATGGTTTAATTTTTTTTCTAGCTGTGTATATTTATTGTTTTATATTGTATAATTTTATTTGTACGCCACCCCGAGATCCTAGTGATATAGGGCGGGATACAGATTTTTTAAATAAAGAAATAGCTCCATTCCGTTGTGCTTAAAGGAACATTTAGTGCAGCCCTAAAGCAAAACGGTGAGAACTGGAGCTCCACCATGCTCAGCTTTAAACTGGCCTGTTTGGCAATCTAGCTACTAACCGAGGCAATATTCACCCTAATTCGCTAACGACAATCTGTGTGCAGAAAGAGGCTTCTGCAAGAGAACTGACACCTTGAGTGTGAGGAGGGAGAGGGGGAGAGAGGCCACATCCACGAACAAGGGTAAGCACGTGCACGGCCCCATGCCTTACACCACAAGGACTCCACAGAGAGACTGAAAGAACTGGGCATGTTTAGCCTGGAGAAGAGAAGATGGAGGGGAGACATGATAGCACTCTTCAAATACTTGAAAGGTTGTCACACAGAGGAGGGACAGGATCTCTTCTCCATCCTCCCAGAGTGCAGGACATGGAATAATGGACTCAAGTTTCAGGAAGCCAGATTCTGGCTGGACATCAGGAAAAACTTCCTGACTGTTAGAGCAGTACGACAATGGAACCAGTTACCTAGGGAGGTTGTGGGCTCTCCCACACTAGAGGCCTTCAAGAGGCAGCTGGACAAACATCTGTCGGGGATGCTTTGAGGTGGATTTCTGCATTGAGCAGGGGGTTGGACTTGATGGCCTTGTAGGCCCCTTCCAACTCTGCTATTCTATGATTCCATGACTCCAATGCATACAAGAGATTTGGACTGGCCTTTTGGTTGGTTTTTAAAATGCTGCAGAGCCAGCAGCACACATGTAGGTTTCGGCGGTGGCCAGGAGTTCATTTGCACAGTTAAAGCTAGTGCGCCCGCTGCGCCCGTTCCTAGAGATGTCGGACCTGGCCACGGTGACACATGCCTTAGTTACATCCCGATTGGATTACTGTAACGCGCTCTACGTGGGGCTGCCTTTGAAGAGTGTTCAGAAACTCCAGCTGGTTCAAAGAGCTGCAGCCAGATTGTTGACCGGGGCTGGTTACAGGGAGCACACAACTCCCCTGTTAAAACAGCTCCACTGGCTTCCAGTCTGTTTCCGGGCACAATTCAAAGTGCTGGTTATGACCTATAAAGCTCTACATAGTTCAGGTCCAGGTTATTTGAAAGACCGTATTCTCCCTTATGAGCCTGCCCGTGCTTTGAGATCGTCTGGAGAAGCCCTTCTTTCTGTCCCACCTTCTTCACAGGCACGCTTGGTAGGAACATGGGAGAGGGCCTTCTCAGTGGCTGCTCCGGTGCTCTGGAACTCTCTTCCCGGGGAAGCTAGGCTGGCTCCCTCCTTGATGGGCTTTCGGAAGCAGGCTAAAACTTTTTTGTTCCAGCAGGCCTTTGGAGAATAATCCAGCCCTCCATCTATGTTAATGTCTTATAATTTTGTTGTGTATTTTTTAATTGTTTATGGTTTTGTTCCCCACCCCCCACCCCATGTATATTTTAAACTTTGTAAGGCCACCTTGAGGCCCAGCATTGGGCAAAAGGCGGGATACAAATATTATTATCATCATCATCATCATCATCATCTGGGACTCCCATGATGACCCGGACCAATGCCACCGAGTTCAAACCAGGGTGTCCTGGTTTTGGCCCCCCAGTGCCACAAGAAGTCCCTTACCGGCTCCCAGGAACAAAGTGGACCACAGATTAACATTCAGCATCATGTGATTGGCGCCAGTCTGGTAGTGCGCTCTCATGTGGTCTTGAGACACTCCGGTCAGTCCATCCAGGGTCAAAGACAGCAACTGAAGGGTCGCGGGGAGAGATACAACAGACAGATAAGACAGACATCTTCACTGCAGAAAATCCTACGCTGTCCCCCCTCCACGCCCCCCCCCCAAATCTACTCAGCAAGGGGATTTCCTATACACACATTTTCCAAAGCCAGAATATGCAAGATTGTGGTTTTGCAGCACACCAATTGGTAGCATTCCCCAAACCCCATGAATTGCAGCTTTCAATTTAAGAAGAAGCCAAGACGGAGCCTTTGAGTTTCCACATCCAAGCAATTACTGATGGAGATTTAAGATTTCTACCACACACACAGCTTCCAAGACACTTCCTGCTGCCTCGCTATTGTCTATACTTAGCCCACATCTCCTCCTTTCAAAAAACACTTAACAAATAGTAGGTTACAAATCACAATTTTCATATTTAATTTGTGCCCATAACTACCATACAAGGCAGGTTATCATTTCCCCCATTTTAGGGCACAATGCCATGCATGTTTAGAAAGAAGTCCAACAATTCCCAGCATTCCCCAGCCAGCAATGCCGGAGTTTTAAGACTTTTTTCCTGTCTAAACATGCATAGGATTGCACACTTAAGAGATGTGTGAATTGAACCAGAGGGAGTGAGAGGAGAGCCCAAGGTTAAGTCAGAACATGGATTTTTCCAGTACTTTTCCAGCTTCACTGGCTGCCAGTCCAGGTCCAAGTCCGATTCAAAGTGCTGGTATTAACATTCAAAGCCCTAAACAATTTGAGGCCAGGCTATCTGAAGAAACGCCTCCTC
The DNA here is from genome assembly GCF_023053635.1 of Elgaria multicarinata webbii. Taxonomy (NCBI): domain Eukaryota; kingdom Metazoa; phylum Chordata; class Lepidosauria; order Squamata; family Anguidae; genus Elgaria; species Elgaria multicarinata. The sequence continues at coordinate 14,225,077 of NC_086181.1, forward strand.
CCTTATATGCCTGCCCAGGCCCTAAGATCGTCTTCAGGGGTCCTTCTCTGCGAACCCCTGCCAAAGGAAACGAGGCAGGTGGCTACCAGGAGGAGGGCCTTCTCTGCTGTGGCACCCCAGCTGTGGAATGAGCTCCCTAGAGAGGTTCACCTGGCACCTCTACATTATACTCTTTTCGACGCCAGGTGAAGACCTCTTTATTTTCCCAGTATTTTAACAGTTTACCATCTTAGTCTTTTAACGTTGCAGTTTTAAATCTGTCTTCTAAATCTGCATACATCTCTGCATTGCTGCTCGGTTTTATCCTGGTTGTACTTTTATATTGTGGTTTGTTTTATATCTTGATGTTTTATTTTTTTGTGAACCACCAAGGGAGCTTCGGCTATTGGGTGGTATAGAAATCCAATAAATAAATTTTATAAATAAATAAATCCCCCAGGTCCAACATTCCCTCTGCTGGATTATGTTAGCTGCCTTGGGTTCCTTACAGGAAAAAAAAGGGATATAAATATAATAAATCCAATAAATATAAATAAATGTAGAAAGAAATGAAGGAAGGGAGGGGATAGACCCCACCTTTCTCTGCATTGATTATTTATTTAGCAAATTTCTCCCCATCCTCCAGTAAAAAAAAAGTGTTCACAGGATAGCTTACATCCATTAAGGTGGTGACTTTATGTCTGCAAGTTTACCTGATCTGCGTGATGTAAACAGGGAGCAGATCTGGGTGCTAGTCTTGGGGCTCATATACACCAAGCAGGATATTCCACCATGAAAGTGGTATATAAAAGGCAGGAGCCACACTACAGCTTTATAGCGGTATTGAAGTGCACTGACAACTGTTGAGGCCCATTGACACATGCCATAGACCGCTTTCATACCACTTTCATAGTTTTATATCCTGCTTGGTGTAGATGTGTCAATGGGCCCCAACAGTTGTCAGTGCACTTCAATACCGCTATAAAGCAGTAGTGTGGCTCCTGCCTTTTATATACCACTTTCATAGTGGAATACCCTGCTTGGTGTAGATGAGCCCTTGGTTCCCAGCCTCTCTCGGCTGCTATTCCTGCTTTACAATCTGAACAGATAATGGCCATGCGCCCCTTCCCTAAAACAATTACCGCTGCTTAATGGGAAAGGCCATAGCTCAGTGGTAGAGCACCTGCTTTGCATGCAGAAGGTCCAAGGTTCGATCCCCGTCATCTTCAGGTAGGGCTAGGAAAGAATCCGGCTGGCTTGAAACCCTGGAGAGCCACTGCTGCCAGTCAGTGTCAACAATAGTGGGCTAGGTGGACCCATGGTCTGACTCAGTATAAGGCAGCTTCCTAGGTTCCTATGCTTCCCTATACAGCACACCAATTTTATACCTTGCCACTGCCAACAGACTTAAGAAAGAAAGAAAGAAAAAAGCTCAGGGCTTACCAGTAGGAGCTCCCCGTACCCAAAGACGTGGTCACTGCCTTCTCCCTTTTTTGGCTTGTACATGAAAAGGGCCACGCCTGTGACGATCAGCAAGACACACAGGTATTTGGACAATGGGTACTTCTTCCTCAGCACCGTCACCCCCAGGAGCATGACTACAGAGAGAAAGGAACTGTGAAAACAAAATAGTTCCTCCTGAAGGCCCTCCAAGGAAAGTTAACTAACCAACGATCACTGCAGATTGTCCATCCGGGCGTTCATTTCTATGCTACAGCCAGGATGCAATTTCGTACAGAGCCATACACTCTGTCCACGGTCAAGAATAGGGACCATCATATCGCGCGCTTATTCCGGAATGTAGCTTTCCCCAATCGGTGCCTTCCCAGTGTGTTGGGACTACAACTTCCATCCTCCGCAGGGATGATGGGAATTGCAGGCCGACAGGCTGGAGTGGGAGAAGGTTGCTTTAACAGGCAGCCCACCAAGCCTGCTGAGCCCATCTCTTCAACGGCCATGGCAAAGGCCTTGTTCAAACAAATGTTTGGTGTTTATGAAGGATCTGCTTATGAAGTGGGCAATGTAAGCAATAAGCCCTCCAAACTTTGGCTTTCTCCTTTTTAATGGAAAGTTTTTAGTCCTCAATATCCCTAATACCAGTTTGAAAAAAGGGATGTATTCTGATGAAAGTTACTCCCTTCCCAAAAAGAAACACCCTTATTCCCGCACAGGGGCGGAGCCCTTCTAGAGATGAGGTCTCGAGTGCTCCCCTGATTCCCTTCCCGTGGCTCTTATTCCATGTCCCCAAATTCTACTAGCCCTGGGATCTCCTCCTCCTCCTCCTTCTTTGTTCCACTTTTATCAGAGGATTTTACAAAGCCTCACTCCTGGCCGCAAAAGCAATTCCACCAGCCATGCAGATTCAACCAAAGTGGGCAAAGCATCCAAGTCGTTCCCTGGCAAGACACCCACCTACACTCACACCTCTAAGTTATGGGGCTCAGGGGCTGCTTACCAGGGATGGGCTTACAGGATTTCCCAAGGACCTACGAGAGAGAAAAGGAGAAATTTAGCAGTCCACCTTCATAGAACCATATCATAGAATAGTAGAGTCGGAAGGGCCTACAAGGCCATCGAATCCAGCCCCCTGCTCAATGCAGGAATCCACCCTAAAGCATCCCTGACAGAGGGTTGTCCAGCTGCCCCTTGAAGGCCTCTACTGTGGGAGAGCTCACCACCTCCCTAGATAACTGGTTCCATTGTCGTACTGCTCTAACAGTCAGGAAGTTTTTCCTGATGTCCAGCCAGCATCTGGCTTCCTGTAACTTGAGCCCATTATTCTGTGTCCTGCACTCTGGGAGGATCGAGAAGAGATCCTTGAGCAGAACGACCCTGTTCTGCAGCCCTTTCACTCCACTCCAGGAAAGGGCAGCAGCTGGAGGCAGACAAGTGATTTGTTTCCTGAACGGAAACTGTGCTCTTAAGCGATCTCAGCTGAGCATTTCCATTCTCTCCTCTTTGCCAACCCATCATGTTCTGCATCCATGCCTTGATTTTGACAGCTCTCATTGTCTTCGCTCCATCTCCTCCCTCATGTCCACTTAAGTCTCTCCTCACTACTTTCCCTCTTCACAAGCGCATCCCTTTGCCTCCCACACTTAATCCTCTCTCTCCTCCATCTCAAAGGCTCCGCAGGAGTTATTAAACACTATCAACCCCCCCCCCCCAATCCCCCCAAACTCCTTCTAGACATATAACTGCCTATGCCTGCCTGGTTTCTACAGGCCCACAGGCCATTCCTTGCTCAAACTCCTGGCCCCAGGTCCCCTGTAGAGCTTCATCTCCCATGGGAGGGCAGAAAGTAGATCTCCAGATTTCCAAACCTCAACCCCCAGCATTCCCGACCATTGGCATGCTGGCAGGGGCTTCTGGGAGTTGAAGTCCAAGACATCAGGAGGCCTACTTTCTGCCCACCACTGCCCTACTACACCCACCCTTGCACATCCCCAATCTCACTCTGCCCTTGCAGCGATCCCAGTGAGATCACGACTGCCCGACACCTCTGAAATCGTGGCCAACGCCAAAGGTTGACTGGGGTCAAGCGAAGGCCAAGATGCCCAAGCCCAGGGAGGCGTCACTGGCCCAAGTGTGACGTCACCCTTCCCTTTGTGTGGCATGCCCAGGAAGACTGGAGCCCGTGGAGGCTGGTGGGTCTGATTTCAGTGGGGCTGCGAATCCGCTCGGGGTTTCAGCGAGAGCCAAGCCAGAAAGCTATCCAAGGTGCTGGAACCCAATCCCCAAACTGGGCTCAGCACCTTGGACGGCTCCTTTAGAGGAGCCTGACTGAAGCCCAGAGTGGATTCACAGCCCCCCTGACATCGGAGCCACCAGCCTCCTCTGGCTGGAGCCAGTGCATCTCTTTCCTGCTGCTCCATCCCAGCCCCCCACCGCCGCTAGCCCATAGCAGAAGACTTGGGGAAGGAGCAGGGGACAAGGTCCCTTAGTTCTGGGCTGCAGCGAAGCTCTGAGCAACTTCTGCTGCTTCCAATCTTCCTGGACGCCCACCGCAAACGGAGAGATCCTCCTCCACCTAATTCCCCTGCAAGAAAAAAAAAGTGGACAAGTGCCTGTGGGGGTGGGGAGGAGGGAAGGGGAAACTGGGCGAACGCTGGAGCGGTGGGGGAGGGTGCAAGCCTTGCCTTGTCCTGCCTAGCTGGGGCCCACGGATGCGTCTTGCCCAGGACCCCCCACAATCCTGGATCAAGCAGGCCTTGGCTGGGATACCTCCGGACAGTCTGACTCCCGACTTTGGTGCGTCTCTGGGCATGGAACCCAGTGCCCCCTCCCCAACTTGGAAGGGTTGGGAGACATGCAACCTGAGAACTCTCTGTGGCTGCCTCTGGTGTTTTTCGTACTGTGCGCAAAGTGAAAATGACGGCACTGTTAAAGCGACGGGCTCCCCATTGATCTTGGGGCCCTGGCAACTGCTCCACCTTGCCACCCTCTGGAGCTGGGTCTACTCCGAGTATCAGGCCATTGTAAGGCAGGAACCAATAAGACACGCAAAACTGTTTGCCCCACTACCAAAATCCCCCTTGGACGGTTACTTATCAGTTTTGAGAGTCTCTCATTTTCCCCCTTCCAATCCAATGACTATTTCAGAACCATCAGGGAAGAACAGCACATCCGACTCCTTGATGGGACTGATATAGGAATTAGGTTCCCAGCTTTTCACGTCTTCTCTGTGTTAGCACACCCTCCATCCAAGCAAGAGGGTGTTATGCTCTTCCCCTGGAAGGAGGACATCTCTCTGTGAACCCCACAACCTGCCCTTCTTTTCACCTGAGTTGGGTAGTTGACAAACTGCAGAGCTGAGTTGCTGGAGACCATGGCCCCCAGGTAGGAGAGGGAGCAAGCTGCATAGAGCCAGTTCTGTGTCCGGTCCACCTTGACAGTATCAAAAAACTGGATCACTGATTGGGGGAGAAAATGCACAAGAAATAGGTGTGTTGGCAACGAAGCGGCCCGTTCAGGAGCAGAGCTGCAGGAGCCTTTCTTTCACATGCAAAAGGAAGAAAGGTAGCTTTATTTACGTTAAAGACTTTTAACCAATCTTTCAGGGCTCACTGACATACAAATTACAACTACACATACAAACACAGAGGAGAATTAGCAGCAGCAGCTAATAGTTTTCAAGCACCAAATGCAGACTGGGATAAATGTATCTACAGATTGTTGTTTTTAAAAAGCCAGTGACGATGAGGCTATACATATCTTCCGGGGTGGGTGGGGTCCAAAGGTGTGGGGCCCCCACAAAGAAAGCCCTACCTCCAATACCTATTAGCCTAATGGCTCTAGGTACCTAATGGGTTGGACTAAAACTCCCATAATTTTTGTGAACCTCCCAGAGAGCTTCGGCTACTGGGCAGTATAAAAATGTAATAAATAAATAAATAATAGAATAAATAAATAAATAAATAAATAATCCCCAGCCAGCATGCTGAGTAAGACGATCTGGTCTCTGGCTCCCAAGACTTGAGCTTAAGAGTGGCGGCAAAGCAAAACATGGTAGGCAAACTGCACAGCCTAAAAATAAAATCAGCATCCTTGGTTGGCAACTCATCTTATGTCCAAAACAAGTCTTTGTATGTATAATTTTCTCCCAACACACACAACACGATGAAAAGCGGCAGCAGGCGGCTGGAAATGGAACATTAAAAGCAGCTAGGATGGGGGAGAGAAGTGAAGAGTGGGCATTTGAAATGGCCAACAGGGAAGAGTCATGATCAAACCACCCTTCGCAAGGTGTGTATGATATCTACTGGCCCTTACCAGCAGGTCACTGTTGAGGCAGGGAGATGAAGGGGCTCACACACACACCCCTTCCAGACCCAGCGGCATGCTGCAAAGACTAGCTCTCCCTTCTATGCGGAACAGGGCAGTGAAGAGAAGGGCATGCCAGGGAGAGATTGCTGCACCATCTCCTCTGACAATCGCTTCCCCCAAGCGTGTGCGTGCATGAGTCATTTCTCCTGCAGCAAAAGGCAGGCAGGGATCAGAGCAAAGGGACAGGTGTGTGTGTGTGAAGCGCTCTTTCCTTATATGCCCTTCTGACACAGACATGTACACACACCTGAAGAACCCAAAGGACAACTGTGTCCCAAATCTTTTCTGAGCTCTTGTTTCTCCCTGTGTGTCATGTTGCTTTACTGCACTGTTTCCCGCTTGGAGTGGCAAAAACGGGCTGGGGCGAGGGGCAGGGATATCACAAGGACATGTAGGAAACAGAACTCTTCCTCACACTCTCTACTGTGTGTGTGTTTGTATGCGTGTGTGCCCCCCCCCCCATCCTCTCATCTTTCCCAAGCCGTTTTGGAGCGGAAGGAAAAAGCAAAAGGAGGGACATAGGAGATCTCTTCTGCAGCTCACTGCCCCCCTCTTCTGAAATGTCTGAAGACCAGAAGGCCTTAGAAGGAGAGAAAGAGGCAGCAGACAAGCAACAGAATTCTCAACTTCATTCACCTGTTTCTCCCTCCCTCAAAGCAAACAGCCAGGGATGATATGAACTGGCCAGAACAAGAAGTGGAGAAAGGGGGGCTTAATTTCCTACATGGATGTGAAATAGCCAGCCAAATATCTTAGTCCTCTTATGGGACTAAGAGACCCAGCGTAATGCAGTGGTTACAATACTGGATTGGGACTCAAGAGACCTGGGTTCTAGTCCCCATTCAGCCATGACACTCACTGGGTGACTTTGGTCCAGTCACTGGTTCTCAGCCTAACCTACTTCACAGGGTTGCTGTGAGGATAAAATGGAGAGGAGGAGGATCATGTAAGCCACCTTGAGTTCTTTGCAAGAAGAAAAAAGGTGGGATATAAATGTAATATTAAATATAATAAATAAATAACCAATCATAATTAGGGCACCGCAACTCGTTCCTATGAAGAATCAGAAGATTTCCTTCAAAACCACGGAAGTTTCACAACAGACTCGAGACACACGGGAAAGTCGAGGGACTCAAAGCAGACACCTTTCTAGTTTACATGGCGGTACTTACACAGTCTGGCAAAAATAGCATTGATCACGCATTGAATAAAGACCAAAGACAGAGCGTATCTGAACTTCTCCTGCTTTTCTCCTTCCCCATATTTGCCTCTTGTACTGTAGGAAAAACAGATCGAGAAGGGAGAATCACTTGCAAAGAACGAGACACCCACCAACGGTATCTTGCAATGGGTGTGCCTTTGCTAATTTGGGGTTAAAAATTTAGAAGGACCAAGGTGCATTTACGTCTTTTCCAGGTGTTCCAGCAATGAACCAAAGGCCATTAAGAACTCCCCCCCCCCCCGAAGTCACAAGCATCAGAGCGGAAGCAATGACTCAGAACTACACAAAAGCACCTGCTGGACAACATTTGTGATTTCTCCAGGAGAATATGCAAATTACAGATCTTATCAAATTTGTGCGATTACCAAGCGAGCCAGGAGATACAGGCTGCTTAGGAAAAACAACAGGATGACACATAGGTAAGGAAGCAAATCAGATTGAAATGAAAAGAAAGGAGAGAAAAGAAAGAAACATTTTCAGCGTGAACCTTCTTAAAATCCACTTATGTTCTTTATTGGCCCATTTCTGATGCTAACTGCATGTTTTATTTTCCCCTGAACAATGGCGGAAACATGATGATTTTGGAAAAAGCCATAATCCAAACATCAGCGGTAAGTATACATTCTGTTCACATGCCTTCCACAATTATCATTTCCCCCCCTCTTTTGCAGAAACTAACAGTGCAAATCTATACATGTCTATTGAGAAGTAAGCCCCACTGAGTTCAATGAGGTAAGCGTGCATAGGACTGCAGCCTAAAGCTGAACTAAAGGCCACTTTTCCGTTCTGGTTTCTAATTTTCAATTGTTAAACCTCGTGCTGGAGTTTTGTTTTTAACAGGAACAACTACCTGGGGAAGCAGCTTGATAAATGAAAGGAGACCATAAAGACTGCCCTCACCTTAGAAGGCCCTTTTAGCCCCGGAGCAGGAAGCAAGATTCCACAAATGCCTTCCATAACTTGAATTGGCTATCTTTAACCTATAGACCAGAGGTGGAGAACCTGTGGATCCCCTCCCAGATGCACTTGGACTACAACTCCCATCAGCCCTAGCCAGTATAGCCAAAGTTGAGGAATGATGGGAGTTGCAGTCCAAGTGCATCTGGAGGGCCATACATGCCCCAATCCTGCTACAGCCTAATGCAGAATGCTATCTAAAAATAGATCAGCACGTGAACACACACATATGCTCTCCCTCTATACGATCATAAAACAATAAATGTACATAAAAAGAAAAGGATAAGAATTGCTAACTTGGAAGTGAAGAGGCTCCTGCTGTTTTAGTAGCTGCGTGACAGTCAAAAATTCTACAGGTAAAATCCCCCGCCTCGTTAAAGATGTGCAAGGGTGGGGAGAGTCACCTGTGGTATTTCTATCTGTCACATAGCTGTTAAAACCACGCAGCTGGATACAGACATAAGAACTTAAGAGCCATGTTGGATCAGATCAAAGGCCTATCTAGTCCACTATTCTGTTCCTATAATGACCAACCTGATGCTTATGGGAAGTCACAGCAGGACATGAGTACAGCAGCCCCATCCTGCTCATGTTCTCCAGCAACTGGTACTCAGATTGCCTCTGATACTGGAGATACTATATATAGCCATTGTGACTTTGGTTAGTCATAGCTTTATCCTCTGTGAACATGTCTATTCCACTATTAAAACCATAACTTTTGGTAGTCATCACTACATCTTGAAGTAGCAAACTGCACAGGCTGACTATGCGTTGTGTGAAGAAATATTTCCTTTTGTCTGTTCTGAACCTCCCACCACACAGCTTTCTTGCATGACTCTGGTTCTATTTTCTAAACTTCGTCACGCTTAAAGTAAAACCATTAAAATCAGTGGGACAAGTAAGTCATGGCTAACTTAAGTCCCACTAATGGGTCTCCTTCAAGCATGACTAAATCCAGATCCATCCCAGGGTCTGAGCCAGGACAAATAATAGCACTCTTAAGAAGGAAGGGAGAAGAGGAGGTCTTCTGCACATGTCATCCAAAGTATCATCTAGAGGCGAGTATAAGGTAGATGTCCAGATATTTTGGACTTCAACTCCCAGAAGCCCTTGCTAGCAAGGCCAATGGTCAGGAAAACTGGGAGTTTTAGTCCAAAACATCTGGAGATCTACTTTGATCTTTGCAAACCGCCCAGAACTTTGGCTATGTGGCGGTATATAAATGTAATAATAATAATTATATTATTATTATTTCCACCCAGCCCAATCTTTCCACCCAGTAGAGATGGGCAATTTGTGGCCCTCCAGATGTTTTGGCCTACAACTCCCATCGGTCCTAGCCAGCATAGCCTGTGGTTTGGGCTGATCGGAGTTGGCAGTCCAATAACACCTGGAGGGCCACAAGCTGTCCACCCCCGATCTAGGAGCTGACAGAGAGGCTGCGTTAGGGAGAAGATAAAGGTAGAGGAGGGGGACGTGTACGGAAAACGGCACGTCCCAGGGCCGTTATGATCCGAGAAGGGGGCGATCTCTCGGCGCACGCTGCGAAGTCTGCTGGCGGGACCCCAGGAGCAAAAGCGTTCAAGCTGCGAGCAGCCCGGGAGAGGGAGGGAGGGAGATTAGAACGCGTTCTCTCTCGGGGCGACTTACATTGTCTCTTGCAGGACTCCGTACCAGAAGTAGCAGACGAAGACGCCCAGACAGCAGATGGGCAACCGCAGCCGCTCGGGAAAGAAGGCGCCCCCGCCTCCCGGCCCCCCGCTCACCCCCATGCCTGGCCCTGATTCAGGTCCCGGCAGCCTCAGCGGCGATAGTTCCACGCAGACATCCCGCAACGGTGCCGGCGGCGGCGGAAAAGCGGGCCTCATAGAAGCGACTGCGACGGCGCCGCTGAAGGACCCCCGCCATCTCCAGGCTGAGGGCTGCCCTGCGCGCCGCCTGACTAGCTGCGCGCCGCCGAACCGAGGCCGCCCGAGTCTCAGAGAGCTAGAGGCAGGGGGACCTTGGAGCAGGGCTCCTGCTCGCTCCCCTTGCTCCGTCACTCCTCCGTTTCCTTCTCCGCGCGAGGAACGTGCCACTTTAGGCACCGCTGCGGACAGCGCTGCGATGGGGGCCTGAGTTAAGGCGACCGTTTTCATACGTCAGCAAATGTGGACGGCTCTGATTGTCGGGCCGGCTGAAAGGCGGGCCGCCACGGCGGGGCCTCCCCCCACCGCGTGTCAGGCTCTTATTGCTGGTCCCAGGAGAGGGAGGAGTTCCGGGACCGGCAGCAACGGTTGCCAGGGAGATGGAGAAGCCGCGGCGGAGAGGGAAGGCGCCGACGCTGCAGGCGAAAGGAGGTGGAGCGTCAGGTGGGGCGGTGTGTGGAGCTTCGCTGGAAAGCAAGGTTTTAACTGCTCTAGCAGGGATGGGGAGCCTGCGCCCCTCCAGCTGCTTTGTCGTTTGTTACGTTTATACCCCACCTTTCCTCCCCTCCCATTATATCCTCACAACAGCCCCGTAAGGTCGGTTAGGCTGCGAGTCAGGGACTGGCCCAGTCACCCAGTGAGCTTCACGGCCGAGTGGGGACTTGAACCCAGGTCTCCTCAGGCCCAGTCCAACACTTCAACCCATTCCCATCAGCCACAGCCAGCATAGCCAATGATCAGGGACTACTTGAATGTTGTTTATATTCAAAATGTAGAGAACATTATCTATCTATGTTTTTAATACGCATGAGACACTGGACAGCCAAGGATAAATTGTCCTTTCTCTTAAGTGGTTCTAACTATTTTGTGACCCAGAGAGTTGCTCTCTTCGCTCTTAAAGCAACCAGCATAAGGAAAAAAGAATTAGAAAAAATGGATCAATTAATAAGTTTTTATCAAATGTTGTAATATACAAGGGGCCTATTAACTGTTAGTCATATATATCATATACGAACTGTATATTATTTTAAAATTTTAAATCATACATTTTAAGTAATGTCTGTTTGTTCTTAATGATTATGTGATTTTTTGAAATGGTCAGAAGACTTATTCAATAAAGGTATTCATTCATTCAATGATCAGGGATGATGGGAGCGCCACAGGCTGCCCATTCCTTGCCTGCACTTCGAGAAGGGCCAGCTGCTCTTTCATCCTGAGCAGAAATGTGAACATAATCTTGACAACTCTATTTCTGATTTAGAGAGAAACCCCCCAAAAGAAACCCTGTTAGAAAAACAAAGCTTTTTATAAGGTCTGTAAATACAGTGGTGGCCAAAATTGTGGACACTTTTTGAAATTTTCAGGTTTTGCAACTTTGCATGCTTATACAAAATGTTCTGTTTCACGAAATTCAAATATTTATATATCAATTGAAAGACCTGATTCATGTAATACAACAATCCTGCTTCTTTTCCTGGGTGTCCAATCAACTGTTTTCTTTGGTGCCATGGCTCTATTTATGATGTATGTACGGACACTTTTAATTTGAGAAATACTTCAAATATTCACGCAATCTCCAATTGCGCTTCAGTTATAGAACAAACAGCAAAACTGACTTTCCCCAACTTGAAACATGATGTATTGCAGCTATTGCCATGTGATTGGTCCCCAGAACAAGGACTGTGATTGGCCAATAGGGTTTGCAATTCCAACCAGCTTCTTCACTCAATCACACCTGTTTGTTTTTAGACTAAAGTAAGCATAACTTTTATTGTACTGCATTCTGTTTTTTGTATTGATTTCAGCATTAAATTCTCTTTCAATTGATATATAAACATTTGAATTTTGCAAAACAGAACATTTTCTATAAGCATGCAAAGTTGCAAAACATGAACATTTCAAAAACTCTCCACAATTTTGGCCACCACTGTAAAATGGCATTTACATCTCAAGAAGCCTATTTTGACCTTATTGTCCAGATGGTCTTTGTTTAACTCTAGCTGGTTTAAACATGGCTTCAGTAAAGCCTTTTTTTTTAAACAAAGCCCTGCTTCTCCCATGTCTCTGAACCCTAAAGATGTCAAAGCCATCCTGAAGAGAATGAGGTTATATTGTACTATACTCAAGCTACTGCATGCTGAAATCCACTGATTCCTAATAGAAGTGCACTATTTCCAATTTAACCAAACTTCTCTTCCTAGCATTTAGTATAGACTATCATCAGAAGGGAATTCATCTATACCAGGGTAAGGAACCTCTTTCAGCCCAAGGGCCAAATTCAATTTTGAAGATGCTCTCGGGGGCGGGGGGCACATTCCAGTGGTGAGTAGGGCAAAAGAGGGGTGGAACCAAAATACAAAAAATACCAGCATAGAGGCATTTCAACTTTTTAGAATGGGGGGGGGGGGGGAACCTCAGGAAAGCCAGGAAATCACCAAATGATTGGTGGGTAGGGGAAAAGGAGAGAGAATGGGAGTGTTTCCCATCAGGGGTTACTCCAGGAGGGCATGGACCTCGGCCTGAGGTTCCCCACCCCTGATCTATTGCTTTTCATTTAGTTTTTGTGGTGAGGTGAAAATTTTTATTAGTAGAGTGGCAGGTGATGAGATCAGAACACCAGATGCTTCCATGACTGCCCAGCCTCATGGAACTATCCAACTTCTCCATTTTAGCCCAGAAGGGTACTATATAAATATACTTCAGTGGCCCAATTTTTTATTTTATTTTTTTAAATTGGTTTAAACACCAAGATCTGCAAAAATCTCTCAACTCAAGACAAGGCAATGAACCTCTGAGGCTAACATTCTTCCATTAAGCTTTTGTGATACATACATTAAAATTTACAAAACTTCAAAAGTAGCTGCAAAAATACTGTCTTCAAAAGAAAATATAGTTTCTATCTTGGGCTCAAGAAAACCCTTCCAATACAATCCAGAGGTTTAACATGACCCCAAAATGGTCACTTTCATTTCCAATACACTTTGCAATCAAGGCATCACCAGGTTTAAGGCCTTTCAGTTGTGGGGTGGGGGTGGCACAAGACGTAAGTGTAAGTGGACCTGGGATCTTTGGAGTGTTCTGTGTGCTAGAAGTGGGGTTAAAGCTAAAACTCCCCAAATTCATTGGCTAAAATAGTAGTGTCGGACGTTGTTGGACTGGCCAATTTATTATAATAAAAAACGAAGTAATTTCACTAACAGCTGCATTCCACCAGAAAACCTTAGCCATTGTTCCAGCTTGGGATTCATTCTGCATTTCCAGAACTCTTGCAAGGACTAATTGCAGGAGGTCCACCTGGAAATAATGCAGGAAAAGACACACTCACTTGTTCTTCATAAGGTAGAGGAACCTATTTCAAGATCTCTACCTCAAAAAGGCACTCAAGTTGAATATCTGATTATTCAACTACCTGTTATGGCATGATCATTTGAAGGGAAAATGCTTCAAGCATTGGATTGATTGTGTTCCAGTGATGCAAGTCCCATAGCGTGCAGGGCAGGATACAAAAGGAATCTTAAAACACAGATTATAGACTTGGCACCCCTGGAAACAGATTGCCCTGCTCAACTTTTGCCCAGCAGTCATCTGCTGAACCAGTGTACACCAGCTCCTCTGGCTACATGTAAACCCTTTCATCCTCCCTATTCTGAGGGAAGCCTGAGAGACATCCTTAAGATTAAAACAAAAAACTATAAATGAGCTCCTGCCTAACCCAGCAAGCAAACAGACACAAAAATCTGGTGGCTAATAGTGTGCGTATTCCATCAGAATATTAGGTGCTCTTTGGACATTGCAATAGCAGGAGGACATTGACATGAACCCATAGGAAAAGGAAGTGCTTGAAGTACCAGAGTCAAAGGGAAAACCTACTGTGGCTGCAAAGAGTCCAGAGGCAATCTACACATTAAGGCTGTTGCTGAGAGCACTTGTGTCCTGGGTGTGCTCCTTTCCCCAGTTCCAAGGCACTCTTCTTCTCAGGCCATGGAGGGGACCATGGGTTTATTTTGACTCTACCCCTCCCTCTCAGCTTCACACAATCAGGGAGCTGTGGAAGAGGACGGCATCTTCCGCCTGGTGCCGCTTCCAGGACTCCAAGTTCAGCGGAGGTGATTTGGGGCTCTCGCTGAAGTTGTCTCCTGTCGAGTCTTTCCGCAAACCGAGGACGGGAAGGGCGGAAGTGGGTGGGCAGGAGGAGAACGTGCCCGGCGGCATGGGGCTGGGAGAGGAAGAGAAGTCTCTGAACAGGAAGTCTACGTTGGGGTTAAGAGGTTTCACCAGGCTGAACCGGCAAAAGGCAGAACCAGTCGGGTTGAAGTGGACTTTGTTCTTATCTGGGCAGGAGGGCAGGAAAGGCTGATCGGGGCTCAGTGGCCTAGAGGAAGAAAGCACAATGAAAACGGGTGAAGAATGCAAGGATTCATGCCATATAGTGCTTTAGGGTGTGGACTATTTGGCCACTCTAAGATCCTTGACAGCAGGGCTCCTGGGAATTATTATTAAATAAATTTATTTCTTACCCGCCTCTCCCTTTGGATCGAGGCGGGGAACAACATTAGTACAGGAATCAACACATCTTAAAAATTCTTGGTTTTACATTGATCTGGGTAGGCCTGCCGGAAAAGGCTAGTCTTCAAAGCTGCCTTAAAATCACAGAGAGAGTTAATTTTACGAATCTCCTCCGGCAGGCCGTTCCACAATCCAGGGGCGACGGAAGAAAAGGTCCTCTGGGAAACTGATGTCAGACTAGTCTTGTGTGACTGAAGTAAGTTCACCCCAGAGGACCTGAGTGTGCAGGGCAGACTGTATGGGAGAAGGCGATCCCACAGGTAACCTGGACCCAAACCATTTAGGGCTTTAAAGGTAATGACCAACCCTTTGTACTTTGCCCGGAAACTAACTGGCAGCCAGTGGAGTGTTTTTAATGTTGGTGACCAACTTGGCTGCCATATTTTGAACTAGTTGAAGTTTCCAAACTAGGTACAGTGGTAGCCCTATGTACAGTGCATTGCAGAAGTCAAGCCTAGAGGTTACCAGCAGGTTCCAGGTTTCAGGGTTTTGCGCCCCAAAAGGCAAAGGTGTTAGTGTGGGAGGTGGCCACAAAGAGAAAGGTACCATGTGGCACGGGGTTACCAAGGTTGGAACATTTCAGGGTACACAGTGCATTATAGTTCTTACTTCAGCCTCATAAAGCCACTCATGTCGGGTTTGGTTGAAGTATAGCAATCGCCCCCCAGTCCACTATGGGTACCTAAAAAGGAATGTGATGCTTCTAGGGAACTAGGAATAGTCTCTCAACCCTGGATATTAGCAACTCTGAATCAATTTTGTGCTTGGAGTCTGCATCTATCTGCTGTGGGGGCTGACCAGAGATCAAGGGAGCTGCATACGTACATTTCAGACACTGCTCCAGCTTCTCACAACCCCATTCCCATGGCAGAAGTGGGCAAATCTTATCATTGTTATTTTAAACTAAGGATTCTCAAATAGAAATTCCAGCCTAATTACCAAGCGCACCCATAATATTCACGACAATGGGCAGAAGCCAGCGTCACATTTGCGGAAGTCCATTCGAATAACAGGGTTTCCCCTCTCTCCCATGCAGCCTGCTGAAAAACTGTTTTGGAAGGTCCCCCAACCCTCTGGAGCGGATTTTGATTCCCCCCACCCCCGACTTCATCCACTGAGCGCTTTCTTTTTAAAAAACAAAATCCCTACAAAAATAAACTATTTCGCCTATAGTACGGCTAATCTTCAAAGAGTAAAATCAGAATTCACTAAAGGCCTGGAGTGGAGATATTTGCCAGGAAGACTTTCTGGCAGTGAAGAGGTGGAACTCGTATTCTCCCAACTTTGGTGCCTCTAGTAGTTTTTGTCTTTACTGTTCGCTCTGTTTTGCACTTGAAGTACATAGCATGGGCAACACTCTTACATATTTAGTGAAATAGGTGTTGCAGTGGTTAGAGTGTCAGACTAGGATTATGGAGACTCAAGTTCAAATCTTTACTCAGCTATAAAACTTACTGGATCATTTGGGGGCAGTTACTATCTTTCAGCCTAGCTTACCTCTCAGGGTTGTGAAGATAAAGTGTGTGTGTGTCTCAGGATCAGGCCTGTTTTCCCTAGTGTGGGAAAGGGATTTCAGGGCCTGGATTGGACTCAGAATCTGGAGGAGGAGGAATACAAGTATACCAGCCAAAATAGGAAGCAGGGGGAGGAGATTCTCCAAGGCTCTTCAGGAGTCAAGGGTGTATCTTCCCAGGAGCATATTGGAACAAAAAGCTGAAAGCTCAGAGACCATCCTCCTCCCACCCCTGGGAACTCAGCCTCTGTCAGAGGGGGAGGGGACTTTGGAGTTGACAGATCCCAGAGTCCACCGCAGGGTCAAGCAGGTGGAGTTGAGAGGAGGTGGTAGGTGGTCCCTTAAGGTAGCCACTCGCCAGAGGCTTCTCCAGAAAGACCCTCCCTGAAGTAAAGTGCTGGTTTGGACTGCAGAGAAACTCCATTTTAGTTGAAAGGCAACTGCCTAGCTTTGTTAAGCTTAGAGGACAGCTCCTAGCATTCACACTCCCTTGAGGTGTGAAGAAATGTTTATTCGTTGAATAAAGGCTTGTGGATTACAAGGCAGACCGCTCTATTGTCTCTCATCTCGCAGGAAGGCTTGGAATCACAGCAGTGTGTGTGTGTAGGGGAAACATACTATCAAAAATGAAATATTCTTCTAACAATAATGTGTCAAACAGAACCCTGTCAGAGTTGCACCTTATCTCCTCTGCCCTAATGTCTACCCCTTTTGGACAGCATTCTACACAATCCATTTCAGCATCTAGATTCGGCTCTAACACCAAGCATTACGAAAGGCAAACGTCCCCCTACTTACGCCACTTCCTCAAAAGCACGGATTTTTTCACAGCCCTCCGGAGGTTCCCGCTTGAACACATATGTGTGGTTGGGACGAGGAGACAGGGCGAAAGCAAGGACTGGAGAAGTGTTGCCATTTTCTGGCAGAAGGAGGGGGGGAAAAGGAAGGCATAAATTCAGCACAACTCATTGATTCAGACAAATGCAGAAGCAAAGAAAATTCTGTATAAAATGATGTATCAGTTGTACCAGACACCTGCATGATTTGTGAGTCAGTCAGTCAGATGGAAGCGTACTCAGGCAGTGGATTTGATTTTTTAACAGATCTTTGGTGGAAGTGTGTCAGTCAAGAAACAATGGAACAAAATCCAATGAACTGAGCGCAACTGACTTGTTTGGCTGCTCAAGGGCCTCAGTACACCCCAAGGGCAGATATTTATCTCAAGTTCAGCCCACACAGTGAACATCCCCAGGAGCGCTTCAGGCATCAGGATGGCCCTCAAACGACAGTAAACCTCTCAGCTTTGGTTAGTACTAGAGAAGTATTGGAGTCAATGAAATGAGTGTCTAGAAAAAAATAATTCACACTGCCGTAAGAGTTATAAAGCTTATTCTTGTAGCACCTTCTGTATACGCAATCTTTATCAATTAAGGATTCCCTATATAGTTTGGAATCAAGCAGTAAGTGTCAGCAGCGCTTCTATGACTTCACTTGCATATTCAGGGCTAGCTGGCTGCCTTATATTTACACACAGGCTGCCTGTTGTTTGCAAGTAAGGCCTGCTACCGTAGAACACCACAGCCTCTGCACTTTGCTTTAATCCCCGCTTCCTCCTTTTATCATATCTCCATTTATTTTATTTATTTATTGCACTTATATACCGCTCCCATAGCCAGGGCTCTCTGGGCGGTTTACAGAAATTCTAAAATTGAGATAAAAACGAGTATACAAAATTTAAAATTCTAAAACACAGAACATACACACATAAAGCATTAAAAACCGTTAAAAAAAACTAAACATGTGGGTAATTAGGATGTGCCGCCATATGCCTGGGCAAAGAGGAAAGTCTTAACCTGGCGCCGGAAAGAGAGCAGCGTTGGTGCCAGGCGAGCCTCGTCAGGGAGATCATTCCATTTGTTCCTGATCGTTCCTTTTTTCCCCCACGTTCAAGGGCACCCCAAATAATGGCACCCACAACAGCTTCCTCGACTCTTCACTGGGCTTCACAGTGCAACTCAGAACATGGCCATCTTTCACTTGCCCTGGCTGCCAGACAAGTCACACACTTGTTCGCCAGTGTGGTGGGTGGTTAAAATGTCAAACTAGGACCAGAGACACTGGTGGTTCTAGTCCCGACTCTGCCATGACATTTGGTGGGTGAACTTGGGTCATTCGCTATCCCTCAGCCTAACCTATGTTACAGGGTTGTTATGTGAACAAAATGCTCCTTGGAAGAAAGGTGGGATAGAAATTTTAATAAATAATAATAATAAAAAAGAGGTGGAGCTCTTCATACCGTGGATGCAAGACAGAGGCTAGATTTCCACATTTCTCTTCAAGAGGTTTAAGTTCTAGAAACCTGAATTAGCGCACACTATAAATCTGGAAGATTCTGATTTTCAAAATAAACAGTAATTATTTAGGAAAAGAAACATAATCAACAGTGTGACGCTAAGGATAAGCATGATCAGCTCTGGAAAGAAGCTCATGCCCGAAGCAACTACGTGGCAACTTTAGACGGTGGCGTCGTTTAGACACAAAGCCCTCTCTTCCTAACTGCCATGCTCCCTTCATCCCCTTTTACATGTTTAATCTGCTGATAGATATTAGATTAGAGCTGGTCAGGGAAGGACCGATGATCTATGGAACCGGTAGGGTAGGCTGGACCTGTTTATTTTAGGGTTTACCATTGTTTTATCACGTTACTAATTGAAAAGTCAATAAAATAAATTAGGGCTTTCATGCTCTGGCACCTGCGTACAGTCATGTTCTGACAAACATCCCGACTCTTCCGGCTCTGACTTCTGCCATGGCAACACAGGGAGCGCCTGCAAAGTACACCCTATGATGTCCACCTGTTTCCAGACTTGAGTTCTCATGCTGCCAAGGGTCAAAGGCAGTTCAGGGCAACAAGGCCTTAAGAATTCCTTCCAGGGCCCTGTGCCCAGATCAGGCTATTGCTGACCCACAGAGGGGCTTACCTTTTCCCTTGGCTTCCAGACCCGGATTTTCTAACACTCCAGGGGTAAGTTCTTCCGTCACAGCTCGAGCAGGAGTTTGCAGTGACCGCCCGACTGCAGCTGAAGGGGACGGAGAAAGAGAGAGGCTGCTGCTGCAGCTGCTGTGCTCCAGCTGGAGGAGCAAGGACTCTCGGGGCCCTCTCTGGAGAGGGGGCGGGGCCCTGTGGCCGTCTGGGATGTCCAGGATCTAGAAGGAAGAAAGATACCTTTGAAGCACAGAGTTGCAAGCAGGAGCGCTCGGGACAATGCAGTGATCTGGGCAAGAATGAAGGTTTAAACATTCATTTAAAGCATTTTTACCACACCCTAAAGGGTTCAGAGTGTGGCTTGCAAAACAAAATGGCGCTATCTAAAACAGGCTTACAATCTTTAAAAACCACACACACAAGACATGCAAAACCAGGAAAGAATGAAGAGGAAGGAAAACTAAAACCGACTCGGGCACCAATTTGAGAAAAGCCAGATAGTAGTTCTAATAATGAACGTCCAGCAGAATGGAGGCAGGTCAGGGGGAGGAGGAACCAAACGGAGCTGGTCGCTCAGCATCCCTGCTTCCTGCCTCTCCTTCTGCTGCAGCCCAATGGAATATGGCTGTGCTTTGGGAGTCACGGGGGCATGGCAGGAAGGCAAAAAGAGCAAGCATGTTATTATCGTAACTACTTCATATCCCATAGATAGGAATTCCCATTTTGGTCAGGAGGGGATGAGAGCAGTGGCCTTGGGGCTCAGGACGAAGGGTGGCTTCTGGGCCTAAGAGATGACAACACAGCCCGGCTGATGCAGTAATGTGCTTTGGCGCAGGACCAGTGAGTGGGGCACGCTGACTTAAGTGTGTGGGGAGAGCAGAGGAGCAGGGGCTGCCAATGCAACACCCCCACCAAGGCTGGTAGAGGTCAAAAGCTGCAGCTCTATGCTGTACTCAGTGCCTAAAGAGGTACAGGAGCAAGCTGTGCATTGCTCTGCAGCTGCATGTATCACAGCTCCCATAGTCGCTTTGCAAAGTACCTAATGGAGGGGGGTGCTTTGAAGCAGAGATGGGGAAGGAGTCCATTTGCTCCAGAAACGGCTGTTTATCACCCTGTGCCTGTCTGTGGGCACATTTTACTTTTTGGAATGTATCCGTGGGCACCACCAAAAATGGCCATCGAGGTAGGCACATCATTCTCCCCCCCGCCCCCACTGGCAATTCCCCTTCCTTCCCCTTGTGATTGCCTTCCGCCTCTTTTACCGTGCTCATCTTATCTGCTGACTTCCTGCTGCTGCTGAGTACGGCAGGAGGGAGGGAAGGAAAGAGGTCCTTGGGAAAGTGGCAGCAGGAAAGGCAGGGCAGCGGGGGAGAAGGGAAGGCTGTGTGAAGGACGGGAGGAAGGAAGGGCAGACTGCGGGGATGGTGGCAGCAGGGGTGAAGGTGGCAAGGAGAGGATGCAAGGGGGGGACACAATCATAGAATAGTAGAGTTGAAAGGGGCCTACAAGGCCATCGAGTCCAACCCCCTGCTCAATGCAGGAATCCACCCTAAAGCATCCCTGACAGATGGTTGTCCAGCTGCCTCTTGAAGGCCTCCAGTGTGGGAGAGCTCACAACCTCCCAAGGTAACTGGTTCCATTGTCGTACTGCTCTGACAGTCAGGAAGTTTTTCCTGATGTCCAGCCGGAATCTGGCTTCCTGTAACTTCAGCCCGTTATTCCGTGTCCTGCACTCTGGGATGATCGAGAAGAGATCCTGGCCCTCCTCTGTGTGACAACCTTTCAAGTATTTGAAGAGTGCTATCATGTTCTCCTTCAATCTTCTCTGGGGATGAAGAGAAGGAAGGAAAAGTAGCATGGGGGGAGGGGTGTATTGTGTGAAAGGGGCTTGGGGCTAGTAGGCGCACCTGGAAGTCTTGGGAGAGCTAATGCATCCACAGGCCCTGCATTGCCGACCCCTGGGTTAAACACTTTCTTTCCCCACCATGTTTCTTGCAGGCAGAGCGGCGTAGTAGTGTTCCCGATGCGACTCAAGGCCAGCTGTGTGGGGAGGGGTCCACTGTGTGGGGAGTTTGACAGCACAAAAGCAAACATTGTGGAAACATATTCTGAACCGGCATATGGTATACTGTCGTCCTGGGATGTGATCTGCTGCCCAGAGTTTCGCTTTCTTTTTTAAGAGAGAGTTTGGACATTTGAAGATGGAGAATTTTACAGAGCACAACTCACTGTGATTGTGTGCTTGCAAGTGTTTGGGGATGGGTGGGGAGTAGCTCTGTACTGAAAACAAATGGTGCAAATGTGGTGTGACTCTCACACAAAGCTGGCATCTCCACTTAAGCAGGGAGATCCAGACAGGGAGGCTCTCCTATATCCTGCCTCAGCCGGCTACAACTTACTCTGAGGAGCTCCTCCTCTCCTTGCTCCTTTACAAACACCTCTTCCAATTCCCGGTTGATACCGTCGAAGCTGTTCTGCAAACAGGGGCTGATCGACACGGTGGCCGAGACTGGGGAAGGTGCAGGCGGGGAAGCCTACAAAACAAGGACATGAAATGCTGCTGGAAAGAAGCTGCCAACACTTAGGTGCCAATGCAAAAACATGCTGCCAGATGAGGGCAGGCACACACTTCCTAGGCCAGCTCCACTGCCTGATCTGTTAGGAACACAGGAAGCAGGCTTAGGGCGCAATCCCAAGTGTGTTGAGAAAAAGTCCTACAACTCCCAGCATGCCTCAGCCAGCCAAGCTGGCTGGGGAATGCTGAGAGCTACAGAAGGTGATGTGTGTGGGTTTTTTGGTCTAAACATGCATAAGATTGCATGCTTCATTGATTCACCCAGCCCTGTATTGTCCAGCAATGGCTCTCCAAAGTTATCTGGTGGAGGTCTGTCCTGCCACCTGCTACCCAAGACAGTCCAAGCAGTGGTATAGCGGTATTTATTTATTACATTTATATCCCACCTTTCTTCCTCCAAGGAGCCCAAGGCGACGTACATAATCCTCCTCCTCTCCATGTTATCCTCACAACAACAACCCTGTGAGGTAGGATGGGCTGAGAGCCTGGGACTGACCCAAAGTCACCCAGTGGGTTTTCATGACCGAGTGGGGACTAGAACCCGGATCTCCCGACTCCCAGTCCAACACCTTATCCTCTACACCACACTGGCTAGTGGTAAATGTTGAAGAGCAAGGTGCACATCATGACAACTGTTCCAATGCTCCCAAAGAGAGTCCCAAAATGCTGGCAGCTGCATTGATCCATATCAACAAAACGGTTTTAAGCAATTGTCATCTTCGCAAGAAGCAGGCATTTCTTAAAGCTGATGGCTCTTAATTGCCCATTTGAGACCAAGCCAGCCCCAAATATTTTGCATTAAAACAGGGAAGCATATATTGTTGCTGGGAAAATTCGTCCCCCCCCCCCTCAGCTACGTGAGGATTGCAATTAAGCTCAGAAGGAACAGAAAAGTATTGGGGGGGGGGGCAGTAGAGGACATCAGCACC
Source organism: Elgaria multicarinata webbii (assembly GCF_023053635.1). Classification (NCBI taxonomy): domain Eukaryota; kingdom Metazoa; phylum Chordata; class Lepidosauria; order Squamata; family Anguidae; genus Elgaria; species Elgaria multicarinata. Next base: position 14,247,537 of record NC_086181.1, read on the forward strand.
TGCTAATAAAAAAAAGTGCTGGTGCTGCTGCGTCCCTATGAACCCTGGGGCTCCACAACGCCACTGAGACTAACTGGAAGATAGCACAGGAAATTAAACTGGAATCTGCATTGTGATTCACATGCTCTAACACGGAGCTCTGGACTCTGTCCTGTGATTGTCCATGGGATACCGAGAGGCCAAGGAAAGATAGTCATGAACTTAGTACGCCAGATTCAAACTGCATCTCAGCCACAGTCTCAGGGGGTGGGGGTGGGGGGCTTCGGCCAAGGCGCATTCTTGACTTCGGTGTATAAGAAGCAGGCATGGCCAATTGATAGCAAACATCCACCCGAGTCCTTGCGTCGTCGTGAGGTGGTGGTGGGGAGAGAATGGGCCTGTGTGTTCCCCAAATGGAACAACAGACCTGAATACTTTTAAATCATCTTTCCCCAGCGTAGCCTCACGCTAGCCTCTTGCCAACAAGTCCATTGAAAGTTGGACTGCGTCTCCTCTCGCTGCAGCCAGATCCTGGATAGGACCAACAAAGAAAGAAAAGAGAGAGATGCAAAACATACCTTGGCCGACGGGAGCACGCCATGATCCCCCTGAACGGGGGAGCTCCGGTCTTTGTCTTTGCCGCCCCAGGCTGTGAGCTTCGTTCGCTGGAGCTGCTGCTTCAGTTTTGCAATCTGGGGAATGAGATGTTAAGCTGCATTTTTAAGAGAGAGAGAAGTACTGCTCAGCTAATCAACCAGCTACACCTCACCGTTTCTCCTGCCCATGGGTGGGGTGGGGTGGGGGGATTACAAGATGCAGTTCGCGTGGCCATTTGGTGTGTATTGACTTGTTGGCCTACCACCAGTTCACTGTGGACACGCCAACAGTTCCACCGACCAGGCGCCACGACAAGTTCACCTGGGGTGATGGGTTTCAAAGCCAACTGAACCTTCGCAGTGAAATGTGGATTTTGAGGCGCAGCAATGGAAGTCGCCAGGGAAGCAGCAGTTCCACATAAGCTCCTCACGGATGGCCCAGATCAGTCTTCATAGCTCAGAAGAGGGGACTATTAGGAACTTGGGGTGCTGCTTGTTCTGCACCATTTCATTTTTTTGACAAGACTCACCTGGGGCCCTGCAGAGATTGAGGGGCCCCATCCCAACACTGAACTCCAACTGGGCATAATGAGGACTCCCCCCACTTTTTCAAAAGTCATCCAGTGATGGCCTCAGCTACTTTGTTGGTGGTGGGGAGTTAGAGCAGCCTAACCCTGACGCAGCCACGTCGCCTCCCATCACCTGTGAAAGCAGCACTACGAACTGCAAGTATCAGTGCCTGCAGGCACAGGAAGGTTTGGTGAGGCCAATGCTCCAGCTGCGACTTCCTTCAAACGCCAGCCGTTGGTTCTCATGTTATCTGATGCCTCCTGCAAACTACCCCACCCCCAAACACAGAAGGTGCATATTGTGCCCCTTCGATGGAGGGGGCGGGGGGCAAGGAGAAGAGACAAAGCCTCGGGAAGGGATTTGTTCTGACGCTCCCAACACATTTTACGGTACAGCCTTGCCCAAAACACCACTGTGACCCTGCACTGTCTCACTCAGCAAGATAAAGGCTACAGAAGTTTTGGGCTTCGTTTTCTAATTGAAACTTCTGCCATCTCCCTTACAAGACCCTATGCCTGGGCGGGGCCAGTGCCAGACTATTTTGTACCCTCGGCAAGACAAGGTATTTGCACACACACACACACACACACACACACACCAACCAAAATTGCCAACTTCGATTCAGCTGTTCAAGAAGAGTTTCTGAACTATTATATTTTCCTTTTATTATGATTTTTCTCAAAACAGCTAATTTGTAGAAAACTGTGACCCTTAAAGGGCCGTCCTGCGCCCCTCTGAGGTCTGCGTCCTAGGCGGCTGCCTAGTTGGCCTAATGGTAGCGCCGGCTCTGTGCCTGGGCATCTAACGGCATATGATTGGGGTGTTTTAGGGATATTTTTTTTTATCAGGTCCTGGTAGCTTTATTGTCAATTGTTTTAAAACTGTTTAAAATTTTGCATGTTAAAGGTTTTATATTATGACTTATCATGCTGTGAACTGCCCAGGCTATATAAAAGTGAAATGAATGAAAGAACGAATGATGAAATTCACTTGGTGCATCGAGTCTCACAAGCAAATCCCGTTCTCAACATCTGTTCTGAGGGCGTTTGACTTTTGGGAGATCGCTGCAGCTGGCCTAATATTGTATATGAACAGGGCACCAAGAGGTTAGAAGGTTCCTAAAATGACCGGCCAGTTTGCATTATCTACTGTGAGCCACCAAGCGCGGTTTTCTGGATGCCCAATGCAGGCACTATATCAGCCTTCCTCAACCTGGGGCGCTCCAGATGTGTTGGACTGCATCTCCCAGAATGCCCCAGCTGGGGCATTCTGGGAGTTGTAGTCCAACACATCTGGAGCGCCCCAGGTTGAGGAAGGCTGCACTATATCAACATGTGCTTCAGAAGTCTAATTTCTTTTGCACATTGTGCAGTAGGAAAGCAGCTCTCGTTCAGGTTGCCAAGTGGATCGCTCACCTCTCTGCGATGATCCATGCTACTCCACGAGGCAGAACGCTTATGGACTGGAGCTTTCCCTGCCTCTGTTTCATGCCAGGATACGGGAGTCTATGAAGAGAGAAAGAAAAAAAGGAGTCAAACCCTTAAGAGGCTAATTCCAACGTGGTAGTTTTCTCTATTGAGAGTCATTCTGAAAGCACGCGGAGGAAGGAAGTATCGCGTCCAAGTCCTACTTCACAGGACTTAAATAAAAAACCTCTCACTTCCAAAAAATAGTACATGCACACTGCCATGTTACATGGGAAACGCTGGCCAACCACACATGTGGCAGAGTAGACATGCATTTTCCCCAAACATGGCAGCAGGCAGGAATGGCCTACGCTTTCCTACACAGAAACAGCACTCGGGTGCACATGGCACATTACGCATCCCCAAATTAAATGCCCAACTGGATTTTTCAGGAAAGATCCATGAATAGGGAACTACTTTGTGGCTTGCAGATCCTTCCTAAGATGAAGAGGGTAGAAAGGTACTCGGCATTCACACAGACTGTTTCCATGTATGTCCTTCCACAGCAATAATTCCAAAAGTGTTTTTACAAGACCAGTAGGAGCCTGTGGGGTGTAGTGTTTACAGTTTTGGACGTGGAAACCCGGGTTCAAGTCTCCACTTGGCCATGAAGCCCATTGGGTGACTTTGGGCCAGCCACTAACTCTCAGCTTAACCTACCTCACAGGGTTGTTGTGAGGATAAAACAGAAAGGAGGAAGACAATGTATGCCACCTTGGGCTCCTTGGAGGAAACGGCAGATGTAAATGTAACCAACAAACAACTAAAGAAAGAAATCAGCTTCTGAACAGGCCTTCAATCAGGCCTGTTATATTGGTTTTAGTATTTTAAAAGTGTAAACTGCTTTGGCAGAAAGACGGCATATCAATGCATTAAATCAGGGGCAGGCGACCTAGTGCCATTCAAATGTTTTAGACTGCAATTCCCATCATCCCTGATCACTGGCCATGCTACCTGCGGCTCATGGGAGTTGCAATCCAAAACATCTGGAGGGAAGCAGGTTGCCTAACCTGTATTCAATAAATAAAGAAGTAACACTGTGCATATACATACATATACACACACACTCACAAGAAGTTAGCGACAAGCCACGCGTTGCACCTAGCCCTACCTCCGAAAGCTTTTCCATCGCTTTTGGCCCATTTCCACCTTGGTACATGTTCACCCTTTGAACCAGAAGTATCAGGACAGGTGGACGAAGGGGAGAAGATAACAAGCCCATAATAGACTCCATCCACAGGCAGCAATGCAACTACACACCCACCAGCCACATACATATTGGATGATCTCCAGCAATTCTCATTCAAGGTCAGTGATCCACCTGTGAACTGCTAAGCCTTACACGCCTCACAGAACTGCTGTATAAGAAGAGAGGTACGTTTGTAAAGGCCTTGGCAAGCAGAAAAGGGTCACCCTTGCCCGTCACTGTTATTCCAAGTGGGCTCGCCACGCAAGCACACGCACTGGAGGAAACACACACAGCACGCAATGTGTGCAGCGAGGCAAAGGTGGTAGCGGTATTACCCAAGTGAAAGTAAGTTTTTCCAGGTGAGTCGCTTGCCCAATTTATCTTCAAGCCTCCTAAATTTACAATAAAAGGAACAACACAGAAAGAGGCAGATCCCCGTCTGGAAGCCCAGATGGACAGGCTGCTAAAACACTGTGCAGGGTATGTATGGTTCAAGATCAGCACCAACTGGCCAATCCCTGCGTAGACCAAGCTATTATAGATCAAGGCTTTCCCCCAACATCTTAGCATTCCACCCTGAACATTTATTTCCCATTTCTGGAAGTGGGAACATTTTGGGGACTGTTACGTTTCTACCCAAGGCTTCCATTCGACCAGCTGCCAAGGCAGAGCAAGGGGCATTTGCCAGCAGCAAGACCGGCCTCTGCAGAAAGGCTGTTGTAAAATGGAAATCTGGCAGCAGTTTTCGAAAAAAACCCAGCTCTGTTGAATAACCCTGCAGCAGCAATGGATGTCACAGCCCTGAAAGCAGCTTGAAAAACTGCAAAATGCCCAGGAGTCAAGGAACAACGTTCTCAACCGGTAAGGCTTTGCAAGTGGTGGGGGCCGAGTTGCAATGGGGAAGCTCTGGGGATCCTGGCGAACGTCAAAGAGAGACTCACACCGTACGGCAGCGATGTCTCAGAGTCCTTGCAGCAGAAACCCCGGCCCTCAACGCGACGCGCAAAGCACCCTGCATCAAAATGGTGTTGGGGAAAGCGCCCTGCCCCTGGTGCTGGCTGTCAAATTGCTGAGCTGGAAACCCAGCTGGAACTCTTAACTTGGAAACCCACATCCCTCTGAAGACAAGAGCCTGGTTATATCTCTAGTTCATTTCTCTGCTTCCACCTGCATCAACATAAAAAACACACCACCCAGAACCCTAGAGAGCAACCAAACGTATGTCCTCGTCTTCCGCCTTCCAGGGTCTTCAGTTTGAGGAGAGGCACTGGCTGCAAACACCACCCAAGGCTACAGGAAGCAATTTACTCTGTGTATCACCTCACTGTAAGTGCATTAAATCCATCTGGTGCAAATTTCTTAGATGAAGTTGGCCCATCTGGGATATAAATGGTTGGATCCAGATTTATCCTGGACTTCCCCACCCCTTCCTTCCCACGGAAGCTCATCCAACCACCCTGAAAATGCTACACAGTGAGTCAGGAGACCCTGCTGAATGGGGCGAGTTATGGTGTCTATGTGTGTGTGTTGGGGGGGATCCCCCAAAATAAGGCAGAGGGTCCTTCCCTCAAGATTTATTTATGTAATTCCAAAAGTACTCCCATATGTACCTCCTCAGGGGTCCTTCTCTGCAAGCCCCTGCCAAAGGAAGGGAGGCAGGTGGCTACCAGGAGGAGGGCCTTCTCTGCTGTGGCACCCTGGCTGTGGAATGAGCTCCCTAAGGAGGCTCGCTTGGCACCTACATTATATGCCTTTAGACGCCAGGTGAAGACCTTCTTATTCTCCCAGCATTTTAACAGTCTATAAATACATTTTAACTTGGTGTTTTAAATTTGTAATTTTGCATTGCTGCTGTTTTTATCTGGTTGAACTTTTATATTGTATTTTATATTACGGTTTTATACTGTTGTTTTATACTTTGAATGTTTTTAATTTTTGTGAACCGCCCAGAGAGCTCCGGCTATTGGACGGTATAGAAATGCAATAAATAAAATAAATAAATAAAAATTTATTTACATTAATATCCTGCCTTTTTTTCCTCTTGAAAGGAATTTACATGATGCTCCTCTCCATTTTACCCTCACAACAACCCTGTGAGGTGGGTTAGACTAAGAGTCAGCAATTGGGCCAAAGTCAGCCAGTGAGCTGCATGGCTGAGGACTAGACCCCCGGGGCTGAGTCCCAGGCGTAACACGCTAACCACTACACTCACCACAGTTATGCCCTCTCACAGATGGGGCAGAGGGACATTTCTAGTGCCCTGAACCTCAGGCCCAAGGAAGAAACATCATGGGGGAAGGCAGTCATGGCAAAGACGCGTCAGAACGGGATGAACTGCCTGGCCAGTTTCGGACTTGCCTCATGCTCTAGGCAGGAAGTAAGTCACAGGTTGACTCTGGTCCCAAGCAAAGCAGATACCAGATCTTGGGGTGGGTGGGTGGAATTCCCCCTGCAAGCTGAAACATTTGTGCCGCCATAGGAAAGCCACGCCCAGCCTCCTGTAACGTGGTAGGAAGTTTCCAAAGGCAGGATTCTAACAGTGGTCAAACAGCTTCCTCCAAGCAGGGAAGGAGGGGAGAAAACCGCTTTCAGAAGCAACCCAAGTTTGAAACCACAAGGTCAGATAAACTGCAGAGGAAGACATGTATCTCCCCGCCAAGAGTGTGGAAAAAAAAAATCTTGTGCGTGTCACAGCAGAAAGTAAGCCAGAGCACCCACAAAGCATAGGATGCCTGGGACGGCACGCTGTCACTCACCCGGCTACTGCACAAAGACCCTTTGGAAAGGTGGAGGCCTTTGGGATTTCAGCTCCCCACTCACTGCAGCCCATGACTCTTAGCACCTACACTTCCTCCATGGGAGAAACAACCAAGTGGATTCAACACCCCTGTACTGCACTGTGCCGAGAGCCCGAGTGGGGCAGAAGGTAGGGTGTCGGCCCATGGGCTTGGGAAACCCGGGTTCGAGTCTTCAGTTCGCCCAAAGCCATGTAACGAACAAGGCACTAAAAGTGTTGCTGTAGGATTTTAAAAGATGGGATAACCCCCAGATGCGTCGGTGTTGTTTCAGCAGGATCAGTAGCGAAATCTGCTGGTTGTCAGACTGGCTAGCCTGCATCTTAAGAGAAAAGCAACGTAAGGACTGCCAGTTTCCATGTTGGCTGGGAATACTGGGAGCTGCAGTCCAACACATCTGGAGGGCACCAGGTTGGGGGAAGGCCGATCTTTTGGAAGGACCAGGCGTTGCTCTCCAGAAATATTTACAGGTTGCTACGGGTTCCTCGACGGCTGGAGTCTTTCCACGTGCCTCGTGCTGAGCAAGCTCTATCCATCGCAAGAGCCCTCGGTTTTAAAGCAGTGCATGGCACGGGGCCCATGAACGTTATATAAGGGTTTTGGCCCAGAGCAGCGAACAGAGCTGGAAAAGCCTCCGGCGTTGAGCCCATTCCAGAAGGAGAGTGCCAAAGGCCAGCTGCCTCTGCAACAAAGCCAAGGAGAAACCCAGAGCTGCCTCGAAGCCGGCTTGAGCACAAGAGGGATGGGCCTTTCCTAGAAAGGGCTCGAGACTAGAATAGTCTTCTCGTAACAGTCCAAGGCTTTATACTGGAGTCTACCAGTTTAATGTTGACACACCAGATTCAGATTCAAGCAAGATTCCTCAAGTTCAGATCTGGCTCCTCTGGCTTTAGGAGGGCTGCAAAAAAAGTTAATGGGGCTCTTCGGGGTTTCTCTGTGGGCAGTTTGATGAGCTTTTGTGTTGAGAAGCACAGGGAAGCTGTTGCCCCAATGGCTAAATGCACGGAGGGCCATGTGGGGCAAGACTCCAGGCTCCACGTGCAGCACCAGGCTGCCGCCTGCAGCTCTCCCACAAACACAGCAGAGCCACTGCGAAAATCCACTTCTGCTCATGGATTTTGCTTTCGCTAGATTTGGCCATTTGTGTTTGCCGTGACGTGTACTACTTATCCATCGTTTTCATTCTAAATACGTCCATTTCCTCCCTCACACTTCATTTTAAGCCCCTAACCTTTTTCCACCTCTTGTGGAAGTGTTCTACATATAAATATTATTGCCCACTCACCATTTTCCTGTTTGCTCTGTCTGTCGCACTTTTGAGCCAGCAGGAAGCGGTTTAGTGCCCTCCAGATGGTTCGACTACAGCTCCCACAATCTCTGACCACTGGCCATGTCGGCTGGGGCTGACGGGAGCTGTAGTCCAACACACTGCTTACACGATTTCAAACATATGGGTTACAATATATATAAATATAAATGTGTACGTATAAGATGAAAGCTGAGGTTCGAGGACATGTAAACTGCATTAGATACTAGGGGTGCGTGCTCCGCCCCGGAATTATCTGGTAACCACGAACATCCGCGGAGCATTCGATCTTCCAGAGCGGAGATTGGCCGCTTCTCAACCCATCAAATAATACGAGAGTGCTTCTAACGTCTCTGTAATTATTCGACTGTTTGTGTGCGTGTGTGTGTGGTGTGTCTAATTGAAAACCTCCCAATAAGAAACATGGGGTGATGTGGCGGGGCAGGTTTGGTAATTGATATTATTGACACCTGTGGCTAACCAATTAGGAATTGCCACAGTGCTGTCTGTGAACGTGTTCTGTTCCTCTCCAATCACAGTGTTCGGGGGAGGGAATTTTCTCACGGTCCTTTATTCCACGCAGTCATTGCTGTTCTTGGTCTTATGGCATTCATTTTGGTCACAAAGAGAGAGAGAGAGATACTTTGTACACACAGTGGAAAGTAAGATGGGTGGGTGTGTTTGTTTGCAAAGTGAGATTTAGAGGAGGAGAGGGAGAGAGAGATCTACGAGATCTCAAGATGATGCTGTTTCTTTGCAGAGAGAGAAAGGGAGAGAGAGGGAACTGTTTCACCTGCTCCACCCCCAGAGTGTGCGCATACGCCTGCCTGTTCTGTTAAAGCTTTTTCATCATCATCATCTATTTATTTTCCCCTTAATGGTTTGACGTGCTGTAGCTCTCCTTCCTCAAAGCTGAGCCTTCCTAGCAGCACTTGGCTTCAAAGCTACAAGTGTTTTCTCCTTGTACTTGTATGTCCATGAGTTTCAGGGTTGTGCAGTGCACACAAGCAGTACACTATTAATAAAGCACATTTTATTAACATTCCATCATGAGGCGTGGGAAACACTGGCTGCTGCTGCTGTGCTGGTTCTGGCCATGTGGGGAGAGGGAGTGCAGGGCTGGTTGGTCGGTTGGGCCTTTCTGCTTGGACTCACAGAAGTCAGCCACAGTGTGGAAGTGCTGCTGGGCTGGCATCGTCAGGGAGCAAGCTTCTACACCTGAGTCAGGCAGGCTGTTTATTTCTCAGTTAAACTATTACTCCAATTGGCTGCCTGGGCTTCCAGTGCAAGGGGGGCATTACTGTCCTCCCCCCCTTCTGTGTCATACTCCTTCCCCCGTGTAGCCTCCTATGGGGAAGCTGTTGTTGCCTTGCCTTGACTCGCTCCAATGTGCCCGACCAACAGTGGTGGAGGGGTGCCTCCTCCTCCTCGTCCTGTAAGCCTCCTGTCCTCTCTGAGGTTGGGCAAGCTGTGTGCTGCTGTTGTGGCATTTATTAATATATTTAATCACTTATTGCACTAAGCACTTTCCCGCTGCTTCGTTGCCCTCTCCCCCCGAGAGGTGCTTGAGAGAGGACATTTGAGTTCAGACTTTAAAAAATTCCCTATAAATCACTGCATACAAGTATCTACTCCAAAACTGGCACGCCTAAAGCCCTCTTTAAAAGCTGTCACAGTGCCAATTTTCATGTGTTTACCTTTAAAACTGAGGGAGCTGTAAGCACTTCTCTTAATTCCCATTGACAAGAATGTACCGGTTCCCCGAAAACGGAACAGGTTATTCAACTATGCAGAGAGAGGGACCCACTCTGCAAATCGAGGCGGAGAAATACCTCTACGGAGCTCCGGATCAAATTTTGAGGTAGGGAAGACCCATTTTGCACACCCCTATTAGATACTGTTGCAGGTGTACAACATAATCACAGAACAGAGAACTCCCAGGGCCCTTTGTCCATAGCAGAGGACTGTCTTCACCTGGATTTTGCATGGTCTGGATTTGGCTAAACGAAGGACAGTCTTAATGGAGACAGAATTGCAAGGGAAATGACTAGGAGGATTGTTCTAAGTCCAGGGCCAAAAGTGGGACGCTCAAGGGATTGGAGCATCTCTCCAATGGGGAAAGGCAACAATGGTTGGTACTTTTCAGCTCAAAAAAAAGGTGTGGGGTGTATGTGTTACGATAGAGGTATATGAAATTATGCATTGTGTAGAAAAAGTGGTGAGGCAGACTTGCTCAAGTGGGACCAGTCCTTATCTGCCTTCCATGACCCCCTGCTCTAGCGCACAGTGGACTCTTCCACAGAACCCTGGTCATCCCATGAAGCTGAATGACGGGACATCCAGGACAGAGAAAAGGATGTACTTCTTCACACAGCGCATAGCTAAACTATGGAATATGTTACCACAAGATGCAGTGATGGCCACCAACCTGGACAGCCTTGAAAAGGGATTTGGCACACCCATGAGGTATAAGTCTATCAATGTCGACTGGTCATGACGGCTATCTATTTCATCCAGTATGCCTCTCAATACCGGTTACTGTGGAACGCAACAAGAAGGGTGCTATTACGCCCACGATCTTCTTGTGAGCTTCCCATTTCAGGCAAGGCTGGGGAACCTGTGGCCCTCCAGATGATGACGAACTACTACTCCCATCAGCCCCAGCCAGCCTGGCAAATGGTGAGGCATCATGGGAGTAGCAGTTCATCAACATCTAGAGGCCCACAGATTCCCTAGCCCTGCTTTAGGGTATCTGATCAGCCACTGTGGGAACAGAATTCTGGACTAGGTAGTCCTTGGTCTAACCCAGCGGGGCTCTTCTTATGTTATGCTAAGGAAGCAGGGACAGGAGGACGGCATTTGACAGCTTTAAAGTCGCAACAACGCCCTTCCTTTTTCTAGTTTATTTTATTGTTTATAAACACACAAGAGCTTAACCCTCTCCGACACAAGCCCGACTAAGCAAAAATAGATGCCAGACAACCTTCAACTCTCTTCCTTCAACCAGAGCCACCACCGCACCTTGAGATCTGTTCCACGGGTCCTGCAATCCCCCACTAGCGTCCTTTTTTAAAAAAGAGAGCTCCAGTACCTGGGTAGATTTGTCACTCATATGCGCTGCGGCAGCTCCTTCGGCATCTCGAGGCCACTGACCCAAGAGGTACGATCCCAGGATGGTATCTAGAGAAGAAGTGCGCCGCACTCTGGGAGGCCTGTTCCGGCAGGCCTTCTCGACTTGGCCGGTCGCACATGGAACACTAGCTGGAAAGGGGAAAGGAGGCAGAAGTAAGGACCCAGGCCAGTCAGGAACCCATCACCAAAATCCTTCCAGCTGATCTGCTCATGGTCACCTTTGCCTTCAAATACTCCAGGGAGAGGAAACCCGATGCCCTCCAGATGGTTTGGACTACTACTCCCAAAAACGCCGACAACTGGTCATGCTGGCTGGGGCTGATGGGAGCGGTAATCCAAACCAGCAGAAGGGCAGCAGGTTGCCTACTCTTGGATTACTCTAATGTGCTCAATGAGGGGGCTGCCTTTGAAGGAGGTTTGGAAACGCCACGCTTGTGTCAAAATGAAGCAGGTCAAGCATTAACGGGGGCCCACCTTTTGGACTGCAGAACTCCGATGCTGTGTCGTCTTCATGGGCTTCCCGTTTCCAAGCTCAATTCAAAGTGCTAATTTTGACATTTGAAGTCCTAAGGAGTTTGAGGCCAAGGTTTCTCAAGCGTACTGTTAGAGCAGTACGACAATGGAACCAGTGACCTAGGGAGGTGGTGGCCTCTCCCACACTAGAGGCCTTCAAGAGGCAGCTGGACAACCACCTGTCAGGGATGCTTTAGGGTGGATTCCTGCATTGAGCAGGGGGTTGGACTCGATGGCCTCGTAGGCCCCTTCCAACTCTGCTATTCTGTGATTCTATGTCCTTCCAGCCAAACCTATGGACACAGTTAGGACTTTCTTTCAAGGTCTTCCTCCATGACCCATGTGCACTGCTATTGGCATACAAGCTAGGACCTTCTCTGCAATAGCACCAAGGCTTTGTAAGCCTCCTTCCCAGAAAGGCTCATTTGCCTGGCTGCCTACTTCACCCCCACCCTGCCATCTAACTTTTAGATGCTTGGTCAAAATGCTGCTTTTAGGACAGTAACCGAACACTTCTTTCTTTCTTTTTTAAATTATTGCTGCCAGCTTTCTGTCTGTTTCTTGTTACCTTTCTATTGATTTGTTCTTTTATTGCTTTTGCTGGTTCTTTGGGGGTAATCCATTTTAAACTAATACTTCCTTGGATTTTCTTATCGCTAGCCTTGGGGTTCAAGACAAAGAGAGGATAAAAATATTTTAAAGTAAACTAAGGGTGCATGCATGTTTAGACAGAAAAGAGTTCTACGATTCCCAACGTTATCCAGCCAACATGGCTAGCTGTGAAATGCTGAGAACTGTAAGCCTGTTTGTTTGTTTAACCTATACATGCACAGGATTGCATCCTAAATTCATTTCCTACCTCAACCCAGCTCCCCACAAGGGTCAACCAAAAAGCTAAGGCTGGGGAACGAGAGATAAAGCAACTATTTTAGCAGTGAAATCACTGGCAAGTTCCCAACAGTTTCTTCAGCCCTGCCAACCCCACTTCATGTACAAGCCGGTTGTGAAAGGTGCCAACGGGTACAGATTGCCACGTTCCTCACTGTTATGATATACATAAACAGCAAGTGGGAGAGGGAGTTGGGTGTGGCTCCCACGGCTCCCTGAAAGGGAAAATCCATGGCCAACCGAGACCATTCAGGCACGTTTTGAACGGTGGCACCTACAACCCAGATGGAAGATTTTGCGTGAGAAGCAAACCCACCCCCCCCAAGTCAACTGGCTGCATCGGTGGCCTTGGGCAATTCATGTCTTCTCTCAGCTACATCTTTCCCAGAGGGCCGAAGATGAAACACGAGACAAGATGTTATAACACTCAGCCCTTGGGACAGAAATCTAATTGCATCTTAATATATTCATTTCCTAACCGCTTCTCTAAAAAGAATGCATTTTCCTCCCTTATTTTTAGCTTGTATTCCCGTGGGTTGGGCCCAGCAATTCTCCCTCACCCCCATTATTATTGTAGAGGGCCTGGTAACTTCAGACATGTTCTCAGTAAAATGAATATAAATTTTCCTGATAAGTGTCAGGGCAAGCTGATTTTATGTATTATTTCCGATGCCAGAGGCTGCAGCCACATTTGTCAGATATAGTCATATACAGCAAATATATCCGTTTCCCAGGTTATGCCTCCACTTTTGTTCTTAGTGTCATCAACATTTCTGGAAGCTGATACTCTTCTAGGGTAAAGTTTGGTTCAGAGACCCTCCAAATGTGTTGGACTAGAATCCCCTCCAGGCCCAGCCAACACGGCCAATGGTCAGGAATGATGGAAGTTGTAGTCTGACATATCTGGAAGGTGGCAGGCTGGGGAAGGCCACCTTTAAACATTGCCTCCCCCACAAAGCCAGATGGTTGCAAAACAAGCCATGCCCTGAAACATTACATGTAGTGGACTCAAGATGCATAGGAAGCTGCCTAACGTGTCGTCAGACCCATTGGTTTAGCATCACCTGCTCTTGTGGCAGCAGTTTCCCAAGGTCTCGGACAGACAAAGCTGTTTCCCAGCCCTGTTATAAGCTGGGAACTTCTGCATACAAAGCATGCATTTCAAACTGAGCTACGGCTCCCTCCCCGCTCAGCACATCGATGAGTGCAGAATTACAGAAGATGATCAGCAGACAGCAAATAGAATCTCTGGGTTTTATTATCATCCAATGCAGCCTTCCCCAATTTGGTGTCCTCTGGATGTGCTGGACTGCAACTCCCATAATTCTCAGCCAGCATGGCCAATGCCCATGCAGGCTGGGAATTATGAGAGTTGCAGCTCAACATCTCAAGAGGACACCAAGTTGGGGAAGATGGCTCTTGATCTAAGGAGCTCCGTGTGGGGATTTAAAAGTGAACGTGCAACTGCTAAACATTTGTCGTAAAGAAATAGAGCTATTCATTTCCCGCAACCCTTGTAGCAGGGCGAGACATGGATTAATGAGAAAAAAGCCTCCCCCCCTCATCCTTTGCTGCCACGTGTGGTGTGGGATGTGGCTGGCAAAGGCTTGTGACATCCTTGCGAGCATGACTTTCCCCACACAATTTTATCAAGCAACGCGTCAATCTCAGCGGCTGAACACCCCGCCCCTCCTCCATTCCAGCCCAGGAGGACCACGCAGTGCTTAAAACGAGAAGCTGCCACCGCCATCAAAAGCAGGGGCAGGTAATTTGTGGCCCTCTAGATCAGCCTTCCTCAACCTGGGGCGCTCCAGATGTGTTGGACTACAACTCCCAGAATGCCCCAGCCAGATGCAGTCCAACACATCTGGAGCGCCCCAGGTTGAGGAAGGCTGATCTAGATGTTTTTGCCTATAGCTTCCATCAGCCACAGCCAATGGTGCGGGATGATGGGTGTGGTAGGCCAAAATATCTGACGGGTCACAGGTTGCCCTCACCTGCTTCAGCCCCCACCAAAACACCCCCGAGTTCCTTGAAAGCTATGAACTTCTGCAGTACAATAGAGTGCTCACCTCCTTCCTTTTTCTGTTTTTAAAGCTAGCAGAGCAGAAGTATGGCTAACCCCTTTTAACCTCCTGTCTTATGTGGGAACAGGATATTGTGCTGTCGGCGAGGAGTGGGCAGTAAGGAAAACAAGAGCACTCCTTATCATTCGGAAAGGCGCAATAGGCTAACCGCAATACCTCATATTTATGAAGTGTCTTAACCCTTCTCACCCTCATTTCCTCAGTCAACAGTACAGCCTCCCCGCCATCCCCGATAACATGGGATAGTACTATCCACATGCGAGAGAAGAAGGGGTTGCTGAGGCCGACAACAGCGGCAGGCACAAGGCCGTGGACAAGCCTGTGGCCGAGGCAGGGGAGAGCTCCGAAGCGAGGATTTCCTGGCTCACGGCTCCAGGTCAACTCTGACGCTCCCAGCTACTGCATTTAAAAGACGAGAAAAATGCCAGCCCAAGCCCAAGGCTGGGGATTGTTTGCTTTTCATTTACACGTAAATTAATAATATGCGCTCATAACTAAAAGCAGGAACCCTCCTGGTGTGCTGCCAAGGAGATTGCTGGCAGCTTTGATTTAGAGCTCCTGACTCATTGCACTGCAGCAGCTATTTGCGGCCTCCCTCGACTGGTTGTTGACGGGGCAACCAGGTCTATTTGAGGCTATTTGAATTTCAGAAGAAGCACCTAGGTTTTAAGGTTGCTTGGAAGGTTCGTTCTCCGGCCCGAAAGCTCTTGCCCTTTAAACCCCAGAGGCCTGGCTGCTCTCTGGCAAAGGCAGCCGGCCTGGCCCAACCTCACGGGCCCACGGCCACGGGCCTGGGACTGACAAGTCAACCCCAGCCCACGTAACTCACACCTGCCATAACGCTGCCTGCACAGAAGCCACCTGGGGAATCAGCAACTGCCCAGTTTTCAGTTAAGCAAAGCTGAAAGAGATTGCAGCCTCCCAGTTGGACCGAAGCAGGGCTGCTCTGGCCCCGTCAAAGCCAAGCAGCCTAAAAATACACCAGAGGCAGCAAAACAATGTTTGCTGCAAGACAAAGATGGCATGTGGGAGAAGCAGAGGCAGGGTGGAGCGTCCTGTTTACACTGCCGCTCAGTTATCAGCTTAGGCCATTAGGCTGGGACCAACCCAGCCCCACCTGGCTGTGTAGTCTGGGGATTGGCCCCAGCTCTGTTCCCGAGCTAAGCATCTTCGATCTGGGGTGTGCGGGGGTGGGAGAAGCCGAGACAGAACCGCTCCAAGATAATAGAACCATCCCTATCTCAGCCCACCAGTTCCCTTGGCTCACATCTTCTACTCTTCCAGCTGGGGCTGAAACTTTTCAATTCCCTTCATTTGTTTTTCATGAAGAAGGTAGGTGGAAATGTCAGCATTTTGAATGGGGGGGGGGGAGCATGGGAATTTTTATCCCATCCCCCTCTGCTCCAAATACTCCACTGTATCTCCGGAACACATGCAACAATTCCTTCCTATCTTAGACAACTTCAAGATACAGAGGAGGGCCAGAAGGGCAACATCTAGCTGGAACCAAGCAAGTTAAAGAGAGATACACAGAGAAACAAAGAAGACAGAAGCTCATGGATTCCCACATTAATTTCTCTGCTTGACTTTTACACTGTTCAGGGGTGAGCAGAAAGTAATATCCATATGTTTGAGACTTCAACTCCCAGAAGCCCCTATTAGCATGGCCAATGGTCAGGAATGTTGGAAGTTGAAGCCAAAACATCTGGAGATCTACTTTCTGCCCACTCCTGGTTTAAGGAGATGCAACTGGACAATAAGAGATGCAAAAACAGCATTTTGAGGAACATATCACTAACAACATCATGGCCAACAATAAAGAATTCTTTAAATATATCAAAAGCAGGAAACCAGCTGGGAGGCAGCTGGACCATTGGATGATCGTGGTTTACTAAAGGGGGATAAGGAGACTGCAGAGACGCTGGATGAATTCTTTTCAGCTGTCTTCACTGCAGAAGAATAAGGACAGATATCTGTGCCTGAACGGATGTATTCAGGAAGGAAGTCTGAAGAACTGAGGCAAATAGTGGTGACAAAAGATGAAGTTCTCAACTTTATTGAAAGTTAATATCTATCCTAGAGTCCTTAAAGAAATTGCTGATCTTCTAACAAAAATATATAACATGTCCCTCTGTACCAGCGGAATGGAGAATGGCCAATGTAATGCCAATTTTTAAAAAGGGGATCAGGAGGGAACTGGGAAATTACAGGCTCTTTAGTTTTAACATCTGTTCCTAGTAAACTGGTTGAAAGCATAACTAAAGATAAAATTAGTAAGGATATAGAAGGACAACCCCTGCTGAAAAAGAATAAACATGGATTCCGCAAGGGTAAGTCATGTCTCATTAACCTTTTGGAGTTCTTTGACAGTGTCAATAATTATGTGGACAGGGATGAGCCAGTGGACATTATCTGGACTTCCAGAAGACATTTGACAAACAAAGTCCCTCACCAAAGACAGCTGAGCAAACTTAGTGATCAGGGAATAAGAGGAGAGGTCCTCTTAAGGATCAGTAACTGCTTAATAAACAGGAAGCAAACAGTAGGAATAAATGGTAACTTTTTCTAGTTGAGAGATGTAAACTGTGGGGAAGAAGAAGGACCGAGGGGACAGGAGCAGGCAGAAGTAACATCGGGGCCTGCTCCTGCTGGACTCTCTCTCTCTCTCTTTCTTTCTCTCTCCTCCCTCCCTCCCTCCTTGACTCCTTTTCCTTGTGTGTCATGTCTTTATTAGATTGTAAGCCTGAGGGCAGGGACTGTCTTTTTTGCTAAGTGTAAGCCGCTCCGAGAGCCTTTTTTGGCTGAGGAGCGGGGTATAAGTATGGTAAATAAATAAATAAATAAATAAACAGTGGGGTCCCACAGGAATCTGTATTGGGATAAAGCTTTTCAGATTATTCATAAATGATCTGGAATTAGGAGTGAGCAGTGAAGTGGCCAAGTTTGCTGATGAAACTCAATTATTTAGGATGGTTAAAACAAAACAGGATTGCGAGGAAAGGATCTCTCCAAACTGGGAGAACGGGCATCAAAACGGCAATGCAGTTAAATGTACGCAAGTAAAACGGGACGCACACTGGGGCAAAAAATCTGAACTTCCAAGTATAAGCTGATGGGATCTGAGCTAGTGGTGAATGACTAAGGAGAGGGATCTTGGGGTTGTGGTGGACGGCTCAATGAAAATGTCAAGCCAGTGTGCAGCAGCTGTGAAAAACACAAATTCCATGTTAGTATAAGAAATTTTAAAAGAAATTTAAAATAAAACTTGCCAAATAATACTCTGCTTATACAAATCTATGATGTGACCACACTTAGAATACTTTATGCAGTTCTGGTCACAGCACCTAAAAAAGGATATTGTAGAGTTGGAAAAAGTGCAGGAAAAGGCACCTTAAAAGGGGCTGGAGCAAGTCCCTCATGAAGAAAGGTTACAGCAGCTGTGATTGTTTCTCTTATAAAAAAAAGCAATGGGGGGACATCACAGAGGTGTACAAAATTATGCATGATGTGGAGAAAGTGGATAGGGAGACATTTTTCTCCCTCTCTCATAGTACTTGAACCCAATTGGGGTGATCCCATGAAGCCGACTGGACAGTTAAAAGGAAGTAATTCTTCACAGAGCACATAGTTAAACTATGGAACTCACTTCCATAAGATGTAGAGATGGCCACCAATTGATTGGCTTTAAAAGGGAATGGACAAATTAATGGAAGATAAGGCTATCAGTGGCTACTAGTCCTGATAGTTCTATGCAACCTCTAGTATCAGAGGCAGTACGCCTATGTACACAAGTTGCTGGGGAACATGGGCAGGAAGATGCTGTTGCACTCATGTCCTGCATGTGGGCTTCCAGTGGGGCAGCTGGTTGGCCACTGTGTGAACAGAACGTTGAACTAGATGGAACCTTGGCCTGATCCAACATAGCTCTTATGTTCTTAAGTTACTACTGCTTCTCTCAGCTTTGCCCCCATGCTGAGAATAAATGGTGTCTTCACGTCCTCTTTGCATTAAGGCACTGATAGCAAACTTCTTTATTCAGGGGGATGGAGGGAGGCATTCTTCTCCAGACAGTGGTCTGGATGCTAGAAGTGTATTGTGCTGTACAGATTAATTACCACTCATGAGTGGTCAGGCTCAATAATAAAATTGGCACCAGGAAAGGATCCACGGTTACACTGCATGTATGCTCAGGCAGAGTCTTGAATCGTACGTAAACTATACCTATTATGCTTATTGCATACAAAAAAACAGAACAAAAAATCAAAGAAAAGCAACCCCACATCTCTTCTTGCAAGGACTGTCAGACTCAGGCACTTGTCGTGGTTAAGAAGCTGCTAAAAACTGCTCCATCTAGGCAGGCCTTTGCTGGTTTTGGATGATCTGTCACTGCTGTTGATGTGTGGTTCTATTATTTTTTTAATTTACTGCTTTATGCAATTGTGGTTTACACTTTTAAAGTGTTAAGGTTTTACCAAAAGCACGGTCATCACAAATTAAAGGTGGAAATATTTCAGAAACCACAAGTCATAAAATGGGTCATGGGTACAACTAGTTTCAGTACGACTATACTAAGAAGATCAGAAGAGTGCTAATACAAAGCCAAACAAAATTATTAGTAACCCAAGGGAAGCTGCTGCCAAGTGTGGTCTAGGAGGGGCCAGATAGTTTTTGTAGAGCAGTTTCATATTGTAGAACTTTCAAGCCACCCTGAGGGCCCATGTTTGGTCTGTAAGGCAGGATCGAAGCATGCTAAATTGAGAACTAGGTAACTCATCCTTCAAGCACCCAAGAACTTGGGAGGGGTTGCACTGGGTTCTCGGATCTAAAGTCTCTTTAAGGCTCTAAGGCTGCCTGACAAGCTTTTCTTGGGCTTGAAGGGGCAGCAAAAAGAGGGCCGACAGGGAAAATCTTCTGACTAGCCACCAAGTGAAGTTCACAGCTGCATAAAGAAACACTGCACCCTGGAAGCAGCCAGAGATGGTTAGGGGGTGGGACTGGGGGAGCTAAAAAACACATTGCAAACTTTTACCCATGTTGGTTGAGGTTATTTCTGAAATAAAAAGCCCTGGATTTTCAACGTCAAAGGAAAATGCAGCAGCATGTTTACAGTGAGGAGGATGGCTACCAAAAGGGAGAGGTAGCGAAGGGCTCAGATCGAGGATACTGTGAATCCCAGCACTGCTGCTGCTGACCCCTGGCTCTAGGCTCTCCCCTCCACAGAAGCATGCATCCTACTGTTCTACAACTTCCAATAACAAGAGCCTCCAGCTTAAAGCAGAGATCCTCCACTTTGATTTTTCCAAGAGCCTCTTTGCTAGTGGAGGGAGAAGAGCCAACGTTTGCTCACAATATAAGGCTCTATTCCATCTGCTCCATGCAGCTCCATCCACCCACACTGATGCAGAGTGGAATTTTGTCCTTCAGCATCCAAACATTTTCATCCTGCCAAGAATACGCCCAGCTTGCTCCATTTATCAAACAGCATCCCAACCAACCAACAACACCCCCCCGCCCCCCGCCCCACAACACACCTCCAAGCTAGTCTATCTGCCTGGTACTTCCAAAAACAAAGCAAAGGATTCGACTCGCTCAGCTCTTGGACGGGTGTGCAGCACCTAGGCAGCAAGGAAACTATTTGGCAGCAAGGCTCCAATGAAAAACCCCAGCTATGGATGGATGAGTCACCTCGGTTTGTAACAGCGAGTTCCTGAAAAGTGAAATATCCTTCCAAATAAGCAGTAAACCAGGGAGTGGAAGAAATTCTCCTTTGCCCTGGTGGGAAGGGGAAGGCTGCCAGTTACTGTTCATATCCGTTCTATTCTTTGCTCGTTTCCATAACCTACTTTCTATCAGCTTATTAGTGGACAGGGACCAGTCGGTTCTGCTGCTCTGTAACTACATAGCTGGTGTTGGGGTTGAAGAGAACCGTACTGGCAAACAATGGCTCCCAGAAATTCCATTTTCTACTCCTAGGAATGCAGAATTGCAGCAGCGGGGTGGGCAGAAATAAATAAATAGAAGCCACCTTCTTCTCCAGACGGTGGAGTTAGGTGGCTCAACCTAGGCAAGAAGCAAAGCAAGGATGATCAATGGGTACAAGAAAGGCCCTCCCCAATGCTATGCTTTTGCCCAGCAAGAGCAGGAGCTGTCCTGGAACAAAACCCCCAAACATATGGCTGCATCAGAAGGAACAAGGAGACAGCAAAACTCCCGCTGTTGGCTTGGCTGGGATGGACTGTCGCTTGGCTTCTCCACTCCAAGAACAGTTCCCAACAAACAGCCCCTCCACCTTCAATGCCAGCAGGAGAGGCGAGACAGCGAGGCTCACTCCGCCAGGACCCACTACAATTCTTCCTAGAAGGGAGGAGCCAGTCTCCTCCGCTTCCATTAAGAAACTTCATTCGGCAACATTATGGAAGAGCTGGTACCCGGAATTTCCCTCTGGTTTCATGCCTGTGGGCTCATAAACCATGTTTTTAAATTAGTCTTGACCAACCTGGTGCCCCTCTGGATGTGTTGGACCTGCAACTTTCATAATTCCCAGCCGGGATGGCCAATGGCTGGGTGGGAATGATGGGAATTGCAGTCCAACACATATGAACAGCACCAGATTGGTCAAGGCTCTTGAGTGCTTAGGAAGAAAGATGGTAAGAGTCCATAGGGTTACACCCATTTACACATTTTGAGCAATAGATGTGCACTCTGTGCATGGGCAGAGCCTTCTGGAAGAAGCTCAGCCACCTGCACAATATCCTAAATTTTGGGAGGTGAGATACAGCTGGGTAGGGAAACTTGAGCCCAGGCACCTTTGTTTTCAGGTGTGCCAGCAGCTTTCCCCTAGAATGACAAGGCTGCACAACCCCCTACCCATACTTTCTGCAGGCTGCATCCCCTTCCATGGAGAGTTGCAGATAGGACCAGCCTGTTTAGAAGCACAACACACATTAGCAATGGTTCACATGCCAGATTTCACTGGGCTGTTTTCATTAAGCAGTGACTGACCTCTCCACATGCTCTGGCACAAATGCCCCATCAGGATCTCAGCTCAGCATTCAAGGACTGTCAGAAGGCCAGATTTAAGCCATCTGCACAGGGCTCGTGCCAGGCAAGACGGCTTGGTTTTCACCCTGGCACACTGGAGGGTACTCAAAGCATAGAAATGAGTGGATTGGATCTTAAACATAGGAAAGGTTGAGGAGATTTTTTCCAGCTTGCAGAACGGAAGGGAATTAACCAGTGGCGCACGCAAGCTAGGTTGACTCAATTTCAACCCAAAAAATAAAATAAAAAATGCCCACACTTTCCAGCTCATGGAGAGAACAAGATCACAACTAAAATTATAGCCTTCGTGAACAGCTATATCCCACGATTGGCATGCAATGTTAACAGGATCTTCTAATCATAACGGGTGTGCTTCACTTGCCTTCCCAGAATCAAACGCGCCAGCCAGAAGCAGCCATCGCCACTGCATCCTGCCCACCTGGGCTCACAGTTTGATATTTAAAGGTTAAAAATAACAGTATCCTTGCTTTCCACACAGAAGAGAACATACGTGCATATAACAGAAGTCTGATAGACAAATTTCCTCAGGGTGGGGGGAGAATTGCCTGGGGCTGGGGAACTGGGGGAGGATGGAGCAGCTCAGCCTTACTGCTTCCCCACTTCAAGCTGCCCGTCCAAGCTGGTTTTCCTTCCAAGAGGTTCCAAACGGGTGAGTGGGAAAGGCAAGTGAACATTTGGAAGCAGCTGGGGGATACGTGTAAGACTGGGTGTGTAGTGAGAAGATTAAGCACACCAGTCCCTCCCCAGTACTTCAAATCCCCTTGCGAAAGATCCTTTCTTCAGGAGGAACACCCCTCCACCAAACACACACTCACACCCCATTGATTTTTTCGTTGCAAACCTTTGCCCAGGAACCTGAACTGCAGGGATGGGGAGCTAGAGGCCCTCCAGATGTTTTGGCCTAGAACTTCTATCATCCTTCACCATTGGCTATGCTTGCTGAGGCTGATGGGAGTCATACTGTACTGTATTGGGTGAAGCCCAGGTATGGAGGCAAAGCCAGCTCACCGAGAGGAGTAGAGCTCTCATGCACAGCAGCACTATGGATGGGTCTTGGCAGGGCCGGTGCTACCATAGAGGCCACTCAGGCGGCCGCCTAGAGCGCCAAGCTAAGAGGGGCGCTGGGCACAGCGCAGCACTCATGCACGTTGGCTGTGAGCCGGCCTGGCCCGAGGATTCAGCTGGGCCCGGGCGGGCGAGATGGTGCCCCGTGCCTACCCAGCTGAAGTGAAGCCAGGGATTCTGGGGTGGGGCAGCTCCACGTTCGGACTTCCGGAACGCACTCAGGAGAGAGAGAGAGAGAGAGAGAATGTATGGGTGAATGGGTTCTTTGAGTGAATGCATGTGTTCATGCATTTGTTTGTTTGGAGTGAGTGATGTTGAGTTTGTGTGTGTGTGTGCGAGTTTGTGGGGGATGATTTGGAGGTGATATTCCTATTAAATAATGCATTTTAGGCCCATAGACGTTCCTTTCCAATTTGTTTGCTATAATTGGCATGATGTATTTCTTGCACTTTAAAATAAATGTAGCAGTTTCAAGTTTTGTGCTTATTTTTTCCAGGAAACATATGTTCTTAAAAATCAAAGTTGGCATTTTGGGTGGGTGGGTGTGAAAGTAGCTCACCTTGCCTAGGGCGCAAAATAGTCTGGCACCGGCCCTGGGTCTTGGTTGCCTAGACTAGTTCTCTCAGCCCGCACACCTACAGCGGTTCATATTGCTGCTGCCTTCTTTGCACCAAGATGACCCCAGGCAAGCAGGAGTATTAATTGCCCACACATTCCATAAGTTGCCAGAGGGAGCAAATCCTTCCAAATGCCCCTATTTTTGTAGCTAGGGTATAGCACACAGTAGTGGGGGGTCACCGTGTGTATGCCTCTTCCCTTGAAGAGGTAGCCACATGAACGGTAGAGATCAAGCACAAAGACCCTAATGGCAGCCATTAGCCCTCTAGTTCATATATATCATGGTCTAGAACTCACTGCCCAACACACAGCCAAGGTTTAAGAATATTCATAAACATTCTAATTGTGGAGAGAGAAAGTGGAGTCAGTCATGTAATAATGAAATCAACATGACTGAAGGGAGTCAACTGAAGAGGGCATCTCACAATCTAGGGTAGGTGGGCAAATTAGCAATTTTAGGAGTTGCTATTAGGCCATAACTGTGTAAAACACTAGAACAGTTCCTTTATAATCAGGCCATAATGTAGTGCTTAACTAATTTTATGATTGCTCAGGATTTGGGGCAGCTGAAAAGATGCATTTATCACTTGACTATAGGCAGCCAGTGACTGCAAGGGTTCCCGTTTTCAAACTGTCTGGAGATCCCACTACCACAGGGAGAGGAGGTCTTCTTGCTACAAAGCAACTGAGACATGAGCACCAAGAGTAGGAAAACCTTCCACGTTGACATTGAAACCATTTTTATCCTTGGTATTTGTAAGTCAGCCTTTTGTACTATTTATAGCAGAAAGTAGTACATATGTCTTAAAAAGAGAGAGAGATATGATATGGGCCGTCAATGGAGAGAGGTGTGAAGAGCTGAATTTCCCACATGATTAAAAAAAAAAAGGACCATGAAAACTTTGGCTGCAGGTTTTTAGAAACAAACAAAACAGGATTAAAATAAATGTGAAGGAAAAAGAAAACAAAAAGGTAAGTTGCTTTATTTCCACCCTTTCTTCAGTATATTCCAGTTGGGTGAAGGAAGGATCTGGATGGGTCAGCAGATGGCAACTACCATAAAGGAGTTGGGTTAGCAGGAGATTAAGGAAAATCCCGGAGTTGGAATGAATTGAGACTGTTTTAATAAGAGGAGGAAGAGAACAACAACAAAAAGTGGAGCAACACGACTTACATAATTTAGATCACTATTCTGGAAGTATTTTCAGTGGTTTGCCCTGAGTCCCTTGTACAGGCTGGGATACAAGCAAGTGACACGCAAGACACGTAAGCATGCATGGATCATGTCATTCCCTACTTCACTCTCCCCACACATACATAGCCATGTTTGTAAGATATGAGATAGGAAACCAAGTTTCATGTGATGTTTTGTGGCAAGAACAGTTATCAAACTATTACAGATCCTGTCTTTCTTTGAGCCAACTTGGCAGCCACTTTTCTGTTCCCACGCCTAGATAGAGGCTGCGTTCAGATGTCACTTTAAGCCATGATGGGTTAATAAGCTACTCACAATAGCTTATTTTGAACATAAGCTAGTTATCCCCCACACAATCGGACAAGCAAGCTACTGTGCGTAGCTTATGAAGCTACAGTGAATAGCTTATTAGGCTACTATGTGTGATCTGAGTCATCCCCCCGCCACCCCCTGTCCTGCTGCAATCCTCCCACCCGAGCAGTGGTGCTGTTTCACCCATTGACAACATTGCAGCAGCCCGTTTTACCCTTCCACAGTACCCCAATGAGTGGGGAGAGGTTATTTCAATGCTGCCAGCATCACCCTGACAAGGGAGTCATGGCTCTAAAGCTCTGGAAGTATGCAGGATAAGGACCATACTTCATAAACAGCCTCCCCTAGTCAGGAGGCACCCAATCCACCATCGAAACCATGCACGATTACACACAAAGGAGTGAAAACCCCGGCTACACCAAAAAGGGGGGTGGCACAAATGAAGTTTGCAGGATTGGGATCAAACTTCATACACAGCCACCCACAGCAGGGGTGCACTTGAGGCCCATTGAAAACCCTGTGGGCTGACGAAGCCATATGAGCGAAAGCACCTTTTCACCAAAGAAGGGTGGTGGTGGCTAGCATCCCATGGAAGTTTGGAGGAACGAGACAAAACGTCATACACAGCATCCCCTGACAGAGATGCACACAAGGCAAAATGACAACCCTGCGCAGCTGCCGCCATCCACCTGAGACAGTGCTTGACAATTGGGAAGGTTGCAGAGCGCACCATCAGGGTTAGGGCACGGTTGGGCTGCGAGTACAATCAGTTGCTAGGCAGATCATGGAAACAGAAACCTGCTGGTTGGAGGAGCATGGCAGCAGCGGTTTTGACCACTCTTGCCAAGTGACTCTGTAGGTGACCAAAATAACCCATGGTGACCAACACACTACACGACAACCCATAATGGATTAAATAACTCATTCTGCAGACCGTGGGTTATCAAAGTGGGTTATTTTGGCCAAATAAGGCATCATGGGTTAAAAAAAACTCCCAACAGACAACATGGTGAGCCATGATGGGTTAAATAAACTATCATGGCTTATTTAACCCATTGTGGGTTATCATGACTTCCTCTTCCTTATTTCCATTCTTTTCTTCCTCCACCACATCCTTATAGTTAAGAACCACAAGGCCTTTTGGGGTGGGAAAGAAACACACCTGCTTAGTTTTTTAGCCTCTAGTTTTTTGGTGACTAGTTACTAGAATCCAAACCTAAGTTAGAAGCATCATTTTCACAATGTCTGCACGTTGGAATGTGTGATCCAGGAGGTCAGCAACTTGATGCCTGCCAGATGTTGCATCCTATGACCTCCATAATCTTCAACCACTGGCTATGTTGGCTGGAGTTTATGGGAGTTGTAGTTCAGCCCTTCTGACAAAGCCACCAACTCACCTACCCTGGTAATACATCCATACTTGCATGCACTACGGAGGGTGATAGTTGAGTACAGTCCTCCAAACTCTTCAGTTCACAACGCTGCATGAGAGACAGCAGAACACAAAGATAAGGCTTGCTTATCTGCCACAGGCTCACTCAAGTTAAGCAGGGTGGTGGCAAAGCAGCTCGAGAGCGGAAGTTGTGGGGGGATTGCTCATACCCATTTCCCTCCCAGTTCCTGCCCAACTACTTTACCCAGCACTGGGACAAAAGCATGGGCCAAAGGCGATTTTATCTGTGTGCATCAGCCCAAGAAACCCACAGAAAGCTTCCACTATTCACTCCACCTAGTGCCTGTGAGGCGCTACCCCCATCCTTGGCCAAATACCAGAGCTTCAGGTGTTGGTAATCCTACACATTCAAACCAACATAAGATTGACTGTGAGCCCCTTTGGAGAAAAGAATCCCTCTAATCATATGACTCATTCAGAGAAAGGAAGCTGTAAGCCACCTCCACATATGAACCTAGTACCTGCTCTACTGTCATTACTCTGCCAGCCCATCTCTTCTTATTCTCACATTCCTACCCACTCAGCCTGAAATGTAAATAAATTCACATGCTTCTAAAGCACTTCATGTACTTTCCCTGGCAGGGCAATAAATACTTCCTGAAAACGAAGTCATTTGTCAAGGATCTCTGCTAACTGGGGTAGTAATGTGGTTTGGGTGGTTTGGTTTTAAAAACCCTCACTCCTAGTCAGCATAGCATCCACATAAGCATCGAGTTGGAATTGGATAATGAAAGGGAAAATGGGCACACAAGAGTCTGAGGCCTCATCTACACCAAGCAGGATATTGCACTATGAAAGTGGTATATAAAAGGCAGGAGCCACACTACTGCTTAATTGTGGTATTAAAGCACACTGACAACTGTTGGGGCCCATTGACACAAACCATATACCATTTTCATACTGCTATATCCTGCTTGGTGTGGCTCCTGCCTTTTATATACTACTTTCATAGTGAAATATCCTGCTTGGTGTAGATGAGGCCTGAATGCAAGGGATCCAATCTCATTGAAAACAGATGGCTCTTACCAACCTCTTAACTTTGATGGGCAGCTTTGATGGGGGTCTAAATGTTATAATGTGTGTTAAACCAATATGGTCCTTGAAAACAACCCCCTCCAACAATTCCATAGGCAGAATTTGGAATAAAACGTGGCAGATGTTGTTTAAACCTGATCTGCCACAATCATGCAGGAAGTACATGCACTGGAAGAGATGAATATAAGGAGCAAGGCAGGACCACAAAGGAGTGCAAAAACTCCACCGCATATCTGTCTAGTTCCTCAAGTAGAAACCCTGTCCCATCCTTTACTTTATGGATCCCCACATTTCTGGGTTCAGACACACAGATCTGCTGCAAAGAGTCTAGGCTGGCCTCAACAATTTTCAGCTGCTATATTTTAACGCTTGGCTTTTCACGTCATTTAATGTCACACCTACAGCTATGTATTATATTTTATGCAGAAAGGCATATGCCTGTAACTCCATCGTTTGCTCCTACGAATGTTACTACAGAAGGTTCCCTTCAAGCTTCCCCAGGATGCCTCTGTCCACCAGAGAGGGGAAGATCCGGCCACTCTGGGAAGAGAGCAGGAGTGTGTGTGGTCAATGAAAGTCTGCCAAGGATTATCGGAAAGCAGAGAATTCAAGAATCACCCACCCCAACATGACTTTATGGAACACCTCCTCGCTGGAACAACCAGGAGGATGCAATCATGGTCGTGATAAGCTGCAGCATATACAGCCTCGTTTTCCTTTGAACTCACCATTAATTCCATTGTAAGATTCACACCTGACAAAAATATAACCAGTTGCAATGTAAAGATGGAAAAAATATATATTATTTTTTAAAGACCCTACTAGGCTTGGGCTGTATTCCTGTATATGAAGAGGGAAACTTTAGCCAAGCAAAGGTGTAAGGCAGGTAATATTAGGAATTTTATGGAGAGCACTTAGGCTCTTGATCTATACACTGGAATAATTTCTTTGAAGCGTGGCCACAACATCGCACTCTGATTTCATTATGCTTCTGTCTTCAGTAGCTGACAATGTTGCATTTGTCAAAAATTTGACAGGGCAGCAGCTAATCTCACAGCTTCCAACTACTGTGCTCTCTGAGGTTTGGTCAGTTATTGTAAACTGCATGTGGATTAAAAAAAAACTGCTTTCTATCAGCCTGCAATCCAGTTTTATTAATTCTCCCAGTCATAAAGCAAGGAAGCCCAGTCAATATAAACTAAGTGGTAAATAAATATGGCTCCCAATAAAAGGCATAGCTACCAACCATCGCAGATTCATTGGAAGGTATCATTTTCTAAAGTCAACTCAATCTCTTTTTTGTGATAAGATCCACCTTCATTGAGGTGTCATAATGTTACATACAGTTACACAGTATGATTTTCAAAAGACGCAAACAATGGATCAAACATTTTAACTAGACAGTCTTGCAGAGACCCAGCTGCTAGGTCAAAATTAAGAGCTCTGTGCAAGAACTTCACCCCTTTGCCAGCACACTAAGCAGGAAATGCCAAGGTTAATGTACAGAGATAAATAATAAAAGGTACTTGAATGTACTATCCAACTAACTTAAAAATCCAGCAATAAAAAATATCAAGCCTTTAGTGATCTTGTTGGGATATGCCTGAATGGCTACATACACATATCTCGGCAGGAATACAAATTGAGTGACCTGTTCTCTTAAGTTTTATTATTATTGTTAAGGAGCCTAAACTCTCTCCTCAAGGAGTTTGCAAAAGGTGATAGGTACATATGAGGTACTAAGTCAGGGGTACCAAAACAAGTGGAGGTGGGATCGAGTTGCCACCCATAAGGCCTCAAAAGGACTTGGATGGCACTGGGAAAGCTGCTCGCCACCTGCACCCCCACTGTTACCTTTGATCTGAGGTGAGAGGTAACAGTGGGGATGCCTGAGGGGTAATGTCTCCAGGAGAGTAGGGCTTGGAGGAGCCAAGGAAGCTCTGCATCCCTGCACCAAGAACTCCTTATGATTTAACATACGTGTGTGTGTGTGTGTCTCCTTTAAAACAGACTTGTCATGCAAGGACTACTAAACTGAGCTCAGCTCCCCACAGAATAAGTGGAGTTCAGTTTCCGCAGCCACATCAAGCAGTGCTTATCTGCCCTGAAGAAGAATTTAGAGGAAGGGAAATGCATGTGAGGTTGCCACAGCCACAACAAATCCTTCACTTCATTTCTAACCTCTGCTGGCCAATCAATCATGCAATTGTGCTGACAGTTTTAGCTACCTTTTTGTTGTGTATGTGGAATCACCTCAATAGGCCAACGATTTTGTCCATGAGGGAACACTGGCAGTGGAATAGCTAGCACTAAATCAACATGACCCAGATAAAGTTGGCCCCCAGAAGAAAACCCCACAGCAGACACTGTAGCATGTCACGGCGATGAAGTGAGTCAAAAGCACAACAGGAGGAGAAGAGGGTGCCACTATGGGCATATTTACTTTCCACCCCTGCCAAATAGCTGTCCTGACTCCCCTGGCTTTGCCTCAGACATGTCATGAAACTGTTATGCTGCCCCCAACTACATTAGGCTCGCCCCCATATTGCTTAGTCATGTATCGTTGCCAAGTATGCAAAATATTCTGCAACACACATTGCTCTTTTCCCTTTGAAAGAATAGCTCACCTCCCCAGTTACTTCCATACCCATCTCAGCTGCGAGGCGGGGGAGCAACAAGCATTTCATAGCACAGTAGCCATCAGCTGCCACTGCTCCCCTTTCCCAGAGTCCCTTTTGCCAATCTCAGCCTGGCTTTCCACACCCACTTTTTGGACCTGCCATATAGTCTC
The DNA here is from genome assembly GCF_023053635.1 of Elgaria multicarinata webbii. Lineage (NCBI taxonomy): Eukaryota > Metazoa > Chordata > Lepidosauria > Squamata > Anguidae > Elgaria > Elgaria multicarinata. The sequence goes on from NC_086181.1 coordinate 14,277,589, forward strand.
CTCCCAACCCACTGTTATAAATCCCCATCTGGTCAGCCAGTCACCCATTTTCACAGCCCAGTAAAGGCATCCAAATGTTCCCTTCTAGACCTGAATTTCTGCTACCTCATTTGCTCCATTCACCTGGGGCTCCTCCATCATTTACATGACCCGCTTTCATATATGCTCTTATTCAACACAACCTGCACATGTCCTACTCTCTTCCCTGCCCCGTATTTACATTTTAAGACCTTGTTCCACAGCCATCTCTGACCTTCCCCTCCTCCCCTGCCAGCAGGTTTAACTCCAGCCGGCAGTGCAATCAACTCCACAGAATATTCCTTCCCTAACCCAAGACTTGTTTGCCCTTTTCTTCCACACCAACCTCATTTTAGTTGCTATTTCCTGTGCCTTTCTCCAGCTGCACGGCAGCCTTTTCCAAAGGAGACTGTAGATTGCTCTGGTTGCATTCTTAGCTATGGCCGCACCATGTATTTATTTAATAGCATTAATGAAATTTGCAACCCCCTTAATGTCCAATGTTGAGTCCCTCTTCACCTTCCCCCAGTCATATGCAGAACCAGCATTTTTGTGAGCTTTCCAGGACAGTCCTCGTGTGTGTGTGTGTGTGTGTGTGTGTGTGTGTGTGTGTGTGAACGCAGCCAATTCAGAGATAATCAGCATATTATGTGGCCAGGATGGTTTGGGGTATATGTGTGTGAAGTCCCAGAATGCATGATTTTACTGTTACTTTATGAGGCATCCCATCTGCAATTCTGCTGCCCGTTCACCCAGGAGGGAGAGGTGCCTGTGGTGCTCTTTACAGTTTGCATGGAACTCCACCATCCTGAATCTATTTTTTTTTTGGGGGGGGGAATACCTCACTGTTCATACCCTGATCTTTCAACCAAAGGGCTCATCTCCCTCCCCAATGCACCCCTTCAATCCCCACCCCCAAGCACCTCATTACCCTTACCCAGCTCCTGCCCCTTCAGTTACATCCTTTCCACGACCCCCCCCCCTTGCTTTCTCTCCCTCAAAACGCATCACCTGCCCTCGTGCGCTTTCCTCCAACGTAAGCCCGGTCCTTTCCCCTCCCCTCTTGCTTCCCAGCCGCCCCCGCCCCCATCAAAGCTCCCAAAACTCGCCGTCAGAGATCCCCCCCCCGCTTCATCCTTCTCTGTCACTCCCTGCCTCAACTTGTCACAGCCGCTCAGTTCGGCCCCCGTCCTCACTGCTTCCATATTTGCCCTCCCCCGTCGTCGCACTTCTTTCCACCCACCCCGGAGCCAAACCTGCCCTTCTTCGTCCCACTCTTACGCCTTCCCTTGGGCTACCCCGTCCGCCTACACTCGGGCCTAACCCTCACCCAACTTCCCCTCAGCGCTCCCTTGGACTTGCCTTTCCCACCCCGCTTACCTGCCCGCCCCCCATCTCCGTTCCGCCGGTGCTGCAGCTGGAAGGGGACGGTGGCCTTGAGCGGCTGCAGCCCGCCCCGGCAACAGGAAGATGTCCCCGCCGCCATCAGCCCGGTGAACGAGCGAGCGAGCGACCCAGCAAAAGGACCGACCCTCCCCGCGGCCCGGGATAGGAGCAGCTCGGCGGCCGCTTGGACCGACCCGCTCCCTTGGTGACGACTGACCCGTTCGCAGGACGCCCCTCACACGGGGTGGCTTTTTCAATGCGTGATGGGCGGGGCCCGAGTCAGCCGCCGCCGTTCATTGGGCAGCCAAGTTCGGCGAGGCGGGATTAAGGCGCGCGGGCCCGCCCCCAGCGCGTCCTCCTTACTCACCTCCAACCCTGCGGGCTCGCTTAATCCGCAGATGGGGGAGGAGGAGGGGCCAATCCGAAGGGGGCGGGGCAAGAGATCCTTCCTTCTTTATTTTTCTTTAAGTCGCGAGACCCACCTCCTTCGCAGCTATATTTCTTCATTTTAATATTTATATACCGCTTCCCATTAAAAAAAGAAAGAAAAACAAACCCCAAAGCGGTTCAAATTAATTTACTCGGATATTCCCATAGGCTTGTTCTAGTAAGATTTGCACAGGCTGCCCAATTTTAAGGATGCGTTTGCGTGCCCAAGGGCAGAGGTGAGAGCTTCCTATAGAAAACAATGACACCCAGGATTTTCGTGAAGCGGCATCCACCCCCAACTCAAGAAGGGTAACGGCAAAGAGGCGTTCATGCTTTTTCTAGCTCAGGTTTTATTTTGTGTGAAAAGTGTGATTCATGGTTGTTGTGTTGTTTTTAGAAAGTTGTGCAACATTTACCACAAGTACAGTATGCAAGTACAGAAGGTGTGTGGGAGAAAAGGGGGGTTAAGCAGAGCAGACATTGCTGCAAGCTGCATGTGTGTCTTTTGTGTGCAGGATTTTGGGCTGAAAACCCCAAAGAGCCTCAGTCGCATCTCTGGCTGGCTTGCAATATTAACAGTGGACTGTATTGTAGGGCTGTCATAAGCCACTGTCTCCTCCACAACTTCCCAATTTGCAATATGAAGACAACAGCCTTTATTAGCATTCATATGACGAATTTATTTATTATTTTTGTTGCTTAACCTATAGTAGAGGTGGGCAATTTGTGGCCCTCCATATGTTTTGGCCTACAACTACCATTAGCTCTAGCCAGTACAGTGAGGGATGAGGGGAGTTGTAGGTTAAAACATCTAGAACAGCCTTTCTCAACCTGGGGCGCTCCAGATGTGTTGGACTGCATCTCCCAGAATGCCCCAGCCAGCTGGCTGGGGCATTCTGGGAGATGCAGTCCAACACATCTGGAGCGCCCCAGGTTGAGAAAGGCTGATCTAGAAGGTCACAAGTTGCTGGCCCTAAATTACAGAATTTTTTATGTACATGTACTCATAGGCACTGTTAACTAAATATGTTAAGACCCGTTATATATGCAGCTGCCTTATACTAGTATTAAGTACCTGATAAAATATTTAAAATATTTCCATCAATCTACATACACATTTCACTTATTTTGTAATCTTACAAAATGTGTTAGGACTATTGTTCTGTTTCAGAAACCAAATAGTGAAACTCATTCCTAGACATCAACATTTCCAGAACCACGAATAACTAGTTACCTGTTCCTCTCTATATTGATCACTGGGTCCTGGTAGTCTTATTCTAATTTCTGATTTTCATGAGGCCCTAGGAGGAAGAGCCTCTGCAATATTCCCTCTCTCCCCACTCCACCTCCATGGGCAATCATAGGCAGAAAATAGTTAACCAGTGCAAACCAAAACCAAATCCAAACCACAGGCTGGCACACACACGCAAATTGCAGTCCATCCTGCTTGCTTTGCCAGTCACTGGGTTCAGAGTGCTTGTCTAGATGCTTTACCACTAGTGACAGTCCAGAGAGAAAAAAGATAGATATAAGCCATGGCTAACTCCTAGTTAATGCTGACCCAGAATCAATTTTCAGTTGCTGGTCTCAGCCTTGGCATTTATGGAGGAATGAAGATGTGTACATTTTTTTCACTACTGAATAAATACAGCCCATCCATACACATCTGGAACTGAGACTTCAATCCCTTTTAATATCAAGAAATGGCTGACTAGATAGGATGCCAGCCAATTGGCCTCACACTAGTGGAAGGATAGAACCAAAAGTCCTAAACCAGTGCAAAGAACATGCAATTCAATTCTATGCGTGTTTATACAGAATTATGTTTCACAGGAATTACTTCCGAGTAAGTGTACAAAGGATTTCTGCAATAGGCGACCCAGCCAAAGCCATATAACTACAAAGGGGCAGCACATCAGTTCAAGGGCTCAGATGGTGTGGAAGGGGCACGGGTCCTCAGGTTCATTGGCTTTCTACCCACAATGCCAAGACTGGGATCCCACATGGCTGTGCTCCAAAGACATAAACGGTGACTCAAAACACAAGAGCTAACAGCAATGCACAACCCCATAAGAGAAACAGCACAAACATTTCACAGAGAACAGGAAGATAGGCAGATCACACACATATCCATAAGATATGCTCCAACACACCCTTTCCCCACCACCACAACACAAAGCCCTCATCCATTTCCCATGTTAAGGCACAGAGGCTCAGTGTTTCCGAAGTTTTGCAGTTAAATGCCAACTCATTTTGTCCAGAAGTTTAATTTCCCCTGCATTGGCAAGCATAATGAAACACAACCTCTTGTCTCCGAATATTTTGCTTTCATTTTGCCATTTCTTATTCAAAATGTTATTACAGCTTCTTAACCAATGAGTTATGGGGGGGGGGGGAGATAAAACTTCAAATCCCACAAAGAAGGCAAGATTTCCTGATGACATCTCCAAGCAAATGAAAGGAACGGTTATTATGTTATGTTGTGTTAAAATCTGAGTTAGCAACCAGCCTGTAAAACTCCCTACCTTTTTTGTTTCTGTCATGTGTCCACCTATTACAGTCTTGACGTGTCTGCAGGGGAGCGGGTGTGGTGAGTGTATCTCCTACAGACATTACAGCAAGCTCTCTGAAGTCTTCAGCAGATAAGAAGGGGGTGGGGGGAGTAGCAGGTGCCCCTGTTTTGGCTGAAATCCAGCTTATCTGGAGAGAAAACTTCCTCACCAAGCATAGCAAAGACAGAACTCCCCATCCGATTCCCCAATCTCACTCCACCAGTAGTTGGCAAAGAGCCAGACATTAGACAAGAAAGTCTTGCAAAGTGATTCACTACCTAGTTCAGCTTTGGATTTAAACCAACTCATAGACTGTTCCTAAGGGCCAGACAGTCTGTAAGAACACCATCCCTATCATATTTACTTGGGCATAAGACCCGTCAGTTTCAATGATATTTCCAAGCAAGTGTGCTGAAAATTGAAACTTTGGGCTTCCCAGGCACACTTATCTGGGTGTGGCAATCTCTGCTGTTTTTAATTATTTCACAGCACAATCCTATGTCTATCTATGCTGACTTACCTGGGAATAAGCCCTATTGAACTCAGTCAACTTACTTCTGGTTCGATCTGCACAGGACTACACTGTTTTATTTACACAGATACTGTTGTATTTTTATAGCTTTATTGTGAACCATTCTAGGATCTATTTGATGACAGGCAGTAAACAAAATGATAACAAATAAAATAAAAATAGAGGGGTAGCCATGACAAATCTGTTGCAACGAAAATAAAGAATTTTGTGCCACCTTAAAAACTGAACACATGTGTTCATCTTTAAAGTGCCTCATGACGTTTTGCTATTTTTATCTAGGAGTAATTTCCATTGAACACACTGGGCATGAAAAGACCTAAGGTGGATCACACAACATTTGTTTTTAATTAAAAAGAAGCAGAAAGATGGGATTGATAAAGATAAAGGCTGAGAGTGAGGGTATGCCTACTCTATAAGTGGATACTAGTTCTATACAATCTGAATTACCATGGCGTCACTCGAAAATCCTAGGAATAGCAATGTGGTGTAGATGCAAAGAATTCAATGTTAGTGACCTGCTCTACCTCTTACAACCACAATTCCCAGGATTGTAGTATGTCTGTAGATTATACATGCCCAAGGAGAAAACAGAGATTAAAGCAGATCCCAGACCTGAAAAAAATGAGAAAGTACTACCCTAAGCCTTCCACACATCTTACTCACAAATGCTTCCATTAAATTTACATCTTGGGAATGACCCTGATTGAAACTAAAATGAAGAGGAATGCTAGAAAACTGTAACATATTCTGGGGTTCCAGTAATAAAGGTCCTGGTGTAGAATTTACAGTAGTTTACTGTGACCATACAACAGCATACCATCAAATGCATTTTAACTTCCTCTTATTTTTTGGACACAACTCCAATGGGATGAAAGCTATATATGGACACTCATTCTATATGGAAACATGTTCGAAGGTGAGGTGCCCTGAATAGTACGCTTGACACCAACCAGCCAGCTGGGGACCACCTCCAAATAGCAGACCAAAAGGACAGTATGGCTGGCAGTCCAGACACCCAGGACTGTGGTCTGCCATTGTACAACAAAGTACAACATTGTACTTCTTTAATATCAGCTATTTTCACCTGCAGCTCCTATTTAGCACCAAATATAATAATAATAATAATAATAATAATAATAATAACAAGAAACTGAACACAAGAAAAGAGATAGTAGTCTCATACTGTGTCCTATCATGATCCCTTACGGTTGACCAAGCAAAGTCTCTTGAGGTTAGCATAAGTGCACCAAGTTGCCAGAAATGCAAGGCTATTATGAGGATACTCCAACATGTGGCTGACCAACAGCTACTGAGCACTCTCTCCTTCAACACCAAAGACAGAGATGGAGAGTGAATTCAGATGAAGTGGTAATTCACCACTTGGCAAGGTGATCATTTGTACCGTCCTGCCAAGTACTGAGGAGGATTTTACCATATTTCTGCACGTGATCTGAAATCCAGATAGCAGGGGAGTGGCAAGAGTTTTGTTACTGCATGAGAGAATACCAATGCAGATTTCCAAATGTTTACATGCACTATGGTGAGCTGCCACTTGCCACATGGTTGTATACATTCACCCTCTGAATTCTTGGAAGAGCTTTTTAATGGGCAGCCAGATCAGGGAATGCAGAAACATGGCCACCACTGCACACCTGCTTATTTACCCATATACTACACTCAACATCTAAAGGTCCTCCTCCGGGTGCCTACTCCGAGGGAAGCTCAGAGGGCAACAACAAGGGAGAGGGCCTTCTTAGTAGTGGCCTACCAATTATGGAATGATCTTCCCGGAGAGGCTTACCCAACATTGTTATCTTTTTGCGCCTTTCAAGACTTTTCTCCAAGGCATTTAACAGCATATGTTGAGTTTTAATCGACCCCAGATCTATCTTTAGGTCTGGCTGAGAGCTCAAAGTTGTTTTTAAGTGGATGTTGTCTTTGTATGCTGTTTTTGTTTTAAAATATTGTATATTGATTTTTTAATGTTTAATGTTTTAATCTTTTGTTAACTGCTCAGAGAGCTTCAACTATGAGGCAGTATAGAAATGTAATAATCCCTTATTTGACATTTTGGGCTAGGTGCTCTTGATAGGGCACCACACAGGGTACTAGGAGTAGCACCGATTAGGTCACACAAAGCTTGTTTTATGTGGGCAGGGGTTCAGATCTTAGTTCCTTCTTCATAGCTAAATGACATCAGATTCCTGAGGACACTCTACTTGGGACAGAACAAAGTTGTGCAATGTACATGCGACTAGCGAATCTCATTAAGGCATCATCTCTTAGGTAACGGCCATATCAGTAGGGATGGTCCAAGGGCATATTTACATGTCCAGATCCTAATTCTGTTATAGGGACTTCATCTGAACCTCTGAATAAGGCATTAGAAACTACAACCAAAGAACCTAGAACAAGCTTCAACTACAGAACTGTTGTGAAGACAATGAAGAGAGAAATTATAACACAACCAGTATAGTTGCAATCTGTCCTAAGCATATTTACAGAATTAAGACTTTCTATGCATGATTACATGGGTGAAAAAACTACAATCAGTGGGGCTGCTTGCAACTAAACATGCAGAGGATTGGGCTGCAAATCCCAAATTGAGCTAGGTCTACTTCCCTAGTTAAAGCATTAAAGTAAAGGAAGTATTAAAAGTAGGGGAGTCACTTAAGTAAAGAAATCTTTTGCTTCAACTCCATGCACACTTACCTGGGAGTAAGTACCACCAAGTAGTGGAACTTTTTTCTGAATAAATATGCATAGGAGTAGGAACCTGTCAAACCTGTTCTTTGTAATGTGCTATATACTACATTAAGTAACATCAATAGGATTCTGCTGTTAATTAACCTTCCTGGGGATAAAATAATATTTTTGAAAACAAATACACTCTTCCTTTGTCTTTAGATTATGCATCACAACAGCCATCATACCAGAAGTGGCCTTCTCTCTCAAAGGAGGCAAGGGGCAATGTTTTTTCCCTAAAGCCAACAAATGCCACCTGTAGTTTTTGAGTACTTCAACTAACTTTTTTAAAAATGGTGTTACCAAATTAGTCCAGGCCACCTTTTAAATACAAAACAAGCTTTTATCGATTAATCTATCCTACTAATCGACTATCAGCACAATTTTATGCTGACTCAACTCCCATGGAGTTCAATGGAACGTAATCCCAGGTAAATCGGTGTTGGATTGCAGATTAAATGTAGCCCGAGCGCTACTGAAAACGATCATGCCCCCTTTCATTACAAACGGTAGAGGGGGGAGGGAGCCTCCCTCGCCCAAATCAAAGATGGCTTCTCCCGCTATGAAGAACGCAGGTTGGGTCCCAAACCAAAGATGGTGGATCCAGCACCAGGGAGCCATGCGACCCCCGATTGCCCTTATGGTCGCTCTCCCTCTACTGTAGGAAACCACCACGGTGCCCAACTCAAAAATGGCCGCCTCCGCTATTGGGAATGGAGGCGCAGCCCACAACCAAAATGGCCGCAGCGCTTCGCGGGCGACTGATTCTCGAAGGCGCCAGTCCCGACTCCAAGATGGCGGAGTGCCGTTGGCGTGAGGTGAGGTTTGTCTGCGTCACGTGACAGGCAGGACGGGGGTGTGTGTATCCCCGTCGTGTGTCCCGGCGGAAGAGTGAAGGGAGTCGGCTGAAAGGTCGCAGCTGGAAGAAAAGGGAAAACAAAGCGGCGCGGCCTAGCGCTGGAGAACCGGAGACACGCCAGTCACCACGGATACAGCTGGAGCCAACGCGGCGGCCGGGGCGCAGCCACCATCGCTGCCTCCGCCGCCGCCTCCACCGAGGATGTCGCGCAGAAAGGTGAGGGCGCACGGACCGAGCCAACCCCCTTCCCTTCTCTTCTCCTTTACCCGCTTAGACCGTCAGGCTCGAAAACCAGTTAAAAACGTAGGCCTTCAAGCCCCTGTTTCATCTCGTGGCTTGATTGGCTGCCGCTGCCTCCCGCCGCAACTTCAATGGCCACCTTCGCCATCAGTCAAGCCCAGCCCCCTCCCTCAACGGTTATTTGTTTCCCTCCACCCCTTCGGTGATTGTTGTATCCCACCTCCTTTCCTTCCTAATTGGCTCCTCGGCTGAGCTGTCATTGGTTGCCTCCCCTATCACTTCCTACTGGCGCGGTTTTCTTCTCCCCTCCTCCTCCGTTTCTCCTGCTTCCCAACGACTTCATACTTGGCTGTGTGCCTTGGGAGCGGGTGTTGAGGTAGACGCTGATTGGCTGGGAATTCTGGTCTGAATTGGCGTCCCCGAAGTCCCGCCCTTCCCCTTTTTCTCTGCTTCCCATTGGGGAGCAGGGCAATCTAAAGGTCCGCCCTCTCGCTCTTATGATTGGAGGCTAGGGAGATTGGTACAGAGGGTTCAAAACATAGTCTTGTTCGCCTTGCTTGTTTTGTGGATGAGTAGATTGTTGATCAGGTATGATAGAAATTCTATGCCTGCTTGGTTGGAACTCCGTAGGTTTGCTTAAATCTGGTGTAGATCGGGGCTGCATGTTTCAAATGCGTGGGCATTTTGGGTTACACGCATTTGAAGCTTATAGTGTGAACTGAATATATTTCTTACAAGCAGTCTGCTTAAGAGAATTCCAGGGGGCTTGTACAAATTGCAGTGGAGTTTTGGTGTTAATCTGTTGCAACAATATCAACAACAACAAAAAGGGAGTCTTGTGGCAGTTTAAAGGCCGACTGATTTATTCTGGTATAAGTTTTTGTGAAGTAGTGACCAATTCACCAAATGCATGAAGATCCACGGTAGACAGATGAGTATAGAGAAGAAAAACTGTAAACAGCGATGTCAAAAGGCCATGAATGTAAAAGGTACAGGCTGAGGTTTGCTTTTTTGCCTGGAGGAAACCAGAGTTCCTTACAGCAAAATCACACTTGCAAGAGTATGGCTCCCAGCATTCCTTCCAGGGACACTGCTAGGCTAGAGTAAAATGGTCCTAAAAGAGCAAGGTTCAAAGTTCCTAACTGTGTGCATTTTACATGTACATGCATTATCTTGAGAGTAATAGGCCATAGTTCCTAGTAATTGGGCTGTAATCTGATTTTTGAGCCATTGAGTGTTGAAACTTTATATGTAGCTTGCAGCAGGTGTTAAATATGCAGGTGTTGTTCATAAGAAGCCTGGAAGGCTCAAGCTTTCAGGCTTTATATTATTTCCTTAAATATGCACTTACTATATTCATAGACTGCTTTTTCATGGGACCCTGTCTGGTCTCTCGTCCAGGGGACTGATCAGATCCACCAAGGCTTAAGGGCAACATAGCTGTAGCATACTACCTGAGAAGCATCCGATGCTGCTCTTTGGTCTTTGTATTAAAGTGTGCCCTTTTCTGTTAAAGGTTCATAAAGGCAAAGAGAAAATTCTCAAATTGTTCAGCAGACGGGCTGAACGATTTCTGAGTTGTAAAGGCTAAGAAATGAGTCAGGATGGCACTTGCAGTTTTCAAGGATGTGGTTTCATCAGTGTTTGGAGTTCCAGCTATATAAATAAAATTCTTATCCATTGAAGCTGTCAGGTTCCCTTCTCTCCCTCCCTGGCACTTGTTACATTTTTAGTGTTGCAAACACACACATCATTACTCTGTAAGTAGGGAGATGGAATCTGAGGAAAAACAAGACAAGTAAGTGGAAAAATTGTGATATGATCCCAAAGCAAAACTGTGGAATTTGCTCTAATGTTTTAATTTAAGGTGCTTGTGAGAACAAGACCTTAAGGGTGTTCTTTCTTCGATCCTGAAGGGAGGCTGGATTGAGATACTTTCCTTTCCTTGTGGTGTACATTTGGATCCTCTTAGAGTCATCTGGTTTGCAGATCTCTTACCTGCAGTGCACCTGGTGTCTGCTACTTCCAATATGTAATGCCAGCTGTTTGTGAGATGGGTTGTTCTCTGCTCATAGGTTTACTTCCTTCCCCCCACCCGGTTGGATCCTGGAGCCTTTAACAGCTCCACGACAGGTAGAAATTGAACAGATTTTTCCTTCTTGCAGCCCGTCTGTGCCAGAAAGCACTGCACCGGTTGAATTCCTGCCTATCAAAGACATGAGCACATGAACCCTGCCAGGAACAGGTGGCAATCCTAATTGTGTTGGTTGATTTGTGGTGTCAGAGGGAGCTGACGGATGATGGCCTTTAGTCCCTTCCCATTTCGTGATCCTATAAAAAGGGAGCTGTTCTATCAGAGGTTGAAAACACTGTTGATAGTAGACTGTGAATGCAAGAGGCTGCCTGTGCCTGTGTATCCTACCAAGTTGGAAGAAAAGAGGCTGCCTCGTTTGCAAGCAGGGGCTGCATAGCATTGTGACAAAGGGAAAAGTTGTTCCTGGCCTGAGACCGGCTACTTAGAAAGCCATGGCAGCCACCTTCTACGAAGATGACCGTTGTTTCAGGCTTGCAGCAAGCTAGAATGTATAACTTCTAGGCTTAATTTGCTTGCTAATTTATCCTCTGGATAAGTTTATAAATGACAGCTTCTGTTGCCTGGCCTGTGAGTTTGATGGGGATTGCAGAGCAAGCTGTTGATCAGAGTATGTTAGTTCCTGAAGGGTGAATATGGTATGGCTCCCGTCACAGGCAGCTTCAGAAAAATTGGAGGTTCAGGGACAGGACTCCTGGGATAATTGCCACTCCCCCCCTCCTCCGATCCTGTGTCTTGAACAACAACCTGACATGCAGAAATCAAACAGGTGAAGCTTTTATCATTGCTTATCTCTGCCAGGAAACAATTTTCCTACTCAGTTTTTCTATGTTGGGCTGCTTGTCAAAGCACTCCTCAGGACCAGTTAAAGAAGATGCACTCCTGCCCCTGCTAGGGTAGAGGTTTTCAAACTGTGGTCCATGAACCACTGGAGATCTATGAGGTCCATTCAGGTAGTCCATGGCAATAATGCAGAACAGTTGAGAGCCAGGGTGGTGTAGTTGTTAAGAGTGTTGGACCAGGATTGGGGAGATCCAGGTTCAAGTCCCTGCAGGGTTACATTGGGATAGTCACTGACTCTCATTCTAACTTGCCTCACAAAATTGTTGTGAGAAGAAAATGGAGGGGAGGATCATGTATGCTGCCTTGGGCTTCTTGGAAGAAAAGGCATGATTTAAACATAATAAATAAATACATTTGTACTTTGCCTTGAACTTGATTCCCCCCGCCCTGATCACAGCGATGGAGGTTGCTTTGACCAGGGCTCGATTATTGAGCAGGCTAACAAAGCCCTGGCTTAAGGGCCATGACTTTCCTAAATATGATGCTGGTTTTCACCATGTTCCCAGCATTGAAGAAACCAATGTTATTAAAATATGGTTTAGGTATGTGCCTTCATTATTCGTAGACCAAAAGGCATTGCTCACCTGAGATCCTCGGCAATATTCAAGTGGTCCATGGAAAAATTAAGTTTGATCACTACTGGTCTCATGTTGATTAAGTGGACAGGCATGTTACTCTTTCTCTTGGGCTGAAGACTGTTTTGAAATTGTGGTTGGCATACAGCTGAGTGCACGTCTCCTGATGGAACTGCTCCTGTGGCCTTCCGGGATCAATCTGGGGGAGCTGCGTTTGCCCAACCAAAAATCTCGACAGCTTGACTTAAGAGATCACTTCCTTCATCATGTACCATTGCAGATCTTTAAAGATGGAATGAAATCTCCCACTTAACAGTATGCAAAGTTTGGACACCAGCAGCACATAAAGAGATGTTCTTGTACATTTATGGAGATTCACCCAGCCTTAGCTTGAACCAATTTTTTTTTTTAAAAAAACAGCATTGTAAGATGTTTCTGTTTTTAGCTTTGTGTCATGTAAGGAAGCATTACCTTTAATTTATGTTGTCTATATTTTGTTTAAACATGTTGGTTAATACCGAGCCTCAAGGGGTGGATTGCAAATCCATAACCTGATTGGCTTGGGTGCCGGGTTCTTTGGTCTTTCAGAGAAATGCAGGCAGCAGTTCCGACGGAACCGAAGACTCCGATTTCTCTACAGACCCCGAACATACGGACAGTTCGGAAAGCGATGGGACGTCCCGCCAGTCTGCACGTGTAACGCGCTCTTCCGCTAGGCTCAGCCAGAGTTCTCAAGGTAGATCACCCAGTCCCTTCAAAATAGTTCAGTGGACTATCTTATATTCTTGATTTCTGCAGGGGAAAGATGCTTGACACAGTGGAATTTCTCCCCGCCACTGCCCCCCACCCCCCATGATGGAGAGCCCTCCCCTTACCTAGGTGCAGATGAGATATTATTTGGTGACATCCTAGGTTTAGCCCCCACCCCCTTCCCATGGCAAGCTGCGGCTCTGAAGCAGTGTAAGTTGTTTCACATTCTGCAGAACTCCTCTTGGGAGTTGCACAACAAGTCAGTCTATAAGAGAGTGTCCTTTTAATCATACTAGGTTTGCACCAAATTTGTACATTAATTGATGGGTCAGTCACTTGAGTGCTCCTCCCCTGGAAGGCTGTGAGAGCTCGCACACTAGTTAAACCATGGGTTGTTATGAAAGGAGTGGAAGGAAGTGAGTGTGCTAGTCCTCACCATTCAATCGTTCCTGCTGAAGCCAGGTGGAGCTAAAAAAACACACGGTTCCTTGGGTTGTTTAGTATCCCTGGCTCAGTGGGAGTGGGCGGCCAGCTAGCTTGCTCCCACTCCTCCATGACTTCCCAGGGTTTCTTTACCAATGGTTTGCAGCCTAAGGCTATCCAGTGAATTGATAGCTGAGCTTTGAATCCAGAACATGCCAGTTCACATTTGTAACTTACACCATCTCTCCTATATTTAGTCTGAGTCTGGACACGGAGTAGGATGAGAAAGGAGCTCCTCTGTCAGCTCGGTATTGTTTGCACCGTACTTTTGAAAACCCTGCATTCAATCTCTGAAAACGGCAGAGCAGATGTCAATGTAGAAAGGGCTGACTGCACTGCAGCCTTCTGTGCGGTAGGGAGTAGATGGCCCTGCAAAGGTCGGCGTTGGAAGTGGTGTTTCCTTCAGTAAGCTATTACGTTATCTCCTGCCACCTCATCATACTAGATTCCAGCCCGGTTCGCAACCCCCCATCATTCGGAGCAGAGGAGCCTGTTTATTCGACTCGGAGGGTAACCCGCAGCCAGCAGCAGCCCATGCCTGTGACTCCCAAAAAATATCCACTGCGACAGACCCGCTCATCCGGATCAGAAACGGAGCAAGTGGTCGACTTTTCTGACAGAGGTTTGTAAATGGGGGCAAGGGAGGATGGAGGGCTCCTCATAAATGGGGGAGCTCCTAGTAAATGGGGCATCTGGGTCATGCTGAATTGAGTCCTATAGCATTCTTTGTTAGACTTCCTATACAGCAGGTTGGGTAACTTGTGGCCCTCCAGATGTTTTGGCCTGCAACTCCCATAAGCCCTAGACAATATAGCCAGAGGTGAGGGATGCTGGGATTTGTAGGCCAAACCATCTGGAGGGCTACAAACTGCCCAGCCCTGCTATGCAGAGTGCTTTCTTGATGACAGGTAGGTTAGGTTGAGAGGCAGTAGCTTAGCAAAGGCTACCTTCAATATCCAAGTAGCTGGGTTGATTCCACACAGAGAGATGGCCAGCAAAGTGATGGCCAGTTGAAACCGCTCTTGATTACAGTGTTTCTTCCTTGGGCTACCTCTCTTTCTCCAACTTGAGATCATCCTCAGAATTTTGGTCAGAAGGGCATTATTATATTACTTTTTAGGCCTGGTGTTGCCACTTAGAAGTGGTGCAGGTGTTTGTTCTTAAGGGTCCCAGTTTATTGGGTTCTTATGCGCCCTTTTTGTAATGTTGTGCCTCCACACAGACACTAAAAATGCAGCTGACCACGATGAGTCCCCACCTCGCACACCAACTGGGAATGCCCCGTCTTCGGAGTCTGACATTGACATCTCCAGTCCCAACATGTCTCACGACGAGAGCATTGCCAAGGATATGTCCATGAAGGATTCTGGGAGCGATCTGTCCCATCGTCCCAAACGCCGCCGCTTCCACGAAAGCTACAATTTCAACATGAAATGTCCCACTCCTGGCTGCAATTCTTTAGGTACAGTGGAACCTTCCGTGGTCTGAGCTTTGATGGTTAGGATTTTCTGTTCCCCTTTCTGACTGCCAGCCATAAGTCGTGTTCCTTTGGCTCTCCACAGGACACCTGACGGGAAAACATGAGCGACACTTCTCCATATCTGGATGCCCGCTGTACCATAACCTTTCAGCTGATGAATGCAAGGTAACTTCTTCTCTGTGGATGTGTGGGATGAAGGGAAAGCATTTGGGAGCATTGCAGAGGGAAAGGAACAGAAAGGGGAAGGCTTCAGCGCACACTTTCACCACCTTAGAATCATAGAATAGCAGAGTTGGAAGGGGCCTACAAGGCCATCGCGTCCAACCCCCTGCTCAATGCAGGAATCCACCCTAAAGCATCCCTGACAGATGCTTGTCCAGCTGCCTCTTGAAGGCCTCTAGTGTGGGAGAGGCCACAACCTCCCTAGGTAACTGGTTCCATTGTCGCACTGCTTCTTCCTTGCAAATTCCTTGCTTCTGCTTCTTCCTTGCAAATTGCAGTCTTTTGATACTCCTTTGCGTCAGAGAAGGGGTGACCAGGACTTGGATCCACAACTTGGCTATGAAATGCGTCACTTCCCACCGAGCGTTGTGATAATAAGCAGCACTGCAACAAATCTGGGGGCAAGATTCTTGAGAAAAGCACAATGTTTGAATACAAGTGTTCCCTTGTATTCTCAAATTTGCTCGTGACTCTCCAAAAATCCAACAAGCAATCAATTTTGAGTTTTAATTCATAATAGTTTATTTTTGTCAGCCGTATTTCATCTAATTGTTGGCTTCGACAGCAATTGTATAGCCCCATCTTCCAGCTCTTACAAAGCCACCAATCAAAAGCGGTTTGAGATTTAAAATAGTTAATTTGAAACTTGAACTGAACGTTCAATTTGTGGGTTTTGGGTGAGCCTGCTTCTCAGTGTTTAGAAATTCATGATACAAATTTCATATTTTCCTGTTCTTTTTGGTGTGTGTGTGTCTTTTTTTTTTTTAAAAAAAAGAAATAATGATTAAAACCCATGGCTCTTTAAAATTTAAGAATGCACCCAGGGCACCTCTCCCTTCACACTGGCTGTGCACAATTCCATTTGAAATTATGCACCAGAGATTCCCGGTGTGACTTATTATTATTATTTATTTATATAGCACCATCAATGTGCATGGTGCTGTACAGAGTAAAACAATAAATAGCAAGACCCTGCCGCATAGGCTTACATTCTAATAAAATCATAATAAAACAATAAGGAGGGGAAGAGAATGCACCAAACAGGCAGTATAAAAGTCAGAGCAAAATCAAGTTTTAAAAGCTTTAGGAAAAAGAAAAGTTTTTAGCTGAGCTTTAAAAGCTGCGATTGAACTTGTAGTTCTCAAATGTTCTGGAAGAGCGTTCCAGGCGTAAGGGGCAGCCGAAGAAAATGGATGAAGCCGAGCAAGGGAAGTAGAGACCCTTGGGCAGGTGAGAAACATGGCATCAGAGGAGCGAAGAGCACGAGCGGGGGAATAGTGTGAGATGAGAGAGGAGAGATAGGAAGGATAGGACTTGCATGGGATCAAGCCCTGCTCAGTCACTTGTGAGTTGCGACTACCGAACAATTCCCTTTTTGTCTGCAAACTCCAGAGATGCTCAAGTTCGAGGCCAACATTGCCCAGCTCCCAGATCTTGTGCTTCTTGCGTGGATCATTGGTTTGGAAGCTGCAGCTTGTGCAAAATGCAGTGGATAGATTGATAACCGGGACCAGAAGGTTCGAGCATATAAAACCCACTCTGGCCCGCTTCCATTGGCTGCCTGTATGTTTCCGGGCCCAATTCAAGGTGCTGGTTTTAACCTATAAAGCCTTACACAACTTGGGACCACAATACCTGACAGAACGCTTTCCTGACATGAACCTACCCGTACACTACGCTCAACATCTAAGGTCCTTCTCCGGGTGCCTACTCCGAGGGAAGCTCAGAGGATGGCAACAAGGGAGAGGGCTTTCTCTGTGGTGGCCCCCTAACTGTGGAACAATCTCCCTGACGAGGCCCGCCTGGCGCCGACATTGTCATCTTTTCGGCGCCAGGTCAAGACTTTTCTCTTCTCCCAGGCATTTAGCAATATGTAATGAGCCTGCGTCTGTTTTTTTTTTGGCTCATCGTTTCTAAAGTTGATATAGTGGTTTTAAATGTATGTGAATTTTGCATGTTTTTGTGGGTTTCAATTTTTGCATATTGTTTTTTTAATGTTTTATCTTATTTGAACCGCCCAGAGAGCTTTGGCTATGGGGCGGTATATAAATGCAATAAATAAATAAAACCATGCTTCTGTTATCTGAATGCGAATTCACACAATGTGGGAAGGGATGGGTTTATAGGATCTCTCTTTCTCTCTCTGGATTTTGAGGTCAGAGCACAGAGCCGGGATAAACAAGTGGAGGAGAGGCTGCTGTCCCACCGACAAGATGATAACAATAGACACGCTACCAGACATCAGGTAGACTTTCTTAAAAAACCTATTTCTCAAGCTTCCACTGTCTGTGAAACCTTAACGGGATCATCTATGTCCACCAATTGTTGTGCCTCAAACGTCTCTGAAAGAACATCCAAAAGTAATTTTGTGTGGAAATGGTTCTATCTGAATGTATATAGCCCCTTATTCAACTGGCCACATTTCTGAGCATAGCTTACATTCTTGCTTAAAATTTTGTTTCTTCAGTTTTACCAAGAAAAATAATAAATGAGGGTATGCATCCGTTTCTAAATCTGTTAAATCTAACTTTTGCCATTAAAACGTAAAAAGAATGTGTGCCTTGTGCCAGCTTGTACACATGATGTGCTGCTTCGGGTGGAGTGCGACTGCAGCAGTGATGAGTTGCTTGTGTGATGGGCGTGTGAATAACCCTTTGCATCCAGCACAATCCCACAAACTAGGCTCCTGGTTTAAAGCTGTAGTGCTAAACTGGGGGTGGGGGGATGCACAAAAGCAGACATAGTGACCTCAGTAACACTTAGCGCTAACCCATGGTTTATTTAACCTGTAGTTAATCTATGGTTTGTTGACTTACCCAGGATTTGTCTGACAGGCCACTGAACAAACCATATATTTTTTTCTGAATCCTTGGGCTGTTTTGTTTCCTTTGCCAACTCCCGTCCTGTATACCAAATGCCTTTGTGGAGCTGTATTACTTGCACGTAGAGTCGCTGAGGTTACCCACAGTTCTGGATTCACACATAACCCATGGTTAAAAAAAAAACCCAAGAGTTCACAACCCAACAACAAACCATAGATTCTCTTTCTGAGTTGTTAATGGTTAGCAAACCATGGTTTGTTGGCATGGCCGAATTCTCACATCATGACATCCTAGTGTTATGTGTGAACCCAGCCAGTGCGACACTGCTAAGCCACGTCTTCTTTCACCATCCTGAAATACTGCACAGTATAGAGGATCGCACTGTTCCTGCAACTTGCAAGGGCTGACGTGGGCTGTAGGGCATAGATGTGCATTAGAAATGCATCTGACTCCCACGGCAAGCGTACTCCAAATATTTCCATTTTAAAAACCCATCAGAGCCATGGATCTATTTGCCTGCAGGCTTGCTGGCGAGGAGAGTGCCTGTGGACACATGGAGAGAGCTTGATCTCTCCACAGCCAGCCTCTCCTATGGAATTTGTAATCTGGTATAGTATGTGCTTGATAGATCTTTTTCCTACATTTTGTGTGTGTGTGTGTCTGTGTGTAAGAAGTGTGTACCCTGTTGTGTATGAAATCAGTGCAAGAATCTCTTCTAGTGGAAGGGTGGGCATTTGTCACTGCACACATGAGCTGTCAAATCCACATGTACTAGGAGACAGCAAATTCTTGTGGCACTTTACACACATGGCATTCCATGTAGGGAAGGTATAATGTATGAAGCATCCCTCAGCCAATAGATGGGTCGGAGGGAAAGGGACTCCATTCCAGTTGAGGTTTGGCCTGGCTCCTTCTGTTTTTTCTATACTCATGCTCTGTCTCTTATCCCCTGTGTAGGCACCAACTGAAAGACAGTTGAGGTACAAAGAAAAGGTAGCAGAGATGAGGAAGAAGAGGAATGCGGGGCTGACCAAGGAGCAGAAGGAAAAATACATGGTACAGAAACTTCCTTCTTTATTTTATTCCTGGGGATGGGAGAATGGGGGCGTCCTTTAATCTGCACATCATATATACAAGGGACATTAATTTTTCACTGCATCCATTCCCAAGGTTCTGCAGTGGGTAAAAACTGGTTCGGAATTCAAATAGGAACTGGGGAGCTTGAGCTAAAGAATTAAACCTAGTTACTCTGAATTGGCATGTGAATTCCAATGTTGCCAGTTCACATCCCTTTTCGCACACGGCACACCGCCCTTCCTGTCCTTAGGTCCTGTGTGAGATCACAGAGTTGGGATGGGCCTTCAAGACCAACTCGATGCTGGATGCAGGAAATCCAGAGCCACACGTCCCCGACAGATGTCTGTCCAGCCTGCTTGAAGACCCGCAGTGTAGGAGGGCCCACCTTCTCCTTGGTACTTTGGTCCATTGTCGGGCTTCTCTTACCCTTGAGAAGTTTCTCCTAATGTTCAGGCAAACTCTACCCTCTTGTAACTGTATCCTATTAGGTCTAGTCCTTTGCCCTCTCCTATATGACAACCTTTGAAGAGTGTGATCATGTCCTCTCTCAGTCTTCTCCCAGCTAAATATGCCCAGTTCCTTCAGTCTTTCCTCGTACTACTTTTTCTACGTATCAGTGACCATCTTTGTTGCCTTCTTCTGAACCCATTCCAGTTTGTCTCCATCCTCCTTAAGGTGTGGTGCCCAGAAACTAGACGGCAGCCTCCCTTCCTCTTCATCTCTTTCTAACTCCTTGGTCCCCCAACTTCAACAGCGTGCAGCTCTTCTCTATGTGAGCCCTCCACCCCGCAAGACTAAGTTTGTACTTAGGTTAGAACAGCATTTCTCAGCATCCCTGTGGCCAGCAGAAAAGGACAGCGGGTGCTGGAGGTTGGGGACATCCGTTTCTCCAAGGCCAGGCCAAATATTTATTTAAAAGACGGCTTCCATTGTTGCTTCAGGAACACAGACAAACCTACGGAAACACCAGAGAGCCCCTTTTAGAGAACCTGACCAGCGAATACGACCTGGAGCTATTCCGGCGAGCGCAAGCAAGAGCCTCTGAGGATCTGGTAAGCTGGGCTTAGCTGGGCATGATGCGCACAACCACACCATTCCACATTCGAGGCTTGCTGAGAAGCCAGTTGTACCTGTATTACTAAAGGGAGCGTGAATCGCTGCAGCTGGATTTGGGTAGAATCAAACGTATGAGTGAGGGCTGGTGGAAGGGGGCCAAGAAAGAGGGCTGATATATGCATTATCCTAGCAATCTAGAGCAGTTGTGGGGAGTAGGTATTTCTCCAGATGGTTTTGACCTACGACTCCTTGCATTCCTTCTGCCCATACCCGGTCTAGAGGTGGATGGCAACAGTTATTGAAAAATAGATGGATGCTTGTCCTCGAAGGGCTCCAGAATCTATGCTGCGCATGGCCTGGAGGAGAATGGGGAAACCAGGGCAGCAATTTATGGAGGCGTTTGGCAGTTGGCTTTCACCAGTTGGGGGCAGCTGCATGGGGAGGACAGGAGAGAGGGGAAGTAGAATCAGTAGCAGAGACGCAGGTTGCCCAGCGGGGTGTAGAACCTTCCAACAGGGACTGGTAGCCTTGGTGTTAATGATGGTGGGGTCATTTTTAACATCTGAGCCTGCCCAGAGTGAGACAAGGGAGATAATACTTAGTCACGGTGACATTTGCCTAATTATTTGAGGGTTGTTTCCCCCTCCAGGTGAAAAAAAGGGAGAAGCAAATTTTCAAGATGCTGAACTTTTTATTTGTAGGTTGAAGAGCCCGACGTGTTTCGGCCTATATCTTTTCAAGGCCTTTGTCAGGGGGTTGTAGGAAGATGTCTGCAAAAATCTTCTTATCAACAGAATCTGAGAAAGACATTCTGTCGATAGGAAGATTTTTGCAGACATCTTCCTACAAACCCCTGAAGAAGGCCTTGAAATGATACAGGCCGAAACGCGTCGGGCTCTTCAACCTACAAGTAAAAAGTTCAGCATCCTGAGAATTTGCTTCTCCCTTTTTTCACCTGATTTGGGTCCTTTCTCCCCCTGGTCTTGATTCTGTTTCCCCCCTCCAACAAGCCGTGCCTGGGTTCAGCGAACGCCACGGGCTGCACCTGGGCGGGTAATTAGGCATATCACATCCCGCATATGCCGGCACACACGTGGCTTGTTTAAGTCACGGTAATGCTGCTGTTCAGGTCGGTGACTAGGGTCAACTCCAAGTTTGACAGTTGAACTCCTTGGTGGCATGCTTCTGAATCTTCTTCCATAGTCATGAGGACTAAGCCCTTGAAAAGGGTTGTGTGGATTTTTGTCTTTGAGTTAATGTTATTTCACATCTGTTCAGTACACTGAGCTCACGAGCAAGTTCCATTTGTCAGTTCCCAGCTTTTTGATGTTGTTGCTGAGCTGCCAACAAGTGCCTCTCTCTGTTTTATTAGCCCGGCCTTTGTCTCAGGGGAACCTCAGAAGAAATTAGGGAAGGATTGCTATCTCCGGGTACAGGGAGTGTCCCCCCCCCCACCATTTCCCATTCCTTTGTCACTGGATGCTTTTAGATGAACGTGAACACAAGTATAATGAATTGAAGACAAAACTTAAATGAGATAAAGGAAGAATGTGGAACGCGTTGCATCGCAAACTGGAATGCCAGCTTCTCATCTACTGTTCATCTGTTTATTCACTTAAAGAATGTACGGCCCGGTTCACATAATCCATCAACCCCTTGTTGGGTTGTTTGTGAGTGTGCCGGCTCCCACCTACTTCTGCTTTCTGAAACAACCCAGGAACCTCTGGTTTGTTGTTGGGTTAAAACTTGGGGTTGTTTAACCCTCAACCGAGAGTGCTGGGTTAGTACATCATGACAACAACCCAGGAACTGGGTGCTGCTTGGTTGTTTCAGAAAGCTGGTTCAAAGTGCAAGCAGGTGGGGCGGGGCGGGGCTTGCTCACTATCACGCAGCCACACCAGTTCCCTGGATTGTTTAACTCGGGAATTGGCGTTGTATTTGAACCAGGGATTTCCCTGCTATAAAGGGTATTTTAGGACAGCTTGCAAATAAAGCAATAAGAGACTCTAGAGGTGCAGCTCACCAGTACTTGGAAAGCCCCCACCCCCGGTCTGCCTGGCGTGTCCCTGATCAAGATTAACAAGCCCAGAGCCACTCAAATGTGCACCTTTATCCATAACTTCTTAGCATCCCCCCCCCCCCCCCAATAGCCACAGCGGGCTGTTTTGGCCCTTTGTTGGATGTTTCCAAAGCCAGCCTGTCTCTAGATGCCTTATCCTTATCCTCCCTTCTTTGGGCTGGTGGTGTCTCTCCCTAATGGCAGGTATGAGACACTAAGCTATTCCAGCTGTAGGTGAGCCCGATGCACCTAAAGACCTGTGACAAATGCCACATAATAGGTGGGCTTATTTATTTCAAAATGCAGTGGCCCCTTTTGAGGTCAGTTAAACATTCCAAGCAACATACCCACAGCGCTGGAGGAAGCCAGCGTTTGAAAACGTACCGGAAAACAACCTCCTGGCTTGGATCCAGATTTAGGGCATGCAACTGGGCTGCCAGAAGAGGATCTCTCCGCCAATTCCCCCCGCCCCTGGCAGCCCCTCCAGCCTTCTGAAATTGTGCACAGAGAGTTGGGGAGAGCCCTGCTGAATGAGGTGAGCTGGGGGACCAGAGGACCCCCGAAAATCCAGCTGCAGCACCTTCCGTGAGCAGGGTCCACGGAAGGCAGGTCTTGGATCCAAGTCGCTACTTAACAAGTGCAAACAAAGGACATCTAGAAAATAATAACCGAGAGGCAGGTAAAAATTGGAGCCCTTGATTTATTTATTTTTACAATTCTATGCTGCAATTTTATTTGAAATTAATTATACCATCACTGGGTTGGGTATAAGCAGTAATCTTCGTCATTCCCAAATATGGACCATTGATACTATTTTGGGTATGATATAACAACATATTCACAGCAAACATATATACCCATCACCTAAAGCATCACTGGAACTCCAATGCACTCATGGAGCTTCCATCGAACCCATGCTCACTTCCCTATTCAATGCAATGTCAGGCATGAGACAATGTCCGTGCGTGAGACAGAGAGGTGTGCAAAGAACAATTCTCAAATCACAGTGAAAGGGGGTAGCCCATGCAAATGCAGGAGCTGTTTGTGTGAATTAGAGACCTGCCCCGGCTAATATCAGTATTAGAGAAAATTGTAAAATCCTTAACCGTTAACATTTTCTCAGCAAATGATTCCTTACATTATTATTATTAATATTAATATTTATTTATAAAGCGCCATCAATTTTCATGGCGCTGTACAAAATAAAACAAAACAAGACAATCTGCCATATGGCTTACAATCTAAAATCACCGTAACATACAGGGGAGGGCTATGCATCATGCATAGCACTCTCGTCATCCTCTATTTAGCACTTGTGCAAAGGCATGGATACATTTTCAAGGGGGATAACTTCTAGGTAGTATGGATTAGATTTCAGCCTAAGAATGCTGTCCAATGCCATGCTGTAAGAAGTGGTACTGGATGAAGGAGGAAGTTGGGCTTCCGCAAACTCCCTCACTTCTTGGAGCCCTTGATTTTTGTGGGAACGGTTTGAAAAATAAAACTGTGTGTGTGTGTGTGTGTGTGTGTGTGTGTGTGTTTATCTATCTTTTTAAATAAACAAAAACCTGCTGATGGAAACTCAGCACTGGGGGAGCTCACTATCATCATCATTGGCTTGATGATAGTTTCGCTCTGGAGGTGCAGGTTCTGCCGAAGGACCTCAAGGGGTTTTTTTTGTCTCGAGAGAAAATGACAGATTTCTTTACGTTGGTGCAGATCTGGAGACACAACTTTTCGGTCGCCAGAGCCTTGAACTACACATTTAGCCGAGTTGCATGATTCTTTTAAAATGATTTTTGCTTTGCTTTTGCTTTCGTAAACTCAAAGCAGCCCAGGGCAGAAAAAGCGCCGGTGGGAAACGGTGCCTTTCCCATCTGGTCCTTTTCCAGGTCAAAACCACCTTCCCCACCTGGCTTTTTCGCCCACGATGCCGCAGGGAACAATCCCCCACCACCACCACCATAAATGCAAAAGCAGCTTGGAGAGGGAAGCTTTGAACTGAAATAAAACCAAAGTGCAAAGGGTCAAGCAGCCTCTCTTGACAGGCCCTTTTTCTGCTCAGAGCAGACCAGGCTGTATTTTTAAGTTTTTAAAAATGCGCGCTCACAGAAACCAAATAAGAGGAAAGAATAGCGGGAGCTTGTGCAGCAGCAGCAGCATCTTTGGAAGCCAAGACGCGCCCAGCCTTACTGGGACTGAGTCGGCTCTTCTTAGCTCTGCGATTGGGAAGGCAGAAGGAGTTCTCCTCCTCCGAGGTGCCCCGAGGGCTTGTGCTGAAAGGCAGGAGCAGATCATAGAGCTTCGTAAGTGGTCTCATTTGGAAGAAGTGTCCTTTCTCT
Source organism: Elgaria multicarinata webbii (assembly GCF_023053635.1). Lineage (NCBI taxonomy): Eukaryota > Metazoa > Chordata > Lepidosauria > Squamata > Anguidae > Elgaria > Elgaria multicarinata. The sequence continues at coordinate 14,302,151 of NC_086181.1, forward strand.
CAAGTGGCGGCAGTTCCCCCCAGAACCAGCCCCTCTGCCTCGCTGCGTTTGGCTCTTGGCAGCGTCAGGAGGTGTCAGACCTCCAAAAGCGCTTGCCGGAGGTGCTGGCTGGGACCCGTGGTTTCTCAGCTTGGAGAACGCCAGAAGACCTGGGGCAAGAGAATAAATCTCTTCTTGTGTTTGATTGTGGCTCGTTTGATGCTTTTCTTCTGAGTGCCCCCTCAGGCCAGTGTTTCACAGAAAGATTTGAGAGAGAGAGAGACTTCCTAAGAACATAGGTGAAGCAAAAGGAGCAGATAAAATTGTAGTTAAAAGGATGTGTACACTGTGGCGGAAAATCGACCATGATTAGCCTTGGGGTGTCCTTGAGAGTGGACCACCGTTTCCCAAATCCCCATTTCAAAAGAGGGGCTATGATTTGTATTCAGCTAGACCAGCCTTCCTCAACCTGGGGTGCTCCAGATGTGTTGGACTGCACCTCCCAGAATGCCCCAGCCATTCTGGGAGTTGTAGTCCAACACATCTGGAGCGCCCCAGGTTGAGGAAGGCTGAGCTAGACGGAAGGAAGGGCTGATCCCACTCTGTTTGGTAACAGAGGCGTTGGGTTAACGGTGGGCAATTTCTTAACGCCCCTATCAGAAAAATATCCATAAACTGGTGGGATGCCCCCAACCTCTGTGTCATTCAGGCTGTGGGGAGGGAGCAGGCTGGCTGGACAGGATGTCCTATCTCCAACGGCTAATTGTGATCAGAGCTTCACAGTTCGTCAGGTTAGCCACCGTGATGCCAGGCATCATAATTTACCGCCTACTTCCTGTCTCCCCACCACCCCAGTCCTCAGGCCTCCACAGAAATGACCTGTGAAAAGAGACCTGCATGCCATTCTTACCTACCCGGGTTCCGCCATCTTTTCCTCTTTGGGAAGCAGATGGGGAGTGTGTCTTCTTCTTTGTGAGAGAGGTACGGATGGCATGATAGCCTTGAAAGTAAAAGGCGGTGTCCTCCTTTGGATATTTCTCAGTGCCTTACAGAGACCAGGCCCAACACGTTCACGGCCAATGGAACCCAGGTGATGCTGGTAGCCATTCGCTTGTAGTGCCTTTGCCCATTGGTGTTCTCTTGCAACCTGAGGAATCCTGAGCCTCTCATTCATGGTGTTCAGGTGAGTGCAGGCCTGAACTTCGGACACACCCATGTGGGCCGTTGTTGCTGCAACACTGACAAGCCAGAAGATGCTTAAGCGAATGATGAAAATAAATCTAGGAGCCTGTTCGTACGTGGGTTAATTTACCCTTGGGGGCTGTTGCATCGTGCTGGGCATCCGTGGCTGCCATTTTTGCTTGGTGCCACAGGCACCTGGCTTGCTGTGTCCTGTGAACCCTAATGGCAGGGGTTGTTTGAGGCTTGATCGAGGGGTAAACAACCCTCCAATAACCCTAAAACAAACCATGGGTTATTGGAGAGTTGTCTAACCTTCAAACAATCCCCGCTCCCTGGGTTTGCACAACACGACAAGCTATGGCAAGTCGGGAGCCTGCCGGCCCCATGCAAAAATGGTGTCCAACGTGGCGCAAGAACCCTTGCAGGTAAATTAACCCGCAGTGGGTTGTGATGTGTGAACCAGATCTTTGCTTGTTGTTTACCCTCGAAAAGACTCTTAAGACCTCAAGGCTATTGTGTGGGGGGTGGGTGGAGGATTTTATATGAGTAGTGAGAGCATTTCAAAACTTCAATGGATTATGCCGTTTTTGTTTACCACACCTGTTTTCCAAAGGCAGTGTTGTGGCTTCTCGGGGGGTGGGGGGAAGGCAGGGACAGCATCTGCTGTCTAGAAAGGCGTAGGGAGAAAGCAAAGCTCCAAATGCTTTGGACTTCAACTACCAGCATTCCTCACCATTGGCCAAGTTGGCAGGGGCTTCTGGTAGACAACCTCGCATAGAATTTGCACACGTTGGAGTTGGATCTACAGTAATTTCAACTGCAATTCCACATGCGCACTTAACTGGGAGTAAATACACTAAGTGGGATTTATGACTAGACATGAATAGGTTTGCACTGTAAGTTGAACTTGGTCTCTGCTGAAACCAGCGCAACAAATCCCATTGATTTCCATGGGAACAAAGTGCAACTAAATTAGTCTGGATACAATCCAGGGGCGGTTGATATTGTATTTCATATGCTGCAGAACTGCACTTCCTATTAGAAAAGAAAAGAAAGCTTCTAGGCCTTAAGGCTAAAAAATGAAATAAAAGCCCAAGCATGTATGTGGCAACTAATATTTCGAATTGTCAGAGCGGGGCCTTGATGCCTTTTCTATTTCTTTGCTGTTTCCCTTCCTCACGAAATAATGATTCAAAATAAGCAGCTGCCTATATATGTTCCCATCTCAGTTTTGCGAGATTTCAGAATTCAACACTCTTCCTGATGGTAGATTTAATTTTGTTACTGCAGAGAGATTTTTTTGGGGTCTGGTTCCAAGATTTCATTCAAAGGCAAAACATTTCTTCCTATTTTTGTGAAGCGCTTTTGGGGGTGGTTTTTATTCAATGCTCCTTTCTCTTCTCTGCCAATAGGAGAAGCTGCGACTTCAAGGCCAAATCACCGAAGGCAGCAACATGATCAAGACTATTGCTTTTGGCCGCTATGAGCTGGACACCTGGTACCATTCTCCCTACCCGGAGGAGTATGCGCGGCTGGGGCGCCTCTACATGTGCGAGTTCTGCCTCAAATACATGAAGAGTCAAACGATACTACGCAGGCATATGGTGAGCCTCTACGTTAGCATCTTGTGAGACAAATTCACGCCTTCCATTAGAGCACAATCCTATGCAAGTTTAGACAGAAAGTCCCCATCTTCTTCAGCCAGCCTTCCCCAACCTGTGGCCCCCTGGATGCCCCATAATCCAATTCTTTTCATCTTGTTCATAAATGACCTGGAATTAGGAATGAGCAGTGAAGTGGCCAAGTTTGACAACGACACCAAATTATTTAAGGTTGTTAGATAATTGGAGCTCTTCACAAAGGGATTGTGAAGAGCTCCAAAGGGATCTCACTAAACTGGGAGAGTGGGCGTCCAAATGGCAGATGCGGTTCAATGTAAGCAAGTGCAAGGTGATGCAAGTTGGCGTGGAAAAAACCCAACTTCAGGGATAACCTAATGGGATCTGAGCTGGCGGTGACCGAACAAGCAAGAGATCTTGGGATTGTGGTGGACAGTTCGATGAAAATGTCCACACCGTGTGCGGCCGCTGCAAAGAAGGCAAACTCCATGTTAGGCATTATAAGAAAATGAATTGAGAATAAAACGGCTCGTATCATACTGCCTTTAGGCAAATCTATGGTGTGACCACACTTAGAATACGGTGTATAGTTCTGGTCACCACATCTAAAAAAGGATATCATAGCACTGGAAAAAGTGCAGAGCAAAGGGCAACTGAAATGATTAAGGGGCTGGAGCATGTCCCCTATGAGGGAGGGTTACAACAACTGGGATTGTTTAGTTTGGAAAAAGGGAGGCTTAGGGGAGACATGATAGAGGTGTACAAAATTATGTATGCTATGGAGAATGTGGATAGGGAGACATTTTTCTCTCTCTCAAAATACTAGAACCGGGGATTGTTGGGAGATTCAGGACAAAAGGAAGTCCTTCTTCACACAGCGCATAGTTAAATTATGGAACTCACTACCACAAGGTGTAGTGATGGCCACCAATTTGGATGGCTTTAAAAGGGGGTTGGATACATTCCTGGAGGCAAAGGCTATCAATGGCTACTAGCCCTGATGGTTGTGTGCTATCTCCAGTATTCAAGGCAGGAAACCTATGTGCAGCAGTTGCTGGGGACCATGGGTGGGAGGGTGCTGCTGCAGCATGTCCTGCTTTGTTGGTCCTTGGCCAACGGCTGGTTGGCCACTGTGAACAACGTGCTGTACTAGATGGATCCTTGATACGATCCAGCAGGGGACTTCTTATGTCCTTAATCCCCAGGCTACTTTTCCTCTGCCCCAAGAAGCCTAGTTACCTGTCTCTGGCACCGCCAGAGTGGTCACAGCGCAATCTAGCCAATCGCTGCCTGACTGAGAATCTTCTAGACCAGCCAATCCTGAGCCGACTTTCTGAAGTGGTGCAGGTGATGGTTTAAGTTTGAAGCATCGTGGGAAATGAATGAAAGCACATTGAGAAAAAGAAAGTTATGTTAAATTGGGCGGGCGGGGGGGGGGGGCGGAATGACTGCGTCATTGTCTAATCCGAGATTTGAACTTGCTGTGTGCAACTAGTACTATTAAATCTGCGCTCACCTTCACGAACCAGCTCCTCTTATCCATGCTGATGCGCATTGGTCAGCCGCCCGTGTTGAATGGGCACGCCGTCATTTGATTACGGAACAGAAGGAGAGCCTTTGCTTCTGCTCCAGAATTACCGCGCCTGCTGTCGAATGACCTTTTCTCCCCCTGGTGGTTCTCTCTTGCCTCTCTGTGCTTCTGTTTGCCAACCCGTGTTCCCTGTAACGTTTGTCCATTTTCTCTCCGTAGGCAAAATGTGTCTGGAAGCACCCTCCGGGAGACGAGATTTATCGCAAAGGCTCCATTTCGGTGTTTGAAGTAGACGGGAAAAAGAACAAGGTAACGTCTGTACCTGGAGCTGAATTCTGGAAAGAAGAGGCGCTTGTGTGACGCTTTGCCTTTGCAGGTGTCCCAGGTGACTGTGTTGGAACCCTTTCACCGCCTTTTCCTGCCTCGCCCTGAAAACTCTCAAGGTTGCAAGATTGGTCTAACTCAGCCTTTCCCAACCCGAAGCCTTCCAGATATGCTACTCCAGCTGAGAGTTGTAGTCCTGAACATCTGGAGGGCATCACCTTGAGAAGGCTGGTCTCACTCCTTCCGGATTGGTGACATTAGACTAGTAATCCTGTCTAGCTCACGAAATTCAGCCATGCCTCCAGCCGCATTCTTCCCAGCTCTGCAGCCTCTGCTCCTTTTCAACTGGAGATTCATTCCAGAAAAAAACGTGGTGTGTCAGAATATAGGTTCAAAGAAGCCGCTTTGGGCAAAGGAGCAAGGGAGGGGTTCTTTCAGGGTATCAAGGGGAGATGAGGGTGGATTCCTGGAACTTGCCCCTTTCTTCCAGAGTTCAAACCCCTTTCGTTGGGATGGCTATTTTGAGGCTGTCCTCAGATACTGGCTCAGGCCATTGCCTTTCCGTGGCTGGTGGGGTTCTGCCTTGGCAGCCTTCCCTCGTGGGCTTTCTTCAAGGGCTCTTTTTAGCTCAGAGGCCGGGAACCTCTTTCAACCCATGGGACCGATTCAGTTTTGGAGAAGCTCTTGAGCGCCACATTCTAGCAGTGGGCAGGGCTGAAGCTGAAGGGGGCGGGGCCTGGTCTGTCCCAAACACCAGCCTATTTTAGCTTCAAGCCCTTACTGCCGTTGAGTAAGCCTTCGGAGAAAGGCATTTCAATCTTTTAGAATGGGGAGAAAAAATGGCACAAAAGCCGGAAAAAGACTAAGCGATTGGAGGTTAGGGGGAAGGGGGCAGGGCCTGGGGAAGGGGGGCATTTTTCCTCATCCAGCAATCGACCCCTCCTGTGCCCTCCTCTGCCTTAGAATCCTCATGTAATCTGCTGGGTCTCTGCACACAGTGGCGTGAGTGGACAGAGTCCTGAGATGGGACAATGGGTTCATAACATCAGGTTTCCCCATGTTAAAATAAAATCTCTCTGGAAGTAGAAAACTAGCTCTCAGCAAGGAGAGTGCTAGTCTAGAACGTTCCTCCCTGACAAGGTGCTTTTCTAATTGCAGGGAGTTCTTAACACGAGGAAGCGTTCAGACATGGTGTTCTCCCACCGGTGCTCTGAAGTGGACTCTATAGACCACGTTACTCTGTTGCATTTAAGGAACTGGAGCAGAATGAGACCATAAAATAAGAAGGTGGTGTTCTTGGATTGTACCGCTTCAGTTTGCAGATTCCATGTCCCTCGTGTATTTTGCGAGTACAAAAGTGGAATGGACTGTATTTACCCTTTATCACTACAAACAGGGATTCGGGTGGGGGTGGGGGGCTGGAGCATTACAAAATGAAGACCTACTTACCCCTGCAGTCTGAAGTGGTACAGTCCAGAATTCTACCAAGTTCAGATGACCACCTTGTTCTGCAGAATGTCAAGGACCGCCCTCTGTCTCCATTCATGCTCAGAAGGGCCACAAAGAGCCGTTGTCAGCACAGCCCATCATGGAGTCCTTTTTTCTCTTTCCCGAGCACATGCTTAACCTCTCTACTTAACCTCTGCTGTGTGCATTTCTGAGCGTTGGTGTTGGAATAATAATAATAATAATAATAATAATAATAATAATAATAATAATAATTCTTACCCGCCTCTCCCTTTGGATCAAGGCGGGGAACAACATTAGAACAGGAATCAATACATCTTAAAAATTCATGATTTAACATTGATCTGGATAGGCCTGCCGGAAAAGGCTAGTCTTTAAAGCTGCCTTAAAATCACACATAGAGTTAATTTTACGAATCTCCTCCAGCAGGCCATTCCACAATCTGGGGGCGACAGAAGAAATGGTCCTCTGGGAAACACTTTGTACTTTGCCCGGAAACTAATTGGCAGCCATTGGAGTGATTTTAATGTTGGTGTAATGTGGACACCCCTAGGTGTACTGGTGACCAACCTGGCTGCCATATTTTGAACTAGTTGAAGTTTCCGAACTAGGTACAACGGCAGCCTTATGTAGAGCGCATTGCAGAAGTCAAGCCTTGAGGTTACCAGTGCGTGCACTACTGTCTTTAGGTCTAGAAGGGGCGCAGCTGGCGTATCAGCTGAAGTTGATAGTAGGCACTCCTGGCCGTCGCATCTCTCTGGGCTGTCATTTGGAGCGACGGAATGCCAGGGACTGTATATAAATCAGGTGCTATAAATGAACCGGGTATTCTGCTACATAGCTATGATGGCCTCCGATGGATTATGCCGATGTTAACGTCCTAAAAAGCCATTGTGCGTTGAAATCTGTGCTTTGGAGAGGTTACGTTTGAATGTTCGGTTTCAGTTCATTTCTCTGAGACGTCTCTGAACTGGGTTTTCAGTTTCCCACATGTTCTGAAATAAGGGTGGGTGGGTGGGAGGGGGTGTCTCCTGTGTCATTAAGGAATAGGGGTTGTGGGATTGGCCTTAAACTGTGACTTGGCTCACTGGTTTGAACCATCTGAACCGATTTGCGTGGTGGTGAGCAGCTTCTCTTTGCGGTCCACCACCGATCTTGTGGGACAGTTTGTGGTTTTTCTGCCTTGTGACCGAGGCCTGGGGATATTTGACCATCACCCACCTCCCCGCCTTGGGATGGGTGGGGGTCTCAAGACTCCCTTCTGCTTCCTCCAGATCTACTGCCAGAACCTGTGCCTCCTGGCAAAGCTCTTCTTGGACCACAAGACCCTGTACTACGACGTCGAGCCCTTCCTCTTCTATGTCATGACGGAAGCCGACAACACCGGCTGCCACCTGATCGGCTATTTTTCCAAGGTCAGTCATGCCGCTTGAGGTCTGCTCCGCAGGCAGGGCGTTGTCCGTCGCTCGCACATCAAGCCAAGCGCACCGATGGGCCCGTTGTGACCGGCCTCACGTTGTGCCTGGGAGGGGCAGGTCGACGGGGTCAGCCCCTGCACTGCTCTGGGAGGTTCAAAGGCAGGGCAAAGAGATGGTTCAGGCAATCCGGTTTACACGCTTGGAGCCCAAAGGCAAACCCAGGCCAAGCTGGCAACTGGAACCTCATTCAAGCGACTAGGTGCGCTTGCAGGTGTAAACGTCTGATGCTAGAGTCGGTGATTTCTGTTGTGCATAATGCTCTCCACACCACATACAAGGATATGTACAAAAACGTATTTCCAGCAGCGTTTGCAAAAGTAGCTGTTTTGGGGAGTTCCGTTAGCTTCTAACCAGAAATCAGGACTTTGAGTGTGCTCTTGTACGTGTGGGTGGCATGGAGCACCACCTGCTTACATCCCTTTGGCAAACAGTGCAATTTGTCCAAAGCTGCCCCCCACCCTGAAGTAGCCATTTTCTGTTTGGGAAATGCCTCCCCGAGAGGCAGAGCAGCTATGAACAGCCGCAGTCTTTTCTCAAGATGGTTCTGCACTTGTCAGCCATGACCCAGAGATCACGACAGTTCCTTCAGAAATGCACGAAGGCCCCGGCTGCCCATCTCTTTCTTTAGTCGGATGACTAATGCAAAGTGACTCGGGTTTTGCAGCAACAGAGCTCTCAACTTGCTGACTCAGCATCGCTTCCTGACAGTTTGCCATGGTACATATGCTCAACGCCAGTACTGCTCCAATGTCACAAGAGGATGCTGCGTTGGTTTCCTTGCCACCCGTGCTGCACCAGGCTCCAGCGCCCCAAACGTACTAGTGCGGCGTGCATCACAAAGAGAGCACGAAGAGGAGCGTGCGAGGGATGAGGGCGTGTAGGCGCGAGATGGGAAGTGACGCTCTCGGCACTGCTGCCCACCAACCAGACGGCTTCTTAAACTGAGGAAACCAAGACTTCCTTGCCAAGCAAGTCTCGAAACAGCGTTGTGACAAGCTCTTGATTTGCATCAACGTCAATCATTTTGAGCAGAATTTTCTCCGTGCAAACATGAAGAAGCGAGCGTGAGAATAATGTTCTGCACGTGAGATGCTGCCCCGAGAATTCTGATCTGGACCATTGATTCCTATGCCCTAGTTCTTGCCATGTTGTTCTTTCTGTCGATTGCCACTGAACAGGGCTTTGGTCCTGGGAAGCACTCCAGATCCGTGGCTGCTGCTCACAGCAGTGTAATGGAACTGGGGGAGAAGGCGAGGCGTTGCAGCTCTTCCGAGCGCTGCAACATCGTTTGCCAGAGAATAAGTTGGTGCGTTCACTCTCCTCAGCCTGGCGTTGAAATCGAGAGTGGAGTATTCTGCCACAGATTCAGGATGCACATCATTGTAGATGTCAAGGCAGCCTGTTCCAGAAAGTGTTCCCGTCAGAAGAACGAATTGCAAACAATGCATGAGTGTTCATATCCGCGTCAGCGTCGCTGATGAAGTCCTGGCATGTAGTGCACTCCTGAGAAAAATAACTACTCTCCAGTTACGCATTTGGTGCTCTATGCGTCTTGTTCCAGACGTTAAGGCCGATGGTACCGTCAGGATGGCTCACTTTATTTGCCACTCTGGCAGTGACCATGACAAATAACTTGAAGTCCATCCATCACTCTGCAGACATTTTGGGAAATAGCCATCCACAGCCAAATGAGGCCCGATTTGAGTTTTCCTTATATGGGCCAGGATCCAAAGCAATTTCTTAAGACATGCCCAAATTCTCATGAAGGCAGACATTGGGGAAATGCAGGTCTGATGGCTCCTTGGGCACGCAGAGCTAGTGGTGCAGTTTTATTTTTTTTAAAAAAACTGATCAGCTTGAAAAATCCTGTTTTCAACAGCTTGAAAAATGGTGCATTTGAGTTCATCTCCTGCTTTTGCGATGGTGTGAGCAATTCTCACCCTTAATGGTGATGCTGTTTCTTTCTAGGAGAAGAACTCCTTCCTCAACTACAACGTTTCCTGCATCCTCACAATGCCTCAGTACATGAGACAAGGTTACGGCAAAATGCTTATCGACTTCAGTAAGTATAGGCTGTGTGTGATTTTGTTTTTAATCACAGTTTCTCACAAACGTAGCAACGAGATGCTGGAAGAATGAATGCAGCCAACGACTGAGCACTTGTTAATTCAGTAGAGCACTGGTTTTTTCTTAATAATGACATTTATTCCTATGTTCAGACTTATAAGGAAGAGGTGCAGAACCTCTTTCAGCCCCACTGCTGAATTCCATTTTGGAGAAGCCTTTAGGGGGCAGGTGGCGCCATAGGCAAAAGGGGCATGGCCAAGGCAAAAGGGGTGGGGCCAAAAATATCCAAAAGACTTGCCTATTTTAGCTTAAAGCTCTCACTACCGGTAACTAAGCATTAGGAGAGCCATTTAATTTTTGTGAACCACCCAGAGAGCTTCAGCTGTTGGGTGGTATAAAAATGCAATAAATAAATGAATAAATTTCAACCTCATAAAACTGAACGAAATTGTGGAAATCACCAAACATCAGTGGCTGGGGGGAAAGGGGCCAGGGCCAGGGGAAGGGGGCATGGTCATCTGGGCACCACAAGAAGGATGGATTTAGGTCCTGGGAGGGTCAGAATGGGCCCCTGGAACGGAGGTTCTGCACCCCTGCCGTAAGGGCTGCTAGATGTACGTAAACATTGCATCACCCATCTAGCTGACTGGTGGTGGCCATAGTTCCGATAATGAACCCAGGTGCTGTATCATTTCGGGGGGCAGGGGGAATGGAGCCACCCAAAAATAAGGTAGAGGCTTCTAGATACTTGGGGCATACTTTAGTAGTACCCAAGTTTGTGAATTATTATTTTTTTAAATTAAGCTGCTTGTCAGTTATCTCTGGGCTTACGCCAGTGATGGGCAACTTGTGCCTCTCCAGATGTCTCTGCCTATAGCTTCCATCAGCCCTTGCCAGCACAGCCAATGGTGAGGGATCATGGGAGTTGTAGGCCAAAAACATCAGGAGGGCCACAAGTTGCTCGCTCCTGGCTTTCACGGTGTTGATGGCACTTGGGAAGCCATCGTGTGTGTGTGTGTGTGTTTTTAAGGAAACCAGAAGTTAAGGGCATGGAAAGCACATATGATAACTAGAACAGCAAGAATAGAGGACCTCCCCTGCACCAGTTTTGAGCAAATACTAATACACAAACATTTCTACACTTACCTCAGTCACCCTCAGCCTGAGGGCCTCCAGATCTTTTGGACTCCAACTCCCATTAGCCCCAGCCAGAAGAGCCCACTGTCAGGGCTGATGGGAGCTATAGTCCAAAACATCTGGAGGCCCTCTGGTTGGAGAAGGCTGCCTTAAGCACTCTGCACACAGCAGCCATGTTTATCACCCAGCCAAATTTTGTCCACAGTGATTTCTGACTGCACCAAGGACAGATCTACTCCAAACACAATATACTAGTATGAAAGCGGTATATAAGAGGCAGGAGCCACACTACTGCTTTATAGCGATATTGAAGTGCATTGACAACTGTTGGGTCCCATTGACACAGACCATATACCCGCTTTCATAGTGCTACATCCTGCTTAGTGTAGATCTGGCCTAAATCCCAGCACTGAATGACTTGGGTGGTCATTTGCCACCTCTACTATTCTAATGCTCAGATATCTGAAGCCCCAGGTGATGGTGAGCTAGGAGATCGGTCCAGCGTATTGGGGTGTGGCGGAGACAGTAGGTGAGTTTACTTGAATCAGGTTCCGAAGAGTTTGCTTTATTCTCTCCTGCAGGCTATTTACTTTCCAAAGTGGAAGAGAAGGTGGGCTCCCCAGAAAGGCCCCTCTCGGACCTGGGCCTTATTAGCTACCGTAGTTACTGGAAGGAGGTTCTTCTTCGTTACCTGCATAACTTTCAAGGCAAAGAAATCTCCATCAAAGGTGGGCTCTTTATTCCCCCCCTCCCCCAGTGCATCAGTAGCAAATTGTATTTCCTTTTTTAAAATTCCATTCTTTCTCCCCCCCCCCCCCGCCCCCAAACTTAATTTTTAAGCTTGCTTGGTGCAGTTGATTTATTCTATTTACAATTGGACAGAAAACTCATCCCGGGGTTCATATAGCGCTCTAATTGGGTTTGGGCAGCCGTTGAAATATCTCCTTATCCTACCCCTGGGCAGCATTGGTTGCTTTGATTTTACCATGTAATATTTTATGCTGGTATTAAGAATGTGGCCCCTCACATTACAGTGGGACAAACAGGATTTTAAAAAAGGATTTTACAGCCAGATTATTATTTTTTTAAAAAAAATCCCAAGAAGCTAGAGGGGAACTGAGTAGGACTTCCAGTGGTTAAAGTACTGAAGTTTCTCATCTATCCTCCATGGCTGCTCTCTCCTCCCTCAACTGCCTTTATCTGTCCTTTCCCCAGGACTTGCCAACAAATTCAGAGTTCTTCAAATAACCTGGAAATGATGGGAAATAAGTTAAATATATGCTGATGTACGATAGTTGTGAAGCAACCCATGCCCCATCACTCCAACCTGTTTCTCTCCCCGCAGGAGGAGAAAAGGCCTGATCCTGTCAGGTCCCCACAGAATGGAAGCTTATTATTCCCCCTCCCCATCCTGTCTTCCGCTACGGGCGAAGGCAGGGTGGGCAGAGGGAAAGCAGGACGGTGCCAAAGGCTCTGGGAGGATCTTGGCCCGACTCTCCTTTGTTTGCTCCAGGGCTCGGAGCTACAAACAGCTGGAAAGTTGTAAGTGGAAGCCGTAACTCAAGCTGACTTGGCGCTTCTTGATGACATCATCTGTCTGACTTTTCATACCACAGAGACCCTTGGGACAATCCAATAAAAATATATATATTAAGAAATCCCCTGATTTAATTAAGCAGCAATTGGTAAACTATTTTTTTAATAGAAGTACTTCTGAAAACTATCGATGGCGAGCACCGTCCTTTCAGTACGAGAGAGAATGCAGGATACGCCTCTTCTAAGTTGGCTAGGGTGACCCTATGAAAAGGAGGACAGGGCTCCTGTGTCTTTAACAGTTGTATTGAAAAGGAAATTTTAGCATGTGTCATTTGTATATATGGGGAACCTGGTGAAATTCCCTCTTCATCACAACTGTTAAAGGCGCAGGTGCCCTGCCCTCTTTTAAATCTGGTCACTGTTGTATAGCTCTTGCAGCTTTAACTGTTCTGATGAAGAGGGAATTTTCCCAGGTTCCCCATATATACAAATGACACCTGCTGAAATTCCCTTTTCAATACAACTGTTAAAGATACAGGAGCCCTGTCCTCCTTTTCATATGGTCACCCTGAAGTTGGCAAATGAAAATAACGGGGCAGCAGATGGCAGGCAAACACACACACCCCCTCAGGAAGTAACGCCTCAAAATGGCTCTGGGAAATTTATAAAATAGTTAAATGCTCTTGTAAAAGGCCTGATGCGTTTTGGGAAGATTTGCTTCAGAGGCAGAAAAAATGAAGTTTTCTTTAATCGGGTCTTATCAAACACACCATGAATTTTACAAGGCAATTTTGCTACTTTTATAAATTCTAGTTTCCAGAGCCATTTTTGAAATTCCCCCCCCCTTTTTTTTTTTTTTGGCTTTCTTGTGCTTGACGTTGCCCTCTTTCTCTCCCCACCCCCCTTAGTCATCTGAGAAGAGGCACTCAACCTTCTTTGCATCATCTGAGAGCAGAGAAAATATTTTTCCCCTAAAGCTTGTTTTTATATGCACATTTATGCAGAGAATTTGTTTAATAAACTAAAACACCTGCAGTGAACCGACTAAGATATGTTTAATGAGCTGACGGCTCTGTAAACCTCCCTGAATTTTTGTGATCTCCTTTTAAAACCATCCAGGTTGGTGGCCGTCACCACATCTTGTGGTTGTGAATTCCATAGTTTAACTATGTGATATGTAATTCATTTTGTCTGCCTTGAATCTCCTACCCCTCAGCTTCATGGGATGACCCCACTGGGTTCTAGTATTATGAGAAAAGGAGACTAATGTCTCCCTATTCCGGCCTTCCTCAACCTGGGGCGCTCCAGATGTGTTGGACTGCATCTCCCAGAATGCCCCAGCCAGCTGGCTGGGGCATTCTGGGAGATGCAGTCCAACACATCTGGAGCGCCCTAGGTTGAGGAAGGCTGCCCTATTTGCTTTCTCCTCACCACACATAATTTTACACACACACCCTTACTCACCCCTTTTTTAAAAAAATTAAAACACCTTAAATATTGTAACCCTTTCCTCCTTAGGGGAGTTCCTCCAGCCCCTTCATCATTTTGGTTGCCTTTTTCTTCACCTTTTCCAGCTCTACAACATCCTTTTTGAGGTGCGGTGACTGTGTACAGTATTCAAAGTGTAGTTGCACCAAAGATGTATACATCACCCTGAATCATTTTGTATACAGGTGTTACGATACTGGCAGCTTCATTTTCAGTTCCTTACCTAATGATCACTAACATGGAATTCACTTTTTTCAGAGCCGCAGTACACTGGGTTGACATTTTCGCTGAACTCTCCACCATGACCCCAAGATCTCTTTCCTGGTCATTCACCATCAGCTCAGATTGCGTCGGCGTACATGCGGAGTTAGGGTTTTTGGCCCCAACGTGCATCACTTTACACTTGAACCATGTTTGTCATTTTATTGCCCGCTGCCCCATTTTGGAGAGATCCTTTTGGAGCTTTTCGCGATCGCTTGCTGGTTTCATCACCCTGAATCATTTTGGTGTCATCTGCAAATGTGGCCACCTCACAGCTCACCTTTAATTCCAGATAATTTATGAACGACTTAAAAAGCGCCAGCCCCAGTGCACCCCCTCCGTTGTGAGCACCGTTCATTGATCCTTACTCTCTACTTTCTCTTCTTAAACCATTTACCAATCCATGAAAGGACCTGTGCTTGTATCCCCATGACTGCTAAGCTTACGTTGGCTTGATCTTGCCACCAATCAGAATAGGAAAGGAGCTATGCAGGCCGCTGAATCCCTGACCACTGGAAATCTTACTCAGCCTTTCCCCTCCATCTTCTGAGATCTTGCTAGGCTTGTCCATGTGTTTTCGGCCTATGTTTGCCACCATGATTCTCAGCAGGCTCAGTTCTGGGCTTGGCATGGGATCATGGGAGGCATTTGATCCGGATGTTCCAGCTTCTGTAGTTAAAGCTGGAATTAGCAGGAGACAGGGAGTTCGCCCTATGTTTCCAGCATATTGTTTTTTCCTTGCATAACACAACCTTCTCTCTCTCTCTCTCTCTCTCTCTGTTGCAGAGATCAGCCAAGAGACAGCCGTCAACCCTGTCGACATTGTTAGCACGCTGCAAGCCCTTCAGATGCTCAAGTACTGGAAGGGCAAACACCTGGTTTTAAAGAGACAGGTAAGGTTACGCCTAGCAGTTGCAAGTGAGGGCAGCCCCTGCCTCTCTGCATCCCTGCTTGAGTCGACACTGTGCTTCAGCTGAATGCTCCGTGTTTTCTTTGGTGGAGTTCTCCTGCTTTGGATTCCATCCCTGCTCTGCCCTAGATTTGCTGCCAGTCGAATAGAGGAGTCTGTGCACGCAGCCTTAGTGTACAAATCTATCGCAAGGCTGTTTTTTCTGGCTGTAACCCAGGGATGGGGGACCTGGTGTCCTCCAGGTATTCCGTTGGACTCCAACTCCCATCAGCCCTAGGAAGTGTGACCCGTTGTCGGGGATGGTGGGAATTGTAGCCTGACATAATCTGGAGATCCACACCTGGCCCAAGGCTTGGTTTGATTTCAAGCCGCTGAGCTACAGTTACTTATGAAAGATGGCATTGAACTGGGATGTGTTGGGTGCCCAACGAATTTCATTCTTTATGCAGAATAAAAGCTTAGAGAGCTTCACCAGGCAAGCAAAACATACAGGAGAGATGTAAATGAAGTGTCCTCAAGTTAAGAAATAACAACGCAGACATCCTAGGCAGAATGACCGTAGGCCTTAAGGCCTGGAGGTTGAACCTCTTTCAGCTCAAGGGCTGAATTCCACCTTGGAGAAGCTTTTGGGGGCTTCCAGGGGTGGGTGGGGCCAAAATGCCAGCCTGTTTTGGCTTAAAGCTCTGACTGCCGCTAATGAAGCCTTATGAGAGGCACGCCGTCCATTTAGAAATGGGGTGGGGAATAGTGCAAACGGCAAGAAACCACAGAACGCTTGGTGTTTGTGGGAAGGGGGTGACACCTGGGGAAATCCCAGAGGGCCAGATTGGGACCCCAAGAGGATCGGATTTGGCCCCCGGGCCTGAGGTTCCCCACCCCTGTCCTCTCTAGCGTAGCATGAACAGGTCCGAGGTTTTACAGCCTCACACGATCCGCCCTCGAAATGTTGAGCCTGAAACCCTGCAGCATCCAAGCTCCACTGGAAGCAAGGCACCCACCCCCACGCCCCAAAGCAAGAAGCTTCCGGTAGATGCTTAAAAACCTGTCTGAAGCTAGCAGTCGGGTTCCTTTTTAGGGATTACATGGAACAACAGTTCCCTTCTTTGTGGCCTAGAACTGCGCCTCCCTCCCCACCCCAACTTTGTGGCTCTCCCCATGAATGCTAGCTGCAGCTCTGTCTTCCCTTCCTCACTTTGCCCAGGGTTTTAACCAGCCCTTTCTTTCCCTTTCTTTTCCCCTCTCCTCAGGATCTGATTGATGAATGGATAGCCAAAGAGGCCAAAAGGTCCAACAGCAATAAAACCATGGATCCCAGCTGTTTGAAATGGACCCCTCCCAAGGGCACTTAATTTGACCAATCTCTCCAAGAAGTGTGGACAACCCCCCCCTGCCCCCCCACCTGCTGCCTCCGTCACCACTGTCGTCATGACCCTCTTTCCTCTCCCAGCGTTAGGATTTGCCTTTGGGATCGTGGCTGTGTCACTGCTGTTGGTACCAATCCCCCCTCCCCTCTTTTCACATAATCCCCCCCCCAAAGATGCTTCTCTTCTTTGTGGGGACCGCTTTAACCCAGAACCTTTGTACACGTTGGAAAGACCGGAGGGCTCTGGGTTCCTTGCTAACGTAGTTCCTAGAAGGGCCTGTAATACCTTGCTGTGCACTTTTCCATCCGCTGCTCCATCAGCCCCAAGACCCCCTAGCCCAGCAAGGGTGTGTCACATCTGTGGTTTCAACCTGCTACTTCTGCTGCAGCCTTGTAAGGCCTGGTCTACGTACGCAGTAGAATGAGGTGGTAAAATCCTGCGTGGTAGAGGACCCTGTGTTCCACATTGCAGGCGGGGCGGGGGGGGGGGCAGCATTTTTACATGTTCCCCATGTAGAGAAAGCTCCCTGGCAGAAGAAACGAGCAGTGCCAGGTCAAAGAATCTAGGCGGTCCTTTGTCACCTGCAGGGCGTGTGTTTTTATACATAGGGGAGGTTTCAAAAACGACATCCCCCACCTGTCCTCTGAAATGGTACAGTCTATTCTATCCACCCATACACGCACACGCCCCTCTCATTCTGCTGCATGTTTTTGATCCAGCTTACGTGTGGGTTCAGGAGATCATTTCCCATGCCCCAGGTGTCAGGGTGCAACTGGAAACAACCCAACACCCCTTGGGTTCCTGGACTGCCTCAGGATCAGATCAGCAATTTCTCCCATCCATTCACAAGTCTGAGCACTGCCTGGATCCTGTGTCTGCAAACAAACACCACGCAGTGCTCTCCCCCCCCCCCCGATTTCCCCCCCTCAACGAACAACAAGGAACTCCATGCAAGGGCCCGTCCCATCCCAAGAGCTTTTGATTCCAGAGTGTGGGAGGTGTGTTCGGTTGCTTCCGCTTCCCTGCCCTCCAGAGTCTTAAATGGTAAGCCTGTCCACGTCCTTTGTCGGTTCAGCTGACAGCTTTTGTAGCTGGCTCAGCTGACTCCTGGAGGGGGGGGCGGGGGAGAAGGCGCCCTAGCAGGAAAGGTGCCACGTCACCTGGTCCTGGTTGCAGGCTGCAGAGGCCTCCGTGGAAGCATGGGATGCCATCGCTCAGTGTGTCTTAAGGTTGGGCAGCTGCCCCTCCCATAGCTGCTTTTGAATGCGCTGACCACCAATCCTTTTCAAGTGTCAGTGGAATTCACTTTTTCTTTGTGTGGGAGGGGAAATCCCGACATGAGCATCCTACCCATGGCAACAGTGCCTTCCTGCTGCTTTGGCACCTCTCTGGCCATTTGGACCTCCTTCTGCTCCAAAGTCAGCTCTGCCAACAGCCTGAGGGACATGCTTAATGAACGCAGCAGTGGCTACCTAAAACGCCATCTGCTAGAGGCTGCTCCTTTCTCCAACTCTTGTAAGGCTGAGGCTGCCACATCTGGTAGGGCCAGACCCATGGAGCAATTTGCCGTAACAGGACAGGGTTAGCCCCCATGTGGTAGCTGTGCCCGCCACGTTGTGACCTGCTTTTGCAGTTGTGGAACTCCGGTAATAGTTGGACACTCACGGGCCACTGATTTCCCCCCCATCACCACTCTGATGTGAGTGGTGGTTGTTTTAAAAGGAGCATGCAGGGAAATGGCTTCAGCTCCCATCTTTGTATTCTTACATGCATGGGTGATGGGAGTCCCCGAAACCAAATTGGGCAGATGGTCCATCACAGGCATTTCTGAAGCGACTTGCTCTACCAATTTGGCTTGCCGGTCTTGCGGAAAAAATGCACCCACGACACCAAGGTGCTCAGCTTCCCCCACATTCCCAGGCCTGGCACTCGGCCGCGAAGGGGCGTCTGTCAAAAGATGACAGCGGCCTTTGAAAATGTGCGAAGGAAGTTGCTTGAAAAACAGACCCGTGAATGGACCGAGGGTTTCAGCTGTGTGCCTGAATGTGCCCAGGATCAGTTTAACAGAAAACTTGGCCGTGTGTCCCGTTGCAGGAGGAGCCTGCTGTGTGTCCCATCTCTTCAGTGATTTTTAACTCGCTGAACTGAATTGAGACCACTACCTGCCCTGCATGCTGAATGTTTGCACTGACTGGCAGAGGTGGAGGAAGAGATGGATTCGGTTGTGGGAAGTGAAGGTCAGTGGGTTCTCGTTAGAGTGGAGAGCTCTTGTCCACCATAACTTGGGTGGCCGTGGAACCTTGATTTGGCCACCTGCTTGTTTGCCTGACGTGCAAAAAGAGCGGAGGGGAAAGCTCAATCGGCACACCTTTCATTGGCCGTGCTCCACTGTTCATAGAGGGAGCCCCTCAAAAGCAGACCACCAGAGCTTTCCCTTAGTGAGTTGGACTTCACACTTCAGAGGTCCATCTCTTGTGCATGCTCATTCACCACCAGCCCGAAGCCATTGCTTTGGAAATCGTGAATCATCGGACAGCTGCTACTCACGCTCTCGGTGAGTTGGTTGGCCTGCTCCACTTGGCTGGGTTTTTTGGCTACTTCTTGTGCACAGTAATGATACGTCAGTATTTGGGATTAAGAGCCAACTCCTCTGAATGTTGAGGTGCTGTTGCACAGTGCACCCAGGGCTCCAGTGCACTGTGTCACGAGCAACAAAGTAAGCTGGTGGGGGAGGTCGTATGCCGCACAACCAAAGAGGCTGCAAAGGAGAGGGGGGTGCAAGTCCTATCTCTGCCACCCCCAGCGCCACCTCCCCACTGCCTGGATCTTAGCACAGCTTGCCATTCTTGGGCAATGATTCTCTTTCCATCAAAAATCTCGACGTGGCTCTTCAGTGGGCCTGGCAAACTTCTGGGTCGAGAGAGTGCAGTGTGTTTTCCTTGTTTTTGGACTGCCTTGAGTTTGGCTGGCTTGCTGGGCGTGTCTTGCACTTCCACATGATCTCCAACAAGCGTAGGGATATGGTTTCTGGTTGTCTCGTTCGGTGAAGTCCCCTTCCACCCTGCTCCAAGGAAACACCCTGGGGACATCCAAGCCCTCCACAGCCCATGCCTTTCACCTCTGTCTGGTGTGACTGCCGGCAATGGAAGCGTGCATGAAACGCAACGTCTTGTTTTCAGCTGGACTTTTAAAAACAACAACCCACCAACACCGTCTTTTTGTCTACCACCTTGGGACAAGATGGGTTGCAGTTGAGAACCGCCTCCCTCTCCAGCACGGATCTTTCCACAAGCACTCCTGTGGTTGGCTCTTGTGTTTTGGTTTTGTCTTTTCATGGCCATCCTAAATCCGCCAAAGTTTCTGTTTCTGTGCACATTACTGGCAACTGTCATCTGGTGCCCTCAGCTTCTAGATTCTAGCAAATGGTTGGGGGTGGCATTCTCTCTTGGGAGGGGAGGTTGGCCATTCTTGTACAGAAGCAAATCTCTCCGTTTTCTGGATATGTTAGAATATGCTACCAGTGTATCTACTTCTCAATAAAGCATGTTCTCTGCTCTAGCTTCCTAGTCTGTGTTCTTACTGTGAAGAAACTGCCTGTGATGTCTTGATCTTTTGAGTAAGACATTATAAGCAGTATTTTCTCACCACCACCACCACCACCTCGGCCCTTTCTGCACCAAAGAAAATGTGGTCCTGCAACCAGGACGAGCCATTTGCTTAGATCTGCTTCTGTTGCATGTTCTCTAACATGTACACAAACGCGTACGCTTCGGAGTTCCAAGGGAACAGATGGCCACATTTGCCTTCAGAAGAATCAGGGTTTGTTCCCTGGTAATCCCCAGCTAAAGGGGTCACTGGAAGTAAATCTGGGAAAGTCCTGTACCTGAGACCTTGTAGAGCTGTGCTAAATGGATCACAGCAATACTCTGTCGTTAGAAGGCAGTAGGGAGAATTGGAGGTATGGCCAGTTCAGTTGCTGAGCCCTGGCCTTGCCCAAAAGGAGCCCTGGGAACTGCGGCTTCCTTTGGCCCCCTTTCTTCTCCACCGGTTACCATTAGTCCTGTTCCCATCGTGGCCAATTTTCCATCAATATGCTGATGACACGCAGCTCTATCTCCCTGTGACAACTGAATCAGGTGAGGCTGTGCAAGTCCTGGACCAGTGCCTAGACTCAGTAATGGGCTGGATGAGGGCCAATAAACTGAGACTGAATCCTGGCAAGACGGAAGCCCTGTGGGTGAGTGGTTCCCGAGTCCGGGAGACAGGCTCATTGCCTGTTCTGGATGGGGTTGCTCTGCCTCTGAAAGAACAGGTTCGTAGTTTGGGGGTACTCTTAGACCCATTTCTGTCGTTGGAGGCTCAAGTAGCCGCCACGGCTCGGAGTGCCTTTTACCATCTTCGGTTGGTTCACCAGCTACGGCCTCTCCTGGACAGGGATAGCTTGACCACGGTGGTACAGGCATTGGTAACCTCAAGATTGGATTACTGCAACACGCTCTATGTGGGGCTGCCCTTGAAGCTGCTCCGGAAGCTGGAGCTAGTACAGAATATGCTGCAGCTCAGCTGTTGTCTGGAGCTGCCCCTTTCCAGCATGTAACTCCTCTGCTGAGGGAACTGCACTGGCTGCCTATTCGCTACCGGGCCAGGTTTAAGGTTCTTGTACTTGTGTGCAAAGCCCTAAACAACTTGGGACCAGGATACCTGAGAGAGCTCTGCCTTCTCCCTTACCAACCTGCCCGGTCACTGAGGTCATCCGAGGGCCTGCTCCTGGGGGTTCCACCTAGATCCATCCTCCGATTGGAATCCACCAGGGGAAGAGCCTTCAGCGTGGTGGCGCCCCTCCTGTGGAATTCCCTGCCTCTGGAGGTCAGACAGGCTCCAACCTTGTACTCCTTTCAGCACCTCCTGAAAACATCTTTATTCCAAGAAGCCTTTCTTTAACATGCAGCCTTGGATTTCTGTGTTGTTGTTGTTTTGCTTCTTTTTAAATTTTATTTTAACTGTTTTATTCTGTTTTTATTTTCATTTTACCTTGTACACCGCTCCGAAATTTTTTCAATGAGGAGCGGTATATAAATATTCTAAATAAAATAAATAAATAAATAAATGTTCATTTGCTTCTATGTAGTGTAGCCACCACGTTTGACATCAGTGCAGTGGTTAATAATGTCCTTAACAATACACGGCCGCCCCATAGCATGAGGCACGTGGATAAGTGACTCCTAATGTTTCATTAGGAGAATATCAATTCCTTATTAAATGGGAGGCATAGTGAACGTATTAGCTGTAAAAAGCTACAGACGCCTGCCAGTGAAAGTTCCCATAGGGTGGGGATGGTTTTAATCTCCCCCTGTGATTATCTTCAGCGCTGAATGCTAGCTTGAAAACCATGGGATATCACGGCGGTTGAGAGCATGAGCTGGAGCTTTGAAGGAGCTTAGTTCCCATCTAAGCCCCTTCAAAGCCATGCAAATAAGGTGGACCTTTTTCTCCCTCTTGACTTGGTTTCGGAAGGACATGAGAAGGAAGCAACCACAGCCCATAGCTTGGCAAACACGTTTATCCTAGGCTGATGTTTAACAAGGGAAGGAGAGCGGTGAGCTTGTAGGACACTCAAAATATCTGTCACTTATGGCAAGTGATTGGCAAGGCAAGAGAACATACGCTGGGGCTGTAGAGCAGAGGAAGAAGCGCTACTGAATGAAGGATTTCGCTTAAGAATCCCATGCTGGGAGTATCTGTCTGCTTGATGAATCTTGTGTTGTCTCTGAGAAGAAATTCAAATTCATCATTAATTGAAGGGTGTATTTTTGCATTACCTGGGGCGCTATACATGTATTTCAAATCTTAATACATCACCATTAACAAAATTCTCGGGCAGTATAAAATATTTGTTAAAAGAACAATTGAGATTGAAATCTGCAAGAAAACAGAAAATCTAGGCATTAAAACCAGGAAACTTTCGGTTAAACCAATATGATTTTTAACAGGTGCCAAAACACCCATCAGGGTTGGCTCCTGACTTACTGTAGTGCCTCAGGTAATGCAAAAAGGAAAGATAAAGCCGAAATCTAGATCCAATAAACACAAAAAAGGTGAATCTGGTTACATAAACAAATTCAATTGAATAATATAATCATACTAATAAATCAGCCCATATACAAACAAAGCCTATCAAGGTGTTTTCTATAATTGGATCAACACTTTTTGCCGTGATTAAACTGCTTCATTGTACAGCAGGAATCACCTCTGCAAATTGATTTATGGTGTATCATAAAAAAAAGGGGCCCTGAGAATCTCCGTGGCTATTAAAGAAAATGAGTAATTTATTTCAGATCATGTTATCCCAAACAAGGCTTAGTTACTCCCGATGAAATAAACATGGTGATTATTATTTTTTTAATTCCCCCACCCTCGCTTCCTGGAGCTCAGGGTAGCTTACACAAGGATCCCCTCTTTTTATTCTCACAACAACCCTGTGAGGTAGGTTAAGCGGAGAGTAGCCTAACAAACTTTATGGGTGAGCAGAGTTTTGAAGCCGTGTCTCCTGCCAATCTAAGGCTGCAGCTTTATGCGCTTTCCTTAGAACAAGACCCCGTTGAGTGCAACGGCCCGAGAAAACATGCAAAGGATTGTGCTGTTTGTCCAACACCAGCCCTTATACTACCCTGTCTCTATCCCAGCTTAAGCCTGAAAAACAGATCGGATCCAGATAATGGATCCATTATTTCCCACTATTCATTTGCCTCAGCAGAACCATTTTTAATACAGAATCATTTGATCTGTTTAGCATCATCCACAACCTCTGGTTTAGCCTAGAAAGAACATGCAAAAATGTGTTGGAATACAACTCCCATCATCCCCAGCCAGCAGAGCTGGGATGATGGGGGTTGTTGTCCAACACATCTATCTGAAGGGCGTCGAGTGGGGGGAAGGCTGTGTTAAAGTAACAAATCAACCACAAGAATGGACTTGCCGGTTCTTTCTCAAGGTCCATGTTATCCGGCTTCCTTCCCACACTGCCTGTGTGTAGTGGGGGAGAGAAAGCAAGGGATTTCCGCTACTCCAGTGGCCTGCAAAGAGTATTTACTCACCTCTGGCACGTTTCCCCATCAAGGCATAGAACTGGTGGAGTTTCCCCTTCTTCACTGAGTCAGTAAAGTGCTGGAAGGCTCTCCTCTGGGGAGCTTCATCCTAGAAAACATTTGAGCAGCAGATAGCTTGCAAGGTTTCATAATGGGGGGGGGGGATTCCCTAGTCGACAGCTGGTTGGTCACTATGGGAACAGTGCTGGACTAGACAGACCCTTGGTCTGATCCAGCATGGCTCTTCCTATGGGCAAAAGCCCCTTTAGGAGAGGCTCACCGGGGACAATGGCCTGATCTACACCAAGCAGGATACAACACTTTAAAAACGTTTTGAAAACTGTATATGTAATGTGTCCTGGGCTTGAACAGTTGTCATAACCATTATAAACCGTTATAAGCAGTAGTGTAGAGCCTGCCAAGGTCAAGGATCACACCCTTATCAGCTGAGATGGTTTTGGAGAAGGCTCTTGGAATCGGCACAGCATATGGAAAAAACTGAATTTCTCATTGTTATAAGAAACAGGTTACTAGTCCTCATGGAACAGGATGCAATCAGCCTGATCCAGCAAAGGCAATTTCTGCATGTAATCTGATTTCTGCATCTGGATTTGATGTATGAGGTATGTAAAAGCATGCAGCACATGTGCCTAGTAATTCTGGCAATGCAGGCAGGACCTCCAGGGTTGCTCAATTCATATTGCTAAGTAATAGCCCCCATTTACTTGGTACTATTTATCCACAGGCCTAGTAGTGTGCACACAGCCTTCCGCGGCTCCGTCAGCTCACAAGTGTGTGGCTGTGCATAAACAGATCTCCGTAGCGTCATCATCCCTTGTATTGAGTGCAAAAAAGAAAAGCCTGTTGCATAGAGGATAAAAAGACTGTACCAGTGAGATAATGCATACTGACCCGCTCATGAACTGATGCTATTTATCCACAGGCACAGCAGTGCAAGCAAAGCAACACATCTGCTCATGTTATGGCTCTCTGGTTCAAAGGCAAAGTAAGATTTTGAGCAGCACAGCATACCTCCACCTGATAAAGTGTTTTGTGTAACTCGAAAGCATGAGTTGTTCTGATAAAATGGTTTAAGATAAACTATTCATTGACCTCTTTTGTATCTTTCAGGGGCTGCTTCACATAAGGCAATGTCCTACATTGGGGTGGGCAGAATGTTTCAGATGTTTTTGGACTGCAACTCCCAGCATTCCTGATCATTGGCCAGGGTGGCAGAGGCTTCTGAGAGCTGAAGTCCAAAACATCTGAAGATCTGTCTTCTGCCCACCCCTGCCCCACTTGGCTGAACAAGATTCTGACTTGCACACCACAATGTGTAAAATTTCTTTCTTTGTTTATATACAGTCCTGTCTTGCTCTTTAGCCAGAGGACTTTCAAAGTAGCTTCCAATTTAAAACCAGAAACCTCATCGTCAATAGTTTAAATCAAATGGATGTCTGTTACTTACTCTACAGCTGGCTATCAGGGGGTTCCCCACTATGCATAGCAGACTTTATTTTTTTTGGAGGGGGGGAAAGAAGTTTTCTTTTGCATTACATGAAAGCAATTGTTAACATGCTCTGATGAGGCTCGCCAGGCGTCAACACTGTTATCTTTCAGGCGCCAGGTCAAGACTTTTCTCTTCTCCCAGGCATTTAACAGCATTTAACAACGCTAAGTTTGTTTTCTAATGGACCCCAGAACTGTTGTTTTAAATGGATACTGTTGTTTTTATATTGTTGTTTTTATGTTTCTGATGATCCTTAAATTTTGTATACTTTTTAAAGGTTTACTGTTTTAACTTTTGTAAACCGCCCAGAGAGCTTCAGCTATGGGGCGGTATATAAATCAAATAAATAAATAAATAAGTAAATAAACTGTTAATATGTGACAATTGTCTTGTAAGGAGTTACCCTCATTTTCTGACACAGCAAAAACTGCAGACATCAACATTTGCTCCAAAGGAGAGCTGAGTTCAAAAATCCACGGTCGTTTTCACTGCTTCTGTCTCCCAATCTCTGTAACCATTAGTTACAGGCTTCCTCAGTTGGTGTCCTCCAGATGTGTTGGACCGCAGCTTCCAACGACCATGCTGGCTGAGGATGATGGCAACTGCAGTCCAACACTTCCGGAGGGCACCAGGTGGGGGAAGGCTGCTCTGCTATTATGACCCTCAAGGTGGCTTCTATTGAGCATCTTCTGTTTCAAAGTCAGGCAGTTACCTTTGGCTCGAGGTCTGTCCATGCAGGCTCCTCGTCCGATGCCGGCACGACAGCTGCTTCTCCTTCAAAACACAACACTTGCCGGCACAGAAAGATCGCCACAAAGAGAAGTTTAGACATGCCCATCATTCCTTGGAAAGGATGCGTTGGTGGAAAGTTGTCTTTTGCGGGTTTCAAAAGAGCAGCTCTCTGCCTCTCTCCTTCTCTGTGTGTCTCTCTCATTTATGCCTGACAGCTCAAACACCTGGGCATCTGTTTATGCCTTCTGCTATCTCCTTTGCTCCACCCAGTCTTGTCAGTATTCCAGCTATTTTGGACTCTACAGCCCTAAATCTGAGGCCACCCTCTTCTCGGCTTCTTCCATTTATCATCTCCAGCGGGGCTGGCTGTTCTGGATGAGTGAACACACGCACACACACACACACACACACACACACACACACACACACACACACGGTGAATTGAAATGCCAGCATCACACTCCAATGACGATGTCTGGTTTATTTGTTTGTCAAACAAGAACAAGGCAAAGCCACATCTGAGCCAGAGGCCGCCTTGGTTCTAGAACCTCCATGGGAGATCTATTGATATGCAGTTACATCTAGTACTCAGGCCAAAGAAGATTTCTGTGTCATTCAGAAGTCTGCATTTGGATCCTAGCTGAACTCAGGAAGATGCCTTCAACAGAATCAGGACCTGTTCCAGGTGGCAGGGCTCAGGCATTTTCCATCCGCAAATTGAAATGAAGAAAACCTATGGGCTATGCAGAGCGCTTCCCTTCCCCCTGATGACCAAAGAAGCAGTACTTATGGAACTTCCAGAATGACTAACTACTGTTAGACAGACAATCACCACTGGCAACCAGAGCAATCCTGTTACATGGACCTCCAGCTAAAGAAGAACTCTGTGTAGCTCAAAAAGCTTACATGCTGCATTGTGAACATTGGTTGATCCTAACTGAATATGAAGCTACCTGGTATTGTCAGATAATTGGACCATCTGGCCCAGTATTATCCATTCCAATCAGCAGTGATTTTCCAGGGCAGCAGGCGCTGGTCTTTCACATCAACCTGCCATCAGAGATTTTAAAAAATAATTTTAAAAAGTGGAGATGCCAGCACGTGAAGCTAGAACATTCAGCATGCGAAACACAGATCTACCCCTTCAGCTGTGCCCCCTTCAAACTGGCCTTGTTTTTACCAACCCCGAGAATTGTATTGTAATGAGCTAATTTGGCTGTTGGAGTTCAATTTGAAGAAGATGGTGCAGTTTCAGCCACTTAGGGTGGCCAGGTGCCCAACTTTACAGAGGATAGTTCTCTATTTTGGAGAGCAGGCCGAGGACAGTCCTCTAGTTCAAGGTATGGAGCTTGAGCTACTACAGAGACAAGGTAATAAACTTAGGCCTAGAGGCCTGGAGTTTTTCCGTTGGGAGGGGGTCTCCCTGAGAGGAGTAGTTTCATTTCTCCAGTTATGATTCATTACTTCAAAGTGGGAACAGCACTTTCTGCTTTGGGGGGAAGAGGGTATAAAAGAGTGAGAGAACCAGCCAGATAAGAACCAGGGATGGCCAGAGCAAAAGGAAGGAGCAGAAAGATGCAGCTAGTGAACCAGCCTTACTCTTTTCTGCGCTCTGCTCTTTCTCTCCCTCCCTCACCATTTCCTTTCTCATCCGTCTAGGAGAGTGGTCTTCAATTGGTGGGTCACACCCCAAAAGTGGATCACGAGATCAGTCCAGACTCCAGACAGCCACCAAGTTGGGCATGGAGAAAATTGTGGAAGTGGGTCCCATGTTGCAGGTTGGAAATCCGAGGTGGGTCTCATCTCTGGACCTGTTGAAGACCACTGGTCTAGGGGGATGATCCGAAGGCTTTCCAGAAAGGATGAGTCTTTTGGAGGAGGAGCTTAAAGGAAATAAGAGAGGTAGTCACATGGAGGTGTTCTGGAATTCAAGAGGCAGCTGGACAGCCAGCTTTAATGTGGATTCCTGCATTGAGCAGGGGGGTTGGACTTGATGGCCTTATAGGCCCCTTCCAACTCTAATATTCTATGTTTCTATGGAAGGCAGTTCCAGGCATAAGGGGCAGCAAGGGACAATGGGCTGAACCGTTTCAGGGCGCAGGAGTTGAATGAACAAATGTCACAGGAAGCAATGTGGTGGGATATACCATACCATACATCTTTATTGCGATCCATAGATCCATGAAAAAACAAGAATCAAACATGAAACATCAGACAGTTATGTGCATAAGGAGAAGCAATGCCAGGGGAGAGCTTTGAAAGTAAACAGGAGAAGCTTGAGCAAGCAACAGGACTTACATTTTTCTGGCAGCCCCATGTGTAACTGGACTGGGGCTCTGGAGAGAGCTGGGTTCTAGTCCCATTCAGCCATGAAGCTCACTGGGTGACTTTAGGCTGGTCACCGACTGTCAGTCTACCCACCTCACAGGGTTGTCGTGAGGGTAAAATGGAGAAGAGGAGGAACATGGAAGCCGCCTTGGGTTCCTTGCAAGAGGGTAAAAGGAGGTATATATGCTATTATTTATTTATTGATGCATTTATATATTGCTGCATTTATATCATGCCTTTTTCCCCTCTTGCAAGGAACCCACGGCGGCTTAGTCCTCCTCCTCTTCATTTTATCCTCACACCAATTATTATTATTATGACAAGGTCAGTCTGTTACCGACATCGTAATTTTTTCAGGGCCAGGTTAAAACTGCCCTCTTCTATCAGGTATTTGGCAGTAATATAACGAGTCTTTTTGATCAGGTCCTGGATTGTCTCTGGCTGATGGTTTTAAATTGTTTTAGGTTTATGTTGTGTGTACCATTCTGTTTTGTGGCTTTGTGTGAATGGTTTTGTACTTTCTGTAATGCATTTTAATGATTTTTAGTTGTTGTCAACCAGCCAGAAAGCTTCAGCTATGGGGAGGTATAGAAATGAAGTAAATTAAGTAAATATATTAATATTAATAATAGTCACAGCCAGGATTTGGGCTGAAAACAACAGAATGAAATTTAATAGGGATAAATGCCAAGTTCTACATTTAGGGAATAGAAACCAAATGCACAGTTACAAGATGGGGGACACTTGGCTCAGCAATACTACAAATGAGAAAGATCTTGGAATTGTTGTAGATCACAAGCTGAATATGAGCCAACAGTGCGATATGGCTGCAAGAAAGGCAAATGCTATTTTGGGCTGCATTAATAGAAGTATAGCTTCCAAATCACGTGAGGTACTGGTTCCTCTCTATTCGGCCCTGGTTAGGCCTCATCTAGAGTATTGCGTCCACTTCTGGGCTCCACAATTCAAGAAGGACGCAGACAAGCTGGAGCGTGTTCAGAAGAGGGCAACGAGGATGATCAGAGGTCTAGAAACAAAGCCCTATGAGGAGAGACTGAAAGAACTGGGCCTGTTTAGCCTGGAAAAGAGAAGATTGAGGGGAGACATGAGAGCACTCTTCAAATACTTAAAAGGTTGTCACACAGAGGAGGGCCAGGATCTCTTCTCGATCCTCCCAGAGTGCAGGACACGGAATAACGGGCTCAAGTTAAAGGAAGCCAGATTCCGGCTGGACATCAGGAAAAACTTCCTGACTGTTAGAGCAGTGCGACAGTGGAATCAGCTACCTAGGGAGGTTGTGGGCTCTCCCACACTAGAGGCCTTCAAGAGGCAGCTGGACAAGCATCTGTCAGGGATGCTTTAGGGTGGATTCCTGCATTGAGCAGGGGGTTGGACTCGATGGCCTTGTAGGCCCCTTCCAACTCTGCTATTCTATGATTCTATGATTTGTGCTGTAGGCGCATTACTTCTAGTTCTGTGGTTCAGTGTGTGTCTGTATGTGTGTGTGTGTGTGTACATGTGGGAGATGTACAAAAGCAGTAGCTGCAGCAGCTCTTGGTTTGAGGAGATGTTTCCAGGACTTTAAAAATAGCTTTTTGCGGGGGAATAAGGACAGTTATCCTGAGGGAACATTGCGTTACTTTTTAAATGTTACTGTCTTTTTCAAAATAACTTGCTTATTGCCTAGCCCTATGACATCGCTCAAAATCAACGGTGCATCGATCCCTTTGCACTGCCGCAGCTAAATTAGGCGCCTTCGAATCAGTTTGTCAGGATGCACCTGTTTCTTAAAATACTTTGTCAAAAATAAGAAGGTTTTAATTCCGGAGCTAACTGTGAAAGCGAATTACTTGGCAGGAGCACCACCTAGTGTTCACACGTTGTACTGCAAGTTGGTTTCATTGACATCAATGGGGCTGAAGTGAAAACTAGTGGAGGCTGGTGGCTCCGATTTTGGTGGGGCTCTGAATCCATTTTGGGTTTTAGTCAGAACCAGCCAGAACTCTTTTTTTTCTTTTTTTTAATATATTTTTTATTTTCTACAATACTTAAACATACAGCATTACAATTAAAGAAAACAACATACTACATGAATGTTGAGTAAATGTTGAATACATAATATCATATCTAAATAACATAATCAAACTTAACATATAAGTGCACCCCCCACCTCGGGATCTCATTCCTGATTCCAAAATCTCATACTTTCTTCTGCTGGCGGTTTCCCACTTCCCTTAGAAAACACAAATATTAGGAACTGTTTCCAAATTCCTTCAAAATCATTTGTTTTAGCTATACCTCTTCTCCATTTAATATCACAAGTCAATTTATCATTAATAGCTATATCCCATACTTCTTTATACCATTCTTCAATAGAATATTCTGTTAGTATTTGTATTGTATGTGTAATTTTACAAAGAATAAATTCACTGAAGAATGAATTAGGCAAAAGATTGAACCAATCTAAAAGCAGGTGTTTAAAATTAAGGCACAAGAAACGCTGAATCATTCAGTGTCAGCCTGTTAACCATTTAAATAGGGGAGTGTCTCAAACAGAGTTGTGGGGCGGAAGTGAATAGGAGGTGGAATGTACATGCTGCTGTGGGAGTTTGTTTGAGAAGCTGTTATCTTGTCGTTCGGTGGCTGCAAGAGCGAAGACCTCAAGCAAGTTCAGCCTGAAGGTATTCAAGAAAGACTTTTACAAAGGAAAGAAGGAAAAAGGATTCTTTGCAGAGGAAAAGAATGTAACTTAGAACTGTATGTATGAAAGGAATACAAGTTGTTCATATGCTGCTAATATGAAAAGTAAAGCTACTCATCCTTAAACCTAGCGTAAGAAATTTGTTCCAGCTCATAGGTTTA
This sequence comes from Elgaria multicarinata webbii, assembly GCF_023053635.1. NCBI lineage: Eukaryota > Metazoa > Chordata > Lepidosauria > Squamata > Anguidae > Elgaria > Elgaria multicarinata. The sequence goes on from NC_086181.1 coordinate 14,333,011, forward strand.
AAGGGTGAATCCACTGTGTCACTCTGTTTCAAAAGAAAAAAACCCTAACATATTCCCCTTGAATCTTCCAGTTCCTAGCTACCATCAATCTTGCTGCAGTCAGCAAATTCGTTATCAATTCCTTAATTTCTTTTTTACATTTTAAATCTTCAAATAGTGACAGTAATGCAACTTTTGGTGTTCGATCTATCTTCATTCCCACAATTTCTTCAATCTCCAAAAACACCCAGCCAGAACTCTTAAGGGAGATATCCAAAGTGCTGAAGCCTCATGAACGGTGTGGGCCATTCTACTAGTTGCCCTGCTCAGCAACCCTGCTGCCCCTCAAGTGCAGTGGAGGATGTGGATCCATCACCAGTGTTGAAGTAAGGTCCACCTGCCAGTCTGGCTGGCTTTTGTACATGGGGGTGGTGCCATCTTGTCCATTGCCTCAGGCAGCAAAAGTTTTAGGGTGGCTCTGACTTACTGCTCTTTCACCTGATTTCCCTCAGTGCTTACTCATTTGAAGAGGGCAGGTAAACAGGCAGTCGCAGCAAGGAGAAACAGAAGCAACATGGCCAGAAGGGTCCGCTGATGGGTAGTGATGTAGGCCTTGGCAGCTGCCCGATGATGATGACCCTTGGTGCCAGCTCTAGATTGGCCCCATCAGCTTTGGTATATGGAAGAGGGTGTATGTGTGGTGGAGGGTGCCATTTTGTCCTTCGCTTGAGGCAGCAAAATATCTTGGGTTAGTCCTGCCCCCTGGGCTGTGGTGGCCTGGACTTTGGCCATAAGGGGCCCTAATAATAATTAATAATAATAATAATAATAATAATAATAATAATAATATTTCTTACCCACCTCTCCCTCTGGATCGAGGCAGGGAACACCATTAGATACAAATACCATAAAATACATACTGATTAAAACATTAAAAAGTAATACAATATTAAAATAACAGTCAAATATCTTAAAATTCGACTGGGTAGGCCTGCTGGAAGAGATCAGTCTTTATAGCCGCCTTGAATTCGAAAAGACTATTAAATTGACGAATGTCTCCTGGCACGCCATTCCACAGTCTGGGAGTGGCAGAAGAGAAGGTCCTCTGGGTAACAGTTGCCAGCCTAGTTTTGGCTGACTGGAGTAAATTCTTCCCAGAGGACCTAAATGTGTGGGGCGGATTGTACAGGAGAAGGCGGTCCCGCAGGTAACCTGGGCCCAAATCATGTAGGGCAGCCTTCCTCAACCTGGGGCGCTCCAGATGTGTTGGACTACAACTCCCAGAATGCCCCAGCCGGCTGGGGCATTCTGGGAGATGCAGTCCAACACATCTGGAGCGCCCCAGGTTGAGGAAGGCTGATGTAGGGCTTTAAAGGTAATAACCAACATTTTATACTTCTCCTGGAAACTAATTGGCAGCCAGTGAAGTGATTTTTAGAGTTGGTGTAATATGGTCACCCCTAGGTGTACCTGTGACCAACTTGGCCGCCATATTTTGAACTACCCTATTTCTTCGATTCTAAGACGCACTTTCCCCCCCCCCCATATAAACATCTCTAAAAATGGGGTGCGTCTTAGAATCGCGGGTGTGTCTTAGGGATTTTTTTTCTTCTGTTGGTGGTACTGAAATTAGTGTGCGTCTTACAATCAATGGCGTCTTACAATTGAAGAAACAACAGGGGATGGTCCCTGCTGGAAGGGAATTCTAGAGCAGAGTGACCTTTGGTCCGAAGGGAGTTCTTAAGTTCTTCTGAGAAAAGGGAAGAGTGTGAACATCAAACAGGAAAGGAAAGGCTGCAGTGCCCTTGTTTCTAACTCAGTTGTGGTCTCTCTTGTGATCTCAGGAGAATTGGTGCCGTTCTCTCTCTCTTCTCTGGCCTACCCTCCTCCCTCATGTTATTCCAGTAACACGGGGAGCCTGAGGAATCACACACCCATTTGTATCTGAAGAGGATGAGGCAGCAGCTTTGTTTTGAAAAAGATCCCCCCCCCCCATAATTAAACTCACTTTTAGACTCTTCTCCCCTGAGGTGTGTGTCACAAGGATGTTGCGGGTGGGAAGGGGGAGAGAAAATACGCCTTCTTAACGCCTTCTTAACGCTTGGGATGTGACAGCATCTGAAGGAAAGGCAGGAGGGATGTGAGTGGGAAAGTAACAGGAAAAAATAGAGAAAAGAAATAATAACCTAGAAATAATTTAGGTTATTATTTATCTAGGAGGGCCACCAAGACCCCCTTGCCGCTGAAGGGATTCAGGAGTGGTGGGGGAACTGGAGGACGTATCTGCTACTAAAACGGATAACACACAGTGACTGGGCTCGGATGATCACCTTGGTAAAAGAAGCCATTGTGGTTTCTACCCTCCCCGCCCCCCGCCTTTGTGCCTGCCACACATATGCCCATCATTTGCATAATTCCCCGTGATGCAGCACAGCTTGGCATGTCGTCCGAACCTGCTGTGCAGTGCGGTACCTTCATACCCTACAGCCCATCCCTACTGCATGCTGGCAGGGCCGGTGCTACCATAGAGGCCACTCAGGCGGCCGCCTAGAGTGCCAAGTTAAGGGGGGCGCCGAACGCCGCACCCGGAAGCCACTCTCCCACAGCGGTTCTGAGGGCGGCTTCCAGGCACGCCATTCTGAAGCCGCCTGCCCGCCCCAGCGTCCTGGCTTCGCTTCATCTGGGTGCCCACCTAGCCGAAGCGAAGCGAAGCCATGCCCACCCACCCCCACTCCAGCGTCCTGGCTTCGCTTCGGCTGGGTGGGCGCTGAGGTGAAGCCAGAATGCTGGGGTGGGGGGGGCGGCGGCATCAGAACGGCGTGCCTGGAAGTTGCTCTCCCAGAGCGGCTTCCGGCCGGGCGCACTGTTACGAAGCTGCCCACCCCACCCCACCCCACCCCAGCGTCCTGGCTTCACTTCGGCTGGGCGGGCGAGATGGCGCCTTGCACCCAGGTATGCTGGGGTGGGGGTGGGGGTGGGTGGGTGAAAGCAGCTCACCTGCCTAGGGCGCAAAATAGTCTGGCACCAGCCCTGCACACTGGGTTCAGACAACACCCCACCCCATGCTGCATCATGGAGGATTATGCAAATGGGAGTTCTGTGTGTGGCACACGCAGGGGCAGGGGAAGAAGCCATGATGGCTTCTCTACTGATGGAATTGTCCGAACACCCCCGGGGGCTATGTAAATACATTGGTTCATTCTGAATGGCTTTAAGAATGCCTTGAATTTCCAGGTGGCCGCTGGAATGCATTACGTCCAGGGCGAATGGCGATTTTTAGGGACTGTCCACAGTAGGTGACCATCCACAAATGCTGGTGTATAGGGACCATCCATAAATAACTGATCAAAAAAGTAGGTTTATTTGTTTTAGTGTGTCCCTAAAAGGCATGCATTCCCAAAGGCCATTGGCCGCCCTGGGTTTCTTTCTTTGGGGGTTAAGGGTGGGGGAAATTGCCCTCAGATGATGCACACCCTGTGATCTCACTCCCCGGAGCTCAATTCTACACACACACACGATCATATGATTAGCAAAAGAAAAGTTGCCCCCCCCCACTCTCCAAGGATCCTTTTTTGAGTGGGGAGATGGGGCTCCAATGTAGGTATGTCCATCATCAGGAAATACGACCCTTTTGGGGCCTGCCAGATTTCCACTGTGTCCCCTGGCGCAGCTGGCTTTTGTAAGCTGAGTTGTGTGTTTTCCCTGAATTTGGGGGACTTTTTACATATTTTATTTTGTCTCAGCTGTAATTCACACACATTTATGTAATTTGCACAAGTTATGGCCGCCATTGGTGTAATTGGAGCAAATGGCATCCGTAATTTGTGCAATTTCTATAAATTGCAGAAATTTGCACAAAGTGTGGCTGTAAGTTGCGCAAATTCAAAACACGGAAAACCCACTAGCAGGCCCGACTAGCAGCAGGCCAAGTCAGGCCAGCTAGCAGAAGACAGAATGAAGCCCGGGGGCCCAAGCTGATAAAAGTGTGTCAAGCTCCAACTGAATTCCTCCAACATCCCTCCTCCAGTGCAGCGGGGTGATGAATCCATTCCGGGTTTCCTTCAGAACTCTAAAGAACTCACAAGCCTGAACTGCCCCAGAGAGCCATCTTGCCCACACAGGCAATGTTCCTAGCAAGAAATAGGAGACGGGAGACAGAGCACCAGGATCCAGCTCAGACGGCTGCCCCGTCAAGGCGCTCTGTCCTCCTCAACAAGGAAGCAGATCTTATGAGGGGTTGTCATGACCAGGCAGTACTACATTCAGGCTCAGGTGGCCTCCAGACCTTGATGGAGCAAGTGGCTAACTTGGAACTGTCCAAGGTCCTGCTTCTTTGGTCCAATCCAGCCAGCTCTGTTGACTGACAAATTGCATAACCATGGCTAGGTCTGCCTCCCACCAGCACCTCCTTCTCTGCGGGCTCCTGGTCCTGGTGAGGACAGAATAGTATCCATCCTCTCACAGCTTTCTACTTAGACTACTGTAATGTGTTGTGTTTGGGGCTGCCCTTGAAGACTGCATGGAAACTAACTGCATGCTTAGAGCATGCAATACAGCAGCTAGATTGCTAACTGAGACTTGGTCAAAAAACAGCAACTGCTGTGGCTACTGGCACCATATTCCAAGCACAGCCCAAGGAATTTATTTATTTCCTCTTAGGAGTTCAAGACAATATACATTATTCCTTTCCTCTCCATTACATGGTCCTCTTCCTCCTCTCCATTTTATCCTCACAACAACCCTGTGAGGGAGGTAAGGCTGAGAGTCAGTGACTGGCTGTGAAGTCACTTCATGGTCCAAATGGGGACTAGAACCCGAGTATCCTGAGTCCCAGTCCAACATTCTAACCACTACACTACAAGAAAAACTGACCATGAGATGTCATGGCTCTGTACTGGGTACCTCAGAGACTGTTCTCCAGCACCAGCTCCGAGGAGGAGCCAGACCTAATCTGTTGTCAACCTAAGTAGAGCTCTCCACTTTGGATCTTGCACCCTGTCTGCTAAATCTTAGGACACTGACTCTGAGGAATGGACCTTGGACCCCACCAGAGAGTATTCCCTAACCCAGATCCCCACTATTCAGATCCTCATCTACCAGAAAAAGCTGGTGATGTAGCCCTTAGCATTAGCCATTGAAGGCAGCTAGATGCAGCACCTGCAGCAGAGATGGAGCTTCCAGAAAGACTCTCCAGGCAAGCTGATAAAACTCCCAGTGGTTGCTCCAGACCCGTGCTGGGGTATCTTGTCTCTCACCTTAGCTGTATGATTGCTAGCCGTGGCCCTGAACTGAAGGCAAGCATCTCTGGGCCGGTACCTGCACTACTGTCCAGGGTCCTGAACCTACTCCACTCCTGCACTTGTTCCCTGCCTTACCTTGCACCCACTTGCCTGAGCCATCCCCTTGCTGGGACACCAGAATCACCAATGGACCTGGAGAGGGGGACAGGGAGTGGTCTGCTTGGAAGGAAGGGCTGGGGTTCAGCCACATTTTGTTGCAGGTCCATTAGTATGATCAACAATACAGAAGTAAATAATAAAATTATTAAAACATTATAATTAATTACTAATACAGATTAGCATCAATCCCACTGAGTCCTATGTCCCCCACATTAGGTGTCTATGGACAGAATAACAATGATGTCACCTAATCCGTTTCTTACCCTCTTCCTCATACAATGCCCTACCTCATCTCCCATCATAGCCCAAACGTAGGTCTGTACACAGAACTCATGGACTTCCCAGGTGAAGGATCTGAGTCCAACTGTGGTACTAATGCTCCCCCACAGCCAGTCTTCAGAACCAAACCAAAGAAACTTCACACCTGTGTTCTATATGTTCATGTGCAAGGGGCAAGCATTTTGTCAGCCACATGGACAAGGAAGAATGAACGCTACAACACCAGGCCCACCGCTGCAGGCATCAGGGAAATGTTTGGTAGCTCAGTGGAACTGGGGAGTTTTCTAGTATTGTTACCCAAGATTTTTTATTTTTTATGGCATGTTCACAGAAGCTAACTATGGGTTCTCTCTGGACTCAGTTGGGGTACTCAAGGGTCTGGTGACAAATTTATTTATTTTATTTATTTTATTACATTTATATACCACCCCACAGCCGAAGCTCTCTGGGCGGTTTACAACAATTAAAAATCGTAAACATTAAAAGTATACAAAATTTAAAACCCATCAAAAACATAAAAAACAGTATAAAAACAGTATCCATTTAAAAACAACAATTCTGGGGTCCATTAAAAACAAACTTAACGTTGTTAAATGCTGTTAAAATGCTGTTAAAAATGCCTGGGAGAAGAGAAAAGTCTTGACCTGGTGCCGAAAAGATAACAATGTTGGCGCCAGGCGAGCCTCATCGGGGAGATCATTCCACAGTCGGGGGGCCACCACTGAAAAGGCCCTCTCCCTTGTTGCCATCCTCCGAGCTTCCCTCAGAGTAGGCACTTGGAGGAGGACCTTAGATGTTGAGCGCAGTGTACGGGTAGGTTCATGTCAGGAGAGGTGTTCCATCAGATCAAATATCTCTAGAATGTTAGACCACATGGCATTGACAGTTTTTTCTGCTTTTTGTTGCTTAGAACTGGCAGGATAGGAACTTACAGAATCCAGAGAAACTCAGTATTAGCCACTGCAGTTTTTGGCTTTGCGTAGAACAGGGGTGGGCAACTTGTGTCTCTCCAGATGTTTTGGCCTACAACTCTCATGATCGCTCACCATTAGCAGGGGCTGATGGGAGCAGTAGGCCAAAACATTTGAGAGCCACAACTTACCCATCTCTGGCTTAGAACCATTTTTAGAGCCAGGGTTCAATTTTGGGACATGGGAAGCTACCTTTCATAATAATATTGAAGATTAGGTCACTTTTCTGTTCAGATGGTGTGAGTTGCAGAGGGTAAAAGTGGCCTCTTACACATTACCAAAAGAAGAGGAAACATCACCAAAACAAACAAACAAACCAGGGAGCTGCATCAAATGTGCATCAGATAATTTAGATGTCTAGGTGCACATGTAGAAATGGAAACAGAAATGCAAGATGTCTCATTATAGTGGGAAGACTGTGAGCAGGTGATCTGTGTATCTTGTGCGGTCTCCTATCCAGGTGATCACTGCGGATAAACAACTGCAAGGCTTCTGTGCTTCTTATGGTATTTCAGCTTTTAAAGAGACTTGGATTAGGGTGATCATATGAAAAGGAGGACAGGGCTCCTGTATCTGTAACAATTATGTAGAAAAGGGAATTTTAGCAGGTGTTATTTGTATGCATGCATGCAGCACCTGGTGAAATTTCCTCTTCATCACAATAGTTAAAGCTGCAGAAGCCCTGCCCTCGTTTGCATCTGATCAAGAGGGCAGGGCTCCTGCAGCTTTAACTGCTGTGATGAAGAGGAAATTTCACCAGGTGCTCCATGCATACAAATGACATCTGCTGAAATTCCCTTTTCTACATAACTGTTACCGATACAGGAGCCCTGTCCTCCTTTTCATGTGGTCAGTCTAACTTGGACTGGAGAGCTCAGCCCTTCAAACATAGGGTGCCTTCAAAGAGAGGACTGTCCTCTGTGAAGTCGGGCACATGGCCACCCTAGCAGAGGCAGGTTTGAGCAATGGCACCTCCACATTTAGAAACTGGCAAGGTAACTTCTATTTGCTTCATAGATTCTGATCTTTCCAGTCGACCCCAAGGCTTCATCCTGCATTCCTATAACCATGTCCCCTCTGAGTCATTCCTCTTCTGTTTCAGTTCTGCTCCAAAGAACATTCCAAAGTCTACGGAGAAGATTCTACTTAAACTGGAAGCCTTGCATTCGGGCTTCCGTTATTGTTTGATGAGCAGTTGTGTCCAGTAGGTGGCAATAGACATCCACCATTGGATCTGCCTTTGGTGGTTAAACAAGGTCCTGCCCCACCAGTATCTGGTGAAATTCCCTCTTCATCTCAACAGTTAAAGCTACAAGAGCCCTACCCTCTTTTGTATCTGGTCACACTAGTATAGCTGTAAAAAAGAGGGCAGGGCTCCTGCAGCTTTAAATGTTGTGATGAAGAGGGAAGTTCGCCAGATGACAACTGTTGAAATTCCTTTTTCTATACAACTGTTAAAGATACAGGAGCCCTGTCCTCCTTTCCATATGGTCACCCTTCCCACAGGCAACTTCTAGCCCTCTGCTCTTCTGTTCTTACAGATCTCCATCTTACAGGCCTACACTCAACTTATGACTGCCCTAAAACTTATTTATTTAATGGTAACTGATGCTTGAGGGAGAGGCAGAGAGATGGACAGGTGCATTTATTGGGGGGCCCTTTTTAAAAAGCGAACATCCTATCAATCTGTTATGTGGTGGGAGGGGGGAGCCTCTGGTTCTCCTTCCCAAACCTCTAATGGCTGGGAATTTAGCCTTTAAATAAGGGTTCCACATGTGCAGCCCCAGTCCCTGAATTTCAGAAGGGAACCATATGCATGACACTTAATTACGCCATGTGGTCCCCCAATCCTCAAATAAGTAAAAAAACTTATCCTGACCCCTTACAGTTAAGACGATGAAATGGGAGAAAGGGGGTATCACTGTCAATTGTCACATATAATATAGAGATAACTGGAATATTTTTTTAAAAATTAATATACTGAGCAAGATAGCTACTCAGTGATACGGTCACCAATACATCTACCCCTTTCTCCCATTTCATCGTCCCCCAATCCTCATGCAGCTTGGGATACATGTGAGGCAGCCTCCCTTCACATTCATATGGCTGGAGATAACTGCAGTGTGACTGAGTTTGGACAACTCAATAACCCACGATGGATTAAATAAACTGTGATTTATTTAACCCGCTGTTTGTCATGTTGTCTGTTGAGAATTTCAAAATCCACAATGGCTTATTTGGTCAAAATAACCCACTCTGATAAGTCACGGTCTGATTTAACTTGCCGTGGGTTATCGTCTCATCCGGTGGTCACCATGGATTATTTTGGTTACCTACGGAGTTGTGCAGCAAGGGCAGTTCAACTGCTGCTCTGCTCCTTGAGGGCGTTCTCTGTGTAATAGAATCAGTTATTTCAGTAGTGTTTGTGGGAGAAATGCGCAACTGGAAACACTTTAATTCGTCTATTTCTGCAGCGTCTATGAGTGGTGGGGAATGCGCAATTGTGCTTTAGCGAAACAGGAGAACAGCGATATTGGGAACAGATTAAATTGGCTCTGTCAGGGGGGTGGGGCTTAAACACTGCAAGGAAGATGGCATACCAGCATGCTCGGTGGAAGGACTGCAGCGGGTCAGGGGGGATTAGTCAAATTACACACAGTAGCTTAATAAACTGATTAGCTATTTGTGTGGAAGGGCATCGTGGACTATTTCAAAAATAGCTACTTAAAGTGATGTCTGAACCCACTCGCATGTGTTTCCCCTGTTAGGAACTGAATTCTAGGTATTGGCTTAAAGTAACTCACTAGATGTGGACGAGAAAGACATCTACCTTGGGATAACTTTGGTCTCCTTCTTGTGTGATATGGGGACAAGCAAAGCCAAACTATCCCAGAGCAAAACTAATCTGTCTCAGAAATTATCTGTAATTGATGATGATGATCCATCAGACAAACTAATACTGATCTTAACTGTCGTCATGTCACCAATCCAGAACTGTCCACGTGTAGGGGTTATTGTATAACCCTACATCCACGCACGAGGGAGTTAGCAGCAGACTTGAGGGAACCACAAACTTTGCAAAAGTAGAAAAAAAAATTGTTAGAAAAAACTCTTAAGGGGGAGAACGAGGACTGAGCAGTTTTTCTCCCCGGGCTGGCTCCTCCCCCGCCCTCTGCCTAAGTTAACTATCCTGGAACTCTGTAAAAACCAAGTATGTCAAGGCAAGTTTTGGTTATTCATTGACCAGGGTGACACCACTCTGTATGTGCTCAAAAGCACTCATGTTTCTTGTCATTTCACAAGCCTTGGGGCTGAGCATTCCACACAGGTTCTGGGCTCAAAACCCTGGCTTAATTTAAAACTCTGCTGTTGGAGGGTCTCACCGCAACAGGCGCCTGTCTTGCAGGATCCTTCCCCGGGAGGAGGAAGTGTGGTTTTGCTGTTGCTGTGTGTCCGTGGGAGCTATTTGGAGACGTGGCCCCACCCTCAAAGGCCATGATGGATGACCAGCCTGGAGGATAAAAGGCTTTCCTCTGAAATCAGCTCTGCTAAATATAAACCGTTGCTGGCTTTCATGTGTCTCGAGACCTAACTGAAACCAGCTGGCAAGGCAAGTGCAGCTTTTCCTGTTGCCGCTTCGCTTGCGGATCCAGAGAGCGGCTGCAAACTTGGAATGGGGAACGGAAGCTGTCGAAATCGGATGGCTGAACCTAACCAGGTCAGTGGGGACTGGCACCATGGAACAACCACCTAAGAAGAGCCCTGCTGGACCAGGCCAAAGGCCTGTCTAGTCCAACATTCTGTTTCACACAGCCAGAGCCAGCCCAATATGTTCTAGGGTGGCTGTGTGGCCTATTTTGCAGAGGACAGTCCTCTATTTTGGTGAGCTGGTAGAGGACAGTCCTCTATTTGAAGGTGACCTCCACTTTAGTAAGCAGCCCAGATCTACACCCCGTGACATATCGATACGATGCCATCATGATGGCCCTATATTCCTTTCGTGCATTTATATTTCTTAGCGCACACAATGACATCTGTTGTGATATTTTGGATAATACGGAATTAAAAGCTGGAAATGACACTAGGAAAACAGAATATGGAATGTGACATGTACCCCAACAGTTATCAGTGCAATTCAATATTGATAAAAAGTACTAGTGTAGATCTAGCCCTGCTCTGCTTTAAAGTCAAAGAATTATAATAAGAACAGAGAGGAAGTTGTCCATCAACAATTAACACTTGGATGGCCGACTGAGCAGGTACACTGGCCACCTGGTCAGTCTTTCCATGGTGTGAGGTCTTGTATTTCTTTTTAAGTAACAGTTATTGTTTCTAAAGTTGCACCTAGATATCTACATTTGCATATGCAAATATTATACAAATTTCCCCCTCTTTTTTGGTGACGCAATTCCTCTTTGGGGGGGAATGTGTAAGTGGTTGTTCTATTTTCGAGCCCACCTTGAACTTGCTGTACAGCAGCCTTCCTCAACCTGGGGCGCTCCAGATGTGTTGGACTACAACTCCCAGAATGCCCCAGCCTGGGCATTCTGGGAGTTGTAGTCCAACACATCTGGAGCGCCCCAGGTTGAGGAAGGCTGCTGTACAGTAAGCTTCCAGTATGGTGCCTACCATCACCATTCCACAAGCTGACCTCACTGGCAGCTGAATCTGACTTCCATACTGAAGCCAAAGCTGACTTGACATGTGAAAACACTCTTAGAAAAGAGCTGGGGAGTGTGTGGCCTTCCAGTTGTTGTTGGACTTGAACTCCCGGTGGCCAGCATAGCCAATGCTGAGGGATAATGGGAGTTGTAGTCCAACCCCATCTGGAGGACCACAGATTTCCCATGTCTGCTCTATGGAATGAAATCCTAAGCACATTTGTTTGGGAAGAAGCACTGTTTAACTATGGGGCTAACTATATATTACTTGCAATTGCAGAATGGGGAGTCAGTGAGGAGAGAAAGGGTTAAACATGCCCTTCCGTGCTGCTTCTCTGCTCTGAATCCACACCCACACTCCTCCACTGACGGCATCAGGCTCAGTTACATATAATTAGCCCCTTGGTGGGACTTATTTCTGAGTAAACTTGCACAGGCGGTAAGTCTCCTTGTAGGGAAAAAGGACTTGTGTTATTATGGACAAAGTATGGCATGAGAGTTCATTTTGTTACTTAATCCGTGTATTTGCAGCAAAACATCAGGGAACGCTTATTTAAGAATAGACAGAAAAGTCCATATAGTTTGTCTCTTATTTCCCACAGCTATCAATTAGTTGCCCCCAAACAGGAGAAAAATCAGATCCCTAGAATCCTAGGCCCAGAAAGCAAATCCTCTTTCCCCAGTTTGGTGTTCTACAGGCTTCTGTGTAGTTTTTCCCTATTCTAAAATGTTGCAATGCCTCTTCCAAGGCTTAGTTACTGACAGTACCAGGTTTAAGCTAAAATATGCTGGTCTTTTTTAGCCCCACCTTTTTTTGCCTTTGGCCCCGCCCAACCTCGGAATGCAATCTCTGGGAAATCCTCTGAAATGGAATTCGGCTCTCAGACTGGAAGAGATCCAACATTCCTGCTTTAAAGCCATTGAAGGCAGTGTCTTCATTACCACATTACCACATTCAGTGGCAGTAAATTATTCCAGAAATCTGCTATGTGCTTTTTGAAGGACTTTTGTCTCTCCTGGCTTTTATTGCCAATGTCATTGGGTGTGACCCCGAATTCTAGATGCCAGAGAGTGACAGAAATGATCTCAAAGTACCTGCTCCATGTTAGGCATCATTTTATTTATTCTCTGGTCCTCCCTTTCACTTTAAGTCATTTCCCCCCTAAACTACAAAGCCTCAAATGCTTTTAACCTCTGATTATCTAGAAGCTGCTCCATATATGTCAGGCTATATATGCTTTTCCTACACAGAATATTGCTATATATCAACATGCTACTTGTACACAGTAACAGCGAACCCATGCTCCAAGTACTCTGCAAAGAACGGTTGTTTTTAAAAAGTTTTGCTGATGTGTTTTCAGACAGTAATGTCTTTTGATATTTCCTGAATTCAAGACCTGCCCAACTGGCTTCTTACCCCAACCCACCATTTTGAAGGGCAGCAAATGCTTGGAAGGGGGAAATCAAATTATGCTGAAGGGGAGGCGAATCGAAAGTAGTAAACAATCAAGTTGAATTAGTATAATGCTTGCTTGAGAATCCCTCCTCCCACACACAATTCACCCCAGATCTACGTGTGGTGCAGTGGTGCAGATAAGGTAATCTTACACACACACCGGCCGGGTTCGGATGAAAATCAACAGTTGTTTCCCATTTTGTTCCCCACCCTGTTGGTTAGCGTGTCGTCCGAACCCGGCCATCCTTTTACATGGCCATGCGTGTTACTACAGTTCTGAAGCACACAACATCCCTCTTCCCATTTATCCCCAACTGCCATTCCATGCCTAAAACTGCTTCCCCATTCCTGATATGTTAGAATGTTTCCCAACAACCCTCTTAATTATCTATCTATCCATCCATCCATCCATAAATACTCTGAGCGTGTGTAGGGTTGTATTTTAAGCTCAGTGAAATCTTGAGTGCAGGAAGAAAACGGAGTTTGCTTCGGCTGCTGCCCACTAGGCAGGGATGGGCCTAGGCTCGCAACAGGCCCCCTAGGCGAATCATGCAATCGGCGGCGCCACCCGCAAATGCAGGTTTAGGCTGAGGATTTTCGGTATACTGGGAAACATCCTGGCCCCATTTTCCGTGAAGAGGCCGCCCCTCCCCACGCCTCACACCTTCGGAAGCAGAAATATTATAAGTTAAATGCACCCCAAATGGTTAACAACAACAACTGCAATAAAATAAATAAATAAACCGTAGCACAGAGGAACTGATAAAAACAACAATGGAGGCTTGCGCAGCAGCCCGCTCTGCGAAGGAGCACAAATCCCATCCACAATGCCGAAAGGAGGTCCCTGGAAGAAGAAGGAGGGTCCCGGGCGAGGCGCCGCCAAGCCCCTAGGCGCAGCCCTCCCCAGGCAAAGGAAGGGGCTGCTGTTGGGGGAGCCTCTCACTCCCTGCCTCCAACAGGGAGCAGCAGCAGAACAGGAGGATATCGCGTATTGCCCGAGGGAGGACGGGGTTCCAAAGGCAGGCAGGCAGGCAGGCAGGCGGCCTGACTTAGCCCACCATCCCGGTCAGTCCCTGGCTCACCTCGGCAGGATCTACACTAGTGCTTTATAACAGTTTATAATGGTTTTTGACAACTGTTTGGGCCCAGGACATGTTATATATACTGTTTTGAAAGTGTTCTATCCTGCTTGGTGTAGATCTGGCCCTCCACAGCCCAGGCCACATTTCCTCTTCACGCACACAGGAATTGAATCATGACATCTCCGTTATTTTATTTGTATTTTTTTACTTGCATTTGCCCCCTCGAATTTGGGGGCCCACTTAATGGTCCGCCCCTACTTCTAGGTGGCCATTTGGGAGGTGGGGGCGGCGGGGGGTGTCTCCTGGGCTGTAGGGCCCGGAACTGTGTTTCTAGGGCGCCCCAGCCTTTGCTGCACCACCTGTACGGCTGAATGTGAGCGGCGGGGCCCGAAAGAGAGGAGACCGCAGTTGTTTGTAGGCCCAAAGCCGCCTCCGACCGTCAGAGCTGCAGCAGGGGGGAAGCGGAGGATCCGCCTGGAGCGTTTGTCCCTTGCCACCAGCTAGCTCCACTTTGAACTCCAGTCACCTTCTTCCTCTGTAATTACGCTTTATTTTTAGGCTCCCCTTCCTTTTTCTATTTAAAGCCCGGCAGCCTCTTCAGCGCAAGGCAGCGTAAGAAGCCCTGCGCTGAACTTGTGGTGGGCAGGGAAGGCAGCACAAACGAATCCCCTAAACGCGGAGTGGGAGGCATCAGCCACCGCTGGCAGGGAGCCCTGGGCCGCAGCTCGGCCTTGATAGGGCTGCTGGGGAGCAGCCGCCAAAGTGGGCCTGTGGTGGGGGTGGGAGGAAGTCTCTCTGGCCTCTTTTCATCCAGCGAGTGGGCACCGACTGGAGACAGATTTTCTGTTATCTTACGGCACGATCTAGACAATTATAGGGTTGCCACCTCTTTCTTTCTTTCTGGCCCAGCCCCTGCGCCTTTTTAAACAGCGGCTAGACCTCCTGAAAAACTGAGCTGGTGGCACTTTTCCTGGTACAGCAATAAGTGTGGCAAAAGCTTTGCTGGCTGTAGTTCTGTGTGCCAGGCTGGTGTCAAAAGCACAGCAGTAAGAAAAGAAAAGAAAAAGTAGTAACCCTAGAACAGCCTCCCCAAGCCGGATGAAGTGAACTAGTCCAACACGTCTGGAGGGCACCTGGCTGGGGGAAGCCGCCCTAGAAAATGGGCCGATAACAAAAGGTGCTGTGCGGACACCTCTGATCCATTGACACTAAGCAGTTGAAGGAGAGAGTGCCAGGGCTGTAGTAGTAACCCTTGGCAATAGGCTGTTTACACTAGTGTAAAACCATTTTGGTGGTTCAGTTTTGGAGCAAAGATTGTGCTTGTCCAAATACGCAGAGGAGCATTTTCAAAGTCTTAGAATTCTCACAATATTGTTATGGCTGCTGACTTGTTAAAGGCCCAGGAGATAGATAGATAGATAGATAGATAGATAGATAGATAGATTTACTTATTTAAAGCGTCTTTAGCCTCAGCCAAAAAGACTCCCAGAGCAGCTTACATACAATCAATAAAAACAAGACAATTGCTACCCACAGGCTTACAATCTAAAAAGATACGGCACAAAAGGAAAAAGGGATGAGGAGGGAAGAGGGGGAAAGCAAGTGGACTTTGATCTAGGCTAGTGGAATGGCCCTGTTTCTCATCTCATCTCTTTCTGCTGCAGCCTGCTTCAGTGGCTGGTGGTGGTGAGGGAGGAGCCTGATGGAAGTGGTCTTGAGGGGGCCTTTGCATATAAATGGATCAGAAGGGCTGGTTGATGTTTTATCAATGGGAGCTAATGATTGGGAGATATCCAGGGATATCTCAAATGCCCTCCCCCCTCAAAGTCAGGGTTTTTAGAATGTGACCACCTCACAACTGAGGGGAGGGCTTGATGAATCTCTCTTGTGTGTGAAAATAATAGAAGCTGTTTGAAACTGTGCGTGACACACAGAGTCAGTGTGTCTGTGTGTAGAGCTGAGCTATGAGTTATAAGTGAGGCATCTTTGTACATTGTACCTCTTTACTCTATTAACTCTTTTTGGGGATCTGATTTGGAGCAGTAGATCACCTGCCACAAAGAAGTGTGCATTTCTTACCTCTGCCTATACTCTAGTCATATATTTGAAAATAAACTATATATTACAGAATCATAGAATAGCAGAGTTAGAAGGGGCCTACAAGGCCATCGAGTCCAACCCCCTGCTCAATGCAGGAATCTCTGATGATCTGTCCTCCAAAAGGAAGCCAATCTCAGCGCTGCTTCTCTTTGCTTGGGGAAATTGGGAACATGTAACAGTATTTTGAATGATTTGTAGGTTTGCAAGCTAGTTAACCATTTTTAAACCCATCTGTCATCTGGCTTTTGAGCTCCCAGTTCATGAGTTTGATAACCAACTTTGACTTCAGTCCTACATGCACTAAAATGGAAGTAAATCCTATTGAACTCAGTAGGACTTACTTCTGGGTAGATATACATAGGCATGTGTGAGGAACCATAATGAAATTTATTCATTATATTTAACCCTAAAGGAGAGCTCCAAAACAGTCCAATGATGACTGACAGTGAGCTCCATACTTACGAAATTCGGATAGCCTGTGTGTGTGAGAGATAGATGGAATGGAGTACCCTGGAATAGGACATAGCTGCCTGGTTGGCTGGCTGGAACACAAAACAGAAGCATTCCAACCACAACATTTTGTTGCCGTTCCAACTGGTATATTAAGAATACTCTGTCTTTCTTCCATGATGAAACTCAAGGTGACATAGCCAGGCTACCCAGGCAATCACCCATTAAGGCATTGACCACACCCAGCACTGCTTGGCTTCAGCAAGGTTGAATGCACATCATATCCCTGCCACCCATGTAACAGTCCAGTGTAACAGTTGAACCTACCCAAACACTATGTTTAACGTCTCCAGGTGCCTACTCCGAGGGAAGCTCGGAGGACAGCAACAAGAGAGAGGGCCTTCTGTGTGGTGGCCCCCCAAGTGTGGAACAATCTCCCTGACAAGGCCCGCCTGGCGCCAATGTTACTATCTTTTCAGCGCAAGTCAAGACTTTTCTCCCAGGAATTTAGCAATATGAAATGAGCCTGGGTCTGTTTTTTTAGGCTCAGCGGTTTTAAAGTTATTATAGTGGTTTTAAATGTGGTTTAATGTTTTTGTGGTTTTTAATTTTTGTATATTGTCTTAATATTATGTAAAATGCCCAGAGAGCTTCAGCTATGGCACGGTATACAAATGCAATAATAACAACAACAACAACAACAACAACAACAACAACAATAATAATAATAGTAATAAATAATATATAGTTATTAGCTAATTACATATGGGAAAAGAAAGCCATTACTATCGTTCATGAAGTTTATGAAGCCAACATCAGTACTCTGACTCATGAATTGAACTGATGTTTCGGACATTTTTCCAGTTGACCACATGAAGATTAATTCCTCCATTGAACTGGAGTTTGCGTCAAGGGCCCCAGAGTAGATTCTGTTCTGTTCCTCAACTAGAGCATAATGCACTACTTCAGGTACAGGTGCAGAACCTCAGGCCCCAGGGGGCAAATCTGCTTCCCCAGAAGGCCACACTCCCTTCCCCTGACTCCACCCCCTTCCCCTTTGCCTGCCGACACTTTCCTAGTTTCCCAGCATTTGTGCATTTCCACTCCATTCTTAAGAGGCTGAAATGCCTCTCCTAAGACTTAGTTACTGGAGTAAAGCACTTTCAGTGAAAATATGCCAGTATTTTTTGTAGTTTTGGCCTCACCCCGCTTACCTCTGGAATGTGGTCCCCGAGAACTTTTCCAAAATTAAATTTGGGCCCTCAGGTTCAACAGGGACGGTTTGTTCAGCATTACTTCTCACACGTTGAACCCTGGTAAGGGTTCCGTGAACCATGCAACTCACCTGAGTCAAAGCCAACACCCCTGCAATTGTTTTAGAGGCCAAATGAATAACGGGGCTTTAGCCTCAAAACTGATAAGTGGAGACAGATATTGTAGATGGGTCATGATGGAAAATGTTGGTGTAAAATCGGATTAGGAGAATATGCATTTAAATCAAGGAGAATTTGAATAGAATTTGTCACCCTGAATTCATTTTAGCTCTATTTTTTGGAACACCACTAGTTTACAGCATAATCCTATAGACCATTTTAGTGCCAGGTTAAGACATTACTTGGCATACGGTGAAGCTTTTAATGTCTTGTGTTTTATCTGGTCTTAGTACTCTGTTTTACTAGATTTGTAACTTTTTACATTTTTGAATGTTAAAGATTTTATATTATATATTTTGTATTGTTATTTTTGGGAACCGTCCAGTGAGCTTTGGCTATTGGGCAATATAGAAATGAAATGAATGAACGTTCACTCAGAAAAAAGTCAAACTGTGTGTTCAGTGTGGATTACTCCCAAGTAAGTGTACATAGGATTGCCCCCTTAGGCTGCAGTCCTATACTTAACCTTGGAGTAGGTCCCATTGAACTTTCTTCTGAATAGACATGCATAAGATTGCAGTATTCGAATCTTGTTCTGCCAGGCTAGTATTTTTTATTAAAGAATCTGAACACTCTTTACAAAAACAAAGGTGAGAATAGAAACATTAAACACACCAGTGAATCTTGTGGCCTTCTTTATTACTGAAGTACTTTCAGCTGAAGACTAATCTTCCCAGTCCTTTCCCCATTCCGGCCTTTACTACATTATTTCCATTTCACAGGCAAAACTGAGGATACAAACATGGCAAAGATCTGAACCCAGGTCTGTGTCTAAAAATCTGCCCTTGGTTCATACTGGTCTGGAGAAAATGTGTTTATTCTGTTGACTCCTTTTCCTTCATAATGTTCCACTCTTTCAATGGCATCTGTCCTGGTCTGAAGACCTCCCAGTGAAGTAGCCCCGAGGCTGTGGCGACAGACGCTGGAGGAAGGGGTTGGTGGTGGAAATATCTCCCCCAGTCTCTGAGTCTCTTGTCCCCACAAATTGCAGGTTCCGGCCGGTCTTTTGTGAAGGGAAGGATGATGTATGTGTATAGGGTGCATTACCAGGGAACATCCCCCCTCCCCAACATCCACCTCAGCCACTTCTAAGCGCATAACCCTCTGTTATCTCTCACTGCTAGGTAGTATCTTGTGGTTTGAGGAGAGGGGGATTTAGCAAACCCTGAAGAAAGGCCAAAGTGATGTATGCATGGAGCCAGTGGGTGGGCGGAAGGCAACGCAGCCGGCTCACCGCAGTCTCCCCTTCTCCTCCTCCTCCTCTTTTTCCAGGACTTTCAAGCAGGGACATGTTACGGCGTCTCCACCACCCGGCAACAGGTAAGTTTGCGATGAAGCGTCTGAGGTGAAGGGGGGAAAAGTGTGTCTGCAGAGCCACCTGAGTGACTTTTTTTGCCTTCACTACACAATAAGGAACGTAGACGAGGGCATCATGTGACTTCTAGCATGCTAGGCTTGGCTTGGTCTGTTGTGGCCAGCCGTTATTGTGGCAACAGAATGGTGGCACGGGCCTCCTTCGGAGGACAGCGTTACTGGGCAAGACGCCCAGCTGGGCACCATAGATGAGATCTTATTCTCTGCCCTCATTCAGGAACTGCTGAAGTAACCAGTACTGCATCTTGGTAATTTTAGACCGGGGTGGGCAGCCTGCGAGCTGCATGTCATACACACACCGGCAAAATTCTTAATTTTTTTAAAAAAGAGTACTACCGCCCAGAGCGCTCTGGCTATTGGGCAGTATAGAAATGTAATAAATAAATAAATGGGTCAAATTTAGCTTGCAGTGCTCTATAGCTTTTGCCTTTTAATTTTTTTTGCTAACACTGCCAAATTTTATTGTGGGGGGCAGCCCACTGATTTCCCCCCCCCCCAGGAGTGTTGAAACCCATGGAGGGTTTCCAGGGGGGCGAAATTGACCCCCATACCTCCTGGACTTGCCCACCCTTGTTTGAATCCTGGACTTAATGGTCTTATGGGAACCCCTTTGGATGGCCATGTTTGCAAAGTGCACAACTAACCATTCTCTTCTTTCCTCCCCCAGTACCATTCCATGCTTTACAACTGCTTCTACATTTCTGACATGTTAGAACGACAACAACACTTTGCTAACCCCAATTAAAAACGAACAAACCTCTGAGGATGTGCAAGTTTGCCTTATACATTTGCATGATACACTTGCTTAAATAGTTGCACCATCATAACTACAGGAATAAAATGGAGTTTGCTTCTGCTGCCCTGATGCCTGCATCACGTGCCACTCCCTGGCAGTAATTTGGGGGCTTCCGGATTGTAGACCTCAGCTGTCAGGCCTACCTGCACCACTGGAGGTGACTCAATGGATGCTTCCAGACAGAGGGCTCCTAGTGATACCAACCAAAAGACATCATGCAGCTTAGCTTTTCCATCTTTTCTTCCTTAACAGATTTTTCTGTGGCAAGAAAAAAAGGTGGAAGAAGCTGTGGGAAAATAAGGGAGGGTTGCAAATGGGAGATTATGTCATTTGGACCCCTTCTGTAAAATTCTGTGGATGAAGCAGGGTGATTGCACAATAAAAGTCTTGTCTGGAAGCACCAAAAGCCTTTCACTGTTTGTTTGGTAGATACCACAATTGCCTCTAGCAGCATTACACATTTTGTGTGGTTTTGCAGATGCATTTTAAAGCAGAGCTGGCCCCAGACATTTTGGTGCCTGAGACAAAAAATCCAAAATTCTCACACACATGGTAAGAAAAATATAATAAGAAACTAAACAATTGACCATTTACTGCCCTTTATTATTTAGTCAATTATTTATTTGTACATTGCTCTCCTATCTTTCTAAAATTTAAGACGGCTTACAATTAAAAATACGGATCAAACAAAATTTAGAACACTTCTTCGAATAAGACTAAGCAAACAGCAGTAAAAACAGCCACCAGCAGCAGACTAAAAAGAGATCATCAAAGGCCCTTACTAAAAACGCCTGCTGGAACAGAATTGTCTTAAGAACCCACTTAAAAGCAGTCAGGGAGGGGCCCCAGCAAATCTCTCTTTGGAAGCTATTCCATAGTTTAGGTGCTACTTGAATTAAAGGGAAATTCCCAACTGGCCCCAATGTGTGATTCTCTAACCCCCCCTCCCCCAAATCTCTGCACAATGGAAACAGCACAATCAGAGCAGCGACTAAAGCAGGGGAGGAAAGGGTTAAATTTCCCATGTGATCCCAATAATTCTCACGCATACACCTGCTGCTGATGCTATTTGCATTTTTAAAATGCAATGATGCATTTAATATCATGTATAATTTAGCCCCCAGTCAAGGGCGAGTTTGATCCTCATGTCGCTTCAATCTGGATTTGGCTCCGAGATATCTTGGCAAGTGTTTGGAAAAAGCTCATTTGCTTCCTGAGAGTTTTCTCCTGTCTCATAATGTTGGACCATGCATTCTGATTAACAGTGCACCTATGCGCATTATCATATTGCCTCCTGGGAATTGTAGTCTGCTTTCACCTAATCATCCTACAGCACAAGCCAGGATGGAGAGAGACATCCAACAATTCAAGTGCCCCAGCCCCTGGGAACAAGCGAAGGTCTTTCTTATGGTTGTTGGACAACAATGATATTGCCTTCTCCTGATCATGACCCCATGGGGGAAGACAGATGCCTGAAGGTGGCTTAGCCAGTTGATGCCAGACTGGAGTTGCAGGATCTTTGATGGCTCCAACCTAAGGCGGCCAAGAGTCCCACTTAACAGTGGACAGCCCTCTATTTTGGAGAGCTGGCAGAGGACAATCCTCTATTTGAAGGCGTCCTCTATTTGATGTGCTGTCCAGTCCATGTATGGTTTAAAGTCAAAGAACCATAAGACAGGAGAAGCAGGGACCTTGAAATTGCTCATTGAGAGTTGGTACCTGGACAGCAGACTGGTCACCTGTTCAGTCTCCCTCACTATGGTCAGTTGTATTGTATTTCCATTTAAATTATAGTTATTTCTAAATTTGCATTTAGAAATGCAAATGTTATGCAAACCTTTTTTTTTTTTTTTGGTCCTCTTTTTGGGTGATGCATTTTCTCTTTTCTCTGAATGCCTAAGTAGCCACCCTGCAGGGAACCTGCTTCAACATGATCTGGTACTCAGCTGAGGCCTTTTATCCCTTAGACCCCACCACCCTAGGGTGACCAACTGTCAGGATTTCCCCGGATTTGTCCTGGTTTTTGTTCTTTCCATGGTGTCAGGGGGGATTTTCTATAATTTTCAATAATGTCCTGGAATGACACACCTTCCCCTTTAAGGCTGCCATTAGCATGGCAGGAGGGAATGACATGCTTTCTTGAGGCACATCATTCCCCCACCCCGAGCTCCAATTGAGGTCTTAAAGGGGAAAGTGGGTCATTCGTGGACATTATAGAAAAGGCCCCAATTGGAGTAGATGGTGGTGGTGCAGAATGAAATCCTTTCCCCTCCTCCACTCCAATCGGGTTCTTTAAGGTGGCGGGGGAATAAAGTACTTTTTGCAGGACTCGGAAAGCTGCTTCCCCACACATACACTAGGTGTCCTCTTTTTTGGTTTCCCAAATAAGGTCACCCTACACCACCCCTCAGGCTGGACTCCCTCCCTCCCCAAAGAGCCTGAAAAGAGCAGTCTTTTAGCCTGAGCCTAGCACGCTGCCTCTGCTCTGTCGCTAGTGTCTGGGTGCATTTCTTCTGCTGAAGAGGGTGGGGCGAATGGGGAAATGTGCTGAGTGTGCCAAGAGGGGGGAGTTTTTTCCGTCCCTGCTCCGGTGCTGCTGTTGCCCCAGGCTAGGGTAGTTTGCTTGGAAGATAGTCCTGGCTTTGTCTGCCTCCACCTGCAGCATCACTGATTACAAACAACTACAGCAGACCTAGGGTGACCCTATGAAAAGGAGGACAGGGCTCCTGTATCTTTAACAGTTGCATAGAAAAGGGAATTTCAGCAGGTGTCATTTGAATATATGGAGAACCTGGTGGAATTCCCTCTTCATCACAACAGTTAAAGCTGCAGAAGCTATACTAGAGTGACCAGATTTGAAAGAGGGCAGGGCACCTCCAGCTTTAACTGTTGTGATGAAGAGGTTCCCCATATATACAAATGACACCTGCTGAAATTTCCTTTTCAATACAACTGTTAAAGTTACAGGAGCCCTGTCCTCCTTTTCATATGGTCACCCTAAGCAGAGCCTAGGGGCAGGCCTGTCCCAGGACATTTTGCAGCCTGAGGCAAAGGAAGAGATGCTCCATTTGACATTCAGAAGCAAACTGGAATGGCAATTTAATTTTACTTCAACACTGGCGACGGACAGCATCCTCCACCACACCTGAAGGCAGTCGGCTACTTTAAGGAGTGCAGGAAACACACAGCTCTGTTCCTCAGCAGAGAGGAATGATCAGGGAGCTCAGGAGAAATGGTTATGGGGCTGCCCCTGCTGCCTCTCAGTGTCTGCCATTTGAGGCAGTTGCCTCACTCCGCCTAATAGTAGGGCTGGCCCTGTGTAGAGGAGATGGCTTCTTTCTTTCACCGGGCCGAATGTGTCACTTCCTGCTATTTCTTTGCCCTCCTCTTAACAATAGCAGGAGTGATGCGTTTAGCATCATGTTTAGTTCTGCTCTCAGTTTGCTTAAATGAATTTTGGGCTGCCATTTTCTGAGAGTGCTTGCTGGGAAATTTGAGTGGGAAAGTCAGAGGATTTTTGTAAGAGAGCAGGAAGCCCCACACTGTCTTTAAATTAGCTTAGGCTTGAGGGACTGCTGTCTGAAGAGAAAAAAAATTGCTGAGGAAAATTATGCTCCTCCGAGGTGTTGTCTTAAGTTGAACTAGGGTGACCATATGAAAAGGAGGACAGGGCTCCTGTATCTTTAACAGTTGCATAGGAAAGGGAATTTCAGCAGGTGTCATTTGTATATATGGAGAACCTGGTGAAATTCCTTCTTCATCACAACAGTTAAAGCTGCAGGAGCTATACTAGAGTGACCAGATTTAAAAGAGGGCAGGGCACCTGCAGCTTTAACTGTTGTGATGAAGAGGAAATGTCACCAGGTTCTCCATATCTACAAATGACACCTGCTGAAATTCCCTTTTCTATGCAACTGTTAAAGATACAGGAGCCCCGTCCTCCTTTTCATATGGTCACCCTAGTTGAACGGTTTTATAGTTGTGTTGTGAAAGAAAGAATAGGAGGCTATTGGAGTCTCCCCACCCCCTCACCCAAACACACACACTGCATAAAAGTTCTGGGGAAGGAAATCTGAGCATTTTGAAACTCTAGGACAAAGATTTCAAACTGATAATCTGACAAAACTGGCCCTCACAGAAAAGGGTAACAAACAAGAAAAGAGAGTGGCTATTATTGTATGACGGGTGAGGAACCTCAGACCAACTGGACAAATGTGGCCCTCCTGGGAACGCAATCTGACCCCCCCCCCAGGGTTCTCTAGATAGCCACGTCCCCTTTCCTCCGACCACTAATCATTTGGTGGTTTTCTAGGTTTTGTGCATTTCCCCCCATTCTAAAATGGTTGAAATGCCTCTCCGTAGAGTTGCTGGCATTAAGAGCTTTAAGCTAAAATACCCCGGTATTTTTTTGCTATTTTGGCTCCACCTTTTTTGCTTTTGTCTTGGCCCCAGTTTGCTTTTGGCCCTACCCACCCCTGAGAACTTCTCAAAAGTTGGATACGGCTCTTGGGCAGAAAGACGTTCTCTGCCGTGTTGTATGAGGTAGATAGCTGGCTGAGTGACAAGGCTGATGGCTGAAGATGCTGCCTGAAATCAGCTGCTCATTTCTTTGGGCTGGAAATCAAGCCAATCCAAGGACACAATCCCCACCCCACTCCAAATACTGCGCTCCAATGAGAGCAGGGGCTTTATTGCAGACTCTTACTATTTATTTATTTATTTATTTATTAGATTTTTATACCGCCCAATAGCCGAAGCTCTCTGGGCGGTTCACAAAATTAAAACCACAATAAAACACCCAACAGGTTAAAAACACAATTACGAAATATAGTATAAAAAGCGCAACCAGGATAAAACCACACAGCAAAATTGATATAAGATTAAAATACAGAGTTAAAACAGTAAAATTTAAATTTAAGTTAAAATTAAGTGTTAAAATACTGAGTGAATAAAAAGGTCTTCAGCTGGCGACGAAAGCAGTACAGTGTAGGAGCCAGGCGGACCTCTCTGGGGAGCTCGTTCCACAACCGGGGTGCCACAGCGGAGAAAGCCCTCCTCCTAGTAGCCACCTGCCTTACTTCCTTTGGCAGGGGCTCACGGAGAAGGGCCCCTGTAGATGATCTTAAGGTCCGGGTAGGTACATATGGGAGAAGGCGTTCCTTCAAATAACCTGGCCCCAAACCGTTTAGGGCTTTAAATGTCAATACCAGCACTTTGAATCGGGCCCGGACCTGGACTGGCAGCCAATGAAGCTGGAAAAGGACTGGCGTAATGTGATCTCGCCGGCCAGTCCCTGTTAGTAAATGGGCTGTCCTGTTTTGTTCCAGCTGAAGCTTCCGGACCGTTTTCAAAGGCAGCCCCACGTATAACGCATTGCAGTAATCCAAGCGAGAGGTTATCAGAGCATGGATAACTGTAGCTAGGCTATCTCTGTCCAGATAAGGGCGCAGTTGGTATATCAACCTAAGCTGATAAAAGGTGCTCTTTGCCACTGAGTTCACCTGTGCCTCAAGTGACAGTTCTGGATCCAAGAGCACCCCCAAACTACGGACCCGATCCTTTAGGGAGAGTGCAATTACTGTTGCATTGTGGGTTACACCCTATGTGTTTTTGTGGGTGAGTGGGTGCAGATGTGTATAAGTTGCAAAAATGGAAGAAGCAATCCCAGTGCAAGGCCTCGCACTGCCTTAGGCAAGAGAGAAAACGTAGTGCCATCCCCCTGACCACCGCCCCGGCCCCCTCTCTGTCTTGCACCCCCTTACTTTTACTACTACTACATTGACTCTATGGAGAATTACGTTGCTGGAAGAAGCTGCCACAAGGCTCTTGCGGGTCTCATAAGATCTCATGTAACTGTTGTGGGAGTTTGTTTGGGTCTCGCGGGTGATGAGGGAAGGAGAAGTTGGATGGCTGCTCTAGAGGGCCCCACCAGCCATTCTCTTGCTGTAGGAAATGCCCCAGTGGAAGAATGGCTGGCAGGTTTCTTCAGGGCACCCACTGGAGGCTGTGGCAGTGAGCCCTCCTAGCGGGGGCAGTGGAGTGGCACAACTTGCTGCTCCTCTCACTTCATTGCCTGAAGTGGACGCCTTACCCTGCTTCATGGGTGAGCTGGCCCTGGGAAGAAGATTACTGGCTTGCAGGATGGTCAGTACTAGCATTGTTTCCCCCCTATATACTCTGTCTCAGAACAGCCACTGACATCTTGCTTGTATCCTGGGCAGGATCTACACTACTGCTTTAAAGCACTTTATAACAGTTTTGACAACTGTTGGGGCTAGGGTGACCATATGAAAAGGAGGACGGGGCTCCTGTATCTTTAACAGTTGTATTGAAAAGGGAATTTCAGCAGGTGTCATTTGTATATATGGAGAACCTGGTGAAATTTCCTCTTCATCACAACAGTTAAAGCTGCAGGAGCCCTGCCCTCTTTTAAATCTGGTCACTCTAGTATAGCTCCTGCAGCTTTAACTGTTGTGATGAAGAAGGAATTTCACCAGGTTCTCCATATATACAAATGACAACTGCTGAAATTCCCTTTTCTATGCAACTGTTAAAGATACAGGAGCCCTGTCCTCCTTTTCATATGGTCACCCTAGTTGGGGCCCAGGACACATTCCATATACAGTTGTCAAAACTGTTATAAAGCGCTTTAAAGCAGTAGTGTAGATCCGGCCCTGGACTAGTACAAATATGGGAAGATTGACCTTACAAAGCACAGAGCTGCTTCGTCTAGCTTTCTGGATGGAAGTTCAAACAAAAGCAATAAGGACCCAACCCTGGTACTGTCACTGACATCGGCACAGGGGCTAATGCCAGACGTGCTCCTTTTTCCTTCTGCCAGGGATGCTAATATGTGTCACCATCTGGAATGGAGAAATAGGCCCTCCCAGTGACACATCTCTGAGCCAAACATTCTGCTTGCTTTGCAGACAGCTTTTTTGCAGGATGTATCCCTTCCAATTATGCTGTACCCTGTTGGACACTGCTCCATGTGTAACTCCCCTCTCTCAAAAGACAAAGTTGAAAACCTTCCACGGTCTTATATGGTCACTTATATGCCAGCCAGTTCTTAATATTAGGCTGGATCCAGATTGTTAGGCATGACTTAAGTCTCATTACTTCCATAACTTAAGTCTTATTACTTCCAATGGGACGAAAGCATGCCTTATAGTCTGGACCCAACCTGTGATCTCTAGAGAAAACATAAACGCCCAATAATAGCATACAGTGCCTCTGCCTGTTATAAATGGGAATCCTCTTTTATCACAGCTGCTGACTGATTATTTTGGCAACAGGCCAGGCTAGTGGAGCAGATGCGGCTGCTACTGAAATATAAGATGAGACGATCAGACCACAATATGCCCATTATTAAAATATTGACACTGGTTGCCAGTTTGTTTCCATGCTTGGTTCAAGGTGTTGGTTTTAGCCTTTAAAGCCCTAAATGACTTGGGTTCTGGATACCGCAAGAATGGTTTTTCATGTTTCAGCCCACATTCTTAGTACATCATCTGAGGCCTTGTTCCAGGTTCTTCATGTGTCTGAGGCCTGGTAGGTAGCAATGTGGAGTAGGGCCTTTTTGGTGATGGGACCCAACAATTGGAATATCCTCTTGGTTGGAATTCGCCAAGCCCCGAAACTTTATGGCTTTAGGCAGCTGGCTGAAATCTTGTTGTTTTAGAAAGCTTTCAGCTGAAAAATATTTCCTTGTCATGAATATGTTAATCCTGTTTTCCTTTCTCTCTGGATGAGTCTTTTATCATGCTATCACCCTGCCTCATTCACAGAATTTTATGGGCAGGACTAGTGGTGTCCAGATGTCATCGTCTTCCACTCATAATGTTCCCAAGTTTTTCTAATGCTTCATCCATCTTTTTCTTCATTGCAGAAAATCAATGAAGGGCACAGTCCTATGCATGTTTAGATAGGGAAAAGTCCTACAACTCCCAGCATTCCCCAGACAGTCATGCTGGGTGGGGAATGCTGGTAGCTGTAGGACCCTTTTCCATCTAAACTTGCATAGGATTGCAAAATAACTGCACAATGCCTTCTAAGTGATACTTTAAGAGCTCTCCATTTGGAAGCACACTATAACCTGGTTTGCAGGATACGACAATCCACCATGGGCTATCACCCATGGTGGCTTGTTGTAATATCTAAACCTGGCATAGCTTCCGTAGGATGGTTTAATTTTCACAAACAAGCCACCCTGAGAAACCATGGATCGTTGTTGGGTAGTTCAGGTTGGGTTGTTCAGTGTGGCTTGTTTTCTGGGTGGCTTAATAAACCCTTAATAACCCTTAATAAACATAATAATAAATAATTATTATCATGATGTCTGAACCTGGCTGAGTGGGTTCTGTGTGGCTTGTCTGAAAGGGGCACAGAGGTGCTCAGCAAGAGGAGTGAGGACCTGACAGCTCTGTTTCAACTCATCTAGTTTGGCGCTTCATTTGACAGTGACTGGTTTTATCCCCTTGTGAGCCAATTTAGCACAGCTATGTGTGTATGTGTGATTGACTTACCTCTAGCTAAGTGCACGCTCACCCAATTTGGGACCACAGCAATTCAGGTGCTGGGATTTGTGTCATAAAGGCCCCTGAGATACGTGCATGGAGTGGGCTGGAGGAGTAAGCTGGAAACAAGCCTTGACAAGCATCAGAGGGGCTGACAGTCTGCACCATTGTAGGTTAGCAGTTGAATGACCAACCCATGGTGGCTTGTTCTCAGGGTGGCTTATGATTACATGTGAACCAGCCTACTTGGGCTGTTCACACAACACGCTAACCCACACTCAGTGGTTGAGTATGGGTTGTTTTGAACTGTGGGTTGTTTGTTGAACCCAGCCAGGATGGTTTGTTAACCGTGTGGAAAACATGATGTGCATTGTAGAGAACATGCTGCGTTTAGGCAGCATACTAGCCCATGGTTTGACAATAAACTAGAGTTCAACAACAATCCACACCACTATTGACCCTTTTCAGACGTTGGTGAGGGTGGGTGGGTAATAGATGGATGGAGCAAGGAGGGGTAAAGGAACCACTGCAGAGGATGGGTACTTAGGGTGCATAATTTACTGATCATGGGTGGAGAAAACTCTGGTCACATGACACACTAACCCCATGTGGGTTGCTCCTGAACACGACATGCCATGGGTTAGCGTTATGTGTGAACCCAGCCACTGAGTGTGGATTAGCATGTTCTGTGAACAGCCTCTCTGTCTTTACGTGTTTGTTTTGGAGTTTATGAGTTGCTTGTTTAGGTGTTTTTGGATTTCCCCCGGGTTTTTTTTTTTATGTTGGTTAATATTTATATTTCATTTTGTGGATTTGTTTTTATTTTATGTGTGTTCTATTGTTGCAAAGAAAAAGTGGGATGTATGTTTTCATATAAAGAAAGAAACAAACAAAAGTTTTCCTCACTAGCACAAAAGGATTTCTGTAACATCGCACACTCATGTGCATTGAAATCACTGTTATTCTTCAAACTCTGTAAGGGCTAATGTCTGCAATCTTGTTTCAAACAAAAACTCCTGGTAAAATCTGTTCACCCAAGAATCCCTTCTATATATTCACCCATCTAGCCTTTTAATGTCCTCTGTCTCTGTGCATATATCTATTCGTTTCATCTTCCCCTCTTTTTATTCTCATTTTACTCATTTTCTATTCTCATCTACCAATTCATTATTTTTCACTTGCTTGAGTCCAGCCTTAGAAGATAGTAGCTGTACCTTTCACTGATGACACTAAACAAATGATTTCCAAGGCTGTTCCTCCTCACTCCGGCAGCCTGCCCTGCTGGAACCTTCCAGGGTGAGTGATACCTTTGGGTTTCACTGAGTCATGTTTGTGGGTGAATTTTTTTACCCCCTACTTGATTTAGCAACAGCCTGACTCACGGTTTGGGAAGGCAACCACGAAGCAAGAGGAGAGGGATACACATCTATGAGATGACTGATACGTGTCACTCAAAGCTCTCGACGCTTGTTTTGTTTGTAAGGCTGAAACATATTTGAATGTGTTTTCTGTTCTTTGGCCTGATCTAGGCAGTAGAGAGGTGTTTGGAGTAGGGGTGTGCACGGACCCCCTGCTCCGCTTCACTTGCAGATCCGCGATTTTCGGAGCGGGCCGCTTCGCCCCGCCCCCGCTCCGCCCACTTCCGCTCCGCTCCGCTCGGAGCTGCGGATCCGGATCGGAGCTCCGTTTCCCCCCCCATAGGCTTGCATTGAAAGCTAAAAAATTATACAACTTTTTTTCTGTTAAAGTTAGAAACCTCACGTTTGGCACCATGACACCTCATGGGGGTATACACACGCACGCCAAGTTTCAAAGCAATCCCATCATCCCCTGATTTTTGGGGAATTTTTGAAAATCGGGCACCCCATTCACACCCCTTTCCATAGCTCCGTCAATTTGCAGGTTAGAAACCTCAAACTCGGCACCATGATAGCTTATCCATGTGTCCACATGGACGCCAAGTTTCAAGGAAATCCCATCATCCCCTGATTTTTGGGGAATTTTTGAAAATCGGGCACCCCATTCACACCCCTTTCCATAGCTCCGTCAATTTGCACGTTAGAAACCTCAAACTCGCCACCATGAAAGCTTATCCAGGGATACATACGCATGCCGAGACTCAAGGCAGTCCCATCATCCCCTGATTTTTGGGGAATTTATGAAAATCCAACACCCCTTTCCATAGCTCCGTCAATTTTGCACGTTAAAAAAAAACCTCAAACTCACCACCATGACAGCTTATCCAGGGATACATACGCCGCACGCCGAGACTCAAGGCAGTCCCATCATCCCCTGTTTTTTGGCGGGGCTTAAACCTGCAAAATTTGGAACTTCCAAAACTCCAAGTGAGCGCAGGAAGGACTTCTCCCCTGAGTCAAAGCCACACACACACAACATCCCTGCGAGGTGGGCAGGGGAGGAGGGAAGGCAGGCAGGCAGGCATGCAGCTGGCATTTCTGGGGGCATAAGGAAGTGAGCCAAGGATAAGCCAGTAATGCATATAAAATGGAATAAATAAACAAATAAACAAAGGAGGGGTGGAATTAAAAGCAGCAGTGTTGCTGAATAAACAACAAGAAGAACTTTAAAAAAAAGGCTATATCTGTCTTTTACCAGTAATAGGGGGACGTGCCCGGGGGAGAGGGAAGCAGCTGCCAGTTCAACTGAAGACAGCCATTGCTTCACCAAGAGCTCTGAGAAGTAAACGCTCACTTCAACTCATAATAGGCATCGCTCCACCACTAAGAAGTAAACGCTCACTTCGACTCATGATAGGCATTGCTCCACCATTTTACTCTCTTTGGAAGGCTCTAATGGCCTTCCAGTGCAGGAGAGAGTGGGGGCACGTCCACGATGAGATGCCCTAGGGGAGCTCATCCCCTTGCACCACATCTTTTCAGTTGTTCCCCAAAGTTAGAGTGGGTAGCAGTGCTGTGTTTCTATCTCTTATTCTTGGCTTAGTATATGATTTCAGGTTGTGTTTGTGCATTTGGTGGGGCTACTGTTTTAAAAAACACTGGGAAAAGTCCGTTCAGATTAAGAAAGAGAAGTTTCCCAGAATTCCAAGTTACCCGTTTTGCCTATCCCCTCCTCCAACTTTGGGTTCACGTGATCATGACCGGGAGCTGACTCTGCCCTCAGCCCTTTGAAAAAGGTATTTTTCCCGCCGATTTTTAAAAAAATTCTAGCGCGCGACCCGCACGACGCAGAGAGGTGAGAGTAGTCTCAAAATGACCCCCATCCACGACTCACTGGGCACAAGAATTTCCAGAACAATAGCTTAAAAATCAACCCAGTTATCCCCGATTCTTTCCCGCAATGCAATCCTATGGGCGAAAAGCCGAAAACTGCCGTTTGAGCCGCGCAGTCCCTGTTTGTTGACCCGATTTTTAAAAAAATATAGCACGCGACCCACACGACGCAGAGAGGTGAGAGTAGTCTCAAAATGACCCCCATCCACGACTCTCTGTGCACAAGAATTTCCAGAACGATAGCTTCAAAAACAACCTAGTTATGCGCGATTATTTCCCGCAATGCAATCCTATGGCGAAATGTTTTCAAGATGGCGACCGGAGTGCTCCGCCTGAACTAGGAGCTCCGAAAAATGGTCGCTTCTCTTCGCCTTGCTTCTAGGGGTCCGCGGTCCGCTTCTACTCCGCCTCTGGGTAAGGCGGAGCAGGCCAATCCGCTACTGCTTCTACGCTCCTAATCGGAGCGGAGCACATGCCTAGTTTGGAGGACTATGCTGAACCATGTTTATGCCAGGCCAGGAGAGAGATGGTAGCAGGGGCAGAGCGCAAGCATAGCAGAATGCATTCATATATTATGTCCTACAAAGCACAGATCTGCAGATGGCTGGGGTACAGCCTTCTCCTACAGAAGGTCTATAGTAGCCACTTTTTGTATTGCCAAAAAAGAGGGGGAAATATGTGGATACACATGGGTGTATTATACACATGGGTGAAAATTTAGAAATAACAACTACTATTAAAATAGAAATATAAGACATCTCACCATAGTGGAGGGAGACTGAGTAGTGACCTGTGTGCCTGCTTAGTCCACTGTCCCAGTCCTAACTGGCGATCTCAAGGCCCATCTTTATGGATCTTCCATAAAGTTTCTCCTTTTGATTATTTGACTTCAAACAAGACCTCGGCTGCACAGCCCATCAAATAGAGGACACCTTCAAATAGAGGATAGTCTTCTGCCTGCTCTCCAAACTGGAGGACTGTAAAGTTGGACATCTGGCCACCCTAAAAATTCTGGTATTTGGCCTGCTGCTGGCTCGGTACTTCATCTTCTGAGTCAGGCTGACTGCGATCGTGAGGTTTGTAACCTGGGAAATTCCCCACCTCTCAGAGTGCTATGACACTGTTGGGGAATGGACCCAACAAGGCGGATTTCTAAAGATAGGGTATCGGTGACCAGTGCTAGGTTTGGGAAGACCAAGTCCTGGAAAGGGAGGGAACATTTGCCTGGATTCCTTCTTCAGGTTCTGTGACTCCTTGTGGGTAGCTTCCTGGGATTGCTGCCATGTTTCCTGATCCAGCATGCCTGTGGTTTTAAGCCATTTAGATTCTACTGGGAATATTAGGAAGCACTAGGAGGCTTATAGCTGTATGAGACCTTGGATAATTTTCACATTCCCTTTTTTTTTTTGGTGGGTGTGGGGGCTACCTATCCTCCATCCTCTCACTAACCAATGCATACAGTCACCTCCATGGTGCATCACTATCAGAACCAAAGCAATCGCTGCGAATTGGGAAATTCCTGCCATGCACAAAGCTCCAGATGACTCGAGCAAGCGAGCCAAACCCCATGAAGGGATAGCTACTTTATTTTCCTGGTCTGGGAGCTGGAACAACCAGAGATGATTAGGCTCTGTAACAAAGTCAGTGTTACGGGTTCATCTGGTCTCTTCTTTACTGGCATTTAGGAGGCAGAGGAAGTGGCTTTCTGGGGATCCCTGGAAGGGCAGGTTGGGATCCTCAGAGGGGTAGATTTGGCCCCTGGCCTGCCATTCTACATCCTTGAATTAGATGGATGGATGAATAAATACACAAAATCAGAGCACCCTTCCTAACAGTTCCACTGCTTAAATAAAATTTGGAGCCTGTTTTAAAGACCGAAGTTAAAAACCTGTTTGTGGATCTTCTAAGTCACATCCATTTTGGCTTTCAGTTGTGGGTCTTCCCCGGCCTGCAAGTTCCTTTCCCACTCCTGACTCTCACACACTCTCTGGGGCATCAGGAACTTCTGTTATTGTGGAGGATAAGGCTAATGATGGCTACAAGCCAGAATGGCTATATATCACTTCCAGTAGATCAGAAGCGATATGCCTTTCAGTACCAATTGCTGGGGACAATAAGCAGGAGAAAAGGTAAGGTGACCATATGAAAAGGAGGACAGGGCTCCTGTATCTTTAACAGTTGAATAGCGAAGGGAATTTCAGCAGGTGTCATTTGTATATATGGAGAACCTGGTGAAATTCCTTCTTCATCACAACAGTTAAAGCTGCAGGAGCTATACTAGAGTGACCAGATTTAAAAGAGGGCAGGGCACCTGCAGCTTTAACTGTTGTGATGAAGAGGAAATTTCACCAGGTTCCCCATATATACAAATGACACCTGCTGAAATTCCCTTTTCAATACAACTGTTAAAGATACAGGAGCCCTGTCCTCCTTTTCATATGGTCACCCTAGAAAAGGTGATTGGCGCTTATGCCCTGCTTGTGGGCTTCCATTACACATCTGATTAGATGCTGTGGAAACAAGATGCTTTGCTAGATAGGTTCCTGGTCTGATCCAGCAGGGCTCCTCTTATCCTGACACTGGTAAGAACATGTTAGGTGGCTTGGAAAAGAACCCAATACGATTTCTCCTGGGCAGACTTGATTGATGGCGTTAGCTCAGGGTCTGAAGTGGCTGTCCTACTCATGAAAATGGAAGCTTTTAGCAGTTGGCAGTGATATCAGGGGATATCCCCTGCAGTACATGAATTGGGATTGTTGTTTGGCATGAATCATCTCCAGTTGTTGGTTCATTCATTGTATTCATTTCAGCTTTCAAATGTATCATCTGCTGCCATTCTGGCCAAGATAGGCCCTCAGCAAAGCTAAAAAGTATGACAAAAACATGTTTAAATACCAGCATACCCCACCTCTAAAAAGCAAACAAGCAAACCCAAAGCATAGCAGAGTTAAAAACAGATATACAGTAGCAGCAATTAAATCAAGCAGCTGTCCAAAGCCCTCTGAAACAAAATCATGTTTGCCATCTTCCCAAAAAGCCGTGACCAATCGAGCCTGGCAAATTGTCCTAGAGAGGATATTTATTTATTTATTTATTTATTTATTTATTACATTTTTATACCGCCCAATAGCCGAAGCTCTCTGGGCGGTTCACAAAAATTAAAATCATCATAAAACAACCAACAAGTTAAAAATACAAATACAAAATACAATATAAAAAGCACAACCAGGATAAAACCATGCAGCAAAATTGATATAAGGTTAAAATACAGAGTTAAAACAGTATAATTTAAATTTAAGTTAAAATTAAGTGTTAAAATACTGAGTGAATAAAAAGGTCTTCAGCTGGCGACGAAAGGAGTACAGTGTAGGCGCCAGGCGGACCTCTCTGGGGAGCTCATTCCACAACCGGGGTGCCACAGCGGAGAAAGCCCTCCTCCTAGTAGCCACCTGCCTCACTTCCTTTGGCAGGGGCTCACGGAGAAGGGCCCCTGTAGATGATCTTAAGGTCCGGGTAGGTACATATGGGAGGAGGCGTTCCTTCAAATAACCTGGCCCCAAACCGTTTAGGGCTTTAAATGTCAATACCAGCACTTTGAATCGGGCCCGGACCTGGACTGGCAGCCAATGAAGTTGTAAAAGGACTGGCGTAATGTGATCTCGCCAGCCAGTCCCTGTTAGTAAACGGGCTGCCCTGTTTTGTACCAGCTGAAGCTTCCGGACCGTTTTCAAAGGCAGCCCCACGTATAACGCATTGCAGTAATCCAAACGATAGATTCCAAAGGGAGGGCACTACCACTGAAAAGGCCCGTCTCCTTGTACTCACCAGCCTTCCTTCCAAAGGCCAGGAAATTGGAGTGGATTAACAGCAGGTGACTCATTTTGCACCATAAGTGCCCCTCTTTTCTTTGCGCATGTTCTTTCTGCTTCTGGTCTCCTTGCAAGCTAGATTACGTTGCCGCGGTGTGGCTAACGTCTCTGTTTCGCAGCTGAGGGGCAGACTAGATGTCCTTTTAGCTCCCCCCCTACCTTCTGCAATCTACAGAAGAATGCTCTCTACAGCAGGTGAAACTCCTGAGTCAATTCATTCCACCAGGATGCTCCTGATGTTCTGTCTCCAGTCCCCCCCATCCCCCGACTCTTTGATGCCTCTGTGTTCTGAGCTACTTCAAACATCTGCA
Organism: Elgaria multicarinata webbii; assembly: GCF_023053635.1. NCBI lineage: Eukaryota > Metazoa > Chordata > Lepidosauria > Squamata > Anguidae > Elgaria > Elgaria multicarinata. The sequence continues at coordinate 14,368,938 of NC_086181.1, forward strand.
GAAAACGAGTACAACCCAGGCTTTTTAATTACACCCTTTTCGGCTCGCTGGTACTCCCCAGCCCCTTTGATGTACTCTTACCACCCAGCACTGTCGCCAGAAGCCACACACATACCATAGAGTTCAGTCTGCCCTGAGGGGTGGACGATGGGAAGGTGGGAGTAGAGAAGGGAGGTAAAGAAGTAGGATGAATAAAGTGGGGCCTTTTAACATCATCCACCCCCTACTGCCTCTGCCACCACCACCATCAACACACACACGTATACTCATATACCATCTGGAGAATATTTCATGTACCTATATGGCTTAGGTCCTTCTGACATCAAAGGCTGTCTCTTCCCATTTACTCTGCAGCCTTTAAGGCCAGCCAAGACCTATGCCATGGGCTGAGTCCAATCAACAAGTTTGATATATATGTAGATATATAGATACACACACACACCTTTTGACCCAAAGCACCCCTATACACCCTCGTTGGCTACTCCACAGCTGCAAACTTCCCTTCCCTGCTAAATGATCCAGATCAGAGCATTTTCTAGAAATCGTGTTAGTCCATCTTGTTTAGGTTGTCTTGCCTGGGGAATTTATTGTAGTAGGTTTTTAGGTTTATATCCGACTTCCCCAACCTGAGGCCCTCCAGATGCATTGGACTCTAACATTATGCTGGCTGGGGGATTATGGGAGTTGTAGTCCAATACATCTGGAGGTCATGAGGTTGGACAAGGCTGGTTTATATTTTGAGGGAAGTTTTATTTATTCATTTATTTTTAAAATTGATAAACCCCAGGATCCCAGGGTCGTGTACACCACATTAAAACCAAACAACAAATCTAATATAAAAATGACATGATTACAAATCAAAAAGCAAATTAAAGAACTCATCAGCCAGCAAGCCAAACAAAAACACAACCACCAATTCAATGTAAAAAATAACTTCAATTGTAAAATTAAAATGTTGAAATACCTGTTGGTTAGTGTCTTTGGTTTTACTGGGTCATTGTTTTAATGGGCAGGTATCCGATGGTAGTCCTACGTAGACTAAACCCATTCACTTTAATGATTCCACTCTGTGTAGGAGTACTATTGGATACTACCCATGATGATGTTACTTGCTTTGAACTCTGGAAATGGGGTGGGGAAAGAAACTGGACTCAGTGCCTGCCTGAATAAATAAATGTCACATGTCTTCTGCTGTCCTATGAACATTTACTGAGAAGTCCCATTGTGTTCAATGGCCCTTGCTCTGGGTTAAATATGCATAGGATTACAGCCTTGGAGCATGTGCAGTGTCTTTTCCTCCTCACTTAGTAACTGCAGCTGATTTCCTAAGAGGATCCCATCCCATACAACTAATTTAAAATAAAATAAGTAGTCCTAAAATTAGCCCTTAGTAACTATTACTGCAGTTAGGGCAAAAGACTCCCAAGTAGGAGGGTGCATCTTCCAGGCAACTTTGAGCCCTGGCGCCTCTCTTTTTAGAAACAAATAAATGGCCAAAGGCTCTAAAGTGATGCACTGTTCTCTCTAAATTGTTTCAGTTGATGCTTCGTCCAGGTTCCTTTCTGCCTTACAGCATTCTGGGCAAAGGTACACCTATTAAAAGCGATGCGGTGGGTATGAGGAATAGGGGGGAGGCGAAACAAATCGGGCCACCTATTTGCCTCCGAGAGACTTTGTGCCTTTCACAGCAGGGTGTCTGGCAGAAATCCAACAGGCAGAGCTTCCCGTGGAGGCAAAGAGGCAGCAAGGGGAAGCAGCATCTGTTGAATTCCTGTCCGCCCTCATGTAGATCTTAAAGCTGTGGGTGTTCTCATGGTGAGGTTTTTTTTCAAAGCTTAGGGGGGAGCTTTGTGGTGATGGAGGGGGGAGGGGTTGACTGGGTGCAGGAGGAAAGCTCTCGCCTGTCTGATGTTTCTAGCTTTGAAGCACATGCCCAAGAGGCTAATAGCATGGCTCCTATGAGGGCAGGACCAAACAGCCCGCCAGCCAGTCAGCCAGCCAGCCAGCCAGCCGGCTTGCCTCTTCCCTTCCTTGCAGGCCTCCTGGGACTCGGCTCCCATCCCTTCCAAGTCCTGGCACCAGAACGCTCCATCAGCAGCTTGGCAGCTTCGTGGCGAGTTGCCGAGAGCCTGAGGAAGGGAGGGGGGGGGCTTTACGTGGGGGTGGGTTGAGCTGAGCTGGAGGCACCCTGGTTAGCTGGTTGTTTATTTGGTTACCGTTTTGTGGTTTCCAAAAGGTGCCTGCAGGTCTGTGAGGAGCAGCAGCTTCAAGATGGGTCTCGCCCTGTTCTCGTCTCCTGCTAGGCCTCAGACGGGCCCATATGGCTGAAATCCAGCTGCGTGTCTCTCTCTGTGTGAGAGTGTGTATGTGTGTGTGTGAGAGAGATAGAGAGAGAAATGTAAGAAAAGTCAGAAGTGAGAGGAATGGAAGGACTGGGAAATAAGAAAACCAAGAGCAAGGAAGATAAATAATGGAGTAGCATCGAATGTATTGAATTCGACATGTAGAGGTTAGCACACATTACGTTAGCCTGCTTTTGATAGATACCAAGCCCTGCTGTGAGGTAAAGTGAGGGCAGCCACTTCAAGACGTGCATTATGGGCACCGTCCAGTGGGCTGGAGTGCGAAGCAGGCGGATCTCACTCACAGTAGTGCCCTCAGGGAAGGACTTTGGGGGCAGAAGTCCAGGGCCCTGTTCAGCAGAGCCAGGGCGTTACTAGACGGGGCTCTAGCACGTGTTACCTTCCGCAGTCACGTTGAGGCTTCCAGATGACGTTCATGAGGATCCGTCGTTATCCTGCGGTGAAGCCTCTTTCTCCCGACTTTAAAAAAGTGAGTTCTAGTGCGCCTTTTCCTGCCGTCCCGCAGTAATTCGGAGTACGTGTGGGAGGATGTGAGGTCACTGCGGTCCGCACTGGGCAGGAAAAGGCGTGCTAAGGGGGAGTGGTCAGCGGCTTCGGTCAAGCCGCCTCCGCCATTTGCGCGCAGTCTGCCAGCTGGGGCAGCACGGCAGAGCGGTGTTTTTTTTTTACTCCCCCAGTGACAGTTTGCGCAGGAACGGAGGAACAGAAAAGTGGCTAGTGTGCTGCTGGGGTGTGTGGGGGATGGGTGGGGGATGTGCGCCTGTTCTAGTGGTTTTTTTTATTATTCCCCCAGTGACAGTTTGCGCAGGAACGGAGGACCGGAAAAGTGGCTGGTGACTCCTTGCGGTGGGCAGCTACCGTGGCTGCATAATGGCAGTGCTGTACGCTGCCTGTTAGTGTGGGTACCAGGCTGGCAGAGGGCAGAGCTGTTTGTGGGCTGCTGCCATGGCTACGGCCAGATGTGGGATGGCTCCTTGGGATGGGGCACAGGGCACAGAGGCGGTCATCGCCGCCGACACCTCAGAGGCATGATGGGAGATGTAGGCACAGAGTGCCCATGCAGACGATTGACCTCGGGTCATATGACACCCGCCACGACCCCCATCAGGAAGTGAGCGCATCAATGTTGACCCTCAACAGCACCAGCAGCACTTCAGCTGGCACTGGCACTGCCGCCGCTGCCGGGGCCGGCGGCGGCATCGCTGACGGCTGCGCAAGTTTGCAGTCTTTCGGACGTGCGCAAACCATGCAGCGAGCGAAAAAAAAAGCCGCGGCAATCAGGCCGGTGTGGCTGCGCAACTGTGCTCGCGGCGGCAGCAGCACAACCGGCGCAAACTTCCGCCACAAATCGAAGGCAGGTGTGGAGCATGAGGCGTCACGGCTGAATGGGAAAATCCGCTTTCACCGCTCCTCAACGACGGAACACCTGGTGGGTCTAGCAAAGCCCCCAGTTTTTTGAGGGCCCTTGGGCAAGACACCTTCAGTGGTCCCATCCCTCAGTGAGTCAGCCTTCTCACTGCCATTGTCACCAGCTGCTGTTGCTCCTTATCCTTTTCCTCATCATTCACCTCACTTGTTTGCATGAGGCAGAGTCTTTGAGCAAGAAGCCTGTGACATCTACCTTCCCTCCTTGTTACACTACCGTTGACTGGGCCAGAGCTAGAGGCAGGTGAACATGCAGGTGGCAATGGTGAGAAGGAGGAGGAAGTCCAGGGGAGATCTACACTACTGCTTCAAAGCGCTTTAAAGCATTTTGAAAATGGTATATGGAGTGTGTCCTGGGCCCCAACAATTGTCAAAACTGTTATAAAGTGCTTTAAAGTAGTAATGTAGATCCTGCCCAGGAAGCTCTTCTCAGTGGGCTTCTGCTGGGGTGTGGGCCCTCAGCAGGTGCCCAACCATGTCTACTGTTGACACCGGCCCTGAGCAGAACAAGCAGGAGGACCTTCAAATGCAGAAGGGCTTGGTTACCACATTTCAAAGTAAGTGAAGTAATACACTTTGAAATGCAAAGAGCACCTTCCCATAAGATACTAAGGCCACAGCTAGACCTAAGGTTTATCCTGGGATCATCCAGGGTTCGCCCCTGCCTGAGCACTGGATCCCCTGTGTGTCACCTAGATGAACAGGTTTGACCCCTGGACGATCCAGGGATAAACCTTAGGTCTAGCTATGGCCGAAGTCTAGAGTCTAACATTTCCTAAGCGCACCACTGCAAAGTAGCGAGTTGAAAGCCTCATGTAGAAAAGCCCCCTGCTACACAAACTGTGCAAGAACTGAAGAAAATACACACACACACACACTGCACCCACATGTGCCTTCTGGTTCACTCTCTCACTGGGTTGGCAGAAGCCATTGCTAAAAGCGGGTAGGGAAGAGTAAAACAGAGACACAAGGTGGTAAGTAATACGCATACATGACAGTATCAAGAACTAGATCTGAGGGTGGCGACTTATGAATTCCCAAAAAATAAGAAATACATCACCAAAAAACAGGACCAAAGAGGACAGTGATTTGCATGATTGCAGATACTAATTTATATATACATTGCAAATGTATAATTTGTTATACTTTAAATATAAATTTATTTATTTATTAATTACATTTTTATACAGCCCAATAGCCGAAGCTCTCTGGGCGGTTCAGAAAAATTAAAACCATGAAAAGCATAATAAAACAACCAACAGTGTAAAAACACAAATACAAAATACAATATAAATGCAGTACATCTCACCATAATCTTGAGCACTGTGACCAGGTGGGACCTCTGTTCAGTCTGCTGTTCAGGTGCTCACTGTGGATGATGGGCAACAGTTCTTATGGTTCCTTATCTTTGGACAGGGCAGTCCTTGAAATAGAGGACATCTTCAAAAAGAGGATAGTGCCCTAGCAGCTGTTTAAATAGAGGACTGTCCTCCAGTCTACACCTGCAGAAGAAGTAGTAGGTTGGCTGGCTGACATTCCTAGTGCAGTACAATCTTGCAAAATAAGGTGGTTTATGCCAAGCACACTTGTCATGTAATGCCAAAGCATATTTGTCATGTTTCTGATGCACCTTTAGCTACCACAGCTTGGGACCGAAATACCTAATGAAGCGCCTCTCCTGGTATGAACCTTACCTGTTTACTGCTATCATCCTCTGAGGCCCTTGTCTAAGTGGCTTCTCTGAGGGAAGTTTGGAGGAGGGCAACGAGAGAGCTGTCCCAGTAGAAGCCCTCCAATTATGGAATTCTCTCCCCAGTGTGGTTCGCCTGGCACCAACACTGTCATCTTTTCGGCTCCAAGTTAAGACCTTCCTCTATGCCCAGGCATTTGACAGCACATATGTTTTTTTTTAAAAAGGCCCTAGGATTTTTTATTGATTGTTTGAAATTATTTTATCTCTCTTATGCAAAAGATATTATGTTATTTTATTATATTGTATTTTTAGGGTTCTAATCTTCATAATCCACTATTGGGCTGTATAGAAATGTAAGAAATGAAATGAAAAGTATGCGGTCAGTGCTGATGCATGGGGATGAAGGAAGATGGGGCGGGGGAAACATGGACAGATGTGACTGTTCCAACACATTGGGCCAAATGGCCGGTACAGTTGATGCTGAGCATGGCAGTGTGGGGGTGATTTATGCCCTACATCCCCTTTACTGGAACAGTGCCCTCTAGAGGCCAACCCAAGTGGCTTAGCTGCCTCATTGTAGCTAAGCCAAGGCCAAGAGCCCCATCTTCTGAATCACAGACTCCATTTCCTGCAGCTCTTGGGTGTTCCCCTTCATTCCCCCCTCCCCACGCTCAACTGCCAGGCCAGGCCAAGCCTGTCGAGCTGGTTTTGTGCAGATCCCATGCATGGCGCTGTGGAGGCTTCGAGTCGCTGCACTGGGAACCCTGGCAGAAAAAGGGGGTGTTTACAAAGAGCTGGGAGACACTACTTGAGAGCAGAGCCACTTATGACGATCCATAGCTGTGATCCAAGATATTTGGAGTTCTGCTTTTGACCCATAAAACTCTAAATAGCCAAGGAGCTATCCTTGACCCTCCTTTCCTCTTGTGTTCAGGTCATTGCTTGAGAACTTGCTTCAAGTTCTCTGGCCATCCATAGGCTGGGAGCTCAAAGGAACAGGGCCTTTTCTGTGATGGTGTCTATTGAGTGGATGCTCCTTCCCAGGGAGGTAGTTCTGTTCTTTTTTTCTTTATCTTTAAGAGATTAGTCAAGATTCTTTTTATATCAGAAGGCTTTTGGAAGAACTGGCTGATGTAGGGTGGCCAGAGGACAATCCAATATTTCTTTACAGAAGACAGTCCACTATTTCGGAGATCTGGCAGAGGACAGTTCTCTAATGGAAGGTGTCCTCTGTTTGATGGGCTGCCCAGTCCAAGCCTGGTTTAAAATCAAAGAACTGCAAGGCAGAGAGAGCAGGAGCCTTGACGTTCCCCATCAGCACTTAGCACCTGGACGGCAGACAGAGCAGGCACCCAGGTCACCTGCTCAGGCTCTCTCCACTATGGTGGGATGTCTTGTATTTCTATTTAAATAATAGTTATTATCTCTAAATTTTCACCCATACATATAAATATGCCTTTGGAAATATTGTGCAAATTTATTTGTCCTCTTTTTTGGTGATGCAGTTCCTCATTTTTGGCGATGCATAAGTGCCTACCCTACTGTCTTATTAGCGCTGCTATATTGGGTTTGTGGGTTTTATTTGCTGGCTCTTGATCACCTGTTTTGCTTTAGGTTGCTGTTTTAATTTTTTCTAATTAGTTGTTTTTGTGCTACTCTTGAATCAATTTTAAATTTGATTTTATGATTTTTTTAATCATAATGATTTTGTGAACCGCCCAGAGAGCTTTGGCTATTGGGCGGTATAAAAATGTAATAAATAAATAAAATAAAATAAAATAATGGATTTATTGAAAATAAATTCTAGACTGCCCTTTGTCAAATCAGATTCCAGGCCACTGTGTGCAACGATGTAGAAGATATACTATTTTAAACCTAATATAATACAATAAAACACTAACACTAACATCGAACCTAATAGAATACAATAAAACACTAACGTTGTTTGGTCGAAAGAAATGCTTGGTAGAAAGATGTTTAACTTTGTTGATGTGGATTGTATATCACCAGTTGGAAGAGACAAGCAGGCCAGTTATACGGTGCTGCTACACGAGGTGGTTGTTGTGTTGGCCAACTGCTACACCATGGCTAACACTGCCGTAATATATGCATTCATAGCAGCAAAGTCAACTGCACAAAAATAGCCGTAGAAACAAAATCTCCATTATCATTAGCCACATCCACAACATCATTAGAAACTCCGCCACCACCTACTAATTCTGATGTTGCGCACTGATGATGCATCCATTTTAGCCACCAGTCAACATGCAGCAACACCTCTGAAACACCTTGGCGATGTCAACCTACACTGTCCACACCCGTTGACACATAATTCACTAGCAGGTTGCCAGGGACTGCCTACACTTCCCCCCTTTAAGAGGCCTTGTTTGGCTAAATGGTTAGGAGGACAGCGACCGATACCTGCAATCTCACCTGCTCCAAGCAAGTCCAGACACGGTCTCCCAACAGTCCATATTCTGCAGACAGCCTCTCTTTTGCCAGGGAGAAAGCAAGCAGGAGGTGCTATTCCAAACTCAAAAGTTAGCCCATTAGCTTGGCTATCTCCTCCATATCCCAGCAGTTGGAAATACACACACATGCATACGCATCTCCTAAGGGGAAATGCATTACTGAAAAAGAGAATGCAGTGTGACAAGGAATTGCATATTTGCATATTTGCATAATTTGTATGTATAATGCAGATTTAGAAATAATGACTATCCTCTAAATAGAAATCTCCCCATAGTGGGGAAGACTGTGACCACTTGACTTGTTCAGTCTGCCGCTCTCCCTTCTTAAGGCTCTTCGTTTTTCAACCAGATTTGGACTGGATAGCTCTTCAAATAGAGATGACTTCAATCAGAGAACTGTCTCCTGTAATGTAGGATACATGGCCACCCAGAGAGAGAGAGAGAATATTGGAAACATGACATGTAACATACAACATGTATGTATGGTGGGAACAATCATTTTTCCCCCAAGGGAGAAGCAAGCAGGGCCATGTGGACAAGAGAAGATGCACAGCAGAGAGAATGGTCTTAGATCCACTCCCATGGAAATGCTGATATGGCCTCAAAGTAATGCCTATCTTTTGGGTGTCCAGCCAGCAACGCTAATTTTGGATGGAACAGGGAGAAGCAACAGGATTATAACTGAGGCCTACTGCTCCAGAGGACAGCACCCCAATCAAGGAACAGACAAAGGGAGGCTTATGATGGGGCCCTTGCTATCTCCCAGAAACATAGCCCATGGCATGTTTCATTCCCTCTCTGTGGGTCCATGCATGAGACAATTGTAGCCATATTGTGCAGTACTGAAACTGCAGTTCTTCAGAAAAGCCCAGGTTTAGAGTATAACAGATCTCTCTCAGGTTTGGTCTTTGGCAATGGTCTCCTAGCAGTCAGGCCTGGGCTAAAGCATGCAGGAGCACTTTGGACATGTGCCTGGCTAGCACTTGCCAGTGTGAGAGCAGTGGTGGATGCTCAAATCTCCAGGATCGTTCTCAGGAGATTCATGGAGATGGAAGTTGAGGTTGAACCTGAGGCAGGCACTGCCATAGCCAATATGAATGACTGGTGCATAGGCCAATAGCTCCCTTCTAGGCAATTGTCTGAGTTAGACATGCCTCAAGACACCTTTCATTCTATTCAACTCTCTTCATCCCATCCTGTTGTGTTGACAGCCAGTGTCTGCTGGTGATTTCCCCCCTGTAGCTTGTGATTAAACTCTTATGATTCCTCCCTCATGTCATGCAATACAGTGTTTAGCCTAGTAGCCGTCTTGTCGGGTGGACAGGGGTGTCCCGAAATCACTGAGCTGGTGGGATTTCCCTGCTCCCTATCCTTGCAGGTATTCTGAGGACAAAGCAAGAAAGAATAAAACAGTTAAGATGTGAACATAGATATGAACTAAAAGGCCAAGGAAATAATGAAAGTAGCATAAAGTAGTCAGCAAGCTTTAAGTTGTAACTGAAAGGCTGAGGAAACTAAAAAAAGGTATTAACTGGCTACTGAAAGGCCACGAAAGTAGGTGCCCAGCGAACCTTTCTGCTCTACAAATTGGGGGCCACCACCAAGTAGGCCCTGTCTCTGATAGTATGCTAGTCATCTGTCTCACCTCAGATGGTGGGGGCATTCCACTGAAGATCATGTATGGGTAGGAATATATGAAGACAAGTGGTCCTAAGATGTGAAAAGCTTTAAAGGTCAACACCTGTACTTTGTGTTGCGCCTGGAAAGAGAATGGGTGCTAGTACTGTTAGCATAGCACAGGCATAATATGATTGTCCTACCCAGTCCCAGTTAGTAATCTAACATTTAAACTAATTACAAACGAAACAAACAGCTACGCTCATTAATTGCTTATATGAATTTGGCTCTCAGAACTGCTTCAGGCGTCTCAAGGAAATGTTGAGAAGGGAAGCATGAGTGGTGTATGTGTCTTCCTCTTCCCATATGTCTGAGCCTCACCAAAATGAAGAAGTTGTGCCTTTCACTGATGTGCTGATAGAACTAGGGATGTTGGAGATAAGAGTTTGATGGGTTTTCCTGGGTTTGACTCCACCCCTCCCACCAGTCTTCGTTTCGGTTCCCACGGCAGTGCCCGACTCCATCTTCAATGAGTTGGGCCCGTTTCCGGATTTTCCAGGCGTTTCACGCATTCCCCCCTCCAAGTCCTTTAATTTGTGCAAAACTCTGAGCAATTTACAGAAATTTGCCCATAATTTGTGCAAATTGCTCAGAAATTTACGCAGTTCAGGGAAGAGCCGCCTCTCGGCTCACACATGCAAATTGAGTTGTACACACGGAGGAACTCCATAGAGTAAAAAAAAAGAACTCGGTTTCCCAGTGATGGACAGCCCTGACTTGAACACACAATCCCACATAGAGGATATGATCATTTCCTACCATATGATGAGACTCATAATCCTGGAGAATGGTCATTCATGCTTCCCTTCACACAGCTAGCTTTGAATGGCCTGTGCAGCTCTAGGTCCAGAGGACACCATTTGAGGGACGACAGGCAATAATACCATGCTCACTGACCATTGGCTATGCTGGCTGGGGCTCAGGGGACTTGGAGTCCAAGAACATCTCCAGGGTCGCAGACATTCCCCACCTCCACCCTCTGTACCTTACATCTCTTCAATTTGTCTAAGAAAATCGAGGTGGATTTTTGTGAATGTTTTGGGCCCTCTTCTTTTTCACCCTCATCCCACAAGGTCTAAGGTCTTACAGTGCAGAGGCGCCTGGCATTTCAGGGTCAACCAAGCCTACAGCTCTGCTTGGTCAGATTTTGTCGGGAGGAGCTGACGGGGAGAAGGTTTGTGAAGTCACGTCTGAGCCGCGCACTGCTCTACCCAAGGAAAGAAAATGACAGGCTGCCCTCACCTTGAAAGCTGCAATTTAGTCCTGCCACTGTGATATCCCCCAGCAGTTAATAAGCACCCTGTCTTCATGTGAGGAGGCCACAGTGGTTTGGGAATATGTAAACCTGGGGAGACTTGGGCTTTCGAAAGCTACAGGGAAGGAGGCGGCAGGGCTGAGCCATTGGTCAGGAATTGCTCCAACTGTGGGATCCAGAGTATTCTTCGTGTGTGTGTGTGTGTGTGTGTTTTAAACCCCCCCCCCCGGGCAATTCAGTGGATTCCTGTGGATGAGAGCCAGGACTCACCATGGGGATGGATTGACTAAAAAATGCAGACTTGAACGTGTATTACAGGCAGACATATTTAGGGATTGCAAGACCACCATCACAAGAAGACATTTAAATGGGGGGTTTGCAACCCCCTGCATCTGAGTGATATGGCCAGTCCTATAATTCACTCAAAATGTCTTCAAAGTTAACATGTTTGTTCTCTTAGAAATGTGATGTCCACCACTTATTTCCCTCCCAAATGTTTCAGAACTTTTTTAATGTGATGTATAACATGGAAAGCAACCATTTTTAATTCAAATGATAGCCCCGAGATTATCTGTCCTTTTAATGTGTAGTGGCTAGAGTGTAGGCTAGGAGTCAGGAGATCTGGGTTCTAGTCCCCGCTCAGCCATGGAAGCCCACTGGGTGACTTTGTGCCAGTCACAGACTCTCAGCCCATCCTCTACCTCACAGGGTTGTTGTTGTGAGGAGGATTATGGGTTCCTTGGAGGAAAAAAGGCAGGATATAAATGCAATAAATAAACCCCAGTTATTTGGGAGGTACTCATTGTTTTGTCCCCTGTGAATGAATTTCATCCCCAGTCAAGGAAATACAATTCACAACATATATGTTGCGTAGGGGGAAGCCTGGATAACTGGAGGACTGTGCACATAATTGCATATTTCACCCCAGGGTTGTTGAACCCCAGTTACTGGCAGTAAGTAAGCTCCAATGGGCTCATCTTTTTGGCCCTGCCCCTTTTGCCTTCGGACCCACCTACCACTGGAATGTGGCCCTCGAGAGCGTCTTCGGCTGAAAGAGGGTCGACACTGGCTAGATCTACACTACTGCTTTATAGTGGTATTGAAGTGTACTGATAACTGTTGGGGCACAGGACACATTCCGTATACCGCTTTCATAGTGTGGTTTCCTTCTTTTTATTACACATTCGTAATGATTTGACACAAAGTGTAGATCTGGCCACTCTTGCTGGACCTCATAGAGTTCCCCTTGCGCCCCAGCCTTCTGCACTACTTATCCGTGACTGGTGCGCCTGTGTTGTCCGTTGAACTATAACTGTTGGAAGCAACCGCTGCATATGTGTTTCTCACTACTGGCTTATTTACAAAGTTCTATACAGTTCCTTGGTCGGCCTTGTAGCACAGGCCTGCAGCAGTGTTTCAGGGTGGAAGAGTGGGGAAAACCTGGAGTCCAGGTTCTCCTGAAGGGGACAGTGCACACATTATTCATTGTGCTTGAATAAAACCCAATATCCATCGCTCTTTGCTGCTCCTGTGGATTAGACTGGGGGTGTTGTGCTCATGGCTGTTATATTGTGGGGCGACCATATGAAAAGGAGGACAGGGCTCCTGTATCTTTAACAGTTGTATTGAAAAGGAAATTTCTGCAAGTGTCATTTGTATATATGGAGAACCTGGTGAAATCCCCTCTTCATCACAACAGTTAAAGCTGCAGAAGCCCTGCCCTCTTGAACAGATACAAAAGAGGGCAGGGCTTCTGCAGCTTTAACTGTTGTGATGAAGAGGAAATTTCACCAGGTTCTCCATATATACAAATGACACTTGCTGAAATTCCCTTTTCAATACAACTGTTAAAGATACGGGAGCCCTGTCCTCCTTTTCACATGGTCACCCTATCATATTGTGGCCTCCACCTCCTTCTTTTTGACAAACAACAAAATGCCACCATAGTTCTCTTTCTAGGTGTGGCTTCTCCATGCTAGAACATTGTGAGTGTTTTGTTCTACAGCAGAACTCTTATTACACCATTCGTTTCATACTCGTGCAGAGCAATGAGCAATCCTATGCATGTTTATACAGGAGAAAATCCACTGTGTTCAATGGGGCTTATGGAGTCGTTAGGTGTTTAGTTTTTGCAGCTAAAAGAAATCAAGACATTTGGATGAATAGGCACACAGGTTCGACATTGCAAATTAACAAGAAAAGAGCAACATTACAGCAGGAGTGGCGGAACAATGGCCAGAAAGACACCAAAAGTGTCTATTCCAAATCAAATGATATAAAATGCTTGTGCCTCTTTAATAAGGTACATGATTTTGCATGAGGAAATCAAGGGGACAGTATCACAGGATGTGATATGGACTGTCTCCCCCTCCAACAAAGCACTGTTGGTAGGATCCAGCCTAAAGGTATGGCTCCACCACTTCAGCATGTTTTTATGGCTTGCTCATTAGATGTTTTCATGTGCTTCCTTATCTCTGGGGATGTCAGGGTAGGGTTTTCACAAAAAATAGAAGAAAAAGGAGGATTAGATTGCTGGGAGATAAGGTGATGAATGGCTTGATACAGGCAGGGTTACGTTGACGAATGGGTGGATATGTGCAGGCAAAAAGGCAGAAGAGGAGCGGATGAATGGCCAGGAAGAGGGATATTGTGAGGCTGTTGCCCGGATGAAAACTAGTGTAGCGTAGTGGCTAAGCAATGAAGATGTGAATCTGAAAGTTCCTGCTTTGAAACCTGTCTCTGTGATGAGGTCACGGGATGCCCTTTGGCAACCCTGGCATTTGCAATTTGGAAATAATAACATTGCCCTGCATTGCGGGGTTGTTGCATGGATTACTGAGATGATCTATGTTGTGATCTTTGAGCATACAAAAGGCACTGGATAAATGCTAAGCATTATACTCATTGCCAAATAAACATTAGGGACATCGAGTAAAGATAGAACCTATTTAATGAGGAATGTTTAACGGCAAGACCCGTAAATGGAACGTTAACGGAGACAGGATGTGGAATGATGTGTGAATTGTCCAAGCCACTTTCAGTCTTTTGAGGTACAATCCCCCCTTCCTCCACCCCACATTAGCTGGTGCAGACAGAAGACTGAGAAAATGTTAGCATTGGGATAATGCAGATCGGTGTGATGTCATTACAAGAAGGGCAGAAAATCCCAAAGCGATTGAAGCGTTTCTTCTAAAAGCTCCCGGAGAGGCATTGTAGACCTATTTGGCTTGAGATCCAAGGCTTCTTCAAGAGTTCATAATCCCCTCGCTTTGCATGACCGACTGTCTTTGCGGTTGGCACCTCCACGCTGCACTTGTTTGGTACTGAGCTGGGCAGACGTGGCGGGGATGAACATGAGCACATTGTATTGTGCCGACTAAGTGGAGTCTCAAAGGGCACTGCGTATCTCGTTGGTGGATTCCTCTCTGAGGCGGAGAAAGGTTTTATGTTAGGCTCTCTAGACTGCTGATCAGCTGTTTTCTGGGACGACCAAGCAGAGTGTAATTAATATCTTGTGGTGGAGACAGAAAACCTCAAATCAGGTCCACTTTGTGGACGTTAAAATATTCCATGTAGAATCATCATGCCTAAATCCATCCCTGGCAGTTACTCACATGCCCCGTGACCCTAATTTTGCTGTTCACATGCCCCATGTACTTGATTTTGCTTCTGGCTGTGTGGATCAGAATATCCCCACCATAGATAGACGGTACATATTTATTTACTTATTTGTAACTTTTATATACCGCTGAATATAATAGAATCTCTCAGCAGTGCACAACATTAAAATGCAATATTAAAACACAGTATTAAAACATAGGGTAAAAACACAGCATTAAAACACTTCCAACAACAATAAAAGCAGTAAAATGGATTGCCGCAGTTAATTTATTTAAGGCCCAGGGAAAGCCTGGGTGAACAAATGTGTCTTCAGGGGGCATTTGAATGATGTCACATTTTCTGCCTCCCAAACTACACGAGGGAGGGTTTTCCAAAGGGTGGGTGCCACTACAAAGAAGACTCGCCGTCTGGGTGTTTCATGGCGACATTCTGTCTGTTTTGGAATGACCAGCAAGACCTCCTCTGCTAATCTTAAACGTCACCTGGGTATGTATATGAGAAGGCAGTCTGCTAGGTATCCTGGTCCCAAGTTGTTTAGGGCTTTATACATCAGTAACATATACATGGCCTTGGTAGCTAATATAGGCTGCTAATACAGGTAGCCAATACAAATGGTGCACATACAAAAGACAATGGGGTCCAGTTACGAGAAGAATCGTCAACCCACCAGCATTGCAAAGGCTGATCCAGACCAGGCCACAGAGTGTCTTAAATAAAGACTAAGGGACTGTCCAAAAGGCACCTGCAGCAGAGCAAAGAGCTACAGATGACTCATGCAATTAAGCCAAGCCACATGGCACAGGAGGAAAACAAAAGAACTCCCAAGATCGTGGGCCAATCGTACCTAGCGGAGGCAAATTCCTTTTGGATGACAAAAGAGTGAGAAATTCATTTGAACAATAAGAACCCCATACTCTCCATTTTCCTAAGCGAACCATTACTGACAGCAACAGCATGCTGCCCAGTATTGTGCTACTAACTGTGACCTCTCCTGAAGGACAGAAGAAAGTATCCCATCCTGGCCTGCAACTGAGGCATCAGAACGGAAATCACAGCAGATCAAACTCTGGATGGCACCAAGTACCTAACAAAATCTTGTCCTCCACCTCTTATACATTTAAGACTTAAAACATATAGATAACCATCCTAGGAGTTAATGCCTTTATACAAAGCTATGTTATGTGATCACATTTGGAATTCCGTGTACCGTTCTGGTCACTGCACCCCAAAAGGGATACAGTAGAGCTGGAAAAAGTGCAGGAAAGGGCCATCAAAAGAATGAAGTGCCTCTGAGGAAGGGTTACAGTTTAGGGGCCATTTTAGGATAGAAAAAGGCAAGTAAAGGAGGGCACGACTTCATCTTACAAAGGCCTGGCCATATCATTCACATCCAGGCACCCCACTTAGCAACTGTTCTTCTCAGTGTCCCATGTCTCTTAGTCCAGCCTTCCCCAGTCTGGTGCCCTGCAGATGTGTTTGACTGCAACTCCCATCATCCCCAGGCAGCATGGCCAGTGACTGATTTACTACTTTATAAAACCTGGGATGAACTCGCCAGCAATGATTGTCCTGGTCACTCTGGGATTCATCTTAAACATAATAACAGACATCATTGACGGGGTTTCTTTTTTCCCCCTTCTTTTTTTTTAAAAAAGGTCTTTATTTTATAAAAATCAGTTGCTTTGAATTTCTCATCCACTAGAGGCCACTTCTGTCTTGCTAATAATGTAGTAACAAATAAACTGGAGATGTTGGAGAAATCCATTGATGTGCGTGGATTTTGACAAGTTTTCTTAGGCTCGGCCCCTGGGACTTTGTTTCGGTTCTCACTGTAGCACCCAACTCAATCTGCAGCAAGATGGGCCAGTTCATGGGTTTTCTGGGAATTTTGCGTGTGTGTGCAGGTTCTGCAATTTGCGCAAATTCCCAAGCAATTTGGGCAAATCATAGCTGGATTTGCATAATTTGCACAAATACACTTAATTTGCACAAATTCCCCAGAAATGTGCACAATTTGCAGAACCACCAAAAATGCACAAAAGGTTCCCAGAATTTAGGGAACAGCCTTCAGCTCAGCTCGCAGATGCAAAGTGAGTCATAGACGCCATGAAACTCCATTGAGCCATAAAAAGAACTGGATTTCCATGAGACAGCCAGCCCTAAAATAGCCCCCATGCTGGTCTCATGGGGCTCATCTAAACCAAGAAGGCTATACCACTATGAAAGTGGTGTATAAAAGGCAGGAGCCACACTACTGCTTTATAGCAGAATTGAAGTGCACTGACAACTGTTGGGTCCCATTGACACATGCCATATACCACTTTCATAGTGTTATATCCTGATTGGTGTAGATGTGTCCTGGGCCCCAACAGTTGTCAGTGCACTTCAGTACCACTATAAAGCAGTAG
The DNA here is from genome assembly GCF_023053635.1 of Elgaria multicarinata webbii. Taxonomy (NCBI): domain Eukaryota; kingdom Metazoa; phylum Chordata; class Lepidosauria; order Squamata; family Anguidae; genus Elgaria; species Elgaria multicarinata. The sequence continues at coordinate 14,385,851 of NC_086181.1, forward strand.
TGTTGATCCTGCAGTGCACTTCAATACCGCTATAAAACAGTAGTTTGGCTCCTGCCTCTTACATAGGTCTTTCATACCGCTTTTATAGTGGAATATCCTGCTTGGTGTTGATGAGCCCATGGACTGAATTTGTTATAACTTGAAGTCCAAGTCTGGTTTAAAGATAAAGGAAAATGAGGAGGAAGAGCTGGGCCTTGAAATTGCTTATCACAGAGTTAGCACTTGGATAGCAGACGGAGTAAGCCCCACAGCTAACTCGGTCACCGTCTTCTATATTATGGCGAGATGTACCATATTTCTGTTTGAACTATAACACGTGTTTCTAAATTTGCACCTATATATGTAAATTTGACTATGCAAATTTTAAGCAGATCAGTTTTTGTGATGCATATCCTCTTTTTTGGCAATTCACAAGTGGCCACCCTAACATGGAGTGGTAGAATGTTAGCCTGGTACTCCAGAGACCTCCTGGTGCAAATCCCTACTCAGCCATGAACTTTCTGGGATGATCCCAGGGCACCCACTGGCTCTCAGCCAAACCTACTTCACAGGGTTGCTGTGAGGATAAAATGGAGTACAGGAGGGGAAATTACATATGAGCATCTTCAAGGAAAAGGGTCGGGGGAGCTATAAATGTAGGAACTACGTAAAATGGATCCAGCACATTTATGGAGGACTATCAATAACTGAAGCAATGAAAGACTTACTAGGAAACAACAAAAAACTTTCATCCTATGAGGCATAAAAACACAAGAGCCCTGCTGAATCAGACTGAAGGACCGTCAACACCCAGGGTGTTGACCCTCAGTCCCTTGGGCCAAATGTGGCCCACCTGCATCCCAATCTATTATTTATTTAGGGTGACCATATGACCGGATTTGCCCGGATTTGCCCGGGTTTTTGATGACAAATCTGGGAGGGGGGAGGGGAAATCTGGATTTTTCCCCAAAGGGCAGTTCTAATGGGAATTAACAAAAATGCTTATAACTCCATTTTTGGGTGGGAGAGCCAATGACCTCCCTAGGTTATTGGCCCCATTGTTGTACTGCTCTACCAGTCAGAAAGTATACTCAGTCCTCATTGGTCTTCTGGAAGGTGCTCCCCACCCCACGACCCCGGATCTTTGTTGAAGTGCACTTTGTTTTGTGTACCTTTGCAAATCTCAGGGGTGTTGATATCTATTTTTAAAGATAAAGTCATGAAATTTGGCACGATGGTAGCTCTTAGGAAGGGCTTTAGGCATACCAAATTTGAAACAGATCCGTTCATCCATTGATTTTTTAGGATTTTTTTAAAAATTGAGGTTTTAAAATTATTATTTTTAAAATCGTCATTTTTAAAGAAAAAGAGATGAAAGTTGGCACCATGATAGCTTTTAGGTAGAGCTTTAGCCATACCAAATTTGAAACAGATCTGTTTATCCATTGATTTTTAGATTTTTTTTAAAATTTGAGGATTTAATTTTTTTAAAAAAATGTTATTTTTAAAGATAAAGAGATGGAACTTGGCACCATGATTGCTCTTAACAAGGACTTTAGCTGTGCCAAGTTTGAAACAGATCTGTCCAACCATTGAGTTTTAGGATTTTTTTTTTTTTAAGATTGAGGTTTTAAAATTATTTTTTTAAAATAATTTTAACATGGCGACCATGTTGTCCTCCTTTTTGGTTTCCAAAATATGGTCACCCTAATTTATTTATTTATTTATTTATTTAAATAGCACCATCAATGTACATGGTGCTGTACATAGTAAATGAATAAAACAGCAACACCTTGCCTCATAGGCTTACATTCTAATAAAATCATAATAAAACAATAAGAGAGGTAAGAGAATGCCCCAAGTAGGGTCAGGGGACAATAAAATCAACAGTGTAAAAGTAGAATCATAGAATAGCAGAGTTGGAAGGGGCCTATAAGGCCATCGAGTCCAACCCCCTGCTCAATGCAGGAATCCACCCTAAAGCATCCCTGACAGATGGTTGTCCAGCTGCCTCTTGAATGCCTCTAGTGTGGGAGAGCCCACAACCTCCCTAGGTAGCTGATTCCATTGTCGCACTGCTCTAACAGTCAGGAAGTTTTTCCTGATGTCCAGACGGAATCTGGCTTCCTTTAACTTGAGCCCGTTATTCCGTGTCCTGCACTCTGGGAGGATCAAGAAGAGATCCTGGCCCTCCTCTGTGTGACAACCTTTTAAGTATTTGAAGAGTGCTATCATGTCTCCCCTCAATCTTCTCTTCTCCAGGCTAAACATGCCCAGTTCTTTCAGTCTCTCTTCATAGGGCTTTGTTTCTAGACCTCTGATCATCCTGGTTGCCCTCTTCTGAACACTTTTAGAACAGAGTCAAGTTCTAAAAGCTGTAGAAAAAAGAAAAGTTTTCAATTGAGCTTTAAAAGTAGTGATCTGACCCACCAAGGTTCCCCAGATTGCTTTCCCCTGACCATTTAGTGGTTTCTTGTTTTTTACATAGTCTCTCCCCCCCACCCAATTCTAAAAGGTTGAGATGGCTCACCTAAGCCTTAGTTACTGGTAGTAAGAGCTTTAAGCTAAAATATGCTGGTATTTTGGCCCTACCCATTTTGCCTTAGGGCCCGCCTCTCCCTGAAAGGAAGCCTCTAGAGTTTCTCCAAAATCAATTTGGCCCTTGGGCTCAACTCCCCTAATCCAGACCCATATCATATCTCCCCCCCCCCACCAGAGGCTTCTGGGAAGCTCCTACACAGGGCACAAAAGCATCAGCACTCTGCCTCTGAACCCAGAGATTCCATTTAGCTGGCACAATCAGGGCCAAGCTACAATGGTGTTAAATGCTTCTTTGCATTTAACGTGCAGGTTTTTTAAAAATGCAACTAGTATGAGATGAGGGAAGGGGGCTGATAATGATAGGGATTACAGCAGGCAGGAAGGGGGGCATTCAACCCTTTCCTCTCCTGCTGTGTTGGTCCTGAAGAAAAGCCTTGTGAAGGTGCCTGTTATAGATCTGGGAGGGAGGATGACTTTCCCTACTGGTGGATCCCATTTTATAAGACCACCACCACCACCGACTAATCCTTACCTGAACACTCTAGTTTTTCCATCTTGGAGTTTTTGTGAGCCTCTTTGCTCAGGTTTAGCCCAGCTTTAGGAAAACAAAAAGAAAGACAGTTGGATTTTCTTGCCCAAAACCAAACTTAACAAAAATCTTGTGAAAAATCCTAAAGAATAAGAGGGGAAGCTTTGCAACTATGCAGTCCTGCACATAGGGAAGGTTTTAGTGAGAAATTCCTTTTTAAAACAATACGGATATAAAAAGGAGTTTATTTAGGAAAGGGAGGGGGAGAACAAAGGAAGGCAAGAATCACACACAGAGAATTCCAAATAAAAACCAATACAGTCAATCTAACTGTCTGAGTGAGTACATTTCTACCTGCCTTAGTAGAATCTTGAGTTTCAGGGCATAGGCAGAATTCATAGCAGAGAGGGTTGTCTGAGAGAGGGCATCATGGCCTCCTGATTAGGTGTTGTTCAGGCTGAGAGCAAAGTCACATATTTATGAGAAGCTGAGACCAGTGAAAGCCAACCTCTTAGCAGACACTTGCTGTTGTTTGGTCCAATGAGGTGATAAGCTCCATTTCTTTTGTCTGTGGTCCAGCCAGCAAATCAGAAAATTACTTAGCAGCTGGATCACCTTCTAAAAGACTCCAAACCTACATCTCAGAAAAGCTGGCCAGTTCCAACTGGACAAAGCATTGTGCAAAAGAGCTTAGGTTCTCAATGTATATTGGGGAACAAAAGGTAAAATCTGGCCTGTTCAGGTTTCCCAGCAGGGTGCTGAAACATAGCTACTCTAGAGGGCACTGTTGAGCTACATGAGAATATAAATGCTTGGCACAGACACAATATGGATTTCCTCCCAATGCAAATCACCCCTTCAAAAGAGCGATTTTCCTCAGGAATGGAGCATGGGAGAAAAAAGTTAGATTTCTCCTCCATGCCTCTGTTATCCTGATAATTATCAACCTACGCCTCCTCCCCCCGCAACCCAAGATGCTACTATTTTTATTTGAAAAACATGCCTATTAAATGCAAAGATACATTTCACATCATGTGCACTTTGCTTCCCAGAGGCAATTTACCTCTGATTACCAGCTAATCAAACTCTCACATGGCAACCTTATCTTTCATGGTGCCATTGTAGCAATAGAGCAGGAGTGGGCAAGTTGCAAGCAGCACGTGGTCCTCTATGGCTCTCCATGCGGCCCACTGTACCCCGAGGAGCCCCACCCATTTCCCCCACATTCAGCTGGGCTGCGGGAGGAGGACCTCTGTTAATGGCACTGCTATCGGCAGTTCTAGGACTGTGGGGGTTGGGACCAGCGATCCCAATGCAGCCACTATTGCTGTTTCCCTGCTGTTATTGATGGTGGGGAAGCAGCAATTCCGATTGGGGTCCCTGGAGGGATGGGTGGGAGAAGTTTTAATCTCCCCACCCTCTAGTGATCCCGGCCCTGCCGAGGTCACTGTTTCCCCACCACTAATAGCAGTGGGGAAACAATGATCTCAGAAGGGATCGCTGGTGTTGGGGTGAGAAAGGTTGTAACCTCTCCACCCCCAGCAACCCCACCTCAGCAGACAGGGCAAGGAGGTCTCAATCTCCCCATCCCTGCGTGCTGAGATGTGGTGGGAAGAGGTGTGTGTGTGTGTATGCACGCATGTGTGCAGCCCCCAACCCCACATCTGGCACCCATCTTCAGACAGGGATGAAGCGGAAAAGGAAGATGTTGGATCTGTTCACACCTCAAGTCACAGTGGGTTAATTGACCCCAGGAATTAATGGTGCGTGCCAAGCAACTTTTGCAAATTCGTTGGTGACCGGGGCTCGTCGTGTTGTGTGAATCCAGTGAGAGTGGGTTGTTGGTGCGGTTAACAAACCACCCACAAACCATGGCTGTTTTAGGGCTGTGGTTGGTTTGCTAACCATGCCAGCAACAAACACTTCCTGGATTCGCACAATATGACAAGCCACATTCACAACTTGAATTTGCAAAAGTTGCCCAGTAATTCCCAGCGTGCATCACAATCCACTGTGGCTTAAATAAACTATAGTGAGTTGCAGTGATCATGCGAACCAGCTTGTTTTCTCTGGAAGCACTCTTGGGTTGGTAAGATGATTGATTGGTTGGTCGAATACTGTCAACTTGTTGTCTGCCTATGATTTCACAACGTTTGACGGTGGTCAAATATTCCAGGAAACCAAGAAAGACCTAATGTATATGGCAGCCTCCCTTTTTCATTGCATCTGATAGCAGAAGCAGGAATGTGGTCACCTTGAGTGATTGGTACACCACACACACAAATACTCACTTAAGAGAACTTCCTGACCTGCACTTTAATAATGACATTGAACACTGATTTTTATCTTTTTATAGCTGTCATGTGCACTTTATTGTTTAATTGTATTTTTAAAAAGCTCGCTAACTGTCTGAGCTGATGTTACTGGGGTTCCAGGTGAAAAGAACAAAATGGTTCAATCTCTGGAATGTCATTCACACGCACTCACGTTTTTATAACATTGTGATAAATAACGATGGATTGGAGTTATTTAAAATGTAATCTGATTGGATCATCAACAGGCAATAAACCTTCTTCTTTTTTCTTTTCTTTTTTTGGAATTTGCTCAGATTTCTTATTGGTCTAAGTTGTAATGCCGTTAAGCCAAAACAGGTTAGGGGAAGTGGTGTATTTTATGAAAAATGTCACCCCTTTAACATGCACCTCCTAATTTGAGTTATGGTTGCAGGGGAGGGGATAAAATGCTCACCCACTGAGTGAGGGCAGGAAACTTTGTCCCCACTCTGATTTGCCTGTGTGACATCATTGCATAGGCAAATCTGATTTTCTGTCTGATAATGTGATGCCATTAGGATGGCTATGCAATCTCTGATTGGCTGAGAATCAGGGTCATATCAAATAGAAGCCCCAGTGCTGTTTAAAAATACACACCGCACTGAAGCTGCAGATCAGGGGAAGAAACGCCTGGAGACAGCAAGTGAAAAAGGTAAGTGGGGTAGGGGAGCTAGTGAAAACTCTTTTGCTTCATGAGAACCTTCCCCTTTTACCCTGTGGGTGAAATTTGGTGAAGCCCTAAATGCTTTAAACTAGCCTTCCCCAGCCTGGTGCCCTCTAGATATGGTGAATTACAACTCCCATCACCCCCAGCAACCACAGCGGGGTTGCGGCCCAACACATCTGGAAGGCACCAGGTTGGGGAAGTCCGTGTATAAATACTTGGCCATTATTTGGCAACATTTGATGTATTTTGAAACACCCTGCCCTGGGGGCAAGGCAGTCCCCTCCAGGATGCAATCACAAGAGAAGAAGAGTTGCTGAGACTGACAACCACAGTATGCTTCCTCCTTTTTTTCTTCCTCTCCCCATTGCAAAACGCCCAACCATTTTATTTAGCCGGTGCCTTTCCTCCAAGAAGCACGCATGGGGCTAGTCCTCCATTTTACTCCCACAACAACTCTGTGAAGCAGATTAGGTTGAGGGATAGTGACTGAGCTTTGTGACACCCAGTGAGCTTTGAAACTGAATAGGGATGGGAACTCATCTTTCCCAGATCGAAGGCCAATGCCCTGTATCACACTTTACTCTCTGGCAAATCATAGCTTTGGTGACGTAGGGGAAAGTATGGGGTGGGGAGAAAGAGAATGTAGCAGAACCCATTATGCAGTGGAGAGTTTGGAGCTGTAGATAAGCCAGGACTTGGCACCGTGATGAAATGGGGAACATGGAAGCTTGCATGGGGCACGTGGAGGCAGTAATTGCTGGAAATGCAGGGCCTGGAGCTGGCTGGATGGGTCCCAGCCAAGTAGAGCGGCCACTTATACATCATCAAAACAAGAAAACACATCACTGAAAAAAGGATGTATTTGCATATGCTAATTTACAAGTTTTGTTTTTTATTCGTTCAGTCACTTCCGACTCTTCGCGACTTCATGGACCAGCCCACGCCAGAGCTTTCTGTCGGCTGTCGCCACCCCTAGCTCCCCCAAGGTCAAGTCTGTCACCTCCAGAATATCATCCATCCATCTTGCCCTTGGTCGGCCCCTCTTCCTTTTGCCTTCCACTTTCCCTAGCATCAGCGTCTTCTCCAGGGTGTCCTGTCTTCTCATTATGTGGCCAAAGTACTTCAGTTTTGCCTTTAATACCATTCCCTCAAGTGAGCAGTCTTGCTTTATTTCCTGGAGTATGGACTGGTTTGATCTTCTTGCAGTCCAAGGCACTCTCAGAATTTTCCTCTAACACCGCAGTTCAAAAGCATCTATCTTCCTTCGCTCAGCTTTTGTTATGGTCCAGCTCTCACAGCCATAGGTTACTACGGGGAATACCATTTCTTTAACTATGCGGACCTTTGTTGTCAGTGTGGTGTCTCTGCTCTTAACTATTTTGTCAAGATTTGTCATTGCTCTCCTCCCAAGAAGTAAACGTCTTCTGATTTCCTGGCTGCAGTCAGCATCTGCAGTAATCTTTGAGCCCAGAAATACAAAGTCTGTCACTGCCTCCACGTTTTCTCCCTCTGTTTGCCAGTTATCAATCAAGCTGGTTGCCATAATCTTGGTTTTTCTGAGGTTTAACTGCAACCCAGCTTTTGCACTTTCTTCTTTCACTTTTGTCATAGGCTCCTCAGCTCCTCCTCGCTTTCAGCCATCAAAGTGGTGTCATCTGCATATCTGAGATTGTTAATGTTTCTTCCTGCGATTTTAACTCCAGCCTTGGATTCGTCAAGCCCAGCACGTTGCATGATGTGTTCTGCATACAAGTTGAATAGGTAAGGTGAGAGTATACAGCCCTGCCGTACTCCTTTCCCCATCTTAAACCAGTCCGTTGTTCCGTGGTCTGTTCTTACCATTGCTACTTGTTCGTTATACAGATTCCTCAGGAGGCAGACAAGATGACTTGGTATCCCCATACCACCAAGTACAGATGCAAATTTAGAAATATTGACTGCAATTGAAATTATGGATTTGATTGGTGTTCTAATACAGAGCACAGTGGAGGCTGGTGGCCCTGATTTCAGTGGGGCTGCGAATCCATTCTGGGTTTCATTCAGGACCACCCAGAATGCCAAGGGCACTATCCAAGGTGCTGAACCCAACCCCGAATAGGTTCAGTACCTTGGATAGCTCCTTTAGAGTTCTGTCTGGTTCTGACTGAAAGCCAAAGCGGATTCACAGCCCCACCGAAATCAGAGCCACGAGCGTCCAGTGACAGAGCAAACTCCGCCCTGCCTGTGACACGCCTTTAGAGTGAAGCTGGAAGCTCAGGAAAACATGAGAGCTGGGTGCCGCAGCCTCGTTCCGAGGCTCGGCCTTTAGGGATTTTGTTGTTGATGATCGTGTTGTTGATGCTGTTCTCTCTTTGCCGCTTCATTCTTTGGCAGGTTGGAGCCAAGATATCCAGGAGAGCTCAAATGGTTTGTGCGTGCGTATGTGCGCCCATCTGTGTGTGATCTGCTAGCACCCTCCCAAACGCCCCCCCCCCCCGCAAAAAGGGGTTATTTTAGTTCCTTGCCACCCACGGTGGATGATGTCAAGGGCATCAGCCGGGTTTCTGGGGAAACATTTTTGAAAAAGAAGAAGATATATTGGGGATGGGTTGCGTAGGTTGTTGCCAACTGCATTTTTACAGCTGGCTTGTCTTCACAGGTAGCAGCAAGTTCTAAAAAGGAAAGGGAAGAGAGAACTCAGAGGATTTATGGGGCTCTGGAATTTTAGTTGTGTTTTTTTCTTTTGCAAGTGTCTGTGTGTGAGGATGGCGGGATTCATTCATTCTGAGAGTCTCATTTTTAAAGTGCAAATGAGATCTACCAACCTTTAAGACAAACAGTTTCTCAGGCAGGGGAGGTATGGTCTGCTGCTTGTCTTTGTTAGTTTAATCTGAAGAAGTCCATTGCTCTGGTGAGGTTTGGTAATGGAACAAGTGTCATGAATCTTAGGAAGTTAGACTGCACCAAAAGGTCTCCTGCCTATGCCGAAGGCAGGGCCATCCGTCCACCACCCGGACCCTCTGCCAATCAACCCATGCAATTCAGAAACTAGAGCATGCCACGAGCAGAGAGCAAATACATCAGAACATGGGATGCTGCCTTAAACCAAGTCAAACCGTTGGTCCATCTAGTTAAGATGACATGATAAGCCATGATGGGTTAAATAAGCCATTGTGGCTTATTTAACCCATTGTGGGTTATTGTGATGTCTGAACTCAATCACTGTCTTTCATAATGACTTGGCAGCAGCTTTCCAGACAGAAAGTCTTTCCCAGCCCAGTGGAGGCTCATGGCTCATGGATTTCGGTTAGGCTGTGAATCTGCTCTGGGTTCCAGCCAGAACTCTAAAAAAGCGATCCAAGGTACTAAACCCAATCCCTCAAGTGGGTTCAGCACTTTGGATAGCTCCTTAAACCTTCTGACTGGTTCTGATTGAAACCTGGATTTACAGCCCCACTGAAATCGGGCCACCAGCCTCCGCTGTTCCAGCCCTACCTGTAGATGCCAGAAGTTGAACCTGAGACCTTCTGCCTGCACTTTGCCACCGAGCTGCAGACCTTCCCTGCAGGAAACATGCCTGCAAAGCAAACGGCATCAGGTGACTCATGCAAGGAAGCCAAGCGATATGCTTTAGGGGAAAAACATACCCACCCACGCATCCACTGAACGGTCTCTAGCTAATTGGATCCATTCCTAGCCATAAACATGGCATTTTGCATGAGCAGCATCCCCACCCCGCCCCATCTACTTGCAAGACATGTGCTGCTCTCCCAGTTCTGGGCTATGTCCTTTCCTCTTAAGTGAAGTAGGTTAAGCTAGTCTGCCCCTGTTGCTGTTTGCCATCCAGCCCAGCTCTTTCTCCTTCTCCTCCTCCTCCTTCTCTCCCCCCCCACTCCTCCTCCTCCTCCTCCATGTTTGGTTCTCCTGCTGACAGAGACAGGCCTCTAGGATCATCCCACTGCTTTAGGGTGAGGAGTCTCCCCCATGCACCCTCTCACAGCCATCAGAGCATCTGCCTTGATCTAAGCAGAAAGGCGGGAACAGCCCATGGGGGGCAGCCTGGAGTGCTGAGGGGGCAGGCGTGGCTCGCCTTTGTTCTCTCACAACACCCCCTTCCCTGGGGCAGAACGAGAAATCTGCACCTTGGGAGGAGTCATGTTAGATCCTTCCTGCAGCTGGAGGGGACTGTTTCTGCGCTTATAAGGGAAGGAGGTGTGTGAAAAGCAGAAGCAGAAAAATCTGTGTTTCCTTTTCATTGGGAGCAGTTCTAACTAGAAGTCGGGATCATATGACCAGCAGATTGGAAATGTTGGACTTGGAAATGGGGCATCCCAGTTCACACCAGTTGCTGGGGAATACGAGCGAGGGGGTGCTGTTGTGCTCATGCCCTACTTCTGGGTGTTTCCTAGAGGCATCTGCTTGGCCACTGTGTGAACAGAATGCTGGATGAGATGGACTGTTGGTCTCATCCGGCAAGGCTCTTCATATGTTCTTATGACACAAATCCTTATTCGATCATGGACTCGGTTTCTCCATCTTGCAAATGGGAAGCTTCTTCTATAATCATGTTGTGACGGCTCTTGGGGATGCTGGGCCCTCAGAGCATATTGTAGCTTGAAGCTCAACGGTGAGGGCTCAAGGGGCCAAGGAGCCAGGGCAGCACCTGGCAAATCAATGACCTGCATGGCTAGCTCAAATAGGGCACAGCTTTCTGTAGCTGGGGATATGCATCTGTCTGTAAGATGCTTAGGGCAAAATTGGCTGAACAGCGGCCCAGGTACATGGAGGCAAGTCAATCTCACAATAGGGGCATCATTCTGGTGGGAATCTTGGATGGGCTAAGCTGCACTTTTTTACACAGGCACCCTCCTTGAGACAACAGAGATATCATATTCACCTTTAGGGACCCCCCAACTCATCTCCCAACTAGTCAGGGACCAAGGATGAGGCCACCTTGGATGAATGCTGATCCCACTGTACTGGTGGGATCCTGGTGCATATGGGCAGGGTTGGAACCAGGGGGCGGCAGTGTTGGGCACATGCCAGGGCCCACGTCTTTCCTGTTCCAGGCAGGAGCCCACGGGGACATTCAAGCAAAGCATGGTTAGGTGCAGGGTCAGACAGCTGAGGGTCAGGACCATGGAGAGCTACTGAGAGGGATCAGGGTCCTGGGCCATGAAATCTGCAGGAGCCTCGCTGCTGGCACCTTGGAGCCATCTGGACCAGCCACTGCTCGCCTTTGCCCTTGTTGCCTGTTTGCCTGCTGCCTTTGAGCCATGAGAGCAGTGACAAAAGTGAGATGCCAAGCAAGTGGGCAGCAGTGACAGTAATGAGGAGGAGGAGGAGGAGGAGGAGGGAGGATCAATTCGGGGTAAGACTCAGAGCACTTCATCCAAAGCCCCCCCACCCTCGATCTGAAGCTTAGTCTTGGTTTATAGGCCTTGCCGTTGGAGAGATCTCATTGCCATCTCAAAGACTTTGTCGCAGAAATTTGCACTTGGGCTCGATTCCTATTCTTCCACGCTTCTGCAGTGAACAACAGTTCACTTCCACTTCTTGCACATATTATCAATTTCATGTTTGTTCCACTGAGACTCCCGTGGCACTAACTCTGTGGGACCTGAGCCGTGGTTCAGTTTAAGTCTTGTGTGGGGTCCACAGTCAGTGCCTTGTAGGAGCATGGAAACAAAACATATGGAAGAGGCTGATGAATTGTCAGCTCAAGACAGACAGATCAAGGAGACAGGTAGAGTCAGGTCTCTGAAGGATGGATGGATGAAAAAGTAGTACTTGCCAGTACAGAAAATCCATTAAAGTTGTTATAACCTTCCCCCCAGTTCTCATCTCTTTCACACATCACCATGTGTGATGTGCTGGTTTTGAGCTATAAAGCCTTACATGGCTTGGGACCACAATACCTGACGGAACGCCTCTCCCGACGTGAATATACCCGGTCACTACGTTCAACATCTAAGGTCCTCCTCCGGGTGCCTACTCTGAGAGAGGCTCAGAGTGTGGCAACAAGGGACAGGGCCTTTTCGGTGGTGGCCCCCAGACTATGGAATGATCTCCCTGATGAGGTTCGCCTGGCGCCAACGCTGCTATCTTTCCGGCGCCAGGTTAAGACTCTCCTCTTTGCCCAGGCATATGGCGGCACATCTTAATCACCCACATGTTTAGTTTTTTAATGGTTTTTAATGCTTTATGTGTGTATGTTCTGTGTTTTAAAATTTAAAATTTTGTGTACTTGTTTTTATCTCAATTTTAGAATTTCTGTAAACCACCCAGAGAGCTCTGGCTATGGGGGCGGTATATAAGTGTAATAAACAAATAAATAAAATATGTCAGGCGAACAGAAGAACGTAAGAGCCCTGCTGGATCAGACCAAGGGTCCATCTAGTCCAGCATTCTGTTCACCCAGTGGCCAACTGGCTGTTGACCAGGAACCCACAAGCAGGACATGGTGCAACAGCAGCACCTCACCCAAAGTCTTCCAGCAACTGGTGTATATACGGTTACTGCTTCTTCTAGTGGCGGTAGCACAGAGCCATCAGGACTAGTAGCCATTGTTAGCCTTCTCCTCCAGGAATTTGTCTACCCCCTTTTAACGCCATCCAAATTGGTGGCCATCATTATATCTTATGGTAGCAAATTCCATCGTTTAACTCTGCGCTGTGTGAACAATTCTTTCCTTCAATCTGTCCTGAATCTCCCACCAATCAGCTTCATGGGATGACCCCTTGGGTTCTAGGATTATGAGAGAGGGAGAAAAATGTCTCCCTAGCCACTTTCTCCACACCGTGCTTAATAGTGTACACCTCTGTCATGTCTCCCCTTACTCGCCTTTTTTCCAAGCTAAATAATCACCGCTCTTGTAACTTTCCCTCGTAGGGGGGTTCAGTTTGGGCCAGTTAACGTGGTCTGGCATGTGTACCATGCAGGAGAATCGAAAGGTTTGTTCCCTTTACCCATGAAACACAACTATGGATGAGAACACCTTCTGGCCAGCTTGAGGCCAACCTGGATGAGTTGGTGCTGTTGGTTAGTCGGTTGGTTGGTTGGGTGGGTGGGTGGAGAGAATAACGGACTTAAGAACTGGACAAGCTCTCAAACAGGTTGAGCAGTTACAGGGTGTTTGATCTAATCCTGCAACTCAGCTCTTGTCAACTCTCACAGAGGGAGGTGCGTTTGGTCTCCGTGCTAATTTACACAAGAGTACAAGGCTTGCCTGGGATCCCCGCGTGGGGGTGGCTGCATGTGGGGTGGCAAAAAGACCAACAACTGGCTTCATACAGCCAGGTGATGCTCTGAGCATTAAAATCAAGCTTTGCTTCTATTCTTGAACCTTCTTAAAATGTGGTTATTCGCCTGGCTTCAGAGCAAAAAGAGACGGAACCCTGGTTGCTGCAATGATAATCTTTGGTCCCCTCTTTCTTGCCCTTGTGGAATTTGAGAAGCTTTGGTTTCTGATACCAAAGTGGTGGGGGTGGCAAATAGTGGTTTGTGGGTTTTTAAAATTATTGTAGAGTTTTTACTGTACATTGTCTCAAGTGCTCATTGAGCAAAGGGGAAATCTCAAAATATTCTAACTAAATAAGGGCTCAGTCGTATGCATGGTTAGACAGAAAAAAGGTCTTGCAGCTGGGTAGGAGTCCCCCAAAATTGGGCGAAGGCAGATTCTGGATCCAAACCCTTGTTGATCAGCCCCTAACTCCGCCACCCCACCCCTGGGTTTCCCATCTAAAGGTGATTCTAAGGCCTCTGGAGAGAATCTCATCTGTGCCCGACCCACAGGCGGTTCTGTATAAATGTACGCAGTGTTCAGGTTCAGGTTATTTGGATGGCTTGTGCCCACTGTGTGCCCTCCACACAACCTCCAATTGGCAGCATGCTGGGCCTAGCACACTGCTGTCTCAGCCACGATGTCGAAAGGCGTTATAATAAAGTGGATGAAAGATGAAGGACGTTTGTTGTTGAAAAGCCTAACTCCTCCCAGGTTCTTCTTCTCTCTTTCTTCCACTTCCAAGTTTTACCGGGCACATCCCATGCCTAACCGCAGACAGCTTGAAAATCCTTGACGGAAAGCTCTCTGTGCATACTCAGGCGTGTTGGGACGGGGCCTGCCCCAATCTGAGTGTCTCCGTGTCACCTATCAATCCCAACGCCGCCTGCAGCAGTGGGGGAGTCTCGGGTTACTCGAGAGGAGCACTTTTGGGCTCAGCGTGGCGACGGCTTCGGCGTGCAGGCAGGAGGCAGGCTGCATTCCACCTTGAGCTGAAATATAAAGAGAGAGAGAGAGACTGTTTTAAAAGGCCTTTGATCTCGCCGCACCGTGTCTGTGGCGCTCCGAGACAAGCGTGAGCGAAGAGTGGAGGAGGAAGAGGCAAGCTGGGTGGACATCATAAGCCAGTGCTTAAGCCAACCTCTCCCTTCCCCCCACCCCCCCAGCTCAAATCCAAGGGGGTGAGGAGGTGGGCCTGGCATCCATGATGAAAGAACGGAGGCATGATCCTGGCAGGAAGAGAAAGAGAAAGACACCACAAAAATACCTGGCAACTGCCTCCTCCCAAAAGCAGGGATGGCTCCAGAAAAGGTGGAACCGGATGGCTGAGAAATACCAACGGCTTTAGGTCACCTGGTAGGCATCCAGGCCAGGAGGATGAGAGAAAAGGATGAGCTTCACACATCACATGGTGGCTCGCAAGGAACGTCTCAAGCAGGCCTTCCCAAGAAGACAGGCCTGTTGCAAAGGGAGCCAGGAATCTCCTCCATGCCCCTCTTCCCAAATAGTGCTTAATTCCTAAAAAGAGAGGCTGGGACAGTAATGATATGAAAGGACTGCTGGATTTGGTCTGGATGGGCTGTGTTTCCTGGGAGGGGCCAGGAAGTAGTTGAGGGCAACACACGCTGCTTCTGGCTTGAGGAAAGAGAGGCCGTAGCCTAAAAGAGCTCTGTAGAGGATGGTAGGGTGACCAACTGTCAGGATTTCCCCGGATTTGTCCTGGTTTTTGTTCTTTCCATGGTGTCAGGGGGGATTTTCTATAATTTTCAATAATGTCCAGGAATGACACACCTTCCTCTTTAAAGCTGCCATTAGCATGGCAGGAGGGAGAGACATGCTTTCTTGAGGCACATCATTCCCCCACCCCGAGCTCCAATTGAGGTCTTAAAGGGGAAAGTGGGTCATTTGTGGACGTTATAGAAAAGGCCCCAATTGGAGTGGATGGTGGTGGTGCAGAATGAAATCCTTTCCCCTCCTCCACTCCAATCGGGTTCTTTAAGGTGGCGGGGGAATAACGTACTTTCTGCAGGACTCAGAAAGCTGCTTCCCCCCACACACACTAGGTGTCCTCTTTTTTGGTTTCCCAAATATGGTCACCCTAGAGGATGGCCACTTGGGAATTACCAAAAAAGAGGAAATGCATCACTTTTAAAGGAGACACCAATTTGTATAAAATTGGTGTGTACTGATTTATATATGTAGTTGCAAATTTAGAAATAATTATTATAAAAGAAATATAAATACAGCATATCTCACCACAGGGGAGAAGTCTATGTATGCTTTACTGTGGCTGCTGTGACCTGTGTGCCTTGCTATGTCTGCAAGGTGTCCAGGTGCCCTATTTTACAGAGGACAGTCTTCTATCCAAAGGTGATTTTTATTTGAAGGGTTGTCCAGTTAAAAGATCAAGAAGCACCAGAAGGGAAGAGCATTTAGGTGCATTAAAGTGGCCCAGCAAGAGTCCTCCTGGGCAACTGGCCAAGCAAGCATACGGGTCACCTAGTCAGTCCTCTCCACTCTCTATTTCTCATTCTTTCTAAACGTGCACCCATGCGTATACATCCATCTATGCAAATTGGTGTCTTCTTTTGTGTTCTATTTTGGTGACACATCGCCTTTTTCGTGGCCACTCTACTTGCACATACACCTCCAAGTCAAGGGGGGCAGAAGATAGATCAGGATCTACTGGTAGATTTCTGGGTGATTTTCAGTAGATCACAAAGGATTTCTGACTCCTAGTTGTTTAACGAAAGCAACCATCCCTGCCTCCCTCCGACACACAAATCAGGCTACTGAAATTAAGAAAGCTTTGGGGGGGGGGGAACCAGGAATGGAATTTTCTGTGAAAGGTCTGTGAGCTCAGTTCTCATACTAAAACAGATTCCTGGGCTGGGGTGCGTTCTAGTTTAATTTTTTAGGGCTAAACTAGACGCTATGTTAAAAAGGTAGCATGTAGCTGATCCACACCATTTTTAAACCTTGAAGCAAGCACGTGGGGTCTTGATCTGGGTCGGGACCACCATACATGGATAGGAAAAGCTTAAACTTTTCCTATCACATTTTCCCGTCACATTTCCCCCCTAAATTTGCCCTTACGACCACAGGGCCCTAATGGAGTTCCTTCCCCCCACTATGTTTTTCAGCCCCTATGAATTTAGGGCAGGGCGGAACTGGCTGGGTGAGAAGGTCCAAACTATTAGCTTTCACTACCTTCGTGCAATGATCTTGATCTGGATGGGGCCCTGTCTGCTTACTTCAAGGTAAAAATATATAGTTTAGTCCTCAATCTATGTAATTCCCCTTTTTCTGAGCCACTGTTTTGCACATGGTTTCAGTCGGTGGATCGTGCAGTTCTAGGAAACAAAACATAGTAGATCTTATAACCTGGAAGTCTGCCACCCTTGCCCCAAGTCACACAATGTAGACATGGAGGTGCATGCCTGAAGGTCACATGCTATATTGCCTACCCAGGACTTTCACTTGAATTAACCTTGACTGGCTGGCTGGGAAAGATTGAGAGTATTTCTTCAAGAGGCTGTTAATCTGGTGTTAATCCGCTGGATCTACTTTGGGTTTCGTTTGCAGAATTGAGATCCGAGCGCTACACAAAGAGTGTTTCCTTTCATCATAACCTCTAGGTGGCACTGCTGTATAGCGGAATAGCACAAATGCCAAAGTGGAAGTGATTTCTTTTGCTTTCATAATCAAACGCCACGTTTCCTCTGCTCTTAAAAACAAAACAAATAAAACAAATGCCAAAAGTGCTGGTTAGACACAGAAGCAAAACTTGGAGGGTCACAGCATCATTTTAAGAATCCATAAATAACTAAGTATTTATTTTATTTATTTATTTATTTAAGTATTTTCATGCCGCCATTCAGCCAAAAAAGGCTCTCACGGCGGCTTACAAAAGTATTTCTTGACAGTCCCTGCCCACAGGCTTACCATCTAAAAGACATGACACAAAAGGAAAGGGGATTGGGAGGGAGGAGGAGGAGGGGGAAAAGGAAAGCAAATTCAGGCACTACAATCTTAGTTGGAAAGTTCAGCAGTTACAGGGGACAGCAGGAGGGAGGGGGCTCTCAGCTGGAGCTGGACCCAGGCACGGTGGAGAGGTGCCTGGCTGCTGCTTCCTCCCTCATGGTGGCCTCTGCAGTGACAGTTGGTAGCAGGAGGGAGGGGGCTCTCAGCTGGAGCTGGACCCAGGCCCGATGGAGAGGTGCCTGGCTGCTGCTTCCTCCCTCACTGGTGGCCTCTCCAGAGATAAGTAGGGAATGACAAACACAGGATAAATGTCTCATGTAGAAAAGCCCTAAGAATTATTATTATTATTATTATTATTATTATTATTATTATTATTATTTATTTATTTATATAGCACCATTTATATAGCACCATATGCCCTGGTGCCCTCCAACATATCTGGAGGGCACCAGGGCATATCCCACCTGGACAAAAAATGTGTTCCAGTGGTGGTGGTGGTGGATGGAATAAATTAATATCTTTAAAACTGTGCTAAATTCTACAGCCCTGATCCAGGGAAACCCAAGACCATCAGCAGGTTCCAGGTTTTGGAAGGCCCTTGGGCAAGACATCTTCCATAGCCCCCTCCCTCAGTGAATCTACCTTCTTACCACCATTGTCACCAGATGCTATTGTTCTGCCTCCTCTTTCTCAGTCTTGCTACCACTTGCTTCCTTGAGAGACAGAGAGACAATGAGCAAGTTGACAGTGGCATCTCCTCCTCCTCCTCTTCCTCCTCACCATCATCATTGTGAGTCAGAGCGAGAGGCAGGTGAACAAGCAGGTTATAATGGTGAGGAGCAGGAGCAACTACAGGGGCCTCTGGTCCATGGACCTCTGTTGAGGTTTGGGCCCTTGGCAGGTAACAACCATGCCTGTCCTTGACAACCCTGAATTTCAGTAGGCTACACTTGTACAGAGCTGCTGCCATATGAGGATCCTCATGAAAGGGGCAGGGGGAGAGCATGAGCGTCACTGGGGAGCATTTGGAAGGGAGAAGCCCTAGTTAAGCAACACTTTCCCACCTTATGCTTCACTCCAGATCATGCTCCTCCTAAAGCAGGCTTCCCCAATCTGCTGCCCTCCAAATTGGCCATGCTGGTTGCTGGGAATTGCAGTCCAACACATCTGGAGGGCACCAGGTTGGGGATGCCACTGTTATCATAGAATAGCAGAGTTGGAAGGGGCCTACAAGGCCATTGAGTCCAACCCCCTGCTCAATGCAGGAATCCACCCTAAAGCATCCCTGACAGATGGTTGTCCAGCTGCCTCTTGAAGGCCTCTAGTGGCATACCAAAAAAAAAAAAAAAATCAGCATCACAATTCGCTCACACAGCTTTACACATAACATATCGCTAGGCCTACCCTACCCTGGGTTTTATACAATTTACCTCATGGAGCAATATTGTCTCTTTCATCCCTCACCCTACTGCCATTCAGCAGGCATTTGAGCATTGGACAAAGGCTACTTTAATATCTGCAATGGGCTTTTATTCTTATTGTTACAATTGCCTGAGTCTTTGGGGATGGGTGGGTTATTTCTTTATTTATGCGACACCATCAGTGCGGGTTGTGCTTTGCTGGGTCAAGGAAGACAGGCCCCGTCCTCAGGAGCTCTCCCTGTAAAATTTGACTCAGGGACAATGACAGAGGAAGGGATGTTGGGAGAAGTTGGGGGGCGGTGTAAACAAAGATACAAAATATGTGTTTATTACATTTTTATACCTCCCAACAGCCAAAGCTCTCTGGGCAGTTCACAACAATTAAAAGCATAAAATACAAGTACAGTAAAACTGCAATTAAAAAAACAACAACCAGAAGCTAACAGCAGTCCAAACATTTAAAATGCAATACGAGATAGAAAACAAACTGAAATAAATGCTCTTCCCCTTATCCAACTGTCCCAGTTCCTTCATACCAGTCCTGGGATGCTTCCATTCGTTCTCTGAATTACTACTGTTTGGCTGCATGGCCCTGTGAGGGTGGCCCCAGGGGCTAGAAGATACAGTAGTTCAGGTCTCCCCATCTAAGTGCATAGAGGGAGGTTTGCCCTGGGAGCGGGAAATTTGACCTCGGCTGTCCCATGGAAACTCCTGTGGAAATCTCTGTGCCCATGACTTGTCCTACCAGGGCTGGCGCTACCATTACTGCTTCAAGAGGCAGCTGGACAGCCATCTGTCAGGCATGCTTTAATGTGGATTCCTGCATTGAGCAGGGGGTTGGACTTGATGGCCTTATAGGTCCCTTCCAACTCTACTATTCTATGATTCTATGATTCATTAGGCCAACTAGGCAGCCGCCTAGGGCGCAGACCTCAGAGGGGCATAGTACTACCCTTTAAGGGTCACAGTTTTATACAAATTAGCTGTTTTAAGAAAAAACACAATAAAAGGAAACTATAATAGTTCAGAAACTCTTCTTGAACAGCTGAATCAAAGTTGGCAATTTTGGGGTGTGTGTGTGTGCAAGTAGCTCGCCTTACCTAGGGCACAAAATAGTCTGGCACCAGCCCTGTGTCCGACATCACAGTTATATAGGCTTTACCTCATGGAGCAATATTGTCTCTTTCGTCCCCCATCCTCCTGCCATTCAGCAGGCATTTGAGCACTGGATGCAAGCAGTTTTAACAACTGCAATGGACTTTTATTCTTACTGTTACGTTGGATATTGTTACGAGGCCCAAAGGGGCAGAGTCAGAAGTGTGCCAGGTCTGGATCAGGGGAGGCTTTGGTTCTCCAAGATGTGCACACACATGCTATCCTCTCAATTGACCTTGCAATGGGAATGCCAGTGGCAATTCTGCATGCTTCTTACAGTGGGAGAGCAATGACTGGATAGAGCAAGAAGCCGCTGGTCTGAGAGCACTTGTGGTTTTGTGGTTTGAGCAGGATGGCACTACAGTTTGCATCCTCAGCCCACCTCCCAAACCTTTCACTCGCCAAACTTCTCTTTTTCATTTCCCCTTCTTCCAGGGGAATCCTTGGATCCCTGACCTGGAAAGCAACATTTTTGTGGAAGCCATAAATTCTGGAAACACTGCCGCCTCCTAATCCAAATTATATTAATTCCTTGGAGAGGCGGAAAATGAACTCTGCCACACTGTTCATAAAAGGCAGTGTGGCAGGCAGGTGCGCCTCGGGGAAGGGTGCACATGCCTGCCATGGTGCCCTTGATGAACCCTCGACAACTTCCAAAGCTCAGTCCTGGCCCAAATCAAGTCTGGCCCCTGCTTGCTTTCCTGGAGCATCAAACTCTGCTGGGTCCAAATTGGCATCCTGTCATTCTTGGAGCCAGTGTGGTGTAGTGGCTAAAGTGTTGGACTGGGAGTCGGGAGATCCGGGTTCTAGTCCCCACTTGGCCATGGAAGCTCACAGGGTGACTTTGGGTGAGCCACAGACTCTCAGCCCAACCTACCTCACAGGGTTGTTGTGAGGATAAAATGGAGAGGAGAATTATGTACGCTGCCTTGTGTTCCTTGGAGGAAAAAAGGCGGGATATAAATGCAAAAATAAATAAATAAATAAATTCCTAGGGCAGAGAATTCCTTACAACAGCCTTCCCCTCCAGATGTGTTGGACTGCAACTCCCATCATTCCCTACACCCATACAGTGGCCCTCATCTGGATTGGGAGGGGCCATGCACTTACATTAAAGTTTTTAAAAAGTTAAGATCAGCTGCACACTATGCATTTAACATGGTTTGTTTACCCCTAATTTTGCCCTCCTCTTACACAAAAGTCCACTTCCCCTGAAGCCTTTTTTGTTCCAACAGCCTAATTATTTGGGGGGTAAGGGGGAACCCTATTAGATGTTGCTGCTGTTAAACAATTGGGATTAGAAATCCTTTTACATCTACTGCAAGTTGGGTGGGAATGTTCCGAGTTGCAGCCCAACACATCTGGACAGGTTCCAAAATGGTGAACAGTAAAGGATAAAAAGAATAAAACAACATTTTAAATCATATAAAGAATAAAATTATATATATATATATATATATATAAACCCATGGCTGGTGAATCAAGGAAAGCTTCTTGAAATAAAAACGTCTACAGCAGGCACTGAAAACAACATGGTGTTGACACCTGCCTGTCCTCCAGAGGCAGGGAGTTCCATTGAAAGGGGGCCACCACACTGAAGGCTCTACTCTGGGTGAACACCAGTTGGGCTATAGGTTCATGCGAAACCACTGGGAGCATCCCATCTGATGACTTTAGTGACTGGGCAGGTTAATAAGGGAAAAGTCCCTCTCTCAAGAAGACTAAAGCGCCTTCAATCTGTCTTCAGTCCATTTGCTAGCAGTGGGCACACTTGTCAGGCAAAACACGACTTATTAAAGGCCTGTCTTCACAAACACTTCCAGTTATGCCAACATATGGGTAGTTTGTGAATCTGCATAATTTAAGTGTTTGTGAGCCATGGTGGTGTAGTAGTTCAGAGTGTCAAACTAACACCAGAAGACCTGCGTTCAAATCCCCATCTAGCCATAAAGCTCTCACTGGGTGGCCTTGAGTCTTACTCAGCCCAACTTACCTCACAGGGTAGTTGCGAGGATAAAGAAGGGTGGGGAATAAAGTACACTCCCTTGAACGGTTTGAAAGAAAGGCAAGATATGTTTAAAAACAGTAATAAAATTTAAAAGTATTAAAAATAACTAAGTTCTGAAAAGTCCTGAATTGAGCGGACCTGAGTTTTAACGGGTCTCTTGCTCAAATTGGAGCACTGCTGGCAGAGTTGTTTGAGTCATAATTTTTGGCATACAATTGTCTTCATGTATGTAACGCCTCTCATGCTGCCCAGTTGTTTTAATATAGGCCACAAGCAGTCATTGGTTGCAGCAGTCAACAGAAGATAAAGATGATTTCCCTCCCTCCCACACCTTCTCTCTACTTCCTTTCCAGTTAACCCCGCAAGCAGTTTCTTTATCGGCTTTCCCTCACTATGTATCCATAATTCTCTCTGACAGGTCTTGGAAAGGAGGCCTGGAAAAGTTCCTTTTAGCCACAGGGCCTTTAGAAATCCCATATCACCATGCCAACGCCCATCCCCTTGCCCCGAATGGGCACTGGGCCTACTGTGGCGCATTTTACGCAACAGTGTTTTCTTTTACCAAAGTACGGTTCAAAAGCAGAACTCAGCAGCTATACGCTACAAACACAAAATTTACTTCAAACTGGTTTGACTGTCATGTCGTCCCCACCTTCTTGCAAGTAGCCTGCTGAGCTGTTGTGTGTGTGTGTGTGTGGGTGGGTAATTCTGTTGGAGGGATCCCCAACCCTTTTTGAGCCAGTCCATGGTTCCTCAAGAGGAAGCCATTATACTTTCCACCCGGGTTCAAATTTGTAGGCACACAATACTTTTCTATTTGGAGAGGCAAATTCAGATCCGAATATTAAACCCAAAGCTTTGAATGAAGGATTACTCAGCTGGCTTATTGGCTTTCAGATTGCTATTGTGCTGGGCCGGCCTGAACTGAGTTTTAAATGGTGGGTATTGACTCTGGGTACTACTGTTGTTGCTTGTGGGTTTGTTTGATTTTGACATTTTTAAAATATTTGTAATGAGTGGCTTTAAATCGTGCTGCATTGTTGAAATTGTGATTTCATGATGGTTGCAATCCTCCTTTTTCTGAAAGGTGGCTTAAAATACATAAAAATAATAACAAATAGAAATACGTTAAATAAATCCATTCACATTCCTCACTGAACACAGTGCATGAATTACGGGGGGTGGCCTGACACCCTTACCTTTGTTTCTGATCCTCTTAGCTGCTGTTTTTAGAAGGATACGGGGACACAATGGTGCTAAAATTCTGGAAAGACAAGAGGTGGCAGTGGTGGATTTTTGGAGTAAGAGGCAGGTGAACAAGCAGGTTGCAATAGTAAAGAGGATGAGAAACTTCAGGGGGATCTTGTCAGAGATCCCTGCTAGAGTGTACCCTTGCCAACTGCCATGGATTTTTTTTTTTTGAAGGAGGGTAAAGTGGAGACATGATAGAAGTGTACAAGATCATGCATGGTATGGAGAATGTGGATAGGAAGACATTTTTCTCCCATAATACCAATAAGGGTCATCCCATGAAGCTGATTAGTGGGAGATTCAGGACAAATAAAAGGGAGGACTTCTTCACACAGCGCATAGTTAAACTATGGAATTTGCTACCACAAGATGTAGTGACGGCCACCAATTTGGATGGCTTTAGAAGGGAGTTAGCCAAATTCTTGGAGGAGAAGGCTATCAAAGGCTACTAGACCTGATGGCTCTACATTACCTCCAGTATCAGAGGCAGTAAGCTTATGTATAGCAGTTGCTGGGGAACATGGGTGGGAGGGTGCTGTTGCACTCGTGTCCTGCTTGTGGGTTCCTGGTCAACAGCTGGTTGGCCACTATGTGAACAGAATGCTGGACTAGATGGGCCCTCAGCCTGATACAGTATGGCTCTTTTTATGTTCTTAAGAGCCACCATAACTTCCCTTCTGCAATAGAAGCACTGCCTTGAACTGTTGGTCAAGTCGAAGTTGACATTTGTTGTTTGACAGATCTAGGTCACTTCTAGGGTTGAGACTTACAGTTTCCAGAGCAGATGGGAGGTGAATTCCTGGCAAGTTTCAGCTCCAGCACCTCTCTATGATGCCACAAACCTAGTGACACTCAGGCCTTTGCTAGACCTGATGGAAAATCTGGGGGAGTGGAGGGAAGGAGATCCACGATCTCCCCGCTCACCCACCATGTCTGATGCCCCCCCTGCCCAATCACCCCCCCCCGCCCGCCATGTCTGCCCGATCACCCGCCCGCCATGTCCGATGCCCCCTCCGCCCCCCCGGCCGGGTCTGCTTTCCCCCCCCCCCAGCCCTCATCTCCCCCCGTGATTCCCCCCCGCCCGATGTGCACAGCTTCTCCCGGCTACTCATGAGTAAGCCACGTAGCCGAGAAAAGCCGTGGAACCAGCTAGACCTTCCGCAGCCCCGGGCTCAGCCGGTGCCAGTTATCCCCGGCCTAGGGAGGGTTTAGCCCGGGCTGACCCCGGGATCCCCTGTGCATCATCTGGACGCACAGGGGTGAGCCCGGGTATCAGCCCGGGCTAAACCCTCATCTTGCAATGGCCTCAATGTGCAAATATTTGCAAAGACTGGATTGTGGGAGATGAGTTGAAAGAAAGAAGCATCACATGGGCTACTCAAACCACCGAGCAAAGTGAAGTCTGACTGGGACCTCCAGGATCCAAATGCAGAGAAGGAATGGTTGTGGGGTCGTTTTAGGGTTTTTGCATGTGGGTTTAAAAATAAAATACCAGTGCACCTAAGAAGCAGCTTGATCGATTCTGGTGGACTAGGTCTGGAAGTCAGCTTCATCACTGGCAGAGGCTCCCCTACCTTTCACAGTTGCACATCAGGCAGTAATGCAACACATCCAGCTTTTCCAAACATTGCACAATACATGAGCAAGTTGCACCAAATTGAGCCTTAATGCTGTGGAACTTAAAAACTCCACTAGGTGTCTCTCTTTCTTTGTGTACACGCAACTCTATAGACTAAAAGGCTTTGATTCTTTAATACATATAACTAAAATGACTGATCAATAGCAATTTCATTTGTGGTCTTTCAACCCTGATTCATAAGAATGGTTATGCTGGGTTATCTTGCTCTCTACTTAGGCCACAGCTAGACCTAAGGTTTATCCTGGGATCATCCAGGGTTCACCCCTGCCTGAGCACTGGATCCCCTGCGTGGCACCTAGATGAACAGGTTTGACCCCTGGACGATCCAGGGATAAACCTTAGGTCTAGCTATGGCCTTAGTCTTCCAGCCAGGGACTATGTGTTATTGGTGGAAGGAGTAGGAGGGTAATGAGATCTGGGAAGCAAAGTGAATTAATTCAAGCAGGGCGTCATGGTGGCATGCTGTTAATTCCCAGCTTCTGCTAAGTCAGGATGGCTACCTAATAGGGATGTTGTAGCAGTGGAATTTCTGTATCGCAAGGACTTGGACTAGATGAACTCCCAGGTCCCTTCCAACTATGTGATTCCAGGGCTAGATCTACACTACTGCTTTATAGAGGTATGGAAGTGCACTGATAGCTGTTGGGTATATTGCTTCATAGAGCATCATCAGATGAGCATTTTATTGCACACTCACTGCTGCCCACTTATAGATGTTCATGCATCCTTTAGATGACGACATCCTCCTCCCATCCGCCTCCTGCTCCTTCTTGCCTGTTTTCCATCACAAAATAGACCCCTTTTAATCTGACTTTTTTTTAAAAAAACAGAATGTGCCACCATTTCTTGCTGTGTGCGATAAACCAGCGTGATAAAAATGCCCCCCGAATGGGCCACTTGGTCTTCGTATACTTCCTCTTTCTTCTCTGGGAAGAAAGAGGAAGTATCGTAGGACAGGAGCGGGGAAATGACGGTAGGAAACCACGATTCCCCCCTCCCCATTTGATGACATTCATAGGCATGTACTTCTTTTTATTCCACTTTTGTACTGATTTGAAACAAGGTGTAGATCTAGCTTATGTGTCTACCATTCGTTATTGGTTATACTGGCTAGTAACCACTGATAGACCTGTCATATGTTTATTGATTTCCCCCCCCCCCCATTTTTTAAAAAGCAAAAACATTGGCCATGAGATCTGTAGATCTGGGGTGGATGCCAAACCTTCTTGGAGACCTTAATGTCATTTTGGTACCAGGGAAACAGCTTTTTAAAAATTCCAGTCATTTTGATCTGTTGAAACTTTAATCTTGCTTTATATTCTCCATCGAGGGATTTTCTCTTACTTTTATATCTTTTATAGTTGTGTTTTTATTGTATGCATTTTAACTGTGTTGTACTTTTCTGGTTAGGTCAACAAAATGCCATGAAAGACCTGATGCATCCTAAGAGAATTCTCAGGTTATGGAAGTCCTATGCCCCATGGCTTCCAAAATCCTGGGGCCAGCACTGCCTAAACAGCTTGGTTTGTCCCCAGAGGAAGGAAAAATCTTATTTTTGCTCATCCAAGAGCTGTGGTAAACCCAAATCTCTCCCCCAAAGTTCCCCTTTTCTCTACTTCCTAATGTTTCTCTCCACAAGTCTGTTTCCCTCTGGTGAATCCAACATCCTCCTTCCCTTCATGGGAGGACGCTTGCAGAGTTTCTACACCCCCACAGGAAATGTGGAGCTAAGGAAATAATCACCGAGAGCTTTCCTAGCTAGTCATCTGGAGGCCTGACTCGTGCCTTCAGGTGAGTTCCAGGAGAGGCTGAGTGCTCATAAATCCAGAAGGAGAATCAACTCATTGCAGGCAAATGGCGTGAGCACGGCCTAGTACTTGCTGTAAATTACCTGTGTCTGAACATCAGACTGCAGGTCGGGGGGCGGGGGGGATGTCACGTGATTGAATGCTCCCCTCAAAAAAGATTCCTATTAATAGAAAATAGCAAATTCAGGGCTAGCCTAGACCGCCTCTCCTTAGCATGTAATACAGGAGGAGGAGGTAGAATCCAGACTAAGTTAATTGCCCTTGGTTCCCATTGAAATCAATGGGACAAAAGATTACAATGACTAGGTTTTCACAGTGATTTCAATGGAACCTAACTGCAACTAACTTAGTATGGCTCCAACCCATCATCAGCATCAGGAATTTCATTCAGGGGTGGCCAAGTTGTGGCCCTCCTGATGTTTTGCCCTATGGCTCTCATCAGCCCTAGCCAGGATAGCCAATGGTAAGGGATTCTGGGAGTTGCAAGCCAAAACATGTGGAAAGCCACATGTGAAATCCCACCTACAGTGGGAAATGGTATAGTCCAAACAAATGGGTTTTCTTCCTCATCTGCCGTTCGTAAAAACTAAGCCCAGACTGAATGGGAACTCCCTTCCCAAAACCAAATCAGAATTATACTGGGCTCAGTTTACTATGTGTTGATGTCCTGTATGCTGGTGTCACAGACAGATTCACAGCAGCTGGCCCAAACCAGATTTATTTATCCATTCATAACTTGTATGTCCTGTTAACTTTTCTGGACCTTTGTCCATAATAATAAGCCGAAAGCCTATTATGGGCAAGGATCAAGATCAAACAGATTTTCTGGCAGAATTGAGAATCTAAAATAATTTTAACCAGTTCTGCCTATAATATTGAAACGACGTGTTTGAGGGGAAAGGATTTCTGGAGGGCAGCAAACAGCAAAAGCAAGGATTATTTTGCTAATTCACTTCAAGCCTAACAACAATGTGATACTTTGCATAAATATATTGGATAATGTGTGTTTCTTTATCACACTACCTCAAAAAATGAAAATGATTGTGTAGGGAAAAATCTACACTACTGCTTTAAAACGGTTTATAACAGCAG
Source organism: Elgaria multicarinata webbii (assembly GCF_023053635.1). Taxonomy (NCBI): domain Eukaryota; kingdom Metazoa; phylum Chordata; class Lepidosauria; order Squamata; family Anguidae; genus Elgaria; species Elgaria multicarinata. The sequence continues at coordinate 14,413,519 of NC_086181.1, forward strand.
TGACAACTGTCGGGGCCCAGGACACGCTCCCTATACAGTTTTCAAACCATTTTCAAAGTGTCATATCCTGCTCGGTGTAGATGTGGCCCCAGGACAGAAGTGCAGCACTTCAGAACCAAAGGGGCAAATTTGGCCTATCTTGAAGTCCAAGTCCAGCCCTCCTCAATTTCTCAGAAGGGCACATCCATGTTTTCCTGGCCAGTGGTTCCAGCTTTCATGCCTTCCTCCTCCATTATGAAAGGTTGAATTGTCTCAGTTTCAGGCAGTAAGAACTCTAAACTCAAATATGTTGTTATTGTTGGTATTTTGGCTCCAACCCCACCCATGAAAGCGTCTCCACAATGGAATTTGGGCCTCGGGCTGAACGAAGATCAAAATGCCTGGTGTGCCCTCCTGTATCATACCAAAGTCCCATCAAGTCCAGCTTCTCCCAGTGACCAACCAAATGGCTCTGGGAAGCCCACAAGCAGGACATACGGTAAAGGCAATGGCCAGCAACCAGCAGTCAGCGATGTGCTGAACTTTGGCCCTTTCTACACCTAAGGGTTATCCCAGGAAAATGGAGGGATCATCCCTGCCTGCTCCCGGGATCCCCTGTGTGTCATTTGGATGTACAGGGATGATCCCGGGACGATCCCAGGGGAAAAGGCAGGTGCAGAAACAGCCTTTGGGTTTCCTCTGAGCTATTGTGGCTAAACAGGGTGATACAGTTCATTAGTGGTCAAGTTTCTAACTCCATCTTCAATACTGAAAAGAATAAAAACAACGTGATTCAGTACTCAGGTTAGATGTTGCCAATAAGCCCTGTGGTATTCAAGTTGTTTTGTCCTGCCAATGCAGCAAAGGACTGAACAGTTCCTAAACTGGTCAGCTAAATGGTTGCACACATTCACACTCAAAAGTTGCATCATGAATTCCTGTGCTGATGCAGGGCCAGCCCTACCATTAGGCAGCGTGAGGCAGCTGCCTCAGGAGGCAGACACCAAGGGATGGGAAGTGTTGGCAAGGGGTTGGAGGTTAGACGGAGCTCTGTGTATGCCATGTGGCCTGCCCTCCACCCCCTAAGCTAGCCCGCTGCTCTCAGGTTCACCGGAGGATGGTGTCCTGTCGCCAGTGTTGAGTAAGCTTCAACAGACAATACTGTCAGCTTTTGTTTGTGGAATGGGCAGGAGGGAGAGGGCGCCATCTTGTCTTTCACCTCAGGCAGCAAAATGGCTTGGGCCAGTCCTGAGTAAAAGCATGGAGGGAGCAGGCATCCAGGCCTACTCTTAATCCTGCACTGTGAGGTCTTATTAATTTTACTAGAGAACGGCCCATCACTCAGATTCTCATTACGTGTCTGTGTGGCAAGGAGAGAAGGACTATTTATTTTTACTCTGAAAGTAAAAACCGCCCAGAGAGCTTCGGCTGTGGGGCTGAATATAAATGTAATAAATAAATAAATAAATAAATAAATAAATAAATAAAACAAATTAAGGCATGTCCTCCTGATTAACCACATGCAGATGTACCTGTACCTCATGGATGTCTAATTGCCTTCATGTTGTAAACCGCCCAGAGAGCTTCGGCTGTGGGGTGGTATATAAATGCAATTAATTAAATAAATAAATAAATAAATAAATAAATAAATTTCAGCCTTGAGGGCCAAATTCAATTTTGGAGAAGCTCAAGGGGGCAGCATTCCAGGGGTGGGTGGGGCAGAAGACAAAAGGGGCGTGGACAGAAATTCCAGCAAATTTTAGCTGAAAGCTCTTGCTGCCAGTAACACAGGGCTCATCTACACCACGCAGGATATTCCACTATGAAAGCGGTATATAAAAGGCAGGAGCCACACTACTGCTTAATAGTGGTATTGAAGTGCACTGACAATTGTTGGGGCCCATTGACACATCTACACCAAGCAGGATATAGCACTATGGAAGTGGTATGAAAGCAGAATATGGAATGTGTCAGAGGCCCCAACAGTTGTCAGTGCACTTCAATACCACTATAAAGCAGTAGTGTGGCTCCTGCCTTTTATATGTGGAATATCCTGCTTGGTGTAGATGAGGCCTAAGCCTTCGGAGAGATATTGGGGATGGGAAAACACACACACATACACACACACACCCCAGGAAAACACCAAATGATTGGCAGTGAGGGGAAAGCCTGGGAAAACCTGGAAACCACCAAATGAGCGCTGATTTGGGGAAAGGGGTGGAGCTTGGGATGGGGGCATGGCCAGCTGAGGAACCCCAGAGGGTCAGATCTGCCCGTGGGGCTTGAACTTCAACCGCCCTGCTGTACTTGGACGGGCAACTCCAGTTTGAAGGATGTTGGAGAGCAAGTTGGGAAAGATTGTCTGTCTGAAACCTTGGAGCACTACTACCAGACAAAACTGACAATGCCGGGCTAGACGGGCTGACAAGATTCAAGCCAAGCAGGGTGCTGTTCCTGCTGCAGGGATGGTTACGCAACCAAGATCCAAAGGCTGTTATCTCTGGGTTATTATCATGAGGCAGCAGCAACCCATCCACTGCACCTCCTTGCAGACTCTTCAAGGATCGCATTAGCTCTGACGCCAGATAGCTGTGAGTCTTCAGGATCTCCTGCTTTAAAAAGAAAGAAGAAGTTTAACTCAGTTATGGCGTAGGGGAGTTCGAATCAGATTGGGGGATGCAGCACCGGGGAGTTTTTAAAAACTCTTTCATCTCATGTCGTCTTCCCAAGTCGAAAAATGCTAAAGAAACAAAAAGGCGACCCTCATCTAGGGCCTGATGGAGCCAAGAGCAGCTGTCAACTCAGGAAACAGGGCAGGGGGAAAGAGTTAAACAGTCACTTACCCTGGTGCCACCGGTCGGACCGAAATCAGATGCAAACACCCAGCTGATCTCCTTCACCCCAGCCATTGTGGTCCTTATTCACAGATCTTTCATTGAGAACCCATGTGGTTTAGCATGCTGGATTATGACTAAGGATGTCAAAGAAATCAATAACAGAGTCAAATTAGTTTGGATTTCTGACTCTGACCTGCAAATTCCCCAGCAGACTGCCTTTTTTGGAAGGGGGGTGGGAGTCATGCAGATTCTGCAAACTTGTGGACCAGTGTTTGTTTGTTTTACTTTTGGGAGGTGGATTTGCATATGGAAAGGAGGACAGGGCTCCTGTCTCTTTAACAGTTGTATAGAAAAGGGAATTTCAGCAAGTGTCATTTGTATGCATACAGCACCCTTTTCATCACAAGACTTAAAGCAGCAGGAGCCTTGCCCTCTCTTGTATCTGGTCACACTAGGCAGGGCTCCTGCAGCTTTAACTGTTGTGATGAAGAGGGAATTTCCCCAGGTGCTGCATGCATACAAATTAGGGCTGTGCTCCGCTTCTCCTCGGACTGGAGAAGCAGAAGCGGATTGGGGTGCTTCGCCTCCCCTTAAGGCGGAGGCAAAGAGGATCGGGGGAGCAGCGGAGCGGATCGAGGTGAAGGCGAATCCTTCGCCTCGATCCGGAGCTCCGCAAAAAAAGTAAGGGGGGGTTACTTGGCCCTGCCGCCGCCTGTGCGGTGACAGCGGCAGAGCCAGGTAAGGGGGCAAGGGGGAGGGGGCTCTTACCTGCATCCATCTGCGCCCCCGCAGCTGCTTCAACTAAGCCCGAGGACTCAAACAGGGTCTTCCTTTTTGAGTCCTCGGGCTCAGTTGAAGCAGCTGCGGGGCCGCGGAGGGATGCAGGTAAGGGGGAGGAAGGAGGGGGTGGTTACCTGGCCCTGCCGTCGCCACCTGTGCGGTGACGGCGGCAGAGCCAGGTAAGGGGGCAAGGGGGAGAGGGGTCTTACCTGCATCCATTGCGGCCTGTCACTGGCTTCACTAGAGCCCACGGCTCAACCCGGAAGTGTAGGCCGCAAGCGGGGCCTACAGTTCTGGGTTGAACCGCGGGCTCTAGTGAAGCTGGCGGCGGGCCAGGACGGAAGCAGGTAAAGGGGAGGAGGGAGGGGGGCCTTACCTGGTGCCACCCCCCGCCGCTGTGGAGCTCCGATTCGGAGCCGGAGCTCCGCAGCGGAGCGGAGCGGACCCTAGGCGGATTAAGGCAGGGCGGAGCAATTTGCGGATCGGGAGCAGGGTGGAGTGGGGGGTCTGTGCACAGCCCTAATACAAATGACACCTGCTGAAATGCCCTTTACAGCTGTTAAAGAGACAGGAGCCCTGTTCTCCTTTCCCTATGGTCACCCTAGATTTGCACAAACTGTCAATTGCACTAACGTGGATTTATGCAACTGCAAATTAGTACTAATGCACACTTGCACAAACGAAACAAACTTTTCATGCATCCCTTAAAAAAAAACCTGTTTCCATCGATGAGTGAAATGTGTGGAACAAAAGATGCCTGACAATCTCCAAAACGCAGCTGGAACAGATTTTTTTTTAAAAAATACCCAATTATTCTTAATTATGTTTGGAGAGATCCAGGTTCAAATCCTCACTCAGCTTATAGTTTGAGGCACTCTATCTTTCTCTCTTTCCCGTTTTTACCCTAACCTCCCTCACAGGGTTGTTGTGAGGATAAAGTAGGGGGAAGCTCCTTGGAGGTTGGATATAAATGTTATAAATTATTGTCTCGCTGTGGAATGGTAAACGCCATAGCTGAGCTGATTTCTACAGGTCAAGTTAGGCAGGCCGCTTGTGGGTTGCCAGAAAAGAGGAAGTGTCTCATTGAAAAGGATGACAGAAGAGAACACAGATTTGCATAACGTTTGCACATGCTAACTGATACATATAGAGGCAGATTGGGAAATAATTGCTACACTTTAAATAGAAATACAGTGCAATACATCTCGCTGTAGCAGGGAGGGCTGTGGCCAGGTGAGCTGGGTGCCTGCTGCATCTGCTGCTCAGGTGCTCATTGCAGGTGGGCAACTTCACGACCCTTTGGTGCTCTCTCTTTTTATGCTTCCTTGTTCTTAAGTCGGAGGACTCAACAACCCTTCAAGTAGAGGGTACCCTAGATCAAGCTGCTATTGAAGGCATAAAAGCACACACACACACACACACACACACACTCAGGCAGCAACCCTAGATGGGCTTGAGTTTAGCAGAGGCTTCCCAGGAGCACAACGAGGGGGCAATGCAGAAGGCACAACCATCAGAAGGCTCCACACAGAATAGAAACATAGGAAACTGCCTCATACGGAGTCAGACCACTGGTCCATCTAAGCCAGTACTGTCGACCCTGACTGGCAGCAGTGGCTCTCCAGGGTTTCAGACAGGATTTTTTCCAGATCTACCTGGAGATGCCAGGGATTGAACCTGGGACCTTTATACATGCAAAGCAGGTACGCTATCTCTGAGCCACAGCCCTTCCCAAGCTGATACTTATCAGGGATGGGTGCTGTTCCATGTTGCTGACTCCTTTCCCAGCAAAGGTACCCATGCCTCTAACAGCTGTGTGAAATTCAACAGGATTTTCCTATCCTTATTTCATATTTACCTAGCTATATAGCTAGGAAGATGTTAAAAAGCTCAGGTGCCTTGGCCAGGAAAGGAGTTGTAAGGACGCTGCAAATTTTTTCATTTTATTTTTTAAACGAGTGAGACACAGAAGTGCTCTCCAAAGGCTGATAGGAGAAGCTTGGGCAAATTAAACAAGCGATAGAAAGAGAGCTTGAGGTTATGATAGGACCAAGGGAGAAATCTCCCTCTGTGACTTATTAAATCAGCATTGTGCCCAAACCCTTATTAATCCAATTACGCGTAATTGTATTGTTTTCATTAAGCTTTCTGTTCCTGCTGCCTGCTGTCTGGTTCCCTTTCTGACATCGAAGGAAAGTGGAAACAAGGCCCAAGGCTTTCTCTTTGTGGAGCTGGCTGCCATGTCGGATTTGGGAAAATACCAGGATGTGTGGAGATAGCCGGGCGGCTTGCTCGTTGTTCCCAGTAGATACAAATGGGACTTTCAATTGCTAAAAAGAGACACGTTGCTGTAAAGGAAGTCAGGGTCCACCTGACAACCCTGCAGGGTAGGCTCCTGGCGCGGATTGAGAGACTTGCAGCTACGAGCCAGAATTCTTTGATTAGAGGCAGTTCAGCTGAACGCTCAAAAAGGAAAAAGGCTCCAGAAAATATTTAACATATAAGAATAAGGTTTCCAGCGTCAGCTCCTGAGGAAGGATTATTTTTAATCCGAAACATTGAGCATTCTGGACACAGATTATCTGGACACCCCTGAATTAAAGTTGCCGATCTTACTATTTGTTTTATTGACATCCCACTGTTATAAAGTAGAATGCAAGGTGGCATCCATAAAAATTCTTGCTCTCTCGTATAGGCAGTGACTAGATCCAGACCAGGGTAGATTCAGCAAGATTGCTGCATCCTGGAACTTCTGATCATGCCTTCTTTGAGCTTGTAATCAATCAATTTATTGTAATCAATCAATTTATTGAAGGCAACCAAATACAGGTTTTAGTCAATTACATATACAGAAGTTATACACAGAGTATAAAACCGTGTCATATAAAAAAGAATAGATAAAATGTTATAAAATGTTAAAACATACATGCACATACAACTAAACCCTTACATGTTAAAATATTAAAACATACATGTGCATACAAATAATAATAATAATAATAATAATAATAATAATAATAATAATAATAATAATTTATTTATTTGTTATCCACCTCTCCCTCTGAATCGAGGAGGGGTACAATACAAATGCAAATGCCATAAAATACATATAATTGATTAAAATATTTCAAAACTAATACATGATTAAAAGCAGCACAGTATTAAAAGGCATCTTAAAATTCAACTGGGTAGGTTGAATTTACATCTCAAGGTAGGCCACATCTTTGAGCTTGTAGATAGGATCTGAACAAGACAGGATTTTACCCATATCTGCCTTCCCCAACCAGGTGCCCTCCACCTGTGTTGGACTAACGCTCCTGTCATCCCTGGCTAGCAATGGCTGGTGGTGATGGGAGTTGTGGTCTGACACACATGGAGGGCACCTGGTTGGGGAAAGCTGTTCTATATTACTAGCATCTCTGCATCTCAGAGGTGAATTGTTTTGTGTGGTAGGCTGATTTGGAAAGTTGGCCTCTTGGCCTTACCAAACTCCATGCTACGGTTGGCTAGAGACTAGATGGAAAGGCCCATTTGATCTTTTGTCATCAAATCTGACATAGAATGAAGGAATCGTATTTGTGTGGACTGCACAGAGACAGCCTCATAGGGATGGAGCCAGGCTACGTTAGTTGCACTTTGTTCCCACTGACTTCACCAGGACTTTAAGGCAGGCTAACTTGTCCCATTGATTTGCACCCAGCCTACGTTGGATCCATGCAACACAAGGTCACAGAGTCCTTATAGTGTTCAGCCCCACAGATGAATCAGGTTCAGAAAGTTTATCTGCTGTTAAAGCTGCAATTAGTCACACCAGTTAACTGATTACAATCATTTATGAAATTCATCTCTCTCTCGTTTGTCCACCATTAAAGCAGGACGGGCAGAAGCCAGATCTCCAGATGTTTCAGACTTCAGCTCCCAAAAACCCCTGCCAGCATGTCCAATGGCCAGGAATGCTGGGACTTGTAGTCCATCTGGAAATTTATTTTCAGCCCACCCCTGTTTTAAAGAACTGGACTCCTGAAGCCTATTTGGATCCTCTCTCCATCACAAGGGGGCTTAGTGTCTTTGGTGAGTTTTGCAGGGGGCACAGATACTCGAATCAGAGATTACCTGGATCTGGGGCTGGCAACTTCCCTCCAGTTCTCAAATGTTTGAAGTTGCAAAACTTGCCACATCTTGAGCACATTTACCATTTCCTTTCCACTCCACTCTCCTTTAGAGAGGAAACCAGATCATGGAGCACCCGGGACTTTTGAGTTTCATCCCTCTGCTGAACACCCACAACTTCCACTGATATCATCAACAGGCTGCTGAGCACACCTGGAGCAGCTGTTTCTTTCTGTTCTAAGGCTGGATATTCCAGCTTTGAAGATGCAAAACGCCCAGCCCTGTACAGGATATTCTAGTGGATTCCATGTGATGCTTGCTGCAATCATTGGTGGAGGAGCTTGTAACAGGGTAATGAAGAAGTTGGCTGAAGAACAAACAGGTGTTGTGCCCTTTTTCTAAGCGGAAAACAAATGACAGGCATCGTGAGCATCTCTGGCCACAGGTGATGCACGGCCACAGGTGAAGGAGGAAAGGGGATGTCCTCTTTACCTGTGATTCACGGGCAGGCTGGTTGAACTTCCATACAGAACTCTTCATCCCAATGGAATGAAGGGAGGTATCAGATCCCCAGGGCTTGGCTGTAAACAAAGTGTTTATGAATCCATTGCTTAGCCCGCATTGTGTAACAGCAAGCAGAGAGAGGCATCCATGTGCCACTCAGCCCATGGAAACTCAGGGAATGTTTCCATGAAGTGTTTTGGATCCAAGATCTGCTTTCTGTGAGAAGAAGTGCTCAGCTGGCAGGAGGTCCTTCTATGCAGGTCACCCAATTCAGCAGGGCCTCCTGACCGGGAAATAAGGTTATACCTGAAAAGGAGGCACTTCATCACCCCAATCCAGAAAACTATGGGAGCAGCAGCAGGAGACGTGTGCTGCTCTGCACTTGAGGATAGAGAGTGTGATTGTTAATTAGACTTTCTGCTAAAATGAATAAGAAATGTGAGACACCACGACATCTTAAGTCTCGCTGACTTCAATGGGAGCTAAAGGTGCTTCCACATGGAGGGCTCCTAACACTAACAGTTAGAAGGCATTGTGTAGTTATTCCATCTTTTCTTTCTTAATAGATTTTCCACAGTAAGGGGGGGGGGAATGGAAATTTTTATTTATTTATTTATTTGTTACATTATATACCGCCCCATAGCCGAAGCTCTCTGGGCGGTTTACAAAAGTTAAAAACAGTAAACATTAAAAGTATACAAAATTTTAAAACATAAAAACAACAGTTTAAAAACGAGAGTATCCATTTAAAAACAACAGTTCTGGGGTCCGTTAAAAAACAAACTTAGCGTTGTTAAATGGTGTTAAATGCCTGGGAGAAGAGAAAAGTCTTGATCTGGCGCCTGAAAGATAGCAGTGTTGGTGCCAGGTGACCCTCATCAGGGAGATCATTCCACAGTCGGGGGGCCACCACTGAAAAGGCCCTCTCCCTTTTCAGTGGTGGAAAAGATGGAAAAAGGAGTTGGAAAGCACAGGAGGGTTACAGTGGAAGACATCATCATCTGGACCCTCCCCTCTATAATTCCATGAATGAGGCAGGGCCATGGTGCAATAAAAACCTTGTCTGGAAGCCTTAGTGTGCAACTAATGGTCTGAATCCAACCTTTCATGCCTAATGCACAAGTTTCTGCAGAAACTGACACATGGCAATCTCTGTAGAGATACACATGTGATCATATGTGCATAGAGATGTGAAGGCCTGGAAAAAAAATGGAAAAATTTGGGAAAACCTCGTCCCCCCACCCCATTTTCCCCCCAAGCCTTTTTCAGGTTTTTTTTCCCAAAAAATTGAAAAAATGAAGAAAAAATAGATTACGGGATGTTTTATTTTAGTATGATGAATAAAATGTTTAAGACAAGGTGTTCAGATATTTACTTCTCCAAATTATTTCTAAAAACTGTACAGTGTCAGATTGTTACAATTTCTGTGCACCGAGGACAAGCAAGTCCTAGGTTGCAAACTAAGACTACAACTCTCAAAAGCAAGAGCAAGAGGCATTTCTGCCTCTAGGGGGCAGCACTGCCACTGAAGCAGAGACTGAAACTGACAGTGATAGCTATTGGTCAGAAAATGAGTCTGATTAAATTTCATGCATATTCATTGAGTCTTGGTCCCCCCTTTTTTCTCAGTCCTCTTTATGGGAAGGGGTTCCCACGACACAGGCTCTGAACACCAGACCCGGCCGCGGCTACTCCCTGCTCAAGCCAAGCACCACCGCTTGATACTCCTGAGGCAAGGGATAAAAACCACCTTCCTCCAAACTATGTGGAGAAAGGGGTTTAAAATGGAGAACGATTTTAATATATATAATAATGCGCTGTGAGTTATATGTGCTGAGGTGAATGATTGTCAGAGTGGGTGTTAAATGAGTAAACTTCAAATGATAAATGCCAAACAGACACATGGGATTTTTGTGGTAGTTAAAAACAAAATAATTAAAATTTATTTTTAAAAGTTCACAAGTTTTGTTTCAAATAAAACATTTAAAAACCTTTTTGAAACCTTTCATCCAATCCTTTCACTCATTCACATACGCACTTTCCTTTTTCTCACACAATCAATCTTGAACTTTCTTTATTATCAGTATTGATTAATATATATCAACTATGTGCACACTACACTCTAAAGATACCACTCTCTACACTGGCCCTCAAATTTCCTAGAACTTAAGTACCCTAAACACAGAGAGCATGAAAGACTCTAAGACAGCCTTTCTCAACCTGGGGCACTCCAGATGTGTTGGACTACAACTCCCAGAATGCCCCAGCCAGCTGGCTGGGGCATTCTGGGAGATGCAGTCCAACACATCTGGAGTGCCCCAGGTTGAGAACCACTGCTCTAAGAGTACCTAACAAGTCCCCCACAATCCCCTCAGTCATTCCCTTATATATCACTCCTCCCCCTCCCAAGACATTCTGACTCCGCCCACTCAGGCCAGCATTCTAAAACCCACAGACTTACAAACTGCAGACATACATTTGGGAACTGACTTGTGGGGTGTAACGCCACAGGGGTGCTTTACGTCTTGAAACTGGAGGATTAGTGAAGACATAAATAATTTTCTTTGTTACTAATGTTGGTGGTTTCTTCTGTTGTTGATGTTTTAAATTGTTTTTTGCTTGCTCCTCATAAACTGGAAGAACGAAAGAGGTTCCTTACAGATCAGGTGTTCCTAATATCTTCAGGAGCTTGTAGCTCCATTTGTTACCCCAACAAAAAGTAAATTAAATTTGTAATAATTGTTTGAATACACTGTTAATATACAAAATGTAATGATTTTATGCCAAACCAACTTGGGTATAATTACATTTTATGTTCCTAAAGTAACAAAGTGACTTTCAATCTGCAAAAAGTGCTAATATCACATTATTTCAATTTCCCCGAAAATGTCTGCTTTTTCTCGACCCCCCCCCCCCGGAAAAAAACTGTTTTCCCCCCCGTGGCTTCAAAATTTCTGGAAATTTTACATCTCTACATGTGCAGCGCATGAGATCTGTGCCACCTCCCACCATGTAGCTGCCATTTGCACACATAGTAAAACAAATTTGCATGCAGGGGCATGTTGCTGCTGCATGTCGATTGTGTTTGATGGATCAGGGCCCAATTGTGGAATAACTCCCAAATACAAACACCTAGAATTAGCTCTTGAAAAACCTTTGATTGCTGGACTTTGAAATGAAATGAACTGGAACAAATAAAAAGCTCATAATGAATTTAGGTTTCTTCTTCTTCCTTACTGGGAAAAAGGCGAGATATACCGTATTTCTTCGATTTTAAGATGCCATCGATTGTAAGACGCACACTAATGTCAGTACCACGAACAGAAAAAAAGCTTTGATTCTAAGAAATAATAAACACACCCGCTATTCTAAGACGCACCCCGTTTTTAGAGATGTTTATATGGGGGGGGGGGGGGGAGGAGTGCATCTTAGAATCAAAGAAATATGGTAAATTAGTAATAATAATAATAATAATAATAATAATTCCTCCTCCTCAATCCTTGAGTATTTTTTAAACAACTCATTTTCAAATGAATGACAATGTGGACTAGAAACTCATTTTTTCCAAAGTTAAGCAGGCATTTTCCTGAAGATGGGCTTACAAATGGCACAAAAGTGCATTCTGGGATGCGTGGTGCCCACCTCTCTGCTTTAATTTTCCAAACCCGCTGCCTTCGATAGCTATACTCCCTAAAAAAAGAAGTGCTTGTCACGCTCCCCAACCTGTTCTTCTGGCCCATGATGGGACACTCCAGTGCCTCCAGATTGTAGGAGAGCGGCTCAGCCCCCAGGCCTTCCCGCTTCACAAAGTAAGTACCAAGCGGCGCGGAATGCAGCGGAGCCAGTTGCATCCTGCTAGCCTCCTCCCAAGAGGCAACCAGAGGCCTGGGGCTTTCGCCTTTCCTGGTCCTTCCTAATATAGAAATGGGGAAGAGAGAAGCTGGAGGAAATGAAGAGAAGGAGATAGGAAGAAGTAGAACAGCTGAGTGATTGATGCTGTCTGTTCATAAGGAGCTTTAGGCCCTGATCCCAATCAGGTTTTCTTGGAAGTAAAGGCCCATGGATTGGATTGCAGGCTTTCAGAAGAAGATAGTTGGGTGGTGGTGGGGGAAACAGTGGATATATTTATTGGGCTTTGAGCACAGAAGATCAGGGGTTGTCCTTAACATCAAGATTCACTGAGTAATCTTATACGTATCACCAGCGGCACAGCTAGGGTGGACCATGGAACCAAAATCCAGGGCCCCGGATCTCCCACAAATGACCACCCGCAGAATGGCAGGTGATAAGGGCAGCAGAAACAAACTCCATTTTATTCCTGTGGGCATGGTGGTGCTATGATTTAAGGGAGTTCAAAACTGCACATGCTCAGAAGACATTTTTTTTTAAAAAAAAATCAGGCTTGGCAAAGAGGTTTGTTGTTATTATTTTAACAGATAAGGAATGTAGGGACAGTTGTAAAGCATGGGATGGCGATGTGGGAGTGGGCAGGAAAGAAATGTCTGTGGTATTCCGTGGAGGCTGGTGGGTCCGATGTCAGTGGGGCGATTAATCCATTCCAGGTTTCAGCCAGAACGCCAATGGAGCGATCCAAGGGGCTTCCATACCTTGGAGAGCTCCTTTAGAGTTCTGTGAAACCTGGAGCGGATTCACTGCCCCACTGACATTGGAGCCACCAGCCTCCACTGAAGTAAAACATATAGCCATCTAAAACCCAGTCCCCTGTTTTTTATGTGCTCTCTCTCTCTCTCTCTCTCTCTCTCTTAGTGCACATGTACAGTAAATGAGACAGAAAAGCATGCTGACATGGCAGAGACAAAATACTGTGCTGTAAGAATTGTCATATGCACGAAGTGCTTCAGGAACACCCGTGGGACCGCTGAAACAGTGGGCCCTGGCTGCAGTTCAGTGAGCCCATGCCTCAACCTGGCCTTACAGTGGGGTCATTAAGGAGATGCATTCCAGTGTTGTATGAAGATGCTCTAGATATAACAGTGGGATGGGAGACTGGTCTTGAGGACTTGAGGCAGTCACCTTACTCCAGCTAAGCAGGTCTGGGTCTGGTCAGTGCTTGGAAGGGAGACCACCTGGGAGCCACGTGGATACCTTGAGTTCCACGATAGAGGAAAGCTGGGCTGTAAATGGCATACAAATAAATACGTAAATAAAAGCATATTGTCTTGCGAAAGTTGCAACGGAAGCCATCCATATATGACTCCATTGTTTTGTAAAAAAGAAAAAGAAAGTTTCGTGCTCACAGTCCAATAAATAGTTCCTAATAGTTTGCTTATTTAAATATATCTTAATTGATTATAGGGGTCTTCTGTTTGCGGGGTGAGCCTTTCTTCCTAGCAGCATGGCCTTCCAGAGATAGAGCATTTCCAGAAGTCAAAGGATGGAGCGAGGATCCCAAGACTTTTAGCCCCAAGGTTATGCTCTGGAATGGTGCAAATTGCATGAGGTAGCCCCAAGACCAGACGATGCAAATTGTATAAATGCCTTTACATGCCCAAAGAGGTGGCTCCCGGTGAAGTTCCGTGTGTGTGTGTGTGTGTGTGTGTGTGTGTGTGTGTGTGTGTGTGTGTGTGAATGTAGCCATCCAAGCTGGATGTTCCCCACACCTGGTCTAGGGGGTCCATTTGACTGGCTTTCTGTTCCTAGTGCTCTTTTTGCCTGTGTATTTTCGAATGTTTCAAAATGACCCTCAAGATGGAGCTGGAGGCCTAGTTGTATTCCTGCCCAAAAAGCCTCACTGCTTTTACCTCATTTTGCCAGAAGAGGAAAGGCCCAGAGGCATCCAAATAATTAATAACAGGGTATATGATCATGTCACCTCTTAATCATGAAGATTCCTGAGGGAGCAGTATCATCGATTCCCTCCCAGCCTTCCAAAATGGCGGAGGCTAATTGAATCACATGCCAGCCAAGAATCAGTTTCCCCGGGGAGTTTCAAAATGAACTTTTGCCAACACCACCTTGCTTATCCTGGCTTCCCACCATGCCGAGACCAAACTGGCAAACACAATTCTCATCCTAGATTTTGGACAAAATTATGTCACATAATTTTTTGTAGTGAGAAGCTCAGAGGAAGCTGTAACAGCCTCTCAGGACCAATGGTGGCCAACCATTTTGAAAAAGGTGCCATGAATCAAGTCCAGTAGATGACACGGTGCCAGTTTGGTGCCCGATGAAGTACATTATGCAGGCTCTCGTGCGTAGGGTCACTTTGCCAGAAGGATGCACTAGTGCAGAACATGATGTACAGGCAGGCGTGTTGATTCCTGTATGCCAGGGTTGGGGAATTTGGCTTGCGCCTGCAGGGCCTCAGGTGAAGGCCTCTCCTGCTTTCCAAAGTCCCACCTATCACAAGGGAGCAGGGGTGGGATAGCAACTGGGCAGCAACTCAGTAACCTCTGTTGCCTTCCCCTTGCTTTGAGGTGCTGACTGAGTCTCCTTAGCTCATTCTTCTTCATCCCCAGAATGCCTCGAACTCATGCAGGAGTTTCTACATCTGGAGTCTTTGTGGGATTACGTTTGGCACAGTGCACATGCTCTCCTCTTTATTTGGTCATTTCCTTTGTGGAAAAAACCCATGTTTCATTTATACAACCAGTAGAAGGTGCCGCGATATTTCACGGTTCTGGAAATAAACCATCTCTTTGATGGTGGTTGATATTTATTACTGCAATTTCAGTGATCAAAAAAAAAAGGCAGACTAAAGCTTAAAAACAACAGGAGAGGCACCAGAGGTTGATGATGTTATGAAAAAGAAGTGCAAACATCTATGACTGACTGACTACGAGTGCATGATAATGTGAAGAGGACATCAATTATCCTTTGAGATTCGTTTTCCAAATTCCGCGACGGAGTTCTCCATTCCAGAAATGCATACAAAAACTTGTATATTAGAGAGAAAAAATGTTCAAATGTGCATTTAAATGGGATAGCCGCTGGCAAGAATGTGTATATTAGGAAAAATGTGTGTATTTAGAGAAATGTGCACAAAGACGCTGATGAATTTTCATGCAAACTTAAAAAAAAAAAAATCTCATGGGATGAACCAAACTTAAGACTGGAGAAACTGTCAAAGTTTAAGAAGAAAAATCTAACTCCGGTTAGATTGAATAAGATAAATAATCAGCAGTCAGCAAACTGTTGGAGAGGATGTGGGGGTAAAGGAACGTATTTACATATGTGGTGGGAATGTAACTATGTTCAAAAAATTTGGAAGATGGTGTTTTTGGAGATTGAAGAAATTGTGGAAATGAAGATAGAACGAATACCAAAAGTTGCATTACTGTCACTATTTGAAGATTTTAAATGTAAAAAGGAAATCAAGGAATTGATAACGAATTTGCTGACTGCAGCAAGATTGACTGTAGCTAGGAACTGGAAGATTCAAGGGGAATATTCTATTGAAGAATGGTATAAAGAAGTATGGGATATAGCTATTAATGATAAATTGACAAGTAATATTAAATGGAGAAGAGGTATAGCTAAATCAAATGATTTTGAAGGAATTTGGAAACAGTTCCTAATATTTGTGTTTTCTAAAGGAAGTGGGAAGCCACCAGCAGAAGAAAGTATGAGATTCTGGAATCAGGAATGAGATCCCGAGGTGGGGGGTGCACTTGTGTGTTAATTTTGATTATGTATTTAGATAAGATATTATGTATTCAACGTTTCAATATTATGTAGTATGTTGTTGTTTTTTCTTTATGAGAGGATGTAATGTGTATGTTTAAGTATTGTAGAAAAATAAAATTATTTTTTTTAAAAAAAAAAGAAGAAAAATTAGAGAAACTGAAATTGACAGGTTTGTCCATCCTTTTCTGCCTGCTGTATTCCTTTGCCCTACTATAGTCATCCACTTGGCTTAAAACCCAAGATAGTGTTTGCTCTTTTGGTTAAAGGCATACTGTGGTGGGGGGTGGGGGAGAGCACATGACAGCAGCTGCATGGTGCAGAAGGGCAGCCTGTGCGCTGCAGTGGCACGTCAGTGTTTAGTGCACATGAATTGAGACGCCTGTGCACTAGGGACGTCCATTCCCCATTCTGCGATATTTTCTCTTCTCAGACACCCTGGGGAGGAAGTTGAAGCCCCAAAGTATGACGGCTGGCAACTCACGCTCACAACATTTTAACAAGGCATTTCCCGAAGGCAAAGAGAGAGACAAAACAGGGCCAGGAAAGTACCAAAAAACTGGCCCTGGTAAAGAGAGTATGTCAAAAAAACAACAACCCTGCATTATAGCAGGAGGTGGTGGTGGGGAAGGGACATCTGGATCTACCAGTAGATCTCTGGGTGATTTGTAGTAGATCAGCAATGATTACTGACTCTTGTTTAACTATAGCAACAACAAAAAGCCCACCCATGCTCTAAACTGTCTTGCTGCACTGAAGAAAGCTTGGATTACGGTATAAGCTGTGTGTGGAAGGCCTGTGAACGAACAACGTTCAATTCTGGTACTCAGAACGTGTTTCTGGGCTTAGCATTCTTTGCTTCTAAGGCCTCATCTACACCAAGCAGGATATTGTACTAGGAATGCAGTATATAAAAGGCAGGAGCCACACTACTGCTTTATAGGGGTATTGAAGTGCACTGACAACTGTTGGGGCCCAGTGCTATATCCTGTTCGGTGTGGCTCCTGACTTTCCTATACCGCTTTCATAGTGTAATATCCTGCATGGTGTAGATGAGGCCTATGTCCTTTGCACCAGCCTCTGGTTGGTGGATTTGGGGGTTCTAGTAAGATGGGCAAATTTGTATTACCGAAGAAGAGGATATGCATCAGAAGAGTGGGCCAAAAGGGGGGGCAGCAATTTGCATACGCTGATTTATATGTGCAGATGCAAATTTAGGAATAATAATACTTATGTATTTATTGATTTGAGTTGCATAGCGCCCAACTGGAAAATGCCCCCAGGGCAGTTTACAATCCTAAAACCAAGCAGCAAAATAACCAAAAGTTGGCAAACAACCAACAATACAACAGAAGTATCATCATCATCATCATCATCATCATCAATTAAAAACGGACCCAGCAGGAAAATTAATAAAGCAACAGATTAAAGGTTAAATTCCTGCTCAAAGGGGAAGGTTTTAATCTGGAGTCAAAATGTATGTAAATAGGTTTTAAAAATAAAAGTTTTACTTTGTTAACCACCCAGACAGCTTTGGCCGTTGGGCGGCATAAAAATGTAATAAATGAAATGAAAATGTATACAGTGGAGATTCTGTGCCTGCTTGTTCCAGTGTTAATTGCTGATGGGGAAAAGCAGTTCTTACGGTTCTTTATCTTTAAAGTGGAATCGGACAGGGCAGCCGTTCAAAAAGAGGACAGCTTCAAATAGAGGACAATCCTCTGGCATCCTTTCAAATAGAGGACTGTCTTCTGTAAAAGAGGACACACGGGCATCCTAGGTTTTAGAGGAGGGGAAACAAAGTAGATTTCACAGGCGTGACGCCTGCCCACCCCTGCATCCCAGTCCCGGAGCCCAATAATGTTCTGAATGCTGTCGTGGCCTTCTAGTCCTCAAGCAAAGGGCTGATCACCTCCTTCAGCCCTCTAGTCCAGCCTGTGACCAGACTTCTTGCCAAGTGCTCACATGGAGTGCTGCCTTCACTATCCATGAGACATGAGCTTTTTGTGTTAAGCCTTGCTGTTCCTTCCTTCCTTTCTTGATGCATTGCCCTGGTTGGCTGGTTCTTTCTCACTATTTCCTGGTTCTTTCCCACTATTTCCAGTGGTGGGTGTGAGCACCCAATTGCCTCACATGGCCGTGCCATCACATGGAGGGTGGGTGGGTGCTGGTGCTAAGCAGGCATCCTCTGCCCAGTGTTGAAACGCACCCTCCTGAAACGGGAAGGCCTACCCATCCAGATTGTTGTGACATCAGTGCTACCCAGGGGCGGCATTTGCATTTGGATGCCAAGGTGGCAACTCACAATGCCGTTTCCCAAACTCTCTTTGTGTTCTGTGTGGAAAGATGATGGTATACACCTTGGTATACACCTGAGCTGAGGGCAATGAAGCAAGAGGGGAGACGGCTAGAACGCAGGTGGAGGAAAACTCGTGCTGGGTCTGATCGAACACGGGTTAGAGCTCACTACCGAGCCTACTCTGTGGCGGTGAGGGTGGCAAAGAGGCAGTTCTTTTCCACCAGCATTGCGTCTTCTCGGTGTCGTCCGGCGGAGCTTTTCCGAGTGGTTCGTGGCCTGTTACACTCTGGGCCAGGGCGAGAGATGGTGGAACCCTCGGTAGCACGCTGTGACGAGTTTGCACGGCACTTTGAAGATAAAGTCGCTCAGATTCGTCATGAATTAGACACCACACTTAATGCAGCACCACTAGTAGAGGCGTTCAGAGCGCCGTCCGGTTCAGTTTTATTGGATGAGTTTCAGTTATTGAGGCCCGAGGATGTGGACAAGGTGCTTGGCCAAGTCCGGTCGACCACCTGTGTGCTTGCCCCTTGCCCCTCGTGGCTCATTACATCAAATAAGGAGGGGATCGCCGGCTGGGTCCAGGAGGTTGTAAATGCCTCCTTGAGAGAGGGAGTGGTGCCGGCCTCTTTAAAAGAGGCGGTAATTAGACCACTCCTGAAGAAGCCTAATCTGGACCCGGAGGATGTTAACAACTACAGGCCGGTGGCTAATATCCCTTTCCTGGGCAAGGTGCTTGAGCGGGTGGTTGCAGGACAACTCCAGGCACTCTTGAATGAAACGGATTATCTAGATCCATTTCAATCGGGTTTCAGGCCTGGTTTTGGAACGGAAACTGCCTTGGTCGCCCTGTGGGATGACCTCTGTCGGGGGAGAGACAGGGGGAGTGCGACCCTGTTGGTTCTCCTGGACCTCTCAGCGGCCTTCGATACCATCGACCATGGTATCCTTCTGGATAGGTTGTCTGAGCTGGGAGTTGGAGGTACTGCGTTGCAGTGGTTCCGCTCCTACTTGGATGGCCGATTCCAGAAGGTGGTGCTGGGGGATTATTGCTCTGTGCCGTGGCTCCTAAGCCATGGGGTTCCGCAGGGCTCTATTTTATCCCCTATGCTGCTTAACATATACATGAAGCCGCTGGGGGAGGTTATCCGGAGATGTGGACTGAGGTGTCATCAATATGCGGATGATACCCAGCTCTACCTTTCCTTTTCATCAAACCCAGGTGAGGCAGTGACTGTTCTGAACCAGTGCCTGAGCACTGGATGAGGGCTAATAATGAACTGGATGAGGACTAACAAACTGAGACTCAATCCAGACAAGACGGAGGTACTGTTAGCGGGTGGTTCATCTGTCCGGCGAGGTGATGCTTGCCCTGTCCTGGACGGGGTTGCACTCTCCCTAAAGGATCGGGTCCGTAGTTTGGGGGTGCTCTTGGATCCAGAACTGTCACTTGAGGCACAGGTGAACTCAGTGGCAAAGAGCACCTTTTATCAGCTTAGGCTGATATACCAACTGCGCCCTTATCTGGACAGTGATAGCTTAGCTACAGTTATCCATGCTCTGATAACCTCTCGTTTGGATTACTGCAATGCGTTATAAGTGGGGCTGCCTTTGAAAACGGTCCGGAAGCTTCAGCTGGTACAAAACAGGGCAGCACAGTTACTAACAGGGACTGGCCGACCACATCACGCCAGTCCTTTTACAACTTCATTGGCTGCCAGTCCAGGTCCGGGCCCGATTCAAAGTGCTGGTATTGACATTTAAAGCCCTAAACGGTTTGGGGCCAGGTTATTTGAAGGAACGCCTCCTCCCATATGTACCTACTCGGACCTTAAGATCATCTACAGGGGCCCTTCTCCGTGAGCCCCTGCCAATGGAAGTGAGGCAGGTGGCTACTAGGAGGAGGGCTTTCTCCGCTGTGGCACCCCGGTTGTGGAACGAGCTCCCCAGAGAGGTCCGCCTGGCGCCTACACTGTACTCCTTTCGGCGCCAGCTGAAGACTTTTTATTCACTCAGTATTTTAACACTTAATTTTAACTTAAATTTAACTTATACTGTTTTAACTCTGTATTTTAACCTGATATCAATTTTGCTGCGTGGTTTTATCCTGGTTGTGCTTTTTATATTGTATTTTGTATTTGTGTTTTTAACTTGTTGGTTGTTTTATGATGGTTTTAATTTTTGTGAACCGCCCAGAGAGCTTCGGCTATTGGGCGGTATAAAAATGTAATAAATAAATAAATAAATAAATAAATGATGAGGATAATTTTGACGTGAAATGCTAAAGCATATGGTGTGAAGAAACTGCGTGATGCCTGACAGCTGGAATCTATAACACGATCTCTGGTTCGTTTGGCTGTAATCAACTCACACGGCGTCTCTTCCGAACTCTCTCTCCTTTCCCCTGCATCATCCACTTGAAGATAACATTTGGGTGAACAATCATTTGTGACATGGGAAGTGGACATAGCTCGATGTGATAGATCACATGTTTTGCATGCAGAAGGTCCCAGGTTCAATCCCAGGCTTCTCCAGGTAGGGTGAAGGAAAAAAATTCTCCCTGAAACTCTGGAGAGCTGCTGCCAGTCAGTGTTGACAATACTGGGCTAGATGGACCAAAGGTCTGACTCAGTGTAAGGCAGCTTCCTAGATTCCTAGGTTCCAACAGGGTGTTGAGTAAGGCTCAACATACCTTCTTCAGGTCCGAAGATGTCCACTGTGAAAGTAAGATTGCCAGGCCCAGATGCAGAAACCCTGCCTGTAGCTTTAAGAGTGCTTGAATACCTTCCGGCCGCTGCCCCAGTTCAAACCAACTGTGCATTTAGAAATACTGCTACATCAGGGAGGTAGTGGGAATAGGAAGCCGTCATAATTTGCTGGCAGAAGAACCGGCATGGCTGACAGATCGTGATCGAGATCCAAGGATGTGCCCAAGGGTTAGAGGGCAGGATGCCCCATTCATCTCTGACTGCCCACACCTGAATCCAATGCTGAATGGTGCTAGTTCCCATCAGGTAATGCTTGTGGGACAATGTGCTGAAGCCACACAAGTTGCTGGTTTTGTGCTGTCTGTGTATGCAGGTTAAACCTGGGACCTTTTGCATGCAGGCAATGGCGGTGAGAAGGTAGACTCACTCAGGGAAGGGGCCTGTGGAGGATTTCTTCTTGACCAAGGCCCCCTCCAAAACCTGGAGTCAGCACTGGCACATGACAAGAGTCCTCTCCCAGGAAACGGTTCTTCTAGCCTCCAAATGTCCTCTAGCCCTGGAAGGGAAACCACATAGGTAATACTGGTCCAAATGTGGTAGGGAAAGAGATCTAAACCCTTTTAACCAGGACCTGCAGCTTCACCTGAGTGCTCAGATCCTGGCCCACAACCTCTGATGGCTTCCCCACCTTGCCAGTGTATCAAAGGGTGCATTCAGACATTCTTTTAAAAACAGGACCTGATGCGAATGTTTCCTCCCAAGGGGCAAGCCTGGCTTCCGTCTGCCTGTGATGTGGAAAGGGCAGGTATAGGCGCCGCTGATCTGACCTCTGATTCCATTCTCACCTTTGCCTTTGAAAGCTCTGCATGTACATTTAGGGCACAATCCTAGGCAGGTTTATAGCTCCATCTGATGAGCGTTTAATTGCACGCGCGTTACTGGGCACTCATGGAGTTTGCTCAGGTCCCAATGGGCCTTGTGTTCATTGAGTACTCCCTCTGTTGGAAAGAGGAAGTAACTGAGAAGCGAAAACACCAGCAGAGAAGCGAAGGTAGGGAGCGTGTTAACCCCTGGTGTGATGAAACTTTTAGAAAGGGAACAAAAGGCCGACAACTCCCAACATACCCCAGCCAACTACAGACCCGTATTACCTAACTGGTTTTCCCTCCAGGACCAGGGGACATTTAGGGGCAGGAACAGCCACACTGGCTAGGGCATCCTGGGAGTTGTAGGCCTTTTTTCTGCCTAAGCATGCATAGGATTGTGCCTTTATTCCATTAGACCTACATCCATCCATGACAAAGCAGGATCAATGTTGAAAAACGTCTCAGGGGAGGAGCAGGGAGGTGCTTTATTGACATCATTAATTCCAGCCAATCAGTGCTGCGCACAGCCAATTCCTGCAGCAACTTTGCAGAACCTGTTTCCCTTTGATCTGAGAGAGAAGATGCCACATCAGAAGAGAACTCGGTGAGTGCACTTACACAACACTCCAATTAGGTATGCAGTCCTCACATTGCTTTTGTTTTGTTTTCTCTACACATGGGGTTTTGCATGGGCTTTGAACCCTGGCCTCAGCATGGCTGCCTGTCTCTCACCCGTGGCCTCTGATGGTCCATCTCCCTAGCTCGGGAGTGTTGAAACTCAACCCTGCGAGGCAAATCTGACTTGGCCCTCCATCTTCATGAGCACTGCCTGTGCTCCTAATCTGCCCCTCCAGTATCCCCCAAATGCCCCCACCCCCATGCCTTGGTCCCACCCACTTACCCTGAGTGCCAATCATTTGATGATTTCTCGGCTTTTGTGTAGTTTTTTTCCAGTGGAGGCTGGTGGCTCCGATGTCAGTGGGGTAGTAAATCCGCTCTGTGTTTCAGTCAGAACTCTAAAGGAGCTACCCATCATGCTTGAAACCGGGAGCAGATTCATCACCCCACTGACATTGGAACTGGTGGCCTCCACCGATTCCCCCCCCACCACCATTCCAAAGATTGAAATGTCCCTCTTAAGGCTTAGTTACTGCCACTAAGAGCTTTATGCTACAATTTGCTGGTATTTTCAGCCCCACCTGCCTATGATCTAGGGTGACCATATGGAAAGGAGGACAGGGCTTTTGTATCTTTGACAGTTGTGTAGAAAAGGGAATTCCAGCAGGTGTTATTTGCATGCATGTAGCATCCAGTGCAATTCCCTCTTCATCATAACAGTTAAAGCTGCAGGAGCCCTGCCCTCTTGACCAGCTACAAAGAGCACAGGGCTCCTGCAGCTTAAAAAAAACACCTTCTGAAATTCCCTTTTCTATACAGCTGTTAAAGATACAGGAGCCCTGTCCTCCTTTCCATAGGGTCACCCAAATTTCATCCCACCCCTTTTTTCTTCAGCCCTGCCCATGGCTGCAAGGTGGTCCCCCAAGACTTTCTCTGAAATTGAATTTGGCCCTCAGACTGGAAAAGGTTCAGCCACATTCCTGCCCTGGGTAATAGCCCTGCCTTACTACTCTCACCAGTCCATACTCTAGGAAATAAAGCCAGACTGGTCACTTGAGGGAATGGTATTAAAGGAAAAACTGAAGTACTTTGGCCACATAATGAGAAGACAGGATACCCTGGAGAAGAGGCTGATGCTAGGGAAAGTGGAAGGCAAAAGGAAGAGGGGCCGACCGAGGGCAAGATGGATGGATGATATTCTAGAGGTGATGGACTCGACTTTGGGGGAGCTAGGGGTGGCGACAGCCGACAGAAAGCTCTGGCGTGGGCTGGTCCATGAAGTCACGGAGAGTTGGAAACGACTGAACGAATAAACAACAACAAACTACTCTCATCGTGTTTCTTGAAATCAATCTTATTGCTTGGAGCCATAAGCCACCACAATATATGTAAAAAGAAAGAAGAACACTACAGCCACATATTTATATATACATCCATAGATCCAGAGGGAGAGGCGGGTAACAAATAAATATATTATTATTAATTATTATTATTATTATCTCCCCAAGCCGTTTGAGATTTGGTACCTGTTTTCCTTGTTGCGAAGGCAATTTAAAACATCAATTCCAAACAGAAAAGCACATACCTGGTTTAAGAGGGGTCTGTTTGACAGGGACTGGAGAATAGCAGCAAGAAATGTATGCCTAGGATGGTCATAGAGGGGATGTTTTAAGTAAATATTTGGAAATATCCTCAATCTCCCCAGACCGACCAATACAAAGTTTTTGATGGAATGGAATATTATCAAATCTCCAAAAAAAAAAAAGCAGAAGGCATACATTGAAAGCATAATGCTATGAATGGTTTTCTTGGAGTGGGGAGAAGTATGAGTTATAAAGAAGTTCTCCAAATCAAATAACATCTTATATAATGTCATTCATAGATAGATAGATAGATAGACCGACCCACAAGCCTATATGAAAAATTCTACAAAAACTCAAATATTGATTGCCAAATAGAGCTACACGTATTTGTGCTAACTTTCAAGAATGTTGTGTGAGTGGGTGGTGGGTGTGGGTTGAAGCGCAGAATCAGAGTCCTCTTGGCACAGAATTTTGGATTCCTTGGCACCAATCCTAAGAGGATTTCTTTTTCATGCGTTTTGGCACAGAGTCCTGCTTTATTGTGAAGTTTAATTACTTGGTTAATGTTCATGCACAGCTTTGAAATTGCCAAGCGCTCCATAATAGTTCAGCATGATTATTATGGTGATTATAACACAGTGAGACTTGATGCACTCAATCTGCCCATCATCTTATCACCTCCACAATTTTAGGGAACCCTGAGGGGTGGAATTTAAAATGCAGAGTCCTGGAACACTCAGACTTGAGAAGCAAAATCTGTGTTTTGTAGAAGGCAGACGAAAAAGTTGCCTACAACTTTGTGGACTCCAAATTGCATGGGTGGAAGAGGGGACTGTTCCTATCTGAAATTCTCTTTTCCCTCATCTTACACAGGTACCTGTTTTTGCACCTGTATGCAATGACAATGGCAGGTGTGTGTGTGTGAGAGAGAGTGATATAGATCCAGAAAACCATAGTAGGAAATCAGTCTGGGGGCTCATCTACACCAAGCAGGATATTCCACTATGAAAGCGGTATATAAAAGGCAGGAGCCACACTGCTGCTTTATAGCCGTATTGAAGTACAGCGACAACTGTTGGGGCCCATTGACTCATACCATATACCGCTTTCATACCGCTATATCCTGCTTGGTGTGGCTCCTGCCTTTTATATTCCGCTTTCATAGTGGAATATCCTGCTTGGTGTAGATGAGGCCTGGATCTCAGTACTTTCTTGCCACTGAAGATGTAGTTTGATTTGCCCCACAGCTGCTCTTTTTAAAACAACAACAACAACAACAACAACAAGGGAGATTCTAATCATGGATCTCCTGCATCCTATCTAGTTTAAGCCTCACCTGTGCCTATTTCCTGCTTTAAAAAGCATCAATAGGTCTAGGGCATGACGCTGAAGAGAGTATTTCCCCATCCCAGTGAACGCATGCAAACCTGCTCGAAAGAAAGATTAGGCAATGCATACCTACTTATCTGCAAACTTGAAAGCTGCAAAAGCAGAACCAGAAGACTGTCACTATTAGGCCTTGAGTGGATAGTGTCATTCCAAAGTTTAGTCACTAGGTGGCACTGGATGTACTCATAGCTAGATGAGGTCAAGACTGTCCTCTTGCTGTTCTGTTGTTTGTTTTTTTAAGAGCTGGGGTCTTCAACATGGTGCCCATAGGTACCAATGAACAACTCTCTTGGCATCTGCCAGGCTCTCTGCCTGCTTGATTTTTATTTTATTTTTTCCGATTTTTAAAAATTCTTGTCATTTTATCTGGGAGGCTGGCATGCAGTAAAACAAAGGGCTGTCCTCCAAAACTGTCTTTCTTGTTTCTTTTAGTCTCACCATGTTGCCTTCTGGGAAATGAGTGTTTGTGGCTGCCCATGCCCACCATGGCAGCCATTTTATTAATGGGCAAGCCCACTCCCATGGCAGCCATTTTGTGAGAGTGCCCATGATGCTCTCTTGAAATTCCAAAACTGCCCACTGACCCCAAAAGGACCCCAGTTTAAGACAGACAATAAAGTTCTCGTCTAGCTTTCTGACTGGTGTCTCTGAGCCTTCCATGGGAGGCCTACAGGTAAAAATGGGAATACAACAGCCAGTAAGCATCCAAAGCAGACCGCAAAAGGAGAGGAATGTGTGAATTACAGCACGAGATATTGTGTCATGAAAATCTCTGCAGACATTTCAATAACCCCTTGAAGATAACCCCTTAAAAATTAAATAAGAGGCTAAAATGCATTGGGCTTTTCCATAAATAACTCTTTGCATCCCGAGATGTTTCTCTCCTTTTTCGGCCTACAGGTAAAAATGCCTAGCTGAACATTGGCGATCATGAGAGGTTGTGCCTGACGGGCAGTAAATGCAGTTGACAGAAGTGAGGGCTGAAACTTCAGTCTGCTGGGGAGAGAACTGTAGGTTAAAAAGCTTCCCTGTGAATGGGAAAATGGCATGTTGGGGGAAGGCTGAACCTCCTCCTCTTTAACATGCTAGTTTTCTCTGTTCAGGGAGGTGGATTTTTTTTAAGGCAGAGCATTCAAACACCCCTCCTATACCTCTGCTGAAGGTTAAAGGGATGGGACAAAAAGGCAAAGGGGGCACGGGCAGAAACGCAAAGAACACCAGCATATTGAAGCTTAAAGCTCTTATTGCTGGTAATTAAGCCTTAGAAGAGAGGCATTTCAACCTTAGAATGGAGAAAAACCTGCACAAAAGCTGAGAAACTACCAAATGAGCAGTGGTTGGGGAAAGGGGGTGGAACCAGAAGAAGGGTGTGTGGCCAAATTGGGAACTCCGGAGGGTGGGCTCGGGCCCCTGGGCCTGAGGTTCCACATCTCTGTACACTCATTGGTAATGACTCTCCAGGATTTCAGAGAATAAGAGCTTCTCAGCTCTATCTTGCCATGCTAGGGATTGACCCTGGAATCTGTTGCCCTCTACCACAGAGCTATGACAGTCTGCCTATCATATGAACTGGCCCACATTTATAGGATAGCTGGCTGCATTCCTTCTCCACTCACCTCCATTCAGGTTTTTCTCTGCCTGTTACATCACATCTGTGTGTGGAAAACTGTTTTAAGATGCCAGTATTTGCTGGAATTGCACCACGGCATGTTACATATATCTTTTAAATGGTGCAAACTGTCTTAAAAGTTCCAACTCCCCAAATTAAAAAGAACACACTAAACATCAAAATTCTGCAGTCAAATGTGAAATTCAAAAAAAAGGGCAGATTTTTTTAATTCATCTTCCAAATGTGTTTTAGGTCAGCACATCTGGGAGCATTTTGCAACATCCACTACCAATCCCATTTTAATCAGTGTCCATTATCCGGCAAAAGTGGAAGAAACCCTATTTCACCTTTGCTGTCTTGCTTTTCCTCCTATCTGCAGTGTTGTCCCAAGGTTGAGAGATAAAGAGAAAGTTCATTGCGATTAATCTGGGACATTTTTGAATCAGGG
Organism: Elgaria multicarinata webbii; assembly: GCF_023053635.1. Lineage (NCBI taxonomy): Eukaryota > Metazoa > Chordata > Lepidosauria > Squamata > Anguidae > Elgaria > Elgaria multicarinata. Next base: position 14,440,893 of record NC_086181.1, read on the forward strand.
CCTCTTAAGAACCGTGCCAGTTAATTAATGTTTGTTTGCAGCAGGGCCAAACAAGGTGGGTGAGTGTATGCATACACTGGCAGACAAATTCACAGACAACAGTCACAAAATATGTTCCTTCTGTTTCAGTGGAGGGAGGAACAAATGAGCCTTGAATTAAAGTGTATTTGGCCAGGCTTTATATGCCAGAAACTGGCACATAAACAGGATTTCCTATCTCTGGCAGAAAAGCAGATGAAAACAGCTAAGAGCTAGGTTTCCAGAGACTGTGAAAAGGTACAGAAGGAAGTGTGTGGTGTTTTGAAAGAACTTGGGAAGTAAACCTGGCTGCCCCAGTTATGAAAGGTGCCTTTGGAAATCTGGCTTTATCTCGTTGTTTAAAGCAGACCCAAGTGCTGGATAATCTGGTCTTAGTGAAACAAGGCAAAAGTATTTAACATTCTGCCTCTCCGATTTTTATCTGGGCTGCTGGGAAAGGCACATTTGGCTTTGCAGGCGGTCTCAATAGGTGGCACTGTTGCTCAGACCATTATCTTTAATCAGGGCATACAACAGAGTTTTGTGTATGGCAAACATTGTGCAAGTGTTACACTGCAATTCTATACGACGAGTCTACACAAAAGTAGGTCCTATTGAAGTTAATAGGGCTTTCTCTCAGGTAAGGATGTATAGGGTTACAGCCTAGGTACCCACTGATCTAGGAGGAAGCCCCATTGAACTCAATGGAATTTACTTCTGAATTGATGTGCGTAGAATTATGCTGTTAGAGAGATGGGCCTAATTGGATGGGACAGCACACAGCATCTCTCTTCACATCACAATTTGCCACACGTACCTTTGCCCATTTTTGTGAATACCAACCACTACTCAATCTCTCCACTAAGATGAGGTCTCTTGTATTTCTATTGAAATAATAGTTCATGGCATGGCTCCAGATTTGCACAATATTTAGAGTAGACCCATTGAAAGCAATGGGATTAATTTAGACATGAGTAATTTGGGTCCAATTGATTTCAATGGGTCTACTCAAAGGATGTGTAAATGTGAATTCAACCTATCATTTCTACTTTTGCACTCATGGATATAAATCTGCCTATGTAAATGTTATGCAAATTGATATTCCGGCTTGTGCCCTTTTTTAGTGATGGAATTTCTCCTTTTTGGCAATGTGTATGCGGCCATTCTAGGGCTCATCTACACCAAGCAGGATATACCACTATAAAAGCAGTATGGAAGTGGTATATAAAAGGCAGGAGCCACACTACTGCGGTATTGAAGTGCACTGACAACTGTTGGGGCCCATGACACACACATGCCATATTCTGCTTTCATACCACTTTCATAGTGGAACATCCTACTTGGTGTAGAAGTCTCAATGGGCCCCAACAGTTGTTAGTGCATTTCAATACCTCTATAAAGCAGTAGTGTGGCTCCTGCCTTTTATATACCACTTCCATGCCGCTTTCATAGTGGAATATCCTGCTTGGTGTAGATGAGTCCCTAGTAGGTAGGTATGCAATATAGAAATATATGGAGAGAGAGAGAGAGAGAGAGAGAGAGAGAGAGAGAGAGAGAGAGCACTACAGGATCAACACTACTGCTTTATAGTGGTACTGAAGTTCATTAACAACTGTTGGGGCCCATGGCACATCTACACCAAGCAGGATATAACACCGTGAAAGCTGTATGAAAGCTGTATATGGTATGTGTCAATGGGCCCCAACAGTTGTCAATGCACTTCAATACCGCTCTAACGCAGCAGTGTGGCTCCTGCCTTTTATATCCCACTTTCATAGTGGAATATCCTGCTTGGTGTAGATGAGGCCTTGGAGGAGTGCCTCTGAAGATGACCTAAGGGTCTGAGCAGGTACCTACGGGAGGAGACATTCCTTTAGGTAGTTTTGAAGGAATGAAAGCCTGCTAGTGGAAATGGACAGCTTTTTATATCAGCTTTAGGGATGAATGGATCCATGTGTTCCCAATCTGTACTACGTTCGCCTGTATTCGTTTAGAAGTCTGCCCCATATTGATTTGCAGCTTTTCAAAAAAAATTGCAGGATCATTTGCATCTCAGTAGCATTTTTAATGTCCTTTCTCACAAAACACATTTCTAAACATATTTTCTCCCAAAAGGCACACTTTAAACACATTTTCCTATAAGTTTGGAGGGGTGGGAACACCACTGCAAAATTCGGAAAAGTGTGACATCTGAAGGATAGCTATATTCTGGCCTGCACGTTAGCCCAGAAAGTGCTGTGAATCCAGTTGGGTTTGCATCAGAATTCACAGCGCTTGCATTCCTTAAGCAACCCTAACAGCTTCAGAAAGATTTGTGACTCTCTGGGCACTTCTGGGAGACATCATCTTAAGATCATAGCCAAGAGCCACCTTGTTTAAGGTCATCCACAGAAGTCCTTCTTCAACTGCCCACCCCCCATTCCGAGGCTTGGAGGGCAGTAACAAAAGAGACAGCTTTTTCTATGATACCCTGCCCCCCTTCAATTCTGGAATCCTCTCCCAAAGGAGCTTTCACATTGCTATCCTTTTGGTGCTAGCTGAAGTCTTTCCTCGTCTCCCAGCCTTTTAAAGTATTTTAAAATGTTTAAGGGCACAATCCTATGAAGATGGTTGTCAGAATCTCAAACTCGAAGGCTGCCAAGTATCCAATGCAGGGGGGCTGGAGCACAGAGTTTGCCTCCACTCTCCAGCTGCCCTGCATTTCTGCTAGATGGGCAATTTTACCCATCTAACAGTGGTGCTTTGGAACAGGAGAACAGGAGGCTGGGGCAGCCATAGGAAACATTGTATATCCAATGCCCCAGTCTCTTTCACCTCACCTCCCCCCCCCCCAGGAACCCCTCCTTTTCATCTCTACGCTCCATTTGTAAGCACTGAGATGTAGCCAGAATTGCAGGGCTAAAAGGTGCAGAGTAGAGGGAGAGGAGTGCATTTTTCCAAACTCAGAGCCCAGAAACTAAACAATTTTTTGTGTGTGTCCCCCCTAGACTCCAAAAGAGCATCTCAGGGACCATAGGACTGCTCAGTTAAAAGTATTTTAAATAATAGTTTCGTTTTATTAATTTATTAATTTTTTATTACATTTTTTATTATTATTTTAGTCTCTGCAATGTGGTTTTACCCCTTATACCTGCTATTGTATTTCATGCTATTTTTGCATGTTTTAAAGTTTTATATTGTTAGTTTTATTGCATTTCTAATAATAATAATAATAATAATAATAATAATAATAATAATGTTTTAAATTGTAAAGCACCCAGAGAAATACATGTTATGAGTCATTTAATAAATATAATACACAAAAAAGAAATAAATTCCAGTGTTGCATTATGAGAGAAAAAAGAATAAAGGTGCTTCAAGATGAGGCTTTTATTGTCATGTTCACATAATTATATAGTGGGTCCAGATGATGTTGTCCAACTTTTAATCCTCCCATGTTTTCCAATCACTTCTGCTGTCTTTGAGTGCTTCCAGAAATGGGAATTTCAGCAAGTGTCATGTGTATACAGGCAGAACCTGGTGAAATTCCCTCTCCATCACAACAGTTAAAGCTGCAGGAGCCCTGCCCTCTTGACCAGATACAAAACAGGGCAGGACTCCTGCAGCTTTAACTGTTGTGATAAAGAGGGCATTTCACCAGGTGCTGTCTGCATACAAATGACACCTGCTGAAATTTCCTCTTCAGCACAACTGTTAAAGATACAGGAGTCCTGCCCTCCTTTCTATATGGTCATCCTAAGCAAATGACACACAACACTAACCTACACTCAGTGATTGACCGTTGAGTGTTGTTGAACCATGGGTTGATTGTTGAACCGTGAGTTAGCGAGTTGTATGAACCCAGGACATTTTCCAGAGAGCAGCTTGTCAAACATATAGTGTGGCTTATTTTTCTCAAACAAACCACCTTGAGAACACATGGTTTGTTGTTGGATTGTTCAGAGTGGTTAACAAGTCCCACTGCAAACTTAACAAGCCACTGTGTGGAAAACGTCCTGGGTTTAGGCAACATGCTAACCCACAGTTCAATAACAACCCACACTCAACCACTGAGTGTGGCTTACTGTGTTGTCTGAACCCCAGTAATATCCTGTGTTTGAGCAGAGCGATTGCATAATAAAAGTTTTGTCTGGACTCACCCTTTGTTATTCTCACAGAAAAACCATGGAGGGAATAGAGAGAATGGCAGCCCCATGCCTTTTGATTGTTAGCGCTAGGAGCCCTCTGCCTAGAAGGACCCTGAGAGGCTGAATGTAAGGCTTGTCCACATTACTGAAAACAAAAGGCCAGACTGCAGAACTCAGTGCTGCAACTGCAGAGGAGACAAAGAAGCAAGATATTGGGAAAGTGAAACTACTGGAGGCCCAGTCGCTGGAAAAGATGACAGAGAGAGAGAGAGAGGAAAATGCTGGTGGTCAGGAAACCATCTGTGGGAGAGGAATCATTTCAAAGAAGAGGTTTTAAGATAATGAGACAGATATAAAACAATCAGCACACAAAAAAAGAAGGAAAAAAAGAAAAGAAAAGAAGAAAGGCAGCCTGTGTTTTAGCAGGTTGGTCTATTAGATTGAAAGTGATATAAAAAAGGGGGTTCAGAGAGGCAGAAATCTTAGAAGCTGTCCTCTTTTACAAAGGACGTTCTTCTATTTGAAGGTATTCTCTATTTGTAGGGCTGTCCAGTTGAAGTAGGAGTTAGATTAAGATCCATAAAAAGGGAGTTGAAGGCCTTGATGTTGTCCATCAATATTGACCTCCTAGACCAGGGATCTTCAAAGTTGTTGGGTCGCAACCCAAAAGTGGGTCACGAGATCAGTCCAGAGGGGTCGCAGCAAAGCGGTTGCCACCATGTTGGGCAATTGTGAAATTGTTAAAGCGGGTCCTATGTCGCAGGTTCGTAGTCTGAGATGGGTCTGAGTTCTGGACCAGTTGAAGACCGTTATTATTATTATTATTATTATTATTATTATTATTATTTATTTATTTATTTATTTATTTATATAGCACCATCAATGTACATGGTGCTGTACAGAGTAAAACAGTAAATAGCAAGCCTCTGCCGCATAGGCTTACAATCTAATAAAATCATAATGAAACAATAAGGAGGGGAAGAGAATGCAAACAGGCACAGGGTAGGGTAAGCAGGCACAGGGTAGGGTAAAACTAACAGTATAAAGTCTGCACAACATCAAGTTTTAAAAGCTTTAGGAAAAAGAAAAGTTTTTAGTTGAGCTTTAAAAGCTGCGATTGAACTTGTAGTTCTCAAATGTTCTGGAAGAGTGTTCCAGGCGTAAGGGGCAGCAGAAGAAAATGGACGGAGCCGAGCAAGGGAAGTAGAGGCCCTTGGGCAGGCGAGAAACATGGCATCAGAGGAGCGAAGAGCATCTATACATATACATTAGCATGCACATTTTAGTCCTCTTTTTATTTTTTTTGGTGACACAATTCCTCTTTTCTTCATGATGTGTAAGCAGCCACTTTATGCAACTTATCCTGAACACAGCCTGAGAAGTTATCTGGAGGGAACAGGGATGTGTCTTGAGATCCTGAGCAAAACTGGGGCTCATTTTCAGATCCTATCACCAGAAAAAGGATACACCTGAACTTTATTTTTTGTTGAAACATTTTGCTGAAAAGCGGTATATTCCAAGCAGATAAATGGATAAATATAATTTCCACTGCAATTGTTTCTCCATTACTTTCTCTTCTGCATTAAGACTACTACAATATTTCAAGAAATAGCACGAGAGATGCTGAAATTTAGGCCTCATGGAGTGCCGGCCCTATCATTAGGCAGAGGCAGCACCAAGTTATTGGAGGAAAGACCTGTGTCCTATGTGGCCTGCTCTGCCACCCAATAAGGAAGGATGCTCCCCATCGTCAATTTTGAAGTCAGATTTATCTGCCTACCAGCCTTTTTATGTGGAATGGGAAGGGGTGCCATCTTGTTCTTTGCCTCAGGAAGCAAAATGTCTTAGGCCAGCCATGGCTCCATGTGCAAAATACCCAATGGATTGGGCTTAGATGGACCTTTGGCTTGACCCTAAATTATGTTTCATAAGTAGCAGCACTGCAACCTACTTTTCAAATGTGAAGGACTGAGGAAGCAAAATTCCTCTAACTCACCCATGGTTGCACTCCAAAGTGTATGAAAGAACCTGGCCTCGTACCAGCTAGGGTGACCATATGAAAAGGAGGACAAGGGCTCCTGTATCTTAACAGTCGTATTGAAAAGGGAATACCAGCAGGTGTCATTTGTATATATGGAGAACCTGGTGAAATTTCCTCTTCATCACAACAGTTAAAGCAATAAAGAGGTAGCCCTTGCATTTTTTCACCAGCACTAGAATTACAGCATTTCTGGGCAAGGGCATTCTGGACTAATAAGAAAGGAAGTGCAAAGAAGAGGACTTCAAGACATCAGGGGGAGGCAGGACAGGTACTCTGTTGCCAGGACCCAACCCTTTGGGAAAAACCCAGAGGTGGGCGAGGTACTGAATGCACCCAGGAAAAAGGAAAGGAACCTCTTGTGCAAGCACTGAGTCATTACTGACTCTTGGAGGGACGCCAGCGAAAGCTGGCATTTTCTTGGCAGGCCTTATAGCAGGGTGGTTTGCCGTTGCCTTCCCCGGCCGTTATTACCTTTCTCCCAGCTAACTGGGTACTCATTTTACCAACCTCGGGGGGATGGAAGGCTGAGTCTACCTGAGCCGGCTGCCTGAAACTAGCTTCCGCTGGGATCTAACTCAGGCCATGGGGAGAGTTTCAGCTGCAGAAACTGCTGCTTTAGCGCTCTGCGCCACACGAGGCACCCAACTTGCAGGTAAATTAGGGTGACCATATGAAAAGGAGGACAGAGCTCCTGTATCTTTAACAATTGTATTGAAAAGGGAATTTCAGCAGGTGTCAATTGTATATATGGAGAACCTGGTGAAATCCCCTCTTCATCACAACAGTTAAAGCTGCAGGTGCCCTGCCCTCTTTTAAATCTGGTCACAGTATAGCTGCAGTATAGCTCCTGCAGCTTTAACTGTTGTGATGAAGAGGAAATTTCACCAGGTGTGACATGGGGGGAATCCGCATGTCGTACCGAGATCGCTTCTAAGCGACCCCAGTGCGGCGTGAAAGCGATCGTGTAACTTGCCTTTGGAAGAGCCGACGAAGAGACGTCTTTGCCGCCGCCACCACCCATAGACCTCCTCGCCGACCAGCGAGGAGAGCTCGGCTGAAGAAGGTGGGGTTGAGAGCGGAAGAAGCTCTCCACCCCGCCTTCTTCCCCCGAGCTCTCCGTCCCAGCCGGCGAGGAGGTCTGTGGGTGGCAGCGGCGGGAAGGACGTCTCTTCGTCGGCTCTTCCAAAGGCAAGTTACACGATCGCTTTCACGCCGCACTGGGGTCGCTTAGAAGCGATCTCGGTACGACATGCGGATTCCCCCATGCATACAAATGCCACCTGCTGAAATTCCCTTTTCTATGCAACTGTTAAAGATAGAGGAGCCCTGTCCTCCTTTTCATATGGTCACCCTAGGTAAATAAATACACAGATGTTCAAAGTCACTGGATGTTTGATTGGGAACAGGGGGTTCTTAGGTTACCTGGCCTAGAAGCAGTCTCCATTGGATCTGTTCTGTTCGTGAATGCTAGTGTTTGCATTCCGTACCTAATATTTTGTTGGGGGTCTTGGTAAATTCATGTCCTGCAAATTTCCCCTTGCTCCCAAACACCAGAGCCAGTCAGACCTCAGTACACAGGCAACTGAAGCAGTTGCTGAAGGGCAGCAATGTTTTTAGGGGCAGGTGCTAATGAAAACAAGCTGTGATCTGAGAGTTGGGTGTTGAGGATCCCAAGCAACACCACAGAGAACAACGAGGCACAATGCTTGGACAGCACGCAGCTGGGTGCAATGGTAGAGAGTTCTATTCCCTGCCTCTACTGAAACATTGTAAGGGTTCTTGGGATGCAAGTGTCAGTAGTCCAACCAACACCCCAGGCATGCCTCATGGGTACGTGGGAGAGGGCCTTCTCGGTGGCTGCTCCAAGGCTCTGGAACTCCCTTCCCAGGGAGGCTAGGCTGCCTCCCTCTGTGCTACACTTTCGGAGGCAGGCAAAAACATTTTTTTGTTTCAGCAGGCTTTTGGAGCTACTCTGGACCTGTGTTAATGTATTGGATTCGCTCCCCCTTTTTGATCGGTTACTGTTTTTAAAATTATTAACGTGTTTTTAATTTTACTGTAGGTTTAATTCTATTTTAACTTTTGTAAATTTATATTTATATGTTTTAATTGTACATGTTTTAATTTTGTAAACCGCCTTGAGTCCCAGTACTGGGGGAAAAAGCGGGATATAAATAATAATAATAATAATAATAATAATAATAATAATAATAATAATAATAATGGTGCAGTGGTTTAGGAATGTCAAAATGTATTGGGAGCAAGCCTTCATACGCACCTGAGTAATAATAAATAATAATAAATACAAGACTGACTTCTGTCAGTTGCCTCTTTTTTCCTCTTTGTTTCTGATGTGAGCCTACCATCCATTGTGCAATGGATCAATGGTCCTGGATCCAATCTGTTCACTGCCCCTCGAGCTGTGGCCATCACCTATTTCATGCTGTTGAGACATACTTTGTTTTTGCTTATAAAAGGTGTGTCAAAGGCCAGGTTGTGGCTGTGGGTGTCTCTAACCAAATCTACCTAGGTACAGCCACCCACATCGCCCAGAAAAATAGGGCAGCAGCGAGGGAATGGCTGAAACGGGATGGACGGTTACATAATGGATGGCCTGGGGCAAGGAGAGGGAAGAGTGGGATCGATGGTTATTATTTCTGGTTAGGGTGGCCACTTATGTGTTGGCAGAAAAGAAGGAATGCATCACTAAAAAAGAGGACAAAAGGCACAGATTTGCATAAGAATTGGAGCACAGGAAGCTACCTTGTGCTCAGACCACTGGTTCATCTATCCCAGTATTGTTGATACTGAGGGCTCATCTACACCAAGCAGGATATTCCACTATGAAAGCGGTATGAAAGCAGTATATAAAAGGCAGGAGCCACGCTACTGCTTTATAGTGGTATTGAAGTGCACTGCAGGATCTACACTACTGCTTTAGAGTGGTATTGAAGTGTACTGACAACTGTTGGGGCCCATGACACATCTACACCAAGCGGGATATAACGGTATGAAAGTGGTACACGGAATGTGTCAATGGGCCCCAACAGTTGTAAGTGCACTTCAATACCACTCTAAAGCAGTAGTGTGGCTCCTGCCTTTTACATACTGCTTTCATACCGCTTTTATAGTGGAATATCCTGCTTGGTGTAGATGAGCCCTGGCTGTCAGTGGCACCACAGGGTTTCAGGAAGGAGTTTTTTCAGCCCTACCTGGAGAAGCCAGGATTGAACCTGGGACCTTCTGAATGGAAAGCATGTGCTCTACCAATGAGCCTCTCCTGTATGAACCTGTCTGGGCTTTAAGATCTTTAAAGATCCTTCTCTTGGTAGCAGCCTCATCAGAAGTGTGTTTGGTGAAGACGTGGGAATGGGGTTCTCGGTGGCTGCTCCCAGGTTCTGGAATTCCCAGCCAAGGGAGGCAAAGACATTTTTATTCATATAAGCTGTTCTGTTGTTGCTGAAGGGTTTTTTAATTGGATGGTGCTATTTATTTCTTATTACTTTATTTTAATTTATTTATATGTATTTATTGCATTTTTATACTGCCCAATAGCCGAAGCTCCCTGGGCGGTTCACAAAAATTAAAACCATTCAAAGTATACAACAAACAGTGTAAAAACATGATATAAAATACAATATACACGCACAACCAGGATAAAATCAGCAGCAGTGCAGAAATACAAATTTAAAATACAAATTTAAAACAGCAAAGTTAAAATTAAATTTATAGACTGTTCAAATGCTGAGAGAATAAAAAGGTCTTCACCTGGCATCTGAAAGAATATAGTGTAGGTGCCGGGCGAACCTCCTTAGGGAGCTCATTCCACAGCTGGGGTGCCACAGCAGATAAGGTTTAGTTTTTATGTTATGTTTTAATTGAAATTTTGTAAACCTGTATTCTATTGTTAGCTGCTTTGAGTGCCATTGTTTCTGGCAGAAAAGCGGGATAAAACTTACATTAATAAATATTATATGTATCAATGCAAATGTATAAATAATTATAATTTAAATAGAAACACAGTTCATCTCAACATAGTGGGGAAGACTTTGACTAGGTGTTCCTGTGCATGCTGCTGTCCAGTTACTGTGATTGATGGGCATCTTCAGAGACCCTGCAGCTCTCCCTTCTGAGGCTTTTGATCTTGAAACCAGATTTGGACAGGACAGCTGAATCTGCCCTTCAAAGAGAGGATGGTCCTCAAGAGGACACTTGGCCATCTTATTTCCAATGACAGGTTTGAATTGTGCAGGTCCGTAATATTAGAACTGAGAAAAAATTGGGTTAACATTTTCAAGCGATTTCTTCTGATTTGAATTTGCTTGCAAAACTTCAAATGTGTAAACTCTGAATTCCATCTGATTCTAATTTTCATCCCTCTTCCCACCATCCACTCAGTATAACAATATGAAAAGCTGCTGGATTTGGCCTGGATGGGGAGCCAGGGAGTAACTGAGGGCACTACCTGCTGCTTCTGGCCTGAGGCGAGAGAGGCCACAGCCTGAGAGAGCTCTATGGAAAAAGCTTTGTTTAAATAAACCTTAGGTTTGTTTGGAAGACAGAGTATTCTATGGGGTATAACCCACCATCTTTGAAACACTCATCATTCCCAGTTATTAGGGTGACCATATGAAAAGGAGGACAGAGCTCCTGTATCTTTAACAGTTGCATAGAAAAGGGAATTTCTGCAGGTGTCATTTGTATATATGGAGAACCTGGTGAAATTTCGTCTCCATCACAACAGTTAAAGCAGCAGGACCTATATTAGAGTGCATTTTAAAAAGAGGGCAGGGCACCTGCAGCTTTAACTGTTGTGATGAAGAGGAGATTTCACCAGGTTCTCCATATATACAAATGACACCTGCAGAAATTCCCTTTTCAGTGCAACTGTTAAAGATACAGGAGCCCTGTCCTCCTTTACATATGGTCACCCTACCAGTTACAGATGCTGAAGAAATGTGGGGCTTTAAATAGGAAAATAACCCAAAATGCTGAGTTGGGCAAGTCGCTACTTAATATTATTGCCTTACAACTCACTAGCAATGTATCAGTCAAAGTCAAGTTTTTCAAACGCAGAATCAATAGCTGTAGATTAAATTTTAAAATTTGAATTTGAATTGGATGAAATTGAATGGATGAAAAATTCATTTTTGGCTGGGGGGGTGGGGAAAGGGAACTAATTGCAGTCCCAAACTGTAATAATGTGCTGTAATAATGAGCCCTGCCCCTGGGAGTAAATACAACTCACTCACCTGAAGTTCCAAAGGAAAGTATTTTGGAAAGAAGAAGAATTCAGCACCACAATAATTCATGCTCACTTCTGAACTTGTTTCACTGCTGCTGCCTCGTTGAGTTTCTGCTTTCAAACGTATGCATTACTCACAACATGATTCAGCCTTTATCTTTTGATTGTGGCACCTCTTTCTTTAATCTCTTTCTCTCTCCCCCCCCCCCACCCACCCCATCTCTTTTGTTTTGCTCTGCTCTGCATTCTCTTTTTATGATCCTAATTTAGATCCTATTGGCCTCCGGGGCAGGATCTCCCTAATCTTTGCAAACTGCCAGGCAAAGCAAAGATGTGACGGTTTAATCATTAATAATAATTAAATCTGAGGAAGCTTCCCCTTTTTTCCCTCCCTGAGCATGGGCTAATTAACCAATTATACATTTGCAAGTGGATTGGTTGTAAAGATGCACAGAAGAGGCTTAGAATACTCATGCTAAACATTGGGGTGGGGAGGCGAATGCTTTGTCATAAGCCGGCTTAAAGTCATAGCACCTCCCGTGCAATTCTGTATTTTATTTTTTAGTGCCAGCAGTGTGGCTGGCTGCTGTTCAGTGCTCCAAAGTCCGATGCGCCCTACTCCAGAAGGAGAGGTTCTCAGACTGCACTATTCAAACCACACGTTCAGATGGTCACCTACGTTAACAAACAAACAAACAAGCCCCTCCCACCTCATGAAAAATTCAGAAGTCCAAGAAAGAGTTCAGCCTTTTCCTGGCACACTATTTTTCCAATAGCAAGATTTATTTTTGATGGAAAGCATTCAAACATACACTCCACGCCTACTTCATTTTATTTATTTTATTTATTTAAGCATTTTTATCCGGCCGTTCAGCCAAAGAAAGGCTCTCACGGCAGCTCACAAAAATATTTCTTGCTATGGTTCTAGTTCAGTTTTGGTACCAGCCTACAGGTTTTTTGAGAACATAAGAAGAGCCGTGCTGGATCAGACCAAAGGGCCATCTAGTCCAGCATTCTGTTCCCACAGTGGCCGACCAGCTGCCCACGGGAAATCTACAAGCAGCACCCTCCTACACCATGTTCCCCAGCAACTGGTGTACATAGGCATACCGCCTCTGATACTGGAAGTAGCATATAGCCATCAGGACTAGTAGCCGTTATTAAGATGTGATGACGATGACGATTCCTTATTTGTTAAAAAGCCATCAAGGCGGTGAACAATAATTTAAGGCTGCAATACTTTGGAGGCTTACGGCCATCCAATGCAGCCTCCACACTTCTTCCGCTATGGGTTTCAGTTCAACAGTCTTTTTTGCCTGTCCAGCTGGGGCTCTGTATAGTGGGAGGGAAAGAGGCTGGGATGGCCTGAGGATACGCCATAAGCTGGCCACTCCAGTCCCTCCCCTCTGCCCACCGGCACGCCCCCTTTCCTTCCTCTCTGAGGTCACTTTTGTGAACTCGGAGAGTCAGCCAGCATGGTTCTCTTCTAGGATGACCAAATGGAAAGGAGGACAGGCCTGCTGTATCTTTAACAGTTGAAGAGAAAAGGGCATTCAGCAGGTGTCATTTGTATGCATGCAGCACCTGGTGAAATTCCCTCTTCAGCACAACAGTTAAAGCTGCAGGAGCTATATTAGAGCGACCAGATACAAAAGAGGGCAGGGCTCCTGCAGTTTTAACTGTTGTGATGAATTTCACCAGGTGCTGCATGCATACAAAGGACACCTGCTGAAATGCCCTTTTCTACCCGACTGTTAAAGAATCAGGAGCCCTGTCCTCCTTTTCATATGGTCACCCTAGATTTAATCTCTCCACAGCAGCTGCAAGGGGAGGGGAGTTTGGATTCCAGTGTCTCCAAACTTGGATCCAGGAATACAAACTATTCAATCCCCCCCCCAACTCTCTTTAAAGGCCATAGGATTGCTCTCTAAAAGGCTAAATTAAAAGGATGTGTCTTTACACCCTTTCTAAAAACCAAGTGAATGGAAGCCAATTGTAGCTCTTGAGGGAGTGCATTCCAATTTGGGAGCACGGCAGGAGAAATTCCTTTCACATGTGCCCTACGAACTGGTGTACTGGGTTCCTCAACAGGGCCTCTCTTGCCAATCTTAATAACCAGGCAGATTGATAGTGAGGCCAGCAGTCCCTTGGATAGCCATTTAGAGATTTAAAGTTAAAAGTAGCACCTTGAATTGTGCCCAAAAAGCAATTGTCAACCAGTGCACGTCTTTCAGGACCAGTGTAATAAGACTCTTATGGAGCTATCAGCCTGCTTTGTTCCCAAAATTTTATGAGGAGGCAAGGAGAGTCCAGACATTGTCTTCCATTTCTAACCCCCACCGGTTCTTCCATCTTTTTTCTTACCACAGGAAATCTATTATGGAAGAAAAGATGCCTTCGGTCTGTTACTGCTGGGACCTCCCTTACGGGAACCCTTATTTACACTGGTTTCAAAGCCAAGAATCTGGGGTTGTTTATTCTTTGATTTAACAAAACAGGTTAAAAAGATATACAGGAAAAACATCTTGCCTTACAATACGTTAATGACACTTCAAGATATACCTGATCACAACTCTCTTACGTTAGAGCTGGACAACTTGTGGCCCTCCAGATGTTTTGGCCTACAACTCCCAGCATCCCTCAGGATAAGAAGAGCCCTGCAGGCCAAAGGTCTCTCTAATTCAGCATTCCGTTCCCACAGTGGCCCATCAGATCCCTGTGGGAGGCCAACAAATAGGACATCAGCATAGTAACAGTAGGGTGACCATATGAAAAGGAGGACTGGGCTCCTGTATCTAACAGTTGCATAGAAAAGGGAATTTCAGCAGGTATCATTTGTATATACAGAGAACCTGGTGAAATTCCCTCTTCATCACAACAGTTAAAGTGCAGGAGCTATACTAGAGTGACCAGATTTAAAAGAGGGCAGGGCTCCTGCAGCTTTAACTGTTTTGATGAAGAGGGGATTTCACCAGGTTCCCCATATATACAAATAACACCGGCTGAAATTCCCTTTTCATTTTCAATACAACTGTTAAAGATACAGGAGCCCTGTCCTCCTTTTCAAATGGTCACCCTAAATAAAACTCTCTACTCCTGTTCCCCAGCAACTGGTATGGAGAGGTATATGGCCTCGGATCCTGGAGGTAATATATAGCCCTTATGACTAGTAGCCATTGATAGCCTTATCCTCCATGAAGCCCCCTTTAAAGCTATCAAAGCTGGTGGCCATCCCTACACCCTGTTTAACTGTGCACTGTGTGAATAAGTACTTCCTCTTGTTTGTACATTACAAGTGGGTCCCTGTTGTCATCTGTGGAACATTGGAAGATGTACTTAAGGTCTGCTTTGGCAGTAGCCTAAACCTTTGCAAAAAATAAAAATAAATAAAGGAAAATAGTCAGACTCAGACCAATATTTGGAAGCCTCTGGAGGCTGGCTCGGTCTGTGGCAAGTTCATACCAAACCTTTCTTCATTGCTGACACCCTCCTAACCCAGCCTTTTAGGAGAAACTCTTTCCCTTGTGGCTGGCTGGGATGCTGTTTGCCACATCTTTATACAAATAAGTTCCTGGTAAAGAGCTAAGGGGAGGGACATTACCTGGCAAGACATGCTGAAGCTTCCCCAAAGAATGAGGCACACAGGAAATGCTTGCCTGGTTGCAAAACAAGTCGAACAGGAGGCCTTGTTTGTGAAGCTCCCTGTAACCGTAGGGCCTAATGCAGGTGGAGGCTGCCCCATCTCGTCCTCCAGGGGTGGATGGCTCATAGACCCATTGGCCGGGGAGGAGGCCCCATGGTCTTTTGGTCCATCCTCCCCCATGAGGCAAGGCCTTACACAGCCATCCGTACTCATGAGTGACATGTGTGCAATTCAGACCACAGTGAGCCAGAGCAAAGTGGTTGCAGATGAGTAAATAAGATGACTCACGCTAGCAAGCCAAGCCATGTGTCAGCTGGGAAATGCAGAACTCCTCTGGGAATCAAAGCCAATCTCAGTAGGAAAGGAATCCTGTCATAATCCCAGATGTGGGCCATCAGAAACATAACTGACACTGTGATTCCCAAAAGACTCTGTGACTGAAACCCAGAGCAGATTCACTGCCCCACTGACATTGGAGCCACCAGCTTCCAGTTGGATAGCTCCTTTAGAGATTTGACTGGCTCTGAATGAAATCCGGAGTGGATGCAATGCCCCATTGACATCGGAGGCACCAGCCTCCACTGACAAGGCACAAAGTGGATATCAGAAAATGCAAATTTATTCTGGTGTAAGATCAATGAAAAGGGCAGAAGCCAAAAGAGTATTGGCATTGTGCACCCAGTCTGCCAACCAATTAACATTTCCATCCATCCATGACACAGGCCTCATCTACACCAAGCAGGATATTGCACTATGAAAGTGGTATATAAAAGGCAGGAGCCACACCAAGCAGGGTATAGTGGTAAGAAAGTGGTATATGGTATGCCTTTTACATGCTGCTTTCATAGTGCAATATCCTGCTTGATGTAGATTAAGCCATAAACACACGTTTGAAGCCCCATCCGCAGCCCCAAAGGCTGAAATGTGTCCACCACAGTGGCTTAACCCATAGTCTCAGGAAGATTCGGAAGCCGCCTTATACTGGGTCAGACCCTTGGTCCATCTAGTCCAGTATTGTCAACACTGACTGGCAGCAGCTGTCCACGGTTTCAGGCAGGGTTCTTTCCTCGCCCTACCTGGGGATAGAACCTGGGAACTTCTGCATGCAAAACAAGGGCTCTGTCACACTGAGCTATGGCCTCTCCCTATGGCCCCAGTGTAACAAGCCAAGAGACTGTAGGAATAATGTGTAGTTACTGCTGCCCAGGCTTGGGCTACAGATACCCCTATTCAAGGAAGGAGAAGGATTTCACTAGCTGGGTGAAGCAGATAAATACTGCTGAGTCCCATGTCACTCTTTCTCTGGAACACTGCTCTTCTTATGTAGTATTGAATGGCTATAGTGTCGTGTCAAGTGAAGAAGAGATAACTGTCTTTTGCTTAACTTGCAGTTGCTTGATGCTTACTCAATGATGCCTTGGGCTACTTTAGATTAAGGGGAAATTGCATTTCCTTACCAGGCCTTTGCACAATTGTAATGGGCTGCATTACATGGGTGGAGAGGGACAACCACAAGGTCTGTAATAGAAAACTTCCCCTCTTCTCGGTGCTCATAGCCTTGAATGTGACAGTGCCCTCTTTGGTTGGACATAGTAGGAAATCCTGCAGTATTTCAGAAGAACTGAAATATCCAGGCTTGCTTTTTTTTTAGAACAGAATAAGCGGGGGAAGGTGCGGGAGATGGACAAGAGGTTGATGACGATGTCAAAAGGATCTGCAAAGTTCTGCGAATGACCAGTCACAAGCGGGCCTTATTTTGCTCGTGTGAAGAACCCTTTGATGCCCACAAGCAGGATACGAGTGCAATAGCATTGCTGGCAGATAGGTGCTAGATATGACGCAGCCCAGCATGTTCAAGTAGGGTTTGGAGGAAAACAGTTTGGCAACAAAAGCAGCGGTTTTGCCTTTGGTGGCAGCAGTCCTTTTCAAATGGGGCTGCTTGGGCTGCTAATACTTTGTATTTTGGAATGCAAAACCAAAATCTGTGGCCTTCCAGATGTTTTGGACTACAACTCCTATAAGCCCCAGCCAGCATGGTCAATGGTCAGAGATTGTGGGAGCTATAGTTCAAAACATCCGGAAGGCACCAGATTCTCTGCCCTTGATGTACGTGCTACTGTCTGCATACTTGCCTGTTTCCCCTGCTCAAAATGTATTCTTGTAAACAAACAGCCATCACACCACTACCACTGGCTGCAGTGTTGTTCTAAACTCACAAGAAAATGGGCCCTGTAACAGCTGCCCCTTGGTTTTCTTTCTTGCTGCTCATGGAAGTGGAGCCCATGGGGAAATGGTAATAAAGCACACAAGTAAGACACAAGTAAGCAACTTTGGGCGTCATCACACGGGGGGAAATCGCGTTTCCTTACAGTCGCTTCTCCGCCCGCACTTTTGTCCCTCATTACTTCCTCTTTTGGTTCGGTTCTTAGAACCGATAGCGAAGCAGCCTGATTCGCCTCCGACAAAGGCGGAGACGGATAGGGTCGGGAGAGCTGCGGATTGAGACCAAGCGGATCCTTCGCCTCAATCCAGAGCTCCGAAAAAAAGGTAAGTGTGGTGGGAGGGGGGCTTACCTGGCGGCGGCGCAGTCCGTGTGGAGATGGTGGCAGAGCCAGGTAAGGGGGCAAGAGGGGAGGGGGGCTTACTTGCCTCTGTCGCAGTCCAGCGGCAGCTTCAACTGAGGCCTGGGCGTCAGTTGAAGCCGCCACCGGACCGCGACGGAGGCAGGTAAGTGGGGAGGAGGAGGGGGAGGGGGGCCTCACCTGGCGGCGGCGGCGCAATCCATGTGGCGACGGCAGCAGAGCCGGGTAAGGGGGCAGGGCGAGGGGGGCTTACCTGCCTCGGTCACAGTCTGGCAGCGGCTTCAACTGAGGCCTCAGTTGAAGCTGCCGCTGGACCACGACGGAGGCAGGTAAGTGGTGAGGAGGGAGTGGGGTGTTAAAGGCGTTTGATTTTCAAGGCAAGTCGGGGGGGAGCAGTGCAACTTGTAAGCAAGTTGCACTGCTATCTTGAGAGAGAGTGAGAGTGAAGGTAGGGTTCCGTCTTGTTTATATGATCAACAAATTTAGTCTTGTGGGATGGTGAGACAGAGCTCTTGAAAACATAGCTGAAAATGAATTGGTGGAGAGAGGAGGCACTCTCTAGATAATTGTAATTCAAATTTGCTTGTCAAAAATTTGTATTAGTGGGTTTTTCCCCTCTTTAAAATATTCAAATCATGGATAATATTGATTTTTTAGAAGGGGCGGCGCACACACACACACACACACACACACACACAGTATTTTAGATTTGG
The DNA here is from genome assembly GCF_023053635.1 of Elgaria multicarinata webbii. Classification (NCBI taxonomy): domain Eukaryota; kingdom Metazoa; phylum Chordata; class Lepidosauria; order Squamata; family Anguidae; genus Elgaria; species Elgaria multicarinata. The sequence continues at coordinate 14,459,262 of NC_086181.1, forward strand.
CAAGTTGATACTGAGCTTGCCTTAAAATTCATCCATACAATATATGATTTCATTTTATTTTTTCAAACCCTGAAATTAGAATGTTTAAAAAGCAACATTTGAAAAATGTCAGAATTCCAAAATGCAAATTCTGTAGTTGTGCAATACAACCAACACCAGATCACTTCCTGATAAAAGGGAAGCAGATGTTACTGACTTGTTATTGGTAGAATACCTGAGAATGTTCAAAATCTGCTCTCTGAAATCTTGTCTGGTTGACTGTCTACAGCTGGAGACCACCCGTGGATTAATTCCTATACTGTCTTGAATGTCTTGGATAAAAGTTGGGTAGAAATGGAATGAAAGGATGAAATAAAGTTCTGAAAGTTCTGTCCGTGATGGATGCTGTAGGCTGGGCTTAACCCAGCCTGGACCTGGGCACCCTCTAAATCATCACATGTTTGCTTATCGTTGCTTCTCCGCCCACGCATTTGTCCCTCATTATTATTTATTTATTTATTTATATAGCACCATCAGTGTACATGGTGCTGTACAGAGTAAAACAGTAAATAGCAAGACCCTGCCGCATAGGCTTACATTCTAATAAAATCATAATAAAACAATAAGGAGGTGAAGAGAATGCAAACAGGCACAGGGTAGGGTAAACAGGCACTGGGTAGGGTAAAACTATTACTTCCTCTTTAGAAAGAGGAAGTCAACAACGTGCACGTGGCCCATTCAGAGGACCATTTTGATCCCGCTGCTTCTCCTGCACACAGCAGCGGATAACAGCCACTTCCATCTTTAAAAATAAGTCAGACTTACTGGGGTGTTTTTTGTCACACAAAGAAGGCTAGAAGGGGGTGGGAGGTGGGTGGGAGGCAGACGATACCATGAGAGGGACCCGTGAAAATCCGTGAGTGCCCAGTAACAAGTGTGCAATAAAACGCTCATCTGATGGAGCTCTTAAACTGCATCTCTTATTATCCATGGCTAGGGATGATGGAAATTGTAGTCCAAGCCCATCTGAAAGGCTCCAGGTTGGGGAAGACTAGCTTAACTAGTAGAGAGGGAAATGTTCTATTTATGTACTCAGAAACACTCTGCTCTGTATTTTTCCTTGGCATTTAAAGTAGCTTTTGGGGCTGGATCTCAGAAAGCTCTGAGGACCACTTGCTATCTGGGATCCCACCAGATTCTTTGGTCCTTCACACGTGGTGTGGAGCTTCCTTTCTTCCTTTAATCCAGCCTTCCTCAACCTGGGGCGCTCCAGATGTGTTGGACTGCATCTCCCAGAATGCCCCAGCCAGCTGGCTGGGGCATTCTGGGAGTTGTAGTCCAACACATCTGGAGCGCCCCAGGTTGAGGAAGGCTGCTTTAATCCTTCTCCCCCCCCCCTTTTCTTTCTTTCTTTTTGCAGCCTACCTTAGCTTCATGGTGAATAAGAAGCCCAAGTAAACTAGATCTCGGTTTTTAGTATCTGCACAGCGGCTTTATGAATCACCCAAAAAAGAGGACAAAAAACAAAACAAGAAAGACACAGGTTTGCACAGACTTTGTATAGGGTAATCCATATGTATTGATACAAATGTAGAAATAATTACTGTAATTTAAAAAGAAATACGAGACACCACCCCATAGTGGGAAAGACAGTGGCTCGGTGCCCTGTGTACCTGCTTGAATGGCCATTTAGGGGTTAACTGTTGTCGGGCAACATCATCTTAAAGGTCCCTGCTCATCTTTCTACTGGTTCTTGATCTTTAAATCAGACTTGGACTGGACAGCCTTTTAAATAGAGGATGCCTTTAAATACAGGACGGTCCTCTTGTAGGGCACATGGCTACCAAGTGGCATTTCCGAATGCAGCCTCTATGCCTCCAGCAGGAGAAGAGGTGGGGCAAATCAGGTTTTTCCAAGTTGGGTAAAACGCCCCAAGCCAAGGGCGTTTGTCCTGTAAAAGCACATAAGAAAAGTCCCGCTGGATGAAACCAAAAGCCTGTCTAGTCCAGGGTTGTATCCCCACAACGGCCACCCAGCTGCCTGTGGGAATCCCACAAGGTAGGGTGACATATGAACAGGATCTTGACCAGATACAAAAGAGGGCAGGGCACCTGCAGCTTTAACTGTTGTGATGAAGAGGGGATTTCACCAGGTTCTGCATGCATACAAATGACACCTGCTGAAATTCCCTTTTCAATGCAACTGTTAAAGATACAGGAGCCCCTTCCTCCTTTCCATAGGGTCACCCTACCACAAGGGCCATAGCTAACTGGCAGAGCATATGCTTCGCAAGCAGAAAGTCCCAGGCTTAATCCAGGCAGGCCTGGAAAATCCCCCACTGAGAGCTGCTGCAAGTCAGTGTCAACAATACTGAGTTAGATGGGCCAGTGGTTTGGCCCAGGATAGGGCAGCTTCCTAAGCAAATGCCATCCATTTTGGGGCTTCCTTTTTGGCGCTGCCTTTCCTGCAGCACTGGGAGCCATCCAGCATTTCCAGAGGCCGTTGCAGGGCAGGACTGCTGCTTCTTGTGCAGTGTTAAGAAATGCACCCACGGAGACACCTACCTTGGCTCCAGTCGGCCAAATCAAAGGGCCTCACAGTCGGCCTGGAGCAACACACTCAACTGCATTTCCAAAACTGTCAAAGCTGGGCTGGCGAATTTAAAGACTCAGGTGACATATTTATAACCCAGCTTTGCACAGATAAGTCTTCTTAGGTCTCCGCCAAAGACAAGCAATGCTCATTGATGGGAGGGGCTTCCTTTCCTCTGCTGTATGTCATTGGGCTCACAGTCACCTGGATCTATGAGGTCTGCAGACAGCATTTTTTCGTGTACCAGCCCTCTGTCTGTGGCACATCATGACCTGCATTACAGAGAATAGCCTTCCCCTTCCTGCTGCCCTCTAGCGATTTATGACTTAGGGTGGGCACTTATGCCTCATCAAAAAAGAGGGAACAGATTTGCATAAAATCTGAATATGCTAATTTGTATGCATACATGCAAATTCAGAATTATAATTGAAATAGAAATACATTACATCTAGAGATGTGTGAAATCTATTCCATGTGTGTTTCATGGATTGTGCGGTGTCGTTTGTTCTGACATCTGTTCACAGACAGATTCGATTCCCCCCCTACCCCATCATGCAGAAAAATGCGCAAATAATTCTGTAAAAAAAATTGCAACCATTTACATGATTCATGTTAATACTTAACATTTAGCGTACCACACCCCATTCTATTTGACTTTTCCTCACGTCTGTTTTCCAGCATGGCATGTGTCTCAGCATATTTTCTGGCAAATGAATTTGCGTAAATTTCGAGAAAGTAAAACCAACCAACCAACCCGGAAGTCCACAGACTCCGTGCAATCCGAGGAGGCCGGTCTGCAGTGGATTCAGCAGGTCAGATTCTTAGAAATCTGAATCATTTTACTCAGTCACAAATTTCTCCAGCATCCCTAAGCATATGGGCTCCATCACATGTAATTTGTTCCCCTGCTTTGTCTCCGTGTTTTTCTTACCTCCGATGCTCTTCTACTCCACCCCGCTCCTTCTCTTTCTCCCTCTAGTTCATTGGTGGCTAACAAGACAGGTCCTGTCAGATGAGTACTTCAACCAGACCGCCTTTCTGACCGGCAAAAATGGAACGACCCTTTAGTCTGGGTCTTTGGGGGCACTGAGGGAGTACAGTCCTGTTTCTGCTGAGATTCAGGCATTGTATGATTTTAAAAAATGCTTTCAAGCCTGGGATGCAAGGTTTGGGTTTTATTATTGAGGTTTGGAGCTGGCTACTGAGAGAGATTGCTTTTCCCTGCCAGGACCTGATGCAATCCATTCAAGCCAACAGCAAGGCTCCGGTCACATCACACGCCCCTAACAAAGGAAAATGTGAGAGTACAGCACTACATGGAGGCTTAAGGATGCATTAAACACATTTAGGGGAAATAATCCAGACTTTAGGCATTCTAGGAAAGGCTGGGGAGGAGGCGGGGTGTCAGCAGGACAGGCATGGCGTCATGTGAGTATTGTGCTGCAAATCCACATACCAGGCATGGCGAGAGTGCACTACATCGCTGGTGTGATGGAGCTCTATGTCTCAGAGTACACTGCAGGGAAGACTGACCAAGAGCGGATCTACACAGCGCACTGAAGGCGCTTGCATGCGCCTTCAGTGCGCCCTGAAAGCGACTGTGTAGATCCTGCCCTAAGAGGCGGAGGAAGAGGCGGAGGAGGCGGCGGCTGGGGAATCCGGCCGCGTCCTTGCCGCCGCTGCCACCCACCTCCCCGCCGGCCTCCTGCTGCTGGCGAAAGAGCCACCCGGGTCGGAGAGCTTCTTCTGCTCTCCGCCCCGCCTTCTTCTGCCAAGTGGTTCTTTCGCCGGCAGCAGGGGGGAGGTGGGTGGCGGCGGCGGCAAGGACGTGACTGGATTCCCCAGCCGCCTCCTCCTCCACCTCTTCCTCCGCCTCTTAGGGCAGGATCTACACAGTCGCTTTCAGGGCGCACTGCAGGCTCATGCAAGCGCCTTCAGTTCGCTGTGTAGATCCGCCCCAAATGAGCTGTTTACCTCATTTACCTAAAGCTACCTAAAACTTTACCTAAAGCTAAGTGTCAGTGGGCATCTTCAAGGCCTCTGGGTGCTCTCCCTTCTTAAGGCTCATTATCTTTAAACTGGAATTGGACAAAATAGCCTTTCAGATAGGAGACACTGTCAAACAGAGATGGTCCTCTTGATGCCCTTCAAATAAAGGACCATCCTCTACTACTACTACTACAAAAAAAAAGACACAGCCATCCTATTTTCACTACAACTCCCATCAGCCCCCGCCAGCACTGTCAATGGTCAGGGATGATGGGACTCATCACCCAAAACATCTGGAGGGCACCAGGTTGGAGAAAGCCGGCACAGACTGTTGTGGCCCATTCATTTCCTCTGCACCAAACAGACAGGGCAGCCCTGGCACTTCTGCCCACCCCCCTTCGTTGAAGGACAGAGCTGTGTGTTCTAGTTAACATCTTCTTCCACCAGCTAAGTCAGGGGTGGGGAAACTCAGGACCGGGGGGCCAAAGCCAGCCCTCCTGGGAGCCAGATGTGGATTTGACTGGCCCCAGCCACGAGTGGTTTGCTGTTTACTGGGCTTTGTGCAGTCCCCCCCCCCCATTCTAGAGGCTGAAACGCCGCTCCAAAGGCTCAGTTTCTGACAGTAAGAGCTTTAAGCTACAACATCCTGGTATTTTTTTGGTGTATTTTTGGCTCCACCCCCATTTTGCCTTTGGCTCCACCCACCCCTGGAATGCAGCCTCGGAGAGCTGCTTTGAAATTAGATTCGTTGCTTGGGCTGAAAGAGCTTCCCTGTCCCTGCCCTGAGTTTGCTTCCTTCGCTCCAACGAGGTGGAGGATGCTGTCTCAGCAGCAGCAGCATGGAAGTGAGATTCAGCTACCAGTCTGCTTCACCTCTGTAGGGAGAATGGAAGGGGCACCTTCTTGGCCTTCTCCTCAGGCACCAAAACGTTTAGTACCAGCCCTGCCGGGATTGTCCCCAAGGCAGAGCTTTCCTCTGGGAAAGGGTGTTCTTCAGGGGGCTCCTCGGGGCAAGGGCTAAGCCTGCCCCCAGAGACAGCCACCCTTGCAAACCAAGCCACTGAGGGCATAGCCCTGTTTCATGGACACGGCTACACTGTGATGGAATACCAGGGACCGGCTTTTACAGGCCTCTAGATTGACACTGAATATCACCGGATGCGAAAGGCAGATATCGAATATTTGGCAAACATTCCGTGAACATCTGGACAATATTTGCCATCAAAAATTCCAAGAGGAGCATCTGGAGATTTGATTTCATGTCAGCCCTACCCTAGTTTGATCTAGCATCACCTCCATCTTCTGTCATATTCACCGTCATGTTTGACAGCTACTGGGGCAGAGTAGCTAGGGTGCTTTTCCCCAACCTGGAACCCTCCAGATGTGGCAGACTACAACTCCCATCATGTTATGTTGGGAGATGTAGTCCAAGACATCTGGAGGGCATCGGGTTGGGTGAGAGTGTTGGACTTTGACCACGTTCAAATCATTCCTCAGCCTCCAAGCTTCTTACATTACCCTACCTACTTTGCAGGGTTGTTGTGAGGAGAAAAGGGAAAAGCCCCGTGTGAGATCTTTTTGCCCAGAACTGTGAACCTCCTATCGAAATTCCCCTGCTAAAGGTATTAGCCACAGAGGAGAAAACATATGGGCTTAAGCTCTTAGACCTGTAAGTCTTCTCGGCAGCTAATTTGGGTGGGTGTGCGTGGGATGGATCAGGATTGCGGTGGGTGGGCAAAGGATTATAGCCCCTTCTCCTGGTGCTGTGGCTCTGATCCAAGTTGCAAAATCCCCTAGCTGTTTTTTTAAAAAGAAAAATACACCAGCGGATCTCCCATGTCACATCTGAGTCCAAAGGTGATTCTATATGAAGCTTTTATTGTGTGATTCCCATGTTTCAAACAAGCAATATTATGGGGGTCCAGACATCATCGTCTTCCACATGTAACCCTCCTGTCTTTTCTCATCCCTTTTTTGGACTTTTTTTTTTCTTTCCACAAAAAAATATCCCTCGAGCTGCACTAGGAGCGATCCACCTGGAAGCACTTCAAATCAGAGCTGCTTTCAAAGAAACGTTGTCTCTTGCTACTATTGATGGATAAGATTGTTTTCAGCCACTATAATACACTTGGAACTGTTGAAACCAGTTCTCCTCCACCCACCCCAAAGAACCTTGGGAACTGTAATTCTGAGGGGCGGGGGCAGAGATCTCCAAGAGAGAATTCTCAGCTCCCTCATCAGACTACTGTTCCTAGAATTCTTTGGAGTGAGCCATGATAGTTAAAATATGACACCAATATATGTTTGTAATGTAGAAGATATAAACTCAGATCAAGAAGTTCTTTAGACTGAGCACTTCAGATGCTCCTCCCTACTGCTCATTATGAGTTTTATTTATTTATTACATTTCTATACCGACTAATAGCCGAAGTTCTCCGGGTGCTTCTCAACAATCACAACCATAAAACACAAGATGATAAAATACAATATAAAAGTTTAAGACGTAAAAATAATAACCTAGCAGCAGTGCAATAATTGAAAATACAATAACAGATTTAAAACAGAAAAGCTAAAATGCCTGGGAAAATATAAAGGCCTTCGCTTGGTGCTGTAAAGAGCACAGCATAGGTGTCAGGCAAGCCTCCCTGGGAAGCTCATTCAACAATGGTGGTGCCACAGCAGAAAAGGCCCTCTTTTTAGAAGCTGCCCACCTCGCTTTCTTTGGCAGAGGCGTATATGGGAAGAGACAATCCATTGAGTTCTCTCTGGGTCCTAGTTGATGATTAAAAGCAAAAGCGTACTTTTGTTTTGCCATGAATTAAGGTTGAAATCTTTATCACTCCTCGCTGTTTCCCCTCTCTGATGAGAGTATTTTTAATTAGCTTGCTAGCAAAAGAGATAATAGCGCGCAAAGACTGTTTTTAAAACCTCAGATTTGATATATCTTATCTAAATGAACTTGCAAAGGAGCACACATTTTGCGGGAGTTTGGCCTTGATCAAGAAGCTCATCTTTTTTGCAAAGTTTTTTCCTCACTGAGGAGCTGGTCTTGCCACGTCCTTTGTGCTGAGTCCCATTAGTGCTGCTCTCAGACATATAAACAAGTTTGTGTTTTTTGTAAAAAAAAATAATTAAATTAAGATTTCCAAGAAGTTGCTTTGAGATACCTCAAAGGAGGTGAAAAGCGACCAGGGCCATGCAAGGTCTGATTTCAGAGTGGAAGGAGAGGCATCCTCCCCCAATGGGGGCGTTGGAAGGCCCGCTTGTACATCCTGCCCAATTGTGTGATGAAGGCAGTAGCCTTATGCCAAGGAACGCATTCCAGTCCCCTTGCATCTGCTCTTGGGAGCAGTTAATACTGTTCGGAGGACCAACGTATAATTTCTGCTTGTTTGGCATCAAAGGAATGTCCTGAAACATGACCTTCCTGGTGACGTCCCTTCTTCTTCCCAATAAGCAATGACCCGAGTGACCTCTGGATGAACAGTCCAGGAGGGATGGAGAGAGATAATTAAAAGCGACAGGCCTGTGATCACAGACCAAAGGTGAAGCCCAGGTAGGGTGAGGGGAGCACAAAGGCCCTTTTCAAGAGCGGGTGTGACCGCTGCGATGGTCACAGGTGGGCTGGAGTTCACGGAGTTAAGTAGCTTAATTCTGAACGGGAAGATGAAGGAAAGGGGTGGACGGCTCCCCTCCCCACCCAACCGTCCCGCATTCATCCCTCAGGTGAAAATCCAACAATCTGTTCCAGGCGTCAAAAGCCATAAAGCAAATTGCCCACTGAGGGAAGACAGGATGGGATTTCCCAGAGAAACTGAGGCGTTGCCCAAATCCAACCCTTCTGGCAACAGGCGTTAAGACACAGATGTTATATATTTGTTTATACCATCAACATCATCACCATGCAGAGATCTCCCTACTCTGTGTGGCATTGCTTACAAAGCCCAAATGGCACCAGCCACGCACGAGAGGCAGGCATATCAGCAGGCTTGCGGAGAGCGGGGGGAAATGGGGTTCCCAGAAATACAAGAAAATCTTGAGGAAAAACAAAACGAAAACAAGGCTGGGGGGCTCCCCCCCTCCCACCCCCAGCCTGAGCATACTCATTGGCCACTGACTGCTCACTCATGGTTAAGTGTTGGTAGGCCTGGGGGTGAGGGGCAGGACTGAAGACTGTGTCAGAGGAGGCTTGAAATGGAGTATCCTGGAAGAGGGCTCAGCTGACTGACTGGAGCAATGAATGGGAGCATGCCACACTGCAACATTTTGCTGCAGATCCCACCTGTGCATCTTGATGATCTCTGGTTCAACACCTCAAAAAGACACAGAGCAGGTAGGGGGGTAGTTGATGGGGGTTTTCTAGAAAGACTGTTGCTTCCACACCACAGGAAGCCCTGGTTCTGTATTTATTTATTTATGTATTTATTTACAAGATTTATATACCACTCTGCATCCAATAAAATATCCGTGGGGCGAACAATAAAAAGGGAAGGAGAATAACAACAACAACAACAACAATAGAAATACAGAATTAAAACTATTAAAATCAGTTTGCACAAATAAAACTGGCTAATTAGTCAGGGATGTCTTGATTAAACTAAATTGTCTTCAGCAGGCACCGAAAATGAAACAATGTTGGAACCTGCCTGACATCAACAGGCAGGAAGTTCCACATAGAAGGAGCCAGTTCGCTGAGGCTTTGCTCTGAGTGGACTCCAAACGGACTGCCGGCCAATGTGGAAACCCCAGGAGTGCCTCAGCTGCTGCCCTCAGTGACTGGGCAGGCTGGTGAGGGAGAAGGTGCTCTCTCAAAAACCCTGGTCCCAAGTTACTAAGGGCTTTATACACCAATAACAAAACCTGGCCCAGCAACAACTAGGCAGCTAGTGTCGTTCCTTCCTGCTGAAAAGGGAGAGCTCCCAGAAGTAGTTGGACTGCTGCATTCTACACTAGCTCAGCTTCCAGACCAGGCCTACTATGAGGCCTACTTCTCATAGATGAGGTGATAATTTCTGGATTATACCACTTCTGACAGAAGGCAGGGCCTGACATGATTCCTGCACACCAAAACAAACATGTACACAAACGTTTCCCTGCATATAGAAAACTAAAAACCCGGAAGAAAAGCTGTAGTTCGTTCATTCTTCACAGGTTTCCGCTGTGAAGGGATTGTTTTCCTGTGGAGGAACATTCCGTGTTAGTGCTGTGCAGATGATGAAGTGATGGTGATGAAGAGGCTCAGAAGAGTTTGAAGGTGAAAGAAGACGATGGAGTTGGACTAGGTGAAAACCAGAGTAATGGAATCAAAATTGGAATGGGCACAAGAGCTCACCTACCACGATCAGTTGCCCAAAGGCAGGATATGTATCTAAGGCAGTCTTCTCCAAACTGGCATCCTTCAGATATGTTAGAATACAGTTCCTGTCACCCCCAGTCAGCAAGACTGTGGATGATGGGAGTTGTAATCCCACACATCTGGAAGGTGCCAGGGTATCCTTGGATGTGCTGTCCAGTCTCCAAAGAGAAAAATCCTACAACTTCCATGAGCAATAATAATGATGATGATAATAATAAACTGAATATTTCTCCCATGTTAGAAACACCCCAATTGACACTATTGGGACCAATCATCCATATTGAACCACGATCCATATTTATAAATACTTATTGTTGGTGAATAAATCAATATGACACACAGGGTCTTAAGCAGGAATGGAATAGGGAACTGGACTGTCCTATTTTGCCCAGTCAATGGATCGCCTCTTTAGCATCTGTATCTGAAGTTTCTATGGATCTCAGATTACACAGAAACACTTTTTCCATGTCTATTGTTTTGCTTCATTTTGGGGGGCGTTTTACAATGTATTTTTGTGGTGTTTTTGAGCTTGCCTAATCACTGTGAGGCAGCCGAGGGTGTGCTTTCTTTCTATCACCCATTGATCTGCAGCCTCCCATGCTGCCTGTGCCTCCTAAGCTGAAAAAGCCCTATGGCAGGAATTACCTCAGGATGTCTTATCCTGGCTTTAATTGAAGTGTGGTAAGCTGAGGAGGCTACAGGCTGCCAGAGAAATGATTGTACAATGAAAGGCAGAACACTGGTATGCACTCCCTGGCCACCTCATACGTAAGGTAAGCACAAGAACTCCAAACCCAACCCATGAGAATTTCCCCGAAATTTCCTTCTCCTTTGACTTGCTTTTTGAAAGCCTTTTCTTTTCTAACAAATTGAATGAGAGTGTTCTAAAAAAAAAAAAAAAAAAATGGGGGAGACATTTTCATCTTATTATTAATTATCATTATTATTGCCCAAGGAAGTTGTGGGATTTTTTTTTTCTCTTTGGAGACTGGACAGCACATCCCAAGGATACCTTAGATCAGCTTTCCCCCAAACTGGCACCTTCTAGATGTCTGGGACTACAATACCCATCATCCTCAGTTTTGTTGACTGGGGTGATGGGGATTGTATTCCAACAAATACGTTAGGTTGGGAAGACTGCCTTTGAGCAACTGATTATGGTAGGTGAGTTTTGCGCCCATTCCAATTTTGATTCCATTACTGTGTTCTGCCCCCAGTCCAACTCCATTGGTTTATTTTGCCTTCAAACTCTTTTGAGCGTCATCATCACTCCCCACCAGCCCAGCACCGGGCAAAGTGGACGATGCCAAAGACAACAAGCAACACAAACTCCAAAGCAGCCCCTTTTGAGTTTTCATCCTTTTGAGTTTTCATCACTGTCAAGTAGGGAAAATGTCCGGGCAGGCACAAGTGCAAAATTATTTCCATGCTGCTAGAGTTGAAAGAATCTGAAGCTTTTTGGGGTGCACATGCCCACTACATAGCTCGTTAACAAATTGGGGCAATTTGCGGCGATTAGTGAAGAATTCACATATGGTGCCCAGCCAATCCGCCTGACCAGTTCCCTCCTGCATGCTATTAAGTGCCATTTACTTTTGATGGGGGCCATTTGTCTTTGTTGTTTGTTCTGGCATGGATGGTGACAGATCCTTGGCCCGCCATTGGCCAAGACTCCCTCGCCGGGACTTCATCATCACCATCACAAGGGTCAAAGGGCAAAGCAAGAGATGAATGTCAAGCTTGTCACCAGCTGATGAATGTTCCCAGTGAGCCTTGCCAAACGGCTGGCTGGAACCATTGGCAGCCATTTTATTTCTCGCTGTGGGCTTCCTCACTATCAAGATGGTGACCATTATGACAAATTCAGTGCTGCTGGAAGGCTGCCCAGAGAGGGAAATAGAGTGTTATATCATGCTTGTTATCCTATATCAATAGCCCTACGTTTTGCAGACAGAGAATTCCAGAGAGTTTTCGAAATATATTCCATTTCCCATATCTGTGACCATATTTAAGAGACCACTTTCTGTCTCATGTTGCAGCAAAATCTCAGAGGCTGACTGAAGGCTTTTTAAACTTCTTGAACTGGCTGGGGATAAAATCTCGTCCCATTGAAGAAATTACACATAGGTAGACCTGTTCATCACAGTTGTAGACATATTTATGTTGGTTTGCTTTTTGGCAAGTTTAAAGCAGCAGCTGGGGGATGAGATTTTAGGAACTCATGTCTTAAACTCTTTTCAATTTATATACATGGTTTTAAAAGATTGCTCCTCCACCCACCACCCTCTGGTGCCGTGACTATGGCTGATTCCAGATGAGGCTCTTACTGTGCAATCACTCCGCCTCATTCACGGAATTTTATGGGAGAGACTCTTCCATTTGTAGCCCTCTGGTATTTCCTCACAGCTTCTTCCATTTTGTTTCTTACCACAGAAAATCTCTTAAGGAGGGCAAGATTATGATTCCATCAGCATGTGCAAAATTTGAGGTTATTTCTGTCTACTCAGAAATAAGCCCCACTGAGTTCAAGTAAATATTGAAGATTGTAGTCACAATGTGATTTTGATTATCTAGGGCCAGGTTACCCGAGGGATCATCTCCTCAGAGATATGCCTGCCTGGACCCTAACATTGGCCTCAAGTGTCCTTCCCTGGGAGCCCCTGCCAAAGGACGTGAAACGGATGGCTGCTAAGAAGAGGGTCTTTTCTGTTGTGGCACCCCAGTTGTGGAATGAGCTTCCCAGAGAGGCTTGCCTGGCACTTACGTTGTGCTCTTTATGGTGCCAAGTGGAGACACAGTTTAACTTTTGTAAACCGCCCAGAGAGCTTCGGCTATGGGGCAGTATATGAATTTAATAAATCAATCATTAAATCAATCAGTCAAAGCATCCTGTACTTACAACATTATCATCATTACTGGGCAAAAATATCCATTTAGCAGGTGAAGTCCAAAGAATTGTAGGAGGTGGACCATTTTTATGGAGTGGAGGAAACATCACCACATGGATGAGAAAAGCAGTTGTTGTTGTTGTTTTATGTTTCTATAGTGCCCAATAGCCAAAGCTCTCTGGGTGGTTTGCAAAAATTAAAAATGTAACATACATAAAAGTACAATAAAAAGATGAAATGTTTAAAACTAAGGTATAAAATAAAAGTAAGAACCAAAATGAAACCTAGTACCAATACAAAGATTTAAAATATCATGACAGATTCAAAACAACAGAAACTGAAAGACTAAAATTTAACTTCTGGATGGATATTTCTGCCCAGCAATGGATGCTTTGAGTGTGCATGCGTGGGTCGATGTGGAGGGGAGATAAGGAAATTGCTGTCTCACTGTAGTCCAGTCTCCCTCAACCTGGTGCCCTCCAGATATCTTGAACAACAATGCCCATCATCCCAATCCATTGGCCATGCTAGGCAGGGCTAATGAGAGTTGTAGTATGAAACACCCAAGGCCATCAGGTTAGGGGAATCTACTCTCATCTATCCAGTATGCAAGACATTGGGTTGCTGAGAACAAGAACAAGAAGGCAGTAGCATTGGATCCATTCCTTACTCTGACAAAGTTTATAATTAAAGTGTGATGACACTATCAGGGGAAGCTGGTGGCTCCAATGTCAGTGGGACGGTGAATCTGCTCCAGGTTTCAGTCTGAACCAGTTAGAACTTTAAATCAGCTATCCAAGGGACTTGGTAAGCTCATTTAGAATTCTGACTGGTCCTGATTGAAACCCGGAGTAGATTCACCACCCCACTGACATCGGAGCCACCAGCCTCAACTGGACACTATATTTTTTATAGCCTAGCTCTCACAAACAGGAGTCAAGGTTAGAAACCCAAGTCTTGGCCTGTAGCAGTTCAGTCTGCAGGAGTGGTTCACATGACTGAATGTGCCTCCCTACAAAAACATCCTATAAAAGAATACGGTAGTGTAAGGCTTATAATTTGAGATCTACCACACCGCATTTGCTCATTTTTTGATTTAAACTGTAGCTTCAGCAGTGTAGAAGTGCAGAAAAATCTGTAAGTCTGAAAAAGTCCAGGTCATGGACACTTACTGTTTGTCAACAGACTAACAGTAAGTGTCCACGCCCTGGTCAGGATCCCGAGGCAGTCAGAAACTACATCTCTCATGCAGCTCCACGCCATGCAGGGAGAAAAACACAGAAGTGGGGATGGAGTGAGAGCCTTGTGCTTTGCGAGTTGAGCCTGCTCTCAAAGTGGCCATATTGGTGGCAGGGATGATGATGGTGGCAGTGATGAACTTTCTGAGGCCGTGGTGGAGGAGGAAAAGAAGCAACCCCAAGGAAACGGGGTTAAAAATGTGGGGGAAGATGGAAAAAGGTAGGCTTGAGGCCTGAAGGGAAGAGAATGTCGTTCAGTGATGACAGGTGTGAGGAAGTGAGGGCTGAAAGTCCTCGGTAGCATTGAAAGAAAGTAACCTCCACACAGCTTCTGAAGGACTGCCATACAGGGAGTCAAGGAACAGTATATTTTGCCCTCAGGCTACTAGGGCGCCCGTGGCGACATGGGCTTTATTCTAGTGCCCTACAGATGGAGAATTAGATCTCAGACAAAAGGGTTCTAAGGCCTCAGCTAGATGGGTTTTTTTTATTTAAAGGGTGACAATCTTGCAATTTTATGATCACGAGATCATCGCCCTTGTTTACACATAGCGCATGACATTGTGGCCGCCATTTTGTTTTTGTTTTTATCAGAGAGGGATATGCACAGAAGGTGATTTTTTTTTAAAAAAAAATTACACACACCCCCCCCGATGGGTTACTTGCGAGGAGCCGGGATAAACCGTGACAGCGGGCCACACTTTCTGCGTTTTGGGATCATCCCGAGACAGCCGGAAAACTGCAAAAAAACTGCTCCCAGGATCCCTTATGCGTCATGTGGACACACAGGGACGATCCCCGGGATATCACCCCGTCTAGCTATGGCCTAAATGACCCTGATGTCAACTTTTCTATGTGCAGAGATTTTGTTTAATTTTATTATATGGAGAATCATACAACTATCTTCGTCCCTACTTGCAGTCTTAACCAGTACAGCCCCAAAACAGGTTTACCACCTCCGCTGCTGTTTGTGAGAATTAGCTTCATGACGCTTGCATTTGTCACACACGCTCAGCAATGCACCCCCAAGCTTTGAACCGCAACAATTCCAAAGAGGCAATGGATTTTTTTGCCAACTGCAACAAGAAGGATCTGTGCATCACAAGGGAAAATGCCGAGGGCATTCCTCATTCATTTGCATGAGCTTTACTCACCTATTCTTTAAGTCCATCATAGGAATGCAATCAGTAACCCTTCTCCAACTTGGTGCCCTCCAAATGTTTTGGAATACAACTCTCACCAACTCCAGCCAGCATTCCCACGATGGGTGTTGTAGTCCAACACATTTGAAGGGCACCAGGTTGGGGAAGGCTGAAATCAATCAATCACAGAACCCAACATAGTACATTGAAACGGTGCATATCTTCAGATAGCCATGGTGTTTCTGGGAGTCAAGAAAAGAAAAGAAAAAAGAAGGCAGGATGGACCCTGCTGAACTAGATTAGCTCCCATTTTGATCTTTGCAGCAAAACTGGGGGTCGGGGAATTATTTCCCCCAAACCTCTTTTAATTATGGGAATGCTCTTCTCCCTTCTGCCCCCAACCCTTTTCGAGCCTGTTCACTGCCATTGTTCTCTTGAACTGCTGTTTTTTACACACCATTTTCTCCCCTTATGATTATTTTGTCTTTTCCTGTGAATCGTTACCTGTTAGGGATCATCTACTGAGGAGGATGGTGTCACAACAAGAAGCCAATCAGATTTGGGTACATGATGATGTCACAGAGGCAAATGAAGCTGTCTTCAGAAAGCACTGCCCTCCGGCACCGTTTTACTCGCTTTCTCCAAAAGTGTGGTGCTTTTCAATGCCGCCTAAAAGAGCCAAAACAGTGCCCCCAACTTTTTAGTTTAACCTTATTTTTAAGCCTCTTGAATGGATCTGCTATACCTAAAGCACTTAGAGCATCCCTCCCAAACTTGGTGCACCCCAGATGTGCTAGACTACCACTCCCACCATCCCCAGCCAGCATGATGGGCATTGTAGTCCAACACATCTGGAGGGCACTGGGTTGGGGAAGGCTGCTGTAGAAGGAAGGCTCTGTATTGTTAGCTACTGTGGCAGAGAGGAAGAGAGGTGGGGTAGGTTGACGTGTTTGAGGACTTCAGGTCAAGGAGCACCAAGGAACTTAGGGCTGTTCTGATTTTTTCAAACCTGCTCATTGGTATATCTGAAGGGCAATTGAGGCTGTTTAAAGGAAGGGGGAAAAACTGAATTTAAGGTTAATTACAGCCAGCTACAGATTTATTTATTTTGAGGGGGGGCAGGGGGGAATTGGAGCCAGATGCAAAAAGGTCAACTAACAATTGAATTTCTTCCTTTGGTTTGCCGCCAACTGTCTCTTTCTTCTATGTCTGGATGAACCTTAGTGTTAGTGCAAGTGTTTATGTGTGGCATGAGCTTCCAAACTCTCCTGGAATAAAATGGTTAGGGGGCAGGCAGGTGCAGCAGTGGGGAGACCAAACAAAGATTATAGTGTGATTCAGCTGCAATCCTAAACACATTCACTTGGGAGTTTGTGCCATGAGCTCAGTGGGACTTACTTCTGAGTAGATGCCCATAGGGTTGCTCTGTGAAACAGGGCGCATTAGAGAACTGTCTTGTGTATCAACTAAAACTGTAACATTTCAAGTGTGTGGTGTGTGTGTGTGTGTGTGTGTGTGTGTGTATAGGCCTGGCTCCAGATTTAGGGCAAGGATCAAATGAACAGGTCCTGAATATAACAACAAGCCAGGGTAGTGTAGTGGTTAGAGCATGGAACTGGGACTGGAAGACTTGGGTTTGAATCCCCACTCAACCATGAAGCTAACTGGGTGACTTTGGGCCAGTCACTGGCTCTCAGCCTAATCTACCTCACGGGCTTGTTTTGAGGATAAAAAGGAGAGGAGGCAGGAGATTATATAAACCGCTTTGGGTTTGTTGCAGGAAAAAGATGGGATGATAATAATAATAATAATAATAATAATAATAATAATAACAACAACAACAACAACAACAACAACAACAACAACCATATTCCCCCCCCCAAAGCCTGTCAGTAACCATGAGTGCCTTTGATAGAGAACGCAAGGAAAGAAAAAGGATGTGCACGTGCTACAAAATATAGTTAGTGTTTTATCAAGCTCATAATGTAGCACACAAAATTATAATGTGTGAAGCAGCCAGAGAATGGGGTGGGGTGGTAATGATAAGGATGTATGCCAAACGTAGAATTTCTTGGAGAGAAATGAATGTTATGTACAAAGGATACAAACAGCAATGGCAGGATTCCAAGGAGCCGGCAAGCATATGCCAGTTTAGCAAGGAAGCCTGGCCTGGGGGTCCATTGTTTGCTTGTTTCTTTATTACACTTATACCTGCCTTTCTTCCAAGAGCTCAAGCTTATATATATATTCCTTCCTTCCTCGCCCCCACTCCCCGCCACACTGCTGCCTCACAACAAGCCTACGACTGAAGCAGGTAAAGCTGACAGGTAGTGAGTAGCCCAAGCTTACTCAGTCGTGGCTGAATGGGAATTTGAACCTGGATCTCCCCAGTACTCGTTAGACTAACCTTCCTCAACCAGATGACCTCCAGTTCTTGTGGACTACAGCTCCCAGCATTCTTGACCGTTGGCCAACTTGGCTAGCTCTGATAGGACCTGGCCCACAACATCTTGGGTGGGGGGCATCAAGTTGGGGCAAGCTGAGTCAGACACTGTAATTACTACATAGATCTAGACTTTGTGTCAAATCACTACAGTCCCATCATGGTGACGCTATACCCCTCTTGCGTATTTATACTTCATAGGACACGCAATGACATTTGTTGCAGTATTTTGGATTATGTGGAATAAAAAGCAGGAAATAGCACTATGGAAGCAGTATATGGACTGTGTAATTTGCCACAACAGTTATTAATGCACTTTAATACCATTATGGTTCTTCCCTCAGGTGCAGTGTCTCCATCCTAGAGTTCCAGAAAATCCACACAGCCACACATAAGAAACAAGATGCTCTTTTACTGGTCCTTTTCACATAAATACGGCCACCGAACAAGACGTCTTTGTCCTTGCCAAGGTCTTATTGTTAAATTGGCGCCCTGGTCTTTTTCCTGCCATGTACCCTACTTTGCAGTGAACAGTCCTCTGTTTGAAGGTAGGTGTCCTCTATTAGAAGGGTGGTCCAAGATCAAGAACCCTAAGATAGGAGACCTCCGAGGGGCCTTAAAGTCCAACAACCACAGTGAGCACCTGCATGGCAGACTGAGCAGGCACGCAGCTTGCCTGGTCCCAGTCTTGGGGAGATGCCTTGCATTTCTGTTTAAATCATAATAATTATTTCCAAATTTGCATCAACACCTATAGATTAGCATGTGCAAATTTTACGCATATCTGTGTCCTCTTTTCTGGTGATGTGTTTCCTCTTGGGGAGCAATGTGTAAGTGGACCACTCTACTGTCTTGGCCTGCCACCTGCCCAACTGGCTCTCCCACTCTGAGGACCCCCACCTGCATTTTGGCCACTTATCCCCAATCATGTAGTGATGGCCACCAAGCTGCATGGCTTCAAAAGGGGGTTGGATAAATTCCTGGAAGAAAAGGCTATCAAGGGCTACTCACCCTGATGGTTCGGTGCTATCTCCAGTATTCAAGGCAATAAGCCTGCATACACCAGTTACTGGGGAACATGGGCGGGAGGGTGCTGTTGCACCATGTCCTGCTTGTTCATCCCTGGCCGATGGCTGGTCGGCCACTGTGTGAACAGAGTGCTGGACTAGATGGACCCTTGGTCTGATCCAGCATGGCTCTTCTTATGTTCTTATGTGAGAAGGTACCACTGTTTTTGACCCTACCTGGGCTGCCCACATCCAAGCCCATGAGATCAAGGTAGCCACCAGAAGGTGGTGAGGGCTGGCTCAATTGTATCTGCCAACATTGCAACATTAAAACAGGTAGACCTAAGCACCGTGCCAACCTGTGTTCCTCCCCTGGCACAGGTTGAAAATAACGCCCGTAAGACTAAATCACATTCTCTAGTATTTTGATGAAATCAGAGCTGTGCATGGAAGTTCCATTTACCCAGTCCATTTAATATATTTCTATACCGCCCCACAGCCAAATGTCTCTGAGCGGCTCACAAAGATTAAAAACCATTAAAAATACATTATACAAAGTGCAAAACCATTTACATAAAACATATAAACAGACCACACACACGCGCGCGCGCACACACACACACACACACACACACATCTAAAAACAAAACAAAAAACAATCAACCAAAGGCAATTTAGGACCTGATTAATAACTCATGATATGCTGCCAAATGCCTAAGAGAAGAGGGAAGTTTTCACATGGCACCGAAAATATAGCAATGTTGGTACCAGACAGGCCTCACTGGGGATATCATTCCACAATTGGGGGGCCACCACTGAGAAGGCCCTCTTCTTTGTTGCCATCTTTCGAGCCTCCCTCAGATGAAGCACTTGGAGGAGGGTCTTAAATTCTGAATGTAGTGTATGATCAGTTGGTGCCAGAAGAGGCACTCCATGAGGTATTGTGGTCCCAAGCCATGTAAGGGTTCATAGGTCAAACCCAGTATCTTGAATCAGGCTTGGAAACATAAAGGCAGCCAGTGGTATTCTCCCTGATACCAATCTGGCCACTGTCTTTTGCACAGGCTACAGCTTCTGAACCATCTTCAAAGGCAGTCCCACGTGGAGCCAGTTGCAGTAATCTAATGTGAAGGTTACCGGAACATGGACAACTGGAATCATTAGCTGTTTCCATAAATGCGTCCAATACTTTTAAAAAGTATGTGAGGGCTGTGTTCTAGGTTGCTAGATCCATGTACATGCGTCGGCTAGCTGCACTTAGCTGTAACTCGTGAGCTCTTGTGCACACAGCGACACACGGATATGTGATCAGCACTTGTAATAATCGTGATGTGAAGTATGCCCAATTCCAGGGGCGACCTTTTGAGAAGGACACTGACAAACTGGGGTGTGGCTGGAAGAGGGCGATCTGGAGGGTGAGGAGTCTGGAAATTAAGTCCTATGAGGAACGGTTGAAAGAGCTGGGTGTGTTTAGCCCGGAGAAGAGAAGATTAAAGGAGGAGAGGTGGGGGTGGGGGGAGGGAAGAGAGTTGATGGCTGTCTTCAAATCACTGAAGGCCTGTCATGCAGAAGACGGAACAGGCATGTTCTCTGTTGCTCCAGAGGGCAGGACCAAAACCGAGTGGGGGTGGGGATGGATGGAAATGACAAGGAAGGAGATTTTAGCTCAACATCAGGAGAAGCTTCCTAATGGGAAGAACTGTTCAGCAGGAGAAGACACTGCCTTAGGAAGTGGTGGGTTCCTGGAGGACTTTAAGGAGAGGCTGGGCAGTGATCTGTTAGGGATGCTATGGTTTGGAGTCCCCAGCATGGTGCTGACGGGCCCCAGTGGGCTCGCAGATATCTCTCTTGGTACCTGCCAGGCTCCTGCTGCTCCTGATTTTTATTATACTTCTTCAGATTGTTTTCTGCTTCTTCATTTTTTCTTCAAAGGGGATGTTGTTGTTTATTCGTTCAGTCGCTTCCAACTCTTTGTGACTTCATGGACCAACCCACGCCAGAGCTTTCTGTCGGCCGTCGCCACCCCTAGCTCCCCGAAGGTCAAGTCTGTCACCTCCAGAATATCATCCATCCATCTTGCCCTTGGTCGGCCCCTCTTCCTTTTGCCTTCCACTTTTCCTAGCATCAGCATCAGCATCTTCTCCAGGGGATCCTGCCTTCTCATTATGTGGCCAAAGTACTTCAGTTTTGCCTCAAATGGGATGCTGCAAAGCAGAGTGCTGCCCTCCCACACCATCTTTATTTGGTTTCAAAATAAGGATTTTGTGTTTTACAGCTCAGACCCCGCCTCTGCCTTAGATTTAAGGTTTTGGGCAGGTTACTTTTCTTTCAGCCTCACCGGTTTGCTTGCTGGGAAATGGCCATGTGATGACTGGCCATGCCCAGCATTTAATGAATGAGCAAGCCCAGCCACCTCCATGACAGCCATCTTCTGAGAGTGCCCACAACAGTGTCTCAAAATTCCAAATGCACCCACTGACCCCAGGGGATTACTGCTATTGCAGATCCTGCACTGAGCAGGGGGTGGACTAAATGACCTCCAAGGTCCCTTCCAACAACTCTGTGATTCTATGATTGTACATTAGTGGTTGTGGAAGGCAAGTCTAACAATGGATAATAGCTGTGATGGTTAAATTGAACCTCCAGGATCAGAGGCAGTATATCTCTCAATTACCAGCCCCATCTTCGCCTGCTGATGGCTCTTGGCTGGGAGCCGCCCAATGGCTCTGGGGCCTGACCAAAATTCAACAGGTGCAGCTCTCCTCATCACCCGCCGGATCACGAGGAGAAGCGCTTGCTCCTTGAGTATCTTTGTCCCTGTTCCTCAGCTCCTCCAAAGGTGCTGAAGGAAGGAAGCCTCAACCAGGCAGAAATGTGCAAGCCAGCAATCTGAGCACACACCCACCGCCACCCACACACCCACCCACCTCCCCCTCTGGACCTGTTGCCTTGACTCCCTTGCTCTCCAAATCGGAAGATTTCAAAAGGCACCAGCTTGAATTCGCCCTGGAGGAAGCAGCTCTTTCAACTCCGTCCAAGAGAGAGCTGGGATGAGCCGATCTAGTCACGCAGTTGTCAGTCACCCCGATGGAATGCAGACAGGGCTGCCCTGTGGTTAGAGTTTGCTCCACCCCAGAGACAGGGGCAGGCGCCCAGGTACCAACGCATACGCTTTGGGGATTTGGACGGAGTTCCCGACGCCCGCGCTTAGCGGGTTAACCCTTCACTCCCTGCAAGAAAAACTCTCTCTCTCTCTCTCTCTCTCTCTCTCTCTCTCTCTCTCTCTGTTTAAAAGGTTTCTTCTCCTGTAAACAAAATCTACTAGGTCCAGTAGAGGCTGGTGGCTCCAGTTTCGGTAGGGCTGTGATTCCACCCTGGGTTTCAGCGAGAACTCTAAAGGAGCTATCCAAGGTTCCAAACCCATTTGAGGGGGGGGTTTAGGGTTAAGCACCTTGGATAGCTCCTTTAGAGGCTGTCTGGATTTGACTGAAAACCAGAATGAAATCACAGCCCCACCGAAATCGGAGCCACTAGGCTCCACTGAGCAGGTCCTGTTCTTCTGAATTTTTTACTGGCTCCGATAGGCCAGCCAGGTGCGTTTCAAACCGGGAGGAGGGCGAATTAGGGATTTGTCGGCCAGTAGGGGGAGCTCTCTAATCAACGCCAGAACTGTTTTTTTATTATTATTATTTTAAACTGGTGACTTGCAAGATGATTCCCCTCGATCCATGCTTTATAGCAGGGGTGGAAGATGTGCGGACTTCCAGAGGTTGTTGGACTCCAACTCCCATCATCCTTGACCGTTGCTCATGCTGGCTGGGGCTTATGGGAGTTGGAATTCAACAACGTCTGAAGGACCAAAACCTATCCCTGCATGCAGCAATGGCACAGAAAGATTGGAACACCTTCACCAACTTGGGGCACTCCAACTCCCATACTCCTTGGCTCTCCTTTGGATGGAGTTGAAACGATTACAGGAGTTGCACTCCACCATATCTGGAAGGCATCAAGTTGTCATAGGTAGGTACACCTGCTCACGTTTGCTGTTGTTGCTCTTGTTGTTAGTTCAAGCTCTAATTGGCTCCCAGTCATCTGTTCTGATTGGCTGGAACACCATATAAGTAATCCCTGCCTTAGTTTCTCCTCGGACTGCTCTGGGACTTTGCTATCATGTACGAGTGTCCTCTCCAGCTCTAATTAGAGGAAATACTTTTTTTTTAATTTATTTTTTTTGCAAAGAATTAGCAGCGCTCCTATACTGAACATTTACCAATTAGAAGAGTTTCCTTGTCAATACTACTACCACTACTTCTACAACTACTACTATTTGTATCATTAGTAAAAGGACACAATCCGATGCATATTTAGACAGAAAAAGTCCTACAATTCCCATCATTCCCCAGCCAACATGGCTCACTGGGGGATGCTGGGAGTTGTATGACTTTTTTTTCTGTCTAAACATGCATAGAATTTCACCTTTATTTATACTTGAAAACTTGTGTTTTATTTATCCTTACAATGACAACTTTTGTTAATTTGCTTAACCCATTAGCGCCATAATCCTAAGCATACTTATTCAGAAAGACGTCCCAGTGAATTCAATGTGGTTTACTCCCTAATTTAAAACAGAAGGTAAAACCATTCCAAAGCCCCACCACAATTGTGTTAACTGAAGCAGCTTACGAAAGTAATGTAAAATCAACAGCTTAAAACCAGCTGCAATATAAAACATTTAAAAGTCCAGCATCTTAATTAAAAGCAGCACAGAATAAATGACTGGTCCCACCCCACCCCACCCCCAGGCCTGTTTAAAAGCCAGCATTGATAGGGCCAAATGTATGTCTCTTAGACTTGCACAGCTACGGGGCCACCCTGAAAATAAATAAATAAGTAAGTAAATGACTAAATAAAACACCACTGCCTCTTCTAATTTTGATTTCTTTCTCAAGCCCTTTCTTTCTTCCTTCCTTCCTTCCTTCCTTCCTTCCTTCCTTCCTTCCTTCCTTCCTTTCTGTGTGCACTGTAATCATTTGAGTGATTTTGGCATGTTTGACATGGATGCTTCATGCAACATCTGAACAAATGTCCGAACTAACAAGCAAGCTCTGGCGAGTTAAAATCGCGGCCCACATGAAAATATCCACAAAACATTCTGAGAGGAGAATTTTTTCCCCCCCAGTTCAGATTTGGCTGGTACCCATGAGAGCTTTTATTAAATTTAATATTATTGCTTTGTGTAAAGGGTCTCTGAGTGGTTTACAATAAAATGCCACATACAAAATAAAATAAAATAAGCAGTTGCATCCAGGGATGGTTTACTGTGAAAGGGTGCGATGTTCTGCAACAGGAAGGACTTTGCTCACAGATGGTCCCTTTGCCTGCTTTTTAGGGATTTTCCCTCCCACCACACACCACAGCTGAGACCATTCAGCAGCATCTCCTGACTCTTCTTCTGCCTTTTTCAGGAGGCTTTGATGCGGAGCTGCCATGGGAAGTGGGGGGGGGGGAGCAAGGAAGTCCACTCCTGCCAGCACAGTTGATCCATCTTAAATCTGAATCCAACCCAAGGAAAACATGTCAAGATCTAATTTGAGGAATAACATTCGCCCCCACCCCATATTGTCTGCAGATCTTCCACTTCTTACCCGCAGTCTTTATTTGAAAAGGTGTGGTAAGCAACAGTGCATGCTGAAGCTGGTCCCCGTGTTGGTAGAATTCCCTTCCCAAAGTAATATGCACGCTCCCATCATTGGCGCTTTTTAAGAGAACACTGAAAACATTGTAATTTCAATCTGCATTTTATTGACTGCTCCGCTATGGATGAATATTTGTAAGGAGGAAGGTCAGAGCACTGTCCTCTGTTTTTTAAAAAAACTTTTTTATTGTTATTTCCAAACATAAAAAAACAAACAAGTAAACAAACATCACAAAAACAACACATATACCTTTAAAATGGGCTTCCGATTTTCTCCACAGCAAAAATAGGTAACAATATGTTCTCTTACTCTTTAATCACAAAAAATGAGAAATTCCCCTCTGTTTGATGTCTTAAACTTTTCTTCTTATTCGTTGAATCCACAGATAAACAAATCATTTTTTTCTAGATCCTGCAAAAAGTCTATAAGAGGTTTCCATTCGGTTGTAAACCTAAATGTTGACTTTTTTTTAATTATTGATGTAAGTTTCGCCATCTCCGCCGACTCCAACATCTTCACCAGCCATTCATCCACTGTAGGTACTGTTGATCCCTTCCAGTTCTGTGCATATAGTAATCTCGCTGCTGTTACCATATATAGGAATAAAGTTCCATAACTCCTCTCCATTTGATTGTCCATTAAACCCAAAAGGAAGTATTCTGCTTTCAATTGTACATTAGTCTTTAATATTTTCTGAATTAAAGAATGAATTTGTATCCAAAAGTTCTTAGCTTTTTTACAAGTCCACCATATGTGATAGAATGTTCCTTTTTGTTCACATTTCCAACAGATTCCCGGTATCCCTTTATACATTTTAGCCAATTTTGAAGGAGACATAAACCATCTATATATTAGGGTGACCATATGAAAAGGAGGATGGGGCTCCTGTATCTTTAACAGTTGCATAGAAAAGGAAATTTCAGCAGGTGACTTTTGTATATATGGAGGACCTGGTGAAATTCCCTCTTCATCACAACAGTTAAAGCTGCAGGTGCCCTGCCCTCTTTTGTATCTTGTCACTCTAGTATAGCTCCTGCAGCTTTAACTGTTGTGATGAAGAGGGAATTTCACCAGGTTCCCCACATATACAAATGACACCTGCTGAAATCCCCTTTTCTATGCAACTGTTAAAGATACAGGAGCCCAGTCCTCCTTTTCATAAGGTCACCCTACTACACATCATCTTATAAAAGTTCTCTTTAAGACTAGAACTTAATGTAAACTTTAAACCTTTTAACCACATATTTTCCCATTAGCACTGTCCTCTATTTTGAAGGCATCCTCAATTTGGAGGGCTGTCCAGTCCAAGTCTGGTTTAAAGATAATTTTAAAAAAAACCCATCAGAAGGAAGAGCCAGGCCTTGAATCAACTACTAGCACCTGGACAACAGACCGAACACACAGCCATACAGGTCACTGGTCACAGTCTTCCACACACTGGTGAGATGCACTGAACTTCTTTTAAATTACAATAATTTTGAAATGTGCATAGACCCATAATAACTAGCACATGCAAGTTCTATCCAAACCAGTGCCCTCTTTCCCCCCTCTTTTTTTGGGGGGTGATGCATCGCCTATTTGGGGGCCATTCATAAGTGGCCCCCCTACCCTGCAATCAGCTTTATGGTAAGAAGAAGAAGATTGCGCCCTGAAATGTCCCATTGCTTTTGATGGGATGTAAGATCGAGCAGCTGCTTCAAGTCAGGGTTCAAATGTTTATGCTTCCCGCCCCCACCCCCACCCATGCGGCTCACATAGCATCCTTTGTTATTGCAACCGAGGTTATGGGCAATTATTTAACAACAGTTAGGGACATGGCATCCTTTCTTCTCATTCAGGGTAAGGTCTAGCCAGAATCAATTAAAATATATACAAGGTAAAAGATGTTGCAAGAATGCCATGTATGAAGTTTTCTTCCAAAAGGTTGAATGCTCATTTCCTGCTGTAGCTGTTCAGATGTTGTTGTTGTTGTTGTTGTTGTTGTTGTTATTTTATATCCCACCTTTTCCCGAATACTGGGACTCAAAGCGGCTTTACAAATTAAAACATCTTATATTATTATTATTATTATTATTATTATTATTATTATTATTATTATATATTTTTTTATATCCCACCTTTTCCCGAATACTGGGACTCAAGGCGGCTTTACAAATTAAAACTATTATTATTATTATTATTGTTGTTGTTGTTGTTGTTGTTGTTGTATATATATCCTGCCTTTTTTCCTCCAAGGAACCCAAGGCAGCATACATGATCCTCCTCTCCATTTTACCCTCACAACAACAACCCCATGAGGTAGGCTGGGCTGAGAGTCTGTAATTGCCCCAAAGTCACCCAGTGACTTTGAACCCGGATCTCCCAATTCCCAGTCCAACACTTTAGCCACTACACCACACTGGCTCTTTTTACAGTTAAAACATATAAATAGAAATATACAAAAGTTAAAAAATATAATTAAACATGCTGCAATATTAAAACATTTAAAAACCTTTAAAAAACATTTAAACCCACACTGTTCCCCAAAGACCTGCCGGAACAAAAAGGGTATTGCCTGCCTCTGGAAGCATAGCAAGGAGGGAGCCAGCCTAGCTTCCCCTGGAAGGGAGTTCCAGTGTCCTGGGGGAGCCACCAAGAAGGCCCTCTCCTGCATTCCCACTAGGTGTGCCTGTGATGGTGGTGGGAGCAAGAGAAGGGCCTCCTCTGAAGATCCCAGAGGATGGGCAGGCTCATAAGGGAGAATTACAGTCTTTCAGATAATCTGGACCCGAGCTTTGGCCCTGTGTCCTTGTTTACCATCCTGTATGTGAAATGCTGCCAGAGGACACTCTTGTATTTGAAACAGTCCTCTATTTGAAGAGCTGTTCAGTCCAATTCTGGTTTTAAGATCAAGAACCCTAAGAAGAGAGGACAGGGGCGTTGAAGCTTCCCATCAACAACAGACTTAGCAAGGCACACAGGTTGCCTGGGCAAAGTCCTTCCCACTATGGTAAGAGGTACTGTATTTCTATTTAAATTATACCCACCATTTCTAAATTTGCATGTATACATTCAGATTAACATATGCAAATGTGTCTCCTCTTTTTTTGAAGTTGAATACCGTCTTTTTCTGGAGATGCAGAAATGGCCTGCCTAGGTGGATGACATTTGAAGACTGCCAGCAGCTTTCTCCAGCCAAAAAGGCAACAGAAAAGGAAGCATGGAATTCAAGAATACTAAGTGATGGTGGAAGAGGAGGAAGAGGAGGAGGAAATATATAACACTGCATGCTGTGGTAATGGATGTGGTGGCTGCCCTGAGTGCAGCGGCCATGTTGAGATTTCAAAAGAGGCAGCAGCCTTGTTTTCCATCTCTGTCATTCAAAGAGGATCCCAGGTAGCCACCAGGTCTCAGGACCTCAGAGAACTGCTGCTAGGAATGTACAGATCTTGTTAAATCCCTCCCATCTGTGCTTTGTCAGTCGTCTTTCATTCCATTGTTCATTCATTCTGGGGAGCTGCAGAAGAATTGTGTTCCACTTGCGCCAATGTACTTGGCATTAATCTGCACTTGTGCTAATTTGCACTTGCGCTAATGAAATTAGCGCACAAAATTTGCAAATGCACACGAAATTCCCATACATCCCCCACCCCCACCCCCTGGAAAATCTGATTCTGTCAATGAGTGAATGACAGAATGAAAGATAGCCGACAATCCACAAAATGCAGACGAGCAGATTAAATAAAATCCATACATCCCAAGGTAGGATATAGACCACAGAGTTTGTGTATGTGTGTGTGTTTGGGGGAGGGCATTAGACAGCATACTCCTATGCAGAGTTAAACTGATGCAAACCCATTGATTTCAGTGGGCTTAAGCACACCTAACTCTGCATAGGACCATTGGGCTATGAAGGTTTTAATGATGAGAATATTGTCTGTGAGCTGGCTCCATGTGGCTTAGTCTGGTGCCTCTAGCACATAATGAAAGAGATGAAAAGCACATGGTTACAGTTGCTGGACAAGGATTCACTGGGCAAATCTCTCTCTTAAAAGTTGCTTTATAGACTTTTCCTTCCTCTTAATGAGGGAAGGAGCTTCAATTTCCCTTGATATTTTCCCATTTGTGGTCTCCTTTCTTTCCACTGCATAGAGGTATTATTATTATTATTATTATTATTATTATTATTATTATTATTATTTGGGTGCAAGGCAGGTGAGCATCCAAATGTACACAAAAATGGGAGAGAAGTCTCAGGATGCTATAGAAAAGTTCATTGCACAAAATACCAACGTGTTTTGGCCTCTTTGTTTTTAGCCCTTCTTTGAGAGATTGTTCTAACGTCTGCAGAAATTATTAACAATTCCTTTTAAATAATTTCTGCAGACATTATAACAACCCCCTGAAGAAGGCCTAAAAAACAAGAGGCTAAAATGCATCAGGATTTTGTACAATAAACCTTTCTATAGCATCCTGAGACTACTACATTATTATTATTATTATTATTATTATTATTATTATTATTATTATTATTATTATTGGCATGATTTGGCTTGGGGGGGAGGGGTCCATGCCATAATGTCTGGATTTTGTTGTGCTGATTTCTTTATCTCCTTCATCCATTAAGGACCAGCAACACACAAGATGATCTTGTTCCTTGGAAACTTCTGGGACTGATCAGATGGTGGTTTGATTTCACTGTTGATTGAAGCTATCACATTACCTATTTATTTATTTATTTATTTATTTATTTATTTATTTATTTAAAAAAATCTTTCTCAAACATGACTGTGGTTCAGAATGCCAAACCCTTGGAGCATAAACATGTCTCTTGCCTCTGGTCTTTCAAACAAGATGTTGAAAGCAACCATAAATACTTCTGCCCCTGGGCTTGCAAGTTACATGGAGACAAGAAATGGCTCCTGGTTTGCGGGGTGTGGGGGAAAGGCTGGGAAACTGCCCTTCTTGTGGGTCTCTTCCATTGTTACTATAGGGGGGGCACTTAAGTATCTCCCAAAAAGAAGCTATAGAAGGACATGGATTTGCATAAAATCTGCATGCGATCAATGGAGGCTGGTGACTTCGATGTCAGTGGGGCAGCGAATCTGCTCGGGGTTTCAGTTGGAACCAGTCAGAACTCCAAAGGTGCTATTCAACATGCAGCAGCACCTTGGATAGCTCCTCTACAGTTCTGACTAAGTCCCAGAGCAGATTCGCCAACACAGAGATGTTGGAGCCACCAGCCTCCACTGGCAATAAGGACAAGAGCTGCTTCTACTTGGAGAGATTTGAAACAGCTCAGCACTTTCTGTTTGTACAAGAGGAAAATAACCCAACACATCCTTTGGGTTCCTGAAACAAAGGATCCCCCACCCCCAATTTTTTAGCATGTTTCGGTGTTCTGGGTTGAGCAGATTCTTCCAGAACCTGGTTTATTGGATCTCCAGAACCCCAGCTTATTGGCTTCTCCCACAAACACAAGCTGCGAAACAAACCAAAGGCCATTCATTTGGGATCCATTTATCATGACATTTGAAACAGGGATTCTCCCTGATCTCCCCACAAACATGCCAAAGTCATAAGCCATGAAATGGAGGGAGATGAGATGGGAAACGGAGCCAATCCACCAGCCCTTCTGAAGGAGTGGGATAAAAACATATTGTAAATAAGTGAATGAATATGACTCTGGCTTGTTCTGGGCACCACACTTCAAGAAGGACGCAGACAAGCTGGAGCATGTTCAGAGGAGGGCAACCAGGATGATCAGGGGTCTGGAAACAAAGCCCTATGAAGAGAGGCTGAAAGAACTGGGCATGTTTAGCCTGGAGAAGAGAAGATTGAGGGGAGACATGATAGCACTCTTCAAATACACAGAGGAGGGCCAGGAACTCTTTTCGATCAACCCAGAGTGGACACTGACTAATGGGCTCAAGTTACAGGAAGCCAGATTCCGCCTGGACATCAGGAAAAACTTCCTGACTGTTAGAACAGTACGACAATGGAACCAATGACCTAAGGAGCTGGTGGGCACTAGAGGCCTTCAAGAGGCAGCTGAACAACCATCTGTCAGGGATGCTTTAAGGTGAATTCCTGCATTGAGCAGGGGGTTGGGCTTGATGGCCTTACAGTCTCCTTCCAACTCTACTATTCCATGATCCTATGAGATAAGCCAGAATCCATAGGAGCAGTTGGAGCCGTGTGCATGTGTCCCACCCCCAGAACTCTGACTTATTTTTACGCCCAAATGTAGATGTGTTTCAGTGTCAACCCCTCATAAGTGTGCCAACAATAGCTGCTAAGAAGCCCTTTGTGATGCTGCACATCCTTTATGAGCTTGCTCCGTTGAGCTTGCTCTGTGCATCCTCACCTTATTTCGACTTGAACAAAAAGTGTCCTTCAGGTAAGAAAGAGAATACAGGCTTCTAATGAGTAAAAGCTGATTTCTTTGTGCCCCTTAGGGCGCTGCTGCGTGTGACTGTTCAGGGCCAACATCGCCTCCCTTAGAAACATCCCAGAGGCGAAAGAGGCAGCTGGTACCCAGCTGTTCACCTTGCTTTCGGTCCCCACTCGTAAACGGGCCTGCATACCAACCCACCTGGGGCCTGTATCTGAGGTTCGCCTAGTCACTGGGGAAGCAACAAAGAGGCACCTTGTGGGAGTTGGACCGGCCGAGGTGGACTCTGATAGGTGCGGAGCAGCGCCTGGTGCTGCTCCAGCGACACAATTGAGTGTGTTTTCTTTGCTGGATACAGAAAAACAGGGGGTGGAGGTGGGGAGGCAGGGTAAAAAAACACAACTCCCCCCCCCCCACGCCTCTTGCACCTGTGACCTTGGAGACTCCCTGGGGCAAATGTATGCAGACGATTAGAAGTGCACTGATCCCTCAGGGGCCAGCTGAGATGCCTTTGGTTTATCAAGAAGTGAAGGAAGCTTTCTGGGTCCGTATCAGAAACAAAAACAAATCCCACAGTCAGGCAACATCGTTTCATGGGCTGACCAAAATGTCACAAAATTGTGAACAAGCTCTCCATCTCCTTTTCCTCCAACTTGGGACGACTGCAGACTGAATGGGTTGGATCCAGATACTCACAGCAGGCCCATTGAAATCAATAGGACTTAAGTTAAGCATGACTAGGGTGACCATATGAAAAGGAGGACTGGGCTCCTGTATCCTTAAAAGTCGTATTGAAAAGGGAATTTCAGCAGGTGTCATTTGTATATATGGGGAACCTGGTGAAATCCCCTCTTCATCACAACAGTGCCCTGCCATCTTTTAAATCTGGTCACTCTAGTATAGCTCCTGCAGCTTTAACTGTTGTGATGAAGAGGAAATTTCACCAGGTTCCCCATATATACAAATGACACCTGCTGAAATTCCCTTCTCAATACGACTGTTAAGGATACAGGAGCCCGGTCTTCCTTTTCCTATGGTCACCCTAAGCATGACTAACAAGTCCCATCGATTCAAGTGGGTCTGCTCGAAGAATGACTGAAGCTGGATGCATCCCAATGGCTACAACATCATGACAATTTTCCTCTCCCCCTGCCCCCCACTTCCCCTCCAGTCTGCTTTGCTTACTATCTACCCTGATGATGAAGAATTCTGAAGGACCTGCAAGCTTGCTCGCTATTTTGTGACATTTTGGTTGGTTCAAATAAAGTGGGCTGCCTCTCTGTTTTCATTTGGGAGCCAAGCAGAGGGCCCCAATTATGCCATGGGCCTCCCCTCCTATGATATCATCACACACCTGCCCCACCCATTGGCAGAGACTCAGCTGGCACTTGCAGGATTCGGCTCCTACAAGTGCCGGCTGAATCCTTTCCGTGCTTCTTGCATCTCAGGCATGAGCAATGCAGGAAGAGACTTGGCTGGGTCTCGCAGAATCTGGTCCTGCAAGCCCTGGACAAGTCGGGCACCTCCTTCCCATGCTGCTGGCATCCCCGTTGGCCCATGGGCTGGAGGTTACCCTCCTCTCTAATAAAGGGTGCTTCCCAATGAAGCTTTCATTGTACAATTGCCGTGGCTCATTCTCAGAATGTTATGGCCTTGTTAAGCTAACATGCTTAGATAAATACATAAATAATAAACTGCAATGGCCTCCCCCTTATTTTTGTGACCCTGGATAAATTTTTGGACTAGGCAAGACAGCCTCCTGTCGAGTAGAGTTCTGTGCAAATGAAAAATGTGCACCCAGCATTTTAAACATGGTTTGTTCCAAACCCTTTTGCTCTAACTGGCCCTGCGTTCCTAAGCATCTGCATTCTGAACAAAGTAGAAACATTCTAATACTCAGTGGTCTGAGAAGTCTACATGACCAGGCCATCAGGTGGCCTTTCTATCATTGTGGCCATACCTACGGACAGTTGAGTCACAGAATCATGGCTTGTGAGGAATCCAGCAAACCTGGATGTGATGAAACAGTCTTTGACGGGCAAGGGAAGGAGGAGTGACACCTGCACAAGCACAGAGAAAACCTAGTAGCACGAGAGTCATCCAACAGGTCTCACCACCAGCATCACCAGAAGGTTGTCATCCTTACAGGAATGTGCTAAGGAACCCTCACTTCTCCTTTGATTTTCACACTCAGCCTAGGAATTCCTGGATGAATCATTCTGAGCTTGGTGCTTTTGTTTTGACAGGGATGAAAAGGACAGGATGCTTGCGCCTATGTAGAGACAGGTACATTGTGGTAGTGTTCACTTTGCAGTATGTGTGTTTGAAAATCCCACTTCAGTGAAGCCCAGACAATCAAAAGAACTGGGTTAAAATCCTGGCTCAGTCATCAAAGTCCGTTGCTCCTCAAAGCAGCCAGTTAATATCACAGCAGGCCTGTGAGCAGCTGGCAGGGACCAACAGCAGGTCTTCAGTTCAGCCTTGTATTTCAGGACTAGCCTGCTCGCTACAGGTGATCAAGAACTACATGGAGGCGAATGAAGGGGCTGGCAGACGAAGGGCAGAGTGCTCTGACCCTCTTCTGCACCCTGCCTAGAAACCAAGCAGGCTGACAGAGGAAGGAAGGCTCCATCCCTCCCCTGCCAGGCCCTAGCAGTAGTACCGTTTTTGTTTGTTTGTTTGAAGGCTTGTAACATTTATGAATGTATTTACAGGGCTGCTTCTGTTGGTTATGAGCATCACAGGAACCTGCCGGCTATGGCATGCATCATCATCCTGCAGCAAGAGCAGCATCCTATTCAGACCATTCAATGATAGGTGTTGGGTGTTTATCCTTCCAGCCTTGAAGTATGAATCTCTTTGCAACTGTAAGGGCTCCCAAAGCCCACTTTTGCTGTCCACTGTTAACCCCCACATCAAAGGACTAGAAATTCAAAGTGTGTGAACATCCGCAATGATCCATATTTTAGTTTTGCCTTCATAGCATAAGGATCCATAGTCAGAGAACATTTGCTACTATTATATAGGATGGTTTGATCGAAGGGGAAATCCAGAGAGCTTTGTAGTTAAGTGGAGTTTTGAACTATGTTTCCCACACAAAAACCAAGATTCCAGTCAGGGGCTCAGATGAGAAAATTGGCACAATACTTACCAAAAGTTCAGATTTTAAAAGTTTAGATTTTAATTTTGATTTAGATTTTAGTCTTGAGGGATTGCTTTTCCTTTTCCTTTGTGAAACTAGGTCTTAAACGTTATTGTTGAAGTTTAAGTCAATATAGGATCAGCTTGTCAAAGAATAAAACTAACATGCCAAAAAAAAAAAAAAAAGATATAAGAAAGGAAAAGAAAAGGCACATAATCAGAAAAGGTAGTGAGTGAATTAATAATAATAATTAATAATAATAATTAATAATAATTCCTACCCCAACTTTCTCTAAAACAAAATGATGAACTGTATAAAATACAGAACATTATTTTTAAAAGGCTAAGCAGCAGGAGCAAGAACAAGGTGATGAACTCAGTATAAAATACTGATAGGATAGAAAAATACTGATAGGATAGGAAAAGAAAAAGAGAGAGCGCACCATAATCAGAAATGGTGGTGGGTGGGAAATATTTGTGAGCAAATATTATTGTCTCTTTTCTCTCTGGTGGCGGTTTTTAGACAGACATGACAGGCTTTGCCAAGTCATGTTTTCTTTTACTGATTCAGGAATTTCCTGACAAATGAGCATGTTTTAAGTATGACTGCTTTCTGGCGGTTGGCGTGGATGTATTTTGGTAGGCCTAGTTTCTGAAGGTTTTCTGTATAGTTTTTTATTATTATTATTATTTATGTGATGCCGGAGACTGATGTGACTAATGGGATAATTGTGACCTTTTCCTGTTGTCATAGTTCTTTAACTTCTATGGCCAGTGGTGTATATTTCTCTCTCTTCTCCTCTTCCTTTTCTAAAATGTTGTTGTTGTTGTTTCCTACCCCAACTTTCTCAAAAACAGAAAGAGGAACAGTATAAAATGCAGGACACCAGTTTTAAAAAGACTAAGCAGCAGGAGAGTAACAATAAACCAGTCAGCTGACATTTCCCCCAACAGGCCCTCTGAGACTGAAAGAACTGGGCATGTTTCGCCTGGAGAAGAGAAGATTGAGGGGAGACATGAGAGCACTCTTCAAATACTTAAAAGGTTGTCACACAGAGGAGGGCCCGGATCTCTTCTCGATCCTCTCAGAGTGCAGGACACGGAATAACGGGCTCAAGTTAAAGGAAGCCAGATTCCAGCTGGACATCAGGAAAAACTTCCTGACTGTTAGAGCAGTACGACAATGGAATCAGTTCCCTAGGGAGGTTGTAGCCTCTCCCACACTAGAGGCCTTCAAGAGGCAGCTGGACAACCATCTGTCAGGGATGCTTTAGGGTGGATTCCTGCATTGACCAGGGGGTTGGACTCGATGGCCTTGTAGGCCCCTTCCAACTCTGCTATTCTATGATTCTATGAAATAACTAAGTTTTCACTGGCCACCAAGCAATTAATGGTAGAGCCAGGTGGTCCTTCCCTCCACCCGATATTTCATACCCGTCGCAGGGCCACCTTCAGGTCTGAGGTGTCCGGCACCTGGCTGGATTCATCTCTTATAGACCTGGCTTGCTTCCCTGGTTTAAAAGCATAGCAGTGGAATTTAAAAGTGGCAAATGTTTGCAAGCAAGGTGAGCAATTGTAAGGTGTGTGTCTGTTGTGGTCACAGAGAAATATTAAAGTTAAGGAGGGGTGACCTGTGTGACCTATGCAAGTACCCCTAAGGCAGGCCTGGAAAAATCCCAGCTGCTTGAGTATATAGAAACACGATGCTGGTGTCCAGGAATCTGAAATATTTATTGAGCTTTGCTTTTATTTAGCTGGTACCACCGTCCCCCCACTCAAAGTGGTGATGCTCAACCTTCTGCATGGGAGCTCCTCTCACACAAATCTTTCACCTGCCTCCTGTACAGACATAAGTCAAGTGTACGTCTTTGGTTGCACCAATTCCTTGGCCCTGGAGGAGATGATCATGCCCATTAAGAATCTTGGCAGGGACAGCTTGTTTCCCGATGCATCCTTCACAAGGAGGGATCAGGGATGATCTGACGGAGATCATAAATAGAGGTGAGATCTGCAATAAAAATTATAGAAGGCGAGAATGACATTTTGCTGCCTGAAGCAAAGAATAAGATGTGTCCCTCTCACCAGTCCATATACAGAAGCTACCTGGACTGGAAGATGAAATTTACTTCATCACTGGCAATGGGACGCTGTCCTCCTCTACTGCACCTGAGGGAGCAGGCTACGTTAGGGAGTCCAGGGCAGATGCTGGGTGGCATACACAGCTCTGTCCTCCAACAAAGGGGAACAGCCAGGGAGTCCAGGAGGAAAAGCTGCTACTGTTGCCCCCCCCCCAAATCTGCCACCTGAGGCCGTCACCTCACTCTGCCTAATGATAGGGCCGGCCCTCTGAAGTGTTGACTGTTCTTATTCACAGTCAGTCAGCTCTGTATGTCTTCCTGTGGGTTACCTCCTTCCATTCCCCACCCACCCCTAGGTCGCCCTCTCCCATGTTTAGGAAGTGAAATTAGAGGGGCTGAATTTTGTGGGGGTGAGGGCTGAGACCCTTCCCTTGTGGCACAATAGTAAAATAAAAAGAAAAAAAATGTTTCTGACTCATCACCATTTCATTACATTTCGCTGAAGTTTTCATCAAAGTTAGTGGTCTTGTTGCAGCTTTGCACGACTCCGTGAATGAACTTCGCCAACCCAGGGCATTCAGTTTGCCAAAGAAGTTCCAGTCCTTTGATTAATATCAGTTCATTTATTTCAATAAGCACTAGTATCAATGGTTACCAGTAATGATGAATTCCTACTCTGTTCATTCGAGGAAACACCACCCCAAGATCAGGCCGAAATGAAATTATTTCAAGTAGAACGCTGAATCTAAAAAGTTGATTTGGGGTCAGGATTGGTACTTTCACCATTGTTACCAACCCACTTTTGAAACAGGATAGGCTAGAATTAGTGAGCATTTATTTATTTATTTATTTATTTATTTATTTTATTACATTTTTATACCGCCCAATAGCCGAAGCTATTGTGTACAGTGTTCCCTGATAATAGTGCACCAGCCTAAATGCTTATGCAAAGCTAGATGGACTTCTTTGGTGTTCTAGTAGAAGTATTCCAAACAACACCTCTACTTGCCCACAAAGCTAGGATGTTTCTGAACTCAGCACATGCTTTGGTGTGATTTAATGGTGAATCTTCTTACACTTCATTCCATAATGAAACCTTAATGAAACCTGCCACATTGACACCTGAACTACAATATTTATTTATTTATTTATTTAAGGATTTTTATGCCGCCATTCAGCCAAAAAAGGCTCTCACGGCGGCTTACAAAAGTATTTCTTGACAATCCCTGCCCACAGGCTTACAATCTAGACATGACACAAAAGGAAAGGGGATTGGGAGGGAGGAGGAGGAGGGGGGAAAGGAAAGCAAATTCAGGCACTACAATCTTAGTTGGAAAGTTCACAATATGATCAACCAACACTTGGAGGAGTGTGGGAACAAGGTCACTGGCCCTGATTCCAACTTCTGCGTGTCCAGCAGAAGGCCAGTCTTATGTTCTGCACTCAGCACTGGGGTCAGGAGGGTAGGGCTGGCATCCCCAATCCTGCTCCCAGCCTGCTGCTGATTAAATGTGTGGACAAGGGGAGTGTGAGGAAAAGCTAGACAGACACTCTAAAACATGCTGGAAATCTGTATGGCATGTTTGTGTGTGGAGACACACATACATACATAAAATATATAGGACCATCAATTACCTATGCACCTTACAGTGTAACAACAACTAAAAAACAGGTATTTGCCCCAAGCAGCTAAGGATTTTACATCCAGTGTGGCCAGTGTGGTGTAGTGGCTAAAATGTTAGACTGGGAGTCAGGAGATCCAGGTTCTAATCCCCACTTGGCCATGGAAACCCACTGGGTGACTATGGGGCAGTCACAGACTCTCAGCCTAACCTACCTCACAAGGTTGTTGTTGTGAGGATGAAATGGGGAGGAGGAGAAGGCCGGGCACCGGGATGGCATCAGGGAGAGGGAGGACAGGCGGCACGGGCATCGGGGAGAGGGAGGATGGGCGGGGAAAGAGTGGGCAGGGAGGCATCGGGGATGGCAGGGGGGGATCAGGAGCGGGGGGGCTTAATTTTTTTAAAAAAGGCACTTACCTTGTCCGACGGCTTTGGGGTGCACATGGCCCCTTTAAATTTTAAACAAAAATGGCCGACGCTACAGGGCTTCTGGAGTCCCTGCGCGTCGTGCGTGTAGGAGCCGAGGCGGTGCGCGCTAAAGTTAGCGCGCCGTCGCCGCGCCTCCCTGCCGGCTTATCCGGCATGGTCTAGCAAGGCCCTTAGTCTCAGTAAGGGATGAGGACTAAAGGCATGGGACCAGGCTGCAGCAGAGGGAGTGAAAGAAAGCAGGGCCTCCATCAGATCTGCTGAGACACCACCTCCAACAAGATCCTCCCTTCTCCAATGGTCCCTTGGCAGCCACTGAGGGACCATCGTAACAGCAGGCCAGTGCACTTTAGGCTTGACTTATGATCTCAAAGGTTGGCCATTTTGGTCTAGAGCAGCCTGGCCCAACCTGATGGCTTCCAGATGTCTTGGACTACAACTCCCAGCATGCTCCAGTGATCATGGCTGACTGGGGCATGCTGGGAATTGTAGTCCAACACATCTGGAAGCCACCAAGTTAGGGATGTCTGGTATGTGGTGCTAGATGTTGAATGGGTATTTTAGGGTGACCACATGAAAAGGAGGCCAGGGCTCCTGTATCTTTAACAGTTGCATTGAAAAGGGAATTTCAGCAGGTATCATTTGTATGCATGCAGCACCTGGTGAAATTCCCTCTTCATCACAACAGTTAAAGCTTCAGGAGCCCTGACTTCTTGACCAGATAGAAAAGAGGGAAGGGCTCCTGCACCTTTAACTGCTGTGATGAGGGAATTTCACCAGGTGCTGCATGCATATAAATGATACCTGCTGAAATTCCCTTTTCTACGCAACTGTTAAAGATATGGGAGCCCACTCCTCCTTTTCATATGGTCATCCTAGATATTTTATTCCATGTGTTGGTTCTATTGGGTTGGTGATAGGGTGACCATATGAAAAGGAGGACAGGGCTCCGGTATCTTTAACAGTTGCATAGAAATGAGAATTTCAGCATATATATGGAGAACCTGATGAAATTCAATCTTCATCACAACAGTTAAAGGTGCAGGAGCTATACTAGAGTGACCAGATTTAAAAGAGGGCAGGGCACCTGCAGCTTTAACTGTTGTGATGAAGAGGAAATTTCCCCAGGTTCCCCATATATACAAATGACACTTGCTGAAATTCTCTTTTCAATACAACTGTTAAAGATACAGGAGCCCTGTCCTCCTTTTCATATGGTCACCCTAGTTGGTGATTTCACCATTATTACCTACCCACGTTTGAAACAGGATAGGCTAGAAGTCACCATAGGCAAACATGCTGTTCCGACACAGTGATACACATCTACACCCAACCACACGAAAGCAATCCAACTTGGAACTGTTGTGAACGCCCTTTCAGTTGGGCCAACTCTTTTCAATAAATTTTTCTTAGTCATCTGAAGGAAGTTCATTTGGCAACACCCCCATCGGTCACACCAAGTCTTGGCTGCATTATGTAGGGCTGCTTCCAAAACTATACCAGGCTGGGTGACTGTTGCTTGCTTTTAGGCCTAACTGATAGTAGCCAGTGACAGGCCAGGTAGCTTCTAGGATGTTGTTATGGCAAACCACTTCTGGTCTTGAGTCAGTGTGGTAACTAAGGCTGTTGGTAGACCAGGGTTTAGCCCGGGGCGAGGCCCGGCCCGGCCCCTGTGCATCCAGATGACGCACAGGGGACCCTGGGCCTAGGCAGGATTCAAACTACCCTGGCTCCAGGTTAATTGGCACCGCTTGTGGCCCGGTTTTTCCGCGGTCTCGGGCTCAGCCCAAGACCGCGGGTGTGTAGCCCATTCCACCACTTTTCCCGGCTACCACATTTACTCGCAAGTAGCCGGGAAAAGCAGCGGACGGTGTGCAGTGATCCTCAGGAGCGCTGCATCCATCAAGGCGGGGGGGGAGATGGGGGGGGGAAACGGAGCCGGGGGGGGATGGGGATCGGACATCGCAGGAGTGTGTGCAGGGGGTGATCGGACACTGCAGGTGGGGGGGCATCGGA
The DNA here is from genome assembly GCF_023053635.1 of Elgaria multicarinata webbii. Taxonomy (NCBI): domain Eukaryota; kingdom Metazoa; phylum Chordata; class Lepidosauria; order Squamata; family Anguidae; genus Elgaria; species Elgaria multicarinata. Next base: position 14,499,248 of record NC_086181.1, read on the forward strand.
CATTGTGGGTGGGGGGGTATCGGATACCGCGGGCGGGCGGGCGGGCAGGGGAGCATCGGACATTGTGGGCGGACGGATGGGGGGATTGGACATCGCAGGGGGGGAATCAGGGGCAGGAGGGCGGGGAACCCTTTTTTAAAAAACAACAACCACACTCTACCTTTCTCATTGGTGCGCTCCTGCATACATGGCCCCTTTAAAAGATTGAAGAAAATGGCCGACGCAACGGGGCTTTCCTTTACTCCGTCACATCAATGTGTGGATAGCAGCGACAGCCTGCGCTACTTCTAGCATGGGCTGGCCCCTCCACATGCCCGGATTTTAAAGTAGGTCTAGCAAGGCCCTTACTCTGTTGCAAGGAAAGGCTTCTTGGGGCCCCAAGAAGGGTGTTCACCCACAGCACAGGTGCTGTGGAAAACAAGAAGCAGAGGGAGGACCTGTGGGAAGACATCCGGGAAGGGGAGGGAATTATGAAATTTGAAGAAAAATCCAGATTTTTCCCATCCTCCCCAGCCAAAGGGCAGCTCTACTTTAATGGGAATTAACAAAAATGCTTATATCTCCGTCATTTTTAAAGTTAAAGAGATGAAACTTGGCACGATCATAGCTCTTTGGTAGAGATTTAGCCATACCAAATATGAATCAGATCCATTCATCCGTTGATTTTTAGGATTTTTTTTAAATTTGAGTTTTTAATTTTTTTTTAAAAAAACTCATTTTTAAAGATAAAGAGATGAAACTTGGTACTATGATATCTCTTAGGTAGGGCTTTAGCCATACCAAATTTGAAGCAGGTCCATTAATCTGTTAATTTTTTAAGTTTTTTTTTAAATTCAAGTTTTTAAAATTATTATTTTTTAAAAATGTTATTTTTAAAGATAAAGAGATGAAACATGGCACCATAATTGCTCTTAAGGAAGACTTTACCCATGCCAAGTTTGAAGCAGATCTGTTGATCCGCTGAGTTTTAAGATTTTTAAAAAAAAGTTTAAGGTTTTAGAATTATTATTTTTTTGAAATGTCATTTTTAAAGGTAAAGAGCTGAAAGTTGGCACCATATTAGCTCTTATGGAGGAATTTAGCCACGCCAAGTTTGAAGCAGATCCATCCATACATTGATTTTTAGGATTTTTTAAAAAGTTTAAGGTTTTAAAATTCTTGTTTTAAAAAACTTCTGGTGCCATATCCTTCAAACAAAGGTTGTCAAACCTCCCCTTTGGGGTCTTGCACCTTGAGCAGTTTCAGCCCTTGGCATCAAGCAGATCTCCAGTTTTTAGCTAAGAAGTGTTGGGCAAGCAGGGCACCTTTCCCGTTGCAGATTTGGTGGGCAGTCGGGTACCTGGAGCTCAGCAGAGGTGAGTCATCCACAAATCAAAATATGGGAAAGGAGAGGTAAGTCAAAGCAACCCACAGGGCAGAATGGGCCAGAGGACTTTTTCTCAAAGTTCCAGATCAAGGGGGATGAAGGGTCATCCTTAGAGAAAAACTCTCAGGACCAACAGTGAGGTGCCAGTCGAGAGAGAGGCTCTCCCCTTTGCAGACGTCCTGTTGCTGCAGATGTTGGAACCTGGCATGTCATTGTTTCGCTTCACTACTCCTTCCCTTCTACTTCACTTTGTTCATTTGTGAGCTAGGCTCTGTCTGCACTGCTGTCATGCAATGCAGAATGTTTGAAGTGCATGTCAAAGAGAAAGAGATCGATTTGTGGCTTTGGCTGGGACAGAGTTAGACTGAAGACACAACTTAGAGAAGGCGGTAGCTGAGACTTGAGAGGCTGGTGTGCCACCCAGAGTGTTTTTAAGGGCGTCTCAGAGTCCAGTGTTAGTTGTGCGGGAGGAGAGGAGGTGGAGGTGGCTGCTGGTGGAGGTTTTTAAAGGAAGAGTCACCAGACATGACCAAGCAATAAGCTGCAATAAGCAAAAACCCCAGCCACAAGTGCACAGCCCAGCTGGACCGTCGGGAGACTATAAGCTCCATCCGACGAGAGTTTTACTGCACGCTCGTTACTGGGCACTCACTGATTGCTCACATGACGTCGTCTGCCTCTCACACGTCTTCCGCCGCTTCTGGCCTTTGTTGCACCACAACCCACCCCCACCCCCCCACACAAGAAAAAGTCTGTTTGCTGCTCTCTCCTACCAGACTGAATGGGCCTAATTACTTCCTGTTTTCAGGAAGCAATGTCGGAACGACGACAGAGAAGAGATGGGAGCCGCGCGTTCCGACCGAAATGTGATGGGGCTTTTTGGCAGAGAGAGAGTGGGGGAGGGGGAGATTGTTTGAGGCTGGAGGCTTTGGTTTGGCTGCAGTGACTCAGGTCACAGCTAGAATGAAGGTTTATCCTGGTTCACCCCCGCCTGAGCACTGGATCCCCTGTGTGTCACCTAGATGAACAGGTTTGACCCCTGGACGATCCAGGGATAAACCTTAGGTCTAGCTATGGCCTTAGAGAGAGAGAGAGACAACAGAGGCTGCACAGACAACCCAGAGACACCTGTTGTAACTTAGCCCCACGGTGCTGGCATGCAATGCAGGGCATTAGGAAGAGGGTCTCAGAGTCACGTGTTTGTACAGGAAGTAGACAGGAGTTCAAAGTCTGGATGTGTGAAGTGGTGTCAACGCACAAGTCTTGAGAAGCTAATATATATACATAAGTGAGAAGTGTGAATGGGTGAAGTAGTGTCCACCTCCCACAACACCCACCCTAATGTTAGAGTAGAGAAACTTGTGTCAATCATACACAAGTTTTTAAAAAAATGAAACTTAAAACTAAAAAACCCAGCCAGCTGGCCGACAAGCATCAAACCCCATTAATAGCAGCAGCAGCTTGCAACGAGTGAGGATACAGTCAGAAAAGATATTTGAGGGAAGGGGCGACTGTATCACAGAGTATGGTAAAACGCTTCAAAGTACAGCAAAAGCTACAAACGTAGGAGTGAGTGAAGTTAATTTCAGATACATTGAATGCCTCGCTTGTTCTTCATTTCAGTGATTTTAACATTAAGATGTTATGTAGAACAGATTTGTCTTAAATGTGTGCTCTAAAATCAGATGTATCACCAAGGCTATGTTCGGGTGGGCACGCCTCCTTGGTGATGATATGCCCCCTGGGGCCAGACATGTTGGTGGGCAACCCCCCTTGGGGGCTGACCGTGTTGTCCTCCTTTTTGGTTTCAAAAGTATGTTCACCCTACCCTTGCTTCCACCTCTTGAGAAAGCCAGGAAGTATAGATTAGCTTAAGTTTCCTCCTAACCCATTGCTGTCAAAAGAGCACATTTTGAAGGAGGAATTCCAAGTGATCTCACAGGATCTTATACCAGAGGGATAGCTGTTGTTAATCCAGGAGCTCACACATTAACACAGATTGAGAGAGAGAGAGAGAGAGAGAGAGAGAGAGAGAGAGTGTCCCCTGCATGGGTGAGGAACCTATGGATGTTGTTGGACTAGAGCCCCCATCATTCCTGATTATTGGCCATACTGGAAGGGGCTGATGGGAGTTAGAGTCCAATAACATCTAAAGGGCCACCAATTGCCCACCCCAGCCTTACAAACTAACAAATTTACTATGACATTAACACACATAGACATACATAGCATGGGTATAAGGTAGGGCTGTGCACCGCCTCGGGCCGAGGCCCCGAATCCAAGCTGAGGCTGCGGCCTCGGCTTGGATTCGGGGCCTCGGGCCGAGGTGGTACACAGCCCTCCAAAATAGTTTAGTACCTCTATGGCCGCAAACTACAGTGGCTATAGAGGTACTAATCACTCAGAGTCCCTGCAATATCTTAAAATCCTGCATGGCCTGGTTCTTCTCACATGCGGCGGCGGAAGCCGGCAGGAGTGAGGAGGAGGCGGAGGCAGCGGTGATGGCAATGGCAGCACGTAAGCGGGGAGAGCAGGGGAAGGGAGGCTTTTCTGGGTACCAGCTATGCAGCCAGCATCTAGAAAAGGCCGATTTGCCTCGGAGGGCCTGAATCTTGCCTCGGCTTCAGCACTGAGGCAGGCAGGCAGGCAACCCCCGAAGCACCCCGAGGCAAATTGGGGCTGCTTCGGGGTCTCTGAACCGGCCTCCAAGGTGAATTGGGGGTCCCTACACAGCCCTAGTAAAAAGAGAAGGAGGAACAGCCCAAAGACCATGAAACACAACTACCTGTGACAGTTGTATGCAAAGATCAATGTATTAATGATAAGCACAGTGAGTGTTCAAAACAGCAGGAACTGGTGATAACAGTCGCCCTAGTACAGAAGGTCTCAAACTCCCCCTGCGTAGAGACCACATGAAAATGGATACATACGGGATATGCACCCATCCTTTCTTGCTTACTACTACTATTCTGTTTATTTAAAATATTCCTTGGCCGTCTTTCAGAGCAGAAACTCAACTTCAGGAGGCTGCAGGAGTGTGTTATTCAGCCTAGGGACACCAAAGAATTATGTAACAGAACCAAAAGAGTATGGATTTTTATGAATCCAACCTATAGATCCTGTAGTGGACTGGCTTTCCTCCTGTTGGGCAGATTCCACAGACTTGCGGACCATTTCCCCCCGGAAATTTTGTGCAAATTTCATCATAGAAAGGTACGCAAAATTGGCCAAAAATGCACATTCCCCCCCATAGGCTAAAGCATGAAACTGCATGTTTAAGAGAAACTTGTGAATTTGGGGTGAATTTGCACAATTTTGCATATTTGAATTTCTGTAAATTCGGATATGGAAAGAAATCCAATTCTGGTGATGAGCAGACAACAGAATGAAAGGTGTCCAACAAACCGCAAAATGGAGACAGAACAGCTTTTACACAATCTGTACACCCTTAATTCAGTCGTAGGAAATTGTACATTGATCTATTGCAGCTGTACGATCCCTGTGTTTGGGCTATAAAAAGCAAGCTAAGGCAAGCCAAAGGCTGGAACTAGGAGCCATGGCACAAACCAATAAGGCTCAAAGAACAAGTCAGAAGCAAGCCAGTAGGGAGGCTCAAAGAACGAGCCAGGACTATGGAGCAATTGAGCTGCAAGGCAGGACTGGAGACCAGGGCCGTAGCTAGACCTAAGGTTTATCCCTGGATCATCCAGGGGTCAAACCTGTTCACCTAGGTTCCACACAGGGGATCCAGTGCTCAGGCAGGGGCGAACTCTGGATGATCCCAGGATAAACCTTAGGTCTAGCTGTGGCCCAGGACTGGAGACCAAGCACAAACCAGAAGTCAGGCCCAAAGCATAACCAAAGATACAGGAACACACCAGAGGACAGGAAGCCCCTGGTCCTCAAGCAAGGGTCAACTGGAACAGGAAGTCCTTTTATACCCTTTCCTGTCCAGGTGGAGCCAATGGCCAATCTGCGTGGGCGGAGTCAGTCCAGAGTCTGAGGGTACTTCTCTGGGAAGATGCTGGTTGCAGTTCAGTGGTTAACCATATGGGGGTACACCGAGCCAGCGGCTGCTTTCACGATGTTTCTGGGGGGCTAATTTCCATTCTTATGAGGTACAGCTGGAGGAGCTACAGAGACCTATATAGCCAGTTTGCCCAGAAACTATACTTCTAGGGCCTCCAATACGGTACCTGTGGGCATCTTTCTACCTGCAGGCACCTCTCTTGGTGCCTGGCAGCCCCCATTCTACCCCTTCTAATTGTTTTTTTTTATTTCTTAAGATTTTTTAAAAAAGAATTACAATTCTTTTTTAAAAACGTGGATGCTGGCATGCCTCAAAACGAAGTGGCGTTCTCCAGCACCATCTTTATTTGGGTCCAAAAGAGTGGTTGTGTGTTGGAGGCCCACCTCTTATTTGCACTTAGTTTCTTATTTATTACATTTATATCTCACCTTTCTTCCACTGAGGAAACAAAGATGGCTACATGTGGTTCCCAGGTGGTCTCCCCTCCAAGAACTGATCAGACTTGGACCTAGTTAGCTTTAGCAAGGTGGTTGCGTCATGTGCCTTCAGACCAGGCTCTCTGGCAAACAATTTTCCTTTTACCTTCACCACTTTGCCTTTTGGGAATTGATTATTTTGTGACCAGAGATGTTCATCATGACAGCTATTTTATGAATGGACAAGCCACCTCCCCACTTGACAGCCATTTTGTGAGACTGCCCACAACACCCTCCCCTCAAATTTCAAAATGTGCCCAGCAGCCCGAAAAGGATGGGGTATTGTGTTCATGCCTGTTACGTCTGGCATTCATACGTGCTGGCAAGCTGACACAAAACACTCACTGATGTGAATGCAAGAGGGAACAGGCATGAACACGACATGGGGCCTGCTGCTAGAGTGGAAAACACACACACACACACACACACGCACGCACACACACACACACACACACACACACACACACACGCCATAAGCAACAACAGCTCCTTTAAACTTTGGCAAATCTATTCTCTATTAGGGGTATGCTTTGCCTTGGTCCCGACCCCCAAATCTGAATCAAAGTCAGCCAACAGGGCCAACTCAGCCCAAAGCAGCCAAAGTACTTCGACCCAATTCGGCCTGATGGCCAGCCGCTGCCCCTGCCCGTGGGACTTACTTGAAGCCTTCATTTGAGCCAGCAAGCTGCCCATCCTCTAGGATAGCCAGTCTGATCTGGTGTAGATCTACTGTTGTAAACTATGGCAGCAAGAAATGGCCCTTTTCGGCCAGCACAGTCTACAACAATAGATCTATTGCAGGCCAGAGAGCCTCTACTGGGCAGCTCACCACTGTGAGCAGAGGCTTCAGGTAAGTCCTGCAGGCAGGGGATAGCAGCTCGCTGGGTTTGGGGGGTGAGTAAAAGGGGAGGGAGGCGTTGTCGGGGAGGGGACTCCCAGTCGGTATCACACTTGGAAAACAACAACAGTCGACCTGCTTCAGATTCGGAACCAGATCCGAAGTGGGGGGAGGTGGTTCCGAGGCACCCCGAATCAAATTGGGGCCAATTTGGAAGCTCTGAATCGGCCTCTGGGGCAAATTGGGGGGATGTGCACAACCTTATTCTCTATACACAGCGTATATGTTAGAATGCTGGCCAATGAGACAGGATGATGCCCAGATTTTGTGCTGTCACCCCCTCTCTCCATATGCTTCAGTATTGGGCTCCTTGCCCTTTAATTTACCCCTGGTTTGGGAGAAGAGATGACACTCCCGTCTCCACCATGGCCTTTTGCTGAACTTCTCTGTGTCCTGGAGTCAGCTGGGGAAGTCTGAATGTCCTCAGATGGATTCTTCTCCATTGTCTGGCTCCACAGATTTTTGGAGCCAGAAAGAAGAGTCTTAATTTTTCTCACGGTGTGTTCCCTTCGAGTCCTGGCAGCGTGATGAGAATGTTTCTCTCTTTCAGAACCGAGAAAGCTCCTTCGGAGACTGAGCTTGGGGGCAGAGGAATGGAACCTTTTTTCTTTCTTTCTTAACCAGTTTGCTTACAAGTCGCATCCCCTCTGGGTACAAGGCGATTAGTCTGTCTCAGGGAGGGTGTTGAGTCATCAACGCCACCGCAAGGGACTTCTGTGAAAAGGAGAACAGTCTGTGAGGGCTGGGTGGGATGTGCTTTGTGAAATGGGTGACCGCAGAGCTCAAGCTAGGCGAAACACGATGGGAAAACAGGGTGATTTGGGGTGGCATCTTTGGTCATACCCAGTGGAGACTGGTGGCTCCAGTGTCAGTGGGGTGGTAGGTCCACACTTGGCTTCATCAGAACCCTAAATGACCTATCCAAGATGCTTCTGCCCCTTGGAGAGATCCTTTAGAGTTCTGACTGAAACCTGGGCCATAGCTAGACCTAAGGTTTATCCCTGGATCATCCAGGGGTCAAACCTGTTCATCTAAGTGACACACAGGGGATCCAGTGCTCAGGCAGGGGCGAACCCTGGATGATCCCAGGATAAACCTTAGGTCTAGCTGTGGCCCTGGAGTCAATTCACTGTCCCACTGACATGAGAGCCACCATCCTCTACTAGTCATACAATCCCTCCCACCCACCCCCGCCACTTCCCTTGTTTCCCATTCAGAGTTGTTTCCAGTGAAGCAGGAACGAGACTTCTGATTCTAACTGGAGTTGGTATAACTTCATGCGAATGTACAAAGTCACGTTGGTCCCAGCCATATATGTAGCGAATCACACCCGAAATAATTACTGTTTCTTGTTCTTCATAAGGACAAAGAGTGCAGAATGGAGAAATTAGTTGCTTTTCGTTAGGCGCTAGTTACGCATTCAGGTCGTAATTTTGTTTTAATTTCCCCTTCGCAATGAACCATCAAGCACTAGCACATAAAAGAAAAAAGAAATAAATGAAATCAATCCGTAAATTTCAAATTTGAAATTCAAGCCAGCACGTTTTCAGAGAGCCACGTGAATGTAAGAAGAGTCATACAGAATCGGACCAAGGGTCCATCTAGTCCAGCATTCGGTTCACACAGTGGCCAACTAGCTGCCCACAGGAAATTCACAAACAGGACATGAGTGCAACAGGACCCTCCCACCCATGTTCCCCAGCAGCTGGTGTACATAGGCACACTGCCTCTGCTACTGGAGAGCGCATAAAGCCATCAGGACTAGTAGCCTTTGATAGTCTTCTCTTCCATGAGGGCTGGTGCCAGATTATTTTGCACCCTAGGCAAGGCGAGCTACTTGCACACACACACACACACACACACACACACACAATTGCCAACTTCAATTTTTAAGAACAAATGTTTTGTAGAAAAAATAAAAAGCACAAAACTTGAACTTCTTATGTTTTTTCTTAGAACAGCTAATTTGTATAAAACTGTGACCCTTAAAGGTCAGTACTGCGCCCCTCTGAGGTCTGCGCCCTAGGCGGCTGCCGAGCTGGTCTAATGGTAGCACTGGCCCTGGGTCCAACCCCCTTTTAAAGCCATCCAAATTGGTCACCATCATTATATCTTGTGGTAGCGAATCCTATAGTTTAACTATGCCCAGGGCTGGCGCTGCCATAGAGGCAGCTCAGGAGGCGGCCTAGAGCACCAAGCAAAGGGGGGCGCCGAACGGCACACCCGGAAGCTGCTCTCCTTCTCTTCTCTTCTCTTCTCTTCCCTTCCCTTCCCTTCCCTTCCCTTCTCTCTCTCTCTCTCTCTCTCTCCGTGTGTGTGTGTGTGTGTGTGTGTGTGTGAGAGAGAGAGAGAGAGAGAGAGAGAGAGAGAGAGAGAGAGAAGATGGCACAAATCTTTTACTGAATTATCTTTTTTTGTTATTTTTTCTTTCAATTCCCCATCAATCTTTCCCTCCTTCATTCTATCCTTTCTATGTTTTCTCTTATCACATGCTTGATCATTTGTTTGTTTGTTTGCATTTTGTCAAGATAGCGTCAGTAGCTGTCAGACGGACCTCTGTAGCTTTCCCTTTAATCCCAGGTTTGATCTACACCACTATTTAGCGCCGTGATGTCAAGCTGCGCTTCCCCTAAATAGCGGATCTCTGTTTTTTAAACGTTTTTTGGATACCTTGCCTCCAGAAGTGCTTCCGCTGCTTCTGCCCACTTTCATGGGAATAGAAGCAACTGCCTAAGACCACGGCCATAGCTACACCTAAGGTTTATCCCTGGATCGTCCAGGGGTCAAACCTGTTCATCTAGGTGACACAAAGGGGATCCAGTGCTCAGGCAGGGGTGAACCCTGGATGATCCCAGGATAAACCTTAGGTCTAGCTGTGGCCCAGGCCAGAATATGTGTCCACCATAACCCAGTATTGTCCATTCTGACTCACAACAGCTCTTCGGGGTCTCAGGCAGAGAGAACTGCTGCCTGACCATTTCATTTAGAGATGCCAGGAATCGAACCCGGGACCTTCTGCAAAACGTGTGCTCCACCACTGAGCTGAAATCCACAGGGCATGTGTGTCACTCCATGAGTACTTCTCCCTTCCCACCCCTGGCAAGTTGTAGCAAGCCTCTGTAGCTTTTTAGCAACTGGGACTGAAAGATGACGGAAAGTCTTTGGCTCTGTGGGTAGATATTAAGTTGGTTGCAGCTAGTGATGCCGGAGAAATCTGTAACAGATTCAAATTAGTTTGGATTTCTATGAATCCAAGCTGCTGATTCCACAGCAGGCCAGCTTTTCCCAAGTCACATGCATTCTGTGGACTTGTGGGCAGTTTTTTCATTTGGGGGGGTGGTAGGGGGTTGGACTCAATGGCCTTGTAGGCCCCTTCTGCTATTCTATGATTCTATGATTCTATGATTTGCTCTAATTTGCATTAGCGCTAATTTCCATTGGCTTTAACAAAACTCCAGTTAAAGAAATCCAAATTGGCTGATATCCAGGTGATGTGATGTGGATGGTGGAGCACTCCAAAAAACAAAGCAAATGACCACTAGTAGCACATCCAGTTTATACATTTTTATGTATAAATTCTAAAATTTATTTTTTTTATATCTTCTAAATTTTTATACATACACATATATAAACGCATTTTAAAATGTGACTGAAGCAGGTGTTTTATACCCATTTTAAAATCTGTTTATATATGCAGATGTTTAAAAAAATTAAAGCCATAAAAATACATTTTGGAATTTTCAATAGTTTAAAATCTGTAACAATTTGTAAAATGGATGTGCTACTAGTGGTCATTTGTTTTGTTTTTCAAAGAAATCCAAATCCGTCAATGAGCGGATGATGGTACAAAAGTCACCTGACGATCCGTGAAAAACAGAACGAATTTAACAAAATCCGTGCATTCGTAGCTGCAGCAGATGAAATGCCTTTCTGATCCCAAGCATGGCTAACAGTCAGATCCTCTTCAGCAGGAACGGCACCAATTTTCTATCCTTAGCCAGGGGGGAGATTATAACAAGAAATAATCAAAACATCGATGAGGGGTTAAGGTGGCCACTGATGCATCACCCAAAAAGAGGATATGGAGTTGCATAAAATTTGTACATGCTGACTGATATGTTTAGAAATTCCAATACAAATCCAATACATCTCACGCTAGAGGTAAAGCTGTGCTCCGGTGACCTGTGTGTTCTCCTGCCCAGGTACTAAGTGTTGATGGTGCTTTCCCTTTTTATGCTCTTTACTTTTAAAATGGACTTGGGCCATAGCTAGACCTCAGTTTTATCCCTGGATCGTCCAGGGGTCAAACCTGTTCATCTAGGTGACACACAGGGGATCCAGTGCTCAGGCAGGGGCGAACCCTGGATGATCCCAGGATAAACCATAGGTCTAGCTGTGGCCTTGGACTCACAAGCCCTTCAAACAGAGGACACCTTCAAACAAAGGACTGTCCCATGTCGAAGAAGACACGGCCACCCTATGTGTGTGGGTGTGCAGTGGGGAGAAATAGGTGTGTGTGTGTGTGTGTGTGTGTGTGTGTGTGTGTGTGTGTGTGTGGGTTAATTTTCTTTGGTCCCTAAAGGTTAGTTTTCTTTGGTCCCTAAAGGCACAACACTAAGCATGTTTTGATAGAAAAATGTCCTACAACCCCCAACATTTCCCAGCCAGCATGTGTTTTATTTTGTTGTGGAATACTATTAGAGGTACATTTCTGTACCTTTCTCCTCTTCCCCATGCCTGCATTAGACATTCATTCAGGCTAGGCTTGTACCTTGGCTTAGACCTGAGCCCAACATTTAAATGCTCCTAGCCCATTAAGGCTACAATCCTATGGTTGTTTAGACAGAAAAAAAGTCCTATAATTCCTAGCCTGCCCCAGCCAGCCATGTACAAAGTAGGGATGTGCTCCGCTCTGATTAGAAGCGGAGAATCAGAAGTGAATTGGCCTGCTCCACCTTGCCCAGAGGCGGAGTAGAAGCGAACCAGGGACCCGTAGAAGCACGGCGAAGAGAAGCACCCATACGCGGAGTGCTTCTCTTTCTGCGGACCGATCCGATCGCCGTTTTGAAAAATTTCGCCCATAGGATTGCATTGCGGAAAAGAATAGAGGATAACTGTGTTGTTTTTAAAGCTATCTTTCTGAAAGTTCGTGTGCTTAGAGAGTCGTGGCTGGGGGTCATTTTGAGCCTACTCTCAGCTCTCTGCGTGCTGCGGTTCGCTTGCTAGAATTTTTGGAAAAATCGGGTAAAACAGCAGGAAAATAGCTTTTTCGAAGGGCTGAGGGGCAGAGTCAACTCCCGGTCATGATCACATGATCCCAAAGTTGGAGGAGGGGATAGGCAAAACGGGTAACTTGGGTTTCTGGGAACTTCTCTTTCTTAGTCTGAACGGACTTTTCCCAGTGTTTTTTAAAGCAGTAGCCCCACCAAATGCACAAACACAACCTGAAATCATATACTAAGCCAATAATAAGAGATAGAAAAAGCACAGCACTGCTACCCACCCTAACTTTGGGGAACAACTGAATAGATGTGGTGCAAGGGGATGAGCTCCCCTAGGGCAAGGACATGCCCTGTGCACTCTCCTGTCCTTGGAGGGCTATCAGAGCCCTCCAAAGGTAAATCACTGGAGAGAATGCCTATCATGAGTTGAAGTGATCGTTTGCTTCTTAAAGACTGGTACCTAGACAGGACCAGTCAAATTGGCAGATGATTCCCCCTCCTCTTGGGCACGTCCACTCCCCTCTTACTGGTAAAAGACAGATATAGCCTTTTTAAAAAAAATTCTTGTTGTTGTTTATTCAGCAACACTGCTGCTTTTAATTCCACCCCTCCTTTGTTTATTTATTTATTTATTTATTTATTTATTCCATTTTATATGCATTACTGGCTTTGAAACTATCCTTGGCTCACTTCCTTGTGCCCCCAGAAATGTCTGCTGCCTGCCTGCCTTCCCTCCCTCCTCCCCTGCCCACCTCACAGGGGTGGTTTGGTTTTTGTGTGTCTTGCTTTGACTCAGGGGACAAGTCCTTCCTGCGCTCACTTAGACTTTTGGAAGTTCCAAATACATTTTTCAAGTGTGGAAGAAGATTCATATTTAGGGTTATCTCTACTCCCCAATTCATGGCATGTTGGGATTTCCTTTGAAATGGGCCCATTGAGCTGTCTGCAGATACTGGGGTGTCCGACTTTAATAAATTCCCCCAAAATCCGGGGATGATGGGATTGGCTTGAAACTTGGCGTCCATGTGGACACATGGGTAAACTGTCATGGGACCGAAGGTGAGGTTTCTGACATGCAAATTGACATAGTTGTAAAATGGGACTTGATTTGGGGTGAGTTAAAAGGTTAGAGCCCCTCCAAAAATCAGGGGATGATGGGATTGCCTTGTATCATGGCGTGCATGTGTATCCCTGGATAAGCTATCATGGTGCCGAGTTTGAGGTTTCTAACATGCAAATTGACGGAGCTATCGAAAGGGGTGTGAATGGGGTGCCCAATTTTCAAAAATTCCCCAAAAATCAGGGGATGATGGGATTGCCTTGAAACCAGGCATCCATGTGGACACATGGATTAGCTGTCATGGTACCAAAGGTGAGGTTTCTGACGTGCAAATTGACATAGTTGTAAAATGGGACTTGATTTGGGGTGAGTTAAAAGGTTAGAGCCCTGCCAAAAATCAGGGGATGATGGGATTGCCTTGAGTCTTGGTGTGCATGTGTATCCCTGGATAAGCTATCATGATGCCGAGTTTGAGGTTTCTAACGTGCAAATTGACGGAGCTATCGAAAGAGATGTGAATGGGGTGCCCGATTTTCAAAAATTCCCTAAAAATCAGGGGATGATGGGATTGCCTTGAAACTTGGCGTGCATGTGTATATGTCCATGAGGTGTCATGGTGCCAAACCTGAGGTTTCTAACTTTAACAGAAAAAAAGTTGTATACTTTTTTAGCTTTCAATGCAAGCCTATGGGGGGGGAAACGGAGCTCCGATCCGGATCCGGAGCTCTGCTGTGGTGCGGAGCGGACATAGGCGGAGCGGGGGCAGAGCGGAGCGGCCCGATCTGCAAATGGTGGATCTGGAAGAGACGCGGAGCGGGGGGTCCGTGCACACCCCTAGTACAAAGTCCTAAACAACTTGGGACCAGGATATCTGAGAGAGTGCCTTCTCTCTCATCAATGTGCCCAGTCACTGAGGGCATTGGAGTGCATCTGCTTGGTGGTTCCACATGGACCTTTGGCCCGACTGGAGTGCACCAGAAGAAGAGACTTTAGTGTGGTGGCTCCTTCTTTTTGGAACTCCCTGCCCCTGAAAGTCAGGCAAGCCCAAACGCTATGCTGCTTCCTGTGCCTCCTGAAAACAGCTCTTCTCCAGGAAGCGTTCCTCAACTGACCAGCCACTGTTTTTATTGGGCCTTTGTTTTCAATTGAACAATTTTAATTTGCTATTTTTAATCTTTTTTCTTTTTACTGTTTTATTCCTATGTGCACAGCGCCGGAATCTATTTTAGATATGGAACGCTATATAACTATTGTAAATAATAAATAAATAAATAAAAGCTTAAAATGGGAGAAAGCAGATGCAATTTGAAAACTCTGCAAAATAAGGGGGTGGGGTGGGGGTGCGTGGAATCTATCTTTTGAGAAGCGTTGCTCCTGCCTCTCTACCTTCCCATGAAAGGGATATGAGACTGGGCCTCCCCAAAGAACTAGGCAGAACGTCCCACCTTAAATGGGATTGAGGAGGATTGGGTTACACCACGGCTCCGCATGCAAAAGTTCCACTGGAGGTCACAGGTGGATTAAAGAATTCCAGTCTGCATTCGGAGACCAATGAACCGGAGTTAACAAGGAAGTTGTTATGGAAGTGGACAGGTGGAGTCCTGAGAGAGGTGTGTCTACAGACAATGGGAATCCATCTGTAGAGATGGTCAATTCTCCTTAGCCAGATGCTCATTTATTTATTTATTTATTTATTTATTTATTTATTTATTGCATTTATATACCGCCCCATAGCCGAAGCTCTCTGGGCGGTTTACAAAATTTAAAAACAGTAAAACATTAAAACAAATATACAAAGTTTAAAAACATAAAAAGCATAAAAACACAGTATCCTTATAAAAACAGCTTTTCTCGGGTCCGTTAAAAACAAACAAACTCAGCATATGTTGTTAAATGCTGTTAAATGCCTGGGAGAAGAGAAAGGTCTTGACCTGGCACCCAAAAAACCCAATGTTGGTGCCAGGCGAGCCTTGTCGGGGAGATCATCCCATAATTGGGGGGCTACCACTGAAAAGGCCCTCTCCCTTGTTACTCCCTTTAGGCAGCATAATGCAGCTACTACTGGAGATCAGAAGTCAAAAGGTTTGGTCTGCCTCTTGATTCTATAGGCTCATCTACAGCAAGCAGGATATTCCACTATGAAAGCGGTATATAAAAGGCAGGAGCCACACTACTGCTTTGTAGCGGTATTGAAGTGCACTGACAACTGTTGGGGCCCATTGAGACATACCATATACCGCGTTCATACCGCTATATGCTGCTTGGTGTGGCTCCTGCCTTTTATATACCTCTTTCATAGTGGAATATCCTGCTTGGGGTTGATAAGCCCTACGTCTTGTGTTGATGAATATGCTAAACATAAATGAAATGAAATGAAAAGCTCGTGTTTGATTTGGGGGCAGGAGGGAACGCAGCCTATCCAGCTGGAAAAAACACTGCACCAGGACCCATCCCATTGTCAAGCCTGCCCCCTGCCCGGCGTTCCTGCTCTTTCCCAAGCTACGCCCACCGGATAACCCGGAGCAAAGACAAAAGTCACAGTAAATTGAGAGTTTAAAAATGTGCGGTTTCGGCGGGGTGGGTGGGGCGGAGATCCTGATGTGACTGCAAGTTGGTGGCTGCGTCATTTAAACAACACAATGCCACGGTGCAGCCACTACGAGGTTAATAGAGCGTAGAGACATCCCCCCCAGGTTGAGGGCAACACAGAAGCTGGGGTCAGCCATATGCCAGTATTTAATAAAGATCTAGGCTTTTTAGTTTTGTTTTGTTTTAAGATTCTAAACCTTAGTTTCCAACAATCAGCCACATGCAACTCTGATTTCAAGCTGCCTATTCTGCTTGTTTAATCAAAAGTAAAACCAGCAAAGTCATGCAACCTTATCTAAACATCAGGCCTGCAGACATGTTCCTCTCTGCTTGTAAATTTTAAAAAATTAATTTAATTCATTTTTTTAAAACAACAACAACATACACACACACACACAGAGCCAACCCGTCCCAAAGCTGCACGTTCCTGTGCTTGTTCATCCTTACTCATCTTCTTCGTCTTGCGAACTTGGGTGTCTCCTCTTGATGAGACAGACGCTTGCCCCAGTGCACATCTGCCAACCGTCTCCTGTGCCCCAGCTTCCCTTGGGACATTCAAGGGGCATGGTAGCACAGGTCTTGGATAGCATGGGGCAGCAGCTTGGGTAGCAAATGGCCTTGCCCCACTGGCCCTGTCTCCCTCTGTCCCTCTAGCCCAGGGGTAGCAAACCTCTTTCAGCCTGAGCATCAAATTCAATTTGAAAGATTTACACCAAGCAGGATATAACACTACGAAAATGGTTTGAAAGCAGTATGTGGTATGTTTTCATGGGCCCCAACAGTTGTCAGTACACTTCAATACCGCTATAAAGCAGTAGTGTGGCTCCTACTTTTTATTAGGGCTATGCACTGCCTTGGCTCCGAAACCCGAATCTGAAGTGGATCAGGGTGGTTTGGACCCTTCTGAACCGGATCCGAGGCAATTTAGGCAATTGGCTCCGAAGGTTTGGGCCACCTCGGCGCTTCGGAGCCCCCCCCCCCCCAATCTCCTTACCTGCTGCCTCCATCACCACCAACTTTCTTCTTGCGACTTCCAGTGCCCCCGCCGGAAATTAAAGGGAGTAGGCTGTGCAATTTTAAGTTATCGCGCAGCCCTTTCATTTCTGGCAGCACCGGAAACCGCCAGAAGAAAGATGGTGGCGGCGGCGGAAGCAGCAGGTAAGCACCCCACTCTCTCTCCCACTTACCTGCGTCCGCAGCATCCGGTGGCTTCAACTCAAGGATGCTGAAGGCCGGAAGCAGGCCAAAGAGCCCTGCTGGATGAGAACAAAAGTCCGTCTATTCCAGCATTGTCTTTGCCACACGGGCCAATCAGGTGCTCCTGGGAAGCTCACACAATGAGGGCTGGGAGGCCGTAGTGACTCCAATTCAGTGGCAAACTGTGTCATGTCGACCCTGTGCGTCCACATGACACACAGGGGATCCTGGGATCAGGGAGGGATGATCCCTCCCTTGCCCCAGGATCTCGCCCTCTTCTTTAGGCCCATTTTTTCTGCCGTCTCAGACTGAACATGTGGCTGAGCACCACAGTTTGTCCTGGCTCCTCGAGATTCCTCGCAGGGAGCCTGGACCCACGGACGGGACATAGAGCTCCTCAGGAGCAATTGCACCTATGGGTGGGGTGGGGTGGGGGGAGCGGGGGAAAAAAGTTTTTATTAAAAAAAAACCCACTTACCTTTTGCGCATGAGCGTTTGTGCGCATTGTCCCCTGTAACAACAACAAAAAATGGCGGCCGCAACGCTTCTCCGTCTGAGGTCGCTGCGCGCCGCGCGTGAATTGAGGGGGAGATCTCGCAATGAAAAAATCGCAAGATCTTCACCCTTCCATCCCGCTAGACCGCTAGGTCTAGCTAAGGCCTGTCTCTCCATCTGGAGGTTTCATTCTTCCATCATGACTAATAGCATCTGGACCCCCCAAATTGTAACAACTAGCATCTCTTCTGCTTTCCCCAAATCTACTTGTGAGTCAGATTGTATAGAATAAACACTGTGGCTTGGATCAAGACTTAGGGCTCATCTACACAAAGCAGGATATTCCACTATGAAAGTAGTATATAAAAGGCAGGAGCCACACTACTGCTTTATAGCGGTATTGAAGTGCACTGGCAACTGTGGGGGCCCATTGACACATGCCATATACCGCTTTCATACCACTTTCATAGTGTTATATCCTGCTTGGTGTGGATGTGTCCTGGGCCCCAACAGTTGTCAGTGCACTTCAGTACCACCATAAAGCAGTAGTGTAGATCCTGCAGTGCACTCCAATACCGCTATAAAGCAGTAGCGTGGCTCCTGCCTTTTATATACCGCTTTCATACCAATTTCATAGTGGAATATCCTACTTGGTGAAAATGAGCCCAGTGTCATACTTAGAGCAAAACCATTAAAATCAGCCGTCACGTATCCAACACTATGTATGTTGCAATATCTTCATTCTTGTGACCTGCCAAGCTGTTCATGTCAAACCATCTATATTAGGGCAAAAAGGAACATTACAAGAAAAACTTCTTTTTTGGTGTTGCATGTAAAACACAACATGTGTGAGGCTGGAACAATCTGCAGTCTTCACACATGTTGACTGTTTTGCACTACACCATCTTCTTTCTTGCAAAATTTTGCACCACACCATCTTCTTTGTGAACCGCCCAGGGAGCTTCAGCTATTGGGCGGTATAAAAATGCAATAAATAAATAAATAAAATAAGTGGAGAGTCCAAGTGCATGAATGACTGTAGGCATCCTTAATACTGCAAAGCCCATGATGCAGTGCTGTCGTGAGTGGAAAACCAGGTGCGTAGAAACATCTGCAGCCTTGACTTAACTGAATAAATAAATAAATAATCAATAATAATGTATTATCTTATGTTATCTATCTAACCACTACACCAGTATGATGTAAGGGTTAAAGTGTTGGATTGGCACTGGGGAGACCCAGGTTCAAATGCCCACTTGGCCATGATGCTCACTGGGTGACTCAAGGCCAGTCACTGAATCTTAATCTAATCTACTTTACAGGGTTCTTGTGAGGGTAAAATGGAGAGGAGGAAGATTATGTAAGCTGCTTTGGGTTCCTTGCAGGGAAAAAAGCGGGGTATAAATATAATAAATAATAAATTGCCAGATGCTTTTCCACTCTTCTACCTTACAGGGTTGTTGTGGGAACACAATGGAGTGGAGGAGGACTAGATAGATAGTTAGATAGATAGATAGATAGATAGATAGATAGATAGATAGATAGATAATGAATGAATATATGCTAAAATTCAAATGGGTTGTTAGATTCTCTCCAAAAATCAACTGGTCAAAATGACCCTGCAAAACAGAATCCCCTCGGTGGGTTTTCCATATGCCTATTCCCATCTCTGGTTTTTTCCCTCTGCATGGGTGTGGGGACAATGACAGAGAGCTGTGAACAATGAAAGGGAGACTTTTTTTTAATTGTACTCTGTCAAGCACACCTTCTTGATCCTCCTTTTGCTTTACAAATGAAACACAAAACTATTTGTGAAATATAATCCTCAAGATGAATGAACTCCAGGGACCAGGGGTGAAGCGACACCAGCCGTTTATTACAGGACTGCATCATAGTCGTTATTAACAGGCCACATGACGTTCACCTGCTCCTGTAGTGATCTCGGCTCCACCTCTCAGTTATACCGAAATATCCCTGACTGGTTTTGTCGTGCTTTTTCCAGCTCTCTCGCGTCCATCGCGAGTAACATTCGCAGTGTGTGTCCCCCCTTTGCGAGGTGACCGCTGTTCGCCATGAGTTCTGGGCTCTGGCGTGGGCTGGTCCATGAAGTCACGAAGAATCGGAAACGACTGAACGAGTAAACAACAACAAACATCTCTGTGCAGGAGCGCATATTCGACACAGTTCATATCCCCCCATGTGTTGCTGCGCAGCTGCGCTCCTGTGCATCCCTCACGAATCATTAAAAACATTTTTTCCTGTGCCCCGTACCCATCTGCCTAACCCTGCCCACTTCTACCAATACACATGTGGAACCACCGTAATGGAGCACACGTGCTCCTTCCACTGCACTCCTCTAATAGCGGTACAGGTCAGTGGCACGTGCCCCATGAGGGGTGATCACAGAAGCGGGGAACCTATTGGGGGAAAAGAGGGTGTAAATGTGCTTAAATCCCATTAAAAAAACACCTGTTAACACAAACTATTTTTTAAAAATAAAAGTGTTGGTTTTTCTGTGTTAATTTGTTGATCCAAACCTAAAACCACTTTGTAAAAGGTTTCCAATGATAACTTTAAAAACGTAGCAGCGTTTCCTCTCTCTCTCTCTCTCTCTCTCTCTCTCTGTGTGTGTGTGTGCGTCTTTTAATAAAACTTCCCAGACCTGCAGATCTCTACTGCCAACTTCACACTGATATTCCTGCAAAATAGATGTTTAGCTGTCAGTGCATAAAACCCAAACTGTGTGCATCCCAATGAATTCAAGAGAACTAATTCCCAAATTAAGGCTGCAGCCCTATACACATTTATCTGGGAGTAAGTCCCATTGAACTCAATGAGACTTACTTCTAAGTAGCCATGCATAGGCGTGAGTACAGGACTGCAGCTTTAGTCTCCTGTTTTCTTGGGGTGTGTGTGCGAATTTAGTTCTTCCATCATCCAAAGGGGTGATTGCTGCTGCCAAAGCTGATTCACTGACCATCTTCCAGAGATGGACCCAATCCAGCACAGAACCCGGCTTGTGCAGTCTTGTTCATTTGCTTTCTTAAAAAAATCACTTTGTGCCTTAATCACATATATTTGTGGCTCCATTCAGCAAAGACACGCCTGTGTGTTTCATCATCCTTCTTGGATTGGGGCAAACTGCAAGGAAAAAGACACCGAGGCTCTTAATGGGAGGTGTGGGAATTGGAGTCAACAGATGGGAAATGATGAACAGCCCAGTGACACTCAACGTCTGAAAAATAGTCCAGTGCTGGATGAATTTCAGGCCTGAAGAGAGTTACACTAAGGCCAAGAGAGAGCAGAGTAACGCCTTTGTGCTCAAGCCACCAATTGCAATCAGAGACGAAAGACCATCACACAACCTGGAAACCAATATGGAACCTCACCTGTGATGTGTTGAATTGTGGAAGTCTTGGCGTATCCATAATCTCAATGTCCAAGGTGAGGTCCTAGGCTGGTGAGCCATCAGAACCTCAGAGCCAAAGAATCTTGTGATTAGCTGGCAGCATGAAGCCTCTGGTTGGCCAGGTTTGGTATAAATCTTGAAAGCTGGCCCTTGCCTGGTTAACAGACCAGTGCATTCTGCTCACTTTCACGACCACTGACCCTGAACTGAAAAACAAGATCCGCTAGATTTTAGGGCACTGACTCCATCATCATACAGTTTGCCACTCACAGACTCTGTCCACGTGAACTGCACTGTTTGTGTGCTTGGAAGCTGGCCTCCCCAACCTGGTGCCTTCCAGATGTTTTGAACTACATCTCCCAGCATTCCTGACCACTGGCCATGATGGCTGAGGCTGATGGGAGTTGATGTCCCAAACATTCGGAGAGTACCAGTTTGGGGAGGGCTAATGTAGGCTCTGTTTAGAAGTTGTTATGATAACATAGAGGGCCAGGGATGATGGGAAGGTGCGTGGATGGTCCCAGCCTGCCTTTCCAGCTGCGTTGAAGCACTATGAGTATGTTGTCTGAACAGAGGTCTAATTTAGGCATCAGCGAGAGGGGAAGAGCTGGTCCAGATGTGACTTGGGGACATTCTGTACGTAGCGATTTCCCAGTGACAGCCCTCAAGGCAGGCAGGAAAATTCAGCCCAGGGTGAGTTCTAATAAATGGGGCAGGGGCAGAGTGGCCACTTAAGCATCACCAATAAAGAAGAAATGCATCACCTGAAAATAATAATAATAATAATAATAATAATAATAATAATAATAATAAATTTCTTGCCCGCCTCTCCATTTTGATCCAGGCGGGGAACAACAATAAACGATAAAATACATAATACTCAATTAAAACATAATATACATTGTTAAAAACATCCTAAAAACAGAAGGCAGAAAGAGGCTACTAAAATGTTCACAGGGCTGGAGCAGCTCCCCTCTGAGGAAAGGTAAGTACAGCTGGGCTTGACTAGCTCTGAAAAAAGGAGGCTAAGGGGAGACATGCTAGAGGTGTCCAAAATTATGCAGGGTGTGGAGAATGTGGCTAGGGAGACATTTTTCTCCCTCCCCCATAATCCTAGAACCCAGTGGGGTCATCCGATGAAGCTGATTGGTGGGGATTCAGGACAGATAAAAAGGAGTACTTCTTCACACAAGATGTGATGATGGCCACCAATTTAAATGGATTTCAGAGGAGGTTAAATAAATTCCTGGAGGACGCGGCTATCAATGGCTACTAGTCCTGATGCCTCTATGCTATCTCCAGTGCCAAAGGCTGTACGCCTGTATACACTAATTGCTGGGGAACATGGGTGGGAGGGTGCTGCTGTCCTTCTTGTGGGTCTTTGGTCGGTTGCTGGTTGGCCACTGTGTGAACAGAGTGCTGGACTGGATGGACTCTTGGTTTCATCCAGCATGGCTCTTCTTATGTTCTTCCGAGGGGACTGATTTGCATAAAAGATGCACATGCTAATTTAGAGAGAAAGATGCAAATTTAGAACGAACAGCAACAACAATACATCTCACCATAGTGGGGAAGGAGAGTGTGACCAGGTGAGTTGCGTGCCTGCTGCTGTTCTCCTTGCTGAGGGATCTTAATCTTAAAACCAGACTTGGGCTTAATCTATACCTGCAGCCCTTTCGTAATGGAAGAGGGCTGCTTCCAAATGTTCCCCGCTGCCACGATTGGCGCAATTACAGGTGTGCCGTTGCGGGAGCACATGTACCCCATTATGGTGCTCCTGCATGTGTATCGGTGGAAGTAGGTAGGGCTTGGCAGATGGCTATGGGCAGAGGTGTTTTTTTTTTAATGACTCTTAAGGGATGCGCACAAGCACAGATGCGCAGCAACACATGGGGGGGGATACGAACTCTGTCGAATATGTGCTCCTGCGCAGAGACATGTTTGTATTAAAAAAAAACAAGCACACTTGGTGGTAAAACACGTTGATACCCATCCAAAACATATGGCAATGGCAGACAGGTCCACTCCAGCACACCTACGATATCCATGCACACACCCTTAAAAGCTGATTGGCTGTTTGCTGAGCCCTGAACTCATGGCAAACAGCAAGGACCTCGCAAAGGGGGAGGCACGCCGCACACGTCCTTCAGAATGGACGCAAGAGAGCCGGAAAAACAGCGACAAAACCAGTCAGGGATATTCCAGTATAACAGAGAGGTGGAGCCGAGGTCATTGTGGGAGCAGGTAAAGGTCATGTGGCCTGTTAGTCATGACTCCGATACAGTCCTGCAATAAATGGCTAGTGTAGACTCCCCCTTGGTCTGGATAGCTCTTCGACCAGAGGACCCGTTTGAACAGGGCACCTCATGGCAAATGTAACATCTAGATAGCAGGGAATGTGTTTTGGAGAGGAACTGTGGCTTTAGATTGTCCAGTGGGGGGGGGTCTCTGCACCACCACTCTGAGCAAGACTCTGGGACCTTCCACCAAGGCCGTACCTGATCTGTTCCCATCCTCAACCAGGTCATGGCCTTCCCTTTGAGGACCACCTCATGGCTGTACAGAAGGGCGGGTGGTAACGCAGCAGAACTGAAATCCGCCCGCAGCATGTCTGCCTTGCTTGCGAAGAGACTGTGAGGCGCCTCTTAATAGCCCTTTAATTATACATCTACCATCACTTATTCGTTTTATTCTCTCTTTTTTCCCTTCTTTTTTTTTTTTAAAGAAAAAGCTTAGGGTTCTCTAGATATGTAAAGATGCCACACAGAACACAGTCCCGCTTAATTACAACTTTGAGAATGCACTCTGCAAGCAGACGGTTGGCCTGAGACTGGAGAGAGCAGGATGAGGCCATCACGGGTGGGGGATCCAATTGAGAGCAGCCTGTCCCAGACAAAAGTGATCTAAAGGGGAATTCAGTTCATCCTTTCTTGGGAATTTCAGGCAACCCAGAAGGCAGGGTTTAAGCTCATGGCGAAACCCGCACACTCATTTGCCCTGTTAAATTGTGATCTGGGTGGCCACAATTGGCAATTACTCATTGTGGGGGTGGGATTAGTTTTATAAACCAAATTTTTTTTAAGGCCATCTCCTAGGGACCAGAGAATAATTGTGGGCTGATTTACTCCAGGGTGTCACTCAACTAAATCCCAGACATGGATGGGTTCTGCCACACTTTACTCATGTGATTATGAACAGGAGTCAGTTATCATCAGGGCTGAAGAGAAGATGAACAGAGCAAAGCCTTAACCCCAATTCATGATGCACTGGGCTGTGTGGTGGCCATGCTTACTCAGTAGGTAATTAATTAATTAATTAGTGGTTTTTTATTTGTTTATTTTTGATTAAAAGATTTTTTTTATCTCGCGGTTCAGCTGAAAAAGGTTCCCACAGTGGTTGGAAAAGATCAGCTTGGGGGGGATCTACACGTTGTCGCAAAGGCGCTTCATTTAGGTACGTCTTTTAAAAAGGTGCACGGAAGCGCCTCTTTCTTCACTGTGTGTACTGGAAAACGCTCCGCCTCAACTCCCCAGCCCCCACCAACGGCTCCAACGCTCATCGTAGTTTGTGAAGGAGCCGCCGCTCGGCTCTTAAGGAGCACGGTAATGTATCTTTGCAGAACTAAAAGCGTCTGCCTTGTAGAAGTGGGGGTGGGAGTGAGTGGAGATGTACCCTCCGGGCGCAGGGGGAACTTACTTCCGAGTAAACACATCTCCCTGCCCACATCTATTCCTTCCTGTGTCAGAGTAACTTAAACAAATGCCATGCTTAGCACACACACACCGCCACCCCCAGCTCCACTTTCTAGGTGGAGAGAGATGAGTGCGGGGTGGGTGGAGGGAGAATCCGATTTTGGCGACGAAGCGTGTTGGAGGGGACGGGGGTGGGGTGGGGAACAGCCCCCACCAATGGCTCCAACGCTCGTTTTCCAGTACACACAGTGAAGAAAGAGGCACTTCCGTGCGCCTTTTTAAAAGACGTACCTAAATGAAGCACCTTCGCGACAACGTGTAGATCCCCTCAATAACAGCGTCTGCCCCTCACTCTTGCCATCCCAAAGACACGACACAAAATGAAAAGGGGTGGGGAGGGAGGAGGAAAAAGCAAGCGCAGACTAAAAGGACATGAGGCCAGAGAGAAGAGCCACAGGGAAGCACATGGAACGCCCATCCTTTTAACTACGCTAAAAATTCTGGTTAATTCTTTTCCTCCGCCATGAGGATTAGAGATGATGTGATTCACAGTTTTGCAAGGTCTTTCTTTCTTTCAAATACACAAGTGCCATTTTTCTATTAAACTATCCAAAGCAGTTGAAAAGAAGCAGAAGGTCATCTTGTTTGTTTGTTTGTTTTTCAAAACAACAACTCTGTTCAAGGCACAGAGCTGTTCATCCTGCCCAGCCTTTTTCTCCCACCCTCGGACCAGTTGACGGAGTGCAGGTCTTCAGAAGCAGCAGCCACGGGGCAGATGCGGGGCGGGAGCATGTTCTAGAAAAATGCTTCAAGTGCCCTGAGGGTAAAGGTGAGCCGGGGTTCTCAAGATGTCAGTTTTCGCCCTGGGGACCGGTCTCCATCCCTCACGACTCATGAGATATACTTTTACATAGCCCAGTTTGAAGCGAGCTGCCGGTCTAGGATGGAACACAACTCAGTCAGCAGGAAGGTGAAACCATTTAAGCGGCTATTCTGTTTTTGGCAGCAAGTTGGTAAATGACATTCGCCTGCTTCTGCAACCTCCCCCCCCCCACAACCTGCCCCCAACCCCCACTCACCAAGAACTCCACTTTGCCCCGTTATGGAAAGAACGCTGCTATTCCCCTTGTCAATCACTCGCCCTCCCCCAGAACCCGGGCAACAAAGCAATTTTCTATCATTAGCAAAGAAAAGCCGTCACAAGTGGGGACTGAGAACGCTGTCAGATGTGGGTTCACCTATTCCTGTCAACTCTTTCAAAGCATTGACAGATTCTTCCCTCGGAATTGTCTGCTTTGACATCTCCAGAAGGTGCAGGCAATGGGTAGTTTCTACAAAACAAGATTCTGGGTCCCGAAGCTAGCCTAGAAAAGCAGGCCTTTTGGCCTGGTTTCCCCTCTGTTTCCTGTTTTTCCAACTTTCAGTTCAGTTCATTCCAAACTTTGATTTATTAATTAATTTATTTTTGAAGTTCGCATGAAAAATTGTAGGCATGTTTTGCCCATTTCTCTGAAGTCCTGCATTTTTATATACAGTTTTGTTTAATGTACACATTAAGCAAACTTTCCTAATAAGCAACATTTTTAGTGTTATTTTCAGCAATGTCAATGTGATCATTTTTGAATGTGACTTTCCCTAATATATGCATTTTTCGATTGTGAAATTTGGGGAAGTGCGCATAGCGAAATTCGGGGAGGTGCAAATTTCGATGGATCACTGATTTTCGAATCATATTTTGGTTTGAAAGTTTGAACTGAATAAATTTCCTGTCGCTAGTGAGGATTGGCTGCAGTTACTTGATAGAGATGGAAATGGACAGAAAGGAACTCTGGCATTATGTCACATGTGTCAAAATTAGAGTAGCCATGTGTCCTATCTTACCAAGGGCACACATACCCAAACACACATCCATACACCCTACCCATGCTAACAGCAGGGATGGAACAGTGTTTTATTTCTCCACAAGCTAGCTGATCAGATGGACTTCAGGGGGACGGCTGTTGTGTCTGCATGTGCATGTCCCCACAGCTTTGTGGACTGCACCAGGGGTGGCCAACGTGGAACCTGCAAAGACCTCCAAAGGCACCCATGAACCTCTCCACTCCCTGCCTCTTCCATTTTCTTAAAAAAAACAATTAGCTCACTTTTGACAAGCCAGCTACACACAAACACACACACACACACACACACACACACACACACACACACTAGCAGCCATTATGTGACTAGCCACATCCTCCATGGAAGCCATTTTGCGGTGGTGCCCACAGCAGCTTCTCAAATTCCCAAATGTACCCATGTTCCAAAAATCTTGAGGGGTGGTGGTGGCTGGGTTGTGCACCACGGAATTAGCATATGCACATTTTATGCAAATTGGTGGCCTCCTTTGGGGTGATGCATAAGTGGCTACATTAGCCAAGGCGAGTATGTTCTGGAGTGGAGCTCTGCCCAAACTGAACCCGTACCTTGCAAGGCAAGAGGATCAGGCTGAGGAGCAGAGTAGAAAATTTCTCACAGGGTTTTCTAGATATTACTAATTTCCTAAATACTCTGGGCTTTGTATTACCGAACTGGAAAGAACAGTTCGAGTTTGGAACCATTTTGGACATCTGGCGAGCCAAGTGGAGCACCCAAAACTAATCTAGAAATAGCATGGCAGCTCTAGGCCTGCCCAGAGACCTCTAGGCCACATGTCAGAGACTGATGAAAGCCTATGGGCGTTGCTAGACCTGCCGGGATAAGCCGGCAGGGAGGCGGGGCGGCAGCGCGCTGACGTTAGCGCGCTCCGCCCAGGCTTCCAGACGCACGACGCGCAGGGACGACGGGAGCCCTGCAGCGTCGGCTTTTGTTTTTGTTTTTTTAAAGGGGCTGCGTGCGCCCCAAAGCCGCCGGACTGGTAAGTCCGTTTTTCTTCTGTTTTTTTTTACTGGGGGGGGGAGAGGGGAGGGGGAAGGATGGCAGGGTGGGTGGCAAGGGGGGCGGCGGGTGACAGAGGGAGTGCCGCTCGCCGCCACCGCTTGCAAGCAGGCGAGCGGCGCTTGCCCGGGCACTGGGCATTGCCCCGGCAAGCGCCGCTCGGCTGCTTGCGAGCGGCGGTGCGCGGCGCGATTTCACCCGCCCTCCCCCGTGCCACCCACCCTGCCATCCTTTGCCCTCCCCTCTCTTCCCCCCCCCTGCCGATGGGCACAGCTGGGGAAAAAGCGCGCCATAAGCGCATTCGCTTATGGCCGTTGAAGGAGGCCTCAGCGCGGCCTGCCTCCGGATTCCCCTGTGCGTAATCTGGACGCACAGCAGGGAAACCGGGTGAGAAGGCGCACTAAGGCCTCGTCTAGTAAGGCCCTTAGAGTCTTAGAGAGGTAGCCATGCGAGTCTGTTGCAGCAAAAGAACAAGGCGCCTTATGGCACATTAAAGACTAGGGCCACAGCTAGACCGAAGGTTTATCCTGGGATCATCCAGGGTTCGCCCCTGCCTGAGCACTGGATCCCCTGGGTGTCACCTAGATGAACAGGTTTGACCCCTGGACGATCCAGGGATAAACCTGAGGTCTAGCTATGGCCTAAGACATGTATTACGGCCAAAGCATTTGTGGACTGGGACCCACTTCCTGAGATGCCATGCAACAGAGCTAGCACTGAGCTGAAAAGAAAGCCTCCCCATTCTTGTGGACCCATTTGCAGACAATGAGAGTAGGGGACATTTTGTCTTTTATTATTTTTGAGGGGAAGAGGAATTCTAGCAATTTTTTAAGGACCAGGATTTAGAGGGGAACACATCGACAGCTTCTTTCTTTTAAGTAGTGTTGCCACCTGCCTTCCAAAGCCCCTGGAATGATGCTATATCTGGATGGCCACCTAAGCATCACCAAAAAAAGAGGGAATGTGTCACCAAAAAGGGGACAAAAGAAGAGCAAATTGCATAATATGGCCCCTGAAAATCTGCAGGGGAGATTTGCTCAGAATCACTCTCCTATTGCCTACCCCACATCCGGTGAAAAAACTGGAGGCAAAGCCTTTTGGCTCACTGTGGGTCAAAACCAACTATTGGACAGGCTTAGGCCCATCCAGTTTGAACCTATTTCCTTCTGGCTCCCAAGTTCCCTTGTTGTGGGCGGTATTGGCCAAACCTGTTGGCAGCTTTCATACTAGGAAATGGAGCCTGCTTCCACGACATCTTTGTCGTGACATTTTTGTGACATTTTTGTCACGACATTTTTGTGAACCGCCCAGAGAGCTCCGGCTATTGGGCAGTATAGAAATGTAATAATAAATAAATAAATAAATAAAATAAAATAAAATAAATCTCTGTGACTCATTGGAGGTAGAGGAGACTAGGGATTTACGGATTTTATTAAATCCATTCCCTCTGTATTTCACAAATTGTCAGGCGTCTTCCATTCTGCCATCATTGATGGAATCGGATTTTTTTGTAGAGATGTACCAGAATTTCATTTCTCTTGTGCTGATGCACAGCAGCACCAAAGGGCTTTAGCGCAAGTCTGCCTTTTTGCTAATGCGCATGGCGCAAGTGTGCCTTTCTGCAAATCCCCCAAACTTGAAAAAAGCAATCCACAAGTCCACACGATCTGCGCAATTCAGAAAAGGCCAGTCTGCTGCGGAATCCACAGGCTGGGTTCATTGAAACTGGACTCATTTGACGGCATTGCGGTTTTCTCTGATATCCTTAAAGGAGACCAATTGGAAGACCCAAATTCATTGTAGTTTCCATTGCTGCCCAGCTGCCCTGAACGCTTGTGAACAAGGATGTCAACGGCCTCTGTTTCATTTCGGCCTGATACGCCACAAGTCATATATTCGTGTTCCCTTTCCTCTCACCCCCCCACTTCCAAAGTCCCTGTTTCCAGTAAGTCACCCAAAATGAGAGAGCAGACGTGAGAGGCTTGATGAGGGGTACCAGCCAGCCAACCAGGAAGGAAAAAAACGAGCCTGACTGGTTTTCTTCATATCTGGCTGGTTGCCAGAAAAGCATAGCCAAGGCCACCCCCTCCCCCTCACACACACAGCTTTCATGTCAGACTGTTGGGTTCCCCCCCCGTTAAATATTTTAAAATGTAACCCCCACCACCATTGAAGGTTGTACGGCAGCTACATGGCAGAAAGAAGGCAAGGCCCATCTATTGCGGCAACACAGTTTGAACCATCACCAAGGCAACCTAATTCCTTCGGGCTCCCAAGTTCCCTTCTGGTGGGCAGTACTGGCGGAAGCAGTGAGCGTTCAGAGTTATGTAAGAACATAAGAAATGCCCTGCTGGATCAGACTGAGGATCCATCTAGTCCAGCCCTCTGTTTACACAGTGGCCAACCAGCCGTCAGCAAGGGACCAACAAAGCAGGACAGGGTGTAAGACCACCTTCCCACCCATGTTCCCTAGCAACTGGTGCACTCATGCTTCCTGCCTCGAATACAGGAGATAACACATAACCATCAGGGCTATTAGCCATTGATAGCCTTTGCTATCAATGGCTACTAGCCATTAATGTCACCTGTGGAGGTCAAGGCCTGGAAATAGATTGCACATGACTTCCAAGATACTGGCCTTTCAGCCTGTCTCTATGCTTTTCACACTACCCACTACCCACAAATAACCAGAATAAATAATGTGGGTTAGATCCAGGATCTGCCTTCCATTGATGGAAGGGCTCCACTCATGACCTCTGCTGGCTTTTCAGGGTTCCCCCTTCTCCCCCCCCCCTATAGCTCACCCCATTTAGCAGGATCCCCTCACCCCTCTATGTAGCATTTTCAGGGGGTTGGAGGGGCTGCTGTGTAGAGAAGGGGGGTGAGGAAGTCTGTTTCCCCCAGCCCATTTGCACACCCCTAAATCTGGATCCAACACAGAGTGTGTTTCTGTGAAATTGGGGGTGGTGGTAAGGAGAGCATCCATAAAAATGGATAAATGTTTCCTAAGTGTTTAATTCCTTGACATGCAGATAAGTGACTTGACCTGTGGCTTGACTCACTTCCTTGGCTACTCTACTCTGATCTGGGCCATATCCGCTCTGCATGTGTCTGAGTTCTTACCTTTCCTGTTGTATTGGCAGGATACAGACAGGAAGTGGGCCTGGATCGACAGAAGTCCTCTTCAGTGGACCGCTGAGAACAGGTATGGGTTGCTGCACCAACAACTCCCAGGCACTGTCAAGACAAGAGGGGCTTTATGGTGGGTCCCACTACTCTGCCCATTCTTGGATCTTAACAGGGCCTTGATCTGGAAAAGGTATTGTTGCTGGTCTCCTCCTTCTCCTGCGTAGCCTGAGGGAAGGGAGGTCTTGTACTTGGCAACCATGCAGAGGCGCTGCTAGCCACAGACCACCAAGGGGAGGGCCAAGTTAAGGTCCTCTGTGGGCTGCTTTGCTTGCTTCAATTACCGCCTGCCAATGCCTCCAATTCTATTTCCGCCATTATCCGGAACTAGAATGGCACTGCTGGCCCTCAAGGGCCCACGGCGGCTGCAGCTGCAGCTCAGTTTCTGATCCACCCCACCCTACACCAGTGCATGAGAAGCAAGGCCGGTGCCAGACTATTTTGCGCCCTAGGCAAAGTGAGCCTTCTTGCACACACACACCCACACACCCAAAAATTGCCAACTTCGATTTCTAAGAATAGATGTTTTGTAGAAAAAATAAAAAAGCACAAAACTTGAAACTGCTAAATTTATTTTAAATGGCAAGAATAAATAATAAACATTTTTTGATTATCTCTCGCAAATAAACAATAAAATATTTTGCCACACAAATCATTTTGAACTAAAGGGCACTCGGTATAATGCATATGTCTGCCATTGGGCAACACAACCTTAAAACCTTTTACTTCACACACCTTTTATTTATTTATTTATTTATTTATTACATTTTTATACCGCCTCAATAGCCGAAGCTCTCTGGGCGGTTCACGAAAATTAAAACCATGAGGAACATGATAAAACCACCAATAATCTAAAAACCCAAATACAAAATACAATATAAAAAGCACAACAAGGATAAAACCACACAGCAGAAATTGATATGGGATTAAAATACAGAATTTAAACAGCAAAATTTAAATTTAAGTTAAATTAGGTATTAAAATACTGAGAAAATAAAAAGGTCTTCAGCTGGCGACGAAAAGAATACAGTGTAGGCGCCAGGCGGACCTCTCTGGGGAGCTCATTCCACAACCGGGGTGCCACAGCAGAGAAAGCCCTCCTCCTAGTAGCCACCTGCCTCACTTCCTTTGGCAGGGGCTCACGGAGGAGGGCCCCTGAGAATGACCTTAGGGTCCAGGCAGGTACATATGGGAGGAGGCGTTCCTTCAAATAACCTGGGCCCAAGCCGTTTAGGGCTTTGTATGTTAGTACCAGCACTTTGAATCGGGCCCGGACCTGGACTGGCAGCCAACAAAGTTGTAAAAGGACTGGCGTGATGTGGTCTCGCCGGCCAGTCCCTGTTTATAAACAGGCTGCCCTGGTTTGTAGCAGCTGAAGTTTCCGGACCGTTTTCAAAGGCAGCCCCACGTATAACGCATTGCAGTAATCCAAATGAGAGTAACCAACCCATCATGTTAACACAATATTTTGCTTACAGTCAGACAGAGAAACAAACAAAAAGAAATAAAAATATATGAGATCACTGTGATCCAAATTGAATTAAGTTTAACCGTATTGTTAGTGTTGAAAACAATGAACTGGTTATTTTCCTTTTATTATGTTTTTTCTTAAAACAGCTAATTTGTATAAAACTGTGACCCTTAAAGGGCAGTCCTGCGCCTCTCTGAGGTCTGTGCCTTAGGCGGCTGCCTAGTTGGCCTAATGGTAGCGCCGGCCCCGATGAGAAGCCCTCCAGGTGATGCTGTGCACCGCTGCATTGGTTCATGAGGGGCGAGAAGGCAGCAGAGCGAGTACCCAGGAGCCGGACCATTCGTTGCACCCAGTTCCAGCTCTTGTCTTGCACATGTTTTGTTGGGTGCTGCTGGATGCTGCCCAACAGCGTGGCCCAGTTGGCTGGCTTCCTCGCCACCTCACCTTTGTGCCTCACCCAGGCAGAAAGACAGGGAGTGCATTTGGCACCAGAAGTCCCCCACCTTTGCTGAAAGGGAAAGCTGGGCTTTTTGGTGGATCCCAGGGCTTACTCTTTTGCCCCTTGTCATTTAGTAGAAAATGGGACCCTCTGGTCTAGTCTTGACACACCAGCAAGAATGGCGACTTTTCCTTTACTTGTACATACACAATAGCCACGGCAGGCCACAATACGAACTGTGCATCTGCGTTACTAGGGAAGGGGCCTTAAGAATACAAGAGCCCTGTGAGAAGTTCTCTATGAAAGGCCCATGTAGTCCTAGGGATGGGCAAACAGGCAATGTTCAAGCCCATTGAGATTCCCTAAATTCTTCCTTGAAGCTCAGTTTGTCTCATCCGTGTTCCTAAACCAGTGTCTCTTTCTTTTTTTGTCCAATCAGGAAATAAATGCACGCATTTTCGATTGGGAAAATTTATGTTTTAAAGTACACAGGCAAAATTCACACTGCTCCCCCATGTGCTAAAGTGTGAAAAAGTGGATTTGGAGGGGAAATGTGCACTTGCACCAGTACCAAAATGGCCAAGATTTTGGGAGAATTGCGCTCCTGCTTGTGCTTGCATTTGGGGTTTTGGAGAGGACATGTGTGCATGATAGGCTGGAGTGCTGGGCTGAAAACAACAGAATGAAATTTAATGGGGATAAATGCCAAGTTCTACATTTAGGACATAGAAACCAAAGGCACAGTTACAAGATGGGGGATACTTGGTTTAGCAATACCACAAACGAGAAAGATCTTGGAATTGTTGTAGATCACAAGCTGAATATGAGCCAACAGTGCGATATGGCTGCAAGAAAGGCAAATGCTATTTTGGGCTGCATTAATAGAAGTATAGCTTCCAAATCACACGAGCTACTGGTTCCTCTCTATTTGGCCCTGGTTAGGCCTCATCTAGAGTATTGCGTCCAGTTCTGGGCTCCACAATTCAAGAAGGACGCAGACAAGCTGGAGCGTGTTCAGAGGAGGGCAACCAGGATGATCAGGGGTCTGGAAACAAAGCCCTATGAAGAGAGACTGAAAGAACTGGGCATGTTTATTATTTATTTATTTATTTATTTATTTATTTATTTATTTATTTTATTACACTTACATACCGCTCCCATAGCCAGGGCTCTCTGGGCAGTTTAGCCTGGAGAAGAGAAGATTGAGGGGAGGCATGATAGCACTCTTCAAATACTTAAAAGGTTGTCACACAGAGGAGGGCCAGGATCTCTTCTCGATCCTCCCAGAGTGCAGGACACGGAATAACGGGCTCAAGTTAAAGGAAGCCAGATTCCAGCTGGACATCAGGAAAAACTTCCTGACTGTTAGAGCAGTACGACAATGGAATCAGTTGCCTGGTGAGGTTGTGGGCTCCCCCACAATAGAGGCCTTCAAGAGGCAGCTGGACAAGCATCTGTCAGGGATGCTTTAGGGTGGATTCCTGCATTGAGCAGGGGGTTGGACTTGATGGCCTTGTAGGCCCCTTCCAACTCTGCTATTCTATGATTCTATGATTTGTGAACAGGAGCAAAATTCTTGTATATGGCTATCTAGTCCAGTACTAGGTTCCTACGGTGGTCAACGAGATACCTCTGAGAAGCCCACAAGCAAATGAACCCAACAGCACCCTCCTGTTAGTGTTACCCAACAACTGATATTTAGCTTCATAGTGCTTCTGATACCAGGGGTGATAGCCAAAAGAACACAAGAAGAGCCATGCTGGATGAGACCAAGGCCACAGCTAGACCGAAGGTTTATCCTGGGATCATCCAGGGTTCGCCCCTGCCTGAGCACTGGATCCCCTGTGTGTCACCTAGATGAACAGGTTTGACCCCTGGACGATCCAGGGATAAACCTTAGGTCTAGCTATGGCCCAAGAGTCCATCTAGTTCAGCACTCTGTTCACACAGTGGGCAACCAGCTCTTGACCGGGACCCACACAAGCAGGAAACAGTGCAACAGCACCCTCCCACCCATGTTCCCTAGCAACTGGTGTATATAGGCTTACTGTCATGACTAATAGCCACCAATGACAAGTAGCCACTGAAGTCCATTCGTCCTGCTAAGATGTGTATACTGTAGGATGGTGCCTGCTGTTCTGGGCAGGTTTTTAATCAGTCCCATCACTCCAGATGCTTTGACTGAAGTTTCAAAGCTTCTCCTGAGGTCGCTGCCCCACCACAGTGAATGATGACCAGCGAGCATGTTTGGTAGCCTTTGATTACTCAGTTTTGAACATAAGGGCCAAACAAAGGAGACATGCCATTAAATGTGTGATTGCATTTAATATGTCTAGTTCCCCTAACCCATCCCTTTAAATAACAGCTTGGGGAGAGGGATCAGGATGAAGACCACAGCATGCAGGGAGGTGGGTTTACCTTTCTTCCCACTGTGGTCCTTACGAAAATCTCTCTCTCCCCCACCCCACCCCACCCCACCCCACCCCACCCCTCTCTCTCTCTCTCTCTCTCTCTCTCTCTCTCTCTCTCTCTCACACACACACACACACACACACACACACACACACACACACACACACATCAAAGCTGCTATTAGCTCCAGGAGGGAATGTGGACTCTGGATTCTTTGGGGAAAGTTGCAACAGAGTGGCTAAGAGCAGTGGAGGCTGGTGACTTGATTCTGGTGGGGCTATGAATCTATTCTGGGTTTCAGTCAAAACCAGGTGAACCGCTAAAGGAGTTATTCAATGTGCTGAAAATATTTGAGGGTTGGGGTTCAGCACCTAGAATAGCTCCTTTAGAGTTCTGGCTGATTCTGACTGAAACCCAGACTGGATCTACAGCCCCACTAAAATCAGAGCCACCAGCCTCCACTGGCAAAGAGATTGAATTATAAATCAAGTCCTTGGATGATGATGATGAAGAAGATGAAGAAGAAGAAGCAGCAGCTTTGTTAAACACTCTGGAAGCCTTTGTTGGCCAAACAGCTGGGTAAAAATGTTGTAAGGTAGTAAATTAATTAAAACATTCCTGGTTTGAATCTCACCTTTGGCATAAACTCACTCAGTGGCCTTAGGCAAGGCCATTTCTTTTCGCCTTAGTCTCCCAATTTCCAAGATGGGGGTAAAAATACTGACTTACCTTACAGGTATGGGTGGCCCAAGACATTTTGCTGCCTGAGGCAAAGGACAAGATGGCGCCCCCTCCCATTCCATGTACAAAAGCCAATTGGACTGGCAGATAGATCTGTTTTCAACACTGATGATGCGACAATATCCTCTACTGTTCCTCTTTCCTCCAACATCTTGCTGCCACCTCTCAGCATCTGCCGCCTGAGGCAACAGCTTCACTTTGCCTAATGGTAGGGCTAGCTCTACTTACAGGGTTGTTGAAAGGATTACCACTCTGACCACTTGAAAGCCCTATGCAAATGTTAAGTGTTTATTAAAATGTGACGATAAATTTTGATGGGAGCCTATATATTCTGGGAGCATGTCTGTAAGCCTATGCAGCAGGGTTTTGCTATTTTACTGTTTTACTCTGTATAGCACCATGTACACTGATGGTGCTAAATAAATAAATAAATAAATGTGGTACTGGAAGTTGCAGTGGGTATGAAAAAAACCCCACAACACGACACAAGCTGTGTTCAGCTCACTACTCGTTCTTTCTTCCCCGACCCCTGCAATTAACGGTGTCCGTGGCCAAATGATTGTTAAAAGATCCTCTTTGAGCCACTCTTGTGTGTCGTAACAGACACAAAGGCTGGAGTTAATTATTGCAATAATTGATTAAATATGCCACATTTCTTGTTGACACATCCACACCTTCTCAAAAGGGTTCCAGATGCGGGCCGTAATTACACCCGCCCAAATCAGCTTAACACGTCAGGCCAAGAGGAGAATAACGAGGGGTCCGGGGGAAGAAAAAAAGCATCTGGCGGAAAATTACTTTTCCCAATTACTGCCAGGCACTGTGAAAGGCACACTAGAAAGAGGAGCAAAGGGGTTGGAAGGAGCTGGAAGAGAAGGCCAGAAGAAACCACTAAAGCAGCCTTCCTCAACCTGGGGGGCTCCAGATGTGTTGGACTGCATCTCCCAGAATGCCCCAGCCAGCTGGCTGGGGCATTCTGGGAGTTGTAGTCCAACACATCTGGAGCGCCCCAGGTTGAGGAAGGCTGCACTAAAGTAACTCTGATTCTGTATCACCTATTTTTCCTTGCTTCTGCCGATGAACTGACATCTGTTCCACTCGTATCTCTTCTTCGCATCCAGCCAGCTGCTCGACAGGGCGGCTCACGCAACCA
Source organism: Elgaria multicarinata webbii (assembly GCF_023053635.1). NCBI lineage: Eukaryota > Metazoa > Chordata > Lepidosauria > Squamata > Anguidae > Elgaria > Elgaria multicarinata. The sequence goes on from NC_086181.1 coordinate 14,536,000, forward strand.
GCCCAGCAGGGATGAAGGCGCTCTGAGAACACCGCCGCGCACGTTACCATTCAACTGGGGTGATGGGAAGGCTGGGATGTCTGCCCCATTTTTGCACACAGGCAGACCAGATTTCTGAGCCCGCACGTGCCATTCCCAAAACCGAACGGGCGGGTTGAGGATCTGGATCAAGGAGAGGGAGGGAGGCAGAGCAGATGTGCAGCACCCCACCCTCTTCTCTTTGAAAAGTGAGAAAGGTTAAGTCAACATGCAGAGAGTTCCCTGTTTGCAAATACATCCCCCCCCCCTCCACGTGTCCTGTATACATACACACACATGCCGCCCAAGTTTTCCTCTTTGGCGTATTTATTATTCATGCTTTGCTGTTGCAGCTCAGTGAACATGGATTCAGCCGTGTGTGGGAGGCTAGACGCCAGGCTGTCTGTAAAGAATTCTCTTGTCTTGTTATTAACTTCTCCTTGGGCTTCCATTAAACCGGAGCTTCTGTACTTGGCTTCAGGCCTTTGCAGTTGTTATTGTGGGTTTTTTCATTCGCTCTCTTTATTTCCCCTCTGCTGCTTCTTTCTTTTCTTTATTTCCAGTTCCACCACTAATGCATAATTACAGCTGTCTGGACTTTCATTATCTTCGAAGGTCTGTGCAGGTTTATTACCTGGAAAGTGCTTTTCCTCTTCCACCTTGCAGCCAAAACATGGTGAACCTAAGAGATACGTTGGGAAAATCTGATCGAATTTCCTAGAGATGTTTGAACATTAAGCTTGGGCATCTTTGTACACAGCATGGAGTGCTTTATGAGAAGGTGGTTAACAGTGCAATCCTATGTATTTTTACTCAGAAGTAAGATCCGCTGAATTCAACGGGACTTATTCCCAGGTAAGGGTGTATAGCAGTGGTTCTCAACCTTCCTAATGCCGCGACCCTTTAATACAGTTCCTCATGTTGTGGTGACCCCCAACCATAAAATTATTTTTGTTCTTCTCTACACGATCCATTGTCATGGGATGGTTTGCTAATGAAAATAATACATAACAATAGCTTTAATAATACAAAAGATGATACATGACATAGTTCAGTCAATACAGTTTCCTAAGACCATCGGAAATATGTGTTTTCCAATGGTCTTAGGCGACCCCTGTGAAAGGGTCGTTCGACCCCCGAAGGGGTCCTGACCCACAGGTTGAGAACCGCTGGTGTATAGGATTGCAGATGCTTAACTGCAAGGGTTTTAAAAAAAATGTTTCTTTCCTTTTTTCTATTCATCCTCATCTCCTCTCTTCTGCTTTACAGTTTATATGTGATTGTTCTGATAGTTTTACCTGGATTTTACTTGTTTTTGTACTTTCCTTTTATGTAAACCACCCTGGGGATGTCTACCAAAAGGCCCCATAGAAATTTTCTCTGTTTTGTATTTTCTTTCCCCCTACATGGATCCCTTTTCTCTTTCCTTCCTTTTATCCCTCCCTTATTTTCTTTCTTCTCGGTTTTTCTTTGAAACACCTGTTTTTTAAAAAATATGTTCCTTCCCTCCCTCCCTCCCTCCCTCCCTCCCTCCCTCCGGAACATACGCTAAAAATTGGGGGAGGGGTTACTCCTAGGCTGATGTGGTTCATCCCATGTACCTGTTTCCTTCGAATTATCTCCTACAGTGTTTAGCTTTCGTTGTTGTTGTTGTACCCTGGGCGGTTGCGCTTTGCATACCAGGAAGAGGGTTTAAGGGGGAAATGTAAAAAAATATATAAAATCAACGGATGACCCAATCTGATTCAAATCTGGTATGCTTAAAGCTCTCCTTAATATCTATTACTGTGCCGATTTTGATGTTTCTATCTTTAAAGCTTACGCAGATGTAAGCACTTGTTTATTTTTATTTTTTTCAAATCCTGCTCCTACGCCCCAGTGGCCTCACGGAAGAAACGCTCGAAAACTAGTGGCTAAATACAGTGAGGCTTTTCCCTTTATAGCACAATTAAAGCAGGATGCATGGGAGTCCTTCACAGTCAAAGCAGATTACAAGGTGGAAAACTTCGGAGTCCTTTGCACGCAATTCACAGTGATTGCACAGTATAACCCTGGTGTGATAAAGCTCGTGGTGGGACAGTTTTAATATGCAGGTGCTATCTGGGTATACCCCCAGCAGTCAGTACTGTTGAGACAGATTCATTATGTGGGGCGGGGGAGGAAATGTGGGTGATGCACCTGGATTGCAACATATACGGCAATCCAGGTACAGCTTCACTTCCTGGATAATTCCTGAAGCAAAGCGATAATTGGATTTGATAAATGAAGAGGAAAATGGTGATAGGAATAACCTGATTTCTAAGAAGACACTACAGGGCCTCAAGACTGCCCGGAAATGCATCCCCCTAACCTGTTACGCCTTTTTGCTTAATCCCAGCTGTGTGAGGGCTGGTTGTGATTCCTCAATGCATTCTGTACTTGCTCAGAGTCTCTCTCTCTCTCTCTCTCTCTCTCTCTCTTACTACTTTACATGCTTCTTTACTGAGCCCATGAAGTTCCACGGCCCAGATTTAGTCCTGAATGCTTGGCTTTGGTTTCTTCCGCAATGGTTTTTTTTTTTCCCATGGGTGACCTCAGCCCCACGGACACCACCCCATAAAAACCAGAGTGTATGTTCTCTGCCTTTTGGTCTAGCTTGATCAAAAAGGGTTGATGAAGCAGGCCCAGAGGTGTCAGCCTTGCTGAGTGAAATACAATGTTTGCTCTGAGTCGTAATGTTTCTTTTGGGAAGCTGTACGAATGTGAGAGGCGGAGGGGGGACGCAGGCAAGGATGTCAATCTAGCTAGCATCTTGGAAAATCTTTATTGGGTTGCTCGTCAAGAGTGGATAAGCAACACTGAAGGCGAAGGGAGAAATGGAGTCTTGCGTACTGTATGTTTTGCAAAACTGGGTTCCACAACACTGGCAGAGAGAGTTGGATTGGGTGAGAGCAGAGCAAAAGAACTCTGGAGTTTCTCGCCTCTGCTAGATGGTATTTTTATTACTATTTCTGTCGGGGGTGGCTGCTGATTACCCACTTGTGTGTGACAGAGTTGTTTCCAAATGACGTTGAATGGAAACATGGTCGAAAGATGGTCTCATCTGGAGGCGTCGCGTCCTTCCAGACTTCTTCTGCAAAATGTCCTCCTCGTGATGACAGCGTCTCCTCCTCATAAGCAAACAGAACTGCAGGATCTAAACTGGGGTGTATTGGGAAAGCAGGGGGAGAAGTTGGTTGGTTTGTGGACCTTAATCTCAACCAAAGCTCAGCAGAACCTTGCCATGTTTTCGTTTTTCTCCTAATGCTACACTTCAGCCATAGCATGTCCATGTGAGTCCTATTTATAAAGGACAGTCGTCTGTTTGAAAGTGTTCACTAGCTGAAAGATTGTCCCGTCGAAATACAGTGTAAGGCAAAGAACCATACCTTTTAATTGATGCATACTTACTGGATGTGTTTCAATGGTATTGAATTGATACGTTTTTATGGTTTGATTCTACTTTTATGTTTTATCTGTATTCCTATTTTTAGCTGCTTTGAGAACTATTTTTTTTAAAGTGGAAAAGTGGGATACGAGTTTAAATAAACCAATAAATAATGAAAGAGAAAGCTCTTAGATTTGCACATTGACCGCGCGCACCTGGACAGCAGTCTGAGCGGGATAAACAGGTCGCTCGTTTGCAGACTTCTCTGTTGTGGTGCGGTTGATGGATTACATAGCTATTTAAATTCTAGTAATTATTTACAAATTTGCCCTGATGCATAACAATTAGCATATGCACATATTATGCAAATGGCATCCTCATTTGTCCTCTTTTTTTGGTGATGTGTTAGAGGCGACCCTAGACGGGGTGTGTGTAAAATAATAAAAAGAGAGCATTTCAGAATATGTGAAGAGTGCCTTTTGCTCATCACTCAGAAACAGCAGTCAGCCTTCATGCAACTGGTGCCAGCATCTGGCATCCTTGGGCAACTACCAAGGTCCCATCAGGGCCCACCACAGATGTGTGCCCTGGGCCCACCTTTTCTTTTTTTCTAGCCAGGAACTCCAAGCACCGCTGGACATCTAGGTCTAGCCTTTAATTTCCTACAGTACTTGGTGTCGTGTTTCTCAGGGCATTGTGGGAAATTACCAAGGTAGCGTAACCCAGCCAACCAAAGCTGTGTGGAATACTGCTGCCGTTGGGCCCTACCACTGCCAGGTAAGGTCACCACTGATGTATCGTGTGCGCGTGCACCCACCCACACACCCACACACACACAAAGGATATGCATCACCAAAAATGAAGAAAACATTTGTATTTAGATATACATTTAGAAATATCTTCAATAGAGACACAATGCCTTATTTTAACCAGAGGTCCAGAACGTTATGGAAATACGTTGGTTTTGTATTGATATCTAGTATCTTTTGTGATGGTCTGGCGATTATATACAAATAAGAAAATCTGATCTGATCACCATAGAGGGGAAGACTGTTGTGAACAGGTGACCTTTGTTCCTGTCTAGGTGCTCACTGATGATGGGCAACGTTAAGCCCCCCTCCCTGCCCCCTCCTTTTTTATAGCTCTTAATTTCTTAATCACACTGGGACTGGACAGCCCTTCAAACAGAGGATGCCTTCAAAGAAAGGACTGTCCTTTCAAATAGAGGCCTGCCTTCTGTAAAGTAGGACACATGGTCACTCTAGCCTACCTAAATAAGAGGGGGTCCATGAGAGGGCACTTTGCCCATCCTCTCAAACCTGGAGCGAGGCGTGAATTCACCAAAGCGTGAACCTGGATCTGGGCTGTACCATTTCAGACTTGAGGATGGAAGCTCACATGATGGAGTGCTCCTCCATACAAAAACAGCCCTGCAGATAGAAAACTAGCATTTCAGGGAAGAGAGTTATAGGCTAGTCTTCTCCCTGACAAGCTAGTTTTCTATGTGCAGAGAGAATGTTTTCTATGTGGAGGAGCATTCCATCATGAGAGTCTCCACTTGCAGTGTTATGTGGTACAGCCCGGATACAGGTTAACTGCCTGTGTGAGAAGGATGCGACCAGAGTCACATGGGAGCTGACTGATTTCTCAGTGATGGGACAGGGGGACACTATTTGTTTTAGTTTAGCTCTTTGCTGGTTATTAATTCTTTTCTAGTTGCACTACTACTTGTTCTTTGTTTTGATAATGGTTTTTACATTTTATGGTTGATGGTTGTTTTTATGATTGTTTTTAGCTGTTTTAAGCACCTCTGTTTGAAGATGGAGAGTGAAGTGCAATGTTGTTATAATAAAATAAAAACATGAAATGAAATCTTGCCACAGTATGAAAAGGTTTTATGGGTAAGGCCTAGCTTAAAGTAAACACTCAAAAGCATCACTTACCCATCCTTAATCCAAGATGCAGAGGAATTAATTCTGGTTATTTAGGAGTGAAAGTACACACGTGCCTGTTGCTCTTACTGTTACTATCGTGCCGTGTGTTGGAGAGCTGAGGACTACTAGTACACCCAGGACATTCTTCCTTCATGACTGTAAGGGAGAAGAGTGTGCTTTCATGAGAAAAATATTCCTACGTTTTCTATTTGTAGTGCAAGATGTGCATCTATTTCTCTTGCCATATATGCCTAGCTTGTGAAGCAGCCAAGAGATGTGACATAGGGAACACTTATCCTGCATGGAGAGATCATTTAAGTTCCATGGAGCAAAAAACAGCCCCTCTGTATGTACGCAGATACGCTTGTACATACATGTTTTTCAGTGCATGCACATGCGGTGTACGTGGCCTGGAAAGTTGCAGCCAAGGGCAAAATGCACGTGTGTGTTGCCATCCTCTCTCTTGCTGTCATGTTTCCCATCCAAGGAGGGCGTCATGCGTGACGCTGTGGTACTGGTCCTACGCTCCAGAGCCCTTCAGGGGTTCGCACTGCAGAAGAAAGAAGGGCTTGGCTATCGAAAATCTCCATGTCAACAGGTTGCAATAAAGACAGGTGCGGCAGCGGCGGCTGGTTCTTCTCCCACTCCCAAAGAAAGAGGCCAGAGCTTGGATTTCCATATCCAGACTGCTTTTCTTTGCAATTATCACATCAAATCTCAGAGCCGCCACCCTGCCTTCCCTCACTGAGAGTGGTGCCTGCAGCAGCACCCCCCCACCGCCCCGCAAAAGAAACTCAACACCGTAGAAGATTTAATTGCTCTGGCAACAGCAGACTCGGGGCAAACCCTGGCTGCTGTTCCTCCCTTCCCTTTTCATGGAAAGCCTGCCTCCTTTGCATAGCTCCACCATTCAAACGCCTGGGCTGCTTCTCAAATGCAGGCTTGATAAGCCTTAGGGTGACCATACGAAAAGGAGGACAGGGCTCCAGTATCTTTAAGAGTTGTATTGAAAAGGGAATTTCAGCAGGTGTCATTTGTATATATGGAGGACCTGGTGAAATTCCCTCTTCATCACAACAGATAAAGTTGCAGGTGCCCTGCCCTCTTTTAAATCTGGTCACTCTAATATAGCTCCTGCAGCTTTAACTGTTATGATGAAGAGGGGATTTCACCAGGTGCCCCATATATACAAATGACACCTGCTGAAATTCCCTTTTCTATGCAACTGTTAAAGATACATGAGCCCTGTCCTCCTTTTCATATGGTCACCCTAGATAAGCTATCACAAAGGTCAGACCTACCACTGGGTGCATGCAGCCATTTCTGCATTGCATGCTGCTGTTGCATCCGGGGGCAATTGTGTGTGTATGATTGTATATGTTTTGAGTGGGTAGCCTGCTCTATCCAAAGGGCTCAGGGTTGGTTAAAGCAATTGCAGATAAACCGGTGCCCTTCGCCCTTAAATATTACCCAACGTTCAGGTCTGGCTATAGATATTCAAATAAAGTACCAGGTGGCATATCTTACAAACTGTATAGCATGCAGACACAGATAAAGGCATGTGAACATCTTCGTGCAAGACTTTGAAGTCGGAGGCATTATTGGATTCTTTAGCAAAGGAGTGTGTGTGTGTTTCATCTCTGTCTACAGCTGCTACTACTCAACATCTATTTGGCATCATCACACTAATCACTACATATACTGCTAAAATTCATCTCTTTAAAAAAGTTAAATTTCAGTTTCAAAACTCTGCTCCAAATATTGAGGGGGTAGATAATATTTTTTCTCAAACCTGCCACATGTTTACCTTTAACAAAATATGCTCATCAAGCATTATTTTACAATATCAGCAGGCTTACAATATCAACCATTCCATGGCCAAACGCTTCCTATCATCTCACCAAAATGTTATAATGTGACCTTTCAAAAAGCAAAAACAAAACACCTAGAGCAAAATGTGCGCATGAAAGAACAACTATCTTAAAGACAACAGAACCTATGATACAATGTGACTGTGAGAGAAAATAAATGCAGGCATGGCAACCTCTGGGGGCCAGATTAACCTGAACAATCTAGAAAACAGAGAATTATCAGATCACACACAAAACTGCATGAACTTGGAGTAATCATTTGGCAGTACATAATGAAGTTAATTACGTCTTGGACTGTCTCTGGCTGATTGTTTAAAAAAACCTGTTTTTAGATATATCTTTTCTGTGTGGCCATTTCTACACTTGCCTTTTTTCCAGGGATTGCACCGGGATCATCCCTGTACATCCAAATGACACACAGGGGATCTTGGGAGCAGTCAGGGACAATCCCTCCATTTTCCTGGGATAATCCTTAGGTGTAAAAAGGGCCGAAGTGTGCTATCTATTTATAGGTTTTTATGCAAATGCTTTTTTGTACTTTATGCAATGTATTTTAATGATTTTTAATTTTTGTGAACCACCCAGAGAGCTTCATTTAAACAAGATTGTCCCTGCCCACAGGCAAAATCTAAAAGACATGACACACAAGGAAAAAGCAACGGAGAGGGTAGAGGAAAAACCAAGCAGTCTTTCAGCAGGGCTGGTGGAATGACCCCACTACCCTTTACATCTTCCTCTCTTACAGTCTGCTGGAATGGCTGGTGATGGTGACAGTTGAGAAAGGAAGTGCCAATGAATTTTACACATTTATTCCAAGAAAATGGAAGAGGCATGAAATGCCTCCAGTGGGTTTTGCACACAACCACTGTAAAATATTTGTTTAAAAAAGCTTTTAATTTAGATAAAGCTATTATCCAATGTACATTAGAAAATTTACAGTGCTTTAATCCACATGTACAATCTACATCAGGGATGGATGGGAGAGGTCAAGGATTCATGAATGATTACTTGGAATAATATAGGAGCCAAGTACAAAGGTGATGCTAATATAGAACAGGAAAGGAGAGTGGCCAGGTGTAAAAGAGGACAGGGTTCCTTCACCTTTAATAGTCATGAAGACCAGAAGTGGGCAGACTTCAAGAAATACTTTTGTAAGCCGCCATGAGAGCCTTTTTTGGCTGAATGGCGGCATAAAAATCCTTAAATAAATAAAAATAAATAAATAAAACTTCAGATTCGTGAGATCGATTATGTTTTTTTTGCTACAACATTGGGATCCACAATGGGAACCTGGCACAAATTATGTACAAATTAAAGTATGCTGAGCCCAGGACTTTGTTTTGAGAAACAGAACTGAACAGAGCTCAAAGTCCTTCTACACATAAATACCCCAAGCTTTCTTCTTTCCAGCAGTATTACTTAGGGCAGGGGGGGCATCATCGTTTTGCTGTTGCTATTGTTAAACTATTGGGAGTCAGAAACCCTGGCCAATCTACTGACCACTCCTGGTGCAGAAGGGGGAAATTCAGCTGGTGTTGCCTGCATGACTTGCTACTCCTGTTGAAATTCCCTTTTCCACACAGCTCTTAAGGGTTCAGGAGCCCTGTCCACTTTTGCAACCTGGCCAAAGGTATATCCCCACGCTGCAAAGTTGATCCTTCAAATGGAGAGGAACCCCATCCAGAACAGGCTGTATTCCCAATCCCAGAATAGTTTTTCTACTAACCATTTCCTCTGTCTCCTCTGGAATGAGCTTCAACTTGCTAACTCACATCCAATGCATCCAGACAATGACTCAGGGCTTCAAGAGCCTCCTTGGCATCAATTGATAGAATGAAAGCTGGGTATCAGCAGCACAGTGATGACACCCAACCCCAACCTCCAGATGATGTCTCCAGCAGCTTCATATAGATCAGACATGGGGAACCTCCAGCTCGTGGGCCAGATACAGACCACAATTGATCACCAGTTTCTTCCCCAGTCTCTGCCCTGATCCATTCTCTGGGCAAGGAAAAGCTCTTCTTTCCAATCAGCAGCTGAGAGCTTTTCCTTGCTGAGCACTGAAATGGGCTGCTTTTCTCAGCACTCAGCAAGGAAAAGCTTTTATCTCTGCTCAGCAGCTGATTGAACAAAGAGCTTTTCCCTAGCATGGAGAGGCACCTGCTGAGTGATTTAGCCCTGCTTATTTCTGAGTAGACATGCAGAGGCATGGCATGCTGTTTCAAAGTTCTGCTGAATGATTTAGACCCACTTACTTCTGAGTACTTTCAGAAGCCTGTCCTGCTTACTTCTGAGTAGGCTTAAAATTGGTAAGGATCACAATTTCCCCGTCCACTGTACCTTTGTCTCCCCCCTCCCACACACACAATGGAAAGTGGGCTGAGAAAGGTTTCCCACCCCTGATATAGATTTAGAAAGCATAGGGGACAGAATAGAGCCCTGAAGAACCCCATAGGTCAGTGTCTATGGCGCTGAGGAATGGTCCCTCAGCACTATCTCCTAGGAACATTCCACCAGATATGATCAGAACCACTGCAAAACAGTGCCCCCAAGTCCTGTCCTGGGCAAATGCCCCAAAGGATACCAAAGCTGATGGTATCTAATGCTGAGCGTTCCAGAAGAATCAACAGGGGCACACTCCCCATGTCATAGGGTGATCATATGAAAAGGACAGGGCTCCTATATCTTTAACAGTTGTATTGAAAAGGAAATTTCAGCAGGTGTCATTTGTATATATGGGGAACCTGGTGAAATTTCCTCTTCATCACAACACTTAAAGCTGCAGTTGCCCTGCTCTCTTTTAAATCTGGTCACTCTAGTATAGCTCCTGCACCTTTAATTGTGGTGATGAAGAGGGAATTTCACCAGGTTCTCCATATATACAAATGACACCTGCTAAAATTCCTTTTCTATGCAACTGTTAAAGATACAGGAGCCCTGTCCTCCTTTTCATATGGTCACCCTACCCTGTCAGATTCCTGGCATAGGTCATCCCAAGGCTGATTCTGTCTCTGAACCCAGATTGGAAAGGACCCAAATAATGAGCCTTGTCCAAGAAAGCTTGGAGTTGACCCACCAAGACTTGTTCTAAGACAGCCTTTCCCAACCAAGTGCCTTCCAGATGTGTTGGATTACAATTCTCAGCATCCTCAAACCAGCTGAGGGATTCTGGGAAATGTAGTCTCACACATCTGGAGGGCCCCAGGTTGGGGATGGCTGTTCTAAGACCTTGCTTGAAAAAGGTGGTGGTGACTGGCTTATTACTATTATCTAGAGTGATGAGATCCAAATCACACCCCACAGCTTTCTATAAAGGAATTGGAACATTTATACCACCACCCAGCTGGCCAGTCTCCCTCTGTCAGCTTTTATCAACCAGGATGGACTAGGGTTCAAGGAAAAAGTGATTGGCCATTCATTCCTCCAAGCAGGTTCTCCACATGCTTGGGTTGAACAAGACGAAACTCAACCATCAAAGCCAACAACTGCTCTCAACATAGTATCCAAGATGGAGAAAAGCAATTTGGTTAGCGACGTGCCTTGCAAACTCATCACAGCGTATCAGTGACCTTGTTGAGATGACACGTTAAGCCGTGGTGGTGAAGCATTTTGAGCTAAACATTATGGCTTAGTGTGTTGTGCAAGCCATTCCTAGTCATGGTGTCTATAACCACAGTTTAAACACACTCATTAACCATTTGCTGCAAAAGAGTTAGCAGCCTAACTATGGCTTAGCGTGTTGTCTGAACAGGCCCTCAGAGTCTCTCCCTCACTTTTCTGGGGTCTGGAATGTAGCAAACTTGGGTTTAGCATTTTTTTCTATGTCAGTAAGGGCGCAATCCTATGCATCTTCGGACAAAAAAACATAACTATTAGAAGTAACTATCTTCTCTCTTGGTTAGATTGATGGATGGAACTAAGGGTGCAATCCTATGCATGTTTAAACAAAAAATAATGTCCTACAACTCCCAGAATTCCCTAGCCAGCATAGTTCACTGGGGAATGCTAGGATTTGTAGGACATTTTTCTGTCTAAATGTCCATAGGATTGCACCCTATCTTATTGTTCTTGACTGTTCCTGCTAACATTTTATGTGGGTTATTGTTGCACAACTAGATCAGAAACCCTCTCTTGTTTCCCAAGTGTTTTTGTTGGGATTGGGGGCATTATTTGAATTTCCAAGTGACTATCAACTGTGGCTGACGCTATGGGAGTAGATACTGGGTAGGTAAAACTACAATTGCCGGGGGATGGTATGATAATGTGCATGTGTGTATGCATGTGTGGCACCATCAGTATGCAGGCATTGAACTTGCAAGCCAGGGCAGAATGTGAAAAACAGGCAAGCCTTCCCCAAAACGTTTCTGAGAAAGTTCATAAATTGCTTTGGGTCCATTTAAAATTGACCTGAGAAGCATTCATTTTTAATCTGAACCAGGACTAAACACTAGAACTGCTTTCAAAAGCTAGGACAAAGGCTGGGGTATGAAGAATACGAAAATGAGAGTGCCCGTGAGCTTAGGCAAAGCATATTTCTCAAAAAATGAAACCCAGAATTGACCCCTGCAGAAAGGCTTCTAGAAGTCTTGAATTCAAACACATCTTTATCATATCATTTAGGGTTTCAAAGAGTAGAGAGAGCCATCCACATGAGGACTAGAACTTTGCGCAATGCAAAGACTTAAGCACAAGTCTAGGAAACTGAAGCTCATTAGGACTAAATAAACTGCATTAAGTGATCGTTTGGAGTTTCACTTAAACCGCCAAGGCAATTAGCTTCTTTCTATCCCACTGTTGATTTTGGCCCTGAGTCAGTGGTGTGAGTGATAACAGGTCTGCTTTGTGCAGCTGTCTTCACATGATCGTCTCACTGTCAGTCTTACACAATGCAGGATTCATTTAGCATGCTGCATCTCAGGCTGTCAACTTCTGGCAATGCAAAACGTCGGCCTTTTTCTGATGGGAATCATTAGACTTTGCATAGGATTGTATGAAACCTGGGCTAGGAAATCTATCTGTAGTCCAGGTTGCTTCTTACAGTCAGTACAGGATAAAGGCTATTGCTAAAATGAATGTTGAGAGTGGACGTTCTGGTTCAAAGGGTCAAATACTGAAGAGGCAAAATTATTATTATTATTATTTATTTATATAGCACCATCAATGTACATGGTGCTGTACAGAGTAAAACAGTAAATAGCAAGACTCTGCCGCATAGGCTTACAATCTAATAAAATCATAGTAAAACAATAAGGAGGGGAAGAGAATGCAAACAGGCAAAGGGTAGGGTAAAACTAACAGTATAAAGTCTGCGCAACATCAAGTTTTAAAAGCTTTAGGAAAAAGAAAAGGTTTTAGTTGAGCTTTAAAAGCTGCGATTGAACTTGTAGTTCTCAAATGTTCTGGAAGAGCGTTCCAGGCGTAAGGGGCAGCAGAAGAAAATGGACGGAGCCGAGCAAGGGAAGTAGAGGCCCTTGGGCAGGCGAGAAACATGGCATCAGGGGAGCGAAGAGCACGAGCGGGGCAATAGTGTGAGATGAGAGAGGAGAGATAGGAAGGAGCTAGACCGTGAAAAGCTTTGAAGGTTAACAGGAGAAGTTTATATTGGATTCTGAAGTGAATTGGAAGCCAATGAAGAGATTTCAGAAGCGGAGTAACATGGTCAGAGCGGCGAGCCAAGAAGATGATCTTTGCGGCAGAGTGGTGAACAGAAACCAACGGACTGATGTGAGAAGAAGGAAGGCCAGTGAGAAGAAGGTTGCAGTAGTCCAACCGTGAAATAACCAGTGCATGAACAAGCGTCTTGGCGGAAGAGACAGACAAAAATGATCGAATCCTGGCAATATTATACAGGAAAAATCGACAAGATTTAGCTACTGCCTCAATATGAGGAATACATAAATACATAAATACTCAGATTTGCAATGCATGAAACATTTTATTCCATTCTGAGCATTTCACCTCTACCCCCATCTCACCCTGGAGACCGTGGGAATTCCATACTCTCCACTGCACCTAGCACAGTGCCAGTGCTTAAAACACAGATTACATGGGAATTCCCTGACATCAGGATGAGGGTTACCAATGTTGGTCACCGCTTCTGTTCCTGCATCTTTAACAGCGTAGCAAGCAGAAATTTAGCAGGTAAAACTTTCCTCGTCACTTTATCTCTGGGAGTGGGGGAGTAGAAGAAAGAGACCTTTCCCAAGATGCTCTTAAAACCACAATAGATGGACCAGTAAAAACAGGGGGGCACGTGTTTCATCAGCGTGTATCCATGCAACAAACTTAAAACTAATTTAATTCCTCCTCTAAAGGGAAACTTGGGAACTGTAGTTCTATGGAAGAGGTGGTCATCAAACTTCAATACCCAGAATTCTTCGAGAAGGGAGCAAACTACAAATAGTTAAATGGGTGTAAAATTGCAGTCTGCCTGGGTCATTGTGAGAACAAACCAGCTGAGGTTTGTTTTTCTTGTTGTTTTCTTGCTGTTGCTATTACATATTAATAATATATAAAAGTTTTGGGCAATGTTTAGAGACATCAGCTAAGCTTTGGTTCAGCAAACCAAGGCCTATAATAACTAAGGCTGCAATTCGATACACACTGGCCTGTGAGTAAGCCCTATGGAATTCAATGGGGCTTACTTCTGAGTAGACATGCTTAGGACTGTGGTGCAGAAATTAAAAATAGAGAAGGGCAAAATATGTATGTGTGGGGGGGTCCTCCCAAGATTGATCTATCTATCCATCCATCCATCCTTAATGGTCACTGTACTTGTCACTCAGTGGTCATACTGTACATGTTTAAAGTACTCTTGTTTCTATTATGGACACTACATGTTTCCGAGTTAACCCTGTCTACTGCAATTAGTTCTAGAGCCAAGTTGTGGTACACATTAAGATCCAACAGTCCTCTTCCCTTAATTATGCATCCTGCAGTCTCCTCTAGCAAATGCACGCATGTGTAGCATAGGATGTGCTGAAGCCAGCTATGCAGAGGAACAAAAAGCCACATTCAGCGATGGGCTGTGCATGAGCAACTCCAGGAACACCCACCCCCAGGAATCCACACACATCCCAAGACTGTGGGCACATTTTCGCCATGGCCACAGAGGCTGCTGCCTTACATCAAGACCAGGATGTCAAATGGCACAGAGCTGCCGTCTGTTGAACGCTCATGGCTTTTGGGATGGCTTAGTGCACCATTCCCCAGCCTGGTTCCCTGTGAATGTGTTGGACTACAACTCCCATCAACCCAGCCAGCATGGCCAGGAGTGATGAGAGCTGCACTCCATCATATCTAGAGGTGAAGCTTGGCTAAGTGGCTGGCTTGCAGTTTTGCTCATACATGGGTTCTGATGGGTCACCATATTTGGACTTGAGAACTGTTGACTGTAATAAAAGGAATTGAACTACTATAAAGCAATTACCCATTCTTATTTGTGAAACTGTATTATTTGCTCTTTCAATTGTGCAGGTAAGAGCTTATCTGGTTTATTTCCTTTTTTCAAAAAGACCTTGTTTTAAATACTGTAAACATCTCCCCACTAACCCACAATTAATTAAATCCAATTGTTTCCTAAGCACCTCTAACTTCCAGTATGTTTTGAACAGGTTCCTTTATGTTGATGCTCTAATTCTTGAATGTTAGAAAGTTCAATAGTTTCCCCCTCTCCTTTTTCAAATATGATGCTTTTTGTATAAAAGCTCCTCTTGTTACTGCTTTTGATGCCTTCCACATTATGATCTCATTATTTACTGAGGGGGTATTAATTTGAAAGTACTCCTTTGACTGATTTTCTATTTCCTGTATTACCTGTTCATTTTGTAATAAAAAAATATCCAGTTACCATAATCTCATTTTTGGGACTGTCTTCCCTATTGAATACTCTAAATTAATTGGGCATGTTCTGCATACAACTGTACACCTATTTCAGTTTTCCCCCTACAAATTGCATTATATAAGGTAAAGTAAAAAATATAAATAAATTAGGAATTATCCTGAAAAATCTTTGGCAAACCATTTGCTACTATTTTATAGTAGATATGTCTAGATTCACTAACGTAACTCCATTGAAATCCCCTCCTAAGTTGTCAACTACAATTCTATTTATTTTTTCAAAGAACTTTTCTGATTAGTGTTTGGGGTGTAGTTACATCCTAACAAAATAGGTTTATCTCCCAACAATCCTGTCCCAAAAAAACTATCACCCTTCTGGATCCTTTATCCAATTAGAGAACATAATGAATAAATTACCTTTAATTATAATACCCACATCTCTTTCTCTTTTCTAAGCTTGCTGCTATAACTCTCTCCAGTCCCAAAAATTCTAAATACTTTTCTTCTCCTTTCCTAATGTGTGTTTCATGCAGTAATATAACTGACACTATTTTTTCAGTGATCAAACATATTTCCTCCTTTTATTTGGAGAAATTAAATGCTTAACATTAAGTGAGATGATTTTCAAATAATGCGTAATGAAGCTAAATATCAACCTAACAGTTCAACAAGGCAGAATTGCAAATTCAATAACCCCCCAAAAGAATAAAAAAACTTAAACCATTGAAGATTAAAAATTGGAGATTACAAATCCCCAAATATATTAGAATAAGTAGTAATACGAACGTTCTTTTATAATTCTCAACAATTGATGCCCTTCATCAACCATACAACCACACAGTCTTTCCCCATAAACACATTCAGACAGAATGCAAACAGACTGTTGGAAATTTCAGATATTTTCTTCTTCAAGGGTATCAAAATGTAGGTCCACTAAGACTTTAACTTTATTTTCCACAATTGCTGGAGTCTGTCCTGACCCAATTTTCCTTTGTAATGCTTCTTTTACCATAATGCTTAGAATTTTAATTAAAAAAAATCCTGTGGCTTTTGAGTTAATGATAAAAGTCTCTTTTGTTCCAACAGCACATTCCCATGCAAGTTTTAGGGAGCATTCCAATGTATGTTTAGACAGAAAAAAGTTCTACAATTCCCAGCATGCCCTAGCCATGCTGGCTGGGGTATGCTGGGAGTTGTAGGACTTTTTTTGTCTAAAGATACATGGGATTGTGCCTTAGTTGTTCCTCCAAAAATCCCACCTGTCTTTCAGATATTCCACAACACCTCTCAATTTTAAATTATGTTTGCTCACTTTGAAATCCGATCCCTCTATCCAACCCTTAATGTTATATAAATCACCCTTTTGATATATACCATCCAATGCCCAAAGCATTCTGGACAGTTCACAGCATGATAAAACACAATACAAAAAATCAACATGCAGAAATTTAAAACACCTAAAAATAAAACTGTGCAAAGTCCCCCCCCCTTTTTCTACTCTATTTGTGGGTAGAGAAATTGGGGGGAAGGGGACAATTTCACAGAATTTCTCCAGGGGGAGTAGAAATTCCAACTATTTCTCACAGGTAGGCATCACCATTGACAAGTGTTGTCAAACAGCTTCTTCTCCTTAGTGGGGTTTTGTTTAGGCAGCCTGGCCCCTATTTTGCATTCTCCACAATCCCTGCCCCCTATTTTGCATTCTCCACAATGCCCCATATAGCTAGCGGCAATCCAGGATATTAAGGGGCGAGAATGCAGCCCCAACAAAAAATAATGGTGAAGAAAATGTGGGGGGGGGGGGACACACAGATGGACGGACTGAAAAGCATCCTTTTAGTTTTAGAAGGAAAGAAAAGAAAAGTCTCAGGGATTTCCCAAAAGTTCTCTTTCGCTTCCATTTTTTCTGCCTCATGCTCTGGGCAGTTTATAATTTATTTCGAATGTGGGTAGGTGGTGTTTTTGACCTAACTGATCACTGTAACGTGGGCTGATCACTGTAACTGTAATCTCCTGGGCTGCCTGCACTTTCTGATCTCAAAAGGCCCTATGGGAGGAATTAATTCATGTCTTCCCCTGGGCAGGAAGTGTGGGAAGCCAAGGAGGCTACAAGCTGTCAGAGGATTGTACAATTAAATGGAAGCTCACACACACTCCTCTGTCATCTCATAAGGTAAACACAAGAATCCTGAACCCAACCCATGAAAATTTCTCAGAAATTTCTTCTCCTTTGAATTTTGTTTCCATAGCAATTTCTTTTCTATCAAATTGAATGAGAATGGTCGAAATATTTGTAGGAGAAATTTTCTGCACAGCAGCACTAGTTAAGAAAAAAAAAGTTAAAAACATTTGGCAATAAAACTGCCAGGAGCTGTTAAGAAACTAATAGATGCTATCATATGCTGATAAACACCCAGGAACAGAGGGAAATCTTTCATGAGGACCTAAAACATGACAATGTTGGCACCAGGCAGACCTCACTGGGGAGAGAATCCCATGATTGGGGCGGAATGTGGGGAGAGATATCCTGCCACAGCCACTGAATGGGATGTCTCTGCGGCCCCTTCCAGCAGTCCCGTTTACACTCACTGTGGACTCATCTACACCAAGCAGGATATTGCACTATGAAAGCAGTATATAAAAGGCAGGAGCCACACTACTGCTTTATAGCGGTATTGAAGTGCACTAACAACTGATGGGGCCCATTGACACATACTACTTTCATACCACTTTCACAGTGTTACATCCTGCTTGGTGTAGATTTATCATGGGCCCCAACAGTTGTAAGTGCACTTCAGTACCACTGTAAAGCACTAGTGTAGATCCTGCCTTTTATATACCACTTTCATAGTGGAATATCCTGCTGGGTGATGAGCCCTCTGCCAACTACTGAGGGAAGAAAAAGCCACATTCATCATTAAATGCATCTTTAATAGAACTGTACTTGTACTGACAAATTAGATTGCCCTCTCCTTCTTCTTAGAACTTTTTTCATCCGTCGTCCCCCCTATAAATCTTAAGGGAATATTCCCCTCACACCCCACCCATTAAGTGTGTTGACAAACACTAATATCTGGATTCCTTTTCACCCCTCCAGAGACAGTAAGGGGGGAGGGGGAGGAGAACTTGCCCAGACCTGCTGTTAAAGACGCTTTACCCCTCCCCTCCCCTCCCCCCCCCCACCTCACCCCCACCGGTATTAATTATTTACTGTTTCATTTTTCTCCCGATTTTTAGCTACTCCCCAGCCTCCCCCTCCCAGAATTGACAAACATTTCCAGCGCGGACTTCCTGTCCTCGTCGAATATAGGTGAGGAAAATAGACATGCCCGAACCTGCCGAGGCTCCGGCTCCGAACTCTCCGCTGCGCGCCACGCGGGGCGGCTGGGTGGGCGGGGCGCTGGAGAGCCGACGCAGCTGCCTCGCCTGAGCCGCGGCGGCCCTTAATGAGGGATGTCCCCAGGGGCTCCGTGACGTCACTGGGCGCCCGGGCCAATCGGGGGCGGCGAGGGGCGGGGCTCGGGAGATGAAAGGAGGGGGAAGGGGGCGGGGAAATACCCCTTCTGTGTTTCTCTCCGGCGAGCAGCGGCGTGGAGAAAAAGAGGGCGAAGGCGCCTGCGGAGACGGCGAGCGGCAGCGGCGTTTGGAGCCGGGAGACGGCGAGCGGCGGCCCGAGCGCTCCGCGGAGGCGGAGACCTCGGCGTGGCGGCTGGATCGGGGTCTCTCTGGCTCGATCGCGGCAAGCCGGACGTTGCTGCCGCCAAGTATGAGGCTGCCGGGTTCCACTAGCCGCCGCCGCCGCCTCTCCCTCGGAGCCCGCTAGGGTCTCCTGCAGCCCCCGGCCCCTCTGGATGGTGCGGCCGCCGCTGGCCCTTGGCGCTGCCCCGGTTCTTCGCCCGCCTCTGCTGCCGCCCCTCTTTGGATGATGACGATGAACTCTCTGGCCGAGAGCCTGCTGGGGGGCCCGCCGGACCCGTCCAAAGCGGCCTTCCTGGACTTCGGCCTCGGCCCGCCGCCCTCGCCTCCGCAGCAGCCCCAGCAGCAGCAGCACCAACACCCGGCCGGCCTGGCGCCCCCGTACGCCCTCCAAGCCTTGCACCCGCTGCAGCCGCCCCCGCAGCCACAGCAGCCGCTCGACGGCGGCGGCGCCTTCCCCTCCTCGGCCGCCTCCTACGGCCGCTCCTTAGCTTATCCCCCTTATCCCGGGGCGGCCGGAGGCAGCCCCCACGCCTTCTACCACCACCACCACCACGGCGCCTCCTACTCGCCTTACCAGCAGACCTCCAGCGGCCTGGGCCACGGGACGAGGCTGGAGGAGACGGGTAAGGCGGGGCTGCGGCGCGTGGTGGGTTGGGGGTATGGGAGGGGGGACAGCTAAATCACCCCCGCCCCCTCCGCAAGACCACCTCGTGCCATCTCCAGGCGCTTGATCCGGAGTAGTGCCTTCACACGATCCTCCTCTTGTCGGTCATCCGCTCCTAATCTTTTTGTGAAAGGGGCAAATAAGGGGGGTGGGGTGGGCGTAATAGCGAATGAGGGTAAATGGTTTCTAAATCCTGGAGTTTTTCAAGAACTACTAAAAGTAAAATGCAATGTAAGACCTACTTAGAATCAAACCATAGAAATGAATGGGACTGACTTAAGTCCCATTCATTTCTATGGGTCTCCTTTAAGTTGCACTTGCGTTCGATTTTACCCTTAATTCCAAATTTTGCTATTTATCAGTTGAACATGCACACAGTTAAAATACAAAAAATCTATCTTGCCCTGCATATAATAGTTTGCGATTTCGTGCTGGCTGCAATGTCAGTCTGCAGTGTGATCCTAAGTATGTCTATTCAAAAGAAAGTCCCACACTGAGTTCAGTGGCACTTACTCCCAGGTAAGTGTGCAGAGGATTGCAGTCCTGGTTCGCTGCTGGGTCATCCTCTCTTTCCTGCATCAAATCAGCACAAATGAGGCATCGCTTGTGATATGTGCACAGGGAAATAAGACTTCTACATCGCAGTGTATCCTGAAAGGGCTTTAGAAATTCCTAGAATTTTGAGAGGCAGCTGGAAACTTAATGAAGTCTTATCAGATGCACAATATAATACAAAGGTTAAGCCCTCTGGCTGCAGGGATTTTGTAAATGACTGTGGTGTACTACACCTTGTACAAGATACCCTAGCTTCTAACTGTGTGCAGAGTTCTTTCTCCCCCACCCCCATTTCCCAGGAATAAACTTCTACCCAGGATCTTGCTTTACCCCCAGCCCTGCCCCACCCCCAGCTGGAAATAGTCTCGTAGGTGTGGCTGCTAGAACTTTTGCCCTTGGGGGCAGCCCATTGGATAGACATCAAAACATTGCCTGGGTGATGGTGGTAGATGGATGTGGTTAAGTCTCTCTGGGGGTGCCTCTGGGGCAGTGAAATTGGTAGTTATTTGAACACAACTGGGCTCCTGTAGAAGCCCCTGGGGGAAACCTCCTTGGCCCCTCTTCTGACAACCTTTATAAACTAAACCTGGCTGGGAATGATATGAGTTGTAGGTCAACATATTCGGAGGGTACCAGGCTGCAGGGAGGTTACTAGCAAGTTCTCAAAACAGCTTACAATGTCTCAAAATACATTTTAAATTGACGATGTGGTATTTGGGCACAGGTATTCCTGTCTCTAGCAAAGGGGCTGGGCTGAGAAAATGGACAGCAAATGGACCCTCTGTTTCCTTCAGGTTTGGGCAAGCTCACTTGGAGACATGGGCTCAAGTAACGCCTTGACCACTTGGTGGTTGGGATCAGCCAGGGCTGACCTTTTTGGCCTCAGTCTCTCCGCCTGTAAAATGGTCAGACAAGTACCAGTGCCGCAGAGAAGGCTTGGGTTGTTTTGTAAGAGCAGCCAAGACAAAAGCTGATAAAAGTGATTTAAAGGGGCAATGTTGCAGGCTTCTGCTTGGTTTCTGACCCCCTTGTCCTCAGCCTCTATTGAAATGTAGTCTGAGCTCTTGTGACTGCACTTGTTCTTAATCGCCCCTCTGTTATCTCCCCTTCTGTTGACATTTAGAATGAATGTGCCTCTGGGCACAGCCCTGCCGGCTACCTTGCTTGTATTGCTCTGTAAAACTACCATGCACATGGATGGCGCTATATAAGTTACTTGCCACAAGTGGACACAGCAAGTCTAATGGCAGGCCTTAAGTGGATGCTGTGGGGCCAAATCCTGGCTGTTTTCAGTTTGACCTGTCATCTGGCCACATGCAGAGTGCCTTCCAGTCCCTCTCAAGCTGCTTCACCAGTTCTGAGATGGGACTAATCCTAGAAAACTATTTTGTAACTGATGGAATACCAGCCATTTCCCAAAAAGCTTGGGGTGTGGTGCTCCATGATTCTTCCTCCGCAGAAGGACCCTAGGAGGTTGGTCAGGCTAAACGATAAGTGACAGGCCCAGGGTTACCCAGTGAGCTTAGTGAAAGAGTGGGAATTTGCATTCAGTTCTTCCTGGCCGAAGTCCAAAACTCTAACCTTGACACTGTGGTACTTCCCATACCTACATTCCACTCTCTGGTCCCCTTTAAGAGCCTTCTTTTCCCCATTGGCTTCATAGCCTCGGGCCCCTTTCAGGGAGAAATATTTTCCACCTCTAGTACTGAGGAAACATTTCTGTAGATTGAACCATTTTTGCATTTTGGTTTGGAGAGAGACCCTCTTCCACCACCACCCAGCTCCTTCTGGACACACATGATGGGCAAATTTCCCTTCTCTTTTTCCTCCTGATATCAAGGGATATCATTAAAATGAGTCCTTTAGGAATTTATCCCAATGATTTTGGAACTTCTCGTTGCCAAATACTTAAGCCTGAACCCTTCCAAAGGGTAGCCTTTTAAATAATTTTGACAAAATCCAGATGTCTTCTGAAACATCGGGGCAACCTCTGTGGAATCCTTTAATGGAAAACTGCTTGACTTCGTTTATTTTTAAAAGTGCATGCAAAAGATATTTCGCTTGCTCATTTTGCATTGCAAATTCGAGACCTCTTGCATGCAGTCCCCAAACAACTTGGCTTCGAATTGATATCCCAACAAAAAGTGTTTTGTTTTTTTAAAATGGAACTCTCTCGTGAGACATTGAGTGCAGCAGATGATTTGTGTGTCTGTGTTGTTTGTTTTTCGGCCCTGCTGAGTTTTGAAAAATTATTATTGGATTTAAAAGAAGGAACTGATCTTAAAAAAACAAAAAAACTTTAAAAAGTCACTCAGTGGTTCGTAAATGGAAAACATGTGAATATTGTAACTTAAAACGTTCTTTTGTTTTGATTTATTTTTTTACAAAATCTGAAATGGAAATGCTAAGAGGGTTTTTTTAAGGGTTTTTTGTGTGTGGGAAAAGTATATATGAAAATTGATTAGGAGGGGGAGAGGGCCCCTGCTCTTGCAACCATATAGTTCAGGATTTCTGACATTCCAAACCAGCGCTCACCCTTTTTATAATGGATGAGATGGTTTCAAAATGCAGTAGTAAAATGACCGGGCACTCTGCCTATCGAAACTGCTGTAACAATATCTTTGTATCGGCCAGTGAGTGGATTTGTTTAAGACGCCTTAGGCACTGGACCGACTGATCCCCTATTTAAAAAGGCAATTTGGACTTAACCCGTATCATTTTAAAATGATATTTGGGGTTTCTTTCTGTAGCAAATCTGCCAAAAAGCAAAACTCCCAGAATGCTAAACTTAGGGGGAATCCAAGTTAGTTTGGCTTAACTGGTTTCTTGATTATGGGGGCAGAGGGGTGTGTGTATGTGTGAAACCTTGTAACAATTTGTGCAATCCCGAAGGGATTTTTCTGCGCCCTGTCTCAATTAAATCTGAATGCCCATGTAAAATATTGCCATTTTACGCGAGTGGCCTTTGTTTTCCACGCTAAAGCAACGGCAGGGTGCCTCTGAACATGTAAAGAGTGCTTCACCACCACTACTGAAGACTCAAAAGGCTGCCCCTCTGGGATGAAGGCGGCATCCCTTCCGATTTCGGGCCCTTGTTTCCAGCCTGTCCCACCCCACCCCCGCGCACCACTTCTTAAAAAGCAAGGAAGTCCTGAAATTATAACCAATCGTTTCCTTGTGGTGCCTGTTTCTATCGCCGGATTCCTGGCCTCCTTTCATTTTAATTGGCACCTGTCAAGATCGGCGAGGGAGATAGAAGATGTCTTAATGATCTTCGAGGCAAAGCCGGAGCTCAGCACACCGGGAGGACGCCATCGAAAAGGCTTGTTCCCCTTGGCTGGAAAGCAAAAACGTTTATTTATTACCGGAGCGTCGAGATCGCACCAGCAGCTCATTAGCATTGGAACGCGGCGGGGCTGCTTTTAATTCGGAAAGGTGATAATTACGCAGTGCCGCAGTGGCAGCCCGCTGCCAAAACGCAGTTAATCTTGCGGCGGCGGCGGCTCGGGAGGACTTCCGACAGCTGCCACTTGGGCGAGCGGAGCAAGCCGCCGCCGCGCACCGTTTCTTGCCGCGATCTTCTGCTGGGGGGCGCGCCGGCCTCCCGAGCGTGCCCAGAACCCGCGAAGTCTCTGGGGCGGAATCAAAGGCAGAGGCGAGCAAGGCGCTGCCTCCTCATTCGCCGGCTCGATCCCAGCCAGGTCTCCTCAGGAGTCAGCCCCGCTTGGCTTCAGTGAGGCGCGATCCCCAAGGGAGGGCGCCCGCTCTGCCCCCATAGAAAGCAATCGGTTTAGCCCGCCTAACTGCGCAGAACAGGCTGTTTACGTAGCGAGTAACCCCCCTTTCAATCCAGGAGGCTTCTGAGCAAACGGGCGCAGGATCAGGCCTCGAGTCAATGAAGGGGGCAGTCCTGATCCGCACTCACCTGCGGATCAGTCCCATTTAACTCAAAGGGGCTTTCTTCCGGAGTATGTCGGCTTTGGAATTCTACCGCACTCTACGGTAGGAAATCTGCACATTCTGCAAGGCGGAGAGGGGCCCTCGACGGCGCGCTATCCATAGCAGTTAGCTTGTTTCATCGGTATTTTTCCACCGCCTTTCAGTCATGTTGCGAAGGCGGTTTACATCATAGATCTTAGAGCACGTCGAACTGAACTCAGCCTGAGAAATAGTTTAACCCTTTACCAGTAAGGGCGTTTCCCCCCAACTTACTACTTGTAGGGCAACTTGTGGCCCTCCAGATGTTACTGAATTGCGATTCCAATGACCTCTAGCCGGCGTAACCAATGATGAGGGATGGTGGGAGTTGCAGTCCAATGTCATCTGGAGGACCACGCGTTCTCCATCCCTGCTTTAGGGGGTGAGAAAACTTACCGTGCAATCCTATGTGTGTGTACTCGGAAGGAAAGCCTCGTTTAAGACCAACGGGACTTACTCCCAGGCAAGCGAGTGTAGGATTGCAGCCTTCGTACCCACTTTGCCTGGAGTGGCTCCCATGGAATTGGAGGGACCGCTGGGTGGACAGAGCATAGGATCGCGCTGAAACGCGCATTCAGTCGGGATCCGAGTAAACCTCTCTAGGATACTTGGGCGGAAGAATGGACCCTTTTGGAAGTGCATTCCTTGCACACGTAGGTTTCATATTTCTGGCACAAGACACCTTATTAAAATTACCATAATATCGTATTTCCCACTGATACCACAATCCTAATTTGGCCTTGCGTATAGAAACGCTGCGTCCACACGATCGCCCTTTATGTATGGTTAGACCTGGGGAGGCGTTCAAGTGAAAGCAAGCATTAAAGTCGAATGGCCACTGCAGGACAATTTGTGCGGCGGGAAAGGCAAAACGACTCCAACTGAAAGGAGCTTATTAAAACAAAAACAAAACAAAAGGTGGGGAAAGGTTGCGCTTCTACTGGTTGATCCGGATCGGTGTAAAGTGGTTTGAAATCTCTCTCACCTGTGCCCGAGTAGGCCGCAGGAAACCCCCGTTGTCGTTCTAGTTTCACAAACCGCAGGGCCTCGCTGAAGTAAAAGAAACGCAAAGGCAGGAGGTCTGGTCTTTGCATCTGCCTCCTCCGCGCCCCCCCCCCAAAATCAAGCATTTTGGATTGTTTGAGGTACACAAACGTGTAGACCAAACTAAGAATTATTTACATTGAACAATGCCAGCCGGGATTCTCTGTGCGCGTGCATTTAAAAAAAATAGTCTTTCATAAATCATTTCATAATCCTTTTCTCCCCTCCCCTTGGGAAGAAGCGGTAAGAAATAGAGCTTGAATCATTTAAAGGAGTGGTAGAGATTAGAATAAAAGACCACTTAAAAACAAAACGAAAACATTCGTCTATAGTTTCGAACCAGTAAGTTGGGTTTTCCTCCCCTTCATTTTAATGAACCCGTTGTCTTTACGGTGTTGGTTTCGCTCCCGTGAAGAACTGTAGTTACTGGTGTTAAATATCAGGTTAATTTCACTGCCTAATTTCTGTTCTGCTTCCCCGGCTCTTTTGCAATTTCTTCGCCTGGTTAGGGCTTACTTAGAGGAAAGCGTTAATGTCTGGTTAATATCTGTGGTCAGTTTCAACTTTAGTTCAATTCTGAATCTTCTAAAACCCTTGTTAATTAAAACCTCGATTAAAAACCCCCCTCTATTCTCCAGATCATCGAATTAAATTGAACTAGAACAGACGCTGTGCTTTTTATTATTTTTATTTTGTAATCGTTTCAGCGACTAGAGTTGATTTGGGTTTCTTTTAAGGCACTTGTATTTCCAGATTTTTTGTTCAAATTAGCAAGTGAATCGCCAAGTTCTTTTGATGCCTCCAAACGCAGTTCACTTGGAAGCCTCTTTCAGTTTCAGACGGGTTTATAATTCAACAACTGGGAGAATCCAAGTCTATAAGGAGGAATAAAATTAGTGTATGTATAATCATTATGTAATGCTACTTTTCTAATAATCAGGAGTTAATATTTTGAGAGAAGTGATGGACAGTGAATTTTTGAGTATGTTTACTCAGATATAAGCATCGCTGTATTTTATGGATTTTCCCTCCCAGGCAGTCTCATGTTTAGATGAATTATTATTATTATTATTATTTTCAGCAGAAAGGATTTATCCTGCACAAGAGCATGGGGCTAATGCAGGAGAACTACCCGCAGACGTTGAAATTAACTATATATGCAACAAAATGTGTCTCTAAGGGCTCATCTCCACCAAGCAGGATATTGCAGTATGAAAGCGGTATATAAAAGGCAGGAGCCACACTACTGCTTTATGGCAGTATTGAAGAGCACTGACAACTGTTGGGGCCCATTGACACATACCATAGACCGCTTTCATACCGCTATATGCTGCTTGGTGTGGCGCCTGCCTTTTATATACCTCTTTCACAGTGGAATATCCTGCTTGGTGTAGATGAGCCCCAGGTCACCTGTGGTACGATGTTGCTGTTTTTGAACCATACATCAAGCACAGTTTCACATTCCGAGATCAGAGACGTTTCTGTTCATTTTAAAGTAAATTCCGTATAAGCGGAATTTGTTTTAAATGGAAAAAAGGGAGGTATGCAGGTTTCCCCACGCCTTCGTTTCTTCTCTCCTTGTCTCCTCTAATCTGGTTCAGTTTACGAGTAAATAGCTTATCACACCTACTGCAGATTCTTCAGCATAAGGCAAAATAATAACAATAACAATATTAAATTAATAAATAGGGCTGAATCCAGGCTGGGTGCGTTGAACTTCGCTCCCATTGAAATCTATGTGACAAGTTAGTCCTGATCTAAATTAAGTCCCATTGATTTTAATGTGAACGAAGTGCAACACGCTTGAGTCTGGGTCCAAGCCTGTATGTGTTCGAACGAACTGCTGCAGAAATCGTAAGGAAGGCTTCTCTTTTTTCTTAGCTGACGGGATTGAGGTGTGGTGTGCTTTCTTCTTCTTCTTTTTATTATTATTAAACCAGCTTTTCCCGCTCTTTCTTTTTAATAGCGTAGACATGGCTCAGGCGTCTTGTTTTCTGAAATTAAATTATTCCTTCAGGGCGGAGTACTTTAATCTTTTTAACTCGCTGACATCTCGTACGCTGCGGACTGCATGTAGGCAAGTCCTTATTAATATCTTCCCTCGTGGCCTCGAACAATCCGCCGCCCCTGTCTCTGGGCTATTTCGAAAGTTAACAGCACATGGAGGGGGTGGGGGCTTTGCGCTTCAGCGGGGCTTGCGCAGGAGAACGTCCCTCGGTTTTAAAGTGATCAACACCACGAACCTCCTATACAGTTGACTCCGGAGTAAACAAGCATGAAATCGAGCCGTAAGGCGGAGGGGGCTTTGCGCTTCAGCGGGGCTTGCGCAGGAGAACTTCCCTCGGTTTCAAAGCGATCAACCCCACGAACCTCCTATACAGTTGACTCCGGAGTAAACAAGCATGAAATCGAGCCGTAAATCCCACCGAGTTCAACGGGTCTTATCCCAAGTATGCACACGATTGCAATTCGCACAGTATGCAAACTCAATTGAGAAGAACCTCGCCTTTGAAGTCAATGGGATTTACGTCTGAGTGGATTTGGATAGGGTTGCCTTGTAATTTCCTTTGGAGCCGTTTCACGAAAGCCCTTAAAAACAGAGCAGATTTTAATAGCAGGGCGACCCTCCTTATGTCTATTCAGAAGTAAATCGGGTCGACTTCAATGGGGGTTTACTCCTAAATAAGTGCGCATTGGATTACAGCCTAATAGTTCCAAGCAAACCTCGTGAGGAAATAGGAAAGGCCGGAAATCATTACGCATATTATTTATTTATTTTATTTATTGCATTTATATACCGCCCCATAGCCGAAGCTCTCTGGGCGGTTTACATTATATTATTATTATTATTATTATTATTATTATTATTATTATTGATATATCCGACATACATCAGATTTTTTAGCAGTGCCTTGAGTTCACCTGTAGTGATATTTTCAGTCTCACTCCCAACCCCCACTGGTTTTGATTTCTTTCTCCCTTTTTTAAAAATGAGTTTGAATCCGACTGTTTCGATTTAACAGAGTAGTGGATTGATCGCTTCGTTATTTGATAACTTGAACTGGTGCGTACGTGTACTGGAACAAAGAGAAACGCCTTTGGGGGATGTATAGATTTTGACTGCACTCGCCGAATGAACGCTTGGCCGGCCCTAACATTTTTGTTACGAATTTTCTTCGCGAGGGGGGGGGGGATGGGGGGGCGACAAAGCCAGACGCGAGGGCGGGCCCATTAAACACACTTAACTCAACGCACTTATTATTGGACTTGAACCAATCGCTTTCTTCATCCGCGTAGCTGGAAGTAAATGGAGCTTATTTGCTTTCTAATCTCTTGAGAACCCAAGAGTTGCAGCCCGATCCTCTTGTTTGCTTACTGGAAAGCAAGTGCCGCTGTGTGTTCATATCCCCAACTAAACGCGCGCAGAGGGTTTCAGACGTGCTGAGCAATCCCCGTGCGCCTTTACTCAGAAGTAAGCCTCGCTCTGGTCTCCGGCTTTTACTCCCGTGCAAAAGGCAGCGTTCCGATCCTCTCCTGGTTGAATGCAGAAGGTTCAAAAGAGCGTCTTACTCTCGAGTAAGACTGCATCGGGTTCCGGGTTTACGGCTCGATTTCATGCTTGTTTACTCTGGAGTAAACGGGCCTCGCTCCCAGGTAACTGCACTGCGCCTAGGGGAGGATTGCAGCCGCGCAGCGCAATCCTATATGTATGTGCATATTTATTCGGAAATCAGCCCTTTGGGCTTCAACCCTAGGCCAAATGGGTCTAGGATTTTGCACAACTAGACATGCCTACTCAGAAGTAAGCACGGTTGAGTTCAAGGGGGCTTACTCGCAGGTAACTGCATATAGCAATGCGTCTTCCGTTAAAAGCGGAATAGGAGGTCTCCTAAAACCGTCTTTTTCCAGGACCAAACTCTGGGGGCTCATCTACACCAAGCAGGATATTCCACTATGAAAGCGGTATATAAAAGGCAGGCCTCACACTACTGCTTTATAGCGGTATTGAAGTGCACTGACACCTGTTGGGGCTCATTGAAACATACTATATACCACTTTCATACTGCTATATGCTGCTTGGTGTGGCTCCTGCCTTTTATATACCAATTTCATAGTGGAATATCCTGCTTGGTGTAGATGAGCCCTAAGTTTCTTGCCTGCCTGCTCCCACTGCAGGGAAAGGCACCCGGGATTGGGGTGTGTGTGTGTTTCTGCTCAGTGGTGTGAATCCAAATCCTCTGGCTTAATCAGGCTGTCAATTGAGTGAATTCCACGCCACCTTGGATTATGGCAAAAGCCACCAAAACCGCAATTCGATTGCATTGCATACAGTCTGACTGAACTTCCCAGGAAAGCTGCGTTCCACCCTCCTTGCAGCACAATGCCTGGGCCTTCCCCCATCCCCTCTGAATCCTGCTAGGTCCGCATTCCCGGTGGGGCAGAGAAAGGGGAAAGTGAGGACAGAATCTTGCTTACAGCTGCCAAATTCGTGTTTCCCACCCCCTTCTCCTGGCAGCGTTCCTGTGCCTTGCAATGAGGCCAGCTAATTCAACAGGTGAAGCTTTTAAGATGCAGAGATGGCTAGAAGATGCACCTTTTGCCTTTCTTCATCCTCTGTAGTTATCTTGCCCTGTCTCAAGGGTTTAGGGGTGGCTCTGGCACCTTAAAACACAAAATAATCCACTCCAAGTGCCTCTCTCAACCTGGTGCCCTCTGGATGTGTTGCTCGGTTCCCATCATCCCCAGCCAACCTGGCATGCTGGCGGGGTGGTGGTGGTGATGGAAGCCATACTCCCAACACATCTGGAGGGACCCAGATCGGGGAAGGCTGGGGCATAACCAAGTTGAGCTCATCAAGATAAACGTTGACCGTGATGGTTGAAACAACAAATAAACACTTCATCAAGATAAACACTCCCAAGGATTAAAATCACCCACCTCTTGTTATTCCTTTATGCCAATATTAGGAAATAGGATGAGCTCTGTTTATATATTCTAATGTAGGGATTCTGTTAGCTGGCAGGTGTACACTGGGAGCATCCCATCCACTGCAAGATGTTTGCACTAATGATACAATGACACTTAGTAATAATACTTATTGCTAAGTATTGATGTATTATTAGCATGATTATCACCTGTGTTTTGCCTGGCATATAAAAATCCGAACGATAGCTATGCTAATAATAATACATAGCACGATACATACGAATAGTATTTGTGAGCTGCCTGGAGATCTTTGGCTATTCCGTGGTATAGAAATGCAATCTACAATTATTGTTATTATTATTTAAAATAAATAAATAGTGTTGGCAATATTTTTGAGAAACCTTGATACCAGTTCTGCCAGGAAGGGCATGAGGGGAGAGGGGCAGAGAATAGTTGCTTGCAGTAAGGTTGCAATCCTATGCATATTTATTTGAGTAGAAGTCACACCTGGTACAATGAGACATTTCTGAGTAAAGACACAGAGAATCACACTCTGAGGCTGCCAAGTGCATTTGCGGCGGAGGTGAGGTTGCAGCCAGGAACTTCTGGTGTGGTCTGGCTTTGTTTTTTGTTTTTTGTTAATTCTTTACCTGGTAGATTTTCTGTGGTCTCCCTACCTGTGTATCATCCATGACACAAAATGGATTAAGATGAGCTATATCTAGCACAACATGGACTTACTAAGAAGACACAAAACATTTTTCTTTTTTGCAGTTTATAAGAACTAACTGGATTAAGCTGAGCTATATCTAGGATAACTTGGATAACTCAGAGCTATGTCTAGCATAACATGGATCTCTGAAGGAGACAGATTTTTTTTTTTTGCATTTGCTTTTTTGCAGAATATAAGAAACTAACCGTATTAATTACATCATTTTACAATAAGGATCGTCCTCCCTTGTTGGTTTTTAACCACGGCAGATGCCAAATCTCATAGCCTGATCAGCAGTTGTCAGCCTGATCATTTGCATATTTATTTAGAAGTAAGTAAACTGTTTTCAATAGAATGTACTTGCGTGCAAGTTTGCATAGGGTTGCAGGCACAACCATATGCATGTTAGGGTTTAATCCTATGCATATAGTTGAAGTGTAATCCTATGTATGTTTAGACAGAAAAGTTAAAAAAATGTCCTAAATGCTGGCTGGGAATGCTGGAATTTGTAGGACTTTTTTCTGCCTATACATGCATAGGATTGTGCCATTGATTGGGTAGCTAGTTAGTTAGATAGAACTGTATTCTAAATAAGATAGTTAGTTACTTCCAGTAGTCACTTGGATTTGCTTTTGAGTAAAAATATATGGTGTTCTGCTGCAGATAGATGTTTTGAAAGATTGGGAGCACTGTGATGAGAAGTGACACTTCCAATACTTTTACGTTGACATTTTTTTTAAAAGTAAGGGCTGCTGAGAAAATATATGTATATATCCTGGCTGATGAGACTGAATACAATTTTTAAAAGAGAGAAAGATGGCTGTGTGTGTGTGTGTTTGTGTGTAGATGGTAATATTATTTTAAAATCAAAATTTAGCAGGGGAGTTATACGTGTAATTTAACTTTCTTCTTCTTTGAATACCTTGATCCCTCAATTTTATTTCTGTGCAGATCTGGATTTCTGAAGGAGGCTGTGCTCTTCCAGATCATGGCAAGGGCTGATGTGTTTGGGTTGAAAAGGTTGTGCCCCAAATGGGTTTGTGTGTGTGTGTGCGTAATCTCATAAGCAGCACTGCCTGATTGCAGAAGTGGTCCATTGGGGGAGGAGGGCAGCATTTCCCAGGGGTGCAATTTTAGTGACATGCCCTGAGATCTCGTGCTGTATTACAGGAGATGCTGTGTACCACAGTATGTGGGACATTACAAATACATGGGCACCCTCCCAGCCCAGTTCACTCATAAGTTATCCCCCAGCTTTCCCCATGGACTGCAAGCTTGTGAAATAGGCAACATTTCTCCTTGGGCGCACAAGCACGCACACATCTTCCTTCTCCACAGAACGCTGGATTGGAGCTAATATTTCCTAACAAATCTTCCCATTTTTATAGAAGAGACGATCTTCCTGTCAAACGCTTTAACTTGCATTCAAACTTTAAAAAGCAAAGAGCCAACTTCTTAACAAGCAGGGGTCAATTTGCGGTTCAAAATCTCATGATTTTTAAGGGAGCAGTGTCTTGTGAATTCTCTCCCCGCTTCATCACCTCCACCAATATATTTTTTTAAAAAAACTTGTCAAAACTTTCCCCCCTGTTAAGTGTTATCTTTTCTATTGTGGCTTCTACGGTAGCTTATGGATGTGGTTTATTGAAGCGTCTAGGGAGTGTTCTTCGTTAAGCCTAACAGCTTGTCTTTTGATTTTGCACGTCAGTTGAGCTTCTTAATTAAAATTCACTCCGGTGAGAATTAAAACCAGCGCTGCAGAGGGACTTCTTCTCTTTCTCCTTTCTTCCCCCTGACACAGTTTCAAGCCAAGATGAGGGAAAACAAGGCCTCTGATTGGACACCAACTCTTTTCTGAAATTGTTTGCATTTTGCGGGCTTGCTTTCTTCTCCTCGATGACTTTCTCCTTGGGGAAGGAGCAGGTTCTTAAAAACACAGAATATAATGAGGAATCTTTAGCATAATGCAATAAGTTTGGAATTTTCTTAGAATACGTAGGGTTGGAAAGAACTGAGTATTCAGGCTAGATTCCCTTATTTAACCCATTAGAAAAGTATAGGCTTTACAATCCTGAAGTACAAAATGAAAAAAGAAGAAGATCAAGCCCTCATTACAATCCTTTTGATCTTGACAGAGCTCACATCCTGTCCACCTCTTCTCCACCAAACCCCTCTATGGGAGAAATTGGATCTGAACATTTAGACCCTTGATGCTGAGATATGTGAGGCTTAAATGGTTGCATTTTCAATCAAAGTTGGCTATTTGTATTTTTGGGGCAGTGATGCACTTAACTTTTTGTGACAAGAATGTTGCTGTACCGGATGCTAACATAAGGATGTACGAAGAGCCCTGTGGGATCAGTCCAAGGGACAATCTAGTCCAGCATTCTGTTCACACATTGGCCAACCAGCTGTTGACTAGGGACCCACAAGAAGGGGTAGCGTATAGCCATCAGGACTAGTAGCCATTGATAGCCTTCTCCTCCAGGAATTTATCTAATCGCCTTTTAAAGCCATCCAGATTGGTGGCCATCACTACATCTTGTGGTAGTGAATTCCATAGTTTAACTATGAGCTATGTGAAGAAGTACTTCACAAGGAAACATTTTGAGTGTTAAAGTTTGTGTGTGGCAGAGAGACAAATGTCCTCCAATTCCCCTTATTGCCCATCTCTTTTAGTGTTGTTTGTGATCCCAGTTAACCAACATTATGATGTCACAGTGCCAATGTTGTCATATAACCAAACAGATTTGGCCACCTAATGAGATCCCAAAGCCAATTCAGAGTCATGGCAATGCTTCCTAGGCTGTAGCTAGACCTAAGGTTTATCCCAGGATCATCCCGGGTTCGCCCTTGCCTGAGCGCTGGATGCACTGTGTGGCGCTTAGATGAACAGGTTTGACCCCAGGACAATCCTGGAATAAACCTTAGGTCTAGCTACGGTCCTACTCTCAGTCTGAATGGATGAACTGTTTCATCCATTCTTGCATGTGTGCATACCCCTCCCACACACAAAACATCAACTAATGTGTGTGTGCATTTTTCCAACTTCTCAAAGTTTCCCTGAAAAAATGACGTCCGTTTTGGCTTAGCTATGGAATTTCAGCTGACTCGGGATTTTTGAAAGCTCATATGCCACATTTGTTTGCTCTGATCACAGATATTTGGGTAGACTTTTGAGCCCTTCTCCAACCATTTTGTTGTGGAATACTAGTAGAGGTACCTGTACCTTTCTCTCCTTCCCAACGCCTGCATTAGACATTCATTCAGGTTAGACTTGTACCTTGGCTTAGACCCGAGCCCAATGTTTAAATGCTCCTGGCACATTGGGGCACAATCCTATGCATGCTTAGACAGAAAAAAGTCCTACAATTCCCAGCATACTCCACTTCAAAGGACCACCTTGAAAGTGGATATATGCTTCCATCTGCTTTGCAGAGTTAAACTGGATTAATGGTCAAGTATCCCGAAATGAATTGTGGGAATTGTAGTTCTGTGGAGGTGTAGAGCAGCCTTCCCTGATCTGGTGCTGTCCAGATGTTTTGGATACAACTCCCATAATTCCTTACCATTTGGCCATGCCGATTGGGGCTGATGGGAGTTGAAGTCCACGACACTTGTGTGATGGAATATGCATTGCAATGAGCAGGGTTGACAAGAATGTATTGCATTTGGTAGCTCTCTATATATGATGAACTAGCATTGAGTGAAAAAATAGATTTTTGGAAATGGGGCAAGGAGATGGGTCACTTCATCCTTGGACGCCATGTCTTAGGAGATGGACCTTCATAAGGGTGCTACTGAACCATAAGCAAGGCTGCATTGGGAAGAAACCCTATAAGGGCTAGATGTCAGAGCTATGACTAAGTCTGAAACTCCTGTCCCCTACATGTCTGTAAGTTAAGATAAGGAACTGGAGATACTGTCAGGCAGAATGTTACAAAAGGTAGGATTTTGACCTGGTTCAGCAAAGAGATCCTGGAAGAATAAGAAGCCCCCAGACATGCTTATGTTGTCTCTTGTCAACCAACTATGCCTTCCTTTTAGGTCAATCTGAAATTTTGATATTAAACGTTAGGTTGAGAGGAACTTAGATTTTACTCTATTTAGGAATATGCTTGCTATTCTTTCTATTATACTTTTAGTGATTATAACCTCCGTGTATTAGGGATGTTTGCGATTTACCTTATTACGATAAAAGTATGTTATTCCTTTAGATCGTTGGAGCAATCATTGTATATTCTTTGGTACCAGTTTTGTGCTGTCTGGCTTGGGAGGGGTTTCAGGGATCACAAGCTAGGCATGAATACGTGAAGCTCAGAACACACAGCTGGATTTATTAATCTGTTGCTGACTGACCTTAAAGCCGCTGTTTTCTCTCTTGATCAGGTGAGTCACAGACACACCTGTTCAGGTAAGGGAGACAAGCTAGTCAAACGGATCGGGAATAAGTCGCCCGTCTCACTTGGAGGACACTAATTTGGAGAGGCTGTTGTAGTGAACTCACCCAGGGTTGCTACACGCACACCCCACTTCTTTCTCCACACATCATACACAACTGTGTGAAGATGGCAGTTATATGAATTCTGAGGATTCTTGGATGAAGCCAGCCATTTCTGCTTAGAGTTTTAATCTAGTCTTCTTTATGTCTGGCTGCTTTTCTCTGTGTGTATGCTTATGGTTGGGGTTTGCTCTGAGTTTGGGATTGAGCCCTCAGACCTGCGGATAAGGAACAGACTGTCCCTAAGCATACACAGAGAACTTTTCTGACATCACAGCACGCCCACCCGCCATCACATCTGAGATTATGCAGTTCAGCCTCCTGGTTGGAAGGCATGATTCCTCTGCCACTTTTCCATTTAGGAATTAATTACTGGTTGAATGGAACAGTGCTGGTTTTTGAACCTGCAGATGTGTTGGGGACCAAGCTCCTTTGGAGCGCATGCAAAACATTTCTCTGCTTTCATTGTGTAACCACAGTAGGTTGCAAATCATGCATCAAGGTAGGCTGTAATTGCAGCGCAACCGTCTTGTAGTTACTTCCTTGGGGCACTGGTTCAGGTGACTGCTTCATCCCATTTTAATCAATAGGAGACAAAAGAGGAGTAGTAAACACAGATGATGATGATGATGATGATTTAAAAGCCCCCCCCCCAAAGTGGTTACATGTATTGGCCCAAAGTTTACTTAAAGTCATGAACTTTGCCTGATGACATGTTAATAGCCATTCTGAAACTGGGTCCAATGACATAGGTGAGCTTACTTTTCTTTTTGAAATTTCTGTTTGCTTTGCAAGAGCTCGAGAAGTCGACCATCATTGAGAACGGGGAAATCCGCATCAATGGGAAAGGGAAGAAGATCCGTAAACCGCGCACCATCTACTCCAGCCTCCAGCTTCAGGCTCTCAACCAACGGTTCCAGCAAACACAGTACCTGGCATTACCCGAGCGGGCAGAGTTAGCAGCACAGTTGGGCTTGACCCAAACCCAGGTGAGATGGAGTGAGCGACTGGCATGCAATTCGCTTTATTTGCCCCATTTGGAATGCATCCTCCTTCCCACCCGCATCCACCCCAATCGCCTGGGAGCACAGGTGAGGATTCTCCCCTTTCATTCTCACAACAACCCTTGCTCAAGGCCACCCAGAGATGTTAATTGCAGTGGAGGCTGGTGACTCCAATTTTGGTAGGGCTGTGAATCCACTCTGGGGTTCAGTCAGAACCAGCCAAAACTCTAAGGTGCTGAACCTATCCCCAAAACAGGTTCAGCATCTTGGATGAGGCCTTTAGAGTTCTGGCTGGTTCTGACTGAAACCTGGAGTTGATTCACAGCCCCACCAAACTTGGAGCCACCAGCCTCCACTGATTAATCGTGTGTATCCATCTTGCCTCCCACTGGCCCAGGGTCCAGTCTCCAGTGGAAGGTTAGCACTGGGGGAATCTTACCTCTTCCCTGTATGCCGGTTTCCAAATTGGCCTTGCAAGCTGCTTTTAGCTTACCACCACCAATTGGGCCAAATGCAGCAGTAAGGTAGAAAACTGGTGAAGAGGAAAGAGTTAAAAATCCCCATGCCACCGGCTTTCTATTTCAGTTTGGGCTGCTGCTCCAGATTAAATGATAAAACATGAGATGTGAGAAGACTATAATTGATGAATGTCATCCTGTGTAGTTCAGCCCGAGTGGGGATTTGAATTAGTACATTCCCACATCTAAACAAATCCAGCATTTTAGCTGTTTGTTCGCACCAGCTGTCTCAACAATGAAGATGGTGCTTGTCATTTTATATTGTGCATTAGAATATTCAGAGTCCTTCCAGTACACATATCTACAGTCCTGTAAGGTAGATGATGATGATGATGATTGCAAATGGAGGGGAGTGCTGGTAAATCCTGGCTTGCCTAAGACCCCCTGCTGAGTTCCTGCTGTGGAGAGATTTGAACTGGGGACTTGGTGGCTATTTATTTGTTTACTACATTTATACCTCACCTTTCTTCTGAGGATATTAAAGCAGCACAACAGAATTCTTTCTCTCCCCCCCCCTTCCTCCTCCATTTTAGTCTAGCAACAACCCTCTGAGGTAAGTTAGGCTTGCCTAAGATGAACCAATGAGTTTTGTAGCTGAGTAGGGATTTGAACCTGGAGCCATTTCTACACCTAAGGATTATCCCAGGAAAATGGAGGGATCATTCCTGCCTGCTCCCGGAATCCCCTGTGTGCCATTTGGATGCACAAGGATAATCCCGGGGGGAAAGGCAGGTGTAGAAACGGCCTTGGTCTCTTCTGTCCTAGTCTGACACTCAGGGCTCATCTACACCAAGCAGGATATTCCACTATGAAAGAGGTATATAAAAGGCAGGAGCCACACTGCTGCTTTATAGTGGTACTGAAGTGCACGGACAACTGTTGGGGCCCATTGACACATGCCATATACTGCTTTCATACCACTTTCGTAGTGTTATATCCTGCTTGGTGTAGATGTGTCAGCGCACTTCAGTACCGCTCTAAAGCAGTAGTGTAGCTCCTGCCTTTTATATACCACTTTTATACCGCTTTCATAATGGAATATCCTGTTTGGTGTAGATGAGCCCTCAGTCAAACCACTATATCACATGGGCTCTTATTCTTCGGTCTCTTTAGCTATTACATTGTCACAGTAGCAGAAACAAATGTATTTGTCTGTTTATTACATCCCTATACTGCTCAATAGCTGAAGCACTCCAGGCTGTTCACAACAAGATAAGTAACAACAATTAAAAATGGGTGCTTTCCAATGAGGCTTTGCTTGTGTAATCTCTTTGCCCCATTCATGGAACTTAGCATCGTCTTCAACTCCCGTGTTTTCCTAACCCCACTTCTGTCTTTTTTCTTACTATAGAAAATCCATTAAGGAGAAAAAATTCAGACTAGGTGCACAATGGCTTCTCATTGGTAGCGCTCAGTCTGGAGGGCACTCTAAATGAAGTGACTCATTTAAATCAGATTGAAACGCTACTGCAGTTTCGCATTTATCATTCCCTCTGCTTCGGATGCCCACGCTGTGAGTGGCGTTGCTTGTGTAGCGGGGGTGGCCCCATCCATGCAGAAGTGGGGAGGTATCAGCAGACTTGGGGCATGTCTAGACGGGGCGATATCCCAGGGATCATCCCTGTGCGTCCACATGATGCACAGGGGATCCTGGGAGTAGGGAGGGATGATCCCTCCCTTTCCCTGGGATATCGCCCTATCCTTTAATAACATTTTTTCCTGCGGCCTCAGGATGATCCCGAGACCGCGGGACGTGTGGCCGTCCATCCCGGTTTGTCCCGGCTCCTTGCAAGGAGCTCCTCAGGAGCTCCGTGCCCATAGGGGGTGGGGTGGGGGGAACAGGTTTTTTTTAAAGTAAATTTGTATAGGAGCACTCCTATGCTCATTTGCGATAAAAAAACAAATACAAAATGGCGGCCACGAGGTCCTCCATCCTCCCGGGATGTCGCGCACCACATGTAGACAGGGGGAGGATCCCGTGATCACCATATCGTGAGATCCTCCCCCTCCCTCCTGGAAAGCCGGGAGGTCTAGACATGTCCTTGGCCGGAAACCCCTAGGTGTAGGGAGGACACCCAACAACAGTTCATTCAAGACTGAGCATGCTCAGTGGTGACAGAATGTTGACTGATTGTTAGGAGTGCGGAGATCAGTCCAGTTTCTCTCTCTCTCCAACCTTGAGCTTGGTTTGGCCCAATTCCATATCAGTGTATGGATTTTATTTTTAAAAGTCTGCCCGAATATACGTCTGCATTTCCATGTGCGCTTCTCCTAACACATCCATGTTTGTGTGTACTTTTTCCAAATGTATGCAGTATTCTCTGTACGTTTTGCTAAAGTATGCATTTCTTTGCAAGTTATTGCCTTATAATAATGTGTTTCCTTATAATAACAGTGTTATTTTCACGATTGTGTGCAGTTTTGTGCACACCTTTCTGTTGTATATGGATTTTTGTGCATACTCTCCCCTAACATGCATTTTTTAAAATAAAAAAAAAGTGGAGAACTGTAGTGCTAAATTTGGGTAAATGCCAGTCTTGATGCTCAACTTTGTTCCCGTTCGCTTTTCAATGGGTGCAAATTCGGCAAACTCGCCTAAAAACGACTTTCTCACCCGGCCCTAATTTTGCCCACAGCTTGCAAAGAAATGGGAATTTTAGGGGAATCGATGCTGTGGAAAGGTTGCTCCACCCACTCAGCAGCCTCCTTCATAGCTGGTTGAACAGCTTAAAGAGATAGCTTGAGACAGACAGATGTCAAGGGTGAGCCGACAGCCAGAGGCATAAAAAAGATTTATTTATTTTTTAGACAGAGAAGAAGGAAGTCAAGTAAAAACCTGTCAAATCTGCACGCTGACGGTTTTGGCGAGAGGGATTTGCAGGTTATAAGGCTGAGAAGTGTTACAAAACACAGTTCTTTTTCTGGACAGTGCGGCAAATTAAGTCAGTTAAGACGCAAACCAGAAGAGGGGTCTTACTTTATCGTTTTCTAGTGAGCTGTGGGCTGGAATGCAACAGGCCGTATGGAATATTCCAAGTCCAACACTTTCTCCATTCGGCTGCTCGGTAGATGAGGGTCCTGAGAGACATTTCGCCAATGGAATTCTTGGTGTATGAGCAGGAGTGGGTATTTTGGGGTGGGTATTTTGCAACCAGCTGTTGGTTCCACAGTGGAATGCAGGACGAATGCAGTGCATTACAGGTCTCTGTCTTGCCTCAGTGAAGGCCCATGCCGTGCCTTTGGGGAAACAGTGTTCTGTGCATGAATCTGCTGTACCGATTGTGCAAAAGCTTGCTTAGTGTTTTACCTCATAGGTCATCCACACTGAGCTTGCGCTCTAAACATAGTTAAGTCTGATTCACCATCAGGGTCTATCAGATTGGCAAGTACCAGAGAAGCCAGGCATCCAGCCTTTCCAGTGGTGGCCCCAGATTTCTGGAGTTCTCTCCCGAAGGGAGCACATATGGCCTCCCCTCCATCTCCCTTTTAAGGATGCGTTGACAGCGTCTTTGCTTTGTTCCGTGTTTTCATCAATGTGCAAGGCATGCTGGCTGTTAGCTGCTGCTGTTTTTAAGCCTTTTAAAAAAAACTTTTAACATTAAGAAATTGTTCTCAATTTTCAATGTTTGCAAGTCTAGATGGAAAGTTTTTGTTTGTTTGTTTGCTTTCACCGTGGATATAAATTTATTAAATAAATTAATATTTCCAGGAGCATCAGTGTAAGCATGGGCTTCTGCTTTTCTGGGAATCTTCATCAGAATCAAAGATGTTAATTGTATGCCCTTGAAGGAGTCTTTGGGTGGGAGTGTGCAGCATGTGTTATCCAAAAGAACATTCTGGCCACTATAGGATTGATGCAAATGTTACAGGCAAATTTAGCTCCCTCCAGTGTGTGTGTGTGTGTGTGTGTGTGTGAGAGAGAGAGAGAGAGAGAGAGAGAGAAAGTTGCTTAGCATGAATACAATGCAATGCTTGAAAATACAAAGACTGATTGTGCTTTTTTATTACTATTATGCCTGGTCTCGTTTGCCCAAGGGAAGTCCCTGATGAACAATAGGTTTGTGTGTGTGTATGTGTTTTAAAGAGAGCTGGAGGTGGTTTCAGGGAGGCTTCTTTTCTCATGGTACCCACACTTATTCCTTTTGTCCCAACCTTCCTTCAGGACAAACAGGTTTTGCAGGTTTCTGAAACAATACAAAGACTTGTGAAACCTGATTTCCAGGGATGGAAGTGAGATGAGTGTTCGCACCATAGGCAGTGATCCGTCTTTTGAGCCACCCTTTCTGGAGGAGAACGTCTCTGTCCCAGCCCAAGAGTGTTTTGGATAACACCATAGTTTCCTCTGATGTCCAGTGTTCAGGCTGCGAGTGCCCTTGCTGATCTAGCAGATGTGGGGAACCCAAACTTTGTGGAAGTACAAAATACCTTTGGAAGCTCTCAACAACCCAGTGACTGAATATGCTTAATGGTGGCACGAATAGACTATTGAAGGGGGAGGGGACTGTAAGTGAAGGGGAGGGGAATAAAATGGCTGGAAACCTGAACAACAGAGCTCCAGTTCTGTTGCATTTCCCAGTCATTTTCTCTACTAGAAAGGCTGTAAAAAGTAGGGATGTGTGAACTTTATAAAATCCGTTCCATCTGCCTTTGACAGATTGTCAAGTGCCTTTCACCCCATCATTGGTGGAACCAGATTCCCCCCCCCCCAATTTTCTGAATTTGTGCAAACTCATACTTGCACAAATGTGCAAATGCCCCCCAAAGGCACAAATCCCCCCCCCATGCCACATTTTCATGCTTTAGCCTATGGGGGAAATGCACTTTTTTCAGCCAGTGTTGTTTTTTTAATTATTATTTTATGGTTTTTTCAGCAACTAAATTTGTGTAAAATTGCAGAATGTAAAACAAAAACAAAAAACACCGGGTCTGCAAGTTCCCAGAATCCCTGTGACTCAAGAAAAGTAAGTCCAGTGTGGAATCCACAAGTTGAAACCTGAACTCATTTGATTCCGTTGTGGATTTTTCCGACATCCTTAGTAAAAACAAGCCATAGAAACTGATGGCGGATGGAACATGGGAAGCTTCCTCGAACCAGTGTAGTCTACTCTGGCTGGCAGTAGCAATCCAGGCTTTTGCATCACTTGAGATGCTTTTCTTTGAAGAAGTTGGAGGATTAAACCTGGGGCCTTCTGCAAGTAAAACAGGTGCTCCACCAGTGAGCTGTGGATTAATTTCAAACAAGGTGGTCATATGTTCTCTTTTAATGGAGGCCCGTCCTTTATATGAAGGTCTGGCCTGTTCAGTTCTGGTTAGGGTGACCATATGACCGGATTTGCCCGGGTTTTTGATGGCAAATCCAGGAGGGGGAGGGGAAATCCGAATTTTTCCCCCCAAAGAGCAGCTCTAATGGGAATTAACAAAAATGCTTATAACTCCGTCATTTTTTAAGATAAAGACATGAAACTTGGCACAATGGTAGCTCTTAGGAAGGGCTTTAGTCATACCAAATTTGAAACAGATCTGCTCATCCATTGATTTTTTAGGAATTTTTTAAAAATTGAGGTTTTAAAATTATTATTTTTAAAATCGTCATTTTTAAAGTTAAAGAGATGAAACTTTGTACCGTGATAGGATTTAGGTAGAGCTTTAGCCACACCAAATTTGAAACAGATCCGTTCATCCATTGATTTTTTAGGATTTTTTTAAAAACGAGGTTTTAAAATTATTATTTTTAAAACTGTCATTTTTAAAGATAAAGAGCTGAAAGTTGGCACCATGATAACTTTTATGTAGAGCTTTAGCCATACCAAATTTGAAACAGATCTGGGGCCAGTAGCAAACCCTATTAACAACAACAGCAGCTTGCAATGAGTGAAGATACAGTCAGAAAAGATATTTGAGGGAAGGGGAGAATGTAACACACAGAGTAGAGCAAAAGCTTCAAAGTACAGCAAAAGCTACAAACGTAGGAGTGAGTGAAGTTAATTTCAGATACATTGAATCTCTCACTTGTTTTTTATTTCAGTGATTTTAACATTAAGATGTTATGTAGAACAGATTTGTCTTAAATGTGTGCTGTAAAATCAGACATGTGACCAAGGCTATGTTTGGGTGGGCACGCCCCCTTGGTACTGGACACGCCCCCTTGGGGGCGACCATGTTGTCCATCAATAGTGAGTACCTGGAGAGCAGACTGAATAGGCAGGCATCCAGGTCACCCTACTTTTATTGCAGGTGTGGGGGGGGAACAGAGGCTAAGAGGGAGTAGCTTGTCTAAGGCAAAGTAGTGACCAACCAAGCTTTACTCCTGAAATTTTTTGTTTTGTTTTTTGAAGAGCTAATAAAGAAGACTCTCTGAACGCATGCAGAGTTCACTTGCTTTCTGTAAGTCTGGCCAATTCTTCCCAGCCTTTGATGGTTTTGATGTAGGAGACAGGCCTTCCATGTAGACCTGGGTCCTGGTGCTTCCTATTCCACAAAGAAAGAGAGAGGGGGGGGGGAATGCAATGAATAGATGTGTAAAAGGGAAGAAACACAGGGGAAAGAGTAGAAGAATATAGGCAAAATGGAGGAGGGAGAAAAGAGATGGAGAAAGAGAATAGGGAGCCGACAAGGGAAGGCATGAACGGCATCAAAGTTCTCATCCTGAAAACCTTTTCACTTGCTCACAAGAAACCCCTTGTTAGAATGATCAGTCAGTCTCCAGTCTGGGAAATCTCTCTTTTCTTTTCTTTTCTTCTCTTTTCTTCAAAAGCTGCAGGCTTATTATCTTGGGTCTAGGTTTCTCATTGTTTGCTTTCCTTCTGCTTTTTAAACTATTATCCAGTGTTTGGGATGGCACCCTTTCCCCCACCTCACCCGAACATTGCAATATAATCTGGTGGAGATGATAAGAGCAGACTCTGGGTTGGGGCGGTAAGTCGTGGGTTTTTCTACTGCTTCTCCCTCCGGTAGTTTTCCACCTCCTTGAAATTGCCTGCAGACCAATGTTTACACTTTGCCCTCTCTGAGCTTTCCACAAATGCCATTGTGCAATCAGCATTTGAAAAAAGGAGATAGAGGGGGTGGAGTGGGGGTGGGGGCAGCAGAAGGAGAGCTTCTTGAAAGAGTAAGCTGGGGTCAGGCAGCAGCAGCATGCATGCATTAAAAAGACAAGTGAGGGCAGGTTGCTGGTGAAGTTTGCCAAACCACCTGGAGCGAGGTTACAGAATCCTTAGCATCCTTTAT
Source organism: Elgaria multicarinata webbii (assembly GCF_023053635.1). NCBI lineage: Eukaryota > Metazoa > Chordata > Lepidosauria > Squamata > Anguidae > Elgaria > Elgaria multicarinata. Next base: position 14,579,896 of record NC_086181.1, read on the forward strand.
CCTTGCCATAGCCCTGGGAGATGGGGCATTATTATACCCATTTTACAGATGAGGTCATTAAGGCATTAAGCAGCAGAGAACTGTAGCATTGTAGTGTACCAGGAGGCTATCCAAACTGACCTCTAGCCAGAAAGCAGGACAACCCAGGCCTGGGCTGATCACAGACTGACTCACCATGGCTCAGCCATTTGAAGCTTCAGCGGCCGGACCAAGCAATCCACGAGGATCCAACTTGCAAAAACACAAAAACAAAAAACTGTGGCGTCCTTCTAGGGGTCCAGGCTGCTTTAGCGATGCTCATATTCTTGCTGTGCCACTTGGCCATGTTGATTCCATGTGCATTTGGTCTGGGCGCTGGATCAGCCTTAATACCAGACCTAGGCAGGTACGTTGCAGAAAGGTGGCTGCAGAGCGAACAGCTCCTGGCAGCAGAATGGGGGCTAAAGATCAAATCGCTCCTGGCAGTGATTTCTGTTTAAAGCTGAGAAGCGGCCTCAAAGATTGCAATTGACAGCAAAAGCCCAGGGGAAAGGAGCTGCTTAACGTTTTTCTGTTCCTGCTCAAAATCTCCCCAAGGGGAGAAAAGATACAGGGCGGTCACTTACGGATCACCAGAAAAAGAAAAGAAAAAGGAGGACAAAGCGTGCACCTGATATGTATGTGTATAGATGGACATTTAGAAATAACTATAATTTAAATATAAATCTCACTGAAGTAGGGAAGGCTGTGACTGGGCGATCTGTTGTTGATGGACAATCTGGAAGCCTTTCCTGCTCTCCCTTCTGCGAGTTCTTTATCCTAAGTGGTTCATTCATTTCCCAGCTCTTTAAACAGGGAGCACCTTCCATTAGAGGACTGGAAAGTAGGACACATGGCCACCCTACGCCTAAATGCAAGGCAGAGCTCAGGTTTCAGTACAGCATGATCCACAACTGGCACAGGTATTTTAATACAGATTGCAACTAAAAACTACGGGGCAAAATCCAACGTAAACCCACTGAAGTGAATGGGGCTTATATTAGTCCTGACTAGGGCTGTGCACGGACACACACACCCCTTTCGTTTCGGAGCCTGTTTCGGACCTTCCGAAACAAGCCCGTTTCGTTTCAGGTCGTTTTGGGACACCCCCCCATTTCGTTTCAGATCCGAATCCGAAGAAAAATTCAGACCTCCGAAATGCTATTCGGACGCCATTTTTGCCATCGACGTGCAAAACAAAATGCGGTTTGAGCTAAAATGGCGTCTGAAGTTCCGAATACTTCCGAAACGTTTCAGATCGATCCAAACCACTTCAGATCATTTCGGACCTCAGCTGAACCATTTTGGATCCGTTTTGGAATGGTCTGAAACACTCCTATTCGTTTCGGATTCGGGGTTCAGATCTGAAATGGTGTACAGCCCTAGTCCTGACCCCGACTATTCAAAATCTGGCAAAAGTTCGGAATCTAAATTTTGACTCTTTCAAATTCAGTGTGCTTTGAAATAATGTCTCTTTTGCAACTATAATGTTGGAGATTGTAAAGCAATAAAGGCAGAGTGTCAAGTTGCAAATAAAACCGCCTTCTTTTTCTAGACATTTTAAAGGTGTGTGTGTGTGTGGTGGTGGGGATCTTGAGAATTAGGAAAATATAATTTTTGCAAGAAAATTAAAGTTAGAAACATTTGCTTGATTTCCCTGCCTCTGCCCAAGTTTATTCCCGTTCTGTGCACTCTCTGCTTATACGTTTTCCCTCTCTTTTATCACAGGTCAAGATCTGGTTCCAGAACAAACGTTCCAAGTTCAAAAAGATTATGAAGCAGGGCTCCAGCATCCAAGATGATCACCTCCACAGTTCTTCATCTTTGTCCCCTTGTTCCCCCAATATACCCCCACTCTGGGACATCCCCATGGCATGCAAAGGAGCGCCCCTCCCCCACAGCAGTTACATAAACAGCTTTGGACCTTGGTACCATCAACCGCAACACCAAGACACAATGGGTAGGCCTCCAGTGATGTGACGAAGGTAGAAGGTGTGCTGCATTGACCCCCTCTAGTGTGCCTCTTCCTCCAAAGCTCTGACCAGGAACAGGGAAATGCCCTTGGAGCAGGGAAACGGATGGAGCGGGTGGCTTCTTCGAAGGCACCGCCAGCACTTCCCTTCCTTGACGAGAAGCTCTCTGGCAGGAGACGACTGCAGATGCACAGGTGGACTTCCGCAACCTGTTCAAGGACCAAATCGAACAACTGTGGCGGAACGCATGGGGCGGAGATAGGGAAAGAACTCCCCACCCACCGAAACTGGACTGCAAGTCAAAATACCATTTGAAGCAGCGTCTCTTCAGCAGGGTGTTTTTGTTCCAAAGATAGGCTCGTGAGTGTCATGGCCTTGTATTGGATCTAGTTGTGTTAGCAAGATCAGAGTTGCCATGTTTTTTCTTTGGTTCAGTCCCCACCCCTCCACCGCCTCCCCGGGCAAAGTTTCTGTGCCTTAAACAGTTTTGATGGCAAACAGCAGTTAAACTGGTTATGGGTCCCCCGTCCCCCCCTGAACATGGAGGTTCAGACGGTGACAGGGAAGCTTCATCGATTGCATTTCTTCCTGTCATACAGCTGCTAAAAGCACATGAGAATGGCCGTCTTTTCTTATGGCAACTCTAGTTAGTGTAGCAAGGTCCTCAGCTGCACAGAGCCACACAGACAGGTATTAGGGTGGGGTGGGGGAGGAAAGTTGAACTGGGTAGAAATACATCAGGGGTGGGAAACCTATGGTCATCCAGCTGTTATTGGACTACTATTCCTATCAGCCCCAGCCAGCATAGCCAATGTCAGGGATGATGGGAGCTGGAGTCCAACAACTGGATGGCCATAGATTCCTTACAGGATCCTATACATTGGCGTAACTTCATAATGGGGGAGGGGTGAGTGGGCAAAATACAGGTTAACTTGGAGATAAACAGTACTATCTCCTCTGATGGGATTAAAACTGGCAAGAGCTTTTACCCATCAAAACAAGTTCAATATACTCCTACATCCCACCTACAAAAGAAAGAGTTGGTGGTTATAGGTAGCCAATGTCCATGCTACACGCCCAGCGTGCTAATGTAACAAATTAGGTTTTTAAAAATGCTTTCTGCAAAGCCAAATTTGCTTCCAAGTTTGTCCGTGTTACTAAGATATTTTCTATTGTGTTAAAACCAGGATTGTGTTTACAGTTAATAAAAAAGTTTGTGGAATGTAATCCCCATGTCCCTTTTCCCTTCCCATTTTTTTTAAAAAATAACATCATTCATATATTTTTTCAGCCACTACATGGAGGCGCCTCACACTCGAATAACTTGCGTCTATTTAACTAAACAATTTTAAAACTAACTTAACTTCCTCCTCCCCCACACTTTGCCATGCATAATGTCAGAAATTTTATTTATTGAAATAAATCTTTCTTGGTACGTTGTTTTCTCTTTATAAACAGAATGTAAAACTATAAATATTTTTTTTTTGTACAAACGGATTTTGTTAAGCCCTTTCTTTATAGCTCTTATAAAATTTGAACATGGGAAGTTAAAATGCAATCTCTGTGCATGGATGGAAACAGATCTCTAGAAGCACAACAGCATACAGCATACCCACAGGGGATGAATCCATCAACTTGGTAATGAGGACCTGGCATGGAGTTTTCTGGACTGGGGCCAACAACTTGAACATAGTACAGGTCCTAACTCCATGAATCTTGTTCAAAACCAGCTCCGTGGATCTATTTAGATTATTAGTTCAGGTATCCCTGAGAACCTACCTTCTCTCCCACAACCCAAGACTGGCTTGAGACATTTTGCTGCCTGAGGCAAAGGACAAAATGGCACCTTCTACCATACATACCCTCTTCCATATGCAAAGGTTGATTGGCCCAATCTAGAACTGGCACCAAGGGTCAGCATTATTGGGCCTCTGCCGAGGCCCGCACCGCAGTGTGGGGTTCACTAACCATCACCAGAGCCTTCTTGTTTCTATTCCTCCTTTCTGTCACTACCTGTTTATATGCCCTCTTCAAGTGAGCTAACAGTGAGGGTTACAAGGTGAAGGAGCAAGAACTTACAGCCAGCCTAAAACTACTACTATTACTATTACTACTACTACTATTACTGTTACATTTATATCCCACCTTTTTTCCTCCAAGGAACCCAAGGCAGCAGATATAAACCTCATCCATTTTTCCTCACAACAACCACCCTGTGAGGTACATTGGGCTGAGAGGCTGTGACTGGCCCAAAGACACCCAGTGAGCTTCCTTGGCCGAGTGGGGACTAGAACCCAGATCTCCCAACTCCTCGCTGTCACTGCCTGTTTACACTCTAGCCACTATACCACACTGGCTCTCAAGGTGCCCTTAAAGGTACATGAAGCATAAACTGACTTGGTTATGGTGCTTTGGGTCTTCCTTCAGTATGATGAAACCTCCCACCTTTTAGAGAGTATTTGTTAGCTTACTTCATTTCTATACCGCCCAATAGACGAAGCTTTCTGGGTGTTTTGACTCATACCATGAAAAGCAGTTCTTGCTTTTCTCATGTAGTGTTGCCAACTCTTGGAAGAAATGTTCTGGTACCTGGGCACAGCCTGGTGGGCTTAGGGCAGGAGCTCATACAAAACATTATGTTCATCTAAGTAAGATTTTGTGGTAGTGGTTCTTCTAATTTCTAAATTTACTCACAGGCAAGCTAAATAGGGGACTTTGGTTTTTGAAGGAGGTTTCTAGTTTCTGAAACTTCTGCAAGCTCTCTTGAGAAAAGATGAAGTGCATCTGAAGTGTGTGTGCGGGGGGGGAATGGTTGGAGGGGGGAAATTAAAAAAAAATCCGAACAATCAAGGGATGAACGGATCTGCATCCAACTTGGCATGGCTAAATCCCTACTTAAGAGCTACCATGGTGCCAAGTTTCATCTCTTTATCTTCAAAAATGACAGCGATGTAAGCATTTTTGTTAATTCTCATTGATGATAATTGAGTGGTTCTCCAAAAATGGAGTGGTGCGGGGAGACAGAGCTGCCCTGAAAATCAGGGCAGGGAATCACCTCATCAGAGCTCCGCCCCAAATTTTGGGAAGGAGCAGATCCACCCTACAGACTACAACTGTAACACAATGAGAAAGTGAAACATAGCCTATATGCAACACAGATAATAAAGAGAGTCAAGCTGCAAACCTATAGAGGTCAAGTCACACATACATATTATACGGTCAAAGAATTAAAGCAGCTAGAATACATTCTATATACTTTATAGATAGGAACCAATGAGGGCTACCTAAAATGGGTGCCAAAGGTAACTCGAGATTTCTTTGCAGAGAACTCAAACCACAGAAAAGAGCAGAGAGCTTCAGAAAGTACGCCAAGTCACAGACCTCTACAGGTCAAGACAAATGTATCCATGATATGGTCAAGGAATTAAGCATAAAGGAAATGTGAACACTTCAGCTGTCATGTGTCACGTATGTACGTACATAGAGGATTAGACCAGCCATTCACACTCAGAGTGAGAGACTCAATTATGTACCCAAAGACAGAGTTCCCCATTGTGCAAATGTTTATTTTGCCCTGACGTGTGCCACATGGCTGGTGCTGGACTGGCGACAGCAGTATGGGCTGGGCTGGCCTGGCCGGAGGAGACCTGCAAGGAAGCTGTGGTGACACAGCCTCTCCACTCTCTCTAGCAACCGTTGCCCATCCTTTCCAGCTCTTCCTCCACCGCTGAGGTGACTCTCCCTTGCAGCTGCCTCCCCACCATAGAGTATGGTAGCATTTTAAATATTATAATCCAACAGCCCACACTAGGAGTTGGTTGGTCATGTCCCCAGCACACATGCACAGTGTCTGAAGGGAAAGGAAGATTCTGGACCATTTGCCCCAGTTGACTGGCAGCCCTATGACCATCTGAAAGACAGATGATATGTACATTGGCTAGATTAACGAAGAGGCTTGTAGCACTCTAAGGCGACCCAAAGTTCTTTGTTGCTTCAGGTTTGAACAGCAGGGCCTGCTCCAGATTTGGGGGAGTCCTTGACAAAGTTACCCTCTGTTGGGCCCATTCTATACTGGCGGTTTTACCTGGCTGGTTTTCCCAGTGATGACGGGAACAGCCATTCCAGTTTCCCACAATGCCCTGCAGCAGCATTACATCAGGGGCATTTTGGGAATTTAAAATGGTCAGACTCAGGCACCAGGGGAGGTGCCAGTGTAAGTTCTGGAAGGTGGGGCCCAAGTAGCTGGCCAAGAATGCCAGCTGTTGATGTGAGCTATGTACAGCAGACTAACAGTTATATTCCTCTGGAAATGGGGTAAAATATTCTGTCCTGCGGTAACAACACTCAGGTATGTAAACAAATAGCATGAGAAAGAGCACAAGTGGAAGTCATGTGTAAATGCCAAGAGTCCACCTGCAATTAGGAAACAGCTGAAGGTGGATGAGTGCATAGAAAGCTGGGAATAATAGTGGCATAACTGAAATATTTCTGACACCATGGCCCCCAAACCCCACTTCCCCGAAGTTTCTGTTCTCTGCATTTTGATGACAAATATTCCCATGACTATTCTTCGAATGGATGAATGCTTGGTGAATAATTAACATTTAGCATCAGCATCAACATCCACAAACTTTGTTTTATTAGCTATCTGTATTTGCCAGTATCTGACTGCTGACATGCAGTAGCAGATAGTATTTTATTTTACTATTTACTATTTTGTAACTATTTTATTCATCTCACTTGTTGGCCTGCCCATGTGCTACTGCTGCTGCTACATCATCATCATCATCATCATCATCATCATCATCATCATCATAAAAATAACAACAACAACAACCATTTCTATAGCACTTTCAAGTGTTCAAATTGCTTCACATGCATGATGTAGCTGTAATACTTACAGGATCCCTGTAATTTCCACCATATTTAGGGTGGCCATGTGCCCTCCTTTCCAGATGCCAATCTTCTATCTGAAGGGCTGCCACAGGAGTCCCTCCCTCTCTCTATTGAAGTCTCCCTCTATTAGAAGGGTGTCCGACCCAAGTCCCATGTAATGATAAAGAGTCATAAGGTGAGAGAGGAGGCAGCAGAGGCCTTGAAATTGCTCATCAACAGGTAGCCCCTGGACAACAGGCACACAGGTCACCTGGGCAGGATCGACACTGCAGCTTTATAGCAGTATCAAAGTGCACTGGCAACTGTCGGGGCCCATGACATACTCCATGTACCACTTTCATACTGCTTTCATAGTGTTATATCCTTCTTGGTGTAGATCTGGCCCTGGTCAAAGCCTTCCTCAATACAGACTTGCATTTCTATTTAAAAGATAGTAATTCTTGCTAAGTTTGCATATATACATATATGAAGGCTGGAGGTGAAGAGAGGCGCTGCTTCAGGGGAAGAAACGCTGTTCCACCAAGGGTGAGCTATTCCACCTGCTCCCCTCCCCCCCCCACCTGGAGGCTTTAAAAGCAAGGCTGGAGGTGAAGAGAGGCGGTGCTTCAGGGGGAGAAACGCTGTTCCAACCAAGCTTTCTTTTCTTTTTAGCTTTTTATCTGGTTTGTTTTGCTGTGAACTTGTATTTAGTATATTTTTGAGTATTATTGTGATGTTGCTGATTAGTATATTGTTAAATATTGTTGTAGTTCTAATTTTTGTAAACTGCCCAGAGAGCTTCGGCTATTGGGCGGTATAAAAATGCAATAAATGAAATGAAATGAAATGAATGAAGTAGCAATGCAAATTTTATGCAAATCTGTATCGAGTTTTGTCTTCTGTTTTGGCCATCTATAAGTGGCTTCCCTACCTATATGGCAGGTGGAAGAAACGTGGCTGAGGGTGTGTGGCTTGCCTAAAGCTAACTAGTGAGTGCATGGCAGAGGTGAGATTCAAATTGAGGACTTCTTGACTGAGAGCTTATGGCCTCTACACCATGCAGGATGTTGCACTATGAAAGTGGTACATAAAAGGCAGGAGCCACGCTACTACTTTATAGTGGTATCATTATTATTATTATTATTATTATTATTATTATTATTATTTACATTTATATACCGCGCCATAGCTGAAACTCTCTGGGCGGTTTACAGAAGTTAAAAACAGTGAACAATATATATATATATATATATATATATATATATATATATATATATATAATTTAAAACCATAAAAAGCATAAAATACAAACAAAAACAGACAATATCCATTTAAAAACAACTGTTGGGGCCCATATCCTTCTTGGTGTGGCTCCTGCCTTTTATATACCTCTTTCATAGTGCAATATCCTGCATGGAGTAGGTGAGCCCCAAGTCTCTTAGTCACTATACCAGCCCCTCTCAACCAGGAGCCCTGTTACCTGGAGCAGGTGAAGATTGTCTCTTTGGGACAATCTTCACCTGCTACTTGACTACTTCTGGATGGCCCTACAGGCCGGTGCCTCCTTTACCTTGGCCCCAGAGGCCCTGCTGGAACTGACATCACGGTAAAGTGCCTCAGAGCATTTGTGCTGCATCATTACCGAGAATGGTGTGTTACATGTGATGCCAAAGTGCGGAAAGAATGAGTCACTCACGCGTCCTCTTTCCACACTTCTGGAGTCTCAGGTCAGCCGGTATGACTTTGGGCACTTGCCAACCTATTTTTGATTTTTGGGGGGCAACTCTCTTTTTAGAAACCAAGATTGGCGATTGCTCCAAAGGAAGGAAGAAATGGGATAGTAGGGGTTGAGTGAGACAGACTGGATTTAAACCCAGTCTGCCCTTTGGAGGCCTCCAGATTAGCTTCTTTCATAATTCACAGGTCAGAGTAGACACCTCGAAATTATCTCCGCTGCGCAATTAACCCCCATTGAACTTCGTCAGGGTCATTAGGACTTCTCTCTCTCTCTCCTTCAGGCCTCCTGGAATAAGAAGAACCTTTATACTCCTTACACAGCCTCTGTTCCTTTTCTTTCACCTCCACCGTGGCCTCTACAATTACCCAAACAGAGGCAAATCTTACAAACAAAACCGGGGCTGCAACTATTTGGGGTTGGAAGGCGGGGTGGGGGAGAAGGAAAAACTTCTGAATTTAGCTTTTGATTCCGTCTGGGCTACCTCCCTCTGCCGCCCCCATCCCTGCTTGATACGCAACAACTGAAAAGTTAATTATTTCAAGATTTGCGTTAAAGGCAAGCTAGACATTCAGGAGGACAAAATAATGACAATATAATAATTTGGCACCAAATAATGATTCCGCCCCCACACCCTCCCTCTCTTGCAACTCCAAAGTCACACAAAAACATATTCAACTGCAAAGCAGCGATTGTCATCCATGTGTGTCTATGCAGGTGAACAGCGGGGGTAAAAGGAGACCTCTCATTCAACAACTCTGTTGGGCCATGCCCCAGAAAGATCCTAAGCTGTTTTTATTGCACGTTTATACTATTATTTATGTATTTATGTATTTATTTAAATATGTTTAGGATGTCTTACAGGACCAAGTCCTCCCAAGGTTATCAGGGTAATGTAGCTAAGAACATACAGATTTTGTTAAATCTTTTCTGCCTGCGTTTTGTAGTTTGCCAGGACTCTTTCCACTCATTGATGGAATCAGGTTGTTTTTAAGAATGTATGTGAATTTTGTTCCACTTGCGCTAATGTAAACGAGCACAAGTGTGAATTGGTGTTAATGTCCATTCGTGCAAGTCCACATTATTATGCAAATTTGCGCAAATTCCCCAGTTTTTTAAAAAAAATGGTCTGTGCATTCTGGGGAATCTGCATGACTTGGAAAAATAAAATCCGCTGCAGAACCCAAACTCATTTGAATCTATTCAGATTTCCCCGACATCCCAAAGTGTAACTGGTGCTCCTCAACCACAGTCTCTCATTTTATCTTCACAACAACCCTATCGGGGAGGTCAAACTAAAAGAGAGAAAGTGTCCCAAGCTTAAGCAGGGACCCCCATGTCAGAGTGGGAATTTGAACCTAGGGCACCATTATTCTACTCTGACACACATTCCTGTGTCGCTTACCATGAATCATAGAATCATAGAATCGCAGAGTTGGAAGGGGCCTACAAGGCCATCGAGTCCAACCCCCTGCTCAATGCAGGAATCCACCCTAAAGCATCCCTGACAGATGGTTGTCCAGCTGCCTCTTGAAGGCCTCAAGTGTGGGAGAGCCCACAACCTCCCTAGGTAACTGATTCCATTGTCATACTGCTCTAACAGTCAGGAAGTTTTTCCTGATGTCCAGCTGGAATCTGGCTTCCTTTAACTTGAGCCCGTTATTCCGTGTCCTGCACTCTGGGAGGATCGAGAAGAGATCCTGGCCCTCCTCTGTGTGACAACCTTTTAAGTATTTGAAGAGTGCTATCATGTCTCCCCATGGGTGACCTGGTCCCCATTCCCCACTGACCCTCATTACCACATATGGCAGCCACTTACAAACTACCCCAAATGAAGCGATGCATCACCAAAAGAAGACACAGCGTTGCATAAAATGCGCATATGCTAATTTATATTAGCCTGGTGCCCACCCTCTCATCTTTTTGGCAGCAGGTTAAGATTTTCCTGAACATTTCTGGTGGCGTACGACGGGGCTTTTAGTATCATTTGTTTTAATGATTTTTTTTTATTGTTTAGTGTTTGTAGCTCTTTTAATATTGTTTTAATTGTTGGTACACTGGTACATTGGGAGTTTATATTATGTTTTTATCACGTTGTGTTTTAGGTTTTAATTTTTGCAAACTGTCCAGAGAGCTTCAGCTGTTGGGCGGAATAGAAAAGAAATAAATGAAATGAAATATGCATAGATGCACATTTTAAAATACTTATAATTTAAATAGAAATATAGTACATCTCACCATAGGGTGGAAGACTCGCCAGTTAGACTGTGTGCCTGCATATTTAGTCTACTCTTCAGGGGCCAAGTGTTGATAAGTGGCAGCTCTTCTGTTATTTACCAGGATTGGACCAAACAGCCTTTCAAACAGAGGACACCTTCAAATAGAGGACAGCCCTCTGGCGGCTCTTCAACTAGAGCAGTGGTTCCCAAACTTTTTCAAGTCACCACCCCCTTGGTTCCACAAACTCATGCCCAGTGCCCCCCCCCCTACACTATAAAAATCATTATTCAGAATAGCGGTTTTAAACGACCCGCTAAGGAAGATAACAATAAAATTTAAAACAGTAACAATTAATTGATTGGATTCAAAATCCAATTAACTTTTTTTAGTTTATTCAATTAAACTTGATCCAGTGATATCATCTTTCCAGTTTGATAGTCATTAAGCAAGGATATTAGATATCACATTTAGTAACTAGGGTAGAGTACCTCACTATTCTGTAAATTCTTAATGTGATGGATGGGGCTTGATGAAGTGATACCAGTTTCACTGGTTTAAAGTCACTTAACATGAGTCTTAAATCACGTTTAGTTATCTGGAGTTGATTTCTTTGCTTGGAGAGAAGTAGGCAGACCACACTAAAACCACATTCCACCAAATATGATGTTGGAAATGCAACCAGGAGCTTCTGAACCACTCTCCATAGAGCAGGATAGCAATTCACCATTAAAAGGACTCTTAAATGGTATTAATACATGTATGGATCCCCTATTTGGCTTGGGACCAAACTACCATAAAAATGTCCCTGGGTTTTAAGACCTTCTGGAGAGGTCCTTCTCGGAAAAGACCACCTCGAGCGCCCCCCTGCTGCCCCTTTGCCTCTTAGCGCCCCTCTGCCACCCCCATGCCTCTTAACACCCCCCCTATGCAATCCCACCGCCACCAGGGGGGCAGTACTGCCTACTTTGGGAACCACTGAACTAGAGGATCAGTGGTATAGTGGTCAGAGGTCGCAGGGATTCAGTGCTGGCTAGGGTGACCATATGAAAAGGAGGACAGGGCTCCTGTATCTTTAACAGTTGCATAGAAAAGGGAATTTCAGCAGGTGTCATTTGTATACATGGAGAACCAGGTGAAATTCCCTTTCCATCACAACAGTTAAAGCTGCAGGAGCTATACCAGGTTTAAAAGAGGGCAGGGCACCTACAACTTTATCTGTTGTGATGAAGAGGAAATGTCACCAGGTTCCCATATATACAAATGACACCTGCTGAAATTCCCTGTTCTATGCAACTGTTAAAGATACAGGAGCCCTGTCCTCCTTTTCATATGGCCACCCTAGTGCTGGCACTTTTTTATTAGCGGCAGCAACGCTGGTGTCATCTCCCCGTGCCCTTTGACCTCCCTGTTCTCTCTGAGCTTAGCTGCAATCCATGCAATAGCTGGAGTGGGCTGGAGAAAATATGTTTTCCTTGCAACAATATATTTTTCCCTGTTGTAATGCGACATGTTTTGTGGCGGCTTGCTCGTGGATGGGCAATGAAGCTTTACAAAACACCTGCTCCCAGTGGAGATGAAAACTCCTAGAACTGCTTTGTTGATATGGATCAACACAGTTGCCCTGTGATTCTGGACTCTCCTTGGAGGCGTGGCTACGGGGACTGTCATGATGAGCACCTGCATTTCAACATTTACCGCTTCACCACTGTAGAGAACTGCCCTCTTTAAAAGAGGAGACATGGCCACCCTACCGCTGAAGCACAGGATGTGAAAGGGGAGGCATCCCCATGTGCTCTGTTTCCCAATTTTACTGGGAGACAGAATGCATGAAGATAACTCTCCCTGGGTGCCCTATTTCCCCTATCCCAGTGGGATGCTGTTTCCCAGCAAGAGTGCTGGGAAAAACGGAGCAGACGGAGAGCAATCCCTGTGCACCTTCTTTCCCAAGAAGGTCTCGTGGATGGGGGGAGGTTTTAGATCCCAGTGATATTATTCTATGCTGTTGATACTATTTTATGTTGATGGGGTGGTGGTGAGCTTTGAACTTCCCCACCACAGCAATTTGCAGGAGATTTGGGTGTGTGTCTGCTTGTTTGTTTATATGTTTGTCCACACACATGTGTGTGGTCCCCGGCCACCCACCCATAATGCCACATCTGGTCCTCAAGGCTGTACAAGTTGGCCAGCCTGCTCTAATCATAGTACACCACACTAGTTGGTGTGCTAGGCACTGCTTTCGCCGTTCTCTCATTTTCTGGATTTTTTTGTACAAAATACTTTGGGGAATCCAGGACAGTCCTCTATTTGAAGTCCTTTCCCTCTGTTTGAAGGGCTGTAAGTTCCATAGATTTCAGTGGGGTAGAATTAAGTGTGAAATCAATGGGATTCAGGTGTGTTTAGTGTTGCAGGATTGTGCCTAAGGATGGGCATGCATCACTGAAAAAGAAGAAATGTATCACCAAAAGGGACAGAGATTTTCACAAAATGTCCATATGCTAATTTATATGTTCAGGATGCACATTTAGAAATAATTACGATACACCTCCCCATTGAAGAGAAATATCATAAGCACACCCATTGCCTAGTCTGTTGTCAAGGTGCTAACTGTGGATGGTCAATTTCAAGGAACCTAAGCTTCATTCTGATTTTAAACTGGACTTGCACTGGGCAGTTCATCAAATGGATGACACCTTGAGAGGACTCTCCTCTGACTAGGGAAGTATAGAGTTTGTTTCTGTGTTTCATGGCGTCTTTCATTCTGTTATCCGCTCTTTGATAGAATCAGATGTTTTGTTCTACTTACACTAATTTGCGTAGGGTGACCATATGAAAAGGAGGACAGGGCTCCTGTATCTTTAACAGTTGCATAGAAAAGGGAATTTCAGCAGGGGTCATTTGTATATATGGAGAACCTGCTGAAATTCCCTCTTCATCACAACAGTTAAAGCTGCAAGAGCTATACTAGAGTGACCAGGGCACCTGCAGCTTTAACTGTTGTGTTGAGGAGGGAATTTCACCAGGTGCTGCATGCATACAAATGACACCTGCTGAAATTCCCTTTTCAATACAACTGTTAAAGATACAGGAGCCCTGTCCTCCTTTTCATATGGTCACCCTAAATTTGCGTTAGTGCATTAACCAAAGCAAAATAGTGCAAATCCTGCCACCAACCTTGCCCAAAAGTATGCTTGGCCAGTACAATTATCCCCATGTTGCACATGGGAGGCTGGGACTGAAGGTGCTTCCGGACAGAAGGGTTGCTAATGCTGCTAACAACCAAAAGGCATCCTGCGGTTTTTCTGGGTGGAGGGGTTGTCCACCAATGGGGGATGGAGCCCATCAGAGGACCCTTTGCTGGAGCCAGCCCTGCTTCCCTGCAATATGGGCCAATTGGTTCTAGTCCTGCCCTCTGAAGCAACAGTTTGCTCTGTCTTCTGCAGGATAACCCTTCATAACCCTTTGATGGTCAACCCCCAAGCTCCAGAATTCAACATGAACGTGGCCCATTTTCTTGATAGACAATTTCTATAATTCCACCTGTGCTTAGACTGAGGAGTTTGGAAATGCTGCCACTGCCTCACATTCCCACTTTGCAGGAGCTATACTAGAGTGACCGGATACGAAAAGGGCAGGGCTCCTTCAGCTTTAACTGTTGTGCTGAAGAGGGAATTTCACCAGGTGCTGCATGCATACGAATGACACCTGCTGAAACTCCCTTTTCAATACAACTGTTAAAAATAGAGGAGCCCTATCCTCCTTTCCATATGGTCACCTTACTAGGAATAGCACTCACAGCTTCCTTAACTCAAGCTGGAGTGGTGGTTCCTTAAGAAACACGTGTTTTTATTCATTAAGGATATGTGTGTGTGTGTGTGTGTGTGTGTGTGCGTGTACGTGTGTGTGTATTCAGAAACACACACACACACATATTCTTTAAAAAAAAAAGTAGTTTTCAAAAAGTAGTTTTCACTGAATGTCAGTATAATGCAGTATAACAGGGGTTGGCAACTTGCAACATTAGGGCCTCCTGTGGCCCTAGGCTTAATTTCAAGAGCCTTCTGCAAGCAATCAGTTCAGACCTCTGGCCAGAGGAATCTGTCCCTCCCTTGCAATAACTAGGCCTAGGAACTCCTATTAGAGTTAGAGTGACCATATGGAAAGGAGGACAGGGCTCCTGTATCTTTAACAGTTGGTACAGAAAAGGGAATTTCAGCAGGGGTCATTTGTATGCATGCAGGCGCAGCACCTGGTGAAATTCCCTCTTCATTGCAGCAGTTAAAGTGGCAGGAGCCCTGTCCTCCTTTCCATGTGGTCACCCTAATTAAAGGAAACTTTCCTTTGGTCAGCAGGGAAAGTGATGCCTAAGAAAGAGAGTGAGAGATGGGTGGTTTTTTTAGAAAGAGCAAGAAAGATTGAGAATGGGGTGTCAGGAGAGAGAGAGAGAGAGAGAGAAGGGTTGTCCCTGCCAACCACTGTCTTTAGCCCTGCCTACCACTGGCATGTTGCTGACAGACAGACTGCCCCTGAGGGAATGTGGCCTTCAACTGAAGTGGGGGGAGTTTCAATCAGCACATTTCTAGCAATTTCCCATTTCCTCTTTAAACTGCAGGTTGGTCCATAGCAGACGTAGGCAATACGGCACCTGAAGGCATCAATGTGTGTGTCCCCCCACCCTCACCCCAGACACCTTTCTTGGCATCCACCAAGGTGCCCTACTGCTTTAAAACACACACACACACACACACAAACACACACACACACACACACTTTCTTACTGGAAGCTGGGATTGCTGTGAAATGGCTTTCTGTTGGTGCTGTGGATTCAAAGGAGTTGTTTAGTAGTGTGTTGGGTAGTAGTGTGTTTAGTAGTGTGTAGTTTTTTGGGCAGGTTACTTGTCCTTTCCCAGATCTTCCAGGGCAGCCATTTTGTGGTTTCTCAAATAGCCAAATGTGACCATGGCCCTGGTCTATAGAGTCCCAGGAATGGGCTGTTTTCAGAAATCAGTTTTACTTCTCCATATAGGCATAACTACTATACTGATACTTTATATAGCCATAACTATTCAACACCTGCATCTGCAGGCTAATTATTTGCAAGTTCACCACCTGGTGTGCTAATTAAAATTTGCATTCAGTTCTATGCTCAATTGCTCAATCAGATAATGTTCTTTTTTAAAAAAAATAATCCTGTATCAGAAATAGGATGCATCAAGAATACACAGATAAACACTGATCCCTATCTTCAACAACAAAACAAAACAAATTGATACTATTCCAAACTGCAGACAGTTTTTAATGTTGCAAGCATACGTAATTCATCATACAAAGGAGTGAAACAAAGACAGCTTCTTTAGTCATAGAAAAAGGGCCGCTTAAATTGCGCTAGATTGTGTCTGAACGCACAAACAGTGCCTGCCTTGTGTTTTAGTTAACCTAATCATTAAGTAAAACACAAGGCAGGCTCTGTTTGTGTGTTCAGATGTGACCTCCACATCTGAAAGTCAACTCAGTCCAGTTTAAAATAAAATTAAAGAACGTGAAAGCAAAACTTTGCGCATGATCCAGACCAAGTTAAGCACACCACAGTACCATTGATTTTAGAGGAGAATTAAGCACGTTCTTAAATGGTTCTCATTGAAACAAATGGAATATAAAGTGCTTAACTTTGGCTGGATCTCAACCCCTGGTCTTACAAAAATAAGCCAACATGTAAACATCAGTGAAAAAATTGTTTTCAGTTTCAATGATACAGTCATTACCACATTTACTAAGACTTTGATCCACAAATGTATTAAGCTGGGTTGCTTCTCTTGAGGCCATATCCAGAAACCAGTCTTTCTTGCTCTGGGCCTTGGGAATACCATGACTAAGGCTGCAATCCTATGTCAACTTACCTGGGAGTAAGTTCCATTAAAATGGATGGGACTTTCTTCTGAGTCGACATGCCTAGAATTGTGCGGTAAAGTTGTGTTACCCTGCAGAGGTAGTGATAGAGTGGGGACAGAGAGAAGAAATTAATCCACCTGAACAGTTCATACTGCAGGAGAAATTAATCTAATTTATGGAAATAGTTTCCATAAGTAATTTCAGTGCCAAGTCAACTAGGAGTTAACTTTGCAGTTGACCACAGATACTGAAGTATTTATGGACTAAAGTTGGTGCAAATATCATTTCCTAATGGTAATCCAGGTTCTTGCCTAAAGGCCCCCCAGAACGTGCAGTTGGCACTACTTGGCTCAGTGTTTGGCAAGGAATGCTGTTAATGAAACCCTCACCTGACCGTAAGATTCCCTGAGCTTGCTCATACGTTCTTTATGTACATGGATGGTACTGTTTTGGCTACATAGGGAACAGAACAATTGACTAAAGGTAGGCCTTTGGTCTGATCCAGCATGGCTCATACAAAGGAGAGAAACAAAGACGGCTTCTTTAGTCATGAATTTATCTGTTCCCCTTTTAAAGCCGTTCAAGGCGGTGGCTGTCACTACATGTTGTGGTACCAGATTCCATAGATCAAGTATGCATTGTGTGAAGAAGTGTGTCATTTGATCTGTCTTGAATCTCCCATCACTCAGCTTCATTGGATGACCCCAGGCTCCAGTATTATAGAAGAGGGCGAAAAACATTTCCCTATCCACACTTTCTCCACATCATGCATCTTTTTATATACTTTTTATATGTCTCCCCTTCCTTAGCTTCCCCCCCTAAGCTAAGAAGCCCCAAATATTATAACCTTTCCTCCTAGGGGAGTTGCTCTAGCCTAAGGTGACCATAGAATCATAGAATAGCAGAGTTGGAAGGGGCCTACAAGGCCATCGAGTCCAACCCCCTGCTCAATGCAGGAATCCACCCTAAAGCATCCCGGACAGATGGTTGTCCAGCTGCCTCTTGAAGGCCTCTAGTGTGGGAGAGCCCACCACCTCACCAGGCAACTGATTCCATTGTCGTACTGCTCTAACAGTCAGGAAGTTTTTCCTGATGTCCAGCTGGAATCTGGCTTCCTTTAACTTGAGCCCGTTATTCCGTGTCCTGCACTCTGGGAGGATCGAGAAGAGATCCTGGCCTTCCTCTGTGTGACAACCTTTTAAGTATTTGAAGAGTGCTCTCATGTCTCCCCTCCATCTTCTCTTCTCCAGGCTAAACATGCCCAGTTCTTTCAGTCTCTCTTCATACGGCTTTGTTTCCAGACCCCTGATCATCCTGGTTGCCCTCCTCTGAACACACTCCAGCTTGTCTGCGTCCTTCTTGAATTGTGGAGCCCAGAACTGGACGCAGTACTCTAGATGAGGCCTAACCAGGGCCGAATAGAGAGGAACCAGTACCTCACGTGATTTGGAAGCTTTACTTCTATTAATGCAGCCCAAAATAGCATTTGCCTTTCTTGCAGCCATATCGCACTGTTGGCTCATATTCAGCTTGCGATCTACAACAATTCCAAGATACTTCTCGTTTGTAGTATTGCTGAGCCAAGTATCCCCCATCTTGTAACTGTGCATTTGGTTTCTATTTCCTAAATGTAGAACTTGGCATTTATCCCTATTAAATTTCATTCTGTTGTTTTTAGCCCAGCACTCCAGCCTATGAAGATCACTTTGAAGTTTGTTTCTGTCTTCCAGGGTATTAGCTATCCCACCCAATTTTCCATATGGAAAGGAGGACAGGGCTCTTGTATCTTTAACAGTTGCATAGAAAAGGGAATTTCAGCAGGTCTCATTTGTATATATGGGGAACCTGGTGAAATTCCCTCTTCATCACAACAGTTAAAGCTGCAGGTGCCCTGCCCTCTTTTAAATCTGGCCCTAAGTATAGCTCCTGCACCTTTAACTGTGGTGATGAAGAGGGAATTTCACCAGGTTCTCCATATATACAAATGACCCCTGCTGAAATTTCCTTTTCTATGCAACTGTTAAAGATACAGGAGCCCTGTCCTCCTTTTCGTATGGTCACCCTACTCTAGCCCCTTGATCATTCAGGTGGCCCTTTCTACCCCTCTTCCGACTCTACAATATCCCTTTTGTGACGTAGTGCCTTCCAGATGCGTTGGACTACATCTCCCAGCATCCCCCAGCCAGCATGGCTGCTTTATTAATAACCCACTTATTATGCTGTGCCTATTAAACACGTACAGTTGAGGGCTATGGGTGAGCGCAGTGCTTCCATGTTGACAAGCTACACACCCACAGAGCAGGGACAACCGGGGAGGGAATGTCCCAAATTTTGCTAACCAAACCACACCCTGGTTGTCTCACTGTCTCCTTGGGCTGTAGCCGCCACCCATTCTGCCCCACCGGTTTGGTAACAAGTCACAGTTTGGCCTACTCAGCAAAGCAAGTTGAGCAACTTCTGTTCGGCACGTGGCTGTTCTTAGGGTGAGGTGAGCTTGGGCTGTCACCCCTGGGCGGAATGCCTTCCCGTGTCATAAGAGCTTCCTGTCGTAGCAGGACACTGGGGACAGTGGAATGAAGAGGAATGGCCAAAAGGATCAGGGACTTGACAGGCCCACGTCTGAGTCACTCACTCCCACGGCTCCCATCTTCCCTCACATTACTGCTCGTGTCGCAGAGAGGATCTGTAGTCCCTGAATGCTTGACATACAGCGGTTTGTACCTGTGCAGTACTTTCATGACTTAGCGCGTTCATCGCTGATGTGCTCGCTGTGCAAAATGCAATCGCGTTAAGTGCGAAAACTGGTCTACAGTCTTTCAGATGACAGATTGTTATTTTGCTGTTTGCTAAGCGTAAGCTTGGCAAAGAGCACCTTTTATCAGCTTAGGCTGATATACCAATTGCGCCCTTATCTGGACAGTGATAGCCTAGCTACAGTTATCCATGCTCTGATAACCTCTCGCTTGGATTACTGCAATGCGTTATACGTGGGGCTGCCTTTGAAAACGGTCCGGAAGCTTCAGCTGGTACAAAATAGGGCAGCCCTTTTACTAACAGGGACTGGCCGGCAAGATCACATTACGCCAGTCCTTTTCCAGCTTCATTGCCTGCCAGTCCAGGTCCGGGCCCGATTCAGAGTGCTGGTATTGACATTTAAAGCCCTAAATGGTTTGGGGCCAGGTTATCTGAAGGAACGCCTCCTCCCATATGTACCTACCCGGACCTTAAGATCATCTACAGGGGCCCTTCTCCGTGAGCCCCTGCCAAAGGAAGTGAGGCAGGTGGCTACTAGGAGGAGGGCTTTCTCCGCTGTGGCACCCCGGTTGTGGAACGAGCTCCCCAGAGAGGTCCGCCTGGCGCCTACACTGTACTGCTTTCGTCGCCAGCTGAAGACCTTTTTATTCACTCAGTATTTTAACACTTAATTTTAACTTAAATTTAAATTATACTGTTTTAACTCTGTATTTTAACCTTATATCAATTTTGCTGCGTGGTTTTATCCTGGTTGTGCTTTTTATACTGTATTTTGTATTTGTGTTTTTAACCTGTTGGTTGTTTTATGATGGTTTTAATTTTTGTGAACCGCCCAGAGAGCTTCAGCTATTGGGCGGTATAAAAATGTAATAAATAAATAAATAAATAAATAAAGTGGCTTTATTTGTTCTAGCTTCAGCACCAAACCCCCCACCCCCCACAAAGAAAACCTCATGCCAAAAATGTGTTTATCGTCATCTTATAATTGTGCTGCAGGGGCTGAACAGTTTCCTGAAATTATCGGGGAGGTAGGGGGCCTTTAATCAGAGCCGGCGTCAAGAGTAAGTGTGGTCAGGCACCTGCTGAAGGGCCACACCCCAGGAGGGTCCCACGGACAAGAGCCCCCTGGAATTGCTGCTCCTCTTCAGGACTGGAACCTGCTTGTTCACCTGCCTCTTGACCTGGCCCAGACAAGGATGACGGCGAGAATTCAGGCTCACTGAAGGAGGGGGCCCATTGGGGATGTTTTGCCCAGGGGCCCTCACAAACCTGGAGCCGGCACTGCCTTTAATGAATATAACAACTCCAGCCCCAAATTTTAGCCAAAATCATGCCCCCCCCCCTTCTAAAAACATTAGCTAAGCTCTCTTTGGCTGTGCTGTAATTTAAGAATAGAGGTTCTGATTTTAAGTGAGTGACTGGCTGGTGTGCAGCCAACATTTTGTGCTGTATTTTACATTGTTATGGCTAATAGCTAAAAGAAGAAAATTGCACTGAACTGATTATCATGAGCAGGGTCCAAGAACAGGTATTCTTGACTGTTCCGCAACCTTTCAGCGGACCACCTGAATGGAGCTGGCAGGCCAGCGGTGGTCAATGGACTACAGTTTGAGAACTTCTGGGCTGCATGGGGTGATTTACAGCAGAACAGCAAAGGTTTCAACTCCCGCTCTGAATTGTTTAACACAGGAGTGTGGCCCTCCAAATGTCATTGGACTACGAGAGGGTTGGCCCTACCATTAAGCAAAGTGAAGCAGTCGCTTCAGGCAAAAGATGCAGGGTGGCAGCTGCGAGGCCTTGGAGGAGAGACCTGTGTGCCAGGCAGCCTGCTCTGTGCCGTCTAAGCTAAGGCTACTGCCTTCAGGTATGGTGGTGGGGTGCTGCCCCATTCCCAGTGTTGAAGAAACAGCTGTTGGCTTTTGTACATGGACTGGGAGAGGGCGCTACCTTGTTATTCAAGCAGCAAAATGCCTTGGCCTGGACTTGGACAACAACTCCCATCATCCCTAGCCAACATAGTCAATTGCAGTCCAAAAACATCTGGAAGGCCGTAAGTTGCCTGCCCCTGTTTTAACAAGACAAGAGCAATAACTCAAACCCACATTACCCCCAGCTGAAATCAAGAAAGTGCCGTGGTGTGGGTGGGAATAGGAGCGGATTTCAGTATGTGAAAGGATTTGTGTGGAAGCTCCAGTTCTGAGACTGAAAACAAACCGCTGGGGGCGGGGGAATCTACACTATTGCTTTTAAATCGCTTTAAAGCACTTTGAAAACGTTTTGAAACCAGTATATGCAGTGTGTCCTGGGCCCCAACAGTTGTCAAAACTGTTATAAAGCGCTTTAAAGCAGTAGTGTAGATCCCCCCCTGGGGCTGAGCAGGGGCTGAGAGGCACCTTGACCCTCCATTTGATGTCTGCATTCTGAAGCCACTATTTTGCCCCGGCTCTGCTTGGTGGATCTCGGGGTTCACGTGAAAAACTCAAGCTGATCCTGCAAGCCTAAGGTTTGCCCATCCCTGGTGTACAGTGATTGGTGGTGGCTCTCTGGGGTTCTTAGCCCTACTGTTTGAGGTCTGCTTAAAATGGACACGCCAAGGATTCAGCCTAAGAGCGCAATCCTATGCATGTTTAGATAGAAAGAAATCTTACAACTCCCAGCATTCCCCAGCCAGTAAGTGCAGGAAAGGTTCCACGAGAGGGTGCTTTGCTGGCAGGGCCAGCTCTACCATTGGGCAGAGTTAGGCAGGGAAGTGGCCCTTTTGAAATAGCCTGCTACCTTCAGGTGCAGCAGAAGACTATACTGTTTAAAAAGATTCGACCCTGGTTTGGTTGGCTTCTCTACGTGCAACTGCAGGGCGGTGGGGGGGTAACTTGTACTTTGCCTAAGGCAGCAAAATATCTTGGGCCAGCCCTGTTGCTGAGGGCGCCCTCAAAGCTAGAGCCAGCCCTGCAGTTCACAATGGCAGAAAGAAAATTGGAAGTAGAAAAAAACATGGAGCCAGTGGGGGGAGTGATGCAATTGGGTGTCATCAGTGTAAAAGTGATAGCTTGATTCTTCAGAGGCTACGAGCTCCTTTGATGTTTCTGGAGGAAATGTGTATCTAGCCAGATTTAAAACAAACAAAAAGGGCTTATTTCAGCACACCTGTTTTCCTCTTCTACGTATTTATTTTTTATTAAAATTATGTCTATGCCTCTTAATAGATTAAAATCCCTAAGCGGTTCACAATAACAGCCTAGATAAAGTAATAAATAATTCCAACATTAAAAAGGTTTAAAAAACATTACAGTACTACAACGGCCACAACAACGGAGTAGTAACAGAGTCCCTCACAGTCAGAAAAAGCCTCTGTGATTAGGGGTGTCTTTAAGAGGTGTTTAAAACTTGCCACTGTTTCTGCCGCTCGAATATCACGTGGGTGGTGTGGTGCCTCCCCCTCTCCATGTACAAAAGCCAACCAACAGCCAGCTGGATTTTACCTCAGTACTGATGACAGGACAGTGTCCTCCACTGCACCTGAGCAGCAGGCCAGCTCAGGGGCGCAGCACAGGTCACATGGCGCACACCCTGTTCTATCCATTCCACACCCGTTGGCACCTGATACCTGAGTCAGCCGCCTCACTCTGCCTTATGGTAGAGCCGGACCTGTAAAACCTGTCGTTTCTCTCTGGGAGGCGGTAGTACAGAGTAGGCCCAGAGGAAGAATCAAATGAAAATGGCCATTGGCAACAGGAGCAAGTGGACAGTCAAGTCAGGGAGGAAGCTAGAATTTACCAGTAGGGATGTGCTCCGCTTCTAATCGGACCGGCGAATTAGAAGCGGAGCGGGGGGCTTCGCCTGCCCTTAAGGCGGAGGCGAAGAGGATTGGGGGGCCGGTGGAGCGTGGCGAAGAGGATCGAGGTGAAGGCGGATCCTTTGCCTCGATCCGGAGCTCCGCCGGAAAGGTAAGTGGGGTTTACCGGGCCCTGCCGCTGTCGCCCATGCAGCGACAGCGGCAGGGCCTGGTAAACCCCCCCCCCGCCCTCCTCTCCCTTTCCTGCCTCCATCTGCGGTCCGTCGGCGTCTTCAATTGAGCCCGCGGTTCAACCAGGAAGTCTGGGCCGCTTGGAGGCAGGTACCGGGCTCTGCCGCCGTTGCCGCACGGGCGGTGATAGCGGCAGGGTCCGGTAAACCTCCCGCCCTCCTCTCCCGGCCTTACCAGGCGCCACTCCCCTCCACTGCGGAGCTCTGATTCGGAGCCGGAGCTCTGCAGCGAAGAGGAGCGGAGTATGGGCGGAGCGGTGCGGGCCAACCCGAAATTTTCGGATCGGCCCGCGGGGCGGAGCGGGGGGGTCCGTGCACACCCCTATTTACCAGGCATGGGGTCTGGCCCAGAAAGCTTGTTTAGAAAGTGCAAATTCATGTCTGGAATATATGGCATAACCATCAAGAGAAGAAGGCGCCTATGGTTGGGGGTGGGGTAGGTGGGTGGGTCTTTATTTTGTGTAACCTCAACAAAGTGTCCAAACTATGGGTTTATGGCATTATGCCCTCCAGATATCTTGTGCTACAATGTCCATCAGCCACAGCCCACATGGTCAATGGTCCAGCATGATGGGTGTTGTAATCCAAAACAGCTGAAGGGCACCAGGTTGGGGAAAGCTGAGTTATTGAGTGGCTAGTGCGGTGTACTGGTTAGAGCAGCAACCTTCCCAAACTCAGTATCCTCAAGATGTGTTAGACTACAACTCCCACCAGGTCTGTGCTGTCTGTAGATTATGGGAGTTGTAGTCTAGCACCTTTGGAGGGCCCTGGGCAGGGTTAGAATGTCAGGTGCAGATTGTGGAGACTCTGGTTTGGTCCCCTTCAGCCATGAAACCTGCCTTGGCCAATCTCGCTCTCTTTCTCTCAGCCCCTCCTACCTCACAGGGTTGTTGTGAGGATAAAACTGGGAGGCCAAGAATGTGTGCCATCCGGAGCTCCTTGGAGGAAAGTCAGGATATACATGTAATAATAATAATAATAAATGGGGAGTGGTTTCAGATGGGAAGTTTCAGTTTTTCGGTAGCTTTGAGCTCTAACACACCTCTTTTTAGAAATGATTCACAGATTTTTGCTTTAGTCAACTGTTTGTTTTTCATATTGTGCATCACAAGAGAGGGCTGCCAGGCATCAAATAGAGGGGTGAAGCAAAATTTGGAAAGAGACAATTATTATTATTATTATTATTATTATTATTATTATTATTATTATTTCCTCCTTTTTCACACACAAAAATATGCATTTAAAATTTTTAAAAAAACTTTTTCTGAAAGCTTTTTCTGGGGTCATTTCGAATCCAAAATGACTTTGTGTGTGTGTGTGCGCGTTTTCTCTGGATGAAACTTTTAGGTCATGCCAAAAGTACAAACTGAGTTCGCAAACCAAAGTCTGTCTCCCTTAGGAATTGCATCTGCATTTCAAAAGTTGAAAATTGGATTTTGAGATGCTCATTTCCATATGCATGTTTGGAATCCATCCCTCTCCTCATCCAATATTCGCTTTGGCTGGAGTCCAAGACAATGGCCCGGAATAAAAGAGCAGACGGTGTCAGGGCTTTGGTGTGCTCAGCAGTGCTTGTCAGGACACAGATACCCTACATAATTTAAACCAGCCTTCCCCAACCTGGTGCCTTGCATATCTGTTGGACTACAACACTCATCATCCCCAGACAGCATTGGCCATGCTGATTTAAACTCTCCTCACTTCCCTCAAGGATTTCTGGGGAAAGCGGGGTCGTTCCTCAAACGAGACGGGCTTGCTTAGTCCGTTCTGACCTGCACAGTCATCATTAGCAGGTGGGTGGGGAGGAATGGCCTGTGCATGCTCAGAGGCTATGTGCTCAGTCCTACTCAGACAGATTGGTTTTTGGGAGCTGCCTTATACAGTCAGACGTTTTGCTGCCTGAGGCAAAGAACAAAATGGCAACCCATTCCCACCCCATGTCCAAAACCTGGCTGGAACTGGCATTTGAAGCTTTCTTCAACACTGGTAACAGGACAGCACCCTGCATGGCACCTAAATGCAGCAGGCCAGCTTGGGACTGGTGTGTGTGTGTGTGCGCAAGGCAGACCACTTGGCACTCAGCGCTGTTCTCCAACATCTTGCTGCAACTTCCCAACATCTGCTGCCTCAAGTGACAGCCTCATTTTGTTTAATGGTAGGGCCGGCCCTCATCAGGACATTGGTCCATCTACTTGTCTACCACACTGACTGACATCGGCTCTCCAAGGTTTCAGACGGGAGGAATCTTCCCCAGTCCTACTTGGAGATGACAGGAACTGAACATGGGACCTTCAGCAAGTTGAATGGCCCGTCTTCAAAGAGCCTCTTTTTTAAAAACAAAAAACAGAGATGCATAGAAGTGAAAAAATGTGTGTGTGTGTGTGTGTTTAAATGAACTTCCAACATGAATTTAAATGTCAGTCAGCCCCCTCCTCTTTCTTGTTCTCTCTCTCTCTCTCTCTCTCTCATTTTTAGTTGGCAGCTGCAGTAAAATGCGCTGCTGTCTCCACATTGTCTGCCCACCCGCCGGCACAAAGATCTTTGTTTGCACGCAGCCCTAAAAGGAGAAAGCTGTGCAGAACCTTGGGCTGTGTGTTTATGTGCGGAGTTACGACTTGGGTTAACTCTTTAGTAGTCCAAGACTTTCCCTTCCCAGAATAGGAAGGAAGAGTCTTTTGCCACAACCACTGCATTCAAAAAGACGCAGCAGCTCAGAGAACTCTGTTTTGGACTCCACACGCAGGGTGGGTTGTGCACACCGGCATCACAACCATGGCCCGACGAAGGCATGCGCTAACTGGGCTGCAGGACAGCACAAACCGTTGCATCACTAGACCCACCTCCCAAGTATCATGCATATGGCCATTCTCACAGCACGGTACTTTCTTTTTGCCGCGTCATATAACCTGCTCCCCCTTCTCCTTGTTTACTGTTCCTGTATGCAAAAAGCAGAGAGAGAGAAAGAGTCCACACCTTTCTAGTAAGAGTGGCATTCCAGAGCCTGTCAATAAAACTCTGCCCTTGCTTTATTAAACTGTTGAGTCATTTCTATGAAGATGTGCAGGCTTCCCCTAGGCAGACACCCATGTACAATATGTGGACATCAGATGTAGTGCCAGGGAAGTAGTGGTGTGATGCCAGGAACAGGCCCAGCAACACAGCGCCACACTATCCCTTGCGCTCAAGAAAGTCTCCTTGAGTGATTGATGTGCAGTCTGTTGTTGTTGTTCCAGGAAAACACTGAAGATAATGTTCCACTAAGACAAGTTTCCCCAACCCGGTACCTGTTCGATGTGTTCAACTACAACTCCCAGCATCCCCTAGCTAGCTATGCCAAGATGTCTAGAGGACACCAGGTGTGGGAACGCTGCACTAAGTTATGTAGTATTCTCCTCCGCGTAGTTGTGGTGGCTAACGTAGTTTTCTTTGATTGCATATGCGCACGCTAAATGTTCAGTGTGTGAGTACAGAGCTGGGGGCAGATTACTTGGCCCACG
Organism: Elgaria multicarinata webbii; assembly: GCF_023053635.1. NCBI lineage: Eukaryota > Metazoa > Chordata > Lepidosauria > Squamata > Anguidae > Elgaria > Elgaria multicarinata. The sequence goes on from NC_086181.1 coordinate 14,606,877, forward strand.
ATGGCCCGTTAGCCCATGGACCATCATGGCCTTGACCTGGTCCTGATGACAACTCAGATCATTCAGGCAATGCAGGTTACCTTACACTGCCCTCTCTCCCCGTGCACATGGGTTGGGGAGCATTGCCCCTCCCTGATGCGGAAATTGCTTGCGGTGTTTGGATATGGAGAATATTCATTCGGATGCTTCTGGAGTTATGGTTCTATGATTTCACCATTGTGTTTCCTCAGCTTCAGAAGGGACTTGAATGCCCAAGCTCTGCTCCAGTTCTCAGGAACGACAGTGCCTTTGAGCATAAGCAGAGTGCTTTTGTTTCACCCCTAAATAACTACTGGCCTTTCACCAGAAGGCTCTGGAAGAGGCAAGGCTTCAGGTCAGCTGCAGATCTCATTGTCAGAAAGCATGGTGCCCTTGAGCATAGGCAGAGTGGTTTTGCTTCACCCCTGAATAACTGCTGGCCTTGTATCAGAAGGTTCCGGAGGAGGCAAGGCTTCAGGCCAGGGGGTCATGGCCAGGGCCGGCCCTTGGGCAAAACACCTTCCTCCACTTTCTCCTCATTGCCACCACTTTCTTGATTGACGGGCAGAGGGCCAGAGGAGCAAGCATGCAGTGGTGTCTAGTGCCCTTCCTTCTCACTACCACCATTGCCTGAGCCAGAGAGAGAGAGGCAGGTGAACAAGCAGGTTGCACTGCTGCAGAGGGGGAGCAAGCCCAGGAGACTCTGGTCAGTGGGCCCCTGCTCGGGTGTGGGCCCTCGGCAGGGGCCAGACTATGCCCACCCTTGACGCCTGCTCTGGTCGTGTCTTCCTGTCCCACTGCCTCTTGGCTTAGAGATAAATTTCACCACCAACCACTGCCGCCTTTCCAGTCCCCTGCCCTGTCCCAAATCCAGGTCTGCCCAAGCAGGCTCCAAAGTGGATCAGCCACCACCCTTGGGCTGTGCTGTAGCCTTCTGGAAGGCAGATGACAGCAGCTCTTCCATGGGGCAAGGACAGAGTGCTTCAGCTCTGAGTCACAACCCATAGGCCTCCCCCTCAGGTGCAGGAGGACAAACATGAGGCGCTCACCACCCCCAGATGTTTGGCGCTTTGTTTATGTTGTGTCAGCCCGGCTGATGACAAAACACCCTTTCTTCTGGCAAGACCTCAAGGGCTTCCTGCATTCAGCTGCAGTTGGGAACAGGATCGGGCCCACAGTGCAAATCCTGCCCAGTCAGAAATTTCGTGGCAGTTTGAGCTCCAAGACTGCAGAGTTTGAACTTTCTTTTTATTTCTTGGCTGGTTTCAGCTCCTAATTCTTCTTCTTCTTCTTCTTCTTCTTCTTCTTTTTACTGTACTCTGTCGAGAGGGCTTTCTATCACATTTTTACCATCTTGGTTTTGTACTGTTGAGGGTTTTTAACATTTATTTCCATTTATTTAGTAATTCAGTACATTTCTAATCTGACCAATAACTAATGTTCTCTGGGCAGACTACAACCAGTTAAAGAAACTTAAATGTCGTTTTAAAACACATTTAAAAATAAAATAAAATACAGTACAGATATTTAAAAGAAATATATATATAATAAACGACAAACATCACAGGAATTGATAAAACAGCCACAATACCCTAGAACTGTCTTTGTATTGTATTCTTGTTCGGTTTCAAAATAATTGTACTATGCATCAAGGACCTGTTTAATAGGCATCTTATAAATACAAATAATAAAAAATAAGTACACCATTATTACTTACATTTTTTACCCATCCTTCCACACAGGAGCCTAAGGTGGTATACAGTATATGGGTCTTCTCCCCCTTCTATTTCATCTTCACAAAAAACCTGCAAGGTAAGTTAGGCTGGGAGATAGTGACTTGCCCCAAATTATTCACTTGACTTCGCTAGGGTGGCCATATGGAAAGGAGGACAGGCAGGTGTCATTTGTATGCATACAGCACCTGGTGAAATTCCCTTTTCTGCACAACTGTTAAAGATACAGGAGCCCTATCCTCCTTTCCATAAGGTCATCCTAGCAGTTCCCTAGCTGAATGGATCTTTGAAGAACCTAAATCTCCTTTAGCCCTAGTCTAATGCCCTAATCCAGGAGAAAGGAACCTTTCTCCTGCCTAGATTATTTCGATCAAAACCTGGGGCCATCCCAGCAAAAGGCATGGCCAAAGCTAAAGGTGGTTGGGAACAGAGACCACCATGGATGGAGTGATGGCTGTAATTCTTGCCATTGTTCAGTACGCAATGGGGAAAAATATATTTGCATTCAGGCATTCTTTGTCCCCATCTTCTTCAAGGTTCCCTCCATCAGCTTTGTAGTTGGGGGACTGAGCAAGACAGAATAAACGTTATCAGTGACCCAGAGTGGTGGCCCAGTGACGAGGCTTATAAATACAAATAATTTCAAAAAAATATATCATAGACGCAAAGAACAAAAAACAACCCGTTATTCATTACATGTTTCTCGCACCCGTCCTCTTCTCCAGGGAGCCCAGGGTGGCATCTTCTCCCTATGAGGTAGATCTGGAAGTCCAGAGGTTTTCTACCCTTACTCTAATTTAATGCACCACAGTGGCCCGCTGTTGCTTTGCTTCTATCTTAAATAAACTACTTACATAAAACTAGAAGTTTTGTTTTACCTAAATAAGGAAAACAAAATAGTATATTTTATCTTGATTCGGAGTGGTATCTCAAAAGAAACCAATATTTATTTTTCATTACATTACATGATTTATTTTTCATTTTCATTACAAGATCTGAGAACAACACATTAGAGCATCATCACACGGGGGAAAATCACATTTGCTTACCGTCACTTCTCTGCCCACGCGTTTGTCCCTCATTACTTCCTCTTTTGAAAGAGGAAATCAACAGCTTGCAGTCGGCCCATTCAGTGGGCCATTTTGATCCCACTGCTTCTCTTGTACACAGCAGGAGATAGCGGCAACTTCCATCTTTAAAATAAGTCGGACTTACTGGGGTGTTTTTTTAGTCGCGCAAAGAAGGCTAGAAGGGGCGAAAATGCGTGACTGCCAAGTGAAGAGAATGCAATAAATGGAGCTAATGGAGCTCTTCGTCTTACAAGAACTCAGTGACAGCAGCTTAGAGTGATCCACAATGGCATTATTATTATTATTATTATTATTATTATTATTATTATTATTATTATTATTTATATAGCGCCATCAATGTACATGGTGCTGTACAGAGTAAAACAATAAAATAGCAAGACCCTGCCGCATAGGCTTACATTCTAATTATTATTATTATTATTATTATTATTATTATTATTATTATTATTATTAACATTTCTGTACCGCCCATAGCTGAAGCTCTCAGCCCAAAGACCGCCCAAGGAGCGTCGGCTATTGGGCAGTATAAAAATCCAATAAATTAATAAATAAAGACCAGCCAACTGCAAGCTGTGATTTATTTATTTATTATTTTATTTATAACCCACTGTCTTCCCCTCTGGCAAGGATCCCAAGGTGGCTTACATGATCCTCCTCCTCATTTTATTCTCATAACAACCCTGTGAAGTAGGTAAAGCTGAGAGTCAAGTGACTGGCCCAAAGTCACCCAGTGAGCTTCCATGGCTGAATGGGGATTTGAACCCAGTCTTGGGTCTCATTGCCTTCTTTTACTGTGTAACAAGTAGAAATTGGTCAGGGAAAGCGTTTCCTAGCACTGCAGACTTAGCGATGGAGAAAGCTCTACGTGCTGTATTTTTGCTTGTCACGTAGCCGTAAATGCAAGGGAGGGATGCTAGGAAAAAAATGACTTGGCAAACCTGCTACACAGGAAGCTTCATCGCTGAGGAGCGATTTTATTGTAGCCAAACCCAGCACTCTAACCACTCACCACACTGTCTCTCCTGGTTCTGAATATAGTACTTTTATAAAAACATACATACACACCTCTACTTGAATCTTGAATCTGACTTTCCATCTCATTCAGGTGGGGTGAATGCGAATGGGTATAAATCAAAGTAAGGGCAGGTTCATGACGATTCGAAGGAGCAGATAGCATTCTGCACCACGTGAGTTCACTATTAGAAGGAGATGATCAAATACTTCTAAGCCCAGTATTTGAAATGTGGGCAACTGTGACACAGAACTAATGGGCTTCAGTATATAATATTTGCCTAAATGAGTTCATGAGCATCACTGTGGAAATGTCCACCTATGTTCAGGGGCTCTTTCGTGGAACATCTCTTAGAATGTTCACTGTACTTAGCATTTTTTAAAACACACACACACACCTCATTTGACTCTGGATCTTAAATGTGTCCTAAAACTAAATTGATCTTCAAAAGACAGTAGCATGGATTTCTTCAAGTACTATACGATGCACCCCTATGCACTATTATGGCTAGGCAAAGTAAAGTTACCTTTTCTGTAGGCTTTCATACAGCTTAATAGCTAACTATGCGTCCTTAATGAGCATTGATGGCTAGAAGTTGCGTGCTTGAATGCCTTTGATGGCTTTTGTGGCTGGTGGCGGCTAGCTAGCTCCTAGACACCTGAATGGGTGAATGCTCAGAGACACAGTTCTGCAGCTTGGATACATACAGTGAAGAAGAAAGAAGTCTGAATTCTGCAACTGGCTGGTGGACAGGGGGCTTGAGGAACTCTAAGGGAAAACGATTGACTTCACTTTTAAAACTTAACATTATCTGCCCGTATGGGAGTTTGCCTACATTTCTTCACATGATGAGTATATTTGCAAATAATTTTTATTTTACTTTTTAAATTATAACCAACACCATGTTATGTACAATCAATAAAGTAAACCTTCTCTGGGTTTCTAGAATGAGGAACTCATATATATATTATACATTTCACATGCAAAATCCAAAAAACATTGTTATGAGTTAAACAATTTCTCTTCCCAAAATACCTACAACAATGCAATCCTATACATGTCTACTCAAAAGTAAGCCCCAATGTGCTCAATGGAACTTACTCCTAGGTCAGAATGCATAGGATTATATAGTCCGTTGCCCTTCAGGGCTCTTCTGGCCAGAGGACACGGCTCTGCCATCGTTCTCTTGCTCAGAGGATGAATTGTGGCAGAACTTCCATCTCTGCAACCTCACAGAAGTCTCAGACTACAAAACCAGGCAAGGACTCTTTAACAGTCTAGTCAACTCCTCCAGGAGGGGCAGAGCTAACCACACTACAGGTCTTCTCAGCCTACATAAAGCTTCAGTTGGCTTTAGCTGCCTACTGAGACAATATCTTCCTATTGTCCTAGTAGGAGACTGTTCCTGCCAGCAGGATCCAGTTGGAGCTATCTAAGGTTCTATTTTTTTTCTTGTCTTTTTCTGTCTGTCATTGGATGCTCCCAGCTTCCTCTGTAAGCCTCAAGGAATCACAGAACAAGACAAGAACAAACTCTAGGTTTTAGGAGCCCCTTGGACAAGATGCCTCAGTTTGCTCCTTCCTCCTTACTGCTATTGCCACCCTGCCACCCCATTCACTTACCCATTCTTTCTGGACACATTAGAAGCAGAAGGAAAGGGCAAGGCAGTCTGAGGCAGTTACTGTTCACTTGCTGAGGAGGGGGCATGTGAACAGACAGCGAGAGTAAAGAGGAGAAAAAGCTGGCCCAGGAGGCTTGAAAGGGTGGCACTGCCCCCCTGATGTTTTGTCAGCCTTGGTGCAGGCCGAATTATGCCAGACTCAGTGGCACAGAAGTACAAAGATCCAAGCCAGAGTGCTGCTCTTGTAAGAACCTCCTCACTCTCAGCTGAACTTGAGGAGTCTACTGACTTCTACTAGGATGTAAAAGGGGCTCAGTTGAGGCATAGTTCCCTTTGGAGCAACATCTCTGCTGCCTTGGAGCTGTCCCTGGTCCTGCAGATCCTGGCGATGCTCTCTGCTGCCTATAAAAACATGATTTGGTTACCAGATGTCCTGCTACTGATTAGCCTGGTACTTGATGCCGCCGATTTGTAAAGTTGAACGTTCCCGTAAATCAAACAAGCAAACGAACTTTAACATGTAGAAAGCTAATATGTTAGATCAACAGTTAGCTAGGCTTAAACTACCCCCCCTAGACATGCTCAATTTCAGTGCCAACATCTTCAATGCACTCTTTCCCCCCCCTTTTTTTTACAGAGCTCTTAACGCCTGTCAGCCTCTTATTCTTGCAAATCTGTCAAGGATCCATGATTGTTAAGAGAAGTTTTCCACGATTTCAACATAGCATTTTACTCTTGCAATGTCCCTTATTCTCACTGGGTTTTCCTGTTCTTCTGGCTTTACCTGCCATCGCATTTAGTAGCTACTAGAGACCACTGTAGTGTCTGTTAAGCTGACAGGAAGAAATTCTCTGAAAAACCTCTCTATATCGTATCCTTTCTAGGGATTGTTGTGTCTTATTTCAGAACACACCTGTTCCTTAGAACAGGTATCCCTAGTTCTGCTAAAGCCCATCAAACCGATGCTCCACGTTCTTCTCAAGAGCCCATCTTGCACAACAAATCAGCAGGTTTATCAATAGCTGTCTCCACCTGGACCAGCGTGGATGTTGAAGTTAGAGGTTTACAGATTTTGTAAAGTTTGTTCTATCTGTGTTTCATGGATTCCCATGTGCCTCTCATTCCAGTGTTCATACATTGGTGGAATTGGATTTTTTTCCAATTTCCCGAATTTGTGCAACTTCGCACTTGCAAAAATGCACAAATCCCCCCCAAATACGCAAATGCTCCCCAAATTGCACACCACCCCCCCGGCAATGCACATTTTCATGCTTTAGCTTATGGGGGAAATGCATATTTTCAGCCAGTGTTTCTTGTTTGTCTATTTGTTTAATATCTTTCTATGACTCAATTTGTATAAAATTCCAGAATTTTTTTTAAAAAAATAGTCCACACAACGCAGGAAAAGCCTATCCACTGTGGAATCCATGGGTCAGATTCATAGAAATCCTAACTCATTTGATTCCATTGCAGATTTCTCTGACATTCCTAGTTGAAGTGTCATGTGGTGGGCCTCCCACTTCTGTAATGGTGGGCTACCCTCTAGGGTTCATGGGAACCCTGGGTGCTTCCTCCCCAGTTCCACAACAGGGTCCACCATAGATACCTGTCCTGGGTCCTTGTTAAAACAAACAAACAAACAGAGTCAACTTCTGGGGCAGGGTGGGGTGGGGGAGTTGTATACTGCTAAGACTTAGTAACACATTGTGAGTTACAACCAGGATCTGCCTTCCACAAGAGGAAGGGACCTTCAAGGAGCAGAAGGGCTCTTCTCACAGAAGATCCCTCCACCTATTTTCAGGGATCCCCCCTCTGGCCCCCTACCACCTCACTCATTCAGCAGGGTCTCCTGACATTCTAGGTAGGATTTTCAGGGGGCTGGAGAGGCTGCTGTGGGAAAGAGAAGTCAGGGAAGTCCTCTTCCATCAGCGCACTTGATCCAGCAGAAAGCTGAATGTTTGATTGTCTGTCTGGTTGTTGTAGAATCAGGGAGCAGGGCAGGTATCCGTGGTGGATCCTATTGGAGTGTCTGGGCCCTGCCAGCTGCCCGAGGATGCCTTACAGTGGTGCTAGACCTGGGCTCCATGTTAGAGCCCATACATTTCTGATGGAGGCCATCAGCAGAGGATATATTTCTATGTCTTGACTTGTTTGTGGCTTTCCAAGGGTCATTTGGCTGGCCACTATTGGAGAAATGGGGGTGGACTACCGCTTTGGTATAATCCGGCAAGGTAATTATTCTGCCCTCAGGTTAAATTCTCATCAGCTTCCACTCCTCCCACCCGTGTTTATGGAAGATCTGAATCCTTGCCCCCTCCTCAGTCTGTACTGGGTTGTCCCTCTCCCTAGGTTGTCCCTTTCTTCCAGTGTTTTTGCAGTGTGGGATGAATCTCATCTTCTCCGTTCTTAAAACTTTCACACACTCATCGGGCCTGTTCAGACAAAGCACTTAGCCATGGTTAGGCTACTAACTCTTTTGAAGCAAATAGTGAGCATGTCTAAAGCATGGTTATATAGCCACCATGGTTAGGAATGGTTCACGTGACATGCTAAGTAATTCACACAACACACAAAGCCATAAAGTTTAGCTCAAAATGTTTAACCACCGTGGGTTAGTGTGTCGTCTGAATATAACCCATTCCTGCTATGCCCATGCAGGTGAGGTTGTGTTTTGACACAGACTTTCTCCTATGCCTGCCCAAGCATGAGCAACATTTAATGCTATTTATTTGTTTTCACAGAATAGTTGAGCTGGAAGGGGCCTAAAAGGCCATTGAGTCCAACCCTCTGCTCAATGCAGGAAGCCATCTTAAAGTGTGTCTGACAAATGGCTGTCCAGATGCCTCTTGAATGCCTCTAGTGTGGGAGAGCCCACCACCTCCCTAGGTCATTGGTTTCATTGTCATACTGCTTTAACAGTCAGGAAGTTTTTCCTGATGTCCAGCCAGAATCTGGCTTCCTGAAACTTGAGCCCGTTATTCCGCGTCCTGCACTCTGGGAGGATCGAGAAGAGATCCTGGCCCTCCTCTGTGTGACAACCTTTCAAGTATTTGAAGAGTTCTATCACGTCTCCTCTCAGTCTTCTCTTCTCAAGGCTAAATATGCCCAGTTCTTTCAGTCTCTCCTCATAGTGCTTTGTTTCCAGACCCCTGATCATCCTCATTGCCTTCCTCTGAACCCCCCTCCAGCTTGTCTGCATCTTTCTTGAATTGTGGTGCCCAGAACTGGATGCAGTACTCAAGATGAGGCCTAACCAGGGCCAAATAGAGAGGAACCAGTACCTCGTGCAATTTGCAAGATATTCTCCTATTAACGCGTCCCAAAATAGCATTTGCATTTTTGCAGCCACATCACACTGTTGGCTCATATTCCGCTTGTGATCTACAACAATTCCAAGACCCTTCTCGCTTGTAGTATTGCTGAGCCAAGTATCCCCCACCTTGTAACTGTGCATTTGGTTTCTTTTTCCTAGGTGGAGAACTTGACATATTTATCCCTATTAAATGTCATTCTGTTTTAAATTTCATTTAAAACGTTTATACCCCACCTTATCCCTGAAGAGATCTAGGCTACTATGGGAAGTGTAAAACAAATTTCATTTCTGCAGCCTACCTGGCAACTTGTGCGGGGTGTGTGTGTGTGTGTGTGTGTGTGTGTGTGTGTGGAGTCCAAAGGTGGTAAGGTAACTACTTAGGGTTTTTATTATATTTAGCAGTATATAAATATCATAAATGAAATAAATAACCACAGCCAGTTTAAATGAATAAATAACCACCCATAACCAAGCTATCCTGGGATAAGAGACTTGCCCCAGAGTAGTCTGACTGACTTGGGCTAGAGCTACACTACTGCTTTATTTATTTATTTATTTATTTATTTATTTATTTATTTTATTACATTTTTATACCACCCAATAGCTGAAGCATTGAAGTGCACTGATAACTGTTGGGGCACAGGACCCATTCCATATACCGCTTTCAGTGTGTTATTTCCTGCTTTTTATTCCACATTATCCAAAATACTGCAACACGTGCCATTGTGTGTCCTACCATGGTATAAATGCGCAAGAGGGATATAGTGCCACCATGATTGGATCGCAATGATTTGACACAAGGTATAGATCTGCCTTTGCTCATTGTGGTAAGAACTGTAATATCAAAAGGAAAGGATAGACAACTCTTTAGCCGATCATCTCTATGATCAAGGGGACTACCCAAGTCTGCATTGTCATTTGAACTTTCTCTGAGGACTTCCATGCATAGAACCTGGACTGAGATGGGGACAAAAGAGATCAACCCACATTTCAACCACAATGTGTGGGTCCCATGTAAGCTGAAGTAGTCACATGATCACCTCCTTGTATGCCAAATGACCCACACACGCACACACACACCATCTGCAGTTCCAGCGTTGAGCATCAACCCCAAGGCTTATAGTTATGTTGTTGAGGTTGAGAATGTTACATCTGAAATCTGTTCTTGCAGCTCATCTCTTGCGAAGCTTAGGTTGCTTAATCCAGGATAAATGTGCACACAGGATGAGAAATGGGGATGCTTAGGGGGAAAGTCAGCATTGCACGAGTCTTGCCAGATGTCAATAAGAATGTTTGCAGATCCATATTTGCAAAATCCACACGGTTCCAATTGCAGCAATTTGAAAGAAAATAAAGCCTCATTTGGTACAGTTAAAAATATTTTATTAACATTATACAGAAAGTTTCTGTTCACTACCAAAGCAGAAAGGAGCTTGAGCAAAATTCTCATTTCAATGAGATGCTCTCTTTTTTTTTTCTAAGCCATGATAAAAAAGAAGAAACCCTTTTTTAAAATTTAAAATAAGCTTTATACAAATCAGCCATATGTACATTCCCCTCACCCTTCTCTCCTTATTTATTATACAAGGCAACATAAATAGCAACCTTGAATCTGTACAACATAAGAGAATGCTTATTAAAAGCGCTGCTTTTTTTTTAAACCACACACAGTTTTGTTTATTTAAAAAAATATCCAAGGTGGATTTGTTCTTGTTTTTCTTTTTCTTTAAAAAATAAGCTTTCTTCTTTGACAATAGCTTAAAATGACACATGTAGAGCAACACGCAGACAACTTTCACTTATTTTTTTCAACAAAAAAAATTAATAACTTAAATTATTCCCAAAGTATTTTAAATATTTCCCTAAATTTTTAAATAAACATTTCTCTCCCATCCAACCCCTTAAAACCCCTAAATGAAGGTCAAATTCTGAAGTGGTGTAAATTGGCACCAAATGCAGTCCAGATATTTCGATTCTTGGGATAACTCTGATGCCAACCTAAAGTATCACACATTTGTAGCTGGAGTAGGCACAGATTTTGACAGTAAAAAAAAAATTGGGATTTTTCTTCCCTTTCCATACTGGCCTTTTGTTTTTGTATCTTGCTTGAGTGAAAACCGGGTCTCTTACAGCGCTACCCAATAGCACAAAAGACAGTCCATAGTTGGTTCAATGGGGCTGACTCCCTGGAAACCTTAGGATTTGCAGCCCTAAACTGACATAAACCTTGGGAGTTGCCAGTGATAAGCCTGACATAAGGGTCTCCCCAATTCTTTCTCCCCCTGACTTCTTCACCAGCTGCATAAACTAGGGAATCAATGCTTTGCCCTCCCAATCTTGTGTAAAATGAACATACCTGTAGCATAACTCTTGAGTAACTCTGTGTCGTCGTTGTTGTTTTAAAGAGATCTACCTTAAATCCTACACCCACCCACCCCGGTACTAGAACTCTTATCTCATCCCACAATTTTACACTACTGGAGTATCTGCCCCCCTTCCCCCCAAAAAAACCAAATCTTTGTCCTTGTGGTATTAAGTGGGTATCAGAATTTTTCTTTTATGCCTTTTGCCCTCAGATTATCACACCAGCTGAAGGAGCAGCACTAAAGTCTTCTGTTTCGCTTTCCTAATTATATATATATATATATATATATATATATATATATATATATATATATATACACCTACCCTGGAGGGCTTCTAGTATAAATCTCAAATAGCCACCATTGAGATCAGAATCAGTGCTTTTCCTGATCCTATGACCTTTTCTCTGTTCTTTGTGACCACAAATTCTCTTATAGCACTATGTTAACACCACTTTACTCTCCAGTTTATAAGGTCCAAGAACTAGCTTTCATCCTAGATTGATTACAAACTATAGGTTAGTTTGTTTATTTTCAAAGCTGGTGATCACTGTCTACCTACCTCCTTCGTTCCTTAACCCATTCTTTTAATACCTAACCAGATATTTTAGGAACACAGGACGCTGCCTTATACTGAGTCAGAACCTTGGTTCATCTAGCCCGGTATCGTTGACACTGACGGGCAGCAACAGCTCTCCAGGGTTTCAGGCAGGAATGTTTCCTAGCCCTACCTGGAGATGCCAGGGATCGAACCAGAGACCTTCTGCATGCAAAGCAGGTGTTTTATCACTGAGCCACAGCCTTTTCCAGAGAGGTAGTCAGGTTAGTCTATGGGCATCAAAAACAACAAAAGAGTTTTATGGAACCTTAAAGACTATTATGGCATAGGCCAGCCTTCCCCAACCTCGGGTGACAACCTATGCTGGCCAGGGATGGTGGGAGTTGTAGTCCAACAACCTGAAGTGTTCTAGGCTGGGGAAGCCCATAGCCCACAGAAGCTCCTGCCAGGGTTAGGCAACCTGGAGACCTCCAGGCGTTTTGAACAACAGGTTCCATAATCACTGACCATTAGCCACAATGGATGGAGCTTATGGAAGTTTTAGTCCACCTAGAGGTACTAGATTGCCCTGGATTTTACCCCAGAAACTTTGTTAGACTTTATGGTGCCACAAGACTCTTTGTTGTTTTAACTGGATATTATTTCCAAAGGGCGTGTAGGAATAAAGAGATAGGGATTTCTAAGATTGTTCCCCGTTCCTGACAGCAAGGTTGAGTAACGACACCGATCCTACTCCTGCCACGGGTGACACTGATGAGTGCTTGAAGTCCTGCCAAATCTTGCGGAACCCTCCTCCAAGGAGGACCTCTCCAAACCACTTTGCTCAGGTTAAACACAGCCGAGAGGAGAGATGGATAAAGAAAAACAGTTGTATAATTTCTTCTTGGTAACCCGGAGTTGCACTTGTATGGCTCTTGGCTCTTCTGCAGCCAACAGGGCCTCGCTGACTTCCAAATAAAGCTGACGGTGGTGATGGGGGAAGAAACTGCCCATGGATAAACCCTGCAGGAAGTTAGGGTTGGTCATGTAGTTCTGGGCGAAACCAATTGAGATACAAGATGGACCACAAACGTGTTCCCTTCCCTCCCACCCACCTTTTTCCTTCCCTTTTCTCCTGTCTTTAGATGATCTGTCAAAAATGTCTTAACCCTGTCGCAGTTCAGTTGTTCCTGAGATGGGGTGGAATGTGTACAAATCCTATGAAACACATCAAAGAGTTTTGACTTGTTGCTGTCTGTCTGTTTCTCCCTCTCTGTCTCCTTCTCTCTCTCTCTCTCTCTCTCTCCCCCTCATTCCATTTTTCCTGCTCCACTGGTTTCATCAAGGAGGCAAAGGAGGTTAATACACCGCTCCGGGATTGGGAGGAGGCCCCGGAGATGGGTGATGCATCGAGCCAGAAGTGGGCGGAGGTCCTTGCTGTTGTATGTGAGGCCCGCTCAGGTTCTGATGATGGTACCAAGTATTGTGGTCCTCCAGGTAGCTGGGTGGAGAGTTGTAGGCGAGTGGCTGGGGTAGCTGGCTCCTGGCCGCTGGGTTGTTGTGGGTGTTACTGTCCCAGAGGGTGGGAGAGGGTGGAGAATTGCACGCCATGGAGTCACTGTTATTGGGGCTGTGTTCCAAGGGGACTTCTCCATTCTTGTACAACTTCTTGAACTTGGACCTTCGGTTCTGGAACCAGATTTTCACCTGAAGGAAAAGAGAACAAATAAGTGTGGGTGGAATGTACAGGTTTGTAGGACTGGGTGGAATCTGGGGAGTTTGGCATTGAAAACCAGATGTGGGGTAGAAGTAAGGTTGACTGGCCCATGCCTTTTCCCACCAAGGTGGACACCTCTTCCATGGGCTCCTACCTTTCCCCCATCAGCATAGAGAGAATAGTTACTGCTCCGTTCCAGGGTAAGAGCTCAGTGGTAGAGTGCCCTGCTTTGCGTTCAGAAGGTCCTCGGTTTGATCCTCAGCAAAGAAGAATCCCATTGCACCCAAGACAATGTGGTATCATCTGAATTATATCATGGGCTGGCTCCAAGTTTTGTCATATTTAGAGCAGACCCATTGAAATCAGTGGGATTAAAGTTCACCCTGACTCACTTAGGTCTCATTGGTTTCGAATGTCAAAAACTAGATCCAACTCATTAACTGTGAGGGCTCCAGTTCAAAAAGACTTTTTCATGCCTAAGGTTGGCTTCTTTTTTCTCGTCTTAACTGCAGTTCTAGAGACTGGCTATGGAAGCACCCATGAATTTGGGGAAAAGCTTTTTGGGTGGCATGAGGAGTTGCCCTCCAAAAAGATGGGGACTGGGTGTTTCATGTGCAATATGGCCAGCCAGATTATTCTGGAGCTTGCTAGTAGGCCTAGAACCTCCAATGCTGCTAAGAGGCCATCAGACCACACCTTGCACATGTGATGGGCAGCCCGCTGCTGCTGGTTGAGGCATGCTGGGAAATGTAGTCCAACACATCTGGAGCACAAGAGGTTGGGAAGGCAAGTTCTTCTAGATGATGTCCTAAAAATGGACACCTCCATTGTTTTTATCATGTCCAGGTATCTTATTGTAATTTTTTAAGCTATATCAAACATTACATTTTCATTAAGGGCTGTATTTTTGGACTGTAATTTGTGAACTGCCCAGACAGCTTTGGCTACTGGGCAGTATAGAAATGAAAACCATGAAATGAAATGGGTTTCTACCTTGATATCTGCATGCAGTGCCCAATCACAATGCTGGAAGATGCAGAGAAATATTGTATTTGTGCCTCTGAGCATGTGTAGAGTTCCTGCTTTGAGTAACCCCACATATCTGGCGTTAGAGGGCAAGGGTCTCCAGGTCTGAGAGCGTATATCCCTCTCTCCCCACCACCCTTTTAGAACTAAAATTAAGTTCAAAGAGGAAGTCACTCTTGGTCAGGAAGCACCATGGAAAAGATGGTTAGAGCCATCATAATGTTCAGTTAAAGCACACCTTTCAGGTGAACTAGTGGTGTATGACCCTCTTTAAAGGGAGTTATGTAGATTATTCCCTCTTCACATGAAGTCCTCTTTAAGACAGCAGAGATAATGGGTTGGATCTAGACATAGCCATATGTAGAACAGACCCATTGGAATCAATGAGACTGAAGTATACCACTGGGCTGTATCTCGTGAGACTAAGACTGGATCCAACTGAAGAGGAGAGCTGCACCTGTCTGCATTTTTGGCCACTAAAGCTGCAGAAACCTGCCAGGAGAAAAGATGGCAGTCCTGGTCTCAAAAGCCCCACAAAAAGGCTCCTCTACTTTCAGTGTGATACAGTAGGGTGACCATATGGAAAGGAGGACAGGGCTCCTGTATCTTTAACAGTTGTATAGAAAAGGGAATTTCAGCAAGTGTCATTTATATACATGGGGAACCTGGTGAAATTTCCTCTTCATCACAACAGTTAAAGCTGCAGTAGCCCTGCCTAGCATGAACAGATACAACAGAGGGCAGGGTTCCTGCAGCTTTAACTGTTATGAGGAAGAGGGAATTTCACCAGGTGCTGCCTGCTTACAAATGACACCTGCTGAAATCCCCTTTTCAATACAACCGTTAAAGATGCAGGAGCCCTGTCCTCCTTTCCATATGGTCACCCTCGATGCAGTGAATGGAACAGTCTTGGGCAGCCTGGTGCCCTCCACATGTCTTGAACTATAACTCTGGCAGGATCTGCACTGCTGCTTTAAAACAGTTTATAACAGTAGTGACAACTGTCGGGGCCCACGACACACTCCATATGCCATTTTCAAACCATTTTCAGAGTGTCATATCCTGCTTGGTGTAGATGTGGCCTCCCAGTATTCCTGAGCACTGGTTATGCTTGCAGGAGCTGATGGGAGTCATCCAAAACATCTGGAGAGCAGCATGCTGGGAAAGGCTGGAATAGAATACCAGGCTATGAGCAGGGAGACGTGAGTTCAAATCCTGACTCAGCCCTGAAGCTTGCTTGGTGTCCTGACGTCCATTGGCCAGTCACTCCCTCTCAGCTTTTCCTACCTCACACGGTTGTTGTGAGGACAACATCGGAGTGAGGAAATATGCACTCTTCTCCAAAATCCTCAGAGGAAGGGCAGGGCAAAAATGACATGATAAATGCATTTGCCTCCCCTCCGCCACTTGAGAAGAGGTACAACATCCATCAGTGTTCAGAATCAGGGATGCGGAATGTGTCCCTGGGATCCAGGTGTCATTGGACTTCAATTCCTATCATCCTTCACCAGGGTTGATGGGAGCTGCAATCCCCTGACAAGCTGTGGCGGGCCCACCTTCCTCGCCCCTGTTCCAAAGGATCGCCTGGCTGACCTATTTCTCGAACGAAACGGGGCACTGCGGGTCTTTGTTTCACAAAATCTGGCTTGCTCGGAGCATTTTACAAGCCTGCCTTTGACTGCCAAAGCATCAGGGCTAGGGAGGGCCGCGATGATGAAACATAGGGCAGGGCTGGGCTGGGCAGCCTGGCTGACTAGGAGGACTCTTTCCAACAGCGCTGGTGCAGGGCTGCGTGACGCCCTCCGCACCCCACTGCGGAGGAAGAGCCCAGGGAGGATGAAAGAAAGTGGGTGGCAGGTGGCAAAGAAGGAAGGAAGGAAGGAAGGAAGGAAGGAAGGAAGGAAGGAAGGAAGGAAGGACAAGGGAGAGAGGGGGAGAGAGGGAGAAATTCCTTGTAGCCAAAACAAGGAAGAAGGAAGGGTTAGAAGTAGTTCGGAATGCTTTGTGCATAATTGAGAAATAGCCAGGTATTGGAGTTGGGGGAGAAACTTCTCCCGAGCTACTGACTGGTGCTGTGAAACTAGGCCCTTGCTGCTACGGACTGCTAAATGGTAGCCTGAAATATCGGTTGCCTGTCAATTAGTTCAATAGGCAAATGACGTCTTGCACGTTAGAAAAGGTTGAACAGACTCCCCAAAGTGGGTCAAAGTTCTCGCGAAGGCAGCTTGCATTCAAGCGGAAAGGGTGCTACTGTACCGGGCCACCGTATGTACTGTATTTATGTCAACCTCAACCTCTCTGTCATGGTCCACGCATCCGACAAAGTGGGGTTAGAGACCACGAAAGTGGATGCCAGAATAAACGGGTTAGCCTTTAAGGAGCCTCAAGGCTCGTTGTTGGTTTTAGAGTTTGTATCGGTGAGAATACGGACACGTGGGGTGCAGCCCTGCAGTGATTCTTGAGCACGTGCCTTTGAAAGGGGCTGCTTCTTTCAGATCACGACCGCAGAAACAGTGTGCCAGGACATTCTCCTGGGGAGCTCCATAGGATGCCTGCACAAGGGAACTGTGGCTCATGCCCCAAACGGTATACCAGTTTAGCGTGCAATCCTATGCATGTTTAGGCAGAAAAATAGCCTACGTCTCCCAGCATAAAGAGGCTGGCTGGGGAATGCTGTGAGACGTAGGCCTTTTTTCTGATTGCACCCTTAGAAGACCAACACTGACAACGAAGGAGGTTGGTGAAGGGAGGAATTATGCTAAATCACTTTGAGTGTTTAAGTGTCAGTGTGAGTGAGGGTATATAAAGACAGAAAGGAGACACAAGAAAAGTAGAAAGAAAATGACCAGGACGAACTGATCAACTCCGTTTCCGGAGTTATTTCTGAAATCCGACAAGATTAAGAAACAGCTCCCCCTCATGTCCAAAGAGAACAGTCATGGGTGTTTTTTTCACGGGATGGGTTACATCTGCCTTTGGAAGAGTTCCGATGGAACAGAGTTCAGAAGAGCTGAATACCTTTATTAAGCCAACTCAAAGATCACAAAGAATGTGCAAGCCTTTGAGATCGCCTGTTTTTTTATAGAACAGAAGAGACTCTGATGGTATGTTAGTCTATTTCAGCCTCCCTAAACCAGATGCCTGCCAGATGTGTTGCATAACAACTCCAATCATCCCCAGCCAGCACGGCAATTGGCTGGGGCTGATGGGAGTTGTTATACAACACATCTAGAGAGCACCCGATTGGAGAAGGCTGGTCTATTATAAGACACATTCTTTATTTTGGAACATCTCAGCTCAGAAAAGCTTCCTAAAATGATCAGACACTCAAGAGGTCCCTTCTCATCACAAATACCTCTCAGCCTTGGAAATAGCCCAGAAACTCCCAACTCATAAATCCTTACGACATCTAGAGAGAGAGACAACAACAACATTTGGCCTTTCAGCTACAGAGTTTCAGTTGGGTAGACTCTATACCGTTTCATTCTCTTGGTCTAAGTCAGCCTTCCTTATCTGGTGCTCTGCAAATGTCCTGGTCTTCAGCTCCCATCAGCCCCAGCCTGCATGGCAACTGGTCAGGGACTGTGGGAGCTGTAGTCCAACGACATCTGGAGGGCTTCTGGTTGGGGAAAGCTGGTCTAAGTCAAGGGTGGATAGAAGACAGCACACCAGATGTTTTGGACTTCAACCCCCATAATCCCTTGCCAATACCTCCAAAGGTCAGGAATGCTGCCTACCTATGTAATGATATGAAATATTAGACCATCTTGGACCACCCATCCACAGGTCCCCAATCTCATCCCCAAACACGTATTGGGCATCAGCATCTACATGCCGGGCAAAATTGCTCCAGATGACTAAGGCAAGCAAGCCAAGCTCTACCCTGCCGGAGAAGGCAAACATTTCCTCTGGTCACAAGTCAATCTGACTGTGTACGAAATTGCTGCCTTGACTACCACGTGGCGAACGTGAGCAAAACCCATTCTATACAGCCAGAAAAGAGAAGACGCTTCAGATGACTCAGGCAAATGATCCAAGCTCTACCCTGCAAAAGACACCTCACGGTCACTAGCCAATCCGACCCTGGGGGAGGGGGGATTCCTTCCTGACCATCATGGAGCTGGCAGTGCCAACATGAGCTCAAACTCATCCACCCATCCTGGGAACATTCTGCAGGTTGTTCTCAGGTGACCACCGCCACGCAAGGCTCTAGGCCTCTCAGGACCCGGAAGCACGCCAGCCCATTGCCTTATTTAGATCAAAGCAATTAAGACGCCTTGTTGTCGTCAGTGCCTTTGGCCAGCTTTGCATTCCATCCTGGCTTCTTTAACACTCCCTCACTGACCTGCTTAAGAGGGAAGGCGTATGTAAGGAGAAGACAAACAAGCAGCCTCCGTGTCTGAGCGTGGGAGGTACCACAACCACACTTGAAACACAGGAAGCAAAGTCTGCCAGCCAGCCGGAGCCCACTTAAAAGAACTCAACGTTTATATTCTCCCAATTCAAACATTTTGACCATACTTCCAGTTACAGATGCTGTTCGACTTAAACAAATACAAAATAAAAAGTGCATTGGATTGGATACGGTGGGTTAGTATTTTATAGGATCACCCGAATGTTTTAATACAGAGTCCCAAATTTTAGTTCCCTCAAATTTTGTTTAATGTGAATAAACATCCATGTCCTTATTTTTTATCTTGTTTTGAGAGAAGTGCCGCAACTCCAACCTGCCTGGTCTCTTTCATCCTAAAAGTTTGTAATGGGGAAGCAGCATGGACACTCTGTGGTGACAGGAAAGCACTCTGCACATGCCCAGGAGTCTTTATGCCTAGTCTATTCATTCTAGAACAGGAGTTGGAAAAGGAAAAACAATTTCAGGGCTGAGCCCTGATCAACGAGGAAGATGAAAGAAACCCATCGCTGTGGTCAAACCCGAGAGACAGATGCCAGCTCTTCACATCTCTCTGTTTCCCCCACCTAGATACTGTGGCCTTCCAATCAGGGCTTGGTGTAAACAGCGGAAGTTGCACTATTGCTATTACGTCCTCCTGCTTCTGCCGCCCCAAATTGCAGTGGGAGTAATTGGGTCAAATAGCTTCTGGGGTTGAATCTTTCATGGGAGAGAGAACTTGGCAGAATTCTCCTCCGTTTATGTGAGGGGTTTGCACGATCCCTCCTCTCTCAGTAAAGAGCTGGACAAGGAGATGAACTATCTACAGGCAGTTTTATGAATTTGCCAGTATGTACTCTATTACACTGTATTTAAAACTGAGGTGGGGGTCCTTTGACCCTCCAGCTGTTGTTGGACTATAACTCCCATCATCCCTGACCATTGGGACTAATGGGACTTGGAGTCCAACAACATCTGGAGAGCCACAGGACCTCCACCCTGATTTAAAAGGGCCAAGAATCCTTCTTAAATGGAACAATCAAATGAAACCATTCAAACTCCTCTCTTAACCTTTTACTTGGAAATGTTTGTAGTTGGGAATAAGCCCCGTTGAACACAATGGGCTAGATCCAGACTTAGTCATGCTTAGAGTAGACCCACTGAAATCAATGGGACTTACATTTGTCATGACTTACTTAACTACCATGGATTTTAAAGGGTCTACTGTAAGATGACTAAGGCCTCATCTACACCAAGCAGGATATTCCACTATGAAAGCAGTATGAAAGTGGTATATAAAAAGCAGGAGTCACACTACTGCATTATAGTGGTATTGAAGTGCACTGACAGCTGTTGGGGCCCATTGACAGATACCATATCCAGCTTTCATACTACTATATCCTGCTTGGTGTGGCTCCTGCCTTTTATATACCACTTTCATACCACTTCCAAAGTGCATTGTGCAATATCCTGCTTAGTGTAGATGAAGCCTAAATCTGGATACAACCCAACCAGGATTCCTTCTGGGTAAACATGTATAGAGCCATGCTGCTGAGTTTCAGTGGAATAAATCAACAAGACTTATTTCCAAGCATGTTTGTTCAGGATGGAAAAGGGTTAGGAAATAAGTTTCAAGCATCTTTCAACTTTGGAGGGGTGTTGATGCAACCAAATCTTGCTAGACAGTAGTTCGTTGTGGGGTGGTGGTGAGAAAAGGGACCGAATTCAAAGTCAAACCTCTGACATGCAAAGCCTGTCTTCTAACTTCAGATATATGAGAGCGGTATGCAGAAAATTACTAGTGGTAAGGTTTCTTTTCATTCGGTCTTCATGAGTCTTAAGGCTGAGCCCTGGAAGGAAAACCAGCCCTAATGAACTTTGGCTCACACTAAGATAATGCAGTCAAGTTTTATCCAACACTGCCCAAATAAACCTTGACATCTGTCAAAGCTGCATTTCCATCCCCTGCACCTTTATTTTGTCTCCCAAACTTGTTAAGAACTACTTGATGTTCGTACCTTGTCTATTATTCCTCTCTGATATAAACTGGTGTGTTATATGGGAAAGATCTCCAAAGCTATTGAGTCCAACTCCAGAGGAACCTCACCAGCTCTCCTTAACATACCCATTCAGACTTTAGAAAAACCACACAAGCTCCGCATGAGAAGACATCAAGAAGGGCTAAGAATGGACATCAAAAGTCCTTTAGATCAGGTGTAGGCAGAAAGTTGATTGGAAACTATTAATAGATCTCTGGATGATTTGCAGTAAGTTGGCAACAGTTTCTGACTACCAATAGCTTAGCAACCACAAATAGCATTCCCTCTCCCCAAATTAGGCTTTTAAAATGAAGAAAGCTGGGGGTCACGAGGCCATGATCTCAGTTCAGGTTCTAAACATAGAGCCTGAGAACAAACTCAGAGGCCCCCTTCTCCTTTAATTCCGAGGATATGACTTTTTCACCTGGCTCTGATTCACAGGTCTTGGGGGTACTAGTAATAAAATAAAGTAGATCCAACAAGCCTGAAGCCTGCCCACCCCTCCTTGAGATGATAAAAGTTGGCTTCCTGTCTTGCGTGAACAATGGTCTCCTTCCCACTGATCGCCATCTTTAAGAGACTTTGGGTTCCATTCAGCAAGGACAGGTAGAGAGGCTTACCTTGCTCTGGAAACCTGCCAATCCACCCCCCTTCCCGGTCGAAACATCAGAAAACATGTCTTGTTTGGGTTGTAGCCAAACTTGATAAGGCTTGGGAGATGATCTGTGACTTGGCTTGTGATCATCTGGGAATAGTATAGGCTGCATTTTTAAAAACGTTTTTAAAAGAAACCAGCTCTGAGCTGAGAAACCAGCTCTGGATTCAGACTGGAACAATACCATTGTGGGGGGAGTAACCCTTTCCTATCCTGATTAAAATACCTTTCTCAGTCATCTCCACCCTCACAAATAAATAAATAAACCCCACTGGCGTGTCATAAGGGGCCTGTATGTTTTGCCCCATGGGACAAAGAGGAGGGGGAACATTGTGTTTGTTTGGGGGCGGGGAAGGTTTCAAACAAAGGGTTAATCTATCTCCCCCAGGGTCATGGTCTTAGGGTGACCATATGAAAAGGAGGACAGGGCTCCTGTGTCTTTAACAGTTGCATAGAAAAGGGAATTTCAACAGGTGTCATTTGTATACATGGGGAACCTGGTGAAATTCCCTCTTCATCACAACAGTTAAAGCTGCAGGTGCCCTGCCCTCTTTTAAATCTGGTCACTGTAGTATAGTCTTGCAGCTTTAACTGTTGTGATGAAGAGGGAATTTCACCAGGTTCTCCATATATACAAATGACACCTGCTGAAATTCCCTTTTCAATACAACTGTTAGATACAGGAGCCCTGTTCTCCTTTTCATATGGTCACCCTACATGGTCTTGATCTGAAACCAGACCTCAATGGCCGCTATTAACACATTAAAAAATAAATAAATCTGGAAGGCAATGTCTTTTCTAGTTTGGCCCCAATGGCTAGCTGAGATTTTAATTTACAGTATACATCTTTATTTGGAAGTGAGTCCCACTCTCTTTAGTGGCACTGACTTGCTAGTAATGTTGTTTAGATTTGCAGGCTAACATACATGTCTACTCAGGAGTAAATCCCATTGAGTAAGAGAGGTCACAATGGGGTTGCAGCCATAGTTAATATTGGGGTTTGATCTGCTTTAGATGGTATATTTTAAAAGTCATTTTCCTATTTTGTCTCTGCCCGCCACCACTTTAATTCTACAAGGAGATACTTTTGCCCAAGGAAATGGGTGGCACCATTAAAAAATTTTTTTATCCCCCTTCCACAGTAGTTTCACTCATATGAGAAAAATCCAAGAAAATTAGGAATATTTACAGTCTGATCCTACCCATATTTACTTGGAAATCACTCCCAATGAGTTCAATGGGACTGGTACCCAGATAAGTGAGAATAAGTTTTTAGCTGTGCGGCTTGATCCACTATATGTGTCTCAGACATCCTACAGAGGATAGCAGCTTTACTGTGGAGCAGTAAGAAGGAGAAAAATACAGCTCCAATGAACAAATTAGATGCAGCCGTATAATTCCTCCACCATTTCTATTTTTGATTTTCATGATCTAAGGACAGTTTGCCTAGAATAAGATCTACACAACTGTTACTACAGTCTACTCCAGTGTTCCCTAACCTGGCCCCTTCCAGTTGTATTCCACTGCAATCCCCAAATTTCCTGTAGAGTCTACTACTGAGTAGACCAGCATAGCTAGCCATTGGGGAAGGCTGGTCTACTCAGTAGTAGACTCTTCTGGATAGATTGATGAACTGGAATACTGGTGGATCCAATCTCATCTTAGCCTCACTTGGGTGACTTAGGGTGGCCAAATGCAAAAGAGGACAGGGCTCCTGCACCTTTTCAGCAGGTGCAGCTTGTCCTGCAAAAAACAAACAAAACAACAACAACAACAACCCTCTTCTACACAACTATTAAAAGATGGAGGAACCCTGTCCTCTTTTGCATCTGGCCACCCCAGCTGTCTCTAAACCAGAACTGGGCAACTTGTGGTCCTCCAGATGTTTAGGCCTACAACTTCCGCGAGTCCTTGCCAGCCAGTGGTGAGGCATGATGGGAGTTGTAAGCCCAAACATCCAGAGGGCCACGAGTTGCCCACCCCTGCTCTAAATTTTAGCTCCCCTACCCTGTAAAATGGGAATCGTGATGACGAACAAAAGGAATGAAGCATTTGAAACGATCTAGGAATGACAAACATTGGGAATATTCTGTTGTTCAGTAGCAACTAACAGCTCATAGACGAATTCAGGCCTGCAATCACCAGTGGGTCTACCACTCGCTTGTGTCCATCTAGAGACTAGCAGAAAGGCCCCCCTCCTGCTACCACCCCAGACAATTTCCTCTTCACAGTCACCATCGCTCTTAGCCTAAACTCACTTGGCTTCGGGGGAGGGAGAAGAAGAAGAAGAAGGAAGGAAGGAAGCTGCCAAAACACATAAGCTGCGTTGCCCCACCCACAGGTTTCCTGCAGCAATTCTCCTCTGCCTCTCTGGGCAGTCAGCATACCTATCTTTGGGCCTCAGCCAGCTATGAGTAGGCGGCGGCAGCAGCAACTGAGAGATGGGGGCAGGGAAAGAGATTTGGCGCCTTCGTATTTATGCTCTCAGATTGCTCACTATTGGGATCACCTATATCAATTTATTTATTTATTACATTTTTATACCGCCCAATAGCCGAAGCTCTCTGGGCGGTTCACAAAAATTATCAATGACAAATATCAATGACAAAACACGCTTTCCATTTCCCACCTGTAACAACTGCTTTCATAAAATACACCCTCCGTCTGTCTCTCTTATGGTGTCATAAGCGAGATTTTGTCACCTCAAGCTGATCCCCTCCATCCCAAGCCCTTGCTGTGAATGATGTCACGGAATGCACACAAGCACTACAACTGCTGAGGCTGAAAAGGGCGCTCCTGGAACCTGACAATCCATGCAGCAACCAAGAGAGAGAAGTGATAGGCTGATTTGGTGGTGGGTGAACTCCCTGCCTCCCCTCACATATACCTAAGAACAGGAATTGTTGGGGAGACAGGGAGCTAGTGATAAGAGGAGTGGAGAGAGGAGTAAAAATAATAATAATAAGACTTGGTAGGTTAATTTCGCACGGAGGTTCAAAACATCTGCTCAGATGTTTAGCTGCAGGAATCTCCTCTGTATTCTTTGATCTGGACTCAACCAGGTTGGAAACCCAAAGGTAACCCTCAAATCAAAAATAAAGGCTCATCTGCACATCAACCAAAAGCATCCAAGCACCTGGAATAATTGTTCTCTTGTTTTCCTAGGCTATATACACAACACTGTGTTTCCCCTGTCCTGGAGGGTTTTTCTGAACCACCTTCTAGGCCCCCTAAGTTCAACAACTCTCGCACTCCCATTTTCCTAAACAAAAGCAGAAAGCTAAACAGATCTGTGTGTTCGCTTCTTGGTTTGTTTCTGAAAATCTACCTGAGTCTGGGTCAGTCCAAGCTGTGCGGCCAACTCTGCCCTCTCTGGCAGAGCCAGGTATTGCGCCTTCTGGAATCTCCTTTGCAAGGCTGCCAGCTGGTAGCTGGAATAAATCGTGCGCGGCTTTCGGATCTTTTTGGGTTTTCCATTGACCATCCGCACTTCTGGTTCGGGTTCTTCTTTCACCGAAACTGGAGAGGCAGGATAGGAAGTGGGAAGAAGGGATAAACCAGGGGAGGGAAAGGATGGAAAAACAATATTAGAGTTAAGAATTATAGTGAAATGTTGGGTCAACGCTAGAAAAGAAATCGCAGAGGGTTCTTGGGCTCTTGCTTTTCTGCAATGTGATGTTCCATATCAATTTAAAAGGCCAAACTATGTTTCAGCAGAAAGATCCAAATTTCCAGTCCCTATTTGCTGTAAAGGAGAATGAATGAAACCCTAATATTGAGAACAATAGATCCATTTCATTAGATCTACAAAGGAGCCATTCTATTGAGAATGTCAGTTTACCATGAGTTGGATCCAGATTTATTGCTACTTAGAGTAGATCCACTGAAATCAATGATAAATTAGTCAGGACTAACTTAAGACCCCTTTATTTCAATGGATCTATATTTTAAGAATGACAAGAGCAGGGTCCAACCCTGTAACTCCAAAATAATGGCAATCTCCGGATGGGATCTTTTTTATTATTATTTTGCTCTGCTGTGTAACTTCTGTGCCCCAAGTTGCACATCTAATGCCCCCAACAGCTCCCAGTAATATGGACCACACCAGCATGTCCAGATGACCCAAGACCTCAAAAACCTTTCGCACAGACCTCCATCAACAGCTACTTTTGGTTAACATTTCTATGGTACCAACAAGGTGTTAGGCGCTTGACACAGACATGTAACTCCGACCCATCACCTCACCTGTTCTCAGCCCTTATAATCAACATAGTTTAGTACCAGATCTGGGGGGTGGGTAGAATCTGGGATTGATGGTTTATCTGGAACGTTTCATGGGAGAAAGAGACACACAGTGCAAGGATCCTATGCATGTCTACTCAGAAGTAAGCCCCATTGAATCCAACGGACTTACTCCATGGGTATGTGTTTGGGATTGCCACATAGTGTTGCTTGAATGTGCATTGGCTTGACCAGTCAATTCACCTCTCTGGAATTTGTACCTCAAATTGTTGTTCAATCCAACAATCGTTTTATTGGCAGGTGACAGAATCAATTATGGAGTTGCCCAGGAATATTGGAAAAGAAGAAGAGGTTCAGGCAGTCTGTAGCTTCCTACTCAGAGGACGACTGGGAGCGGGTAGAATTCCAATAAAAAGAAAAGATCAGAAAATAATTAAACCTTCCATATTTGATCAGTTTCCTACTTGATAGTTTTCTTTTTCAGTTTTTCCTTCGCTTGGCTCAACTCTCCGACTACTTCTATTTTATTATTATACAGCCTTTTGTTTTCAGATTCCCTCCTCTATCCAGTTCTCTTTATTTTTTTTACCTAAAGTTTTTAACATTATAATTCCCAGTTAAACTGGGGAACGCTGCTGGGTTCAGCCTTGCTTCGTTTCAAAACTCCAGGCTCACAAAATCCAACTCCTTCGCTCTTCCATTTTGACCTAGCTCGCCTTAACAAAAATTACAAAAAAACGTGTCTTCCTTATTTCTCTGTCCCACTAGATTCCTGATGTAATCTCTCTCTCTCTCTCTCTCTCTCTCTCTCTCTCTCTCTCTCTCTCCTTGGCAGGAAGCATTGTCCGGTTACGTGGGGACAGTCGGAACCACACAACCCCCATGTTCCCTTCCTGAAATATTTGTGGGGAGTGCGGGCGTGAATTCTAGGCCTCAAACGGGCAGCCAGCATCTTTGGACTCTCAACGTACAAAATCTACATGCTCAGTTTTGTCTGAAACTTTTCTCACCTTTACACCTCAGTCTTAAACCCAATTCCTTGGAAGCAAATCCTACTGCCTTCAGTGGAGTCCCCCCTCTCCAGAACTGCTGTTTTTGGCTTTCATGGTTTTACTTTAATAAAGAAACTTGCTAGCTTCTGATTGCTAGCTTTTCGCCTTTCAGTCTTTCAGTTTTATTTTGCTTCCTTTCCTATTTTTTGTTTGTTTTGTTTTTAGTCAGCAAAACCACATCGAGAGTCCCTACTACCTCGAAACATGAACTGCGTGTGTCTCAAGGTTTCAGAAGGGGGGAAAGCAAAATCTGCAGGCCTGTTTTGGGGGCGGGTGAAAGTGGGAGCGAAAGAGCTACTCGCAGAAAAATAAACATGTAAAAAAAACTATGGGGAGAGACGGTCTCAGAACAAAACTGTGGATTAAAAAAAATGAGGGGAAGGGGGGATATTCATTTTGCCTCCACCCTCCACCAAAAATAAATAAATCACAGAATCAGCCGAAAAGTTTTGGTTGCAAGAAAAAAGATCGGATTTGTCTTCCTTGAACAAAAGAAGGAATTCGAGGCACTGGTGCGACAGGAAACCTGGGTATGTACTTTGCAAACTGTAATCTAAACGCATCGACCAGTTCATCGTTTTTAAGAAGACGGGTGCATGGATTAAATCTTGGAACACCTGAACTTTGATCTCCCAAGTACACAGAAGAAAGGGATCGCGGGGGGGAAGGCTTGCACCGGGTACTTTTCCATCGCCACCCTGGAACTGAGCAAAGGTAACCCACCAGCACTCGTGGGACTCTTACAGCGCGACCGGAGGCATGTCTACTCAGAAGTAAGCCCCAATGAGTTCAAGGGGGCTTGCTCCCAGGTAAACGGGCATGCGATTGCAGCCCTAATTGGCTCCTCGGAGAATCCCACCAGGAACCCAACATTGCACACAGCTCCACCGCCGACTTTGATATCCGCGAAAGGGTCTCCTCTCCAGCCAATTCCGCGTGCCTCTTTCAAGGTAGAGGAGCTTGAATTTTGCAGGGGGACGGAAAAAAGCGGCTGGCAAGGAGTTTTCTCCCTTTGCTACGTTTGGATTGTCGCTCAATTTCCCCCCGCGCGCGTGTGCGTGGGTCGTGGGTAGGTTGCGCGTGTGCGCTTCTGGCGTCACTAAAATAGAATCCCGGTTTCAGTCCGTGGCTACGGAAGGATAACTTTATCGATGGGGAAAGCGATGTGTCCAAGAGTTGTACAGGCCTACAACAACAGCAAGCCCCTAAGGGAATCGGGGTCCGGTGGGGCAGGGGGTGGAGAGGATAGAGGACACGGTTGGGACCCATCCAAGAAGTTCATGGTTCAAGTCATCCTCCAGAATGTGGGGCTGGGTTAGATCCAAACTGGAGCTGTGTCCGATTTTTCCGATTCAACCATACTTTCTGGGAAGGCATCAACAAAGAAAACCAGTCCCTCGACAGCTAAAAATAATATATTCAAGAGAGCGGGGAGGGGAGGGGGAGAGGGGAGAAGGAGAAGCTCCACATCTCAAGAGGTTCTGGAGCCCCAGAAAAGAGAAAAAAGAAACCCCTACCACAACACAAATCGTATCACTCACACCCTTGATGCTCACCACACACACACACACACATACTAAAATATATGTGTATATATCTGCCCTTACCTGTTTCTTGGCTGGGCAGCTGCTGATCCCGGAATGATCCATATTGCCTGTACGAGGTGCTGTAGGGGTAATCAGATTTGGGGGAGAACGTCCCAGCGCCCCCGATCCCATTGAGGTTAAACTGGGGGTGGTGGTAGGCATAGTGATTCATCGGCTGCGTGTAAGGTTGGCTCGGGTAATACTCGTGCTGGTTATGCGGGGTGCTATAGTAGCCCAGGTCCGTGATGGACGACTCCGGGAGAGTCGGCGAGTCCTTGGTGGCCGCATGGCAGCTGAGCGAGCTGGAGATGTCCGTCAGGATGCTGGTGATCTTCTTATCGAAGGATCCGCTCATGATGAGAGGAGCCCCACCAAATGGAAGGTCCACCGCTTGGCCAAGGAAACCTAACAACAAAATGTGCAAGGCTTGCTGGTAGAGAGATGATTGTTATTATTATTTTGGTGGGGGAGGGGGTGCAAAGTACTCTCCACCTCCTGCTCTCCTCTTCTTCTTCCTCCTCCTCCTCCTCTTGAGTAGGCTTATACCGTCATTGCTCCAGTAATAGCTGCTGCTGCTGCTGCTGCTGCTGCTGTCCTCCTCCGGGGAAAATGTGTAAGAAATCCAACCCAGCCAGCTTGCTTAAGCCCTTTAATTAGGGAGCAGAGAAGGGTGGATACTACATTCCGATTGGCTCCAGAAATATTGCCTTGCAGGCAAAACAGACTCTTACACACACACACACACACACTCCTTCTGCCTCTGTCTTTCTATCCCTCCATACTTCTTTTTTTAAAAGAGCGGATGAGAAAATAAATGCAGCCACCACCACCAAAAAACATCAACAAAAACCCACAGGCACACACAGAGACACACTCACTCCTACTCTTCCTGGGCGCACGGATGTAACACCTTGGTGACCAGGTTGATGCCAGAAGCAAGGGTGTCTTTGGATCACCCCCCCCCAAAAAAGAAATACACACGCACCCCGATTAGAGGAGGGATTTACTGAGTTATGGGGTGGGGGGGGGCAGATGCCTAAACTGGAAAGGGAGAAAGCTGTTGTACGTGTCTGTGAAGAGGCCTGTTCTGTTTACCTGGGCGAAGGTGCCTTTCAGGCTTTGTGGCCTGTGGCCTGCCCAAAGCACAGCCCTGCTCCATGCCAGCTGGTGGGTAGGACCTCGGAGAGGGAAACTTTAAAGCCCGTGCTCTTTTGAGACAGAGAGGGAAACTTTGAAATCCATACTTTCTTTGAAACAGATTTGCACATTCTATTATAGCATTTATTGTTTGATTTGCAGAATTTGTATACCATTCCATATCTGAAACAGATTCCAGAGCAGAGAACCTAAAAATCAAAACAATAAAAGATACAAAAATTAAAGCACGATTAAAATTATGCTTAAAAACAAAACAGCAATAATAATAAAAAAAAAACCATGCTGGTAAGTCAAGGAAGGCTTCCTGGAATAGAGCTGTTTTCAGGAGATGCCGGAAGCAACACAGTGTCACTGCCTGCCTGACTTCCAGCGGCAGGGAGTTCCACAGGAAGGGGGCCACCACATTGAAGGCTCTTCTCTGGGTGAACTCCAATCAGGCCTAGGTCCATGTGGAACCACCAGGAGCATGCCCCCTGACGACCTCAGTGACCAGGTGCGCTGGTAAGGGAGAAGGCACTCTCTCAAGTATCATGGTCCCAAGTTGTTTAGGGCTTCGTACACTAGTACCAAAACCTTAAACCTCATCAGTAAATAGGCAGCCAGTGCAGTTCCCTCAGCAAAGGAGTTGCACGCTGAAAGGGGGTATCTCCCGACAACAGCCGAGCTGCTGCATTCTGTACTAGCTCCAGCTTCTGGTGCAGTCTTAAGGGCAGCCCCACATAGAGTGCATAAGGTAACTAACGCTTGTACCACCATGGCCAAGCTATCCCTGTCCAGAAGAGGCCATAGCTGGTGAACCCGCCGAAGCTGGTAAAAGGCTCCAAGCCGCAATGGCCCCTTGGGCCTCCCGAGACAATGATGGATCTAAGACTGTCCCCAAACTACAGCCATGATCTTTCAGAGGGAGTGCAACCTCTTCTAAGTAAGCAGGCATAAGAAGGGGCTGCAACACTGCACGTTGGTTCTCAAGGGTCCACAATGTGGTGCCCAGAATGCTCTTCACTCCCTGCCCCCTTCAAGCATTCCCCCTCCCCATAAATTGAAAAACGTTGTGGATCCAGGTTCTCCTTCCTGTTCCTGGAGCTGCCACTGATCAGTGGGCAGGAAGCGAAAGCAAGGCTAAGGGATGGAGGGGAGAGAAAGAGCGAGGCTAGGGATGGGGAAAGGAGAGAAATCGCAAGGGTAGAGGATAGGAGTGGAGAGAGAGGAGGGGGGAAGGTCTGTGGAGGCAGAAGAAGATTAGGTGAGCCAAGAAGCAACCCTTGCCATTTTCCTCCTCCTTCCCAGCCTCTACCCTGACTATTTCTCTCTCCTCCACCTCTTAATTATCCCCACAACAGCCATTATGTGCCACATCTTTCATGGGAGCTGTTTTGTGATGGTAGCCACAGTAGTTTCCCGAATTCCCAATGTGCCCCCAGGACCAAAGAGGTTGGGGACCCTTGCAGTACAGGAACGTCAGTGAATGCTGCAGGGGCTGGAGGCATAAGTTCAAATTCCCTGCTTCTCTGTGGATTTAGGCTCCAGCAAGTCTTTTATAGGGGGGGGGGAGAGGGAGGAAAGTCTAAGATAAACAACTTTTCCAAAGCCACCCAGTGTGCCCCCGATTCAACAAGGATTCAAACTTGGATCTTGAAATGGCCACCTTTCAGGGACATTGGTGCTAATATGAGTTTTCCTCCTGATGCAAATAACAGCTTCGTGTGTGTGTGTGTGGGGGGGGGTAATTGAGACCTCAGCAGACAGAAAGGGTTAAATTGATCCTGATCCTGACCCCGCTGTCAAGCAGCTGCCACTTGCTGTTGCAGAAACATTTGCACAACTTGAACACGTTCAGCGTTGCATGTAGCTTGCATTTTGAGAGGGCAAATGCTTTGAGGATTGGGAAGCACCCACTGCCTCAAAAAGTGGAAATCGAAATATATGCAATGAACTTCTGTCCTCCCCCACCCTGATTTTTTTAAAATCATCGTTCATTTGTTAATGACATTATTATTTTGGCCCGTGGCCTACCTGTTCCTACGAGCCAGCGTGTGTTGTCGTCATCTGGGTATCTATAGTTTGGAAGGAGTATTCCGTGTGTAGGTGTGCAATACACCAATGCACCCACACTTCAAGGAATGGTATCTTTATGCAATAAACAGCGATCCTTTCTGTGATTCATTGGGAGCATTGAATCCTCAAGCTCACAAATAGCCAGACCTGTATTTCCAAGTATCTGCAATCTGCTTCTCTTTGCAACTATGCAAATAGGTGGGGGCTTTTCCCATGCACTTGCTAAATCTTTGAATGCGACCTGAGGTTTGTGGGTGCGCACTGAGATGCGGGAGGGATTTGCCCTTGCCGAGTTTTCTGTGCGTACACTGTTTGTGAGCAGCATAGGGATGCGGGACGGCCACAGTTGTGAGATGGCAAAGAATTTGAGGAGAGTATTTGTGTAGGTGGCTAAGTTTAGGGTGTAGTTGGTTATGTGGGTGTGCTCACATTTATATGCGTGAAGGCAAAAGGTTCGTGCTCTGTGTGCATGGCTGAGATATGTGTGTAGGTTTGAGCACATACATGAGGGGGATCTGTAGGAGGGAGGTTGTTTCGGGATTGGGAGGGCACCAGGATATCAAAAGAAATGGGATATGACAACGCACTGAATTTGGGAGCCAAAACTATTTGCCCAAATCTCACATGGGATTGAACATGCAACCCTTGCGAATCTGGCATTTCAAAACATCAAACATTTTATGTTGAAATCCGAAACATTTTTTTGAGGGGTGGGGGCTTTCGCAGAACTCAGTGTTACACCTTGTTGATGGATCAGAAAACACCTTTACCCCAAATTCAGGACTTTACACCTTGTATTTCTAACAGCCTGCCAGAGTATCTAACTGGGAATAATGTCAAACCCCTACCCCCAAATTACAACAATATAAATTTACCATTTTGGACGCTTATTCAAACAAGGAGAATTTGGAGGGGAGAGTGTCCAAACATCTATGTCAACACACACACAGTGTTTAGTTGTCTCTATCTGTCCATCGCCAACAGAGATATCTCTGTTTGTAGAGGAGGGCCCACGTACTTGTGTTGAGTTGTTCCTTTTGGAAGATCTACTGCAAGAGTGGGCGGAAGACAGATCAGGGTCTATTGATGTGGTGTCTGGGTGATTTGTAGTAGATCAGAGTCCCCAACTGTTGAACAATAACAGCTGTCCAAAGCACTGACCCCCTCTGTCTGGGGTCTCCTAACATGATGAAGCACTTTGTCCAAAAAAATCTTCACACACATGCGCTGAACTGTGAACGCACGAGAACTTGTTTGTGTGTTTGCAGAGGGGAATTAGGGCACTGGCGGTCAGATGCGCCCCTACCCCCACCGCTTTGCAGAAATGCAAATAGTGTGCTTCTGCTTGGTGCTACTAGCTGCATTTCCATGGCCTTTGCATTTGGTCGCCCCATATTCCCCCCCTCCATGTTTTCCCCTGTGGTGAAGCCTCTCCCCATTAAAATGCTGATGCCTTGTGGAACCAGGGAAACAAAGGGTCTGATGGGTCAACCTGACTTCAAACTGAGCACCTGAACTTTCTCTGGGTTGAGATCAAACTCTGAGCCAGTGACATTGGATTGCTGTTGTCTTTCCAAGGGGGGGGGTCTACACTACTGCTTTTAAAGCGCTTCAAAGCACTTTGAAAACGTTTTGAAAACTGTATATGGAGTGTGTCCTGGGCCCCAACAGTTGTCAAAACTGTTATAAAGAGCTTTAAAGTGCTTTAAAGCAGTAGTGTAGCTCCACCCCAAATCAGGTGTGACCCGAGGGTCTCTTCCTTCCTCCTTTGTTCAAATGGCAGCCTGTGGCTTTG
Organism: Elgaria multicarinata webbii; assembly: GCF_023053635.1. Taxonomy (NCBI): domain Eukaryota; kingdom Metazoa; phylum Chordata; class Lepidosauria; order Squamata; family Anguidae; genus Elgaria; species Elgaria multicarinata. Next base: position 14,640,281 of record NC_086181.1, read on the forward strand.
AGAGACATGGAGTAGTGGTTAGAGTGACCGGGGGGGGGGGGGGATCTACACTACTGCTTTAAAGCTCTTTATAACGGTTTTGACAACTGTTGGGGCCCAAGACACACTGCATATACAGGTTTCAAAACGTTTTCAAAGTGCTTTAAAGCGCTTTAAAAGCAATAGTGTAGATCCCCCCCCCAAGACTGGGAAGACACAGGTTTGAAGCCCCTCTCAGCCATGAAGCTCATTGGATGCTAAATGTAATACATAAATACACAATACGTTTGGTCTGAATCAGGGCTTAGCCCCTGAATATGTTTGGAAGATTCAAGCCAAACCCAGAAGCATGTGCAGAGTACAATTCCCTAATTAGCAACTCCAAACTATCTGAGGCTAGAGAAGGTTCCAAATCAGGAAGTATGCAATTCAAGAGAGCCCCCAGAACGTCTCATTTTAGCATATTGCCATTGTGCATATCAAATTTCTGCCTTCATTCATTCATTTGTTCATTGATTTAATATTATTGTTAGGCTGCCTTTCAGGACAATTCCTCTCAAGGGAACCTTACAATATAAAATCATAGGACACCATGATGCACAAGTTAAAACCTGAATTACAAATGTGTAAACCTTTTGAGATCTGCCCTCCCCTCCCCAATTCACCCTTCTAGGACTCTCAAACAACGGGAGAAGAAAGCGGGGATAGAACTTATCAACAGCCTGTCTCAACCTGGTGCCTTCTAGATATGTTTGACACCAACTCCCATCATCCCCAGCCAGTAGGCTGGGGGTGATGGAAGTTGTTGTCCAATCCCATCTGGAGGCACCAGGTTGGGAAAAGGTAGACATTGGCTAGAGGTAAAGTTATGGGAGGACGTAGTAGTGTAATTGATTCCCGCTCCATTTTAGTATCTTTGCATTGTGACGGAAGTTGTAACTTCACTTCTGGCCCATCTCTCTCTCTCTCTCTCTCTCCCCCACCCCTGAACAAGACTTGATGCTCCTGGGATCACTTTGACAACTGTTGGGGCCCAGGACACACTCCATATACCGTTTTCAAAACTGTTATAAAGTGCTTTAAAGCAGTATTGTAGATCCGGCCCATGTCTGACTCTCAGTATTAAGATGTAGAGTTTATGGGCATCACTGGGTATTTGGGGGTGACGGACTGAGGCGTGTTTTTGTTGCTGCTGCTGCTGCTGCTGCTTTGGATGGAACGTTTCAAGTCACGTTTCTGTTGCAAAACTCTGTTTCTCATCACCAAAACACAGTTCATGAGGAAAATCCCAGCTAAGCAAAATGCCCATATATCAAAGTTTTGACATTTTTGAATTTCCAGGCAATGGTGCCAGGCAGGGTAGGGCTTTGGGGCAGAGGTATGGGTTCCCAGTCAACAGAATGGGCCAAATCTGGAGAAGGCTATCAATGGCTACTAGTCTTGATAGCTATGTGCTACCTCCAGTATCCGAGGCAGTAAGCCTGTGCGCACCAGTTGCTGCAGAACATGGGTGGGACGGTGCTGTTGCCCCATGACCTGCTTGCGGGTCCCTGGTCGACAGCTGGTTGGCCTCCATGTGAACAGAGTGCTGGACTAGATGGAAACTCGGTCTGATCCAGCAGGGCTCTTCTTACATTTTTATGACCACATTTACAAAGAAGTGAAGTACCACCTTCACATTAGCATCTCAAGGTACCCTGCCCCCCGCCCCCATGAAACCATTATGTCCAGAGTCTAAAATTACCAAACTGCACCACTGTTTCCAGTTCAAAAGAGGTGGCTAACAGTACAATATCTCTCTTTGTAAAAATTAGCCACTCTAGGGAGAATCTTCTGTACTTGAGATAATAACAATTACACCTGGATAATTCCCGTGCTGGATTTAAAATGATGGTCAATCAAGTTCCCTGTGTGACACAGATGCCTTTAATATATACCAGATCTCTTTCAATAAATTAGATAATTGCCCAACTGTTTATTTTCTTTTAAATTAGCTCTTTGTTTTCCTAGACAGCCACATGTGTCACTGAAGATTATATGGAAAGGGAAAATGAAATATAAAGCCTTACGAAGCTCATGACGGAAATACCTGACAGAGCGCTTCTCCCAATAAAAACCTACCTGGTCCCTAAGATCAACATCTAAGGCCTTCCTCTGAATGCCTCCTCCGAGGAAAGTTCGGAAGGTGGCAACAAAAGAAAGGGCCTTCTCAGTGGTGCCCCCTCACTGATTTTGGAATGCTCTCCCCACTGAGTAGGGTGACCATATGGAAAGGAGGACAGGGCTCCTGTATCTTTAACAGTTGTATTGAAAGGGGAATTTCAGCAGGTGCCATTTGTATGCATGCAGCCCCTGCTGAAATCCCCTCTTCATCTCAACAGTTAAAGCTGCAGGAGCTATACTAGAGTGACCAGATACAAAAGAGGGCAGGGCTCCTGCAGCTTTAACTATTGTGATGAAGAGGTAGTTTCTCCAAGTGTGACATACATACAAATGACACCTGCTGAAATTCCCTTTTCAGTACAACCATTAAAGATACAGGAGCCCTGTCCTCCTTTCCATATGGTCACCCTGCCACTGAGGTCAGCCTGGTGCCAGCACAGTCACGATTCCAGTAACAGGTTAAGACTGTCCTCAGCTCCCAGGGGTTGTTGTTTTTATTGGGTCCAGAATCTTAATGCAGCTGTTTCAGCTGATTTAAATTGCTTTTAAATTTTGTATGCAAAGATATTCTATGATGTTTTAATTAATTTGTATTTGTGGTTTGTAATTTTTGTGATCCGCCCAGAGAGCTTTGGCTATTGGGTGGTATGAAAATGAAATTATCATTCATAATAATGTTTCCATTTTTTAAAAAAAAGTAATTTTCTTTCCACAACAATTAAAGGACAATTTAAAAGCTTTTTTAATGTAGCAGAATCAAGCCCAGCTATATTATAATGATCATAATTATTATTACGTTTCTTTAGCACCATAAGTGTGCACGCATTGATGCCACTTCATAGCATACAAGAGGAAGGATCCATCCCTTGAAGAGCTGACGGTTTAAAATTCAGGATAGGGGAAATGCAGTGGAATGCTACTATGTCCCCTCTCCTTCTACCCCAGATAATGTTGAAAAAGAACTCCTCCCCTCTCCCCCAAAGACTGGGGAAAGTATAAAACCATGGCCACCAAAACACTCAAGCCATGCCTGTGGATCCGACAGAATAAGCTCTCCTAGATATTACTGGGTGACATATTTATTTAGTGGCACCTTGTTGACATCCCGCTCCTAATGTGTCTGTGTGACAAGAAAACTTCCTGTGTAAATGTGACACTCATGTGACACCTACATTACTCATATGATAGCCTCGTATTTAGAGATTATATAAAAATCCGTGGAGGGATCCACGGTGCCACAGTGCCACCTGCTGGGTATGTTGTAGTACTATAATGTCCATATCCTGTAAAGCAGTGGTTCCCAATTGGTGGTCCATGGACCCCAGGGGGTCCGTGGCACCATTCACATATTCACCATCCATTTCTGGAGTCCACTGATGACAAATTCCTACCAGAAGGAAAATATTACATCACTGAACACCTGCGTGATTTAGCGACTAGCTTCAGAGATTACTTCCCTGCACCTAATCCTGAAAACTCATGGATAAGGAATCCTTTTGAATGTGGTGATGTGCAACTAACAACTCTATCTGCGGAAGAGCAAGATGCACTTGTTGACGTGACTTGTGATGGTTCACTGAAATCATTTTTCAAAGAATATAGACTGGACCAATTCTGGGTGAAGGTTTTTCCCGATTCTAAGAAGTTAGGTGAAAAAGCTTTGAAACATCTAGTTCCCTTTTGTTCCACATATTTTTGTGAACAAACATTTTCGAGATTTTGTTATATGAAGAACAAGCATAGAAATCAGCTCGATGTTGATCCAGATTTGAGATTAAAAGTAGGAAATATTGAACCGGATGTGGAAGGGATTGTTTGGGACAAAAAGAGGCATGATTTCTCCCATCACATTTAGGTTTAGTAGCTACTCGACAGGTCATAATTTGTTCAATTGTAAACTAGATGTTAGTAAAATTAAATTTGTCTTTACATTCCTAACTAAATCGTCATTTTTGTGTGGTAATATCAGAAATATCACAGATTTTATGGTGTGTTTTTTAGTATACCTAAAATCCTTTGTTTATTAGGGGCTACACCTTATTTTCTCCAAAAAATTGCTTCACACAGGTAACTACCATAGAGATAACAAATTTTTCAAAATTAGGCTTGGCATTTGATAAACAAGGGGTCCGCAGTACTTAGCTAATTGGGAACCACTGCTGTAAAGCATTTTGAGGCCCTCAGATGTCCCCGCTCCACTGGATACGCTAGCTATCGTGATGGGAGCTGCAATCCGACAACAGCAGGTCCCCACCTCTGCTGTAAAGGGCAGATATTTGTTCCTGATTTTGGGGGTTGTTGTCTTACTCTTCTTCCTGCTTTGATCTTCCCCTTTAACATTTCGAAGATTCCCACTTTCAGCGACACCCACTGCTGAAAGCATGGCCTTGCCGAAATTTTTCCCCTCTGTTCCCCCGCACCCACAGCTACTTCTTTGATGGCTTTCCTTAGGGCTCTTTTTAGATGTTCTCCAGTTCTTTCAGAAAGAACACCTCTGCTAAAATCGGAATATGCTCCCATCAGGTCATCTCTCTCTTAGGTCTTTTCCATACTCTCCGCCTCTCACATCTTCTGTGCATCACTCACAAGTTTCTAGTCCTCACTCTTAAAGCTCTCCACCTCTCCTAAACCATTTAGGACCAGGGCACTGAAGGATTGCCTTCTCTCATGGGAGCCTGCCCATCAGTTCAGGCAGGCAACTCGAACCTCATACCTTACAGACCAAATCCAGCTTTCGGATTCACCAGACGCCCCCTGCCTGTGACTCCACCCCTTTACACGTCTTCCACTCGCAACCCTCTCGAAAGTGTTTTCTCGTTGCTGCTTCCGTCTTTTTTTCTTACTGCAGAAAACCTGCTAAAAGAGAAAAAGACAGTGGAAGCTGGTGGCTCCAGTGCCAGTGGGGCGGTGAATTCACTCCGGATTTCAGCCAGAACCAGTCAGAACTCTAAAGGAGCTCTCCAAGGTGCTGCTGCCACTCCATGGACATTGTCCCATGGCTGCTCATTCACCGCCCCACTGACATCGGAGCGACCAGCCTCCACTGGAAAAAGATGGAATAGCACTTAGGAGCAATCCCTCCCAACGCCTCCTAAGGCTGAGCAAGGCTCACTGGCCCTTGCTGTGGTCTTTACCCAGTATAGAATTTTAACCTGTAAGGTCCTTGGGCAGGCACCTCATTGTTTGCACTTTATATACCACCATGCAGCCCAATATAAATAAATAAATAAATAAATAAATAAATAAATAAATAAATAAATAAAAAATAAATAAGAGCACGGCCCTCTTGTACTCTGTAAAGCACTAGGCATACAGATGGCACCATAGGAATGAATGCATGAATGACATCCTTTAGGCGTCAGGCGAAAAGGATTCTTATGGGGGGTGGGGGGGGCGTTTCCCTTCACAGCCTTTGGTTAGCAGATCTCTGTCATTGCTGGCTTCCTCCTATTAGCTGTGATGCTGCCGCTGGGCTGATTTCTATTGGAACAGTGTATGTTTTGATGATGGGGGAGGTTTTAACAGGTGTCATGTAAGTCCCTTTGGGACATGGGTTTAATGGATTTTTAAACGCGCAAGCGAATGAATTAATCTTGAGGCATCTCTCTGAGCGTTTTGACAAGGACACACAGTCCAGACGCTCAGAGCATGTTTCTAGATCTCATTTTGGGGTTGTGACACATTGGACTAGTCTGGATTATGGCAGATTGACAGTGGGGGGAGGGGCTACATTCTTTTTGAGTTAAAATCCCCACCCCCCGGACTAGATGGGCCTTTGCGCTGATCCAGTCAGGGCTGTTCTTATGAGCTCATCTACCATCACTGCATCCCACCCTTAGAAGCAAAGGCTCGCTAGTCTTTTTCAGCAGTTTCTACTATGCTGCTCCCTAGAGTCTGTATCCATCAGGTTCCTTTTCTCATCTCCTTTGAGTTGAAGTCCTCCTTCCTTCCAAAAGCCTTTTCCATTCCATCTGAGCTTCACTTTAAAAGTAGCAGTCACCTGTGGTTCCCCCCCCCCCACACACTACAGGGATGGGGGAAATTGTGGCCTTCTAGAGTAGGGGAGGGCAACCTCTGCCCTGAGGGCCATAATCCCACCCACAGAGTCAGGGCCGGCACTGCCATAGAGGCCAGTCAGGCAGCCGCCTAGAGCGCCAAGGTAAGGGGGAAGCCAAACGCCGCACCCGTAAGTCGCCCTCCCACCCTGAGCCACTCTGGCCGAGCGAGGGCAGCTTCCGGGCACGCCGTTCCGAAGCCACCCTTCTGCCCCCCACCCCAGCATCCCTGGCTTGGCTTTGGCTGGGTGCCCGCTGGGGTGGGGGGCGGGGGGGGGGCAGACGGCTCCACATTCTGACTTCCGGTGCACGCCAGATGTCAGAACGTGGAGCCCTCTGACTGCCCCACTCCCCAGCATCCTGGCTTGGCTTTGGCTGGGCGCCCACCCAGCCAAAGCCAAGCCGGGACACTGGGGGGGGGGGGGTTGTGAACAGACGGCTCCACGTGTTAAAATGTGGAGCCGTCTGTTCGCCCACCACCCAGTGTCCCGGCTTGGGTTTGGCTGGGCGGGCGCCCAGCCGAAGCCAAGCCGGGATGCTGGGTGTGTGTGTGTGTGTGTGTGTGTGTGAACAGATGGCTCCATGTTCTGGCGTCTGGGCACGCCGGATGTCAGAACATGGAGCCGCCCACCCCACTGCAGCGTCCCGCTCAGCCGAAGCCAAGCCGGGACGCACGTTCTGACTTTGGGTGAGGGAAAGGTAACGCGGCCTCCATCCCTGCCTGTCTCCACCTACCGGGGGTGGGGGTGGGGGTTTACGGTGGGGTGGGGGTGGGGAGTATTCTGGGGGGGTGGGGGGGTGAAAGCAGCTCACCATGCCTACGACGCAAAATAGCCTGGCACCGGCCCTGCACAGAGTAGCCCACCCATGGAGGATTGGGCACCTTCCATAGGCCCACCCCTCCCTTTCTAAGGCCACTCCCCTTCCAAGCCCCACCCTCTGCCTGAGGAAAGGGATCCTAATGTTATCTCCAATCTCTGGTTGGAGATAACATGGGGATTCCCCAGCATGTCACTCACCCTACAAATGTATGTGGGGTGGGGAGCAGCACATAGGGAAATCCATTTGTTATTTCCAATCAAAGACAAGAAAGAGATTCTTCTTCAAGCTCCAACCATGCTTGTGCCTTAGCTGGACCAATTGGGTCATGGGAAGGAGCCAGTGCCAGCCAAGTAACTTCCTCCATGCAGAGGGAGGCATGGAATGGGGCCATGCCCCCTCGATGTCATCCAGTCCATGGAATTTGTCCTGAGGGCAGGTGCAATGTGGCCTCAGGACCAGAGGAGCTTGCCTCTCCTGCTCTAGAGCTGATCGGTCTTCAATTTCCATCAGCTCCAGCCAGCAGGGCCAGTGGATAGGGATCATGAGAGTTGTGGTCCCGCAAATATCTGGAGGGCCAACCCCACCATACCACACTTGCTCTCCTTTCCTCCATCCCATCTATCTGTTGTAGACGTTTTCGTAAGGAGTTGCGATTGCTTCTTGAGTTTCCCCCCCCCCCTCGATTTTCACCTTTTACTTGGTGAGACAGCGCCATCTACTGGCCTTTGTAATCAAGACAAGCATCGCTGTCTTGGTTTTCTTAATTGACGAGCCATGATCCCGCCTAAGCACCTTGAAAGCCTATTGGTTTCAGTAGGAAACACTGAAGTGCTGTTTAACTCTTCCGGATTAGCCTTTAAGCAATATAAGCACGTGCTTAGGGCACCAAGGGAAGGGGGCACCACAGAGTACCAGTACCATAGCTGTAGCCATCTAATTTTAAGGAATTCCAGATTAAAAAGTTTTTTCAATAAATTTTTGCATTTGTATTTTTCCCTTATAACAGTTTTATTAAAAAATGCGTAGAACAATGATGAAAATTTGTAATTTTTTCTGTTGCCCTAGTTACAAGTAATTGGCTTATATTGCTTGCTGCTATTTAGTGTTAAATAAATATAATAAAAAACAGCTTATATTTAATACAGCTGTGTGTTCTGGCGTGGGGGATGGGCTTGAAGAAAAGGGAGTTTTTAATGTCTTATTTCACCTTCAGCACTTATTGGGTCTTAATGTCTTGCTGGCTAAACAATGGAAAAGCCAAGGGGGCACCGTTATAATGGTGCCATTATAATGGTGCCCACTTGGCTTTTCCATTGTTGGGCTGTGCTTAGGGCATCAGCTGGCCTTAATCCAGCAGCCCTGTGTGTGGAGGGGAAAGTCCTACAACTCTAGGGTGACCATATGGATAGAAGGACCGGGCTCCTGTATCTTTAACAGATGTATTGCAAAGGGAATTTCCGCAGGTGATATTTGTATATATGGAGAACTTGGTGAATTTCCTTCATCACAACAGTTAAAAGTGCAGGAGCTACACTAGAGTGACCAGATACAAAAGAGGGCAGGGCACCTGCAGCTTTAACTGTTGTGATGAAGGGGGGATTTCACCAGGTTCTCCATATATACAAATGACGCCTGCAGAAATTCCCCTTTCAATACAACTGTTAAAAATACAGGAGCCCTGTCTCCCCTTTCACATGGTCACCCTATACAACTCCCAGCATTTCCCAGCCAGCATGGATTGTGCCCTGACATACTGAGTTAAACTCTAGATTTCCTGTTGTTTTTATTCCACATAATAAGTGTCTAGTTTCTTATTTTTGCATTTTGTTTCGATGTGTTTTTAGCTCCGTGCAAGATGCTTCAATTGTCTTGACACAAAAGCAGCATATAAATATTACACTAAACTTCCACCTGAACAGGGGCTTTGCATTTTGAGGCTTCCATTCCCTCCAGCCATTAGGCGATACTAGGCCATTTGACTTCAGTCGACTTCTTTACCTTGTGCACCACCAAAAATCAAACTCCGGCTTTACTAATATAAAGGCTGTTGTGTTTCTCCTTCTTTCAGCTCTCTGCCTGCACAATAATCTGTGCATTTCATCCATGGCAAGAAACAGATCTGGGTTACAGACGGACTTCATGTTTTCAGAAATAGGGAAGGATAGTAATCCCAGGTGTGATCTCATACCTGCAGCACCCATTGATAACTAAGGCCAAATCTACACCTTGTGTCAAATCGTTATGATGCCATCATGGTAACACTATATTCCTCTTGTGCATTTATACCTCGTAGGATGCACAATGACATTTCTTGTGGTATTTTGGCTAATGTGGAATAAAAAGCAGGAAATAACACTATGGAAGTGGCATATGGAATATGTAATGTGGCCAGCAGTTATCAATGCACTTCAACACTGCTATAAAGCAGCAGCGTAGATCTAGCCATGGTCAATCAGTCTGCAATCTCCATCTTGAGGCTCGGTCTGAATTGCCAACCTCAGAGACACAACTTCAGGTCTAAACCTTGAACTTTTCTCTTTCTTCCCCCATCGCCTGCTTTTGTATCTTCTAGACCAATGAAGGGTTCTGGAGAACTCAAAAGCTTGCAGGCTCTTTTGCGGCATTTTGGTTGACCAGAAACAAAAGAGGGCAGGGCTCCTGCAGCTTTAACTGTTGTGATGAAGAGGGAATTTCACCAGGTGCTGTATATGCATACCAATAACACCTGCTGAGATTCTCTTTTCTATGCAACTGTTAAGGATACAGGTGCCCAGTCCTCCTATCCATAGGGTCGCCCTATTCTTGATAGTGGGCCTCTGCTGCAGTGTGGGCCCTCAGCTGGTGCCCAACCATGCCTATCCTTGACACTGGCCCTGTTTGGCGATCTGCTTGCAACCAGAGCAAGAGTTTTATTAAAGTGCCGAGGTGCCTACGCATTTCGAACGCAGTTGCGTTCTTCCTCAGGGCTTTATCTAAAAAACAAAGAAGTCCTTTATATGTTAATATTTACAATTAGAGGCATTTTACAAGTATCTGTACCTTAAAAAATTATAATATCTAATTAGAAGATATTATATATATCTCACCCTCTATATATATTGAATGCCTCATGTGGCGCAGAGCGGTAAAGCAGCAATTTCTGCAGCTGAAACTCTCCCCACAGCCTGAGTTCGATCCCAGCAGAAGTTGGTTTCAGGCAGCCGGTTTGGGTCAACTCAGCCTTCCATTCTCCTGAGGTCGGTAAAATGAGTACCCAGTTAGCTGGGGGAAAGGTAATCACGGCCGGGGAAGGCAACAGCAAACTACCCCGCTATAAGGCCTGCCAAGAAAACGTCAGCGAAAGCTGGCATCCCTCCAAGAGTCAGTAATGACTCAGTGCTTGCACGAGAGGTTCCTTTCCTTCCTATATATATCTCACTTCTTCCTGTATCATGCTAGTCTAGCAGCTTTCTGTAGACAACTTCACGAATGCTGTAAGTAAATACTGTTGTTTGTTATTGTAACATAGATGTTTTATTCCTGGTTGGTATATTTTGCATATATACTCTAATTAGCTGAATGATGATATATTACACCTTTTTGATTGCAATTTGTATGTCTGGTTATACATATGGTTTTAAAGTTTTTCTATTTAGATATTATAATTTTTTAAGGTACAGATACTTGTAAAATGCCTCTAATTGTAAATATTATGATACAAAGGACTTCTTTGTTTTTTAAGATAAAGCCCTGAGGAAGAACGCAACTGCGTTCGAAACGCGTAGGCACCTCGGCACTTTAATAAAACTTTTGCTAATATTTATGTTTGAAGGTTACTTGGTTCCACCCTTGCCTTTGGCTATTTTTTACTCCCCCACAGGGTTTTCCTTGCTTTTGCACTTGCAACCAGAGCAGACAATAATGGGATAGATGGGCAAGCAGTGTGGCCTGGAATATGACGAATTCCTAGTCATGGCAGGGTTAGGGACCCAACTCTGCTGCCACTCAGCAGAGCTTTTCTACTCCTGTTTCAAAGTCGTATCAGTCCAGTGAGCTTCTCCATTTCAGCTACTGAGGATGCCTATCTCAGCCGTAGGCCACCCCTTCACAATGGGCCATGAGAGAAGCCTTCCTCACCCTGGTACCCTCCAGATGTGTCGGAAGGCCCCTTCCACCATCACCCAACGTTTGCTTTTGAAATTCAAGTCTCAGGATTGCTTTTAGAAAATTAAATCTTAACTAGGGTGACCCTATGAAAAGGAGGTCAGGGCTCCTGTATCTTTAACAGTTGCATAGAAAAGGGAATTTCAGCAGGTGTCATTTGTATATATGGAGAACCTGGTGAAATTTCCTCTTCATCACAACAGTTAAAGCTGCAGGAGCTATACTAGAGTGACCAGATTTAAAAGAGGACAGGGCACCTGCAGCTTTAACTGTTGTGATGAAGAGGGAGTTTCACCAGGTTCTCCATATATACAAATGACACCTGCTGACATTCCCTTTTCTATGCAACTGTTAAAGATACAGGAGCCCTGTCCTCCTTTTCATAGGGTCATCCTATCTTAAAGTCTTTGGGATGAACTTCACAGCAGTCATGTGAATTATCTCAAGGGTTTTATACCTTTCCCCCTTAAAATATGGGGTGGGGGATCAAATTAAGAGAATGTAAATTTAATCGTGAGAATTCACACTGGGAATTTCCTCTGAAACGTTGAATAATATACTCCAGTGGCCATTAGGTGGCAGGAATAAACCATTCATGGCCATAACAAGGACTGCCATTTCCGTTCTACTGTCAAGGAACTGCTTCCATATATAATTGTCAGCCAAGGAACCTTAATTTGCTGCAGTCATTGCTGGGGTGTGTTCTAGGGTACATTGTCAGTTCACAAGAGATTCTGGCCAGGCCTCTTGGGATTCTCAAGATCACAACCAACACTTCTTTGTGGCTGCACATTGCAGCGGGTTATAGGCAGGGATGGCTCCAGAGGGTGGCAAGTTTGGGCATTTGCCATGGCTCCAAGACCAGCAGAGGGCCCACTGCAGCACTGCTCTCAGAGAACTTACCATTGCCATGTTTAGTTATTTAGGGAGCAATCATATGGCCCCTAGGCACTGGGGCTGTTCAGGCAACATGCTAAAACACACTCAGGAATTGTGTTGAACCTTGGGTTGTTGCTGAATCGTGGGTTGTTTGTTGGGTAGCATGTTGTCTGAATGTTCACATGATGGCTTTTTAACTATGAAGTGTGATTTATTTTCTTGAAAGAGCCAACTTGAGTACCCAAGGTTCATTGTTGGGTTGTTCAGGGTGCTTAACAGACTACGCTCACCCACAGTTCAAAAAACAATCCACGATTCAACAACGACCCGTACTCATCCACGAAGTGTGGATTAGTGTGTTGTCTGAATAGCCTCACTCTCGGGGGGGGGCACAAAATGCTGGGGATCCCCCTCCTACACCAACAGCACTCCAATGTCAGAAGGGTGAGTCGGAGATCTGACTTTGGAAGGGGGAGTAGGAGATCCAGGCCCCCCCTCTCCGGTCCCCTCGCAACCAGCAAAGAAAGAACCACACCAGCTGCCCTGTGAGGTCAGAAAACCAAGGTCAGAGATGGAAAACGCTCAAGGCAGCTAACAGCAATAAAACACAGATCAAAAACAGAATCGCAATCCAAACATTAAATAAAAACGCATTTCAAAGCACAATGAAAAACACAACAATGACATAAATAAACATTGCACCAAGTGTTGAAGATGATTAGATGCAAGCTAAGAGAGCCAGGGGCGTAGTGGCTAAAGTGTTGGACTGGGAGACAGGAGATCTGGGTTCTAGTCCCCACTCGGCCATGGAAACCCACTGGGTGACTTTGGTCCAGTCACACACTCTCAGCGCAACCCACCTCACAGGGTTGTTGTTATGAAGATAAAATGGAGAAGAGGAGGATTATGTACACCACCTAGGGTTCCTTGGAGGAAAAAGGCAGGATATAAATGCATAAAATAAGATTAAATAAATAAATAAATAAATAAATACATAAATAAGACAATCCTCAGTTTGCACGTCCCTACAGGACAGGACGTAGCTCAAGCATACAGCACCTGTTTTGCATGTGCAACGTCCCAGGTTCGACGCTCAGCATCTTCAGGCAGGGCTAGGAAAGAATCCTGCCTGAAACCCGGGACAACCGCTGCCACTCCATGGGCTCCTCCCCTCCTTCTCCCCGCCAGTGTCCCCTGCTGCTGTCGCTCCTCTTCCTCTGTCGCATCGTTGCTACCACTGGCTGGCTTGAGAGGCGGACAGCCAGGGAGTAAGTGGGCAAGGCGGGACCTACTGCTCCTCTTCCTCAGCACCACCATTGACTCATCATCACCCTTGCCAGAGCAAGGGACAAGCAAAAAGAAGGAGCAGGTTCAGGGGGGCCCTGCTAGAAGGTGGGGCCTTAGCATGTGCCCAACTGTGCCTACCCCCAGTGCCAGCCCTGGGGAGATTCCACACGTTGTACTGAGGGTGCTTCCATGCGCTCCCAAAGCGCACTGGGGAACTTCCGCTCTCCACCCCGCCTTCTTCCACCGAGCTCTCCGACCTGGCCGGCGAGGAGGTAGGTAGGTGGCGGCGGCAAGGACGCCTCTTCCTCGTCTCTTCTCCAGGCAAGCTACACGATCGCTTTGGGGGCGCACTGGGGGCGCATGGAAGCACCCTCAGTACAACGTGTAGAATCCCCCCCCTGTCTATTCTAACTGTTGCAGGTTAAAGAGGATGGAGCCAGCACAACCAGAACAGGGAGCTAAGCTGTCTTTCAGCGAATCCAGTCTGCTATTTCCTGATCCTTTGAGGAATCCCTTGTCGTGTTTATGAGGAACCCCAAAGTTTCCTAGAACACAGTTTCAACATCACAGCTTAAGGGCACAATCCTACGCCTCTTTAGACAGAAAAAAAAATGTCCTACAACTTCTGCCTAAATGTGCCTAAGATGGCTCCCTTAAAGGGCTAGTTTTCCCTTGCTTCCACGTCCATCCAGAGCGGTGTTGGATATGCAGGACCCACAAACAAACAGTTAAGGGATTTAGGAAGCCTCAGCCTGCCAAATGACTTCATCAGGGTAATCAGCTGGTCTGTCAAAAGCTTAAATTGGAAATAGTGGTGAAAATAATCCCAAACAGGTGCCTCTCTTGGTCGGTTGCTCTCTCCAAGGGCTAAATGGCTGCTGTATCTTAAACAGTAGCAGCTGGAGGCGTCTGTCCACTTCAGGGATTCTTGTCTAGATTCCAGGAGAGTTCTGGATGCTGTCAAAAGGACAATCCCTGACAAGAGAGCTGGAAACACTCTATACTGGAGGTGGGCAAAAATACCGAGTGGCTGGCTGGGAAGATGGAGGACAAGGGTGGGCAACTTGGGGTCCTCCAGACATTTTGGATTGCCACTCCCATAATCCCTGACCTTTGGCTATGCTGGATGGGGCTGATGGGAGTTGTAGTTCAAAACATCTGGATGGGTTCAGATTGCCCACCTCTGGTGGAGCAAATTATGAGCACGTGGAATTGGATGAGGACTCAGCAGCTGAGGGAGAATCTGCAGCTTAGGTTTTGGCTTGAAAATACCGGGCAGGCTCCAGATCAAATTGTGCTTAGAGTAGACCCAGTGAAATAAATGGGACTTAAGTTAATGGGTCCCTCTCACTTCCTGCACAGCAAACTCCCCTAGAAAGGGTGCCTGTGTGTGTTCTAAAGCCCAAAATAGCACTTTGAAATGGCCCCTCTGCGCCACAAGAGGCTGCGGTGGAGAACTATGGATTCTAAGCCTCCCCTTGATGTTTCTTCGAAGCAGGAAGTGAAATTGACTGGAGAAGGCAATGAAACTGATCGGTTCTTGTTGTTCTCTGAAGATCATGAAGAGGGTGGCTTCCGAAGCATTTCTGAGGCTCCTTCCACCCACGTTTGCATGGTACAGAAGCCAGACAAGCCACCAAAACACATATGCAAAGCTGTCCAGGACCAACCCAAGCTGGATCGAGTTCATGGGGCTGCCCTTGAAGACGGGAGGGAAGCTTCAGCTGGTTCAAAACATGCCGTAGACAGCAGAGAGCGCGTGAGGGACAGTCTCCCTCTTGGATCCCAGCTGGGATCGCTCAGTTGAAAAGGATTGGCAAGAAATCCAAGGTAGAGAAAAAGGAAGGACTACTCCACACAGCGACCCATGAGTTATTCATGGAATTCACTGCTGCACGACATGGTGTGGCTACTAGCTCAGATGTGGCTTCTACAGTAGCTTAGACAACTTTAAAAAGGGATTAGACAAATTCATAGAGGCTGGATCTGTCCATGGGTGTTGGCCATAGCAACTAGGCCAAGCATCCACTTCAGAGCTCTTGCCCTGTGCCGCGCTTGTAGGCTTCTCAGAGGCATCTCTTCAGCTACTGTGACAAGATGATGAACTTTCAATCCAATTCAGCAGGGCTCACTTTTAGCTTCATCACACCAGTGTTATACTGCGCAATCACTGCAAATTGTGTGCAAAGGACTCCGACGTTTTCCAGCTTATACTCTGCTTTGACTGTGAAGTCCTCCCATGCATCCTGCTTTAATTGTGCTTCTTAGCCAAAAGAACCGACGTATTTTACTACGCCATTAGGAGCGAATCTTTTGTTGTTCTCCGAGTGGCCACTGAAGGAGCAGGGAAATGATTTGATATGTTTAAAGTACAAATTAAACAAATGCATACATTTGCATAAGTTTGCATAAGTTTGCATAAGTATTAGATTGTAAGCCTATGCGGCAGAGTCTTGCTATTTACTGTTTTACTCTGTACAGCACCATGTACACTGATGGTGCTATATAAATAAATAATAATAATAATAATAATAATAATAATAATAAGTTTTAAAGATAAAGACATCAAAATTGGCACAGTAATAGATATTAAGGAGGGCTTTAAGCATGCCAACTTTGAATTGGATTGGGTCATTTGTTGATTTTTTATGATTTTTTTTACATTTCTCCCCCTTAAACCCTTTTCCTGGTATGCAAAGGACTTAGTAGCGCTGCCACCCGGGATGTGATTTAGCTAACAACAACAGCTTTACGCTATGGGGATAATTCGAGGGAAACGGGTACATGGGATGAAGCTATTTGTGTCCCCCAATGATCATCCAAGACATGTAAGGGTTCATCGCAGTTGCTTCCCAGTGAGCGAAAGGCACTCTGCACACGCTCAAAGTGATCGCTTTTTTGAACGATCCAGGGTTGAGAGCTGGCACTGAAAATAGCTTCTGCACCTCCTAAGCCCTGTTCAGTCCGGGGATCCCCGTGGGTGCATTTCCCAAGAACAGGCACGGAACGCACACACTCACACACACACACCTTCTTCCAAACAGTGCTACATTGGGTGGGCGGGAGAGTCCTCTTCCCACCCTCAGCCCCATTCCTTGTGCCAGGTGGTGTCATGTAGGAGGACTGGGTCTTTTTGCTAGGTGTAGTGGGAAGTGATGGCTTTTCCTCCAGCTTTCACATTCTTGGCATTCCAGCTCCACTGGGGAGAGAAGCCTGGTCAATGTTCATTCTGCAAATGGCCTGTTTTCCCAGTCATTTTGATCCCCTACGTTCACACCTGGTGTTTAACTAGAGCCAGTAGTGATGCTAGGGACTGACCCCTGGGGCAAAGTCCAGGGCCCCTGTAGCCCAAGGGGGCCTCAAATGACCGTCCAGAAGGCAGCAGCTAACGGGGAAGTGGCAAACAGGCCCTGCATCATGGCCTGGCCTGCCCATGCTGGGCCCCAGGAGGGCTAATACTGCTCACTGCAGCATCCTTTCTTGTCCCAAAAGATTTTAGAGTTAGGGAGCAGCCAGCCAGGTTACAGACGCTCATTTCATTATTTTTGCTTTAAAAACATATTTTCCTCTTCTACAACAAAATGATGCATATTCTCAAAGAAATGTATTTCGGATCCGGGCAGCAAAAGTAGACTCCATTCTATTCCTGTGGTCATGATAGTGCTATGGATCCAGTCAGTTTAAAATGCAAGATGGCCTATGCTCAGAATATTTTTATTTCTAAATATATGGGTTGCCAAACAGGATTTTGTTTTGTTTATCAAGAATGTAGAGCCTGTTGTGAAGCATGGAATGGCAGAAGGAGGGGGAGAAGAGAAATGTTCATTCTGTGCTTCACGATGGAAGTAATACACGTAGCCATCTGAAGGGAGGGGCATACGCTCATCAAAGGCACAGTCCTATGCATGTTAACTAAGGGGCCTACAATCCCATGCATGTTTAGCTAAAGATCCTACCATCCTATGCATGTTTAGACATGAAAGATATCCTACAACTCCCAGCAACCCTCAGCTAGCATGCTGGATGGGGGATGCTGGGAGTTGCAGGACTTTTGACTGTCTAAAAGGATTGTGTCCTACATGCAGGGTCTAAAATTACTCTCACTCTTTCATCTTGCTTGCCAGGATTACAACAAGCCTTTTCTCTCCCCCACTCCCTCTACAAAACTGCTTCCTAATCCAGTTAGAAAGTGGCATAATTTCCAGGTGGAGTTCCAGCCTAGGACTGAATCCTTTTTTAAACCAGGAAGGCAGCTGCAGGGCTCTCAAACCAACTAAATACTATTAAAACACCCTTCCCCAAACTAGCACTCTTCAGGTGAGTTGGACTAAAACGTCCAGCATGTCCCAGGTGGAACAAGGACAGAATACATCCATGGTCAGAGGCCTTCTTATTGCTTGTTCCAGGCCTGATTCTTGGCCCTGAACACATCCAGGGATGCTGCCCTGGCCAATTCCTGCTCTTTTCACCTTACACTGAAGTTATCACAGGATGGTTTTGTTTTGCTTTGTTTTGTTTCATCATTCTCAAAAGATGTGGTGATGAAAGGAATCATTTCCACTGAAGTGTGGAGGAAGAAACTGTAGCCTGTTCCAGAGAAATTGTGACTCATCCAGGAATGGTGGAGAGGGCTTTGGAGCAGGGCGGGCAACTTGTGGCCCTTCAGATGTTGTTGGACTGCAATTCCCTGCCAGCATGTTTAGACAGAAAACATCCTACAATTCTATGCATGTTTAGACAGAAAGAAGTCCTATAACTCCCAGCATCCCCCAGGAGACCAAACATACAAATAGGTATCCATTTGTCGGTGGCGTCTATATAATGCAACATCCACTCAAATGTTGAAAGCATTGTAAGGTCCTCAGTCCATTGCATTTATCCTTCCAATGTTGGAGTATAAGTCTTTTAGCTGTCAAAAGGGTGCAGAATATCCATTTGCTCTGATTGTGCATTAACTTCCAGGAATAGGTAGAAAATTTAAAAGTGCATGTACATCAGTAAATATTCAGGAGTGTTCCAATACAAAAATGTGGGTGGAAGAGAATTTCCTTACCTAGTTTTGAGTGCCTTAAGGTCTGGATTAGGGGTGTGCACGGACCCCCCGATCTGTTTCTCTTCCAGATTTGCAACTTACGGATCAGGTCCACTCTGCTCTGATCCACCTATAGTCCACTCCGGTTCACTGCGAAGATCCGGATCCGGATCGGAGCTCCGCTTTCCCCCCCATAGACTTGCATTGAAATCCAAAAAAGCCTACAACTTTTTTTCTGTTAACGTTAGAAACCTCAAACTTGGCACCATGATAGCTTATCCATGTACACACATGCATGCCAAGTCTCAAGCAAATCCAAGCATCTCCTGATATTCGGGGAATTTTTGAAAATCGGACACCCCATTTTCAGACATGGGATTTACTCCAACATTTTGACAGATAAAAACTTGGAAGCAGGCACCCTCACAGATGCCATCTAGATCCACATTCATGGCAAGTTTCAAGCAAATCCCATCATCCCCTGATTTTTGGCGGGGCTTTAACCTCTAACACATCCCCCTAGCCCCAATTCACTCCCCTTTCGATATCTCCGTCAATTTTCAAGTTAGAAATGTCAAATTAGGCACCATGACACCTCATGCATGTATACACATGCATGCCAAGCCTCAAGCAAATCCAAGCCTCCCCTGATTTTGGGAGAATTTTTGAAAATCGGACACCCCATTTTCAGACATGGGATTTTCTCCGACATTTTGACAGATAAAAACTTTGAAGCAGGCACCCTCACAGATGCCAACTAGATCCACATTTATGGCAAGTTTCAAGCAAATCCCATCATCCCCTGATTTTTGGTGGGGCTTTAACCTTTTAACTCACCCCAAATCAAGTCCCATACTAGAACTCCATCAATTTTCACGTTAGAAACGTCAAATTAGGCACCATGACACCTGATGCACGTATACACATGCATGCCAAATATGAATCTTCTTCCACACTTGAAAAATTTATTTGGAACTTCAAAAAGTCTAAGTGAGCGCAGGAAGGACTTATCCCCTGAGTCAAAGCAAAACACACACAAACCATCCCTGCGAGGCGGGCACAGAGGAGGAGGACAGGCAGCACTGGGAGCAAGCATACCGGTGGCTTGTGGGGTTGATCAGATGATCATGACTGGGAGTTGAATCTGCCTCTCAGCACTTCAAAAAGGTACCTCTCCCGCTTTTTTTACCCTATTTTAAAAAAAATTATAGCAAGCAAACCGCACCACGCAGAGTGCTGAAAATAGGCTCAAAATGACTCCCCCCCATGACTCTGTAAGCACACCAAGTTTCAAATAGATAGCTTTAAAAACAAAAAAGTTATCCACTAATCTTTTCCGCAATGCAATCCTATGGGTGAAAAAATCCAAAATGGCGGGCGGATCACTCCGCGAAAAGAGGAGCGCTCCGCCTATGGTCGCTTCTCTTCGCCATGCTTTTCCAGCCCCCGACTCGCTTCTCCTCCACCTCAGGCAAAGGTGGATTACCCCAATTCGCTGTTGCTTCTCTAATCCTAAGCGAAGCGGATCACACCCCTAGTCTGGATGCTGTTCCTGGTTCAGGAGTTTTGTGCTGATGGTTGCTGTTCTTGTTGGCATTTGTATACTTTCCTTCCAACAAATGCCCAGGGCAGTTTACACACTCTCATGCCGTGGTCAGGAACTAGTTTTGCATGCATTCTGCCAGTTCAAAGGTGAATATAGATAGGGACACTAGTGTGCATTTGTAAATATCCACGTGCACAGTACGGATCACCACCCTATATACTTATAGCAAAGCCATTCTCCCAGAGCTTCTCTACATTTTTTTAAAAAACCAAACCCACTGCTTTCTGCTTCCATTTTGGTTCTGGGATTGCAGTTGGCTCAATTACACCAGCAGCTACATGGTTTGAATGGAATACTTCCCTATCTCACCTTGAGTTTGAACTTCCATTTAAATCAATACAACATCACCATCTAGTGGCAGAATTATAGCGCAACGTCAACAATGTGCTAGGCCGATTTGGCGGATTTCTTTTTTAAAGCGGATTACCTGTGTTAGTGGGATAAGGGGTGGGGAAAACACAGGAGATGTCCTGCCTGATGACAACATCATGAAATCGACCTGCAAACATCCGTGAGTTGCCAGTCACAAGCGTGCTAAAATCCACTCATTTAGAAATGCCCCAGGTGTGGATCCTCATGCAACAGAAATGGCACAGCTGTTACACAAGGGGGAAGGATCAGAAGGCCTGGAGGAACCCCAGGGTTTGCAGAAGTACAAAACTATTTTGGAAAAACAAAATCCAAACATCCCGATAAAAGCCGAACGTGCACAGAGGGCACAGAATACTGAGTGACGATTGGGGAGAAAAACCAGAAAACAGGGTGGGAGGGGAAATGGAACAGAGTTTCCCGGAAAAGGGCTCTGCTGTATGCAGTGTTCGTAAACTGTCCTGCATGGGCTTCTAAATGGGCTGCGTAGTATTGATGAATGCGGACTTTATACTGTTAGTTTTACCCTACCCAGTGCCTGCTTACCCTACCCTGTGCCTGTTTGCATTCTCTTCCCCTCCTTATTGTTTTACTATGATTTTATTAGATTGTAAGCCTATGCGGCAGGGTCTTGCTATTTACTGTTTTACTCTGTACAGCACCATGTACATTGATGGTGCTATATAAATAAATAAATAAATAAATAATAATAATAATAATAATAATAATAATAATAATAATAGAATGGATCATAATCATAATACTTCCAAAACAATGTTAAAATGAAACGTATTTAATCTCACAGTGGCTCAAATTGTGTTCATGGAACAGCTGCAGCTGAAATATTTTCACAAACATTAATTCCCCTCGTTGATGATAATGATAGCGGAGAATGAAAAGAAAACAGGGAACTGGTCATTGGAGTCCATGTGTGTGCATTTACCTGCTTGTGTGCTAAAGCAACCTTACTCAACCTGGTGCCCTCCAGATGTATTGCATCACAACTCCCATCATCCCAACCAATTTCCTCTCTTGGCTAGGGGACACTAGGAGTTGTGGGCCAAAATATTTGGGGTGTGCCAGGTTAGGGAAGGTTGCTCTAGAGATCCAGGGGAATTTCGTTTCCATCAGTTCAGAAACATTTAGGGAAATTTGGCTGGAATGGATAAATTCGTTTGCAAGAGTCAATTACTGTAGCAGATAAATGGATGCATTTTATAGCTTACTGGAATACACTCTGTGGTGTGCAAGGCCAGATTGCACTCTGTTTTGGTAACCTTTGTTATTATTCCTCCTTTTTGTTGTTTTATTTCCTTCCGTTCGTCTCTCTAAAGTAATTTCATATTATGTTCTTGTAAATGTTGTGAAAATATTACATTTCTTTAAAGGGGCAGTGTTTTACCAGGGCCAGGGCCCTCTAACATAGGACCAGCAGGTCTTAGAGGGAAAAGGAGAAACTGGGGACCTCCCTCTTCCACTAAAGGTCTTGCTGCAACAACCATCGTGCCCTCCGCCCACCGCTTTTGCCTCTGGGATGGCAGTTGGGGACCAGGCAGCTGGAAGTCCTGGCAGGGTTAGATTAAAACTCCTGGGCAGGGCTGGGCAGAGGGGGAGGCTGTGGGGCCAGTTGGCATGGGCCTACGATTTTGTGGGGGCCTACTCCAAGTCCCCCTGGTAGAGGCAAAGGGGGTCCCTTTGGTAAAGATGTGTTACAAAGCAGCTTGATTTTTCTGTTGTTGATGAATTTGCCCAAAGAAAAACACGTGAAGCATTTCTGAATGTGAAGAAGTGGTGTCTTATATACACCTTGACTAAAAGTGCTTGCCATTACCTTTTTTATAAATTGTTCTAGTTCATATGTATTTAGAACTGATTAAAAATACTTAATGAGCAGTTTGAAATGGGGCCTCCATTTGCCATCTGGCCCAGGCCTGCTACCAGCTTTGCCCGGCTCTGCTCCTGGGCACCCATTGCTGCTCCGTGCTGCAGCTGATCTCTGACCTTCCCTCCCCCCCCTGCACCCGTGTGGCCACTTACGCATCACCAAAAGAGAGGAAGTGCATCGCCCAAGCAGACGGTACATATCTGCATACGATTTGCATATGCTAATTTGTATGTCTAGATGCAGAAATGCAATTCAGCTCACTGTAGTTGGGAAGACTACAGCTGTGTGCCTGCTCAGCCTGCTGCCCAGGTGCTCACTGTGGACGGGCAACTTCCAGGCCCCTCCTGAGGGTTCTTTATCTTTAAACAGGACTCTGACTGTTTAAATAGAGGGCACCTTCAAAGAGAGGACTCTCCTCTGTAAAGAAGAACACGTGGCCACCCTACTCCCTCATCGCCACACCCTATTTTCTCTCAATCCGTTGGGCAGCTGTTCTTCTATCTTCTGGAAACCAATGAAGACAACAGTAGGGTGACCAACTGTCAGGATTCCCCCGGATTTGTCCTGGTTTTTGTTCTTTCCATGGTGTCAGGGGGGATTTTCTATAATTTTCAATAATGTCCTGGAATGACACACCTTCCCCTTTAAGGCTGCCATTAGCATGGCAGGAGGGAATGACATGCTTTCTTGAGGCACATCATTCCCCCACCCCGAGCTCCAATTGAGGTCTTAAAGGGGAAAGTGGGTCATTCGTGGACGTTATAGAAAAGGCCCCAATTGGAGTGGATGGTGGTGGTGCAGAACGAAATCCTTTCCCCTCCTCCACTCCAATAGGGTTCTTTAAGGTGGCGGGGGAATAACGTACTTTCTGCAGGACTCAGAAATCTGCTTCCCCACACACACACTAGGTGTCCTCTTTTTTGGTTTCCCAAATATGGTCACCCTAGACAACAGGAAATGGCAAACTGGAACCTCTAACCCTGAGTTTGTGCCCTGAATGGCTGGACTCACTGGTCCTCGTTCCGGCAAGCAGCGCATTCTCTAAAGCAGACAAGTGGTCCAGGGTGTGGATGTCTTTTGGCAAGCGAAAACTGGCAGTCTCCGTCACTGCACAGCGTTGCTTCTCGCTGTGTCTCCTCTCCTGCCTCGGGGTTGCTGGTGCTTGTGGTGAAAAAGGGCAATGATCCAGAGATGCTTCCCTGTGAGATGACTCAGCGGGATCGATCCTGAGGCCATGTGTGCGGGTTTCCCATGGCAGGTCACAAGGCCAGCTCTACCATAAGGCAGAAGGAGGAGGCTGCCTCAGGCGGTGGATTTGGGGTGTCATAAAAGAGCAGCAAATTGTCAATCGCTTCATTTATGATGATTGTATTTTTCTTGAGGGGGGGGCGGATCCTCGTGGTTTTTTTTTTTTTTTTTTTTTTTGCCTCAGGTGCCAAAATAGATTGCCTAGCCCTGACTACTCTGTACCTTGACTTGATGGGAAGGGGGGGGCACCTTTGGCTGCACCACCTCAAGCAGCAAGCTGTCTTGGGTCAGTCCTGAGTTGAGCAAATAGTAACATCTGATGTGGGAACTGTGTGTGGTGATTTTCATTGGGGAAAGGGCACATGTCAGAAAAGAGCTCACCTCCCTTCCTTTAGCACTGCAATCCTGATTCTATCACACACACATGCCAAATAAACACACATATTTTTATTTAGTGAAAAAATAGCTACAATTTACAGAGATTCAAGATCTAAACACAGATCTCCATCTTTACATCTAGTTAGGACTTAAGGGGGCTGCTGGGTTGGACGGATGGAGGTCCTACTTTTCACCCAAAACAGGATCCCCCAGGTATCAATAGACGTAAACTTACCCTTTGGTAGCCACACATGCTTAGTTTTCAGCTGGGCCTGGAGAGGGTGACCACTTCCACAGAGGGATGTACAAAATTTTGTCTCAGTTTCATTAAACATTGGAACCCGCCCCAATCGCACCTGTGAGTGCATTTTTCAGGCAAAGTTCACACATTCCCCAGCTTGTGATCACATGCGCAAAATGCGTTCACTAGAACAATGTGCACTTCAAAAATGCACAATCTGGAAAAGAAAATATGCATGTTCACACTTCAGTCGATGTGGGAGAAGTAAATATTTGAGTGCACACTTTTTTTAAAAAAAAAGTGCACCCAAAATGCACACTTTTCCGGTTTGGGCAAAACAAAATCAGAAAAACCTCTACAAACTTGAGCTGAGTCTCCCATCTCTCCTGCATGGCCAAAAAAGGAGATGCATCACCAATAAAAGGGCCCCCATTTGCATAAAATGCACATATGCTAATTTATATGTGTCACTGCAAATTTAGAAATGATGACTCCGATTTAAATAGAAATACGGTACAACTCACAGGGGAAGATTATGGCCGAGTGTCCAGTGAGAGTCCACTGTCCAAGGCTCCTATTGCTCTCCCTTCTTATGATTCATTCTTTTGAAGCCAGACTTGGATAGCTGGGGATGATGATGATGATGATGATGATTATTATTATTATTATTATTATTATTATCCCATCTTTTGTCCAATACTGGGCCTCAAGCTAACGCCCTCCAGATATTTTGGACTACAATTCCTATAGGTTTCAGCTGGCATGGCCAATAATCAGGGATTATGTGAGTTGCAGTCCAAAAACTTCTAGAATGGACGAGGTTGGCGACCCCAGCTATAAATGAAGCACACTTTCTAATAGAGAACTGACTTTTGACAGCCCTTTAAATAGAGGACTGTCCTATCTAAAGTCGGATCCATGGCCACCCACGTGTCCTACTTTAGTTTTGAATACATTTATACTAAGTACCAGAGAGCTTAACTTTGAAACATGGGAAGTGATGAGACAGATGAGATATCTCCTCTGAGCATGTGTAGAATGCCGCCCTATAAAATACTTGAATCTGGTAAGAATGGAAGGTCTGGCTTATTTTTAGGTTGAAAAAAGGTTTCTTCTGTGGCGGCTGGTGGCTCCGATGTCAGTGGGGCTGTGGATCTGCTGCGGGTTTCAGTCAGAACCAGTCAGACCAGCCAAGGTGCGGAGCAGAGCACCTTAGACAGGGCCTTTAGAGTTCTGCCTGGTTCTGCCTGAAACCCAGAGCGGATGCCCAGCCCCACTGACTTCAGAGCCACCAACCTCCCACTGAGTCTGTGTGCATGTATTTGGGAGAGTTTACACAACCCCTTGTGTTTTGCTGCCTGTAGATGTTCTGACTTGCCTATTTCCCTCCCTTTGCACATGAACTAAAATCCTCCAAATTTTATTACATTCCTTTGTTCTCCCTCGCGGTAACATCTCTGTCCTCCGGGCATGCGAGATTCAGGATGGGGCTTGCCTGTTCCTCCCTTGTTCTAGTTATGTCTACAGAGTTTGGGATGGAGTTGGGAGGGGGGCAGAGAACTAGCCCCTTTCTTGGGGTGGGAGTTTAGCAGGGATGGGATACGGAGTGGTTAGTGGTGGGGTGGGGACGGTAGAGAGTTAATCACCGCTGACACACGTGGCTTGTCCAGATTAAGCTGGCCTTAAGCAAGGTGTGCAGAAGGCTTTCTCCCTGCAAAAGGAAATAAACGTGTGTGTGTGTCGGGGGGTGGGGGGAGACTTTTTACAAGCCAGGACTGAGCCCCACAACCTGTTGAGTCAGGGACCTGGAATGTGTCAGGCTGAGTGATGAGAAGCATCTTTAGGTATGTGCAGCGTGCATTTCTTTGCTTCTGAACGCCCGTAGACAGTTTGTACTTTTCTGAGACTGCAGGGGGGGTACATTTGGGGAGGAGGGAGGCTAGATATTCAAACAGCCCATAGCACTGGCAACTTGTATTTTAGAAATCAAGCCCTGCTCTGATTTTTAATACCATGCATACAACCTGTTGGCTGCAAAGAGTGTGCACATTTTTAAAAGAGATTTTATTAGTTTTCCAAAACAAAATCAACAGAGTGTGGACATTTCTGAGTCACGCAGAGATCTTCGACACTATTAACTTCCAACATCTCACAGATAATATTAGAAACACCTTTGTTGTCTTACAACATAGAACTATAGACTCATGGACTCGGAAGAGAGCCCTAGTCCTAATCCAACCCTTCCTGATGCAGGGAATCCGCTCCTGCAGCATCTCTGCTAGGTGTTGGCTTCAAAACCTCTACAAAGCAAAGTCCACCACGATCCACCACCTTCTCCATTCCATTCTCGAACTGCTCTTACCACAGAAAGTTCTTCTGAATGTTTAGTTAAAATATTCTCTCCCCCCCCCTTTTTAATTTGGACCCATTTAGTTCTGATCTAACCCTGTGGACCAGCCTTCCCTAACCTGTTGCCCTCCAGTTGTGCCTGAGTACAACTCCCATCATCCCCAGCCATTACAGCTGGGGATGGTGGGATTTGTAGTCAAACCTACCTGGAGGATGCCAGGTAGGAGAAGGCTGCTCTGGAGCACCAAAAACCAAATTTGCTGCATCATCTAAGTGACAGACCTTCAAATAGTTGGAAGATATCATGTCACCCCATTACGATCTCCAACCTCTGCAGTCATCATAGAAGCGCCTCTGAAATATTCAGTGTTTCCAGAATTGGGGTTGTCCGAGAATTTTGTTTCAGTCCACGAGTCATTCAAATTTGCCCCTTTTGCAACCTCAAACGCAAACACGAATGGGAGTGCAGTATTTCGAAAAATACCCAAAGTTGCAGTTGTGTGTGGAAAGACTACAATTTTTTAAAAAAAATGCAGACTTTGAAATATGCAGTTTAAAAACAACAAAACGTGTTTTGACGGTTTAATCAATGGGGGGGATATGCACTTTTGAACGATGTGCACAAGAATTCAGACTTTTCTTTTTTGATATGTGCACTTTTCCCATACAATATGAAATAACCTAGAAGGGTAGACCCCTGTAATCACAAACAGTTAGGGGTGGGACTATGGGAAACATTGAACATTGTTGCTATCCTATAGGATAAGCCCAATGGGTGAACCCACGTAATCAAAAATTACACAGAAATTGTTCAAACAATGCCTGTTAGGGATATTTATTTATTTATTTATTTATTTATTTATTTATTACATTTTTATACTGCCCAATAGCCGAAGCTCTCTGGGCGGTTCACAAAAATTAAAACCATCATAAAACAACCAATAAGTTAAAAACACAAATACAAAATACAATATAAAAAGTCACTTTGAGGTCCTCGCCAGAGGGAAAAAGGCAGGGTATAAAATATTGGATCTATAATAATAATAATAATAATAATAATAATAATAATAATAATAATAATAGTGAGTGGATTTCTAATACCTTTTCTCAAATTAGGGCTGTCTCCTGTCTAAATTTAAACTTCTGATTGAGGGACACTCACTCATAGATATATACAGAGATTCTACATTTAATTTAACATCATTTCATTCCCAAATGTCCTACTTCTGTTGCTCTATTAATATACTCAGTGGAGCTGGGATATCTTGGGAAATAGTCTAATATCTTGAACTATTAGTAATCCAGCCATTCCTTTCTCTTGAATTCAAGTTGACCTCGTTCTTTTTAAAATATACAAATGTGTTATATTCAGAATTGGGGCATGGATATCCCTAATTGTTTTTGAATTCCGGGATCCATCCTTCTAGTTTATTTTATATTGCTATAATCTCAATGTGGTCTGGAACTATACTTTTGGTTTTTCAAATTAATACATGGATGATTGTATGGTGTGGTGGTTTGAGGGTTGGACTGGAACTGAGGAGATCCCATTTCTAGTCTCCCCTCAGCTATGAAGCTCACTGGGTGACTTTGGGCCAGTCACTGACTCTCAGGGCTCTTCTACACCAAGCAGGATATTCCACTATGAAAGCGGTATGTAAAAGGCAGGAGCCACACTACTGCTTTATAGTGGTATTGAAGTGCACTGACAACGGTTGGGGCCCATTGACACATACCACATACTGCTTTCATAGTGCTATATCCTGCTTGTAGATGTGTCCTGGGCCCCAACAGTTGTCAGTGCACTTCAATACTGCTGTAAAGCCATAGTATAAATCCTGCAGTGCGCTTCAATACCACTATAAAGCAGTAGTGTGGCTCCTGCCTTTTATATACTGCTTTCATAGTGCAATATTCTGCTTGGTGAAGATGAGCCCTCAGTCTAACCTATCTCACAGGGTCGCTGTGGGGATAAAATGGAGAAGAGGAAGACAATGAAAGTCACTTTGAGGTCCTCGCCAGAGGGAAAAAGGCAGGGTATAAAATATTGGCCAAATGTTCTATATTTGCCTTCCTCCCTCCTCTGGAGAGACAAACTAGACATGACATAGAGTTCTATGCCTCTTTCCCCCACTTTTTTCTTTAGAAAGCTGCTATTGAGAACAGAAAAAACTGCTGGTGTGTGTGTGTACATACCCCTTAACCTTTTCCCACCTGCCTTCTCAGCTAAAAAATCTTCTCACCACAGCTTTCACCATGTGAGAGGAAAACATATGGAGATTCTTGGTCTCAGAAAGGCACTGTTTACTACCCCCAGCCATATCATCATGACTCTACTTCAAATAGTTCTTTAAAAAAAGCATTCTCTTAAGGATCCGATTTTTTTTCTGTCAAAGATGTTTCATACCAGTTTTGTGCACGTGCAAGCAAGAACATTTCCCCTTCTGTTTCCGAAGGGTTCAGGCAGTGAGTGTCATTGCTCATGTAGCCAAAATGACACCACGTAGACTCAAGAGGGAGGTATCAGCGGGGAGGGTGGCCGTGCGTTCTCTTTTGCAGAGGATAGTCCTCTAACTGAAGGGCTGCCAGAGGACCATCCTTGGTTTGAACAGCTGTGCTGTCCAATTCCGATTCATAGGTAACAAACCATAACTATTCTTATCCATCCACACTGAGCACCTGGACAGCAGACCGAACAGGTAGGCACACAGCTCCCCTGGTCCCAGTCTTCCACACTCTGGTGAGATGTACTGAATTTCTATTTAAATTATAATATTATTTCTAAATTAAAGGTGAAGACCTTTTTATTCTCCCAACATTTTAACAGTCTATAAATTTTAAATAACATGGTTTTAAATTTGTAATTTTGCATTGCTGCTGTTTTTATCTGGTTGAGCTTTAATATTGTATTTTATATTATGGTTTTATATTGTTGTTTTATACTTTGAATGGTTTTAATTTTTGTGAACCGCCCAGAGAGCTCCGGCTATTGGGCGGTATAGAAATGTAATAAATAAATAAATAAATAAATAAATAAATTTGCATTTATTTATATCAATTAGCATATGCACATTTTATGCAAACCTTTGCCCTCTTTTTTGGTGATGTATTTCTTCTTTTCTTTGTGAGTGGCCACCCTATCTAGAGGACTGGAGAAACCCTAAGGTTTGCAGAATGGCAAATAATCTCTACCGGGGGGTGGGGAACGAAGGGTTGGGAAAGAGCCCAAAACAGACCAATGAGGATGCTGTCTGACTGGTAGGCTAGATCTACACTACTGCTTTATAGTGGTATTGAAGTGCATTGATAACTGTTGGGGCACAGGACACATTCCAGATACTGCTTTCGCAGAGTTAGGCCTCATCTACACCAAGCAGGATATTGCACTATGAAAGCAGTAGGAAAGCAGTATATAAAAGGCAGGAGCCACACCAAGCAGGATATAGTGGTATGAAAGCGGTATGTGGTATGTGTCAATGGGCCCCAACAGTTGTCAGTGCACTTCAATACCGCTATAAAGCAGTAGTGTGGCTCCTGCCTTTTATATACTCCTTTATTTATTTATTTATTTATTTATTACATTTTTATACCACCCAATAGCCGAAGCTCTCTGGGCGGATCACAAAAATTAAAACCATAATAAAACTCCTTTCATAGCACTTTCATAGTGGAATATCCTGCTTGGTGTAGACGAGGCCTTAGTTCCTGCTTTTTATTCCACATTATCCAAAATACCGCAACAAACGTCATGGCGTGTCCTACCAGGTAAAAAATATGTAATAATAAGG
Source organism: Elgaria multicarinata webbii (assembly GCF_023053635.1). Lineage (NCBI taxonomy): Eukaryota > Metazoa > Chordata > Lepidosauria > Squamata > Anguidae > Elgaria > Elgaria multicarinata. Next base: position 14,670,505 of record NC_086181.1, read on the forward strand.
TCACCATAATGGGATCGTAATGATTTGACACAAGGTTCAGCTCTCGTTGTAGAAGTGGAGTTGGAAAAATGCTGAGTGAGTGGTAGAGGGGTGGAGGGAACAGAAGTCCTGGGGGGAAGGGGAATGGACGGGAGTAGCTCAACAGAAGCCCTCCGCGCTGCAACTTTGTGGTGCAAGTCCCACTTGTGATTTACAATACAGAGAACAATTTGCTTTGCCTTCTGTGTGTAAACTCCTTCCGCCCAGCTGTTTGCAGCCGCTTAAGTGCTCTGGTGGGCTGCCGTTTCACAAGGCTATAAACCTGGCACAGCGAAAAACATTTGAGCCCTAACTGATTAAATAAATATCCCAGACTGATAATAAATCACAGACGTTTGGGTGAGAACTGTTTCTGGTGTAACAAGCCCAACCAGCTCAGGCAGAGCGGGACTCCCCACTTCTTTTCAGAGAGCGTTAGACTCTGGTCTTACCTCTCTCCCCGCCCCACTTCTAGGTCACTTCACTGTCTTCGAAATCTGGTGCATTTGGGGGGCCCTCCTTCTCATTTTGCTGAGTGGGGTCCTAGAGTTCTGCCCTGGGAGCAACACAGTCACAGTGGTGGACTGCTGGAGTTCGTATTGCAGCATCAAGTAGCAGACACCTGTCTCGGCACCCACGAACTCCCCTAATCGTCCCTAATTGAATTATTAAATCTTCCCTAGCAGCCATCATGCACTCCAAAGCAAAGCCCCGGCCTCCAGTCTTCATTCCATCAGGTAGGGTGGCCATGTGTCTTCTTTTTGAAGGGCTGCCAGAGAAGTGTCTTTTATTCTGAAGGCACCCTCTATTTGAACGGCTGTCCTGTCCAAGTCCAGGTAAAAAACAACAAATCCTAAAAAAAGAGCCCCGGCCTCATCAAGAGAGAGAGAGAGAGAGAGAGAGATGCCCCTGGACGACAGACGAAGCAGGGCACACCAGCCACCTGGTCAGTCTTCCACCCTCTAGTGAGATGTACTGTATTTTGATTTAAATTATAATAGCAATTTCTAAATTTGTATCTATACATGTAAATTAGTACATGCAAATTATATGCAAATTGGCACCCTCTTTTGTTTATTTATTTTATTTATTAATTTATTTAGAGTATTTTTATCCCGCACCTCAGCCAAAAGGCTCTCGGAGCAGCTTACAATGTATCAATAAAGAAGACAGTCCCTACCCTCAGGCTTACATTCTAAAAAAAAAGACATGACACACAAGGAAAAGTGGATGGGGAGGGAAGAGGGAGAAAATAAAAAGAAATTAAGGAGACTGCTTAGGCTGGTGGGAAGGCCCTGCTCATTTTGTGATAATGCCTTTCCTCTTTTCTGTGTGTGTGTGTGTGGGGGGGTTAATTCATAAGCAGCCATCCTATGGATATTTCCTTCAACAGCCATAAGCCCCCCCATGTCTAATAATAATAATAATAATAATAATAATAATAATAATAATAATAATAAGAAGAAGAAGAAGAAGAAGAAGAAGAAGAAGAAGATGGTAGCTAGAAGCTGTGCATTCCTGTCTTGCACGTCTCGGCCTGCTGAAGCTCAAGAAAGAGAGAAAGGGAGGGAGAAAAGGGAGCCCTGCTGCCTGGTAAGCTTGCGGGGGGAAGTGACAAGGGGGGTCCGTCACACCAATTTTTTTGCCATGATTTGCCTCCACATTTTTTATCTCCATTTCATAAGCGCAGCAAGCGTTCCTCCCTTTCACAGTCATCACTCTCTTTTCCCGTGTTTGCTCTCCCGCTGCTATTGCGCCCACCCCACCCCTTCTCCTTCCCATCCAGTTCATTGGTTCTTGTCGTTGATGGATATTGTGATGGAAGTGACAGCCTTCCTCCTCACTCATTGGAGCTCCTATGGGAGTTAACCAAAAGGCTTACAGTTCCCTTATTTTTAAAGACAAAGAGATGAAACTTGGGACCTCTGAGAGCTCTTAAGTAGAGCTTTAGGTATGCAAAGTTTGAATCAGATCGGTTCATTCCTTGATTTTTTAGGATCCCCCCCCCCTTAAGCTATTGTCCTGATAGTCCACCATTGCAAAAGTCCACCTGTCTGCATCTGTGGAGGATCGGTTTTCCTTTACTTTGATATTGGGCAGCTGTGCACCTCCAATTTATAAAATAGAGATCTGCTGGTCTTGCCCAGGAAGGAGAAAGTGGGTCAGGACTGTGTGGGGTACTGTGCTGTATGGGGGTGTTTTGTCTGCAATTTTGGCCTGCGGACTGGCTTCTGAGTTTGCAGTGTGCGGTATGTTTGGAGAAAATTGAATTGGGTGCAAGCTTACAGGAGTGGTGTTGTGTTGATCTAGGGTGACCATATGAAAAGGAGGACAGGGCTCCTGTATCTTTAGCTGTATTGAAAAGGGAATTTTAGCAGGTATTTGTATATATGGGGAACCTGGTGAAATTCCCTCTTCATCACCACAGTTCAAGCTGCAGGTGCCCTGCCCTCTTTTAAATCTGGTCACTCTAGTATAGCTCCTGAACCTTTAACTGTTGTGATGAAGAGGGAATTTCACCAGGTTCTCCATATATACAAATACCTGCTAAAATTCCCTTTTCAATACAACTGTTAAAGATACAGCAGCCCTGTCCTCCTCTTCATAGGGTCACCCTAGTTGACCCCCATCTCTGTCTTGTCCTTGGGCTCTTGAACAAATCATTCAGCCTCATCAATTTGCCTTCTGTGAAATGGGTATTTTGTGACTGGCCACACCCAGCACGTGTCCAGTTGGGGGCAGGGACCTGACCTCCCCCTGGCAACCACTTCTTTTGACAGCAAGTCACAGCACTCTCCCCAAATTCTAAATGCGCCCCCACCAGCTCAAAATCTTTAGAGACCCCCGCTGTATTGGGCATGCTGCAGCTTCCCAATGCTGAGGATTGGGCGAGGGGGCAAATCGAATGACGGATCATCCCTGCACAAGTCGCTGTCGTACCCTATGGCAGGGGTTTCGAATTCGAATTCCTTTCCACCTGAGGGCCAAATTTAGTTTTGGAGAAGCTCTTGCAGGGCTGTATTCAGGTGGTGCGCAGGGCTAAAGGCAAAAGGGGAAGGGTCAAAATAACCTAAACCAACACCAGCCTATTTTAGCTGAAAGCTCTTACTGCCACTGACTCACCTTTGGGAGAGAGAGATCAACCTTTTAGTACGGCAACAAAACCAGGCAAAAGCCAGGAAACCACCCAATGATTGGCAGTTGGTGGGGAAAGGGGTCAGAGCCAGGAAAAAGGGGGTGTGGCCATCTGGGGAATTCTGGAGGGCCAGATTGGGACCTCAGAGGCTGCTGGTCTGGGGTTCCATCCCCCTGCCTTATGGGGATTCCCATGGACCCCTAATCCTGCACACCTCGTGTTTATCTGTGGATGCAACAGATGTAGCATGTTTCCTTCTATGGCTCCCGGGATTCTCCAGATGAGCATCTTGGTATTTGTTTGGCTTCCTCCGAATAATAAGGGCCGGGATTCTGTTCTATCACATTCAGGCATTTGAAAACTTAGGTCATCTTTTCCCATTGCCTGTTTGTCCCATACTCTCCTTTCATCCAGGGAAGCTGCATAAACAAAATCCAGATATATGGGTCCCATAAATATCCTGTAAACATAACAGATGGGAGTGGATAAGAAGCAGGCGCTGGAGTTGTTATGATTCTCCGCCAAAGGGATAACAGGATAGAGAGGATGTTTTCCCCCACCCCAAACCCACCCTAAACATGATGAAAATGGCCAATCAAGATTGTCAAGGCAGACCACAGATGCTTATGGTCTCCAAAGAGCTGGAGGTAGGACCCCAGTAGAGGCAAACCTAGCCAGGGTTGAATCCTGAATCCCACTTTGCTCTGTCTATACCTTGGATTCGACAGGGTGGTTAGAGATGGGGGAAAGTAGCCCTCGAAAGCCTGCAATAGAGCAATATCCAACCGTAACCCCCAAATGCATGTTAGTTAGTCAGCGTATAATTGTGGAACTCACTACCACAAGGTGTAGTGATGGCCACCGATTTGGATGGCTTTAAAAGGGGGGGGGGTTTGCATAAATTCCTGGAGGTAAAGGCTATCAATGGTACTAGCCCTGATGGTTGTGTGCTATCTCCTGTATCAGAGGCAGCAAGCTTGTGTGCACCAATTACTGGGGAACATGGGTGGGAGGGTGCTGTTGCGCCATGTCCTGCTTGTTGGTCCCTGGCCGATGGCTGGTTGGCCACTGTGTGCTGGACTAGATGGACCCATGGTCTGATCCAGCAGGGCACTTCTTCTGTTCTTAGGTGTGATGCGGCAGCAGCCTTTGCACAGTTTCCCCCCTGACGTGGCAACAGTCAAGAGGCAGCATAGCTTTGCTGTAGCAAACGCAAGTGGGGCCTGCAATAAAATATTGCCATGGGGCTGTCTAAACATGTTCAAAGCTCCACAGTGGATGTGAATCAGCGCTGTGTCAGTTACACGACACAGCCGCAGATTGGCAGCCACCGTGGGGCTTTTCCGTAAAGCTCCGTAGTTAAAAAGTCAGGGACTTACCCCACCGTTTTCATTGGGAGCAAGGTCACCCCGGCTCTCCCGCCATCTGACCGCACTCCGTGGCTGATCCAGGGGGGATGGGGGCAGTCCTGGCAGATGGCAATCGGTGATTTGTCACCGGAAGCCAGGAAGAGGGTGTGGGGGGCGGCTCCAGCACTCAGATGACCCCCGGAAACCCCACGTTCCCTCCTTGGCATGGGGATTGCCCAGCGCAACCCCGCAGGAGGGAGACTGTAGGGTTTAGGGGGGATGCGGCAGCAATGCGGCATTGTCAGGGCAGCCCCAATGTGTAAAGTGCTCCTATTCAGGCTGCCTGCCAGCCAGCCATGCCCTCTTTCAGATTATTATTATTATTATTATTATTTATTTATTTATTTATTTATTTATATAGCACCATCAATGTACATGGTGCTGTACAGAGTAAAACAGTAAATAGCAAGACCCTGCCGCATAGGCTTACATTCTAATAAAATCATAATAAAACAATAAGGAGGGGAAGAGAATGCACCAAACAGGCACAGGGTAGGGTAAAACTAGCAGTATAAAGTCAGAGCAAAATCAAGTTTTAAAAGCTTTAGGAAAAAGAAAGGTTTTTAGCTGAGATTCCTCCTCTCCAATAGTCAGCCACCATTCCGTGGTCACTGAACACGCTCAGAACTCATTGAGCTATTTGTAGGGAGGAGCCCTGGGCTGTCATCTTTGGGAGTGGGGTGTTCTGTTTTGGTTTTGTACTTCTCCAAACGTTAAGGTTGCCCTGAGCCAACTGATACTTCTCCAAGTGCAATCTAAGGACTAGCACTTGGAGAATGAATTCACTATTAGTTTGTAGGACAAGTGGAGCCTGCAACAAAATGCCACAGTGTCAAATGCTCTTGCTCCAAGTTCCAGCCAGTCTACCACGCCCTTTTCTAGCATACTCTATTCCATCTCCCACCCCATCACACAGCCAGCTAGCATTCCATGGTCACTGAGCATGATCACTCTTCATTGAGAAGTTTTGCCCCCCACCCCATGCTTTAGGGCAGCCTTCTTCAACCTGGGGCGCTCCAGATGTGTTGGACTACAACTCCCAGAATGCTGGCTGGGGCATTCTGGGAGGTGCAGTCCAACACATCTGGAGCGCTCCAGGTTGAGGAAGGCTGCTTTAGGGCTTTTTCCTAAAGATCATTTGTATTTCTGCAAACCTTGGGTTTCCCCCCAATCCCGCAGTCACCTTCCTCTTGCGCACGTATGGTGCCATTTTGGTTACCTAAGCATCTGCACTCGAGGCCTGAACATCGGAAATAGAAGGGAATGTTTTCCATACACAAGCTCTCATTCCATCCGTGGTATCTCCTCTTAAAAGTTCTTCAGCTACAAGCCCGAGAAAGACTTCTGCCTGGCACCCTAGAGACTCACTGCCAGTCACAGCAGACAATACTAGGCTACATAAAGCTCCCTCTTGGGCGTGGGTCGTGCCCTTTTGGCTTCATATGCAACGGCACTCACAGCCTGGGCGTCAGAGATAGAAGGAATTGTGGCAATCGTGTTTAGCTCTCTTCCCTGAAAGGCTCATGATCATCAAACTGGTTTCAAACTGGTTTACATTTGTAGTGTAGATATGCGGTTGTTCTCTGCAACAGTCCCGAGGCAAAACAGATAGTTATGACAGTGCCAGGACTCTGGAAACAAGGGGGGGGCGGTGTTTGTGCCAAAAGAAACAAACCCAGCCCAGTCTGCATTTCCTGCCTTCTCCTCCTTTGTATCCATTGCCTTATTCTTTCTTTTGGGGGGGGGGGGCGAGTGTTCGCTTCCCCAACAACAACAACTTATCACCAGCACAGCTGGGGAGCAGGAAGAGGGATCAGCCAGGAAGTCCTGAAATGTTGCCACTGGAACTTTGATAGGCAGCCACAGAGTTTCCCAGTTCCTAAGGAAGATGAGCAAGGCTTAATTTCCGAGCCTGTAAGGCGTAGCCTTGGGTTGCCATCCTTTCCCCAAGGAAGAGGCCTGGTGTCCCAAACACAGCCTTCCCCAATCTGGTATACTAGACTGTATACTTAGCACTACATTTGGTTTACTTGATATTGGTTATTTTTGGTATGGTTAGGTTTTTATAACACAAAAACGTTGCAATCTCGCTTATAGGCTTTATGTAGTTTTTTAGGGTTCTTTTACAGCACAATAATGGCATATTCTTACTTATTGTTTTTATGTATATATTTTAACTAAACAGATTAAAATTATTATTAGAATTTGTTCCAATTATTTACCATCACCAGTTGCTTTGTTGCTATATTTCTAAGGGGCTGGGAGAAATCTCCTGTTTTGGTTAGGTTGCCACATTTCATAGAATCACAGAATCATAGAATAGCAGAGTTGGAAGGGGCCCACAAGGCCATCGAGTCCAACCCCCTGCTCAATGCAGGAATCCACCCTAAAGCATCCCTGACAGATGGTTGTCCAGCTGCCTCTTGAATGCCTCTAGTGTGGGAGAGCCCACAACCTCCCTAGGTAGCTGATTCCACCGTCGCACTGCTCTAACAGTCAGGAAGTTTTTCCTGATGTCCAGCCGGAATCTGGCTTCCTTTAACTTGAGCCCGTTATTCCATTTAAAACAGCTGAAGACACTTTCAGCACTAGAGGCCTCCATCCTGGAACGTGTGAAGTCAGAGTAGCGCAAGAGTGCCTCTGGGCATTTGCAGCACACCTTATTAGCCTTATCAAAGATCAGTGCATACAAAGTCATCAAATATACTGAGTTCAGGTTATGGGTCCCAATCTTGTCTAGTATTGTCTTCTTTCGTGAGCAGCTGTGGTTCCCCACGGCTTTGGGCAAAGTTGTTTTTCAGCCACTGGAGATATGTTTTGAGCTGCTCACTGATGATGCCGGGCGGATGAAGCATGCTCTCTGCTACTGAGCTATGGCATCTCCCCTCGCCGGTGGAAGCTGGTGGCTCTGATGCCCGTGGGATTGTGAATCCACTTTGGGTTTCCAGTCAGAACTCTAAAGGAGCTATATCCAAGGTGCAGTGAATCCGTTCTGGGTTTCAGTCATCAACAGTCAGAAGTCTAAAGGCGCTATCCAAGGTGAAGGAGCCCCTTGGATAGCTTCTTTAGAAGTCTGTCTGGTTCTGACTGAAACCCAGAACGGATTCGCCGCCCCACTGACATCGGAGTCACCAGCCTTCACTGCTGCTCAGGAAAGCTATCAGAAATGCAGAAGACCTTCCGGGTGATGATGACCAGAAATGATGTCTTCCAGCATGCCCAAGCCTGTGCCTCTCTTCTTAAAAGTTACACCCTGAATAGGAGGTTTTCTCATTCAGGCTGAGCACCAAATGACGGCTTACAGAGGAAAGCCATGATCTTTCAACTTATTTTTACTTTAAAGAAGACACAGGGGTAGAATGCAATGAAAACTGGATAAAGGTTCCATATGTAATATCTTAGAGGGCCTACTGGGGTTTTCCCAGACCTTGACATACATTTTTATTTAGAAATGGCATTTAGGTGGGAAGCTAAGATGGTTTATGCCTGGTCAGTGCCTGGATGGGAGACTTCCTGGAAACCACCTTGACTTCTGCAGTGGAAGAAAAGCAGGATATAAATGTATTAAATAAATAACACACCTTGTGGAGGGAGAGGCACTCTCTCTGCACATGCTCACGGGTGCCCTTGTCCTGTGTTCCAAGAGTTTAGCCTAGCACTGACCACTGTTTCTAGTGCCTGAGCCTTTGCTTTATCTCATTCAGGATAGCCGTCAATCCCCCTGACAGATGCCCATCCTGGATCTATGGGATTTACATTCGGGGAGGGCTGTTATGGCGGAGGGGACGGAGAGTGACGGGGCTGAATGATGATAAGCATAGGCACGTCCTGTCCTGGGCAAGGCTCGGGCTACATCAGCGAAAGAAGGGAAGTGACTCACTCTGGTTACAGGGCTGTACGTTCTGGACAGAGTTGACTTTCCTTTCGGGAGGAAATTTATTCATTGCCCGACATGAAAAGCAAGGTGGGGCACCAGCGGCCAAATTGCAGGTGGGGGGGGGAGAGGAATGAGGGGGGAGGGTCGGAACGGATATTAAAGGAGGTTGTTTGCATTGGCTCATCCCTGCCTGCCTGCCATTAGAAGTGCACTCCACTTTATCGGGCTTACAAACCCTGGCAAAAGTCCAAGGGCTGAGGCTGCAAGATTCAGCTCTTTTCACGTTCCCAGTTGCTCAGGTGTGGCTTCTTCCAACCCATATGCCCACCGCCCGGAGGCCGTTGAGTCTTGGAAAGAAAATAACACACACACACCCCTGTGATTATGGCCAGGGCACAGTAAGCCAAAGGGTAATTATATAATTTCATGCTTATATTATCTACACTGCAACCCGTAGGCCTGGGTTTTCACTAACAGCCAATAAGGCAAGCTTGTTCCAGGACAGCACCACTTCAGAGGGCAGGTAGGGGCTTAAAGGACTTGTTGCTCCTCAACGTGCCGAAAAAATAAATAAAACCTGCACAGATTAAACCAGGATGGGTGAAGCTGCCTATTAACCAGTTTTTCCCAGTTCAGGGAATTTTAGGAGCAGAATTTTAGACGTTTTGCTGTTTTATGCAAAGGACAAAATACCCCCCCCCGCCCCCATCAATTCCATGCAGACCAGGGGTGCACATTCTCCAGCCTGGCGTCCCAATCTGCCATGTCCCTGGGTTTCTCCAGATGGCCACGCCCCCTTTCCTCAGACCACCAATCGTTTGGCGGTTTCCAAACTTTTGTGCAGTTTTTCCCCATTCTAAAAGGGGCTGACAAGCATCATATATAGAGCATTTGGCTAGACGGGAGATTTTGCCCATCTAGCTAGGGCTCTGGGGAGATAAGTTGGCTGGGGAGAGCTCCCTGCCCACAGAATCTCCCCCTTTCCATCCTCTCCAAGGTTGTGGGGGGAGGGGAGCTTGAACTCCTAGGCCCAAAGTTGAAGCGCACCACTGGGATGAGGCCTCCAAGAGCTTCTCCGAAAGGCCCTCTGGCTGAAAGAGGTTAAACAGCCCTGATGTACAAAAGCCAACCGGCCTGGCAGTTATATTTTGCTTCAGCGCTGGTGACCCAAACCCTGCCTTCCACAGCACATAAGGGCTGCAAGTTAGCTAAGGGGTGCAGGCCAGGGCACGCAGCACAAACAGTCCAACATTTCTCCATTGCTCCGTGCCTCCAGGCATCATCCACTGCCTAGGGGGCTACCTCGCTCTGCCTAATGGTGAGGCCAGCCCCGGCTCTGAAGAAAACAGCCCCAGAAGCTGGTTGTTCGCCTCCTTGCTCATTGCGAGAACTAGGCCTCAAACTTGGTCTGGAATCGTCATTCCCTCACCCCCAGGGAAGCTTGGGAGCTGTGCTTCAGTGCAAGGGCCTAGGTGGGATTCCAGCACAGAATATTCAGCACTTGGCCTAATGACAATTCCCAGGATGCTTTGAGGGAAGCGATGACAAACAGGGGGAAGTTTTAGGGGCGTACAGTCTACCCAGGTTGGGTCTCCTTTGGAATGAGGTTTCTGGAGGCTTATGGTGCTATGTAGTCTAGGGTGACCATATTTTGGAAACCAAAAAGGAGGATAAAATGGCTGCCCTCAGGAGGCGTGGCCACCCCAACATGCCCACCCCCAAGGCGAAGCCAACTCAACATGTCCAGCCCCCAAGGGGTTGTGGCCTCAGTCACGTTTATTTGTTTATTACATTTTTATACTGCCCAATAGCCGAAGCTCTCTGGGTGGTTCACAAAAAGTAAATGATAGCAACCAATGAGTGCCAAAGGCACACAATTACTATAATAATATACTAAATACTAAAAAAAAGAATTAACTCATATATAAAACCATTTCTTTATTTTATTATTATTATTATTATTATTATTATTATTATTATTATTATTATTATTATTATTATTCCGTGGTGACGACGACCAAGGAGAGGCCCCGACAGAAGCCGGGAGAGCCTTAAATCACGCGTTTCCGAAACAAGGAAATGCCCGGCTTAAGCCATGCCCACCACATTCATCTGGGCCTCTCCTATGACGTCGATAGGAGAGGCCCGGATGGATGAGGTGGGCGTGGCTTAAGCTGGACATTTCCGCGTTTCGGAAACATGCGGTTTAAGGCTCTCTCAGCTTCTATCAGGGCCTCTCCTTGGTCGCCGTGGTGACGATGACCAAGGAGAGGCCCCGATGGAAGCCAGGAGAGCCTTAAATTGCGCGTTTCCGAAACGCGGAAATGCCTGGCTTAAGCCACGCCCACCTCGTTCATCCGGGCCTCTCCTATGACGTCGATAGGAGAGGCCCGGATGGACGAGGTGGGCGTGGCTTAAGCTGGGTGTTTCCGCGTTTTGGAAACACGCGGTTTAAGGCTCTCCCGGCTTCTATCGGGGTCTCTCCTTGGTCGCCACGACAACCAAGGAGAGGCCCCGATGGAAGCCGGGAGAGCCTTAAACCGCGCGTTTCCGAAACGCGGACACGCCCGGCTTAAGCCATGCCCACCTCATCCATATGGAAGAGGCCCGAATGGATGAGGTGGGCGTGGCTTAAGCCGGGCGTTTCCGAGTTTCGGAAACGTGTGGTTTAAGGCCCTCCAGGCTTCCTGTGGGGCCTCTCCTAGGTCGCCATGGTGATGATGACCAAGGAGAGGCCCCGATGGAAGCCTGGAGAGCCTTAAACAGTTTTTTTTTTTAAGCTTTTTTCCCCTGGAAAAAAGGGGGAAATCGGTGATTTCCGGCCAGACCCGGTTTGCCCCCCGCCATTTCCGGACATGTCCAGGCAAAACTGGACGTATGGTCACCATAATGTAGTCCTTGCTCCCATATCCAATTTCTAGGGAGACAGTCAACACACCCCAAAATGCTGTTAGCTCCAGAGGTCGTTCCTCTACCCCCTGTGTCTCTACTTCCCAAAAATCCCTTTTGTTTTCCCTCTTACACACAAGACACCTAGATTACAGCTTCTTTAGCTGGGGAGAGTCTGACTCCTTCGCTGTTCTTCCTCCCTTTTCAGAACATTCCCCCAAAGGATCTTGTATCAAGAAGCAATTGTCTTAACTATTTAGTTCCCATGGCAACACATCCCCGGGCTATTAATACGCTTTTGTGATGTCCAGTTATTGCCTCAGGGCAGGCCACACTGATAGCCCTCCTCACAGAAATCTGATAGGAAAGCCATAATGAGATGCTTACAGAGTAAATTTGCTCTCTGCACAGCTAAAGGGGAAAGGTGGGTGCTGGTGTTACCATTCACAAAATGGGGCTAGGTAGCCAGAGATAAAAGAGGACAGCTTCCCTGTACCTTTAATACACCTGCTGAAATACCTTCTTCTTCTACATAAAGGGGTGTGAGGCCTGGTCCCCTTTTGCATCTGGCCACCCTACCCGAAAAGTAAAGGGTTGGCTCACTTTCCTGGGAGAGGACAGTGAGGCTTACTTCCAAGTAAACATGGTTAGGATTATACTGTTCTGCAACCTTTTCTAACTAAACTCCTGGTTCATCTGCCCTAACTGGAGTTGATTCTCCAGGATCCTACAAGTGCAACCCCATACACACCTACTCAGAAGTAAGCCCCATCAAGTTCAACGGATTTACTCCCAGGTAAGAGTGTAGAGGATTGCATCCTCAGAGAAGATCTTCCTCACCCCTGGTACCTGAGATCCTTTCAAATCAGATGGACAACTTGTGGCCCTCTGGATGTTGCTGGACTACAAATCCCATTACCCTTAGTCAGCATAGCCAATGGCCCTTCTCAGCTATGATAGTTGTCGTATTTACTTCCACACTGGTCCTGGATGAAAGGATTTTTTTTTATTTGATTTTTTAAAAATCCACTTCATTTCCTCTCTTTTTACCTTCCAGTTCCTTTTGAAACCACTTTGAATGCCAGCAAATGTCTGGCCCCGTCATCTTACCCTTACACACCCAGAAAGCCAGGCAAATATTTAGAGAGCTACTCAGAGATAACGAAGCTAGAGCTCCTTGTATTATTGGATAGAAATTCTCACACTCCTCCAGTTTGGGCTGGGTGGGGCTGCGCTATATCTGTGCCTCCAAAATACCTAAGATGCTGTTGTTGCTTCCTGTTCCTTGGAGGAATGAAAAAGCTCAAGGAGGAAAGAGGGTTTTTGAGAAAGCAAGGTGTAAAATATTGGCCTTGGCAAGTTGACGCTTAATATTGTTGCCTTAGAATTCATAGTGTAGCCTTTTCTGTTTTCAAAAGCAAATTTTACACCACCACCACAACAACAGTTGTTATAGTTGTTGTTTTAGAAAACTGGGTTAGAAATTTTTAATTTTTGCATAGTTTTGTATCGGTGCTAGTAAAAAAAAAAACCCTTTGGCTGGGATCCACAGAGCCTCATGCATTCACCTGCAGTACCTCTGCTTTCCTTTGCTCTGGACAGTTGAATAGATTGGGAATTCCTTGGCTCATTTAACATGGCCAGTTAACATGGAAAGTAGTGATAGGAATGTTAAGGAGTATATGACGAAAAATACCCTCTGTCTGGAGAGTGTCATATACGGTTTAGTCACTAGGTGGCACTGGACTTAGGTGTATCTGGATGGCGTCAGGAGTTTCCTCTTGTTGTTCTGTCGTTGAAGAGTAGGGTTGTCGTGAGCGTCCAACTGGATCCAGGAGACTGGTGGACACACACACACCCTGCATCTGGCCGCTCAGACCCAGTCGGGCGCCCCCAACTGCGAGCATGGACCATTGCCAAGCACTCACAAGGCCTCAGCAAGCACTCCGCAGCTGCAGGCAACCACTCACAAAATTGCACACTATCCCCTTTCACACTTTTACCTTTGCATCAATGGGAGCTCTAAGGCCCACATTGGCGCACGGGGGGAGGGATGCATGCTATCCGGAGGCTCTGGAAATGTGCAGTTTCTGGAGACTCCAGAAATTGCGTATTTCCTCCTTTCATGCCAATGGTGGCCACCATTAACGCAAAATAGTGAAGTGCACGATTCTGCGAGCAGCTGCGGGTGTCTGCTGAGTGCTTGCCAGGCTGAGCTGAGCCTCAGGGGTTGGTCGACGGGTGAACATCCACTGAGGAGGGTGCAGGTGATTTCGCTTACCCCTATTGAAAAGAGACATTGGCTGTGTTTGCTCATAACACTAAGCCATGGTTTATGTTAACTATGGTTGTTGGTTTAGCCCTGAATTGTCTTGCTGATGAACAAACAAACCAGAGCTTATTTTCCCTATTTCTGGTTTGTTTGAAAACAATGGGGAAGCAAATGGGAATTATTCCTTAATTTCTGGAACAAACTTCTAAGGAATCCAGCAAATTTCAAATAAATTCACGGAGCAATCCTATCTTTGCCAGGAAGCCTGCTAAGGGGCCATAGGAAGAGGCACAAATGCCACTCCGGCAACATAAAGGGAGGTCTGCCAATGGGACAACACCTGTGTCACTGGAGGGCCCCCCCCAAACACACCCACCCTGATATGTCCACAGAAAGCTCCACCAGTGGAGAAGTGCTGGTCACCTGGTGAGTGACAGTCTTCTATCCCCACAATGGGGATATATATGGTATTACTAATGAAATTATAGCCATCATTTCTAAGTGAGCATCTATACATATAAATTAGCCTACGCACACTTTATGCAAGTCTCTGTCATCTTTTTGGGGTGACGCATTTCCTCTTTTAAGGTGATGTGTAAGTGGCCATCCTTTCTCATGAAAGGACACGTTATATTGGATTGGAGAACCAATCATGGATCTCCCCCCTGACATATAGTTTGGCCCTTAAACTTTCTCACAGTTAGGAATGAGGATTAAAGGATTAAGCCAAAAGCCTGTTGTAAGCTTTTCCAGACACTATTAAAAAAAATAAAGAATAAAAATCAACTAATATAATCATCTCTCACTATCTTCCGAAGTGGCACTAATCGTGCAAAAGGGAAAGGTCACCACCCCTCGATACATAAACAAAAGGAAGGAGAGATTTGTAAGAGGTTTAATATCGACAGAGAAGCGTGAAGGTGAATGTAACAAGCTGGTAAAGCCTGATCTCGAATTAAAATAGAGCTTAATTTGAGCCAGGGGCTCACAAGGATTTAGGACCAGCACCATGGTTGTAGGACGGCCATTAATGTATCACCCCCATCTCCAAAAAAGGAGGGGAACTGGACCTGCATAGAATTTCCATATGGCAAAGTACCTGCATAGTCCCAATCTAAATAGATATACGCTACAATCAAAATAGAAATACAATAGCAGGGGAGACTTTAACCAGGTGCCTGCTCAAGTCTGCTGCCTAGGTGCTAACTGTGGATGATGGGCCAACTTCAAGGCCCCTGCTTCTCGCTTCTGATGCATCTTCCTCTTTAAACCAGACTTTGACTGGACAGCCCTTCAAACAGAGGATGCCTTCAACTAGAGAACTGCTCTCTGTAAAGTGGGAAACATGGAACCTGTTTTTGATCCTAGAATTCAGAGTTGGACTGTGTGAAGCGACACTGAAGATGACTCTGACCCCGTTCGCATGATCCAAACAAGCTTGTTTAAATCAGTGGTGTGTGCTGGCACATGCCAGGCGCCATTAGCCTAATTACCCAGCAGGGCACAGCTTGTCGTACAGTCTGAACCCAGGCAGCATGGCTTGATTGAGGGGAAAACAACCTCAAATAACCCATGGTTTATTTAAGTCACAGTGGCTTGTTTGATAGTATGAACTGCCTCACTGGTGTTTCTCTCAGAACATGCAGATTGCCTTCCTCTTACCTTGGAGTAACCATGGCCAGATCAGATTGTGTCTGAAATATAAGAGATCGCTTAGGGTGACCATATGAAAAGGAGGACAGGGCTCCTGTATCTTTAACAGTTGCATAGAAAAGGGAATTTCAGCAGGTGTCATTTGTACATATGGAGAATCTGGTGAAATTCCCTCTTCATCACAACAGTTAAAGATACAGGAGCTATACTAGTGTGACCAGATTTAAAAGAGGGCAGGGCACCTGCAGCTTTAACTGATGTGATGAAGAGGAAATTTCACCAGGTTCCCCATATATACAAATGACACCTGCTGAAATTCCTTTTTCAATACAACTGTTAAAGATACAGGAGCCCTGTCCTCCTTTTCATATGGTCACCCTAGCTTCTAGCTCTGGACCTGGCATCCATGTTGAAATAAGTACCTCTGTTTTGGGGGATTTTTAATGAATAGCTGAAAATGAAAGTATGCAGCTGAAATGTGTTTGCTTTTAGGGATTGTCTAATGATTAAAAAAAATCTTTGCTGATGAATCATATAATAGCTGATTAATTGATTGATCAAAAGTACATATGTCTACAACAAAGACTTCTTTTTTTAAAAAAAAAAGTCATAATGTCTTTGTTTTTAGACTGTCAGGGTGGGACACCTGTGGCCCTCCAGAAGCTGCTGGGTTCCATTTCCCATCATTCCTGACCACTGGACATTCTGGCTGGGGATGATGGGAGTTTGAGTCAAACAATATCCCCCAGTCTTGTCCTGTGATGCACTTTGTGTCCATCATTGGGGAAGAGGCATTCTCTCCAATGTGAGAAAGAAGGGGGAAGAAAAACACCTTCTTCAAGATGATACATTCAGTAGCATGGAGATAAACCCTTAAAGAGGGCCTAATAAATAAATAAATTAAGGTGACCATATGAAAATGAAGACAGGGCTCCTGTATCTTTAACAGTTGTATTGAACAGGGAATTTCTGCAAGTGTCATTTGTATATATGGAGAACCTGGTGAAATTCCCTCTTCATCACAACAGTTAAAGCTGCAGGTGCCCTGCCCTCTTTTAAAATGGTCACTCTAGTATAGCTCCTGCAGCTTTAACTGTTGTGATGAAGAGGGAATTTCACTAAGTTCTCCATATATACAAGTGACACCTGCTGAAATTCCCTTTTCTTTGCAACGGTTAAAACTACAGGAGCCCTGTCCTCCATATGGTCACCCTAGGATTGCCTCCAGGCTGTCCCAGTTGTAGTGCCTGGGGATGAAGTCAGCCACAAACCAGATGACTGTGCCCAACAGAAGTGACGGGGAAACTAAGTTCCAGCAGTCTCTGCACCTGGTTTTTCAGTGGCACTGCAAGTGGGAGCACCAAAGTACCTGGGCAGAAAGGAGCAGACTGATTCCGAGAATAACGTGTGCTGATTATTTTGCCAACTTGGGCAAAGGAGGCTTACATTTGCTCTGTGGTTCATATATTTTCTCAGCAGCCCAAGGGAAAAATGCTCCGTGGGCCATGCCTGATCTTGTGATCAGGTAGAAAGACCCAAAGATCAATTCAATTCTCTGCGCCCCTTTAGAACAAGGCACACTCATTGCAGAGATTATAACAGCTGTTGTGGTCACCTAATGAAACAAGGCATGAACCTCCAAGCTAGGAAGGAAGGAAGGAAGGAGAGGCAGTTAACAAGCACAACAGAGGCAAAAACGGGCTGGTGTTGCACCTGCCCAACAACACTGAAAGAACTCAGCAGCTTCACCCCAATCAAAGAAGGCTCTTGACTTCTTGCACTTTAGGCTGCGGTTTGGCGAGCGGTTCATTTCTATAAAGAGAGGCAGCAGACCGAGAGCCTTTTCCTCTAGAATATATCTGTGTGCACAGTGACCACCACTCGTCCGTGAAGAGGGAAAGGCAAGCTGTGCACATGTACCTAGCAGGAAAAAGAGATGGCCACTTACGCATCACCAAAGAAGAGGATAAAAGAAGAGGCGGATTTGCATAAAATGTGAACGGGCGCATTTATATGTATAGATGCAAATTTAGAAATAATGGCAATAATGTAAACCAGGAGTGGGCATTTTCTGCAGCCCCCCTGCCACACTGAAGTTTTCACTGCCATGAGGTGACAAGAGAAAAAAGACCACCTTTCCTCCTAT
Source organism: Elgaria multicarinata webbii (assembly GCF_023053635.1). Lineage (NCBI taxonomy): Eukaryota > Metazoa > Chordata > Lepidosauria > Squamata > Anguidae > Elgaria > Elgaria multicarinata. Next base: position 14,687,905 of record NC_086181.1, read on the forward strand.
AAAATAAGGGGCACAGAGGGTGCCTTGCTTTAATGGAAAACGTGCCCCCCTGGAGCCTTCAAATAGAGGACTGTCTTCTGTATAGTAGGCCACCCTAAGTGACTCACTCTTTTACCCCCCAGCAATGCTGCATCTGTTGAGCCCTGTTTTGTGTCTGGGTGGATATTGTCAGCATTTTCTTGGTCTGAAGAGCTGATGAAGAGCCTCGTGTTTATCCCAAGAGCTGACTAATACACAAAGTTGAAGCTTAGAAGAATTTTTAGAATATGAAAGGTTTGGGGTTTGATTGTTTGTTTGAAGCATATAAAATACTATCCTTGAACTCCGTCTTTAAAAACAAACAAACCCTAAACCTTAAGTCTGGCTGATGAATTTTATGTTCACAATCATGTTAAGGGGTCCATCTGTCAAACTTAATAGCGCTGGATCTTGCTCCCCGCCCCACCCCAGCTTTTTTCTTTTTTAAACCTCCAAAATGCAATCACAGCCCAAACTGGAAACCCAAGGGTGAGATGCACACACCATGCGGCATATTCTAAGTAGTGGAAGGCTTCATGCTCATCGATGGAGCACTTGCGCTGCATGCCAAGATCCCCAGATTCAATCCCGGCATCTCCAGTTAAAAAAGGATCAGGTAGCAAACAATGAGAAAGATGTCTGCCTGAGACCTCTTGTGACTCAGAGCAGACAATCAAGGACGCTGAACTTCAGCCCCAGGGGCCAAATCTAGCCCACCCAGACCCCCAATACGGCTGATCAGGTTTCCTCAGATGGCCAGGACCCCTCCCCTTGTTTTTCTTTGGCTCCCCCCCCTTCTAAAAGGTTGAAAATGCCTCTCCTAAGGCTTAGTTTACTGGCAGTGAGAGCTTTAAGCTACAATATGCTGGATGATGATGACGATGATGATGATGATGATGATGATGATGGGTGTTCTAGCCCTACCCATTTTGCCTTTGGCCTTGCCCACTACTGGATGTGACCCCGGGAGCTTCTCCAAAATGGAAATTGGCCCTCAACACCCCTAGACTAGATGGAAAACTAGGTTGACCTACTAAGAACATAAGAAGAGCCATGCTGGATCAGACCAAGGGTCCATCTCGTCCAGCCCTCTGTTCACACAGAGGCCAACCTCAGAGAGCCTACCTTCTCACTGCCCTTGTCTCCAGCTACTATTGTGCCTTATCTATTATTGGTACCACCGGCAGAAAGCCAGTGAGCAAGGCAGCAGTGGCATCTACCACTCCTCTTTCTCACCACCACCTGGGCCACAGGTGAACAAGCAGGTTGCAGTGGTGAACAAGAATCATAGAATAGTAGAGTTGGAAGGGGCCCATAAGGCCATCAAGTCCAACCCCCTGCTCAATGCAGGAATCCACCTTAAAGCATCCCTGACAGATGGCTGTCCAGCTGCCTCTTGAATGCCTCTAGTGTAGGAGAGCCCATGACCTCCCTAGGTCATTCATTCCATTGTCATACTGCTCTAACAGTCAAGAAGTTTTTCCTGATGTCCAGCCGGAATCTGGTTTCCTGTAACTTGAGCCCATTATTCCGTGTCCTGCACTCTGGGAGGATCAAGAAGAGATCCTGGCCCTCCTCTCTGTGACAACCTTTCAAGAATTTGAAGAGTGCTATCATGTCTCCCCTCAATCTTCTCTTCTCCAGACTAAACATACCCAGTTCTTTCAGCCTCTTCTCATAGGGCTTTGTTTCCAGATCCCTGATCATCCTCATTGCTCTCCTCTGAACCCCCTCCAGTGAGCAACTCCAGGGGGTACTTATCAGTGTGCCCTTGGTGGGGTGTGGGCCCTCAACAGGTGCCCAACTGTGCTTACCTTTGCTTTTTATGCTCAAGGATCATACTCCATTACAAAATCATCTTGGCCAAAACAGCCCTAATATATCCAAGAGAAGCGTGGTCCAAAGTATCTTTTGGCACCATGTACCACTCCCTGCTTTCTGATGCCGGGAATATCCTATAGAACCCATTTACAGCTACCTGGGTCTTTCTTGACACTAAAAGCAATTAATGCTGCAGCCTTAATGTTATCTTGATGCAGCTTTTTCTAAGGAACTTGCCTGCCTTTATTTCATTATTCATGAAGAAACTTTCAGAGGGTGTTTGATGTGCTTGTGCGGTGCGCTGCAAAAGTTGGGAAGTGCAATGTTTTTCTTTTCATGAAAAGGTTATCCGCAGGACCAAATTTAGGGGCAGATGACCCAAGCACCAGGTTTGCAGAATGGGGTGGTGGTCTGCTGGGCTTAGGGTGCACCTGCCACAGACGAACGTTCTCAGCTATCCTCTCAACAGCTGAAACAAATAGCACACAGAGTCGAAATGGCATGAATAAATATAGATTTTACATATCCTAGCATGTAATTTTCTCATCTTATATGACAAGGGTCAATCATATGTGCAAATTGTGCATCAAAGTTGTGAACTGGGCTTCAAATAGAACCTTTTTTTTTTTTAAAAGGGATATTCAGAAGTTGAAGAAATGGAGAGGAGACTCTTCTCCAGGGACCTGAGATGGTCTAGCTGTGCAGGGGTGGTTGTGATGTATGCATACTCACACATCTGTGACCTGGCAGCCTTGTCCCTTAATCCTAGATGTGTGCAGACTGGTTGTGGCTACTTAATGGGCAAAGGAAAGGGCGGGGGAAGCACCCTCTCACGTTCAGAGCACCACCATTCTGTTACTTCTCACTGTTCAGAGCAGAGCGTTGATACAGAATCTTCTCTGCTGTGGCACCCCGGCTGTGGAATGAGCTCCCTAAGGAGGTTCGCTTGGCACCTACATTATATGCTTTTAGACGCCAGGTGAAGACCTTTTGATTCTCCCAGCATTTTAATAGTCTATAAATAAATTTCAATTTGGTGTTTTCAATTTGAAATTTTGCATTGCTGCTGTTTTGATCTGGTTGAGCTTTTATGTTGTATTTTATAGTATGGTTTTATACTGTTGTTTTATACTTTGAATGTTTTTAATTTTTGTGAACCGCCCAGAGAGCTCCGGCTATTGGGCGGTATAGAAATGTAATAAATAAATAAATAAATAAATAAAATTTCCAGGGAAGTCAGCTGAGGCAGATTTGGTTGGGTGTCCATCAGAGAAGGATCTCTCTTCGGTACCTCCATGCCTAATTTCTGAAGCTAGCTTTCCCCTAACCTGGTTCCCTTCAAATATTTTGGACCTCAATTCCCCTCATCTCTGACCCCTGGCCATGCTGGCTGAGGCTGATGGGAGTTGGAGTCCGACTGCTTGATATGGAGGTTTATATGAAAGAAGGCAATCTTTCATTTATGCCAGAGTTGATCGATACTCAGCTCCTGATTCTGCTTTGAATACCAGCTCGTGTGTCTCTGAGGATGGGCAGGCTGCTTTCTCCACAGTCTGTTCTCACATGCTTATGGTGAAGGAGTGGAGCTTCTAAATCAGGTGCTGTGGCTCACCGGCTAGCTTGGCGCCTGGACACATCTCCTTCAAGAAACTAAACACTGAGAGAGTATCAAAGAAAATTATTATGAAGCATCCAGGGCGGGAGGGCGAGGGCATAAGATATTCTCAGGGAAAAGAGGGAAAAGCAGTCTTGTAGATTCAACTTGGGATAAGAAATCAGACTCCTCTTGGGTGATGCTCCATTCAAGTTTCTTCATCTGCTGATAGGAAGGTCAAGAATTCCACGCTGGCCTTTAGGGCTTCGCTTTCCCCTCTCCCTCTTTGCTCTAGTTAGAATCCTAAAATTATCGAGCAGAAAGCATCAACAGCCATCAATGCATTCCATTCCTCATCAGAAGAGCTTGTGATATTACACAAGTTAATTTCCTGGGAACATTTTGTGGTTAAGAGCAGAAAAATGCAGATATTGGCCTTTTTTTGGCTGAAAGTCAGGGTGTTTTTTTTGCCACCCAAATGGGTGGTCTGTGTCCCATCACATACACAAGAGCTGAAACTAATTTTGTTCTCCAAAGTTCCTTGTGAATTTTTGATGTTGACCATTCTCCAGATATTTCCTGGTTGCTCAAATATTTGCTGTCTGTATTTGACAAGCCTGTAGATACGGTATGTGCTAACTGCCTTGTGCTTACCACCCTCCTGCCAGCCTCGTGTTAAATCAGTTGGAGTTTCTGAACTGTCTTTAAAGGCAGTCCTTCATGGGGAGCAGTACAGTAGTCTAGTCTGGATGTAGTGTGTGTGTGTGTGTGTGTGTGTGTGTGTGTGTGTGTGTGTAACTGAGGCCAGGGCCACTTTCTCCAGATAGAGTTACTGTTGGCAAGCCAGCCTAAGCTGGTAAAAAGAATTCCTAAATGCAATGAAAGAATTAATAAAATAATTTTTGATAAATATCAAGATCTCCTGGAGAGAAAAATGTACCAATTTCCCCCTACCTGTGAGGTTGGATCAATGGGTGCTCTCAGCAGGGGTTTTTCAGTGGTGGCACAACATTCTAAACGCCATGGTTACATACACACTGAGAGACACAGAAAAAAACAATATAACCTGTTCTAAATGGCCAACACTTCCGAATCCCAAGAAGAATCTATTACAGATGGACAATGTCATTTGCCAGATGTGTTTTGACAATACAATCTACAGACCTTAAGATAGCTGTGGCAGAGTAAATCCAGAAGGCACAGTATCCAGGCTTATTTGTATGAGGGCAGACGATCTTGAAAATAAGATTATTAATAATGTTTGCATCTTACTTGTGCTGCCCTATCTATCTCTTATTGTAAATCAGAGGTGTTGAACCTCACGCCTGACTGAGGGTGAAATCTGGCCCCATCCCACTGGGGTCCCAATTTGGGCCTCTGGGTTTCCCCAGATGTCTCCCCCACCCCATTCACAACATCACCAGGTGGTTCCCGCTCCCCCCACCACCACCATTGTTTGGTGGTTTCCTGGCTTTTGTGTGATTCTTTCCCCACTGTAAAACATTGACATGCCTTTCTTAAGGTTTCGTTACTGGCTGTAAAAGCTATACGCTAAAACATGCGGATATTTTTCTCCCACCCCCTTTGCCTTTGGCCTCGCCCCCACTGGAAAGCAGCCCTGAGAACTGGAATTGAATTCAGCCCTCGGCCCGAAAGAGGTCCAACACCCCTGTTGCATAATCAATCATTGTCCATTGGCCAAACCTACCCAACAGGGTTGTTGTGGAGAGGAGGGAAGAACCTGTGCTTTTTGCTCGGGGTTGCCGGTTAAGAATAATGCAAACAAGTGTCACAGGCAGCAAATGCCCTGCTTTCCCAGTCAAATATAAATAAATAAATAATAATAATAATAATTGCAGGTATGGGAAATGGAAGATACATCTGGTAAATCTCATTGATCCGATCTTGGTTCTGGGGGCAGGGGAACTTCTGCTTCCTGTAGATAAGGGAAGTAACAGGGTTGCCAAGCATGCCAGAACTGGTTCTTTTGGGCTGGATCCAGGCTAAGTTAGTCATGTCTTATCCTTATTGAAATCAGTGGGACAAGTTAATCATGTGGAACTAAAGCGTGACTAACTTAATCTGGATCAAAGCCATTGTTTGTACAGTAAGCACCCGTGTCCCTGAGCATGTGCAGAGTGTGTTTCCCTACCCACGAAGTAATTGCAGCCCGCCTCAACACACCTGATTAGAGGCCATGACTTCCGTAAGGAAAAACACGTGCCCAGGGGCTTGCAGGCAATCGTGACTCACTGTACCTTTATTACGATCATTTCAAGGGAGAAATCGGCTCCGACTTTTTGCCCGTCATGTTCTTGTTTTTGTGCTGGGCAGGTGTCCAACCTGCCCGGGCCCCTTTAAGAAGCCAAGCGCCTGTCGCTCCGGCTGTTTCTTTTCCCCCGGAAGAAAAGTGTAGCTAGAAGCGGCTTAGATTCAATGCAAGGTGAGGAGGAGGTAACCAAGCCAGCCAACGCGCCTCCCCCTCTTAACCATAGCAGGCGGGCACAGAACCGCTCCATCCGAATCGTTTGCGGGGAAAAGATTTGGGGAGATCCCTCGTCGCTGAGGTAGTGCTGGAAATTTGCAGTTACAAAGCACACACACACACACACACACACACTGAGAGGGGAGGAGGCAGAGGGAAAACTCTAGGCGCTGCAACCAACAGCCTTTCCCCCCCCAGCAAGCAAAGTAACTAACCAGGCGACCGACCCACACTGATCACGGAAGCGCACAGTCAACCGGCAGAAAGAAACTGACCAGACCCGAGATGGCTCCTAGTCGATTTCAGCTTTCCAGAATCTCTAGGCAAAGAAGCCGGCTTTGGAGGCAGAACGCGCTGCTTTTAGGGTGTAGCCTGTGGCTTTCTCTTTGCCCCCTAAGATGTGATGCTTTCAACTTGGACACTAAATATTTGGTCATCAAGAAAGGCAAGACTCCAGACAGTTTCTTTGGACTCTCGGTGGCTCTGCATCATCAAACGAACCCGGAAAGATACCTGTAAGTGGAGTAGACTATAAAACTGCTTGATTTCTTGTTCTGGAGGGGAAGGGGAATGGATTGCTGAATATTGTTAAAGACTCCCTTTTCTGTGGACCTCCGTTCGTTCACTCCTGAGATGTATATATGTGTGTCTGTTTGAGTGTGTAAAATAACTTTCATTGGGCCAGCACCTCAGTAATAAGAGGGTGCAGACTTTCCAAGTTATACAGAACTCTTCAGCAAGCAAGAACCTGCGATTTATTAACAACTCAGATAGGTGTAGAAGGTTGTCAGGCATCCATGATATTTAAGGGGACATTCCTTATTGCTTACAGCTGCAGACCTATACCCATTATCCCATTGAACTCTGTGGGACTTAATTTTGAGTAGATATGAATAGGATTGTGCCGTAAAATATTGTCCTCTCTTTCTGTCCATTTAGGCTCCAATTGTTTTTAAACTGTCTTTGGTGCATAGAACAATAGATATCCAAAGTCTGCTGACAGACTGTTTTAAAGGGGGATTAGGACAAAATTCGTGGAGGATAAGGCTGGCTTCTAGACATGATGACTACATATTACCACCTGTACCTGAGGCAATATGACCTCCAGTTGCTGTGGAACACGAGTGGGAGGGTACTTTGCACTCATGTCCTGCTCATGGGCTTCCCGTTTGGTTGGGCACTGTGGGAACAAAACGCTAGACTGCATAGGCTTTTGGTCTGATCCAGTAGGGCTCTTAATTCTGCATTTTATTTTTAAATGAAGTCTGGCAGTCTGCAGTCTGCTTTGAATTAAGCATTATGCTCTTGGTTCCTTTTTTGGAGGTAAAAAGCTAACTTTGTTTCTTAGTCTCTTGCAGATTAACAAATAGACCTCTCCTTTAAAAAAAAAAGTGTTTGCATGTAAATGGAGAAGTTACTGGTTTTTACGCTGTTTGCATTGTTCAACTCATTGATTTAGCTGGAATGTATCTGTTTATGGAGTGAGCCCTGGAAGTGACTGTATGTGAGTGAGCATGAGAGCTATTTATGTCCCATTGTCTTGGTTTCATGCATGCATGTGGCTGAGTGTGTACAGTAGGCCCCCCTGCCCCTATTTTTGCACTGAGAAATGATCAAATTTTGGGAAGCTGCTACAAAAGTAGCAGTTAATGCCATTTATTTACTAGAGGTAATAGAGAATATATACAGGGCAACTACTAATCAGTGGCCATCCAGTTGAATTTTAAGATGCCTTTTAATTATGAGCTGCTTTGAATAATGTATTAGTTTTAAATGTTTAATTAGTTATACATATTTTATGGTGTTTGCGTTTGTGTCGTACCCCTCCTTGATCCAGAGGGAGAGGCGGGTAACAAATAAACTATTATTATTATTGTTACTATTGTTATTTGCAAACCTACCCAAGGGCAATGGCAACCTACAGCTAATCAGAGCCAATATACTGGGGATACTACAACTTAGCAATAAGGAGTAGCTCCTTGGGAGACCTTATCAAGTAGGAATCAGAGTAGGGGACTGAAACATATTACTATGGCATAACAAAAGGCAGCTAGTAACTTTTTTCAGTGTAAATTAGATTTAGGCTGTGACAAGTCCACCAAAAAGTTGTAGGTCTGCCTAAGTTACTCGCTTCAGTAAAACATTTTAACTATCTGCCTTTGTTCTCCATGGAAAACATAGTGCAAATGTCTTCCTACTTAATAGGAATAATCCTTTAGTGTCATTTTAGTGATCATTTCTTATGGTCCCAAACTTGGAAGCTAGTTTAATTCAGAGCAGCACAGTTTTGCCTGGGGTTACCTGGATGAGGTTACCTGAATGTTTACTGGGCGTGCCCCTAGAAAAAGGCATACTCTCCTCGTGTAAGCATGGCTTGCTTCTCCTGTCATTGGCAGCAGATGATGGGGGCCCAATCCTGCTATTGCAGGTTGCCACAGATTTTTATGTTGGGATTCTTGGTTACAGTTCACAAAAGGCTTTTGTAGCCTCATCCGGTAATAGGATAATGAGGGGGGGGGGGGAGTCAAATGTGAGTCATCTTAAAAAGAATGGCACGAGATGACTGTATGGTATTTCATTTTAAGAAAGTGTATATTTCACTATATCTTCAAAAGGAACCAAAGTGGCTAACAATTTTTTTAAAAAACCCCACAATAATATGTTTTTTTTAAAAAAAAAATAGTCAAAGAGACAATAAAACAGCCACCAGCTTTAATTAAAAAAATAACAAGCCCAAGAGCCATAAAACCATACCTTGGAACAGGAGGGAAATCAACCCAGCAGGTCTGAAGCTTGCTGGTATAGAAGTCTTTGACATCTAGGCTAATAGACAGGAGGCCAGATGTGCTTTCTTGGGCATGGCTCCCAAGACTTATTTTGAATTGTGTTGATTTCCCAGTGGCCACTGAAAGCAATCGGGGCAGGGGATATTTTGACCCTCCAGATGTTGTTGGATGACATCTGCCATCACCCCTGACCATTGGCTATGCTGGCTGTGGCTGAGTGGAGGTGGACCACAACCACATCTGGAGGTCCCCCATCTCTGAAATAAATGCTTGAAGCCCAGGCTGAGGGATCAGTTGACTTCTATGCAGTGGTCCTAAAGGACTCTCTTCAGATGTGCCAACCCAATGCCTTGGTGTCAAGCCACATGAGTGCAATCTGGCAGGGCCAGGTTTGAGGGGACCCTGGACAAGGAGCCCTTTGACCCACACCCCAACACCATCCTGATGGACCCCCAGACCAATGCTTCTTTGCTGCATGTCAAGAGGAATGCCACCATCGCCTCCTTCTACTGCCTCCCACATAAGCTTCTTGGGCCGGGCAGCAGCAGGGACAGCAGTCATGGGCTTCATCTACAGCAGAATATTCCACTATGAAAGAGGTATATAAAAGGCAGGAGCCACACCAAGCAGGGCATAGCGGTATGAAAGTGGTATATGGTATGGGTCAATGGGCCCCAACACTTGTCAGTGCACTTGTCAGCACCGCTATAAAGCAGTAGTGTGGCTCCTGCCTTTTATATACCACTTTCATAGTGCAATATCCTGCTCGGTGTAGATGAGGCTGGGGTTAATGCTGAGAAAAGAAACGCCAAACGATGTGACTGCCACAGTTGCCACCTCCTTCATTATCCCAGAATGCCTCTAGGCCAGCTTTCCCCAACCTGGTGCCTTCTAGATGCTTCAGACTACAAATCCCATCAGCCCCAGGTAGCATAGCCAATGGTCAGGGACGATGGGAGTTGAGGTCCAGCATTTTTGAAGGGGACTGGGTTGGGGAAAGCTCTTTCCTTCTCTGTCTACTTCCCTGGCTTCAGAAACTGGGTGTGGAGGTATTGGATAGGGATCCTTTTCCAGTGGTGTACTGGAGCCGGGGCTCACAGGAATGTAGCACTGTCACTTTTTTTTTTTTTTTTAGCACTGTTGCTGTTGGGGGAGGCCAGTGGAGGTCTTGTGAGCCTAGAACAGCCTTCCTCAGTAGAGGCAGGTGGCTCTGATGCCAGTGGAGTGGTGAATCCGCTCCAGGTTTTAGTAAAAACCAGCCAGAACTCTAAGGGAGCTATCCAAGGTGCACCTTGGATAACTCCTTGAGAGTTCTATCTGGTTCTGACTGAAATGTGGAGTGGATTTACCACCCCACTGACATCAGAGCCACCTGCCTCTACTGAGGAAGGCTGTTCTAGGCTCACATGGTAGCCCACCTACACCCTTTTGAGACCTATACAGCAGCCTTTCCCATGATAGCTGGGAATGCTGGGAGTTATAGTCCAACATCTCTGGAGGGAAACAGGTTGGGAAGGCAGCTGTATGGCTTTATCTGAATTGCATAGTGCAAATCCAAATGGTGGTGGGCCTGTGCCCATTGAGTAGTTTCTCTCATTTTTGGATGCCAGAGCAGGCCGATGGTTGTGGTCTCCATCCAGTGTAAAACCAGTGGCTTTTAGGTCCAAGAATGGGAAGGGAAGCTTGAATCAATGCTTGTTGCAGGGACTGACTCTCAGCGTGGTGCCTTCTCATGGCTCCTCTCCTATGCCAATACTCCCCTCTGTGGGGCTCAGTCAGTGGTGTTTCTCTAGTGCTGGGTGGCCGTCATTAAAAGTGTCCCACAGTCTCTCAGAGTGATGCTACATCTGTTATGGGAAATTGAATAGCAGCTCAGTACCGAGCACCAAAAAAGTACATTTAAAGGGGGGGGGCAAGGCAGGTACCAGAGGGTACACTTCACCAGGGAATGCCTGTTAATGTACATTGATGTTGTTTCGGTAGATTTATATTGCCTTTTGTTCACCTTTCAAGGTGTTGGGTTTTCCAAGTGGTCTCCCATCCAGGCAGTGACCAGACCCAGCCCTGCTTGGCTTCAGCAAGATAGCGGCATCACAGAAGTGGGCCACTTGTAGGTCAAAACATCTGGAGGGCCATAACTCCCATGATCCCTCACAATTGGTTATGCTGACTAGGGCTGATGGGAGATGTAGTGCAAAGCACCTAGAGGGGCCATAAATTGCCACTAATAATAATAATAATATAATTTATTTCCTACCCACCTCTCCAATTGGATCGAGGCAGGAAACAACAGCAAGCATAAAATACATGAAATACTGATTACAAACATACCCCTGCAGTGTATATCAGATGACCTCAGGTCATGCCCTAGGCCAGTGGGAAGGGAGGCAACCGTTTTTCAGCCAAGGGGTGCATTCCCTCATGGCTAATCTGTCAGCAGAAGGCACATGTCGGCAGTGAGTTGGGCTGAAGGAAAAAGTGGGTGGGTCACCTCTTTTCTCTTTCTGCTACTCCCTTTCTGCCAAGGAAGGGACAGCCGGCTCTTCCCGGAGGTCTCACCTGAACATGTGCAGAGGGCTTGTGAAATTAGGCTGAGGGGCACACGAAGCCGTGGGGCTGCAGCATGCTAACCCCTGCCCTAGGTAATGCTTTTCCTCTCTTAACGTGGAAGATTATCGCTTGTAGCTGGGAAGAGCTGTATTTGAGGATGCAGGAAAGAACGTCCCCTCAGGGCCCGTGAATTGGTAGCTCTTGGCTGGGTTCTGTTAGCAAGCACATGCCTCATCTTGCCAGGCGCTTTCCTGTGGTTCAGTCAGTCGTTCGCACTCTCCCTCCTGTGGCTAGCCTGCCGGCCTATCTGTCTGTCATGCGGAATGATCTGCAGAATGGGTTCAGTTTAGGAACCATGGAGGAATTGCTGCTCTGAGTCAAGTTGACCATTGTGATCCCTAGTTTAAACCCCCAAGAGCTCTTTGAGTTGTCTGATGAGGAGGGAGAAGGAGGCATTTGGAGAATTCTTGCTTGAATTCCCATGTTCGTTTTGGATGCAATGAAATATAGCAAACTCAAGTCTCTCCTCGGCTCCATAGGGGGTTGTGTTTTTTAATTGTGTTTTAATACATTTGTTTTACTATTATTTTAATCAAGTTTATTTATGATTGTAAGCAGCCTCGAGTGCCATTTTTCTTGGCAGAAAGATGAATGAATGAATGCTGGCACCTAAAAATGTGAAATTTGCCTCTCTGGATTTTGTTATCTGCCAACCACATAGATTTTCTTTCTTTTTCTTTCTGTTTTTACACACTTGAAGTGTTGGGAAGAATTATGAAGTTGAGCAAAATTCTCAGAGATTAAATTTAATGGAATTGCTGTCTCCTAAATGCAAAGTACCTGTACAGATGCCATTGTGCAGATGTAATCATATAAATAATATAAATAATAATATATTCTAATTATTATTAATATAAATAATGTGGCAAGTGACATTTAATTCATTTATTACATGTTTATTCTACCCTTCGTCCACTCTTTTATTCCACTGCCCATTTTATACTCAAAAGAACCTTGTGAGGTAAGAGGCTCGGGTTTGAATATGGGTCTTTCCGGTCCTTAACTGGCAGTCTAACCTGCTGCTTCCAGATCATTCCTGGAAAATCCAGCAAGACTTTGCATTCATGATCTCAAGCATACAGAACTGAAAGTATCCTCTTGAGAATACTATTCATTCACCAGGTTTTAAAAAAAGGAGAGGGGCGTATATATCCTCCATAGTAGCCACCAGCCCTGGGAAGCCCTTCCTGGTGAGGTCAGCTATAGTCCATGGCGAAGCTCATCTGCGGAATGTGTAAAGTAATTGGTCAGAGCAAAGTGACAGTGCAAAATGCATTGGTGACGCTGCAAAGTGCCTTTCTCTCGCATGTCTGAGAGGGGGATAAAGCTACTGGGTTGGATCTAGAATCATAGAGTTGGAAGGGGCCTACAAGGCCATCGAGTCCAACTCCCTGCTCAGTGCAGGAATCCACCCTAAAGCATCCCTGACAGATGGTTGTCCAGCTGCCTCTTGAATGCCTGTAGTGTGGGAGAGCCCACAATTTCCCTAGGTAACTGGTTCCATAGGCCGAGGTGAGCCCCCCCCTCCCTCCCTCTCTCTCTCTCTCTCTCTCTCTCTCTCTCTCTCACACACACACACACACACACACACACACACACACAGAGAGAGAGAGAGGGGGGGCCCAGGCTTACATAAAATCTGCAGGTGCAAATGTATAGATGCAAATTTTAGAAATCATTACTATAATTTTAATAGGCATCCCATACATTTCACCATAACAGGGAAGGCTGTGACCTGTCCAGGGCTTCACTGTTGGTGGACAACTTTGACCACCACCACCACCACCCTGCTCTCCTTTCATGGGATTCTTTGTCTTTACACCAAGCATAGGATGGCCATGTGCTGTCTTTTACAGTCTTCTCTTTGAAGGCGTCCTCTACTTAAAGCAAAGGTCCAGTCCAGGTCTTGTTTTAAGAACAAGAATCATAAGAAGGGAGAACAGGGATGTTGAAGTTGCCCTTCAGCAACAGGCTGAGCAGCGACACTGATCTCAGCTGGTCACAGTCTTCCCCAATCTGGAAAGTATTGTATTTCTGTATAAATTATAGTCATTATTTCCTATATTTGCACTAATACAAATTAATCAGCACATGCACAGTTTATGCAGATCTGTGTCCTCCTTTGTCCCTGCCTTCTCTTCTTGGGTGATATTTAAATGGCTAAGGCTTTGACCAGATAGCCTTCAAACGGAGGAGTGTAAAGTAAGTCACGTGGCGGGGCAGGAGAGAATCCCATGTATTTCTAGGCAGAAGTAAATCTGTTCAGTGGGGCTTACTTCTAGGTAGGTGTATTTAGGTTTGCAACCTTTGTTCCCACTCAAATCCATGACACAATGATGAACTCTTCACACTGATTTCAATGGGACCTAAGTGTGATGTATTTAGTCTGGATCCAACCTTCTGTGTTAATATGGTTGACCCAATACCTCATACTGGGGGAGTGGGGAGGTAAGCTAAAACCTAATTGCTAGCATTGAAAGAAGTAGAGCATAGTTCCAGAAACAGATATAGAGGTGGTGCGTCTTGTTAATCCAAACAGATTCAAACTTGTGCACATTTTCAATGCCTTCTTCCCACAGATGAGATGATAAACATGCCTGGATGATATCACCTCAGACTGCAAGTAGGGGCTCACATGTCTTAATGCCCCTCCATTTAAAAAGCGCATCACTCACCAAACCTCTCTGCACATGGAAAAGTAGCATGTCAGGTGAAGGGATCTAGCCTAGTTTTCTCCTTGACATGCTAGTCTTCTGTCTACAAGGAGTTTTCATTTGATTTTTAAATGGAGGATCACTCAATCATGTGACTCCTGTGACTGCAGTCTGAAACGGTAGAGTCATCTAGGCACAGGTTTACCACCTCACTGTTCTTCATGAGGACTTATTGTAAAAGGAAGATGGAAATAATGTGGGGATTAATTTGTAAGAGGTCAGGAAGGGCAGGCATGTGAGTCTTTTATGGTTTTGATTTCAAGCATTTGCACATTGTAATCCAGCAGGGTGCCCTACCCCGGTTCGTCATCCGGGGCTGGTTTGGACTTGTTAATTGAAACATGGAGGCCTAATGCTGGCTCCTCCTGGACTGGGTCTGAGGTGTGAGTTTCTCATGGACCTGTGAACATTCTTGCAGTTATTCGCTGGATTGGCTAAATTCTACTGGGCTTTACAAAAGACCTTTTCAAACCACCGGATTTTTCCTCTTGATTAACTCCTTCTCTTAGCCCAGGCCTTCGTTCCCATGGAGACGTGCATTATGTTGTTTAAGAGTCCGTCTCCCCATTCCTTACTTAACCTCGGTATAAATCAAGGCTTCGCTAATGTTAAATAAATGCTCAAATGGGAGGCGCTCCTCGGTTGCAATTCAGCGGGTGGTTGGTTTGTATGTTTTGGTTTTTCACGGGCTTTGCCACATTTGGGGCTGGGGGATGGAATGCTTCCTCTTGCTTTTAATAGCTGCCTCTGCCAGACAGATAATAAGTGAAGCTTTTCCTGGTATCGAGAGGGGAGTAATAATGACAGCCATAACTTCTGTGTATCAGGAAAGCTTTTAAAAAGTCACAGCAGCCCTGCAGAAGGGGAGGGGGGAAATGGCAACTCTATTACCCATTTGCTGTTAAGTGGGATGTTATTTCTCCTGTGCACATATTCTGAATAATTTCTGTAGCTGCTTATTATTATTATTATTATTAGTAGTAGTAGTAGTAGTAGTAGGCAAAAGGAAGAGGGGCCGACCATGGGCAAGATGGATGGATGATATTCTGGAGGTGACAGATTTGACCTTGGGGGAGCTAGGGGTGGCAACGGCCGACAGAAAGCTCTGGCGTGGGCTGGTCTATGAAATCACGAAGAGTCGGAAGCGACTGAACGAATAAACAAGTAGTAGTAGTACATTTTATCCTTTCTTTTTTCCTCTTGCAAGGAACCCAAGGCCGCTTGTACAGCCCTCCCCATCTCCAATTTATTCTCACAAAATCCTGCGAGAGTCAGTGACTGACCCAAAGTCACCCAGTGGGCTTCATGGTGTAGTGGTTAGATAACTTAATATAATTTATTTATTTTAATTAATTCGTTTAAATAAAGGCTGCAGATGTTTCTACCTGCATGGCTTTCCACTCACCACAGCACTGCATCATGGGCTTTGAAGTATTAAAGATGCCTACGTAGTTAGTGAATGTGCTTGGGCTCTCCAAGCTCAAACACACTGGCTCAGCTGTGCAAAGTGCTTCAGGGTCTTCCTGTGTTATATTCCTGTTTTGCTGATCTGCGATGGGGGAATGAAAGAAGCTGCCTGATTTCAAGTTGGATCCCTTGTTCATGTTGCTCAATACTGCACCGCCTTACCCAACGTGGTACCCTTCAGATGTGTTGGATGACAAGGGCTATCATCCTGGGCCAGCAGGCAAAATGATTATGCTCACTGTGGATGATAGGCCTTATTGTCCAACACGGGCAGAGGTTTTCAGACAGGGTTTCTTCTCTCTCCCTTTCTCCAAGGGGAGAAGGGCTGAGACTGGCTTGCCTATCATGGTTATCGGAGATCCCAGGACTTGTTTTATTAAAGCCAGAGTTAAAACAGGAAAGCATATGAACAGTGTTTCTGAGCATATGCAAAGTGCATTTTCAGTGCCACTGATATTACCACGACATAGTTGGGATTAGAGACGCGGGCTTCCACAGTAAACATTATGACTTCCAGCCAGGTTTGAGTCCAAGTCGTTTTGCAATCTGAGGTGCCCTCCCTGCCCCACATGCCATGTAAAGAAGCAAACTGGATTGGCAGTTGAATTTTACTTCAATACTAGGGACAGGACAGTGTCCTTCACTGCACCTGAAGGCAGCAGGCTGCTTTAGGGAGTACAGGAAACACACAGCTCTGTTCCCCAACAGAGAGGAATAATCAGAGGGCTCAGGAGAAACGGCTAGGAGGCTGTCATTGCCGTCCCCACTATCTGCCGCCTGAGTTTGCTGACTTGCTCAGGACCATGGGAAGGCCAGCCTTCAGCTGTGGTGTTTCTCTGAACTGCTGCTTGTGTCCAGTTTTCTAGAATCTCTCATCTTATCACGCACCCATCCGAGTGACGAAACGCAGCTACTCCTCTTGCAGGTCTTACGTTCTACTTTTAAAATTAAAATGAACACCACATGGCTGAAAACATGGGTGGGAGGGGAGGAAAAGCCAGACTTCTTGACTTTTACATTTCTGAGACAGCTGGAGGGTCTCCCCCCCCCCTCTCCCTCTCTCCCTCTCTTTCTGCATGTGCACGTCTCTCTCTTACCCATTTAACAGGGATATCTTGTGCCCTGGAGTGGATTTCTGACGGCAGCAGCTGCACGGCTTGAACAAGCCTCCATGGAGACATTCCAAGGATTCATTTGAAAAAGCTCTTGGTAAAGTTGAGGACCTTTTTTTGTCAGAAGCTTCTGTTTTTCTCGTTTTTCTGATGAGCAGCCTCCTGGTAGGCGAAAGGGGAAGGAGGGGAGACGGCTGCACTGCCGAGTGAGCCCTGTCCGTGCTGAGAAAATTTGTTGGAGAAGATGGGAATTGTGAGCAACACATTAGGAAGTGGGAGATTTCCCTGCTTTCCAGGCATTTGCCATTTGGGGGCATTCGTGCCAAGAGAGGCAACCCATGTCCAGTGCTGGGCATCTCTCTCATCCATGGGGATGTTTAGTTTTCTAGTAAACTTGCTGACTGGCTGGGCAGGACACAAGGGTGGCCACTTATGAATCGCCCCAAAAGAGGAAATGCATCACCAAAAAAGAGGACCCTGATTTGCATAAATATTGCATACGTTAATGTATGCATGCAAATTGTGAAGTTACTACGCTTTCAGTCAAAGCTCAGTATATCTCACCAGGTTGTAGAGGACCAGGTCACCTAGGTGCCTACCTGTTTGGTCTGCCGTCCATATGCTCACTGTGGGTTCAAGGACCGACTCTTCCTTCTGATGGTTTTTTATCTCTAAACTGAACTTGGACTGGACAGCCCTTCCGTTTCAGGATGCCTTTTTCAGAGGGGAGTCCTCCAGCATCCTTTCAAATAGAGGACTATCCTCTGTAAAAGAGGGCATGTGGCAGTCCTTCACAAGAGGCTCTCAGCAGCCTTTCAAATAGAGGACTATCCTCTGTAAAAGAGGAGACGTGGTAGTCCTTCACAAGAGGCTCCCAGCATCCTTTCAAATAGAGGACTATCCTCTGTAAAAGAGGGCATGTGGCAGTCCTTCACAAGAGGCTCCCAGCAGCCTTTCAAATAGAGGACTATCCTCTGTAAAAGAGGGCATGTGGCAGTCCTTCACAAGAGGCTCTCAGCAGCCTTTCAAATAGATGACTATCCTCTGTAAAAGAGGGCATGTGGCAGTCCATCACAAGAGGCTCTCAGCAGCCTTTCAAATAGAGGACTATCCTCTGTAAAAGAGGAGACGTGGTAGTCCTTCACAAGAGGCTCCCAGCATCCTTTCAAATAGAGGACTATCCTCTGTAAAAGAGGAGACGTGGTAGTCCTTCACAAGAGGCTCTCAGCAGCCTTTCAAATAGAGGACTATCCTCTGTAAAAGAGGAGACGTGGTAGTCCTTCACAAGAGGCTCCCAGCATCCTTTCAAATAGAGGACTATCCTCTGTAAAAGAGGAGACGTGGTAGTCCTTCACAAGAGGCTCTCAGCAGCCTTTCAAATAGAGGACTATCCTCTGTAAAAGAGGGCATGTGGCAGTCCTTCACAAGAGGCTCTCAGCAGCCTTTCAAATAGAGGACTATCCTCTGTAAAAGAGGAGATGTGGTAGTCCTTCACAAGAGGCTCCCAGCAGCCTTTCAAATAGAGGACTATCCTCTGTAAAAGAGGTCATGTGGCAGTCCTTCACAAGAGGCCTCCAGCAGCCTTTCAAACAGAGGACTGTCATCTGTAAAAGAGGAGATGTGGTCAGGGCCGGTGCCAGACTATTTTGCGCCCTAGGCAAGGTGAGCTACTTGCACCCCCCTCAAATTGCACGGAACTCCGAACGTGTGCACCAAGTGGAGAGCTGGGACTGGCTCACTTCAATTTGGGACCGAGCCATCTGGAATTCACCGGGACTTACTTCTGTGCTAATGCAACCCGCTATGCAGCCTGGCGTCCCGATCCCCTCCGCACCTCTACTCAGGGGAATAAGGCTTCCGAGTAAAGAGGTATAGGCGGATCGGGCCGTAATGGTGCTTCCCGGTGCAACTCTTTCTCAGAAGCAAGTCCCATTGATCCACGCGTGCCAGATTAGGAAGCAGGAGAGTTTGTCTTGCGAGGAGTCCACAAGTCCCTAGTTTTCCTGGGGGAAGGGAGAGGGAGTCCCGCTTGCCCGCCTGCCTGGACATCGCAGCCTGTTTGAGGAGAGAGGCGAGGCGACCCGGTGCCCTTTCCTCGGGAGTAAGGCAGAGGCTGGCTTGGGCCAGGGTCGAGCCTGCCACGTGCTTTTTCTTCTTCTTCTGGCGGTGGCCTCCGGCTCTGGGAGGGTGGCTTCCAGGCAGCTAGTGGCTCTGGGAGGGCGGCTTCGAGGTGGAAGTCCGAACATGGAGCCGCCCACCCCACCCCAGCGTTCTGGCTTCGCTTCGGCTGGGCAGCACGGGGCGCCATCTCGCCCGCCCAGGCCCAGCTGAATCCTCGGGCCGGGCCGGCTCATAGCCAACAACGCATGTGAGTGCTGCACAGCGCACGGTGCCCCTCTTAGCTTGACGCTCTAGGTGGCCGCCTGAGTGGCCTCTATGGTAGCACCGGCCCTGGATGTGGTAGTCCTTCACAAGAGGCCCCCAGAAGCCTTTCAAATAGAAGACTATCCTCTGTAAAAGAGGACATGTGGCAGTCCTTCACAAGAGGCTCTCAGCAGCCTTTCAAATAGAGGACAATCTTCCGTAAAAGTAGACACGTGGTAGTCTTTCACTGACACGTGCCCTATTTTACAGTGGACAGTACTTTACTTGAAAGCCTGGAGGACCCTCCTCTGAAAAAGAGCACACATCGTTTCCCTACAGGAGACTCACTTAGAAAAACAGCAGCAGCACACCAGAGTCTTCTGGCATCTGAAAGATTTGCACATTTATTATGGCAGAAGCCTTGGTGGACTAGCCATTGTCCACAACGTAGTTCTGGACGCAGGCGTGCGCAGTGCATTTCATTAAGGTGTGCACCCAGGAAATTTTAATTTTAATTTATTTTTAAAGGCAAACATTTATTGAATGCTCAATAATGAAGGACACTATTTTACAGGCTCTGGTTTATGAATCTTGGGCTTCTAGTAAAAAATGAAGTCCATCCCGGAAACCTGAAGTCTGCTTGTCCTTGGACTCAAGTCCACTTTAGTAGATGCGTGAAGTGTGATCCTAGGTGTGCAAGTCCAGATCACACACAATGCATCTGGTGAAGTGGATTCTAATCCACGAAAGCCACTGCTGTAATAAATTTGTTAGTCTTTAAGGTGAGATCAGGCTTAGTCTGTTGCAGCAAAAACAACAAATGTGACTTTCCACCACTGCCCCTCCCCCAGCCCTGATTCCCCCTCCCCCCCCAGAAATTGTCCCACTTTTCTGTAAAACTCAGGGTGGTACATGTGGTCTTTCCTCTATTTTAGCCTCAGAACAGCCCTGTGATGTAGGTTAGGCTGAGTAATAGGGTCAATGAGTGAGCTTTGTGGAGGAGAGGGGATCTGAATCTGGTACTCCCTGCATGTCTGAGCATGTGTAAAGTATTTTTATGTCCCCACGAAACATGTTCATGCACATTCTGCCAGCAAAATGGTCCCCAGGAGACAAAGCCCTTTTTGGGAGTCCTTGATGGACACGTCATGCCCTTGAGAAAATGACCGTGGATAAAGTTCAAAGGGCCAGCGAGTTTGACAAGCGTAACCCTGGGCCTGCCTTTGCTCTTCCTCACAACGTATGTTTCAGCTTTGAGAAAAGACAAGCCTTGTTAAATGGTGCATAGTCCAAAGGCTGGTGGTGAATCTTCCCTGCTGCTTTGTGTAACCAGTGATGCATGTTTTAGGCAAGGGTGTTCATTTGGTTGAGTGATTGGGGGTCATCTTGTGCAATCCTGTGCATTTTTAGGCTTCCCCACCCCCACCCCACTTCCCAGAAGCCTGTATCTGGAACAGATCTCCAATTCCCCTTTTGCACAGATTCCTGAGGATTTCATCTTTTGTTTGCTGAAGGAAGGTGCAAGGTTCTAGTCCTCGTGGCTCCTCCTGAATTTATCAGATGAGAGGTCCTGGGTCTGACACTTTCCTGGAAGTAATTCCTTCTGCTTTCTTTCCCCACCCCCACCTGCACCCCACCCAATCCCCTTGCAGGACATCTGGGGCTCAACAGACCAATGGCTGTTTCTCTGTCACGAGGCCAACTTGACCCACAACCTCCAACAACAGCAGGTTTATGGCCTGTTCCTACCTGTTCCACCCCCTATAGCCCAATTTATAAGGGGGATCTTCATTTTTCACAGTACCTAGCATATTGCAAATGCTCACTAAGGCAGGTGCTACACTACTGCTTTAAAACGGTTTATAACAGTAGCGACAAGGCCCAGGACACGCTCCATATACAGTTTTCAAGCGTTTTCAAAGTGCCATATATCCTGCTTGATGTAGGATATCAACACTGCAATCCGATGCATGTCTACTCAGACATAAGCTCCATTGAGCTCAGTGGGACACAGGGTGACCATGTGTCTTCTTTTAAGGAGGATAGCTCTCTATTTGAAGGCCTCCTCTGATTCAAGAGCTGTCCAGTCCAAATATGACCTTGAGATTAAGAACCTTAAGAAGGAAGAACAGGGGTTTGTTGAGGGTGCCCATCACCAACAGGCAGAGCGGGCACCCAGAAGGTCACCTGGTCACACCCTTCCCCATTATGGTGAAATGTACTGAATTTCTACTTAAATGGCAGCCCTTATTTATAAATTTGGATCTCTATATATCAAGGAGCATGTGCACATTTTGCACAAATCTGTCTTCTTTTGTCCTCTCTTTTTGGGTGGGTGGGGGGTGATGGGTAAGTGACCTTCTTAACAACAAGTAAGCTTTGAAAAGAGCAGCCTGGCCAATGCGTGCAGGTGCCTGTGGATTTCACAAGATGTTTATGCAGAACCTGACCCACTGGTGCATCAAAGTCTAGACGGTGTTTCGAGACGAGGCTTTAATGACCGAGAATGGGACACTGTGGCAGCCTGTTTGATTACAAAGCCTTTTACAGTTCTGGCTCGCGTAGCTGTGGCGAGTGTTGAATTCCTTTAGAAAGGCCTTTCGGCTGCACCAAGGAGCCGTTTGCGCTGTCCCTTCCAAACTTTGCCGAGGCCTTCAGCGGAGAGCGTTACAGTCTTTTGGACTGGGGTCCAAGGTCGAAGAACAATACGAAAAGGAGCAGGTGCTCGGGAAAGCCCACATCCTGGCAGCATCGGGAACGGCTGCACTTTGGTGTAATTTGTAAAAGATGATAAATTGATGGCTTTTTTCTTTGTGTCTCCTAGAAATAGGGCTTCTTCAAAGAGAGCAGCTCCCCCATCTCTCCCTCCTTAAGCAGAAGACTAGATGGTTTTTTTTTTTTAAGAACAACAGGGGTGGCACAAGCCCTGATCAAAGTTCAGATGAGCTGGCTAACATTTCAACACCTAGGAGATCTACCTCTAAGCTCCTGGCCTTGAAACTCCAGTTCCAATATCTGAACCTAGGGATGGAAAAATCTATTTCCAGTCAGTGTCACTTTAGCACATTTTTACCCTTAAATCCATTCCATTCCTGCATTAATCTTTGTTTTCTTTCCAGAGATAGAGAGAGAGAGAGGGAGGGAGGGAGAGGCCCTTTCTACACGTAAGGATTATCCCAGGAAAATGGAGGAATCATCCCTGCCTACTCCCAGGATCCCCTGTGTGTCATTTGGATGCACAGGGATGATCCTGGGGGAAAAGGCAGGTGTAGAAATGGCCAGAGAGAGAGAGAGAGAGTTCTGAAATAGCTTTGTAAATAAGCGCCCACAAAAGTTACTAGTCTGTCTGTTATGCATTGTGTTGGGAAGAACTTTCCTTCCTCCATGGCTGGCATGGAAGGCAAGCAGGTTGGCGGAGGACGGACAGAGGAATTGGTCCCTCTTCTGCTAGCCTTTTCATTCTACAAATGCAAGTATGCTGGAAACGTATCTTTAAAGTTGCATCTTGATATGTTTAAATTGCCAACAACTATGCAACATTCGGAGAAGTTTGAAATCTGCAGACTAGCTATGCTCCGAGTTGCATGTCAGTCCCAGGATCAGGTGATCTTATATGCAGTTCATGCAGATCAACATTTCTTGAGCATCCCTCTTGAACCTGTGCTCTGCACACCTCTTTCCCATGACTACGAGAGGCTGCTTGTGCAGTCACTCACAGCCATGGGAAGAAGATCTTTCCATCTTCTTCCACACGTGGTCTGATGACAACCTTCTTTTGCACAACCGAGCAAAAAGCAAACAGGGATTGGGAAGGTGGCTTTTTATGCACAGCTGTAAGGAAAGGAGGGGGGATATTGTCATACATTATTTTGTTAAAACTTATAATTTAAAAAAAAATGATTTAAAAATGCATACTGTAACCAAGCACTGTTCAGATGTGTTGGATGGTAGTTCCCATTATCCCTAGATGGCTGGGGATGATGGGAGTTGCAGTCCGATTCTTCTGGAGGGGCCCTGGTTTTGAGAGGCTGCTGTAGTGTCTTCCTCCTCTTTTCCTACCGTCCTGAATCCTCTATCAGCCTTCATGTGACCCAGCTTTAGAATGGTTAATTGATGCATCGTCTGTTTCCTGTCAGTTTCAGCTCACTGCGTCAGTGAGGCAGGCACACATCTGGTTGTTCAAAAGTGGCACTGACCTTGTCATAAATCCTGTTGGACTTCTTTTAAGGCCCAGTATTAGATTTAGGTTTGTTCTGTTTGCGGCTTCTAATATGAACAGGGCTTTAGTTGCCTCCTTGCAATATACATCTTGCTCATCCTGACTAACTTGCAGAGAAGAGCTTGCAAAGGCAGCTTAGCCCTGGCAAGGTTCACATTTGTTGATCTTGACAGCTCGTACGTTACACTGCGTTTTTAGCAAAACCCAGCAAAGCAAGGGGGGGGCAGTGTGTCAATGAGGCATTTAAACTTGTCCTTAACAGGGTCTTAAATGGCTTCGCTTTGGCCGGATCGTGCCTTTGCAGAACAGTTATTACCAGGCATACCAAGAGGGGATCTACACAGCGTCCTGATGGCGCACGCAAGCGTCTTCAGTGCCACCCGAAAGCGCGTGTGTAGATCCTGCTGGAAGAGGCAGAGGAGGAGGCGGCTGGGGAGTCCGGCCGCGTCCTTGCCGCCGCCGCCACCCACCTCCCCGCCGGCCTCGTCCCAGCCACGGGGGTGGGGGGCGAGACCCCCTCCCTCCACGGACCAGGCTCCTCCTTCCCTGCCCAGGCCAGCCCCAGCCCCAGCACGTCCTCCAGGCTGATCAGGAGGCCGGCGGGGAGGTGGGCGGCGGCGGCAAGGATGCCTCCTCCTCCTCTGCCTCCTCCTCCGCCTCCTCCAGGGCAGGATCTACACACGCGCTTTCGGGTCGCACTGAAGGCGCTTGCGTGCGCCATCAGGACGCTGTGTAGATCCCCTGCAAATGAGCTCTGGCAAGTTTACCCTTACAGACTTTAACCAGAAATCACCTCCAGAAAGGACTTTCCTTATTTTCCGATCCCTGGCCATGGTAAAACATTGTCCCAATGTTTGTTTTTGAGGGATGCCTATTTACCTATTTATTTTTAATATGGGTTACTAAAGCTCTCATTCTTCAGAGTTCATCTCCCTTTCCGAAATTGCTGAACGGGTAGCCGCCTTTTGTGTCTAGTGCACATACAGGAAAATGTACACATGTGAATGCCAAGGCACAGTGTTGTAAAGGAGGAGGAATGCAAGAGAATGCAGCTCTGGGACTTTTTAGGAGAGCAGGAGTGGTGACATCTCTTGGAGCGCCAAGGTAATTGACAGACCCTCCTTCTTCTGGTGAATGAGGTTATAAGAAGGATTTCAAGTTTTGCTACTGATTGTAAGAGATCGGCGCAGAGGTAATGAGGGAAATGAGCACAGGCTGGAACTTCCTTTCCTTTTCTTTGATGGAGTCTCTACTTCACACCAGTACCAGCTGTAGTTTTTTGTGGGCCCTCGGGCAAGACATCCTCAATGGGCCTCGTCTCTCAGTGAGCCTACTTTCTCACCACATTGTCATCAGCTGCTATTGATCCTCATTCTCTTTGTCATCATTGCCACCACTTGCTTGCTTGACATGCAGAGAGCAAGTAGACAATAGCATTCTCTGCTCCTCCTTCTTCCCACCACTTTCCAGCTACTCCAGGGGGCTCTTGCCATTGGCCCCTGTTGGGTGCCCGGCCATCCCTCCCCTTGAGGCTGGCCCTGCCTCACACTAGTTTGTACGGTAAAGCATCTTTGCAAGATTTTTTGCATTCTTAATTCAAAGCTGAAAGTTACGTTCCAACCTGCTGGTGGTCATTGGTTCAAGCTCAGTGTGTTTGACAAGTTGAACCTCGGCAGTCAGAAGGGCGCACCGTTGAGTTCCGTAGAGCTTCCTTCCAGGTAACTGTGCACAGGATTTCAGTCATGGCTGGTAGACGTAGTTGTGGGGTTGAATTAGCGGTTTGTTTTGAATGTCTTGTTTTATGATGGCATTTTTAACCAGAGTGTTAGCTCCTTTGAGTATAAATAATAGAAGAGCAGGCCATATATGTATCTCCTTGGGGTGTGGCTATGGATTCTTCTTGGGAATGTGGCTATGGGGTGTGGCTGTGGATTCTCCTCAGGGGCATGGCTATGGCTATGGATTCTTCTCGGGGGTGTGGCTATGGATTCTCCTTGGGGGGGGTGTCTATGGGGTGGAGCTGCACTTCAAACTGTACCACTGCTAAGGCACAGCCTGCCATTTCACACCCTGAAACTGCCAAGCGAAAATTTGAATGGTTGATAGCTGTAGGCCAGTTTTCTTCTTCCAGCATGTTTCTAAAGCAAAAGAACCGTTGCCCGCTTGGCTTTTAAACCAAGGCAGGGCAGGCTATTGGAGAGGAAATTAACATGGTGTAAAAGAGGGAGAGAGGATTCACTATCCTTGGTACTGGCCACAGCGAGCCGAGATAACGCCAAGGTGGGGGTCCACAGATGTAGGAGGGCTCTTTGCTGATGGTTCCCTTCAATCGAAAGCTAGCCCTGTTTTGGGGTGTGGTTTAATTATCAATATTCTCATCTGTTTATGGTTTCACAAAGTTGAAGGATCAGAAGATCAACTAGTCTATCCCTCTATCCCAAAACAGGGTCATCCATTCAGTACAACACAGATCAACCCCAGGCACACGCCCCTGCCCCCAGTACAGCAAAAGTGCTGATTGAGCAAAGAGCTTCCAATGTCTCGGGCAAGTGAGCCACTGCACATGCTGGAACCAATGCCCAAAATCTCCCCATCATTCACCAACCTGACCTGCATATGACACTCCCTCTGGCTTCCAGTTGTGCCTGTCAAGAGTTGAATTGCACAAAATCCCACCCTGAGGGCTGTTTGGACCGGGATGGGAAGACAGTAATGTAAGCCGCCTTCGGTTCCTTGCAAGAGGAAAAAACAGGATATGAAATGGTGGTTGATGATGATGATCTGGCAAACCATCCTATATATATGTCTACTCAAATGTAAGTCTCACTGAATTAAATGGGGCTTACTTTTACGGAAATATGCTGAGGGTTGCAGAATGAGTTTTCTCAAATCTTGGGCTATAATCTCACACACCCTGCAGTCCACGATGTCCCAAAAAGTGTGTGAAAGAGAGAGAGAGTGAGATTCTAAGAAAATAGATAAGAGGGAAAGTCTTAGCATCTCCCCAAAAACTCTGTTTAGTCCAGATCTTCCTCTACAAATCTTCATCTTCCCAAATCCTCACTCATCCTACTCATTCAAATATTCAGGGCGGCGCTTTTCAGTTTATCTTGGGTTTCTTGCTTTGGAATGTACCCGAAGAAACTCATGATAAACATCAAATAAATATCAAGCTACAGCATCGCCTTTGAACACAATTCAGTTAACATTCCATAACAAAACGTCAAACAAATGGAAATAATGTGAAGTCGTCAGTTCAATATACATACCATAGCATAAACTTGGTATTTTGTTCTGACTTTATACTGTTAGTTTTACCCTACCCAGTGCCTGTTTACCCTACCCTGTGCCTGTTTGCATTCTCTTCCCCTCCTTATTGTTTTATTATGATTTTATTAGAATGTAAGCCTGTGCGGCAGGGTCTTGCTATTTACTGTTTTACTCTGTACAGCACCATGTACATTGATGGTGCTATATAAATAATAATAATAATAATAATAATAATAATAATAATAATAATAATAATATTTCAATGAAATGATACTGCCTCTACTACTGGAGGTAGCATGTAGCTATCAGGACAAGTAGCTATTGATAGCCTTGTCCTCCAGAAATTTATCTAGCTCCCTTTTAAAGCCATCCAAGTTAGTGGCCATCACTACATCTTGTGGTAGCACATTCCATAGTTTAAGCCCTCCTGGATGATGATGATCATCATCATCATCTGTATCTGCACAGCTTTGCAGATACAGGCCTTAGCTAGACCTAAGGTTTATCCCAGGATCCTCCAGAGGTCGTCCCTGTTCATGTAAATGAGACACAGGATATCCCAGGAGCAGGTAGGGACGACCCTGGGACGATCCTGGGATAAACCTTAGGTCTAGTTAAGGCCACAGATTAAAAAAAAATCAGGAGGAGGAAAGGAATGGGGCTGTTCCTTTCTCTCCCCAGCCCCCATTTTTGTTTTTGTTTTTGTTTTATGTTTTTTACCAGGGGGCTCTTCTGAGCTCCTGGAGGGCTTCCTCCTTCCCTGTCCAGCCGATGGCAACGAATCAGGGAGTGCCATTGGCTGTGACATGCCTCCGCAGACAAAAAAAGTCAGGGTAAGTGCCCGAATTTTTTTCAGCGGATTTTCTGGGGTTTGCCCCTGGATGGCTTCGCAATGGCGGCTGCGTCATGTAGATGACCTGCCACTACTGTGAATCCACCCCGGGGGCAAACCCATAGTCTAGACAAGCTCTTGGACAGCGGATGGAACGGGCAGGCACATACATTATCTAGTCACAGTCTTCCACATTCTGGTAGGATGTACTGGATTTCAATTTAAATCCGCATATATACAAATAAAGCAGCATATACAAATGTTATGCAAATCTGTTTTTTGGTGGGTGGTGTGTTTGTTTGGTGCTTCATTTCCTACATTTTGGCAATCCATAAGTGGCGACCATGTCTGAGTTGCATTGTGGTGCATAAGATTGCAACGTGCAGGGCCACTGCTGCTCCTTGCAGGCTCACCAGGTGACCTTGGGCCGGCCGCGCTATCTCTTGGCCTAGCCTATTTCACATCGGGAAACTCCAGGCTAAATGGGTCACAGCTGCCTCCCTTATCTATGTCAAGGAGGCATTTCACCAGATTCTGGTGCTGTTCCAGTACACTCCAGGTGGTCTGGCAAGTATCTCGATAGACGTTTTTATCAATTTATTACTTTGGTGTTTAAGATGGCTTGTTTGCTGAAGCAGGTTTTTATCTGGTAGGTGCTGTCATGATTATCATTTTGTGTTTTAGCTTGTTTTATTCTGTAAGCCACCTTGAACACTATTTGTACTGTAAAATAAATAAATAAATGTAATAAGCAAAACAGAGATGCAAAGGCCTGAAAGGTGTGTGTTGGGTGGAAAGGGTTGGGAACAAGAAAATTCAGAAAAAACAGTTTCCCCTCAATTTTTGCCCAGTTCCCTAGAAAAGCCCAGGGAAAAAAACTGCTGCTGTTGATTTAAAAATAATTTGCTTTTTTACTGGGCTTTCTTACCTCTAAAACAAAATTAAAAAATTCTGATCATTCCTGATCATTGGCCATCCTGGCTGGGGCTTCTGGGAGTTGAAGTCCAAAATATCTGGAGATCTATCTTCTGCCCACCTCAGAGCTAGAGGACTGAACTATAGCTGGCACACTAAAGGGTGGTATTGACCGGAAACCCGGCTTAGCTTCCTGTAGGAGTTGTGGAGAAGTGAGCCACTTTCACCAATGACAGCTAACCGCCCTATCTTGTACAGATAATCTCAGTCTGAATGTGGTCCTTGGTGACGGGGTTGAAACTGCAGTAGGCAGGGTGGCCACATGGCGCAGCACCAAATGAAAGAGGACACAGATTTGCATGACATTTGCATGTGGTGGTTTATATGAGCAGATGCACATTTAAAAATAATTGTGACTGTTTCAATAGAAATATAATTCGTCCTACTGTAGTGGGGAAGGGTGTGATCAGGGGGGGGGGGATCTACACTACTGCTTTAAAGCGCTTTATAACAGTTTTGACAACTGTTGGGGCCCAGGACACACTGCATATACAGTTTTCAAAACGTTTTCAAAGTGCTTTAAAGCGCTTTAAAAGCAGTCGTGTAGATCCCCCCCCAGGTGAACTATGTGCTTGCTCCATCTACTGTCCAGGTGCTAACTGCTGATGGGAAACTTCAAGGCCCTGACATGCTGTCTCCTCTTATGTTCATCTTTAAGCCAGACTTGCACTAGGAGCCCTTCAAATAAAGGACGCCTTCCAACAGAAGACTGCCCTCTGTAAAACAGGACATGTGGCCTCCCTTGTTTGCTTCTTTGCTTCTTTAGAATTCTTATACCACTCTTTTCCTCCAAAAGGAGCACAGGGTGGCTTACAGTATTAAGAAAACACGTACCAGTAAAAGAACCATAAAATCATATTTTCACACTAAAATAAAATAAAATATGCAGCAGTAATAACCTAAAAACACCAAAACCAACAAATCAGGAGTCAAATGCTTGATTAAATAAAACAGTCTTTCCTTATGTTTAAAAATAGTCACAGCGGGGGATAATTGCAGCTCTCCTGGGAGGGAGTTCCACAAAAGGGTATGTTTGTGTCTGTCTTGATAATGTTCTCCTCACCTAATATATGGGGAGGTGGGGGGACCGCAAGCAGGGCAGCTCCTGCAGATTGGAGAGCCCTAATTGGCCGGTAATGTCGCACAGTAAAACCAAATGCACTTGCTTGGAAGTAGGGATCTACAGATTTTGTAAAATCCATTCTGTTTGCATTTTGTGGATGGTCAGGTGCCTTTCATTTCAGCTTCCGTTCATTGGTGGAATTGGATTTTTTTCCAATTTCCCAAATTTGCACAAAGTGACACTTGTGAAGATGCACAAATCCCCCTATGCCAGCCTTCCTCAACCTAGGGCACGCTAGATGTGTTGGACTACAACTCCCAGAATGCTGGCTGGGGCATTCTGGGAGATGCAGTCCAACACATCTGGAGCGCCCCAGGTTGAGGAAGGCTGCCCTATGCACTTTTTCATGCTTTAGCCTATATGGGAAATGTGCTTTTTTAAGCTGGTGTTTTGTTTTGTTTTTTTAAATTTTACATATTTTTCTATGACTAAATTTGCATAAAATTCTGGAAAGTAAAAACAACAAAAACAGGTCCATTCTTAGCTCGGCTGGCCTCTTACGGACTTCTGGGGACGTTTCTGGGTACTTCTGGGTGTGTGACTTGGAGGCTCAAGTTCCGGTCTGGTTTGTACCTCCACAGCCTGAGATCTCCCTCTTATTCCACGTTCTTTGCTTTCCGTGGGCATTGCTCCTTCGGTGGGTGGTCCAGCTGGACAAGAAGGGCAAAAAGGATCCAGGCAAAGAGCTCTCCGGAAAGTAGCTATTGTGGATTGAGGCCAAGCTGCTGGTGCCAGCATTGCAGAGCTGTTAATTTTAGCAGGCGCTCGAGGGAAAAGGGAATGATAGCTCTTTCTGCTATGAACCAGGCATGGAGCAGGAGTCTCTGTACGTACCTCTTTTGTAAAATTTGCTGATCTGCCACATTTAAAATTTGGCGGGGGGCAGGGGGAGTTGGCTTTGTCCCCTGACTCTGAAGCCTTTCTTCCAAAGAGTTAGTCCCACGCTGTGGCACTCGCACCTCAAGGGACTGTGGCTGTGTTCTGCTAAGCGAGTTAAATATGAATGAGGGATGTCGACGAAATCTGCAATGAAATCAAATGAGTTCAGATTTCTATGAATCCAACCTGCAGATTCCACAGCACACCGGCTTTTCCTGAGCTGCGCAGATTCCATGGACTTGCGGACTTTTTTTAAAAAAAATAATAATTCTGGAATGTTATGCAAATTTAATCACTGAAAAAATATGTAGAATATACCGCCCGAAAATGCACATTTCACCCATATGCTAACATATGAAAATGCATAAAGTGACACTTGTGAATCCCCCCACCCCGCATTTTTGCAAGTACAACTTCGCATGAATGCACATTTTCGTTTATGTGAATTTGTGCAATTTTTTGGGGGGGGGGGGGATTTTAAAATCGCATACCGGCAATGAGCAGATGACAGAACAAAAGGCAACGGACAATTTGTGAAATGCTGACAGAACTAGGAATGTACAAAAACTGTACATCCTTAGTTTGAACTGCTGAGAAAGCCAAAGCCCTTTGCAAGATCTCTGCAGGTTGTTTGCATTTAAGATCAGCATTTCCAGAGACCAGCTGTTAGCCAGTCAAGGTTGGAACAAGAGACGGCTACCTCGGCTCTCGATTTGAACCAAGGGCTCAACCTAAGAATCTGACTTTCAATGCCTGGGTGAGCGTCTTTCCCATCCAGCTGAGTAACCACTGCCCCCAAGGGGTGGTAGCACAGTGGTGGAGGACACACTTTGAGTCAGCAAGGTGCCAAGTTCAATCCCTAGCAGTAAAGCAAGTGGTGGAAAACCCAAATGGCTGGGAACCTGGAGAGCAGCTGTCAGTCAAAAGAGACCAACTTTCCTTAATCTGATGCTCTCTGGATATGTTTGACTACAACTCCTAGCATCCCTGACCATTGGCCATGCTAGCTGGGAATTATGGGGCTTGCAGTCCAACACAACTGGAGGGCACCAGGCTTGGGATGGCTGGAGAAGGCAGTATTGGACCAGGACCTCTCTTTTGAGGTGATGCTAGTCATTGTGTGACTATACAGCCGGTGTGGTGTAGTGGTGAGAGTGTTGGACTGGTGGGACTCAGGAAAACTGGGTTCTAATCCCCACTCGGCTGTGAAACTCACTGGGTAGACTTTGGGCCGGTCACTGACTCTAAGCTTAACCTACCTCATAGGGTTGTTGCGAGAATAAAATGAGGAGGAGGACCATGTAAGCCGCTTTGAGTTCCTTGCAAGAGGAGAAAAGCTGGGATAGAAATATGATGGCGATGATTGTTTAACTATTCTGTACAGCTTTCTCCAACCTCGGTTCCTCCTGATGTGTTGGACTACAACTCCCATTGCCCACGCCCATGCTAGGAGTTGTAGTCCAACCTGTCTGGAGGGCGCCAGATCAGGGAAGGCCAAAGTGTGCTTTGCTCCACAGCTTTCGGTTTCATTGAAGTCGCATGCCTCTACTGCTTCCTCCCCTGCCTCCCTCCCCGCTCTCGCTCCCACGGTTTCCTGCTCTGCAACCTTGACGGTGCACTCTGTTCTCCCTCCTCCTCCTTTTTCCAGCAGGTGTGCGCGTGCTGCTCTCAGAGCAGATTCCCTGGAAGGGTCAATGAGGAATGATGTTTGCCCAGAGGTTGGCTTCCCGGAGGCCTCTCTCTTGATGCAGCCCCCTCGTTGTGTTTACACTCAGCTTCCCTGGCGCTGCTCTGGATCCCTTTTCAGCCTGCTCTGCAACTGGGCCACCTTCTGCGCCACAGAAAGAGATGCCGGGGCGGGGGGGGGGGGAGAGGTCATGTACCTCAGCCTTCCCCAACCTGGTGCCCTCCACATGTGTTGAACTACAACCCTCGTCATCCCTCAGTTTTGTAATCCAATACATCTGGATCGGAGGAGGCTGGGGTACGTCTTTCTCTCGATGCTCCAGGTGGGATCTACACTATTGCTTTTAAAGCGCTTTGAAAACGTTTTGAAACCTGTATATGCAGTGTGTCCTGGGCCCCAACAGTTGTCAAAACTGTTATAAAGCGCTTTAAAGCAGTAGTGTAGATCCCCCCTCCCCGTGGTGTGTTTTTGTAAACCCTGAAGCAAAACTGTTTTAAAAAACAAACAACCGAACCCAAAACTTTGGTGAGTCTTTGATATGTTTATACCTTATGTTTTCTCCAAAGAGCAATCCAAAAGTCAGGATGGTGTAGTGGTTAGATTTTTGGACTGGGAATCGGGAGATCCGGGTTCTAGTCCCCAGTCGACCATAAAACTCACTGGGTGACTTTAGACCAGTCCCAGACTCTACTCCACAGGGTTGTTGTCGTGATGATAAAATGGAGAGGAGGCAGATTACGGATGCCGCCTTGGGTACCTAAAGGAGGAAAGAAGATGGGATGTAAATGTAATAAATAAAAAACTCAAGGTAGTATACGTCGTCCCTCCCACTTAGATAGTAGATTATCCTGAGAGAAAATGACTGGGCTGAGCTCGCGTGATGAGCTTCGTGGCTGAATAAAGATTTGAACCAGTGTGGTGTAGTGGCTAAAGTGTTGGACTGGGAGTCGGGAGATCCGGGTTCTAGCCCCCACCCGGCCATGGAAGCTCACTGGCTGACTTTGGCCCAGTCACAGACTCTCAGCCCAACTTACCTCACAGGGTTGTTGTTGTGAGGATAACATGGAGAGGAGGAGGATTATGTATGCCGCCTTGGGTTCCTTGGAGGAAAAAAAGGCAGGATATAAATGTAATAAATTAATAAATGAACCTGGGTCTCCCTAGTCCATGTCTGACTCTCCAGCCATGCAGGACAAGCAGAATGGAGTCTAAAAGTGCATCCATCCATCTCTCTCTCTCTCTCTCTCTCTCTCTCTCTCTCTCTCCTCCCCTCCCCTCCCCTCCCCTCCCCTCCCCTCATTGGTTTGAAACTGGCTGTTTCCCGGCCTCACACACCTCCCCATGCAGTTCTTTCCTCCTGCCTTTACTCTCATTTATCTCCGTACACTTTCCTGGGGGTTAAAAATGTTGGCTCTGTTGCAGGAGAGACGCATTCAAACGAAAGGGAGAAAATCTGAAATCTTTGACAAGTCTGGGCATTCAGTAAGATTGCAATCTTATGTGGAGGAATTTGAATTCCACAGCATCTGAGAGAGGGAAAGGACCCAAAGGCGATCTCTGACCGCTCCCTACTATAGTACAGGATTCTGCCAAAACACACACACACACACCAGCCTATGCAGTTTAAGCCAGGTTGGGCAGAAGGTAGATCTCCAGGTTTCAACTCTTAACATCCTTGAACATGGGAAATGCTGGCAGGGATTTCTGGGAGCTGAGGTCCGAAACATCTGGAGAACGTCCTTCTGCCCATCTTTGGTTTAGACCACTTGGCATGCTGTATTTGAGCTTTGGGCAACTGGAATAGGGCAAAGGTGGGCAAAAGGTGGCCTTCTGGATATTGTTGGATTGCAACTCTCATCATGCCTCAGCATCGGCTGTTTTAGCTAGGGCTGATGGGAGTCCAACAGGTTGGAAAGCATGCAAAATGGAGGCTGCTGTAGAACAAATAAGCAAGGGCAAATTACAACTCCTCTCTTCTGAATTATTATTATTATTATTATTATTATTATTATTGTTGTTGTTGTTGTTGTTGTATTGTGCCCTATATCACTAGGATCTCAGGACCACATACAGATAAAATTATACAAACAATACAGAACAATAAATATACACAGCTAAAACAAATTAAACCATTAATCAAGCTAAAACCTGTATAGAATTTAAAAGCAATTAAAACAGTTAAAACAATGTGCAAGTTTGGTGAATTTAGCCATCAAAGGCTTTATTAAAAAGCCACGTCTTTACTTGGCACCGAAATGAAGCCAGCACCTGCACCAGTCAGGTCTCCAAAGGGAGGGCATTCCACAGCCAGGGTGCTTTTAAGCGTTGTATGTGTGTAGAAGGTAGTTTGGATACAAATATTTTAAGACCATCTATATATCCTTAAGTCACCAGCCAGTTTGACTTATGCATGGAGGATTGATTCCTTTCCAGTCCAGATAGAGCAAGAAGGATTGATTTTCCTCTCCATGTCTACTCGGAAGTAAGCCCCATGGTTTTCAGTGGGGCTCAGTATGGGGAAAATGAATATAACTTTGCCACCTTAGGAATGCTGTTGGTAGAATTGGATGAGAAATGCATTGGGTTTGCATTTTAATGCGAATTTAACGCATTTGCTCTCCTTGGAAGTATATGCACGAATCACAGTGCAGTGATACGGCGCTTTCTCCGACACTAGCGATGCACTTTGGAAATTCCAAAACGGTTTCCCAAATAACAGGGTGGGGGAACTTTTGTTTGGTGTTGAACCACCTATCTATGGTTGAAGCGATTCCTCGTGCCCCAGAGGAAAGGTTACAAGCAACCCTCCTGCCTTTTCTGTACATGCGAGGAGAGATGTTCAGAGTTAAGGGAGCTGACCATGTCGTCTGCAGTGAGAGCCACCCTAAAAAAAAATGCCAGAGTTGCCCTGACTCACGCCGTGAAGCCAGTTCTGTATGAAGCTGACATTTGAGGCCATAATTGTTCTGCCCTGCCCTGCTCCTCATTCCTCTCCCTCCCCACCCCAGTCCTTTTCTCTCCCATTTTGCATCACACGCAAGGCGGCCTGCACAAATGCCACATTTTTTTGACTCTGCTGACTGTCGCGGGCGAAAGGCGAAGATACAAACAGAGGCGAAAAGGTCCCCCGCTCTTGGATTCTGGCTTTGGAATTTCATTTCCCCTCCTTCCTCTTCCCCCAACTGGGTGGGTTGGTACTATTCCATCCTGGCCCTCGTTCAAAGCCATTGTGTTTTGTCCCAATGGCTTCCTTGTCATGCCAGTTGGACTTCTCTGAGCCCCGCCAGCCAGCCGCTACATTGATTGAGAGCAGAAATCTGGGCTCGCAGTGGGATACCAAACCTGCTTAGAATCACAGAGGCAGAACGGGGCCACCCAGTCCAGCCCCCTGTTTGTTTATTTATATAAAGCGCTTTTGCGCTGCGCTGCAGCCAAAAAGGCTCCCAGAGTGGCTCAGATACCATCCGTTCCTGCCTGCATGCTTACATTCTAAAAGACATGATACAAAAAGAAAAATGGATGGGGACTGAAGGGGGGGGGGAGCAAATTCTGGCACCAGTTCTTAAAGTATGGCATTTTTACCCCACTGTTCAGCCAAAAAAGCTCCCAGAGTGGCATGCAAAGATAAGAACTAAGACAGATCCCTGCCTTCGGGCTTACAATCCAAAAGGTATGACACAAAAGGAAAGGCGACTGGGATGGAGAAGGAAAACAACAAGTTCAGCCATTAGATTCTTAGTTGTAGAGTTCAGCAGGTCATGGAGTTGGATCTAAATCCAGTGGAAGGGCTGTTTCCTCTTCCTCTGCAGTTAAATAATTGTTCTTATACTGACCAGCTGGAATGGAAATAGTTGAGGGAGAGGTTGAGTCCGGTGGAGCTGGTCTTTCAGTGGCGGGAGAGCTGGTCAGACACCAAACAGGATTGGCTCCGAGTTTAGAAGGTACCTCGGCAAAGTGTGGGCCCTGTTCCCCATCAGTGGACCTTGGTGGGCTTGCCTGGCACTGGAAGGCAACAGGTGCTGCGGAGATTCCATGTTGAATTTCCCACAGTATGTTGGAACAACACAATGTTGTGGAGCATTCTGGGAAATTAAAATGGTGGCTAGACTTCAAGAGTCCCACGGCAAGCATCAGTGGCAGTGGGCCTTACCAGGGTGGTGGGGCCCTGGCAGCTGCCCAAGGATTCTGGGTGCTGAAGCCAGGCCTGCCACCAACTCTTTGCCATCCCTGCACATCCCTGTATATACAATTCAGGCCGGACACCAAATGCACAGCAGAAAGATGCCTGCAGAAGAAATGGGTCTAGTCAACCAAGGCTAGCCCCAGACTCCCTTCAACATAGTGGCCTCCGATGAGCCACATCACGGGCATTATGGGAAACCAAAATGGTGGCTGCCCAGTGCTGACCACCTGGAGAAATCATGATTTATGGAAAGTCTAGCACAGGCCTCAGTGGTGGGCCCTGTGGGGTGGGTGTTCCTGTAGTAACTTGGGTAAGATGACTAACAGACAGGATTTCCCTGCATTTATCCTGGTTTTTGTTCTATCGTGGGTGTTGGGGGATTTTCTGTAATGTTCTAAAATGTCCTATAATGGACTAGGAAATAGGAACACTTGGAGCAGATGCTACAGGGGGGCACAACCAGTACCCCTCCAGCTCTTTTGACCTACACCTCCCATCTGACCTTGCCAGCGAAGCCAATGGCAAGGGTTTATGAGAGCTGTAGGGCAAACTAAGTTGCCCCCTCTGATATATAGGCTCAGGGCTGACCCAGCCATGAGGCAGAGTGAGGCGCCTGCCTCAGGTGGCCAATGTTGGAGGATGTGCCGCCTTGCTTGCCTTGTGCCTGCTAAGCTAGCCTGCTGCCCTCAGGTGCAGTGGAGGATGGTGTCCTATCGCCAGTATTGATGTAAGATTCAGTGGTTAGTCTGGCTGGCTTCTGTACGTAGAATAGCAGGGGGGCTTCTCCTCAGGTATTAAAATGTCTTGGGTCATCCTTGTGCAGGCCACTTCCTGTACAAAAGAAGGCAAAGAGAGGCAGCCTAGCTCAGCAGCCATTCAAAGGGCTGGAGGTGAAGAACACAGGTTCAAATTCTTTCTTTGACTTTGTTCAAGCTGCACCGAACTTCCATCTCACTGCCTCAACTGCAGGCCGACAATAAGGTTGAAAGGAGTGGCACCCCTTTGTCTCACACCCAAGCTCCTTAGAGGAAGGGTGTGACAGAAATGTGACAAAGGCCACTTCCTGTCTGTCACTTCCCATAGCTGCAACAGGCTACCGCTCAAGTAGAACAATTTGTCTTAGATATGTGTCAGATTGTCATCGAGGGATCCAAGAATTGCCGCTGCTTTTTTCAAGCGGGGGGGGGGATGTAGGTGACTGGCAGGCCAGATGCACTTGGCGATGCAGAAGGAACCCAGGCAGGGTGGCCATGTATTCTACTTTACAGAGGACAGTCCTCTGTTTGAAGGGCTGTCCTCCATTTAAAGGCGTCCTCTGTTTAGGCTTGGGGAGCTGTTTACTCCAAATCTGGTTTTAAAGATAAAGACCCCTCAGGAGGGAGAGCGCTGAGGGGTCTTGAAGTTGGCCAGTCACAGCTAGCACCTGGACAACAGGCAGAGCAGACACATATTTCAACTGGGCACAGTGTTCCCCACTATTGTGAGATGCTTTTCTATGGAAATTATAATAATTGTGTCTAAATTTGCATCTATACATATAAATACATCAATAAATAATGCATATAAATACATCTACATATAAATGTTTAAACATAAATTTGCACCCATACATATCAATACATATAAATTAGTTGTACATGTTTTGCAAATTGGTGGTGTCTCTAGGCTACCCTAGAGTAGCTTCCCCCAAACTACTGTTGTCCAGACAGGGCCAACCCAAGATATTTTGCTGCCTGAGGTGAAAGGCAAAATGGCGCCCCTTCCCATTCCATGTACAGAAGCTGACTGGACTGGCTATTGAATCTTCCTTCAACACTGGCAATGACAGAGCATCCACCACCACACCTGAAAGCAGCAGTCTAGTTTAGGGGCATAGCAGCTCTGCCTTCAACACCATGCTTCTGCCTCCCGGCATCTGTCCCCTGATGTGTCTGCCTCACTCTGCCTGACGGTAGGGCCAGCTCTACTTTCCGATGTTTTGGATTATAACTCACAGCATTCCTCATCATTGCCCATGCTGACTAGGGCAGATGGGAGTTGTAAGCCAAAACATCTAGAGAGTGCCAGGCTGGGGAATGACACTATATTGGGTGGATTGTAGATAATTAAAGTGGTGGGCAGCTTGCAGAACCAGCTGACAGGTTGGGTGGTGGGGCAAGGCTGATATTAGCCAAGGCCACAGCAGTTGCCTGGGGAGGTCAAGTGCTGGCACCAGCCCTGCCATGTGGAATCTGGACCAAGTAGAACTTTTGTAAGTTTCTATGTTCCTGTCAGATATTAGATGTGCAACCAGGGGGGAAATGTTTACTGAACTGTTCTGCAAATTATGCAAACAGTGAAAGTGTTTTATTCTTTTTCATTTGAGTCTTAGAGTCACTGCACTCCTCACAGAGAGCTGGGGCGTGGTGTGGGGTGTGTGTGTGTGGAGAGAATAACCAAGAGCTTTTAAAAGCAGCATGGGACTCCTCGTCCTTGAGCAACTTCCGCAGGCCAAGTTTGGGGGAAAGCGGACATATATAAAAGTTTCCCAATTTGATTAAGCATAGATTCTAGACCGCAGTTGTGGGGTACTACTTTTGAATGTTCCCCTTGTGTGAAAAAGAAAAAGCCATGCACACCAAAGAGTAATGTTCTAGCCCAACTCTCTCCCTATTGTGCTTGTCATGCTAGCTTTCCACTTGCAGGGAGAGTGACGCCTAAGAGAGTACAAGTGCGACCTGCGACAAAATCTTGCAGTGTGACGTGTTCCCACTCAGGATTCGAGCCAGCCATGCCCCTTTCCAGAGTACACCATTCCCCGTCCTCTCCAGACAACAGTCAACATTACATGCCTACTGAACATGATTCGTCTTCACTGAGCTGTTTTTAGGTTTCCACT
This sequence comes from Elgaria multicarinata webbii, assembly GCF_023053635.1. NCBI lineage: Eukaryota > Metazoa > Chordata > Lepidosauria > Squamata > Anguidae > Elgaria > Elgaria multicarinata. The sequence continues at coordinate 14,726,922 of NC_086181.1, forward strand.
TATATATATGTTTGCAAAGCTCAAGATTCCCCTGAGCCTGTTGAGACCTGCTTTTTATATCTGTGTGGTGCCGTTTTGACTATATAAGGATCCATTCTCAGGAAATGAGACCACTAGTCATAGACGAGATTAAAAAAAAAAAAACATTCCTCACACCTCCTGTTGAAATGGTACAGTCCAGTCTCCCACTTTGCCTTATTCTGATGGATGTGAAGTCCAGGCATAAGAAAGGTTTAGGGGTGGAGCCAAGTCCATGATAGTTACCAGTCACATGGCCTAGGGAGGGCTTTCCCAGGGTGTATAAAGGAAGCAGACTGAGCCTACGCTAGTTTGTGGGTTTAATGTGGAGCACTGCGATATTTCTTTAGCAGCTATCGTTGTTTTGGGGTTTTATACAGCTCCCTAAGAGCAGGGCCTTGTGGTAACAAACAGAAGGGACAAATAATGACATTTCCAAGGTAGCTGTTAAAAACCACATTGTTGACATTGAAAACCTCTCATCAAATAAGTGTGGTGCTTTAATAGTGAAGCTGAAACTGCATAGGTACAGTTTTCAGCTCACCCCTCAGTGGACTGTGTGTGTTCCAGTCATTCCCTCCATCATCACATGGTTGTTTGGAGGCTCCTAATAATAACAACCTGTATAGGGTAAGGCTAAACTGAGCTGGGGTAGATATTCTTCCCTGATCACCAAGGTGGTAACCAATCAGTCCCTAAAGACACCCACACCCACACCCAAACACCCTTGTAAAATCCTAAGGATTTTTTGTGAGTGCAGCAGTCGAGACCACAAAGATATGTATTTCTTATGTCTCAGAGCAAGGATAGACAACCTGGTACCCTCCAGATGTTTTGGACTATAACATCCATAATGCCTCATCATTGGCCATGGTGGCTGGGGCTGATGGAAGTTGTACTTCAAAATATGTGTGTGTAGGGGGGTGCTGGGTGGCCACATACACATTGCCAAAAAAGTGAAAATGCATCACCAGAAGAGAAGATGAAAGAGGACACAAATTTGTATAAAATATGCATATGCTAATTTCTATGTTCTGATGTGAATTTAGAAATGATGACTGTAATTTAAATAGGCCCATAATACATCTCATCATAGTCAAGAAGACTGTGGCCAGAGAACCTATGTGCCTACCTAATCAGTCTAGATCAGCCTTCCTCAACCTGGGGCGCTCCAGATGTGTTGGACTACAACCCAGAATGCCCCAGCTAGCTGGCTGGGGCATTCTGGGAGTTGTAGTCCAACACATCTGGAGCGCCCCAGGTTGAGGAAGGCTGGTCTAGATGATGATGATGATAATTATAATTATACATGCTAGCTGTTAAATCCGCAAGAGTTTGTGACTCTCTGAATTTAAGACTAGCAACATCAAAAAGGCATCAGTCCATAGGAACATAGGAAGCTGGTTTAGTCAGACCATAGCTCCACTGAGCCCAGTATTGTTGACACTGTCCGGCAGCAGCTCTCCAAGGTTTCAGACTGGTGTCTTTCCAGCACTACCTGAAGGGGAACTATTTCTGAGAAGAACATGCACAGGATTGTACTGTTATCTTGCTTGGATTACCAATCAGGAGCAGATTTGTGATAACATTTTACCTTTACAGGCATGTGTGTGTGCATGCACCCCTTACCTACCTCCCCACACACACACTTGGACAGGATGTACCCGATGACTAAGATCTGGCATGAACAGGGGAAGTCACCACTTGTAAACGGCCAACTCTATTCACCCGTTGACATCTGATTAAGTCGGAACTGGTGAAAATCGCCTACTCACTCTTCCTTTCCGCATCCATTGTTGGCAACAAGGCTGACTGGATGCGGCATCCCTGCAGGGAAGCCACAAACCATGTTTCATCCAATGACTCAGGTGCCTCCTATCCAGGACGTGAAATATTTTCCACACAAATCACATGCAGGAATGCTAGGTTGGGGTCTGGGATCATCTTCAAGCATGAATCATAAAGTCAGCACCTTTATGCCAAGGTCTCTTGGCAAAGCCTGGAGAGGTAATGGCAGCCAGCAAATGGATTCATCAAAGTGGCTTCCCTCCCCTGCTTTGTGGGGGCTGGGGGCTCTTGTGAATCACCCCCCCCAAAAAAAAGAGGCGAAAAGAGGATACTTATTTGCATTTATTATTATTTATTTATTTATTTATATAGCACCATCAATGTACATGGTGCTGTACACAGTAAATAGCAAGACCCTGCCGCATAGGCTTACATTCTAATAAAATCATAATAAAACAATAAGGAGGGGAAGAGAAAGCAAACAGGCACAGGGTAGGGTAAAACTAACAGTATAAAGTCAGAGCAAAATCAAGTTTTAAAAGCTTTAGGAAAAAGAAAGGTTTTTAGCTGAGCTTTAAAAGCTGCGATTGAACTTGTAGTTCTCAAATGTTCTGGAAGAGCGTTCCAGGCATAAAGGACAGCGGAAGAAAATGGATAATGCATAATGCATAATATTTGCATATAAAAAACCAAGATTATGGCAACCAGCTTGATTGATAACTGGCAAATAGAGGGAGAAAACGTGGAGGCAGTGACAGACTTTGTATTTCTGGGCACAAAGATTACTGCAGACGCTGACTGCATCCAGGAAATCAGAAGACGTTTACTTCTTGGGAGGAGAGCAATGACAAATCTTGATAAAATAGTTAAGAGCAGAGACACCACACTGACAACAAAGGTCCGCATAGTTAAAGCAATGGTATTCCCCGTAGTAACCTATGGCTGCGAGAGCTGGACCATAAGGAAGGCTGAGCGAAGGAAGATAGATGCTTTTGAACTGTGGTGTTGGAGGAAAATTCTGAGAGTGCCGTGGACTGCAAGAAGATCAAACCAGTCCATACTCCAGGAAATAAAGCCAGACTGCTCACTTGAGGGAATGGTATTAAAGGCAAAACTGAAGTACTTTGGCCACATAATGAGAAGACAGGACACCCTGGAGAAGAGGCTGATGCTAGGGAAAGTGGAAGGCAAAAGGAAGAGGGGCCGACCAAGGGCAAGATGGATGGATGATATTCGGGAGGTGACAGACTTGACCTTGGGGGAGCTAGGGGTGGCGACAGCCGACAGAAAGCTCTGGCGTGGGCTGGTCCATGAAGTCACGAAGAGTCGGAAGCGACTTGAACGGATAAACAACAAATCTACACATATCATTGCAAATTTAGCAATAATCGCTTTTTTTATTTAAATAGAAATAGAGTACATCTCGCCATAATGTGAAAGACCAGAATGGCCTGTGTACCTACTCCGTCTGTTAGCTGTGTTACACACAGTGCAGGTGTTAGCTGTGGACACACAGTGCGTAGTCAAACTATGGAATTCGCTACCACAAGACATTGGGATAGCCACCAATTGGGATGGCTTTAAATGGGGTCTGGACAAATTCTTGGAGGAGAAAGTTATCAGTGGCTACTAGTCCTGATGGTGGTATGGTACCTTCAGTATTAGAGGCGGTATGCCTATGTACACCAGTTGCTGGGGGACATGGGGGGGTGCTGTTGCACTCATGTCCTGCTTGTGGGTCTCCCTGTGCAGCTGGTTGGCCACTGTGTGAACAGAGTGCTGGACTAGATTGACCCTTGGTCTGCTCCAGCATGGCTCTTCTTATGTTCTTATGAGCAACTTGAAGGCCCCTGTGCTCTCTCTTCTTTGGGTTCTTTATCTTTAAACCAGGCAAGGACTGGATAGCCCTTCAAATAGAGGATTATCCTCTGTAAAAGAGGACACATGGGCACCCTACCACATTGGCCTGTTTATATTTTACCTTTTCTCTCTTCCACCTTGCTGTTTTTTACACATATGGCCAGAGGGCGTGCAATACAGCTTTCTCTCCCATGACAACGAGAATGTCCATTAATAGGGTGACCATATTTGGGAAACCAAAAAATAGGACACCTAGTGTGTGTGTGGGGAAGCAGCTTTCTGAGTCCTGCAGAAAGTACGTTATTCCCCCCCCCCCACCTTAAAGAACCCGATTGGAGTGGAGGAGGGGAAAGGATTTCATTCTGCACCACCACCATCCACTCCAATTGGTGCTTTTTCTATAATGTCCACGAATGACCCACTTTCCCCTTTAAGACCTCAATTGGAGCTCGGGGTGGGGGAATGATGTGCCTCAAGAAAGCATGTCATTCCCTCCTGCCATGCTAATGGCAGCCTTAAAGAGGAAGGTGTGTCATTCCAGGACATTATTGAAAATTATAGAAAATCCCCCCTGACACCATGGAAAGAACAAAAACCAGGACAAATCCGGGGAAATCCTGACAGTTGGTCACCTTATCCATTAAGTCCTTGCCCAGCTTCCTGGCAATTCTCTGCATCTTCTTTTTTTAATTTTTTGAGCCCTTCATAGTTTGAATCTCTCCCAATTTTGTAAAATTCTGGTGTGAGCTCTAGGCTGCGGCCACCTTTGCAAGCAGCCCGACCTGGTTGCTTGAGTGTCGGTGTTTTTAGGGGATCCAGTATGTGATCCAAGAGTATTGCTGGGATCCCTTGAAATTCCATAAAGGACTCTGAAGGACCGCTCCTACTATGAGGCAGAGTGCAACAATTGCCTCAGGCAGCTGGTTTTGGGGAGGGGGGGGTGTAAAAGGTTGGCACATTGTTAGCGATTTAAAGTGTGATCCTATGCATATTTAGAAAGAGAAAATCTGTCTAAATATGCATAGTCTAGTGAATGCTGGGAGTTGTAGGATTTTTTAAATCTGAATACGCAAAGGATAGCGCCCTTAATTTATTATTGTTGCACTTTTACTGTTGCAGAGCAGCCTTCCTCAAGTTGGTGCCCTCCAGATGTGTTGAACTGTGACTCCCAGAATTCCCAGCCAGCCTGGGAGTCACAGCCCAGCACATCTGGAGAGTAGCAGCTCAGGGAGGGCCATGATAGAGGTGGGAGGGAGGCAGCATGTATGGGGTTTTCTGCTTCAGGTGCTAAAATAAATTGACTGGCTTTGGATACTAGGTAGGTACCATGACTGGGTGAAGGGGTGGGGAGGGAAGAATTTGCGGCCTCAACCCTGGATGCTGGGATGCAACTCAGATGGCTTCTCTGAGAGCCATGCTCAGACCCTGCAAGGGAACCCCAGAGCCACTTCAAGGGAAGCGGTGTGGCTCTGTGGTAGAGCACATGCTTTGCATTGCAAAAAGTCCCAGATTGCCTTTGCAACCCTCTGTTTGGAGAGCCACTGCTAGTCAGTGTATGCTGGCTGGGGCTGATGGGAGTTGTAGTCCAAAAACTTAGGGAGGGCACCAGGTTGGGGAAAGCTGGTCTAGATTATTGGACTGCAGCTCCCATCACCTCCACTCAGCATAGTCAGTAGTTGGGGTAGGTGGGAGCTGTAGTCCAGTGCCATTGGGAAGGCACCAGGTTGGGGAAGGCTAGTCTAGATGTGTTGGACTACAACTCCCATATCCCCAGTCAGTAATTTTGGAAGATGGGAGTTGTAGTCCATAAGCATCTAAAGGGCACCTGGTTGGGGAAGGCTTGTGAAGACAATACTGAGCTAGGTTCAGTGGTCTGTCTCCGCTTAAGGCAACCTTCATGCAATACAGCAAAAAGGTTCTGAGCAGGCCCCTTGTCTAGACCAGGCAACCATTTGAACAGCCCTAAGCAAATCATCCTTGTTTTCCCTGAGAAAAATTCTTTTTAAAAACAGCATGAAGAAATCCCATACCGGGGTGAAACAATAATCCGTGAGTTGGCCATTGCTAGCCAGCTGGGCACAGCTGGGAGTTAAAGGCAAAGGGAATTTCTCACAGGATGCCATCCTGTAACCTTTCCCCCAAGTGATGGGGATGATTGTATCACATATCTGCCCTTAATCAGAAATCCTTGAGAGCCTGCCAGTGGTCAAAGTCTGCTATTTCTCAGAGCACAGCAGGTGCTCGGCTTACCAAGTGGCTACAAGCAGCACATTGTGTTACGTCAACAATACAGAGGAATCTGTGTAGCTCGATACAGGTATTCTTTTTTTGTTGTTTATTCGTTCAGTCGCTTCCGACTCTTCGTGACTTCATGGACCAGCCCACACCAGAGCTTTCTGTCGGCCGTTGCCACCCCTAGCTCCCCCAAAGTCGAGTCCGTCACCACCAGAATATCATCCATCCATCTTGCCCTTGGTCGACCCCTCTTCCTTTTGCCTTCCACTTTCCCTAGCATCAGCATCTTCTCCAGGGTGTCCTGTCTTCTCATTATGTGGCCAAAGTACTTCAGTTTTGCCTTTAATACCATTCCCTCAAGTGAGCAGTCTGGCTTTATTTCCTGGAGTATGGACTGGTTTGATCTTCTTGCAGTCCACGGCACTCTCCGAATTTTCCTCCAACACCACAGTTCAAAAGCATCTATCTTCCTTCGCTCAGCTTTCCTTATGGTCCAGCTCTCGCAGCCATAGGTTACTACGGGGAATACCATTGCTTTAACTATGCGGACCTTTGTTGTCAGTGTGATGTCTCTGCTCTATCAATGTACAATAAACATGTGAGGAGAAGGAGCACTCTGGTCCCACCCACTCCTCCCATTCATGGAGACAGCATCTCCGTGTGATTGAGGACCCTGGAAAACCAGCTCCCCCCACCCCAAAATATGGAAGGTTTGGTTTGGTAATAGTTTTCCAACATCTGATCTCATTTGGCTCTTAGCTACTGAATATTAATCTTGCATTTACATTGATTGTAAGCTGCTTTGAATGTTAAAGTGGGTTAAAAGGAAGTTGGAAATTAAATATTATTCACAGACAGCCTCGGTTGTTTTATCTACAAAATAGGAAAAAATAAGTGGCTTAGCTCATAGCAGGGCTGGGCAATTTGTGGGCCTCCAGATGTTTTGGCCTAAAACTCCCATGATCCCTCACCATTGGGGCTGATGGGAGTTGTAGGCCAAAACATCTAGAGGGCCACAAGTTGCCCACCCATGCTCATAGGACTGAGAGTGAACGCGATAAGGAGTGTAAAGCCTGTTAAGACATAAGTGGTTCTAAGGTGTAGGAGATACAACTAAATGTTGCAGTTTGAAGTGCTTCTATTCAGGTTCTCGGACACGCCATCCCATTCCTCTCTCCCAGTCAGTCCGTATTCTGTGCCCACTAAACACGCAAAGTCTTTAATGATCTCTTTTGTGGGGTGGGTGGGGTTCATTAAGGTTATATGTACTTCCGTAAACTTAGGGGTTCCCCTAAGTCTGCTGATAATTCCCTCTTGTGCGTGGGTGGTATCGTTTTGTCTACATAAGAATCTCAGAGAACTGGGATTGCTATAAGTACATATGGTTTTCGGCCTTTGTGAAGTTGTCTTGAAAACGTCTTGGCTTTGTTCTCAGCTCTTTTTTGTAGTTGCTGATGTCTTTAACAATTCCACTTTCCATATGTTTTTCTAACATCATCGCATCTCTCTCCCCACCCCCCCTCTCTCTTGCATGCTCGCACAGACACACATGCTTCCATGACTTTTGCCTTTAATGTTTTCCTCCACCATGCCACCTGTCATTGTGAAATGTTCCCTTGGCACGTTTTTGCTTGTTTCTGTCTAATGCAAGAGGCGCCTTGCCCACAATGCTGAAAAAATACAGCTGTGTTTTGAGAATGCAAGGGAACGCACATCCCATCTGCTTCTGTACCAAGGCAGAGCTGATATTTTGCTAAAATGGAAGAAGCCATATGGAGGAATGGCTTCTTTGATGAGCTAGGTCAGGGGTGGGCAGAAAGTAGATCTTCAGGTGTTTTGAACTTCAACTCCCAGCATTCTTGACCATTGGCCATGCTAGCAGAGGCTTCTGGGAGTTGAAGTCCAAAATGTCTGTAGAGCTACTGCCCACCCCTGAGTTAGGTGATGCCATTATGGTTTCATAGTATCTCTGATCAAATCTGACATTGTTAAAATCCAATGGTAGGTTGGATTATGAAAAGTATTCCTCATAGAAGCATGGTATGCTAAAGGAGACCAAATCCCTGCCAGCTTCTAGCTGGAATGAACAGCTCACCCCATTTTAACCCACACTGTAGCTCAATTCAAACATAGGATTGCACCCTCAATTAATGTAAGCCCCAAACTTGGAGGCTTCTGAGCATCCTATGTAGAGCAGGAGGAGCAGTGGAGGCGATCTTCAATGCTCCATCCTCCTGCCCTGCATTTTTTCTTAGATGGGCTTTTTGCCTGTCTAGTAAAGGTGTTTCACAGGGGGAGAGTAAGAGACTGGTAGAGGCTCAGGATAAACCGTATCCTGGCCTCTCCAATCTCCGACCCTTCCTGCCCACTGAAATGCCCCCCTTTCCCTCTCTCCAGGGTTGAGTTCCCAACCTCAGAGGCCAGCTGGTGCTGTTCATTCTGTGCAAGGGGGCGGGGTGGATTCCCATTTCCCTTCTCCAAGGTTGGAGCAGTGTCTTTGACCTTGGATCAGTGAGCCCAACTATCCTATGGCCCCTCAGACACTGTCTCAGGGCCATGGGACGGCTCCCTCAACCACAGTTAAGGAAGTTTATGGTTTCTGAATAGACAAACTGTAGTTTATGAGCAACTGGCAGGCCAGAATCACAAACCATAGTTCAGAGAGGTTGTTGCTAACTGTTGTCTTATGTGATCGCTGAATGAACAGGCCAGTTATGGCTGTCGCGCTGTCTCCAGAGGATCCTGTATGTAGAAACAGCAGGGCTATGGCGATGGGAAATGAAAGCAGACATGGTCTGACTAATTTGCATGGAACCTCAAACCATGATTTGGGTCCTAAACTACTGTTGCAAACAGTATGTGGCATGATGTCTGAACTGAGTTAGTGAGCACTTGGGCTGGCTCCCTGTGATTGGCCAGCCCTAATTCAGGTTGATGGCCATTTCCCATAATTCCCATAGCCCAGGAGCAGCATCTCTTAGGCAGTGCTCTTGCCCTTGAAAGCTCTTAAGATTTTAAGGAGAGGCCTTTGCTGCTATGGATTGTTTTCAGAGCTGAAGCTTTTTAAATTATGTGTTAGGATTCTTTGGGTTTTGGTATGAGCCACCTGGAGCTTTACCAAAGATCAGAAGGGATTAAAATGTGTTTTTAAAATAAACACAGAGAGGAAGAGCAGGCAAGGTGTGCTGCTCCAAATGAAAGCAATGGGCAGACTGGGTACTTGGTGGTGTTAAACGGTATTTAATTATTATTATTTTAAAAAAGAGGGACTGAGTTTCAAGCTTGCCTGAATTTCCCCGCCTTCTGAGTTAGATGCTCTTTTCCCTACAAATACTAATAGACATGTAGTGACTGGTTGGGCTTAATCAGTGGTGAGGAAAAAGCACTCTGCACATACATAAAGGCACTCTCTTCTTTCTTGGCACATGTTCCAAGATGGAGAACTGGCTCTGAAAACCAATTCCAGGACTTTGCCTGGGTGAGCACTTGTTCAAACGACTTATTCAAATGACCCCTGCTTCTTCATCGCCTGAAGAAGAATTCTGGACAACCTGAATGCCTGCTTGCAAGTGGTGCAATTTTGGTTGGTCCTAATAAAAATATTGCCCAATGGAGACTTTTGTTTTTGGTGTCTTTTCCCAAGAATGTGAAGCCTTTCTGTGAAAAAGCCCGTGATATCTGCCGAACTGCTTCGCAGTCCTGGAATGGGGGTGTTGTGAGTGGGGTGTGTGTGGAAAGACCCAAGAACATCCCACATATGTATAGTAATGGCCACCAGTTTGGATGGCTTTAAAAGGGGGTTAGATAAATTCCCGGAGGAGAGGGCTATTAATAGCTACTAGTCCTCATGCTTCCTCTAGTACAGCCTTCCTCAACCTGGGGCGCTCCAGATGTGTTGGACTGCCCTCTTCCAGAATGCCCCAGCTGGCTGGGGCATTCTGGAAGTTGTAGTCCAACACATCTGGAGCGCCCCAGGTTGAGGAAGGCTGCTCTAGTAGCAGAGGCAGTAAGCCTGTGTACAGCAGTTGCTGGGGGAAGTGCTGTTCCACCCATGTCCTTTTTTCTTTTCTTTTTTCCAATTAATACTTTTATTTATTTTCCACAAAAAACCAGGCACATAAGGAAGATACAAAAAACAAACAAAAAAGAAACACTACAAACTATACAAACTACTACACCACACATACATCTAGTAAAATAAACACAATACATAAGGCTATATTTCATTTAAAGCGATCTTCATGTCGGACAGCAAACATCCGTTGTTTTTATATTACCAGGTACGAATTCCATAACAACAAGCTAATGTATATATATCAAAGGCAAAGGTACAGATTATATATAAAACCCACAAACAAATAAATCATCCTTTTGCTGTTCTTGTATATACTCAATTAAAGGTTTCTAGTCCAATACATAGGAGGCTATTGTTCTTTCATGTACTAGCGCCATTAATTTCGCCATCTCCGCCAATTCCATCACCTTGAGGAGCCATTCTTCCATTGTTGGTACTTGTGTTTTTTTTCCAATCTTGCGCATATAGTCCTGATACTTCCTCTAGTAGCAGAGGCAGTAAGCCTATGTACACCAGTTGCTGGGGGAAGTGCTGTTCCACCCATGTCCTGTTTGTGGGCTCCTGGTCGACAGCTGGTTGGCTCCTGTGTGAACAGAGTGCTAGACTAGATGGACCCTTGGTCTAATCCGGCAGAACTCTTCTTACATTCTTCTTAGCGTTAAGAATAATCTCCCTTCCACCTCCTCTAATCCAACCTGATTTTTCTACTCCCCTCTACAGGCTGCTTACCGGAGCTCCCCACGATGAGGCTGTAGGAATGGTGAATGCCACGCGGACGGGCGCCATGTACGCTTGCCCTTTGAGTTCAGCCACGGACGACTGCGCCCGAGTGAACATCGAGGTGCCAAGTACGTGGGCATGTGCAAAGTGGGGCTCATCCAGGGAGGGATACAATATTTAGTCAACTGTGAAGATTACAGAATGAGGCATTGTTCCAGAGGGGTAGTCGTTTGTCTGTGTTAGCAAAATCTACACGGTATCTTGGGGCATCTTAAAAACTAACACACATTAGGTCTTCATAAACTAGAGTCGACTTCATCAGATGCACGGAATGTTATCTTCATTTGGCAGGTATATTATACACATGGAGAGAGGGAAAATGCAAGCAGTGAAGTCAAAGGGCAATACCCTACCCAGTGCCTGTTTGCATTCCCTTCCCCTCCTTATTGCTTTACTATGATTTTAGTAGAATGTAAGCCTTTGCGGCAGGGTCTTGCTATTTACTGTTTTACGCTGTACAGCACCATGTACATTGATGGTGCTATATAAATAAATAAATAAATAAATAATAATAGTAATAATAATAATAACAATCCTATGCATGTTTAGATAGAAAAAAAGACCTACATTCCCCATCCAGCCATGCTGGGAGTTATAGGACTTTTTTCTGTCTAAACATGCATAGGGTTGTGCCTTAAGTATATGTAAAACTTCTAAGTGCAGACACCAGATTCAAGCATTAGTTACATGATGCTAAATAGAGAACTTCTTTGGCTCTTTGGTCTCCTTTGTTCCTCATTTCAGTCCGTCACTTTCTCCTTGGAGAAAATTACAAAAATGCAATTCTTCCTCTCTTTTTTTGCCTTGGCAAAACTCCGGTTTATTATCTCTTGCCTTGACTACCGCAGCATTCTTCTCTTTGGATTGCTGTTGTTTACTGAAATACTCTCACATTTATCCAGCACTTTGGTATCAAAATCACTGACTGCTCTCGTCCCCCTGAACAGTGATGTAGTTAGGTCGTTTTACACTCCGGACCTAATGGTCTTCAGCCCCCCCCCCTCACTTTAGATGGTAGTACATATTATTTCCAGTGGAAGCTGGTGGTGCTGATTCTGGTGGGGCTGTGAATCCATTCCGGGCTCCAGTCAGAATCAGCCAGAACTTGAAAAGAACTATCCAAAGTGCTGAACCTATTCCGGGGATAGGGTTCAGCACCTTGGATGGCTCCTTTAGAGTTCTGGCTGGTTCTGACTGAAATCCAAAATGGATTCACAGCCCACACTGAAATCGGAGCCATGTAGGAACAAAACATAAGAACGTTGGAAGCTGTCACATTGGTCCAGCTAACCTAGTAGTGTTGACACTGACTGGCAGCAGCTCCCCAAGCTTTCAGGCAGGTGTTTTGCTTGTTTTTTTGCCTTACCTGCATATGCCAGGGATTCTTTTTAACGTTCACTGTTTTAAACTTTTGTAAACCTCCCGGAGAGCTTCGGCTGTGGGGTGGTACACAAATGCAAATAATAATAATAATAATAATAATAATAATAATAATAATAATAATGGCGGCAGATCATAGAATCATAGAATAGCAGAGTTGGAAGGGGCCTACAAGGCCATCGAGTCCAATCCCCTGTTCAATGCAAGAATCCACCCTAAAGCATCCTTGACAGATGGTTGTCCAGCTGCCTCTTGAAGGCCTCTAGTGTGGGAGAGCCCACAACCTCCCTAGGTAACTGATTCCATTGTCGTACTGCTTTAACAGTCAGGAAGTTTTTCCTGATGTCCAGCTGGAATCTGACTTCCTTTAACTTCAGCCCATTATTCCGTGTCCTGCACTCTGGGAGGATCGAGAAGAGATCCTGGCCCTCCTCTGTGTGACAACCTTTTAAGTATTTGAAGAGTGCTATCATGTCTCCCCTCCATCTTCTCTTCTCCAGGCTAAACATGCCCAGTTCTTTCAGTCTCTCTTCATAGGGCTTTGTTTCCAGACCCCTGATCATCCTGGTTGCCCTCTTCTGAACATGCTCCAGCTTGTCTGTGTCCTTCTTGAATTGTGGAGCCCAGAACTGGACGCAATACTCTAGATGAGGCCTAACCAGGGCCGAATAGAGAGATGCTCTACCACTGAGCCACCAGCTTCCACTGATTAGTTCACTTATTTCAAAATGCAATAAGCTAGTCCTGCTGTGTTTGGGGGCCCTTGTGCTCATTCTGCTGAGTAGGGTTCCAACATCCAGCCCTGACAGCCCCATTTCCCCATGCCATGTGACACCTTCCCTTAATTTGCTGCACTGACATCCTATCTGCTCCCAGATCCAGCACAAATTCCCATCCTCACCTTCAAAGCCCTTCATGGCTTTGCCCACACCGCCATCACCATTGTCTATCCGGCTGATCAAGTTCAATTAGTTACTCCCAATTTTTGTACTATGAAAGCGGGTGAAAGATTTTGATCATTTGCACCCCCCACTCCAGTTTAAATAATCCCAAACACTTTTGCCTTTCCTCTTGCAGAAAGCTCCAGTTCCCCATCTATAGTAAGCATCTCATACCTCACAAGGATGTTGTGAGGGCAAATGCAACAACAACAACAACAACAACCCTATAGAGCCATTTTTATTTTTGCAATTGAAGTGATAAACAGCTGTTCCTTATTCCTCATTTCGGTTTCTGCTAGGTATCCAGATGCAACCTGCATGAAGTTGCCATCTGCCTGTAGCATCTCTCTTTTATCCATAGCGTCTATAGCTTGATCCTTAATTTCAAACAAGATCCGTTCAGATCCCATGCTTCCTTCCTGCATCTTTCTATGATGCAGCCAGCTGTCTTCCTGCAGCCCTGAAATTGTGCCCCCTTTGTATGAGGAAGAGTGGGACAATCTAACCCTAAACGAATGAGGGTGGGTTCCAATGTAGCAGGAATGTGGATCCTAATGGCATTTCTCCCTCTCTCTTTTTGTCCCCCGTGATCCCCTCAGGTAACCCTCAAAGTAATATTGTTGAAAACATGTGGTTAGGGGTGACCGTGGCAAGCCAGAGAGCACCACCTGGGAGAGTGATGGTGAGTATTATTTTATTATTACAATTTATTTATTTATTTATTTATTACATTTATATACTGCCCCATAGCCGAAGCTCTCTGGGCGGTTTACAAAGATTTGACTTAAAAATCAATATACATAATTTAAAAACGTAAAAAGTTAACATTTAAAACAAATTTTAAACACTCATATTAACATTAGGACATATTAACATTATTATTATTATCATTATTATTAGATGTTATTATTATTAGATATTGTTATTGTTTGTGATATTATTAGATATTGTTAATATTTGTGATATTATTATTATTATTATTATTATTATTATTATTATTATTATTTTAGCATTGGCATTAGATGGGGCTTTTTAAAAAACTTAACTGAAGCCCAGAGTGGGATCAATAGGTCAAATGCGGGCTTCAGCCCTCACAGGCCACCGATTTCTCACCCATACTATACATGCTTATCTGGGAGTAAACCCCACTAAACTCCATGGGACTTACTTCTGAGTAGACTCATAGAATTGTGCAGTAAGAAGCCTATTTTCCCCTCTGCCCTCCCCATGTTGTAAAAAATGGACAGCCACTTCTGTGCCCATCCGCACGCTCTTCAACAGCCTGCTGCTAACAGGCACTCAGTTTCTGGTGCATCCTGGCCTCTTCCACTTCTTCCCCAAAGAACCTTTTCTTCCTCGAATCTCTCTCAGTTGCTATTTTGATCCTTTGCCATATCAGCACCTTTAAATGCTTCAAAAACATCTTCAGCGGAATTAGTTGAAATTCAAGAAATAGCTTTGGGCAGTGGAAGCTAGACAGCCAGGCGCCTTGCAGGTGCCTGCTGTGCCAATGGTCTCTTGCTTAGTCATAAGAAAATGTCAACTCCAGAATTCCTTTTCAGGTGGATTCAGCTACCTCAAGAAACTCCCACTATAGTGACTCCCTTCCCATAACTGGATCCGTCTCCTCTAGTTTTGTCATCCACTAGAATGGAACCCAGAGTCTCAGTTGTGTCCCCTTGCAGGGTATGGCTTAATTTACTACCGGGAGTTAAGCCCAGTTTCTGTTTTCAGTGCTCATCACAAGTCCCAGAGTGCATGATGTAAAAATTAAATGTTTCTCTGAGCGTGCACAAAGCACCTTTCATAGTATCGTGGAATAGAAAGTATCCAGTGCATGGCTTAATTGGAAGAAAGGATTCAACCAGAATTAGTCTGCTTGCAATGCCAGTGGTCAGCCTGGTAACATAAGCTGCATTCACATATAATACTAAGTCATGGTTTATGTTAACCAGGGTTAATTATTTTAGCCATGAACTGTCTTGCAGATAAGCAAATAAACTTTGACTTGTTTTCCCTATTTTCGGCCAAGAGAAGGCCTGGCTGGCCAATGAGAGGGGCTGGAGGCCACATTCCCGGATATTTGGGGGGAGTTTAAATCTCCCCCTGGAACCCGGTTGGGGGTGGGATTTCCAGACCTGTCCGGGCAAACTCAGGCATTTGGTCACCCTAACTTACCCCAACTGTTTTTAAGCAGAGGCATGCCACAGCCGATGGTGACCCCTGATTGGTCACCAGTGGTTAGAGGAGGGTCAGTTTGGTCACTGCACGTCCCTCTCTTCATCCCCCTCCAGCTGTGTTGCTCCCCCCCCCAATTTATTTTTAAAATCTGTAGATGTAAACTTTCCCTCTGGCTGCCCCGTTTCTCTCCCCAACTCTGTTTTTTTTATTGTTTTAATCTGTAGATGTGAAGGTTCACATCTACAGATTATTTTTTTTAAAAAAAACACGGGGCAGCGAAACAGAGGTCAGTAGGAGGAGAGCCGGCTGCCCCATTCCTCTCTCTCCCTGGTGCTTGGCCCAATGGTGGCAACTCCACACTGGCGCTCCTTCCCATACAGATGCCAGGAAGGAGCGCCCATGCAGGAGCCTGAGGTCTCGCGCCGCCGTCACAAGGTTTGCAGTGTGTCCATCACGTGGTTCATTGCTATAACTTTGAAGGCAAATATGTATTAAACACAACCCCCAAATCCTGAGCCATTTATGACTATCCAATCCGTGCTTATACCTGTCCACAAATACAAATTTTCTTTTCAAACTTTAGGGCTTTCATCATTGAAACTTGAGATGGATATGTTGCCAGTAGGCCTTTTTTGTGCCATATATCAAGCAGCCCTTAGAACCATTTTCAGAACTAGGGCTGAGCATGTACAAAACACATTTCTCTCACCACATCCCCAATGTACCTAGATCCACAGGAAAGGACTTCCATGTCAGAAGGAGTTTCTTCCAGGGAAGCAGGAACTCCCCTATCTATGTCAGTACATACTAAAGACTCAATTGGTTGGTTTTGCCAGGCTTGTGCTCACCGGTACACCAGGATCTTGAAGTCTGGGCTTGAGCAACAGAGGCGCATGGTGGGGAATTGTTACATTCGTGGCAATGACCTGACCCTCCATGCAGAAGATGAGTGGCAGGCGGACCATATTGAGATGTGCAATGCTAACTTGGACTTTGAAGACACGGGCATGTGCCAGATGGGCATCAGTGGTGGCTTCACCGCCAACACGGTTTATTTTGGAGCTCCTGGTGCTTACCGTTGGCAAGGTTTGTGGCATTATATATACACACGCACACACACCGTTTTACCCTTTTAACAAATGTAGCGTGGCATCCAAACGGTTTTACAGGTTAGTTCAGACAGACCTAAAATGAATGGGATGAAAACTGTCAGAACAAATTAATTTGCTTGGGGGAAAATGATTTACAAATTCATAATTTGATTATTTATTTATTTATTTATTTTTAAAAAAGAAAGAAAGCATTCCGAGGGATATATACTGTTGGGTTTATTGGTTTTAGACAAAGCAAACATAAAGGTATTGAATTAGCATGACTTGCTTAAAATTAATTTAACATTTCATGTTTGTTTCAAGTTTCCCTCAAAGGCATGCTAGCAGGGGATGGTGAGAGTTATAATCCAACATACCTAGAGGGCACCAAGTTGGGGAAGGCTGGCCTAACGTTTGCCACCAAGTCCCGTTTTTCCCTCGACCTGCTCAAATGTCTGCCTCCCTCATCTTTCCTCCCTATTTATTTATTGTTTAAATTTAGTTCCGGTCTTCCTGACAAAAATGGCACTCAGGGCTTCTGTTTGCTTCACCAATTTCCTCCTAAGTTCCTTGAACTCTCCCTCATTCCTCCACAAACACCCCAAACCTCTGGTTCCTCCTCTTCTCCTTCCCTCAGTTCCCCTCAACTCCCTCATTCCTCCGTCTTCTTTTCCCGCAGGCCTTTGCTTTCTCCATGTATCCTTTTCTGAACTCCCCTGCCTCCATGGCCTCCCTTTGCCGCAGGCCTTATTTACCACAGGTCCCTCAGTTCCCAGCCTCCTCCATCTCCCTTTCCTGTAGGCTACTGCTTTCTCCTCTCCTCTTTCCCTCACATCCCTTCAATTCCTTCCCTCCTCCATCTCTTTTGTGAACCGCCCAGGGAGCTTCGGCTATTAAGCGGTATAAAATGCAATAAATAAATAAATGAATAAATCTCCTTTTCCCATAGGCCTTTGCTTCCTCCATGCCTTCTCTCAATTCCCTTCCTCCTTTGTCTCCTGCTCTTTCCGCAGGCCTAGGGTGACCATATGAAAAGGAGGACAGGGCTCCTGTATCTTTAACAGTTGCATAGAAAAGTAAATTCCATTTGTATATATGGAGAACCTGGGGAAATTCTTGCGTCATCACAACAGTTAAAGCTGCAGGAGCTATACTAGAGTGACCAGATTTAAAAGAGGGCAGGGCACCTGCAGCTTTAACTGTTGAGATGAAGAGGGAATTTCACCAGGTTCTCCATATATACAAATGACACCTGCCGAAATTTCCTTTTCCATACAACTGTTAAAGATACAGGAGCCCTGTCCTCCTTTTCATATGGTCACCCTATGCAGGCCTCTTACTTCTTCCTTCCCTCAGGTCCCTCTTTCCTCCATCTCTTTTTCCTTTCCTTTCATGAAGGCTGCTGCTTCCTCCGCTCATGCTCTGAAGTCTCTGCTTCTCATTCTTTTCCTTCCTCCCTTCCTGTCTCCACTTTGTGGGCTTCCTTTCCCATATTCTCCCTGCCTTCCTGCAAGAAGAGCATAGGAGAAAGGAGGTGTGCCCCCTCGGCCATCAAAACTGTTCAGGGAAATGTGAAAACGTTCATGCATTACACTGGACCTCTTTGGCAAAGTGTTTGAACACTTTAAAGTGAAATCCTGTGCATGTTTAGAGGGGGGGGGGGAGTCCTATCGGTATGCCCCATGGCTGGAGCATGCTGAGAGTTGTAGGCCTTTTTTCTGTCTAAACATGCATAGGATTGGACTCTTAGGCAGTAAAATAAGTTGGGCCCAGTGAGGAAAAAACACATGCTCTCCTTTTCTTCAACTCTTCCAGCCCTTCAGCTTCTCACTGTTGGATAATAGCAACAACTCTGCATGCTTCCAGACATTAGGGGGCAATAGAGAATATCCTGTAGCTTGATCATTTCCTATTTCCTGCTTTCTCCTCTTCCTCCTGCCTCTGTAACAAGCATTATGTGGTTTCAGAGAGGAAGCAAGTAACCATATCTCGTGCCTTCGCTCACTCACACTCACACACCCAGCTTTAGGGGGTGCTTGTAGTTAAATGGTGTTAGATTGCCTTCTCTGACAATGTGTATAAAAATACTAATAAAGTACGTTGATTTGAACTTCTTCTAAACAAGCTCTAGCCTGTATTTATTGTTTCTAATGCTAAAGGCTGTGTTGCCACACTTTCTCTATATAAAGCAACTCTGTGATAAGCCAGACCAGACCTTCCAACACTCACTGGGGTGGCAAAAATGCATTGCAAAGTAAAAGAGGACATGCATTGCCAAAAAAGAGGGGGAAAGGGTTTATTGTTGCACGGATGTGGGCTGGGGACAGGGAGCCTGGAAGGGAAAGGAGAGTAGCCTAGTGGATGGGCATGACACAGGGCAAAATGGTTTAGTGCAGGGGTAAGCCACTTGTGGTCTACAACTCCCATCATCCCTCACCATTGCCAATGTGGTCTACAGCTGATGGGAGCTGCTGTCCAAAACCTCTGGAGGGCCACAAACTGCCCACCCCCGGTATAATAGGTCTTTGTCTGTATCTAGTCTAAAATACTGCATATTGCCTCTTTCCGGCACAGGCACCGATTACATGATCCACCGAGAGAAGTGTGAACAGTTTTGTGAGCAGAAAGATTTTTTCTACCCAGATCAGAAGAATGCCTACAGCTATTTGGGTAACCAGTCCTCACACTACTTCAGGCCGGCAACTTGACTTTGCAGCCCCACCGCCCAGCAGAACAGAGCATAGAAATAATCTGTGATTATAGCACCTTTGTGACAAATGGCAACATAATACATTATAGCAAATGTACTGTGCACCACATATACATAAAGAGAAATGTTTTATTTTTAAATCCTTAATGCTTGATCTTCTAAGGTGGGGAACAGTAAGCTTGGGGTCCCAATCCTCCCTCGTGGGGTTCCCAAGGGGCCCCTTTTGCCTGACCACTGATCGTTTCATCGTTTCCCGCTTTTGTGCAGTGTTTGCCCCCATTCTAAAAGGTTGGAATACCTCACCTGAGGCTTAATGACTTTATTTATTTGTTTGTTTATTTATTACATTTATATCCCACCTTTTTTCCTTCAAGGAACCCAAGGCGGCATACATAATACTCCTCTCCATTTTATCCTCACAACAACAACCCTGTGAGGTAGGCTGTGCTGAGCGTCTGTGACTGGCCCAAAGTCACCCAGTGAGCTTCATGGCTGAATGGGGACTTAGAACCCTGATCTACAGACTCCCAGTCCAACAATCTAACCACTACACCACACTGGCTTTCAACTTTAAGCTAAAATATGCTTCTTCTTTTTTTTGTATTTTGCCCCCATAAAAGGGCCTAGTTGCAATCAAGGCTCAGCCTCAGAAATGCAAACACACACAAACCTCAGAAGGGCAAAGGCACAGTGACTGTGTTTGACATTCATATCTCGGCTTCATAAACCCAGATATTAAAGAGCCTCGTGGCTGCAGAAAAAAGCCCTTTGATCTGAACCAGGAAACTAGGATGAACAGCTTCAGAACAAGCCAGGATGTTAAGCCATGGTTTGAGGTGTAGTGGCTCCCTCAGCTGTAGAATGCCCTACCCAGGGAGATCTGCCTGACATCTTTACTGTAAACTTTTAGATGCCAGTTTAAGATGTTCCCCTTCCAGCAGACATTTGATCTTTATTCTGTTGCTCTGCTGCTTTTACTGCTGGCTCTTTAAAGATATTTATGGTTTTAATATTTCAATACGTTCACTGTTGCATTTATTGTTTTGGGTGTTGTTTTGTTGTTGTTTTCAGGGGCGGCATTTAATGCTTGGGTGGATGATGATGATGATGATGATGATGATTAATTCTGAAGCAGTTAATCATGGTTTCCTGATTCAGGCGAAAAGGCTTGTTCATATCTCAGATTATTATTTAATTAAGCCTTAAGTAGGGTGACCATATTTTGGAAACCAAAAAGGAGGACAACATGGTCGCCCCCAAGGGGGTGTGTCCAGTACCAAGGGGGCGTTCCCACCTGAACATAGCCTTGGTCACATGTCTGATTTTACAGCACACATTTAAGACAAATCTGTTCTACATAACATCTTAATGTTAAAATCACTGAAATAAAGAACAAGTGAGAGATTCAATGTATCTGAAATTAACTTCACTCACTCCTACTTTTGTAGGTTTTGCTGTACTTTGAAGCTTTTGCTGTACTCTGTGTGTTACATTCTCCCCTTCCCTCAAATATCTTTTCATTGCAAGCTGCTGTTGTTGTTAACAGGGTTTACTACTGCCCCCAGATCTGTTTCAAATTTGGTACGGCTAAAGCTCTACCCAAAAGCTTTCATGGTGCCAACTTTCAGCTCTTTATCTTTAAAAATGACAGTTTTAAAAAAAAAAAATTTTTAAACCTCATTTTTTAAAAAAATCCTAAAAAATCAATGGATGAACGGATCTGTTTCAAATTTGGTGTGGCTAAAGCTCTACCTAAATCCTATCATGGTACAAAGTTTCATCTCTTTATTTTTAAAAATGACGATTTTAAAAATAATAATTTTAATTCCTAAAAAAATCAATGGATGAACGAATCTGTTTCAAATTTGCTATGACTAAAGCCCTTCCTAAGAGCTACCATTGTGCCAATTTTCATGTATTTATCTTAAAAAATGATGGAGTTATAAGCATTTTTGTTATTTCCCATTAGAGCTGCTCTTTGAAAAAAATATCCGGATTTCCCCTCCTCCTCCTGGATTTGCCATCAAAAACCCGGACAAATCCGGGCAAATCCGGTCATATGGTCACCCTACCTTAAGCCGTGATGCCAAATCATCATCATCAATCATCATCATCTATTATACGGGCACAAACCCAATGAGAAACTGTGTCAGACATCAAGACTGTAAAAACATAATCATTAATTCATTATACAGAAGGCAGAGAAATTATTAAAATATACACATGTTTAAAACATCTTAACATAGTTAAAACACCTAAGACAAAGATATTTAACAACAACAACTTGAAATAGAAGTTGCAATTAAGCTTATTATGCTATAATCATCCAAACGATCCCAGTGAGTGAGATTCTGGGGTGGTAAAGAGGGATAGAGTGTCAGGATAAAAAGGGATAGACTCACATGAACTTCCCCTCCTTCCTTCCATATTTGTAGGATATTCCATTGAGGCAGGCGCTGCTGTGCTGCACGAACAAGAGAACACCATAATCACAGGAGCTCCCCGCAATAATCACATTGGGGCCGTCTTCTTGATGGCAAATGATAATATACGGACCTTTCAGAACAAACTGATGATTTCCGGGGAGCAAGTTGGGTCCTATTTTGGCAGTTCCATTGCTCTGGCTGATCTCAACAAGGATGGGTGAGTCCATTTGATGGAGAAGTGGGCGAGGAGTGTCCAATGCTTCATGTGCCCGGCGCCAATGGGTCAGGATCACACCTTTCCCTTCTTCCATGGGTAGGTGGCAGGACCTGATTGTTGGAGCACCATACTACTTCGACCGGAAAGAGGAGAAGGGCGGGGCTGTTTACGTGTACATGAACCTTGGAGGAACGTTCCACTCTAGCCCCAACATTACCCTGACCGGCCCGAGCAATTCTTCATTCGGCCTTGCTGTGGCCAACATCGGAGACGTTGACAAAGACGACTTCCAAGGTTAGGCTGCTTCGCTCTTGGCCCGATTTCCTGTTTCGTTGCTAACAGTAGCACGTCTGGGAACTCTTGGCCCCCTCAGAGGAGTGTAATCATGGCCTGAGGTGGGTTGGTGGACCTTAGGGGCTCATCCAGTGCTGTACCCTAGTAGGCTTTGTGAATCAGAGGCATGCTGAAGACCAGCCATATAGGTAGGGTGGCAACTGATGTATCACTGGAAAAGAAGAAACATATTGCCGGAAAAGAGGACACAGTTGTGCATAAAATGTGCAGCTGCTCATTTATATGTTTGGACTGGGGGTAGGCAATTACAGGAGGTCCAGGGGGGCATTCTTACCCCCCTAGACTACTCCCCACCCCAGAGACCACAGCTTCCCCCTCCATGGTCAAAAGTAGTTTATTTCCAAGCTAAATTTGACTCTTGCGGTGCTCCATAGCAGAACACCAAAAGGATTACATTGATTTTCTAAAGCTATTATGGGGGTAATGGGGGCTTCATGTGTCCCGTGGCCCACGTGTTGCCCACCCCTGGTATAGATACAAATGCAGAAATAATTACTGTAATTTAAATAGCAATACAAGGCTTCTCCATCATAGTCATGATGACGGAGAAGCCAATGTGAGCAACTCCAAGGCCCCTCCTGCTCTGCCTTCTTAAGGGTCCTTATCTTGAAACCAGACATGGACTGGACTGCCCTTCAAATAGAGGACTGCCACCTGTAAAGTAAGACCCAAGCCCACCTGATGTGCTTTTGAACTTCCCTGTGCATTTTGCCAAGTTACTGACCCCTAAGCTAGGTGGAGCATCAGGCTAACCTAACACAGAAACTCTTATCAAGAAGGAGGCATCTCTCACTGGCTGGTCAGGGGGGGAAAAGAGGCCAAAAGAGAGCAAAGATTTGCATAAAAAGTGCACATGCTAATTTATATAGAGAGATGGAAGTATATGAGTAAAATTTAGATAGAAATACACATCTCAAAATAGTGGGGAACACCTTGACCAAGTGACCTGTATAGTCTGGCCGGCCTGCTCAGTCTGCTATCCAGGTGTTCACTGTTGAGGGGCAACTTCAAGACCCCTGCCGCTATCCCTTCTTATGGTTCTTTATTTAAATGTATTATTTATCTTTATATTATATTTCTAATCCGCCCAATAATGAATGTACTCTGGGTGTAAGACAAATATTTTAAAAACTAAAATCTCATAGAACAGTTAAAAATATAGAATACAATACAAATATTTAAAAGAGTAAATTGCAATATAATACAAAGCAATAAACAGCACAGGAACCAATTAAACAGCCCTGATAACCTAGAAATACGTCTTTAACATAATCTCTTTATCTAAGCTTCTCTGACTTTAAACACACTTGGCCTACATAGCCAAACAGAGGACTGACCTCTGGAGGCTCATCAAATAGAGGACTGTCCTCTGTAAAATAGGAGTTATAGGCACCTTGGGTAGAGTTTACTTATAATAGGAGTCCCCAACCTTTTGGGGTCAGTGGGCATATTTGGAGTGTCGTGGGTGCTCTTACAAAATGGCTGTCATGGCGGGCTTGCCCATTCACAAAATGTCTGCTATGGTAGGCTGGCCAGTTGCAAAACACCCATTTCCCAGAAAGCTGCAAGCAAAGTAACTTGCACTCAAGTACAAGGCAGAGGTGGGGGACTGAGCTCCAGAACACAAAACCGCTCTTTGGAACCCACAGTTTTATGCTACAACATCCATTTCGCAGAAAGCAAACTGATGAGGCTCAAGACAAGTTACTTGGCCAAGAATACCATGTGGGGCCCAGAGGCATTCTTGGAAATAAAGAAGGCTCTGGGGGCAGGCATTTCACGTTGCAGGATGTCAGCTTCCCAGTTGCTGCTGCTGCGTTTGTTTTTAAAGAAAGTAAGGAAAGAAAATCAAGAGGGTCAGGGTGCCTGGCAGGCACCAAGAGAGGTCCCACATTGGAGACCCCAGTTCCAGGAGAAGGACAGGACGGCAGCCATTTTCCTGCATGAGGGCTATGAAGTGACTTTAGCTGTTTTTAGCTTTTGTGCTGGGTGTTGTTTTTAATAATATTTATTTCTGTAATTGTTGTGTTTTAATGTACTGTTTTATTGTTTAAATCAATTTTCATTGTTTCTGTAGGATGCCATTTTGGGGTAGAAAGGCAGGGCATGAATTAAATAAATAAATACATAGCTTCCAGATCCCTGGAGGTCCCTTGGGGACACATGTAGCAGAAAGAGGGGTGGTAGAATCCTGAGGCATTAGCTTGGGCTGTACCACTTCAGGCGGGGCTGGGGGAGATACTATTTTTTTTAAAAAAAAAATAAAGGATTCTAGGGCTTAGAACAGCCTTCCTCAACCTGGGGCGCTCCAGATGTGTTGGACTACAACTCCCAGAATGCCCCAGCCAGCTGGCTGGGGCATTCTGTGAGATGCAGTCCAACACATCTGGAGCGCCCCAGGTTGAGGAAGGCTGGCTTAGAAGTTATGATTGGTGATGGGGAATTCTAGACGGATTTGTTTTGAAAAGTTATTTTAGAAATAGCAGGTTACTTCAGGTGCCTTCGTTGGAAGCCTAGAAGCATGGCCATCTGACCCTGCCCTCCCCCTCCGTCTTCTCCCACAGATATCGCCATTGGGGCTCCTTTTGAAGGTGCGGGGAAGGTATACATCTACCACAGTGGCGTGGGAGGGCTTATTGATAAGCCCCGGCAGGTAAATGCATCGTACTCTTCCCTCTTTCCCATTCTAACATTTTCTTCCAGATTTTGGTGAGGAAGATTTTATTTTATTTTTAGTTTATTTATTGATTACGTTTCTGTACCACCCAATAGCCAAAGCTCTTTGAGCGGCGCATGAAAATTAAAATCCTAAAATACGACATGATTAAACATCATATAAAACCAACAGCCCCGGGTGCTGCTGTTTCAGATTGCAAATTCACCAAAAAAAAAAAAAGGATCTTTCACCCTTTTGCAACCATCCTTACACTCCTCTCTTTTTTGCTCTACCTCCGCAGATCATTAGCGGGGAAGACATTGGCCCCGGCATCAAGACCTTTGGCTACTCCTTCAGTGGGGGGATGGATGTGGATGGCAACTCCTACCCTGACCTCCTGGTGGGGACCCTCTCTGAAAATATTGTGCTGCTCAGGTGAGATGTGTTTTTTAACCTGTTGGTTGTTTTATTATGGTTTTAATTTTTGTGAACCGCCCAGAGAGCTTCGGCTATTGGGCGGTATAAAAATGTAATAAATAAATAAAATAAATACCGTATTTCTTTGATTCTAAGACGCCATTGATTGTAAGACGCACACTAATTTCGGTACCACCAACAGAAAAAAAGCTTTGATTCTAAGAAATAATAAACGCACCTGCGATTATAAGACGCACCCCGTTCTTAGAGATGTTTATATGGGGGGGGGGGGGAAGTGCGTCTTAGAATCAAAGAAATACGGTAAATAAGCATGGTAGAAGTGTCTAGGTACAGACTTTCACCAGTGACTTGTTAGCTCCTAACTCAGTTAGGACTCATATAAACCAGTTTCTGGCCCAAAAAGCCTATTTTGAAAAGAGGATATTTTATGATTGACAACTTCCCCAATCCTAGCCACTTAATGTACAACTTTATGCATGTTTAGGCAGAAAACAAGTCCTATAACTTCCAAAATTCCCCTGAGAGCATGGCTGGGAAATGCTGGGAGTCGTAGGACCTTTTTCTGTCTAAATATGCATGGGATTGTACCCTTAGTTACCAATAGTAATTGCAGGTTAATCAATTAGCAGCAGGGCTCAGCTCTGGAATAGACAAGAGTCATCGGAAAAATGCCTCTGAGCATGTGCAGAATTGATTTCCCTCCCCACTGACTTACTAGAGCCACTGCCTTCCTTTGGAATTACTTATTGTACAAATGTACAAAAACGTTATTCTTTAAAGCTGTAGGCCACAAACAAGCAATCTTAAACAAATAAACAAGCAATCTTAAACAAATAAACAGTATAACATATTCAGCAATCAAATATACAAATACTCTTCTACAATGAACTATAGATGTTAGAAATACAGCACGAAAAGAACTTCCCATCCATCCCGACAATGTTTTTGAGACAAGGCTCGTATTTTCTTGACTCATATTTTCTTAGCTGCAAAAGCAAATTAGTTTAGAATTATTTGATTTATGCATTGCCTTTATTATCTACATTTCTTCAATGAGGAACTCACAACAGCATACTTGGGGTTCCCTCGTCCAGGCATTGACCAGACACAGACCTGCTTAGCTTTAGCAAGGTGGCTACAACATGACCCTTCAGCCCATAGGGTTAAAGGATTATGCTTCCTGTGCAAGTTTGTGAGCAGGGCCATGGGAAAGCACCTGCTTTGCCTGCAAAATGCCCCAGGTTCAATCCCTGGCATCTCTAAGTAGGATTGGGAAAGACCCCTGTCTGATACCCGAGAGAGCCACTGCCAGACAGCTCAGATCAGTTTTCCTATGTTACAGCTCCCTCTCTTACACACCTTCCTATGTTACACGGAAGTAAGCCCATTGTGTTCAGTGGGGCTTACTTTCCTAGTAGGTGTGTTTAGGAATGCAGCCTGAGTATGAGGTGTTTTAGGCCAGGGATGTGCAACCTTTTTTTCTGTCAAGGGCCACATGGATAATCTGTCAGGAACTGAACCAAAAGTGGGTGGGCCACCCCTTTTTCTCTCCTCCACCCCCTTTTTCTTTTTTCTTTCTCTCCATCTTCCTTCCCATGCGGCAGGTTGCTGAGGAAGGAACAGATTAGTTCCAACCTCTCGCAAAAGCTGAGACTGAGCCGCAGGCCACATGGAATTAGGATGAGGGCCGTTCCAGGCAGCCTTCAACTCTAGGCCCTCTCCCTGTTTTAAAAATGAAAGAACGGCTCTTGCACAGGAGAGATTTTGCTTTCTCTTACCCCGTCACTTCCCCTTTTGTCTCTGCAGAACCCGTCCAGTGATCAACATCTTAAACAAGACTTTTGCAGTTACCCCGAAGACCCTCGACCCGGCCAAATGTACCCAAGACTCTTGGTAATCGTTTTCCTCTACTTTTGATGGTTGCTGGGTTGTTTTCTTCTTCTTCCCCACCCGCATGAGCGTCAGGGCCTGTAGAAGGCACCAATGTGATGGGACACGGGTATATTTAGCCTACAGAAAGGAAGACAGAAGGGAAACATGTTGCCAACTCTCCGCTTATTTAAGAGGATGTTGGAAAGAATCAGGAAGCTCAATTATTTGCCCTTCCCACCACGTGGAGGATAAGAAGTAAATGTGTTTACACAAGACAGGGAGAGATTCAGGATGAATTTTTTAAATGAAAAAAACATCTGGCAGTGGGAGCAGAACAACATACTGGAGCAAGCTCTGTAGAGATGCTGTGGATTCTCCTTTCTTGGAGGACTTTAAAAGAAACAAAGAGAAGGGAGTGTCTTCTAGGGTGACCAAATGAAAAGGAGGACAGGGCTCCAGTATCTTCAGCACTTCTATAGAAAAGGGAATTTCAACAGGTGTCATTTGTATGCATGCAGCTCCTGCTGAAATTCCCTCTTCATCACAATAGTTAGAGTGGCAGGATCCCTGCCCTCTTTTGTACTTGGTCAAGAGGGCAGGGCTCCTGCAGCTGTAACTGTTGTGATGAAGAGGGAATTTCATCACGTGCTGCATGCATACAAGTGACACCTGTTGAAATTCCCTTTTCTCTGCAACAGTTAAAGAAACAGGAGCCCTGTCCTCTTTTCCATAGGGTCACCCTAGTGTCTTCAAGTTGCTTTTTGGTGCAGGATATATCCTGTTCCAGAGCAGGGGCCGTGGGGCTTGATGACCTGCTGTTTCCTTCCAGGCTTAAACCAGAGGTGAGGAACCTGTGGATTTCCAGATGATGTTGGATGCCAACTTCCATCAGCATGGCCAATTTCATCATTCCATTTATTACATTTCTATACTGCCCAATAGCCAAAACTCTCTGGGCAGTTCACAAAAATTAAAAGCCTAAGGGCGCAGTCCTATGCATGTTTAGACAGAAAGAAGTCCTACAACTCCCAGCATTCCTCAGCCAGCGGCTGGTGAATGCTGGGAGTTATAAGACTTCTTTCTGTGTAAGCATGCGTAGGATTGCACCTTAAAAATGCAACATGATAAAGCGTAATATGAAACCTTTAATGTACAAAAATGTAAAAGCGTTTTAAGCAGTCTGCAATAAAATCCGAGGACCTGTTAAAAAGTCCTGTCATGTGCTTTCAAATACCTGGTGCCAAAAAGATGACAATATTGGTGCCCGGCAGACCTCGGTGGGGAGAGCATTCCATAGTTGGGAGTGGGGTCACCACCAAGAAGGCCCTCTCCCTTGTTGCCATGCTTTGAACCTCCCTCGGCCAAATTGCCCAACGGTCTGGAAAGATGTGCGTTCGAGTGCAGCAACACCTGGAGTGGCATGGGTTCTCCACCCCAGCTTAAACTGTGGCAGGGCTCGGGCCTCGGGATGGTTTTGAAAATGTAGGGCCTAGCCTCCTAGAATATTTGACGGCACGAGAACCGAAATGGGGAGAACCCCTTTTCACAAAAACGGCCGTTCTTTTTTGGGCCGTCTTTCGATGGGGGCATATGAACAGAGGCAAAAATGCACGCCGCCTTTAAAATGGCACCTGCTCCTCTAAAAGGGGGCCATCTGCAGCACGATGTACATCATGATCCTCCCGCTTTAATTACTAAATTATAGTTATTTATTATTTATGCAGTGCCATTGGCTGAAACAGACAGAACCCGTCCGCAGCGGGGCATGCCATCCAAATAGGCAATGGGAGGGGAAAACTAATAACAACAATGGAAGGAGGCTCTTTCCCGAGAGAGAGAGAGAGAGAGAGAGATAGAGAGAGAGAGAGAGAGAGAGGAGTTTGTGCTTTCGCAGCAAAAGGCATTTCCTTCGCTCGCCCAGCGGAGAACAGGGGGGAATCCACACGTCGTACTGAGGCCACTTCCATGCGGCCCCAGTGCGACCCCAAAGCAGTCGTGTAACTTGCCTGGCGAAAAGACGAGGAAGCGGCGTCCTTGCCGCCGCCACCCACCTTCCTCCTCGCCGTAGGCTCGGAGAGCTCTTTTTGAAGAAGGGGGGGTGGAGAGCTTCTTCCGCTCTCCACCCCGCCTTCTTTCACCGAGCTCTCCGTCCCGGCCGGCGAGGAGGAAGGTGGGTGGTGGCAGCGGCGGCAAGGACGCCGCTTCCTCGTCTTTTCGCCAGGCAAGTTACACAACTGCTTTGGGGTCGCACTGGAGCCGCATGGAAGTGGCCTCAGTATGACATGTGGATTCCTCCCTGCTCATTCTCAGAAAAGTCCCTTCCCCGAAATGTCACCTTTTGCTGTGGAAGAAAAACACAAGCCCCGTGAAAATGTAACCATGACAGAGTACTTCTGAGCATGTGTGGAGTGCCTTTCAATGCAGAGCAACCATAAGCTGCTGCTGTATACTTGGTATTTTCAGACTGGAGTTCCCAAGGCTGGTTGATGTGGCTTTGACACAGGCTTATGCTCTCTCTAGGAAGTAAGTGCTGTTCTGCTTTGTTATTGCTTTGCAAACCTTTTACTGATTGCATCTCTCTCTCTTTCTCTCCATCTCCTCACGAACAGCATCAAGGTACAGTTCTGCTTCTCTTATTCCCAAAGTGCTGGAGACCCCAAGTACAAGGAGACCATCAGTGAGTAGAAGTGGGACGCCCTGCTCTGTTTGGGGGTGATTTGTTTTTAAAGAGAGACATTCAGAGGTTCAGCTTCCAGTAGCCCCAACTTGAAGCCCTTCTCCCTAATCCTAGATGTGTAGAACTCTGAATATGCTCAGAGGCACCCTTCTATTTTTGTCTTGTGTTTTCCTGGAGACGAATTAAACCCTGACCAGGCCACATCGTAGCCATCCTGTAAAGTATTTTATGCCTTCTGGGGAGGTCATCTACTTTTGGGAGTTTTTCACAGAACTTAATTTGAACCATACCTTACCCCAGGCACTTAGGCCCAGAACACAACAAAGCCTTGTTGAAGTAGAGGGATCATGATGCGTTCCTTCACTTTTAAAATTTTATTATTTATTTATTATTTTATATTCTAAACTATTTTCAGGCTGCCTTTAAGGATAAAACCTTGCCCCGCTTTGCCTGATGGGCCTTGGTCATGCCTCTGACCTGTTTTCTCCCACCTTTTTCTCTCTTTCTCACTTCAGACTTGAATTACGTGGTGAAGGCTGACCAGGGCCGCCGTCGACCGCGCGTATATTTTGCTGGGACCCAGACTGCGGTCTACAAGGGACAGTTTTCCATGCCGACCACCAAGTGCAAAACCTTGGAGGTCCTCCTATGGGTGAGGAGCGGGCAGTGCAAGGGATAATATTTGGTGACCAGGAGGGGATCTACACAGCGTCGTGAAGGCGCCTGCGTGCGCCTGCAGTGCGCCCCGAAAATCAGTGTGTAGATCCTGCCCTGGTCTCGGTCTCCCCGAGCCTTTGTTGGAGCGTCCGATCCCTGGGAAAGGGAACCGTTTCCCCAGCCCTCTCGCCCGCTCTCTCTTTGCCACTCCCCTCCCCCGTTATTTCTTTCTGAGCTGCCCTTCCTCCGAGAAGCTCAAGGCCACCGGGTGGTTCTCCTCGCGCCCTCCCACCCGTTTGCTCACAACAGCCCGGCGAGGTAGGTTTGGCAGAGAAAGGACGGCTGACGAGCCCGAGGTCACCCGGTGGCTCCACCAGTGCTAAGCCTTCTCGCCCCTCGCTTATCGAGCACTCCCTCCCTCCCTCTGCGGACGTGGCTCAGTCAGCTTCCTCCTGCGGGGCCCCCTCGCCTCGCCGTCCCGCCCAGCAGATGCGCGGGCCGAGCGCAAGCTGGCCGGCCCGCCTCGTTGGGCGGCGGCGGCGGCATCAACCCCTCGCCCTGCTGCAGCGCGCAGAGACGGAGTGCAGCGCGCCAGGGCAGGATCTACACAATGATTTTCAGGGCGCACTGCAGGCACACGCAAGTGCCTTCACGACGCTGTGTAGACCCCCCCCAGGAGAGTGGAAACCAAACACCGTTTTATCCATCCCATCCATATCTACCCCCTCTTGTCTCTTCTTTGCCCCAAGATAGGATTCACCATATTTCAACCAGGAGCACTTCTGTCGTCATTTTTATTTTATTTGTTACATTTGTATCCCGTTCTTCCTCCCAAGAGGTCGGGATGGTGTACATATTGAATTATTTATATCACTTAAGGCATTTTTGACCTCGCCCTTCAAACACGTACGGTGTTCCAAATAAAACTTAGTGTTGAAATACACAGTTTCAAGGCACACACACCCCAACAATTCAAAATGGGCGATGTGGGTTCCTGCGCCACCTTTTCATCGTCACAACAATACCGGGAGGTGGGTTAGGCTGAGAGAGTGTGACTGACGCAGGGTTACCCAGTAAGCTTTGCAGCTGAACAGGGATTTGAACTCGGGTCTCTCGCATCTAGGTCTCATGCTAGATCCTTGTACACCGCTTGTACTTGTAGAAAGAACTGGGCAAGAAGGACCATTAGCCTGACTCAACGGGAGATGGCTCTTTATAATTGAGAGGCCGAATATAGTGAGGAGGGACCGATCAGGGTAGAGTAGAAGGGTGGCTGATCTATCACACAAGAGTGGAAAGAAGGGGACGACCCTCCTCCCCAAGGTGCTGGATCAGGCCAAGGGTCCATCTAGTCCTGCATTCTGTTCACACAGGGGCCTCAGCAGGGTACAATCAGCTTCCGAAGCGAGTTAAGGACTCTCTGTGATTAACTTTTGCCCACCCTGCAGCCCGACGTGCAAGACAAGCTGCACCCCATTGCGTTCTCCATCAGCTATTCGCTCGCCAAGAAAGAGAGAGAATTCAGGTTGGGCCTCCGTTCCCTTGACGCCTTTCCTGTCTTGAATGAGGACCAGCCCCATGAGAACCATACTGAGGTGAGCACCATGCAGGAACTCAAAGCACTTTTGCACAAACTCTTTTGCGACTGGGTCTCTTCATCTCCTTCCCCTGCACTTTGCCTTCTGCTGTGCTCTCAGAAGACTGCGTTGTCCCTGGGTTTCCATCCTCACTCCATGGTTCCCACATCCAAACTGCACTCTGGCACCATCTGCTGGGAATGTCGGTTGATCGTAGTTTTCAATAGGGGTGTGCACAGACCCCCCGCTCCGCTTCACTTCCAGATCTGCGATTTTCGGATCGGGCCGCTCCACCCCGCCCCCACTCCACCTGTGTCCACTCCGCTCTGCTCGGAGCTCCGGATCCGGATCGGAGCTCCGTTTCCCCCCCCCCCATAGGCGGGGGGGGGGGTTACCAGGCCCTGCCGCCATTGCCGCCCATGCAGTGACGGCGGCAGAGCCCGGTAAGGGACCAAGGGAGAGGGGGGCCTTACCTGCCTCCGTCCGTGGTCCGTTGCCATCTTCAATTGAGCCCACCGTTCCACCAGGAAGTCTGGGCCGCAAGCGGCCCAGGCTTCCTGGTGGAACCACGGGCTCAATTGAAGACGCCGACGGACCACGGACGGAGACAGGTAAGGGAGAGGAGGGCGGGGAGGGGGATTACCGGGCCCTGCCGCCGTCGCCGCATGGGCAACAGCGGCAGGGCCCGGTAAACCCCACTTACCTTTCCGGCGGAGCTCTGGATCGAGGCGAAGGATCCGCCTTCACCTCGATCCTCTTCGCCACGCTCCGCTGGCCCCCCAATCCTCTTCGCCTCCGCCTTAAGGGCAGGCGAAGCCCCCCGCTCCGCTCCTGCTTCTCCGGTCCGATTAGAAGCGGAGCACATCCCTAGTTTTCAAGACTTAGAGGTTCATCAGACGGGCGTCTTATCGCGCTCCTGCCCACTCACGGTTTTTCGCACGTCCTTCAGACGACAGCGTGTGCCTCCCACTCCTTCCGCTCATTTTTCTGTTGCAAAACAGACCCCCTTTAATCCGCCTTTTTTAAAAATTCGGAATGTGCCACAATCTCCTGCTGTGTGCAGGAAAAGCAGCGCAATAAATACAAGCCTCTGAGTGGGCCACGTGGTCTTTGCTTACTTCCTGAAGAATGCGGAAGTGCGGAGAAGCAACGGTACGGAAATGCAATTTTCTCCCATGTGATGACGCTCATAGGATAAATTGTATTCCAGAGGAACAGTCCTGTTGTTCATATGGCTAAACTGCTTTGCTGGGAACATGTGTGGATATATCCAGGCCTTGTGTGATGGCTTCTGCATGTAATATCAAATCATTCAAGTGGCCAAACCAAATTTAGAGGGTTGCT
This sequence comes from Elgaria multicarinata webbii, assembly GCF_023053635.1. Classification (NCBI taxonomy): domain Eukaryota; kingdom Metazoa; phylum Chordata; class Lepidosauria; order Squamata; family Anguidae; genus Elgaria; species Elgaria multicarinata. The sequence goes on from NC_086181.1 coordinate 14,760,199, forward strand.
CTACTTATTATCATACAGAGGACTGGCATGATTGGCATGATTGGGCACTTGCTGAGGTCTGTACCCAACGGCACGGGGCCTGCTGCTAATCCTTGGAGTCCCCTGGCCTATCCGCTGCTCCTGTTTGCTGCAGTCACTAGTTATCTGACCTCCAAGCATGTGAGCAGCAACAGGAGCAAGGAGGAGGAAGAGCAGCCTCCCCCCATCCTACCTTCTCCCTTTTGGCAGCCTTGGAGCCTCATCATCGAGTCCAAAGCCTTTTCCTGCCCACCCCTTTGAGCAGCAATTAGGCTTCTTAAAACGTCCCCATTGGTACCAGTGAGAGCTTTTTTCTAAAGCCTCATTGCTGTGCAGGGAGAAGTAGCTGGGGAGGGAAGTGGTGGGGGGAGAGAAGGGGGGAAGAGAGAAGGTCGGGAGAAAAAGAGCAGGAAAAGGGGGTGTAAGTAGGGTGACCATATGAAAAGGAGGACAGGGCTCCTGTATCTTTAACCGTTGCATAGAAAAGGGAATTTCAGCAGGTGTCATTTGTATGCATGCAGCGCCTGGTGAAATTTCCTCTTCATCACAACAGTTAAAGCTGCAGGTGCCCTGCCCTCTTTTAAATCTGGTCACAGTATAGCTGCAGTATAGCTCCTGCAGCTTTAACTGTTGTGATGAAGAGGACCATTTATGCATCACCAAAAAAGAGGACAAATGGGGATGCAGATTTGCAGAAAACATGCATATGCGAATGTACAGGAGCACATTTAGATATAACTACTCTCATTTCAACAGCAATACAATAATCCAGTCTTGTACTGGAGCTAGTACTGCAGCACCAGCACTTTTTGATTAGCAGGGAAGCTGACATCCTCTGCCACCCCCACTAGGGTGACCCTATGAAAAGGAGGACCGGGCTCCTGTATCCTTAACAGTTGTGTAGAAAAGGGAATTTCAGCAGTTGCCATTTGTATGCATGTCGCACCTGGTGAAATTCCTTCTTCATTACAACAGTTAAAGCTGCTGGATCTATGCCAGAGTGACCAGTTACTAAAGAGGGCAGGGCTCCTGCAGCTTTCACTGCTGTGATGAAGAGGGAATTTCACCAGGTTCCCCATATATACAAATGACACCTGCTGAAATTTCCTTTTCAATACAACTGTTAAAGATACAGGAGCCCCGTCCTCCTTTTCATATGGTCACCCTAGTGTAAGAGAGGGGGAAGAGAGGAAAGGGAAAATGAGAGGGCTATAGGGGTCAGAAGGGGAAGAGACAAAGGGCTCATCTACACCAAGCAGGATATTCCACTATGAAAGTGGTATGAATGCGGTATATAAAAGGCAGGAGCTACACTACTGCTTTCTAGCGTTATTGAAGTGCATTGACCACTGTTGGGGCCCTTTGACACATCTACACCAAGCAGGATATAACAATATGAAAGTGGTATATGGTCTGTGTCAATGGGCCCCAACAGTTGTTAGTGCGCTTCAATACCGCTATAAGGCAGTAGTGTGGTTCCTGCCTTTTATATACCGCTTTCATAGTGCAATATCCTGCTTAGTATAGATGAGCCCAAAGAATGGGTGAAAGGGAATAAGAAAGAGAAGGGGAAAGAGAGAAAGAATTATGGGGGAAAGGGAGAATAAGAGAGAGAGAAACGGGGGAAGAGAAAAAGAAGGGGAAAGGGGGTGTAGGAGTGAGTGTGTGAGCGAAAACAAGGGGGGAAGAGAAGAACTGGAATGCTGAGCTTTTGCACGGGTGTGTGAATGGAGGTGTGCATGTATAAGGAAAGAGGCGAGTGTGACGTGGCTCTGAGCCCAACAGGGAAAGTTGGAGCAGGCGCTGATAGGGAGGCCTGTGAAGGACTCTGAAGTGAGGCTTATTGATAGATTTGTCACCAGCACCAGCATAGGTGGCAGGGGAATCCAAGCTTTAAATAGGGAGACGGGCTGCTTGCCCCAAGATGATGCGATGATATTTCAGCCGCGGATGCGCGCCTCTCTTCCTCCCTCTTACTTCCAGGCAGACATTCCGTGACCAATTGAGAAATACACTTAAGTCCCTCCTACTACCTAACGTTGACAAAGATCATGGCCCGAAGCCGATCCTTCTGCAGGCTTGTTTATAATCCTAGAATTGGCAAGCTCATGGAAGCCCCGGACTGGCTGTTTTTCTTGCCGTCCTGTTCAGTGCCTGCTCCAGGCTCTGGAGGGTCCGGGAGCAAGGCACCCTCTCTCAGCGAGGAGACCTTCTCCCCACCATTGTCACCAGCCACCGTTGCTCCTCAGAGAGCCAGCAAGCAAGTGGGCAGTGACTTCTACCACTCCTCCTTCCCACTACCACTATGTTACGGGGGTGAAGAGGGGAAGCAGCTCTAGGAAGCTCTTGTCAGTGGGCCCCCTGCTGGGGTGTGGGCCCTCAGCCAGTGCCTGACCATGCCTACCCTTGAGGCTGGCCATGATTGTGTAGCTTTCATACCTTTTTCATGTTTACATTCTAATATTACATTTGCTGTGTTGTGGGTTTCATGCGACACCAGCATGCTGGCTGGGGGAAGTTAGGAGTTGAAATCTAACACATCTAGAGGCCACCAAGCTGGGAAAGGCTGGGCTGCACTTTGCGAACCAAGGGGAGCGTTAATCGGTGTTTGGGGTGGGCAGAAGGGGTGGCGAATGCCAGAACCGTGTGGGAAGCCCGGGGAGCTCCTAGACCAGCCAGAGAGATCAGCCGCCTAATGTCCGTGCACCTCATTCACATGAAACATCCAGGCAAACCAACCAAATGGACAACAAAAAAACCCTCTTTCGCTGACTCAGACATTCCGTTTTCAGATTCAGTTCCAGAAGGAGTGTGGAACGGACAACATCTGCAACAGCAACCTGCAAATTCAGGCTTCCTTTATGAATGATCAAAACCAGGAGCTGCCCAGGTGAGAGAGAGCCGCCTTGCTGGGGAGAGAGGGGGAGGACACCGTTCCCGTCATTCAGACCAGGGCTTAGCCCCCATAACCTATTGAAAATGCCAAGGCTCAGCTCCAGAAGATGTCAAATAATTAAAATCAGAGTTCATTTATTTATTTATTTATTTATTTATTTATTTATTTATTTATTACATTTTTATACCGCCCAATACCCGAAGCTCTCTGGCCAGTTCACAAAAATTAAAACCATAATAAAACAACCAACATGTTAAAAGCACAATTAGAAAATACAGTATAAAAAGCACAAGCAGGATAAAACCACACAGCAAAATTGATATGAGATTAAAATACAGAGTTAGAACAGTAAAATTTAAATTTAAGTTAAAATTAAGTTTTAAAATACTGAGAGAATAGAAAGGTCTTCAGCTGGCGACGAAAGCAGTACAGTGTAGGTGCCAGGCGGACCTCTCTGGGGAGCTCATTCCACAACCGGGGTGCCACAGCGGAGAAAGCCCTCCTCTTAGTAGCCACCTGCCTCACTTCCTTTGGCAGGGGCTCATGGAGAAGGGCCCCTGTAGATGATCTTAAGTTCTCTTATGCATGTGCTTAAATGGACAGATGGAGGAAATGCACAGATGTCAGATGCAATAGTAAACAAAGGGCGTCATTCCCTTAGCACCAATGATGTTGCACTAGTGCAAACATGTTCTGAACTATGAGCAAGAGAAGAATCCAATTAACGTCGTGTTTGCGCGTGCACAGTTGTGGCTTGCGCAAAACATTGCTTGCGCAACCATACTTGTGCAAATGTAACCTTAGTTGTTGTACAACCCATTGTGCAAGCATAATGGGCAGCTGCTTGCGCAACGGAAAGATTCAGCAGAGCTCCCCTGGCGCTATTTGCATTTGTGGAATAGCACCCTTGCATACTGCCCACAGAATGAAAAAAAAATGCTCTAAAAGCGCATAGATCAACTGAACAGTGGCTGGAATGTAGTCATTAGTCAGGAGACGCTTGCCTGAAAAGAAAAATCTTCAGCAAATGCTGAAAACAAAGCAGCGTGGGTGCATGCCTGAGCTGTGCTGGGAGGATAGAAGCCACCACTCGAAAGGCCCTACTCCTGGTGGTTCCAAGCGGATCTCAGGATGCCTCTTCAGAAGGTGTCCGTGATCTCAGTGCATGACTTACAGACGCTAAAGAGCATTCTCTGCACCATCAGGTGCCTTACTGTAGATTTTCTGCCAAGAGTATGAAGTGGTTCCTGCTGAATGGTGTTCGTACTAGGTCTAAGAGAGCCACTGAGCAAGAGCTAGGAGTCGATTGCTCCACGCCAAGGGATACTGATCTTGCCCAGGCAGAAGCCCCTGAGCCTTTCTACTTGGGGCTTTTATTATGTGCTTGTGATTGCTCACTCATGGTAGTTTGACATGATGTCATCCTCCTCCAGGGCCTCTTCCGTGCTTTGCACCCATTATCGCGTTTTTTTTCCTTAACGAGGGATGTCTACTATTTTTCTCAATGGGGTTGTAGGAGCCTCATGTAACCGCGTAATTCCACTATGACACAATGCCACCTAGTGGTTGTGTAATGAAACATATAGAGAGGCAGAAAAAGAAAAGCCCTCGGGGTGGGTGGGAGGGAAACGTGTAAAGGAGCTGATCTTAATCCCGCAAAGAATCCAAAAGCAGAAGCCTCAGTAAAGGTGAAGGTTAAAAGCCTCGTGTAGAGAAGCCTCCAGCCTGACCTGGAACATTTTCTCATCCTTCCAGGCCAGAAGGTGCCAATGGTGGGTGGGTGGAGCTCCATGTCTGGAGCTTTGGAACACCGCGTAGCTCATGGGACACTCCAGTCTTTAACCCCACCAGCTCACCACTAGGGGCAGTGGAACACAGACCTGTTCCCCATTCATGTCCCAACACCTCCTGACAGAGAGCGAGGAGGCGGGCCTATAGGCAGCCCCGCTGCATCTGAAGCCAACTCTCAACTGTGCAACCTTTCCCTTTGACAGGCGGAACGGCATGCAGGTGTTACGTTACAACCGGGAAGTCAAGAAATTGAACTTGGGCATCAGCGTTACAAATACGCCGACTTCGCCTACCAACGGAGAGGATGCTCACGACGCCCTCCTCAACATCACTTTCCCTCCCTTTCTGCGGCCTTCATCAGTCCGGCCGGTGAGAGATGCCTCCGATAAAGAATTCATATGTTGGGCCAGGCTGTCTCTCCATCTAGCTCTGGGGTCAGCGATTTGGCAGAAGCCACAGGAAAATCCCATAGGCTGGCCTTGTGCCCTACTTTGCAGGGGTCAGTCCTTTCCTTGAAGGCATCTTCTGTTTGTCCAGTCCAAGTCAGGTTTAAAGATAGAGAACCATCACAAGGGAGAGCACCCTGGAGCCTTGAAGTTGCCCATCAGCAGCTAGCGCCTGCACAGCAGACTGAGCGGGCGCACAGGTTACCTGGACATAGCCTTCCCCACGAGGGTGAGAGGTCTGGTATGTCTTTTTAAATCATTTGCCGTGCCAGCACCAGGTTTCTGAGGCCCCTTGGGCAATGCACCTTCAGCGGGGGCCCTCCTTCAATGAGTCCATCTTCTCGCCCACTGCTGTCACCAGCACCTCATCCTCTTTTTCCTCATTGCTACCACTTGGGCCGGCAGAGAACCAGGGAGCAAGTAGGCAAAGGCATCTGCTGCTCCTCCTTCTCATCGCCACCATTGTCTGGGCCAGAGCGAGAGGCTGGTGAGCAAGGAAGATGCACTGGTGAAGAGGAGGAGCAAGCTCAGGTAGCCCTTGTCCTTGGGCCCTTGCTGGGACGAGGACTCTCAGCAAGTGCCTGGCCATGCCTTCTGTCGTGTTTCTCAATACCTCCTGCCTTCTTGGGAGACAATAACGAGGCCTGCTAAGTAATCCACAGAGCTTTATTCAAGCAATAAACATCTCTTCCCACCTGAAGAGAGTCTAATCTCTAGGAACTTTCCCCCTAGGCAAAACTATGCAAACTAAGCGAGACAATTGTCTTTTCAAGAAGAATGGAAAGCCCTTGCCCAAGATGTGTTAACTTCAAAGAGACGAGTTCTGAGGCAGCTTCTGATGAGATGCAAGCCGGGCTGACTTTCTCTCGCCTTCCTTTCGCTCTTCCCGTTTTAGTTGGCGGCATACTCTAGGATCTGCTAACCTCTCCGTGCTCTCCCCCTCGGTAGAATGTTGGCTTCCCACTGACTGTATTAATTGCCCTTGACGAGATAAGCTCTGGAGAGAGTTCACCACCAGCTGGTGAAGGGCCCGTGAGAGCTTTCTCCCCCACTGGTACAGGCTGGCCTGTTTCTGGCACCGACTCCTCTACTTCAGAGTCTGATTCTGATTGATCACCTGGAACACCTCCTGCCAACCCAGGGGGAGCAGGGCCTGACATGACACCTACCCTTGATGCCGGCCTTGATTATTTCTGCATGTGCATCTATACATATAAACCAACATACATACATTTTATCCAAAACAGTACCCTCTCTTTTTTTTTTAGTGATGTGAAAGCAGCCACATCACTAAAGAAGGCCAATTTTTTCTCCAAATTAAAAAACACAGTTACTCCCTGAATTAATAATAGTGATTTTTAAGACAATGTCACTTAAGGTATAAGTAACTTGCAGGACTCTCTGGGACATAATACTGGCACGGCTGCTGGCACAAAAGATGTTTTCAAAAGATCTCAGATACCTTTAGGGGAAAAGGTCTCTTAAGGGCTCAGCATCCCCGACAGTCAAAAGGCCCACAATTCCCCCCACCCTTGTCTGTCTTATATTCACTTTACAAAATGCAAGTACAATGTTCCTTGAGCAATCAATAGCAGAGATCTGTCTTTGCTTGTTTCGAGAGGGGAAAAGCCCACCCTCCTCTCCCTTCATCCTTTTATTCATGAAGGATGAGCTGGAGCTGCTATGAATTAGATGATGTATTTAATTTAAAATCCATGTCCTTGGCTTTATCGCCACTACAAAAATAACCAGACTTTAAGGGCTTCTAGAGCGCGCTCTCTCTCTCTTGATTGTAGAGAGATTTTTGCAGAACATTCTCCTTAGCTCGGAAATAATTCCATTTTGGTGAGCGAAGCCTTAATACATGGACGGGCAACTTATGCCCCTCCAGATGTTTTGGCCTACAATTCCCATCAGCCCTGACCTGGCATTCCCAATTAAAAGGGTCAGGTTGCATGTGACGGGAAAGATCTCTGCCTGAGTCCCTGGAGAGGTGCTGCCAGTGGAGGCTGGTGGCTTTGAGTTCGGTGGGGCTGTGAATTAGGGTGACCATATTTTGGAAACCAAAAAGGAGGACAACATGGTCGCCCCCAAGGGGGCATGTCCAGTACCAAGGGGGCGTGCCCACCCAAACATAGCCTTGGTCACATGTCTGATTTTATAGCACACATTTAAGACAAATCTGTTCTACATAACATCTTATTGTTAAAATCACTGAAATAAAGAACAAGTGAGAGATTCAATGTATCTGAAATTAACTTCACTCACTCCTACTTTTGTAGGTTTCGCTGTACTTTGAAGCTTTTGCTATACTCTGTGTGTCACATTCTCCCCTTCCCTCAAATATCTTTTCTGACTGTATTTTCACTCATTGCAAGCTGCTGTTGTTGTTAACAGGGTTTGCTACTGGCCCCAGATCTGTTTCAACTTTGGTATGGCTAAAGCTCTACCTAAAAGCTATCATGGTGCCAACTTTCAGCTCTTTATCTTTAAAAATGACGATTTTAAAAATAATAATTTTAAAACCTCATTTTTTAAAAAAATTCCTAAAAAATCAATGGATGAACGGATCTGTTTCAAATTTGGTGTGGCTAAAGCTCTACCTAAATCCTATCATGGTACAAAGTTTCATCTGTTTAACTTTAAAAATGACGATTTAAAAAATAATAATTTTAAAACCTCAATTTTAAAAAAATTCCTAAAAAATCAATGGATGAACAGATCTGTTTCAAATTTGGTGTGGCTAAAGCTCTATCTAAATCCTTTCATGGTGTAAAGTTTCAACTCTTTAACTTTAAAAATGACAATTTTAAAAATAATAATTTTAAAACCTCAATTTTTAAAAAATTCCTTAAAAAATCAATGGATGAATGGATCTGTTTCAAATTTGGTATGACTAAAGCCGTTCCTAAGAGCTACCATTGTGCCAAGTTTCATGTCTTTATCTTAAAATATGACAGAGTTATAAGCATTTTAGTTAATTCCCATTAGAGCTGCTCTTTGGGGGGAAAAATCCGGATTTCCCCTCTCCCTCCCGGATTTGCCATCAAAAACCCGGACAAATCCAGTCATATGGTCACCCTGTGTGAATCCATTCTGGGCTTCAGTCAAGAACAGCCAGAACTCCAAAGGGGCTACCCAAGGGCTGAACTTATTTTGGGGGGAGGATTCAGCACCTTGGATAGCTCCTTTAGAGTTTGGACTGCTTCTGACTAAAACCTAGAATGGATCCACACACCCACTGAAATCGGAGCCACCAGGCTCCACTGGCTGATGCCACTAAAAATAAAACAGTGCTGGGCTAGATAGACAAATAGTCTGACAACATAGAAGTCAGCTCTCTACATTCCCATGAACATGTTCTGTGAATTTCATAGATTAATAACCTTCAGCTGTTAGGTAGCTTAAGCTGGTAACTTGCCCAAAGACTGAATGCTTTTCTACACAAGGCTGTATCTACATTCAGTTTTATCGCAGAATTGCGATCTGAGCTCTACAAAATGAGCTTTTCCTGTTCTGGTTTTCTGCTTCATAACCCCTAGGGGGTGCTGTGCTGAAGCAAAATAGCACAAATGCACAACTAGATACAGTGCTTTAAGAAATAATACCCCATTTTCTCAGTTTTAAAAAAAACCCGGTGCTCTGAAATAACAGAAGCAAAACAAGGTCATCTAAGAAGCCTGTAAACAGAAGTGAGTAAAGAATCATGAGCACACAATAAATGCCTCCTGCAGAAAAGTTCTGAGAGGGAGGCGGGTTGAACCAAGGTCCCCGCATCCAAATGGAACTCTCTCTTTCTCTCTCTCTCTCTCCTGCATCACACACAGGCAGTCTTTATACAAATGTACCTTATATAAAACTTATACAATGATGGATGAGAGCCAGTGTGCTGTAGTGGTTAGAGTGTTGGACTGGGACTCGGGAGATCTGAGTTCTAGTCCCCACTCAGCTATGAAGCTCACTGGGTGACTGAGCCAGTCACTGATTCTCAGCCTAACCTACCTCACAGGGTTGTTGTGAGGATAAAGTGGAGAGGAGGAGGAGGGCCATATAAACCACCTTAGGTTCCTTTCAAGAGGAAAAAAAAGTGGGATATAAATGTAACAACAACAATAACAACAGATAGATAGATAGATAGATAGATAGATAGATAGACGTGAATTAAACAAAGCAGTAGGCAGCCAGATTGACGAGTGTTCTTATATTCTTTCTTTCTTTCTTTCTTCAGAGTGGGGCCTGCGATCTTGGGGAGACTGTGATGTGTGAACTAGGCAACCCCTTCAAAAAGAATATGCAGGTGAGTTGTTTCTGGGTCTGGATGTTCATGAAAGGTCAGTGCTCCATTGGCTTGTTCAATAGAAAACATGGATTCAAACTGTAAGCTCTGGTCCCTTTGATGACCTTTGTGGCTTTGAAGTTCCACCTACAGAACACTGGAATCATTACCAGTTGCTTCCTGTTCCTAGGATGCTGAAAAACTGGGTATGTTTATCCTTGGGAAGAAAAGACTGAGGGGAGACATGATAGCATTTTTCAAGTACTTGAAATGTTGTCACACAGAGGAGGGCCAGGATCTTTTCTCGATCATCTCAGAGTGCAGGACACGGAATGATGGGCTCAAATTACAGGAAGCCGGATTCTAACTGGACATCAGGAAAAACGTCCTGAGTGTTAGAGCAGTACAACAATGGAACCAGTTACCTAGGGAGGTTGTGGGCTCTCCCACACTAGAGGCATTCAAGACGCAGCTGGACAACCATCTGTCAGGGATGCTTTAAGCTGGATCCTGCATTGAGCAGGGGGTTGGACTCGATGGCCTTATAGGCCCCTTCCAACTCTACTATTCTATGACCCTATTATCTAGGGAGGGCACTCACTCTGTTTCACAGTCAGTCCACATGTAACTATTTCCCAGGAGCACCTTTTTGCTTATTATTCTGAGCTGTAAAAAATATTAATAAGTAACTGCAACAGATAGATGTATTTATATCTTTATTTTTGTCCAGAGTCCCCGAAGTTACTAAAATGTTAAAATAGGCTACTTTTCTTCTTCTTTTTGGCAGCTGCCTTATGGCTGCTATCAGAATAAATGTGCTTTCCAAGGAAATATTCCTCTTTTTAAACTTTAACTCTAGAACTGAGTTGGAAAACATTTACAGTGCCATCTATTTACAGCGCAATCCTATACAATCCTATAGTTTCCAGCGGGGCTTTACTGCCAGGTGAATCTGTACAGGATTGCAGCCTTAACCTCTTATATACCAATTGATCCAGGCTGTATTATAGAATTTCTTCTATTCAATCATGTTGTGCCGGGGGGAGGATAATCCAGCCCTAGTATTTCTCTTTAGCCTTTTTTCTGTGGTATTAGTTGACAGATGTGAGGGCCAAAGTCAATATTACTTTAGAGATGTAGCTTAGTAGCTATGTCTTTTAATTTAATTTTGTTTTACTCTAATCTAAGCTTAGGGGGCTATCTGACTTGGGAGCCCTACACCTGAACTTTATGTTGCAAAAGAGTGGTCCATTTACTAAATTGAAGACATACTTGTCCTGGTCCAGATCATGTCCATAAATTGGGTGGGGGATGGTTAAAGCCTTTCTTCCTCTCTCTCTCTACACCAGGGTCCTAATCCAGATCACACACACACACACACACACCAACCACACGTACTGGAGCAGGGATGGGGGAACCTCTTTCAACCCAAATTCCATGTCATAGAACATGGAATTCCATGTCATAAGCATTCTAGTGGTGGGAGGAGCTGAAAGTAAAAGGGGCGGGGCAAATGTAAAAGGGGCAGGGCCAGAAATACTAGAAATACCCACATGTTTTATCTTAAAGTTCTTACTGCCGGTAACTATTTATAATTTATTTATTTGTGGCGTTTGTATTCTGCTGAATATGATAAAAAAAATATCTCTCAGCAGTTCACAATATTAAAATACAATATTAAAAACACAGCATTAAAATATTAAATTTCATTCTATATTTCATTCTGTAAGTGTAAGCCTTAGGAGAGTGATTTCAGTGTTTTGGAATGGGCAAAAACCTGCAGAAAAGCATGAGAAACTGCCACACTATCACTGCTTGAGGGAAAGAGAGTGAGGCCAGGGCAAGGGAGCACAGGCACCTGGAGGGGTGAATTGGGACCCCAAGAAGGCTGGATTTGACCCCTAGGCCTGAGGTCCCTCATTCCTGCACTAGAGTAAAAACAAATGGCATAAATATAGACATAACAGCTATGTCTTTAACATAGGCATGCCCAGCACATTTCATTAGACTGTGTACCCAGAGGAGTTTTCCCCCAAAGGCGAACATTTATTGAATACTCAATCATAAAGGACATTATTTCATTCATTTATTTATTAAACACTGTAGACACAGATGGCCTACTCTGCATTCAGCTTGCCTGACCATGGGAGGGCCGTTGCAGGGGGTGGCGGAACGAGGAGACGTTTCTCAAGCCCCAGCATTGGTGGGACTTCGTGGTGACATTAGCCAAAGGAGGGTCTTATGAGGCGATAGTAGCCTTTGGGGGCACAGCTTCCAGCAAAGCGATTCCTTTTTGCTCGTGCTGTGAGGAGCAATGGTGCTCTCTCAGAGGCAGCAGTTCTTCAGCATGGCAGTGGAACAGCCGGAGAACAGCCAGAGGACTGTTCCCACTGAATCTGGATCCCCCTCTAGATCCCCACTCAGTAGCCCCCTCAATTCAGCGTTTATTGCTTGAGGCGTTAGGGTGTGTCTGGGCACACCCAGCACACCTCTTGCGCACGCCTATGCTCTTTAAGTGAATGACTGCTTTGGCCCTCAGAGGCCTTGTAAGGCATGAGAGACGGTTACCTGTTTCACACAACATGACAAGCCACAGTATGGGTTCAGTATGAGTTGAGTGTGGATTGTACGTTCAACGTCCTGACTGTTAGAGCAGTGCGGCAATGGAATCAGTTACCTAGGGAGGTTTTGGGCTCTCCCACACTAGAGGCCTTCAAGAGGCAGCTGGACAAGCATCTGTCAGGGATGCTTTAGGGTGGATTCCTGCATTGAGCAGGGGGTTGGACTAGATGGCCTTGTAGGCCCCTTCCAACTCTGCTATTCTATGATTCATAGGTTGTTACGTTGTGTGAACCCAGCTATCATTAAAAAAGTATGCTTTGTTAACTATGAACTACCCACAGTTCACACCCCAACAGCAAACCATTGGTTCTCCTCATGTGACAAAGAAGACACCTTGAAATGCTGGCGCTTTTGATTTGCTTCTGCCACCTGCAGCAAAGCAGGCTGGGTAACCAGGTTGTGCAATGTTGCCTCCCTTCCAGGCAGAGCTGACCGTCGTGTTTGAAGTTATTGGAATCACACTGTCGACCCAGGATATCACTGTACAGGTGGCGCCTTTCACGTGAGTCTTGTCTCTCCAAGTGAGCAGCTGGGGCTAAAAATGGGTCAGGGGAACATAGGAAGATGCCTTTCACGGAGCCAGGCCCTTGGTCCATCTAGCTCAGCATTACCGACAGTGACTGGCAGCAATGGCTCGCCAGAGTGTCAGGCAAGAGTTTTTCCTGCCCTCCCTGGAGATGCCGGGGATTGAACCGGGGACCATCTGTGTGCAAAGCCGGCGCTCTACCGCTCTGAGCTACGGCCCTTCCTATCAGAAAGCCCAGTCGGTCACATTCTTGGGTATGGGCGCATGGTTTGGCAACTTGGTTAACTCAGTGGAGCTCCTCTGCCACTAGTGCCTAGGGGTGAGGCTGTAGTCACATATTACGACCTCTTCCTTATGTCCTAAAAGGAGGAGGTAATAGCAGAAATGCTGTTGAGCCAGATAATGAATTAGTAGGACTGAGAAGCATGTCAGGGGAGGCTGATGGATCTGCCAGTGTGGTGTAGTGGCTAAAGTGTTGGACTGGGAGTCAGGAGATCCGGGTTCTAGTCCCCACTCGGCCATGGAAACCCACTGGGTGACTTTGGGCCAGTCACAGACTCTCAGCCCAACCTACCTCACAGGGTTGTTGTTGTGAGGATAAAATGGAGAGGAGGAGGATTATGGATGCCGCCTTGGGTTCCTTGGAGGAAAAAAGGCGGGATATAAGTGCAATAATAAATAAATAAATACAAATTTTGATGGGGTGGAGATTCCATTCTGGGTTTTAGTTTCAACCAGCCAGAAGTCTAAAGGAGCTATCTGAGGAGCTGGGCCCATTTGGGGGACAGGGTCCAGCACCTTGGAGAGCTCCTTTAGCCGTCTGCTAGTTGTAACTGAAGGCAGGGTGGAATCTCCACCCCACCGAAATCGGATCCACCACCCTCCCCTGGTGTCTGTATTACCTGCCCTCCCCCCTGCATCAGGGGATTTGGGGGAAGAAAAAGCAAGACTTGGCACTGAACCAACCACCCAACATCTTGACAGGTGGGATGATAGAAGGCTTAACGTTACTGTTGTCCTTTGCAAGTCCTGAAGGGCAGAGTGGGATTCTACCCGTGCTGAAGCGATTTTAGCTTGGGGGTCAACGTATGCAGCAGAATGAAGTGGTGGGATGGGATGTACCACTTTGGGATACTGATGGGGATAGTATCACTTTGGAATGCCACGCGCCCCCCCCCCCCAACATTTACTACAAGCCCTTAGCATCCCCAGCCACCTCTGGGGAGGCTGGGAGTTTTAGTCCCATTACCTCTGGAGGACGTCAGGTTCGAGCCTTCTTGCATTATCTTGGTGATGAAGGAAGAAGCGGCAGAGCTGTGGTTTATGCTGTATGACTGAGGTAACTTAAGGAAACCACCTGCTAGGCCGCAAAGCCTGACCCTCTGAACCTTGTGTCTCTGACAGGATGAGCAACCAGGAAGATCTCACGCCAGTGGCAGCAGTCCTGTTGGTGAACTACACCATTGATTCATCCCTGGCGTACGTATCTACTGAAACGGTTGACGTGGGTTCAAAAAGAAGGAGCGTGGCAGCAGGCTTTTCTTTGCCCTGCAAGATGAGATGCTAAAACGGGTAGGCAACCTGGTGCCCTCCAGATGTTTTGGACTACAACTCCCATAAACTCCAGCCAGTATGGCCAGGAATTCTAGAAGTTGTGGTCAAAAACATCTGGAGGGCACCAGGTTGCTAGCGTTGTGCGAAAACATGGTGCACGTGGTGCTGTCACGGAGCCCCCCGGCACAAGGTCTCTCGCCACCTGAGGTGGCTGGGATAAAGATCCGCTGCCGCCACTGGTACATCATTGCACACGCAACCTTTTTGCCACTGCCGTGTCAACTCCACGGAGAGCCGCGGGGCTGGAAGAAGTGTCTGTGGGTTTCGCAAAACCTCGCAGGAGTTCACACGGGTCTCGCGAGGCCTCGTATGGCTCTCATGAGAGTTTGCCCCGGTTTCACAAGACTTTGTAGAAGCTCTGCAGACATTTCTTCCGGTTGTGTGCGACGGGGGAAAGCGAGGCGGAGTGGCTGCTCTGGAGAGCCCTGCTGGTCACGCTCTCACTGCAGCTGGCAGAACACCCACTGGAGGAGGTGACACAGTGCCAGGCCCTCCTGGTGGGGCCGGGAAGGGGCGCAGCACTGCAACCGGCTGCTGTACCGCCTAATGCAGGAGCCTCACCCTGCCTTATGGTCAGGCTGGCCCTGCTGGCACGTCTCCCTCCTTAAAGGAGTGCCGGAGCAGGGCTGAAATTCTAAACACACCAATGATATCTATCTGGCCACCGGTAGGAAGAGAATGCTGAGCTACAGTCACAATTGTTCTCATACAGAACGAAAACGACTTGTTTTTTTGCATGCAAAATTGATTTAATTTGCATGCAAGTTAAATATAAGAAAATGGCCCCAGCTAGATACGTGAAAAAGCCCATCTAGCAAAAAATTCAGAGCGGAAGGAGCAGGGAGGCAAAGATCCTCCGAGTCCAGGGTATCCCAATGGGTATCCCATTGGGATTGCGCCCTTACATAACTTATGTTCCCAGGGTTTCTTTATTAGCAACCATGGTAGGCTTGAAAAAGAGACGTGCCCAGAGAAATTCTAGTAGGTCACACTTCCCTGAGGCCACTGAATAATTTCCGAGGCTCCCCAGAAAGTATGAGCTAGTCCTTCCAGTTGCTCATACGGTCAGCTTCTCAACTCTCTCTCTCTCCCTGTTCTCCTCTCCATGGCAGAGTCAGCCCGTTACTCCAGTCGTACTTTAGCGGGAAAGTCATGGGAGAGTCAGCCATGAAGCATGAGGAAGATGTCGGCAGCCCCCTCGAATTCGACTTTCAGGTAAGGGTCTCCCGTGAAGCGGGAGGCTGGTCCTGTCAGGGACTGCTAGTCTCTTTTGAGTTCACATCGTCCAAAAACCCATGTGGGTTTGTTTACCTTTCCTGGATCCCATCATGGCAGGGATGGGCGACGGATGGCCCTCCAGATGTTTTTGGCCTGTAACTCCCATCAGCCCCAGCCAGCATTGCCAGAGGTGAAATATGAAGGGAGTTTGTAAGCCAAAACCTCTGGAGGGCCACACATTGCCCGCTCCTGCATTCTGGCGATCACTTGTATCCAAAGCCACTGGAACACAAGCTAGAGTCTGCTTGATTGAAAATTCCCGCTTCATTTGCAATTAAAGCAGAGTGTGGACAGGCATCTGTTGGGGATGCTGTAGCTTTGTAGAATCATAGAATCATAGAATAGCAGAGTTGGAAGGGGCCTACAAGGCCATCGAGTCCAACCCCCTGCTCAATGCAGGAATCCACCCTAAAGCATCCCTGACAGATGGTTGTCCAGCTGCCTCTTGAATGCCTCTAGTGTGGGAGAGCCCACAACCTCCCTAGGTAACTGATTCCACCGTCGCACTGCTCTAACAGTCAGGAAGTTTTTCCTGATGTCCAGCCGGAATCTGGCTTCCTTTAACTTGAGCCCGTTATTCCGTGTATTGTCTGAGGGTGGACTAAATGGCCTCCAGCTGTATAATTCTACTATTCTAGCGTAGGGCTGTAAACGAGCCAGAGACAGAGGACTCGTGAAGGGCACATGTGCCAAGTTAATTTTCTCTGCGCAGGCTATTACGCAAAATCCTTAAAAGTTGCTTTATCCCTTCCAGTTGGTATCCCAAGTTAGCAAAAGGAGTAACTGATGCTGATGCTGTCCATTGGTGTCCATTGTAATTGACACCAGTGAATCATTTATACTCTGGTTCTTTCAAGGTACTTTTGGGCCTTGAACTTGTTTATTCATTTAAGAGAGCAGCCCTGTGGGCTAGATGCCCAAAGGACAGAGGACTCTGATCTCTGAGACCTCCGTCCATCCTAAGCCCTGCTAGGCTCGTGCAAGCAGGGCAGGAGAAGCGATGTTTTTGCCTCTCTATCCTCCAAAATAGCAGCTTATGCTCAGGCAGGCCTCAGAGCCCATCTAACCCTTCCTTCTTGCCAGGGGTTGGAAGGGAATTGAGAGTCCTTTGGATCTAGTGGATCCATGACCTCTCTCCACCCCCCAGCTGTTGGCTTACCCCCAACACAGCCATTTCATCTCTTCCTGAGGTCGGAGTCCCAACCTTGGGAGAGAGAGCTGCTGTGAAGCTTTTTGCAACAGCTGGGGATTGTGGGGGGAGCTACAGTCAGACCCTATCCTCTGAGGTTGGATCTCCATCTCCAGCCTCAGAAGAGGAGATCTCCTGCATCCCATGACACCTCTGATGCTCTTTAGGGGCCTTTGGATTGTTCTCTTAGGGTGTAATCCTGTGGATGTTTAGAGAGAGAAAAGTCCTACAACTCCCAGCCTGTCTAAACATCCATAGGATTGCACCCTTAGTATCTGTTATCCCAAATATGATAGGAAAAATAGATATTAATGGTGAACTTCCTTCTAAGGCTGAAACTAGAGTCCTGACTTTTTTCCCCCAAACCAAAAGCAGCCTTTGGAGGCTGCAGTCTTGAGCCAATGGCCCACTGTTTTTCCACTCGCAATCCCCGTGGCTACTTTTTCCCCTTGTAGGGAGAAAGATCTGGGTACACATCTCTTGGCGTCTGCAGCTGGGAGGGGAGACGATTGTGAACAGAAAATGGTTATGGGGAAAGCTGATGATGTGTTGTGTGCAGGTTTTGTCTTGATCCTGCTGCCTCTCAGTTTGAGTCAAGGGACTTAAAGTTTTATGTTTGGAGAGAGTGAACGATTTCCCAATTGAATTTCATAGATGTCTATCCTGTTCCTACACATTTCCCTATGTTTTTCTTTATAATGAAGGGTAATCTATGCCCCAATCCTGGAATCAGAGAGTGAATGGGGGCTTTCTTGCCTTTGTCTTTTAGGTGACCGCAAAGGCTGAGTCTTTAGGTTCCTTGGGAACAATCGTGTTAGGCTTCGAATGGCCTTACGAAGCCAGCAATGGGAAGTGGCTCTTGTACCCCACTGAGATCCTGGTGAAAGGGAACGGAAGCTGGCTCTGTGAACCCCCCGGGCAAGTCATCAACTACCTCAGCCTCACTGTGAGTTTGGTCTCCACTGCCTGCCCATCTTGCTTTGTCTCTCAAAACTTTGTGTGATCCAGCAGGGCTCTTCCTATGTTCTTATGATAAGTATTGCTTCTTTGGGAGAGCTCCTCTGTGAACATAAAAATAAACGAGACGATCTTTGCCAACGTGAAGAAGCTTGGTCAAACCAGGATTCCCAGCATAATGCCCTCTGCAATTCACCCAAAATGAGCAAGATGAATTTTCCAAGAATGGAGTTGTGGGATGAAATCAGGAAGCCTTGTACACCTTTGTACACATCTCAAGTGATTAACAGATACTGTAAGATCTGAGGGAAGAGAACATAGAAAGCCTCTTGCTTCCCTGTGCTTGGATGCTTGTCAATCTGACATATAAAGAACTAGAAACTTGCACAATGTTCTTGCTGCCTGCCTTCTCCCCTGGTCCCTGGAGTCTTAAACATCACAGACTGTGTCTCTTGTGCCTGACAGAGTCTTGGTTCCTGGAAAGCAGCCTCCCACCTTAGGTTAAGGGCTCTTCCCAATGTCTTTTCTGTACCTTTGAGCGTATAGAATCTCAGAAAGAGAAAGATGACCCGTTCTTCTCCCTTCCCAGCTAATCGATCATGGCAGCACCTCGGCACGGAGGAAGCGTGAGCTGCAGGCATCTCCAAAAGCTGAGCTTCCCGTCACCTTGGCAGCTGCAAAGAAAGCCAAGTCAGAAACGTCACTGGTGAGCCTTTTGCCATTTTATGCCATTTCTGCTCCTGCTTAGGAGGCTTTTATCAAGTTGCGTCTGAATGAAGCCCAGAGCGGATTCACCTCCCCACTGAAATAGGAGTCATCAGCCTCCACTGGGTCCAGATGATGTTGCCTTCAGTGTTTGTATCCCTCCCATGTTTTTCCACCACTGCTTATATCTTTTTTTCTTACCGCAACATGAACCTCCAACCATACGTGGTGATTTCTGAAACACTAAGTAGCAGCAGAGTGTTTTGCTACTGTAAACCTTGTTTTGTCCATGCAAACCATATTTTCCAGTGGAGGTGGGAGGGATTTAATGTTCTCCAAACATCAATCAAACCTAAATCAGCCCACATAGGACTGTAGCGTTTGCCTCACCGCTGTTGGGGTCTTAAGGGTGGGTGTATTTCTATCTAAAGAAGGATCTAAGATCTCATTGATGGGCAGTGTTAGGCGTCCTATATGCTTATGTGCCCTACTCTTCATGTGTGGGTTGTGGGGGGCAAACTCAGCCCCCATCAAGCCCTGCAGGCCTCCTTCATATTGAGCATATTTCAAGCAGAGAGCAGAATAGTAGGAGTTGGGGCCTGGTGCCTGCGACATCACCAGCCCTTTCACTAGGCCTGCCGCATAAACCCTTCTCAGGCCAAGCACCAACACTTGAAAACCTGAGGGAGGGTTCAATAAAACCTTTCCCCTAGCTATGAGGGAAACAGGTTTAATATAGGATCTGCTCTAAATATACTGTGGGAATACTCTGGTGTGAGTGTGTAATAACTGTAAGGCAGGTAAAGAATGCCAAGCTGACGTGGTATTTGGTAGCTAACAAAATAATAATAAGTTTATTGTTGTTTAAAAGCTTTAAATCAAAATATAATACTTTCAACCCTGCCTGATCTAAACTCTCCACACACCAACCACCTCACTCTCTTCACACCGATCCTAAATCCCTAGAATCCAAACTCTTCTTACTCTACTACTAAACAACTAGGGAGGTTGTGGCCTCTCCCACACTAGAGGCCTTCAACAGGCAGCTGGACAAGCATCTGTCAGGGATGCTTTAGGGTGGAATCCTGCATTGAGCAGGGGGTTGGACTCGATGGCCTTGTAGGCCCCTTCCAACTCTGCTATTCTATGATTCTATGATTCTAACTCTCCTCACACTCACTCCAACTCACATACCTTACAAACTCCTAACACTCTCCTTATATACTCCTTCCCCCCACCTATTACAGCATAAACCACACCCACTCAGTTCTAACATTCCATACTTACCAGACATACTAACCTAGACATATACAATATACTCAATTGTGGGTAACGCCACAGCACCCTTTTTCACCGCTGAACTATGCTCACATATTTTTTTAAGAACCCTCAGTTTGACACACACACACACACAACTCACTCACTCCAAACCCTATGGCATCACTTCAGAAAAAGAGACCAAATATTCTTTAGACCGCACATATGGAAGGAAAGGAAAGGAACCTCTCGTGCAAGCACTGAGTCATTACTGACTCTTGGAGGGACGCCAGCTTTCACTGACGTTTTCTTGGCAGGCCTTGTAGCAGGGTGGTTTGCCGTTGCCTTCCCCGGTCGTTATTACCTTTCCCCCAGCTAACTGGGTACTCATTTTACCGACCTCGGGAGGATGGAAGGCTGAGTCGACCCGAGCCGGCTGCCTGAAACCAGCTTCCGCTGGGATCGAACTCAGGCCGTGGGGAGAGTTTCAGCTGCAGAAACTGCTGCTTTACCGCTCTGCGCCACATGAACAGCCCTCCAAATTAATCATCAGTCATTCTATCCCAGCCACCAACTCCAAGTTGTCATCTTTCTTCTCTTCTAATTCTGCCTTGGTTTCCAGACCTGTTCCAGAGGCACGTCTCGCTGCATTTGGTTTGAGTGCCCCCTGTGGGACATTGGAGCCGTGACAGACGTGAAGGTCCGAGCACGGGTCTGGAACAGCACCTTCATCGAGGTACGTGCGACTTTGGCTAAGGCTGGTGCAGTGGTTAGGGGTTCCAATAGAGATGTCAAAGAAATCCACAGTGGAATCAAATGAGTTTGAATTTTTATGAACCATGGACTCCACAGCGGACCAGCTTGTCCCCCAGTTGGGTGGATTCTGCGCGTTTCTGAACCGTTTTCCTAACTTTTGAGAATTTTGCACAAATTTAGTAACAGAAAAATATGCATATTTTTAAACAACAGCTGAAAATGTGCATTTCTTCCATATAGGCTAAAGGGTGAAAATGCACATTTTGGGGGGATTTGCACATTTTTGCAAAATAAATAAATAAATAATAATTAAGCCTGAATGTGCATTTAACTGGTGCCGCAAGAATTTAAAATAATCTTGCTTGAGTATTCAAAAGGTCATGAATATATGGATTTCCCTCTGCCTTTTTATATGTAATTTTCTTACTTAGTTGCATGATAGTTTCAGCGCACTTAAATTTTGCATTGTTGTTGTTATTCACTTATAAGTCACCTAATTTTTTCTTAGTGCTGTACCGATATGTAATAAATCTCCATGTACTGAAATTCAATGTATTGGAAAAATCATTGACATTGCTGCTTTTAACACACACCCTTTCCTGTCCATCACCATGGAAATGTAGGATTTCAATAACTTTGACCGTGTGAAGGTGGACGGGCACGCCACACTGTTTCTCAGGACAAACACCTCCACCATCAACATGAAAAATCATACTGTACAGGTGAGTGAAACTAGATTCCTATCCCTCCAGATGTTTTGGCCGACAACTCCCATCAGCCTTAGCCAAGATAGCCAATGGTGAGGGATGATGGGAGTTGCAGTCCAACAACATCTGGAGGCCCAGAAGTTGCCCACTCCTGCTGTACAGCTACCGTATTTCTTTAATTCTAAGACGCCATCGATTGTAAGATGCACACTAATTTCAGTACCACCAACAGAAAAAAAGCTTTGATTCTAAGAAATAATAAACGCACCC
The DNA here is from genome assembly GCF_023053635.1 of Elgaria multicarinata webbii. NCBI lineage: Eukaryota > Metazoa > Chordata > Lepidosauria > Squamata > Anguidae > Elgaria > Elgaria multicarinata. The sequence goes on from NC_086181.1 coordinate 14,781,507, forward strand.
GCGATTCTAAGATGCACCCCGTTTTTAAAGATGTTTATATGGGGGGAAAAGTGTGTCTTAGAATCGAAGAAATACGGTATATGGCCTTTGACTGAACATGCAAAAATGAGTGTTGTGCACTCATTATTTCTTGCTCATGGTTGTTTACGGATTCTTTAGACAGCTTCATGACCCTCCAATTTTACTTTTGTTTCTTAAGAGCACTTTACTGGTTTTTTTGTGTGTGTTTTTAAAATGGGGGAAATGGAGTATTATTTCTGAAAGCAAAAAAAAATGAATTTTCCTACTGGTTTAATTTCATTATTCTGCTAAAGCACAGTGCCATCTGCAGGTTATCTAGTGGAAAAGAAGGAAAGGAAGAGTTCTTTGTGTAGAGTTCAGATCTCAATTCTGTGACAAAACCCAAAGTAGATACAGCAGATTAACAGTCAGTGTGACTGTCTGGGTTTGGATGATCAGCAGGGGAAGTGCAGCATTGGTTGTTTCCCCTGTCCCCAGCATGCCAGTTGCACAACCAAGATTACCCTAACTACCTATGTTGCATCGTGGGTTGCTGTGTTGTCCAACCCTAGCACAGGCTGGTGCATTTTCACCCACTCTGCAACCCATGGCTCGCACTACACGTGTGTGGCGCAGTTAATTTGGGTAATCCCAATTGTGTGACCAGGGGGGATCTACACTACTGCTTTAAAGTGCTTTATAACAGTTTTGACAACTGTTGGGGCCCAGGACACACTGCATATACAGGTTTCAAAATGTTTTCAAAGTGCTTTAAAGTAGGGATGTGCTCCGCTTCTAATCGGACCGGCGAATTAGAAGCGGAGTGGGGTGCTTCGCCTCCCCTTAAGGGGATTGGGGGGCCGGCGGAGCGTGGCGAAGAGGATCGAGGTGAAGGCGGATCCTTCGCCTCGATCCGGAGCTCCGCCGGAAAGTTAAGTGGGGTTTACCGGGCCCTGCCGCTGTCGCTGTCGCCCATGTGGCGACAGCGGCAGGGCCCGGTAACCCTCCCCTCCTCTCCCTTACCTGCCTCCGTCCGCGGTCCGTCGGCTTCTTCAATTGAGCCCGCGGTTCAACCAGGAAGTCTAGGCCGCACTTGCGGCCCAGACTTCCTGGCTGAACCGCGGGCTCAATTGAAGAAGCCGACGGACCGCGGACGGAGGCAGGTAAGGCCCCCCTCCCCCTTGGTCCCTTACCGGGCTCTGCCGCCGTCGCCACACGGGCGGCGATGGCAGCAGGGCCCGGTAACCCCCCCCCCCCGCCCTCCTCTCCCGGCCTTACCTGGCACCACTCCCCTCCACTGCGGACCTCCGATTCGGAGCCGAAGCTCCGCGGCGAAGAGGAGCGGAGTATGGGCGGAGCGGGGCGCAGCGGAGCGGGCCGATCCGAAATTTTCGGATCGGCCCGCGGGGCGGAGCAGGGGGTCCGTGCACACCCCTACTTTAAAGCGCTTTAAAAGCAGTAGTGTAGATCCCCCCCTAGCACACGTGGGGCTGGGGGAAAGAACCAACGCAGCAGCCTTGTTTCCCCTTCTGATCGTCTGAACAACATCTCTGTGTCTATGTGTGGTGAATCCACTCATCCCTCTGCACAGTCTCTCCCCTCTCTCTGTGCATTCATCAAATGCATGGAGAGATGGAGTGAAAAGCACCTAAAGGTGCAATCCTCTGCCTGCCGTACAAATCCTAGTACGCTGTGAGTATTAGGACTTTTTTTCTCTAAACAGGCATAGGATTCCCCATCCGCTCACCAAAATGTGCAATATAGGGACGATCATACCAGCCCACTTTATTTGTAAGGCTCACCAGGAATATACACGAAACACTCTGAACACTCAGGAAATGTGATTGATGGATAGATGCCAAGTCCAATCACAGTTATGCTTCTGAACCAAGCCGCCAACATCTCCTTTACTCTGCCCTTACTCCCCCAAAGCATGACTGTTTTCCCTTTTACTGCCCTGGCTATAGTTCGCTGTGGACATCGACTCCGAGCTGAGCGAAGAGCAGCCGGCTGAGATTGAGCTGTGGCTGGTCTTGGTTGCCGTTGCAGCCGGACTTCTGCTTTTGGGGCTCATTGTCTTACTGCTGTGGAAGGTGAGAAGGGGATATTTTGAATGGGTTGGGTGAGGGGAGGGCAGCAAGTCCTTCCTTTCCCTCTTAGCCCTACCTGTAGAGAGAGACACTCCGGAAATTGCTGCTGCAGAGCTGTTGACCTGCATTAGCAGCAGTGCAAAGACGGAGGGCGGGGGATTGCTTGTGGCAAGCCTGAATATCTGAGCAGTATTTTCAGGGCTGACATAAATATTTTGATTGGCCAGCGGATGGTCTGATCTCGCTCCAGAACAAAATGTTCAGGCATTAGAGAACCGCCCAGAGAGCTCCGGCTATTGGGCGGTATAGAAATGTAATAAATAAATAAATAAAATAAAATAAATAGAGGCCGTAGCGAAAAGCGGCCGGGCCAGTTTTGTATGGGCCAGGCGGGAAGTAATCCTGTGTCTCCAGCTTGACGCAGAGCGATGTAATCAGCTGAGTGAGGGCATGACGTTGGCCTTGGTATTTAGCTCAAGCATTTCATTCTGGAGCGCAGCCAATTTGCTCTGCAGGCTGTTCAGCGCACTCGTTTTACACTGTGGAGAAACTGGTTGGGCTGTACGGGAACTATATTTAGATCCTGATTAACAAAGGAATGGGGTGAATACTTGGGACCCTGCGGTGGTGTGCCCCGGGATAAAATGGTCACATCATCACCGGCGTTGCGGGAGCCATCCTCCAAAACACCCACTCGTTCAATGCCTCATTGGGATTTCTTAAGCCGTTTACTCCAGTGCTGAGAGGAAAACTTAAGCGTTGAGCCAGCTGTGTAATGCACAACTGCGAAACTTCACAGGAATCCAAGAATGGCCAGTTTTTCAGGGGCAATTCATGCCTTACCCTGTCACTGCGGGGATGTGCAATCCAGCCCTCCTGTGCTTGTATGGATCTCCAGAAAACCGAAGCCTGTTCCCTTGCCCTGGACGCCACTGGGAGAAGCATCTCAGAGTCTCAAGCATTCAAAAGCTTTAAGGGGGGGGTGGCGTAGCTGGAAAGTATTTGCTCCGTGGTTCTGGCCAAGGAAGGTGCCTTCACTACTGTTGTGTTCCATTCTAATTCTGCATTGAATCTCCCAGAAATGACTAGCCAGGTACAAGCAGGAACTTCACAAGCAAACAAAGGGAAAAAAACTTTATTATTCCAGTGGTGACTAGAGCAAATAAAGTTTTTTGTTTGCTTGCTTGTGGTGAGGGATTTTGTCCTGAACATGGAAAAGCAAACACTTCCAGAGCAGATGAAATATCCTCCCCGGCTCCCCAATGGCTTAGTGCCAGTTGGTGTGTAGTAAGTAGCAGTACGAAGGACACAAAGGAAAAATGGGAAGTAAATCCTGGAAGCCCCTTCTAGCTGTGATTGCCTCTTGGCTGTTGGGGCAGGCTGTCTTCTTCTGAAGACTACTACAGGCAAGAGAGGTTCCCTCTGTGAGAGAGTAACATGGAAATGGGCCTTTAGTGCTCTAGAGCTGCATTCAGTTGGGCCAGTTTGACGTTTTGACCACATGGCATGTGGCATCTGTGCTGCAGCACCAGAACAGCCATTTTTTTACATTCCAGATCAATGTAAAATCAAGAATTTTTCAGATGTGTTGATTCCTGTACTAATGTTGTTCCCCGCCTCGATCCAAAGGGAGAGGCGGCTGAGAAATAAATAAAATTATTATTATTATTATTATTATTATTATTATTATTATTATTATTATTATTATTATTTTCTGTCCCCAATGCTCTTGAGCCACTTCCTGTGAATTATGCTTGGGGGTTTTGCCATAGAGTGACGGTCTCAGGGAAGCCCGAGACAGGCCAAAATTGTGAGTCTTTTGGCATTGAAGGTTTGTCCTGCTTGGACTGGCAAGGGCTCAGTTTCACCTAACCTTTCATACTGGCCTCATATCCATGAAACAAGCCTTCTTCCGTCTGCGCGCTGAAAGTGATATCCCGAAGATCAAAAATGGGGAAAGTGTGGCTCTTCAGACTGTAGCTCCCATCAGCCCTGGCCAGCATAGCCAACAGCGAGGGATAATGGGAGCTGCAATTCAACAACACTTGGAGGGCCCCATGTTCCCCATGCCTACTTTGGCACACAAGGGGCAGAACACTTGAAGTGGCTCTTTGCCCTCCAGCCCAGCATACCCGGTTTCCCTGTTGTACCTGACCTTTGCCCCCTGCTTCCTCATAGTGTGGCTTCTTCCGGCGGGCAAGCACACGAGCCATGTACGAGGCCAAGGGCCAGAAAGCCATGATGAAGATCCAGCCATCTGAAACTAAGCGGCTGACCGACAGCTTCTAGCTCCTGTCTCAGGGGGGAACACTGCCCACCCCTTTGCCCTGTGTCTTGGTAAATCAACGTGGGGGCAGGTGGAGGAGGGGTGGAGGGGTGGGGTGCCAGGGCCTACCTCTCATTTACTGTCTCTGTCAACCCTTCCACTTCTTAATCCCTTCCCAAAGACCCTGTCTTGGAGAGCTGAAGCCCGCTGGGAAGTGGGATTTGGACATGCCGACTGGACATAGGTGGCTACTTTATAACTGGTCAGACGATTTGTCCATTTGGCACAGTATGCAACTGGACATGCCGGGGATTGAACCGGGGACCTTCTGCATGCGAAGCAGGTGCTCTGCCTCTGAGCCACGGTCCCTTTGCAGATGCCGTCAAAGGGATGCAGCACGCCTGTGCTCAAAGACACTGTTGGTTCTCAATGTGCTGAAAGGCTGCCAGGCTTTTGAAGCACACACAAAATCCTGCCAAACCAAATCTTTGGTTTTGTGGAAGGAAAAGAAGTACGGGGAAGCCCAAGGTGACATAGAACCCAGAATCTCTTTTTAAGGAAAGAAAAAAACCCCGTGTCCAGTGCTTAAGGCCAGTGCTGCCGGATGCTGCTGCTAGTTTATTGCCGCACTACGATGTCATCTGTTTGTCCTTTAGTAATTAGCAAGGCTCTTCAGCCATTCAAAAGCACATGTGAGGCACAGGCTTGAGCCAGGCTCTTTGCAGTTCTGTACCTATCTACTCCGTAGTAACTCTCACAGTGGGACTTGCTCCTAGGTAAGAGTGCATAAGATTTGCAGGCTAAGAGTCCAAGGGCCAAGCTACGTGGGAGATGTTGCACCTGAATTCCTCCCCACTTGCAGGGCCAAGAGCAGCTGGGGGGGGATTCAGAACAGGGAAACGGTGTGCGGAGAAAGGGTGAAACAGCCTCCTCCCACCTCACCGGTGCTCTGATCAAATGCAGAGCATTTGCCCCAAGTTACCCTCAAAGCATGTCACCCACATCATGCTTAATGCTCTCCAACAGGTGTCGGCCAGTCCGTCGGCCTCTCTGTTTTACCTGTTTGTGTTGCTAACTCAAACACGTTCTTTTCCTAGGCTTTTAATAACCAGGTGTTTCTTGGGTGGCTTCTGAGATGGCGCTGCTGTGAGAAGGGTCTTTCTCTTTTTACTCTCATTCTTCTTCCTGCTCTGTGGGCCAATCCAAACGACCCTTCTGATCCCACCTTGTGATAGAAAAGCCAGATCACTGGCTCAGGGGCTGGTCTTGTGAATGGCGAAATGCAGGGGTGAGCGACCTTGGCCTAATTTCTTGGGGGTGGCTAGAAGGGGGAAATGGGGGGGTGTCGTAGAGAGAGAGAGAGAAGAAAGGAAGGGGGAGAGAGGCCCCTGTGGGACCTCCCATTAGCTGAACAAGATGCTAATGTGGGGAAGGGACGTGGCAGCAACATCAAAACTGGGACTGAGTGTTCATAACCAAGCCTTTTGAGTGAGCCACATGAGAACACTCCAGGATCTGAATTTATTCTGGGGGTGATCAGGAGGGGCAGGTAACACCCCTGAACCTCATTGTCACTTCAGCCTGGCTTGGCTTTTCTGTTTGTGGATGTGAAAGCATGTTGGGACACAATCCTATGCATGTTTAGACAGGGGGGGGGGGAAACCCTCCAACTCCCAGCATGTAGCAGTTTTTGTGTGTCTAATCATGCATCAGATTGCGCCCTGAGAGTATTTACATGTTTTAACTATGCAGCTAGTCCTCAAAGGTGCTGACCTGTTTTTCTTTGCTGATCCGTTGTCAGTGGTTACAGCATTCCGATTAGTAAAGGGTGTCTGTGCTGTGAACCGTATCTTAGTTTCTCCATTCTCAAACAAACGTTGAGCCTCAGCCTAACTCAGCTTTCCCCCAACCTGGTGCCTTCACGGTGTTTTGGACTACAACTCCCAGCATCCCTGGCCATTGGCCATGCTGGCTGGGGCTGATGGGAACTAAAGTCCAAAACATCTGGAGGGCACCAGGTAGGAGAAGACAGCCGTAACCGGACTGTCCTTCGACCATCACAGGAAAATGATCAGATGAATTGGCTTTCTTTGCTTCCTTTCCCCTTCTCCTCCCCAATAAAACTTCTCCTGCTCCTCTCTTGTCCTGCCTTTCACCCTCTGCATCTTTTCTCTCCTCCGAATTCTCAAGCTTGGTTTGTGGGTGACCCCCTCCACCCCTCCACTAACCTTTTCCTCCCCTCCCTCTCCCTGTATAGTGCAACTTTTTCAAGCGAACCCGTTACTACCGGATCATGCCCAAGTACCACGCCATTCGGATCCGGCAGGAGGAGCGCTATCAGCCGGCTGGGGGGTTCCTGCCTCCGAAGCACAAGAAGCAGTGGGTGACAAACTGGCAGGAGGCGGGGAGACGCTACTGAAGCCTTCCCCCTCCCTCTTTCCCTACCCTCCTCTTTACACTCATGGGCTGCTTTGCTTTCTTGGGGAAATAGCGCTGGGCCCACAGAAGAACTCTTACCGAAGCCTAAGTTATGCCACCCTGGTCCGTGATGACCCAACGCTTTCTCCAGACTCCCTGATCTTAGGGAGGAAAATGATCCTTGCAAGATGGACCTGCTTGGCGTTTGTGAAACACAAGGCACAATCGAGCTGCTTTTTCATTTGCACTGATGGATCCTCTCCCTCTCTCTCTCTCTCTCTCTCTCTCTCACACACACACACACACACACACACACCCCACACACACCAGAGCCCAAACAGACGGCAATGCCTAGGCACTTACGCTAGCGACCCAGACCTTCTTTCTCACGGCTGCATTTTCTGCGGCACAGTTGCAATTTCACGGGATTGTTTTTATTATTTATTACGTTAATAGCCCATTTCTCCTTCCAAAGAGCTCAGAGGGAGAGAGCTCTTTGCAGGGCTCACAGGCAACCTCCCGTCCCGGCAGCTTCTGGAGCCAAACCCGCTTAGCCGTAGAACTGCATCATGTGCCTTTGAACCACTCCCCGGACTTCCAGAAGACTCCTCTTGCTCATGCCAACACTTATGCAAATTGTCCCTTTGTTTTATATGCGTGGGAACTTAGGAAGCTGCCTTATATCATGAGTGCATCTAGCTCAGTATTGTCTACACCAGCGGTGTTGATCCGCAGGACAAATACGACCGGCCTGGGGTCCTGATCCAGCATTCTGGGGTTCCCCAGATGGTGACAGCTCCTTTCCTCCAACTGATCATTGGGTGGTTCCCCAGCTTTTGCTGTGTTTTCCTCGTTCTGAAATACCTCTCTTAAGGCTTGGCGACCGGCCGTAAGAGCTTCAAGCTACAATATGTGGGTATTTTGGTCCCGCCCCTTTTGCCTTTGGCCCTGCCCACCAGCGGAATGTGGCCCCTGAGAACTTCTCTGAAATTGCATTTGGTCCTCAAGTTGAAAGAGCTTAGGCAACCCTGATCTCTCTCTCCAGCGTTTCAGGCAGGCATTTTTCCTAGCCCTAACCTGGAGATGCCAGCGACTGAACCCGGCGTCTTCTGCATGCAAATCATGCACTCTGCCACCCTTACCCACTTCCTCAGTATGACCATCCCGCAAAGCCGCTCGACTTCTGTAAAACTGCTTTCCTGCCGGATTGCGTACCATCACCGGTGCACAGAAACGGCTTGTGTGTGAGGCACTTAGATTTTCACAAGCACTCGCATTCTCCCCAGAAATGTACACCGATCGAAATGCCTCGGGTACCTGCTTATCACACCCTGGTGTGAGACCGCTTCTGCGTGAACACACATGTGTGGGCATGAGCAGCCATGGCTGCCATGGCGTGAGGTCACTTGCTAATGCCAATGTGTGCATCCCACACCGCTTGCACTTTTTGCAGACGTCCTTCTCTCTAATGCCCACTCTCCCCGCTTGTACTTTTCACAGTTGCATGTTCACTTCTGCTTGGTGATAACCCTGGATTTCTATGAACTTCCTTTTGCCCCTTTGATAATGATTAGAGCCTCCTCTCGTGTCCTCCCTCAAAGGCCTTGTAATAGACTTAAATCTCATTTGAAGAGAAAGACGAATGGACTTCAGTCCCCTCACTGTGACTGCAATGGACTCGCTCTCCAACCCCGTATCACTGTATAGTAAACACTGGATGTATGACCACTGGAGCTTCTGCTATGCTGAGAACTACTGATCTTTTTTAGCCGATCTTTCTTGTACTTCCTCCACAGTTCTTTGGAGGGAGGAGTTTTGTTCTACTGTTACTGTAGCCCTGGTTCGTCGGGAGCACCAAGGTTTCTCAGCTTGAAATGTACGGAGGGAGAAGATCCTTTTTTTTAAAAAAAAAAAACCCTATTGGAAACCTCCTCCTTCTGGTACACCAGGGCATAGTTTTATTTTTAAGTGGTCCCTGGCGTAAGCATCAGTGGTGGGACCTACTGGGATGCTGGGTACCTGGCTTCCAGGGTCGGCGTCAGTGATAAACATGGCCAGGCACCTGCTGAGAACCCACATCTCAGTAAGGCCCCACAAGAGCCCCCTAAACTTGCTCTTCACCATTGCAACCTGCTTGTTCGCCTGCCCTTTGCTCAGGCCCAGCCCATGATGGCGGAGAGAAGGCAGGTTCACTGAGAGAGGGGGGCCATTGAGGGTGTCGTGCCGAAGGGCCCTCAAAAACCTGGAGCCAGAGTGGCCAGATTCAAAAGAGGGCAGGGCTCCTGCAGCTTTAACTGTTGTGTCCAAGAGGGAATTTTACCATGTGCTGCATGCGTACAAACGACACCTGCTGAAATCCTCTTTGCTATACAGGAGCCCTGTCCTCCTTTCCATATGGTCACCCTAGATTTCCATTTTCAACAAAAAGGAAAGGCAATGGATGCTGCACGCACAAGAAAAACAGAAAGAAGTGATTCTCTAAGTTCCTGAAATATTTATTCTGCCCAATGCATTTCAGCAGAGTAACTAACTGCTAGTATCAGCTGAGGAAGGAGCAGAAGGGCTCATTGCTGTATATTTCTGGGAAGACAAGTGAAAATCCCTGAAGAAGGAAATGTATTTCCAAAATACATTGGGAAGAATAAATATTTTTGATATCACTAATGTTTTTGTCCATATCTAAATATCCAGATCATTGGCTAACACACTGGATTTCTACTCGTGCACACATTCATCTGTGGTTATCTCTCTCTCTCTCTCTGTGTCTGTCATACAAGTGTGGTTGCTGACAATGCGTGCTGCACAAAATTGGCCTCATGACGTTGAGCTAAAACCAGGGCCTACACTTAAAAGAGGGGCAAACTTCTGGCATGTCACTCTCAATGAAACTATTCAGTCTTAAACAGGATGACCACATCACATCTGCCCTGTAACCTCCCCTCCCCAGCTCCCAGCTGTATATTAAATTATTAAGAATGTACCTGTCTTTGGCTATGTGTATATAAATAAATAAATATATATATATATTTGTTGCTCAGTGGAATTTATCACTGTTTATGGTACTGGAGGTCTTGAATCATTGTGCCTTGGTTGTAAATAAGCTTAAGTGGTTATTTTATGGACAAAAAATGACTGATTTGTAACTTGCGACTTCAATATATATATATTTTTAAAAATTTTAAGAGTAGTGAATTAAATTCCATGAACTCGCTTCAGCCTCTGATGTTTGTTTGTTTGTTTGTTTGTTTATGCATTCAAGGGAAGATGAAGTCTGTTGCAAAAGAGTCAACCATCCCCTGCTGGGACTCATTTCGGCATCTGTTCTGTTTTATACATATTCAAGGGATAAAACGGCAGTTGTTTGGGAGTGGGTTGCCAGGGGTGTTTTCAGACGAGGCCTTTTATCATGCAATTGCCCTGCCTAATCCATCGGATTTTACAGAGGGTCTAGATGACATCGTCTATTTGTAACCGTTCTGCATTTTCCCACCACTTTTCTGTCTTTTTTCCTACCAAAATAATTCCATTAAGAGGAAAAGATGGAAAAGTTGAACAATGAGCTCCATTAGATGCACGTTTTTATTGCACACTCATTACTGGGCACTCACGGATTTTCACGGGCCCCTCTCACAACGTCGTTTGCCTCCCAACCCTTGTAGCCTTCTTCGTGTGACAAAAGAACACCCCAGGACGTCTGACTTGTTTTTAAAGATGGAAGTTGCCGCTATCCCCTGCTGTGTGCAGGAGAAGCAGCGGGATCAAAACGGCCCACGTGCACATTGCTTACTTCCTCTTGCAAAAAAGGAAGTAATGAGGGACAAATGCACAGGCAGAGAAGCAACGGTAAGCAAACACGATTTTCCCCGTGTGATGACGCTCAGTGACTTGTGGCAATAAAAGAGGCAGACACTGATGCTGGATGAAATACTACTGCAACTGTTATTTAATGCAACAGCATGGGATTAATTGGGACCACTGGAAATAAAATGGGCTGAATGAATGAGGGGGGAGCATTCTTTAAGCTCCACCATTGAGCAACTGGCATGGTTGTCCATGCTGTGTGTTTCCCCCGGCACCCTCTTTGTGTTTGGGCCTAAAAACCTGTAGTAAGTTTTTGAGCAGGTGCAATCTCCAGTTGCTGCCAAGATCAGTTGGCTGATCTTTGCCCCACTGCTCCACCCACTAGGGATTTCAGCTCTTTGGGGCAGCCCCTCCTGTTCCTTGGTTGCTAGGGAGAGCACTATTGAAAAGGATGTGGGCCTTAGCCTTCTGTCTGTTAGCATCCTAGATTTTATTTATTTATTTTATTATTCAGATTTATGTACCAATTTCCACCGAAGTATCAAAGCGATGAACATAAAACAATGGCATCAAAATAATAAATCTAACAACAAAACCTTTGGGGCTGTCACAGACTCTTAACCTAGCCAACCTCACAAGGTTGTTGTTGGGAGGATAAAATGGAGAGGAGGAGGATTATGTACACTGAGTTGGGTTCTGTGGAGGAAAAAAGGCAAGATATAAAAATGGAAATGAGTAAAATAAATAAATACGACACAATACAAATTCATCAGTGATAAAACTCACACTCTGCTGTGTGCTACGGACCATAGCTGGCTGGGTTACATTTCAAAGAAAGCTGGCGTTGTGTAGAGGCTAGAGTGTCAGACTGGGAGTCGGGAGATCTGGGTTCTAGTCCCCACTCAGCCATGGAAACCCACTGGGTGACTTTGGGCCAGTCACAGACTCTCAGCCCATCCCACCTCACAGGGTTGTTGTTGTGAGGATAAAGTGGAGAGGAGGAGGATTATGTACGCCGCCTTGGGTTCCTTGCAGGAAAAAAGGTGGGATATAAATGCAATAATAAATAAAATAAATACAGAGATGAATTTTAAGAAGACAGCTCAATATCAGCATTGTGGGGGGCCTGTCTATTGTCAGTTGGGGGTGGCACTCTCATCAATGTTTCCTCTGATGATTGCAGAGATCGGACAGGGACATAAGGGATGAAGCAGTTCCTAAAATAACCCGGCCGAAAGTTGCTTAGGGTGTTATATGTTTGCAACAGCATCTTGGAACTTGCAGCCAGCGCTGTTGTTTCAGCAAAGGTTAGGCTTGCTGTTGGAAGAAGGCCCCAGTTTGCAGCCTCGGTGCTGCATTCTCCACCAGCCGCATCTTCTGGACCAAGCCCAAAGATAGCCTCACATCAAGAGCATTACAAGAACCCAACATTGAGGTTTATTTATTTATTACATTTTTCGACAATCAAAAACCATAAAATACAACAAGTATAAATTTTAAACGTTGAATGTTAAAAAGGCAATATAAAATCCGCTACGTTAACATCCAGGGAAAGCCTGTGTGAAAAGGTGTGCTTTCAGGAGGCGTTTAAAAGGTGTTACGTTTTCCGCCTCCCGAACCGCACGAGGGAGGGTCCTCCAGAGGGTGGGGACCGCCACGGAGAAGGCCCACCACAGAGGTTCTTCATGGCGGCATTCCGTTCGTCTGAGAATGGCCAGCAGGCCCTCCTCTGAGGATCGTAGTTGTCGTCTGGGTGCATACAAGGGAAGGCGGTCTGCTAGGTATCCTGGTCCCAAGTTGTTTAGGGCTTTGTAGGATGACAACATAACCGTGTATGTGGCTTGCTAGAAAACAGGCAACCAGTGCAGTTCTTTTAACACAGTTTTTATATGAGCCGAGCTAGGTGTCCCCGGTGAGCACCGTAGCTGCAGCTTCCGAACCACATACATGGGTAGCCCCACATAGAGCACATTACAGTAGTCTAATCGTGAGGTTTCCAGTGTATGAATGCCTGTGACTAGGCTATCCCTATCCAGGAATGGGTGTAGTTGGCATACCAACAGAAGCTGATAATTTGTCATGTCCAACCCTACTGCCCCTCTTTTGGGAGAAGATATTTCAGGTATTATTATTATTATTATTATTTATTTATATAGCACCATCAATGTACATGGTAATCAATCAGAATCAGATTCAGAACTAGAAGACGCAGCGCCAGACACCAGCCAGCCTGTACCAAGCTCTCACAGGCGTTTCCCAGCTGGGAGTCAGCCCTCTCCAGATCTTATCTCCTCAAGGCCAAATCCTACACACTCAGTGGGAAGCGAGTTTTCTTCCGGAGGTGAGCGTCCCGACGAGCTAGCTGATGCTAGGGCCCACTGGAAGCTCAAACGCATGCAGTGGAAGGAAGGTGTGAGGAAGTCAGTTTGATTACACCAGAACCTGCCTCCGCACCAGGCTCTCTGAAGTTACGGGCGTTTGAGAAGTGGCTTCCTATTCTTTTTGAGCGGACAATTGTCTTGCTTAGTTTGCATAGTTTTGCCTACTAGGGTTACGTTTCCAAGAGGTTAGGCTCTCCTCAGGTAGAAGAGACGTTTGTTTCTTAATAAAAGCTTTGTGGATTATTTGGCAAGCCTCATCATTTGCCTCCCATCGAAAGCAGGAGTTTTCTGAGAAACATGACATAATGGACGCTGTAAGGTTGCCAATGCCCCTTGAGAGTCAACAACTCTCACTTTTTCAATCCCACAGGAAGGTGGATTGGAAAATAGGTTTGGGTTGTTTCTTAGGACTGGGTGGGGTTTGAAGTAGGAAGAGTGAACTTCTTTCTAGCTCAGGGGTGGGCAAGTTGTGGCTCTCCAGATGGTTTGGCCTACAACTCCCATGAGCCCTCACCATTGACTATGCTGAATAAGGCTGATAGGAGTTGCAGGCCATAACATCTGGAGGGCCACTGGTTGATCACACCTGAGCTAGAAAGAAATTAAAGGGGTTATTTAACCCATGATGAGCCATGGGACCCGTGGGCGCCAAGTTCAGTGTGCAATCCCTGTTCAGGGGTGGTCATGTCATGTGCACCCAGCAAGCATTGGCTATGTGAGGATTAAACAACCCTCGCATAACCCTAAAAGAGACCATGGGTTATGCGAGGGTTGTTTAAACCTTGCGTGACCCATGCTCGCTGGGTTTGTACGACACCCCTAAGCAGGAGTTGTATGTTCAAAATGGCAGCTGCACACCTGTATCCTCACTTGTCAGCCAAACAGCCCCTTGGCATTCTTGGGCAGGGGTTGGCCAACTACAGTACCTGAGGAATAGAAAGAGCTGCCATTTGGTCATATGGGATGACCAGAACTGAGGCTGACAGACCGCAAGGATAATGGGTGGGAGGAGGAAGAGGTTCAAGATTTCTACAGAACACGTAATTTGTCTCAGCAGGAACTATGGATCCTGGCAGTGTAAACACATCCTCTGTTGTTTTTGATTTAAACATTTTCAGAAACATGATCTGAAATAATTCACAAAGTAATTCTGTTCTATTTGGTTTTTCAAATAAGAGAAGGTGTGTATTGGGGGTCAAAAGAGGCTTGTTTTGAGCTTTGGCTTAACAGAATTTAGCCCAGGAATTACTGTATTTTCAGTGCCAAACTCTGCACCTGGGAACATATGGAGAAATAACCAGAAGAAAGTATTAAATGTGGGCCAAACAACTGTGAACAGGTGAGCTGTGTGGCTCAATCTGCTGTCTAGGTGCTAACTGTAGATGGACAATTTCAAGGGCCTTGGTTCTCTCGTCTCATCGTTCTTTATTTTTAAACCAGACTTGGCCCTTCAAACACCAGATACTTTCAAGTAGAGGACTGTTTTGTATAAAGCAGGGCAGGGCCACCCTAGTGCAGATCAAGAGGAAATGTATATTCAAAATGAAGTTTTTATTTTTTAATGCGAAAATCCCACACTTCCATGGGAACTGTTGTCCTACTGGTTATGGTCTCTCCTATCCAGACGTTATTGGAGCTCAGTTCCCACCACCATTAGCCACTGATTTGGCCTGATAGGAATTGGAGTCCAACAACATCTGGAAGGCCACAAGTTTCCCACCCCTGATCTAAGCTACTCTGAGGAGGGTGCATAAAGATGCATCACTTGTCTTGTATGAACCACTTGGTCACAACAGCTGCCGACAAGCCTAATCTTGGTGCTGCAATCTTTATTAGGCCAAACTCAAAGGTCACCAAAAATGTGAAAGCTTTGGAGATCTCCAGATCTTTTCATCATGGTTCCAGATGGACCCACGGCCTGATGGGAATCCTCACCCACCCACCCCACCCTACCCTGGAGAAGAGCCTTCTGTGTGGTGACCCTTTCTCTGTGGAACTCCTTGCCTCTGGAGCAGGCGCCAACATGGTGTTATTTCCGGCACCTCCTGAAAACAGGTCTATTCCAGGAAACCTTCCTTGACTGACCAGCCACAGTTTTTATTAGCAGTCTGTTTTTTAGAAAGAATAATTTTAATATGGCATTTTTTATTCAATATTTTTATCATGTTATCTCTTGTTGTTCACCACTCCAGAATCTGTTTACATGTGGAGTGGTATATAAATGTTGTAAATAAAAAAATAAAGATTTCAACATCAAGTCAGTCTTTCCCTCCTCTTTTCCCCACCCATTCCCCGTTTTTGGTATTATCTTGCCAGTTGCTGAGATTTTAAGATCTTGAAAACATCTGTATTTTTGGTGACCTCTAAATTGGCCTAATAAAAAGTCAGTTTGCTTATTCCTCTTTCTCTAGGGATTTTTTTGTGGCCAGTTGTTACTTTTAAAGAGCTATGGGCATGGTTAGTAGTTACTACTACTACTAGGGTGACCATATGAAAAGGAGGACAGGGCTCCTGTATCTTTAGAGTTGCATAGAAAAGGGAATTTCAGCAGGTGTCATTTCTATATATAGAGCCTGGTGAAATTCCCTCTTCATTAAAGCTGCAGGAGCTATACTAGAGTGACCAGATTTAAAAGAGGGCAGGGCACCTGCAGCTTTAACTGGTGTGATAAAGAGGGAATTTCACCAGGTTCCCCATATATACAAATGATACCTGCTGAACTTCCCTTTTCAATACAACTGTTAAAGATACTGGAGCCCTGTCCTCCTTTTCATATGGTCATCCTAACTACTAGTAACCACCACCACCCTGTTGTTGTTATTGATGATGATGATGGTATTGTTCAGTGGAGGCTGATGGCTCCAATTTCGGTGGGGCTGTTAAGCCATTCTAGGTTTCAGTCAGAACCAGCCAAAACTCTAAAGGAGCAATCCAAGGTTCTGAATTCAATTTCCAGCACTTTGGTTATCTCCTTTAGCGTTCTGGCTGGTTCGGACTGAAACCCAGAATGGATTCGTAGCCCCACCGAAATCGGAGCCACCAGCCACCACTGACGTTTGTTGTTGTTTTGTCAAGCTGCGGGCAGGGAGGTGTTAAATGGGCGGGTCCAAAGAGCGAGCGAGCCGCCGCCTCCCCTCCCCTCCCCTCCGCTTGCCACGTGGTGATAGCCGCTCCCCATTGGCGAAAAATGCCTTGTTTTTCGGCCGCGATTGGGCAGCTGCCGTGGGAGCGGGCGGGTCTTGCCGCGGATTGGCCGGCAGCGAGCTTCGCGGAGTCTGCTTCGGCCAGCGCCGTGCGCACTGGCTGGCTTGGCCGCCGGAGGGTCCCGGGAGCGCCAAGGTGCCCGTCGGCCTCCGGAGAGGAGGACCCCCGCTCTCCCCCTGCCGAGAGGGCCCTGACGGGGCCTGGAGGGGGCCGCCATGCGTCTCCTGCGCTGCCTCATGAAGGGCCAGTCGGCGCTGGCCGGGGCGCCCAAGTACATCGAGCACTTCAGCAAGTTCTCGCCGTCGCCGCTCTCCATGAAGCAGTTCCTGGACTTCGGTGCGTGGAAGGGCAGGAGAGGAAGAGAGGGGGAGGCGGGCAGAGGAAAAGTACCCTTGGGCGAATACCCTGCACGCATGTCTCCAAGGCAGCTTTCCTTAGATGTGGAGGCTCGGGTTGGTTTGACCTGCTCCTCTTCCTTGAAATTGACATTGTCTTTTGTAATCAATAAATCATGCTATGGATGTCCCAACAAAACTATTTCGCAGTTGCAATCCTATACCGGCCTGCGCAGAAGTAAGCCCCATTGAGTTCAGTGGGACTTGCTCCCAGCTACGTGTGTAGAGGATTGCATTTCTGGGTGCTCTGTTTAGAAAGGCAGGATTTTAATTGGGGATGGAGTGCCACAAGCCAAGATGTCCTTGGACTCCAACTCCCATCACCACTGGCTATGCTGCCTGCGGCAGATGGGAGATGAAGTACAACGACTTCCGGAAGGCCTCAGGTTCCCCACCCCTACTGGAAATAAGAAATAAAATAAAGTAGGGAATGGTTGCCATCCCTCTAGTTCATAACTGGATTAAATGCTCATTTATCTGGTCACTTCCCGAATCTAGGTGAAAACAAACCGCCACCTCTGAGCATGAGATTTCTCAAGGGTGATTTTAAAAAAAGAAGTCCTGTGTTGCTTTTCAAGTTTAAAATAGTGCATGTTTGCTCAGACATGTGTCCCACTGAGTTGAATGGGACTGAGTGTGCGTATAGGACTGCAGCTGAACAGATTTATTGTGGTGTTAGTTTTTGTGACCTGTCTGGAGCCCGCTTCGTCTGATACGTGGCACGTCCTCTCAGCCGGCATATTGTTTTTATAAGTTATGTGGGTGTAGGTGTGGGAGGAAATCAAAACAAGTGGAAGCAAGTAGCCACAAAGTGCAACTGGCCGTGACAATCCTGTGCAAATCTTAAACTCATGCAAGGGCAGCACAGCAGCCCATGACAGGGCTTCCTCTCTGGAATTGCCTTCCAGTTACAGGTGTTGCCTCACTGTCCTCAGGGTGTCCATGGTAACCAGGTGAACAGAGTTGTGACCTCAGATTTCCTCTCTGGGGAAACATGTCAAGTCGCACTTTAGTCTGGCTGTCCAAACACGTTCTGTTTATCTGTGAAGGAATGTTCCATAGCCTTAACTGATTATCTCTTCCCTCCTGTTTGTGTTGGGGGGCGGGCAGAGGATGGGTGAGGAAGGGAGGCAAATCTAAGTGGTTAAAGTGCTGTTTTATTTATTTATTAATTACGTTTCTATACCGCCCAATAGCCAGAGCTCTCTGGGCGGTTCACAAAAATTAAACAACATTCAAAGTATAAAACAACAGTATAAAACCATAATATAAAATACAATATTTTATTTTGCATGCCAGAGGTCCCAGGTTCAATTGCTGACATCTCCATTTAAAACACAGAGGGAGCAGGTGATGGGAGAGACCTCTGCTTGAAACTTCCCGGACTTTTTGAAAGGAAGCTGTCTGGTGCTCTGCTTTGTGGATCATTGCTGCCCCCACGCCTTGGGAGCAATTCTGTTCACCCAAAACTGGCTTTTCTGTTTAAGTATAGGAGCCCCGGGGGAGTAGTGATTAGAGCATTGGCCATAAATCAGGGAGACAAAGATTCAGATCCTTCCTATTCTAATGTGAAGTAGGCCTTGGGCTAGGCTTTCTCTCTCAACCCAGCCCACCTCACAGGGTTGCTGTGAGGATGAAGTGGGTGGTGGTGGTGGTGGTGGTGGTGGTGGTAGTGACACCATGCACAGTGACTTGAGCTCCTTGGAAAAAGGATGGAATATTGTATTCCTCTAGATGTTTTGGTCTAACAATGCCTACCAGCCCAATCCAGCATGGCCAGTAATCAGGGATGATGGGACATAAATACTCATTTGTGTACATAATACTCATACCGCCACCTTCCTGCCAGTCCAAAGATGGAGAACCTGCAGTCTTCCAGATGTTGGTGGATTCCAATTTCCATCAGCCTCAGCCAGCATGGCCAAGGTTTAGGGATGATGGGAGGTGTAATACAACAATTTCTGGAGGGTCACAGTTTCTCTACCTTTGTAGCCATAGTTCTGAGTGCTCTGTGTGGCTTTACATGTTCTCCAGATGTTTTGGATTCCCACTCCCACAATCCCTGACCATGGGCCATGCTGGCTGAAGCTTATGGGACTTGGTAGTTGAAAACATTTAGAGGGCAGCACAGGCTGCCTGCCCATGCCAAAAACGGTTCCCACTGGGATTCCTATAGAGTCATTCAAGAGGCAGCTGGACAACCATCTGTCAGGGATGCTTTAGGGTGGATTCCTGCATTGAGCAGGGGGTTGGACTCGATGGCCTTGTAGGCCCCTTCCAACTCTGCTATTCTATGATTCAATGAAATATATCTGGATTAGTGCATTGCTGCATATAGCCCTCACCCCAAACCAACCAGCCACAGGTACAGCAATTCTACCTACAAAAACCTGTGTCTATTGTCATATATTCTTAATGCTGGTAAACAATCCAGGTTTGAAGGAGAAGCATACACCAGGGGTACAGAAACTGGCTCTCCACATGTTGGACTACAACTCGGTTCGCCGTGCTGGTTTGGATCTGGAGTCTACCAAATTCTAGAGGGCCACAGGTTGCCCACCCATGGCATATACTGCTCCTCCACATCCATAAGATAAGGAACCAAATACCTGCACCTAAACTCATCAGGCAAGTTCTGTTCCCCTTCCCTGTGAAGGCCTTTCTGCTAGAATTTGCTGCATCTGCCCAGGTGAATATCACCCCCTGCTTCTCCTCCTCCCCCCTCCCCATTTTTAAGTGTCAGAAAGCAGTGAGTCAAGGCTGCAGCGTGGGGAAAATAAGGTTGAAATCAGGGGCCGGGTGGTGGTGGTGGGAGTTGCATATGAAAACCGCTCTCTGAAATTGCAAAGGCGTTGCGTTGTCTTGCTGGGCTTATGCTGCTGCATTAGGAGGAGGGAGTTGGCGATGCCCTTTGAAGGATATGAAGGACAACCGGTGCTGATTGGGGGATCTGCAGCGTCAGAGGGGATTTCAGAGCCTCCCCGCCCCACATCCGTGCTGTGCTCTCCCCCACCCTCCCCACCACCCTGCGGTGCTTGTTTTAGCCAAACCGTGATGATCTTGCCTGATGCTCTTTCCAAAGCCTTGTGCTAAATAAAGAACTCGGGGATCTTTTCCTGGTGTTGGTGATGAAAGGATTCCCCCGCCCGCCCCCTATGATCCAAGAGAGTTTCTTTCTTCCGTCTCTCACCCTTTTCTCTGGCCACTGCCATGGCTTGAGTTGCCTTTTGGCAGGTTTGCTGTACTGGAGAGTTTGGATAGAAAGGGCTGGTGGGAAAACCTAGTAGCGGCCTTAGGTTTCATTTGGCTGTGCGTGTCTCAGTCTGCTTTCTCTTGCACGCCCTCCCACTCTACAGCTCAGATTCTGCCCCGTGCCGAGGCAGCCGGGGTTCGCCATGGCACCTCCCTTTCCAAACGACCCCAATGACTTCTACGCCAACTTCAGTAGCGAATGTCTCGCTTCCGTGCCGCTGCGTCCTGTTTGTATAGAAGACGTGCCCTGCTTCTCAACTGTTTTAATTTCTAGAGTGAAAGGTGGGCAGGGCTCAGGACCTGCTTGGAAATTAAACCCTGTGCTCTTGCATTCTTTGGGATTAAACTGGCTTTTCATAAGTTTTTCCTCCTGCCTGCATTATAGTGGTTCCTATGGTTCTAAGCCCTGAGAGCCTTTGTAAAATGAACGAAATGTTTTAGTTTTAAACTCAACCAGCCTTCCCCAGGCTGGTGCCTTCTGGATGTTTTTGACTGGAGCTCTTAGCACTCCTAACCATTGACCATGCTGACTGGGAATGATGGGAGTTGTAGCCAAAGCATCTGGAATGCAGGGAGCTGCTTTATATTGAGTCAGACCACTGGGCCATCTAGCCCAGTATCTAGGGATGGGCGAAGTCCCCTGTGCCCTGTTCACGCTCTGCTTGCCGGACTTCCACTGGTTGCCTGACCCTGGCCTGTGTACGGAGCGACCCGTCAGATAGTCCGCAGGGCCCCAGGGAGGGGCGGCATCTTTTTTGTGTCCACAAACGGCAATTTGCACAAATTCACAGCTGGGAATATTTACGGAAATCGTGATTTGCACAAAATTGCAGCCATAAATAACGCAATCTTTGTAAAACTGCAGGTATAAAGAACCATTTACGCCTGGAGTTTTGCACAAATTGAACTACATTCTCTGTTCAGTATTGTATTCTACATAGCAAAACCAACAAGGAGTCTTGTAGCATCTTAAATACTAATAAATTTAGAGTGGCCTGAGCTTTTGTAGATGAGAACCTTTTCCATCGTTGTGTGAAGAGGGCGATGACGGGTGTGCATGCGTGCGGACACATGCTGACTAGTTGTAATATGCTGTCACTTGGACCCATAGTTAATTACAGGAGCTAAATCTTATAAAGCAGCCTTCCTCAACCTGGGGCGCTCCAGATGTGTTGGACTACAACTCCCAGAATGCCCCAGCCAGCTGGGGCATTCTGGGAGATGCAGTCCAACACATCTGGAGCGCCCCAGGTTGAGGAAGGCTGTTATAAAGCTAGAATCTTAAACATTATCTTCAGATACATTGATAATTGGTATCAAAGGGTTTAGCAGATTGACCTTCTAGAAAAATTGACAGAAAAAACGAGGAAAGTGCGAGGACAATTAAGCGAAGATAAATTTGAGAGGGTATGGAGGAAGTTTATTGACGTTGGGAACAAAGAAGAAGAGGGGAGAACACCCCCCTGTTGTTCTGTACAGGCATTTGGAGTGGATAGGAGGATGGTAACACTAGAAAAATTAACTTCCAATCCAGGCAGAAACTTGTAATTTGTATGGGATGTACAGATATATGTGTGTGTATAAATGATGTAACCAGAATTTCCAAAAATAAAAAAAATAAGAGCATCATTTTCAGATTATGCTGTCCCCGTGGAGGCTTACAGCAGCTTGCAATAACCTTCCTACATTGGCCTTGGGGACAGGTCACATTAACTGGTGTTACCCTCCCCGTGGGGCAGATCAGCTAATGGTGAACTGTGTCTTTCTCTGTTAAGGCTCCAGCAATGCCTGTGAAAAGACCTCCTTCACTTTCCTCCGCCAAGAACTTCCCGTCCGGCTGGCCAACATCATGAAGGAGATCAACCTTCTCCCGGACCGTGTGCTGAGCACCCCCTCCGTTCAACTGGTGCAAAGTTGGTGGGTTCCTTCCTGTGCTGCTCCCCTCCCTTTGCCGTGGGTTTGCCCGGGGATTGTGGGTTGAGCTTTCTCTGCCCAAGGGCAAAATGCTGTTACCGTGTCAAATTCTGCAAACTGCTGAATGCATCTGCTGCTCTGTAGCATTCTAGAGATGGTGGACGGGAACTCGTGGGATCATCTCATTCAGCCCCAGGATCAAACATCTTAAGCCTTGTTCCATTTCCAGAACAGCAAACAGGGTGGCAAAGTTGTGACTTGGCTGCATGGTGGGAAGGTGTAGTGGTAGAGCCCCTGTTTTGCACAGAGAACATCCCATCTCCTGGTGGGACTGGGAGTACTGCTTGAATTCCTGGAGAACTGCTGCCAGTCAGGGTTGGCAATACTGGGCTAGATGGACCCAGGGATACATGGTCAGTACAAGGCAGCATCCTATGTTCCTTCAGAGTGCAGGTGGGTGCTCCATCCAAAAATATTTCTCTGCAACTAGAAAACTAGCATGTCAGGAAGAAGACTAGGCTAGAACCTTTCTGTTTGACATTTAGGACCATACTAGCAGAGAGGGGGCCCAAGACCCTGGTGTGCCTGACTCATCTAGGCTCTTTAGCCCAAGGATCAATAATATGGCCCCTCCACCCGAATTTTTGCTATCTAAAAACTGTATAGAACAGGGGTACAAAACCTTGGCTCTGGGGTCAAATCTGACCCACAGGGCTGCCCAGTTCAGATCCGGAGGGGTCCCCAGAAGGTCATGCCTCATTCCCCTCCCAATCCCCTTTTCCTTTTGTGTCATGTCTTTTAGATTGTAAGCCTGTGGGCAGGGACTGTCAAGAAATACTTTTGTAAGCCGCCGTGAGAGCCTTTTTTGGCTGAGTGGCGGCATAAAAATGCTTAAATAAATAAATAAAAAAAATTCCGCTGGCTTCACCCCTTTTCCCCAACCACTGATAGTTTTCCTTGTTGAAATGCCTCTCCTAAGCCTAAGTTACTAGCAGTAAGACCTTTAAACTAAAATATGCTGCTGTATTTGGCTTTTGCCTCCTCTTTTGCCTTCAGCTTGCCCCCACCACCACCTGAATGCCCCCCCCCCCTGCTGAGCTCCTCGAAGATGGAATTCTTGGTCCTCTGGCTGAAAGGGCTTCTACCTCTCCCCCCTGTAGTAATAATGAATACAAAAATACTATAAAATACATAAAACTGATTAAAAAACATATAAA
The DNA here is from genome assembly GCF_023053635.1 of Elgaria multicarinata webbii. Classification (NCBI taxonomy): domain Eukaryota; kingdom Metazoa; phylum Chordata; class Lepidosauria; order Squamata; family Anguidae; genus Elgaria; species Elgaria multicarinata. The sequence continues at coordinate 14,804,445 of NC_086181.1, forward strand.
GTTAATATGTTATTAAAAGGCATCTTAAAATTCGACTAGGTAGGCCTGCCGGAAGTGATCGGTCTTTATGACTTCTTTAAATTCAGAAAGACTGTTAAGTTGGCGAATCTCCTCCTGGCAGGCCATTCCACAGTCTGCGGGTGGCAGAAGTGAAGGTCCTCCGGGTAACAGTTGCCAGCCTAGTTTTGGCTGACTGGAGTAAGTTCTCCCCAGAGGACCTGAGTGTGCAGGGCGGATTGTACGTCCGAAGGCGGTCCCGCAGGTAACCTGGGCCCAAATCATGTAGGGCAGCCTTCCTCAACCTGGGGCGCGCCAGATGTGTTGGACTACAACTCCCAGAATGCCCCAGCCAGCTCTGCTGGCTGGGGCATTCTGGGAGATGCAGTCCAACACATCTGGCGCGCCCCAGGTTGAGGAAGGCTGATGTAGGGCTTTAAAGGTAATAACCAACACTTTGTACTTCGCATGGAAACTAATTGGCAGCCAGTGAAGTGATTTTTAAGTTGGCGTTACACAGTCACCCTTAGGTGACCATGTTTGTACGCTGGGGAGGAAGAGTGGTGATGCATGTCACTGTGTTTCCTTCCCTCTTTGGGGAATTGAATTCCTTGTTCTCGCCACCCCACCCCCCGCTAGCGGTCGCTGTTGGTCTGAAGGTGCCACTGTTGCTAATTTTGGGGATTAGCATTCAAAGCGAGGTGGTATCGGGAGGCAGAACAAATCGGACATGGCCCTTTAAGACGCTGCCATGAACTTCGTCCTACTTCGGGGAAGCACGTGACAGTGACGGCCTGTTTGTTTGTCCTTTCCTCCTCCGCCTCCCCTCCCCGCTCCACATCCTTTTGCAGTTGCTGGAGAAACGCAGCAGGGGAAGTGCAGGCCGCCCTGACTCCTGCCACGGAGCTCAAACCAAGTTAATTGTTACCAAGTCCCCTTCTCTGCCTCGCCACCCAGCCGGCTTTGAAACCTGGTTGCTTCTCCTTCCTGCAGGAAAGGGTCGGCCGTTGGGCCTTTGCAGCCTGCAGGCATTCCTTCTTTCGTTTCAGGCCATATAGCAGCTTCCTTTCAAGGACACCTTCATGTGCTTTGACACCTGTATATGCTGCCTTTGAGGTCCAATACCACAGGGGTGAGGGGAAAATCAATCTCCAGTTGTTTTGGACTTCCATTCCCATCATTCCAGACCATTGGCCATACTAACAAGGGCTTCTGGAGGTTGAAGTCCGAAATGCCTGGAGAGCTACCTTACCCCCAGCCCTGCAATACCAGAGAGGTGTGTCTATATACACACACGTGCACACAGGCACACACGTATGTCTCTCGGCAATATGAAGATTGACTGATTGTATTTTATTTATTTGTTGCGTTTATTTATTTGTTGTGGTTTATGGCTATAAAATGCCTTTTCCAAAAAAAGTTGCAAAAGATAAATCAAAGCAGAATTGCCTCAGGGTGTTGGCTGTCTCTTTAAGAGCTGATACCCTCCTGTTCCCTGGGTTTGTTTCTTCTGCATTCAACTCAGGGCACACAGATGTTTTTGTTTTTTTAAGGTAGCTATGGGGGGGAAAGGTTGATCTCTTCTGAACTCGATGATATGATCTTCCTGGCCTTGGCTATACCATTTATTCTGGTATAAACTTACGCAGACTGGAGCCCACTTCATCAAATGTGTGAAGTGATATCCTCAATTGGCTAAGGAGAGTCTGCCAGTGTGTGAAACTGCTAGAACTAAAATTCCTTCCTCTGTCCCCTGCTTTTTGTGCCACCCGATGAAGAGTTCTGGAGAACTCAAAAGCTTGCACAATTTTGTGTAATTTTGGTTGGTCCTAATCAAGGTGTTGGCCAACTGTAGACTTTGGGTTTTATTTTCTCATGGACCGGCACGGCTACCATTGTTTTATTTAGAATTTATCAATAAGTTTGATTAGACTTGATTATTTATTTATTTATTACATTTATATACCGCCCCCTAGCTGAAGCTCTCTGGGTGGTTTAGGATTCAGTTAGCACCAAAGCTTTCTCTCCTGGTCAAATTATCACAGCAAAGCTAGTAAGAGAGTGGTTATTGCCAAGGGCTACTGTTGTAAATGGTCCCTCTTGCTTAATTTTTAAAATTTGAGCTTTGCGTAGAAATGTCTCTTTCTTGCATGTCATGGCCTTTGGACCTCACTGCTTAAACATGGCTTCCCCCTTCTTAGAGTCATGCCACGTATATTACCTGCCTACTGAGAACAAAATGTCATGTATCCAATGAAAGGGGCTTTCTGGTCCAGAAAAGCCTACGCCACAATAAATCTGATAATGTTTTAATGTGTTGCAAGACCAACCATCCACAACCAGGCAACATCTGGATGTGTTGGGTTATTTATTTATTTTATTTATTTTATTACATTTATATACCGCCCCCCCAGCCGAAGCTCTCTGGGCGGGTTACAACTTCTGTCAGGCAGGGGATGATAGGTGTGTGTGTTGTAGACTAGAGGGAGGCAGACTGGGGAAAGCTGCAGAAGTCCAAAACATCTGGAGGGCACCAGGTTGGGCAAGGCTGACCTAAGTTTCGATCGGGCGACAACCCTAATGGTTTCATTTTAAAAATAAATAAATTCTGCACCTCCTCTCTGTTATCAATAATGCCCAAAGATGGTGTGTGTGTGTGTGTGTGCAGTTATTGTATAACATGTGCCTGAAATGTCCCCATCTGAGGTGATGCTCATAAACGGTCATGCTTGCCTCATTCCCTGTCAAAGGCAAGAGTGCCGGAGTGCAGGCGGCTTTCACACTCTGCTTCTTCTCTCTTCCTTCCACCAGGTATGTGCAGAGCTTGCTGGACATCATGGTGTTCCTGGATAAGGACCCTGAGGACCAAGGGACCCTGGGACAGTGAGTTTGGGTTTCAGGGGCCGGTGGAGCACTCTTGTGCAAGGATGCCCGGCTCTCCTTGTACAAGGGTGGGGAAGCTCTTTCATCCCGAGGGCCGAATACAATTCCTGAGAAGCTCTCGAGGGCCGCATCCCAGTGGTGGGTGGGGCCAAAGCGGAAGGGGTGGGGCCAAAATATAAAACATACCAATCTATTTTAGCTTTGCTCTTAATGCCAGGAACTGAGCCTCAGGAGAGGCATTTGAACCTTTTTAGAATGAGGGAAAACTTCTCAAAAGCAGCCAAGTGATTGGTGGTTGGGGGGAAGTGGATGGGGACGGGGACGGGGACGGGGATATCTGGAAAACCCTAGGGGGCTGGATTGGGACCCCAGGAGTGCTGGATTGGGATCCCAAGAGTGCTGGATTTGAACCCCAGGCCTCTCTCTATGCCTTAGACAACATGCTAAGCCATGATTAGGCCACTAACCCTTTTGCAGCAAATGGTTAGCGTGTTTAAACCATGGTTACGTAGCCACCAGGGTTAGGAATGGTTCGCACAACATACTAAGCCATGGTTCACACGACACACCAAGCCATCATGTTTTGCTCAAAATGCTTAACCGCTGCAGTTTAGAGTGTCCTCTGAACAGGGCCATAGTGTCGTTGATATTATGGCATCTTTCCTCCGTAATGAGAAAAAGAGGCGACGCGCTCTGGTGCTATGAAATGTCAAAAGAGGTTTTTTATTTTTCTTATGCGAAATATGTTCAGAAAACTTTCAACCAAACAGCATGACGCCAACCATCTTGTCTCAAATCGGTGTAACACGCGCTTGGCTCTGCTGCCTGTCCGATTCCCATTTTGGACGCCATAACGCTCACTATTAAGAACCCGAGGGAGTTGCATCTGGAGCTTCCCTTGGGCTCCTCCAACCTGGCAGCCTTCTGAAGTTTTGGACTACAACTCCCATCACCTCCAGCCAGCAGGGCAGGTGATTGAGGTTGATGGGAGTCACAGTCCGACAGGAGGGTGCCAGATTGGGAAAGGCTGTTGTAAAGGATTGTCATCGGATGTGTAGTAACGTAGATTTCGGTCGCTACAGATGCCTGCTGGTGCCAGGGATGTGTTTCTAGGAGGGAGAGGGAATGGTTGGGTTTGTCACATGGCCATTTGAGGGTTTTTTGAAGCCCCGTCTCCGCCTAGGTTCACGAACGCCCTGGTCACAATCCGCAACCGTCACAACGACGTGGTCCCCACCATGGCACAGGGAGTGATCGAATACAAGGAGGCTTATGGGGACGACCCTGTTTCCAACCAAAACATCCAGTACTTCCTGGACCGCTTCTACCTTAGCCGCATCTCCATCCGTATGCTGATTAACCAGCACAGTGAGTTACCGAACCACCTTGGATCTGTCTTCCTGGCCTCCCCTAGCCTTCTTCGTGGCGGTAGTTTCTGTTTACCCTTCCTTGGTGTGCAGCAACACCCTGCCGAAAATAGCTCCCCCACCCTCACAGCCCCTGATGCTCGACGCATGCCCGCCCTGTCAGGTTGCAGGCCGTAATCATACCATGTGCTGCTTTTCTTGCCTTCACTTGCTCCTCCTTTTCCCTACAGCCTTGATCTTCGACGGCAGCACCAACCCGGCCCATCCCAAGCACATTGGCAGCATCGATCCCCACTGCAATGTCTCGGACGTGGTCAGAGGTCAGTGGTTTCCTATGATCTGTGCCTGATCCCTTCTCCTCCTCTGTTCTCCCAGGGTTTTTTTGTCACGTGATTCTTCTTTTGCGGGAGCCTCTTGTTCACAGGGGACGGAGAAAAGGATTTAGTATCAAAGACTTGCACTGTTGTTCTCTCTCTGTTGCTGCTGTACATATGTGTGGTGACAGCGTTCCTCCACCCCCACCCCCCGTTACCTTGGTTAGAATGAATGAATGAATGAATATATATGGATTAATATAAAGTGTGCCAATAGCTACCAGCCCAGAAGGCATGAAAAGTCGATTCAGCAAATTTAAGGTGAATAGGCCTATCACTGGCTGTTAGCCCACAGCTCACACAGCCTTTCCCAACCTGGTGCGTCCCAGATGTCTTGGATAGCAACTTCCATCATCCCCAACAAGCATGGTGAGTGGCAAAATGGAACATCCAAATTTAGGAGCAGTACACCAGTGTGTGTGTGGGGGGGCAAACATTAGGGGAGAGCTGTTCACCTGAGTGGGGTTTCTGAAAGCATCTGACTGGCCACTGTTGGAAACAAAATGCTATGTGTGTGAGATGGACCTCCAGTCTGAGGGGCTTTTTCGTATTTTTCTCCTTCAGGAGGAAACACGCACATAATCAATCCTCCTGCCTGTACCACAGTGCAGGAGGAACACAGCACAGCCCCTTCCTTGGCAGTAACACGGGCAGTGAAGTCTGAGGCTCTCTCTCTCTCTCTCTGCAGCATTTCCCCAGGAGAAATGGGGAAAAGATCACCTGCCCATATTCTGTCTCTCTCTCTCTTTGCTGAGTCAGACTTTTCAGCCAATGGGCTATTCTCTCATTGCCCTTTTTGGCAAAGTTGGGTGTTCCCAAAGCAATCCCAATTTATTCTTATCATTTATTCTCATGTTCGTCATCAAATGCCTAACATTTTCTAAGCACTGTGCAGAAAAATAAGACTGCCCCTGTCCACTGGCTCACAATCTAATAGACCCGATGCGAAAGGAAGAAGGAATGGGGAGGGAAGATGAAAAAGAAAAGCTAGCATCTCTGGCTAATGGATGGGGCCAGGGTGGTGTCCCCTTTGCCATGATGTTCCTCCTGGAGGCAGACCGCCAATGGTCTCCCCCAGGCCAGTGGATAAGGCCAAGGGCTGCTTCTTTCCAGAGTGACTATGAACTGGAGCCAGAGAGAAAAGGCCAGTTCCGTGCTGGTAAAGAAGTGATTTCAGCCACATCAGTTTCTCTGGGAAGAGGGAGCCAGAAGGTGAAGATGTTACAAACGCTCCTTCATCCTCTCTCACAGCAGTTGCTGCTGCTAATTTCTATCAGAGTACAGCAAAGCTGTCGCTTTATGGAGTACAAGAAGCTGACCTCTCTCAAGCAGGGACACACTACGTTCCTGTGCTAACAGAAGTTTTGTGTTTCCCCCCCTCTTCCTACTTGCTCCAGATGCTTACGACATGGCCAAGCTGTTGTGTGACAAATACTACTTGGCTTCTCCTGACCTGGAGATCCAGGAGGTGAATGGTGAGTTCTGCAAGGGCTAGGGCAGAAATGGGGAACCTCAGAAGAGGCGGGGGTGCTTGTGGGGGCGGCTGTGGGGCAAGGTACTGGCCAAAGGTCACCCAGAAAGCCTTATGGCTGCGTGGGGACGTAGTCTATCCAACTGTAACCATTAGGCATGTCGGAGAAACCCACAACTGAACCAGATGAGTTTGGATCGTTATGAAATTGACCTATGGATTCTGTAGCAGATCAACTTGTTCCGTCAGGTGGATTCCGCACAACCTTCAAAAATTTTGCACAAATTTGTTGAAGAAAAATACGCCTAAAAAATCAGCCAAAAATGCACATTTCCCCCATAGACTAAAGCGCGAAAGTGTGACTTTGGGAGGAATTTGTGCATTTTCACATGTGCAAATTTGCATTTGCACAATGCAACTTTGCGCAAATTCGTAAACAACAAATCCAATTCCAGTGATGGGCGGATGACGAAATGAAAGGCGCCGGCCAAATTGCAAAACACAAACGGAACGGATTTTAAACTGTCCGTACATCCCTAGTAACAATACGTTGTCTTTGTTAAGTGCTGTACTATTGTTAATCCCGTTCCCAGGAGCTCACTGAAGCAGGTCTGTGACCTCACGCTGAAAGAGCCCAGGGCCACCCAGCACGCCCATGATGCAAATGGAGCTTGAATCAATTAGGTCTTTGAGATCGAAGTTCATCTCCTATCACTCATGTTAGCTCTTACTACTGTTTTATAACTAAAGTAGTTTGGAGTTCCCAAAATGCCTTACAGTTCTTCTCGTTTATTAATAATCAGAGGTCTAGTAATTATCTGGTGTCTTTTTCAAACGCTTAATAAAAATTCAGTGCCATCTACCAGCTACTGAAACCTAGCCACAAATGAAAAAGTTGTTATATTATTGTGAGGAGTGTGGATTACAGTCAGTGTGTGTGTTTGTGTGTGTGTGTGTGTGTGAGAGAGAGAGAGAGAGAGAGAGAGAGAGCGTATTGATAATATCCATTTATATTTAATTCGGTATTTATAGGGTTTAAAATATTAAAGTTAAAATATGTTTTCTTTTGGATGGATATAGGGTCATCTCATTTCCACCCTTGTGGGGTGGAAGAAAATCTCTACAAGAATGATCCATAACATTTTGTTATGGTTTTAACATTTTGATAGTATGGGCCTGTTCAGACAACACACTAAGCCATGGTTAGGTCGCTAACCCTTTTGCAGCAAGTGGTTAGTGAGTGTGTATAAAACCGCAGTTATGTAGCCACCAGGGTTAGAACCGGTTCACACGACACACTAAGTCATAGTTCCCACAACATACTAAGTCATAATGTTTAGCTCAAAACACTTAAACGTCATGGTTTAGCACAGCCTTCCTCAACCTGGGGCGCTCCAGATGTGTTGGACTACAACTCCCAGAATGCCCCAGCCAGCTGGCTGGGGCATTCTGGGAGATGCAGTCCAACACATCTGGAGCGCCCCAGGTTGAGGAAGTCTGGATGTTGTCTGAACAGGGCCTCTATTTCGTGTTGGACAGTCCTTTTGTGTTTGGCAGACTTGAATGCTTTTTCTCAGGGCCTCCCTTTGAAAAGGCTTTTTTTTTTAATTACAAAAAAAGTGCAGGCTCCATCATTTGAGCTTCTAGGGCAACTGTCAGCCTCATTCATATTTCCCCCTTTTAATTCAGCCACTGGAGCAAGACCTCACCCATGGCCTAGTAAGTAGCAAAGTAATAATTTGATAAGCGGCAGTCCTGGAGTTAGCATTGTGGCTTGGCAGCAAAAGCTTTGCTAGAATCCTGGCTCCCTTCCTTGTGGCTTTCTCTCGCCTCGCCTTTGGAAACGAATGAAAACGAAACCCCCACCCCCACCGCTGCCATGCCTTTAACTGCAGCCTCGCCTGGAGAATTCAACAAGCGCAGCTATTTACATCAGAAAGTCGCCATTAATGGGAAATTGGGTTGGATTATTACCCCTCTCTCTTTCATCAAGGCTTGGGGGAGTTTGCAGCATTTCCAAGCTTCGAAACTTTTCAGGGGAACCCTGTCAGCATCTCGAGTGCCTTCCTCCAAAATCCGGGTTTGCACCAGCCGTTTAAATCCAGGGAACCGGCTAAGCGTAGTTTAGTATTATGCAGCCACCTTTTGCCTCTCACATGAAGCGGCCCACTTCTTCTAAATTGGCTTTGCCTCTTAGCTCATGGAAGGGGCTGTCTCGTTCCCAGGGGTCCCAACTCAGCCAGTTAGCTCAAGCCCTTCTATCGTGGGGCGATTGGCTATCATGGGACCGATCCCTACCCGCTGCCGCCACAAAATGGGATCATCCTATTAGTGTCGGGACAGACCTGTCGGGGGCTGTTAGCTATGATGGCTAAATAGAACCTCCACTCTCCAGCGCGGAATTCTGAAGCCAGGAAAATAGTTGCATTCGCTTTTCAGATACGTTTGCATATTCCTCTCCCCGCCTCTGCTTCATACCCACTGCATGATCTGAGTATTTTGTAGGAACTAGGGGCTTCATAGAGGCATCTGAGGTTGCAGTAGTTTGAAATGACTGCCCAGGGAAGGCCCATGTGGATAATTGTTTGTTCATAGAGCGTGAAGGATTTGGGAAATGTGATAGAAAAGCCGGCCTGACATGGCGGCAGGAGGTGTAAAACAGCTTTCCTTAACCTGGTCTAGGCATGGTGTCGCTGGTGGGGCATCTAATCTTTTGGATGCGATCTTGAGCATGGATCTTCAAACCTGTGCTGAGAAATAGTACTTCTGAAAATGGCTGCCTGTGAATGAAGGGATTTGCAGTATGATACATCTGGAGGATACCAGGTCGGGGAAGGCTGGAGTAAAGCCTGACATTGGCCAGGAGCCCTCAAAACCAGTTTTGAGTCAGCTCAATCAGGGAGCCAACCATGGGAGCCAGAGGAATGCCTGGAGGTGGGGTGGGGGACCCGGGGAAGGTGAGGAAACTGTGCCGCTTTTGAGGCCTTCTGTGCTTGAGGCATCCTGTCTTTTCGGCATGAAGGAATCTAGTTTGGTCTTACTGGGGGAGGTTCCAGGTGTCTAAACGTTCCAATATGATCTTGAACGTGGATCTTAAAACCCGATTTGATCAATAGGATTTCTGAAAATTAGCCCTCAGTTCAGTTGTGAGCAGGTAAATAGAACTGGGCGCATGGGTGTTTTGCATGTGGCGGGCTGGTGGAAGAGACAGAAAATAGTTCCAAAATAATGGCTGGCGCGCTCTTAATGGTGTTTCTTCTCCCACTTCTAGCTAACCAGATTGACCAGTCCATCCTCATGGTCTACGTCCCATCTCACTTGTACCACATGCTCTTTGAGCTCTTCAAGGTAATTCTCCCCTGGAGTCTCTCTCTTGGTCACTTATCCTGACATCGTAATCCAGCCAGGAAATCATCACTATAACTTTGGGTCAAATGTTGGGTCGGGAGGAGATGGAGAAGGGCCTGACGCTTAAGCAAAAGCTAAACACATTAAGGTTCTTTCTCTACAGGCACAGAAGGTCACAGTTGTTTGGTCCGGCTCATGAAAGACCTTGTTCCAAATCCATTTGGGATGTTTGCAGCAACGGTGGGCTTTCTGCCAACAGCGGTCAGATGTTCCAAGTTGAAGTTGGCCTAGATTCCAGTGACAGAGAGCCACAGAAGAGCCGCTTGAAAGCTTGCCGGCCCATGCTAGTGACAGCATATGGCACGGATTGGCAACTTGTGGCCCTCCAGATGTTTTGGCCTGCAACTCCCATCATCCCTCACCATTGGCTATGGAGGCCGAAACATCTGTAGGGCCACAAGTTGCCCACCCTTGGTCTGGATGAACTCCAGGGTCTCTTTCAGCTCCGTGATCCGTTCCTGCAGGAAGCAAGCTTTTGAAGGACCAGAGATGTCTGATTAGGTTGGCGGTCTGGGGAGACCTCTCTGACATTCTTTCTATCTTGTCTTCCAGAATGCCATGAGGGCCACTGTAGAAAGCCACGAGTCCAGCCCCACGTTGCCACCCATCAAGGTGATGGTGGCCTTGGGGCAAGAGGATCTCTCCATCAGGGTAAGTGAGGTGGCGGAAGGAGGGATTGAGGGAAGTCTGCCAGCCAGCAGCTTTAACTGCTTTGGCCTTCCTGGTCAGGGAAGGTTCTCCTTTAAGTGCATCCCATAGGCCCCCCCGATTTCAGAGTCAAAATCCATAACATCACTTATAAGCATGCACTGAAAATGTGGGGCAAGGAATGTACCCATTGAGTCCTGCATTAGTCTTGGTCATATAGTGGTAGGGCTGCAGGATTCCATAAGGCAACTGGACTATGTTTAAATGAGCTTGAGTATGCACCTCAGGTCAAATTCGTGGTCAGGTTTTCCCATTAGTTTATGATAACTGGTTCCTGGGGCAGATTAAAGGATGTCTGCATCCATTTATCCACTCCCCCTACTCCCCTCAGTCCGTCAGAAGGCAATTCCTTCAATTTCATCCCTACTGCCTCAGTGAAAGTCATAACTACTTAGATTCGTTATTTCAGAAAATGTGTACACTGCTTTTCATTCATTTCTTTAAAATTCCAAAGTGGTTACGTGCATAGAGATAGAAAAAGTCTAGAGTAACACACAACTTGAATGACCAGTAAAAACTGAAAGTCTCCACTGATGATGGATCTGTGGGGGTGCAGAATGAGCTTCTCTGTTGTGTCATATCTCTAGGACGAAAACCGTATATACTTAGAAATTAGATGGGAAAATCAAGTCCGTTGGAGACAAAGAAGTGCCAAGAATTGGGGACGGTGTGCGTGGAGGAATGGAACCACTCAGATGTTTTGTATTTTTCTTAGTTAAAGATTGGTTGCCTTGTGTTTACGCATTGGGTGGTTTGGAGTTTAGAGGCGGTCCATAAGAAGAGGCTCAAAAGGCTGTAGAAGGTACAATGCATCTGGCACAGGAAACTGTAACCTAAGTTCGGGGAAGAAACCTAACTACTGTGAGAACCAGAAACTTAACAACATCCTTCTGCTCTTCCGATTGGCTAAGAAGTTGAGAGGAGCAATTGGAATAGTGTATGTAAAACAAGCTGACAAGCAGGCAATAAGTCAGTTCAAGAGAATCAGAAGAAAGAAGCCAGGACAGAGCGTGCTGGGCTGAAAACAACAGAATGAAATTTAATAGGGATAAATGCCAAGTTCTACATTTAGGGAATAGAAACCAAATGCACAGTTACAAGATGGGGGACACTTGGCTCAGCAATACTACAAACGAGAAAGATCTTGGGATTGTTGTAGATCGCAAGCTGAATATGAGCCAACAGTGCGATATGGCTGCAAGAAAGGCAAATGCTATTTTGGGCTGCATTAATAGAAGTATAGCTTCCAAATCACGTGAGGTACTGGTTCCTCTCTATTCGGCCCTGGTTAGGCCTCATCTAGAGTATTGCGTCCAGTTCTGGGCTCCACAATTCAAGAAGGATGCAGACAAGCTGGAGCGTGTTCAGAGGAGGGCAACCAGGATGATCGGGGGTCTGAAAACAAAGCCCTATGAAAGGACTGAAAGAACTGGGCATGTTTAGCCTGGAGAAGAGAAGATTGAGGGGAGACATGAGAGCACTCTTCAAATACTTAAAAGGTTGTCACACAGAGGAGGGCCAGGATCTCTTCTCGATCCTCCCAGAGTGCAGGACACGGAATAACGGGCTCAAGTTAAAGGAAGCCAGATTCCGGCTGGACATCAGGAAAAACTTCCTTACTGTTAGAGCAGTGCGACGGTGGAATCAGTTACCTAGGGAGGTTGTGGGCTCTCCCACACTAGAGGCCTTCAAGAAGCAGCTGGACAACCATCTGTCAGGGATGCTTTAGGGTGGATTCCTGCATTTAGCAGGGGGTTGGACTAGATGGCCTTGCAGGCCCCTTCCAACTCTGCTATTCTATGATTCTATGAGAGTGTTGCAAGGGACCCAGATTCCAAGGATAAAATATTTTGAAATGAATGCAAGAAGGCTGGAAGTTGCACTGCCAAAAAAAAAGACTAAAATGACCTGAAAGAAATTGATTATTGCTAGGACTTGGCTTAAGTAGGGAAACATTCTAGTAAAGGTTCTGATGGATGTGTTTTTCCTGCTTCCATTTTATTTTCGTAGCTTAATTACTCTTATAATTAGCTGCTAGAATGGTTTTAAAATCTGAGTTTTGGAATAATATTAGATATTACAACTATAAGAAAACAAGCTGTTGCTGCTTTTCAAAACCCTTAGTTAAAAAATAATTTTGTTGGTGGTTTACCTTGGCCCGACGCCTTGATTATTTCCCCCCACCCAATGTCCAATTGCCTTCCCGTTCTACTCTGTATTCAGTGAGTTGGCTGGGGCAGGAAGGAAGTCCCTTGCAAACATCAGGCTCGTAAAAGATAAAGGCTCAGCGTCAGAGGGCAAAGGGCCCTTTCAGTGGCGGCAGCCAGGAAAAATAAATCCATTCGCTTGGTTGCTACAGTAAGGACCTTACGGGGAGGAGGGCAAAGAGAATTAAGCTAGCTGGTTTGTTCGCCTCCCCTCCCTCTCCCGATGCAAGCTGCAGCTTGTGTCATGACAGCGAGTGACTCTGGGTCTTTTTCTTTTTATAGAAAAAAATCTCTCTGGTTATACATTGGGAGAATTGAAATTCATGAGATGAAAATATTGCAGCCAACCTGCTGGCAAAGTGGCACAAAGTCACACAAAGTGGAACCTACCCATGTGATTTCCGCCCATGTAGCATGATGTAATTCTAGCCTCGTTCATCCGTTCATTTCATTCATATTCCGCCCTTTCTCCAAGAAGTTCGGGGCAACGTGTGTACTTCTCCCCTTCCCCATTTTACCCTCATAACAGCCCCTGTGCTGTAGGTCAGCCTGAGAGATTGTGACTGGCTGAAGCAAGGTCACCCAGTTAGCCTCGGGGCTGACTAGGGATTTGAACCTGGGTCACCCCACTGCACCCAATGGCTCTCTCTGGCTTTCTTTTTTACCCCCTTGCCATCAATGGCTTCCCATCCAGGTAACCATACCGAGCTATGAAGCCCCTGTCCTAATCTACATTGGCTGGTAAGAGATGGTGTTGATATTGGGATGTCCTTGCATTGGGTAGGGAGGACATTCACCCACTCAGGCACTGCAAACACAAAGAGGATGCCGATTTGCATAAGATGTGCCTATGCTAATTTATATGTAGAGGTGCTCATTTAGAAATCGTGACTACGACCCTGTATGCACGACACACCAGGCTGGTTATTTAACCCACGATGAGCCGTGGCCTCTTGGAATATGCAATGGGGTTGTGATGTGGCGTATGAACCCGGCATCGGAGGTTATTCGAGGGTTCGTTGTAAGGCTATGCGAGAGTTCTTTAATCCTCAAATAACCCCCGATGGCTGGATTTGCACGACATGCCGCCGCAACTCCGTCAGGGCCTCCATATTCAAAATAGCGCTCAGCACACACCGGACCAATATCTCCCCATAGCAGGGAAGACTGTGATCCGGTGACCTGTATGCCTGTGCAGTCTGCTCTCCCGACGTTAACTCTTGATGGGCAACTTCAAGACCCCTGGCTGCTTTCTCTCCTGGTTTATTTTTAATCTTTAAACAAAACGTGGCCTGGACAGTTCAAATAGAAGTCGCCTTCCAATAGAGAATTGTCCTCTCTAAGGCAGGACACATGGCCACCTCATCTCTGTTGATGGCATTTTTCTTCTGTCCCTGAGCAGATGAGCGACCGAGGAGGTGGGGTTCCCCTCCGCAAGATTGAACGGCTCTTCAGCTACATGTATTCCACAGCACCCAAACCGGAGCTGGGCACTGGTGGGACGCCACTGGTATGTGTTCTTCTCTGTGATCTCTGTGCATCACACATACGGGCTCTGCGCCTGCGCGGAGCCTCATTTCAGGAAACTTCTATAGCTCAGGTAAACGTTTTGGCGGGAACCCCTCCCCTGCTGTCTAGTCCCAGTGAGTTCTCACCTGCCTCCTCAGTCCTCTTTCAACCGCCTTGTTGAAAGGATGCCTCCATGGGAACTTCATTCTCTTCAGTGAGTTTTTCTGCTGTTGCTGAGGTATTATTCAATTTCTGTCTCTTCGTCTCCCCCACCCACCCCGGGTTTTCTCATTTTCTAAATTTCTTTTTAAAAAAATATCGGGGGTGGGGGGATTTCTCTTCACCTTGCTCTGCAATCTTTGATCGCCTTGGGACTCATATGGCCGTTAAGGCCCCTTTTCGAGACTCTCTCAACTCACAATTGGTCTTTTTAAACCATTTCTGCAAGGAGATGGGGAACAAACTGGTGTACATTTGAAGTGAAAACGTTCCCTAACGTTTGTCCTGCTGCGCATACGTGGGGAATGGGTAGACATGGTCACTGGAAACCTCTGCTTCTGGCTGGATAGTCCAGTGCAATAGTGGAATGGGAGGTGAAAGAGCATCAGAGGGACAAAGGGAGGTCCAGGATCAGATTTCCTGACTTTAAAGCTGCTGGTGGGGCAGGACAACTCTGGTGATCTATTAATGATATTTATTATTAAAGTTGTGTTTAGAGAAGCATCGTTGGGGGAAGGATACTTAACCCTTTCCCCCTATGCCATTTTCCTGATCTAAATTGCCCCCTGAACCTGCAGTTAGTCACAAGTATCCATATTGTGCCTGTATTTTTCCTCCGATTTGAGAGGCAATTTAGATCAGGAAAGTGGCATAGAGAGGGAAGGGGGTAAACATCTCCTCCCCCATCATGCTACTTGAATCAAAATTAAAATCTCCTCCCCCACCCCCACTTTATTTTATTTTTTTAGAATGGCCGTGAGATCAAGTCACAACACTCTCCCTGCCATCTTTGCTTTGGCTCACAATATCTTTTGTAGCCGAGGGGCAGTAAGCCCTGTGACGGTGGTCGGGAGAGCAGGTGACAGGCATTATGGGAAATTCGCCAGCCAGCTTGCACGAGAAATGTACAAAGTTGCTCTTGGCATGTAACAAGGATGCATGCAGTTATACCAGCAGTTATGATCCTTCCCTCTGTCCTCCCCCTCTTCCTAATACCAGGCTGGCTTTGGCTATGGACTGCCTATTTCCAGACTCTATGCCAAGTATTTTCAAGGTGACCTTCAGCTCTTCTCCATGGAGGGTTTTGGGACAGATGCAGTCATCTATTTGAAGGTGAGTTGCTATCTTCTTTACCCTCTGCCAAACTAGGACTGAATTCCTGCTCTGACTGCTGACTTAGGCCTTAGCTAGACCTAAGGTTTATCCCGGGATCATCCCTGCCTGCTCCCGGGATATCCTGTGTGACATTTACATGAACAGGGATGACCCCGGGACAATCCCGGGATAAACCTTAGGTCTAGCTAAGGCCTCAGTTTCTTCTTATCTAATGACCCCCATCAAAAATGTTCCTTTGCCCCTGTCCAGGAGACATAGGTTCCTACTTTTAATTGAAATAGGCTTTTCTTTCATGGACCTCCCTGCAAGAGGTTAAGGATGACTGTTTCAGATCAACTCCACTTTATTAGAAGGTGTGGGCTTTGGGGTAGCTAGCGTGAGCCACAGTTGTGAGTTCTAGCTTGCGCTCATGCAATCTCATGTACCTGAAGTTGTTTGCCTTAGATAGACACAACTCGGAGAGTCCGCTAATGATGCCAACAGGGTCACTGTCCCATAGTGTCCTGGGTGGGGGACCGGTTACCATTGCTCCCTGGAATCCTTTCTAACTCATGGGATTGTCCAGTTAATAGCAGATATTTAGATGTAGGATTTTCAACCTTTCTTCTTACTGCCAGTCAGTAGCTATCTCCAGACAGCCCAGAGGCATGGGGGGCACAGCAAGAATTTGTCTGCAGAGTGAAAATAGAAGATTTCTAAGATATCTGAGACTTCATCACTATCCAGATCTTTGCCTGTCCCCCCTCCTCACTTTTTAAAATTAGTTTTTGAAGCAAACCTCTTCGGGCTTAGCTTTTTAAGGCTGCATCCTCTCCACGTTTACTTGGGAGTAAGTCTAAACAAACTTGGCAGGACTCCTGTGCATAGGACTGGGCTGCAAGTTTTAAGTGAATATTATTAACTTGCAAAATCCCTGAAAGCACCATTGGAGGAAATGCAGGCTAGAGTTTTGAATTTTCATAAACGCGTATGAATTAGGAGGACTGTCTCGTGAGTCTTTGGGGCCCTTGTTTTAGCTTCAGTAGTAGCCTTTACACAATGACGTGGTTCGCCCGTCATGTCTACCCATTCCCCCCATGTCCCAGTTTGGTGCTAAAGTGGAAACATAGGGAGAATATTGTCTTAGCTTTGTCTTCTGTTAATGAAGTACAATGTGGCATTGGAATACCCTGTGTTGCTATTGTAGAGTGAGTTGTGCCAACTTCAGGGCATGCGATAGTCACCCAACGGACCCCACTCGTGCAGAATGTGTGGGTTAAAACCAGGGTGTCCTAAAAAGCTGGGCTGGGGGCCATGGCTGTACACAATGGCTGTACACAGGTCGGATCTGCATCTGACCCTGTTGAGAGGGCATCATGAACTGCTTTGGACCTTCCCAGGCCTTGTCAACGGATTCGGTGGAGAGGCTCCCAGTGTACAACAAGTCAGCGTGGCGCCACTACCAGACCAGCCAGGAGGCCGATGACTGGTGCGTGCCCAGCACGGAACCCAAGAACACCTCCACCTACCGGGTGACCTAAGCCAAGCCTTCGGGTGTTAAGAAGGAAAGGGTTCACGCCCCGCCTTCAACATGGAAAAGCCAAACTTTGGTGAGGGGAGAAAGACCAATGAGCATCACCAGCGCAAACCCACTTCATGTTTGAGAGCTCAGCGGACCTTTCCTGTTGGCTGGCCTGGCCGATGCGCCAGCGATTCAGGAGCCTGATTACTTTCTCAGATGTGTTTTTGGAAGTATGTAGAATAGATCTCTTTTACCGTATCACCCTAAACCTGCATGGAACTTCTCCCTGCTGCACCCCCAGTCCTGTCCTTTGGTCTAGCGGCCTGGAATGGGCCTTCCTGTGGGGGTGGGGGTGGGGGTCTGTTTTTATCATATTTAGTTTTTGCTCACAGCACTTTTATTACTCCTGGACCATAAAATGGAAGGGTTTTTAGAGCTTTGGAGGGCTGGGCATTAACATTCGGAGAGGAATCGAGGGGGATCTGCAAAAGAGAATGACGGCTGGAATTGACATGTGTGGGCTGATGGTGTTAAGCTTCCTGATGCGGAGAGGATAGCTCATGGCAGGGGGTGGGGGTGGGGCGGGGAATGTAGAAAACGTAACACATGAGAATGGCCCAGTTGGATACACTCAGGGTAAGTCAGAGAAAATTGAGGACAGGGTTGCTTTTCAGTGCAAGCACCAGGAGAGCAGAATAGCACGTGCCTCTTCTTGCATTATGATCTGTGTGCTTTACCCAAGACATATATGAATGTTCAAGTTGCTAAATACTGGCAATTTTAACAGTGGGAGGAGCTGTATCCAAACTAGGGACAAACTTTAGAAGTGCAATAGGACACAGGGAGGCTTAAGGGAGTTGGCTGGGCCAACCTTAGTTGGAGGGCTCAGCATTTCTTTTCTTGGCCTTTGTGGGGTCCCTGATCATCTGGTTTGTTCACCGTGGACAGAAATTTGCTCTTTTGCCCAGCGCTGCTCAGCTCCTAGTGAGGATTGTGTTGGCGTGCAAATCCAAAGCTTCCATTTAGAACAAAGGCGCTGCAGGTCCTGCTCTCAGTAAGCAACGTGTTGCCATGAATGGGGGGGCCAGGTGTTCGGTTCAGCCTTCCGGTGATGAAATCCTTGTTGACTGTTGGGCTGTTTTCCAATCAGCTGGGCTATTTGGGAAGTGGCGGCGGACTCGCAAGGGGGAAAACCTGGAACAGAAGAAACCACTAGGCAAGACCGGGCCTAGTTTCTCCAGGTGGTTGGGGTGTGTGTGAGATGGGAGTGTTGGGGGCTTCCTTCCTGCCCTTCAGCTGCAGCTGAATGAGTGGTGGCGGCAGGGTGGGGTGTTCCGGCAGAGACT
The DNA here is from genome assembly GCF_023053635.1 of Elgaria multicarinata webbii. NCBI lineage: Eukaryota > Metazoa > Chordata > Lepidosauria > Squamata > Anguidae > Elgaria > Elgaria multicarinata. Next base: position 14,822,551 of record NC_086181.1, read on the forward strand.
GTTTCTTTGCTGAATCACCTACCTCCAGTGCTTGGGAAGAAGTCGGCAAAAAGAGCTATTTGCAGTACCACCATAGAGTGTCTAGTGCAGGAGGTACTGAGACCGTAGAACCTTTCCTTCGCCCCTTATTTCCTCTCCTGCTTCCTCTCCCAGTGGCTCTTGCTAGCATCTCCTTTTCCTGGTCCTTATTCAAAACAAGTGGAAACTGAAATGTGCAAGAGCAGCTTTGCATTCTGCCTAGGAACTGCCACTGGCTTCTGATTCTGCCCCGTCCTTTGTCCCTAGATCCCTCTGCCTTCACCTTCTGCACCTGCCTTTTTGCCTCCCATGGCCCTTACAAGCCACCCTCTCGTTGTTTCCATCTCAGCCCCCTCCCACCCCGCTCCATGGCATGCTCTTAAATTGTCTGGAAGGCGTCCTTGCGCACGCACACACACACACTTTTATTCTCTGGGTGGAATCTCGGAGAGGTTCAAGATGCAAAAGCTGCCACAGTGTTCTTTGCTCACTGATCAGAAGGAAAAAAAACCATTAAATTTGAACTATATCTCCCTGGTTGTGTGACTCACTTTAAGTTGGTTCTCAGAAATAATCTCATGGTGAATTCTGTTGTTCCTGTTTTCATTGTTCCACCTATACCAACTTCGGGGGAATTTTGTTTTCGGTGAAATGCATTCTGCTGTACTTCTGAATATCAACTTTGATACTGTCCCCGAAGAGATCTTATGGCTTAGTTCAGACAACACATTTCTCAATGGTGGTTGTAGAACACGATGGAGTTTTTACACCACTGTTGAGAAATGTGTTGTCTGGCGGGAAAACTCTACACAACGATGGAGGTTTTTTTTTAGAAAACACTCCACGCAGAATAACCACACTGTGCAGAGGAGAGATCCTGCGCAACTAGTGTATTGTGTGACAGGCTCCATGGAGTTCTCCGTTGTGTTGAGTTGACTTTTCCCACTGGCTACAGAGTTCCCTGGCAAGAGCGGTGAAAGGAGCGAGTGCCCCTCTAGGAGAGCCACCGGGATTGGTTTTTTTTGCAGCAATGACTGTTAGGATTCCAGCAGGAGGACCAGGGGAGGAGAGAGGGCGGAGAAACTGTAAATCAAACATCACAATGGATTGTATTCAACTCCACAGTAGCCCACAGTCTCAGTCAACGGTGGAGTAAAAACTCAACCATTGAGTGGAGTTTTCCCAATGCATTGACTAATGTGTTGCCTGAACTGAGCCTTTGACTTGTAACACATTGGTCCTCAAAACTGATTCCTGGTCACCTTTTAGGTCTCTCCTCTTTGTTTCCTTCTTTCCCTCCCTCCCTCCTTTAAGTTGGAGAGGAAATGGCCACTCGGACTGTGCTGTGAAAACAGGACATTTCTCTAAAGCTGCTCACCCTCTGCAACTTCCATCATACTCTATCAGGTGGAGCAGAAGTGGGCCATGACCTTAACCTCATTATTTACAAGTCATTCAACAATGTAAGCCTTGTCAATTCATTTATTTAATTTCTATACTGCCCAATAGCAATCTGAGGGGGTTCACAAAAATTAAAACTATGGTATGAATCATGCACTCATCATGCTTCATGCACCCCTGTTCCGTGGCTGGGTGATACGTCTCATGTGTCCTGCTGGATGGGAGGACTTCTGGAGAGAAGATTTTGATTACCTGAACATGTTATGAAGACACCAAGTGGACGTATATTTTCTTTACAAGGTTTAAAAGTAGTTTAGAAAAAGAGTGAGTGGTGTTCCATGTTTGGCCCAGGAGGGCAAGGATCCCTGCAGCCCCACCAAACAAGACCAGTAGGAAATGCTAGCAAAGAAATCTCTGTAAAGTTAACAAGGGGAAGCATCCAGAGATTGTCACCTTCCATATGGGCGCTTCACAGATCTGTGATTGGGAAATCCGTAGGAAACATGATAATCATCACAAACGTGGCTGCAGCATCCCATATCTAATGGGAACAGAACCCAAGATTGTGTGATGAAACAACGTAAGGGTACGTGTAAGGATTCACACAACGCATGTCTACTCTAATTTGTCCCTTGTTTTGCAGATTGCATGCTGACTTCAGTGGGGGCTAAGGATGCAACCTTGTGCATGTTTAGACAGACAAAAGTCCTACAGCTCCCAGTATGCCCCAGGGGAATGCTGGGCGTTGTAGGACTTTTGTCTGTCTAAACATGCATAGGATTGTGCCCTGAATTACTGTTGTTGCTCTTTGCTTTGCCACCGGGCTGAGAAGAAAAGCAGCAGCACTTCTGTGTTCCCTTAAGAGAAGATGGAGCGCAATGCCACAGAAAGGGCTCTCGACCTGCTTCTGCCACTGGGCTTCTTTCTAGCCTCGCTGTGCTGTCTTTTTCAGGCCTCTCTGGGCAAATGGGAGTACGTTAATAGTGCCAAGGGATACCTGGCCACAAGCAAACCCTTCCGTAAGGAGGGACACCCACAGGAATATGTCGAATCAGCACAGTGCCAATGCAAACTGCTAGGTATTGTTTCCCTTGCTTCCATTTCTTTTCTTTTTTTTCCCCTGTAGCAAGGTCATATTCTGTAGCAAGAGCACCCAGCTCTGGGACATTTTCCTGTAGCACGCACAAGTTGATGCAAGGTTTCGGGACTCTGAGAATGCCCTTGGAAGGGCCGCCTCCCTTTCTGTGCTTTTTCTGAGTCTGACGTAGGCTCTGCAAGGCAGGTATCTGAGACACTGTGCTCAGAGGGAAGCGCTGCACCAGTGCCAAGGCGGGCTCGTATTGGCTGCGAGTAGCGGTTGTGCTTTGTGCGTCTGCTTCGATCGGAGCCTTTCCCCCGTGTCCAGCAGCTTTTGGTTCCTGTTCTCCACAGGAGCCATCTTTCAAAGTGATATCAAGCTCCTGCTGTCGTATGTATGGAATTTCTCCCCACCCCCTCCCCAATCGTTCAGCAGAGGAAGCTCACATGGTTGTGGATCTTTCACTGTACAAGAATGGGTAACCATAAAGCATGAGTTCACCTTGTAGTGGCACTTCTGTAAAATAGGTAGTCAAAATTCTCCCCTAAATACAATAGATTTAAGCTGGAACAGCCTGCGTGGGTAAAATCCTATAACCTAAAAGGCACTTATCAGTTATGATGTTCAATGTCTTTCTCTTTTCAATGCTTGTCACTCACAGCAGCCCATGTGTACATGTGTGGGTGTCACAGAGAGGTATCAGCCTTTGTAAAATCCCATGCATTAAAATATTTTATATGGAACTCCTAGTGTGGTTCTGACATTTCCAGTTCTAAAAATAAACCAGGCTGGATTTCATGCCTTGTTGTGTGGGCAGCAACCTGTCCTTACTGTGGGTTTACTGCCAAGAAGACCAATGTGGAAACAAGAGCTTTTGCTAAGCCCCTTTGTGGATCTAGTTCAACAGAGACGCAAAGTGTCATAGGATATTGTTTGCAGTATTGGCAGTTTTCTTTTCAAAACTTGGTTTCTAGTCCTCATGTTGGCCAAGAGAATTATTTTTTTGAAGAGGCAATGGTACTTATATTAACAGAAGGAACAAGACAGGTCTAAGGAAATGCACACTTATAGTGCCATGTATATACAGGTGCATGAGGGCTGGCCCATTCATGAAGCAAAGTGAGGCGGCCACATCAGGCAGAGGACCAGCAAATTGTTCCACCCTCACCAGGAAGGTCCCTCCACCTCCAGCAGTTGCTCTAAAGCAGAATGTAAGAATGTAAGCCTATGCGGCAGGGTCTTGCTATTTACTGTTTTACTCTGTACAGCACCATGTACATTGATGGTGCTATATAAATAAATAATAATAATAACCTGGGGTGCTCCAGATGTGTTGGACTGCATCTCCCAGAATGCCCCAGCCTGGGGCATTCTGGGAGTTGTAGTCCAACACATCTGGAGCGCCCCAGGTTGAGGAAGGCTGCTCTAAAGAGTCCCACCAGCTTATTCTCTCACTGTGGCATTTGCTGCAGCAAGAGAGCAGATGGCATGGCTCTCTGGAACAACCACATGCCCTCTTGCCTCATTGAGAGCAGCATGGCCAAAAGACGTGGCTGCAGGGTTCTCACGAAGGTGGCTGCTTCTTCAGGTTGTGTGGCTCTCCATAGAACTGGTGTAGTTGCAGGGCAGAGGTAAGGAAGGGTGTGTGTGTGTGCTTGTTAGCAGTTGTCCCTCTGCTTCCAGCATGCACCATTGGCAGTAAAGGAAGTGAAAAGTCTTTTTGCGATAGGAAGAAGCCGTAGAAAAGGCCTCAAGACAGAAAGATCTGTGTGTAGTTGATGGAAAGTCAATACAAAACAACAGTGCAGGATGGCAGAGAGAGCGTGGGTTGGAAAACTGAGTGGAAAGGCCCCAGAGAAGGAAGCTGAAGTGAGATCACGTAGGAGGGGTTTAGGGCAGTCATTCAAAATGCATTTTCTTGGGCCCTCTGTATTCTCATAGGTAAACCGCATTTGTTTTTTGTCAGCACTATAATGCAGAAAAGCGATTTGGTCAGCACCTTCAGGCCTGCAAGGTTAGGCCTGGGTGACTTACACATACAACAGAACGAGGCAGAAGTTTAAGTGGATGCGTCCTGAGGGATTGGGCCACGCCCGGCTTGCTTTTTAAAAATGTGCCGTCCTAATAAAATACTCCTTGCAAGTTGAAAAGAAAGAAAAAAGTATCCCTGAAGCAGGACAAGCCTTCCTATCAGGCAGGGGCCACAGGCAGCTGATTTTGGGTGTCCTGAAAGGGCAGCAAACCATCAGTTATTTTCTTGTTGTATTTTTACTCTTAGAATGGTGCTTGTGGACTTCCATCTCAGGTGCCCAAATAAGTAGGCCAACCTTGACTTGGGGTGGGGCTGCCCTTTGTGATTCTGTCTCAGGCAGCGAAATGTCATGGGCCAACCCTGTCAGAAGAAAGATTCTAGCCTAGCCTGATCCTTGTTGTGCTATTTTTCTATTTCCAGGATATTTTACACAGAGGATCTCTCTATCTAATCTCAGGATCCTAAACTGCCTGATGTGCTGTAGTCCACTCTACAAAACGCCACGTAATGTATGTGTAGATCAGGCCTTACTTTGGTAGCAGTGCTGTCACTTCTGAACATTGTGCCTTGAGATTTAATAAGTACTTGAATTTTCTGACACTTGCCACTGACCCCTGAAATTTCAAACTGCCCAGCAATATCAACATTCGCTTGTTTTTGAGGTAGAATCTCTCCACACTTGGAATACTATAACTGAGGTTATGAGGGTCTGAGGTTACCTGCAGGCATTGAAACTGGGTTTGGAGAAAGGCCGTGCAGAGTGGGGGAGCTGAAGGTCCTTTTTCTACTCTCCATTGCAACATCCTGAATTGACTTTTGTTTTTTAAACCCATTGACACAGCATGTTCCTATGCAGTGTGTATTGGCTGGTATTCATCATTAACTTTGGCAGGATTGTGCCTTTGTACCGTTAAAAAAAGTGGATGGAGGAGGAGGAATTTTCCACTGAGCACTACTTTTCTTATTCCAGTGATACAATGACACGAGGAGCCACAGATGGTGGGATTTTCTCTTTGCGGTTGACCAAGTCTTAAAAGTATGTAAGGCCTCTCAAGGGCTGAGCAGGGCAACCTTGACAGAAGATGCCTGCTCGCTAACTTTATTTGGCCAGGTTGTATTTGTAGGAGAACCACTTCTGCTGGTGAATGTTGAAAGCTCTGAAGAAGGCCTAGGTAAAAAGTCCTACTGATAACCGGCAGATGGTTGGAGCCCAGGCCACTGAAAACTTGAATGCTGCAATTGTCACCTGGGTAAAAATGAAATGCAGGGCTGGGCCAAAACATTTTGTTGCCTGAGGTGAAGGACAAAATGGCTTCCCCTCTCATTCCATGTACGAAAGCAGACTGGACTTGCCCTTGAATCTTTATTCACCTCTGGCAGTAGGCCAACATCCTCTACCACAGTGGTTCTCAACCTTCCTAATGCCGCGACCCTTTAATACAGTTCCTCATGTTGTGGTGACCCCCAACCATAAAATTATTTTCGTTGCTACTTCATAACTGTAATTTTGCTACTGTTATGAATCGTAATGTAAATATCTGATATGCAGGATGTATTTTCATTGTTACAAATTGAATATAATTAAAGCATAGTGATTAATCACAAAAACAATATGTCATTATATATTGTGAAATATTTATTTCTAATTACAAATAAATGACCATCGGAAATATGTGTTTTCCGATGGTCTTAGGCGACCCCTGTGAAAGGGTCGTTCGACCCCCAAAGGGGTCGTGACCCACAGGTTGAGAACAGCTGCTCTACCACATCTGAGGGCACTAGGCTAACTTAGGAGGCACAGGCCTGCTTGTGACACGCAGCTGTCCTCCAGCGTCTCGTCACCACTCTCTGCTCCACCTCCCTCTCCCTAGCATCTGCTGCCTGAGGCACCTGCCTCCCTCTGTCCAGTAGTAGGGCCGGCCCTGAGAACTAATACTCGTGGTGAGAGAGAATGATTTGGCAAGAATATGAGCTTGAGGCTGGGGAAGTGGTGTATTGTGTGTGTATGTGTGCTCACCACTTTCCCTCCACCAGCCAGAGAACTTTGAGAAAGCTCTTGAGTGGTCCCTTAGGGTCAAGCCAGACATCTGCCTGTTTGATAATCATGTGCTTGGCAGTTTGGCTGCAACATGGGTGTGGGGATGAGTCTACTTCCACCAGTAAATGGAAGGCAAGCGGGGAAGGGAATGAAAGCTGCCACTCCCTCACTTTGCTTTCTCTGCGCTTCTGCTTGAAAGCCCCCTCCCCAACACGGGTAGGAAAATATGAAAGCAGGGGCAGGGGGTTAGTTCTGCTCCTATCCTCCCCTTCACCCCACCACCCCCATGCAAGCTTTAGCAAACATACACATATCTGGTTTTGACTGAGACACAACAGAATGTGAGGTGGTGAATATACTTTGTAAAGACAGGCTTACACCAGAGACATTAGAAATGACTACGAGGAAGGAGTTCAGTTCTACTCTCTATACTTAAGATTTTTTTTTTTACTTCTGTTTCAGTTGGGTGAGCTGCCCTTTCCTTCACGGTGAGGGAAAATATTTCTTATTTCCTCTCCCCCTTGCCCTCCAATTCCCCCTCAAAAATGTATGCGTGTGTTGGAGGGAGGAAAAAGAGAGTTTCTTATTTTAGTATTTGGCCATGCCTTCTCATCACTTCCACAGAAGACAGTCCTGAAAAAAAAGATCAAAGATGTGGCATGCTCTTTAATCCACCAGAATGAGGCTCCTAGGAAGAACAGTGAGAAAAGCCCCTCCTTGAGTTCTGTCAAGCACCATAGCAACTTCTCCTCAATGCAAAAAAAAAATTAAAAATGTACCACGCAAACAGTTTAAAACTGCTTTTATTCCATTGTGGTTTCTCGTCATGTATCACCAGATATTTGTGGCTGCCAGTTTTCTGTTCTTTGCTGTGGGCAACCTATCTGCCCCCCAACGCAGACCTATAGGTAGGTGTAGAGGGACTAGACCCGATTACACCCGATGCAGAACCCATTTGGGAGGGAGGTGGCTGGATGGGTGCGTACAGGGTACTGCCGTGCACTCTTCATCATCCTGCTGTATTTTGGGAGACGGTGTGTGTATGTGTGTATCTGTGGTTTCTGTATCTGGTTTGTGTCTTGTGAGGCAGCTGTGGTCCCCCAGTGGCTTGCAGGAACAAGACGGTGTGATAGGACACCTAATTGGCACAGAGCGTGAACACATCTAGGCCTCCAGGAGGAACAGCATCATGTACAGGGGTAGATTCAACATGGAAGTGAGGTGTTAAGGTTTCCACAGGGCAGGGGTTGAGTGTACAACATTGCCACCACCTGCCCCACAGCACAGCAGGCAGTCCAGGCACTGCGGGGGGGGGGGGGGAGAGGGGCACCATTTGCAGAGACCTTTCCCTCTCTGTCCTTGTGGTGTATCCAGCCATTTTCGGTGGTGTTTAACTACTGCTGCCACCTTCATCACGCCTGGTCCCCGTAGCATGTTTTCCCTCGCCATATACCCCACCCAAAGCTGTAACCTTCAGCAGGACGCTGCCTGCTTCTTGTCCCCCCCGTTCCTGGTTGCAGATAGTCCATCCCCCCCACCCTAGAGATGCTCCATGGGTGAAAAGGGGAAAGGTGTAAGCCACGTGCACTGGGAAATGGTCATCCCCATTCCGCCCCCCTCGCCTAACTCTTCCTCTGTTCCTGTTCCCGCTCTTTCTTCTTCTGCTTTCCCTTCTGCTTCTCCACCTTTTCCTGAGCTTTCCTCTCCTTGTCAACTGCTGCGTTCAGCTCCTTCAGCTTCCTCTTTAGAAGAGACCGGTCGTGGGAGTTGCTGACGCCAAGTGCCTGGTTGGGGTGGAAGAGGAACAGAGCAGTACAATTAGGAACATCCAACATTCACAAACTTATATCCCTAAAAGAGACAGACACCCAGCCGTGGGGTGGGGCGAGTAACCACGGCTTTCTTTATTGCAGGGGGCCTCCCTGAATCATAGTCTGGTGATCAGTAAGATACCGCTTACACAGTGAAGGGTGGGTGGGTGGTCCTGCTGTTGACTATCAGTTCTTTGCTACGGTTGGAAATTCCGTACGGAACTTTTGCTCTCCATTTTGGCTGGACTATAGCTCTGCATGAGAGAAGGTCCCAGGTTCAATTCCTGGTAACTCCAACTAAAATTGTTGTGTAGCAGATGCTGTAAAGGCTCCCCATCTGCTCTCAGTACTGGGCTGGATGGGCAAATAGTCTGGCCTGATATAAGGCTGCTTCCTATATTCCTAGAACCCCTTGCCTTTAAAAAATGACTGAATTCTCCGCATGCTATCCTGATGATTTCTTTCAACTTGGGATCCTTTTTAGCTTACGAAGAATTGGATGAAGCACATTCTCGCAATTCCCTAAGTTTTACATTCTCTATTTACATATTGACTCTTCTCTACGAGACAGATGCCTGTCACTTCAGAGAGCCAAACTTCCATTAGAAGCAAAAATAATATGAATGTGCAGCTCTCCGGCTGCCTAAGGCCCCAGTTAAGAACCCGCAGTCTCCCGAAACAGGAACACAGTGACACCCGATATCCCACCAATTGCCACTTTTCAAAGGAGGGGGGCGGAATTGGGTGGAAACCCCACACTGCGGGTACCTTTAGCTTAGTCCCATCAAGGAGCAGCAATTGGTGGCCGTCCACCTCCTGAGCGGCAAACTCTGCCATGTACTGTTCCAGGTTCAAGCTCTCTAGCCACTGGCCCACTTTCTCAATGCTCCACGTTGAAGCTGCACTTAGAGGCTCATCCAGGAACTTCAGAGATGATTACGGGGATGAAAAAAGAAAGAAAGAAAAAGCTCAACAGACTGCTCTTGGGTTCTCCAAAGCCTAAACATCATTGCTAAAATCTGGACCCTATCACTGATGCAACTTGTGATTTTTAGGGGTCTTTATGGAACTTTGTATCTGTCCCACATATTGGATCAATTTGCAAGTTAAAAGCACCTCCTAACTTATTTTTAGTGCCTGTTATTGTTTATCCATACTACTGTGGCCGGGTTGACTCCTATTCTTACTCAATTATATAGCAAGGGAGTCAAACTTTTAAAATAGTTCTGCTATCCAATTGATGACTTCAGGTATAATATGCCTTGACATTAGGTTAGCTTAAACCAGATATATAAGAGTCGGCTGTAATCACTCATTAGAGCACCTCATTATTCATTCCCTGGTGAGCCTCGGCTCGAACTAAACCTTGAAAACAGAAGTCGCATCAGTGCCCAAAAGAAATTCTATATAAAAGAAGTTTCTAGTCCTCATTAAGTGTAATGGGTTAACTTTTTTAAAAAAAAGATACAGAGCTGGGCCTGGATACACAGATGTAGCAGCTCACTGCTTGGCAGGGGACTTACCTCATCAGATGACTGGGACAGTGTGTGGTAGGGGTAGGAGCACTTGGGCTCAGGCGGGGCCGTACTCAGGGTCTTGGGACTGCTGCTGGGAGGGGTGGAGTCATCACTCAGGGTGGATTCCTGTCCGAGAAGGGGGAGATGGGGATGGGTTAACAAGAGTGACTGGGTTTTTCAATGAGAAGCTGGAATGAGAATTACCAAGAGGCCAGGCAAAACACAAACAAAGCCAGGCTGGTTTGCTCCTGTCCCTTTATCGGGGGTTTGACCTGCAGAAATCAGCAGACACAAATCCATATTGCCTCCACACTCTACAAATTGGCAGCCCTCCTCCTCTGTGGCTTTGCTGACGCAGGCAGGGAGAAATGCCCTTAAACTGGCACCACCCAGGCGTCCTAGAAGAAACCTGGCTGGTGACCTCTAAAGGGCACCTTCCTGCACACATCCGACCCACTGGAAGCCAGATGCAATGGGTGGTTAAGGCTAAGGGGGTAGTGAAGCAAGAAAGGGGATTTTCCTTCTCCCCAATTTCTGTGTGTTTGAGAGAAAAGAGTCCGCACACACACATGTACATGATGATGGGTTGGGTCCAGAATCTGCCTTCTGCAGGCGGAAAGGCTCCGCTCGCACTAGATCCATGCATCTGATTTGGGGGATCCCCCTCCCCACACACCATAGCTCACCCCATCCAGCAGGGGCTCCTGACTCTCTGCATAGCATTTTCAGGGGGCTGGAGGGGCTGCCATGAGAAGGAGGTGGTGGGGAACGCCACTCCTGCCAGAGCAGTAGATCCAGCTGAAATCTGGATCCAATCCTACATGTGTATGAAAGAGTGTGGCGTAGCGGGCAAAGGTTTAAGCATTTGGTGTGTATGCCTGTGACGGGATGGCCAAACTAGGTGATCCTGTGAAATGTGCATTTCATTTATTTATTTATTTATTTATTTATTTATTTATTTATTTATTATACTTCTATACCGCCCAATAGCCGAAGCTCTCTGGGCGGTTCACAAAAAAGTGTCTGTCTCTCTATGCATGTATATGGAAGCAGCTGCACAGGTAGGATAATCAAGCCTGTAACAGATGGAGAATGGTCACGTCTTTCATCCTGTGTTGCAGTTCCAATGAAAATCACCTCCCTAAGGCTTTGTGGGGTGGGGGGAAGAATTCTCATCAGGACCAAACTACAGGAGAAAAGGGTTAAAATACCACACAGATTGCCACAGTCCCAATCCTGGTTGGCCCCACTCAAAGGCTGCTCATTTAAAAGAATAGATTCGATACAATCACACATTTTGTGCATCATCTAGCTTGGCCCTTTGAGTGAACACGCAAATGTATTTGGATATGATGAAGGTGAGTACATATTTCTCAGAGGAAGTGTTAGAGAAACGAAGGGGTAAGGAAAAGAATATTTCCTTCCTTCCCTGCCTCCTCCTCTAACTGCAATTTCTTGCAAGTTCCCATTTGCTGTGCTCAGTAAAGTTAAGCCTGGGCATCACTGGCTTAGCTTAATAGCAAAGCTGCCATTGAAAAACTGTTCAGAATTAAGTAAGAAAAATGGTCAAAAAGTTGGAACCTAAAACCTGGCACAACCTGCTTGCAAGATCTTTGATCTGAGCTATTCACTGCCAGGATGCAAAAGGCAGAGAGCTGCGTTGTTTAGCATCCTTTTGATTTAGAAAACTCGGGTTTGGGGCAATTTGTTTGCAGTGATGATGAGTTCCTGGAGCAACTCTCCTATGAGGAAAGATTACAATGGCCAGGACTGTTAAGAAAAAGGGTGAGAATGGGAAGACATGATAGAAGTGTACAGAATTGTGCACAGTCTGAAGGAAGTGGATAGGAAGACGTTTCCCCCATAATATTAGAACCTGGGGTCATCTCATGAAGCTGAAGGCTGGGAGATTCAGGATAGACAGAAGGCAGTACTTCTTCACACAACGCACAGTCAAACACTGGAATTCATTACTGCAAGATGTCATGATAGCTGCCAACGTGGATGGGTTTAAAAGGGGATTGTCTGGACCCATTCCCGGAGAATAAGGCTACTAGGAAGTGAGGCAGGTGGCTACTAGGAGGAGGGCTTTCTCCGCTGTGGCACCCCGGTTGTGGAACGAGCTCCCTAGAGAGGTCCGCCTGGCGCCTACACTGTACTGCTTTCGTCGCCAGCTGAAGACCTTTTTATTCACTCAGTATTTTAACACTTAATTTTAACTTAAATTTAAATTTTACTGTTTTAACTCTGTATTTTAATTTTATATCAATTTTGCTGTGTGGTTTTTATTCTGGTTGTGCTTTTTATATTGTATTTTGTATTTGTGCTTTTAACCTGTTGGTTGTCTTACTATGGTTTTAATTTTTGTGAACCGCCCAGAGAGCTTCAGCTATTGGGTGTTATAGAAATGTGATAGATAGATAGATAGATAGATAGATAGATAGATAGATAGATAGATAGATAGATAGATAGATAGATAGATAGATAGAAAGAATAAGGCTATCGATGGCTACTAGTCAGTATGGCTATATGCTTCCTCCAGGATCAGAGGAAGCAGGCATCTGAACCCCAGTTGTGGGGAGGCCCTATTGCCCTCAGGTCTTGCTTGTGGGCTTCCCAGTGGCATCTGATTGGCCATTCAGGGGACAATGCTGGACTAGATAGGCCTTTGGTTTGATTCAGCACAGTTCTCATGTTCTGAAATTTAGGAAATAAAGTAAGGAAACATGATCACAACGAAGGTGTAGCTGGCTGCATACAGACAGACTTGAGAATTGGTGCAGGTTTTGGAGGGGGTTGCTATAGGGTAGGGTGACCATATTTTGGAAACCAAAAAAGAGGACACCTAGTGTGTGTGTGGGGAAGCAGCTTTCTGAGTCCTGCAGAAAGTACGTTATTCCCCCGCCACCTTAAAGAACCCGACTGGAGTGGAGGAGGGGAAAGGATTTCATTCTGCACCACCACCATCCACTCCAATTGGGGCCTTTTCTATAACGTCCACGAATGACCCACTTTCCCCTTTAAGACCTCAACTGGAGCTTGGGGTGGGGGAATGATGTGCCTCAAGAAAGCATGTCACTCCCTCCTGCCATGCTAATGGCAGCCTTAAAGGGGAAGGTGTGTCATTCCAGGACATTATTGAAAATTATAGAAAATCCCCCCTGACACCATGGAAAGAACAAAAACCAGGACAAATCCGGGGAAATCCTGACAGTTGGTCACCCTACTATAGGGCATACTCTGCTCCCACCCCCGCCCCCAAATGTACACACAGCTTTGTATTGACTCGTGTACAACCTCTGGATTGAAAACTTAGCCACTCCCTAAGCTTCCAGTTGTCTGCTTTGCTTTTGGATTCCCTCCCAGAATGGGTATCTGCTTCATTAGCACTTAATTCACTCTCCCCCCCCCCCACTGTCTCTCTAGCCTTTGGAAACCACTCTGATGACTGACACAGAGGCTGGCCAATGAGTACCCTGCAAATCCAGCTTCTGCTCAAAACTGGGAAGCACGGGTTCCCCCGAGCAAAATCTGGGCCAGAAGATGGCCCGCGTCTTGCAAGTGCTGTGAGTGTGCTTCCATAGCAGCCTCACTGTGGGCATTATGGACATGTGGGCACACCCTCATAGTCTGCAGCTCCGATCTTAAAGCTAGGCCTCTTTCAACCCCAAAGCATGGAGCAATCAAGTCTGCAAACCACTAGTACGTCCCACTTTTTATAAAAATAGTAATAACTGAAGTTTATTATCCTTGGGGGGTAGAAACCTAGAACACATCCCCCCCTGCTCTTCTTCCTCCCTCTCAGTTCCCATCGCCTAGTACAAAACGCTCTCAGTCCCATCGCATGAACACTACCAATGCACTATGGCACATCCGCCCTTTCCCCCAACAGATGGATTTGTAACCTGTGAGGCAGACTTCTTGCGGCTGAAGGCCTCGTTCTTAGGGGAAGAGGTGGGGGAGGCCGTACTGCCTGAGGAAGCGGAGCCTTTCCCGCTGTCTGTGAACCAGGAGAAAGGCATGAAGGGTGAGACGGAGGAACGGCTGGAGCCCTCCATCAGCTCCCTGCAGGAGGGTGACAGAGAACAACAAGGGAAGGGTGTTAGTAAGCTGATAATGGGGGGCAGGAGACCCAGAGATGAAATAATGGCCAGATTAGTTTCATGTGTATCCTTCTCTTCCCTCAGACTTCCAAGCAAGTAAGTCGTGGTAAGGCTGAGACACAGGGTCCAGGGGTGACATGGTTGGGCATTTGCCAGGGCCCCAAGACAGCAGAGGGCTCACTGCCCTAACACTGCTGCCATTTCCACTTTACACAGAGTAGTCCGAGAGATCAGATGGAGTTTAAGAGAATTCTCAATTGGTTGTCCCACTGAGGGTGCTGTGTTTGAGAACAACCCCACCCACCCCAAATCCTGGAGCCAGCACTGACTAGACGTACGTGAGCACCCACTTCTATTGCTAATAAGGCCTGCCTGATTATGCTAATTTCATTTTAAAAAGCCTGTCAGACTTTCCAGCTCCATTCCAAAAGCTGTCTGAAATGCTACCAGATACCCCATTTGGGAGCTTCCAGAGACTTCTGCAGATCAATAGACCTGATGTTATCATGCCATGCTGGTGCAGAAGCCTGAGCTGGTGTAACAAAGACTTCCATGTCGCAGAAGCCTCCAGAACATACAGAGTTGTCTGTCTGTCCTACTGTGGTTTGATCTTGAGCTACCTGTGCCAAATCTGGTTGTATCTCTGGACTAAACATGCGTAGCTTCAGAGATTAAGCTTGCATGAGGAGGCTTCTAGGACATCAGAATCATGGGGGAAGTCGCAAGCATGGGGAAAGTCAGCCTGTCAACCAGGGCAATCTTACGCATGTTTAGACAGGAAAATGTCCTACAGCCAGAGTATAATGATCAGATGGTACAGGACCGCAGAAGTGGATGTCGCCAGCAGGTCAGCTGGGCCAACATCTTGCTGGAAAGGCAAGCTGTGCTCCCTAACTCCACCCTAGCCACCACCTCACATAATCCAGATCTTCATGTGCCAAGTGTTGCAAACAGCAGGCGAGCTACAGAAAGTAGCTTAGACTTAGAGCCATTTGGCTCAAATAAGCAAGTCATGCTTGGACCATAGCTTAGTGGTACAGCACATGTCTGCATGCAGGAAGCCCCAAGTTCAATCCCTGGCAATTCTAGTAACGTTGCTTTTTTGTTTGAAAGGATCAGAGAGCAGATGAGGTGAAAGCCTTCCACTCAAGACCCTGGAGAGCCACTACTACTCACAGTAGTAGACTACACGAGCGAATAGTCTCTGCCCTGGTATAAGGCAGCTTACTGTCTTAAAACAAGATAGTGCAGTGGGGCGTGATGCACAAAACATCCAGTTTATTCATATCAAACATTCCTATCGGAACCAGATCTTGAGCATGAACAAACCCCATCTGCTGAGTCATCCCTAGGGGCATCTTATCAGCATAAATCTCCATTACTTTCTTGGTGGAAGTTCCTGATGCACCTCTGTGTGTGTGTGTGTGTGATTGAAATAATTTTCAGGGTCTAACAAGAAATTAATTGGGAAGAGCCTTGGGTAATTCTAATTGCTTACCTATTGCCCATTGAGAGCCGATTGCCCCCTTTCTCTTTCCTGCTTTTTCCAGAAGATGCTCTTCTAAGAGTGACCCTATGGACAAGGAGTGAGATAATTAGGAACACACAGGAGAATTAGATGCGGTTCTGAGAAAAGTAGAAGGCACATGAACAGAGATGGCCATGGAAGGAGAGCCTTTCTACATGAGGCTTTTATTGTGTTTTCAAGATTGCTCACTCACAGTAGTTTGTGTGTCCTTTACATGACGTTGTCATCGTCTAGGGTCTCTCCCATGCTTTGCAAACATTATCACATTTTTCCTGCTAACAAGGACAGTCTGGTATTATTTAGAAATATCGGAATGAGAGTCTCCTGTAATTGTGTAATTCTGCTATGCCACACTGCCATCTAGTGGTTGTATAATGAAATATATAAATCTGCAGAGAAAGAAAACCCCTGGAAAAAAGCAAGTGTAAAGGAGCCAATCTTAATCCCGCAAAGAATCCAGAAGCAGAAGCCTTGGTAAAAGTTCAGGATAAAAGCCTCATGTAGAAATACCCGGAAACCCAGGGAGATGAAATGAAATGATCCACACCATCTATGACTCTTCTTACAATATGCAACTTAAAAGGACTCACCCTAAATCAAGGAACTTCCTCCTGGTTTTCTTGTCAAGCCCAATAGTGGGGCTTGCAAGCTCTGGTGGGCTTGTGTCCCGGCTGTCGTCTGGAAGGGGAAACAGGGGCGGAGAGAAAAAGCTGCTATTTTATTTGCTTGTGCAAAAGCAAGATCCACAATGGAACTGGCAGGCATTGAAAGTCTTCCGTCCTATCCCAGAGGAGTGGGGGCTGGCTGTGTAAAGGAAAGGCATTCTGCACATACTCGGGGGCGCTCCGTTTTTGACTACTGCTTCTCATGTTTTGCAGATGTGCTCTGGCATTGAAAACAGGTTCTGAAATTAAGCCCTGCATGAAATTCAGGGTGTGTCTAGACCAGCCTTCCTCAACCTGGGGCGCTCCAGATGTGTTGGACTGCATCTCCCAGAATGCCCCAGCCTGGCTGGGGCATTCTGGGAGATGCAGTCCAACACATCTGGAGTGCCCCAGGTTGTTGGTCTAGATGATGCCTTATCCCAGGGATCACCCCGGGATCATCCCTGTGCATCCGCATGACGCACAGGGGATCCCGGGAGCAGAGAGGGATGATCCCTCCATTTCCCCGGAATTACCGGGATGGCTTTTAGCCCGATTTTTCCCGCTGTCTCGGAATCGTCCTGAGACCATGGGACATGTGGGCGGCCGTCCTGATTTCGTCCCAGATCCTTGCAAGTAAATGTGAGGAGCCGGGGACCAGGCACAGGGCACGGAGCTCTTCAAGTGTTCTGTGCCCATGGGGGGTGGGACCGGGGGAGGGGCGTTTTTTAAAAAAACCCAACCACTTACCTTTGCGCTGGAGCGCAGGTGCGCTTCAGGTCCTTTTCTTTTTTAAAAAAATATGGCGGGCCCAATGTCCTCCTTCCTCCCAGAACATCGTGTGCCGCATGTGGACTGAGGGGGAGGATCTCACGATCAGCATATCGCGAGATCCTCCACCTACCCTGGTGTAGACATGCCCTCAGTCTCATGAAGAAGCACAGAGAAGGTGAAAATATTTAGAAGCAAAGGCATTTTGCTTCTGTGACATATGTCTATTTTATTTAAGATCTAACAGGATCTTTCTGAAATGACTCAGCTATATCCAGTCAGGAATTTGCCCTGGTGCAGCAAATAAAATTCATATAGGAAAATGATCGGCTGTAGCAGGCAGGACCACAAAAGGCAGCTATGTGTATGTGATAAAGTCGGAATAACGCAGCCTTCCTCAACCTGGGGAGCTCCAGATGCGTTGGACTGCATCTCCCAGAATGCCCCAGCCAGGTTGGGGCATTCTGGGAGTTGTAGTCCAACACATCTGGAGCGCCCCAGGTTGAGAAAGGCTGGAACAAAGTGTAGGACCTGTTTGCTTTAGGACTCACGGCTGAACTCTACTGCTCTAAGGTACCATTCTAGCATTTCCGGCCAAACTCTAGTGCTCCAATTAGCCCTATTCCTGGAACCACCAATATAAATCCATAGACATGCAGTACAATCATCCAGGTCTTTTAGACTTTTTTCCTCCTCCCTTGGGGCCAAGATTATTGATGCCTGTAGAAATCAATGGATAAAGCCAGGATTTTAATGTAGCTCTCTGATGGTAGCAGCAAGAAAATGTAGCAGCAAAGACAGTAGTTCCTATATGCTAAAATCCATTTCTGAGGGAGAAAAAAAATGGCATCCAGTATAAACCCAAGAAAACTATCAGATGGGCTACACCAAAAGGAAAACACACTTAAACACACACACTACACAAAATGCCAGTATGTGGTAGAATTTCCTAGTGGGGGGGGATTCTTGGGGGAACTTTAACTAGGGCCAGACTAAATGAAATGTAAAATCCATCTTTGCATTTAATGTGCATAGTTGTTTTTTTTAAAAAAAATGTGGATGTTTATTTATTTATTTATTTATTTTATTTGTTACATTTATAGCCCACCTTTTCTTCTAGGAGCCTAAGGAAGTGTACATGATCCTCCTCACAACAACCTGGTGAGGTAGGCCAGGAGTGGTGACTAGAACCCAGGTCTCCCAGTCCATTACTCTAGCCACTATACTATACTGGCTCCTGGGTGGGTGGAATCCTGATAATTACCAGGATCACAGCAGGTGGGGACTGGGGAATTATCAATTGCATTTCTATACCACTCAATAGCTGAAGTTCTCTGGGTGGTTCACAACAATTAAAACTGCAAAATACATCATAAAACACAATATAAAATGTAAAAGATGAAAAAGTACAAACCAAAATAAAACCTACCAGAGATGTAAAAGACAATTAACAGTTTTAAAACAATAGAGCTTTAAAACAACCCTTCCCTCCCCTGCTGTGGTCCTTATGAAAACCTTTCCTTTGAAGGTGCTATTTGCGTTGGGACGTTCTTGCACTGATGATGCATAGAATGGCATGGCAGGTTCGGCCACCGGGTGAAACTGTTCGAGGCAAAAGCCAACTGCAAAATAGTGTACAGGGTCCACAAGGGGGTGGGGGTTGTGAATGAAGCTATACCGACACAGTCTATGACCACGTCAGGTAGAGCAAGGGGTGACTACCTGCAGAGAAGAGCACCTGTCTTCTAACAGTGGCGTAGGAGAGGGGATTTCAACAGGTTTGCATCCTCACATCGCTGGGTTGCAAGGGCAAGTACTGTCACTACGGAACACATAAAAGCCCGGGAGTCCTCAAACCTCCTTTGCATCAAGTCAACTTTAGAAGAGCGATAGGCAGGTCCTGCAGCTCACAGGACAACTGTATAGGCAGCTCTCCCTGCTCTGCGCTTCCCTAGACCCCAAACACTCAGGAGCTCAGCGCTTACCTTCACTGTGCCTCTCTCTGCGTGCATAGATAGGCGAGCTGTCCGAGCTGGGGCAGGACTTGGGCGAGGAGCTGGTGGGGGTGCCCCCTAAGGCCTCCTGAGAAGAGGTGTTGGTCAGGGGCCGGTAACGAATGAGAGGGGACGATGGCTGCTCCTCCTGCTCCAGGGACCTCCGGACAGTCGAGGCGTCGAAGGAGAACTCTACCGTGCGACCAAAGGGCGAGGAGCTGGAGAGGGGCGAGGAGGCCTGGAGCGAGCCGTGAAGAGGGGACCTCAGGCGATGGAGTGGGCTTCCGCAGCTATCGCCCGCCTGTGGGGGGAAGCAGAGAGCAGGTTGCTAGGGCCCAATTGCCAGGGGCATCTTGGCATAAGCCCACACGCGAACAGCCAGTGGGCCTGGGGGGCCCTTTCAAGCAGCAATAAGCCGTCTGGCCATCCTTGGAGGATGTTGGCTCATGGCACGCTTGACCGTTCTCAATGGTTCGGTAATTAGATGCCATTTGAGTTGTAATAAAGATAGCTAACACCTAGCAAGCCATCAATGGGCAAAGTGGCAGAAGAGATAGGAACCTATGAAGCTATTTCATGCCAGGTCAGACTATTGGCCCACTTAGAACCCTATATTGTCTTTTCTGACTGCTAGAGGTTCCCCAGGGGTAGAATCTTTCCCCTCACCTGCTACCTGATCTTTTGTTTAAACTGGAGATGACAGAAATTGAAACTTGGTCCGTTTTGGTGGAAAGCAGGTTTTCATCGGTCCAAACTTTTCTTGCTTACATAAGTCACCTGGAGCTCTTTGCTCTGCAAGGATCGCTAGCTTTCCACCTGATCCTTTCAATTGGAGCTGCCGGGGGTTGAATCTGGGATCTTCTGCAAGCAATTCAGGGTGTTCTACCACTGAGCTCTAGTCCCTCATCATAGAAATGATGTAGATAGTAGAGTTGCCAGATTTCGAATCAGCCCCTGCAGCTTTCTCTGTAGCAGAAGTTTCATCTGCACCCATTTGCAGTTCATGTTCTGCTCAATGCCATGAAACACTTCACGTGCTGATTTCTGCATTTGAATTTGTTTTTGGCAGGGTTTTTTCATGTACAGGGCCTAGCATGCACTAAGTGCTAAATTAATCTGGATAATGCTGATGCTCCTACAGATATTGGGAGAACTGTACAGATCAATGGATACGGAGACAGATGGTTGGATCCAGACATTCATTTTTAGAGTAGATCCATACAATCAATGAGACTTAAATTAGTCATGATTAATGTATGTTCCACTGATTTCTTTGGGTCTAGCTTAAGTCTGATCCAACTGAGAAAAAATAGGCTTTAATTCTATACCCATTAACCTGGAAGTAAACCCATTGAACTCAATGCAATTACTTCTGAGTAGATATGTACAGAACTGTGCGGTACAGTTTCTAGTATGTTCTACTCCAGATGTGGATGACAAAATGTTAGAAAGCATTGGGGTTTTTTTAGTTCTAAATAAAACCAGATTATGGCATCCAAAAGATCAAACTGGATTAAGATTTCAAACATAGTTTAATCTCAACATTTGAAATCTATCTTCTTAGTCTGTTTTTTGATTATTTGGTTATAGCCACCTTTTCAAGGGACATCTCCAGATTAGTAAATGGAGGAAATCACAGAAGCTACTTTTGATTTTATATATGAATAGCAACTCTAGATTAGCTCTAACTATAAGCCCACATGAAGGTTCAATCTCAGAACCATTTTTTAAAGTTTCTGGTAAAACAGGGAGTATGTGAAACAGTGAACTGGACTGGATGGTACTTCTGCCCCAACTTGGCCCAGTATGTACAGGGGGTGAACACTGCAGCTCTTCATCAGCCTCACCTGTACATGTCGAGATGTACAGATGCCACCTACAATTCAATTGTACATCTGTAGGTAAAAAATAAATGTGTGGCTGACTTCCTAATGAACTCCAGAAATCAACAGTGTGTTTTTTGCCTGTGAGCACTGAATTGTACATGCGTAGATGGCATTTGGACAATCTGTCTTCATGTGTACAGATGGAGCCACTGTGCTAGTGGGTGAGGAGAAACTGCGTGCACTCGCTCCCCTCCACACGTTGTATCAAATCTGGGAAGAAGGATTGTCTGTTTCACATATTCTATGGTTCAGCAGAAGGAGAAGTGTTGTCGGATCCAGCCCAGTAACAAAGAAGCTCAGCTCTAGGGATGTATAAGGAATTCGTTTCAGTTTGGTTTTGATCAGGATTCACCCATTTAGAACCTCCTGGACTCAAATGCAATCTGTGGTCAAAATCTGTACATTTCTGAGTTTGCACTATGATTCATGGACCAAAAATGCATTCAACAGCATGCATGCATGAAATGTGCATGAAAGAAATACATACTTCTGAAAAAAATACACACAAATACACTAATCAATGGGAGAAGAATGCATACATTCCAAAGTCATCCACAACTGAAGTGCACATTTGGGGGGGGGGGGGGGAAGCAGAAAATACACGTGAATTTCCATACAAAAAAAGAGAAATGACCTCAATGTGATATGGACACAAGACAGAACAGGTTTTGAGGTGGAATCTGGAGAACTCCGATGAGCTCAAGTTTTGCTTCTATGCACATCCCTACTCAGCTCAGTGGTGAAGAGGACTGTCCAGAACCCTCAACCTGAGCTGATGGATGTTTTGGCTGGGTTCACACATCACGTTAACCCATAGTGAATGGCAAGCTATGCTGTGTAGGTGGTTATGTAAAACAACCTACTGTGCTCTTGTCAGAGGATCAGGCAAGCAAGCTAAACAGAGTAGTTTATTTCATACAACTCTCGTCCCTCCTCCTCCTGTAGTCCTCCCGCCCAGCCGGGCAGATATCCCAGCTTCCTTTGCGGCAGGAATAGAGATTGCTTGAGAGGAGCAGAGTGACGGCAGTGTTTTGGGCTGCTCTTGCCGAGTAGCTCTGTAGGCAATCTCCGTAACCCATGCTGGCACAACCGACAATGTGCTAATCCACCATAAGTAAAATAACCCTTACTGAGAAATAACCCACCATGGGGGTGGAGGGTAGAGAAACATCCCAATACACTAACCCATCATGGGGTTTTCTGGAAAATAAACCATCATGGGTTAACGTGTTGTGTGAACTCTGTCGTTAGCTTTCCACATAGTGGCTGTAGCTGCAGTCTCAATTTGGTGCCACCGTTTCAGTCATGCCCCATCTAACTTCCCCTTTTAGAGACACAACATTGCCTGGCAGGAAAGGGTTAGCCCCTTCTTGCCAACACTCGCCTTCCTAAAATAAACAGAAGCGCTGATTGCCCTTTACCTTGGTCATCCCATGCGTACATGACCCAGCATCCAACGATCAGTCAGGTTGCCAGTGTCAATCGAAATCAAATTAATCAAAGAACATAATGCCCACTTTGAGTTGTCCCTCTTCTTCTATCGTTGGCCAGTGTAAGGCACTTTGTGGATTGCCTGATCTAAGCCTAGTTCCACTGCCATCTTGACAGGCACAACCAAAAGACTCCAGAAGCAAGGACCCTGCCTGCAACTTCTTGATGTACCTTTTTAAAGGAGTAGGAGGCTAAATTGATTGCTAGTCTCTCTCTCTCTCTCTCTCTCTCTCTCTCTCTCTCTCTCTCTCTCTCTCTCTCTCACACACACACACACACACACACACACACACACACACACACAGAGGTACTGACCTTCTTCTCCAGGATATCATCGCCTTCCGTGGAGCTGCCGCTGTCTCTCAAACGGGACCTGGAAGGACGCTGCCGCCTGCCCTTGGCTGAGAGCTGAGCTCGGGCCTTCTGCAAGCTGCTGTCCAGCCTCTGGGTCTCTGGAATCACATCATTAAAATCTGGGAGTGAAAGAGAGAAATGGGAAGGGTGGCAGTGGTGGGTGGGACAGGGGGCAGAGGGGTGATAGGCAGGAAAGTGTGTGGGAAAGGGAAAGAGAGAGAATGGTGGCATAAAGAGAAGAAACATATAAACACAGAAAGCAGTATGGAGGGCAGTGTGGCAAGAGGTGTAAGGAGGGGCACACAGTGATAGATGCAACACAAAGGAAAGGTGGGAAGAGGGGAAGATTAATCATTCAAATCAACCCCCAGAGTAGGGACGCAGAGAAGGGGTAGTGGAATGAAGGGTTAGGAGGGAAAGAGACACAGAAAAAGTGTTCAGAGAAAAGAGGAACACGCCGTCATTCAGCATCATTCTTTCAAATATATGATCACAGATTGGATATGGCCTCCCATGACAAAACAACAAAATGCTAGTATTTTATTCCCCCCCATTCCATTTTGACTAAGGCCCCACCCACTAGTGGAATGTGGCCCCTGAGAACTTCTCAAAATTAAATTTGGCCCTTAGGCTGAAAGAGGTTCCCAACTCCTGTTTGGCATGGGTGGCAATTTTCTCCACGCCACCATCAATGTCTTTCCACTCCCGCCCTTCCTCAAGGTCAGCAGCGTCCTGGGCCCTTTCTACACCTAAGGATTATCCCAGGAAAATGGGGGGGATCGTCCCTGCCTGCTCCCGAGATCCCCTGTGTGTCATTTGGACGCACAGGGATGATCCTGAGGGAAAAGGCAGGTGTAGAAACGGCCTTAGAAAATATTACCCCCCTAGCATGAGCCCCTGTACTGTGTCGTTACTGCATCCACACAAGCTGCTTGTGTACGAGAGTTAACTATGTTTCCTTGTTCACATGGGCCACATCTCTGTGGGCCAATCATAGACATGGTGTGGGGGTACCCATGTCTCCTCATTCATACATAGTGTATTGAAGGAGGCTGCAGGGTTGCACTTTTCGCTAGGGTGACCAACTGTCAGAATTTCCCCGGATTTCCCCAGGGTTTTGTAGTATCCTGGGTGTTTAGCGGGGGATTTTCTGTAATTTTCTATAATGTCTGGGAATGACACGCTTTCCCCTTTAAGGCCACAATTAGTGTGACCGGGGGGATGACATGCTTTCCGGAGGCTCGTCATCCCACCCCCACTGCTCCAATCAGGGCCTTATAGGGGAAAGCATGTCATTCCTGGACATTGTAGAAAAGGCCCTGATTGGAGAAGTGGGGAGGGGGGAATGACACACTTTCCCCTCCTCCACTCCAATTGGGGCCTATTTGCAGGAAAGCGTACTTTTCCTGGGCCACCAGAAGGCGCATCATTTCCTTGCACCTCACTAACAGCGGCCATGAAGATTATTCTGCAATAAATGTATTAGCCTTTAAGGTGCCACAAGACTCTTTGTTTTGCTTTTAGGCCATAGAAAGGTTAGGACGGCTGAGGGTACTTAGTATTAAAAACATAGTGTCTGCTGGAAATGATGGAGGGATTATTGGGCTGGGAAAGGGGAAAAGGAGCATTTTACCACAGCCATTTTGAGGTGGGCACACACCCCCTTTGGGGGAGGCCATGTTGGGGTGTCCTCTTTTTTGGTTTCCAAAATATGGTCACCCTACTTTTAGCCCCACGTTGCATGACTCCTCCCACCCCGTTCTCCATATGTTACCGTGGCTGTCTAAGGCAGAGAGGCCGTTGTGTGGAGACCACAATGCGTGGAGGCTTCCCTGAGGCCCTGCGTGACATTTATGTGTGCTTCCTGCCTCAGTTGTCCACGCTAATATGTGGATGGGCAAGGGCAGGGTGAGAGATATAATGTCAGGAGCTGGGCGAAAGGCAGAACCCTTTTCAACTCATTTTCACATATAGAGTAGGAGGTCGTTTGATTTTAACATCCAAAGGTATGGGTGGGTGAGGAGAATTCTCAGGACCAGCTCCATATTTGAGGGAGGCGGCAGCAAAGTGCCCTCCACGTCCCACCTGACTTACCTGACATTAGCAATGGACATTGACAGCCAACCTGTATTTGTAGACTAATTGTGGAGAACCCTCGTGTGGAACGGAGACTTACTTATATGTGTTAATATTTTTGTACTGTGCTTTATTTTTCCTTCTGCTTAGTGAGGTTTAGTTAAGTTTATTTGTACTATTTATTATAGTACAAATAAACTTAACTAAACTAACTAATTTTATTATAGTGTGTGTATTTATCTGCCGACACTATGATTATTGTAGTTTTTGAATATTGTTGTATTTATTGCTGTTTGATACCTTGTAAATTGTATTTTTTGTAGTTCATTTGTTATGGTGAGCCGCTTTGGGCACAATTTTGTGGAGTCAGTGACTGGCCCAAAGTCACCCATTGTGCTTTTTGGCCGAATGGAGATCTGAACCCAGGTCCCATTCCGACATTACACTACACTGTCTCTCCATAAAACATTATAGAATGTTTTATTTGTAGAGCCCGTGTTTTCGGCTGTGTGGCTTGTAATTTTATTTTTTATTGCAAGCCTCCTCAAGTGCATGGAGAGGTGGGAAACGAATGTTCTAAATAAAGAACAAAGCAAATACTTTCAGGAGGGCGTTGGGATTTGTGAAAATTCATTCATCCACCATCTCCCACCACTTTTCTAAATGATGCAAGAAATATTTAATATCTGAATTCTGGAGTGAAAATCTTGACATCTCGATATTTGATGGATTAAATGAACGAATGTAGATAACATAACATTTACTAATCCTGCTGCAAATCACCTATCAGATACTGTCAAATGTTTTATTACTGCATGTCTGATATTGTCTGCTGTTCCCATCCACTGCAAATTGACTGTCAAATAACTGACTTCTACAAGTCAGATACAATCAGACCCCGGCTGCGACTCAAATGCACCCCTCTCATACGCATGCTTTTCTATGCTCTTAATATAGATGCTATATGGCACAATGTTCTATATGTCTACTCAGGAATAAATCCTATTGAGGTCAATGGGACTTACTCCCAGGGAAGTGTGCATAGGGTTGCAGCTGAAATCTCCCACACAGAGGTATTTCTTTTTCATTCAAGACTGCACTTTACTTCTTCACATGTACATGAGATACAGGCAGCTGATTCTTGGGCACAGCAATGGCAATATCCCAGCGGTCCCTCCTGGACTCCACAGCTGTTCCCCTCCCTCTGTTTGAGGACAGAGCCTGTCCTAGGAGCATCTAAACTAGCTTGTTGCCTCAGGTGCGGCGGTGAATTCTATCCTATTGCCAGTATTTATTTATTTAATACATTTATATACCGCTCCATAGCCAAAGCTCTCTAGGCAGTTTACAAAGAAAACAGTGAACATTAAAAACAAATACACAAAAATTTAAAACCCTCAAAAGCCTAAAAACAACACTATCCATTTAAAACAACTATTCTGGGGTCAGTTAAAAACTCAGCATATGTTGTGAACAGCCTGGGATTGAAGCAACAAGAGAGAGGGTCTTCTCTGTGGTGGCCCCCCAACTGTGGAATGATCGCCCTGACGAGGCCCGCCTGGTGCCAACATTGTTATCTTCTCGGCGCCAGGTCAATACTTTTCTCCCAGGCATTTAGCAATATGAAATGAGCCTGGGCCTGTTTTTTTTAGGCTCATAGTTTTTTAAAGCTGTTATAACGGTTTTAAATGTATGTTTATATTGTATGTTTTTGTGGTTTAAAATTTTTGTATATTGTTTTTAAGTGTCTTAATCTTATGTAAACCACCCAGAGAGCTTTGGCTGTGGAGCGGTATACAAATGCAATAAATAAAATAAAATTAAAAAAAATTCAGCAACAGTCAGTTTCTGTACATGGACTGGGGAGTGGGGGGGAGGACATCTTGTCCACCTCAGGCAGCAAAATCTTTTGGGCTGGCCCTGCACCTTTGCAAACATTTATTTATTCAGGGAGGAAAGCACTGGAGTGTGTGTGTGTGTGTGTATGAGAGAGAGAGAGAGAGAGAGAGAGAGAGAGAGAGAGAGAGAGAGAGAGATATTTTGATTCAATATTGGGAAAGGGCAGGTGAAGAAAGGGAAAACACCCCTCACTCTTCCTGCCACTTCTCTGTTATCAATCCATGCAAAGTGGCTTTTAAAAGAAAAAAGAAAAGGCCACCCAGCTACTATTCCAGGTAGTTTGGCCCACGGACTTCAGCCCTTTCATGCACAGATTCCAATTCTGAGATTAAGCAATTTCATTATACCTCTCTCCCCATCTCTCTCTCTCTCTCTCTCTCACACACACACCCACCCACACACACACACTGCCTGATTCTGTAAATAAATTCTGCCATACGCACACAATTGCACAGTAGTCCCATCGCCCCCGCCATTTGCTGTCTGTATGCACACCCCATCACAACAGCACCTCTCCTGCATATGGAACAGCCAAGATTATCGTATCACATGAATTGTTAATCAAAT
This sequence comes from Elgaria multicarinata webbii, assembly GCF_023053635.1. Lineage (NCBI taxonomy): Eukaryota > Metazoa > Chordata > Lepidosauria > Squamata > Anguidae > Elgaria > Elgaria multicarinata. The sequence continues at coordinate 14,849,759 of NC_086181.1, forward strand.
CAGCAAGGCATCTCTGGATAGGATGCAAGTGGTGTGTGTGTGTGTGTGTGTGTGTGTGTGTGTGTGTGTGTGTGTACAGCCATGCATGTAGCTGAGTGTCTCTTGGGTGTTGAAAGTCAGCCACCGTTTAATTGACTACACAGAAACACTAGGAATGGGAAATGAGGGACATCAACAGCAGAAGACATGAAATATCAGGAGGCAAAGATGGAGACATTGCAGTGAGCATGTGTGTACATGTACACATACACACACACACACACGGTAAACACAAGACTGCTTAATTTGGGAAATGAGGATGCTGAGATGCAGGCTGCGTGGATGCTCTGGTCCCCAGAATTTTTGCTCCCCAAATCCAAGATGAGTGGAGTGTGGTTGAAGTTATACTGTTTGTTTTATACTTTGAATGGTTTTAATTTTTGTGAACCGCCCAGAGAGAACTTTGGGTATTGGGCGGTATAAAAATGCAACAAATAAATAAATAAATAAAGTATTTATGGTGAGATTTCTACACGTGCTCAGAGATGCTCTCATAATGCAACCCCACGCAGGAAATGTGTTTGTGTATGTACGGACAAAGGGAGATGGTAGCACTTTGGGAGGTGATAGTACGGCCGCTTCTTAAAAAGCCCTCCCTGGACCCCCTGGAATGTTTTTAGGATGTTTTAAGGATGTTTTCATCATGTATGCTATGTTTTTAATCAGTTTTTAATGTGTTTTATATTCATTGTTGTTCCCCGCTTCGATCCAAGTGGAGAGGCGCGTAAGAAATAAATTATTATTATTATTATTATTATTATTATTATTATTATTATTATTATCCAGTATCAAATCTTCCATTTTTGGGCAAGGTGATTGAGAGGGCAGTTGCCTTCCAACTCCAAGCAGTCTTGGATGATACAGATTTTCTAGACCCATTTCAAACTGGCTTCAGAGCAGAATACGGAGTCGAGAGACTGCTATGGTTGCCTTAATGGATGATCTTCGCAGGAGTATTGACAGGAGGAGTGTGTCCCGGTTGGTGCTTTTGGACCTCTCGGTGGCTTTCGATGCCATCAAACATGGTATCCTTCTGGAATGCCTGAGGGGATTGGGAATCGGAGGCACTGTGTTCTAGTGGTTCCGGTCCTACCACTCGGGCAGGTTCTAGGTGATGATGTTTGGGGACAGCTGCTTCTCAAAGAAGGAGCTGTTGTATGGCGTACCACAGGGTGCCATCCTATACCCAATGCTGTTCAACATCTACATGAAACCGCTGGGAGAGATCATCCGGAGGCATGGGGCGGGGTGCTATCAGTTTGGCGATGACACCCAAATATATTTCTCTATGCCTTCAATAACAGCATCAGCTAAGGATAGTGTGTCTCCTCTGAATGAATGCTTGGAGGTGGTAATGGGCTGGATGAGGGAAAACAGACTGAAGCTGAATCCAGACAAGACGGAGGTGCTTACTGTCAAGGGCCCTAACCTGGGTTTGGAGGTGTGTCAACCAGTTCTGGATTGAAATAAATGGGACGTTAATCATGCCTAATCTAAGTAGATTTCAATGGGCCTACTCTAAGTATGACTAAATCTGAACCCAACCTGTTGATTTATTTTTTAAAAAAAATAATGAAATATGTTTTTTGGAGGTTGTATGCTCCCCCTCTCCTGTGTCTCAGCACACATCTATCTATCTATCTGTCTGTCTATCTATCTATCTATCTATCTAAAAAAGCTGGGAGTGTAGAATAGTGGTTAGGGTGTTGGAGACCCACATTCAAATCCCCATTCACTGGGAACCTTGGGCCAGTCACTAGCTCTCAGCTTAATCTACCTTATAGGGTTGGCGTCAGAATAAAATGGGTGGGCAAGCCATGTATGCCACCCTGAGCTCCTTGGAGGAAAAGGGGGATATAAATAGTGGGTTGAATGCTAACTTAAGTCCCGTTGATTTCAATAAGTCTCCTCCAAGTATGACTAAGTCTGGATCTAACTCATAATAAACAATGTGATATTGTTATTCCTCCAGCACATCTGTTACTTGTCTAGGGGAGAGATCATAGGTTTGTGCAAGGGGTGTGCTGGGTGTGCCCAGGCACACCATAATGTCTCAAGCAATAAACACTGAATTGAGGAGGCCGTTGAGTAGGAATCCAGAGGGTATCTAGACGCGGTGGGAACAGGTCTCCAGCTGCACCACCGCCATGACAAAGAACTGCTGCCTCCAAGAGAGCACCATTTCTCCCAGCAGCAGGAATGAAAAGGAATTGCCCTGCCAGGAGCCAAACCCGCTTGGACACTAGGCCTCTGCTTGAGCAGCTACAACGGCTCTCCTACGGTCAGGCAAGCAGAGTGAATAAATGAATAAAAAATAATGTCCTTTATGACTGAGCATTCAATAAATGTTCGCCTTTAAAAGAAAAATTCCCAGGGTGCACGCCCTAATGAAATGTGCTGCACACGCCTATGGGAGAGATTGTAGCCCAGTGACAGCGCACTTGCTTTGCATGCCCAAAGCCCCATGTTCAATGCCCAGCGGCATCTCCAGTTAAAAGGGCAACGGATGGGAAAGACCTTTTGCCGCCTGAGACTCCGAAGAAGAAGCAACACTGGGCAAACAGTCCAGCCTTGTACAAGGCAGCTTCTTATGTCCCTGGAGGTGCTTGGGAGAGGCTTCTTTTGCCATTGAGAAGAGAAAGATCAGGCGAGGAAAGAATGGCGCTAAGACGGGTGGTTTGGATTTTGAAAAGCTGTGATCCCCACCCACCCAGACACAGGCAGCAGGCAGGCTCAGATGGCTGCCTCAAACCCCGCCCTTTCCTCTCCCTCCTCCCTCGAAAGCACAGAAATGGAAAATGCCCAGCAGGCAGGAGTGGAGGCGTCACGCCAGTGGGATCAAAATCAACCCTGTGCAGTGAGCGTGGCTGAGGGTTGCTCTGTGCCGTCCGTCCTTACCCAAACAGCCCCGTGCATACCTGTGCGTAGAGATCCTTCACCCCACCATCAGGGCTGTGTCTACTCCACGAATTTAAATGTGTTGCCCTGGATACTTTTGGGGGGCAGGGCGGGGCGGGGGAGGGGGGAGGGGGGAAGTGTGATTTCTTGGCAGGGAAAAGACCCAGTCCCGGTGGGGAGCCAATGCAGGCAGATTTCTGAACTAGAGCATAATAAATACATGTGAAAGAGCAGGTCCACCTATGGGAATAATGTTCCTGAGAATCACACGCACTTCATGCCTCTCAAATATGCCAGTTGTATGGGGGTCCATGGCCCATCCCTGGTATAGAACATGGGGGGCTATGGGAGCCACTATGCACTACGTTAAATATGTAGTGTGCAACCAATCCCCACCATTTTGTTGACCTTAGTGTAAGCATGCATCCCCAATCCAGATCGGGACCATTGTGTATGGATAGGGGAGGCAGCAATGGAGTTTTTATTGTTGTATTTAGTCCCTGCAAGCACTTCTCTCCCTCCACATTCCCCCCCCACACACACACCACAGGGATGAAATACAAAAAAACCCACACTCCATTGATGCCAATGAAGTCTTTTCTCTCTCTTTGTTTAGCCCCATCAGGGCGGGGGCATGAATTGGGGGGTGGAAGTAGCTGGGTGGGAAGCTTTAAACTTCTCCTACCCAAGCGTGGTGACCGTGATTTGGATCAGGCCCTCACACACGTACACTAAGGTCAACAAAATGGGGACGATCGGCTGCATGTTACATACATATGGTAGCATATAGTTTAGCCCTCAGTGACAGAGCACACGGTTTTCATACAGAAGCCTGCTGGTACAAAACAGGGCAGCCCGTTTACTAACAGGGACTGGCCGGCGAGATCACATTACGCCAGTCCTTTTACAACTTCATTGGCTGCCAGTCCAGGTCCGGGCCTGATTCAAAGTGCTGGTACTAACATTCAAAGCCCTAAACGGCTTGGGGCCAGGTTATTTGAAGGAACGCCTCCTCCCATATGTACCAGCCCGGACCTTAAGATCATCCACAGAGGTCCTTCTCTGTGAGCCCCTGCCAAAGGAAGTGAGGCAGGTGGCTACTAGGAGGAGGGCTTTCTCCGCTGTGGCACCCCGGCTGTGGAATGAGCTCCCCAGAGAGGTTCGCCTGGTGCCTACACTGTATTCCTTCTGTCGCCAGCTGAAGGCCTTTTTATTTTCTCAGTATTTTAACACCTAATTTAACTTAAATTTAAACTTTGCTGTTTTAATTCCGTATTTTAATCTTACATCAATTTCTGCTGTGTGGTTTTATCCTGGTTGTGCTTTTTATATTATATTTTGTATTTGTGTTTTTAGACTGTTGGTTGTTTTATTATGCTTTTCATGGTTTTAATTTCTGTGAACCGCCCAGAGAGCTTCGGCTATTGGACGGTATAAAAATGTAATAAATAAATAAATAAATAAAATATCCAGTTCAAAGAGGGCCCCGTAGCAAGGTCTGGAGAACTGCTGGTCAGTAATTGAACCAATGGTCAATTTGAGGCAGCTTCATATGTCAACATGAAGCCAGAGTCCTGCAGTCTTGGGATAAAACAAGACTTTGCCAAATTTTAATTTGCATCAAGACTCAGCTTGAGCTAGTGAAGTAGTCATATGATGACTTTGGGCTCATCTGCTCCAAGCAGGATATTGCACTATGAAAGCGGTATATAAAAGGCAGGAGCCACACCACCGCTTTTTAGTGGTACTGAAGTGCACTGCAGGTTCTACACTACTGCTTTATAGTGGTACTGCAGTGCACTGACAACTGTTGGGACCCATGACACATCTACACCAAGCAGGATATAACACTATGACAGCAGTATGAAAGTGGTATATGGTATGTGTCAATGGGCCCCAACAGTTGTCAGTGCACTTCAATACCGCTATAAAGCAGTAACGTGGCTCCTGCATCTTATATACCACGTTCATACCGGTTTCATAGTGGAATATCCTGCTTGGTATAGATGAGCCTAGTGTCTCTGAGCATGTACAGAATGTCCCCCTCACCACAGCCAACTCCCAAACATTTGGGGGTAAGGATTTCAGATCAGCGGATGTGGCTTGGGAGCCGCCCCCTCCCCTCGAGTTCAGGACACCGTCTGCAGCAAAGATCCTAGAAGGGTTGCCAGTACTTCTGTTTAGGTGACAGCTACAGGATGGGGTAGGGATGGGGTGAAGCCGGGAAGAGACAAGGAGCTTACCAAAAACCTCATCCGCATCTTGGAGTTTGGAGGAAGACATAATGAAGTAAATCTGTGAAGGAAGAGAGAGAGAGAGCAGTCAGGGCATTCAATCCATCCAGTTTTCAAAGGGAGAGAGAGGAGGCCAGTGAGGATGGGGGTTTAAATTCTAGAACTCTGGAGCCAATTTCCAGAACATTCACTTATGCCCCATCCCACAACACTGTAGAGACATGAAAGCACAACCTCACTTGATTTGAACTTGACCCTCTTGTAAATCTTATTTTAAGTGATATGATGTACAGCCGGAGTCTTGCAAACACCTCTGCTTATTTGACCTAATAGCTCAGCTCTTGCTACTACTATTACTGCTGCTACTACTACTGAACCAAGGTACTATTTACTTACTTAAAGAATTCATGAACTACCTTTCCCCAACGCTCTTGCAGACCTACATACGCAGGCAAAAATGGACGAGTTCCTCAACCCAAGTGGCTTCCAAACTAAATTAGACCATGGAGGGATGGAGGGAAAGCAACCCTGGGCAGTGGGAGAGGCAAGGGATGAATGATGGTAGGCAAATGCAGCTACCCTATTTCTTCGATTCTAAGACACACTTCCCCCCCCCCCATATAAACATCTCTAAAAACGGGGTGCGTCTTAGAATCGCGGGTGTGTCTTAAATTTTTTTTCTGTTGGTGGTACTGAAATTAGTGTGTGTCTTACAATCGATGGTGTCTTACAATTGAAGAAGTACGGTATATGCACTCGGGTTCCAAGGAGTAGGGAGAAACAGCAAAGGTTACACAGAAAATATGGATTTGGTGGGAGGGGAGAACTTGAAGGAAATGAGTGGGGTGGCAGTGCCACCATCCTCACTTCCTTCAAGTAAATTTTACTTGATCATCATCTATAGTGGGACCATTTATGCATCACCAAAAAAAGAGGACAAATGGGGATGCAGATTTGCAGAAAACATGCATATGCGAATGTACAGGAGCACATTTAGATATAACTACTCTCATTTCAACAGCAATACAATAATCCAGTGTTGTACTGGAGCTAGTACTGCAGCACCAGCACTTTTTGATTAGCAGGGAAGCTGACATCCTCTGCCACCCCCACTAGGGTGACCCTATGAAAAGGAGGACCGGGCTCCTGTATCCTTAACAGTTGTGTAGAAAAGGGAATTTCAGCAGGTGCCATTTGTATGCATGTCGCACCTGGTGAAATTCCTTCTTCATTACAACAGTTAAAGCTGCTGGATCTATGCCAGAGTGACCAGTTACTAAAGAGGGCAGGGCTCCTGCAGCTTTCACTGCTGTGATGAAGAGGGAATTTCACCAGGTTCCCCATATATACAAATGACACCTGCTGAAATTCCCTTTTCTATACAACTGTTAAAGATACAGGAGCCCTGTCCTCTTTTTCATATAGTCACCCTACCTCCCACCCCACCCAGAATTCCCTGTTTCCACTGATCTTAGCTGAAATCCACACAATAGCTGGGAATGGGAGAGGGGGAATGAATTTTCTCATCCCGCCCCCATTCCTAGGAATTTCCCCTATATTCCTAGAAATGATTTGTTAATATCGATCAATGCAGTTACCTGCATTTTGGGTTCTCCCTGGGGGTGTGGCTACGGGGACAGTCATGATGAGCGCCTGCACTTCAATGATTACCACTATGCCACTGAATATATCTCACCATAGTGGAGAAGGCTGTGACCTGATGACCTGTGCAGTGGAATGCTGGGACTTGTAGTCCAACACAGCTGGAGGGCATCAGGTCGGAGCAGGCGACAACTCAGCGCACACAGCCTATCTTTCATTTTGCACACTGCAACTGCTGAACGGCTGAAGGCTTATTGCAGGGCAACTAGTTCTTGCAAGTATGTCTTTAGCTAAAAGCACAAAGAGTCTCTTGTCTTTTTCATCCATTAAAGAAAAACTATGGCAAAGTGAACCAATATCGCACGTGGACCAGACTTCCAGCAATTTGTAACAGTGTGCGTGGGAGGCTGGGAGGGGGGACGGGGCAGCGATCCTTGGCAGGAGAATTCCAGCCCAGGCTGTGGCACTTCAAAGATTTGGGATCCAGGCCCATCGGACATAACTCTACATACATTTTTTGCATATGATCATGTATATCTATATATGCAAATGAAGAAATACTTACTGAGATGTATTTAAATTTCACATAAGGCAAACAAACCAATTAATTTCTCACCCAAATAGCCTCAAATGGAATAAATTTGTCTGTTACATTGTACCCCCCTCCCCAAATCATCTTTAATCAATAGTTCCTCTTCATTTAAAATTACTTTGCAATTTCTTCTTCCTCCCATCCTACTTCTTTCTTTGTCCCTTTTGAAAGAAAATTGTCGCCTGGGCTCATGCAATTAAAATGAGAAGAATGCTTCCATTAACACCAATAGAAATTTGCTGCGGGTAGGGGGGTTAACTCTTTCCTCCCTGGCTTTGCCAGGGGAGCACCTTCTTGGATAAGAGGGTGCTTACCTTACATCAGGAGTGTTGAACCTCTTTCAGCTCAGGGGCTACATTCCAATGGTGGCCGGGGCTGATGGCAAAAGGGGAGGGCCCCAAATATGAGCATATTTTCACTTACAGCTCTTACTGTCAGTAACTAACACTTAGCAGAGGCATTTCAACCCTTTTAGAATGGGGGTGGGGGAAGGAACGGGGCAAAAGCTGGGAAACCATCCAACATTCAGTGGTTTGGGACAAAAGGTTGGACCCTAGAGGGCCAGATTGGGTTCTCGGGAATTTCTGCATCTCTGCCTTAAAGCAGCCTTCCTCAACCTGGGGCGCTCCAGATGTGTTGGACTGCACCTCCCAGAATCTGGGAGTTGTAGTCCAACACATCTGGAGCGCCGGACCCTTTATGTGATGTCTGGGGCTGAGTCATGTTTTGGACAAAATTTGTTTACAATTCTGTACCGCTAATTGTATCCCAAATCTGCCTTCTGAGACAGGGCCTTCAGTCTCCCTCACAATCAGCTTTAGCAGTTAAGGGCATAGTCCCATGGGCTGAGTCCTCAATTATAAGCTAGGGTGACCATATGGAAAGGAGGACAGGGCTCCTGTATCTTTAACAGCTGTATTGAAAGGGGAATTTCAGCAGGTGTTGTTTGTATGCATGCAGCACCTGGTGAAATTCCCTCTTCATCACAGCAGTTAAAATTGCAGGAGACTTGCCCTCTTTTGTATCTGGTCACTCTAGTATAGCTCCTGCAGCTTTAAGTGTTGTGGTGAAGAAGGAATTTCCCCAGGTGCTGCATGCGTACAAATGACACCTGCTGAAATTCCCTTTTCTATGCAACTGTTAAAGATACAGGAGCCCTGTCCTCTTTTTCATATGGTCACTCTATATAAGCCCCCAAACTTGGAGGATTTATGATCATCCTATGCAGGGTATGGCAGTGGCGATCTTTAGAGGGGCAGGGAAGGAGGGTGGAGAAGCCTCAGGGTAGCTTGTATCCTGGCCCTTCCAGTCTCCTCCCCTCCCTGCCCACCGAAAAAAACCCTGTCCCCTCTCTGGGGTTGTGTTTCTGACCTTGGACGCCAGCCGGTGCAGTTCTTTCTGCACTGGTTGTGAGGGGGGGGCAATCAGACATCCGATTCCCCCTTCAAGGTCAGAGCACCATGTGCAACCTCAGATCGCAGAATCCAAAGTGTCCTCTGCCCCCCTCCCCCAGCTGCTGTCCAGGGGGCACAGGATTGCTCCCTAATAGGCTCCTGGATGTGCCTGGGTGGCTTATTTTTTTTATTTTTAGACCATCCAATCACTAAAGTGTTTTGGGTGGAGTACAGGTAAATGGAAAACATAAAATGAAAAATACAAATAAAACAATGATAATAAAACATCGTGGATTAACACCACGATCAACCCAGCAGCAAGGGGTAGAAACAGTGCAACACAACATAACATTCAACATAAAACAGTGCAAAGATTTAAAAGAACTAAGCAGTCCTCAAAATCCCTTCGTTCATCGAAATAATTCCACACACTATTCCTCCCGCTCCAAGGGCTGCGGTTGTATTTCTCCCACTTTCAGTTGTTGGGGTAGAAGGAAGGAAAGTAAGCAGGATTCAAACTTATAAGCAAAATAGATTTGAATAAGCCACCCTAATGGATTTGATAGCTTTCGCTGCTTCTGCCCCTGGAGTGTATTAAGCGTTCGATTCATGCATTGCAACAACCCATTACTCATGAAGTCCTGCCCACTAGAACAGCTGACACCTGCCTTGTCAACCACTCCAGCATCTACCAGCCAGCAGGGTGGGTTGGATTGGGGGGGGGGGGAGGGGGAGACAGAGGAACAATCCTCCACACATAACCCCTCCCCTTGGCTTGACACAAAAGCTATGTGCATTTCCTGGGGCTGATGGGAAAAGCCAGAGATCAAATGAATCTGAAAGAAGAGGAAGAAGGGTGTGTGGTGGTGGTGGTGGTGGGAGAATCATACATCTGAGCTGACTGATAGCTATTGCTTAGGCCTACCTACTAAGAAAATGAAATGACCTAGAATCTATAAGGCAAAAAAGGAGGAGGGGGAGGTGAGGGGGAGGAATGGAAAAGAGAATGGGGAGAGAGATAAATATAGAAAGAGGGATGTTGACATGGGAAAACAAAGTACCAGAAAAAAGATTTGATTGTCTGTTTTTTCATGGCCTGGAAAGGGAAAAAAAGTTGAAGTCTACCTAACACTGCCGCTCTTAGTGTGGACTGGAATATTTTAATGCTTCAGCTGCATCTTTGCAAACAGGAGTTTCTTTTGCATCTGAATGATACTCATATCAAGGCTGATCTAGATATAGAGGTAGCTTATCCTATCTATTCTTTCTAAGCCATAACGGATAGAATCACATCAATCATATCTGCAGATACCTCTGTTTTCACCCAAATGCCAATTGTTTTAGTGTGTGTGTGCGCACACAAATGCAAACACACACACACACCCCAAACCAATTCTGAACCAGAAAACCAGTGGAGCAGCCTTCTGCTCTAATGCAGCTGCTCCTGCAGAAGAGCAGTGCTGAATGCATGCAACTGAGATGCATGGAGAGATCCCTATTGGGGGGGGGCATGCATGAAGTTGCACATGCATGACAGGGTCCTATTCTTGGAAGTGGTCTTTTGTCCCCTACACAACAGGCGTCTTGTTCCAGCTACACCTGGTACTGGAGATGCCCACAGAAGCGCACTTCAGCACATTTGCTGGATCACTGTGGCTATGTCTGCTCTCTGGAGGTGTAGAATCTCTGAGATAGATAGATAGATAGATAGATAGATAGATAGATAGATAGATAGATAGATAGATTTATATCCAGGCTTTCCACATCCCTAGGCATTTGACGGACACACACACACACACACACAGAGAGAGAGAGAGAGAGAGAGAGAGAGAGAGAGAGAGAGAGAGAGAGAGCTGGAAGGGAGCAGGAAGAAAAAGCAGAAAGGGATGGGGGAGCTTATGGGTATGCAGAAAAACAAGGAGGGGGGGATTCAGGAGAACATGGGCTTGAAGAGAGGCAGAATGGAGGAAGAAAAGTGGGAATGGCATAGGGTGAAGGTCCTCAAACACATGCAAATCAAGAGGAAACTGGTAACTGGGCCAGGCTCAGCCCCAAGGCCTAGTTCTATACTAGGGCCATAGCTAGACCTAAGGTTTATCCCTGGATCGTCCAGGGGTCAAACCTGTTCATCTAGGTGACACACAGGGGATCCAGTGCTCAGGCAGGGGCGAACCCTGGATGATCTCAGGATAAACCTTAGGTCTAGCTGTGGCCTAGCTCTCCCTCTTCAGCATCCAGCACCACGAAACTGCTCAACTTAAGTTTTCCTTGCAAAAGAAACCGGTACTGTAGATCCTGCCCAAGCCGCTGTCCGAAGTAAGAGCCCAGTTTCTGCGTTGCGTTTCTCTACTCCACCCTTCCGCTCAGCTCAGAGCTGCAGTCCAGCCTCACCACAACCCTAAGTGGCAGATTAAGCTAAAAGGGAGAGAAGGAGAGCTGCCCCGAAGCTTCATAGCTGAGCAGAGACTTGAACCTGGTTTTCGCCACTTCCAAGCCCAGCACTGTAGTCACTGCACCATGTTTTCCTGGCCTCTGAATTCAGAGTGACATGCACAGAGGGGGAGAGACACCAGTTAGCTACTTCAGGGTTGGAGAAAGGAGATAGAATTGGGGCGGCGGCAGGGGGGGGGGGGACGGGACACATGACCTACCCACAGTCTGGGGCTTAAAGTCACAGCTGGATTGGGTAACCCCCTCAGCCTGAAAAGAAACAGTGCGATCCTAAACACACATCATGCTCCCTTGAGCATGATGGGTCTTACTGCTGATTAAACATGTTTAGGATTGCACTGTAAATTCTATCTATCTATCTATCTATCTATCTATCTATCTATCTATCTATCTATCTATCTAGTATGTTACCATTGAAGATGGGCCAATAAAAGAAACAGGGAAATCGTTGATGAAAAAGAAAAGTAAGTAACTTTTGTTCAAAATATTGTCCACATTTCAGGAGAGTTTGTATGTTAAGGGCTGTAACAGACCCAACCAGGTCAATGAGAGAAGAATTGCTAAATATTTTGCACACTATTGAAATTATTGATTATAATGCACAAACCTGCAGGGCCAGGGATGGGGATTCAATACTCGCCAAGTGCGTAAAACATCTTCTTTTCCTCTGCTTCTGCTTATAAGAGGCCAAGGAGGTTTTTAAAAATAAATAAATAAAAAATCGCCCACTGTATACATTTCCTTCCTGTTTCCGATTCTGATCTGACTGTAATCCAGCAAGAAGACTTTCCCGGTAGGATCAGAAACAAGCAAGAGGGTGGGAAGAGATATTTAATGAGGCCAAAGGGGCAACTGAATCGATTAAAAAAATAATAATTAAGGGGGAAATCTCAAAGCACAATGCAGCGGCTTAGCTTCAAAGCAAGAAAAGCAACACGGACGGCGGTGGCGGATGGAGGGGCGGGGGGTGGGGGTGGAGATTAACATCATGAAGAGAAAAGTGCCACCTTTGAAGCAAAGGGCCTGCGTTATCGTTCATTCATGCTATTAACCCTAGTGCTGCTACTCCTAGCCCCCCCCCCCTTCTCAGCGTGCTGGGCGCTCTCATCAAAGGCTGGGGCTAGTGAAATTGACTAGCAAACTGAAACTGACATGTAAACACGAGAGGGAAGGGGCTTACCTGAGGCACGAGGCGGCATCCTCAACAACCTCCTAAAGGTCTTCTTTGAATCCCATGCCTCCATCCCAGGGCCATTCCCCTTCCCTCCCTCCGCCCCCCATGGCCTCTTCGACTCTCTCGCCGCCGGATCCGACTGTTACGCCGATGCTTATCTTGTCCCTGTGATGTTTGCATCCAAAATTAAAGCATCAGGCAGCAAGCAAGAGAAGAAAAGCCGGAGAGGAGGAAAACATACAGATCCAGGCAGGTCTCCCGCGGTGAAGATTGCAGCTTTGCGGTGCTGGTTTTCTTTTTGGGGTGGGTTCTTTTTTAAAAAAACTGACCTCTGAAATAGCCAAACTGGGATTGGGATGGTCCCAGGGACTGAAGGGGGGGGGGGGGAGAGAGAGAGAGAGTCAGAGGCGGAGATTAACTGGAACCCGGAAGCGGCGGCGGCAGCAGCAGCTTGGCTTGAAGGAAGACGCTATCGCTGCGTTTATTACTTGAAATCCCCTCCCAGATGCTTTGGCTTGGCTTGGGGGCTTGGCTTGGCTTTTCTAGATCCCAGGAGCCCTGGATGCGATTTTCCTAGGCCAGGCGTCCCTCCTGGCGACAGGAAAGGGAAGCGAGGAAAAAAGGTGGGATGGATGAGAAAGTAGGCAAGGGCGGAGGAGGTGAGGGGAAGAGGAAAAATAAGCGACAGAAAAATGCTGCAAAAATCTGCATAGGTACCCCCCTCGTAACACATTTGGTTGGAATTAAGGGCTGGTTCACACATGATGCCTGTTCAACACCTGATGTCTGCAACATCAAATGATAATTGTATTTATTTTAGTCATAAATAGTTTTTAAATATCCCACCCTTCATCCTAAAAGGATCCCGGGACAGACACAATATATAATATAATATCTCGAGCTTTGCAGAAATGAATGTTTGACATTCTAAATCCTATTTGTGGGCGGAGAAACTGAAGGGACAATTTCACCAAATTTCTCCCCGTGAAGGAGAAATTTTATGGGGGGGGGGTTGCACATCCATTGCAAGTGGCAACAGCATCAACTGTGTGGGCAGCCTGCCCCCCATTTTGCATCCATCAGAATGTGGGTGTGAGGGGGCAGTAGAGGAAAATAGATGGACCTAAGTGCTATGCCAAAATCTGTCCTCTGATTTCCTAAAAGTTTTCTTCCCCCGTGGAAGAGGCCTTCTATCTTTCTGCCACATTCTCAGGGCATGTTCTAATTTGTTTTGATTTATTTTAGTGGTGCTTTTGAGCCTCCCTAATCACTGCAAGGAGGCTGAGGGTGGTGTGTGTGTGTGTGCGCGTTTCTCAGATTGCCTGCATTTCCTGCTATGAAAAAGCCCTATGGGATGAATGACATCTTGGTGTCCTTCCCCTGGGCTTTAATTGAAGTGTGGGAAGCCAAGACGGCTACAGGCTGCTGGAGAGATGGTCGTAAAATGAAAGACAGGACACTTGCACACACTTCTTGTAAGGTTAGCACAAGAACCCCAAACCTGACCTATGAGAATTTCTCCAATTTTTTCATCTCCTTTGAATTTATTTTCAAAAGCAGTTTCTTTCTTTTTATTAACTTTAATGAAAATGGTCGGGGGGAAATGTGGAAGAATTTTTTGGCACATCTCTAATATTATCATTATAAAATACACAGAAGTCAGTCCATGTCAAATTCAATATATACTGCCCTTCAGCAAACCTGTATTGCTACATAGGCTCTACTAGTAATCGAAAGGCCAGGTGGAAAGTAACCATTTTCACCTGGTGCCACAAGCTAACCATTGTTGGCACCAGTATAACCTCCAAGAGGAAGGCATTCTACAGCTGAGGTGCCGGCACCAAGAAGGCCCTATTCGATTTTCCAGAAGTCCAGACTCTGTTTGGTGATGGCCTCCCTAGCAAATCTCAAGTCATGGGCAGGATGGTATAGGGAGAGTTGCTCCTCTAGATGGCCAGGTTCTAAGCTGTTTAGGGTTTTGTATGTCAAAACGAGCTTGAATTGGGTTAAGGCTTGGTGATAGATAGACAGCCAGTGCAACTCTTTTAAGAAACAATGTTATATGGGCTTGCATCGCTGAACCAGTCAGCACCCTTTCAGCTGCATTTTGCAAAAGCTGCAATCTCCAAATGGCCTTCATTGGCAGCCCCCATGTACAGTACTTGACAGGAATCTAACCAGGAGGTTAGGAACTGCTGTAGCAAAGATGGATTTTAAAAAGGGAATTAGACAAGTTCATGGCGGATGTGTGTATCAATGGCTATTAGTCATGATGGCTATATGCATGCTCCAACAATGTACTGATTGTGGGCTTCCCAGAGGCATCTGATTGGCCACCGTGGGAGTGAGAATACTGGACTAGGTGGGCTTTTGGTCCAATTGTGTTGTTATTATGTTTGGCCTTCTCACAGTCCAGTGATGCAGGTCACTACATCCTCATTTTCCAGATTGGAGAACCAAGGCTGATCTGTACATGGCCCCATAATGAAACTGAGGCACAATGCTCTAGCAACTCTGGATGATACTGACTAGCCCAGCCTTCCCCAACCTGGTGCTCTCCAACTCCCACATTCCCAGCCAGGATGGGCAATAGCCAAGTTGACTCAATGATGTGTATTGTAGTCAATCACATCTGGAGGCATTAGATTGGGAAAACCGGACCAGATTATAATGACCAGGTTTCATTAAACTTGAGCTATGCTATGGATTATAGTCACTCCACAATACCATTTCCTGCCCTTCGCCTGAATTATCTATTTATATTAATGAAGGTGGGTTACAATAAATGCAGTTATCCATCCTGGGCAGATTCTTGTTCATATCTTCTGCATCATCTTGCAAAGGTGGAACTTATAGTAAAAAAACAACAACCCAAGCAAACAGAAAACCAGTCGGAGAACTCTTGGTACAGCAAAAATGATATAAAAGTTAGTATGTAAGTTCAGTTTGAATAAATCTGATATACAAATTTTAAGGAGGTATTCACTGGACAGTCCATGTAGATTTTGGCTGCAAGGATTGTTTGAATTATGTACATGTGTGTACATGCACATGTGTGTACATGCATGCACACACAGGGGAGGGGCTGTAGCTCAGTGAGGGAGCACCTGATTTGCATGCAGAAGGACACAGGTTCAACCCCCCAACATCTCCAGGTGGGGCTGGAAAAACACCTGTCTGAAATTTGGGCGAGCCACTGCCAGTCAGTGTTGTCATAACTGGGCTATACAGCCCAAGGGTTTGACTCAGAATAAGGCAACTTCCAATGTTCCTACCAAAGTCACTGATGTTGACATGAAACAAATAAGACCCTTTATTCTCTTTTGCATTCATCCCTTTGCATCTTACGAATATGTAACTCATTCAGAGATTATTATTTTTTTATAATGATATAAAAAATAATAATATAAAAAAAACCTCCACATAAATTACTTGCTCAATTTATCCCCTGCAGCCTTGCCCAGCCTGGTGCCCTCCGGATGTGTTGGCAGGAAACTCTCAAAATTCCTATCATAGCTAAGACTGATGTTGTTTGCAGTCCAACATGCCTGACTGGAACACGATTGGGGGAGGTTGATCCCTTGCTAGAATCTTGTAAATGGAACCCTCACAAATGTTTCTCTCTAAGATGGAAAAAAAGTGGTGCTTGACAAGTGTCTTCCGCATCTCCTCCTTCAAACCAGCATTCAACTTCAAGTCCTTCCTGGCCCTTCTAGGAGCAGCTGGAGTCAGAAGCAGGAGAGCTGAGCGAGAAGGGAAGGATTTGCTTGCGAGGTGGAGAGCGGCGGGTGCTGAACGGACAGCTCCAAGAGTGCTGTTGAAGCAATCTGCCTCGTGGATAAAGAGGATGCATCTTGGATCGCCTTGAAGGATGCTGCTGATTTGAACCTAGCGATTTTATTATATGTTATGATGTAGCTGTTTAATTTTTAAAATGGATCTTAATGGCTAGAAAGACAGAACATAAAAAGTATAAACAAACAATCAAAAGCAACATCCCTGATGGATGGGAAAGGAACAATTCAACACTGAATATGACTTTGAGTTGACTGTTGTGGTCAATGCACACCTCGATGTACACACACATGTAATTCATTTATTTATTATGTTATATTTATAGCCCACCTTTTTCCTGCAAGAAACCCAAGGAGGCTTACATAATCCTTCTCCTCCTCTTCTCCATGTTACCCTCACAACAACCACCCTGTGAGGTAGGTTAGGCTGAGAGTCAGGGACTGGCCCAAAGTCACCCAGTGAGTTTTATGGCCAGGCGGGGACTAGAACCCAGATCTCCCGACTCCCAGTCCAACGCTATAACCGCTACGCCACATTGGCTCTGTAGTGGATGGCAGTGATGGAGGCGAGAATTTTAAGATCCAGATCAGACCCCTACATCTGCTCTAAGGTACAAATGAAAAAGGACATAGCTCCTGGACACAGATTTAAAGCCATGTCTTGTTTGGCTCTGAATCTTCAAATGTACACAAATATGTTTTTGTTCATATATTTCAGGTCAGGATTTATCTCTGGGACTTCCTAGAAGCAACAGGAATTGCAACCTGAGCCAAAGTGACAGCCATCTGTTGGGAATTACTCTACCACTGTTTCCAGCATCAAGCAGTTGGACTAGATGGTCGACATAGTGTGTCCATATTTGAAGGGCTGTCCAGTCTGTCTGGTATAAAGTTACAAAACCATCAGAAGGAAAACCTGGGCCTCAAATCATCTGTTAGCACCTGAACAACAGACTGAACAGGCAGTCACACGGGTCACTTTGTCACAGCCTTTCATACTCTGGTGGGATGCACTGTATTTCCATTGAAATTTTCACAACCGGTATTGGATTTGGTTTCAGAAGAATGACGAGGAGTCAGGTGTGAACTCACACACGGTCATATGCCCTGTGTACAAATAAGTGTAGCATCTGTATACTTATTTGGGAGAACAGTTAGCAACTATTATGAAGTTAGAGTTGGTTCTCATAGCTGTATAGTGAAGGTCAGCACAACAGTTAAATCATACACAGTAGCTGCTAAGCACAGTTTGTACTTTTCTTGCTGATAAGGATGCTTCTTTCTTTGCTGTGAGACTCTTTCCTGCCAAGAAATTAAGTCTCCCCCTTTCTCCTCCTGGGTGAAAGGAGGTGTGTGTGTGTGTGTGTGTGTGTGTGTGTGTGTGTGTGTGTGTGTGTGTGTGTGTGACTTCTGACAGTCTGAAATTAAATGAGACAAGCCCTATAAAATCCTGGGCAACTTGTTACCTGTTTTTGTCTGAGAGTGGGGAAGGTGCACCACCTGCTCAGATAACCAGCCCTGAAACAATCCCTGTTGCTTCCTGGGAACCAATGAAATACCAACGGAGGGGACCGTGTCTTCCGATTGAGAGGTATGTGTAAGCTTTATCTTCGCTTTTATTATCTGCATCCATTTTCTATCAATAAACCACTATTTTTTCACACAAGTGGACGTGAGTCATATTAATCCCTTCAAATCTGTTTGGTGTGGGTCCTGGCCTGATCAGGCCCCAAGTTTAAGACATAATCATTTCTAAATTTGCATCTACTGTGTTTTTCATGCAAATCAGCATCCTCTTTTTTTTGTTTTCCCGGTTTTGGGTCCCTCCAACTATGATTTTATCATTACTTACAAGACAAGCTGGTAGTACGGTGCTATTCTTCAATGCTTTTAAAGGAAGGTATATTTATAGCTGCCCTTTGGCCATCTGTCCTGTTTGATAGTTTGTTGCTGGGGATAGCGTGGCCAGGATACGTGGGGACAGGAGAGGAGAGGAACAGAAAGGAACCAGGTGAATCCTGAGTCATAAACTGATATTGGAAACCTTGTCAGTGTTCCAACAATAACAGAGTGGCGGAATAAAATATGGTATACAGTCCAATGAGTGAAATGATCAATGTATCTGCAATTGAGATAACATCCCTTTAGGGGGGAAAAATGCTTTTTGTTAGGTTTTGGATCACCCGTTATAAATTGAGCGGTAGAGATATTTTTCTGATGTAATTGTTTTAACTGCGCACAGTCTTCATTTCTCTCTGTGGGAATTTTTGTGTTTGGTGTGTGTTCTTCTTTTGTTAATAGATTTTCATGTTGATTTTCATGAGATCCATTCACAGAAGATGTCGTGCTTGTAGGTGAACAAGTTACGTTGGTTTTTGAACTTATTATGGGTGCAATTCTATACGTGTTTAGACAGAAAAAAGTCTTACAGGTGTTGAACTTTTTATCTGTGTTGACATGCATAGGATTGCACCCTAAACTCTTTTAATGAAGTGTAAAGGAGAAAATAATGGAACCAGTGCATCATCTGCATAGCTGGTGGCTTTCTGGTGCACCCTTTTGAGGAGAGGAAGGCAGTGGTTTGTCAACCCCCCACCTACACCCATCATCCAAAGCAAATCCACTAATCCTATACTATCGACATGGAATGAATTTTCTTGCATCAAGAGCTGGTAGAAAAATACTGGAAGCTCTCCCTCCCTTTTGATATTTGACCTGCTGACAGGGCATAGGAGAAAGCAGAATAGGAGGAGGCAGAGCTATTTTTTTAAAAAAAGGAAATTTTAAAGGCACAATTACAAACAATTCCAACAAGGGAAAAATATAGAAGACAACAGAAGAAACCAATGTGGCTCCACAAGAAGCTTAGAGATGACCTGAAAACAAAAAAGGACACATATAGGAAGTGGAAGGCCAGGCTACAAAAGAAGAGTACAGACAGGTAGCACAGAAGTGCAAGAATGGCACCTGGAAGGCTAAAGCTGAGAATGAGCTGAGGCTAGCAAGGAATGCTAAAAGCAATAATAAAAAAGCTTTCTTCAGGCATAGTAAAAGATAGAGGAAAGAAATGGTGGTTCAACTACTCAATGAGGATGGCAAATTGATTATAGATGACAAAGAAAAGGCCAAAGCACTCAATTTCTACTTTGGCTCAGTCTTCTCTCAAAAGCAGATCTATGATCCCAACCTGGCAAAAATTAAGTACAAGCTGAATGAGCAGGATTGAAGCTTGAGATTGATAAACAAATGGTCAAGGAACACCTATTTTCTTTGAATGAGTGCAAATCTCCAGGGCCTGATGAACTGCATCCTAGAGTAATGAAGGAGCTAGCAGAAGAACTCTCAGAACCACTGTCTATTATCTTTGCAAAATTATGGAAGACAGGTAAGGTGCCGGATGACTGGAGGGGGGGGGTAATGTTTCTATATTAGTCTGACATCCATCCCTGGGAAAATTTTGAGCAGATTATAAATAAGTCAGTCTGTAAGCACCTTGAAAACAATGCAGTGATTACTAGAAGCCAGCATGGATTATGCCAGGCTAATTTGATCTCATTGTTTGATCGGGTAACCTCCCTTGTGGACTGTGGGAATGCTGTGGACATAATATATCTTGATTTCAGCAAAGCTTTTGACAAAGTACCCCATGACATTCTGATCAGCAAACTAGCTAAAAGTGGGCTAGATGGAACAGCTATTAGGTGGATCCACAGTTGGCTACAGAATCGGACTCAAAGAGTGCTTATCAATGGTACCTTCTCAAACTGGGGGGAGGTAGGTAACGAGCGGGGTAACGCTGGGCTCAGTCCTAGGCATAGTGCCCTTCAACATTTTTATTAATGATTTGGACAAGCAGGTGCAGGGAATGCTTATCAAATCTGCAGATGACACAAAATTGCATGGGGTAGCTAATACCCTGGAAGACAGAAACAAACTTCAAAGTGATCTTGATAGGCTGGAGTGCTGGGATGAAAAAACAGAATGAAATTTAATAGAGATAAATGCCAAGTTCTACACCTAGGAAAAAGAAACCAAATGCACAGTTACAAGATGGTGGATACTTGGCTCACCAATACTACAAGTGAAGGATCATGGAATTGTTGTAGATCACAAGTTGAATATGAGGCAACAGTGTGATGTAACTGCAAAAAAAGCAAATGCTATTTTGGGTTGCATTAATAGAAGTATAGCTTCCATATGGCACGAGGTACTTAGGCCTCATCTTGAATACTGTGTCCAATTCAGGGCACCACACTTCAAGAAGGTTGCTGACAAGCTGAAGGGCAGTGAGGATGATTAGGGGTCTAAAAACAAAGCTCTATGAGGAGAGACTGAAAGAACTGGGGCATGTTTAGTCTGGAGAACAAAAGATTGAGGGGAGACATGATAGCACTCTTCAAATACTTGAAAGGTTGTCACACAGAGAAGGGCCAGGATCTTTTCTCAATCAT
The DNA here is from genome assembly GCF_023053635.1 of Elgaria multicarinata webbii. Lineage (NCBI taxonomy): Eukaryota > Metazoa > Chordata > Lepidosauria > Squamata > Anguidae > Elgaria > Elgaria multicarinata. Next base: position 14,870,388 of record NC_086181.1, read on the forward strand.
CCCAGAGTGTAGGACATGGAATAATGGGCTCAAGTTACAGGAAGCCAAATTCTGTCTGGACATCAGGAAAAACGTCCTGAGTGTTAGAGCAGTACGACAATGGAACCAGTTACCTAGGGAGGTTGTGGGCTCTCCCACACTAGAGGCCTTCAAGAGGCAGTTGGATAGCCATCTGTCAGGGATGCTTTAAGGTGGATTCCTGCATTCAGCAGGGGATTGAACTTGATGGCCTTATAGGCCCCTTCCAACTCTACTATTCGATGTTTCTTCTGTCCCTGGAGTTCCGACCTCATAGAGGAACCAATCGCGGAAACCTTCATGGTTGCTAGATGAGCCGATATAAGGACTCTGATGTCGGAAAAACCCTCCCAAGGCGAGGGCAGAGCTCCATCTATGGCTTCAAAGGTTTTTCCCCTGCACATTCTGATGTGAGCTGGGACACTGTCTAGGGATCATGGAATTGCTCTCCAAGCCTCTTCCCTCTTCTCCTCCCTCCCCTCAGACATTCCTCACATGGTCAGGAGTGTGTGACAGAGAAGCATTGGAACAAAAGTGTAAGAGGGCTCCCACTTGGCCATCCTCAGGATTTGGAGAGGAGGGAGAACTTTGGCAATGGGCAAGGCCTGCCATAGAGATGGCTGGATGGGTGTTTTTCAGGGTGGGTCAAATTTATTTATTTATTCGTTGCATTTTTATACCACCCAATAGCCGAAGCTATTTTACATGCTTCATTCAGAAATCTGTCCAGTCTCCTCATGAATCTGCCAATTTTTAAGAAGCTGCATGAAAAATCATTATTTAAATTTTCTCATAAAATATGCATTTCTAAACATGTTGTCCAAAATACATGTTTCTAAGGGTATTTTAGCCTAAACTATGCATTTTGAAATGCATTATTTGTATGGGGTTGTTGTTGTTGAGCCCCCAAATTGCATCGCAATATTCAGAGAAGGGTGAAATCTGAGAGGCAATTCCATTCCGATTCACACATCAGTCCAGCGGGCACAGGTCAGGTCAATTGACATTGGAATGTGTGAAGCCTGAGTTCAAGCATCCTTCGCTTGTAGCACAGCTGTGGGCCAGCTTTGGTCCTAATTCAATGCCTGTCCTTAAGTCAAGGCAACCTGTAAACCAGGGATAGGGAATGGGTGGCAGTTCCCATCAGCCTTGCCAGCTGATAGGCAAGTTATCGGACTGCAATGCTCCTCACCATTGCTTCTGCCAGCTAGGGCTGATGGGAACTGCAGTCCACCAATGTCTGGTGGGCCACATATTGTCTACCACAGCTGTAAAGAAAGCACCTGTGCCAGAAGCCTGTCCAACCTCTATGAAAAAAACACTCTTGAGGAATGACATTCCGCAATCTGGTCCATTGCTAAATTGCTCTTCTAAATGGATGGTTCTGTGTAAGGTGTTTCCTAAAAATGGAAAGCTCCTTGTGCTGCTGCTTGTCTCATCCTTACTGGACAGAGGTAGGGTGCTGCTGCATCCCTGTCTTTTCCTCCTGACATCCTTTTAAATGTTAACTGAAAGCTTCCTACACATTCTTCCGTTTTCTTATTCTTTTTCTTCTATAGCAGAGGCTGGGCTGCATATGCCCTCCTCCCATGCGACTCAAGTGCTGAACTCCGTGGCTGTGGCAAACACATCCGTGGGTTGCCAATTGTTTTCGGCAGCAAACCACTGTGAAAAGCAAAATGGCCAGATGTCGCTTGTTCCCTGCTAATTTTTAGCCTTCTGTAGTTGTTTGCTGCTGAAAATGGATGGCAAATCACTTTTTAAATGCAAAATTTGGTGTCATGGTGGTGGTACGAGTCTTGCCTACTGGGAGGGGGAGGAAATGGCCTATGGACCCCCCAGAAGTTGCTCAGCCTTGTCCTAATCCAGGTATGCCCATTTCCTTCAGCCTCACCTTACCACAACACTATTTTCTTTCTCAAATCTTTCTCACACTCACTGCTTTACCCTGAATCCTTGCTGATGTCTTTAACCAAAGTGCGGCTCATAGACTGGTGTTAGGGGCTATGAAGCAGCATGTCAGATTTCAAATTTAATTTCTGCATGTGCAAGTATGATGGGAAGAGGGCACAATCTTTCCCTTATCTCCATTTAGGCCAGATCCTGACCTTGCGTCAAATCATTACAAATGTGGAATAAAAGGCAGGATATAACGCTATGAAAGCAGTATATGGAATGTGTCCTGTGCCCCAACAGTTATCAGTGCACTTCAATACCCCTATAAAGCAATAGCCTAGATCTAGCCTTAGAGGTAAATGGCAGAACTACTGTTTATTCAAGGGGTATAAAGCATTTTTGGACACAAGCTATAGATGTAGTCACGTTGAGTGCTCCTGTTCAGGGTTTGGGTTAGCTGCCCAAGCTCTTTTCCAAGATATTCCATTTCATTCCATGCCCTCCCAACAGGTACATTGGGTTGGATCCAGGATCTGCCTTCTGTGAGACGAAGGAGTCCATTCATGGATGGTCCCTTCAATCGATTTTGGGGAGTCACCCACCCCACAGCTCACCCTGACTCTGTGTAGCATTTTCAGGAGGCTGGAGGGGTTGCCATGGGAAGAAGAGGGCGGGTAGTCCACCTTCATCAGTGCAGTTGATCCAGCTTAAATCTAGATCTAACCCCCAGTATTCCATGGCCTGAGCAAACCCAGCCCCCATTGGGTTTAGATTCTCCCCACCCTTTCCAAAGCTTTGTTGTACTTCTGCAAACCTTGGAGTTCCCTGACCATGACGATACCTCTCTTTTATTTCTCAGTGGCCCCGTTTTGGCACTCAGCATCTGAGTTTGCTATTCAAGGAAGTGGTGGCCTTCTTTGTGGGTGGACTAGCTTCCGTCTTCCCATTAGGCAGAGGCTGCAGCTCATCCAGCTACCTCCTCGCATGCTTGATTCTCACTGTAACTTAGCCACTTCATGATGGCTACATCCCAGAGGCATATGCATGGTCCAGTGGACGTTTACAGCACGGGGCTGTATCCTATATGCACACAATAATTTGTGTAGGGAACAAGGAAATATGCCTCTCTTTCCAAGGTGGGTATCTGAAGCCAGTTGTCTCCTGACCCATTTAATGCCGTGCGTCCTGTGTACCAGGCATGCGTTTCCCACTGCTCCACTGACATTGGATGGACCCTATGTGTGTGCACAAGACATGTCAGTGGCAAATCCAAAACTTGAAATATGAAAGCCTCTGCCAAAATGTTCTGGCAGGATATAACGCTATGAAACCGGTATATGGAATGTGTCCTGTGCCCCAACAGTTATCAGTGCGTGTGTGAGAATACACACACACACACACACACTCAGAACTCCATCTTCTCTTGTTGCATTAGTTGGAGTCACCTTCTTTTTCATTGTATACTTCTTTAGTCCGCCTTGATCCTCTTCATAACACCTTTACCACACCAAAAAGTGAAACCAACACAAAAGCAGCTTAATATAAGATTGACCTGGGGAGAGAAGACTTTTAAAAGCAGTCCCATTGCTCATTCAAATCAAGTTAATGTCTTGCAGCATGTGATACACTAACAACCAATCACAAAGTTGCATGCATAAATTATAGAACACCAAATAAGTGCACTAGACATTTCTGTTCCATTGTTTTATCTAACGTTTGGTGATGTCTTCAATAGTTTTCTTTAAAAAAAAAATTAAGCCAACATCACCATGAACAGAGGACTTTATATCTGAATCTTCATCAACTGGTTACATCCCATCCATCTAGCAGTACAATTTTCCCTTCTTGCCCTTCTGTAAGGGTTGCCTTGAAGAACATCTCTAGCAATGCCAGCTGTGGGCGTCCATGCAAGCGCCTTTCCCCGTGGGAGAACACAGCAACGTTCGAAAAATTGAACAGGGTGGAAACAAAGACCTGCAGTTTATCTGATATGACCGGATGATAGGACAATTGTAATACAAAACCAGGAACAATACGTACATACATACATACATATATATATATTATATACATACACATTTATACCTGTGTAAAGGAGATTAAATTAAAATGTAAGATGATTTCTTTTTAAAAACATTTCTCAGAACATTATATCTCACTTGCCAGCATGTTTTTTCTCTCTCTCCATCTGCTCGCAATTACTGTTTACAGTACACTGTACATCTTTTACACCAGCTTTTTGGGCGCAAGTGTCTCTCTTCTGCTGTAACATGGGACAGGTCTTGGTCGGAGTGGGGGGGGGAAGGGACATCTTGTTCCCTTTAGAGCCATTCCCTGGGAGCCATAGAGGGAAAGGGGATTCCCATGATGTCACCAGCACCGGTCCACAGTTTTTCCTGCCTCTGTGGCCACTCCTAATGGCCTGGAAGCTCTACATTCTGTGGATATGATAGTAGTATATTATAGAAAGTGAGCAGAATGAGCCAAAGGCGCTCTCTCTCTCTCTCTCTCTCTCTCTCTCTCTCTCTCTCACACACACACACACACACACCATTTTGGATGACAGCCCTACGTCACAGGCATAAGCGAAGCCTTTTGCCAATGACAAAGAGCAACAATAATTCACATTCCAAAAGTTGGCACAGGCTTCAACAGAAACACAATTTCACCGTTGCAGTGTAGGGCAGATGGGAAAGCACTCCTTCCCTAGACTACCCAAACAGATTTCCCATCTCTGGTATAAAAAGTAATCTTGGCAGACTTCTCATTCGTTAATCTTGGATGATTGAATCCAGAATATTTGCCACACTCAGGCTCCCTACTAAAAAAAATCATGGTCAGTGGGTTAAAATCCCCACTCCACTCATAAACATACCCTGAAAAGCAATCCACCATTTTTTCATGGTTTGACTAGTCTGGAATTGCAAACAGATCGTAAAGGTATCTGAAGACTAAATTAGTTCACATTAAGTACGCTCCCTGTATGTCACTGCCATTAATGAAAAATGGTCGGTATTTTCATCTCATTAGGAGCAGCCAAACCTGATAAAAGGAACACCGGGTTTCCAGTTATGGAGGAAACATGGAAGATTTCTATCCCGAAGAAATTTTGTTTCCTCATTATGGGATTGGGATGTTTCTTGAGATAGGAGGAAAGGATTGGCCCTCCTTTAGAAATAACCCACTCCCCTCCACCCCACCCCATCCATTGCTATTTTGCAGGCCCTGAAATTCACATTTCACATCCAGTTACTGTTGGAATTACAACAGCAGACACTGTGGCTATGAAGGGGTGCCTTTTCTTCAGAGCAGCCAATAATGACTGCTACACAAGAAGTAAACAGTAAAAGGGGTGGATAGCTCTCAAGTTAAAGTGAGGGAAACACCCGTGTCTTTGTTCAAAGTAGAAAGCATAAAGGGCTTTTCACTCTTGTCAGAAATTCCAGTTTAGATATGAAACCCAAAGGGATATAGTTCCCTGACAGAATACTGCTTTAAAAATAATAATAATTTACAGGCTTCTGAAACAGCATAATTTTGACTCTTCAGGAAAAAAAAGTGACTTTTCCAGCAATCACTTTACAAAATACTTTGGACTCCACTTCCCATGGAACATGCGCTACAACAGCTCTGAATACACAGCTAACAGCCGTGCCTGAAAAATACTGTCAAAGGGCTTGTCGATGATGCAATGCACAGCTCCCCAGTTGGGTGGGAGGGGAAAGCTTCACCTGATTTGCACCCATTTTTACAGAATCTAGTTTTAAAAAATAATAATTCTGGAACAGCAGCTGAAAGAGGACCAGTGAATGTCTATGCGTCACAATTCCCACCAGCTCAGTCTATATGGGACTTAATTATGGCTGTGCATGTTATTTCCAAAGGTTGGGTTAAGTGATGGAGAACTCAACCAACCTCCAGGGCCACGGATGGATTGTGGTGTCCAAAAAGGAAAAACGTGTCAAAGAAGGCAACGGCAATAGAGAAAAGACAGAGAGCCCAAATGGAGAGAGAGTGCCTCTGTTTTGTTGTTGTTGAAAGCATCATCTTGCCATATTTAACATAGGGTGTTTATTTTACTTGTTCTCTAAAACCTAGTTCTAGCATTATAAGAGATGTTGCCATCAGCCCGTCACCCAGAAAATTTCCATATTTGCACTATAAAACCCAAGTGCTGCCATAGAAACTCGTCAGGACCCTTTTGTGAAGTGCCATTCCATATAAAAGTTATTGCACAGTATCTCTCTCTCTCTCTCTCTGAGCAGCAATCATGGACTTCTACTCTAGTTTGAATGAGTTGGGGGAGGAGGCTGGAATGAAAGAAGACTTGAGGTCCTCTGGCACCTTACAGACCACGAGCTTTTGTAATCTGCTGCCAACATTGGATGGTGTTTAAACCGCTGGCTACAAAGATTCATGCCACAAGACCGCACCCCCCACCCCTCAGGTAGCTGCTCAGATGCTACAGCACTTTGGGCCTGCTACTGACTCTCTCAACAGTTATTCTGGAAAGGAAAAAAAAAAAGATGCAGAAGTCCAGCTATTGGCCAAGTGGGCACTTGAAGGGCCAGCTCTAGCGGCACTGTGTTGCTTCAGAGAGGAACTGCATACCAGCTAGAGACGCCAAGTCAAAATTCCAAATCTAAATGGACCTGTGCAATTTAGTCCCTGGAACTGCAGGGTGATGTGAAACAAGGGACATCCACTATGGTCCAATGTTTTGCTCCAGAATGAAGGTTGGCCTCCTTAAATAAGGAACACTGGTCAGTATCCCTTACAATCAGATAACCCAAGAGACTGATTCGTCATGCACTTTGCTTCCAAGGAATAACCCTGTTTTTATCTTTTGCTGCCCCCTGGATGTAGATGCTCCATCACCCTGGTGCTGATAGCAGCAAGTCAGACCCATAGGAAAGCCTTTGGAGAAGTGGCTTCCCTCAAGGGGTTCCTTCTGTCAAATGCAAAATGGCTGGCATAGAACCATGAAACTGGCACACTCAAGTAAGTGGAGCGACTTCCCTGCTTAGTGCCATGTTTTTCCAAAGTCTCTGGCTTCAGTTCCTGGCTATAGTTAACACAATGTGTTTTCACCCAGCTTTTAGATCTGAATACTCAACTTCCTTGGAGGGGTCCAGTTTGTAAACCTCCTGGACGTTAATTCCCAGAAATCTTCCAAGACGATGTGAATAAAAATGCAACGAGGAAAAAACAAGGCAGATGTTCTTTTCCTGGTGTAAAACTTAGTCATAGTAGCTAAAAGGGGTTTTGGAGGCCAGTGGTTCTTCTCAGTCCCAAAGATGGTGGCTAGTAACATCTCCTACTGACTCCCTCCTTAAAAAAACACAGAAATATTTCCCACCATTGCACGAAACATAGAGAATAATGGATTCCATCTCGTCCGAAGGATGGAAAATTAAAAGGCAAGATCATCCAACTTCAAAGCCCGACAGTAGCCCCGTCCCACCCATCCCAATTCCCTTGCCCCAAAGATTAAGATTCGGGAAGCAAAATGAAAAGAGCTGGTCTCACTTCTGGCCAGCAGAGTCCTGTTATGTTCCAGTTTGTCACCTGCACAGCTGAAGGGCTGAGGAGGCGTGTAGAAGTAGGGTGGCATGAGGTCCCAGTCCCAATCCATAATGGTTAATGCAAGGCTGTCATCAGGCAGATGGTACAGGAGACACACATGGACATGTGACCACTACCTCCACCTCCCCACCCTCCATGGTCTGTCTATCCAGTTGACACAAGACGCACACTGGACACAGAAACTGACAATGATCCACCGCCCTTGGGAGGTGACTGGGTTGTGCCTCTGCAGACAGCTTTGAATTTTATCAGCCCACCTGATCTTTCATGACTTTTCTCTCTCCCCCACACTTAAAGGAAGGCAAAGTCATTAGCTATCCTTGCTGAAGCAGTTCTTCTGATTCTGTTGGATCTTATTTCCCACCTGGGAAATAAGAGGAATCAGGTAGAGGATGAGGGAAGTATCAAGAGTGGGCATGGGTGGGAGAAATTCTAAATACGTCCCTTGCAAATAATAATAGTAGTAATAATAACAAGAAGAATTAATTGCTCTGGTTGGTTTATATGTTTTTCTGCTCTCTCTCTCTTTTTTTAAGTCGGGTTGGAATTTTTCAAAGTCTGCAGCTTCGCCTCCAGTTCAGAGATCTGAAAAACACACAACAGAAAGGGGTGAAGAGAATATCTCCAGGTAGAATAACAGTGGGATGGGGTGGCAAGAGATGGGAGGACTCAGGAAGGAGAATGCAGCTGCGTGATAAAAGAAGCACATTGGTTCTGTGCCATGAATGGCAATGGGAAATGGTTGGAACAGGAAAGGTTGTTGAGAGAAAAAAAATGGTTAAGAACGGAATTGGGGGTCACATTACATATCTCTGTATGGACATGAGCAGGGAGCCCTTGTTAACGCAGCTTCTGAATGGTTTAGATTTGCGACCCAGACACAAATCTAAGCGTTCAAAAGTTGAGTTGGACAAGAATGCAGGCCTCAGATCCAAGAGTGAAATGACATTCCCTACCCAACGTGGAACAAGGTGCCTCCATCTCCCATAATGAAAGATGGCACACACTTCGCACTCTATACCTGCCAGGACCAACAAGACCCATTTTCACAACTAAGTTTATTCATGGTCACTGCAACTGGCTATTTTCTTCAACCTAAGAAGCTCTAACTGGTTTGGTTCCAAGCTGTCTGAGGACTGCCTCCTCTCCTTCCCTATATCCCATCACAATCTCTAAGATCCGCCAAAAACACCCTCTTGAAATTACCACCCATGTGGGTCAAATCAAGAGTACGTGGAGGGACATTCCCAGGTAGCTTCCCTCCACCTTGATACTTTGTTTCCTCAAAGAACTCTGGATGCAGCTCTCAGAAACCATTTGGTCTGGCTTTTTAGGGTTAATTCAGTAGAGAAGTGGGGTATTTCCCCATCTGCTTCTGTTATTGTTTGGCTAAGGATTTTGGGCCACACGTTTAACTACATCAAAAAGCAACTGATCAAATTGGTGCAAGGGTGGAGAAGCTGAGGCCCTCCGGTTGTTGTCGGGCTACAGCTCCCATTATCCAGGACCACCAGCCATGCTGACTGGCCTTATGAGGATTGTAACACAACACCTTCTGGAGGAGCACAGTTTCCCCAGCCCGGTGAAAATGATAATCACAGAGCAGCTCCCTTGGAAACAACTTTGTTTCATTATGCAAAGGTAGGATGCATTTGTGGAAGCCGTGAATTTTGGCCGTCCTTCCTCCTGTCTGAAGAACCATAGGTTCCCTTTCAAGACAACCTTTCCAGAAACATCACACACAATCCATTACTGTGCCTAACTGGGGCAAGGCTGTAGATGAGAAAGAAGGAAAAGTTGGCCAGGAAGCCTACATGGGGAGAAGGTCAAGGAGAAATCAGTGGGGCGATAATGGTGAGACAACAGTTAGAAAATGAGAACAGGTCGCAGGGGAAGCCACTGAGAAAATAAGCTTGGCTGAAGATGTTAGTCTGTGACTTAGGTCAAATTGCAGGTACAGGACTTTTAGAAAAGCAAGGGAGTCATGATGTGGACAGGCCCTTAAACTGTTCACAGGATTGGTTTGTAATGCTTATATTCATTAAGGGTTAGCCTGTGCTGACTCCAAAAACAATCCTGAGAATGCACCCCCAGTCATGTTTTTTTTTTAAAAGCAGCAGATGTCTGATACAACTAATCTCTCCAGCTTGATTAAGATAATGGCTCAGGGTCTGGACAGCTTTCCTTGCCGTGTGTGGCTCTTGGCTTGCTTGTGTCAGTTGCCTCAAGCCATTTGCCTATGATAAGCACCTTTCTGTGGTCATCCTTCCCACCTATGGTGCTATGATTACAGGGGCTGATTCGCCCAGGATTCAGGCCTGGTCTAAACACATAGCAGAATGAGGTAGTAGAGACATGAGGCGGTAGAATGGATTGTACAACTTCAGATGGTGGGGGGAAAGTGCTGTTTTTGAATACTCCCTACGTTAAAAACTCACGAACAGAAAATCAGCACAGCAGGCAAAGAGCTGGGATACAACCTTTCTACTTGGAGGGAGTGGTGTTGTTGTTTAACCCAGATGACTGTTCATGGTCAGAGCCCACCAGCTGCAGTCTGTAGTGGTGCAGTCCATTCGACCATCTCAGCAATTTACTACTTCATTCTCCTGTATGTGTAGATCAGACCTTACTCTCCTGCACATCATCAGCAAAAGCTGTCCCAGGGGATATACTTGCCTACAACGTGAACTGTCCCACTCCATGATCATAGCCACACTGTTTCCAGCCACCACGATCATGCCAATTCCTTCCCAACACTGCTGCCTATATCCATGTATAGCCTGGCTCATGTTCTACAATTTCTCTATCTGTTGGCCAGCTGTGCACATAAGTAAGAGTAAAAATCTGGCGTGAAGCAGCCCAGTGTGGTCCCTGCAAAAACGCAGCTGTGCTCTCTGCCAGTAATCCCCGCCTTTTCCTTTAGCATGTGGCACTTCACGAATGCTAAAAAGCAGTAGCAATGGCAGTGTGCATGGTCAATCCCCATGGAGGTGAGTGGTGGCAGTCAAGGTGCTGAGCAAAGGGGAGGACCACCACAAAATGGTGCCACTGTAATGATGGATCTTGGAAGGGCTCTTATGGGCTTCATTGCTAATGATGCCTTGCTGGGGGAGCTGGTGAAAAGTCAGACATAGGTGTCTCCTTGATTGCTCTACACTGCTTTCAATCAGATATCCCCAGAAAATTTATCCAGATGCATTTACACACATATGCGCATGCACACACACATATGCACACACTTAACACACAGAGGCATGGGAACAATCTGACAAATTGAACATGATCCACTGCCTGATGTAGGATCCAGGATATAAGAGGGATCCACCGTGGCCCAGCAAGGAAATATATACATGTTACTATGAGGTCTGTTGCAGGATCAAATGAGAGCCAGTGCCCACATGAGTCGCTGTGCCTGTGTATGTGATAGGAGAGACAGAGTCCAATCTATGTCCATAAACCTAAGAGGCCACTACAGAAGTTAGAGATCACTATATGGAATGTGAGATGTGCAGATGTGCAGTCCGGTATGTTTCTCACATTACAGGATCTGGGAAAGGTACAGTGTGGACTTAGTATTTGATGTAAAGATCCACTTTGCCCTGGATGAGAATTCAATAAGACTCGACCAAAGGATCTCTACCCTCCAAATGCAGGATCCAATGCGATATGGGCAGGGTTCTCAATATGGAATTCAGAGGGTTCCAAGTCTTTCCCCCTTTGCCCTTCAGTTGCAGGATCGACTGCTTAATTAGTGATCTAATGCTTGGCACAAGATCGTACAAGATGCAAGCATTAATGCCCAACTCTAAAGGAGTCCAGAGAGGTGAGTGTACCCTGCCCCCCACCCGCCGACAAGTGCTCATGTTAACAACTAGGTCCTTCCAAGAGCATGTCTCACATGTGTCCCTGAGCTGAACCAAGGCCTCTCCAGTCACAGCAAAGCCCTTCCTTCCTTCCTTCCTTCCTTCCTTCCTTCCTTCCTTCCTTCCTTCCCTTCCTTCCTTCCTTCCTTGGGGCTCAAGGCAAGCCCCCAGCGCTGTCCTTGATGCCCACCTTCTCTTGCAACTTGTCAACTTCCTCCTTGTGGGCCAGCTCGGACTCCTCTTGGACGCGACGCTGAGCGGTCTCCTTCTTGAGGAACTCGATCTCTCTGTAAGAGGGGTGGAAGAGTTGGGGAGGAGATGGGAGAAGAGTCAGAAGTACAGAAACCAGCCAGTGGGTGGAAAAGCGGGCACAGTTGGCATTCCTAGAAGAATAGTCCAGCTTTAGGGCCATCAGAAAAGCTCTAATGGGCCTGATCTACTACACATCCAGTAGAATATGGTAGAATCCTGAGGAGGTACAGTGAATTGTTTAGTTTCAGGCTACAGCTGGGAGATACCATTTTGGATGCTTTCTCCTTGTAAAAAAAAAAAATTCCTCTCTGCAAATAGAATAACCACGACCAGTAGCATATCAGGGAGAAAAAATCTAACCTTAGCTTCTCCCTGTTGTGCTACTTTATTTGCAAGTAATGTTTTTCATAAGAGAATTAAAAAAAATGTGATGCCCATCTACAGCCTGAAATGGAACAGTCCGTTGTATCACCTCAGGACCCTATCATTCCATTCTGCTGCCTGTGTAGACCAGGTCATGACTTCAGCGTTATGAACGAGAATTCCACAAACTCTCCCCACCAGTTCCAAACATCTGCAACAAGGGAGCCTAAATACTGCTGCCACCATGAGTTCACCATCCTGGTGTGGATTAGAGAATAGAATGTGATGGAATAAACAGGACAAAGACATAAATAGAAAAATGGCTTGTAACTTATAGGTAATAGATCAGTTTTGTTCAGTCATTATCCACTCTCATTTTCTTTCTATCTCATGCTTTTTATTAGATTTTAGGCTTGCAGACAGGCCCTGTTTTAATGTACAACTAGTACACTAGGTGTTTTAGGAAATGTGAAATGACGATGGTGGTGGATGGGGAGGTGGATCAGGTACTCTCTTTACTCCTTGTAACCAGATGATCTATTTCATTTGCCCATTGATCCCGTTGGAAAGAAAGGCCAGCGGGCTAAACCCGGCTGCCCGCCATGCAGGACTGGCTTTACATAGACCTGCCCATGGAAGAATGAGAGCTTAAGGGATACGGGAATATGAAGGGTATCTGGAGAGTAAGTTCCTACTTCTGCTGATACTCCTTGATGAGTCGCTTTGCTTTGCTGTACTTCCTCTCCAGAGTCTGATATTGGGCCTGGGTCTCTTTCAAGTGTTCGTCAACAGCCTGGCACAAGTTCTGGGCCTCCATCCAGTAGCCCTCCAGCTTCTCCATCCGCTCCTTGTTTTCTTCCACACTCTGTTCTAGCTGGGCTTTCTCAAGGCGCCAACGGGATTTCTCTTGTTCAATGGACTGCAGCTGAAGGCAGAGGGCACAAGGGAGAAGGGTTATTTATGTAGCTACTTACTGGTTAACAAAATCTGTCTATTTTTAAACTTTGTAAATTTGTATAATTGTAGAGTTTTCGCCCCCCAAAGATCACAAAGTGCTTTACACTAAAATAAAATTAAAATCGACAACAGAAACTGAACATAGATCATAAGAAGAGCCCTGCTGGATCAGTCCAAGGGTCCACCTAGTCGAGCACTCTGTTCACATAGTGACCAACCAGCTGTCGACCAGGAACCCACAAGCAGAACACACTGCAACAGCACCCTCCCACCCATGTTCCACAGCAACTGGTGTATATAGGCTTACAGCCTCTTCCGCCAAGACGCTTGTTCATGCACTGGTTATTTCACGGTTGGACTACTGCAACCTTCTTCTCTCTGGCCTTCCTTCCTCTCACATCAGCCCGTTGGTTTCTGTTCACCACTCTGCCGCAAAGATCATCTTCTTGGCTCGCCGCTCTGACCATGTTACTCTGCTTCTGAAATCTCTTCATTGGCTTCCAATTCACTTCAGAATCCACTACAAACTTCTCCTGTTGACCTTCAAAGCTTTTCACGGTCTAGCTCCTTCCTATCTCTCCTCTCTCATCTCACACTATTGCCCCGCTCGTGCTCTTCGCTCCTCTGATGCCATGTTTCTCGCCTGCCCAAGGGCCTCTACTTCCCTTGCTCGGCTCCGTCCATTTTCTTCCGCTGCCCCTTACGCCTGGAACGCTCTTCCAGAACATTTGAGAACTACAAGTTCAATCGCAGCTTTTAAAGCTCAACTAAAAACTTTTCTTTTTCCTAAAGCTTTTAAAACTTGATGTTGCGCAGACTTTATACTGTTAGTTTTACCCTACCCTGTGCCTGCTTACCCTACCCTGTGCCTGCTTACCCTACCCTGTGCCTGTTTGCATTCTCTTCCCCTCCTTATTGTTTTACTATGATTTTATTAGATTGTAAGCCTATGCGGCAGAGTCTTGCTATTTACTGTTTTACTCTGTACAGCGCCATGTACATTGATGGTGCTAAATAAATAAATAAATAAATAATAATAGCCTCGGATAGTGACTTAAACAATCCTAGTGAAAGCCCAAACCAACAGAAAAACAGCCACAGCAAAAGACACACATAAAAGAACTAGCAATCACGGAAGGGTGTTCCATAGCTCCGGAGTGGCAATTGAGGAGGCCTGGCTTCCTGTGGAGGCCACCCTGCCCTTGAATAGGATGGCACTTGAAACTGGACTTCCTTGACTGAACTTAAGATTATAGGGAGGTTTAAATAGTGGGCGGGGGCACCCTGAGAAACCCAGACGGTTACAAGGTGAGGGCAGAATTGGTTTCAGGCAAGCATGTGTGGGCAACATGCCAGCAGTGAGCAGGACTATACCCCAAAGTGGTTGCCCCCACTTCTGGCATGTGGTCCCAGACTACACCCCCCCCCTCTCTCTCTCTCTCTCACACACACTCACACACACACACACACACACACACACACATTCTGAAGCAAATGTAATTTCCAAATTATCTCCATTATTATTATTATTATTATTTATTTATTTATTTATATAGCACCATCAATGTACATGGTGCTGTACAGAGTAAAACAGTAAATAGCAAGACCCTGCCGCATAGGCTTACATTCTAATAAAATCATAATAAAACAATAAGGAGGGGAAGAGAATGCACCAAACAGGCACAGGGTAGGGTAAAACTAGCAGTATAAAGTCAGAACAACATCAAGTTTTAAAAGCTTTAGGAAAAAGAAAAGTTTTTAGCTGAGCTTTAAAAGCTGCGATTGAACTTGTAGTTCTCAAATGTTCTGGAAGAGCGTTCCAGGCGTGAGGGGCAGAGGAAGAAAATGGACGAAGCCGAGCAAGGGAAGTAGAGACCCTTGGTCTCTTATATAGTGGGCGGGGGCACCCTGAGAAACCCAGACGGTTACAAGGTGAGGGCAGAATTGGTTCCAGGCAAGCATGTGTGGGCAACATGCCAGCAGTGAGCAGGACTATACCCCAAAGTGGTTGCCCCCACTTCTGGCATGTGATCCCAGACTCCCCCCCCCCGCCTCTCTCTCTCTCTCTCTCTCTCTCTCACACACACACACACACACTCTGAAGCAAATGTAATTTCCAAATTATCTCCATGGGCAGCACCCCGTAGTGCACATTATAATAATTAGCCTAGAGGTCAATGGATTAGGACCTAAGAGCAAGGTTAGATCAGACCAAGGCTCTACATCAGTGGTTCTCAACCTTCCTAATGCCACGACCCTTTAATACAGTTCCTCATGTTGTGGTGACCCCCAACCATAAAATTATTTTCGTTCTTCTCTACACGATCCATTGTCATGGGATGGTTTGCTAATGAAAATAATACATAACAATAGCTTTAATAATACAAAAGATGATACATGACATAGTTCAGTCAATACAGTTTCCTAAGACCATCGGAAATATGTGTTTTCCGATGGTCTTAGGCGACCCCTGTGAAAGGGTCATTCGACCCCCAAAGGGGTCCCGACCCACAGGTTGAGAACCGCTGCTCTACATAGTCCAGCATTCTGTTCCCATGGGGCCAATCAGTTGCAACTGGGAAGCCTGCAAACAGGACATGAGCACAACAGCACCCTCCCACTCACATTCCTCAGCACCTAGTATTGAGAGGCATAGCGCCTCTGAGGCTGGAGGTAATATTTAGCCATCATGACTCGTAGCCATTGTTAGCCTTATTCTCCATTCATCACACACTAAGGCAGTGGTCTTCAACTAGTCCAGACCTGGGAACCATCTCGGACTTCCAACCTGCAAGATGGGACCCACCTTCTCAATTTTCTCCATGCTCAATATGCCGTGACCAATCTAGATTGATCTCGCGACCCACTTTGGGTCGTGACCCACCAACTGAAGACCACTGCACTAAGGCATGGATAACAGTGGTACAGCTCTCTGTCTTTTGGTGCACCAGCTAGAGCTCAAGGTGACCGAGTTGTGGAGGGGGCAAAGGAAATTTCACTACTCCCTCTTGATAGCGAACTCAATGCCCCCATGCCAACAGGATTCGAACCAAAGCAGGACTACGGAGAAACAAGAGGGAGGTATCAGCCTGCTTGGGTGAAGATAAGGACTTAAGAAGAGCCCTGCTGGATCAGACCGAGGTCCATCTAGTCCAGCATTCTCTTTTCAGTGGCCAACCAGCTGCCCATGGAAAACACACAAGCAGACTTAATATATATTTAAGTGGGAAATTGCTGAAGAGGTCACATTCCTATAGAGCAGCCTTCCTCAACCTGGGGTGCTCCAGATGTGTTGGACTGCATCTCCCAGAATGCCCCAGCCAGCAGATCTGAGAGAAAGCAATCCAAGCGAAGGACCCAGCCGCTGACGAGACGAGAGAGCCCGGTCTCTGCAGTCCAGGCATGGTTTGCAAGTTTGCAGAGCTGGCTGGGGCATTCTGGGAGTTGTAGTCCAACACATCTGGAGCGCCCCAGGTTGAGGAAGGCTGCTACAGAGTTTATAACTCTTGAGGTTTACAGATGTGGGACTGCAGCTCGGTGGCAGAACACATGCTTTTTATGTACAAGACCCCAGGTTCAATCCCCGGCATGTACAAGTATGGTGAGAAAAGAATCCTACTTGGAACCCTCAAGAGTAGTTGCCAATCTGTGTTGACAATACTGGGCTAGATGGACCAATAGTTTGACAGCTTCCTATGAAGTACCATACTGTATCATTCTGAATCCTCAGGGGGTAACCCCTTCTCGTAACGAGCACTGAACATGTTCATTTTTGTTGTTGTTTATTCGTTCAGTCGTTTCCGACTCTTCGTGACTTCATGGACCAGCCCACGCCAGAGCTTTCTGTCGGCTGTCGCCACCCCCAGCTTCCCCAAGGTCAAGTCTGTCACCTCCAGAATATCATCCATCCATCTTGCCCTTGGTCGGCCCCTCTTCCTTTTGCCTTCCACTTTCCCTAGCATCAGCCTCTTCTCCAGGGTGTCCTGTCTTCTCATTATGTGGCCCAAGTACTTCAGTTTTGCCTTTAATACCATTCCCTCAAGTGAGCAGTCTGGCTTTATTTCCTGGAGTATGGACTGGTTGGATCTTCTTGCAGTCCAAGGCACTCTCAGAATTTTCCTCCAACACCACAGTTCAAAAGCATCTATCTTCCTTCGCTCAGCTTTCCTTATGGTCCAGCTCTCGCAGCCATAGGTTACTACGGGGAATACCATTGCTTTAACTATGCGGACCTTTGTTGTCAGTGTGGTGTCTCTGCTCTTAACTATTTTATCAAGATTTGTCATTGCTCTCCTCCCAAGAAGTAAACGTCTTCTGATTTCCTGGCTGCAGTCAGCGTCTGCAGTAATCTTTGCGCCCAGAAATACAAAGTCTGTCACTGCCTCCATGTTTTCTCCCTCTATTTGCCAGTTATCAATCAAGCTAGTTGCCATAATCTTGTTTTTTTTTAGGTTTAACTGCAACCCGGCTTTTGCACTTTCTTCTTTCACCTTTGTCATAAGGCTCCCCAGCTCCTCCTCGCTTTCAGCCATCAAAGTGGTGTCATCTGCATTTCAGTGGCCTCCAAATGCCATGGAGTTGTAGGAAAAGAAAACCAGAAAATGGGGTGGGGTGGGGAGTTCAGTAGAATGTTCTACTTTAGGCCCAAACAGCTTGATAATATTCTAGAAGAAGTCCAAAACCATGGACAGGAACACTTCTGCTACAGGCTGAGAATATACTGCGACATTTTGTTGCAGGTCCCCCTTATATTTTATACACCATTTAATAAGTGTAGCTCTATAGGCAACAACCGAGGAAAGGACAGGTACAGAATACTAAAGTCCAAAGGGCCCAGAAGCAGCCAGACAGCCAACTTGGCTGTTACCCAACACCGGGTCCGTGCATCTATAGACTCCCCCTTTCTTGGCAGAAAGCAGACATATCTGGCAGCGGCTCTGCGTATGGCAAGCAAAGGAGGCAGGCAAGATGAGATGGGGCCCGGCAGTTGTGCTGGGTCAGGTGGCCCCTCTCAGAAAGTCATGTGCCAGCAAGCCACGGGGTGCGTGATCCCCAGGCATGGGTCTTCATTTACAACTCAGGACAGGGAAGAACACTCAGAAGAATTGACGGCAACATTCTGAAGCACGGGCTCTTGAATGAATCAGTGGAATTGTTTATGGCTGTCACTGACATTTACCCTATTTCTTCGATTCTAAGATGCACTTTTCCCCCCGTATAAACATCTCTAAAAATGGGGTGCGTCTTAGAATCGCGGGTGTGTCTTAGGGTTCCCCCCCCCCGTTGGTGGTACTGAAATTAGTGTGCGACTTACAAATGATGGCGTCTTACAATCGAAGAAATAGTAGTTCTTTTATGAGGGTGCAGTATTTTAGTGGGACATGGCGTTTAGCTCTTTTGAAATTCTGCACGTTTGCATTTTATTGTACGTTGCCTTGAATCTTTTTTTTTTTAAGAAAGGCGTCTATGTAATTGAAGAAATAAGAACTAATAATAATAATAACAGTACAAAGAAGTGACAAAATATCCATGAAAGAGTATTATTAAATACTGTGGTTTTAAGCTTCTATATTTCATGCTGTTTTATGCTGCACTTTCTGGTCTTAATTCCTGTAAACTGCCCAGAGAGCTTCAGCTATTGGGTGGTATAGAAATTTAATAAATAAATATAATTATCACATTTACATGTCACACTTCCGCCAAGGAGCTCAGTGTGGCTTATATGGGGTTACTCTACTTTATCTTTACAAAAAGAACCTGGGGATAATGACCAGCCCAAGATCACCCATTGAGCATATGGCAGAACAGGTACTAGGACCCAGGTTACTGCAGACCAAACCTCTATCTAACGTAGCCATCTCCAGCCTGGTGCCCTCCAGAGGTTTTGGACTACAACTCACATCATCTCTGATCATGGGCCATATTGGCTCAGGCTGATCTAGTACATACCGGAATGGATTAAAAAAATTCCCTGGCTGTTAAAAGCCATCCCAAAGAAGAAGCTCTTACAGTATTTCTGGGAAATGCTCTCCGGCATAGATTTGGGCAAGTCGCCAAAGAAAGGAAGGGAATTTCATGGCCATCAGCTGAAGTCCCTTCACATCCCCAAGACACCCTTCATTCTTACCTTTCTTTTCAGCTGCTGGATTTCAGCCTCAGTCACGGCATGCTTGATCTGGAGCTGCCAAAGAGAGTAACACAGAGTTTTATCTCTGCCCCTTATTCAGATGAGACCCCAGAGCTCAAATGGCTTAAAACTGACTGAGTTGCAGTCAGAGGATGTGCCGTTTGTCTTGGGAGATGTTTAATATCTTTTTGACCCATTGATGACCACAGTAAAATTGTGGAAGGGGCACACTCAGAGCTGAGTTGCTGGTTGTGAGTAGATGTGATGTTTGAGAGCACTACTGGGTGTAATGTTCTGGGTGGAGAACCTCAGGCTCACTGCCCAAAATAGACCCTCTGCCACCTTTAGATCTCCGCCATCCCTGCTATTCCTCCTGCTCTGTCTCCTGCTTCAACACAGATCAATTTTGTTTTGATCTGGGCTTGCATAAAGAAATAAAACTCACACCCCCTGCCTCCCTAGCCATCATTATCAGCACCCTGCAGCTGGGAAGCATGGAGGGATGGAGGGAGGGAGGGAGGGAGGGAGAGAGAGAAAGAGAGAGAGAAAGAGAGAGAGAGAAAAGGAGGTATGCAGCATTAAAACAGCATATATGCCCTGAGCTCAGCCTGGGCTGCTCTGCCATCTCTCCACAGATCAGATGGAGAAGCACCCCACGACAGGTGTAGGTGGTGTTTTGCTCTTGCCTCACAACCCACTAAAGTGCAAAATGGTGAAAGATGCAGCTATGCTGCTAACTGATGCACAGTATTGGGACCATATTACAATTGTCCTGAAAGATCTGTACAGGCGCCAATTGCTTTCTGGGTGCAATTCGACAAGTTGGTTTTAACCCTTAAAGCTGTAAATGCTAAGGAACAACCAGTCTTGGTATGAACCGGCCCAGGCATTAAGATTTGCAGGAAAGGGCCATTTCTCAGGCACATGTGAAAGGGCTTTTTCCTGCGTTGCCCCCAAATAATGGAATGTGCCCCCTCAACAATTATACTTGGCCCTCACTATGGGCTCGTCTACACCAAGCAGGATATTCCACTATGAAAGCGGTATATAAAAGGCAGGAGCCACACTACTGCTTTACAGCGGTACTGAAGTGCACGGACAACTGTTGCAGCCCAATGACACATACTACATACTGCTTTCATACTGCTATATGGTGCTTGGTGTGGCTCCTGCCTTTTATATACTGCTTCCATAGTGGAATATCCTGCTTGGTGTAGATGAACTCCAACTTGACCTTTAGAAAGGGCGTGACAACGCTTTGCTTCCATTTAGCCTTTTAAAAAGTGTAGCTTCAGTGTTTTAATTCTTTACTGTTCTTGTTTTTATTCTTTGAAGGTGCGATTGTTCTAAAATGTTATACACTGCCTTGATGACATTTTAGCAGAGAAGGCAGTACATAAAATTACAAACAAATAAATTAAAAAATACAGCAAAGTCAGAGCAGGGTCTCCTGTCCTGCACCTTTTCCCTCAAGGACTTAGGCCGTAGCTAGACCTAAGGTTTATCCCAGGATCATCCCGGGTTTGTCCCTGCCTGAGCACTGGATGCCCTGTGTGGCACTTAGATGAACAGGTTTGACCCCAGGACAATCCTGGGATAAACCTTAGGTCTAGCTACGGCCTTCCTCCAGTTTAGCAATGTTCAGAAATTTACTTCTCTCAAATGTTAGTATACCGTGTTTAGTACACCAGAATAGTATATCAGTTTCCTACACCAGCTTAGCGCTGGGCACTTAAATGAAAGCTTGCTGACACACATTCCAGGGTCAACTAGAGGCCGCTTCACACATTACAGCAAAAGCAGTGACACATTAAACATTTAGTGTTTTCTAGCCTGTCATGTGCTCCTCTCTCTCTCTCTTTTCTTAATTGCCACTTATGCATTGCAGAAGCTCATGCTGGAGAGGCTAGGACCAGCTGCAGCGCCTCATAGCACATTTTCACTGTCAAGGGATAGAATGGGTAACCGCCTCATATGTTATTTATTTATTTATTATTGCGTTTATATCCCACCTTTTTTCCCCTCCAAAGAACCCAAGGTTCCTCCTCCTCCTCCTCCTCCTCTCCATTTTATCCTCACAACAACCCCCCTGTGTGGTAGGTTGGGCTGAGAGTTTGTGACTGGCCCAAAGTAACCCAGTGGGTTTCCAGGGCCAAGTGGGGACTAGAACCCAGGTCTCCCGACTCCCAGTCCAACACCTTAGCCACTACACCACACTGTGATGGGGTAGAAGCAGGCACTCAGTGCGCGTTGAACATTTCTCAGCTTCAATAGTTACCTGTGAAGCAAAACTGAGTGAGGCACCCAAAAGGGTGCAGTTCTTTCTTCTGGCAGGCATGCAGGGGCTGCAATTAGAAGGCTTGCATCACACAGCAATAGCCCAGGCATCAGTGTCTGTGCAGCTGAGCTAAAAGCGGAGCGAACTAGCTCCCTCAAGCATTACCTTCTATACTTAGACAAGCAACCTGGAAATGAAGGGCTATGTCTGCCACTAGGGGTCAGCAAAGACATGTGGCCTGAGCCGGGGAAGTCAACATACACACACACACACACACACCGGTTTCTTGCAACCACATACAAACACAAAGTGCTTTGTGGCAGCTCGGCCTGTACTACATCCCTCCACAACCTTCCCCTTGCTCATATACGTTGTCTGTTTCCTTCCCATCCCACTATCTCATCATCAGAAAGTCTACTGATTCTCCTGGGCTCTTCTTGATTTTCATACATTTGTTTCTCTTTTTGCCACTTATTTTGTCTCCCCTTATTCCTACTGGGGTGTGCGTGAGCACGTGTGTGTGTGTGTGTGTGCGCGCGTGGGTTTCAAATACTGGATCCAAAGGAGCAGGCAAGAGTTTCCTTTCCCTCAAGCTACCAGGTGCTCAAAGGAAGAAACTGCAGATAATTGGAGACTGGGCCTAAACAGAAGAGACTATAGAGATCCATGATTGGTTCTCCTGTCTCTTTAAATGTCAGAAAATAATAGTCAGGAGGGGTATGTGGGTTATCCAGATCAAAATTGCTGGGGGGAGGTATTATTAAATCCTTTCCCACAGAGCTGTTTATTTTATTTATTTATTTATTATTATTATTTCTTTGTTAACATATTTGCCCTATTAACCTCCTCCTTCCAAATTATTTTTTCCTTTTGTGTTATATCTTTTGCTTTGTAAACCTAAAGGCATGGACTGCCTTTTATGATCTTCATAAGACACTCTAGGCTGGTTTGCATGACACAGCAGCTTACTGTGGGTTAATTAATCCATGATTAGCCCTGGCACGTGTGGGCCATGTGCAGTCACTATTTTGAATATGCAACCTCTGATTCAGGGTTGCGGTCTGTCACACAAATCTGACCATCATGGGTTAATCAACCCACACTTAAGCGACAATTAGTAGTTGGGTTAAGTGTGGGTTGTTTAACCCTCAATTAACCCACCATGGCCAAATTCACATGTCACTCCTCAACCTCTGATCACCCTGACTGGAGGTTGCATAGACAAAATGGCAACTGTGTACATCCCAAATGCACTGTGTCTAATCATTGGTTAATTAACCCACCATAACTTGCCGTGTCATGTGAACTGGATCACTGGGAGCCTTTTCACTGTTGCTCTAAATCAATAAATCAATAATAAATATTAGGAGAAAGTTATGTATGCAGCCTAAGTGTCCCTTAATATGGCAAATAGGAGATTTGGGTGGGGGCCATTTTCATCAGGAAAATGATAAAGGGTTTGCCCCCAACTTCCCCAGTGCCGTGATCCCAATCTGGAAACAGCCTCACTTTGGCTGCTATTACCTAACAATGTAAAGAGATGGCAGATCTGATTATGAATCACTCTAATCTTATAGAATCATAGAACAGCAGAGTTGGAAGGGGCCTACAAGGCCATCGAGTCCAACCCCCTGCTCAATGCAGGAATCCACCCTAAAGCATCCCTGACAGATGCTTGTCCAGCTGCCTCTTGAAGGCCTCTAGTGTGGGAGAGCCCACAACCTCCCTAGGGAACTGATTCCATTGTCGTACTGCTCTAACAGTCAGGAAGTTTTTCCTGATGTCCACCTGGAATCTGGCTTCCTTTAACTTGAGCCCGTTATTCCATGTCCTGCACTCTGGGAGGATCGAGAAGAGATCCTGGCCCTCCTCTGTGTAACAACCTTTTAAGTATTTGAAGAGTGCTATCATGTCTCCCCTCAATCTTCTCTTCTCCAGGCTAAACATGCCCAGTTCATTCCGTCTGTCTTCATAGGGCTTTGTTTCCAGACCCCTGATCATCCTGGTTGCCCTCCTCTGAACACGCTCCAGCTTGTCTGCGTCCTTCTTGAATTGTGGAGCCCAGGACTGGACGCAATACTCTAGATGAGGCCCAACCGGGGTCGAATAGAGAGGAACCAGTACCTCACATGATTTGGAAGCTATACTTCTACTAATGCAGCCCAAAATAGCATTTGCCTTTCTTGCAGCCATATCGCACTGTTGGCTCATATTCAGCTTGCGATCTACAACAATTCCAAGATCCTTCTCGTTTGTAGTATTGCTGAGCCAAGTATCCCCCATCTTGCAACTGTGCATTTGGTTTCTATTTCCTAAATGTAGAACTTGGCATTTATCCCTATTAAATTTCATTCTGTTGTTTTCAGCCCAGCACTCCAGCCTATCAAGATCACTTTGAAGTTTGTTTCTGTCTTCCAGGGTATTAGCTATCCCACCCAAATTGGTGTCATCTGCAAATTTGATAAGCATTCCCTGCACCTCCTCGTCCAAATCATTAATAAAAATGTTGAAGAGCACTGGGCCCAGGACTGAGCCCTGCGGTACACCACTCGTTGCCTCTCCCCAGTTTGAAAAGGTTAACTTGTCTAGATAGGCACTGAAAGAAGAATCTACAGAATCAGGGGACCCACAGGCTCTAACAACAAGATTCTTCTCCTTGTTAGGGCTGTCAGCCGATCAAAGAAATCACAGTCAATCAGTCATATGGGTTTCAGTCCATGAATCCATGAATCTGTAGGTTAAATCTCTATGCATTTTTATATGACTGAAACATTTTTTGGGGGTGTGGCAGGAAGGTGGTGGGAAGCAAACTTCCTTTCCTTTTAGATGGTGCGTGTGCTTGTCACAGCAATGGCCGTCTTAGTAGAGGTGCTCCTTCCTTTGTGAGTGTGCAGAGAAAATGTTTCTTCTAAGCTAGTGCTTGCCATCCACTGTTTTTATAAATACTTATATTAAAAATAATTAAATTTCTGTGAAAAATTAATTGCTTGATTCATCAGAGATGCATTTTAGTCAGTTAAAAGGATGTTGCATTGAATTACCTAAACGGGCTAATCAATTAAAGATTTCAGCCCTCGCTGGATCATCTGGGTTCTCTAATCTGAACAAGAAAGGGGAGAAGGGTCAGCTGGCTGCTACTTCCTGCCACTCTCTTACCCAACTGTTGCAGTGTTTCATCTCTATGAGGTCTGACTCCTCCCCTTCTCTCCCATCTCCCTGATTCTTGACAAGTTTTATTTTTAAATCCGGTCTCAGTGCTGCCACAGGCAATGCTAACTTTGCATACATTTAACACACATTAGAAGATTCAGCTACCTTCTCCTCCACCTCCCCTTCTTCTGGAAGGCGGAGCACACATTTGCACAATCCGTAGTGCTCCTATAAGCACCTCTGCCACTCAGCAAATGGCATACTGCTCTGGTTGGGTTTTTTAAAATTTAAAGGGTAAGATTTTGGCTTCCCCAGTTGTGAGCAGTAAAGTTGTATCGGCCATTTCTGCTGTGAATTTAGACACAAGAAGACATCCCAGTGGGGCTTCCATCAGGCAGGAAGCTCAGTTTACCCTTCAGGACTGGGGTGGGGGGACCATTTTTATGTCTGGCAGTGTACAGGGCTACCCTTTTCACTCTTCCTTTCTGCCTCCCTTTCTCTTTTTCTGACACTCCCTTCTCTCTCTCTCTCATACCCCATTCCCCCTCTTTCTGACTTTCCCTCCTCCCATTACCTCTCTGTCCCTCTTCTTTTCTGCCCATCAGACAGCTGGGAGAAAGACAGATCACTCTTAACAGAAGTCTGCTTGCTTGCAGAGGGCTTTTGAAATTAGGCCAAAGGCCACAGGTTGCCCACCCCAGTTTGGGGATTATACTTACCTCCTTAAATTTATGCACAAGCTTCTCAGGGTCCATCTCCACTGGAGACAACATGTCTTCATTTTCAGCCAGCTCAAAGACCTCAATGGCCATCTCACTGCTGGGGAACATGGGACTCATCTCCTCATCTTCATCGGTAGCATATTCACCTGTCTGCAAGTTGCAAAACAGGAGGCTTTATCATTTGGCATTTTGATGTTAATGCCAACAGCATACTAGATGCTTTACAGAACTGACAGTGGGTTGGGCTAGTACCTTGAGACACAGGGAGAGAGTAGTACAAGCATGTTACACTTCCTGTTTTTACAAGGCTGGGGTCATACTGAAAAGAGATACGTGGGGGAAATGGGAAAGCTAATTCCTCTTCCAGAGCTTGTGCAACTCCGCCAAGCAAATCTCTTTTCTAATGGTTACTTGAACTCTACAAAAACAGGAAGTGAAGCTTTCTTGTATTTCCTCTCTCTGTGTGTCAAGATCATGTCTGAAGCCACAGACAAAAAAATATTTTGTTTACTGGGTTTAATCTCTGGGTTTAGCCAAACAGAGAATGAGGAACCATAATTTCAGTATGATCTCCTGCACCAATATGTATTTAGCATTCAGTATCCTGTTAAGAAATAATAGTTGCCATGTTTGTTCAGGACAATCGTTCAGTTGCCTCCAACAGTGGCCAGGAAGATGCTCCCAGGAAGCTGAAAAGGACACCATGATGGAGAAAGCCATTCCCTATTTGTTTGTCTTAAAGAGGAATCCTCCTGCTGAATAAGGAGGTTCCATTCTTAGCTCTCGTGGTTAATAGCAAATGATAGACTTGCGTTCTCTTAATATGTTTACAGTTGTAGAAATGAAATATGCACTGTATGAGAAAGTAGTTCAGTTTGGCTGTCCTTGAGTCTACTGCTAGTCGGTCTCACGTTGTCCCCAGTTCTACAACAAATAATCTATACTAAAGAAAGTGTTACTGAATTTGGCAATGGTGACAGAAGTGGTGAAAAAGCTTTTAGCACCTATTGGCTGATGGGAGGTTGCATAAAGTTCACAAACATTCTGTCTTCCAAGGGTAGTTGTCAGTAAGGGACTTGATTAAGACCCAGGACTCCAATTACATGGGGAAATGAAATCCTTTTGGGGTTAGTGGCATATTTGCAATGTTAAGAGGGGTAGGGAGCCTGGCAGGTGCCTAGGTGGGTATCTGTGGGCATACCAGTCTGAATCTGCCCAGTTTTAGCTAAACAACAGCCTCTGTCCTGTAGCCAAGGGGTGGGAGCATCATAAAATGTAAAAGGGGTGCCTATGCTCCCCCTAGTCTTGCTTTTCATTCCTAGGCTCCCTCTAGCCCTGGTTTTTATTCACGCATTGAAAAAAGTGGCGGGGAGGGAACACTGGTGGTGACCTAAAGCTCTCTTCCCTTAGGCAATGAGAAATTCAATCCACTTACTTCTTCATCCTCCTCAGTGTACTGGGTATACCTCTGTTCCATCATCTCTCGCTGCCATCGCTCCTGTTCCAGCGTTTGCTGGATGAGTTGTGCTACCTCACTCTGTTCTCCTGGTTTCTCCCTGCCAATCAGGAACCTAAGGGAAATGAAAGGGGGTAGAATGAAGGTAAGAGCAAGAACCTCAAAATTTTGAAGTAAAATACCAGGAGCTATGTAGCCAAGTTGTACATGCAATGGGCTCAAAAGGATCCCAGTAAAACCAGCTTCTGAGCCCTGAATAAATTTGCACTGACCTGCTTATTTTGCATAATCAGCTCTTCTTTAATTAGCCACAAAGAGGGGCAAGGAGTGAGGACTAACGGCCCCTCACCCCACTTTCTCCTACGAAGTGGGATTGTTTCTCAGCCACACTTTCTGAGGGCTAAAACAATTGTGATGGGGAGCGGGATCTGAGATCAGATCTTCTGGTGTTTTATTTTTAAGTTAAAACTATCTGTCAGGGACCTCTAATTTGACTTTGGCAAAAATACTGAAGGAGTGGGCTTAAACTCTTTCACCTGCACTGTTTTTCTGGACTAAATCACCCTCACCCCTAGCTCCTATTAGCTCTGCTAGGGAGAAATACAGATTGTGCCTGCCTTCTCCCACCAGTGGGACTAATAGCAGCTGGGTGTGTTTTCGGTCTGGAAAATGGTGCAGAGGGAGAAGGTTAAATCCCCACCCACCTGCCGAGCCATTGCTCTGATAAAAACTGGAGTCCCACCCTGCAGATGGATCTTCTGTGTCATATCTGATTGGGCCCTAATATTTCACAAGGTGCTGCTCATTTTCAGTCTGAAAAAGGGGGTTGTTAAAATAAAAGAACTGGAGTCAAGGAGGTCCTGGGGGGTATCCCTGGAAAGGAGAAGCAGAAAGCAGGGACCCCGTTTTAATTTGAGCCTGACCACCCTAATATATCCCTGGAACTAATTTTCAATGGCAAGGCACAGCAACTTTGAGATAATAAAGGTAAATGCCTCTGAGCACATTCAGAGTGAGCTTCTTTCACAACTGGGTAACAATGCCAGTTTAATTTGTTTTTAGCTGTATATATTTATTGTTTTATACTGTATGCTTTTATCTGTACGCCGCCCTGAGATCTTAATGATATAGGGCGGGATACAAATGTTTTAAATAAATAAATAAATAAATAAATGCCCAGTTGCCCATATATCTGGGATTGGGCATAGGACTTTCAGATTAGAGGAAGCGACTGCCAGTCATATATGAGTCCCACTAGTTGCATTTTCAGAATTTAACTACTAGGCAAGGGCTTGAGGTGGATACTTCTTGCATGTGTGTGTCCTGAATTCTGATGGCACAGTGTCAATATTTAGCAGATGAAGTTGTGATTAAAATGGGTCATAGCAGCAGTTAAATTGATTACCTAAACCTTTAATTGGTTAATGGGGCCCTTCTATCTATGAAGGCAGAGTGGTTGCTGTGGAGCATGGAGGAAACTGGTTGCCTAGCAACCCATTCTCACAGTTGAAGTTCCTGTCGCTTGGGAACACAGCAGCACTCAGGTCTCAGAGGAATGGGTTAGGTTCTAGATTGGACCCCATATATTGCTCAGGCCTTCTTGTTGAGGGAACCTGGGTGTAAACCTTGTGTGTGTGTAAGAGAGATGGGGGGGTGGGGTGGAGGATTTCCCTGGTTACAAACCAATTTCAAAAATGCCATTCTTTTAAAACCACTACCACAAGGATCCTGGGAAGGTGCCAAGCCTCTAATTCTTAATGCTGCCAGGAAAAGGCAGGCCAAATGCCTCTGGTGAGATTTTAAAAAAAGGCCACAGAGGCAGCTGTATGGATAAAGGACAAAATAAAACCACAGCTGACAGGAAAATTCAGCTGGGCCAGAGTCCTGTGTCCTTCCCCCACCCCCCCATTCCCCAAACCCTTGATTCATTTCTTAGGTAGACCATGACATAGAACACTTTCCCATGATGCAATGGGGGCACATTCGGAGGGTAATGGGCATTGCTTCCCTGTTTCTATAAAATGGAGCCAAAGCTGATAGGCCATTGCTGCCAGCAAGGAGCTGCTGCCCGTTTCACAGGAAACAAAATGCTTATTTTAAGGGCTATTCTCCCCACAGATATATATATATATATATAAAAACCAAGGTTCCACTCAGTCCTCCCTTCCGGTTTCAATGAGAATTCTCTGTGTGCTGGGCAAGAGCAATGGAAATATATAGAAATAACTGTAAAAAAAAAATCAAAAATCAAATTAAACAGGCAATGTTAGAGAATTCCTTTCTTTGCTGTGTTTTGAAAGCCAACTAATCCGGTGCCCTGTGTTTTCCCCCTTCCTCCACCCACCAACACCCACCACTGCCGATTCTTTTTTATTATTTATTTATTTATTTATTTATTTATTACATTTTTATACCGCCCAATAGCCGAAGCTCTCTGGGCGGTTTTCTCTGAATGACTGGGATAAAATAGGCTTTTAAAAAAGTAATTGGGGCTGGTGGTGAATATGGGGGCTAGAGTAGAGGTCAAAAGCTGTCATTCGGTGTAAATGAATGAAAATAAATAAAATTACAAGAACAATTAATAATAGTAGAATAAGTGTTCTAAATAACATAGAGCAGGTGTTTTGAAATCTCAGAACTCCTGCCTCTTCTCAGCCCAAGTAATGCTATCCAATTGGAACAATTTAAAGCAACATTTCACCCTTTATTCAGGTGATATGGTTTACCAGGGAGACAGGAAAAAGAGATTTGAATTGGGCACTTAGAACTAGAAGGAACAGTGAAAAGAGAAGAGTGTACTTAGCCAGAAAATGAAATGAGGAACAAATCTTTAAGAAGCTATGGTACATATTTCAAATCTGCTCCCTGTCAGACTGGAAGTGTCTTTTAAAACACTAGGTGACAGGTAGAAATTCAACAGATAAAGCCTTCTATCCCTGCACTTCCAGCTGTTGAATTTCTGTCTGTCATAAGGCATTTAAAAGCACAGCAGCCTTGCCAGAGCAAAAGATGTGAATTCTACCGGAATAAAAAGATATCATCCAGTGTCTAGCTTCTTCTATACTTTTTTGGGCATGATTACTTGAAAGCACCACAGTCAGAGAGAGCCTCTAACCTTGCTTGTTATATATATATATATTTACAATTCTACTGCTCTTGGCCCACACATAGAGCAATATCTTCCTATGCGTGATCATCTCTATTTAAGCACAAGCAGCAAAACCACAGCTGCCAGGAAAACCTATCAGCTGCCATCTTACTCTCACAATGATTTCACGGGAAACAAAATGACTGCTTATAGAAAATTTTCCTATGATGCAGCAGGGCTTTCTCTGAGGAAATACTTCTGGCTCCTCTATATCTTTTTTTATGGAGAGGCAGACAGGCAACCTATGCTGGTCCCATCACAAAGCTGGGGTGCACACCGTTCCCCTACCGGACTCTACCCTTGGTGTTCCTCAGCACTGAGGCCGCAAAGCTTTGGGTCACGCCCACCAAGCTGGTGCCGTCCACCTCGACGATGAGGTCATTAACCTGGATCCTGGGGAAGGAAGGAAAGAGAGGAGAAAGTCAGAATTGGATTAACCGTTCCACTGTATATGTATGTGCAAAGTCAAGCGTGCAGCCAAAGGAGGGCACCTTCTGCATTTTCAAACAGCACCTTTACGCTAAACATGTATCAAAACCAACATCCCAGCTCACAACATAGAAACTGGTGGCAACATTCCCATGTGTGGAGAAATGGAAAATAGTATTTTATTTTTGGACTCCCCTCCTTCGGGAGCAGGACAATCCCATCAGCCCTTTTCCCAGTCCACTTAATTTCTCTCTCTCTTTACCTCTTCCCTCCTGAACTCCTTTTCCTTGTGTGTCATGTCTTTATTAGACTGTAAGCCTGAGGGCAGGGACTGTCTTTTTTTCTAAGTGTAAGCCGCTCCGAGAGCCTTTTTTGGCTGAGGAGCGGGGTATAAATATGATAAATAAATAAATAAATAAATAAATTTTTATTAATCTGCAGAAGTGCAGTTATATTTTTTAAACAATAATTTCTATAGCATTTTTTCAGTATGTAAAGGGCTTTATATGTTCTTATTTACCTTCAAGTAGGTTTATTTATTTATTACCTTTCTATACCGTCCAATAGCCGGGGCTCTCTGAGCGGTTCACAAAGATTAGACTGAAAGATGTCTTGCCCAGGGCTATACCATGAGCTTCACGGTTAACTGTGGATATAAACTTTGGTCTCCTTAATTCAAGCTCAAATCTCCACTACGCCACGCACTGGCTCTCCTCGTGAGTTTGGGATACATGTTTTTGTATTCATGTCACTACAGACTATAGCGCAAAGGCTAAAATGCCATCGGGGCACCCTTTGATGGATTATTGACTAAAAGCTGCAATTTAAACGTGTGAGGATGAACCTGTAGGCCTCAGTGATAACTTCCTTCCTAAAATAGAATACAATTTCCCCAAGATTAAAGAGAACAACCAATGAACAGGTGGAAAAGAAAGCTTAGGCAATGCCATTCTTAGAAGAGGACAAGTGGCTTCAATATGGCGTTCGACCAGATGAAAAACCAAACATCTGAGCACACCAATGATTCTTGCCTGATGCAACTTGGGAGCACTTTGTGTGTGTGTGTGTGATCCTACTGAGCTTTCCCCCATGAAGGCCCCTGTTTATATTTCCCTGGTGCCCCTGGTACTGGGCAGGGAGCCATATTTGTTGCTATGACAGCAAGCGGCAGCCCTGCTGGCATTTAGTACCAGGGTTGCTTCTCCGCCCATCTTCCTTTTGGAAATTTCAATTCTGTAAAAAACACACAGGCAGCATTCAAGCATCCCATTTCAGCAATGAGATAGTGGTTGCTTATTTAAGTTGCCCAATCTCTGAAATCCAGGATGGCTAACAACGCTTTAAGAAGCAAAGGCGGCATTTTATGTACAACATTTTTATTCCAACTTACACAAAGCCTCATACTGAGTAAACAGTACATAAGAAATAATGATAAAATCCACTTAAAAACCAAAGGAGCTCATACAATGAAAAACAGTCCTTAAAGGCCAGACCTAGAGCAGCCAATCCCAATTAGGTCAACATCATATAGCAACAATTGTAACTACAGGACACAATGAAGAGAGATCCTGAAGATTTATCTATACAATAATCGACGTGACCTTCTGAGAGGGTAAGCAAATGACTGATACATTTTGTATAAGGAGGGAATAGTTTATCACATTCTGGAACATCATGGAAGGCGGTAAAATACTTATCTCCTATTTGATGGTATTGGAATCTGGCAGGATACTGAGCTACAAATTGTTTTGTTTTAAATTCTGCTTAATTTGGGGGCACAGCTATAAGTTCTGTGAAACTGAAAATATAGAGATTCTGGATCCTCAATTTTTTTTCTTTTTCTTCTATGGTAGCCTAGAGCACAATGATACTGGGCAACACATTTTGATGCCCATCAGTACTTAGAATATTCCGGTACCTAGTTTTAAAAAGAAAGAAGGAATAGCTCTGTGTTTCTAAAATAAATATTTAAGCTTGGACTTTGGTAAGCTTCCACAAGGTGGGAGTTCCAGAGCTGCAGAGCAGCCACTGAGAATGCATCTCTCTTGGGACTGTACTGTCTGGACATGGTGCATAAATGACACTGTTAAGAGGAAGCTCATGATCTACTTTAGAAATTGTGATGGGACACCAGGGATGTGGTGACCTTTCAGGTCCCAAGTGCTGCATTACAATTCAATTACCAGGAAATCCCAACCTACTGATATCCCCCCATCAAGGTCAAACTAGATGTGATGCAAGAGCTCATTGAAGGAGTAGGCGTGGGGGGAGAGTGATGAATCTGTGTATATGATCTGGATTGGGGCTACAGTGTGGGCAGAGGAAATGTCTAACCCTTTACCCCTATGATCCCAATCATCTCCCCCCCCCCCAACTCTCCCAACCCTCGAAGCTCCTCGTAGCTGCAGAAGGGGAAATATGCAAAACTGACATGGGCCAGATATAGACTGCTTTGTCCATCCCTAGTAGAAACAGCAGAACCTGGCTGCCTTTGTCATGGTTCAATGAAGAACTGGGACATCCAGGTGGCCCCACTTGGCTTACTGGCTAGGATGGGCCTTTGGGTTGACCCAGCAAATCAATAACAATTTACTGCATCCTTTCTTTGTTTCTGTATTTGTTCCTTGTAGTTATACCCTGCCTTTCTATAATCAAGCCCCTACCTCCACAAACACGCAACACATCAGAGATCCCATCACTCTTGGGTCCACTGCTGTCAGCCATGGTGTTCTTTTTTCCATATATGCTGGAAGTAATAATAGGCCTCTACTTTCACCAGGCTTGACCCAGACATGATTAATCCAGCAAACACAATCTACATGCCAAAGCAGGTTCTTCCATGAACAAAAAATAGGCAACAGATACCAAGTGCACAAACCCCTATTACACGGGGGAAAGAGAACCCAGGTCTTTCCCTTTCTCATAGTGTTTCCTATCTGTCCCTGAGCACAGTTCCTTCATGGAAGCAGTAACATGGACGAAGTCTTCTGCCTAGAGATGTAAACTTTCTGGAAATTTTGAAGTCATGGAAAAAGACTAGCTTTTTTTCTGTTGTTGTTTTGGTTCTTCCCCCCACCCCACTGAAAACTGAAAAATAGAATTGGAAGAGGCCTAGAAGGCCATCGAGTCCAACCCCCTGATCATTGTAGGAATCCACCTTAAAGCACACCTGACAGATGGCTGTCCAGTTGCCTCTTGAATGCCTCTAGTGTGGGAGAGCCCACCACCTCCCTAGGTCATTGGTTCCATTGTCATACTGTTCTAACAGTCAGGAGGTTTTTCCTGATGTCCATCAGGGATCTGGCTTCCTGTAACTTGAGCCCTTTATTCCATGTCCTGCACTCTGGGATGATTGAGAAAAGATCCTGGCCCTTCTCTGTGTGACAACCTTTCAAGTATTTGAAGAGTGCTATCATGTCTCCCCTCAATCTTCTCTTCTCCAGATTAAACATTTCCAGTTCTTTCAGTCTCTCCTCATAGGGCTTTGTTTTCATACCCCTGATCATCCTCGTTGCCTTCCTCTAAACACACTCCAGCTTGTCTGCATCCTTCTTGAATTGTGGTGCCCAGAACCGGATGCAATACTCAAGATGAGGCCTAACCAGGGCCGAATAGAGGGGAACTAGTACCTCGTGCGATTTGGAAGCTATACTTCTATTAAAGCGCAGTTACCTTTGGAACATGAAATGTATTATGTATAACTTGGTTTGCTCATACAATTATCATTAAAACTAAAAAACATTTAAAAGAAAAGTTCAAGCGCAATCCTATGGGTTGCGCCTCCAATGATCATAAGCCCCCGAAATAGGAAGCTTACAGTCATCCAATGCAGGGCAGGAAGAGTGGCAGAGGCAATCTTCGCCTCCCTGTCCTCTCACACTGCATGTTTTGCTAGGCATTTTTGCCCATCTAGGTGTGGCACTTCAGAGAGGGGTGGAAGGAGGCTGGAGAAGCCTCAGAATAACTTGCATCCTCTCCTCTCCAGTCTCCTCCCCTCCCTGCCTACCAACATCCCCCTACTCCAAGGTCAAGTTCCCAACCTTGGAGAATGGGGAGGTTCTCAAGGGGAATCAGAGCTCCTGTTCCCTCCTCCGAGATCAGACCACAGTCTCCAACCTTGGATCAGGGAATCTGAAATATCCTATGGCTCCTCAGATGCTGTTTAGGGGCCATAAGATCGTTCCCTCTGTAAATTTTTAATTATTGTCTAAATAAACTATACCTTTACATTTAATATACCAAACACTATCATTTTTTGAGCAATTGAAGTGATACATAATACATTTTAGGTTCCTATTTTATGCCTGACCAGAGGGAACTTCAGCAATTAGTCTTTGGGCTCATCTACACCAAGCTGGAAATTCCACTATGAAAGCGGTATGAAAGTGGTATATAAAAGGCAGGAGCCACACCAAGCAGGATATACGTAGCAGTATGAAAGCAGTATATAGTATGTGTCAATGGGCACCAACAGCTGTCAGCGCACTTCAATACTGCTATAAAGTAGTAGTGTGGCTCCTGCTTTTTATATACCGCTTTCATCGTGCAATATCCTGCTTGGTGTAGATGAGCCCTCTGAAACACCTCAATCATCCTAGAAGTCAGAAGAAGCAGGAAGAGCTGGAGGGAGAGGAAGACTGTTATATAGCATCTCTTCCTGTTTTGTGAGAAAATTTAGGGAACTTCCTTAACAAGTTCCTGTTTGTGGGGTGGCATTTAGGGAAATCTGGTCTGAAGGTCCCTTGGAAGTCAAAATCACATTTAAGAGAGACTAGCTTCCCCGCAATCTTCCTCGTGGTGTGTAGAAAAATGCTGCCAAGACCATTGTCTTCTTCATGTTTGCTACTCTACTCATGAGTAAATTATTTGGATGCTGGTGTTCCTGCCTGCTGTTTCAAGCAACAGTTTTGTCCCTTCCCATATTTCCTGTTCCTATGCTCGTCTTTGCATTTGTGTACTACAATAATGCAAACAACAAACAAATCCCAAAACCACACGGAACAAACAAGGACAGACGGAAATGGACCAAAAAGAAATTAAGGCTGCAATCCTATTCAGACTTACTTGGGACTAGGTCCCACTGAACTCTGTGCAACTTACTTAAAACGAAATGTGAATAGGATCAGGCTGAAAATTCAGCAAGGGCAATATGGAACGGACCTTGCTGCCGTATCAAGCCGCCTCCATCAGCAGCCAGCAAACGTGCAGCCAGAGTAGGAGGAATTGACAGCCAGGCCTCTTCCAATGGCCTGCTTTAGGGACAACTATCGGCCTGTAATGTTATGACAGAAGTGTTGAACAATTTCGTGCCATCCAACAGGAGGCGTAGGGAACAGAACAGGGTAAAACACACATACGACATGCATACATAATACATACAATGAGTAAGGCTGCAATCCTGAATACATTTACTAGGGTATGAGCAGCACAATCTTATACATGTCTACTCAGAAGTAAGTCCTATTGAGGTTAATGAACCTTACTCCCAGGTAACTGTTATATAGCATTGTAGCCTAAGTCCCATTGAACTCAATGAGGCCCACTTCTGAGTGAACATACTTAGAGTCATGCTTTAAGATTCTGAGAACCGAGCAACACATTGGACTTACCATGGGAGAGCTTTGCTGAAAATTCTACTGGCTATCTCACCAAGAAGCAGAGAAACCAGGAGGGGTTTAAAGTCTCTCTCTCTCTCTCTCTCTCTCTCTCTCTCTCTCTCTCTCTCTCTCTCACACACACACACACACACACACACACACACACACACACACACGCCCCTCTATGGCTGCCCTTATGTTCTCATGTGGAGAGTGTGATATGTAGACAGGCCCTTATTATATAACCACAACGGTTCAACTGCAATGAAATATTGCAATGTATTCTCAGCCCATAAAAACAGTGTTAACCAGTGGTCCAGGAAGTCTGGAACAGGAGACTTGTGGTGTTGATTGGGGCTTGCAGAAGTCATATTTCTTTCTCCCCCTGCTATGTGAGGCTAAAGGGCTTTGAAATGGGGCTGGCTGGCAGCCCTGCATCTCAGCACTGCATTGTTATATAGTTAGTGGTGGTGATAGGGAATATAACATGTGGAAGTAGAGATATTTTTTTAAATTTCATGGCTTGCATCCCCTGATCCTAATGTTTACCTCTAGGATACTGCAAGCTTTAAGGGGCTTGAGCAGGTCAAATCCCTCCTTCTCTTCCACTGTTCTTTTTAAAAATAAAGAAACCTAAAATTTTCAACTTTCCATGACTCAACTGCCCTGAACCGTAGACTTAATTGCTAGACTCGCACAGTATGCCCAACCTGCTTTTCCTACTCACCCCATTTCTCTCTCCTGGCATGGAAGTGACAGCTTCCCACAGAAAACAGTGAAGAAATCTAGGATTTTAACGCAGCTGTGATTGGGGAGTAGTGTGTATGCCCTCTTCCCATACAAATGGCAACAGTGAAGAGACAAATCCTGTTTTGGGCATTCAGTATGAACTGGAAGCTCGCTCTCCAGGCAATGAGATGTTATACTAGAATTTACTTATCTCTATACCCTCAACATTCCAAAAGTCCTAGAAGTTTATCAATGTCTATACTTCTGCATACAAAGAATCCCTCCCCACCAAGTATGCAGAAACCACTTTTATAATTTTTGGGTGCCCTGTTTCTGTTCCAAAACGATGGACACGCTATTAAAAAGAATGATATAGTTTGGTTGCCTGCCACCACTCCTACATAGTGTAGCATAGAATGTTTGTGGTTCATCAACTATGAAAAGCTGATAACCACAGGAAGAACACATCGTGTCATACTTCAGCTGGGGGGGGGGGTGTTCCCTGTTCCCGGCACTCCCTTCTGTGAGAGAAAGTTAGCCGTAACTAACCATACTTCACAAGTTTGCAATGGCAGGGGTTTGAGGTCAGCCAGACTGACCTGCCATCCCGGTGAGCTGCTCCTCCTTCTGTCACTGTCTTGACGAAGATGCCGAGTTTTTCTAGGCCCATATCAGCCCCAGCTCCCATCCCGATAATGCTGATCCCAAGACCCTCAGAATCTGCACGAGAGAAAGGAAGAGGTGCAGTATGTGAAGCATGAGGTCCTAAGACTGGAAATTACCACATTCTGATCATGAATTTCGTCTTTGAAATCTGCCACTGCGGGTTATTTATGTATTCAATTTCTATACCACTTACCAAAGCGGCTTGCGAAAATCACAAGTTAAAATACATCATAATAAATACAAAGCTCAAAGATAAAACATTTAAAAACAAGAAAGTCAGAACACAATAGAACTATAGACCTGGGTGAGACATATTCTCCATTTCCGGTGTAAATGTCACTGCTGGAGTATCTGGAATGCAAGGTTGTGCTGAAACTAATTTCCTAACAGATTTTCTAATCAAATCCAGGGAACCCCTCATGGTTCTGGGAAGAAAAGATGTGTTCCCAACTTCCAGCCCCAGAGGGCGGGGGGGGGGGGGAGGAGAGAGCCTGAAAGCAGGTGAGGCCTGTTTATATCAGAACAATATATATGGGAAAAGGCAGATGGCAGGGAAATGACTGGAGTGTGTCCGTGTGGGAAGTGGGTGCGCAACTGCCTGTGTCTGAAAAGAAAAAGAGAAATTAGTGGATGGGTGTTTGGGGATTCAGTCATGAAGGGCCAATTCAATCAAGAATTTACTAGCAGGAGAAAGTATGGGTAGAATTGTCACTGCTCATATTTGAAATGTAGTGACATCTCTCTACTTCAGTTCGTTCAGGACATGGATTTGACTACAGGAAAGATAATCCAAACATCACCCATTAAATCAGAATAAAAAGAGCCAATCAGGACATTCAAGGCACAGTCCAGTGCTACATCAGCACGAGTCAAGAGTTCTCTAAGTCTGTTTCGAGGGCGTGGAGGAGGGGGAAGATCATGGTGAAGGAGGAGCCATTGGCTGCCTTTCCCCATCTGCTGTTTGTTTCCTCGGAGGCTTATTTTCCCCGCTGCTCTCCCTCCCACAGAAATTAGCTGCCAAGAAGAGGGGTAAGCAGGGATGGGCCACAGCATGGAAACAGGTGGCCAAAGGTAGTGAGTGTAACATGTAGCCAGGCTCTAAATATGATCCTTCTGAGGGGAAAGCGAGGGTTATATGCACCTGTTCTTAAAATGGTGTGTGAACAGTACAAGGACACACCCTCCTGCATAAATCCTACTGAAATGTTCTTTGTCTTGATACGTGTGAATGCAGCAGCTACAGAGTTGGAGATTATTTGGAACCTAATGGATATTCTATTCCTGTGGCAGTGCAGATGTTCATCCATCTTGAAAACCTCTGACAAAGGACAAACCTCCCTGGCAGTGGAAACTGGTGGCTCCAATTTCGGTGGGGCTGTGGATCCATTCTGGGTTTCAGTCAGAACCAGCCAGAACTCTAAAAGAGCTATCCAAGGTGCTGAACCCTATCCCCAAACTAGGTTCAGCATCTTGGATAGTTCCTTTAGAGTTCAGCCCCAGTGAAATCGTAAATACGTCTTCCACTGTTTCCTGTGTGCCTTTAAAAACAAAAACCTGAGGAATGTCTTCCTTTCCAAATACATACCCCAACTGGCTGGATCAAAGCATAAGCTCACACCTCTAGTCCAGAAAAGGAAATTTCACCCCTAATTTCCCAGCCCAACTACATTTCTTTGCTCCCACCATTACCTTTCTCCAGTTCCACGGGAAAGAGGTCTAACCTCTCCACTCGTTTCTCGAGTTCATACTCTGCTGAGGCGGCCATGGGATCGACATCTTCATTCCGCCGGTCATATTCCTCATTGGAGTAGGTGCTAAAAACCTGGAAAGATAGGAAACGGATGAATGAATACAATGCGAATGAACAGGGCCTGTGTTGAGTCAAACCAAAGCCTGGAAACAGTTTTGAGCAACAAGGCTCAGCTCTGGCACATGTGTGAACAAATGCTTCTGAGAACATGCATAGTGCTCTTCCGTCACTAGTGAGCAGTGCCACTCTTGGTTTTTGAGGGGCCTCCAGCAAGACATCCTCAATGAGCCCCTCCCTCAGTGAATCTACCTTCTCAGCTCTGTTGTCACTAACTGCTATTGCTCCTTGTCCTCTTTCTCATCATTGCTACCATTTGCTTGCTTGACAGGCACAGAGCCAGTGAGCAAGTAAGCAGTGGTGCCTGCTCCTCCCCCTTCTCATCATCAGGGCTGGCCCAATCATTAGGAAGGGTAAGGCAATTGCTTCAGGTGGCAGATCTTGGGAGGTGGCAGCAAGGTGTTGGAGGAAAAACTTGTGTGCCATGCAGCCTGCTCTGTGCCCCCTAAGTTAGCCTGCTGCCTTCAGGTGCAATGGAGGATCCTGCACCATCGTCAGTGTTGAAGACAGATTCAGCTGGCAGGCCAGTTGGCCTTCATACATGGAAAGGGAGGGGGTGCCATCTTGTTCTTCACTTCAGGATCAAAGGCAGCAAAATATCTTAGGCCGGCCCTGCTCATCACCATCATTGACTGGGCCAGATTGAGAGGCAGGGGAACAAGCAGATTGCAGTGGTGAAGAGGAGGACCTACTCCAGTGGGCTGTTGTCAGTGGCCCCCTGCTGGGTTGTGGGTCCTCAGCGAGTGCCCGATCACGTCTACCCTTGATGCTGACCCTGCGAGTAAGTAACTACAAACCAATACACAGGTTATGAGTTACCAACAGGGCTGGCAGAATTCCAGGCAGCGGGTTGCCTGGGAGCCTAAAGATTTGATGCTATTAGGAATTCAATTCCCCCCCTCCCCTCCACATACTTCTGTAAAACTTTGAAGCCTAACATGTAGAAATACATTAACATCCCTACTTCCAAGCAAAGGGTTACATTTCAGCAGCTAAACAATGGAGATGGAGCTCATTTTGGTGTACTTTGGATAGGATTAGGTGAGAGTCCCCAGTGGCTGCTAAAACAAAGAGTGTTCAAAACCCCTTGCCAAGTCTTTCCCAGGGTAGATGGGTCACCTTGATATCGACTCAGTGAGCAAGGCCTCATTGTTACAGACAATTAGAGGCTCTCAGCCAATAAGAGGGGTGGATTTCTAGTTCTGCTGCTTGTGTGACCAGTTCTGGTTATCATTTCTTAGTTCCCAAACCAGAAGCCACATTTAGAAGTCCTCTCACATGTCTTTAGGAGACAATTCTTATCGCTGGGATGAATTTGTAATGAATGATTTAAATTTTAAACTTTTAAACCATTTTCGAATTATTATTGTTTTATTGCACTTTGATATTTGTTAGAAGTTGCTTTGTGAATTTGCCATACCAAACGGCATGGTTTAAGTAAAATAACTTAAAACCTCACCTTCTTTGACAGATATAGGATAAACTGAGATAACTTGTTTGACGTGGTAAACTTATGAACCCTCATAGGGTGATCTAGCAAAGTGAATAGTTCAGCCTTGCATTTAACAACTTGCCCAGTCACCAGAGGCGACCAAGAATTCTTTGCAGGCAACTGAGCAAGATGGTAGAGGATGGGTGGATCACTTCATCCTGCTTCTGCTTGCCCATTTGGTTTCCATGCTAGCCGCAGAGGAAGAAAAACCCCTTTCTCCATGGCCAGCATGGAAACAGTCTAGTAGCCTCTGAGCAGGCTGGAAAAATGTTTTGTTGGCTAATAACTACTTGATTGAATGCAAACAGTGAGTGACTATTTGAGGCTGCAGTCCTATACTCTCCTTACCTGGGAGTAAGCCCCACTGAACTTGATGGGACTTACTTCTGAGCAAACATGCATAAGATTGAACTGTTGATGCCATAGATGTAGGGCTAGGACCAGGGCTCATAATGTCCCTGCTGCCAGCCAGATCACATAATTTCCCAGCATGTGGTGAGTCTCAAACTCACCATCATCGTGTGTGATGATGCATTAGCGTATTCCAGCGGTCAAGTCATCTCACTGTAAGTCACAGCACGGGGACTTCATGTCAATTACCATGGCCTAATCTGGACATCAGAATTCACCCCTCATATTATACTTACAGCTTCCTCACATCTCCCTCCCTGCTGCCGCTTCTCCTAGCTGTTCATTTCTCCTTGATATAGGTGCCAAACCGACTATGGACATTCAAAGCAAATTGTTGACACCAAGTACGTCTAAGTAGAGATGTACGGATTTGGTTAAGTCCGTTCTGCCTGTGTTTTGCGGAATGTCAAGGTATCTTTCGTTCTGTTGTCCGCTCATTGATGAAATCTGTTTGTTTGTTTTTAAACCAAAGTTTCATTCTACTTGTGCTAATTTGCATTATTACAAGTCCCTCCCCCAATGTGAAAAACTTGTCTGCTACTGCATGTGACTTGGAAAAAGCTGGTCTGTTCTGGAAACCGGCAGGTTGGATTCATAGAAATCCAAACTCATTGGAACTTGTTGCGGTTTTCTCCAACATCTTTACATCTAAGCAGTAGTAATAGCAGTAAACCCGTCCACCCACCCTTGATCTAATTGTGACCATGCTGGATTGAAGTGCCTTAACAAGGCCAGGCTGATGTCCTTTGTAGCCCCTCTGGGCAACTTCCTATGAGAATTTGGCCTGATCCAGTTAACGGTC
This sequence comes from Elgaria multicarinata webbii, assembly GCF_023053635.1. Lineage (NCBI taxonomy): Eukaryota > Metazoa > Chordata > Lepidosauria > Squamata > Anguidae > Elgaria > Elgaria multicarinata. The sequence goes on from NC_086181.1 coordinate 14,912,197, forward strand.
AGCCCCACATATAATGAGAGGGAGACTGCAGTTTTCGAGTTCCAAAACCACAAGGCCTCACTCTGAGTGGCAGTCCTTGGTTTCTCGCAGGATTCCTTTGCCCTTTGAATGGACAAGACTTTAGTTACCAAAAAGCCTCATGTCATCATGAATAAGTGATAAGGTATCTCCTCTCTGCTCACTGCCAAACCTCCGCCTGTAATTACAACGCTAAATTAACGGCACCACATCCTCAGCACTTCCTCTGCGCTCGTCTTGCACAGGCTGCCAACACTGCTAATGGTTGGTGGCTGAAAAAGGAAACGGTAGACAAATGGTAACTACTCTGGACGGCTACGGTAGGGATTCCCAGAGTGCCGGTTTGATGTGTTTCAGTCTACAGCTAGAAGCATGGGGCAAATGAAAGCAGGGCATTGGCTCTAGATCACACTTAGACTATTGAAATCAATGAGACTTTTATTAGTCCCGGCCTAACCTAACCTAGACTTGTGAGCCCTGAGGGAAGGCGGACGAAGAGAAGGCCAGGCGAGGGAGCTCCTGCCATGATTGCCATCAGCTCCTGAGAGAACGTGAGCATCACTTCAACCTGAGAGAATTTCATCATCGTTTCAACCTGAGAACTGTTGAGGGAGGCCCTCACCCACCTTCCATGGGGCTAAAGACATGGGTGCCTTGAGGGAAGACAGAAGAGGCCAGGCCTAGGCCAGGGAGCCTGTGCCATCAGCTCTTGAAAAGACCTTCAGCCAGCCTAAGAGAACTATATTCTGATGTGTTGTTGTTTTTTGTAACATTTGTTTTTTTGTTTCAGTCTTTGCAGACTGTAAACCGCATTAGACACCTTGGCAGAAAGGCAGTGGCCCTGCTCAGACGACATGCTACACCACATAATGGCTTAGCGTGTTGTCTGAACAAGCCCAGTATCAAAATGTATTGAATAAACGTAAGTGACATTCATTTCAATGGGTCTGCTCTCAGTAGGCCTAAATCTGGAACTAACCCTCTATCTGGTATAGCATGGTGGGCATTCTGTGTAGTCTACATCATCCATGCTACCCTTGCTATCCTAGTCTGCTATGTGGAACAAGGGAGGTTCCCACATTAGTGGGATGGGTGTTTGTGTGATTAGAGAATCTGATGTGATGAATTAGTACATGGGGGTGGGGCTAGGGATACCCATCCACACCCAAACCATGTGGATGTGGATATAGAACCCTGATCCTCCTCAATAGGCATCCCCCGGGCCACAAGACACCAACAGTTTGTTATTCTTAGATGGTCCAGTCTTAACTTCCACTTGCACATTCACAACCTTCCCTTCCCCCCTTCTCGCCTGTACTTTTGCTCACCCTTTCTTATTTAGCTCCCTAGATAACTCAGCAAATTCTCCCTCTGTCTGTCTCTCCCTTTGCCACTCCACTGCCTTTTCTCCAGCTCTTAGTCTTCATTCTCTAGATCAGTGGTGGGCAACTTGCAGTCTTAGGACTGCATGTGGCCCTTGGCCCAATTTTCATGTAAAATTTCAAAAGCCCTCTGCAAGCAATCAGTCCAGACCTTAGGTGAGAGCAATCTCTTCAAGCAGCCCACTGGGCACGGAAAACGAAAGAGAGAGAGAGACAGGCAGATAGAAAGAGAGAGGTGGGGAAAAGAGAGAAAGGTGGTGGTAGAAAGAGGAAGAAAAGGGGTACTTTAGGCTCACCCACTTTAGGCTCTGGCCCCATCCACCATAGGCATACAGCCTCCGAGAGATTACACCTGAGTGAATGTGGCCTTCACCCAGAAAAGCACACTCCCTGCAAAAGTTCCAAGGAAGCTCACCTATCTTGCCCCCAGGTTTTAGTCCTTCATGTCCCAATTCATCTTCCATCCCCATAAATACCTTTACTCACAAGGGAGCATCATTCTCCCTCCCCTCCAAAATCCTTAGCCTCCCTCCACCAGCATGCATATGAGCAGGTTCAATTCTCTTCCGCCCCCACCCGCTGTCTCTCACGCTTGCTCTATCCTGTAATTGAGCCATGCATGCTGTCACAGCCAGAGAAACAAAGCATGAAAACACCCCCCCACCCTTTCCGAAACCCGTGACAGCATTAATTAAGCTGCCAGGGTAGCCACCCGCCTGCCTCTGCCCTGCCCTTCCGACGCATCTTTGCACCACCTGCGAGGCCTGGCATGCATGTGGGAAGAAATGGAAATTTTGGATAATTATGATTCTTCCCCCCCCCCCTTCAATATTTAACAAAACCCTCATCACATCCTTTGGACTCCAAAATATTACACAGAACAGGCCTGCCTTGAAAGGATCACACAGCTGCAAAAAAGAAAAAGAAGCAGCTGCTAGGAGAGGAATATATTTTTGTCTGTTCATGGAATTTTCCCAAAGATTTCCTTAGTAGAAAATCCTTCTAAAATGTAATTTCTCTCTGTACTTGCACATTGCATCACCGATGCCCACAGAAACATAGAATCATAGAATAGTAGAGTTGGAAGGGGCCTATAAGGCCATCGAGTCGAACCCCCTGCTTACTGCAGGAATCTACCTTAAAGCATCCCCGACAGATGCTTGTCCAGCTGCCTCTTGAAGGCCTCGAGTGTGGGAGAGCCCACTACCTCCCTAGGTCATTGGTTCCATTGGTGTACTGTTTTAATAGTCAGGACATTTTTCTTGATGCCCAGCTGGAATCTGGCTTCTTGGAACTTGAGCTCATTATTCTGTGTCCTGCACTCTGGGATGATCAAGAAGAGATCCTGGCCCTCCTCTGTGTGACAACCTTTCAAGTATTTGAAGAGTGCTATCATGTCTCCCCTCAATCTTCTCTTCTCCAGGCTAAACATGCCCCAGTTCTTTCAGTCTCTCCTCAAAGAGCTTTGTTTCCAGACCCTTGATCATCCTGGTTGCCGTCTGAACATGCTCTAGATTGTTTGCATCCTTCTTGAAGTGTGGTGCCCAGAACTGGATAGAATACTCTAGATGAGGCCTAAGCAGTGCCAAATAGAGAGGAACCAGTACCTCACGTGATTTGGAAGTTATACTTCTATTAATGCAGCCCAAAATAGCATTTGCTTTTTTTGCAGCCTCATCACACTGTTGGCTCATATTCAGCTTGAGATCTACAACAATTCCAAAACCCTTCTCATTTGTAGTACTGCTGAGCCAAGTATCCCCCATCTTGTAACTGTGCATTTGGTTTCTTTTTCCTAAGTGTAGAACTTGGCATTTATCTCTATTAAATTTTATTCTGTTGTTTTCAGCCCAGTGCTCCAGCCTATCAAGATCACTTTGAAGTTTGTTTCTGCCTTCCAGGGTATTAGCTTTCCCACCCAATTTTGTGTCATCTGCATGCTTAGCCCTATGTGGCCAGGAATGAATTGCTCTCTTAGCCAAGTTTGGGTAGCAGTGGCATGGATTATTTTCTTATCCCCTTCTCTGATAATATGTGGCTGGGCTCACTTATGTGAGCCACCTCTTTGCTCCTTACACATCTTGTTGCAATGCAACATCAACAGGCAGCTCTCTCCATCTAGCACACACAAAAGCCGCCCAGAGAGCTCCGCCCAGAGAGCTCCGGCTATTGGGCGGTATAGAAATGTAATAAATAAAATAAATAAATAAAATAAAAAGCTGTATGCAGACTTTCTGCCCTCTTCATGCAATTACAGTCATGTGAAAAGGAGCGCCGAGAGAAGGCCATTGGTTCCACCCTTCCTGCATATAGCCTTTCCAATAGAGGACTGCTTCAGAGCATGGTTCTGGCAGCCCTTCAAATACTGTCTTCTGTAAAGGACATGGCTGCCCTATTCAGAGCACCCACCCTCGAACCCGTCAGGTGAGAGGAAAAAGCCTCCAAAAGCAGAATGGGGACGCTCTATGGATCAGTTCTGGGTTTGCCCCATTGCCCATTGCCCTCTGTTTGCCCTAGAGCCAACAGCACAGCTATCTGTACCTCTGGAGTTGGATGCCATGGCTAGGACATTCTTGGGTGGGCGACCCTTTTCAGATGCTTCCTAGTGAGAATGAAAAAGTCCAGTAAGAATATTAATAGCAAAAAAAGGGGGAGGGTTAGGGCATCTTGGCAGGAGCCCAGAAAGATGTCTGTTGGGCACACTAGTGCCTGCGGGCAACACGTGGCCTGCCACCTGCTCTATGGCATTGTGGGAAATGTAACGGTGTCTCAGACCTAGCCACGCAGCACTGCTGTTGTTGCCTGCCGCTGCCAAGGAAGCTCAATAGGATCACACGCCACTCTACCAGGAGCCCCCTTAAGCCTTGCGCAGCCTGTGTGCGTGGGCTGCAGGCCACTTTGACCATTGGAGGGCTCAAGCTCGTCACAGGTGACCGCGGATTCACACTTCTAGCTCTCCAAGAAACTGCCAGCCCTGATGGGATTCGATTCAGCTTTTGTCTCGCTGCTGCAGAAGATGTTTCCTGAACAGATCTTGTGGGTTGCCAGCAGATGCGCAACACAGGCTCCCCACCCCAGGCTGAGGTGGCTCAGACCCAACACCATTACGGTTTTGTTGGCAGCTGCCACAAGCTGACATGAAAGGATTTGCTGACCAATGCTTCTCCAACCTGGTGCCCTCCAGATGTTTGGAATCATGGGAGTTGCAGTCCAACACATCTGGAGGACACCAGGTTGGGGAAAGCTGGAGTAGTCCGCGTCCAGAAAGATCTACAGAGATCCACTGAAACTGGCAGGGCTGAACCCCTCCCATGTCAGTGGGCTCTGGAGGACGTACCTGGAAGCTGGCAGTGTGGGGCAGCAGCAGCACTTAATGGCTTGGAGCCACCATCTAACTTTCCCACAATTCCCCTAACATTCACATTACTCCAGGGCACTGGGGGAAATTAAGGTGGTGATTTCCCACAGTGCTTTGGAGAGATACTACATCAGGGGTGGTGTGGGGGCTTACATCTGGCACGAGGGGAAGCATCAGTGGTGTAGTGGGCCCTCCTGGGATGTTGGCAAGGATGCCATCTGCCGATGCTTGGCCTGATCTGTCCGAACCACCAGCGAGTTTTGGTCACAACACCTCCAGAGTGAGTCCTGGACTGACTTACACTGACGATTGATTCCTACGTTCCATTCACTCACTTGGAATGTACTTTAAACAGCTCATACAAGTGGTCTACTCACTTGAGTGGTGCAATATACGTAAAGTAAAGGTATGCCGTGCTGATAGTTCTATGAACAATGTGCGTGTGTGTGTGCTTCCTTGTGTTAGGAACACTGCAAACCCGTCTGCAAATTCCTAGAAGGGGGCAGTATTGCAGTCAGTTAATTCATGGAATTTTGACCACAGCCATCCTTAGGATCTCTAGAGCCTACAATGACCCTGTTCAGACAACACACTAAGCCACAGTGGTTAAGCATTTTGAGCTAAACATTATGACTTAACGTATCGTGTAAACCATGACTTAGCATGTCGTGTGAATCATTCCTAACCATGGTGGCTACATAACCACGGTTTAAACACCCTCACTAACCAGTTACTGCAGAAGGGTTAGCAGCCTAATCATGGCTTAGCGTATTGTCTGAACAGACCCAATGTGGTTTCCTGATTTCTTCCTTTTGTTCCTCCCCTGCCTTCCCAACTCACTCTCTCTTTGACTTCCACCATTACTGGGAGTATGTGCTCTCCCACATCTGCCAGTGTAATAGAACACAAAATGGACTAAACAAACTGTTTTGAAACTCTATGCTGTACCTGCATTGTATATGTAAGAATACTTGTGAGTAAAACTGCTTTCTTTCCTTCACTTGAAGATTATAATTCTGCATCCCTGGCCTAAGGCACAAACATTACACCTGTAATAGATTGGCTGATGCTCCGGCTATCTGAAACCATGAACCAAAGGGGCAATTCTACACCCATGGCAGGCCTCAGGAAATACCTCTCTGCTTCAGGTAATTCCCACCATCTCAGGGGTAGCTGCCAAAATAGCCAGATGTCTCAAGGATGCAGGAGGCCTTTTTTCTTTTCTTTTCTTGCATCCGGTCACTCTAGCTCAGGCCATCTGGGTTGGCTTTTGGCTCTACCTCTTGTCTCCTATGCCCACCCCAACAGATGATTTATCTTGACTTTCCCCGGAGCAGCTAAGAATCAAACCGAGCTGTACCAGAAAACTCTGCCCACACGCAAGCTGCCAAGCCCTACAAATGAGTGTGCCAGCCTAGCAAGCGGTACATGACTCAGCAGGCGTACATATGGCGGAAGTCACGCATGTAAGCTAGCTGAGGCCAGGACATCTGTAGGAATCCAGGCCAGGATTTCCGCCAAACTACATGGAGGTGGGAGGGAGAATCAAGAACCCTCAAAGGAAGTAACTCCACCATAGAGAAAGCAATCCAGAGCTGGACTTTAATGTCAGCCTGGAATAGACTCTGGATGTAGGGATGAGAATCCAGAACTTTATTTGAGGCAAGGCTTAACCAGGATTTAGCCCCATGACCTCTTTTTAATGCTGGGCATCAGTTCTGAAACATCATAATTAATAATAAGGAAGAAAGTGTTTCTGAGCATACATATGTGGTGAGAGCCAGTGTGGTGTAGTGGTTAGAGTGTTGGACTCCTCAGAACGTGGGAGATCTGGGTTCTAGGCCCCACTTGGTTCAGCACCATAATACATGAAGTGGCAGAGACAGGAATATCCAAGGTGCCTGATTGCCTGGACATCTAAAAAAAAATGTATGCAGGCACCTCACAATTTGAAAATGTCCCTTGATTTGCCAATTGCATTGGCATTAGTATTTCCTGCTGCTGCTATTACTATTATTCATTTATAAAGCAGTTAAGATTTACTAATTAATGTACACAGATTAAAAATAGGACAATCCCTGCTAGTAAGCTTACAATCTAAAAGGCATAATACAAAAGGATAAAGGGATGGGGAGGGAAGAGGAAACAAGCAAATCGAGGCAAACTTTTTCTTCCATGTATTCAAACAATATGTTGATGGAGAGTGGTCTTGCCCACAACCTCTCCATCCCTGCCAGCTCAACCCCCATCCTTCACACATTGAGGCCAAAGAACTGAAGGGGAATGCTGAAAAGGTATTCCCCAGGGACAACAAGTCAGAGCGCCAGGAGCAGCAGGCAATCCAATGGGGAATTGATGGGTTAGGCATTTCCCTGGCCTCTCATTCATTCTTGGTGCCACATATAAGGGGCCATCCTAGCCCCTTCCCCCCCACCCTCCATTTGATTCCTCTGGCATCTGATCCCCAGGGCATGTATTTCCAGCATCCCACTGCCACAAAATGGAGACTGGCATTTCTGGTCTTACTGGTTACCCCTCAGACAAAACACAGCCACCTTGGCATGCCAATATTCTTAATGTCCTTTAAGCATCCCTGTTTCTTCTTATTTCTGAGCTGCAAGGAAATTTAAAGACACTCTTTAAAGAAGGATATCAAACCATGCTTTGGGCATTTGGGAACTCCAGATAATTTAACTAAGTGAATCAGCTTGACTGAGCCCAAACTGCAGAGTAATTAGCATCATGGTTAATCCAACCATAAGCTATCTATGCCAGAGGTGGAAAGATGGTAGATCCCCAGATGTTTGGGACTTCAACTCCCAGAAGCCCTTGCCAGCATGGCCTGTGGTGAAGAATCTGGGAGCTGAAGTCCAACGCATCCGGAGCCCTACTTTCTGCCCACCCTTGATCTATGCTACAGAAGAGGATGATGACAAGGTCAGCTTGGCCAGTGTGCTTCAACTGAGAAGAGATATTGCTCCTACTGTGATGTACCATGCCTGTTTTAGGCCATACCGGGAACGCAGGAAGACAACCCATAAGAGAACGTAAGAAACGCCCTGCTGGAACACACCCAAAGACCTTTAGTGCAGCATCTTAATCCCCCAAATGGCAGATGCTTCTGGGAAGCTCCCAAACAATAGCTCTCCTCTGCTATTGCCCTCCAGCAATTAGTATTCAGTGGCCTTCCGAAGAGATTTGGCTGCCTGAGGCAAAGGGGAAGATGGTGCCCCCTCCATTCCACTTACAGAACCTGACTGGGATGGCAGCTGAAGCTTACTTCAACCCTGGTGATGGGAAAGCATCCTCCACCTCACCTGAGGGCAGCAGTCTAGCTTAGGGGGTGTGGGGCAGGTTGCCTGGAACACACAGCTCTCTCCTCCCAAGAGGGCAATGGCCAGAGGAGAGGCACCAAGCATCTGCTGGCCTGAGGCAACGCCCACACTCTGCCTAACCGTAGGGCTGGATGGGCTGGCATACTGCCTCTGAATACAGAGTATTTGCTGAAGTATATGACTGATCGCTATTGTAGGGCCTATCTCTACACAATTGTCTAACTCTTTATTCAAGATACCTCAGATAGGCCCCATCACCGCATCCTGCCACAGAAAATTCCAGAAATTAATTCTACCTTGTGTGAAGAAGTACTTCCTCTTGTCTGTCCTGAACCTACCACCAATCAATTCTATTGGGTAACCCCAAGTTTTAATATTACGACTGAGAGAGAAAAGCTCTCTCTCTCTCTCTCTCAATCCTTCTTTCTTTCTTAGGCTGCAATCCTATGCATGTTTAGAAAGAAAAAAGGTCTACAACTCCCAGCATGCCCTGGTCAGCATGGGAGTTGTAGGCCTTGTTTTCTGTCTAAACATGCATAGGGTTTATTAATTAATTTATTTATTTAAGGATTTTTATGCCGCCATTCAGCCAAAAAAGGCTCTCACGGCGGCTTACAAAAGTATTTCTTGACAGTCCCTGCCCACAGGTTTATAATCTAAAAGACATGACACAAAAGGAAAGGGGATTGGGAGGGAGGAGGAGGAGGGGGAAAAGGAAAGCAAATTCAGGCACTACAATCTTAGTTGTAAAGTTCAGCAGTTACAAGTTAGGGTTGCTCCTTCAACCTCTCCATTTTCTCCACACCATACACAATCTGATAAATAAACCTCTATCATATCCCTCCTTAGTAACCTTCCTCCCCACCCCAAACTGAAAAGTATAGATAACAACAAAATGTTATCAGCTGCAAAATGTGGTAACGGCCCCTAGCTGAGATGTCTTTAGCAGGGGATTAGACAAATTTGTGGTGGATCAGGCTGTCAATGGCTGCTCTCAGAATGGCCATATGCCAACTCCAGGATCAGAAGCGCCAGGCCTCTGAATACCAGTTGCTGGGGAACAATGACAGCAGGGGAGGCCTATTGCCCTCAGGTTCTGCTTGTGGGCTTCTCAGAGGCTCCTGACTGGCCAATGTGGGTACAATGCTGGCCTAGATAGATCACGTGGGGGATCCTTACATTTTAAGGAGGCGCAAATGCTTTAGCCCAGACTTTCCCAACCTGGTGCCTTCCAGTTGTGTGGGACTGAACCTTGCAACATTCCCAGCCAGCATGCCTATGATGAATGGGGATGATGAGAGGCTGAGTTACATGATTTCAGGGTCTGTTATCCTTGTGGCCCAGATATGCACATAGGGCAGTGCCAGAGAGGAGGGGGAAGCAGTGCTCAAACCAGCAGCTCAGCTCCCAGGCCCCCCAAAGGTGGACCCTGTGGGCCGCCTGCTCAGTGGTAGAGCACATGCCTTGCATGCTGAAGGTCCCAGGTTCGATTCCTGGCATCTCCAAGTTGGGAGAAGAAACAATCCCACCCATAACCCTGGAAAGCCATTGCCAGACAATGTCGACAATACTGGGTTTGACGGACTGGGTTTGGCTGAGTATATGGCAGCTTCATATGTTCCTATGTCCTTGGAGGAAACACGTCTTTTTACAAAGAAATCATAAAGGGAGGATTAAAATAAGGCTGCAATCCTAAACAGGCTTACTTTAAACTTTGCTCCCTCAGTAGCATTCATGTACAATTTTCAATTATTTCTCTGCTATAAATCTAACTTTATTTTATTTATTACATTTCTAATAAATGTAGCCAAAGCTCTCAGAGCAGCTCAGAGAAATTAAAACTACAAAATACAGAATAAAATACAATATAAAAAAGAATAGCTTGAAACTACAGTATAAAAATGCAACTAGAATAAAACCTAGAGCAGAGACTACAGATGCAGTAGCAGGTTTTAAACAGCAGAGCTAAAAATTGGAATGCTAAAAACACTTGGGGAAATCAAAAGGCCTTCCCTCCAAAATGCACATTACCCTTTCTGTGTCCACCATTCCCAAATTCTTCCTGCTGCTGTTAGTGGATGTGCATACTTGATCCAGGGCACCCTGCTGGATTCTCATAATGGCCACGGGGGTGGGGTGGGGTGGGTGGATGGGTTCTGTGGGGTGACATTCTGATCTAGCATTTGGTTTCTGATTGTATGCTGTAGGATGGACAAGAGTGCAGGAAGCAGCTCTTGATTACATTTTCCCATTTTTCCTGATGAAGAATTACCCTGAGCGTTTCCAAAGCAGGCATACTCCTACTCCTACGCGTGACATTTGGCCAATTAAAGATTGCGGAGTGACTCTTTTGTACTCTCAAGTGGCTAAAATGCATGCCTTAATAAGTAGCTTGCTCCTTTCATATGGTAAAGACTCCTGATGATGAAGTCTCCTGTGTTACTTGAAAGCTTGCAATCCCTCATAAGATACAGAAGCGAGTTCACTAAAAAGACATACATCACCATGTCCATTTCATACCTCTCACAGTGCAATTCTATACATATTTAACTGGGAGCCAATCCCATTGAACGCCATGGGGCTCCCTTCTGAGCAGACATGGCTACACATTGCACTGTCGAGTGACAAAATATCTGCATTAGTAGATGTTGCTGCTTATTTACTTAATTTTTTTCACCTGTTGTACACAAAAGGCCAAAGTGAGATAGGCACCAATGCTCAAAAGCAAAATAAAAACACTGAAATATGAATGTATACTTATACAATCAGAAATGAAAACAACCACCTACTCAGTCTTATTCCTTATGTCTACAGATTGATAAGGTCTTCTGTAATGCTACATACAGACAAACCTAGAAACAGGGTTATTTTTTCAGGTGGCAGGGTAGTTTCTGAGAAGCTAGCTCTTCTTTCTCCACATTTGCTTCTCAGGCCTCATCTACACCAAGCAGGATATTGCGCTATGAAAGCGGTATATAAAAGGCAGGAGCCACACTACTGCTTTATAGCAGTATTGAAGTGCACTGACAACTGTTGGGGGCCATTGACACATACCATATACCACTTTCATACCACTATATCCTGCTTGGTGTGGCTCCTGCCTTTTATATACTGCTTTCATAGTGCAATATCTTGCTTGGTGTAGATGAGGCTTCAGTCAACACAAGAACCTGGCTCTGGAGCAAAAGGCAATTAATTGTCACCCCTCTCCTCTGCTTTATTTTTGGGGTTGTCGGGGTTTTCCTTGAAGCACCTGCATGGCACTGGCTATCCAGTCATCAACACGTTTTGGGGGCACTTTAGTTAATTTTTTAAAAGGTTGTCCCCACCATCCCACAAACACTTGAAAAATCCCCTCTTTGAATTCTGGTCAAGAGGAAGGAGAGGTGGCAGTGATGGGAAAAAGAGCCATCCAATCAGTGCTGTGCACAGCCAGGCTCTGAGAAAGAGTGAGTGAGAGTAGCTGTTCACAATTTGGCACAAGGGCTGGCCCACTACACAAGTGCAAGGACAAACACAGCCGCTGCTCAGACAGGTTTTTGTTGAGCAGGCTTTGCCAACCTGGTGCCCTCCAGATATGGGGAATTAAAAGTTTCATCATCCCCAGCCAGCATGGTAATTGGAGAGTCTACTTTCAGAGTGGGTTCGTAGCTGAAAATGACACGCATCTGGATGCACCCTGATCCCTAATCATGGGCGCAAGCTTAGAGTGACCATATGAAAAGGAGGACAGGGCGCCTGTATTTTTAACAGTTGCATAGAAAAGGGGATTTTAGCAAGTATCATTTGTATGCATGCAGCACCTGGTGAAATTCCCCCTTCATCACAACAGTTAAAGCTGCAGGAGTCCTGCCCTCTTCTATAACTGTTCAAGAGGGCTGGGATTCCTGCAACTTTAACTGTCGTGATGAAGAGGGGATTTCAGCAGGTGCTGCATGCATACAAATGACACTTACTGAAATTCCCTTTTCTCTACAGCTGTTAAAGATACAGAGGCCTTTGTCCTCCTCTTCATATGGTCACCCAAATCAAAGTTATCCAATCCCAGCTCTCCTGCATAACATGTAGTTTAGCCCTAAGAGGGAGTGAAAGGTCAGTATCTGGCAAAAGCCGGCACTTGCAGAGTCCCTTATGTTTGGATGGACAAAACATTGTGCAATATTCCTCATTACAACTACTCTTCCGGGTCTTTCAAAATTAAAAGTGAGGTTGCGTACGTTCATCATTTCCTCATTTTGCTAAACTCATTGGAGTTCCCACCCGCCCTTTGCAAATTCCCTATTGCCACTACTCTGCCAGCTCGCTTTATTTTTTTAAAAAAACACACCAAGGCAAACTTATTGGCATCTGCATGGGTGCATACAGTCAGCAGCCATTAAAGCAAAGGAAAACAAAACCAAAGCCCAGGCCTAGAACAGAGGAAGGGGGAATATACAAGAAATGTGGGAATAGCAATCAGGTGACCAAGCGAAGGAAAACAAAGCAAAAACAAAACAAAAGAGGTTTCGGGGCAGGGAACTACCTAAGGCAGCCTTCCTCAACCTGGGGCGTTCCAGATGTGTTGGACTGCATCTCCCAGAATGCCCCAGCCGCTGGCTGGGGCATTCTGGGAGATGCAGTCCAACACATCTGGAGCGCCCCAGGTTGAGGAAGGCTGACCTAAGGTAATGCAGCATGTTCTCTTTGGGCAGAAGCCTCAGAACTCCAAAGTTTCAACAGCCTAAGGAACCTGCCAGATTACTGGGTCTTTCATGCAATCAATGAAGAGTTGCTCCCTTCTGTAGCAACCAATCTTAGGGCGACCATATGAAAAGGAGGTCAGGGCTCCTGTATCTTTAACAGTTGTGTTGAAAAGGGAATTTCAGCAGGTGTCATTTGTATATATGGGGAACCTGGTGAAATCTCCTCTTCATCACAACAGTTAAAGCTGCAGGTGCCCTGCCCTCTTTTAAATCTGGTCACTCTAGTATAGCTCCTGCAGCTTTAACTGTTGTGATAAAGAGGGGATTTCACCAGGTTCTCTCTCTATACGAATGACACCTGCTGAAATCCCCTTTTCTATGCAACTGTTAAAGATACAGGAGCCCTGTCCTCCTTTTCATAGGGTCACCCTAACCAATCTTAACAGCGGTGCTTCAGGGTGGGACGTTGGGCCAGAGGTCCATGGGCCCTCTCAGCAATAAGAACAGCAGGGATGGCTTACCAGTTTGAAGTAAATTAAATAAAACTAATGACCACCTAAAGAACGCAATCCCTTGCAAGACCATTCAGTATAGCATTTGTGTCATTGGATCAGGGTACAGTTTGGATCCTCTTATAGCATTCCTCTTATGGAGAAAACAGTAGAAGATGCAAAAAAAATTAAAACACCATTATTATACTAAAAAACACAGAATGTCAATAAAAAATGTGGCTGACAGTCCAGGAATGCTTCCTGGATTAAGGCAAAACAGTGTTGGCTCCTGCCTGATCTCCAGGGTCAGGGAGTTCCATAGCGAGGGGGCCACCATGCTGAAGGCTCTTTTCCTGGTGGACTCCAATCAGGCCACAGGGCTCAGTGAATCTACCTTCTCACCGCCATTGCCACCAGCTGCTATTGCACCTCCTCCACTTTCTCATCATTGCTACCACTTGCTGGCTTGACAGGCAAAGAGACAGCAAGCAAGAAGCCAGCAGCTTCCGCTCCGCCTCCTTCTCATCACCGCTGTTGTCTGGGGCAGAGTGAGAAGGATCTGCCGCCCGTGCCTGTCTTGCCCCGTCCTTGAAACTATTCCCTCCCCCCATGCACACACTCCACTCCAATTGGTCTCAGGCAGTTCAGTCTGGGAGCTTCCATTTTAATTTCCCACAATGCCCCGAAGGGACACCAAATCTAGGGCATTGTGAGAAATTAAAATGGCTGGTCTTTGCTGCTGCCAGGGTAGGCCACCAAGGAAGCCTCCCGATGTGGGAAAGGGAGTGTCAAAGAACACTTTTCCAAGAGACACCATCACATTTTAATTCAGGTGGCTGGGAGTGTCTAAGGTAGGGGTACAGAACCTTAGGCCCGTGGTCCAAATCTGCCCCTCTGAGGAACCAAATCCAGCCCTCCGGGGTTCCCCAGAGGGTCACACTCGCTTCTCTTGGCCTCATTCCTTTCCCCTGGACCGCTGATTTTTTGGTGGCTTCCCAGCTTTTGTGCGTTTTCCCCCATTCCAAAAGCGTGAAAGGCCTCTCCTAAGCCTTAGTTACTGGCAGTAAGAGTTTGAAATTAAATAGGCTGATATTTTGGGTGGGTTGGCCCCATACTTTTTTTCCTTCAGCCCCACCCACCACTGGAAAGCAGCCCACAAGAACATCTCTGAAACGGAACTCAGCCCTCAGAATGAAAGAGGTCTCAGACACGTACTGGATAGGAGCCGTGACCTGTAGTGCAACACCCTTAGTCTACACTGTTGTGTGAGATGATGATGATGATGACTGATGATATAGAAAACATCTTCAGAAGATGAACATTCTCTTGGGGATTACGGGAGCTGGAGCGCAAAACATCTGCAGGGCACCAGATTTCCTATCCCTAGTCTATTCTCTACCCAGGAGCCTCCCCAACCTGGTTCCCTCCAGATGTGCAAATCTGGAAGGAGCCAGGTTGGGGGAGGCTGCTACACAGGCTGGCAGCAACTCTTCAGAGTCCTAGGCAAGAGTCTCTTTCCCAACCCGAATCTGCGACCTTCCTCATGTCAAGCATGTGCTCCACAGGCTACGGGCTTTGCCCTAACGGAGATGCTGCGCACTGAGCCAAAATGCACAAGACAAGCCCTTCAAATCGAATCGCTGCACCTATGCATTAGCAAATCCTGGCACCTCTGTCCAAACCCCCATGCCACCACAAGGCCACGGCCTCCCTTTCATGTCCTTCCTCCTGGCCTGTTGCAACATCAGAGGCGCAACCTTTGCCTAGCCAGATGTAGCGTGTTTTATCAAGGATTGATGAGATACCAAAACAAAACAAAAAGAAAGACACACACACGTCAACACTAACTCTGCTGGCCTTGTGCTTTAATAGTTGGAAAAGTCCATTGATAGTCCATGTGGGCGACCTTTGGGTGACCTTCCTCGCCGCCCCCTCCGGTTCCGCCCCCCCCCCACTCTGTCTCCTCTCCGCACACTTGCTTTGTTCTTGGGGAGATGGATCCTCTACCCAAACAGCTGAGCCTGAACTGGACATATGCATACTGATGATGAAGCAGCACAGAAATGGAGGAAGGGGGCTTGATTTGATAGATGTGTCACACACAATCCAGACAAAATGTTGAAAGAGGGGAGTATTGATCCAGGCCAGCTGTTACTGGGCATATGCTCCAATAATACAGCTAATCCCCCCCTCCATGGTATCCCTACCCCCACCCCCTAGAAGTGAGTTGTGGGCTGTTTCCGCTGTAAATACAGGTGACGTATTCTTTACTCCGGACACCACATCAAGGTTTTACCATTTCATGTGAATACTACGTAGATTTGAAAAAGAATTGATTGCATAGGGTTGGATCCACATTTATGCTGGATCAACTGCGCTGACAGCAGTGGACGTCCCTGCCCCCCGCCTTCCCACAGCAGCCCATCTACCCCCTCAAAATGCTATGCAGAAAGTCAGCAGACCCTGTTAAATGGGGTGAGTTGAGGAGTGCACGTCAGGTCAGGGGAACTCCCAAATTGGGCTGAGTGATCTTCTGCAAACAGAGCCCTTCTTCTTGCAAAATGGATCGAAGCCTCTGGCACTGGTAGGTTCTAAGGTGCTCTCTCTCAAACATAGAAAAAATGGCCTTGTAACATTGCCTGGAATATCCCAGCACATGGGGAAATGGATAGCACAAAATACATTTGGGAGCTCCCATAAGGACTTGGGCCGTAGCTAGAACTAAGTTTATCCCAGGATTGTCCTGGGGTCAAACCTGTTCATCTAAGTGCCACACAGGACATCCAGCACTCAGGCAGGGACGAACCCGGGATGAACCTGGGATAAACCTTAGGTCTAGCTACGACCTTGGTTTAAATCACAGATCCTCAGGGCTAAGACCCCCTATGGGCAGGGCCTGTTTTCAATGCTAGGTTTGGCCATGGGTTTTTTGAACGGATCAAGAATAGAATACCTCTGGAGCATGTGAGGAGTGCTCCATGGATATCCACAGACAGTCCATAATCGTGTGGGCTTGCGGGAGGAAGGGCTTTTAGGTTGGAGCGGTGCGATTTACAGGCAGGCCTCATCCTGGCATCTCTCATTAAAACAAACCAGTCCCCGAACCGGATGGAGGGCCTGTTCTAAAATGCTCAGGCTCAGCTCTGAAATAGGAGATCATAACAAAGACATTGCCTCTGAGGATGGACAGAGTTCATTTCCCCCCACGACAGCCAGTCCTGCACATCTTTGGTGGGGGTTAAGCGAAAGGGTACAGAGGGTGTAACTTCTCTCTGTGTTGCACAGTCCTGGCCCTTCTTCTTTTAACCACCGAATCAAGGACGGTGCTCTTCTACGTAAAAGTGTGCATTGTTCAAGGTGCAAAGGGACACAATCAAAAGGACTACCGTCTTTCTTGGTGCGTCTGCCTATGTGTGAGCGCATTTTCCCCAAGCTTCTATCTGTGTGTCCAGCATAGGCATGGAACACTGGTACTGATCTGAGCTTAGTTTGGAAAAAGAAAAGAAAAAACAGCGATCTCTCTCTTTCTCTCTCCTCCTCCACATGCCTTCCCCTCCTTATCTCTCTTCCCCCTCTTGAGTATTCCAATTGTTGCTGTTTCTCTTTGCACCCGCTTCCACAAATGACCTTCATTGTCTTATCCATACACAGCACCTGCCCCCTCCCTTCCTGATGATAAAGAGAAATGGCTTCGTACATCTTAACAGCCCCCCCCTCCGCTGTCTTAAATGGGAGGGTTCCCCCGAAGTCTCCCTCCCCAACCTGCCCCACTGCCAACACACACCCTTCATTTGCCTGGCACTTTCCCCTCCGTGGACTTGGCAGCAGTGAAGCGTCACGGAGACGGGGAAGGAGGCTCAATTGCCGAACCTGTGCTTTTTCTAGGCACACAATTCATCCTGCTTGCTTCCTTCCTTCCGTTAAACGAAACAGATCTGCTCTAATTTGTAAATATGCTTGGAAAATGTGAGAGCAAACTACTCTGGGTAATTTTAGACCTAGACCCTTTGTTCAGCAAACTGAAATAATAATACTTCACATTTGTGCAGTGCAGTTACAATGGTCCATATTATTAGCCCCATGTTGCAGATGGGGGAGGGTGTAGCGGAGAGAGAACGTCTTGACCAAGGCCATGGCAGAGGTGGGTTTTCTGGGACTCCCTGATTAACAACTCGTTCTCATAACTGCTATGTTACAACAGCTCCACGTAGTTGCTGTATTGGTCCCAAGGTCTATCTTGGGCCACAACTAGACCTAAGGTTTATCCTGGGATCATCCAGGGTTCGCCCCTGCCTGAGCACTGGATCCCCTGTGTGTCAGGACAGGTTTGACCCCTGGACAATCCAGGGATAAACCTTAGGTCTAGCTATGGCCTTAGTCAAATGTATTGCAAGGCTGGTTTCAGGTCTGAGGGAGTCCTCAGCAAACTGTCCTCTGATGTGCCTGCTCCTCCTGATAGATACCACAGGGCCAGATCTACACTAAGCAGGATATGACACTTTGAAAACGGTTTGAAAACTGTATATGGAGTGTGTCCTGGGCTCCAACAATTGTTACTGCTGTTATAAACCATTTTAAAGCAGCAGTGTAGATCCTGCCCAGGTTTACTTGGTGGTGGTGCGGCAGCAGCACTCTGCAGCGAGACTACGTCAGAAGCATTGTAGGAAATCAAAATGGAAGCCCCAAAGGGTGCCATCATTCAAATTTCCACAATGACCCACAGTGGCACTATGTCAGGGGCATTGTGGGAAATTAAAATGGCAGCTCTCCCAGACCCACCCTCCCAATGCTCAGATCAGCAGGCTGGTAAAGGATACAAGGCAGATGTCAGCAGTGAGCCCAGCCAGCTGCCTTGCAGATGCCTTGTGGTGATGCTGGGCCTGTTTTATAGTGTCTTTTTAAAACTTTAATTGTTCCACAGGGTTTTTAAAAATCACCCTATCATGTAATAAAAACCAATTTGGACTGAGACAGAGGCCTTAGCTAGACCTAAGGTTTATCCTGGGATCGTCCCGGGGTCATCCCTGCTCATGTAAATGACACACAGGATATCCCAGGAGCAGGCAGGGATGACCCCAGGATAAACCTTAGGTCTAGCTAAGGCCTAAGGAGATTTGGGTTTTAGTCTCCATTTGGCCATGAAGCTCACTGGATAACTTTGGGCCAGTCACTAAGGCTTTAGCTAGACCTAAGGATAATCCCAGGCAAATGGAGGGGTCGTCCCTGCCTGTTCCCGGGATCCCCTGAATGTCATTTGGTTCCTGGGATTGTCACAGGGATGATACTGGGACAATCCCAGCATATATTGGCTGCCTATTCACTACTGGGCCAGGTTTAAGGTTCTTGTACTTGTGTACAAAGCCCTAAACAACTTGGGACCAGGATATCTGAGAGAGCACCTTCTCCCTTACCAACCTGCCCGGTCACTGAGGTCATCCGAGGGCCTGCTCCTGGTGGTTCCACCTAGATCCATCCTCTGATTGGAATCCACCAGGGGAAGAGCCTTCAGCGTGGTGGCGCCCCTCCTGTGGAATTCCCTGCCTCTGGAGGTCAGACAGGCTCCAACCTTGTACTCCTGAAAACATCTTTATTCCAAGAAGCCTTTCTTTAACATGCAGCCTTGGATTTCTGTGTTGTTGTTGTTTTGCTTCTTTTTAAATTTTATTTTAACTGTTTTATTCTGTTTTTATTTTCATTTTACCTTGTACACCGCTCTGAAATTTTTTCAATGAGGAGCGGTATATAAATATTCTAAATAAATAAATAAATAAATAATAAATATAGGCCTGGTCTAGCCATGGCCTCAGACTAACCTACCTCACAGGGTTGTTGTGCAGATAAAATGGAGAGAAGAACCATGTAAGCTGCCTTGGGTTCCTTGCAAGAGGAAATAAGGTGGCATATAAATAATAATAATAATAATAATAATAATAATAATAATAATAATAATAATAATAATAATAATTCAATAAACTGGAAC
The DNA here is from genome assembly GCF_023053635.1 of Elgaria multicarinata webbii. Classification (NCBI taxonomy): domain Eukaryota; kingdom Metazoa; phylum Chordata; class Lepidosauria; order Squamata; family Anguidae; genus Elgaria; species Elgaria multicarinata. Next base: position 14,931,443 of record NC_086181.1, read on the forward strand.
ATGTCCAGATGGTGAGGGGCCTGCAGACCACAACCTATGAGGAAAGATTGAAGGATCTGGGTATATTTAGTCTGGGAAAGAGATGATTAAGAGGTGACATGATAGCCATCTTCAAATTTTCAAGAGATGTCCCAAAAATGGTGGAGCAAACTTGTTTTCTATAACTGCAGACTAGGACTGGAACCAGCAGCTTCAAATTTCAAGAAAGGGGATTTGATGAAACATTAGGAAGACCGTCCTGATGGTACAACAGTGCAAAAGTGGAACAGACTAGGGTGGCCACTTTTGCATTGCTAAAAGTAAAGAAGACAAACGAGGGCACAGGCTTGCGTAAAATGTACATACACTAATTTATATGTACAGAGAGAGAGAGAGAAAAGGGAAACAATTACTATAATTTAAACAGATAGACAATACATCGCACCATAGCGGGGAAGACTGTGGCCAGGTGCTCACCATGGAGGGGGAACTTTAAGGCCCCTGAATGCTCTTGCTTCCGATGGTTCTTTATCTTTAAAGCAGACTTGGACCAAGTGAGGCCAAGTCAAACAAAGGGCTGTCCTCCGACAGCCTGAAGATAGAGGATTGTACTCTGTAAAGGAGGACATATGGCCACCCCAGAACATACTGCCTCAGGCTCAGAAGGTACCCGACTCTCCCTTCATTCAATAGTGCTGCTAGGTAATTTTAGACCCTGGACCTAATGGTCTGACCTGGGGGGGCTTACACAGTTGGCCATGTGTACTACTTCAGCTGCGAAGTGCACAACTAACGCTTTTCTTCTCCCCTTCCCATCTCCTCCTCATTCCATGCTTTATAAATGTTTCTATATTCCTGATATATTCGCAGAAAAGCTAATAAAAGACAGTTTGCCAAGCCTGATCAAGGAAAGAAATGCTCTAAGCCTCCACAGTTTTGCATTTTAAACCCACTCAAATCATGGCACTATCATGACTGCAGAAATAAAATGGAGTCTGCTTCTGCTGCCCTAATGCTAATGCACAGATTTTTGTGGTGGAAAGGGAGAATATATTTTTAAACTAAAATTAAGAATAAAATAGACATCTGTAACCATGTATGTGTCTGGCAGTGGCCCCACCTCCCCTCCCCCTGACTAGAAAATGTTCTAGAAAGGGGAAAAGAAAGGATGTTGTAGGGAGCAGACTCAGCCTCACTAGGCCCAGATGTTGACACCAGGCCTGCTGGCTGTTGTCCCCATCACCTGCCATTCTCTGGGTGATCATTTGGGGGACTTGCTAGATTGTGGAGCTCTGGACTTGGGTCCTAAGGCTCAGCTCTTATTGCACCACAGCCTTCGTTAGAAGTATTTCAGACACAATTCTATGCATGTTTAAACAGGGGGGAAAAGCTCTACACCTAGGAATGGCAGAGAAATCCACAACAGAATCAAATGAGTTCGGATTTCTATGATTCAGAAGACACCTTAAACTATGGCGGTTAAGGCTTTTTTGTTAACACCGTGCTTTAAGGTGTGTTCTGAACAGGGCCATAATTTGTGCACAGTAAAGCACCCCAGCGAGTAACCTAGCTGCTGCATTCCGCACTAGCTGCAGCTTTTGAACCAGCCTTATGGGCAGCCCAACATGGAGCATTTTAAAGTTTTTAAGCTAAAGCTGGATGACCACCTATCAAGCATGCTGTAGGGGTTGGACTAGATAACTTCCAAGGTGCCCTCCACCTCTATGACTCTAATTCTAAGTGTGGACAGTCACGCGTCACCTTCAAAGAAGCAGTTTATTGTAACAATAGGTCAGGTTGGGCATTCCTTTCATGCACCTCTGCAATGAAAATGTTCGTTTCTCGGGGAAGACAGAAGGAACATTTTAACAATAGTCACAACCCATTCTTCACCCATCTGTCTTCACTTTTCTACCGATGAGTGAGTCTATGGCCATGGCTAGATGAGGGGGTTGGAGGGCGACGATCTCGCGATTTTATGATCGTGAAAGCATCACCCTCATCTACACGTGGCGCATGACATCGCAGCCGTCATTTTGGATTTTAATTTTTTTTATTGTAACTGTCCACCACGCTCCAAGGGATGTCGTGTCGCTCCAGAGCGTTTGGGGCCATAGAAATCCAATATTAACAGGACTGGAGTGCCCACTAAAATGGGAGGTGGACTATCTGACATGGGGGGGGGGACATAACAAAGGCCCCCTCAAACTTGGAACAAGGCTTGGCTTCCCATTGTTATTATTTGCAACCTAGCAAAACTGAGGCTGAAAGAAAGCTTTGGTGAGAGGCGGATTCTCAATCCCAAGTTTGCTGCCAACAATGCAGAGCAGCGGTGGGGCATTTTCAGTGGGAAAGCAGCAAGGGGGAGTTGTAGTTGAAAGGCAACGGGGAGGGAGGGGACGGGTTAGGCAACCCTTGCCTGCTGCTTTCCCCCTTAGTCAGACATCCAAGATGCATTTGCCAATTGACGCATGAAGCCGAGTTATTTCGATTCCTAATGACTGTCTAAGGATAATCTACGCTTACTTGCAATGGCTTTGCCTTTCCTACCGACGCTCCTTTTCTCTGAGCTACAGCCCATCCCTTATAAAGCCACCTTCTAGTGGTTTCGACTCATTGGTCTATACCAGATTTCCCCAACCGGGTGCCCTCCAAATGATTGGATTCCAACTCCCATCAGTCTGAGGCAGCAGGGGCAATGGTCAGGGATGCTGAGATTTGCAGTCCAAAGCATATGATGCACCAGGTTGGGGAAGGAGTCTTCCGAGCCCTGTTATCCAAATGGCCGCTGTTGCATTGCCAAAAAAGAGGATAAAAGAGGGTGCCGATTTGGATAAACGTGCATATGCTAGTACATGTGTACAGATGCAAATTTCGAAATAATCACTACAACCTAAACAGAAAAACAATACTTAGAATATAGAAACATGGGAAGAGCCCTGCTGGATCAGACCAAGGGTCCAGCTAGTCCAACCTTCTGTTCACACAGTGGCCAACCAGCTGTTGAGCAGGGATGCACAAGCAGGACCTGAGGGCAACAGCACCCTCTCAGCTGTGTTCCTTAGCAACTGGTATTCAGAGGCATACTGGCTCTGATACTGGAGGTAGCACATAACCAGCATGAGCAGTAGCCATTGATAAGCCTATCCTCCATGAATTTGTTTAATGACTTAAATAGAAATACAATGTCGGTACTTTGGTACTTCTCACCAAAGTGGGAAAGACAGTGACCAAATGACCTGTGTGATTTGCCCCGGTGAACAAATGTGACCACATGACTTGTCTGCCTGACTGCTCAGTCTGCTGTTTAAGAGCTGGCTGTAGATGATGGACAACTTTAAGGTTCCGGTGCACGCTCCCTTCTCATGGCTCTTTATCTTTAAACCGGACTTTAAAGTGGACTGGGCAGCTTTTCAAATCGAGGACACCTTCAAAGAGAGGACTGCTCTCTTACAGCCCTTCAGGCAGCGATTGCCACCTGTAAAATAGGACACTTGGCCACCCTATTCTAACTGGCAATGCAAGAGGCTGAACTTGAGATCTCCTACATGCAAAGCATATGATTGATCCCTGAGCCTGTATAGCTCAGCTGCAGGAGGGCGAAAGCAGGAAGGAGGAGGGTTTGCGGAGGAAAAGCAACTGAAAGATTAACCCCCCTCCCCAACATCTGCTGTTTCAAGCTTTCAAATGTTACTACCACCACCACCACCACCACCGCAGCCCCTCCCCAGGGTGCTCTGTACATCAGCAACAGGCATGTCATTCCGACCGAAGTCTCTGCAAGGATATGTAACACATCTTTTCTTGCACTGCGCTTCACCAGAAGTAGCTTTTTTCCCCCTTCTTTTTTTTTTTTAAAGATGCCTATAGAAGCCCTTCCTCTTCCAAGGACCTAAAAGCACTTTTATTGAAAAGAATCTTTTTTCCTTCCCTTCCCATTCATGACTGCCGTAAGGAAAGGAGGTGTGCGGTCCCTCAGGATTGACGAATCAATCTATTTCCGGTCCATGTTGGTTTTGTGTGTGTTCAGCCATAAGCCTTCCCATACAAATTCCACGTAAGCCTGCATTTTTTTAAAAAAATAAAAGATTTAAAATGTGCCCGAAATTTCACATTCATTTTGATATGTCTTAAGAAATATCTTTGTAAGCCACCTTGGGAGCCTTTTTGGCTAAAGGGCGGGACAAAAATGCCGTAATAAAACAGTAAATAATAAATGAGGTGGATTCGCTTAAAAAGCCAGACCAAACGAAATCCACGTTCCTAGCTGTTCTTTTGGTGGCTTCGATATCATTGCGGCCGTGAATCTGCTCCGGATTTCAGTCAGAACTGTAAAGGAGCTATTCAAGGTGTGAGGACCCATGGACAGCTCCTTTAGAGTTCTGACTATTTCTGACTGGAGCCCTCACACCTTGGATAGCTCCTTTAGAGTTCTGACTGGACCCCTCACACCTTAGATAGCTCCTTTAGAGTTCTGACTGGACCCCTCACACCTTGGATACCTCCTTTAGCGTTCTAACCAATATTGACTGGACCCCTCACACCTTGGATAGCTCCTTTAGAGTTCTGACTGGACCCCTCACACCTTAGATAGCTCCTTTAGCATTCTAACCAATTCTGACTGGACCCCACACACCTTGGATAGCTCATTTAGAGGTCTGACTGGAACCCCCACACTTTAGATAGCTCCTTTAGAGGTCTGACTCGACCCCTCACACCTTGGATAGCTCCTTTAGAGGTCTGACGGGACCCCTCACACCTTAGATAGCTCCTTTAGCATTCTAACCAATACTGACTGGACCCCTCACACCTTGGATAGCTCCTTTAGAGGTCTGACGGGACCCCTCACACCTTAGATAGCTCCTTTAGTATTCTAACCAATTCTGACTGGACCCCTCACACCTTGGATAGCTCCTTTAGAGGTTTGACTGGACCCCTCATACCTTCGATAGCTCCTTTAGAGTTCTGACTGGACCCCTCACACCTTGGATAGCTCCTTTAGAGTTCTGACTGGACCCCTCACACCTTGGATAGCTCCTTTAGAGTTCTGACTGGACCCCTCACACCTTGGATAGCTCCTTTAGAGTTCTGACTGGACCCCTCACACCTTGGATAGCTCCTTTAGAGTTCTGACTGGACCCCTCATACCTTCGATAACTCCTTTAGAGTTCTGACTGGACCCCTCACACCTTAGATAGCTCCTTTAGAGTTCTGACTGGACCCCTCACACCTTAGATAGCTCCTTTAGAGTTCTGACTGGACCCCTCATACCTTCGATAACTCCTTTAGAGTTCTGACTGGACCCCTCATACCTTGGATAGCTCCTTTAGAGTTCTGACTGGACCCCTCATACCTTAGATAGCTCCTTTAGAGTTCTGACTGGACCCCTCACACCTTAGATAGCTCCTTTAGAGTTCTGACTGGACCCCTCATACCTTCGATAACTCCTTTAGAGTTCTGACTGGACCCCTCATACCTTGGATAGCTCCTTTAGAGTTCTGACTGGACCCCTCATACCTTAGATAGCTCCTTTAGAGTTCTGACTGGACCCCTCATACCTTAGATAGCTCCTTTAGAGTTCTGACTGGACCCCTCATACCTTCGATAACTCCTTTAGAGTTCTGACTGGACCCCTCACACCTTAGATAGCTCCTTTAGAGTTCTGACTGGACCCCTCACACCTTAGATAGCTCCTTTAGAGTTCTGACTGGACCCCTCACACCTTAGATAGCTCCTTTAGAGTTCTGACTGGACCCCTCACACCTTAGATAGCTCCTTTAGAGTTCTGACTGGACCCCTCATACCTTCGATAACTCCTTTAGAGTTCTGACTGGACCCCTCACACCTTGGATAGCTCCTTTAGAGTTCTGACTGGACCCCTCACACCTTAGATAGCTCCTTTAGAGTTCTGACTGGACCCCTCACACCTTAGATAGCTCCTTTAGAGTTCTGACTGGACCCCTCATACCTTCGATAACTCCTTTAGAGTTCTGACTGGACCCCTCACACCTTGGATAACTCCTTTAGAGTTCTGACTGGACCCCTCACACCTTAGATAGCTCCTTTAGAGTTCTGACTGGACCCCTCACACCTTAGATAGCTCCTTTAGAGGTCTGTCCGGTTCTGACTTAAACCCTCGCACTTTGGACAGCTCCTTTCGAGTTCTGATCGGTTCTGACTGAAACCTGAAGCAGATTCACAACCCCACTGACATCAGAGCCACCCCTCTCCATTGCTGCCCCTACCTGCCAAGTTGGTAGAGGAGCTGCCAACGCCCTTCCAAACTGCTGTGCTCCAAACCAGGATCTTTCTTTTCCCTCCACATTGGGACAAGCCTGGTTCTGTTTGCAAAGCAGTGTCACTGAATTCCCCTCTCCAAAGCCAGGAAAAGATTTTCACACATCTGAAGGTGCTGAGAGCTGCCTCGGCATGTGTTACAGGAATTTATTTCAAAATATGGATCAGGAAGTAGGAAGCAGCTTCTCCTGCTTGAGCGTTGACATTTCTGTTTCCAGTGCTGGCCTTTGACATGCTGAAGCAGAACATCGAAACGACACACCATCATCCTTGCTGTGCATACAACACACACACAAACATACACACAAACACACACTTATTAAACTATTTTATAGGGGGCACAATCCACTGCAAAAGTCTCCTGTGAAAAACCCACTGAAAGAAATGGGAAGCCATTGCTATCTTTGTCTTCCGAGGTCCCTGATGAGAAGTGCCTAGCACAGGGGTGTTGAACCTCTTTCAGCCCAAGGGCTGCATTCCATTTTGCAGAAGCTCTCGGGGGCCGCATTCCAGTGGGAGGCAAGGTCAGGGTCAAAAGGGAGTGGAGGCAAAGGCAAGATGAGGGGTGGAGCAAAATACCAGCATGTTTTCGCTTAAAGTTCTTACTTCCAGTAACTAAGCCTTAGGAGAGGCATTTTCAACCTTTTAGACTGGAGGAAAAACTGCACAAAAATTTGGGAAACCACCAAACGATCAGTGGTTAGGGGAAGGGGTGGGACCATCTTGAATTCCCCATATTGTGACCCCAGGAGGGCTGGATTTGTCTCCTGGCCCTGAGGTTCTGTACCCTTGGCCTAGCGAGTCAAATCAGTCAACCTCCTGCTGTGCTACCCTTGAATCACTCAAAGTTGCCCTGAGTCACCACATCTAAAAACCGATATGGTGGAGCTGGGAAAAGTACATGATCACGGGGCTGGAAAAATCCCCCTAAGAGGAAAGGTAACAACGCTTGTGGCGTCTTTGTTTAGAAAAAGGGCCACTAAAGAGGGACCAAGATAGAGGTCTATAAAGGTTATGTATGGTGTGGAGTACATGCACAGAGAGGACTTTTTCTCCTATTCACATCAAACTGGCACTGGGGGATGCCCAATGTCACTGCTTGGCAGGAGATTGATTGACAGGAGATTCAAGGCAAACAAAAGTGATTAATTTGTTGAATTTGCTGCCACAGGATGCAGTGACGGCCTCTAGCTTAGATGGCTTTAAAAGGAGATTAGACAAATTCATGGAGGATAAGGCTATCAGTGAGTGCCAGTTGCCGAGGAACAACAGCAGGAGAAGGCTGTTGTGCTCATGTCCTGCTTGCGGACTTCTGGTTAGCCACTGTGGGAAGCAGGAGTCTGAACTAGAAGATGGACCTTTGGTTCATGTCCGCTGCATGAGGTGATCTCCTCAACTCACCGTACCCACCTCCACTTTTTCTCAACACTCGCATGCCAAGCTAAAACATGTGGTGGGGTGGGGTGTTCAAAGGCAGGCCAGATATGTTTCCCCCTCCTCTAGAAGACACCCATACAGAGCATGCCAGTTATAAAATTCAGATGTTGCACCCAAATCCATTGCAATTTATGGTTTCCAATTCTGGTTTGCCGTCCAATAGCAAACCATGGTTTGCCTGTCCAGATGTCAGGCCAAACCACAGATAAGGTTCCTTAAAAATTGTATGCTGCAATGCCTGGACTAAACCAATGACCAGTTCAGTCACAACAGTAAACAACTTGGTTTAGTGTTACAAGAATGAGCTTTGTTTCCACCTGGGCGATTGCCACCTGTAAAATAGGACACTTGGCCACCCTATTCTAACTGGCAATGCAAGAGGCTCCACCCCCTCCCATTTGAAGCATTTGCTTCCATTTTTGATTAACATTACACCCAAACCTTAAAGTGTGGCTAATCTTAACTAATGTTTGTTGAACAAGCCAGCTTCTTAAACCACAGTTTGAAGTTGGCTTGTTCTAACAAACCATAATTAAGATTAACCACAGTTTCTTGCATTCAGATGACATGGTTGTTTGATTTGGATTACATGGCAAGTAGTGGTCAATCGGAAATGGAAGCAGAAGCTTCTAAACTTTTCCTTGTGGCCATACTGGAGAAGAGGAATTCAAGTCCAAGGCTTGCTGCATCAGTCTCATAATGCTAAATTATGGTTTAGTGTTAGGTCTGAACAGGGCCACTGTTTGCAAGGGCAGGGCAGAAGGAGTGGAGGAGGGTGTTATTGCAACTTAATTAGAATGGAGCATAAAGCTGTGCCTTTGGGGACTATGGTGCTGGATATGAGAATGTGTGCCCATGAGAAAGAGCTGTGAAGCTGCCAGACAAAAAGATTCCAAAAGACAGCAATCTCCATCCTCAACCAGGATCACTTGGTTGATTCCAAAAGACAGCAAACCTTTAATACAGGGATGGGTTACTTCCGGGGGTCCAGGAGCCAATTCCCCCATGCACCCCCGAACCCAACATGGGCTACACCCCTGCTGATGCCATCCTGCTTCACCTGCCATCAAAATTCAATGGTAAAGCAAAAAAGGGGTTGCTTTTCCCCTTCTTTTCTGCTGCACTGCCACGTCACTAGCAAACAGTGGTTCGTTTTCCCTCAACCCCAGGGAAAATCAGCCCCTTTTGTCTGCTGTGCCGCTGAATTTCTGTGGCAAATTAGGCAGCAGTAGGAGCAGCAAAGAAGGCCAGGGGTCCGCATGTGGCTTGCGTGTTGCCCACCCGGTTTAATACAACACGGCCTGCCAGGCTATCCTCAATGCCCACTACAAGCCCTGTGAACCTTTGCCGTCAATCAGCCCAGAGTTCAAGGGTACCATTCCCTGGGGCTGGGGCTAGGCCTTGTGCAAACCTGGGGTTACCTTCCTTATGGGTGCAGGGCACCCTCTCTTCCTTTCATAAAGCTCTACCATCTGGCACATGTTAGTTTGTCCCACGTGTCGTTTTTTGTCCTTGCTTTTACTGTTTCCCATAGAGTTGCACGCTGCAATTCAGAAGACAGAGCGCTACATTTTTAAACAAACCGCTTGGCACAAATAAAAGAGGGTATTGTCTAATTATTTGTTCTCTCTCATACCTCCTCAGTGCAGAAAGTCCACCTGATGCTCCAGAAAGAGGGCGAGCAGATGGCCCATCAGCCTGTAAATAAAGGCCACCAACCAAGAGGATAAAGCAGCATCCTCTTCTGGGGAGGGGAGGATTAGAGCAGCAGGGGGTTAAAGGCAGAAGACAATAACACCACTCTAGCAAACCCTACAGCCCCAAACAGGATGAGGGAATCAAAACTGCCATCTTGGCCCTGTGGGGAAGAAGAAGGACCGAGGGGACAGGAGCAGGCCGAGGAAACATCGGGGCCTGCTCCTGTTGGACTCTTCCCCCACAGGGCAAACTGCCATCTTGGCCCTGTGGGGAAGAAGAAGGACCGAGGGGACAGGAGCAGGCCAAGGAAACATCAGGGCCTGCTCCTGTTGGACTCTTCCCCCACCTCCACAGGGCAAACTGCCATCTTGGCCCTGTAGGGAAGAAGAAGGACCGAGGGGATAGGAGCAGGCCAAGGAAACATCAGGGCCTGCTCCTGTTGGACTCTTCCCCCACCCCCACAGGGCAAACTGCCATCTTGGCCCTGTAGGGAAGAAGAAGGACCGAGGGGACAGGAGCAGGCCGAGGAAACATCGGGGCCTGCTCCTGTTGGACTCTTCCCCCACCCCCACAGGGCAAACTGCCATCTTGACCCTGTGGGGAAGAAAAAGGACCGAGGGGACAGGAGCAGGCCGAGGAAACATCGGGGCCTGCTCCTGTTGGACTCTTCCCCCACCCCCACAGGGCAAACTGCCATCTTGACCCTGTGGGGAAGAAAAAGGACCGAGGGGACAGGAGCAGGCCGAGGAATCATCGGGGCCTGCTCCAGTTGGACTCCCCTCCTTCGAGAGCAGGACAATCCCATCAGCCCTTTTCCCAGTCCACTTAATTTCTCTCTCTCTTTACCTCTCCCCTCCTGAACTCCTTTTCCTTGTGTGTCATGTCTTTATTAGACTGTAAGCCTGAGGGCAGGGACTGTCTTTTTTGCTAAGTGTAAGCCGCTCCGAGAGCCTTTTTTGGCTGAGGAGCGGGGTATAAATAAATAAATAAATAAATCTGTGGGGCACATGGCCGGGTTCCAATATCCCTACTGCTGCAGACATTACAGAGGCCGAGACAAATTTGCTCCTAAAAATGATCCTCAGAATTCTCCTTTGCGAATTCCGCCGGTGAATAGTCTCCAGCTATTCTCTGAATAGCCAAATATTTGCTAGCTACGTTGGACACCCCATCGTATTTGATTCGATTGTTTGGCGTCTTGATGATAGGTATTTGACAGTCATTAGTAGGGGTGGGCGAACCTATCAGTTTCACCTTCTCCCGCATTCCAATTTTTAAAAACCTCTGGTTCTTTCTCTCCCAAATATGAAGCACTTTGCGAATTTTGGAAAATTATTATCCAAAAACAAACTGAAACTAATTTTTCACCCACCTGCACCGGCCAAGTTTAATCGGAACAGCTATTCCTAGCATGGAGGAATACGTGATGTACCTGCACGCCATACAGCTATTAAGGAGCCTGTCAGCCCTAATTCAGCACTAACATGGCTGAAGACTCAGGGAGTAAAAGCCTGACTGCAAAGATTAAAGCACTCAAAGCCCTGGGCCTGAATGGGTAAATCTGTCAGTTTTGTCCTCTCTTACATTCTTTTTTTAAAAAATCAAGTTCTTTTTGTCTCCAATATAAAGAACTTTCTGGATTTTGGTAAATTCATATCAAAACCAAACTGAAACAAAATTCTCACCCTCCGTAGTCATTGGGAGCTGACATTGGTATTTCGTAGTACCATGAACCACTATTTAAAATTTCCCACAATACTCTGCCATTTTTATTTATTTATTCCTATACTATATAAGGGGCATTGTGGGTAATTTCAAATGGTGGCTTGTAGCCACCCAGTGCAGCCACCTGGAAAGCCCATAGCCAGGGGTGGGAATTGGAGCGTAAATTGAAGCTAAATGTGGACATTATAAAGGATTCTCAGTTGTATTCTAGGCTGAGTTAATGTGGATCATGGCCAAGCCTCACTATCACCTACTGCAAGTAAAACACACCCAACATTCCCACTATGCAGAGAATGATTTATTGTTAAGGGAAACTTAACTGACATTTTTGATCTTCTTGAGAAACCACTAGTAAGTCCACCCACCACCACCACCAAAAAAAGACCCTTTGACAACCACTGATGTATCATGTTCAGCAATGTTAGATGGTTGGCATGGAATGAATTTTGTACATGATAGTATTCAATAGCTTACACACTTTTATGATAGTTGTTTTAAATCAGACAGCATTTGATAAAATACATGCAATGGCAATTCGGATCTAATAGCCTGCCAAAGTTAAGACCGGAAAGAGAGGCCATCGATTCCAAATGTCTGAAAATGCCATTTCGACTTTGAAATGCCTTGATGAAAACTTTGCATGGAAAATGTGGAAAATGCAACAGTGCTTGTGAAGATTCGTTTCAGCTCTGAAGCTCATCCTTCTCTACCCAGCACTGGACCAGCCCAAAAGGGAATGCCATCAACCTACCCTGAGGGACAGGTTCAAGCCCAGCCTCTTTGCCCAAGCAATGACCTCAGCTCTGAAAGCCCTGTTCCTCATTCCTAGAGAGGATATGGGGGTGTCTGCAGTTACACAGTGCTAAGGTAGGGTGACCATATGAAAAGGAGGACAGGGCTCTTTTTCATGGTTGTATTGAAAATGGAATTTCAGCAGGTGTCATTTGTATATATGGAGAACCTGGGGAAATTTCCTCTTCATCACAACAGTTAAAGCTGCAGGTGTCCTGCCCTCTTTTAAATCTGGTCACAGTATAGCTGCAGTATAGCTCCTGCGGCTTTAACTGCTGTGACGAAGAGGAAATTTCACCAGGTGCGACATGCATACAAATGACACCTGCTGAAATTCCCTTTTCTATGCAACTGTTAAAGATACAGGAGCCCTGTCCTCCTTTTCATATGGTCAGCCTAGCTAAGGGGAAGGCACTCTGCACAGGCTTAGAGGCACCCTTTCTTATGTCCAATCCTACAACCTGCCTACAACCATTAGTACATTTAAGTTATTTTAGACCCTTAGCTTAGCAAACTCATGCTTTAGATGACAATGTTCAGACAACACGCTAAGCCACAGTGGTTAAGCATTATGGCTTAGTGTGTCATGTGAACCATTCCTAACCATGGTGGCTACATAACCACGGTTTAAACATGCTCACACAAAAGGGTTAGCAGCCTAACCATGGCTTAGCATGTCATCTGAACAGGCCCTATGTGCATCACTTCAACTATGAAGTACACAACTAATATTTTTCTTCCACCCATCCCTGCCATTCCATGCAATACATCTGCTTCTATATTCCTGATATTTTAGAATATCAGTAACAACAAAACTGCTTAGCAATCCTGATTTAAAAACAACTCTAAGCATGAGCAATGTTGCATTTTAAACTCACTTAAATCATGACTGTAGGAATAAAATGGAGCTTGTTTTTGATGCTATCATCACTTGCTGCTCTCTGGGTGGTCATTTGGAACTCCTGGGCTGTGAGGCCCTGTACTTTGGGACCCAAGAACATTAAGAATTGCCCCAGTGGAAGGATTCTTTCTAGAAAGAAGCAGCAAGAAGTAATGACCTGCCCCTGCCCAAGAGACCTTTCAACCTCATCCTTGATGAGTGAAAGCTGGTTGTAGTTATTAATTTTGCATCAACGTCAGGCCAGGAACAATTCAGCGTATTGCTATACACAACAAATAGAAGCCGTGCAGCCTGACTTCCGTGGGGCCAATTTCTTAAAATAGCAATGCTGTGACTCAGGGCTCTCCATGACCTCTGATATGGAAACCCTCTTCCAAATCCCAGGGGTGCAGTCTGGGCTGCGATTGGAAAAGACACTCTGTACACGTCCAGAGGCATCGTCTTCTTTAGTACTAAGTCACACAATTCGGAACTGAGCCGCCAGCACTGGAGGAAACCGATTATGAGACTTAGTCCTGGTGAGAAGCTCCTGCAAAGAAGTCCGGCGGGTTCCCAGGTGGCCGCAAGGGTTCTTGGCTTCTGCCGGAACTCTAATGATCGCAGGCACTGGGCCTTTTCAATTGTACAGGAGTGCTGCGGGAGCTCTTTTCTGCAGTGTCATCCCACAGTACTAGTACAATGCTTAGAGGCCCACACAGTGGAGGCTGGTGGCTCTGATGTCAGTGGGGCAGTGAATCCGCTCCAGGTTTTAATCAAAATTCTAAAGGAGCTATGCAGCACCTTTGACAGCTCCTTTAGAGTTCTGACTGGTTCTGACTAAAACCATCACACCTTCGATATCTCCTTTAGAGTTGTGACTGAAACTGGAGGATCTACCGCCCCACTGACATCGGAGACACCAGCCTCCGCTGGGCTCACAACAATGTTGGTAGGATTCATCCTGTGGGCCTCTTTTCCCAGACATCCACCCACCCTCTTCATGGTGGGGTGTTGACTCTGTGGTAGGGTGCCCATTTGCCCTCTTTTACAGTCCTCTATTTGAAGGACCGCCAGAAAACTCTTTCGAAGGCATCCTCTACTTGAAGGCCTCTCCAGTTCAAGATCAAGAACCATCAGAAGGGAGAGCAGCAGACTGAGGCACTGACAGAGGTCATCTGGTCCCCATTCTCCAAACTGTGGTGAGATGTACTGTATTTCTATTTTAACTATAATAATTTCTAAATTTGCACACACAAACACACATATATTAGCATATGTAAATTTTATGCAAATCGCTGCCCTCTTTCATCCTCTGTTTTTGGTGATGCATCTCCTCTGTTTTGGCCATTCATAAGTGGCTGCCCTATTATGTGGGGAAGCAAACAGCTCCATTGATATGCTTGCAGGCCTCTAAACATGACTCCGGTGTCACTGACTAAAGCCACAGAACTTCCTCTCATAACACAATATAAGGGGCCCTTCAGAATTCTGGTTGCAGAAAAAGAATCTTGTATGCAAATGGCTTCAAAACCCAGCTCTTGGACTTATGGGGCATCCTTTAACATCATGTCGTTCTTCTGCCTCAATTTCCCACCTGTAAAATAGGACAAGAACGACCTTCCCTCCCATGTATTGTTTACGATTATAATAAGCTACAAACTGCCTGAGCCCCAAAGATATCTGAGCTTCCTCTCTCTGCCCCCTACCCCACATCAGATGCTGACCAGGTATGATGGTGTGACATCTTCACATGTGTTCTAACTGATCACAGAGAAGATGACAGCAGTGGAATATTGTCAAACAGTGCAGACTCTGTCAGGGAAGTGAAAAGGCTGGTCTGGCTGGAGGAAGGAGGTGGGAGAAGCAAAAATGTTAACATGACCTGGGAACAAGAGAGGCTGTGAGCTATTGGGAGGAAGGGCATTGATAAGAGAGCTTGTGAATTGTGGGGCAGGGTTGCCACAGAAAGCGGGGGAGGCCAATTTCACACAATGAGTTTAAACCTGCTGAATCTTTGGCTGGAAAAAGTCTCTGATGGGAGGAGGAGGAGGAGGAGGAGGAGGAGGAGGAGGAGGAGGAGAAGAAGAAGAAGAAGAAGAAGAAGAAGAAGAAGAAGAAGAAGAAGAAGAAGAAGAAGAAGAAGAAGAAGAAGAAGAAGAAGAAGAAGAAGAAGAAGAAGAGCAGCAACAGCAAAGCCCATGCTGGATCAGACTATGGCCTCATCTACACCAAGCAAGATATTGCACTATGGAAGTGGTATGAAAGAGGTATATAAAAGGCAGGAGCCACACTACTACTTTATAGTGGTACTGAAGTGCACTGACAACTGTTGGGGCCCATTAACACATGCCACAAACCGCTTTCATACCACAATATCCTGCCTGGTGTGGCTCCTGCCTTTTATATACCACTTTCATATCACTTTCATAGTGCAACAGTGGTGTAGATGAGCCCAAAGAGTCCAGCAACTCCAGCATTCGGATCACGCAGTGGCCATCCAGCTGTCAACCAGAGACCCACAAGCAGGACACGAGTGCCGCAGCACCCTCCCACCCATGTTCCCCAGCAACTGGTGTATACAGGCTTACTGCCTAAACATTTGCTAGAGTTGGATCCAGATTTATGCTGGATCAATTCTAGTGAAGGAAGTGGGCTTCCCTGTCCCCTCCTTCCCACAGCAGACCCTCTAGGTCCCTGGAAGTGCTACACAGAGAATCAGGAAACCCTGCTGAATGGGGTGAGCTGTGAGTTGTGGTAGGAGGAGGGATCCCAAAAAATTGGACCGGGGGCCTCCTGCGAGCAGATCCTGTCCTCCCAAGAAAGTCCCTTCCTTTTGTGGAAGGCAGATCCTGGATCTAACTCATAGCATTTTCAAGAGTTCACAGCGTTTCACGTGCATTATCTAGTTGAAACCTCTACAACAGCCCTGTAAGGCAGTCTTCCTCAACCTCGTGCCTTTTTGGACTACAATTTCCACCACCCCAGGCAACAAGAATCATCAGGAATGCTGGGAGTTGTAGTTCAGAACATCTGGAGGGCATCAGGTTGGGAAAGGCTGCTGTGCTGTAAGGTAAATCAATATTATTAACTCATATATTGCAGATGGAGGAGGGGGCGGGGAGGCTGAGGCAGAGAGAGAGTGGCTTGCCTAAGGTCATCTGGAGAATTTGTGGCAGAGGTAAGATTCCAACCTGTGGATTTCCTGATTCAAAGTTCAGTCTCTTAGTCGCTACACTACACCAGCTCTTCGCAAATGAATGCCAACAAATGCCTTGTCTCTCCACCACCCCCGTCCACACCCCAATGGGGAGAAAAATGTCTCAAGAGACAGACCATGCAGAAGTAAGTAGAGGAAGGGGAAGGATTCAGCTACCCTCACCCACTCCCCACTTAAAATTACCCCCCACCTCTGCTTTATAAGTGAAGTGGGTACACATGTGAATAAACCAACGTGACTACCCCTGTAACATCTAGTTTGGCTCTTTTTTTCATTTTACACCTTCTTAGCATATCCCAGATTTAAAGCCACTGAGGAGCGACAAAGAGCAGGAGTTGCAGAAATCTGCGTCCCTCCTCCACCCCTGCCAGTGTTTGAATGGTCCTAACCCGATGACTTTAGTGGGAGTGCCTTTTTTCCTTCTTCGCTGTGGAATTTCCCTGTTTTCATTTGATAGCACAAACTGATGTTGAAACACGTGCTTGCTATACTTATTTTTTTTCCAGGTGATATGGACCATCAACTAATGGCATTAGCATGTATTTGCATTTCTTATCTTCTGGGAAGTACCTTTCCCCTCTGTCTCTCACCTGCCACTCTCCTCTTACAATGCCCGCAAAGGGAGTCCTGTTAGAATCGCTCTCAGGACCAAACAATGGCAGTAGGTTGGTGTGTTTGAACACGGATCTGCCCCGGTCACAAAGAAATGGGGGAGGTTTTTTTTTCTATTTTAATAGCAAAACAGGTGTGTGGGCGAGGAGTGCTAAACCCTCCCGCTGTCTGTGGCTTAGCTCCCTGCATCCCCTCTCTCCAAGTGCTTTTCTCCCAGCTGCTTTTCTCCCACACTTCCGGCATTCGAGAAGAAAAGCAACTCTGAAACTATAAGCTGTTGGGGGAGGATTCGTGACTCCTCACCCGCATGCAGCTTTTCGTGTTCTTCCTAATGGGTCAGACCCAGGCTTAAACACATGGACCTGCCACCATCACGTCTAGTCTGGCGCTTACTCACAAGTCCCCCATGGGATCCCATCTCCAAACCTGTGCCCATGTCCGTGACACAACGTGAGAGCGCCCTACCTAAACACAAGGTCGCAACCTGTCAGTCACCTGGTCATCAGCAGCAAACAATTGCCTCTGGCGACCACGACTGACAAATCCCCACGAGCTGCAAGTACAGGCCTTGGCTTAATGGAGACAGAGAGAGAGAGAGAGAAACGCAGCCCACATAGTGCTATATTGTATTTTTAGGCTGGCTGCCACACTCACAGAGGGGAGGGATGAGGCACAGATAATCTGAACATCAATTTTCAAAAAAATGAAAAAAGGCCTAATCTACACCAAGCACGATATTGCACGATGAAAGCGGTATTTAAAAGGTAGGAGTCGCACTAAGTAGGATATAACACCGTGAAAGTGGCATGAAAGTGGTACATGGTATGTGTCCATGGGCCCCAACAGCTGTCAGTGCACTTCAACACTGCTATAAAGCAGCAGTGTGGCTCCTGCCTTTTATATACCGCTTTCATAGCGCAATACCCTGCTTGGAGTAGATTAGGCCTAAAGCGCTTGGAATTGTCACTAAGTGAAAGACAAGAGAGACACTTAATATAGCCCATCAAGCTTGTAGCTCTCCACCATCTCCTGTTTAGGCTGTAGATGGGTTGGGTTTTGTTTTTAAAAAGGAGCTTCAGAAATGCAGGCGTTCTCATAAGTCAACACTGGCACTCGCCCACCTCTTAATACAGATCAATACTGGTTACAAATGCAAACTATCTTTTAGACGGGCAATTGCCCACACCCACATCCTTCAGGAACACACAAATGATCCATTAAGATGGATAATACTGGCGTGGCCTGTGCCACATGTTCATTTAAAAACCAAAGACACATACTTGGCAGCTGCTCTAAATTTCTGGAACTCTTTTCTCCCAGAGGTTTGCCAAAGCCCTGCCTTGACCATACGAAAGTCAAGTGATGCTGTTTGAAGAGATAGCCTATGTGGCTGGAGGAGAGGGGTAGCATTGAACATTTAGCGCAGCCTTCCCCAACCTGGTGCCCTCCAGATGTGTCAGACTACAACCCCCCAAAGGGAGAAAAATAAAACCAGCAAATACTGACAGGCAGAAAAGAACAGGCAGATTACCTTCCTCAATCATCTTCAAGGATAGCAGAAAGAGGCACTTTGTCAACACACATTTTGCCATTCCACTTCCTGCCATCACAGGATTGCCAGGAAGCTGGGCCAGTACTCTGTCCCCAAGAGTGACCCACCAACTGCACTAGAAACTCATGGTCTCTGCACACTTCTTAGCAAAATGGGCGGCACTTCCTCCTCTGCGGCAAGAAGAAACCTCAGGGCCAATATTTGGCTAAGCCATCTACCAATTCCCTCTCCACCACTGACATGCCACCCAACTTTCTTCACGTTTACTCAGTGGTGTAAGTGTGCATAGGAGATTCTCTCAGGATTGTGAGACGACCACGCTATCTATAAAAGAGTGCATCAGCTGAACCCTCTTGCAGCCTCCAACTCTGGGCCAAAACAGACGTAACTGTAGGGCACACTCCTATGCAGGCTTAGACAGAGAGAGAGAAAAGTGGTACATGGCCCAGTGTGCCCAGCCACCATGGCTAGCTGGGGAACAATGGGGGTTGTAGCACTTTTTTCTGTCTAAACATGCCTAGGATTGTCCCCTAAAATGATGTCTGTCTTGGCCCAGAGTTAGAGTTTCAGAGAAGGAGCAGCTGTCTCTCACCCGCTACTCTCCTCTTACAATGCCCACAAAGGAAGTCCTGTTAAGAGTTGCTCTCAAATGATGGCAGTAGATTGGTGTGCTTGAATACAGATCTGCCCCAGTCACAAAGAAAAACCAGGTGTGTGGGCGAGGAGTGTGGAACCCTCCCGCTGTCCGCTCCCTGCAGCCTCTCTCTCCACGTGTTTTTTCTCCCAACTGAACACACTTCCAGCATTCAAGGAGAAGAGCGACTCTGGAAATATAAGCTGTTGGGAGAGGATTCGTGACTCCTCACCCGCATGCATCTTCTGATATTCTTTCTAGCTGGATCAGATCCATGCTTAAACACATGGATCTGCCACCATCATGCGTAGTCTGGCGCTTACTCACAGGTCCCCCATGGGTTCACGTCTCCACACCTATGTCCATGACACAATGTGAGCGCGCCCCACCTAAACACAAGGTTGTAACTCGTCAGTCACCTGGTCATCAGTGGCGAACAGCAATTGCCTCTGGCGACTAGGGCCTCATCTACTGCACACCAAGCAGGATATTGGTGGCTGTGGATGATGGGAGTTGTAATCCAACTCGTCTGAAGGGCACCAGTTTGGGGAAGGCTGCTCTAGGGCATTGGGGGCCGCCACTGCAAGCAACAGGATGCTCGCTGGGGTTTGGGCTTGAGAACATCCTTTTAGGGACACTCTGGCCTCATCTACACCATGCAGGATATTGCACTATGAAAGCGGCATTTAAAAGGCAGGAGCCACACCAAGCAGGATATACTGGTATGAAAGCAGTCTATGGTATGTGTCAAAGGGCCCCCACAGTTGTCAGTGCACTTCAATACCACTATAAAGCACTAGTGTGGCTCCTGCCTTTTATATACCACTTTCATAGTGGAATATCCTGTTTGGTGTAGATGAGGCCTAGAACTGACATAGTTAGCAGCTACCCCTTTTTTTCCATTTTTACTCTGGAGTAGGTGCAGAGCCTGCCCCATCCAGATTAGGATTGTAGCATGGGGCGTAGGGGGAATATATCTGTTTCCCCCATTATGGGCCTAATGCGGATCAGGGGACCCTGTTCCAGGGGAGGCAGGCACCATTTAGAGATAGAAAATACAAGAGAGAGAGAGAGAGAAAAGAACATAGCAAATAGTGAAACAGTTTATTGTTCCTCAGTCCTTCTATCTTTAAAATATGTTAGGTAGACCGATAGATGTTTATGAAAGTTTAGTAATCAAGGATGGGGAACCTGTGGTCTCTAGATGTTGTTTGGACTACAATCCCCATCATCCCTGACCATCAGCCATGGTGTTTGGGGCTGATGAGAGTGGTTTATATGATAACCCTTTATAAAAGTGTGCGGATCTTATTCATTCTAAAGCTATTTTGAGCGTGCTCTTATTTTTTGCATAGATAAATTTCAAGAGTAAGGACAGTATTAGCAGATTCACGTGATTTGGCTGGGGAGGGCCCTCTTCCTAGTGCAAGTCCCAACATATTTTGAATTCTTGGGGGAACTGAAGTTCTTGCGACCTTGTGTGACGAATGTCATCTTGTGTCTATGAAAGTGTCTGCATTTCACCGATTACGTTTGTTACTTCGTGTGTAGCATCTTTACGTTGTACCATCTTTGCACTCTGGCTTTGTGATTTAAGATGTACGCTAAAACAGGGGTGGGGGGGAGACACCCACCCCTCCCCATTGAGGTCTGTCTTGTTAACCAACAGCACGATAGAGTTTCACGAGGGAATCGAGCTCATTAACAGCGGTAACAGCCTGACACGATTTGGGCATTGGGCCTGTCAAGTAACAAACAAACTGATACAGTTTTGGGAATCCAGCTTGTTAACTATAGATTGACTCAGTCTTCTGGGGGAGTCCAGTGTATCTATGCCAATATGCATGGGAGGAGAGGATAGACAGCCTTCCTGGAGGGGGTCATAGATTCCAAGAAACTAAATGAATTAGCAAGGAAGTCAGGAATAGGACTGTGGGCATTGGGATGTGTGAAGTGAAGGCAGCTTTGCTCCAAAGCTACACTGTATTCCTGACACCTACACTATATTCTTTCAGACACCAGGTGAAGACCTTTTTATTCTCTCAGCGTTTTAACGGTCTATAAATTTAATTTTAACTTGGCTGTTTTAAATTTGTATTTTAAATTTGTACTGCACTGCTGCTGATCTTATCCTGGTTGTGCTTTTACATTGTATTTTATATCATGTTTTTAAACTGTTTGTTTTATACTTCGAATGGTTTTAATTTTTGTGAACCGCCCAGAGAGCTTCGGCTATTGGGCGGTATAAAAATGCCATAGATAAATCTTGTGACTTTTATTGCCCGTTGCACATCCTTCTGTGTGCGAAAAGGCAGTCTGTGCAGATTAAAAATTAAAAACAAGAGAAAGCAAAGTAAAAGTGGCACATCGGGGAAGCGCCCAGTCTCCAAAGTTTGCAAATTGGCATGGGCAAAAATGGCACAGGGCCCCCTGTAGCCACAAGCCCTGCACTGTGCCTCAGAACTGGAGCACAGAGGCACTCTGGGGCTGGAACAGTGCTAAGCCCTGGTACATTTTAGTTCAAATAATACCCTAGGGCAGGCTTTCCCACCCTGGAGCCCTCCAGCTATGTTGAACTACAATCCCCATAATCCACAGTCAGCTAGGATGGGAGGATGGGAGTTGTAGCCCGACAAATATGGAGCGTGCCAGGTTGGGGAACCCTGTCCTAGGATGGGCAGAAAGGAGTTTGCTATCTAATGCTAGCTGATCAGCAAGAGCTTTTTTCTGAGGGGTGTCTTGATGGCGTCACTTTTCCGCTTGTTTGTTGAAAACCCCACGGGATCGCAGCTGCAGGGTGGGAGCGGCAAGTCTCCACTAAAGGAGGGAGCATGGGTTTTCCGGGCAGCACCGACAGCCATTAAACTCATCACCGTCTCCGCCCACCCTTCCCGCACTTCCCCTGACCTACTGTGGGCCTCGTTCTGCCCCTAGCAAGCCCCCCAGACCTCAGTGCAAAGCGAGGTCACCAGCGAAATACGGCAGGAAGAAAGTGGTGGCCTCGCAGCAAAAGTAAAAGTTGTGGAAAATCAGCTAGTTTTTTACTGCGCACTTTTGCTGGAAAAGCCCATGGTGGCTGCAAGTTGGCAGCTGCGTTGTCCATACAACACAGCGCCACTATGCAGCCACCACAGGGTTTACAGGGCATACAGACAGCCTCTAAGTCCAAACTATTAAATAAAATAAACAACAAAAAGGAGTTTCTCCCTAAAGCTGCAATCCTGTAAGACCTTTCTGGGAGTAAGCCTAATTGAATTCAACAGGGCTTACATCTGAGTAGACACGGATAGGTTTGGACTGTGAATTAGGGCTCATCTACACCAAGCAGGACATTCCATTCTGAAAGCGGTATGAAAGTGGTATATAAAAGGCAGGAGCCACAATACTGCTTTATAGCGGTATTGAAGTGCACTGACAACTGTTGGGGCCCATTGACACATGCCATATACTGCTTTAATACCACTTTTACAGTGTTATATCCTGTTTGGTGTAAATGTGTCATGGGTCCCAACAGTTCTTAGTGCACTTCAGTACCGCTATAAAGCAGTAGTGTGGCTCCTGCCTTTTATATTCCGCTGTCATAGTGGAATATTCTGCTTGGTGCAGATGAGCCCTTAGACTGTAAGAACCCCTGTTCTGTAGTAAACGCCAGTGCCGATTTGTATTTGTATACAAATTTGTGTGCCCTGCGTGTGGCCACACAGCGTGTGGCCCAGGGGCAACAGTAGGTAATTGGCTCCGCCCTTGAGCAACCATTTTGTATCTGGCTCCACCCCCGTCCCCTGAGCCATTATTTTGCCCCTGTCTCTGGTCGGTAGACCTCAGGGTTCTGATAAAAAAGAAAACAAAATAGATCCTACAAGCCTGAAGTGTGGCCGTTCAAAGAAGGGTGCAGCTAGTTCCCATATCCGGGGAGACAGGAATGTAGGACTTGTCATTTTTTCTCACACGTGTACCCCTCACCCCACACACCCAACACTGGTTTCTTAATCCGTTTGTGAGGTGCTGCCATTCATAGGAAAAAGAGTCACACATTCCACAGGGCGGAAGCGCTCCCAAAGTGGCTCTTTGGATCCCTGCCAATATTCATGCCTCGAATATAAAAACAAACTGGAGGCCGAAATGAGTTTGGGCTGGGAGCTGTTATCCTTAGATAACTGAATGTGCAAACAAAATCCTCTTTCTACCTTCAGCCCTCCATGGCTCTCCCAGGTGTATGGCCACCCTCCAATCAATTCACCCCGAATCTTGCCACATTAGCTTCTGTCTGCTCTGCTTTCCCACCCTGATGTACCTTCCTTTTTGGTGTTGTTGTGGAAGGCATTAACAGTCACTTCAGGTCAGCAGAGGAACCTCTCTATTTTAATTGTAATGCACTGCACCAAGGCACGGAGCCGATTAGAAACCTAGAACTCTCAAACTGCCGTGGGAAAGGAATTAATTAAATAATGAAAAGCTCCCCAGAGCCTGAAGAATCCAGCTTGAGGATGCCCGTTGCATCTCTGGGATGACTGTCATTGGTCTGGCCCTGCCGCCCACTTCTGATCCACTACCACTATGGGAAAAGGACAGGGAGTCCTGTAGCACCTCTCTGCCCTTAGGCACGATAGGATCATTCAATTTGATTTATATATTTGATTTGATTTGTGCCCTGTCTCTATCTCTAGAAAAATGGCCTTCAAGGAGGCTTACAATCATAAAGAGAACTTGATTAACACAATAATTTAAAAAATGCTTTAAAACACAATGAAAAATACAATGGCCCTGTTCACACAACACACTGAACCATGATGGTTAAGCATTTTGAGCTAAGCATTAGGTCTTAGCAAGTCATGTGAACCATGACTTAGGCCTTAGCTAGACCTACCTTAAAGTCCGGGCGAGAGGAGGGGAGACCTCGCGTTGCGATTAACACGAGATCTTGCCCTCGTTTACACGTAAGGCGTGACGACCTCAGGAAGAGAGCCGTCGCATCCGCCATTTTTAAATTATTTTTTAAAGGGGACGGAGCGCACAAACGCTCGTGCGCAAAGGTAAGGTTTTGTTTTTTTTTTTTTAATTTAAATTAATTTCCCTGCTCCCCCCACCCTACCCCTGATGGGTGCAGCGCTCCTGAGGACCGCTGCACCCTGTGTGCAGCTCCTGGATCTGCATGAGTAATTGCGCGGAGCCGGGTAAACCCACGGAAATGTGCTCAGCCTGAGACCGTGGAAAAACTGGGCCCCCGGGGGAGGGCTGTATCCCAGGGCAAGGGAGAGATGATCCCTCCCTGATCCCGGGATCCCCTGTGCATCATGTGGACGCACAGGGACGATCCCGGGGCTTGCGCCGGGATATAGGCTAGTCTTGCTAAGGCCTTAGCGCAGCCTTCCTCAACCTGGGGTACTCCAGATGTGTTGGACTACAACTCCCAGAATGCCCCAGCTAGCTGGGGCATTCTGGGAGATGCAGTCCAACACATCTGGAGTGCCCCAGGTTGAGGAAGGCTGCCTTAGCGTGTCATGTGAACCATTCCAAACCATAGTGGCTACATAACTGCTCTCAAAACAAGATGCCCAGGTTTGGCATCCTGGGATGCTGATGCCTGGCCTGTTGACTGGCCACAAGCTGCCATTTTCAATTTCCCACAATGCAGTGCTCTATGGCACTGTATGAAATTACTTATTTCATTTGTATCATGCGTATCTGCCAAAGAATGGTGCTGGAGGCGGCTAAAAATAAAACCCAGCTTAAAAACAAGATCTTAATTAAAATGTAATGTAAAAACAAATACATTAAATGCATTTCGTTTTAAAATGGGGCTTCGTAGCTGCTCACCAAGCTGCCAGGTAAGCATACGGCAGCGGGGGGCACTGGCATAGGAGGGGGGCTGAGGAAGACAATTTGCCGAAGGTCCCCTCAAACTCCCCTCAGAATGGGCAGCTTTAGTTTGTCCATACTGGGTGTAGGCGTAAGCAACTGCACTAGACTTGCTTCCACAGGAGGCTTCCCCTGATCAGTGAGTTGTGCAGAAATGCCTCGGGGAGAGCCTCGCCTGAGAGGATGGTCATTCTTATTCTCCACAGACTCTAAAAGTAAATCTTCTGTGCTTCAGTCATCAGAGACGTTCGATAGAGGGTGCTGTAAATGTGGCAGTTGGCCTTACACACTCCCCTCAAACTGCCATCCCTTTCTTGTTTCCGCTGTTTGTTTGCTTGTTCCCCCATCACTAGTATGTGTTGGCGTTCTTCCTTGACCATAGCATAACCTTACCCGACCTGGTGCCCTCCAGATGCGTTATATTACAACCCCCTTAGGATGGCTGTGGAATTACTAGTCCAACACATCTGGAGGCTGCCATAGCAACTTCCTAGCACATTAGACCAATCCAGCACAGCATGTGCTGGGACCTGACATTTATTAATTCGTATTCATTGGGGCCCTTGGAGGATGTGATGCCTCAAGCAAGGAAAGTGTTGCCCACTGGGACCACCTTATGTAAGGAAGCAAAGCTCTTGTGCTTCTAGTTCGGTCCCCGCAAGCCCCATGCACAAAGGACAAAAGGAAAAAAAATCATAAACTGAAAACAGGAGCCATCGTAGGTGGGAGGTAAGGCCTTACGCCTGGTCTACATGTGTAGCAGCAGAATGCAGTGATACGATCCTGAGGTAATGGAACGGAGGGCAGCACTTCCTACTGTATATGAGCAATCACATTTTTAATATGTTCCCCATCTGAAAAAACCCTCTGCAGACAAAATGCTAGCTCC
Source organism: Elgaria multicarinata webbii (assembly GCF_023053635.1). NCBI lineage: Eukaryota > Metazoa > Chordata > Lepidosauria > Squamata > Anguidae > Elgaria > Elgaria multicarinata. Next base: position 14,957,014 of record NC_086181.1, read on the forward strand.
GTATGTAGTGGCTAGTATGATTTTTTTTCTTCCCGAAGTGCTACTTTTCTACTTGCATGGAACGTTTAAAAATAGCACGCACACATCCCTGTAATTTGAAATGGTACTGTCCATTCTACCACCTCAGGATTTTACCTCCTTGCTCTGCTGCATGTGTAGATCAGGTCTTAGAACATGCTTCAAAGGATGGTAGGACAGGGGTCCCGTACCTCTTTGGATTGCTGGGCACATCTGGGATTTTGAGAGAGTGTTGTGGGTGCTCTCACAAAATGGCGGCTATGGAAGTAGCATGGCCGTTCATAAAGTGGCTCCCATGGTATGCAGGGCTGGTTACAAGACACTCATTTCTAGGAAAACAAACTAGTGAGACTAAAAAAAAAAAATTAAATTGCCAAGAAGCTAATATAAGGCAGAAGTAGAATCTGAGCTCCAAAACACAAAACCACACTTTTGAACCCAAATAAAGATGACATTAGGAACCTAAGAAGAGCCCTGCTGGATCAGACCAAGGGCCAATCTAGTCCAGCATTCTGTTCATACAGTGGCAAACTAGCTGCCCATGGGAGACCCATGAACAGGACATAGGTGCAAGAGCACCCTCCCACCCATGTTCCCCAGCAACTGGCGTTCACAGGCATACTGCCTCTTATACTAGAGGTAGCATACAGGCATCAGAACTACTAGTCATTGACTAGTAGCCAGTTACATAAATTCTCCTCCATGAATTTGTCTAACTCCCTTCTAAAGCCATCCAAATTGGTAGCCATCGCTGTATCTTGTGGTACTGAATCCCATAGTTTAACTGTGCCCCGTGTGAAGAAGTTCTTCCTTTTATCTGTCCTGAATCTCCCACCAATCAGCTTCATGGGATGACCTTGGATTCTAGCATTACGAGAGAGGGAGAAAAACGTCTCCCTATCCACGTTCTCCACACCATGCATAATTTTGTACACCTCTATCAAGTCTCCCCTCACTCGCCTTTTTTCCAAGCTGGAGGGCAGAACTTTGCTTTGCAGCGTGCCAGCCTCCTAGTTGAAAAAGTATCATTTTAAAAGAAAAGCAAGAAATAAAATAGTTAGGAGCGGCAGAGAGCCTGGCAGGCACCTATGAGCACCATGTTGGAGACCCCAGCTGTGAGACTTGAGATTCACGTGGATGCCGTAACCGTCTTTGTTCAGCTGCAAGCCAGAGGATTATTGCAGAATTATCTAAACGTTCTGAGAGGAAGGAAACCTATCTCTTACTGGCGTCCACACTAAGCAGGCTGTACATTGCAAGCCTACACATGTCTACTCAGAAGTCAGTTCCATTGAGCCATCTTTTCTCTTTCTCTCTCCCTCCCTCCCACTTCCACTCTACCCAGCAAGCCGCTGGGGTAGGGGAAAATTGCTCCTGCCAGAAGTCTACATTGATTGTTTGCAGAGATCTTTGGAAATTAGGCTGAGCGCCACTGGTTGCCCATGGCTGACTTAGACAGTTAGAGAGCCTGTGTGGTATAATGTTTGGACCAGGACATGAAGACTTGAGCTGAAATCCCACCTCAGACATGACGCTTCCTGGATGAAGTTGGGCCAGTCACTGCTGTTCACACAACATGTTAACCCACACTCAGTGGTTGAGTGAGGGTTGTTTTGAACTGTGGGTTGTTTGCTGAACCATGGATTAGTGTGTTATCTGAACGCAGCACGTTTTCCACAGGCTGGGTTCTCGTGTTGTCTGAACGCAGCATGGTTTCTGCAGGATGGCTTCTTAACCATGCAGTGTGGAATGTGAACAACCCAACAACAAACCATGGTTCTCAAGGTGGCTTTTTCGAGGGAAAAGAAGGCACTCTGCATGGTTAACAAGCCACCCTGGCTGAGCTCAGACAACACGATAACCCGTTGTTCAATAAACAATGCAGGGTTCAAAACAACCCGCACTTAACCAGTGGGTTAACAGTTGCGTGAACAGCGATCTCTCTCAGCCCTCACCTACCTTGCAGGGTTGCTGACAGGATAAAGGGGAGGGGAGCCATGAAAGCCGCCCCAGGAGAACAAAATAGACATGGAATGGGTGATTCCCTCCACCCCCTCAGATCTTAATTTGAGCTGAGATTCTATTCCAGAACTTAATTTTAATAATAAAGCTCAACTAGTTTTAAATAAAAAAAATTCTGATGGAAGCCAGGGGACCTCCATGGTAAGGCCTGATGATATGTTGACATAAGGGTTGGAAGCTGTAATTGATTTAATCAGTATATTCTTCAACCAAAGCTTTAATCAGAGATTTAAATCCGCCTCCCTCAACCCCTAACTGATCAGTGGGGCTGACTAAAGAACATGCCGCTATGCAGACCTCACACGCACACAAGCATGTCAGCTTCCTCTTCCCTCTGCTCAGTATGTCATAAAAAGAGATTTAAAGATGGCTTTTCCTTTCGGTTTGTACCTAAAGAGAGCGGGTAGTTTCCTTTGGGGGTGAAACGAATACGGCTTTCCTACCGCAAGCAACTGAAGTCCACAGCGCTCATCTGGAATCAGTGCCAGCACAGCTTCTACTCTGGGATCTTTCCTGGTACTGATGGGCCTTGAACTTGTTTGAACTTTGAAAGCTGTTTCGGCCCTGGTGTCCTCTGAGCATAACAAAAGAATCCAACCCACGATGAGCAAGAAAACATTACAAGATGGATTGGAATGCAATATATGTTAGATTCCCTTCGAACTCTGGGATTTTGTTAATGAAATTAAAGAAATGTTCCATTGGTTGAGAGCACTAGTTGCTACTACCTTCCGCTACTGTGACTTTACTTGGTGCAGTGCCGCTGCTGGTATCGCACCCCAGGAGTTATGTCTGCTCCTTCCTAGTTGGCACTTGTGACCGGTGGGAGGAGCAGAGTATTGGGCATAGCTGCTAGAAAAGCTGGGTGACATGTTACCCGTTCCTTCAGTTGTTGTTCTTAAAAGGGAAACCCAGGAGTTGCTTGGAGTCCCATTGCTAGTGAAGCCCTACAGTCTTGCCATGCCGATATACAGGCAATCCTTGGAGGGTACAAATCTGGAACCTCTCAAACAGAGCTCACGTTAATTTGTGTGCCACAGGGACCCATCTGGTAGGCCAGCTTGAACAAAAGAAGAGGGCCTATACGTGCCTTTGCCTTGTGTAGTCCTCCTTCTCACCATGACAAATAAAAGTCGTCTCTCTCCCACACAGCTGGGATTAGGGGACAGACGTGATGAGCCCCAGAACCTCTCCTTTCAAAATTTAATTAATTTATTGAAATGACTGCCCAAAGGATGTAGCAAATGCCCCCGTCAAAGATGGTTTTAAAGATGGATTGGACAAATTAGTGGAAGAGAGGCCTGTCGACTGCTCTCAGCCATGATGCTTCAATAGAACCTCCATGAGCAGGGGCAGAATACCTTTGTTTACCAGACGCTGAAGCCAAATAGCAGGGGAAGTTTGATCAAGGATGCTTGTTCCACACCAACTAAGTTTCAGAGATGTGGTCAAAAGACCAAGAAACATCCAGCTGCATTATAACCATTACAGATGATCATGTTATAACATTAAGTATCACTGCCTGGGCTTTTTTGTTTTCCTTCTCCCTCCCCATCACTTTTTCCTCTTGTCTGGTGGTTATTTCGATTGTAAGCATGAGGGCAGGCACTGCCTTGTGTTTATTGATATGTAAGCTGCTTTGGAAGCCTAGCTGGTTGAAGAGCAGGGAAAAAATGCTATAAATAAATAAATAAATAAATAAAGGTTGTTGTCTTCATACCCTATACATGTGAGCTTCCCAGAGGCATTTGCTAGCCACTGTCAGAAACAGGATACTGGGCTAGGGTTCATTGGTGTGATCCAGCAGAGCTATTCTTTCTATTTTTAAACAACGCACTGTGTTGTTGTTGTTTTTAGCTCCCCCTTCAAATTCCACACGCCCATCTCATGTGGATGGCAAGTCATCTAAGCAGCAACTCCCGCCTTTCCAGATTCTGTTCCCATAGCCTTGAATTCACGCTAAACACTTGGTCAGTCAGTGGCAAAGGCAGCCAGGAGGGCAGCCATCATGATTTCTGGGACTCAGTTCACAGGTGGATGTTGCAGGAGCTGCTGAACGTCCATGGAGACGGCCTTATCCTGAAATTTCTCCTGACTATTGTACGCCTATGGTTTGCTGCATGATGGAGGCAGCACCCAGTGTTAGTAGCACTCAGCAGCATCCTGAAACACCTGGGGTGGCTTTCCCCAACCGGGTGCTCTCCAGACGATTTGGACTTCAACCCCCATCAGCCCCATCCACCATGGCCAATGGTCAGGAATTCTGGGAGTTGTCGTCCAAACCATCTGGATGGCCTCAGGTTGAGAAGGCTGACCTAGGGTTTGGTGGAGGAGAGCAGGAGGGTTCCTAGAATCATAGAGGCTGAGTTTTACTCCCAAATTAGGATCCTCCGCATAGCGAACCTCACTCACCCATAGAACAACAAACAGAGAGCAAAAGTGGACATATTCGAGGCATCCAGGTAGCTCCAGCAAGTGAGCCAAGCAATGTATTATAGGAGAAGACAATGTTAGCCCAACCATAACAGTCATTATTAGCAAATGTGACTTGGAGCAAACTTCCTTCTGAGCCTCAAATATGACCAACGCCATACCTAATGCTTGGCTCACTATCAGCACACAGAGGCCTCATCAACACCAAGCAGGATATTGCACTATGAAAGCGGTATGAAAGCAGTATATAAAAGGCAGGGGCCACACTACTGCTTTATAGCCGTATTGAAGTGCACTGACAACTGATGGGGCCCATTACATACCATATACCACTTTCATACCAGTATATCCTGCTTGGTGTGGCTCCTGCCTTTTATATGCCGCTTTCATAGTGCAATATCCTGCATGGTGTAGATGAGGCCAGAGTGTCCCTAAAAGGATGTTCTCAAGCCCAAACGCCAGCGAGCATTTTGTTGCTTGCAGTGGTGGCCCCCAATGCCCTAGAGCATCCTTCCCCAAACTGGTGCCCTCCAGATGAGTTGGATTACAACTCCCATCATCCACAGCCACCATGGCTACGCTGGCTGGTGATGATGGGAGTTGCAGGCCCTAGGTGATTTCTAGAGGAAGGCTGCCCTAGAGATAACCTAGGGTTACCTATTTTTTTCTCCCTGGCAGACTTTGGGTTGCTTTCTTTTTTTAAATTGTGTTTTTTTTCCAGTCATCTGGCAAAGCTGAATGGGTTGGATCCAGATTTATGCTGGATTAACTGCACTGGCAGAAGTGGACTTCTCAGCCCCTGACTACTCCCTGAAAGTGCTGCATAGAGAGTCAGGAGAGCCTGCTAAGCAGAGCCAGCTTTGATGAGTTCGAGGGAAGGGGATCCCCCAAAACCAGGCTGAGGAACCTTATGCAAACAGTGTCTTTTCTCGCACGGTAGATTCTGGATCCAACCCAATTCGTTGCATGTCACTCAGAAATGCCCCAGCATATGCATGCATGCATACACACACACACACATCCCCAGAACAAATACATTCAAGTGTAGCCCATGGTTTGACCAGGAAGTGTTTTAGAATCCCATGATGTATTTCATTCGTCAAGGGTCTTAAAATCTGACCCTTGAGCCTCAACGTTTAAACATTTTTGACAACCCAGGATGAGGCTAGCTCCTAGGAATCCAAACTCTCTTATACCAGCTCTACTCAGGGAATGCTGCCTCTTCCTCAGGGACTTGCCGTGACTTGAAGCCAGGATGGTGGCTAAGCAAGAATTGTGCCAAGAGGCCAAAGAAATGTAACCTTTGGCAGGGGGTACCATGTTCACGCCTGCCATCTGCTTGTGGAATATTAACCCACATTTCCCAGGTTCTAATCCAAGGGTGGGCAGAAAGTGGATCTGGAGCTGCCGGTAAATCCCTGGCTGATTTGCAGTAGATCGGCAAGGGTTTCTGATTCCCAATTGTTTAACTACAGCTGCAACAAAAATGACTCTCCTCCCACCCGCATCGTAAATTATACTGCTGAAATGAAGAAAGCTTGAGATAAGCAGGAATGATGTGGAAGGACTGTGAGCTCTCTTCAATTCTGGTGCTCAACACAAATTCCTGGGCTCAGAATTGTGTAATTCAAAATGTATATCTTTTGTACCAGGCTCTGGTTGGTGGATCTTGGGTTTTCCAGTAAAAAAAAATGAAGTAGATCCCACAATTCGTAAGCCTTCTCACACCTGTTCTAATCTATCTCTTGATGTATTTCATTTGCATCCTGCCCTTCCTGCAATAGATTTAAGGCAGCATACACCCCCACAACACCTTTATCCTCACAACAACCTTGTGAAGTGGGTTAGGCGGAGGGATGGAGATTGACCCCAGGTCACCAATAAGCTTTGCGGCTGAGCTGAGATTTCAACCTGGGTTTCCCTTCTCACTGACTTTCCCAACCTGGTGACCTCCAGATATGTTCGGCCATTGGCCATGCTTGCTGGGAATGATGGGATGTGTCTTCCAACACATCTGGAGGGCACCAGGTTGGGGAAAGCTAATTTAACCACTACCCCACACTGAGTAGAAGGGAGCTGATGGGCAAGGTGCGTTAAGAAGTGTCAAATCCTATTTTGGAACCTGAACAGGCTGGACTGGTTTGATTGTCATCTTCCACCCAGGCACTGACTTTGCTAGCCGGGTTGCCATTTTGCTCCCCTTTTCTCTTGCTATTTCCTCTGAGGAAGACAGAGGGACTTTCTACGTCCAGGTCCCCCTTAGCAAACTGGACCTTTACAAACAATGAAACTCAGCTTAACTCTTGGGAATTATGCCTAGGATGCCTTTGATCCTTGCAAGATGTTTGGGGGGGGGGGGGGGCGCAGCCAAGCAATAAAGATTCCAAGAAGGCAGAAGGTATGTGTGTATGGGGGAGGGAGCTGTAAAGGGACAGATGGCAATAGAGCATCTCCCTTAATTTGTATCAGAGATTTTTCCCCCCACAGACAGCACAGTCCCTAGCCGAGGTGGGATGGAGTGTGAGAAACTTGAGATTTCACATCCAATGTGTTATTCCCCTTACTACCAGCAGCCAGACGTAAATGGGTTCATTAATAATCCCTCCCTCGCCCCCAGCGTTTCGTAAAAGCGATGCTTTGCAGAAAGCAATGGATGGAGAATGGCTTCTCCCACCCCCCCACCTCGCCCGGAAAATCAAGTCATCTCAGCATCTCCCCGTCTGCTGAATGGGGAAAGGTCTCTTTCAACCCCACCCTTTCCCTGCTCCACCCCCCCCCCCCCAAACACACATATCCTTAGATTTTGCACTGGAAAGCAAAGTAGGTAGACAGAGATCTTCTTGTTTCATCGGTTCCATTCCCAGCCTCACTGAAAGGGCAGGCCTGTCAAACGTGGCTTCAGGCCCCCTCTGCCAGCCCTTAGGGTGGGAGAGTTTTGCTTTGACCCCCTTGAGCACAATTGCCTTCCGTTAGGTGGATACATTTTGGCCCCAGTGAATGAAAAGGAGAACATGCAAACAAAAGAAAACACAAGCCCTGTCCTCTCAGTTTGTCTAGTCCTCCTAAGTGAAGGTAAGCATTTGCCACAGGCCTTGCAAAATCAAGGCCTTAGAATGGGAAAGGGTTGGAGGAAAGGGCCGTCTTTGTCTAGGAGACTTAAGCCTGGTTCTCACAAATAGGGGACAAACCTGATTCTTGATTGTGCTGCTTCAGATGGCAAATGGGGGCTCACGCGGCTGAATGCTTCGCCCTTCAAAATGAATAACAATTCCCCAAATCCCCAACATATAGAAGACTAGCATGTCAGGGCAAATGTGAAGCTAGAACTTTTCGCTCTGACATGTTAGTTTTCTATGTTCAAGGAACTGTATTTATTAACTTTATTTACTTAATGTAAGAAGGGAAATTTTGTATGGAGAAGCATTCCATCCAGTTGACACCCTGGTTGCCCATCACAGCTGTTCTTTGAGAGTACTAGGCCAAAGTTGGAGGGTATGAGGTTAGATTCTGGCTTAGAACTGACAACAACCTCCAGCACCAACTCGCTTCCCACATCTAAAGACAACTGGTCCTCCTGGGGCCCAGTTATCTGTCACTGCTACTAGGGACATTAAACCCAAAGGCCTACCTGGATGGGGGCTGTGCTGAAGTGGATCTTGCGGTTAGGGGTGGCCTCGTCCTCTTCTGATAGCCCAGCGATCTCCACACAGCTGGATTCTGGTGCGTACAGTCCGTCGGCATCCTCGTCTTCATCCAGCCCGCTCCCTCCCGAATCCTCCCCCAGCCCACTGTAGGCACTAATGTCCACCAGGTCAGCCTCAGAGAAATCTTCCTTCTTAGACTCGTCACCCAGGTCATTTTCCTCTGGTCCCTCAGCCTTGGCCACTTCCTCACAGTAAGCATCGCCCGACGGGTCTGGAGTTTCTAAGTGTCTCTCGCCCCCCAGCCGGCCATTTTCCAAGGCCGCATGCACCGTTACCTCAGCCTGGATCACCTCAGCCCGGAGAGTGTCAGACCCTTTGGAGGCCTTGCTGTGCTCCTCCGCTAGCGCCACTGCCACCTCTGCCGCCTCAAATTCTTGCTCCGAGTCTCCGCTCTCCTCTACTTCCACGGGCTTGATCTTGCGCACCTCTTGGACCTTCTGAGGACGCAGGCCCACAGCACTGTCCTTGTCCCCAGGTTTCCCGGCACCTGATCCGCCAGCGGGAAGTTTGGCTTGGGTTTTGTCGGCCTCCAGCGGCCTGCTTCTCACCTGGAGGGTAGGCCCGTCGCTGCTCCTCGCTTCCCCCTTGGCACCGCTTTCGGGAGCCTGTAGGAAGACTCTGGACCTTTTGCTGACAATCTTGGAGTTGAGGGGCCCAACTTTGCCCGGGGCTTTGTGGAGATTGTTCCTCAGGTCGGCCTTCTCGAAGACAGCGCTGAGCTGGCTGACGGTGGGCGACACGGCCTCAGTGTCCAGCTTGTCCAACGACTCCGTGCTCCCATTGAACCTCACCACCACGTCCAGCTTCCTGTCCTGGAAGCCCGCTCTCTCTTTCCTGAGGAGAAGTTTGTTGGTGGTCTCCTTCTCCTGGAGGCTCCTCTCGAAGATCTTCCGCGTCTCCTGGAGCTTGGACAGGGGCTTGTCCGTCTTGGAGTCGAAGCGGCTCACCCTCTCGGAGACGCTGGTGCCCAGTTTGAGCAAGGCACTGTGGTCGACATTCTCGTTCAGGCTGCTGGCCCGGGGCAAGGACAAGCGGACCGGCTTCTCCTTCAGCTTGGCCAGGTCCACCGCCCCGTCGCCCGCCGGCGGCGCGGTCCCCATCTGCAGGAACATGTTCTTGATCCGGTGGACGTTGGAGCCATACTTCTTGTTCCTGGCTTTCTTGGCCTCCTCGCTGTCGGGGTTGCCAAGGGCATCCTTGGGGCTTTTCAAGGCTTGGATGCCGGCTTCGTAGGCGTTCCGGTGAGGCGAGGCACTCCGCAAGGTCCCTCCGCTGCCGCCGTTGCCGCCACTGCTGCTGCTGCTGCCGCTGCTGCTGCCGCCAGGACTATTATGGGGCTCGGTCTTCATCATGGTTCAGCAAATCTTCTGGTGTCGCTGACACCACATAGCCCCGCGCTTCCTCTTGTCTTGTCTCTCACCCCCCCTCCCCTGCCCCGCTCCTCCCTTCCTCCTCCTCCTCCTCCTCCTCCAGCTGCCTCTTCCGCGATGAGCTGCAGCGGGCTCACATCGCGAGATGCACGGAGGGGGCTCGGCGCGTTGCTGTTCCGTCTACAAAACGGCTTTCATTGTGTCAGGGAAATGTGGTCAGTCGCTGGGGGCGGAGGAGGAGGAGGAGAAGAGAAGGCGGCGTGTGTGTATATGTGTGTGTGTTGGGGTGTGTGTGTGTGTGTGTGTGTGTGTGTGTGTGTTGCAGTGTGTGTTTGTGTTAGAGTGTGTGTGTGTTGGAGTGTGTGCGGGCGGAATGGATCCCAGCGGCTTCTTACCAATGGTAGCAGATCCTGCAAAGGGCTCGGATTAGCTCAGGCCCACGCCTGCCGGCTGGTCGGATGCGTGTCCCACCTCGCTTTGCATCCCCTTCTTCTCTCTTCCTTGTGCCTTCCGCTCTCTCCTCTCCCCCCTCCCTCTCCCTCGCTCTTGCAGCCCAATGATGGAGACCAAACCCTTCTGCAAACGGCACAGCCTGTCGCTCCTAAAAAAAAAAGTGGGGGGGAGAGAGAGAAGAGGATGAGGGAAAATTCCCGCTGGGTCTTAAAGAGATCGTTCTCCTTGTCCACCACCACCACCCCTTTCTGCTGTGGCAGGAAAGGAAGCGAGAGAAAAAAAAGAAAAGGGGGAAGGAAAAAAAGCCAGCGACACGTTCCTCCTCTCTCCCCGCCACGCTCAGTCCGCCCTCCCGCCGCAGAAAGAGAGTGAAAACCCCACTGAACTCGTCCAACCCCACTGCAAGGCAAAAGGGAGTGGGCGGGGGGTGAACCACGATCACCCTTCCTCCCCTTCGCCGTTGGATTATTTCAATATATATCTAGATGGCCATGTAATCCGACCCTTTCCTCGTGTCGGCGGCTTTCACAACTCTCTGGCCTTTTAATAATAATAATAATAATAATAATAATAATAATAATAATAATAATAATAATAATAATAAAAAAAAAAAAAATCGCCACCTTGTTCCAAAATTAGATTAATCGCAGCCCTCGCTCCAAGATGTTTTGACACCCTGCCTTGTGCCACCCAGTTTAAAGAAGTGTAACCCCGGGATCTGATTGCAACGTCGCACGGGCTGTTTGGGGCCCACACGCGTTTCTGATCGCCGAGGATCTTCCGCAGTGTTGCAAAATCCACGGTGCGGCGAGACCTTGATGTGGAGCAACGGAAAACGTCGACCAGAAAAACGGCCGAGCCCGGGAATTCGAAGGGTCGCGCGCACTTTTCAATTTGTGAAATTTTGGGGTAAGCCCTAACCAAGATATCGCCTGACCCGGGAATTTGGATCTCTCCGTGTGTAGTGGAAGGGCTATTATAGCTCAGTGGCAGAGCACATGCTTTGCACGCAGCAGGTTCCACATTCAATGATCCCCGGCATTTTCGGGCAAGGCTGGAAAAACCCTTGCCTGAATCCCTGGAGAGCTGCTGCCAGTCAGTGTCCGCAATACTGGGCTAGATGGACCAATGGTCTGGCTCAGTATAAAGCAGCTTCCTGTGTAAGATTTAATTTTTTTGCGCTGTTGCAAAGTGTTCCTGGCACTGTACTTGCAAGCTGGGTGCTCATAATAATAATAATAATAATAAGAGGTGGACTCGGTGAAGATCCAGCTTTGGTAAATAATACAGCCCAAATATTTTCATCGAATGATGAAAATTATGTGTATTACAAGATCTCTCCAGTCATAAAACAGTTGACGCAATTCATCCATACAGTGGCAACTTGAGCTGACTGGAGCCTGGTCTAAACTCCAACCCCCCCTTTTCAGTACTTTATCATGAACAATCCATTATTGATGACATTTATAAATTTTATAATAGCGTTTGACCATTTTCCAGCCCTTTGCTCATTCATTGCCATCAACGACCCTGTGAGGTAGATCTTGGTTTCCCCCCCCCACTTAAGGCAGCAAGGAGGCAAACCATATGGCAAGCATCAATTTTCATATTTATTTATTTATTTATTACATTTATATACCGCCCCATAGCTGAAGTTCTAAAATTTCAGGGGGCAGAGAGGGCTCACAACCTTTACCTTTGGTGACATTTTAAAGAAAACTACAAAGGAGGGGCATGATTTGGTTAAAACTGGGGCGGAGTCAGGGAATGGGGCTTGTGGGTTTTACTAAAGGCCTCCTACCTTTACCCTGTAATTCAAGCATTGCATGATAAACCTGAAATTACGTTCGTGGTGCAGGCACGACCTGAAAGCAAATTCAGGGGCCTCCGTACAACAGTTCTTATGAAATAAAATACCTCTAAAACACGGGTGTCATCCCTCTTTTAGCCCAGTGGCCAGATTAAATGCTGGCAAAACTCTCGGGGAGCTGTATTCTAGAGTTGGGAGGGTCCAAATGCAACAGCGGTGCTGCTCAAAACATACTTGATTTTAAAGCTGTTATTGACAGTATCCATCTTAGAGGTGTTTTGACCTTTCAGAATGGAGTGGGGTAGGGGGTGGGGAACAGGCACGAAAAAGCTGAGAAACCATCAAATGAATGCTGGGGGGTGGAGCCAGAGCAAGGGGGCATGACCATCTGGGGAATTTTGGACGGCTGGACTGGGACCCCAAGAAGACTGGATTTGGCCCACAGGATTAAGGTTCAACACCACTGCTTAAAACAACAACAACAACACCCAGCTCTGGCCAGATCTACAAGCAGGATATGACATTTTGAAAATGGTCTATAGAATGTGTCCTGGGTCCGAACAGTTGTCAAAGCTATTATAACCCGTTATAAAGCAGCAGTGTAAATCCTGCCTCTGTTGTACATAGGTGCTCACAAAACATGTAAGATCTACCTTAGCCACACAAAGTGCTCCAGTTCTCTCAAGCAGTTCTGTTTTGACTGGTTGTTCACCATTCATGCCCTGGAAGTGTTACAGTGGCCTCATCTATACCAAGCAGGATATTGCACTATGAAAGCGGTATGGAAGTGGAATCTAAAAGGCAGGAGCCACACCAAGCAGGATATAGCGGTATGAAAGTATTATATAGTATGTAGCCATGGCTAGACCAGGCCTATATCCCGGGATCATCCCGGGATCATCCCTGTACATCCAAATGACACCCAGGATACCGGGAGCAGGCAGGGATGACCCCTCCATTTGCCTGGGATAATCCTTAGGCCTAAGTCAATGGGCCCCAACAGTTGTCAGTGCACTTCAATACCGCTATAAAGCAGTAGTGTGGCTCCTGCCTTTTATATACTGCTTTCATAGTGGAATATCCTGCTTGGTGTAGTTGAGGCCAATGATCCCATACTTCCTTGCAATGAGGGAGGCTAGCTCAGCGTATTTTGTATCACGGCCCTGATATTTAAGAGTGGGGTTTTTCCAGGCCTATAAAACCATCGATACTGGAGCTGTAATGCAGTTCCCCCTGATAGGTTTGCGTAAAAGTTCAGTTGGATGATCCAATCGGATTTTACGCTCAATTCTCCCTGCCATAGTACTTACTTTCCCCAATAAAGCCCTAGTGTAAAAACAGCTTAAAAGGGACAGGGGCTAATGGCATCTTTTCTAATATGAAATGTGTTATTCTCAAATTGTAATTCAAGACAGAAAAGGGAAGAGAGCACCTTTTTTTTTTTAATTAATTGAGCCAATACTTGAGCACCAAACCTACAAACCTGGGTTTGCCACTGAGTGTAAAGCCAAACGGCTGCATCTCTCTGATGGGTGTGTTTACAAATGCAACTTTGTTATATTCACAAATAAGTCTAACCTAAAGCAATACTCCCTTTAGGGAGCTTCTCAAGGAAGATATTCTACAAAACTTTCCCAGGCAGCTTCTCCCATGGTTGAATTGCTCTCGGGGGACTAGACAATACCTGTTTAATGTTTAACCTCAGTCAGCCTTCCTGTAATTTATACCCATTCACCTGAATGCAATCTGTATGGAACCTGCGGGATCGCCTTCTCCCATACAGTCCGCCCCGCACACTCAGGTCCTCTGGGGAGAACATACTTCAGTCAGCCAAGACTAGGCTGACATCAGTTTCCCAGAGGACCTTTTCTTCTGTCACCCCTGGATTATGGAACGGCCATATTAACTCCCTCTGTGATTTTAAAGCAGCTTTGAAGACTAGCCTTTTCTGGCAGGCCTACCCAGATTAATGTAAAATCAAGAATTTTTTAAAAATGTGTTGATTCCTGCACTAATGTTGTTCCCCGCCTCGATCCAAAGGGAGAGGCGGGTAAGAAATAAATAAATAAATATTATTATTATTATTATTATTATTATTATTATTATTAGGCAGACTGACTGTACTAGGTGTACAAGAACCTCTGAGTGTGCGTGTGTAATTTTAATGTATCACTCCATAGTAAGGTGACCATATGAAAAGGAGGACGGGGCTCCTGTATCTTTAACAGTTGCATAGAAAAGGGAATTTCAGCAGGTGTCATTTGTATATATGGGGAACCTGGTGAAATTCCCTCTTCATCACCACGGTTAAAGCTGCAGGAGCTATACTAGAGTGACCAGATTTAAAAGAGGGCAGGGCACCTGCAGCTTTAACTATTGTGATGAAGAGGAAATTTCACCAGGTTCCCCATATATACAAATGACACCTTTTGAAATTCCCCTTTCAATACAACTGTTAAAGATACAGGAGCCGTGTCCTCCTTTTCATATGGTCACCCTATTCCATAGGGATCACCTTGCACCCAAAACTGGTGTATTAGGTGCTGTTCTCGAAAGACAGCACTCAAGGGGAGTGCTGCAGCCTCCCCTTGGCAGATTCAACCATTCTCCGGATCAGGGCCACTGGGCCTTGATGGGGTGGTAATTATAAAAGGCATTGCACACTAAAAGAGACTTGAGAAAGGATTGAATGCCACCAACCAAAAAGATAAGTTGCTCCAAGGTAAATGAACATAGTGCATACTTGTTGTTTTGGAAATTTTGTTTTGTTTTAAGAGCATTTAGATCATCATACTTTTATTGCTGTTGGTTTTATTGGATGGAGAGTTTTTACATTTTGTTGCTGGTTTTATTTTGGTGTTATTGTGCGCTGCTTTTATTCATTGTTTTGTTTTTATTTTATGCTCTTCATGTATAGTACACATATACACACACCCCGGAACTTGATTTATTAGGCAGTTTAAAAGTGTAATGAATGAATGATGGATGGATGGATGGATGAATAAAATACAACAAGCTCCCGTTCAACCACAGAAGCATCCCATCCCTGAGGCTATGGGGGTGGGCGGTGGGAATGAGAGAGGGAGGCGCAAGGACCCTGCGGAACGTGCCTGACCAAAGCTTCCCCTCTATGCTACGCGGTTTCCTGCATCTTTTTGCTTTTTGGTGTGTGCGCAAAACAGTCCTATCCTATCTTTCCTATTTCCTCCTCTGCTTTCAGTTTATTGGCTGCTACAGCCACTCTGACAAGAGATATGCTAGAAGAGGCTACGGACACAAATTATTTTGATACCAATGTAGGAGCTTCTTATCCAAACAGATTGGGGTGGTGGGAGGGCGGGCAGGGAGGCGGAGGTATTTTTCTTCGGGTCTCAAAGTTCAAGACAGCCTGGTGGTTCACCTTCTTCCGATTCCAGGATCTGGTTGTGGATGTTTTCTTTGACAGAGGGGAAGGCACACTGCATGTGCTCAGAGGCACTTTTTCGTTATTGCTTCACCAGTTCCAGTGCTGAGTCCTGAAGGCAGCTCTTGGAACTTTGGTAATTTATCCCTCTGTCTCCTGGTAATTTATCCCTTGCTCTCAAGGCATCAGATTAAATTCTCCTAGTATGGAACTCATCGCCCCTTCCAGTGCTTTGTTGACCCCTCACTTCCCCACAGCACGTTCATTTCAACCAGGTTTCTCTTCTTGCACACAGATTTGCTCAAAATTCTGCAAAAACGCCAATGTAATTACCAGTCTGAGCCTGCCTTTAAGGCTTTAACAGATGCATGCAAACTCCCCAGAGGAGGTGGGTAAAAGTTACGTGCTTCTTCAGGATGGCAAGCCCCACCTTTGCTCAGTACACAGGAAGCATGAGAAGCATGAAAGAGGAAACAAAAGCCACTGGTGCCTTCACTGGTGTTTCCTCTGCCACAACTTGGTTGAATTGCCAAAGCCACAGCAGACATACACAATAAAAAGAATATAAACAGGCCATGTGACAGAGGGGGAATGATTAAAGTTACCAAAGCTGCAGGCACTCCTTCCCAATTTCTACATCAGTGAGGGCCTCATTGCATTATCAAAAAAGAAAGAAAGAAAAAAGGGTATGGATGTGTATAAAGTTTGCGCATGCTAATTTGTACAGGCAAGTTTAGAAATAATTACTAGAAGTTAAATAGAAATACAGTACATAGAAACATAGAAGAGCAGAGTTGGAAGGGGCCCACAAGGCCATCGAGTCCAACCCCCTGCTCAATGCAGAAATCCACCTCAAAGCATCCCTGACAGATGGCTGTCCAGCTGCCTCTTGAATGCCTCTAGTGTGGGAGAGCCCACAACCTACCCAGGTAACTGATTCCATTGTCATACTGCTCTAACAGTAAGGAAGTTTTTCCTGATGTCCAGCCGGAATCTGGCTTCCTGTAACTTGAGCCCCTTATTCCGTGTCCTGCCCTCTGGGAGGATCGAGAAGAGATCCTGGCCCTCTTCTGTGTAACAACCTTTTAAGTATTTGAAGAGTGCTATCATGTCTCCCCTCCATCTTCTCTTCTCCAGGCTAAACATGCTGAGTTCTTTTAGTCTCTCTTCGTAGGGCTTTGTTTCCAGACCCCTGATCATCCTGGTTGCCCTCCTCTGAACACGCTCCAGCTTGTCTGCGTCCTTCTTGAATTGTGGAGCCCAGAACTGGACGCAATACTCTAGATGAGGCCCAACCAGGGCCGAATAGAGAGGAACCAGTACCTCACGTGATTTGGAAGCTATACTTCTATTAATGCAGCCCAAAATAGCATTTGCCTTTCTTGCAGCCATATCGCACATATCTCAACATAGGGACAACTGACCAGGGGACCTATGTGCCTGCTCAGTCTGCAATCTAGGTGTTGTTCATGATGGGCAGCTTCAAAGCTGTTGCTCTCCCTTTGTATGGTTCTGGATCTTTAAACTGGACTTGGACCGGATGGCCCTTCAAATAGAGGATGCCTTCAAATAGAGGAGTGTCCTCTGTAAAGTAGGATCCTTGGTCACCCTTCATGTCAATAAGAAGCAGTATCAAATGGGGTTCTAAGCCAGGATTGAAACTGGGGTCCCTTCATTCCTTAATCTTACAGTTAGCCACCAGATGACAGGGATTTTGTAGAGCAAGGCCTTAGCTAGACCTAAGGTTTATCCTGGGATCATCCCAGCGTCATCCCTGTTCATGTAAATGATACACGGGATATCCCGGGAGCAGGCAGGGACGACCCCGGGATAAACCTTAGGTCTAGCTAAGGCCCAAGTCAGCATCTTGATGTAGCAAACACTTGAAATGCAGACACTCATTACGACAGTCCTCCTCACCACGGCCTGAAGAAAAGCCCCCAAATTCAAGTAGCTCTATCCACAAACCCGTTCATCTCTAGACCGGCTCCTGGTAGAGATGAAAACTGTTTTCATCTCTAACAGCAATTGCGCACTCAAGACCAAGGGCTCATCTACACCGAGCAGGATATTCCTCTGTGAAAGTGGTATATAAAAGGCAGGAGCCACACTACTGCTTTATAGTGGTACTGAAGTGCACTGACAACTGTAGGAGCCCATGACACATCCACACCAAGCAGGATATAACACTATGAAAGTGGTATGAAAGCAGTACATGGTATGTGCTAATGGGTCCTAACAGTTGTCAGTGCACTTCAATACCAATATAAAGCAGTAGTGTGGCTCCTGCCTTTTATATACCACTTTCATATTGCTTTCATAGCGGAATATCCTACTTGGTGTAGATGAGCCCGAAGTCACCCCAAAATACACTGCATTACAACAGGGGGAAATAGGGAAATTAATTTCTACTCACAACAACTGTGGGGATTGCAGTTAAGCTCAGGGGGAACAGAGAATTCTAGGGGGGGGGGGCACCTGATGAGGTCAGCATCCCTGCTAATCAAAAAGTACTTGTGCTGCAGTATTAGCTCCACTACGGCCCTGTTTCCTGAGTGCAGAAACAGGGTTCTGCACAAAAGTCTCCTCCTGTCTCAGGTACACAAGCCCTTGCTCCATGCTCTGGGGTGGGGGAATGAAACTACAACCAGACGCTCATGTGTAGCTGCAGATATCATTCTGTAGGGATTTCCATGCTGCAGCCTGCACACCACCCCCTCCGCCTCGACTCCCACCCCGTCTCCGGCGATGCAGCAGCGCACGCACACTTTTCTGCTGTTTTAATTTGGCCAATTGTTTGCTGACAGTGTTATCGGCACAGCATCGGCTTGTAGGTCATGAGTGAAAAATACCTGGGCGTGAGATTCCTAGAATAGCTATGTTAGTTAGGATTTACATGTGTTAATCCAGGCCTGGAATAGAATGGTGCTGTGTGGAAGCATACAAACGGAGCCCGGCTACCCAGAGCTACCTGTAATACACCTGCCCCTGCAGCCAAGCTGGCTTCTCACAGCGGTCGTCCAGAGTAACTATGGTGTTAGGAGGAGAGACCTTTAAGCACAGGGCAGGAAAGATGGGAATCAAAGCGTTGAGTCAGCTCTGAGTCACACCCTGCTCCCCCTCCCACCCAACATTGAAACATCGCTGTGAAAAAGGGGGTTGAGGTTTAATGCCAAGTTCTTGGCTATTACACTTTAATAATAAGCAGTTTCCATCGCAAGTTAAGAAGAGCCGGGGGTGGGGAGGCTGTCCCACTGTCAGAGGCAGACCCTCTTGACATTTCTCCCTTGCTTTTCCTTTTTGCTATTTTTGTTTAAATTTTTAAAGAGTCGAAACAAAAACTGGGTAAAGATTTTTTTTTTAATAATAATAATAATATGGAACACCAAAAACTAAATGTGGAATTTAAAATATGCAATTGCCCATCAAAAACTAAATGTAAATGTCAATGACCAATACTAGAATGCTATTTTGTTATTTGTGTAGGTCACTTTTCCTCCCAAAGGCCTTCCAGAATTAAAGATAAACATTTAAGAACATAAGAAGAGCCATGCTGGATAGCACTGAAGGCCCTCAAATCCAGCATTCAGAATGCACAATCACCAACCAGATGCCCAGTGGGAAGGCCACAAGTTGAACATAAGCACCACTCACATTAAGAGGCATATTGCTTCTTATGATGCATATATGTTCTTTTCTGCACCTTTTCCAGCTCTACAATTATCCTACTTAAGGTTCAGCAACTAGAACTGTACACAGTATTCCAGGTTGGTCACACCATAGATTTGTATAAAAGCATTATGATGCTATCAGTTTTATTTCTGATTCTTTTCCTAATGATCTCCAATATGGACTTCAGCTTTTCTCAGCTGCTGCACACCGGACTGACGTTTTTATCTAGTTGTCCACCACAACCGTATAAAAAAGAACTCTCTCTTTGCCAGTTACCGCTAGATTACTTTACACTTGGTTACTGCACACTGGATTACTTTATACTTCCTTACACTGAATCACCTTTGCCATTTTTTTGCCCATTTGCCCAGTTCGGGGAGATCCCTTTGGAGCCTTTTGCAATCCCTTATTGTTTTAACCACCGTAAATAATTTAGTGTCATCAGCAAACTTGGCCACTTCCTTTGCTCAGCCCTAATTTAAGATTATGAACGAATTAAAAATCTACAGGCCCAATACGGATCCTTGTGGGACCCCACTGACTACATCACTCCATTGTAAGAACTGGCCATTTCCTCTCTGCTTTCTGTTCTTGAGCCCATTACTGATTCATGAGAGGACCTCTCCCCTTATCCCATGACCCCCTAAGTGTGCTCTAGAGTCTTGGTGAAGGAGTTGAAAGTCGAAGAAAACAATGTCTACTGGATCACAAACCAGAGGACAAAAAAAGGTCAATGGTCTGCATAAAATCAGCATGTGGTGATTTATTACGTACAGATGCAAATTATGACTAACTTCACTATAGTCACTTATATGACATTAGTTTACATAGAAATGTGATACATCTCCGCATAAAGGGAAAGACTGTGATCAAATTACCTTTGTGTTTATCTGCTCAGTCTGCTGTCCAGGTACAAATGGTACTTCCAGACGAGGCATTTATTGTACAATCAGACCACCTCATTCATGGAATTTTACAGGAGGTCCAGGTGACATCATCTTCAACTGAGGCCCGCCCATGTTAATCAGTTAAGTGGTGGTGGGAAGAAGACCGAAAAGCCACACAGTGCCTTTTGATTGGTAGCAAGTGGAGCCCTCCTTTCAGAAGTGATTTGAGCTTTATCACACCAGCGTTATACTGTGCAATCACCGCGAATTGCATGCAAAGGACTCATGCATCCTACCTTAATTGTGCAATAAAGCAAAAAGATTCGCCGTATTTAGCCCCTACTTTTTGATCGTATCTTCCGAGCCGCCGCTGGGGCGCAGGAGCAGGATTTTAAAGAAATGCTTACATCTGCGTAAGCTTTAAAGATAAAGACACCAAAATTGGCACAGTAATAAATATTAGGGAGAGCTTTAAGCATACCAAATTTGAATTGAATTGGGTAATCTGTTGATTTTTAATGATTTTTTTACATTTCCCCCCTTAAACTCACTTCCTGGTATGCAAAGGATCGCTGTCGCCCGGTAGCAAAAACAACAACCGCGAAAGCTTAGTGCTACTGGGATAATCCAAGGGAAGCAGGTACGTGGGATGAAGCTTTTGATGGGCAAAAGGCCCCTGCTCTCTATTTTTATGGCCCCTTATCTGTAAACTGGACTTGGGCTGAACCGCCCTTGATACAGAGGATGCCTTTAAACAGAGCCTTTCCTCCTTCGAATAGAGGACTGTCCTCTGGACACGGGGCCATCCTAGCGGGCCTTGGTTTCTCCCAACTTGGATACAGCACTTGTGAGGTTTTGTGTAGCTCTAGTCAGAAACGATAGCTCTTAGGTGCCAGCTGTTTTTTGAAGGACCACTTTGCATTGCCCCTAGAAACTAAAAGGCTGCTTTCTTGTAAAAACTTTGCAGACAGAATCCGATATCATAGAACAGCTTCCTCTTTTCGGCTCCAAAGGGGGAAGTGATGCAGCACTATCTAAGCCAGCCTTCCCCAGCCTAGCGCCCTCCAGTTGTTTTAGACTACAAGTCCCATCATCATTATCCATTGGCCATGCTGGCTGGGGCTAACAGGCATTGTAGTCCAAAACATCTGCACGGCATCAGGTTGGGGAAGGTTGATATTAGCGGATGTTCTACACTGGGAATGGAGCTCGCACCTTACTTTTTTAACACTAGACTGCTGGTATTTCCAGCAAAAAAAAGAAAAGTGGAAAGCGAAACATGGTTTCCCAGAATCACCCACCATCCAGGCTCTTTGAACAAGAGTACGCACTGTTCACATTCAGTCACCCAAACCATCTGCGTTGAGGACAGACATAAAAAAAAGAAAATCTCCATGGAGTTTTTCTGCACAAGCTGTGCCAGGCAAAGTAAAAAAAAAAAATCATTATTTTAAGAAGCTGAAGAGTCACAGGGTGATCCTGGTATCATTGTGATCGACAAAATACCCATGTTGAAAAGGGGCCAAGCAGTGCTGGTTCCAGGAGTTGGGGGGGGCATGGGGTGCAGGACCCTAATCTGCAAGAGGTGGGTTGTGCAAACTGAGAAATCTCTCAGTCTTCATCCGATCTTCTTGGATACTTTGTGCAAAGTGGAAATCGTAGCACTGTGAGGGCGCTAGGCCCTCTGCTGGTCTTGGAGCCTTGGCAATTGCCCAACCATGTCACTCTCTGCAGCCAGGCATACCAAATCCGCCTGGCTGCTAATCCTTTCTAGCAGATTCAAATGTGACGATCATCATTCAGTGACTTTTTGTTACTTTGTCCATTGTAAGATGCTCTCCATGAGGCTCGAACCCAGAACTGTAACTGGTTCAGAATGTGGCAGCTCACCCCATCCGCCACCCCCTGGCAGCAGTGGGTTAACAGAAAGCTGGGGGCTAAAATGACATGTGACAGGAGCAGCAGACTCATTTGTGCTTTAACCCTGAGTACGCCCCAATTCCATATAAAGCAGGAAATGCTGGGGAAATTGCTCTTGTGCTGTATTGCCTGATCCGTTTTCTAAATTAAGAGGATGGATTTCTAACACTGAAACAGGAAAAAAAAAAGAATATTGCAAGGATTCGATATGGAGCAAAGTGTTTTTTCTTTCATTCTGGGAGGGACCGGGGAGAGCAACAACTTTGCCCATATCTGACATTTTTGAAAAGGAAATAATAGTATGTTAACATTCACTCTCCCATCCTAAAGCTATTCGGTTGGATCCAGAACCTGTGTTCTCCGAGAGGAAGGGATGTCCCATGAGGCTGTATGAGATTCCTGCTTGTATGAGGTTCCTGTGCTCAGTTTTTGGGGATTCCCCCCCCCCCATAGCTCATCCCATTCAGCAGTGTCTTCTGATTCTCTATAGCAATTTCAGGAGAGTGGGGGTTTTGTTGTGGGAAGGAGGGGATGAGGAAGACGAAGACCACTTTCACCAGCGCAGTTTATCCAACATAAAACAGGGCCCAACACGTCTCTGAAGTGAGGCCTATTGATTTGGATGGAGTTAACTTTAAAAAAAGCATGCGTAGGACTGCAGCATTATTTTAATTTCCAATTTATGGTTCAATTATAATGAAAAGGGCCCTGCAGTGGGGTGGGGGGACTTGTTTGCTTGCCCCTCACGTGCCATCTGTAATAATCAACTCTGTAAGTAGAAGATGAGGACAAAAGTATTCACACAATCTCTCCTTTTCCGATAGAAGTACAAGCTCCTTTGCTAATTTACCAACGAAAAGCCAAACTTTGAAATTAGAAAACCCCTTCCTTCATGTGATAAGACCCCATCAGGTCATAAAATAAAGGCACTCATTATATATATATATATATATATTCAATCCAGACTTGGCCCTAATCTCTACTTCCAGCCCTTTTGCAACGGAAGAGGGCTGCTCCCAAATCTATACCTCCCTCCTTTTCGATTGGCGCTCATAGGGCACACGCGACTGATCTTTACTGCAAGCACAGGAGTGCCGTTATGAGAGCACATGTGCCCCATTACGACACTTCCACATGTATATCGGTCGAAGTGGGCGGGGCTAGGCAGATGGCTATGGGCAGAGGTGTAGTTTTCTAATGACTCCTGAGGAATGTGCAGGAGCACATCAACACATGAGGGGGGGATAGGTACTCATAGAATCATAGAGTTGGAAGTGGCCTACAAGGCCATCAAGTCCAACCCCCTGCTCAATGCAGGAATTAATGTACATGGGGTTCCCAGGTAGTCACCCTTCCAGAAACTGACCAGGCCCAGACCTGCTTAGCTTCATCAAGATTGCAGCATCTCGTGCCTTCACACCAGATAACCTTTGAATATGCGCTGCTGCGCAGAGAAATGTTTGTAATAAAAACAACAACAAAGACACTCAGCGATGAAACTTGCCGATACCCGTGCACACACCCCTCACAGCTGATTGGCTGTTCGCTAAGCCTGGAACTTGTGGCAAACATCAACGACCTTGCAAAGGGCGGGGTGGGGGGCGCACCATAAACGTTCTTTGCAATGGAAGTGAGAGAGCTGGAAAAACCACAACAAAAGCAGTCAGGGATATTCCGCGAAAATCAAGAGGTGGAGTCGAGATCACCGAGGGAGCAGGTGAACGCCGTGTGCCCCGTTAGTTATAACTGTGATGCAATCCTGCAATAAACGGCTGGTGTAGACTCCCCTCAGATTAGAAGCGCTGAAATCGATGGGACTTATATTAGTAATAGCTAACCCAAGTCCCACTGATTTCAATGGGCCTATTCCAAATGTGAGTAAGTCTAGAACCGACCCCATGTATTTTGCAAAAATGTGTGTCCCCTGTTGCCACGTAAGGAACAGCTATAATGTATATACCATCGTAACATGCATGAAATGTAATTTTTTAAAAAATCTATTAGCTTTAAAATATTGCACAATCATTCCTATAGCAGTTTTTTATGGATTGGGAACAGGTGCCCCAATCCATTCAGTGTAACTCAAGTTCAATCAGTAAACAAGGTTCTGCAGCTGGATTTCATGTTCCAGTTGTGCAAAATTACTGCATGCAAGGATGGAAAACCATACCCTGCAGTGGGGCCATGCACAGAAAACTGCTTGCCTTATGGTGCAGCGATTCCTATGTGCCACAAATGTTACAGACTAGCCAGTATGAGCATTTCTATACCAGGGAAAATACTGTAACTTTGCTGCAGCTTTCTGCTTTTCTTTTCGTACCACGATCATGATGTATTGTCTTTACACACACTTTCCTTCCCCTTATAACCAGAATTCTGTATGTTTCATTTATACAGCCACAAGATGGTGCTGTAGTCTGCCTCTTCTTATATCACAGTTTCCTCTTTACATGCTGAAACAGAAAGGGGATCTTTTTGTTACTAATTTATTGACATTTCAAATTAAGCTGCGGAAATCCTTCTAAAGTACAAGGGAGGCACTGAAGATTTACAGCATCATGTAATCGACCCAGAAACTTCAGTGAGCGTGCTATAAATAGCTTGTTTAGAGAAATCCTATGTATCTGGGGTATAGAGCAGGAAGCTAGGCGTGCTGCTTCAGGGATTTCAGTTTAGCTCAGTTCAGTTACCATTAAATAGTTTTGCTTAAAATGGTCAAAATGGGCTGAGGTACAAAGAGGAGCGTTCACAGTCTATTGAAGCTCTTTTGAACAATGCCACACCCTGCACAAAAGTACCACGCCAGAGATGCCCGTAATCCAGTAGAATGATGTCTCCTTGCCCCACCTCTTTCTGCACTGTCCATATGAAAGTTCAAACCTATGACAAAAAGAAATAAAGATTTAAAAACTGATTGCAGCTGCAGTAGTTATTCACTGGAGCTGTTTCAAATACTGGGTAAGATGGATCTGTTCTGATGTTATCACATGGATACAAGTTCCAATCCGGGAGCTTCTGAAGCCCTCCATGGCTGTTGAGAAACAACGCTGAGTGTGTACTAGCTGTTCTCTGTGGCCTCAAGGATGATATATACTGCCTGCAGTCAGACATCACGATAGCCGTGATAGCTTAGTAAGCTAGTCACAGTAGCTTCTTCTTTTTTAAATAGCCCAGAATCCCCCACCACAGAAGGGGAGTAATAAGCTACTGTGGCCACAGCTAGACCGAAGGTTTATCCTGGGATCATCCAGGGTTCGCCCCTGCTTGAGCACTGGATCCCCTGTGTGTCACCTAGGATGAACAGGTTTGACCCCTGGGCGATCCAGGGATAAACCTTAGGTCTAGCTATGGCCTGTGTGTAATTTGACTCACCCACCCACCCCATCACCACCTGTCCTGCTGCAGTCGTCCTACCCAAGCAATGGCACTGATTTACCTCTGATGCACTGGAAGTTTGCAGGATTGGGACAAAGCTTCATATACAGCCTTCCCCTGTCAGGAGGCAGCTGATCCACCATAAAAAAAAAAACCTGCAGACTCACTCACCAAGGAGGGAAAATCCTGAGTGCACCCAAAAAAAAATGGGGTGGGGGGGAGTGGCTAGAAAATCTTGGGGGGTTGCAGGATCAGGACAAAATTTCTCAGCTCCACTCTGGCTTTTGAGATTTTCACTTGAAAACTTATCCCAAGGATTAGAAGCTTGAATGATGATGAGGAGGAGGAGATTGTTTGGAGACTTTTATTCTGACTTACAATATTCACAAAACCTTTTCAGTAGTTTAAAAATGAAAGTGAATGTAGAGGGGTGGAAGGCTTTATTTTATTCTCACAACAACCCTGTAAGAGGGTGAGCTTCAACAAAGACCATGGCTTTGAATCCAGGCCTATCTAAGTCCCAAACGCTATCCCTTACACCACATTGCACAATATCAATCCTTCCACCTCTACAGGATGGTCATGGGTCAGGGTGATGCATCGGTCTTTTTTTCTACCCATAAAACAAGCATAGGCATGCACAGCACATTTTATTTGGGCATGCACCCAGGATTTTTTTTTAAAGGCAAACATTTATTGAATACTCAGCCATAAAGGATATTATTTTTATTCATTTATTTATTAAGCACTCTAGACATTAATGCCCTACTCCACGTTTGGCTTGCCTGACGTTTGGCTTGCCTGTTGCAGGTGGGGGAGGCAAATTAGGAGACGCTCCTCGGTCCCCAGCATTGGTGGGGCTTTGTAGTGACACAGGCTGGAGGAGGGGCCTACAATGCGGTATTAGCCTTCAGCGCCCCTCCTCCTGGCTACTTTGAAACGTGGCTCCTGGCAGAGAGGCTCCCAACAGACCGATTCCTTTTTGCTTCTACTGCTAGGAGCAATGGCATGCCGTTTGGGGGAGGGCAGCAACGGAGCAGCCGGAGGGCAGCAAGAGAACTGTTCCCACTGCGTCTGGATTCCCCTCTGGATCCCTACCCAAGGCCCCCCTCAATTTGGCACTTATTGCTTGAGACATTAAGGTTTGCCTGGGCACACCCGGCACACCCCTTGTGCATGCCTATGAAAACAAGCTTTGTATTCCCATTTCAGCAGATCTGCCTGTCACAAATCTACTCCCTTCCCCGTTTCCCCATGCCATCCTGCTTTTGAGGGGCAAAGGGATGCAAAAATAAAACGACTCTAACAAGCCACAGCACCACTTGCAAAATAAATGTCTGATTTAGGCCCTCACCTTGCTCCTCCTCCTCCCTCAGGTTGCAATTCCTTCCCCCGAAAAACCAAAACCAGCCAAGAAGACTTGCAAGATTTGGAAAAAGATACAAGTAAAAGAAGAAGAAGAAAAAGAAGAGGACGAGGAGGAGGAGGAGAGAGGACAGACTGAACATCCATCAGATTGGATGCAAAACAGTGTTTTGAGACAGCTTGGGGGGATGTTAAGATGAAAGGGCCAAGATAAACGGCGGCGGCCCGCAATTAAATATTCATCAAGTTATTAATAGCTGCAATCGTTGTTTTGCCACAACCCCCCGTCCCCCCCCTTCCCGGTAGCCCCAGGGACACAGAGAAGCTTATGTTCAAATAACGGAGTCCCTCCCCGAACCAAACTCATTCTGTTCCAAAGCCTGGAGGGTTTGAGAGTAGGGAATCTCTGATTCTGATCGTGTGAGCTTTCCAAGGTGGTAGTAGTGGTCGAAAATGCATTCTGATGGCTTGAGCCTTGTTCAATGAAACCAAGGAAGGGCTCTATTTGGCAGCATCGAGGTGAGAACATTGGGAGCAGTGGATTGATTTGGATCTGGGATAGCCAGCCCTGAGTCTAGGGCCAGATCTACACTACTGCTTTAAAGCACTTTATAACAGTTTTATAGCGCTTTAAAGCAGTTAAAGTGCTTTATAACACTTATAAAGCGCTTTAAAGCAGTAGTGTAGATCCGGCCCTGGTTCATTAAATCCAGCGAAGACATACACAAACCAACAGGTTCCCACTCAGAGATCTCTGGTACTGGTTGCTTGTGCAAAGCCGTCTGCACAGTACAGAGTGATGGGATGGTAGCAAGAGATGCACTGCTTTTATTAGTGGACACAAAAATGTCCAAAGTTACTGACCCCTTAGCTTCTACAACCCCCAGAGCTGTACATCTCATCATGAGCAGGCTATTTTAGAAGTCAATTGCTCAACGCGGGCATCACATCAAACTATAGTTTGCAACGAGCCAAAAAAACACTATAATCAGATATTTGAAGCAGGTTTGCAAGCTATGGTTTGTACTAACAGTGGTTTGTTGTGATGTTTGGAATTGACTAACCGTTTCCTCCCCACACTCCACCCATTTATTGTTATCGGACACCTTAACTTCATCGGCATTTCTATAATCCAGGCGGCTCTCTTGGGACTTTTAGGGTTCTCTCTATGGAGCTGGGAACTCAATGCACCAGAAGTCACAGCCTTTGACTTGCTGTAGCCTCTGATGCCATCAATTCAAATACATATATAAACCTGAGCTTAAAGTGGGTTAATGGGGATTATTCCAGGATAAATGATAATATGAATTTGGTCTTGGCTACATAGCTCAAAATTTTATTTTAATGTTGAAGTGCATTGAGTCTTTTGCTATCCCTGTATAGATGTGGCACTTCAAAGCTAGAGATGATGGCTCAATTCTAGCCATGGTTGGAACTAATCATGGTTTACAATCCACAACATAGCTTGAGCTTTTGAATGTATATATTCTGGATGTTCCATGATCTAGAGCAAGTTGTCTACTTGCACTTTCCCTTGCTCAGCTCTCAAATACCTTCCTTCGCCTTCCTCCCACTTCAGAGATTGTACTATGTTTAATCAACAGAATTGGGCTTTATTCAATTCTGGAATAGGTATAGGCTTTCTGGCTTGAGATCAGTAGACCTTTTCATAATGTGATCTGAAGAATATCCATCCATCCCTTCTCTCAGGTATCAACCCTGAAAAGACCATCACTGGATTTTCATTGCAAAAAAAAGAGAGCTTCGGCTATTGGGCGGTATAAAAATGTAATAAATAAATAAATAAAAATAAAAATAAGAAAAGGAGCAGCAGGCAGACCATCACATTTGGTCCGCCTGAGCTGCAGGCCCAAAGTAAGGCTACTTTTATGTTCATTTCTCACATTCTGGGTTGCAGCTTATAAAAGCAAGGTTGAATTGGCGAAGATCAAAGTGGACCCCAGTGCTGGGTAGATTTTCATTCTGGAAAGAATGGCTGGAGGAATGCTGAGTGTTATAGAACTTGTTTCTGTCTAAGCATGCATAGGATCATGCCCCAACCCACTATAACCTCAGATTTGTTTATAAATCTGAATTCAAGGTGTGCATCCTTGTTCCAAGGGTCAGATTGGCCTGTGTATATTATGAGCATCCGTAATCACCCTGTGTTAAAGCAGAATGCGACAGGATTCAGCATTTTAAGGATATCAGCTTTAATCTTTTAAAAGGCAAGTTGCTAGTCCTTGACAGGATCTACACTATGCTTTATAATGGTTTATCAGGTTTTGACAACTGGTTGGGCCCAGGACACACTCCATATATAGTTTTCAAAGTGTTACATCCTGCTGGGTGTAGATCTGGCATTTATGACCATGCAGGGACACTTGGTGAAATTTCAGATCCTGATTGATGAGGGAATCTGCAGAACTTCTGGTAGCGAGAAGATGGGGTGGGTGGGTTCTGCAGTGCTTGTTTCTGTAACATAGCCAGTGACATAAATTATAAGGGAGAATATAATATAATATAATATAATATAATATAATATAATATAATATAATATAATATGTGTGTGTCACACACACACATATGTACACAATTTGGAAATTGCCTTGATAATATATTCATCTTGTTCACACAGAGTTTATACAGGGCTTTTTGTAGCAATTTGAAGTGAAAAAGAAAGCCTCCAAGGAGTTATTTATAACTCCTGTGGTTGAGCAAACGGAGAAGAGGGGTGTGTGTGGAGGGATTGTAATGACTGCCATTGGGGTAGGAGAGAGAGGGAGAGAGAGAGAGAAGGGGCTAACAAGAAAGGGTTGTATCATTTCACTTTCTGCCTCACTCCAACCTCCCTTTTATTCTTCCCCTGTCTGGTAGGTCGTAATTGTGTCTCACAATTACAGAGTACAGGAAAGAACCCCCGTCCCCGCCACTTCCCTCTTTCTCTGCCCTTCTTTGCTCGCGGCTGCCAGCGTTTCGTGCCCACTCATCAATGAAATCTCTGCCTCGCCGCGCACACAGACTCACCCCCCCCTTCCTGAATTGTAATTCTAATACCCATTTTTGAAGCACACTACCTAAGTGGTTTCCCCTTTAGGCAACACAGCGGCTGTGCGGAGCAGACAAGGATATATGCATTTATATGTAAGTTGCTGCATCATGGCTAGGGTGGCCATTTACGCATCACCCAAAAGAGGAAATGCATCACTCCAAAAGAGGACAAGACAGGACACTGAAGTGCATAACATTTTCATCTGGAAATTCATGTATATAGATGCAGATTTAGAAAAGGTAACTTTCATTTAAATAGAAATACAAGTCATCTCAGCATAGTGGGGAAGAAAGTAGCATAGGGGGCTGTCTTATATGCCCTATATGACCATGGTGGCTGCGCAATAGCACTGTGTTGGTTATACAATGCAGCTGCCAACTCACAGCCACCACGGGGCTTTTCCCTGAAACTGCGCATTTAAAAAGTCGTGGATTTACCGCGACTTTTTCCTTTGCTCAGAGATCACCACTGTCTTTTCTCCATCTGTCAGTGGTGACCTCGCTTCTGCTTGAGGTTGGGGATGTTCCGGGGGAAGATCACGGTCACAGATAGATCACGGGAAGCGCTGGAAGGCCAGGCAGAGGGTGGGTACGACGACCTGATTGGCCAATAGAAAGCCTGCGCTCCTTCCCGCCATAGAGGTTAACTGTTCCCACCCCGCAGCTGCGATGCTGCGGGGTTTTTAAGGAACGCTGGCCAAAGCGGTGCCATAAAGGCACCCTGAGGTGACCCGTGCGCCTGCTCAGTCTGCAGTCCAGGAGGGCAATTATCAAGGCTGCTTTTCTCTCTCCTTTCATAGAATCATAGAATAGCAGAGTTGGAAGGGGCCTACAAGGCCATCGAGTCCAAACCCCTGCTCAATGCAGGAATCCACCCTAAAGCATCCCTGACAGATGGTTGTCCAGCTGCCTCTTGAAGGCCTCTAGTGTGGGAGAGCCCACAACCTCCCTAGGTAACTGATTCCACCGTCGCACTGCTCTAACAGTAAGGAAGTTTTTCCTGATGTCCAGCCGGAATCTGGCTTCCTTTAACTTGAGCCCGTTATTCCGTGTCCTACACTCTGGGAGGATCAAGAAGAGATCCTGGCCCTCCTCTGTGTGACAACCTTTTAAGTATTTGAAGAGTGCTATCATGTCTCCCCTCCATCTTCTCTTCTCCAGGCTAAACATGCCCAGTTCTTTCAGTCTCTCTTCATAGGGCTTTGTTTCTAGACCCCTGATCATCCTGGTTGCCCTCTTCTGAACACGCTCCAGCTTGTCTGCATCCTTCTTGAATTGTGGAGCCCAGAACTGGACGCAATACTCTAGATGAGGCCTAACCAGGGCCGAATAGAGAGGAACCAGTACCTCACGTGATTTCATAGGATTTCATAGAATCATAGGATTTTTACTGTTCAGGCAGGACTTGGACTGTACAGTCGTTCAAAAAGACGACATGAAGACCTTTTTATTTTCTCAGTATTTTAGCACCTATTAACTTAAATTTAAACTTTGCTGTTTTAATTCCATATTTTAACCTATAGCAATTTTTGCTGTGTGGTTTTATCCTGGTTGTGCTTTTTATATTGTATTTTGTATTTGTGTTTTTAGATTGTTGGTTGTTTTTATGCTCTTCATGATTTTAATTTTTGTGAACCGCCCAGAGAGCTTCGGCTATTGGGCGGTATAAAAACGTAATAAATAAATAAATGTTCAAATAGAGCAGCGGCCTCTAGGACATCTGGCCACACTAAAAGTAAGAGAGACGCTTTCCCTCTCTTTTTTAATGCCCCTCCCTGCAATGGGGTGGTGGTGGAATTTCAGGGGGAAATGGGAAAGGTTTAATCCCCCTCCTGAAGAGCCATGGTCCTGATCTGAATTGGGGCTGCGTACACTTGCACAAGAGCAAAGCAACACTATGTGTGATTAGCAGAATGTGTAGTTTGGCCCTTAGGAGACCTGTCTGCACAACAGTTGCATATCCTCATGTATATGTATAGATGCACATTTAGACATAATTATTATAATTTACATAGAAATGCAATACATCTCACCATAGCGGAGAAGACTGTGACCAGCTCATCGATGTGCTTGTCTGCTGGTCAGGCGCTCATTGCTGATGGACAATGTCAAGTCCCCCGGCTGCTCTCCGTTTTTAGGGATCTTTATCCTTAAATCAGAGGTGGACTGGGCAGCCGATCAAATAGAGGATGGATTCAAACAGAGACTAGTCTTCTGCATCCCTTCAAACATAGGAGTATCTTCTATAAAGGACACAGGGCCAGGGGCATTGTGGGAAGTCAAAATGGTGGCTAGACCCAGCTGTGTGGCGTGTGGCTCTTGCCACCACCAGATAAGTTCTCCCAGACCCACTAGTGAATGAAAATGTCCTCCAGTGGGACCTTCTCAAACCTGGTGCTCGCCCTGTCCATCAAAGGGGCGGGATGGCATCAGGTGTCTTCATTCCTACTCTTGCTGGCTCTATGCAAAACTCCCTAGACATCCCTCAGTCCCATTCCCACCACTAGGCCCTACTCTCCTTTCAAGAGATGAAAGTCTCCCAGTATTCAAACCCCAACCGCCTCACCTCACATGTCTTGGCTTTGTTGTAGAGCCACAATGCAAAGCCTCTACTAGTAGGCCAGCCAGGCCTTCCCTGGCCTGGTGCCCTCTAGACGTTTTTGATTACAACTCGCAGCATTCCTGAGCCTTGGCCATGATGTCCGGAATTAATGGGAGTTGAACTCCAAAACCTCTGGAGGGCACCAGGTTGGGGCAGGCTTTTGTCTTCCAAACCTTTATGCAGGTCCTATTCACACAAACACCAGATGAAGAGTTAAATCGAGGGCTGGACTGTACCACCTCAGGTTGCTGGTGGAGGCTCACTCATCAGACCGAAACAACAGTAAGTTAAGGAGAAGGTGTGCTTCTTTTTGACATCTAGTTTCTCTATGTACAGGAATATTTTGTTTTTAATATAGAGGGGCAGTCAGTCATGTAAGCCTGCATGTGCAGTCCAAAGTCGTATAGCCCAGACACCGGTTTACCTCGCTTGTTGCTGTTTGTGAAGATTTAGGCTTCTGTTTGCAGCTTGCTTGAATTCCTCTTGTAGAATCAATTGCCTTTGGAATTCTTCATTTCCTGATCTCTGCTTCTCTGGCTGGGAAAAAAAAAGGATTGTGCAGCAGGGAGAGAAGAGGGACAGGAGAGCCCTCAAGCATACTTGTTTTGTAAGATGCAATGTTCAAATAATAACTTTTGCAGGCGCATTCAGACCTATTCTGTTGAATAAACTTCTATGTTTCTTACGCAATGTGATGCGCCACATAAAGATGCATTTATTCTGCTTCCAAAAGTTTTGGGTTTTCATTATTTTTTTGCAGGGGCAGGTATTTAGGAATAGCTTTGCAGAGGGAAATGGAGGCAAAGTCATGAAACCACAGAGAAAAGCCATTGTAAGGGAGAGCAGTGCTTGATCCTTCTTTGGCCTTCTTTGTTCTTAAAGTTTTTATTCTCTCAGTATTTTAACACTTAATTTTAACTTAAATTTAAATTTTACTGTTCTAACTCTGTATTTTAATCTTATATCAATTTTGTTGCGTGGTTTTATCCTGGTTGTGCTTTTTATACTGTATTTTGTAATTGTGCTTTTAACATGTTGGTTGTTTTATTGTGGTTTTAATTTTTGTGAACCGCCCAGAGAGCTTCGGCTATTGGGCAGTATAAAAATGTAATAAATAAATAAATAAATAAATAAAGTTTATATATTTATAAAACAGGGGGTCATCCTACCCATTTTGGGGGTGAGTGAACTTTTAAGCCCTCCCCATTGCAATATGCTCTGGCTTTCTATGTGTAGAAGGGGCAGTTCCAATTTATCCACCTTCTTAAAATGCCATTACTATTTGAGCTGATTTGGTCTTGCGTGGCGAATTTCTTTTTCAAACAGCCAGCCAGTGGTGGCACAAGCCAGATTGGGACCATGGCACGGAGGGAGGGGCTTCAACTATTTGTCCCTCTGTCAAGGCGCTCATCTACACCAAGCAGGATATTCCACTATGAAAGTGGTATATAAAAGGCAAGGGACACACTACTGCTTTATAGTCGTGCTGAAGTGCACTGACCACTGTTGGGGCCCATGACACATCTACACCAAGCAGGATATAAAACTATGAAAGCGGTATATGTGTCAACGGGCCCCAACAGTGGTCAGTACACTTCACTACCTCTATAAAGCAGTAGTGTGGCTCCTGCCTTTTATGAACCGCTTTCATAGTGGAATATCCTGCTTGTGTAGATGAGCTCCTTCTATGTCTTGGACCCCCTGAGAAACTCCTTAAAGATCTCTGCCTCCTTAAGTGTCCTACCTTCCTTCTTTTTAGCCCCCCTCCTTCCCAGTAACGTGGGCTTTAGACTATAGATGTAGAGTGATTGGCACACAAGACACTTTAGATTTAATACCACAGTTTACTAATATATTAAATTGAGCAAATTACAATTAACGGTATTAGTCAATAGCGTGGTACAAAGGCATTAAAAGAAAATAAAAGTTGCAAAACACAAGTTCTTTACCCTAGCTGCATTTAGGCCTTTCCCCACTGTTTCTTAATCATGCTCTGGTGGAACCGGAAAGGGGCGGAGAAGTGACGGTAGGGAACTCAAAAAGCCACCCGTTAGTAAGCTGTGCACATTTCCTGGGGAAGGAACTCCAAACATGTGGGGCTACCACTGAATAGGGCCTGTCCCTTGTGTCCACCAATCTGATCAACTTTGGTTGCAAGGCAGAGGGCAGGCTGGGTGCAACAGGAAACTGGTTCCAAAACCATTCAGCACAGGAAAAAGGAAAGGAACCTCTCATGCAAGCACTTGAGTCATTGCTGACTCCTAGAGGGACGCCTGCTTTCGCTGACGTTTTCTTGGCAGACTTTGTAGCGGGGTAGTTTGCCATTGCCTTCCCCAGTCGTAGTTACCTTTCCCCCAGCTAGCTGGGTACTCATTTTACCGACCTCGGAAGGATGGAAGGCTGAGTCGACCCGAGCCGGCTGCCTGAGAACCAGCTTCCGCTGGGATCGAACTCAGGCCGTGGGGAGAGTTTCGGCTGCAGTAACTGCCGCTTACCACTCTGCACCACAACCAACACTTTAAATCGAGCCTGAAAATGACTACGCAACCAACACAACTAATACGGAATTGGTATAACACTTGCCCTCTTTCCACCCAAGCATCCTGGCAGTTGCATTGTGTTACCAGCGGAAGTTTCCCAACTGTCTTTCAGGGCAGCCGTAAGCATGCTCCGTGGCCCTCAGTTTCTTCCCTATAGCTTCACCTGCACCAGATGGTCCATTAGGAAATAGTTTGCAGAACTGAACTTAGAGGTTCTGGGATGGGTCCTCATGAATTCTGCCTCAAATTAAGACTTACATAATACTGACTTGCTCAGTGCAATATTTTGAAGACAGATTATAAATGTCAGAACAGAACATTTCACTATTAATCCTAGCTATCATTAATTCAATGCTATTTTAATTTACAAAGTGCTTTTACCGAGTTTGTACCACAGCAATCCTACCGTTCCCTCCCCCGCCCAATATTTAATATTTCTATGTCTTCTCTCTTAGCACTTAATTTGAGGCAGCTTTCAACATCTGTATAATTCCCACAATAAAACAATACCAACATTAAAACAGTTCACTCTTTTGAATTAGTTTAATTGATAGAGGCTAAAAGGTTTAACTATAAATCAGGAATTCCCAGTTTGAATCTATGCTCTACAATGAATTCATAAGATGTGATCCTGTACACACTTACCTGGGAAAAAGTCCCATTGAAATCAACTGAGTAGACATGCACAGGATTGCACTGTATGGCAGCTAATCCCATTGGTTCCTCCTCAGCCTTCCATCTGCACTATGCGGCTGGTCTACATTACAGGGGTGTTGTAAGGATTGCTACAAGATGAAGTATATGAAATACTTTTGAACACTGTAAAGCAGCTTTTACCCCAGGGGTGGGGAAGCTGTGGCCTTCCAGATGTTGATGAATTACTACTCCCATCTTTCCTCATCACTGTTCAGCCTGGCTTCGGCTGATGGGAATTGGAGTCCAATGATTTCTGGAGGGCCGTAGGCTCTCCAGACCTGCTTTACCTAGTTGTGGCACCCACCTTATCCATGTTCGCAGGAAATGAGAGTTGTAATCCAAAACATCTGGGAAGTGCCATGATGGGGGAGGCAGCTTTAAAGCACTATCTAAATTCTTTCTCCACCCCCTTCCTCCTCCTCTACTTGCTACTACAAACTACTACCACTTCCTTCACTACAGTAGCGTGACCTTATGAAAAGGAGGACAGGGCTCCTGTATCTTTAACAGTTGTGTTGAAAAGGGAATTCCAGCAGGTGTCATTGTATATATGGAGAACCTGGTGAAACTTCCTCTTCATCACAACAGTTAAAGCTGCAGGTGCCCTGCCCTTTTTAAAATCTGGTCACTCTAGTATAGCTCCTGCACTTTAACTGTTGTGATGAGGAGGGAATTTCACCAGGTTCTCCATGTATACAAATGCCACCTGCTGAAATTCCCTTTTCTATGCAACTGTTAAAGATACAGGAGCCCTGCCCTCCTTTTCATATGGTCACCCTAACTACAGCCATTATTACTATTCCATTAAATTTCACAAAACTGAAGTGCAGGGGGAAA
The DNA here is from genome assembly GCF_023053635.1 of Elgaria multicarinata webbii. Classification (NCBI taxonomy): domain Eukaryota; kingdom Metazoa; phylum Chordata; class Lepidosauria; order Squamata; family Anguidae; genus Elgaria; species Elgaria multicarinata. The sequence continues at coordinate 14,993,172 of NC_086181.1, forward strand.
TACAGGAAGCTCTTCTTTAAAAAAAAAAAAAGAAAGGAAAAAAAAGTTAACCACCTTTACCTATTCACAGTGGTTCTCTAGACTTTCCTTTGAAGAGAGTTCCAGAGTCGTGGGGCCACCATGGAGATCACCCCACTCTTAGTGGACAGAAAGTCCACTTTGTGAGGAGTAAAAAATCAGAGCAGGGTCTTCCCAGCCTATCTGAAAGGAGAAAGGCACCCTTGAAGATAGATTGGGGCTCATCTACACCAAGCAGGATATTGCACTATGAAAGTGGAATATAAAAGGCAGGAGCCACACTAAGGAGGATATAGCGATATGAAAGTGGTATATGATATGGGTCAATGGGCCCCAACCGTTGTCAGTGCACTTCAATACCGCTATAAAGCAGTAGTGTGGCTCCTGCCTTTTATATACCGCTTTCATAGTGGAATATCCTGCTTGGTGTAGATGTGCCCACAGGGTTTTTATAGTTCTATAGATCAAAATCAGTATCTTGAATTGAGCCTACAGGTTTCCAAAGCTTGAATGATGGCCATTGTGAAGGACTGGGAAAGTTATAAAATGTATTAGGTCCTAGAATACAGTTGTTCCCGAAGTAATTTGTGTTTTCTTGCAGGTAATAAACCTTGTTTTCCTGTTAGGCAGTAAACCATAGTGGTGATAGATAGAGGAAAGATTAACTTGATATGTTTATGGGAGGAATCTGGCCAGCTTGTTTATGGTACAAACCGGCGCCAGGACCCAGCTTTTGGTATGCGGGAAAGTGGGAGTTAAACTTACCGAGGTCAGGCTGAGGCTTTACACCTGGAGGTTATCTCCTGCCTGGGCTAATTGGGCTTTGTGTGGGAAGAAAGGACCTACTCCCTCATTAGGAGACAAACAGATAAAAGCTGATGGGATTAAGCTGGGGGTTCGTCTTTAGCCCCGAGGCTATGGATGTCTACGGTTGCCCGGTTAGGGAACTGGGAGAGCGTTAGGAAGCCGCACTTTGGCTGTGAGCTGGTTTCTCTAAAGGCAAGTTGGTCGGTTTGACCAGGGAAGGGAAATTTAGTGGACTGACTGTCGGTTCTTGTATGAATGGATTTATGGGTGGTTCTGCCTGACTTGTATTTGTTGTATCCATTCCCTAACCCTATTCCCTCTTATGTTCTGTTTTATGTACCTGTCTATAGCTGTTACCGACCAAGTGCCTATTTGGTAGCTGTCTTTTTACAATAAACCTTTTATCTTGGTTACTTCGGGTGTTGGTGTGTTTTATTCCAAGGAAGTACTGGTTCTTTGGGCGGGAGCAATTGGGGGAAAAGACCCTGGGGAAGGACTGATTAACTCAGACTTCCATTACAGCCATCAGATCCTTTTTCACCACATAAGGGTAGCAGCCTACCATTGAGATGAAGCCACAAGATTCTGAGTAAGCTGGGGTTGAGAAGCAAACCCAGGCTGTGGATCTAATTTACTAACAGTGCAATTCAGAGATAAGTCCTATTGAATCCCGCTTGGCCTAAGGCAAGCTTTTTGTGCGTTCTTTATGTGTTTTATTGATAATTATTTATTTACAGATTTTATAAAGGGCTCAATATTTATAAAGATTCATGAGCAGAGATCAGTAAAAAAAAAATGTCCAAAGTATAAAAATACAGAAAATCAATGTATACCATTAAAACCATGGCTGGGCATTCAGGAAAAGAAAGCAATGTCATCACCGGCCTATTGTCAGCTGGCAGGGAACTCCATAGAGGTGGAGCCGGTATCCTAAAAACACTACCCTCTGAGTGGACTCCAAATGGACCTCAGGTCCACATGGAACCATCAGGATCATCTCATCTGATGCACAGTTACAAGATGGGGGACACTTGGCTCAGCAATACTACAAATGAGAAAGATCTTGGAATTGTTGTAGATCACAAGCTGAATATGAGCCAACAGTGCGATATGGCTGCAAGAAAGGCAAATGCTATTTTGGGCTGCATTAATAGAAGTATAGCTTCCAAATCACGTGAGGTACTGGTTCCTCTCTATTCGGCCCTGGTTAGGCCTCATCTAGAGTATTGCGTCCAGTTCTGGGCTCCACAATTCAAGAAGGACGCAGACAAGCTGGAGCGTGTTCAGAAGAGGGCAACGAGGATGATCAGAGGTCTAGAAACAAAGCCCTATGAAGAGAGACTGAAAGAACTGGGCCTGTTTAGCCTGGAGAAGAGAAGATTGAGGGGAGACATGATAGCACTCTTCAAATACTTAAAAGGTTGTCACACAGAGGAGGGCCAGGATCTCTTCTCGATTCTCCCAGAGTGCAGGACACGGAATAACGGGCTCAAGTTAAAGGAAGCCAGATTCCGGCTGGACATCAGGAAAAACTTCCTGACTGTTAGAGCAGTGCGACAGTGGAATCAGCTACCTAGGGAGGTTGTGGGCTCTCCCACACTAGAGGCATTCAAGAGGCAGCTGGACAAGCATCTGTCAGGGATGCTTTAGGGTGGATTCCTGCATTGAGCAGGGGGTTGGACTCGATGGCCTTGTAGGCCCCTTCCAACTCTGCTATTCTATGATTCTATGATTCTATGATCTCAGTGCCCAGGCAGGCCAGTAAGGGAGAAGGCATGCTCTCAAACAAGAAGAACATAAGAAAAGCCATGCTGGATCAGATAAAAAGTTCATTTAGTCCAGCGTTCTGTTCACACAGTGGCCAACCTGATATCCATGGAAAACCCACAAGCAGGACATGAGTGCAACATCACCCTGCCGCCCATGTTCCCCAGCAACGGGTGTACATAGGCATAATGCCTCTGATACTGAAGGTAACATATCACCATCAGGACTAATACTCATTGAGAGCTTTCTCCTCCAGGAATTTGTCCAATCCCCTTTTAAAGCCATCCAAATTGGTGGCCATCACCACATCTTATGGTAGTGAGTTCCATAGTTTAGCTAAGTGCTGTGTGCTGAAGCACTTCCTTTTATCTGTCTTGGACCACCCACCAATCACCTTCATGCCATCGCCACCACTGTGTACTAGGCCTAAACTACACCTACCATTTATCCTGGGGTGGTCACGAGGTCATTCCTGCACGTCCAAATGACACACAGCTGATCCCGGGGTGAACCGGGGACTAGAACTCAGTTCTCTCGGGATAGCTGGGACTGCTTTTCTCCCATTTCCCCCCCCCCCCCTCGCCGTCTGGGGACCATCCCAAGCTCTGCAGGCGGTGTGGCCCTCCCTCCCGGGGTCCTCCCTCTTCCCCACGAGTAGAAGGGCTCAGGAAACGAGCACGGAGCTGGGCATCGGGGGTGAGCATTTTCACCCCCTTTGGGATGGCGCTTGGTGTCTTCCAGTGCCGTGTTTGGGGGGGGGTGTTTAAAAATCTCACCTTCGCACAGGATCGCGCCCGCACAATTGCGCAAATGTCTCCTCAAATGTCCCTCTTTACTTCTGGGACAACTCACTGGCGTGTGGCCCCTGAGGGACAATCCTGGAAGTCGAAAACTCTGTGATCGTCTCTCCCCACTCTCCACTCACCTACAGCTGCAGGTGTAGATGAGCCCCTAGTACAGCCTTTCTCAACCTGGGGTGCTCCAGATGTGTTGGACTACAACTCCCAGAATGCCCCAGCCAGCTGGGGCATTCTGGGAGATGCAGTCCAACACATCTGGAGCGCCCCAGGTTGAGAACCACTGCCCTAGTATTACGGGTCTCCCTATCCACATTCTCCACCCCATGCATAATTTTGTACACCACTGTCATGTCTCTCCTTACTCACCTTTTCTCCAAGCTAAACAATCCCAGCTGTTGGAACCCTCCCTCATAGGGGAGTTGCTCCAGCCCCTTGATAATTTTAGTGGCCCTTTGCTGCCCTCCCCCCTACCCAGTTCTACACTATTACATTCTACAGAACAGGGGTGGGGAACCCTGTGGCCCTCCAGATGTTCTTGGACTCTAACTTCCATCCGCCCCAGCCAGCATGGCCAAAGGTCAAGGGTGATGGGGGGGTGTTTCTAGCCCAGCAACATCTGGGGAGGGGACACAGCTACTTCACCCCTGTCCCCCAGCCCAGCCAATCTCTCAGAGCCCAGACAGAAACCTGTGCTGTCCGGATCCAAAGGATTGCCACTCAGCTTTCCTACATCCACGTCTGTATCATTCACTGGACCTCACTGGCTGGTTCCAAGAATGCCAGTGAGAGTCTGCTGTGCTTTTCGCACATCTCACTACAGCCTGGTAGTCACATGAGGCTGCTAAACTTTATGGCGAATGTGATTCTTGTTTCTTTGGCCAGTCATAAATGTATAGCAGAACAGATGCCTTTGGTACCTCACAAAGTCCAATCTCTGGATAATTTGGTGCCCAGAGGGCAGTGGCACGATCACTGGCATTGGCCCCTTCTTTGTTTGGGTGGGTTTTGTTTTGTTTTTCATTTGCTGGCAGATCTGTGCAGGAGCTCACAGCCCAGCAGGAGGAAACTTGTCCTCCCCTCGGCTTTGCTCGCTTCCTGTAAAGGTAGATTGACATCTCTGGCTGCATCCTGGCTGCACTGGGACAAGGTAACATTCCTCCTTAAGGGATGGGAGGAAACTTGCTGACCTAAATATAGATGGCTTGTGGTGAAAGAAGGTGCAAAGGGGACTGCCTGTGCCAGAAACCATGGTTTCCACTGGGAGCGAGTGAGATCAGTGATATGCACTGTGTAATTGAATTGGCTCAAGTGAGACCCCCCTGCCTCTACCCCCCACCCCACCCCTCCACCCGTGGAACCTTCCCCCACCCCATTCCAGAGGCTTTTGTATTGGCTTCTTTGTCTTTTTTCTAGTACTGTACTAGAATCCTCAACCAGTAGGGCAGCCAGCCCACCTTTCAGTTCTGTTCCTCTAAAGCGTGCATTTCGGACCTCGTTTCTGAAAGGGGAAAGGGTACCTGAGCTCAAGAGTGGATGTCGTTCCTGCTGTCCTGGAAACTCTCATCTTCCTCCCCTTCCAGACTTTGGGGTGTGTGTGTGATTATTACTCCCTGACAAAGGAAAAGCACTTTGCACATGCTCAAAGGTAGGTGAGCGGTGGTGACAGGCAGCAGGTTTGGAGAGGAGCAGATGGGGGCTCTGGAGGCGGAATCCTTGCTCATCTGATGTGCCTCAGTTTGAGCCGGAACCCACCAGACCCTATATAAACAGATATATTTTTCCTCTCTGCTGTGATGACCCCACTCAGGATAGGGTGGCTACTTACATTTTGTCCAAAAAGAGGAAATTTATCACCAAAAAAGAGGGCATCAATTTGGGTAAAATTTGCACATGCTAATATGCATGTGTTCGTGTAAAATCGGAAAGAATGGCTACGATTTAAATAGAAATATAATGAAGCTTACCATAGTGGGGAAGGCTATGACCAGGGGAACTGCTGCCCAGGTGCTACCTGTGGATGGGCAACTTCAAGGCCTCTTCAGCTCTCCTTAATAAGAGTTCTGTGTCTTTAAACTGGAGTTGGATTGGACAGCCTTTCAAACAGAGGGTGCCTGTAAAGTAGGACCTGCAGGGCCACCCCAACTCAGGTACATGTGAAAGAAAAGGGAAAGAGTGCTTTGGAGCATGCACAGATTTCCTCCAGCACTACTGCTCCCCTCCCCAGGAGCTAGACTGCTCCCATGCACAGCTTTGTTTCCAGATCAGAGGGGCAACGTCTAGAAAGATGCCAGGCTCCAGCCTATCCTTTTAGAAACCAGGCAGGCTGCTTCCATATCTAGGGCAGTGGAAAAGGTAGCCCACAGTGGCCTCCACTGCTCAGGCAGGCCGAGCCTTACGACGTCAGGAGAAGTAACGTGGGATGTGGCTCTCGCAGGTATCCCTCTCGGGTGCCCTTGATTGTCAGGGATGACCCAGATTTGAACCAGATCTTTCCAACTCCTCCCTCTGAGCCTCGTGATGCTTGCCATGTCTCTGATTTTCAAGGTGTATTTTTGTTCGGCTGGATTTGCCCTTAACGGTTGCATGCCGTTGTGGTACCCAACGGAACGCTATCAAGCACTTCAGAGTACAGTATCTTCCCTCTCCCCCTGGTATGTGTCTGCTAGGAAATATACTTTAGTCCCAAGTGTTCTCTGGTTCTCTTTACTGACATCTCTGTGTACACGTGAGGTGGTTATGAATCCAGAGATGACCTGACATGCTCCTGAGATATGGGAGCCCAGGCTGGCGGGTGGCAGGTGTATGTATGGACAGTCTCTCTCTCTTGTCTCTCTTCCTTCCCCCACTTCCTTTCTCCACTTCCAAGGTGCACATTATTTGGAAATAGTGACTAAACAGAAATACAATACATTCCTCTGTAGGGAGGAGACTCTGACCGACTATCCGGCTATTGGGCGGTATAAAAATGTAATTAATTAATTAATTAATTAATTAATTAATCTGCCTGTCCACTCTGTCTGCTCTTCAGGGCCTTAACAGTACATGGACATCCTCGAGGCCTTTGCTTCCCTTCTCAGGGTTATCTTTAAATTGGGCTGACTCCAAATCTGGCCACACTTTATGTGGCTGTCAGGTTGACATGGTAAACATACACACACAAAATGCAGGGGAGAAGGTCCTCTCTAAATACTCTGGTTAGATTGCTGGGTTATAGGGTCCCCATGTATCTCTTTTGCAGAGGACAGTTCTCTTTTACAGTCCTCTATTCGAAGAGCTAACAGAGGACCGTTACCCATTTGAAAGCACCCTCTACTGCAGCGTTACTGAGCCTCAGGCCCATGGGGCACCTGTGGTTGCACTTCGGCCCTCCAGTTTTCCCCAGATGGCCCCACCCATCCCCCTGGCACGACCCCTTTTCCCTTGACTGCTGACAGTTCTGTGGTTTCCCGTCCCCCCCCCCCACATTCTGAAAGATTGAAATGCCTCTCCTAAAGCTTAGTTACTGGCACTAAAAGATTTCAACTAAAATATGTTGGAATTTTTGTCCCTGCCCCTTTTGCATTTAGCCCCACCCACCACTACAATGCAGCCCCCAAGACCATCTCTGAAATGGAATTCGGCCCTCGGGCAGAAAGAGGTTCATCACCCCTGCTCTATTTCAATGGCTGTCCAGTCCAATTCTGATTTAAAGGTAAAGAACCGTATGAAGGGAGCAGGGGCTCTATAGCTGTGCCCCTGGGGAGCAGATGCCACCTGGTCAGAATGTTCCCTACTATGGTGAGATGTATTGTATTTCTATTGGAAATATACTCCAAATCTGAACCTATAAATACAGATTAGCATATGCAACAGTTATGGAAATCGGTGCCTTCTTTTGCCCTCTTTTCTTTTAGTGATGCATTTCCTCTTTTTTTGGCAGTGCGTTAAATGGCCACCCTAGCTGAGGAACACAATTAGCCAGTTTCCTGGCCTATGCCCAGTGCATGTTTAGGGAAATGTGTTTTCCCTTCACGTTTTATGTGTTTACTCTGGTTAAAGCCACTGGAACCCAGCGGCCACATAAACAGTGAAGCAACCCGTAAGTGGTTTGAGAACCTTGTTTTTCAAAGGGCAACCTACATCTCACACAGGAAGCCACTACTTCCTTTAAGCTCTCCTGCCTGGGCGTCAAACAGCACCGGGCACATGCTACTCCATGCTCCTTGTGCCAGCAGTTCTTAGCCAGGGGAAAGAACAGCAAGCATTCATTCCCATATGTACCTGCCTGGATCCTAAGACCATCATCAGTCCTTCTCTAGGAGGCCCTGCCAAAGGAAGTGAGGTGGTTGGCTACAAGGAAGAGGGCCTTTTCTGCTGTGGCACCCTGGTTGTACAATGAGAGGTTTCCCTGGCACCTTACCTTACATTTTTATAATGTATTTTATACTGTATTGTATTGTTTGATTTGTTGTGAACTGCCCATAAAGCTTCAGCTATTGGGCAGTATAGAAATGTAATAAATATTTTTTTAAAAGTTTAAAATAAATTAATTCCAGGAGAGAGATTCACATCCTGTCCCATAACCCTCTTTGCTTGGAATGTCAGGTGTCACTGGAGGACCAATCCAGGCTCATCGCTACAGAAGCTCTGAAGTGTGCCTTTTCCCCTGAGTATGGGCAGTTTGTTGCTGAAGGAAGCCCCAGACTCGACTGCTTCCGTTTCCAAAATACCCATCTGTCCTCATATCTGCTGCTGGGATACTAAAATTTGCACACAGTGGCTGTGTGTGTGTGTGTGTGTGTGTCTAAGTGTCTCTCCCCTACTCTCTGGCCTGGCTCCTGAACACTGAGTTTGGAAGCTTTGCAGGGAGGGATGCCTTATTACAGTTTGTACCGGTGCCCAGCAGTTTAAGGTCCCATGGACTCTGTGTTGTTTAGACCAGGCCTATATCCCGGGATCATCCCTGTGCATCCAAATGACACACAAGGGATCCCGGGAGCAGGCAGGGACGACCCCTCCATTTGCCTGGGATAATCCTTAGGTCTAGCTAAGGCCTATGTGCTCCCTCCAGTATCAGAGGCAGTATACCTTTATACACCAGTTGCTGGGGAACATGGGTGGGAGGGTGCTGTTGCACTCATGTCCTGCTTGTGGGTTCCTGGTTGACAGCTGGTTGGCCACTATGGGAACAGAATGCTGATGGACCCTTGTTCTGATCCAGCAGGGCTCTTCTTATGTTCTTATGCTTCAGCCACAGACTCACTTGACTGTTCCTCCCAATTTCTCCCCATCACCGTCATCATCGCCATCTAATATGCACCGCCTAGTCTTCATCCATTATTTGGTTCTGCCTCACTGCCTCAAATTATCTGTGATAATTCCACGGAAGCAGCGTCTAAGGCGAAGCCTTGTGTCCTGCAACTACACTTAACGAATTGATCAGTGGTTCTTTCAGCAGGCCTACAGTGCCCTCCTGTGGCAGTGACAGGGCCTGAGTCTTTGGACTCCGCTGCTATACGTGGTCTTAGCTTCTGCCTGTGCGGCACACATGCAAGCACACAAACACACAAACACACCCCACTGTCTTTCGTACCAGCCTGCCTCTGTCAATCAAATCTTTCCCCTGGCAAGATGGCAAGACAGCGCCTGATTGGGAGTTGCTTCCTTGCAGGCAAGTTTGTTCCTAGAATTTTTATATATGAATAGAGAATTGGGGGGGTGGGGTGTCTCCCCCCCACCCCAAATGACTTACTTGTAGGAACTGGAGGTGCAGAATAGGAGTTGTACAGCAGCTGGTTTAAAGATCCCAAAGAACTCATGGGAGGGGATCTGGAAAGACAGTGCTGAGAGCTGATCCAAACTTTCCCCCCTTTTTAAAAAAATCCCAGCACAACCTCCAAATGTTCCACTCAAGAAAGGAGGAGTGTAACTTTGGTCTCTCGCGCCCCTGTATCTCCTCTGGCATTTTCCTTTTAGCAGGGCCTGCCCGCCTACAGTTCTTAGAGATCGGAAAGTTTTGGCTGCTTTCTCACTGTCTCCCTTAGACACCTTCTAATTTTAGTGTCAGGCTGTAGTCCCTTTTGTTTGTCGCTTGGAGTGGAGGCGGCTGTTGCCATGTTTGTTAGAGAGAAGAACAGAGAATTTTACCACGGAGGTGGCAATATCTCTTGTGTGGCCCAAAAAATCAGATTGTGTAGGGGTATGCTGGCTTTCGAGTTACACAGAACTCCAGTCAGGGCAAGAGAGAGGCAGTTCAATAATAATAATAATAACAATAACAATAACAATAATAATAATAATAATAATAATAATAATAATGAATTATTTTTTACCTGCCTCTCCATTTGGAGAGGAATAACAATAAGTATAAGATACATAAAACTGAATTAAAAACATAGTATACATTATTAAAACATCCTAAAAGCATCCTAAAATTCCACTGGATAGGCCTGCCAGAATAAATCATTCTTTATAGCTTTCTTAAATGCTAAAAGACTATTAAGTTGACGAGTCTCCTCCGGCAGGCAATTCAGTAACAGAGGGATTCAAAACCCAAAACACTACCTTGACTAGCACAGAAAGATGGCTGTGTTAGAGACAAAACAGACATGCACAGTTGGATCATTGGATTTTTACCTAAAAGCAACCGTTGTGGGATCTGAATGCAGCTTGCATTTCATGATTTTTTTTTTTGGCCCCACTATTTATGGAGCCATACCAGCATAAGTACTACTGAGCAGTCATGCTGGTATGTACCCTTTCCCATGCACCACTTTCCTGATCTAAATCCATACCTCTAAATCTGCTATTATCCTCACACTGGAATAATGTGCAATCTCTAAAAAGGGACATTTTTAAAGATGAATCGAGTTTTGGTAGCGTAAGCTTTCACCAGATGCATGAAGTGCATCCCTGTGTATGTGTGTGATTCACATAAACACACTCATGCACACACACACATTCACACACACACACACACACACACACACACACACACACTACATCGAGTGTGTGTCAGGGAGCTGGGATCCAACACCTCTGCCAATCTTCCTATAACACACTTCCCCATTTTGCTTCTATTGATGTCAGAGCTCCAACGTATTGATGTCAGAAAGGCGAGGAGGGCCTTGGAGATTTCCAGGGAATCTGGCAGGGGGCATCCAGGATTGGATCTCCCTTCTCTGAGAGTGGATCTCTCTCTCCACCCTCGGAGGGGTGGGGTGGGGATATCATCTCTCCTATTGTCCATGGGACAGCCTTCCAGGGACCATAGGATTGTAGCTTAACAGTAACGTGGGACTCCTTCACATTTATGTTTGCCACAGTAAACACCAGTGGCTGTTGTATGGAATGGCTCTTAGGGCACAAACCTATGCATATTTAGATTGGAAAAGGTCCTACAATTTCCAGCATGCTGGGAATTGTAGGACTTTTTAATCTTATCTAAACCTGCATAGGATTGCATCCTTAGGTTGCCTTCCAGGCAGTTGGCTCCTAGCGCTAATAAATCATTGCTCTACAATTGTAAGCTACAAGCAGAATTGAAATGGACTTTCCATACCGTTTGAGGATATTGCATTTGCTGTGTGTTCATCCAACAGTTTTCCATCCACGCCAGTGCATGTGACATACTGCTATAGGTGGAGAAAGGGAAGGTTCCATTCACCATTTAAATAATAATAATAATAATAATAATAATAATAATAATAATGCAATGTTTTAAAAAACAAGAACTTATTATTTATTTAGTGCTGAGCACTTAGTCTACCCAAAGAACTTTGGCTAATGGTTGGTATAGAAATGTTCTTCATCATCATCATCATCATCATCAAAGTATGATTGCCCATTACTATCCATGAAATGTCAAGAAACAAAAGGTTGGATCCAGACTAAGGCTCTTTTTACACTTCCCGACATTCCGGGAGGGAGGGGGAGGCAAGAGCGAGGCCCCGATCCATTGAAAACGTAAGCTTTTTTACACCCCCACCCCGAAATTGCAGCTCTTACCCCACCCCCCCAGCTGCCACTATCCCATGGATGGCGAAAATACAACCCACCTCTCCCCTGATGGGTACAGAGCTGCACGGTGTGGCTCTGTGCCCATTTCTGGTACCGCGCTTACTCGCGAGTAAGTGGGCACCAGGCTGGATGGGCGCCCACACCTCCCGCGGTCTTGGGATGGTCCTGGGACCACTGGAAGAATTGGGTTTTCCCAGAGTTTCTTTATCCCTGGGAAAACCCGTCCCCATCCCCCCTGCCCCCAGGAATCCCTGTGCGTCATTTGGATGCACAGGGAGCCCCCAGGGACAACCCTGGGGAAAAGGCTAGTGTAGAAACGGCCCAAGTTATCATCCTTCAGCCCCATTGAAATCAAAGGCACATGTTAGTTATGACTAACTTAAGTCCCATCATTTTCAATGGGAATAAAGCATGACTAACTTAAGGCACGATCCTATGTAGGTTTAAACATTAAAAAAAAAAATCCTACAACTCCAAGCATTCCTCACAATGTTGAGAGTTGTGGGATTCTTTTTCTGTCTAACTATGTGTAGGATTATGCCTTTAGTGTGGATTCGGCCCCAATTGTTCAAGGCTTGTTGGTCATTGGAAGCATAGATTTGAAGTGTTTAATTAGGAAAAGCATGTGCTAAAATGGCAGTGACTGGAAAGGATTGGTTAAAATCTGCATGATAATGTTATAGTGCAATAACACAGTTTCATTGGTAATATATACCTAATTTAAAGACTATAGCCGAAAAGCATTTTAATGCTAATTAAAGGACTGATTAAAAAAATTAACTGGCTTACAAAATGGAGCCTACCACAAAGTGTATACTGATTGTGTGCTGAACTGTCATAGGTTCTCCTCAGTATGTCACTGACAACGTCAAAATCACACCTCTTAAAATAATGGAACAGTAGCACTAAAGGTATCTGTAGGATTGAATGTAAGCCTATGCGGCAGGGTCTTGCTATTTACTGTTTTACTCTGTACATTGATGGTGCTATATAAATAAATAATAATAATAATAATACACTACTCTGTGAGGACTACACTACTCTTCCATCCTTTTAAAATAACACTGGACTTTTTGCCATCAGAAGAATCACTGGGGAAACGAGGGAGGATTACAAATGGAAGATATCGTCTCTCTCCTTCTTCTCCCCCCTCCCCCGGTAAAATGTGAGGGAATGGGTGAGGAATGGCGGTTCTACCTTAAAAGCTTAAGTGTGTAATCAGCCATAGAGCTGTTCTACACAAAGCTTTTATTGTGCATGCACAATTGCTCACTCACAGTCGTTTAGATGATGTCGTCATTCTCCAGGGCTTCTCCCGTGCTTTGCAGCCACTCTGGATAAAAAGCATGTGTACAGGAGCCGATCTTAATCTCGCAAAGAACCCTGGAGCAGAAGCCTCAGTAAAAATGTGGGATAAAAGCCTCATGTAGAAATGCCTCTTTAGCATATAGCCTTATAGATTTATGGAGAGCATGGCCAATGGTCAGGGATGATGGGAGTTGCAGTGTAAAACTTCTGGAGGGCCACATTCCGACCCCTGCTGTAAAGGTTTAAATTAGTCTCCCAGCCCTGCTTTGGGCTACATGACCCATCCTTCCTGATAATTAGCCATGCTGGCTGGGGCTGATGGGAGTTGTCATCCAAAATTCTAAAAGGAACCAGACTAGGGAAGTCTGGGCTAGACATTCAGCCTGGTCTGTAGCTGTTGAGTTGTGTCTCATCCATCTTTCAAAGAACACAGCAAGAAATGCCGATTCTCATTGAGATTGCAAACAGGCCTTGCTGGTGCATGGAAATGACACATTCTCTCCAAGAGCAAGACTGTAAAACAAAACAAAAAAATCTCTCCTGCTGGGAATATAACAAGCAAGTATGGAAAAAAATCTATAAGGTTAGCACCGTTTGAATGTTAAAATATTCCTTTGAAGGCAGAGAACAGGTAAAACAAAGCACAATATGTTCACAGAAGTGGCTGAATAAAGCAGACTGAATCCAGAAAGTAAAGCACTTGACCAATGTTACTGAATCATAAACAGATAGTCCCTTGGGAAAGGAGCCGGAGGTATAAGACAGCAGAGCAAATCAAGCCAGGATCATACCAGAATGAAATCACCACCACTACTACTACTGAACACATTAAACATGCTAGTCTTTTTATACCCAAGAAGCCCAGGCCAAAAGGGAGCTTCTTTAGCTCTACTTGGCTGCAGGGCAACACTCCACTTCTCGTGATCCCTTGATTCCATCCGAGGCTCTGATGCTTCCAGAGCTGTTAAGTAACTCTGCACCTTGAGTGACCCTTGCTATTGCACCTACTAATTGCTTTAAAAACTCCATGAACAAATTAACCCTCCATTTGCACCTGTATTTGGTCTGATCCCTTGACATCACTATTGTGACACATTGGCAAAGCTTGAGATTAGAAGCACACGAGGCAAAGAATGAATTGAAGTCCAATGAGGCTTGACGTGAGCGCAGGTTGGAGATTTGCTTTCAGCTTTTAAACACTACCTGGTCTATGCATTCATTTATTTGTTTGTGTATTTCTGGCATTCACAACCTTGTTTTCATCCAAGATTTGCTCCCAAAACAATTCACAACAATTTTAAAAAAGAGTACAAAATACGAGAGATCAGCATACTAAGGAATTGTAAAAAGCAACAATCAAACACACCCACACATAGGGGAAAAGAATAAAGAGGGGGAAAAATGGTAAATTTCTAAGATGTCTGTACATAAATAAATAAATAAATACATGTATATGGATGAGAGAGAGAGTAATCTTCCTGCCATTCTAACTACCACTGCTGCTGTTATTCCTGAATGAATAACATTCATTCTACCTACCCGGACCTTAAGATCATCTACAGGGGCCTTTCTCCGTGAGCCCCTGCCAAAGGAAGTGAGGCAGGTGGCTACTAGGAGGAGGGCTTTCTCCGCTGTGGCACCCCGGTTGTGGAATGAGCTCCCCAGAGAGGTCCGCCTGGCACCTACACTGTACTCCTTTCGTCGCCAGCTGAAGTCCTTTTTATTCACTCAGTATTTTAACACTTAATGTTAACTTAAATTTAAATTATACTGTTTTAACTCTGTATTTTAACCTTATATCAATTTTGCTATGTAGTTTTATCCTGGTTGTGCTTTTTATATTGTATTTTGTATTTGTGTTTTTAACTTGTTGGTTGTTTTATGATGGTTTTAATTTTTGTGAACCGCCCAGAGAGCTTCAGCTATTGGGCGGTATAAAAATGTAATAAATAATAAAAAATAAAAACACAGTGGTCATGATTGTAGAATCTCATTTTACATTCTGAGTTGGAGACTGCTCAATTTGTTATAAGGTGCAATCCTATTTAGACAGAGAAGAGACCTACAACTCCCAGCATGCCCTTTAGAAAAAAAGGTTAACTTTGTGACGAAACCAATGAAAATAAACACATGAAAACACCACAATGTAAAATAAAAATGAACCAAGAGCAGGATAAATGCAACTGACAGAGGATTCAGGGAAAATACAATGGCCTTTGCCTGGTGAAGCATTATTTCTGTGCTTTATGACTTGGACAAATTTGTATTCCAAAACAGGTAATTATGAATGACAGTAACATCTTTAGTTAGTGTGGAAATGTGCAGGGTTTCCAGTTACACAAACCTCTTATTTGGGCTGGTTAGAAATTTAGCTAATGTTCGGCTTGTTCAAAGCAAAGGCCCAATGGGTAGAATAGAGTTTGTAAAGTAGAACCAGGAGTTGGGACCTAATCCTATGTCCTGTTTATGCTCTACCAGGGCTTCTCTTCAGCAGGGGCCTGGCTGACACTCTCCCTGTCCTCAGTTTCTCTGCTGTGGTTGGAGAAATCTTTCTTCACGAGCTGGAAAGAGATGGCTTCAAGGATGCCTTTCCCTCTCCCATGGACAACAATGGTAAGGGATTCAAAGTTCTTGTTTGGTTGTTGTTTCTCTCTGGCCACAGCTAGACCTAAGGTTTATCCTGGGATCATCCAGGGTTCACCTCCGCCTGAGCACTGGATCCCCTGTGTGTCACCTAGATGAACAGATTTGACCCCTGGACGATACAGGGATAAACCTTAGGTCTAGCTATGGCTTCTCTTTCTCCATCAGTCCATTCATCCATCCATTACTAAACAGAATTAAATTGTTATCTGTCTTTCTATTCATAAGGCTGGTTTGCACGGTCGTCGGCACCCATCATGGTTTAAATAAGCTGTGGTGGGTTGCAGCACATGCCAGTCACCACTGCAAATATTCAAGCCGTGGTGGTCTGTCGCCGTGGCTTATTGTGATGAGCTAGTTGCTGTGGTTAACAAGCCACTCTAGAACCCTACTACAGCCCATGAGTTCTGAATGGCTTGTTACCCACAGCAACAAGCCACACTGCCCAGATTCTCATGTCACGGAAAACCACGTCAA
This sequence comes from Elgaria multicarinata webbii, assembly GCF_023053635.1. Classification (NCBI taxonomy): domain Eukaryota; kingdom Metazoa; phylum Chordata; class Lepidosauria; order Squamata; family Anguidae; genus Elgaria; species Elgaria multicarinata. The sequence continues at coordinate 15,008,990 of NC_086181.1, forward strand.
TCCCCTTCTGCTACTTGAATATTCACAATCGTGACAGGCATGCCTCACAACTCACTGCGGGTTATTTAAGCCACAGTGAGTGCTGCTGTTTGTGTGACCAGGGTCATATTGTCTTATCCTTGTATTATTATTGTTGTTGTTATTAGTACTACTACTACTATTAATGAAAATGATAATAATAATAGTAGTAATAGTAGGGTGACCATATTAAAAGGAGGACAGGGCTCCTGTATCTTTAACAGTTGTATTGAAAAGGGACTTTCTGCAGGAGTCATTTGCATATTGGAGAACCTGGTGAAATTCCCTCTTCATCACATCAGTTAAAGCTGCAGGTGCCCTGCCCTCTTTTAAATCTGGTCACTCTAGTATAGCTCCTGCAGCTTTGACTGTTGTGATCTGAAGAGGGAATTTCACCAGGTTCTCCATAAATACAAATGACACCTGCTGAAATTCCCTTTTCTATGCAACTGTTAAGGATACAGGAGCCCGGTCCTCTTTTTCATACGGTCACCCTAAGTAATAGTATGTTGGATCCATACTTAGTCATACTTCAAATAGACTCATTGCTTTCAATGGGACTTAAATTAGTCATAATTAGCTTTAGTCCCATTGATTTCAGTGGGACTCCTCTAATTATGGCTTAAGTCTTAATCCAATCCGTTATTATTACTATTATTATTAGGACAGTTCTCTGCCTTGATGAGCTTACAATGTTAAATCCGACACAGGAGAAGGACCAGAAGAGGGGAGGAAAAGGGAGGTAGAGGGAAGTAGTGAAGCAAAATGCAGTTGTTTTGTTTGTATGTGTTTAGGCCTAGGGCTAAATTACATGCTACATTAACTGCCTTGTGTGTAGGTGATCCTAACTTTTTTATTTGCTGTGGTGTAAGCTCACAGGGCCCCGACCCAGATTGGAAGTACCACTTGTGTGTGTATGTGTGTGTGTGGGGAGGTTACATCCTCCTACCCAGCTACTTTTTTGGTTTAAATTTGCTTCCCTTCCCATGTGGAGGCTAAAGAAAGATTGATGACATATAACTAGATAAATAGATGGATCAATTGATTTATCATCACACACACATCATATCCAGCCCTTTCCTTGAAGCAGAAGCACAAACTGTGGCAGAAGCACAATTTTAGCTCTCTTCTGGGCCTGAAATCTTCCAGAACCTGTGATTGAACCTCCGTCTGACTTTCCCATCACCTTCCATGCCAATCTTCTGGATCACCCCGACTTGCCCCGGTGGCTACGCTACTTTCAACGCACCCCCTTTGACACGGGATATCTCTACGGCTCCCCCACAACCAAAGATGTTGGCAAGCAGACAATTCAGGTTTGTGCGTGTGTGTGTTTTATAATTTCCAGCTAGATAAATTGTATGTTTCGCTCAGGGTTTCCCCGAGAGCTGTCATGACCTCAGTTCAGGGGTAGGTTGTACCTGAAGGAGCATTACAGCACAGGTGTGGGGAAAGTCTTTCAGCCCAAGAGCTAAATTCAATTTAGGAGAAGCTCTTCCGAAGGCAAAGATGACAGGGCCAAAGGCAAAAGTAATGAAGACAAAATACATAATAATAATAATAATAATAATAATAATAATAATCCCGCATAAGGGCTCTTACTGCCATTAACTAAGCCTTAGGAAAAGCATTTCAACTTTTTGGAATGGGGATAAAGGAACGTAAAAGTCAGGAAACCCACCAAGGATCGGTGGTTAGGGGTAAGGGGGTGGAGCCATGGGAACTCCTGGTTTGCGACCCCAGTTGGGCCGGGTTTGGCCCAAGGGCCTGAGGTTCCCCACCCCTGGTGTAGGGATGTCTGAGAAATCTGCAACAGAATCAAATGAATTAGGATGAATCCGACCTGCACATTCTGCAACTGACTGGCTTTTCCCGAATTTCCCAGATTCTGCGAACTTGAGGACCATTGCTTTTTTTTAACTTTCCAGAAATGTATGCAAATTTATTCATAGAAAAATACATAAAATAAAACACACTGGCTGAAAATGCTCATTTCCCCTGTAGGCTACAGTAATGTGCATCCAATCCCTATGGTGACATAGCTTTTGATTTCTTTCTACCCTTAAAGCTAAAGTCCTTTCCCTTTTCTCTCAAACACAGTAAAATGACCTGCTGATTTTGACTTTTTGGGGTGGGGGTGGGGGCATGGTGTGGGTGAGTTGTGCAAACAGACATATTCTGAAGCCCTCATTGGGCTGCTTGACAGCTCTGGGCCTTGAGCTTCTGTCGAGATTGCTTGTGTAACCTGATATCCTAGTGCCACACCTGAAAGTCCACCTGCAAAATGGATAGAGCTTCCTGGCGTTTATGCTCCCAGCCCATAAATCCAGCTTTAGTTATAATCGTCATTTTATTTAGACAGCAAAAGATCGATTTATCCTTATTATATTCCTTGGAATTTTTGTTCTTGTTTTTCTTGACAGGAAGGATACCTTTTAAAAAAAAGAATGCATTAATTTAATTTACATTATAGGATAACCACATCTCTTTCTCTTCTTTGTGGCAGGTGATGGCATATAACCGGCACACCTATGAGACTGTCATGCAAACAATGATCATAAACATTTTCTTGTCTCCAGGTAAATATTTCATCATTCACACATGCATATTCACCTCTCTCTCATTTCTAGAGGGAATTCTGCCATTTGGCTGCTTTTAAAGTTGGTGCAGATATTCACTTGCTGGGCTGTTAGGAAGGGGTGTGGTGGTGGGGTGAACAGATGATGAGCTCATTCCAAGAGAGACTGAGGGCATGTGTAGACCTGCCGCTATCCCGGGGATTGCTCCGGGATCATCCCTGTGCGTCCACATGACACACAGGGGATCCTTGGAACAGGGAGGGATGATCCCTCCTTTTCCTCGGAATAAGGGCATACCCTTTTATCCCGACTTTTCCCGAGATCTTGGGCTCGTCCCAAGACCGTGGGACGTGTGAGCGGCTGTCCCAGTTTGTCCTGGCTCCTCACGAGTAACCGCAAGGACCCGGGAACGAGACACAGAGCTCTTCAAGAGCTCCGTGCCCATCAGGGGTGGGGCAGGGGGAGCGGGAATATATATTTTTTTAAAAAAAACATTTACTTTTGTGATTGAGCACTCGTGCACTTTCTTCCAATACAAAAAAACCCCATACAAAATGGCGGGCGTGACGTCCTCTTCCTTCCAGGACGTCGCATGCCACATGTAGACTGAGGGGGAGGATCTCCCGATCATCATATCGCAAGATCATCCCCCCCCACCCCCCTCTTCTAGCCATGCCCTGAGAAAACGCCTATTGTCCCAGCATATACCCCTAGGTCAGGTAGGTGTATGTGTATTATTTGGGTCCATGGGACCTGCAGGAGTATCAGAGGAAAGCATCCTCTATTTGAAGAACTGTTAGAAGGGAGAGCAGCCAGGCGCCTTGAAGTTCACCATCCACAGTGAGCACTTGGACAGCAGACCGGGCAGGCAGGCACACAGGTCCCCTGTTCACATTTCCCCCCATGATGGCGAGATATATTGCATTTCTGTTTCTAAATTTGCATCTGCACGTATTTATCAGGACATGCACATTTTATGCAAATTTGTCCCCTTTGATCCTCTTCTTTGGCGATGCATGAGTGGCCACGCTATTCGTTGGGTGTAAGTATTCCAATACTTACCTTAGAGGTTTCTCTGTAGGGCCATTTCCCCACAATGCCCTCCATACGGTGTCTTACATCTAGATCACAGTAGGAACAATTGGGCCTCCCCCACATCCTGCCATCTTTGTGTTCTCATGAGATGCTCATCCTAACTGGTTCCCAGGAGGACAGGATCTCCAACCCTACAGGTGTAGGCAGCACTGACAAAGGAGAAAGAAGATGGGGCTCGTCAGGACTAGCAGCCACGATGGCTATGTGCTCCCTCCAGTATCAGAGGCAGTAAGTCTATAGATAAACCAGTTGCTGGGGAACATGGGTGAGAGGGTGCTATTGTACTCGTGTCCTGCTTGTGGATTCCTGGTCGACAGCTGGTTGGCCACTACGTGAACAGAATGCTAGACTAGATGGACCCTTGGTCTGATCCAGCAGGGCTCCTCTTATGAGCACCATCTTATTTCTCCTTTGCCAGTCCCAAAATGGATCCTGCACTGTGGTTCTTGTCTAGTGGACTCCTGCCTGCCGTGAAGAGGTTTAATGTATTTCATCTGGAAGAGAGTTCCACAGGTGAGGGGCCGCTGCTGGGAAGGCCCTGTCTTTGCTGCCCACGAGTGTTACTACTCTCAAAGGTGTCAGGCTGTCACAAAAGCAGGGCCTCTGAAGCTGATCTCAGAGTGAGTGCAGGCCGGCCAGCCACATGTGGTCCCTGGAGGCCAGCTGTGTGGCTTGCTGCAAGTGCCCTGCTCTCAATTCTTCCAGTTTTCCCTTACACACACGTGCACACCGCCACGTCCGCTACACAAGGCGTGCAAAGAGAGACATTCCCGCACATCTTGTATAATGGCAGAATTGGGCTTCCTCCAGTCGGCTAAAGGCTTTGGCAGGCTGGTGGGAGCTCGATTCTGCTGGGAAATGGCCATGCAGGGAGGATGCTCTTTGCACACCTGTTTCCTGGAAGAACGGATTCTGCCGGGAAATGGACACATGGAGATGGGAAGAGTGATTGGCATGCACCTTCTTTCCCGGCACGGTGACTGGCAATGGTAAACTCTCTTCCTTCTCCCAGCAATGATAAGTGGGAGCACTGGGATGGGATGGTGGGAGGCGTTTTAACTTAGTCCCCATCCTGGCAATATGGATCCAAATTACTGAGGGAGGGGGAGGTTAAAGCCTTCCCCTTCCCCCAGTGAACTGGATCAGGACAGGGGAGGGGAAATGTGTGTGTTTGTGTGTGCGTGTGCATAGGTGTGGCTCTTGGTCGCCCAGCCAATGCCGCTTGTGACTCTTGGGGCCCATACAAGTTGCCCACCTCTGCCCTGGTCTCACAATCTCACAGTACTCAGGCCTCACAGTACACAGGCCTCACAACTTCATAGTACTCAGGCCCTGACTAGCCTGCCTGGAGTGGTCTGTTGGCCAGGGGTGGGGGCAGGGAGGGCCAAAGCCTTATTCCAGGTTCAAAGGCCTGATAAGAGTGGGGCTCACTTTGGAATAAGGCTTTGCCCCCCCCCCCCGCTCCACTTTGGGGCTTACTTTATTTAATTTATTTATTTATTGCATTTTTATACCTCCCAGTAGCCGAATCTCTCTGGGCGGGCAGTTCACAAAAAAATGCTTCAGAAAAATGCTTTGGCCCTCCCTGCTCAATAGACCTCTTAAGGCAGGCTTGTCAGGGCCTGAGTACTGTGAAGTTGTGAGGCCTGACATGTCTGCCCTGGATTATCATTTGAGGGTCGTGTACGCTTTGGAGGGACGGGGGCTTGCAGTGTCAGGCAGCCCCGCTTCCTCTTTTGTGGGATTCAGTGATTCAGCCTGGATAGGATGGTCCTACTGAATGAAGGTAGATGCATTGAAGCTAGCATAACCAGCCTTGAAGCCCAGCTTTCCTCTTCCTCCCCCTTCCCGTTTCCTGCTGTCCCCTCTCTGTAGATGGAGAGGTGCCGTATCAAGCTGAATTCTTGGTGAAGAATTGGGATATAGAGGAAATGCTACCTCTGGATGCCCAGGAACGTTTCCAAGAAGCTGTGGACAGCATGTGGGAGCAAGAAGGCTTGACGGTTGTCAATATTACCTCAGCCTTGGACCGGGGAGGCCGGGTACCATTGCCGTTTGAAAACAAGAAGGAAGGGTAAGGAACGGGAGCCTCCAGTGGACCATGGAAATAGCCATCACATAGCACAATTCTCAAGGCCCTGCTCTGCTCAGTAATTCCTCAAGGTTCTTTTAGGCCAGTTGAGTCTCTCTATGCCATTACCTCACGATTGGAGTTGAAGGAATTCACAAAAGCCTTCACACAAAATCTCCATAAGGTGATCTATTCATATGTTATTGTGAAGGCTTCCGATGAGGGAAAACACTCCAGGGTTTCGTATTCCCTAAAACTTTTCCGGGAGTATTTATTTATTTTCTGTCACAATTCTATGCTAGCTTGGAGAAAGGCTGTAGTTCAGTGGTAGAGCACCTGCTTTGCACGCAGAAGAGACCAGGTTCAATCGCCAGGTTCAAACTACTACAGCATAAGGAATCATAGAATAGTACAGTTGGAAGGGACCTACAAGGCCATCCAGTCCAACCCCCTGCTCAATGCAGGAATCCACCGAAAAGCATCCCTGAAAGGTGGCTGTCCAGCTGCCTCTTGAAGGCCTCGCGTGTGGGAGAGCCCACCACCTCCCTAGGTCACTGGGTCCATTGTCTTACTGCTCTAACAGTCAGGAAGTTTTTCCTGATCTCGAGCTGGAATCTGGCTTCCTGTAACTTGAGTCCCTTATGCACTCTGTAATGATCAAGAAGAGATCCTGGCCCTCCTCTGTGTGACAACCTTTCAAGTCTTTGAAGAGTGCTCTCATGTCTCCCCTCCATCTCCTCTTCTCCAGGCTAAACAGGCCCAGTTCTTTCAGTGTCTCTCCTCGCAGGTCTTTCTTTCCAGACCCCTGATCATCCTGGCTGCCCTCCTCTGGACATGCTCCAGCTCCGCGGGGCTTTGCGAGAGGACTCGCGACCCCCCAGACCCCCCACCGTGCGGCCACATGGGCTTCCTCGTCCCCTGGCTTTTCCTCGCCTGCCACATCCGCCAGGGCAGGACGATCCTGAAGTCCCCGCGAGGGCGCCTTTCCCCGGCCCTGCCGGCAGGGGGCACCGTGGACCGGCCCTTCCCTCCCGTTCCGCCAGAGGGCCTCTGCCCTCAAAAGTCACGCAAGGCGCCAGTCCTCAGCGAAGGAGGAGTGGCTTGTGGGGTGGGGCGGGGCCGCAGGGGAAGCCCCCGGGGGAGTCTGCACAGCGGTGGCAGCCAAGAGGCGGCGTGGAGGTGCCTCGGGGCAGGGACGCCTCGCGCGAGCAGCGCCACTCCAGGCAGCCGAGGCGCGTGGGGGGGGAGGCGTCCATGCCACGCTAATCGTAGCCCCCCCTCCTCCGCCCGAAGCAAGAGGACGAATGTGAAGCAACTGCGCAGCCGCCTTCCACATGGAATGATTTTGTGGTGGAGTGATATGGGAGAGAGCCCTGCATGTAACCGTAGAGAGCTGCTGCCAGCCAATGTAGACACTACTGAGCTAGATGGACCGAGGGTCTGACTCAGTAAAAGACAAGCAACCCTGCAAGGTAGGTCTGACTGAGAGATAAAGAGTACAGCAGTCGCATCTGATACCCTCCAAACAGCGATTTTCAGCCAGAACCAGTCAGAACTCTAAGTACCTGTTCAGACAACACACTAAGCCACGGTTAGGCCGCTAACTCTTCTGCAGCAAATGTTTAGTGAACCTGTTTGAACCGTGGTTATGTAGCCACCATGGCTAGGTTGTGTTCACATGACACGCTAAATCATGGTTACCATGACATGCTAAGCCATAATGTTTAGCTCAAAATGCTTAACCACCATGGTTTAGCATGTCATCTGAACAGGGTCTAAAGGAGCTATCCAAGGTGCGGCCCACTGACATCGGAGCCTCCACTGCCTCTAGATGTGTTCCATGGCAACTCTCATCATCCTCAATCCAACCCATCTGGAAAGCACCAGAAAGATAGAGGAAAGATGGAGTAGAGAGATGTTAACATGCCAGCCCATAGCAGACATCCTGTTAGTTGTATTTTTCTCCTGGAAAACGCATCAAGAAACTTGAGTTTTCTCCCACCTCTATGATCCTACAGTCATCTTGCTTCCATCGGCACACTGTACTTCTGCTCTCCTTCCTGCAGGGTTTACATCAAGATAGGTTCCAAGGATCCATTCACTAACTGCTTAACAGAGGCCAAGTCCCCTGTCAACAGTTACCGGTGTAAGCTGGAGCAGCAACCGGTCATGACCTGTTACGACAGCTTCAGCCCTCGATTCCAGGTGGACTGGTGCAATTTGACCTTGGTGAGAGAATGTGGGCAATGGTGGGTAGGGATATTTGCATAGCTTTCCTGAGATGGTCACTCCTCACCCCCCACCCCTGTCATTTCCTCTTTTTTACACTCCTCAGATAGACCTCACAAAGATGAATGCCACAGAAATGGTGCCAATCTATGGAGACGGGGTGCTTGAAGAGGGCAGTGAATTCAGCCCTCCGGACGATGCCTCTGACAGGACGTTCTTCTGGGACTTCTTGCTTACTTTCCTCCTTCCCTTCCTCTTGGGTCTTCTCCTCTCTCTCATCCTGGCCTACATCATGTGCTGCAGGCGGGAAGGCGTGTAAGTTGGCCATACGTCCAACTATGAGTATGGGGAGGCTGTGTGTTGTGTTGCAGGATATCATAGGGATGAGCAAATCTGTCAATTCTGGTTTCTCTGAGGTTCTCATTTTTCCAATTTTCAGTTCAATTTGTCCTGAACATTGAGATTTTTTTTAAAACAAAAAACATAAAATACCTATGAAAATTCATATACATTTGTGTGTGCATTTCTCCTAATACAGGCATTTTTTGTTTGCAATTTCCCTGGATATACACATCTTTTTGTTTGCAATTTCCCCTGATATACAGATCTTTCGCGAGCTTTTTCCCTAAGATAATGCATTTTGAATGTCATTTTGACTAATACATGCATTTTTGTGTATGTTTTTCCCTATCATGCATATTTTTGCACGCTTTTTTCTTTTATTGGAGGACTCCATTGCAAAATTTGAAGAAGTTCAAATTTCAAAAGATTTATCTTTTGGCTTATTTGATTTTGGCTTAGAAGTGCAAAATTAGGTAAGTTTGCTTTAAAATGCGAACCAAATGAATTAATCCCTCATTCCTAATGGTGTATGTAGGACCAGGTGGGCCATTCACAAGGAAGCCTCTAGTGTATATAACCCCCCCAAAAAAAAACTTTACTTATTAATTGAGCTATTAATTTATCAATACATTTATTAGATAATAATAATAACAAGAACAATCATCATTATCATCATAAAATCTTTCACTGCTGATAATGGTCACACCATCCTTCCCCAAACTGGTATGCTCCAGATGTGTTAGACAATAACTCCCAGCATCCTTGAGCCAGCAGGGCTGTTTGGGGAATGTTGGGTGTTGTCTAGGGTGACCATATGAAAAGGAGGACAGGGCTCCTGTATCTTTAACAGTTGTATTGAAAAGGGAATTTCAGCAGGTGTCATTTGTATATATGGAAAACCTGGTGGAATTTCGTCTTCATCACAACAGTTAAAGCTGCAGGTGCCCTGTCCTCTTTTAAATTTGGTCACTCTAGTATAGCTCCTGCACTTTAACTGTTGTGATGAAGAGGGAATTTCACCAGGTTCTCCATATATACAAATGACACCTGCTGAAATTCCCTTTTCTATGCAACTGTTAAAGATACAGGAGCCCTGTCCTCCTTTTCATATGGTCATCCTAGTGTTGTCATCAAACACATCTGGGGTGGGTGGGTGCAGCTTAGGGAAGGCTGGGTCACATGAACACAAGGTTCTGAAACTGGCAGTGTTTACTCCTCTATAAAGAGGAACCCATATTTCTGATCCTTCATCTAATTAATTCATCTTTCGGAGCCATTTCATACATTTGTGCATGTGTGTTTGGGAATCAACTCCCCCCTCCAATCCCTTACAGAGAAAACCTTGACTCTCAAAGCTCTCCCTGGATTTGCCCCAATGTATTTTTCTTCATTTATCTCCCAAAACTCCCCTCCCAATGACCTTTGCTCCATCACCTTCACTGGTGCTAAGAAAGGTCTCCTGCTCTTTCAAACGATGACACCCTTTCCTGCCTCTTAAGCCTGTAACTCTCACCTTAAACCTTACTTTTTTGCTTAGGAATTTTAGTAAAAGCACTGTTAGTGCTGTGTAATTTATAAATACTACAAAACGCACAAGACTTTTTTTTTCAATGTCACATTTTTGTATAAATTGCCGCTTCTGCCGGCAAAGATGCACAGCAGAGTCAATCTGGGATGTACAAACCAGGCTTCTACTTGGGAATATTTTCTCAGCAACAGCTGCACTTTAGGACCCAGCTAATTGCGACACAATTCACACAATTAGCAACGTGTAAATGTTTTTTTTAAGCAAATAGCAAGTGTGAGACCTCCTGATCCAGATCATAAGTCTATGGTGTGTGTTTGTGTGTGTGTGTGTGTGCATGTGCAGGGCATCAGGAGAGTTAGGGGGCTTTAACCCTTTTGCTCCCATGCCTTCTATTTGCTTTCGAGGGAAAGCTCTCACTTGCTCTAATGGAAGCTTTCCTTCCAATGCAAATAGAAGGAATGAGGCCCACCAGTCTAGATCAGAACCACAGTGGGGGCAAAGGGTTAAAGCCCCGTAAAACCCTGGCAGGGTCCTGATCCAGATGGGTGTGTGTGCACCTGCTATTTATTTATTTATTTATTTATTTATTATATCTTGCCTTTTTTTCCTCTTGCAAGGAACCTAAGGCAGTTTACATTATATCCTCCTCCTCCTCCTACTCCATTTTATTCTCACAGCAACCCTGTCAGGAAGGTGAGCCTGAGAATCAGTGACTGGCCCAAAGTCATCCATTGGGCTTCATGGCCAAATGGAGATTTGAACCTTGATCTCCTGAGATCTGGTCCAACACTCTAACTCAGCAGCCTTCTTCAACCTGGGGCGCTCCAGATGTGTTGGACTACAACTCCCAGAATGCCCCAGCCGGCTGGGGCATTCTGGGAGATGCAGTCCAACACATCTGGAGCGCCCCAGGTTGAGGAAGGCTGCTCTAACCCCTACACCACACCGGTTCACAAATTTACTTTTTGAAAAAAATTCACCCAACTGCTAAGTGCAAGAATGGCATCATAAATAGACTGGTCCTTATATACATACGTGCCATAACTGCTCACGTGCTTTTTGTACATGGGCATATGGGCTGGAGTTTGAGATAACAGCTGAAAACAATTCGGATTGAGAATAGGAATGAAAGAGCATTAAGGATCTGTTGAAGTGAAGTGCTTTTTGTATGAATGTGCCTATTAATGTGAGATTTGTACAAAACTCTACCGCTACCAAGTTTTCTTGGTAACAGGCATTCCAAAGACATTGTCGGATGAAATCACTTTATAGACATGTGCTTTATACACACCTTTTTAATCCAGTCCCATGCATTGGAATGATGCCCCTGATAAAACAAAAATAGGAACAGTGACTTCCTGGCATACGGGCCAGAAAATGGGGACCTGCCTGGGTAAACATAGTCAGACGGAGTATATGGGATAGTATACGGGACAGATGTTGTGATGTTATAGTCCTTGCTCCACACGTGGGAAAGAAAATATTTGTTTCTGTTGCTAATTGGACTTAACCCCAGTTCCCCTTTCTTTTCATTGTAGGCACAAAAGAGACCTGAAGACCTCAGAGTAAGTTGTTTTTCATCTGTAAACATGTACCTCTGTTTGCACTTGAATGGTTTTGTGAAAATAAAGCCACCATTCACCTGCCCCCTCCAATATGTTTGTATACATGAAAACCAAAGGCAGCCATGTAAGCCATATGAAAAACATCCAAAATCCATAGGGTATGATACCTTCTTTAGGGCAACTCAAAGATCATCCCCAAATGTGCCTTCATCAGGCAAGATGTTACAAAAATCAGGTTGGTGGAGGTGGAGGGGAATAGGAGAAAACAAAAGCAGGCATCCTGTCATAACATCAAGTCAGATCTCAAAAGCATGCACATTTTTTTGTATTTATGAAGTTGTTTTTTGTACTTTCTATCACAACCTTTTAAAAGTGCACACTTCATTCTAAATGTGGATAAATTATAGAGCAGTCTTCCACAACCTGGTGTCCACAAGGCATGTTGTACTACAAGTCTGAGGACCACTGTTGGCTATGGATTGTGGAAATTGTAGTCCACTGAATCTTTAGGGCACCAGGCTGGAGGAAGGCTGCCATAGAGTTATATAGTGGTATGAGTCACAGGTATTGAACAGAAGGATTGTGTGTGTTGGTCAAACTCCTGTGGTGAGTCTTTAATGTCTGTCCTTCATGCCATGACTAGGCCATCAAACAAGGACACAAGCAGGCAACAGAGGCATCACAGTGTTCTTGTGATCCCACAATCCACCAAGTTGTTCTCATGACAACTATTTAGTTCAAGCTCCTCCCCCTCTAACCTCATAACCTCTGGCAAAGTAGGCTGATCTTGTCATAGCTGCCTTGCACAGGAATCCCATCCAACTCCTTCCTTGCTGTGTGAGGCAGGCCACCTAGGGAGTCCCAGAAGAACCATCAGACTAGACGGCCCTCAAGTTCAGGAAGCTGCATCAACTAGCAGAAGCACAGATGCCAAGCCCAGCAAGTTTCTGGAATTTGGGACATGGTGAGGAAGTAGTAATCCAAGCCAAGCTTGAGGAGAAATGGACACTGTGAGTGAAACCTCAGTGTCTTTCTTGTTGAACAATGCACAATGTTTCGATGAAGGGAATTCCAGACCCATAGCCGCGGACTACTTTATCCCAACCCTGCAAAAAAATGAGGTTGTGGATGAATCTCAGCCATCTTGTTCTGGCCTGCATCTAAAGCCCACATCTAAGTCTAGGTCAAAAGACCAAGAGGCCTACAAACCTTCTTTCCCTTGGAAATCCATTTTGCCAAAGCGTGGTGTCTCCAAGCTTATTTTCCAGGTGGTGGCTTCCATTGAGAAACGCACCGGTATTTCCCTGCAAGCTCTTAAGAAGAGTGTTGCGGCTACAGGCTATGATCTCGAGAAGCGGAAGAGTTACTTCAAGAGAGTCTTGAAGGCCTTGGTTAGGAAGGGTGTGTTGAGGAAGTTGACCGGGCGTGGACTTACAGGCTCCTACGCAATCAGCAAGATGATGCTGGATGTGCTGAGGAGGAGGAGGAGAAGAAAGGCAATCTCTGCAATGTCTGCTCTCAAGAAAAATATGTCCTCCAAGAGGTCAAGGAAAAAGAAGACCAAGCCTAGGAAATCAGACCCATCTGACTTGTGTAGTCCTATGTCAATGACAGGAAATATCCATAGCTGAAGCTGTGTGTAAGAAAAATAAAATAAAGTGCCGCATTTCGACTGTCTAATTTTTGTGCCTATCATTTGGATCTGAGTTGGTAATGCTGAATCAGAAGCCATGATAAACGTCTAAGGCAGCCTTCCTCAACCTGGGGCGCTCCAGATGTGTTGGACTGCATCTCCCAGAATGCCCCAGCCAGCATTCTGGGAGTTGTAGTCCAACACATCTGGAGCGGCCCAGGTTGAGGAAGGCTGGTCTAAGGGGAATTTTGAATGTGTGTTTGCCTCAGTCTTTTAAGTATCAAGATGCAATGCACCTAGGAGATGTGTGCCAATTGTATATTGCATCTATCTATCTATCTATCTATCTATCTATCTATCTATCTATCTATCCATTCATCTATCCGTTCATCTATCCATCTATCTATATCTGTCCAGCCAAAGAAACATCACCAAACTATAGGGTGGTAGAAAGGCAGGGCAAGAGATTGTTTCTACTGATGGAGAAAACCCCCTACCGTTGCTGAAATATATGCAGGGGGGGCAGAAACACCCTATTCTTGCAACCTTAGAAACTGCTACAGCATAAGGAGTTGCAAATCCACATGGAATGATTTTGTGGTGGAGTGATAATGGGGGAGAGCAATGTCTCTCCTTCCCTTTCCAAAAGCTTCAGGGTTCAGGGGATGTGCTTCTGAAGCTTCCATCCCCAGCCCCACCCAGCCAGATTTGGGAAGAAGGAAGAAGGCTAGGACAAGCACGTCCATCTTCTTCACCTATGCAAACAGAGTTTCTGGTTTCAAGTGGATAGAATGCATAGGATTGGCCCTGCCATAAGGCAAAGTGAAGCAGCTGTCTCAGGCAGCTGATTTTCAATGTCACGTAAGGGCCATGTAGATGAGGCTGCACCTATTATTTAATTTGTTATGACTGCATCAGGGAGTGGGATGGGTGGGTGTTCAAGGGACTCCGCCCCCTTACCTTTTTCGGTGGTCCTCTTACCTACTGTTTTAGAAAGCTACATGTGGTTGCTTGTCTGTGGTGTGCTCATAGCACATGGTTTTCTTTGAAGAGTGCACCTTGAAGCAGCATCGTGTTCTGTGTGGTAACTTAGCAGCGACAGCCATTCTCTTGAGACCTTCCAGAGTAAGGCCTTCACATCTTCTCCTTGAGCTCGGCTTCCATTATGATGTGTCCAATGTTAGAAGTTAGAAACATTTACCCATGATGCCTTTGGGTTCCCTTGCTGTTCCAGTGTACAGCCTTGTGAGTAAATCCATCACTGTTGCTCCCCTCTGAAAGCCTCGGTAGACCATTAATGCTCATCTCTTAAGTTAGAGTACTGCAATATGCTATATGCATGGGCCTGCCTTTGAAGTGAAGACGGTAGAGAAATTGCTGCTATCCTAAACTAACAATGTGTACCCCAACCCTGGCCTGAAGGGCAACTGCCCCCCACCCCATGCCCCCTACTGGGCTGCTGAATTTGCCAGTGGAAAAACAGCAGACTGATGCTGAATTTTGGCAACAAACTGTGATGGTGGCCTAAAAAGATTAAATTTAACTTTAAAGCCTTGTTTAAAGTGAAATTTGACCTTTTAAGGCTGCCAGCGCAGTTTGCCACTAAAATTCAATGGCAATGAATTGTTTTACTGCTGCTGCCGTGGAAACTCAGCGGTGACATGGCGGTGGTGGTGTGGCCTCTGGGTGGGTGTTTTCTGGGGTGGGGGGGGTTGAAGCTGTCCCCTGGAGCTCCCAAAGTGTTCTACACCTGGTTCAGAATGTGGCTGGAAGGCCTCCTGTGCCTGCTCCCATCATGTCAGATGTGGCTGATGACCCCCAGAGAGGGGGCCTTGCCTGCTGTTGGTGCCCTGATCGTGAAATGTTTTTCCCAGAGAGCTTTGCCTGCTGACTTTTCAGTGTCAGCTCACCCCCTTTTTATTTCTCCGAGCTTAAACACGCTGACTGATTATGATAGCATGCTGCCTCTTGGCGTAGTTGCCTTTATATTTAATTGCATTTTTATCTAAATCATCCTGGGACCACAATTGATGGGCAGTACAAATATACCGATAATAAATAAGATTAATTATTCAAAACTTCAGTCAGATGAGAGACTGGTGCCTTTTCTTCCGACCTATTTTGTTGAAATGTAGAATTCTTCATTCTCTTTGGAATCTGGGACTCTCATTCAGGTATTTACACACTTATTAAACCATTTTTCAAAATTTAAGACCTAAGTTGGTCTGCAATACAGTTCAACCCTAATAGATTAGCAACCAATAGATGCAGTTGATTATTTGGGGGGTGAGTGTGTGTGCTTTGATTGAATGATTTTCTTAGCTGTTTGAATGTTCAAACTATAACTATACATTTTCAACAAGCGGTGTAGTTTAATTTAAATGAATTTTAAGCAATGCATTGTGAATCTATTTTAGCTTAAGCATTTAGATTTTGTCTTATTATGTTGCCTTATTTTGTCTTTGTTGTTTTGTATGCGAATAGCCTATCACCCAAGCAAGCAAGCAAGAATATATCATAAAAGGAGATGAGAGGGTCAATTCATAGTGGATATGGCTATTGATATAATAATGGTGGCTATATGCTCTGTCCAGGATCCAGAGGCAGCATGACTCTCCCAATAGCAGTTGCTGGGGTACAACAGTGGGGAAGGGTATTGCTCTCATGCCATGCTGGTGGGCTTCTTGAAGGTATCTGGTTGTCCACTGTGGGAAACAAGATGCTGAACTTTGGTCTTTTGATGGGCCTTTGATCTGATCTAGCAGCGTTCTTCTTATGTTCTTATGGGAGCCTGCCACGGCACAGGCTCTGAACAACAGACCCGGCCGAGGCTACTCCCTGCTCAAGCCAAGCACCACCGCTTGATACGCCTGAGGCAAGGGATAAAAACCACCTTCCTCCAAACTATGTGGAGAAAGGGGTTTAAAATGGAGAAGGATTTTTAATATATATAATAATGTGCTGTGAGTTATATCTGCTTAGGTGAATGATTGTCAGACTGGGTGTTATATGTGTAAACTTAAGATGATAAATGCCAAACAGACACGTGGGCTTTTTGTGGTAGTTTAAAAACAAAACAATCAAAATTTATTTTGAAAAGTTCATAAGCTTTGTTTCAAATAACAACATTTAAAAACCTTTTTGAAACCTTTCATACAATCCGGTCACTCATTCACATTCGCACTTTCCTTTTTCTCACACAATCACTCTTGAACTTTCTTTATTATCAGTACTGATTAATATACTTCCACTGCGTGCACACCAACACCCTAAAGACACCACTCACTACACTGACCCTCAAATTTCCCAGAACTTAGGTACCCTAAACACAGAGAGTACTACAGACTCTAAGAGTACCTAACAAGTCTCCCTGAAAAGTTTTTCTGAAAAGCTCTCCATCCCCTCAGTCCTTCCCTTATATATCACTCCTCCCCCCTCCCAAGACATTCTAACTCCGCCCACTCAGGCCAACATTCTAAAAACCACAGACTTACAAACCGCAGACATACATTTGGAATTGACTTGTGGGGTGTAACGCCACAGAGCCCCACGTAGGCCATCTTGAGTTCAATGGGAAAATGTGTGAGATGAATGTAAACAAGCGAACCCAGGTTTATCAAAACGGCTTATGTGGAATCTTGAATATTCATCTGTGCCAATGTGGTGTAGTGGCTAAAGTGTTGGACTGGGAGTCGGGAGATCCAGGTTCTAGTCCCCACTCCGCCATGGAAACCCACTGGGTGACTTTGGGCCAGTCACAGACTCTCAGCCCAACCTACCTCACAGGATTGTTGTTGTGAGGATAACATGGAGAGGAGGAGGAGGATTATGTACGCCGCCTTGGGTTCCTTCGAGGAAAAAAGGCGGGATATAAATGCAATAATAAATAAATAAATCAGATTCCCTTTTGTTGTTGTTAAAAGTTTGCAGTGGCAAGGAGCAATAGGACCAGCAGATAGTGGAGTGGTTGGCACCAGGTTGGAGAAGGCTGTGCTTGGTTATGTAGATGGGCATGGATCAGGCCAAAGTGGTGTGGAGCAGGTCCAATGGACTTTGCTGTGCTTCGGGCCAATCCGGGATGAAGGCAAGCCACTGTCCTCTGCCTGACATTTTTAAGGAAGATGGGGCACTCTATCACTGTAGATCTACTGTTGCATACAATGGTGGTCATAAAGAGCATAATGGCCCTTTATGGCTGCTGTTGTTTGCAATGGTAAATCTACCGCAATAGAGACCCCTGGTCTTCCTTAAAAATGGTGGCTCTCATGCAGGACGGGCGACTGCCAGGCACGAGCGGATGGGTCTGGTAAGTCCCGGTGGCTCAGTGGGCAGGGGGAAGTGACTCAACAGATTTGGGGGGGCAAGTGGGGGGCGACTGATCCGCCTCCACCCTGATCTGCCTCAGCCTGCTTCAGATCCTGTCCAAAGTGAGATCTGGACTTCCGGCTGGCCTCACACCTGGCTTTCCCAGGCACCTGCTGAGCACCAGCCACCATCCTGAAGCCATCCAGGGGCAAACCCCCTAAACTCCGCTTTTAAAAAGTCGGGCACTTAACCCGACTATTTTTAAGCAGAGGCTTACCAGAACCGATGGTGCCCCCTGATTGGTCGCCATCAGCTGGAGGAGGGCTGGTTCAGGTGCTGCACGTCCCTCTCTTCCTCCCCCTCTGGCTGCCCTGTTGCTTCCCCCCTGGGTTTTTTAAATCTGTAGATGCGAGCCTTTGATTAAATAATAATAATAATAATAATAATAATAATAATAATAATAATAATAATAATAATGGGGGCGGGGAGAGAAACAGGGCAGCCAGAAGGAGGTCAGAGGGAGGAGAGCTGGCTGCCCCATTCCTCCCCCCTCCCTGGTGCTCGGCCCACAGTAGCAGCAACTCCGCATTGGCGCTCCTTTCCATGCAGATGCTCGGAAGGAGAACCAACGCGGGAGCCTGAGGCCTCATGCTGCCATCAAGATGGGGCGAGGGTGGATTCAGAAGCGCCAAAGCAGGTTGAGGGCCCCCTGCACAGCCCTAAAAACACCCTCTTTGTATGTGTGTCTTGTGAGTGTAAAGGATCTCAAGAGTAAAATACAAACCTATCCATCTCAGAGACACTTTCAGTGTATTAAAGTCTAGCTAAACAGAGCAGGGGAGTTTGCGTACATGAGCACACCTGCTCACTTTCTCAGACAACCCTAAAAATAGTCTAAAATTACAGCTGCCTCATTCATTTCCTTTCTGTTATATATGATTGCAGTTATGGTGGCCCAATAAAAGCCTACAGGATTTAGTGGGATAAAAATCTATGCCAGTAAGCAACTGATTCTTGTTTAAGGAAGGTAAAGCAAGCTCACGTTTTTCCTCCTTCATCCCCTCTCCTTTCCTCTTCACACCTGTTCGTTTCTTTTGTGTGTGTTTTTCCCGTTTCCCATGCAGCATCCAGATGGTGCATCATCACACCATCCATGACAACACTGAGGAACTGAGGGATATGGCCAGCACCCGAGAGGTGCCCCGTCCCCTTTCCACCTTGCCCATGTTCAACGTCCGCACTGGTGAGAGGACCAACCCCATGCAAAGTGCCCGCTATGACAGTGCTCAGGTTCCTCTTATCCTGGCTCAGCAGTGAACATTTTACCAGGTTTGTACCTCTACTGCGTAATCACCAAATCTTAGAAAGGAAGGGGGCATTGTAGACCATTTAGCACCCCCCCCTTGATGCAGGACATCCAAACTTAGGAAAGCAGATCCAGTCTCTACTTGAAGACTTCCCCTGAGGGAGAGCCCAGCTCTTCCCCAGGTAATTGATTCCATTCCTGAACTGCGCTTACCATCAAGGTGTTTCTCCTAATGTTCAACCAAAATGTGCCCTGCTGAAGCTTCAGCGCATAAGATGAAATGAAACCCAGATGTTACTATACAGATGCAGAATGTACTCTTCTTTTTTTTTATTAACCTTCCCTTTTAGGGCGAGCCCATATAAAGTAGTTCAAAATAAAAATCTTAAAAGCAGTACACTAATGGAATAAACAATATGTAATAAAAATGACATCAGATTGGGGAAGGGTGTTCTAATACATGATCAGACAGTCGGAGGTAGTATGCCGACGAACACCAGTTCCTTGGGATCATGGGTGGGAGGGTGCTGTTGCACTCATGCCCTGCTTGTGAGGTTCCTGTGGGCAGCTGGCTGGCCAGTGTGTGAGCAGAATGCTGGATTAGATGGACCCTTGGTCTGATCCAGCTGGGCTCTTCATATTTTCAAAGGTTCCAGAGTTTGAGCCCGTGGTCATGTTGGAGACATGTGTAGAGAGAAGCATTATTTCCTAAGATGGCTGGTTCCAGATCTTTTATACCTTTAGGAAGTTGCATCTGGCTTCTCATGTCACTGTGGCTCCATGGAAAGCAAAACATTGCCTTTTGTGCAATGTTTTGCAAAGGTAAAGGATCTCTTTCCTAGTGGGTGCATGGCCAGCCTGTTGTCCCCCACCCCCTCCTCCACCTCACTAACAGAATAGAGAGGAACTGCGGTACTAGCAAACTTCTTTTTTTAATCATTTCTCTCCTCCCGGCAGGTCACATCCAACTTGACCGAGGAGAAAATTCCCACTGAAGAGATCTCTCAATATTGAGACAACTTTGGTGAAAGCTCGGGATGGTGAATTTTGCTTTGCTGTGTGTTTTCCACTTTGATAACTGTCGGTGACTGGGAATGTAGGGGCTGGGTGGATTTATTTGGTAACTCTGCATATGTTTGCAGGTCTGGCCTTAAGTGTTTGGCTCCCTGGACAAAATAATGATTTTATTGCAACTTAACCAATTGGTGGGGTGTTCAGGGCTGCTATCACTATGTGTTAGAGATCTCTAGCTTTTTCACAGGACTACACTTCCCATGACAGTCAAAACTTCTTTGAGTTTATAAAGTAAACATGTGCTTTGATTACCCTCTTGCAACATGGAGTGATAAAAAGTTGCATCTCCTCTTCTGTATTGTTTTCTTTCCCCCAGTGAATAGCCTTCAGAGCTATTTTACTGTATTTTCAATACTTTACAGCAGTATTGAAGTACACTGCAGGATCTACACTACTGCTTTATAGTCGTACTGAAGTGCACTGACAACTGTAGGAGCCCATGACACATCTACACCAAGCAGAATATAACACTATGAAAGTGGTATGAAAGCAGTATATGGTATGTGCCAGTGGGCCCCAACAGTTGTCAGTGCACTTCAATACTGCTATAAAGCAGTAGTGTGGCTCCTGCCTTTTATATACTGCTTTCATACCACTTTCATAGTGGAATATCTGCCTTGGTGTAGATGATCCCAAAGTTTCAGGAGACATATGCAAATGCCTTCTCTTCAAATTAACACATACCAACCCAAAGCTCATACTTTCAGCACAGACATATTAAGGCACATGACAAATCTTTTACTGTAGGGATGGGAGCGTAATTCATTTGGTTTACATTTTAAGGCAAACTGCTCTAACGTTCACTTTTTGAACTAATACATGAACTGGAATACTATTGTCCTTTGCTTCTTGCACTTCTCTGAATTTTGCAGTGCAGTTCTCTGATAAAAAATGTGTGCACAAATATTGTGGAAAATTGTGTACAAGAAGACATACGTTAAGGGAAAGTGCTTGTACAAAATGCATGGATTAGGCAAAATTTTGTACAAAAATGTGTGTTCACGTGCAAAAAATTTGTGCAAAACTATGGAAATGAGATGGGATGAACTTTTGTTTGAAAAAGTGCAGATGTTATGGAATGCAAAACAGACATCTTCACCTACCCATTTCACATTCCTTTAGCACATGCAATATCCACCCACAGCCTACTCTCTCCTTTCACACACAGAAATCCTCAGTGCCTCATATTCTAAACATAATGTCCCTTCCCTAGGATGTAGAAAGTCTGAATACCTTTGATCAAACACTGCCACAAACATTGGAGGGGAGTTGGCTGTGCCCCTTCAGATGTTCACTGTCCCTGCTTATTCGGGCACATATCACAGCTGGACACCCGTTGCTCTTGAACAGAATGTACTGGAACTTTCAAACATCACAGCTCAAAACTCCCTGATTTTTAATCCCAAAGAAACAAATGGCGCTGGATCAATCTATGTTCAGTCTGTGTTAGTTTTGCATGGGTTCCATCCCATTTCTGCATGAATCTGTGATTTAAAAATAATATTTGCTGGAAAATCTGTATTTAAATTTGTATTTTTAAATGCAGTTTCTCACAAAATACACATTTCGAAATATATTTCCTCTCAAAGTACACATTTCTAAATACACATTTTAATATATGTTTTGGTATTTTATTTTATTTTTTAGCCAAGGACTGTTGTTATTATTATTATTATTATTATTATTATTATTATTATTATTATTTATTTATATAGCACCATCAATGTACATGGTGCTGTACAGAGTAAAACAGTAAATAGCAAGGCCCTGCCGCATAGGCTTACAATCTAATAAAATCATAGTAAAACAATAAGGAGGGGAAGAGAATGCCAACAGGCACAGGGTAGGGTAAGCAGGCACAGGGTAGGGTAAAACTAGCAGTATAAAGTCCGCACAACATCAAGTTTAAAATTCAGGAAAGTGCGAAACTGAATTCCAAACTGCACATTCATCTGGGTCAGTTTGCGTAGGAATTTGCAAAGAATGAATTCTCAAGCATCCCTAGTACAACACAAATATAATTACCTCTTTTTATTGGAAGAGCTCAGAACTGTGTGTGTAAGCTTTCACATTAAACAGAACCCTTCATCAAACCAAGCTTGCTTAATAAAAAGATAACACGTTATATGATTTGCGCTTGAATTTTCAAACTCTTAGCAACTTTCAAATAGACGAATTATTGCGTACGGTTCCCACTCTCCCTCCCCACCCCTCTCTCTCTCTCACACACGCCACTCTCATATTAGCATCACTACACTAAACGGAGCAAAGTGAAAACCCACCGTGATAGTATGATGACGTTAACTCCAAATAATGATTTTTAAAAAATCTAATAAATCCTATTAGGTCTGATATGTTTATGGCACCGGATGGAATCAAGAGTCATCTAAAGTAAAACCCACAAATGTAAAAACCAGTAAACAGCTGGACAGAGCAGAATATATTCCAATCCCAAACTCTTTCTCCTTCTCCTCTTCCATTTCACCTTCTCCTCTCTCTATCTGATAGGAATTGACTTCCTTTCTTTTGTTTGGCTCTGGAGAGAAGCAAGCCAAGCACACAGCCTTTACTTTCCACCTCTTGTTTGCTGGCTAGCTGAGGAGCCCAACATTGTACAGCACAAAGCAGCAAATCCAAGCAAAAGTAGCACTTTCCTATTTTTGTCTCCATTTCACTTAGATACAGGCTGAGTACAGACATTAACAATTCCAAAGACGGTAGGGAAATGACTGCAATCACAGAGCCATCATTGTCCACAATGCAGCATATCACTTTTGCCAAGCTATCTGGGCAGGATCTACACTACTGCTTATAACAGTTTATAATGGTTATGACAACTGTTCAGGCCCAGGACATATTACATGTACAGTTTTCATACCGTTTTAAAAGTGTTATAACCTGCTTGGTGTAGATCGGTTGAAGCAAACGGGTTTTGCAGATCTTCAGCACATTTCGAGCTGCACCTGGAAAAAAACTGATTCCTCTTTTCAGAAGGGAGGTGAAGGCTGCTTCCAGTGATGTTTGGGTAGCGCTTGTGGGTGTTTATTGGCTAGTTCCCATGACATCACTGGAACAACATTCCCCACCCCCCGAATCTCCGGAACAGTTGTGCAACTGTTTCAAAAGTTTTCTTTTAACAAGGTGAAAATGAATGCGCGCATTTTATATACTTTGTCCCTTAATGCTGAAACTCTGAGCACTTACAGATCAAACACATATGCAGCCTTTTAAAAAGAGGACAGAGTGCAAGACGAGCCATACCTCTTTGCAGCAATATCTTACCGTTTCAAAACCATTTTCTAATTTCATTTAAAAAAATGCTTTTCATGGAACAGTGTGCACATTCTCCCTCTCTCACAGTACGCAGCGATCATTGGCTGTGCTCTGCCAAGCTATTCCTTCCACAAATCCTAGTGCTTCCTCTCCTTTATTATGCTTGTAGGGTGACACCGTTTCTTCCGAAGGGTTGGCGGGTGGAGCCACCATATCTGAAAATGGGGAACTAGGGCTCCACAAAGATAAATCAGCCGCACACAGCCACGGAGTGGTTTGCTCAGTGCTCCCACAGGAAAAATGCTTGTTGATTCCATGGAGAGGGAGGCCAAGTCGGAGGGCCTCTAGCCGGCCAGGCACAAAGGCTTCATTGTAGGCGGAGGGGTAAAACATTATGTGGGCTCTGTTGCTGTCCTTCCTGTCCGAGAGCGTATTATTGCAAAAAGAAATGGCAGCTGCTTGCCCAGAGCTTGGAGATGAAACAGAATGGGCGCCCAGGTGGGCGCAACAGAGTAATTCTGGAGTAATAATAACTATGACGGTTGTTTATTATACTCTTATGCATTCCCCACTTCCCTGAACTTCAAGGAGAAGCTGCAAGAATAGGACTGTTTGATTTCCTTTTGGGGACAGAAGAGCACTGGAGACTTACATCTTTTTTAATATATAATATTTGGATTACTTACACACATGCAAGCAGAGCACAGGCGGAGGCAGGCAGCATAATTATTTCTAGCAGGCAGCAGATTTCCAGAAAGCGGTACCTGTGGTCCCATTAGGGGGTCCATTTCTGCACTGCCAAGAAAGAGGTACTGCGTCACCCAAAAAGGGGAAACTGTTTTGCATAGCACTGGCATATGCAAATTTACACGATTTGGTGCAAATTTGGAAATAACTATAATTTAAATAGAAATAGGAGATATTCAAATATAATTTAAATAGAAATCTCACCATACTGGAGAGGCTGATTAGGTGACTGGTGTGCCTGTTCAGTCTGCCGTCCACGTGCTAAATGTGGATGGGCAACTTCAAGGCCCCTGACTCGCCCTTCTTAAGACTCTTTGACTTTAAGCCAAACTTGGGCTAGACAGCCCATCAAATAGAGGCCACCTTCAAATAGAGGATTGTTCTCTGCCATCTCTCCAAAATAGAAGACTGTCCCCTGTAAAGTAGGACACCTGGCCGCTGCCCTTCCCGCAAAGAAGTCTTCCAGTCTGAAGCACCCTCTGTCTGTCTTTTGCTGTCTCTCCCCAAAGCAGCTGTTTCTTCCATATTACACCTGAAGATCCACCCTTAACTAGGGTCGGGTGGGATGAGGGAAGAAGGAAACTTATGAGTCACCTTCCCTAAATGGCTCTCACATTGCAGGAATGATCTGTGTACAGCTCCCAGCCCTGGGCTCTCGAACCCTTAACCATCCATATTGAGCCTTTTTTTATATGCTGTTGCTGTAAGTGGCAACAGCAGCAACTCTGGTTGGAAACCTGGCCAGCATTTTGCATCTTTCACAAATGCCCTGGATCTAGCTTCATTCCAGGACATTGCTGGAGGAAGGGGGGAGGTGCCCATCGTAATAAATAAATATTTAAAAAATTGGTGGAGAATATTTGAAGAAAATTCTGCAAAGTGGCGCCCAGGTTTGTACATATATGCACAAGTCCTTATAAGGGTTATTATTATTATTATTATTTTATTTATTTATTTATATAGCACCATCAATGTACATGGTGCTGTACAGAGTAAAACAATAAAATAGCAAAACCCTGTCGCATAGGCTTACATTCTAATAAAATCATAATAAAACAATAAGAAGGGGAAGAGAATGCACCAAACAGGCACAGGGTAGAGTAAAACTAACGGTATAAAAGTAAGATCAAAATCAAGTTTTAAAAGCTTTAGAAAAAAAAGTTTTTAGCTGGGCTTTAAAAGCTGCGATTGAACTTGTAGTTCTTAAATGTTCTGGAAGAGCGTTCCAGGTGTAAGGGGCAGCGGAAGAAAATGGACGAAGCCGAGCAAGGGAAGTAGAGACCCTTGGGCAGGTGAGAAACATGGCATTAGAGGAGCGAAGAGCACGAGCGGGGCAATAATGTGAGATGAGAGAGGAAAGATAGGAAGGAGCTAGACATTGAAAAGCTTTGTAGGTCAACAGGAGAAGTTTATATTGGATTCTGAAGTGAATTGGAAGCCAATGAAGAGATTTCAGAAATGGAGTAACATGGTCAGAGCAGCGAGCCAAGAAGATGATCTTAGCAGCAGAGTGGTGAACAGAAACCAACAAACTGATGTGAGAAGAAGGAAGGCCAGTGAGAAGAAAGTTGCAGTAGTCCAACTGGTTAGCAGCAGCGCCCCCAACAATTAGGTCCCATAAACCCTCTGGGTGGCCCTGCAAAGCTGATCCAGGGGAAGGGCACCAAAGGTACTCCTTGCCTAGGGTGTTATTTATCCTAGGGCTGGCCCTGCTGTCAGAACAGCCCTCTGCTCCAACTGTCAGGTCTCCATCACACCAGCGATTTATCGCACACTCGCCATGCCTGGTATGCGGTTTTGCAGCCTGGTACTCACATGATATTGTCCACGTCCTGCACTAATTTTGCCTCTTCCCCTCCATGTTTCTTTTCTTTTTGGAGTAGGGAAAATTTGGATTATTTCCCCTCCATGCAAAATAAATGCACTCCTCCCTCCCGTGTATTGCTGTCGTTGTGTTCTATCCAACTATCCTGTTCTTTGTTGGGGGCATGTGTGTCTAAGGGCGGTCTTGCTAACCAAAGAGGAGGGTGGTGTGGTTCTCCACTCAACTGTGAAGGGGAAGGGAGATGGGTCCCATTTAACTCTATGTTCTTAATTCTGAGTAGGCTGACCAGGTGTACATTTTCACCTTAAAAGAAATGCACCCTCCTTGCCTGCAGCTCCCTCATTTTTAAAGATAAAGAGATCAAACTTGGCACAGTGATAGCTCATAAGTAGAGCTTTCAGCATGCCAAGTTTGAATCAGCTCAGCTCATCCCTTGAATTTTAAGGATTTTTTTTTTTACATTTTCCACCCTTAAACCATTTTCCTGATAGTCCACCAGACTTACTTCTGAGTAAACATGTATAGAACTGACTTTTATTTATTATTTATTTATTAATTACATTTCTATACCGCCCAATAGCTGGAGCTCTCTGGGAAGTTCACAAAATAGTGTGAACTGCCCAGAAGCTTTTTTTTAAAAAAAGTCTAAAACAGCAAACTGGAAAAAAGTACTCACGTGTAAAGGTTAAAATGGGGAGGGGGACATCAGCATGCATGCCAGCCCCATGTCCAACATTTCATGAACAGGCGGAGTTCGCAGTCACGTGAGCTTTGTAAGTGCTTTCATGTGAACACGCCAACAGAGCCCTTTTCAGAAGCAGCAGCAGCAGCAAGGGTGCACAGGGATGCTGAGCAAGGAGCTTGCCTGCCTGTCACATCCCTCTCCCCACTTCAGCCCTATGCGAAAGTAAGTAAGCACAGGTTTTGTGAAACCTCAAGAAATGGTTCTTGAAATTCCTGGCTTTCCTTTTTGCTCTTGTACTGTGTCTATTATATTGTATGTTTGTGGGCAAGAACTGTCATCTTTTGGATCGGTCCTGTGCTTATATAAGGTATCAGTTTTGCATGTTTTCTTTTTTTAAGGCAAGCTGTAGCACCAGAGAGCACAAATGCTTCTGCCTACTGGACTGCCTGCAAGTAAGCTGAACTTCACAGGCCACCCTGCAAAACTTCCAAGATGCCCTACACTTTCGCACCATGAGAATAGGGGTGTGTGCAAAGGGGTGTATGTGTGTATTTTGGCTCAATCCTGTTTATGATGGATGCATCCATGGATTATCAGCTACTTATAGTCATCCTAAATGATAGCCAGAAACAAGGCTCCATTGCTGGCAGCAGGAAGAGATAGGGATTGATCAGGGCCAGCCCAAGACATTTTGCTGCCTGAGGTGAAGGACAAAATGGGTCTTTATTATTATTATTATTATTATTATTATTATTTATTTATTTATTTATTTATTTATATAGCGCCATCAATGTACATGGTGCTGTACAGAGTAAAACAATAAAATAGCAAGACCCTGCCGCATAGGCTTGCATTCTAATAAAATCATAATAAAACAATAGGAAGGGGAAGAGAATGCACCAAACAGGCACAGGGTAGAGTAAAACTAACAGTATAAAAGTCAGAGCATCTCTATCCCATTCCATGGATAAAAGTTGACTGGACTGGCAGTTGAATCTTTCTTCAACAGTAGTAATGGGGCAGCATTCCCTACCATTCCTGGAGGCACCAGTCTAGCTCAGGGTGCGCAAGGCAGCCTGCATGACCCATAGCTCTGTCCTCCAACACCTTGCTGTTGCCTCCCAGCATCTCCCGCCTGGGGTGACCTCTTCACTCTGCCTAGAGCTGGCCCCGGGATTGACAGACGGGTAGTGAGAGTAAGGCAGGGAGTGTTGAAGGGGGTGGTGGTCAAATGCCAATAGAAGGGGCAATAAGGTTGGGATTTGCTGAGCATCTGACTCTAGTAATGGGGTTTGAAGGAGGAGAGGGAAAGAGGAAGAGAAGGTGGGAGAGGCTTCCAGGTGCCAGCAGCATTAAGGTACAAGCTCCCAAGACGGTTTCTTCGTCCCACTCCATTCAAGCCTTGGGTTTTTCCAGGGAGCTGTTGGTTGTGTTGAAAATGCAAATAAACTTCCATCCATTTTTTTTAAAAAAATGCTCACTATTCATCATCATCAGCAGGAGGCAGTTGTGCTTTGCGGCCCTCACAACCAGGCCTCTTTGGAAGGGGCAAAATATTTGCCGTGTGCGATGCCTCCGGTGTAACGTTTCCTACTGACAAAGCACCCTTTGATGCAAAGAACCCCTCTCCTTGCTAGCTTGTGAATGAAGACTATTGAACACCGTCCAGCTTTCTTGGCATGTGGGGGACAGGACGCCAACTCTCACATTCGATGGGAAAGGAGGATTCCTTTTTTTGGTTTTTGGGGTTTTTTTGTTTGTTTACTGCTCAGAACATCAGGTAAGAAAAAGGAACAGCAAGCTCAGTTTTGCAAAGATCTTAGAAAAGCCAAGACCAAGAGCCGTCTCACACACACACACACACACAGAATGAAGATGAATTGGTAAGTATTGGACATAGTGGGGGAATAAAAAAGGAGAGCCAAAGCAGTTATGAGACTGAGTGGTCAATGAAGAAATCCAAGAAGAAATCCAAGAATGAAGGATATTGGAATGAAGCAAATTGATATCTCTTGAAGCTCTGAAGCTGAAGTAAGAAGAAGGAGCCTTTGGGACGTTGGGAGACAACTAGTTCCTCGTGGCTTGAGCTTTTGTGGGCAATCCCAGAGCTTAATATGCGCTAGGGCTCTGCTTTGAAAATCTGTTTTCAGTTCCATGTGAAGCAATGATATAGAGAGGAGCCTCTGAACATGCCCAGAGTACCTCAGCACGGAGGAACCACAGCCTCTCTACACATCTTGGATTGCTGGGCAAGGCTACAAGAGCAGGTGGTCTGGATGGCTGGATAGGTTCAAGCCCTGGTATATCATCTCTTTCCCCTGCTCTCTCTCTGTCTTTTAAAAGAAAATCATCGCAAGAGCATATTTCAGCTTGTGAAATTGGGGTGTCTCTTCTGTGGAATTGTTGAAGCAGCTGTCTTTTTTTGGGGGGGGGGAATGGGTTTTTAGTTTCTGTAATAAGTCCACCTTTCTTTTAAAAGAGACATTTTCTTAGGTTCACAAAGGAATATGAGGAACAAACGGAAAAATAAGGACAGAGGAAGAAAACAAGCTTTTTGAAAAAGAATTCATAGTCATGTCTCATATTCCCAGAAAGATTTGTTTATTTTGCTTGTCAGGAGGCTCATGACCTTGAAGGGCACCATCTTCCTCAAGAGTTTGGTAAGTTCACAGCTTTTATATTTGCATTAGTCCTGAGCTAAGATCTGTCCTCCTGCATCATTACTATTTTACTATGTGACCATTGGCAGAGACAGAATATCTGTTTGATTGTTTCCCCTCAAACCTTCCATTTTGTTCTTTTTTAAAGAAGTCAGGTAGCGGTGGGGTGGGGAGTTGAAAATTAGCAGGGAATCCAAATGGGGGGAATGCCGAAGTTGAAATATTTGGAAACAGTTCCCCAAAAGAAAAAGAAAAAAATATGAAATTTGTTGAATTCATGAGGCATGGCGACTAGCTCTGTCGACTTCTTTGACGGTCCTGTTACCGCCAGGCCTTGTCGGCAGTCTGAGACATACAGAATCACGGCAGGTGAAACTTTTTTTGGTGGAAAGATAAAGTGAGGAGAGGAACTTGACCAGCTTAATTAAAAAAAAATGCATTGCTTTGGTGTTAAAGGGGGCTCAGTAAAATGTTACCAAGGACAGCACTATGTGGGGTGGAGGGGGAAATATTGACCAGTTCTAGAAGATTTGGGGCACAGAGAGGGATTGCCAGGCATACAAGAGAATGAGCCAGAGAGGGCCATGCAAAGTAAGGAATATTAGAAAAATTAAATAAAGGAACAACAGCAACAACAAAGGTCTAGATCACTTTCCTTGGACTCCTGTCCTCTGTCTAGCACTGGTCTACACTACAAATGTAAACTGGTTTAACTGTCATGGCTTCTATTGAGAAAGCCTGAGGAGGAAGCACTCTCTAAGGGAAACTTCTCTATACCCTCACAAACCACAACTCCCTGTTTCCTTGGGGGGAAGGCCATGAGAGTTTAAAAAAAAATCCCACACATAATTTCCATCAAAGTGGTTTATGTATAAAGTGTTGACACATCAATGGAGTGTAGAAAGCATTGCTCTGTTTCCCCCCAGCCGACACCCCAACCAGCATCTGGCCTTGCGTGACAGAAGAAGTCTGAAGAACAACTGGTATATTTGGATCATTTCACATGCTTTATTTCAGCAGTCAAAATAATTAAAAACATCTCAAATTATTATACATATACAAAATAGGTACAGAATCTTCGGTCGCTCACACTCCCTAGAACATCTGCCTCTTGTTAAAGAGAGGAAAGGGTTTGCTTGAATCGAAAAACCCACCGAAAGACAGGAGGGGAAAAAAAAAAAGAGTCAAGGTGGAAGGTGGAGTCTGGGAGAGCGAAGAAGAAGAGATGAATGAGGAGAGAAGGATGAACGTATCAGCAGCGAGTGAGGACCATGGGAGGACAAGAGAGGCTTGGCACAAGGGTTTGCTTGTGGGGTGGAGCAAGAAATGGAAAAGGAAAGAAATGGAAAAGGCAGTGGGGAAGAACTGGATGAACTGGAAAAAGACAAGGCAAAAGGGAATCCACCTGCTTTACAAGAGAAAGACAGAAACTGCTCAGACCTTAATCCCATGTAGTAATGTTTGATTTTTTCCCCTCATCATCCTGGATTTTTTGCTTGTTCAAAAATAAAATAATAAAAAGTTAGCACCTTTTTGAAAATTCACAAGCAAGGCCTCCAATTTCCTTTCCCCCTTCAATAGTCTCATTTCTATAGCACCAAAATGGCCCCGCTGAGCAACACATTCGCTTGGGGGCAGGGGGAGGCTTTTATAGGTTTCACCACCTCAAAAAGAATTCCATGGGACCTGAAAATTATTAACATAGCAGACTAAAAAGAAAATATATATATATAAAAAGACACAGTTAGCACCTTTAACTAAACTTGGAAACCTGCTTCACTCCCTCCACCCTACTGAAACCTGGTGCTGGCTTTAAAACAACGACCACCCAAAACTACCCCAAGGAACTTGAAAAATGACAATGGTGAGGTAGCCGTCCATACAACAATAATATACATTTAACATTACATTTTCTCTGCTTTCTGGTATTATTGCCCATTTTTTTCCTTCAGTTGTTCACCGACAACATATTAGTAGTTCTTAAACCTTCCCCTCCCCTAACCTATTTTGGTTTTTTTAAAAAAAATCTCTGGTCTCTTTCAGAGGGACAGGCGTTATTCACCCATTCTTTTGATCTAAACAGGGTCCTGTTTTGAAAAGCATTCCATGACACACCTGTACTGATTTAGCCTTTGTCAGATTTCTTTCTATTGCCGACTGAACAAACCAGAAAAAAATGTACATTTAAATGGCTGAAAGAATAATCTTTTCAGTGGTATTTCTCTCTATATATATATTTAAAAAAACACAGAAAGAAAATCTCTCCATATAAAGGTACTGGCAGAGAAAGATGGCCTCTAGGTAAATTTGGGTTTGTTTGTTTTTTCCAACTCCAGGTTAAGGGGGGGATTATTATTTTATGGGGGTGTGATGGGCCGGTTCTACCACTAGTTTAGCATTGCTCTTGTTGCTGTGGAAACAACAGATTTTTTCAAAACTTGTAGTTGTGGTACTTCAGGTGTTACATGGTTTAGACTGTTTTCATCATTTTGCATGGTGTTTTTTTTTAATATATGTCTTTTTGGAATGTGCAAATAGTGATCCCAAGATATTACGATCTAAAAAAGAAGAAGATAAAATCAAACCATTCTGTCTTCGGGGGTTTTAATTAAAAAAAAAAGTCAAGCAAGTGGATGCACTTCCTTAATTATTTTTGAAAAGTCATTTATTTTTATTTTTTTGGTTTAATGCTTTTTTTGTTTTTTTAACGGAAACGAAAATAGTTTTAGAGATGATGGATAGAAAAAGACACAAATTCAAGTCCATGTGAAATTTCCTTCTTTTTTGGCTGTTTTTTATTTTATTTTTTAAACTGTCAGGTTTCCTTTTGGGTTTACAAGAAGCAGACGGGTCCAATATCTAGGCCAAATTCCTGGTCTGGGGCACCAACGTCCAAGGGAGCCACATCAATAATAGGCAACCGGGATGATTTTGTTGTCTTGTATTCGATGACTGTCTTTCCCCAACTGCCGGTGTGACTCTGCAGAGGAAGGAAAAGCAGGGAGAAATTAGAATTTTGTGTACATCTTAAAAGACTTCTAAAGCTCCTGGGTCTAAATGCTTTCCCTATTGCACCGTACTTCAGTGCACACAAATATCCGATCTATCTTGTCTATTGAGAAATGTTTTCTCATATTAACTGTGAAATAATAACAACAACAACATCATCAACAACAACAACTTGACTGGCGCATCTGCCTACAACCATGACTTTTTCATTCAGCCCTGCCTAACCATATTTCCCCAGCATATGGCTCCATTGATTCATACACATTGCAATCCTTGGGTTAATACCCAGGACCTGGATTATCTTCCTGGGTATTAACCCCAGTTGCAGAGCTATGGAAGAAGGTTTTAGCAACAGGTACAGAGGGAAGAAGGAGAACACACACACACCAGCCCCACAACTAGTAAAACTCTCTATCCTATGCAAGGACTCCTGTCTAAGTTTGTAACAATTAAAAAGCAGTTAATACCCATCCATGTCTTGCTGCAGGCTGGCTACCCCACCTAAAGGCCCTCCTAAAGGTCCAAGGACTCACCGTGCAGCCATCCTCGATGACTCCATAGGTGAAGCGGCTGTTGCCGTCTGGTCTGAACTCAATCTCGTTGGAGCCCTCTAACAACAAAGCCTTCTTCAGGTTGCCAGTCTCTTGATCCATGTAAGCCACGCTGTTCTTGCAGTGGTAGGTGATGTTCTGGGAGGCTTCAGTGGACATCAGGCGCAGGAAAGTCAGCTGGATGGCAACATCAGCTGGGTTGGATCCCTCACTACCATATTCGAACTGCCAAGGGAAACAGAGAAAAGGAGAAGGTGAAAAAATGGTTAGTGCTCATGTTGTCTCCTCAAGCAATAAAGCATGAAAAGTCCAGCTCATGCCAAGCTGAACACGGCCCTCCTTGAAGCAAAGTTCAACTCGGGGACCCATGAGATGCAGAGAAAGATGGCCAACTTGGCAAGAGCTTATTAACAGAATGGTTTTTCCCAGTTGCACTAGCTAAAGCTCCTTTGAGCTAGCCTAGCCCTATCCTGGCATGCCAAGCTGCCTTTCAACAACAGACACTGCTTTACCTTTGACCCATGAGCCAAACTAAACCTCAGGAACCTGTCACCTGAAAACTGGCCTATGCTTGCTTTTGATTGGATTAATGACCTTTCCACCACCTTTGTTTCATAGAATCATACTGTTGGTAGTGAATTCATGGGTCCTCAAGTCCATCCTTCAAACAGCAGGATTATCTACTTGAGACTCCTTGGCTAACAAGAATTCCCTCACCCTATCCATTCTCCTATACTCTGATGGACATCGTTGGGTATAGAGCTGGAAGTGACCTCAAGATATCATCCAGGTACTTCTCCTACTACATAGATCAAGTCCCCTTAAACTAACCTCACCAAATGTTTGTCCAAGCAGCTTTTTAAGACCTCTGGTGATAAAGGCCGTAGCTAGACCTGAGGTTTATCCCAGGATCATCCCGGGTTCATCCCTGCCTGAGCACTGGATGCCCTTTGTGGCACTTAGATGAACAGGTTTGACCCCAGGACAATCCTGGGATAAACTTTAGGTCTAGCTACAGCCAAAGATTCTAATCTCATTGATTCCTGGTCTCACCTGGAAGCCTTCGGTCATTGTCTCGCCAAACCAGACATGTTTCTTCTCTTTTTGGTTCTGGCTGATATACCAGTTCTTCTGGGGGATGGTGGGCTGAGTTGGGTAGACACAGGTCTCTCCAGTCTCCATGTTACAGTGCACCTTGATGGCATCCAGGTTGCTGCCTTGGTTGGGGTCAATCCAGTACTCACCTGATGAAAAAGGTAAAAAA
The DNA here is from genome assembly GCF_023053635.1 of Elgaria multicarinata webbii. Lineage (NCBI taxonomy): Eukaryota > Metazoa > Chordata > Lepidosauria > Squamata > Anguidae > Elgaria > Elgaria multicarinata. The sequence goes on from NC_086181.1 coordinate 15,042,749, forward strand.
AAAGTGAGTGAGTTGGTTGATGGAGAAAGAATCATGGAAGGAGCAAAAGGAGACCTTTTGACTTGCTATTCTAAGACAGGACTGACCAACCAGTTGTCCACCCTGCTCTTTCCTCTTTCACAGATTCCTCTGTGCTAGGAGTTCTCAGATGTTCTCAAAATGACCAGGACAATATCTACTCAAGCGTCACTAAGAAAAGCAGGCTATCAGCTTAGGGGAAAGCAAATTGAATTAAAAGATAGAGAAAGGAAGGATGTATTGTTAAAACAACAACAACAGATGGTTGCCCCATTACTCTCCAGCAACTGACAATCAACACAAGAAATAGCACCTGAGTAAACAGCTGTGACTGGTTGTGTGAACCATGCCCATGAGAAAGAGAAAGGTCAATAGTAGAAGCGGAAAGAGGTGAGAGTGAAGAGAAGTGAACAGAAGATCCATTCTGGCAGTACAAGACAGAATTGGTATTGAAGGAAAGGGAATTCATGCTTTGCCTGCACTCACCGCTCTTCCAGTCTCCATGGCACATCTTCAGGTCACGGCAAGTGTGTGCTGGGTTCTTACGGGTTCCTTCAGGGCTACGGATGTTCTCAATCTGCATGGACAGGCTCTTGAGGGTGGTATCAACTTCCAGGTCACGGTCACGCATAACATTGGCATCATCAGCTCTGTAGTAACGGCCACCATCATGAGCTTTCTCCTGAGGAGGCTGGGGCAGGAAGCTGAAGTCAAAGCCACCGCTAGGTGGGCCTGGGGGACCAGGTGGGCCAGGAGGTCCAGGGGAACCCTGGAGGAGGAGAAGAAGAAGAGTTGGAGGCAAAGTTCTCTTCCAACCAATCCATTCAGGCTACAAGGTTTCTACAATTAGATGGAATACGTACAACAGGGCCAGCATCACCAGTACGACCACGGGGACCAGGTGGGCCAATGGGACCAGGGAGACCATTCAGACCATCTTTGCCAGCAGCACCAGAAGAGCCAGGAGGACCCTATCAGGAAGAGAGAACAGAAATGCCCAGTTAGTAAGGTTTTGGCGTAAGCTGAAAAACAGAAACGAGAAAAACACACACAGATGCATCACATTCCAGCCCGTCCACATCTCACTTCATTGCAAAATGTAGCACTCTTTCCCACTAATCTAATATCTACGTGAGTGTTCATGACTGGCATCACACACTGATTCCCTACCAGGATAACTCTGAATTGTTTGGGAAGGGCTGTGCTGTGCACATCCATCATTGCAATTACATTGATCTTTGAAGTGATTCTCACCAATCGTCATGGCAGATGGGTGGGAGGAGGAATCATGGTGAAATATCTTTCTGCTACATAGTACCTTTTCTTTTAGTTGCTGCTTCCCAAACTTCCATATTAGAGGGGGTGGCACCAAAGTGTGCCCCACATAGACGTTTCCTCATTCTCAATTCATGACCCGTTCAAATTATTTGAGTCACTTCACAATTAAACCAACAGCAGATACTTCTCCTTGATTCAGACCTCACTAATCCCCCTCCACCCACTTCTTGGTAAGCCCCTCAGGACTCTTTAGTGCCTAATAAAATAACCTAACATTATACTGACATTGCTCTTGAACAGGAACTTCAGTAGGAATTTGGAAGCTTGTACAGACCCTTGAGGGTTTCCCCCACCCCACTCTCTCATCAAATATTGCCTATCTTTTGATACACATTAGAGAACAGCCTTACTCTGTGGATTTGTTCCCTGTCTAAATAGCTGATTTCATTTGTAAAGACTGTGTTTACAGCCTAATTTTATTCATGTTTACTCAAAACTAAGTCTTACTGTGTTCAAATGGGGCTTACTCCCACATTTATATGCATAGGTTTGTAGCCTCCGTTACTCAGATGACTACGCTATAGTTCAAATATGCAGCACATCCACACTGTAGTCAATTTGTGGTGGCTGTTGTTCCATCTTTGTTTGATGACTCCTTGGGGATTTCACATTTTCCCCAGAGCTTACTCATTCATCCCTGAGCTGTCATAAGGTAACAAAACAATCATACTTACTCTTGGACCAGCAGGGCCGGAAGCACCAGAGGGACCTTGTTCACCGGGAGAACCCTACACAAGAGAAGAAACTGTTAATTCAACTTGATAATTATCCTAGCGAAAAGAAATTGATTTACATGGAGGAAAGCCGTTGTCATATTCGTAACAGTGAAATCACTACATGGCCTGGAACACTGTGTAGGATACCTTAGAATGCAGCCCATTGGTCAGACATGCCATGTTGACCCTCTTTGTGGCCCACAGTGCCTCTGTCTCTGATCGGCATACATTGAGACCCCACATGCCCCTCCCACTGGCAGGTGGAACTAATATATTTGCTCAGCACAATGGAAAGCACATACATTGCAATGGATTTTTTTTATGCTGAATGGAAACCTTTCAGCAATTTGTTTTCTAGTTCTTGGGAGGAAAGACGGATAGACAAGGGAGATAAATACATGCAAAAAATGTGCATGCATAAAATATGTTGTAAATTTTCACAACTGTTGGATAAAATATTTGCTCCTGGGAGCAAGAAGTAATGAAATAGTCAGTGTATCATTGTATAAAACACGGATTATTTTTAGCGTTCTAAAGAGATTTGTCATCCGTCTCTCAATGTTAGTAGTCTTTTTCTGTCTATGTAGCCCACCTGAAAAAGTACTTGAGTGTGTGGTACTATCAAGGAACACTGAGAAAATCATGCTAGACTAATGTCTGTTTTTTAAAGAAGTCTTTACTTCTTTGTCAATGAGACGAACCCATGCCTGCTTGGTCTATTGATCAAGAAATCTGGTAACAACTGTGCACTAAGAGAGGCCTGAGGCCTACTGACTCTGGCTTCAGAATCAGCCCTACCAAGCGGGAGACCATAAGTCTTGCTTTCTGATGGTAGGAAATAGCAGGATAAATGTAGGCTTGTATAAGATATCAAAGGTGGAATTTCCTTGTAAATATCAACAGTAGCTTTTGTTTATTAAAAATGCATCTTACATAAGAATTGGCTTGAGGAACGGATCAAGGGCCATTTGCTTGCCAACTAGATGTCTCTGGGGAGCTTGCAAACAGGAAGGAGAACAGCTATACCCTGTTATTTGTACTCAGAGGCAGTTTGAACAGGGAATTTGGCTATCTTTGCTATTGATAGGCCCACCTTCCACAAACTTGTCTAATTCTTTTTAAAGACCACCTGAAAGAGCAGTCCTCCTATGCATATCTACTCAGAACTAGGCCCCTCTGAATTAATGGGACTTGTCCCCAGATAAGCATGCACAAAGTTGCAGCTTTAGCCCTGGAAACGAGATTGATAGCCTGAGCTAGCAAAACCCCGTCAGCTGGGAGTGTGTGCACGGGTATGCATAACTCGAAATCCCTGAGGACATTCAGTATTTTTGTTTACTTCCGGAGGGCTTCAGCCTTAAAATAGCTACTGCTGTGAATCGCTTGCAGCAGACAAATAAGTCCAAGTGTAGCTCTAGGGCTTTGTGACTTGTAGGTCTGCTCTGTTTCAGAAAGACAGGATTTATTGATACTCACAGGGGGACCAGGGGGACCCTGAAGACCAGAGAATCCTCTGTGACCCTTCATGCCTCTTTCACCATGTTCACCAGTCTCACCCTTGTCACCACGAGCACCTTGTGCACCCTGGAAATGCAAAGCAAAACTTAAAGATCAGTTTAATGGGCTTTCACAAGTGAAAAACCAAATAAAAATAAAAATGGATGGGCCATTCTGTGTAACTGTGGATATGAACTTAGAATGTTAGAAGATTCTTATTGTTTATCTGTCTTCTAAATGGAAGACGAAAATAACATGGATATGTGGGCAACAAATGCCTGACTATATCCTTTCAGCTATCACACAATGGCAGCCATCTTGAAACAATCTAATAGCAACTATCATAGTGTATTTAAATTACATTATTCTTTCATATTTTTTTTAAAAAGAGAAAGGAACGTTGTTAACTCCAAACTTACAGCAGGACCACGGGCACCAGCAGGGCCAGCGGGACCAGCAGGGCCAGCGGGACCCTAGAAGGGAAGAGAAGGAGAAAATGTACATATCATTGGTTTAAAATCTTCGCACAGAACTGGGCGCGCAGCCTGTTTCTTTAGAATCTCACTCCTTGTAAGGGGGCGGGTTGGGTTTTTTTAGATCACAGCAGGATGTACTTTGGATAATTTATTATATTTTACTCTAGCAGAGCAAAGCATGTTTTTTATGATGAGGCGGTGCCCTGGATTGCAATTCTGCTCCCATGACTATGAGCCAAAACTGATATCTAGAGGTTAGATCAACAGGGATAATGATTTATCGGCAAGAGCAGTGATCTTGAAGCTTAGAATATATGGGTGGGAATATAAATTGGAATGGTGCAGAATATGGTCTGTGGGCGCACAATGCATCCACTTTGCAGAAGCTAACCAGGTTTGAGTACAGTCAGTGTCTGGATGGGGGAACACCTGGGAAACACTCCCATCTGCCAAAGTATGCTGCCTTGTGGTCTATGGAAGAAAGGCAGGATATGAATGGAACGAATGAGCAGCTGCAAATGGATGTCATTCCAAATTAACGAATGCAGGATGAAAAGTCAATGTGAGCAGAGAACCAGACATGGCATATATTCCAAATTAGTTCAGTAAGAAGGTACAGTCCTTTAATGTGCCTTTAGCAACTGTGAAATACTGAAGCTGAGCATGATGCTGGTGGGTGTGGGTGGAGGGTGTTCCCACTTCATCCGCTTGCATCTTTATTGAGCATGGATATGGAAATGTGTGTGGCCAACACCTATTCCAGATTAATTGACTTGGAGTAACGGGATATCCGTGCGGTACAGTAAAGTTTGGGATAGGGAAGAATGAGGATTCTGAAGAGGGCTTCTTTTGGGGCCAGGTATTTCATATTACAGGAAAACAAAAGGGAGTGCCACTTACAGTCTCACCACGGTCTCCATTCTTGCCAGCAGGGCCAACGGGGCCAGGGGCACCGGGGGCACCAGGAGCGCCAGGAGGACCAGCTGGGCCACTCTCACCACGATCACCCTATTTGGGAAAGGAAAAGGAGAGGTTTAAAGCTCAGAATCGGTGCAGGGTCAGTCTACTGTTTTGAATAGGGCTGTCTTGCAACATTGGTCATCAGTAACCTGAAGCCTGCTGCATGTGTTTGTAACTCACCTTGGGCCCAGCAGAACCATCACGTCCAGGAGCACCCTCTGCACCAGGAGAACCCTATGGGCCAAGCAGAAGAGACAGAGAATGAGATCATAGAAAGTCAGAGCTTAAAGACTTTCTAGGGACCAAGGGATTGTGACACTGAGCTAAACATTCTGAACTCTCGCATTGAAATATATTATTCAAATCACATCTATTTACTCAGCAAGGAGCAAGTACTCAATGAACACAGGAAGCTGCCTTATACTGAGCCAGATCTTTGGTCTGTCTAGCCTATATTGTTATCTCTTATTGGTGGCATCCCTGCAACGTCATTCTGAGACCTTTTGAAAAGAAGACGCCAAGGATTAAACCTGGGACCTCCTGCAAGTAAACCATGTGCCTGATCACTTTATGGCCCCTCCCTGAAACTGCCATTGATCCATTTAGCCCAGTATTATCAATGATGTCTGGCTGAGCTCACCATGGCTTCAGCCTGAGATCTTTCCTGGCCCTGCAACTGATTCTTTTAACTGGAGATGTCAAGGATTGAACCTGAGACATCCAGCATGCTAAGCATGCATTCTACCAGGTAGCTATGGGCCCACCCCAGTTTGCACAGTTTGGTTTGCATCATATGTCATGATTAATGGTAATGGATTCTGATGGAGCTGGGCTTCCACAGAGGAATGAGAACAGTAAGCAGATTTAGGAACATCGAGCTGCTGTGGAAATAGGAAGGCTTACCTCACGTCCAGCTTCACCAGGGGGTCCGGCCAAGCCAGGTGGTCCCATTGGGCCGGGAGGACCGCGTTCACCAGAAGAGCCAGATGGTCCTTGTTTGCCAGGCTCGCCCTGTGGAGATCAGTCCCAGTTAGAACAACAACAACAAAAAAGAATCCAGGGGTTCAGATCAAGAAGGGGGAAAAGCGAGCAAGAGAGAGAGGTGGGAAATTATACTTATCCCCCAACCCCTCAAGTAGTGATGCCTACCTAGTACTCAAACAAGTACCTTTCTCCTTCCCTGACAGTCGAAATACAATAATGCTAAATCAAATAATTAACAACTTGCTGCCCTTTTATGACATCCAAACTGAACTGCTTGAAGTGGCCACCTCAATCTGCCTAATGATAAACCAGGCCCTGGGGTGGTGGTGGGGGATAGAGAGATGGGTATATATTTTCCATGGAATTCCATTTCTTGGCTGTATCATTCTCCCATTAACTGCTATAGCACTAGGAAAGTATCTGTTTTATAACGGGTCAGTTAGGCATGGACATGTCTCAGATATAGATTTCTGTGGCATTTTCAGTGCTATAAGGCTTACAGCTTTGATCTTTATAGTGTTTATGAAAAATGCACCAAGTTTATAGTTTGGTGATTTGTTTCGGTTTTGAAAACTGACATTTAAGTAACATTTTAACAAACCCCAAATCTTGTTTGTTGGTCATTGGTTAAGTTAATATCGTTCCCCTTCCCAAAACTAGAAGTCAAGCCATTTCTATTTTGGGAAAGGCTATAAAACAAATTTTAATTGGGATAATATATATTCAGGATTTTGCAAGCAAATTTGAGCTAGGCAAATATTTGAGAACTTTCCCCTCAGAATTCATTTCAGCTCTAGTAGTTCATGCAGCAGTGAAGTTATCTGTTTTATGGAGCTGTAAATGGTTTCTTTAAAAGAGAATTCCAGGAATTTGTGAACTGCCTTTTCTTAAAAGCAGGCTCCTGAAAAAGGACCAGCCCTCAAAACAGAGAACATCTGTAAAATTGATTTTGAAGGCCTAGCAAAATTGCTTGAATAAAAATGTGAGTAGATGAATGCTACCCCATCTTTTGGGACATCCTGTCTCTGGGCTTATGTTTAATATGAACAACAAGCATTTCTAGGAATGATGGGAAATGCTTTGAGCTTTGACAGTTTAGGGGTTGGATTGTAAACTAGGCTTGTCTCTTCAGTTCATTATCATTATGCATTATAAGCATGAGCAGATATAAAGGGCTGCATGAGGATGGGAAGTCTTGCTTTGGGATTTGAGCTGCAATCCTAACCCCTCTTCCTCGCAAACTTACCACTGAGGTCAATATAGACTTCCACATAAATGTGTTTAATACAAGAGTGCGGGAGAGACAAAACCTGAGCAAGAGTCTCCCAGAAAGCCAGCATAGAGATTTGCCACATTTCCTCCTTTTGTTCTCTTATCCCAACTACAGAGTTCATATTGGGTCATCAGAAATGGATGAATATCCCAATTTAGGCTCTTTTGCTCATACCCTTGTGTTTGCAGGCCCAAGTGTGGCTGAGCACTCTTAAGTGACATACCCCTGACCTCAAAGAAAACATCCCTGCTGTTCCCCTGCCCTGAGGACTAAATTCTGCCTCAGCAAGCTCAGGATGAAAGTGAATCCAGACTATTTTCTTAGAGGTGTTAGAAGAATTGAAGGGAAATACTCACAGATGGTCCGGGAAGACCGGGGAAACCTCTCTCGCCTCTTTGTCCGGGAAGACCAACTACACCACGTTGTCCAGCAATACCTTGTGGGCCAGAAGTACCGGGGGCACCCTACAGGAGCAAGAGAGAAGAGACATGAGGGAGATGTCAACAAAGAACTGCTTTGGTCGGAGGGACAGATAGCAAAACGCTACTTCATTTAAAGGCTGTTCGTGAGGAATTAGGCTCAGCAGCAATTAAGCAGCACTAGCAAGCAGTGGGCTGGTACTTCTGTGAGCCAGAGCAGGTTAAGAAACAAGAATCTGGAGGGCTTGCTTGAAGGAGAAGAACATTTGGATGTCCTGACTCCTCTTTACATTCTGAGCAATCCCAACCTTTTTTGTTTTTTCAACCCATATCCTGTTGTCTCCTGCCTGGCCGGCTGTAGGATTTTTCATTAGACTGGAGTCCTTATAAAAGGGTGTTGTGTTACTGTCCATGCCAAGGCCTATTTTTCTCATTGAAATGGTTCCCATCTTTTTTATTCCTAACATTTTAAACAAGCTTGTGAACATGGCAAATGTGGCATGTAAGCCAGGGAACCACCATGTTTCGTTATAGTCACTAAAAATGTGACTATTTAATTTGAATAATCTGTTCCTGTGAACAAATGCAGTCATAAAGTTTTGCATGTAATTGCATGATGAGGCACAGTGCAGCATCACCACCAGGGAGCAGGACATTTTAAAAGCAACTTAAGTAAGAAGAATTACTAGCACTGTATGTGGGCTTGCTTGTAACGAGCCCTTGCTAGTTGTGAGAAGGAGACTCCACAAAGAGCAGATACCCAACTTGGCTCTAGCTACCACACTAAAGAGAAGTGAATTGTAAGATGTGGTGTATACTTACAGCAGGTCCATCGGAACCGGGAGATCCCTTCTCACCAGCTGGTCCAGGTGGGCCAGCAGGTCCAGCTTCACCGGGGCGGCCAGCAGGTCCAGTCTCACCACGGGGTCCTTTGGAACCTTCCTTTCCACCGGGGCCTGGTGGGCCGGGAAGGCCGATGTTACCCTTTAGGGAAAGAAGGAGAAGACGCACGTCAGTGACCATCACAAATGCAGGCAGGCTGCTGAGTTACATGGAAAGCTGTCCCAATGAAGTTTCGTAGGGGAAGGACCTCTAGATGAGTTGAATTCATGCTCAGGGCCTGTCTGGTTACTCTGGGAATGAGACTTTCAGCTTTCCCCAACCTGGTTTCCAATGCTGGCTGGGGGATACTGGGACCGGTAGTCCAACACCTCAGGAGGGCACCAGGTTATGGAAAGCTGGGCTAGTTGATTTTAGTTATATGTTCTTAGAGGCTAGCCCCTGTCAAAAGCTGGGCCACCACAGTTTCAACCAGGTGCACGTTCCAGGTTGTTTTATGGGCAGTTCCAAGTAAAGTACATTGATGCAGGCATGACAGCAGCCAGATCTTTTTAATGGCCATGTTCCCCCACCCACCCAACACATGTCCTGAGGATGGAAGTTTGGTGGGGGAGCTGATAATTTTCTCTTGAAGATCTTTAGCCTCTCCTCCCTAACTATAATTCCCAGAATCCCCTGGGAAGAAAGAATGACCATTAAGTCAGTAGTATTAAATATGCCCAAATATCTTTTCTGTTCATTCTACCACTTTCTTGTATAGAGCTGAAGTCAAATGCCCACCAAATTGATGGGTCAGTGACTGTCCCACATGTGAAACAGATGAATTCAAAATTCTAGAATATTCTAAATTCAGTGTGAATATTTGGATGACATGGCCAAACTCAAACTTTAATAGCACTATTTGAAATACGTCACAAATGTTTCAAATGGTGTGGCATAATACATAAATCCCAACATTCTCTGCTGTGTTTCACATCTCCCCGCCCGCCCCCCCCCCCCCCGGTGTGTGGGTGTGGGTGTGTGGCTAAAATGTGATAAATTCAATGTCCGGTTTTTTAAAAAATAGATGTAAAAATTCTTTTGAATTAGCTTTTGAAGCATTTAATTCAGACAAAAAACATAAGGATGGATCCAAATTAAGTTACCTGCACTTAGCTCCTATTGAAATCATTGCGAGTTAAGTTATGAGTAACTTGTCCAGTTGATTTCAGTGGGATCCAAGTGCAACTAATTGCACCTCGATCCAATCCATTGTATATTCACATTTGAACAGCTTAAGCACTTTTCTCCTATCTGTATTTTTTCCTGTTTATGATCACCATTTCCTGTTTCTCGGGAGAGAAAGCAAACATAAACTCTAGTGGCATTTCTTAGGAGGAACTTTCCACCGAGTATCCTCATGCTGCCAGACAACTGGGAGGTCTGCAGCAGCAGTTCTCCAAATGAGTGCCAACAGTACCAAAAGGTGTGCTTACAGGAGGAGGGTACTTACAGATGGGCCAGGGGGTCCAACTCTTCCAGCAGCTCCAGGGAATCCAGTAGCACCCTGTAAAAGAAAGTAGGGAAAAGGTTCCATTTTCAATAACTCGTTTCTAAAAAAGTCTCTCTGTTTGAATCCTGCAATGATTCAAATTGATTTTGTCTTAATTTGATCCTGGTCTTAGCTGGTCTCAGTACTCAAATCTCTTTGCAATGCCAAGATTGTTGCTATAGAAAGGTGACCTACCAACCCTTCTAGCACTTTGCAAGAAAACACCACTGCTTCTATTCTACATCAAGTTTCAGAAATATGGAGTAAAATATTTCTGGGGAACCTCATAAACATAGGTTCTGGGGAGCCTCATATCTCTATCTAAACCAGCTAGGATTACATCATCTAGGTAACTGAGCTCCAGAATGTGATTCTTTCCCTCCCACATATTAGTTGAGATTAGGCTGGCTAGTGAGTGCTTCTGGGCACATGCAGAGACTTTTTCTTCTCCATAAAATAGCTAGTCTCCTTTAGATATAGATAACTCTTTGGAACGAAGTGTCAAGTCCCTATCTTGCCCAACTAAACCCCAATGCTGGTGCTATGAGTTCCATTAATTTCCTAACCCATCATCTGTTTTTAAATATTCTAGGAAGAACTGGAGCTATTTTCTTGGGAAATGAATGTGAATGATGATTCGAAATGGTCTCAGTCTCTTAATTTGCATCCAGTTCAGTCGTGCAGAAGGAGCTACTCACAGGGGGTCCAGCACTTCCACGAGCACCTTTGGGTCCAGGAGCGCCAATAGCACCCTGCAATAGGTAGAGAGAAGTTAGAATTGAAATAAAGGCTGATAGAAGATTGAGGTTTCACAGAAGAGATTAGGAAGCCATGAGGGGTTACTTACAGCAGGGCCGGGAGGTCCGGTGGCTCCAGCAGGGCCGGGAGGGCCAGCATCACCTTTAGCACCAGCATCACCAGATTCACCTTTAGCACCAGGTTGCCCATCAGCACCCTATGGAGGTAAGAACAGAGCAGCTGGTGAAGAATAGCAGGATGGAAATAGAAAGATGAAGGGACCTTAGCCATATGATATTCAATATGTATCTTTCTCCTCCTCATCCCAGTATATCTGACTAAACTGTGTCCTTAAACCAGAGGAGATTGGACCATAAGTTTTCTGAAAATCTGCCCTAACGCGGATTTATGTGCTATGGTCAAGTCTGAGGCCCTTTCTACACCTAAGGGTTATCCCAGGAAAATGGAGGGATCGTCCCTGCCTGGTCCCGGGATCCCCTGTGTGGCATTTGGATGCACAGGAATGCTCCCGGGACGAACCTGGGATATAGGGCTGGTATAGACATGCCCTGAGAGATCCAGTTCCTGGTTGTCCATGTTGGAGTCAACCCTTTGTATCTCAGTGGATAATGATTTGGACTTGGCAGAGCCAGGTTTAAATCCCCAAATGGATGGCCTTGGGGCCAATCACCATTTCTTTCTCAGCTTAACCAACCTCACGGGGTTGTTGGCAGGACAAACAAGACGTTGTTGAGCTAAAAGTACTAAAGAAACCATGACTAGCGGTTTGTAATCCTGAATCAACTTGAAGAAACACTGAAGAAGGCACTTCTGTTGCACCAGTAGTGTACTAATTCATGCCTACCCGACAGCTGGGGTAATTACGGAGTGGGTAAGTAAGAAATGAAAATGCTCCAAAGTGGGATTTTGTTTTGATTTGTCTACTTAACTGAGCAATTTCAGTAACCTGGAGTATTTCAGTTTCTCCTGTTAGAGGTCACTTGCCAATATTCTTTTACTGTTTCTCGTAGCCAGCCTTGCCTATTCTCTATTTCACTTCCATTGCACAATATTCACAAAGCTGATGGGCTGTTCACCCTCCACCCTGACCCAGGCACAAAGGATGCACGATGCAAAGTGAAAGTTTGTCGTCCTACTCACAGGGGGGCCGGCAAAGCCAGCGGGGCCAGCAGGGCCAGGTTCACCACGATCTCCCTGGGAAGGAAAAGAGAGAGAGACACACACATATGGTCAGTGATGGGCGGGAGACAGGAAAGAAGGAAAGTCTGAGATGTGGAAGTGACCCAAGAGAGAGAAGTACTTACAGGAGCACCACGAGCTCCAGTTGGGCCAGCAGGGCCGGAGGGACCAGCTTCACCCTGGGTGAGGAAGAAAAAGAGACCAACGTAAGCTCCACAGAACCAGAAGGCATCATCAAATATTCTGTTGCACAAGTAGGACAAAGCACCAAAACATGGGATGCAGCAGTTTCCTAGAGGTTAAATATATGCTGTGTGAAGAAGGGTTTTTTAAATAAATAAATAAGCTGATCTATATCTACTTGGGTAAATTTGGCAGGGGTCACAAATGTTTCTTTTTCTGCTGATTTATTCACTGAATCTCATGGATGCTTAAATTTAATATGCTAATTAAAAAAAGAAGAAGGACAATTAGACTTCATATCTGGCCAAAGATCCATTGAGCTCCAGCACAAAACTGCATCGCAAAATTCAGTAAAGCACAAAATCTAAAGGGAACCTGCGATCCGATTCACACATTACTACAGGAGGAGCAGATGTGGACAGTTTGCTTTGAAATATGGACCGAAAAATTTCCTGGAGCCTTCCAACTGATTCAGGGTAGCAGTGAATCTAGTTGCCACCTGCCACTTGGATTTCAAATACTGAATCCTGTCAAATCACGTCTGGTCTTTGTGGCGATGGCTTGCAGGAGCCCAATGTAGGCTCACCTTCCTCTAGTCTCTTGTTTTCTTCCCAAGTCCAGCCCATCTCTTAAAGTCTGAGGAGCTCAGATGAAGCCAGAGAACAGCCCATGGTCCCCTCTTAAGGAGTCACGGCTCTTTAGGACACATGGTGCTTACATTCTCATGCCTTAACATTCTTTGAGGGCAAAAAGGGCTTCCCCCTATTGCTGCCGGTTCTGACAATCAACATGAGGGGCATTCACTAATAGGAAGGAATACGTTAACCCTCTGCAACTCCATCTAATCATGACAAATGTTGGGTTGAAGGTTGAGGAGGGAGTTTCGATGTCTCAGTGGCAACCGTCCAAGTCTCTCCATAGAAGTCTTCCTCGCACTTTGCAAAACAATGGCATCGAAGCCTGAACTGGGAATCCCAAATAGTTCCTAGCTCATTCTCAAATCCATTTACGTGTCAAGAAATGTGCATGTTAAGTGGAATCACTCGTCTAGAGCCCTGACAATGAGAGATCATGAGGACTTTTGGGGAAAGTAGATGCATAAAAGTAGGTGGAACACTTACTTTGTCGCCAGGAGCACCAGATGGTCCAGGTGGGCCAATGGGTCCAGTCAGTCCTCTGAGTCCATCCTTGCCGGGAGCACCATCAACACCTTTGGGACCTGGGTCACCCTAGGGAGGGAGGAAGACAGAGCAGACCATGAAGCCCCGAAGAGAACAGCAAGCATTGGGCAGAAGCACTCTCCATTGATGTTGTGACATGACTCAGATTTGAAGCCTTGGCATAAATTTCACTCATGTGGAGAATTCATATCAGGATGCCAAACAGGTTTGGGGCAGGAGGGGTTTTTTCTCTCTCTCTCTCTCTCTCTCTCTCTCTCTCTCTCTCTCGGGTTTTCCAAGGGCTTCAAATGAAAGGGTGGCTAGCACTCGAAGCCTTTAGGCCAACCCAGAAGGCAAAGCCTGTAAACCAACCTCTTGCTTTGGCTCTGCAGCATTGAAGTATCATCTGCTGCTAGGCTATGTACTGAGGATTGTAAGGAGGGAAGGGGTCTATATGCCAGCTAATTGAACTTCAGATGACGTTTCCAATTCCTCCTTGCCCTTCTGATTCTGCTTAGTGGTAGGTCAGAGGCTTTGTATGCAGGTGGCCCCACGTGCCGTCTCCAGCATCGCTACTAAAAAGGATCCCAGGTGCTGGCGCTGGGAAAGGCTGACATCAGCCTGAGGTGCTGAAGAGCTGTTGCCAGTTGATGTAGCCCAGGGGCCATGGAGCTCCAGATGTTGGTCTCCAATTCCCATTAGCTCCAGCCAGTGTGGCAGTGGCCAGGTGTGATGGGTGGTGTAGTCCAACAACACTGGGAGGGGGCACAGGTTCTCCACCTGTGGTGTAGACAGTCCTGAGCTAGATGGGCCAAAGTGGTGACTCAGCATAAAGCAATTTCAGGTGTTCTCCTGGCGTTCAGGTGTTCTCCACCCACAGGCCTCCCCTCCCATTGATAGGGTGTGTTCAAAAGCAGGAGCAAGATGGAGGAAGGCACTGGGAGGGCGGGGTGATAAAATAAAGGGGGAAGTGAGATAAGACAAAACTGAAGAAACAGAAAATGACTTTGGATGAGGAACAGGATTTGGAAACTCTTACCCTGTGGCTACAGAAAGTTCACCCAGCCCCACTTAAGTAGCTCGTGGAGACCCAGAGCTGCTGGGAGTTGTCACCCTTTTCATAGGGATTTCCCCCCCCCCCTTTTGCTTTCTCTGGAAACTAAGAATGACTCTGGGCAACTGTATTTTGACATGAATGCATTCACCATCATTAGTCTGTATGATGTATGAATTCACCATCATTACTCTGCATAACCATCAATAACTAGCTGAGGTCTGTCTTCTCCTTTGGGCTAATCACCTCATCTCCTATTTTAAAATCTCCTTTCTACCTTCCCCACCCCCTCCTGCCCACCAGTGACCCCCAAATACCATACTTGATTCTGATTGTGAACCTTAGGGTAGGGAATGTCAGGGTTATCTTGGCACAGTAATGTTTTTAAAGATCTTAAAGAATGGCTGTTCTAAGTGATACAGAGAGAGAGAGAGGGAGAGAGAGAGGAAGAAGAAATAGGAAAGGTCCCCTAATAGCATGATGCTATCAACAGGGGAAGTGAGTGACTGCCATTTTGATAGGTCTCGTTTTCAAGGACCAGATACTTACTCTGTCTCCCTTGGCACCAGGCAGACCAGCAGCACCACGTTCACCAGGCATACCCTGAAGGCCAGGAGGACCTTGATTTCCGGGAGTGCCAGGAGCACCAGCATCACCCTAGAGAGACACAGCCCAGGAAACAGAAGGGGACAATGATGAGAAACAGGGCTAAGGCACCATCAGATCCTTTCTGAATTCACTTTCCCTTTCACACACACACACACACACACACACACACACACACACACACACACACACTCATTGGATCACATTTAGCTTTTCTGATGCTCAATCTGATGTCCTGTGTTTTCTCCAGGTAGGCAGCAATTTAGGGGTGTTGGGCTGGTGATACTAAGGGTGATAAAGAATGTATGAACATCTCAATCTGGTTTTGAGTGAAATGTGGTTCTAGCTGCTAAGGGAAGAGGAAGGTCCCAAAGCTTGCCCCTAGCGGTTTGGCTAGCCCAATCTTGCAGCAGCATAGCCTGTGGGGGAAGTACCTGTGTGTTGTATTAGGCACTCGGCACTGGAAAGAGGGAGTGGATATGTAGGCTTGCAAATTCACTGTAGCTTATTATTGAAGTGAGGTGTAGAAAAATATTTTATCCCCTAAATAGGAAGCAGAGACCATCATTCTTTTCAATTGTAGGCTTGCCGGGAATAATGAGGCAAAGCCAGCCCCAATAGGAAACAAAGAGGGGCTTTGGGGGAATGCATATGAATGGCACACCACTGCTATGCATTCCTGCCATGCCTGGATATCTAGAGCAAGGACCCAAAGGAGATGTTTCTTTGGAGCCTAGATAAAACAAAGGAACATGACTCTTGCCCCACATGTGGAGAGCACAAGTAAGCTCAGTGGGGGGAAAAACTGGGAGAAAATGGAGACTTTAGGCACTAAAACTTAATCCTGTCCATACAGAATGTTAGCTTTGTCATGGCTCCCTATTCCTGATCCCCCCCAATGTCCTAAACTTAGGCGTGTATGTATGTGTCAATGGAGATACACTCTTATGGAGTCACACAAGCTTGTAAGAGGACCACAGTTGTTTCCACTGAATCTTAAACTGGTGAGCACTGTGCAGGATCAGAGTTGAGAAGACCGGAGGTGTAAAGGGCAGCCTAAGAAGGAACGGATGGCATGTTTTCCCCACCTCTCACATTCAGAGGTTGTGGGTGTTTTAACAAATGTCTATTGGCCTACAAGCCTCAGAAGTTGCCCCAGAGAATTCAAAATATAACTCCACGAAAGAATTATCCAAGGAAAGGTCTGGAATGATATATGAACAAACCTTAGCACCATCGTTACCAGGAGCACCGTTAGAACCACGGGGGCCAGAAGGACCTGCAGGACCTTGGACACCACGTTCGCCGGGGAAACCTCTCTCGCCCTAGAGAGAATAACGAGAGCTGGGTTACAACTCCACCCTCACAGGAAGCAGCAGCAGGCAAATGAAAAAATGGATGGAAGACCAGTGTGGAGAGAAGAAGATCTGCACTTACTCTTGCACCAGCGGGGCCAGGACCACCAGCATCACCAGGGGGACCCTGTCAGGAGGACAAAGTGGAAGAAAAATGGCATTGGTTAAGGCATCTTTGACAAAGCATTCAGGTGTCACAGTTAATCTGGGGCAGGGGGCATCCCTTATCTACAGTGTGGAAATTATGATCTACCAAATCCCAGTTTTAGTCCAAATGATCTACCTTGTCTGTAATAGAATCATAGAATTGGATGGGACCTAAGAGGCCATTCCTTGCCATTCCAGGGAATCCACTCCTACAGCATCCTCCGCTTAAAAACCTCTGTCAAAGGAGACTCCACCACCTTCTGTTCCTCTGTCAATCAGCCTCTTGTAGGACAACATGTGGGGCAGTGACATAGGGATGTTGCCTGCAATATGAGGGTTTCTATGGCCTTTGAGGCCTGTAAGATGACCTAGAAGGAAGGGTTTTTTTTCCACCTTCCCCTTAAAATCGTTGTAAGTGACTCTTGTTGGCAAGTCAACTGGAAGTCCATTTGCTTCATTGGTGCGGGTGATGCAGGGAGCCTTTGCACCGGTTTGGCATTACACAGAAAGCGTGAGAGAAGCTCCCACAAAAAGGAGGTACGATGTGGATTGTGCTGCAACTGCACAACTATGAATTCATGCCCACCCTGCAAACAGTGCAAGGAGCTCTGTGTATATAGAGTGTGGGGTGGCTGCAGCACAAGCGCTGGCTGGTTTGAAGGACTGGATGAAGCCTTTCAGCAACAACAAAAAGATCACCTAATTGAAGAGTTCCTAAGCTTGTCGTAACCTGATCTTGAAGGGGAGAACAAAGCTTCACCTGCTAAAATTATCTTCAGCGGTTTCGAGCAGGAGGAACTTGGCCTCACTGTGTGTGTGTGTGTGGAGGTTCTGAATAACAAGGTGGAAGGAGCAAAAGGGGGAGAGGCTTGAAATCCTATGGGGATCCTGGAAGGTCTTTTAAGAGTTTTGGCAGTGGATAACTAATCCTGTTTGAAAAGGAAATATGCAAATGATAATAGCCAAGCTGCTTGAGAAGATGGATGTAAGAACTATAGATGTAGGGAACGAGGCCTTTCTGGGGAGTCAGTGGGCTTGGATCCGACTCTGAGCCGGCTTTCTCCAATCCAGTGCCCTGCAGATGTGTTGAACTACAACTCCCGTGATTGCTCAGTCAAGCTGGGGAAGACCCAATTGTCTCTTCTGCACGTTCCTGTGCAAACAGCCCTATTACCTACCTGTTCACCAGGCTTTCCAGATTCACCAGGGGCACCAGCGGGACCGGGAAGACCCTGCACAAGGAAGCAGAAAAGAAAGAGTTAGACGTCACAGGACTGGGAAATGCTGGAACCGAAATACTGCTTGTCAAAGAGGTCATTTATATCTATAGTTTGAGCGTCTGTAAGAGTGCTGTACTGGCAGGGCCATTCCTGCTTACTGCCAATTTTTCTGCATTCTTACATTTTCCGGCCTTCCTTTTTTTAAAGGCAACTCTCTAGCCTTCATGGTTAGAGGGGAAAAGACAAAATACTTTCCCCTTCAATGTATTAGTATCTTTCCTCCCACCCCTTCCAGCCCGTTGCCAGAAAGTTTTCATTAAAATTTAAGACCTCTGAAAACCCAGAGCAAGGAAGAAATTATGCAAAATTAAGCAAGAATATGTCAATTTGCATTGTTCATCGCTATCCCTGATTTTGTTTTGTTTTGTTGCGTGGTTTCCAAATTGTGAAGTTTTGCTGAGACAGAATATGCACCGTTCTGGCTGCTCCTCCTTTTATGTGAAACCTCTCACCTGGAATCCAGGAGCTCCAGATGGACCTTGTTCACCTCTTTCTCCAGCAGGGCCCTGTGATGGGGGAAAAAAAAGAAAGGGTCCAGGGTTGGTAGAATTTAAAAAGGGCTATTCTACGACAGCCACCAATGGTATGAAGATTTGATCAATAAAGAATGCCTACTTACACTTGCGCCAGGGGGTCCCTGAGCACCAGTTTCACCATCTTTGCCAGCAGGACCCTGGGGGAAAAGAAGAGGGGGTGAGAGTCAGGAAAGGCAGACGTGAGTATCTGGAATCAATCTTAGATGAGAGATCTGTTGATCAAAAGCGCTTTAGCTAAATTAATCTCTCTCACTCCTGTCCCGTCATATGCCTAGATCATTTATCATCTTAATTCATTGCTCCTCTATAACCACAACCATGCATGCCGTTTATGCATTGCCCCTCTTGGTGTGATTTTCCTTCACTCTCATGTGTCCTTTGGTGTTGCATTTTTCCTTCCCTTGGCTGTTCCTACATTGCCATCTGACTGGCATGTAGGACATCCTTATGACACATTGATCAGTCCCCAACCTCTCCCTCTGCTCCCAGTCTTCTCCATTATGTGGATTGCAAGCTCTACAAGGCCAGGTCCTGACTAGCACCTAGTAGACTCCTGATGGCAGATCAATATCATACGGTAGTAGCATTAGCCCTTTCTCACTGCCACGGGGCTTGCTGAGTGAACCCAGAACAAGTGCAAATGATTTTTTTGATTTTGACTAAAAGACCTTGTGTAGATGTCGGTCCAGATCTGGACTTGGGGCAGAGGAGAAGTGGACAGTAGAAGGCAGTGAGTAAAATACTTACAACGGAACCAACGGGTCCAGGAGCACCTCTCTCACCGGGTTTGCCAGGCTCGCCCTAGAAAAGGAGCAGATAGGGAGGGAGGAGAAGTTGTTTCAGAGACATAATCAATAACTTTATGAGAAGCAAGCAACCAAGAAGATATTCCTAATGGTGGGACTTTATTTCACTCCTCAGGCTTTATCTGCACTAGTACAAATTCAGCATGTGTGTGTCTAATGCGCATTACATGTGCATCCATGTTCAAGCAACATGCAGAATTTGGGCCACAAATGGATGTGGTCATACGTAGGAAAAACCACAGCACCCTGCATCTCTGCATTCACAGGAGTGATGTTGCTTCCTTAACATCCTGATTTTTTCCAATTCACAATCTAGAAGTAATGGATTGTAAACAGAAGTAGCCCCAACATCCAAATCAACAAAGCAATTTAGTTATAGCTAAGTTGAATGCTAATGCCTTCCACACTATCAGATAAATTCATGGACATTTCATATCATGGGTCACTGAATCTAAAGCTGCAGTCATTAGAAGAAAGAAACTGTGAAAGACACTACAGGAAATAATTCAACTGGAGGCCTTGAATGTGTCTGGTATGTTAAGGATGTGCTCTCAAGGTAATACTGGCACACTTGCACAACAAATGCATCTTTGCACACATAGAGGTTAAGCAGAATCTGCAGGACACTATTAGTGGAACTATTGCTAAAGTGATGAAAGCAACACAGATTGGCTATCGCAGTGATTTTGGTGACACTCTGGAAAATTTCCCAAGGATATGAACCAGGATTTGCGGAGTTGTGATCTGGACATTCTTGAGACCTATTCAACAAGCGCAGATAACTGCAATCATCATTTTTAATTTATTAGCCCAATGTAAGGACAGAAGATTCTAGAAAATGAGTCATCTGAAGGAGGCTGCTGTGTGAACCCTCTAGAGCCTATCTAGGGTGTGCAAAACACAGAAATCTGGTTCCCCTAGAAGTTGCTCAAAATGTTAGGAGAGCAGCTAGAGGGAGGTGCAATGCAGGTAACAGGAAACCATTATTTCAAGAAGTACTGGAGACAGCCATTACAGAAATCTGTTATGTAAGGAAATCCTGAAAGGCTGCCATTTTGTCGTCAGCACTGAAAAAAGGCAGGACAGTGCAGGCATAAAGCTAGATTTTTCCATCTTTGCATTCTCATCCAAGGTACCATGAGATTAGAGGTGGCTGAGAGTTTAGTTTCAGTTTATTTTGAATAAGGGTTTATCAAAATTTGCAAATTTCTTTGGGACAGAAAGAACCTAAGATTTTAAAACTTCAAATGTGGGAGAAAATGAGACTTGAGATTCGTCCATCAAGAAAAGGTTACTTACAGCAGCACCTTTAGGTCCAGGGAATCCCATCACACCAGCTTGACCTCTTGCACCAGGTGGACCTGCAGGTCCGGGGCGACCATCTTGACCAGCAGGGCCCTATAGTTGGAAAAAGAACCAACACAGTTAGAAAAAAAAAAGAACAGTTCTCTTCTGAGCAAGGGGAAGGGCTGAAGAAATCCATCCCATTACTTACAGTAGGTCCAGTCTTGCCATCAGGGCCAGGGCTACCAGGGCTACCGGTCAGACCCTAAGGGGGGTGGAGAGAGAGAGTTAGGAGGCAGCCTTTGGTGGATTAACAGAGAGTCTGTGAACTAGGAAAGATAGAACAGATTGGATTGCCCAGTCTTTGCCTCCTGAAGTGATAGTACTGCACAGAGTGGTGAGCTGCAGCATGTTTTGCACAATGCTTACACTTGGTGTTCCTGTCATCAGAGGGGAAAGTCTTTTATTGTTTTTAAAAGCCTCCCCATCCTAGGCAGTGCAGGTTCCTTTTAAATTAATTTTGTTGAAAGGTGCCCAAGCACCTGGGGGGAAAGTGACAAATAAAGGCAATAGGCAGAGAGGTTACGGAGACAGATTGTCTCTTGAAGTTAGAGCCAGGAGGCAAGGTTCAAATTACTGAGCAAAGATTTTGAGAGCTTTTCAGGTTCAACGAGTTGAGCCTTGGACTCTGGCTTCTAAGCTCTGAGTTCAAATTACGGTGCAGTCCTTGACTCCCTGGTGGCTTTGGGGAAGTCACTTATTTCTAGGGCTGCATTGAATGTGCACATATGAACATGTTCTAGGAGAAACTGGGACTTTCAGGCAGGCTGAAATTTCCCCTGCAAACCTCCTTACTTTTACAGGCTTTAATGCCATTTTTTGTTTATTTTTTGTAGAGCTTTTTCTTGGAGTGATTTCAGCCAATCGAGGCTCGCATCGGGAGCTTCAGGATGTCATGATGCCCTGGAGCCATTCAAAACTGATTAAGTGATGATGTTATAAAGCCAATTCAGAATGAGGGGCAACACTTCCTAGATCAGCATTGCCTTCACTCTGAATGGGTGAACACTTCTGTCCTATTTCACATAGCCAAACTTGGACACTAAATGTTGTTACAACAAAGCTCCCTCCTTTCAACTCAGTCCTATTTATTTGTCAGCCTCATTCTCCTATCTATTAAATGTGATCATTAAATCCCTCTTTACCAGGGCATGACAGGGAATGGGAAGCACTCTGCATACAGGAAAATCCTCTGTTACATTTATGAGTGCCAATAATAAGATAACAAGGGAGGCTGATGATTTCCTGACATGGGTTCACTTTTTCATTCTTTGCTCGGGCCCAAACGCAGCACGGATGCGGAAGGCAGCTGTAGAAAGTGCCCCGTTTTCCATTGTGCATGGAAACAATGCGGCCATGCTCCTTTTCTGCCAGAGCACTTGCCATTCACTCACCTTGGCTCCAGGGAGACCAGGCTCACCGGGGCGTCCAGCTTCACCAGTAGATCCTTTGGGACCAGCAGGGCCAGGAGAACCACGCTCACCAGGGGGACCCTGGAAGAGGAAAAATAAGACATTAAGTACTGCAATACTGGCATTGCTTTAACTCTGTGAAATATTTCGGCTAAATCCAAGGATTCGTAGAGAACAAAGAGACGGACAAAGAAAGGGGACCGACACAATTTTGTGTGGATGGCTTAGTTTAAATTAAGCATCCTATTTTGTAGATGGGCAGAAAAATAAGATCTGACCAAGAGTTCACCAAAGGTCAACATCTTCACAGAATGAGCAAGAACTGCTCTGGTTCCGGCTGCACTTTAGTCAAGGCAGCATATCTGAATTTTAAACCTGCCCACTTGTAGTAAACCTGGGGAGTTTCAACGTGAGGGAGGGGCAAAATATGAGCTAGGATAATGAATGTAAAACAGCGCTTAGGGTGGTGGTGGAAAGGGTAGAGGGGTGAGAAGAAATACTAAACTGACTTCCAGCAAAATATGGTGCCCAGAAAAAATAAATAACAAGAAGGCTTCAGATGCCTCCATGGGGAGAAACGTCAAAATAATGAGGGTGGGGAAGGACTCCATATCGTTCACTGCAATCACCCCCAGTTTATCTGGGATGGGGGGAAAGTTCAACGTGGCAGGATGAAGTAGCCTGCTATTAGCTGCTTACTTTTCCCATTTAAATTGCCACAAGATTACCCAGATCATTCAGAGAGTTTTGCGGGGATGTGGAAGGAAACTCCCTAAAGCCAGGAAAACTTTAGTGACAGGGAGAACATTCCATCTACCCCTCCTGGCCTTGGTTTAATTGCCTCTAACTTTTTTTTGCATATCCTACAAGGCTTATCTGGCATTCCTCCTCCCAAAATGTTTCCCACCTTTCCATTGAATCCTTTATCCCTAACCTGTGGTGTGCATGTGTGAAGAAACCAGATCCCTTTTATTTTTATATCTTTCCTTCTGTAGAGACGCAATCAACAGCATAAAACTAGAACCCACCTTGGGACCAGCAATGCCGTCAGAGCCAGGGAAACCACGGCTTCCGGGAGAACCCTGTGAACGGGATAAAAGAGGACAGGTGAATGTCATGTATCCAACACTGCCAACAGGTAAGCTGCCAACATAGGGTCAATCTTCTCTCGTGGACAGGGAAGAAAATTACTCCAGCCTTTAAAAAACTCTACTTGGGGTGAAAGGACCGAAAAGGCAATGGCAGAATCCTATACAAGTCAATGAAAGTAATTCCAGCATCAAGATAATACTCTTCTCTCAAGAATCAGGGATTTATAGTTCAGCCCCCTGGCTAAAGAGAGAAACATCCACTTGTCAATCCACCCCCTTCTTCAAATCAGGACACATAACCCACAAGCAGAGAGCAAGTGCTGAAAAGATGCCTTCTTTGGCGAGCAGGGATGGTTCCTGCAGAGCAAAGAGCTTCAGGCAAGAGCATCAAGCAATGGGACAAGGTGAGGCAAAACAACAAAAGCTAAAGGAAAGGAAACTCTCCAGGGGAGAGGGAGCATGACATGTGAGGTCAGGGGAGTTCTGATCTCACAGCAAACATTTGATCACCATCAAACAGAACTTGTGACCTCACTGATCTGTGGCAATCCTTTGACCTTAAAGATCTCAATTATTTATTCTTCTGAATGAAATCAGTTCTTGGGTACAGAAGAGAAACGTAGTGCTTATTTCTAGATCCAGATCTGAATAATTCTCAGGGGAAAGAGAGTACCCACAGTGCTCATGTGTTAAATGAGCGAGCCCCCTTGGGTTTGGAACACCAAGAATGCAAGGACATAAGAAGAGCTCTAGTGGATTTGACCAAAGGTTTATCTGGCTCAGCATTCTGTTCCCACAATAGCCATTCTATGGGGAGCCTACAAGCAGGACGAAATGGCAGAAGCACCCTCCCACCTGTGTTCTTCAACAACTAGTGTTCAGAGGCATATTGCCTTTGATTCTAGAGGTAATACGTAGGCATCATGACTAGCAGCTACTGCATGAGCAAAGAACACACTACAGTAGTGTAAATTTAGTTTCCTTTGGAGTGTTGCAGTGTACCTTAGAAGAACAGCCCTTCTCTGACACGCTAAGGCTTGTTCTGTCTTCCTTTCCGGCTTGCAATCCTTTCATTTGCAATTTGACTTACCAATTCCAAGTTAATCTAATGAAATACTGTGGGCATATGAGACAGACCTATGGCCCATGGACAAACCAGGCTTATTCTCAATGGGTGCTAAGAGTGCCTGAGCTTAGTACCCAGAGCTAAAGGGAGACCAGAAGATGAAGTTGCTACATACACGTTCACCAGCAGGTCCGGGCAAACCAGCAGGTCCAGGCTCACCACGGGATCCTCTCTTGCCTTCCTCACCAGGGGGACCAGAGGGGCCTTGGATACCAGCGGGGCCCTAGGAAATAAAACGAAGGAGACAGAGGTAAGTGATTGTGGAGGGGAAAATAAATAAATCCAGAATAGAAGCAGAGTTACCCATTCATTTCAGGTGAGATGGACACTTACAGGTTCGCCTTTAGCACCAGCATCTCCTTTGTTTCCAGGAGCGCCAGGTTCACCCTAAAGATGTGAAGACGAGACAGAAAACGACACAGTCATATATCTCCTTCAGTGCAAGAAATGCAACAGTGGGGTTGTTTTGTATTGTACAAGAGAAAACAAGGCTGTGCGGCTTCTCTGAGGCAACTCTCAGCAAGGTTCTATGATCCATACAACCCAGAGTGGAACCGGTTTAGAGGTAGGAGTCAGCTGATAATGAGCTTAACCCCTGTCTCAAAGGGTTTGATGATGGGAAGCAGAGCTAGGGAAAGGGATTTAAGAACACACCGTCCAATGTGTGTCCAATGGAAGCAGACACTATATGAGAGTTCACAAGCTCCCTGTGGGTTTTGTTAGTGGGAACAGCCTGCTAAATAATTTTGGAACGGTTTCCCTCAAAGCAGCTATTTCCACACCATCGCTTATCGTTTTGATGCTATTATCCCATCTGCTGCACAGAACTAGCAGCTTTGAAATACTGCAATGTTCAGAATGTCAAAACCCAGGTATACGCTGACAGGGTGGTATAAAATGGCACCCAAGGCAGCAAAATATTGGCCGTTACGTTCCCCAATCAGGTAGATTTGGAACCCACTGGGGCCACTATGATAGTCTAGGTACTGTAACTGTTAAACAAAGACAGCTGGAGAGGAT
The DNA here is from genome assembly GCF_023053635.1 of Elgaria multicarinata webbii. Taxonomy (NCBI): domain Eukaryota; kingdom Metazoa; phylum Chordata; class Lepidosauria; order Squamata; family Anguidae; genus Elgaria; species Elgaria multicarinata. The sequence goes on from NC_086181.1 coordinate 15,067,859, forward strand.
GTGGTCGTGGACATTTTAGAGGAAGATGTCTTCTGAATCAGTGATGTTATGATAGGCTCATCTATCCTCACCTAGTGGTTAAAGGAGCTGGTTTTGACTGGATGGCCAGCCCAGGTGTCCAGTTTTTGAGGAGCCAAAAGGTGAGGAACAATTAGGTGACACTTACGCTGTTACCCTTGGGACCAGGAGCGCCGCTGGGACCTTGAGGTCCAGCTGGGCCACGAGCACCAGGGAAGCCGGGAGCGCCAGCAATACCAGGAGAACCCTAAAAGAGAGAGAATTGCAGATGAAGGAACTTGCAAGCAAGGGCAATGATGAGAATAAGGGAAGTACATATGATGGGAAGATACTTACAGTTGCACCTTTGCTACCAGGTTGACCATCAGAGCCAGGGTTGCCCTAAAGCAGAGAAGCAAGAGAGAAGGGTTATCACCTTTCGAAAATTCAGAAGCATTCCAGAATGTAAAAGAAAAGCAAAAAATGAGTCAGCAGGGCAGCTTACAGAAGGACCAGCAGCGCCAGCAGGGCCAGCAGCGCCAGGTTCACCACGAGCACCTTGTGGGCCTTCACCACCACGAGCGCCTTGGGGACCAGTTTCACCCTGAACGACAAGAGAAAGAAGAACCATCAGCATATGTACTTCTCTTTGAGCCTGGTAGCATCATCTTCCTTCCCAGCCAAATTATACTACACCACACTTAGTCCTCCTGAGGCTTCACAATTCTGTCTCCCTGCCAGGCCTGCTGGTTTACTACTATAAGGCTTGTAGACTAGTTTGTCAGGACCCCAACCTCCCCCGCATACCCATCAGGGTTTTGAGGCCTGCTAATTTAGACTCATTACTTAGTCCTTTCAAGGACTGTCGTTCTACTTCTTTGAGGCCTGCTTGTAAGGCCTGTGGACCAGTTCTTATGCTGCAAGAACTCTGTATTTGCTGCTCCTTTCGGATTCCCTCTTATATTGCTCTGGTAACATCTGACCCCTGAAGATGAAGGTTTAACAATACGGTCACCTCCTTCCCACATCAGGATCATCTGAAGTGTATGTGACTGGGAAGGAACATTGGTAGTTTCTTTCACCTGATCTCTAGGGTTTAGGTATTACTGGAGCGGAAGGTAAACTACCATATGGAATCACACTGGGCTTGTTAAGCTGTACGTGTGCCATTCTTGATTCCTAAATGAGGAAGTATTAGGGCTTCTTGGCATTATGCCCAGGCTAGGCAAGATCTAGAGAGTTTAAGAGGAAAGCTCTTTCAAGGTCCAGATTATCATTACATGGCTCTTCAGGAATAGTCCATAATCTTTCCCACCGAGGAAGAAAATGTCTCAGTTATTTATTGCTAAGAAATAAGCATGTTCGCTAAGAAATAGCTCAACTAGGGTAGAGATGGCGCTATGGAATTCTTATTCTAAAGACGAGGAAGGGAATAAGAGGTGGATAAACCCAACCATTTTGATGCTATTGAGGATGACCTGCATAAAACAATTACTTCTAAATGTGAAGGCGGCCAGGAATTCTTACCTTAGGACCAACGGCACCAGGGAAGCCAGGGGGACCAGCTGGACCAGTGGGGCCCTGAAAGAAAAAGAGTAAGACATTAAGTGGTGATTATAGAGTTCTCCGTAGAGATCCAAATTAGCCACCTTTTAACAGTGGCTGACTCAGTTCCAGCTAAGGCCAGGGGTTTGCTCTGTGCTTTGAAACAGACAGGAAAAAGGAAACTGGGCTTGTGGCAAACTCTTCCATCCCACGGTTGGTTAATAATAGAGAGAATGGTCCCGCAAACCCCTGTTTTGGATAGAGAAGTTGGCAATGCCCAATGTTTCGTATGGATGGGCCTTCGCTGTCCACAAGAAACAGATCACCACCCAGGCAATATTAAGACCTATTAGGAGACACAGAGCATTACAGGAATACTTACTGGGGGACCAGCAGCACCTGGGGAACCATCGTTACCACGAGCACCCTGTAGAAGAGAAGAGAGGAAAGGGTATTTGAATGAGAGCCACCTTCTCACCAGGCCATGCAAGAGCTGGCGAGTATTTGGTCCTTGGAGCCATTCCATCAAGCATCGCAAATGTATTGCATTCCAGAAATTCAGGAGAATATGGCACTTACAGCAGGGCCAGCTTGACCGGGACGGCCTCTCTCACCGGGAAGACCACGTGGGCCCTAGACAGAAGAAGGAGAAACAACGGTCCGTTGGCCGAAAGCAGCTTTGATCTGTGCCTCGTTATTATGCCGCCACCCATTTCCACTACCTTTTCTGTTCTTTAGCATATACCACCTCCCTCCAAAATCATAATGCCTCTGCTGGTACTAAGGGTCTCCTTTATTCACTACAGAGCCACAGGGATTGTAGGGAGAGCCCTTTTTTTGCCAGCAGTGTGTCGTTTTTCTTCATGTCGTGGCTTCATACCTCTCGTAGGTCCCCAACCTAAAGCTACTTTGTTAAGCTCCTTCCATTCCTGATATAGTCCCTCCTTCTGACTATGTGTTCCTGTTCTTCTGGATCTGCCTATATCCATATCTAAAGGCTGATGAAACACCACTGTGGAATCCATTAAAACCAAGTGAAAGAATCGTTGTGCTGTTCTTTTCTTCCTTCAACCCCAGTTCTGCCCTGATCCCAGCCCTATTATCTGAAATCTCATGCAAAGAAAGTAATGCTTCATCTTGCTTGATATGTCCTCTTGTATGATTCATATCAAGGTGCTCTGTCCCTCATTGAGGAGGCTGCTGTCTCCCATTTAAGGAGGGAGTTGGACAGAACATATTTTCATTGCCTTTTAGGGTTGCCATATATTATCCATTGGCTTTTTATCGCCAGTTTCCACTGGACAAGGTATGATAGGAAGTCTACTGCACTGAGCTCTTTCAGACAAATTAGCTCCACTTGATTCCCAGCAAAGCTAAAACACGTTGAGATAAATGTTCAAGTGAATCTATCCTCAGAACACAAAGGATGAAAGAGATGAACATAGCACATAGGAACATATGAAGCTGCTTTGTGCTGAGTCAGACCCTTGGTCCACCTAGTCCAGCAATGGCTACTCTGACTGTGTCAGCAGCTTTCCAGAGTTCAAGGCAGAGGGCTTTCCCATCCCCTCCTATCTGATTCTTTTAACTGCAGATCCCAAGACCTTCTGCAAGCAAAACATGTAGTCTACCGTTGTGCTATGGTACAGTCCCCCCGTTCTTAGAGGAGATTTCCTTGACTTCTCAACAAATCTATTTTTGCTGATTCCCAACCTATGCTTGTAAGAAGTAGAAAGGCCCATCAAAGCAATGGGCAGAAGGAAGATGGAAATATATACTCACAACTTGTCCAGGAGCACCATTCTCACCAGGGCTGCCAGGCTCACCCTAAAAGAGAAGGCAGAACAGAAATCAACACCCAGTTGCTGAAACAGGAAGAGATGAAACTCTGCATAAACTGAAAGTGGCCATGTACTTATCGTGGACACTCACCTTGGGGCCAGCTGGACCGGAATCACCCTTTGCACCATCAAGACCACTGAAACCCTAAAGTGGGTGGAAAGGATGGGTGGGCAGAGAAGAAAGAGGAACATTAGAATCCAAGAAACAGTGTCTAGAAAAGGCTATGGGTGCCATATTAGGATTCACAACTAAGAAAGCTACCAATTCCATGTGGTATTCAACAAAATGGGCTGTGAGTTCCATATTAGCAATTTTGCTGAAACTAAGCAGGCCTGTGTCCGATTACTACCAGGATGGGATACTTCCTTGGAACTATGAAAGTCAGGATATAATTGTACAAAATCAAAATATTACCATGTTCGACTGACAACATCTGGGCAGGCATTTTCAGGTCTGCTTCATGGCCTTATCTGCTTGGGCTTGGGCAGCCTCCTTAGATAAATGGCATGAGAAGGGACACGGTTCCAAGATTTACTGGGTGTATTGACACTTTTATGGCAGTAATGAATGCCAGCAATCATGAAGTGAAGGTGTCCTGGTGATAATCACAGCTGCTGTTTGTAATCTGATGGCTGCAATTCCGGAAAGCTCCAGAGGACACACATACCTACTCCTAAATCATAATCTATCCCTGGGACACTCTGAATTGCAAGTTTCCTGAATTTAATTGGAGGTTGAACAATTGAAGCACACTTACTCTGTGTCCCTTCATGCCTGGCAGGCCAGCAGTTCCGGGGAGACCGCGAGCACCCTGAAGCAAAAGAACAAGGAATTATTTAGAAGAGAGAGAAGAAGAGAATCGTGTTTCATTTTTCTAATCATCTGTAGACAAATGGATCTATTTACCCCTAGGCCTGGCATATGAGCGGGGAATCTTTCATCTGCTTTTCACCAATAGGATAACATTGAAATAGGCCTAACAAATTAAAATGGGGCACATGGTGGTCTCCTGACTGGGCCATCTTAATGGCTGGCTTTTCCCCCTCCAACTATGTCTCTTGAACCTTACCCAAGATCAAAGTTCTTGTAGAGTTGGGGCCACCCCATCAAGAGCCTAGAATTCCCTGTTTGGGAAGGGGTGTCTAGTGATGCAATTGACAGAGTGAATGGATTCAGATGTAGGGCTCAAAAATCCTACCCAGCCACCTTCTGGCCATAGGCAGGTCACCATCTCTCAGTCTAACTTTGCAAAAATTGCTGTGACAATGAATTGAAATAAGGAGGCATTGTAATATGTCCTTTAGGACTTGGAGAGGGTGGGTGGTGGATGGGAAGAGGCTCTATGGGTTTCTAAATAATCCTTCTGCACCAAAGCAGGGACCACAATTCTTAAGCTGCTCCTTGCCAATGCTTGTCTAACTTACTCTTTCAAAGACTCTAGTACAAGTGTGGGAGGTTCCATAACTTTCCCCAGAGAACACGGCCCATTGTCAAGGTTATCTATTCTCCTCCCATGATCGAGGCTAGCTCCTTCCTAGTCTGAGCTGTTGGGCAAGTTGTGATTCTCCATAAAAGGACAGTTGCATCTCAACTGTTGCGTCATGTTCTAGCAAGCCAGGTAGAAGACAGATCTTACCTGTGGGCCAGGAGGACCGCGCTCACCAGGACGGCCAGGTTTTCCAGCTTCACCCTTAGAGAAAGAAGAGGAAACAGGATCTAAGCCGGTGCTGGAACCACTAATTTGCTAGGGAAAACCTATGGATTGACTAACTGTTCTTGTAAAGGGGGCTTAAACTCTTTGATTTCCCATGCAGGAGAGATTCTTAAGATTTGCAGGGGCCAGTCACCAGGTATGGTCTGAGAGTTCAACATGCTTCTGCTGCTGTCAACTGAGAGTGTAAAGGCAGAAGTAGAAGTAACGGGTAAGCCTGAAGAAGGCCCAGTAATGATATATCGTTGGAGCACCATCAGGTGCTGGTTGGGTAGCTGATGAGGAATTAGAGGCGTTAACTGCAGATAGGGTTGGTGGACATAGCAAACTCCCTTGGAGCACAGAAACTGTGGGCCATCCGGAGAAGATGGGATGTTGAGCGCTCGTCCGTTGCGGTCTCCCATCAAGCATTGCAGTGCTTGATGGGAGACAGCAAGGGAAAATGGCCTGGGGGAGGCGAGGGCCCTTCATTCTCATAGTTGCTCTCCATTCTCATTGTTAGATCGAACTTGTTTTCCTGGAGACAATGCAACACCTGGCACTTCGTGAGTCATCTCAGTCAGGCCTGCAAGCTCAGAGCAACCTCCATGTTGATGACAGGGCTTTTGTGTTTTTTTCCTGGCAACTTGGGCACACTCCGTCTTTGGGTCATTGGAGGAAGGGGAAGAGAGGGGGGTCACCCCGCAAAGAAAGACAGGGTCACTCACATCATCTCCGTTCTTGCCAGGTGGGCCGCCTGGACCACGGGGACCCATTGGACCCTAGAGTATTTGTTGAGAAGAAACAGAGGCATTAAAATCAGAAGCAACACAGCTCAGGTCCCATTTAAAACCCAACTGATGTGTTTAAAAGTGGGCCCAGATGGGGGCCTGTCCGCAGCATTCACCATTCGAGAGCTCCCCCTAGTGGTGGAAAAGGGAACTCCAAGGAACAGACTGGAGACTGTTCTGTTTGGCCATAAGACGGCAGACACAAGTTGCAAAAAAGAAGATCAGACAGTACTCACAGAAGCACCAGGCTCTCCGGGTTCACCAGGGGGACCTTGGAAACCTTGGGGGCCCTGGAAGATTAAAAAGACCATCTATGTTAGAAGAAGGAAAGCTACTACTGACTGCATCTGTACTTGTTTGGGAGGGCTCAGGGAGGAAGCCATGAGCTCTCCCAGCTGTGAGGCCCTCCTTCCCTCAGTCTCCCACTCCTGCCTCTGTGCCCTTCTGCGGCGCTACCTTCCCACTTTTCCTGCTGCAAAGCATTTTCTGGACCAGCCTGTCCTACTCTTGCCTAATCCTTCACTGCTGTTTGTTTCTCTTCCCCACTTGCTCCCCTCCCCCGTATCAATTTATTGAACCCCTTTACCTCTCCCCTCAGTCCCAGTTTTATTATCTCAGTATAGATTGTGAATCCCCTAGCAAGGTTCAACTTGATCCAAAGTTCACCTGGGACCATGTGAAGAAATAAAAGAACGAGTGCCTCTGAACATGTGCAGAGTGAACAGCAGAGAAACGTGTGCCTCCCTATGTCTTGGATTGGGAAGCAGGCTTCCTGCTAGAGGACATGGATTCCAGGAAGACTGTAATTCCAGCACTTCTTTTTTGGTCCACATGTTTTAAGAATTAATTGTGATGTGACCATCTCCCATATCAAAGAGGAAAGTGGACATGATTAAGTCTTCCATTTCCCCTATTCTCAGGGACTCCAGATTCTCTGAGATGGTCTGTGAACATCTGGGTCTGTGGAACAGGCCTCTCAAGAGAGGACCGACTATATACACTCCGTGCAAGTAATCTGTAGCCAAAGCGACCACATTCTGTGCCAAGAGCAGCTGGATTCTTTAATTTTGATTTGCACATATTCTGCATAATTTATTCTGCTTCTGGTAGTCATAAAGAAAGAGAAAGAGCAGGGCACAAAATCATTGTTCTCTGGGACATCCTACTCAGCCCTATATCACCAAGCTCTGAAGAAAGAAAGAAAGAAAGAAAGAAAGAAAGAAAGAAAGAAAGAGAATTTGAGATCACCAGGATGGTAAACACTGACTCAAGTACCAAAGTCTATAATGCACCCCTCATCTGAAATGCCAACTGCACATATCCTTGTCGAAAAAGTAGTGAGAGTTGATTCTGAGAGAGAAGGGGGGAAAAGTACTTACAGGAGCGCCAGGGGGGCCAGGAAGACCACGGGGACCAGCTGGACCCTGAAAACCAAATGAGAAGATGTGGATTAAATGGGATTGCCACCATCTTGCCTTGACCTCGGTGGATGTCTATGCTCCGTAGGGCTGGTCTGGACCTTGCTTGACTCCAGCATTTGAAGGCTCTGCCTCACCATAGTTTCTGGATCTTTCTTTTCTATGAATTAGATTTGGCCACCCCGCTGTATCATTTCCTAAACTACCTTTCCTCTATCTCTTCTAAATAACCTTTCTATCCCTTTTGGTTCAGGCTTGCACATCAATTTTGGGGAAATGTCTGCTTTTGTGGTCACCGTGTTAGGGGTCAGAAGTGTCTGGTGACCTCCCAACTGATTGGCAAGTTGCCATCACATTTAACCTAAAGTGAAGCATAAGGCAAAAAGACAAGGTTTCAGCTGGAGCAAAACACATGAGAAATCTTGAGAGAAGGTGAACGAATTTCAGCAAGACTAATGAAATTCCTCAGCAGGTTGTATATCCCTACGTTTTTGCTTCCTTGCAAGCCACATGAATGAGTATATCATAAAGGGAAAAAAGGCGGAATAACTTTGGTCACAAAAAGTAGAAAGGAGATGCGAAGTATTTATTTTATGAAGCCCGATGCGATTCAGCCTGTACTTTATTCAAAGGCCTTCCTTAGGGGGTTGTTAGACGATAGTGTCCACAGAATATCCTCTAGCTAAGTAATTGTTTTATACTGTATGTTTTTATCTGTACACCGCTCTGAGATCTTAAGGATATAGAGCGGGATATAAATGTTTTAAATAAATGAATATGATAATCTATGGCGACTGAGCAAATTCTATAGACGCTATCTTCTAACTACCACCTGAGGAAGCCCTTTGAATAAAGTGCAGGCCAAAACGTGTCAGGCTTTGTGGAAATAAATATTTTGCATCCTGAAAACCCGTTTCTCTTTTTTTCTGACCTGTTTTGGATGCTCTCCTCCATTTGTTTTTGACTATCACAACTCCACCATAAATACCATCTGCCAGTCTCAGACCCACCTTCTGTTATGGGGATAATATCACTGGCCTATTTTACAAGGATGTTTTGATGATACTGAAGTAATGGAACACTTGAGGAAAAGGTATTATAGGTTGAATTCAGATCCAGTCATATTTAGAGTAGACCTAATGAAATCCATGGGATGTACATTAGTCACAAATAATTTAAGGCTTATTGATTTCAATAAGTCTGCTCAAATTAAGATTAAATTTAACTTCAACCCATTATATAAACCAGGGGTGGGGAATCTGTGGCCCTCCAGACATTGATGGAATACAATTCCCATCATCCCTGAGCATTGTCCAGGCTGGCTGGGGTTGAAAGGCATTGGATATACACTTATTGTAACCACAAATATCATCATCAGCATCCTTTAATTCACTGAACGTACATCCCTTTTCCTCATGGGAAGAAAGCCTTCCAGTCCTCAGTTATTCTGCTTTTCTGCAGTAACCTGTCCTATCAAAAAATCAAGCTGGAGTGGGATTTTTTGGACAGAAGCTGGAGATAGCTTCTGCTGTTGTGAGCTCATGAATCAGTCATCAACAGACAAAAATCTGTCTATCATATCTGAGGATTAAGTTCATGAGGATTAAGGAACTGCGGAGTCCCAAACAGACTGTTTTGTTTACACATCCCAAGATACACCTGTTCCCATCTCAAGTTTTCTTCCTATTCTTCTTCTTCACTAAGCCCACATGTTCAACCAACACGTTTCCTGAAAACTCAAGACAACACTTACCATTGGGCCAGGAAGAGAAAGACCACCAGATTTTTCATCATAACCGTAACCCATCTGAGCACCGAAGTTCTATCAGAAGGAGGAAAAAAGAAGAGGAGCGAACATGTTTCCAGGGTTCTAAAAAGCACATTCACCATAAATTGGTGGAATAACAAACATAAGTAGGTCAACACAACTTACTCCGCTAAGGCCTGGAGGGCCTGGAGGGCCTGGTGGTCCAGGTTGGCCATCTCTGCCAGGTAGGCCTGGAGGTCCCTGAAAATAAAGATGGTAAGAAGCTACAGGTTAGAACTATGAACGGTATACAAGAGCAGAACTGATTGGGAATTCCTCACACCCTGGAAAAAAACGGAATAGGGGCATTTTCTATTTCCCCTCCCCCTGAATTTGAAACAAGACTGAAAGTTTTAGAAACATCTCTCTATTGCAAAACTGTGATGGATGGCACTGAAATGGCTTATGCTCCTCCACTTTCTTTCTTTCTTTTTGGAAACAACCACCACATGCTTAGTTCAAACTGCCGTGAAGCTAGTTCTTGGGTGTTTTGTTTTTGCTTTCCCAAGTTGCATGAAATTTTTAAAACATTTCAAACATTCCTGGAGGTGGGAATCTGGAGATACTTTCTGTGGCGTATGGGGTGGAGGGATAACTTAAATGAACAGATTTTCTTCTCATTCAGAAATGGAAAGTTTAAAATATACCCGCCCCTAAAAGTTTCTCCAAACTTTTATGACCGCTTCATAGTTTCTGACATTTCTTTTTATTTGTATTTGAACTATAATCAGCTAAAGCTCTGTTACAGATACCTACCCTATCTCCTTTTGGGCCTGGTTTTCCTTGAGGTCCCTGCCAGGAAAGAAGAAAATTGTGATTACCGCGTAATCATCCAGAGAATAAAATCAATGTATCTAAAGAAACAGAAGTAAAGATTGAGAAAATAGAATATACCTCTACCCCACTTTCTTCTGTGTCACCAGGAGAAAGAACTGGAATACAAAAGGAAAAGAACTATTAAGAACCAGAACTCTTCATCACCCAGAATTGATCATCATCCTCAACTGCTCCCCACACTTCTAAATACCACCTGGCTTATCAGAACCCCCTCAGCTCAATGAACTTTATGGGTTGGATCCTAACTTAGTGATAATTAGAGTAGACTCATTGAAATCAATGGGATAAGTTAATAGCAACTAAAACAAAGTCCCATTTATTTCCATGGCTCTACTCTAAGGATGACTAAGGCCACAGCTAGACCTAAGGTTTATCCTGGGATCATCCAGGGTTCGCCCCTGCCTGAGCACTGGATCCCCTGTGTGTCACCTAGATGAACAGGTTTGAACCCTGGACGGTCCAGGGATAAACCTTAGGTCTAGCTACGGCCTAAGTCTGGATCCAGCCCCTTCACTTCTTACAGACCAGGCTTCTTGTTGAGAAATCTAGGTAAAATTTGGAATTTAATGGGGGCTGGCAGCTCTTAGAATTGGCCTAAGGGAAAAATGTCACGTGCTAGTAGCTATTCACATCAACCAGACTTCAAAATGTCCATATTCCAAAGGAAGGAAATAATACTCATTTTCTTTCCCATGATAAAATTTTTTAGTGTCAAAGTTAAGACGCCTCCAGTGGCATAGCCTGAAAAGTCCTCCCCCTCTTTTCACTCGTTTGTAAAACTTTTCTTGGTTCTTGCTCTCTTCGCCAAGTTTCTGATTGCATGCAAGGAGTGGACACAAATTCAATTACACAAGCATTTAACATTAAATCCAAACACGTAGGGAGTCGTGGAAAGAGATATGGTCTTTGGCCTTGGTTAGATATTATTGCAATGAGAGCAAGGTTTCAGATAACTGGATAGGAGACAGGTTGGTGGATGAATGAGTGGATAGGTAACTGGTAGGTGGAATCTGAAAAGAATAATTAAATGATGAATCTACATGTGTTTGGGTAATCGGGTGGATGATTAGATGGTTATTGGTTGGTGAATAAGAAGAAAAGGGTGAAAGAAGAAGAAATAGATAACTGGATGGACATTAGTAGAAGATGGATGGTTTGAACAAATGGGTGAAATAGTAAATGAGACTAAATGGGTAGAAAGGCATTTTGTTCTGTGGCCTGAAAGAGGTATGAATGAGTGGGACGATAAACAGGTGAGTGAGTGCAGGATGGGGGGAACTGTGGACAATTGTGATGCGATGAGTGGATAGGCAGGTAGAAGGAAAGCAATTTAAATCAATACCGGATTCAGGGCAGGTTTTACAGCATTCTCCAGGTGCTAGTACAGGATTGGGGCAGTCTGATATATCTTCACACATTATGTTGTCACAATGGATTTCGCCTCTGTCGCACACGCAGACCTCGCACTTAGTAGGTTTCCAAACATCTCCGTCATTGTACTTTATTTCCAAGTGTGTGCATCCTCCAGATGGAACTAAAGAAAGAGCCAACAAAAGAAACAAGGTGCATGAGTGAAGAGGTGAAGGTTTGCCTGTGAGCCAGCAGTGTCAGTAGAATAGATGAAGCCACAAAGGAACACATGGAAGAATCTCTTATGATGGATCAATATGGAGAAAACGCATCTATTTTTATACAGTTGTTTGTGATTGCTGGCCTCCCGTCCCTCTGCTCCGCACTTACACTGATGTGCATGTGCGTTTTAAATCCTCATCTGCTTTTCATCAAGCAAATTCTATAACACAGGAAACGAGCCAGCCCCACAGTAACTCTTTCCAGTTGCTTTGGAATTTAAACAAAACCGCTGGTCAGTTGTTACATCCAACTGGTAACCTCAACGTTTTGGAGCTGAAGCCAAACCAAACATTCACATACAAAAGAGAAGAAAATTAACAGCTTTCTGAAAAGGAAAAGAGATAGGGAGGAGAGTCAGGAATTTGGATTGAAGGAGGATCTGTACAGGGGAAGAAACTGCATCTTGTGGATGGCACATGGGCGTTGGGAAACTGGATACAGTGTAAACAATTTAGGTAGGCAGGGGAATCAGCAGGTGTGAACAATGATAGGTCAAGTTAACAAGGCAAGTGTGATGGCCTCCATCTGTGCTCAAATCAAATGCCAGCTTTTCCTAAAACTAATGTTTGATAGCCCCATGGATCAGATGGCGCGTAACTGTGTAAGCCAAGGATGCTACTGAGAGAAACACTACAGAGAGATGGTTGGGAAGAAGTAAGGAATGTTTCCTACTAGCACATTTCATTAAAAAGAAAAAGAAAAAAGGAGGGGACCTGTGCATTCCGTAAATGCATCTCTTAATGGGCTATTTCCTTTTAAAACTCCTTGCTGGTCTCTTGAGATGAAGTTTTGTTTTAAAACTCTTTCCTGGGCTGTTGCTAGAGTTTTCCATCCAAGGTCACTGGATGGATAGCGGCTTTATTGTAGTGGAGGAAAACAGAAAAAAAAAACCTGCTATTTAAAATGATTAAAAGATGAGCCAAAGTGATTCTGCAACATGAAAGTCATGTCCGATAGTGATAACACCTTCCTGGAATGGTCCTGGAAAACTGCATGACAACCACTAGATGGCAGCAAAATGTCCATATCTTACAAGAAAATATCTGATATGTTCTATTGTTATTATTATTGTTGTTGTTGTTGTTAATCCTCCAGTTGTTCTCTAAGGATATTTAGTTGTTGACCCCGGAAATAGACTCACTTTGGTTATTGCTGGTCTTTTTCAAGGCCGCTCCTCAAAGCCCCACCCTAGGCAAGGCTGTATAACAGTGCCTTACCAGCAAAAGTGAGTCTCTTGATGGCCACTAGATGTCGCCATTGCTTCTAGTTGACTAGAGCAAGTGATCCCTCCAGTTCTGTTCCATCCAAAAGGCTTTGTCTATGAAGTGATGTCTAGACTTTTGTGCTTTATAGGTTGCTGAAACATTTTCCTTATGAATCATCTTGAAGCTTTTTTCTTTCTTTCTAATACTCTCCTGATGGCTTTTGCAGGCTCCTTCAACAAGGCAGGAAAATAGCCTTGTCCTCCTACCCTTCCCCCCTTTCTACCTCACAAACAATGTGCCTCAGCTTTCCAAGAATACAGAATGACTTTTCCATCATTTGTTATATTCCCCCTTCTTGTCCCCCTCCAGTGACAACCCACGCACCCTCCCCTTTACGGAAATCAGCAAGGTAATGCAGGCAGTCTAGTTGATCCAACTTGTTGCTTTGCCCCAAGGGAGATGTTTGGAAAAGAGGGAGGGAGGGAGACAGGGGAGGAGGAGGAGAGAGTAAGACCAACGGAAGCACGCCCAAGGCTACACACAGCTGGCTAAGTTTTCTTTTAGAAGTAGCTCGTTTTCTCACAGAACACTTCAATGGAACTAGGAGAAATCTAATGGACTAAATACCAGTCCCTTAAGCCTCCTTCCTCTCCCTGCCAACCCCAGACATCTCTGGAAGGTCACGAACGTGTATTGACCTTTCTGACTTAAAAAAAAAAAAAAGGATTCTGAAGTCTGTCTATAACATGCACTTTCTTTGCCCGATCTTCTCTCTACGTCTTCCGAGCCACGGCTGCATTCAACAGGAATTACAACTACAGTGAAGCACAGATTACAAAATCAAAACATCCCACCCACCCTCCTTTGGCAAACTGTTCTGCAGAAATAGTTCTACCCTTTACTCTGAACTGTTGGACTTGGAGAAGGAAATGGCTTTGCATTCAACAGAAAGAGATGGGAGAAGAAAATACAGGGGAAAGTTTTCCATCCCTTCTCAATACGACGATGATAAAAAAAAAAACCACGTATTCGGCATGTATGCATTGTTGTACTTACTGTCTTCTTCGCCTTGGCCTTTGGTGAGTAGAACAGTTGCTGCTATCAAAAGCAGTAACCGGGAATCCACAAAGCTGAACATGTCTAAATATTAGACATGAAGACTCTTTGTATCCTTGGTTCTGCTTTAGTGTCCAGTCATACAGGGACGGTCTGACTTATGTAGTTCCACTCCAGACCCCAGCAGAAACTTCCTACTGACTCTGTCAAGTTTTTAGCCTCCCTTTTTATACGGTCCAGTGTCCCAGAGGTGGATCCCTTCTTTGCTGGCTTCTAAGTGCTGTGGGGGGGATCTTGGGACGGCCCCTTAGCCAATCAGCGAAGCCCAGCCTGCCCCCAGACACACACAGAGACACGCATACATGCACCCACTCCCAAAAAGTTGAGAAGCAAAGCCAAGCCCCTTTCTAACCAATCACAAAAGAATGGACCCTGTTAGTCTCCCTTCCAAACATCAGTGGATCTTCTAGATTGGCAGTACATTCTGCAGGAAGAGGGAGGAATATAATAGGGTATGAATTGAGGTGTGTCTGCGTATGAAAGGGGATGGAGAGAAAAGAACAAGCAAAATCATTTGGGGGATTAGGATTTACACAAGCGTTTGGGGGGGGAGAAGGGTATTGCAAAAGTTGAATATCAGAAAGCATGCAAGATCAGGAAATTGTAAGGTGGAATTCACCACTTCTGCATGATCTAATAAAGCACCTGTAAAGGTGGGGCACCAGAGGGTGGTATAGAGCAAAGTGTGGGTTTCTTTGTGCATGTCTTTTCTCCTTAAAATACAAACAAAGTAGAACCTCTGGGATCATGCAAGCTTTTGCTAAATATCATCTAATCTTTGCTGCGTTGTCGTTTGTTTCATTTTGAATCCATCTTCTTTCTTACTTGCTCTCCTTTTGGAATAACAACTTTTTAAATTTTTAAAAAGAAGTATGTATAACTTTAGCAACTATTAAGGTGTACTGTTAAAGTCTAGCTTGGAGGATATTTTCTTCCCCTTAAATATAATAGTTAAAAAGTACAAAGAAAACTTGATATTACTGATAAAGGATTAAAAAATGAATAGATGGGTAAAATCGCAGAGAAAGGGAATATTCCTGCAACTCAGCAACCGCTTTTGGGGTCAGAGATTCCAATGTATGGACAGGGTTCTGTGACCTTCAAAGGCTTCCCTGTTCTCTCGTCCATCTGTATGCATGGGAGCTCCATCTGTGAATTGCAGTGAACATGGGGCTCTGGATATACCTGTGTGTATTACTACACAGCACACCTGTGTGGGTATTACTGCTTAAAGAAGAAAATTCTGAAGCTGACCTTGCTTACATCCCCGTCTCAAACACACTTCCTTAGATATGCAATAGAGATCATTGAGACTTCATGTGTGTGCAGTCAGTAATGGAGTAACCAAGTACTGCAATCCATAACAGAGTAAAGAGCACTTTAACTCATATCATATAAATTTCATTTGAAAACAAGACAATTTGAAAAGCTTATGTTTAGTACTGTGGCTTTGCTGATTCTAAACATCACAGCGACGGCTTTTCACATACTATCTGTAGGCATATTTTATTTGTCTATATTATGTGGTTCATCTACATTTAAGGCTGCCAGTCTATAAGGATACATATGGAACAGGAGAGATTGCAGCTTTCCTGTGTACATGTAACAGGATGAAGCATATTTGAATATTTGTTGATATAGTATGATATTATTATTATTATTTATTTATATAGCACCATCAATGTACATGGTGCTGTACAGAGTAAAACAGTAAATAGCAAGACCCTTGTTTGATTTTTTTAAAAAAAGAATAAAATAAGAAAACAACAACTCTTAAAAATAAATAAAAATAAAACTAGCAACTTAACATACAAAGTTGTTTTTCACTGAAAAGAATGTTAGCCACGATCCACTCCTCCTTTATTTGGACTGCTGCATATCTGAAACATTGAAAAACGCACAAGGTTTCTCCCTCTATCCCTAATTGAAACATGAACAACTTCTCTAGGAATCTCCCCAAACTTTGATCTTCTCTCCAAACTAATAATAATAATAATAATAATAATAATAATAATTTAGTAAACTTTTGATCATTTATTTTGCAGAGGTATGAATGGGCAAACCTCAAATCCAAATAGCAAAGATGCTTTGTAACATAAAGGCACTCTGAGAACCTCAGGGAAAAATCGGAAGGCTGATTTCTCATTAACCACACGCCTTCTTTTTTACAGACCTCAAAGGCATATTCTTAAAAAAAAGAAAAAAGGGCACTGTTCCATGACTATTCCAAAGCGCGAAAGAGCCACGTTGGTTGGAAAAAGGAGGCAGCAGTGGGACAACAGCACATAAGATACGGTGCAATTTTTAGAACCTGCAATTACTGGTGCATATAAATGTGTGCATGTGTCTTTACCAGGCTTTGGTAAACTATACCTTTCAGCCTGTGGACTTTAAAATGAGGGCCAGAAGGGTTCTAAATGAGAGACGTTCTGAAACAAAGTAATTTGGAATAGGGGACACCATGAAAAAGAGTAAACCTTCCATGAAAAGATAAAAATGTAGGGAGAAATGCATCCATGTGAGTTGGTCTTTGAAAGAATTGAGAGTTGGTAGGTGTGACCATATGAAAGTAGGGTGACCATATGAAAGGGAGGACAGGGCTCCTGTATCTTTAACAGTTGTATTGAAAAGGAAATTTCAGCAGGTATCATTTATTTATTTATTTATTACATTTCTATACCGCCCAATAGCCGGAGCTCTCTGGGCGGTTCACAAAAATTAAAAACATTAAAAGTAGAAAACAACAATATAAAACCATAATATAAAATACAATATAAAAGCATTTGTATATATCGGGAACCTGGTGAAGTTTCCTCTTCATCACAACAGTTAAAGCTGCAGGTGCCCTGCCCTCTTTTAAATCTGGTCACTCTAGTATAGCTCCTGCACCTTTAACTGTTGTGATGAAGAGGGGATTTCGTCAGGTTCTCCATATATACAAATGACACCTGCTGAAATTCCCTTGTCTATTCAACTGTTAAAGATACAGGAGCCCTGTCCTCCTTTTCATAGGGTCACCCTATTTTAAGAATCTAGCTGTGTCTACTTCATAGAACAGTTATATTTTTGAAGAGGCCAAGATGTCTGAAGGTGCTTCACTGCTTTGTAGATTATCTATTATTATTATTATTATTATTATTATTATTATTATTATTATTATTTATTTATTTATTTATATAGCACCATCAATGTACATAGATCAGCCATCTCCAGCATGGTGCCCTCCAGGTGTTTTGAACTACAATCCCAGGATTCCTGACCATTGGCCATGCTGGCTGGGGCTGATGGGAGTTGAAACCCAAACATCTGGATGGCACCAAGTGGGGAAGGCTGATGTAGATCATTGCCTACTACTACTAAGGGTGCTGCAGATATCTGGTTGGGTCTGGTGGAAATCCACCCACTCGCTCCCCACCTCCCACCCCAGACTGGAGTCCGTGGACCCTGCTGGCTGACCCTGTTTGCCGCACCATGTGAGCCACTGGACAGTTTGCAAGCACCCAGTCAGTGATGTGTAGCTTCCTGTTCCCACAGTAAGCTGCCATTTTGTGTAAAAATGGAAGCTCATTCTTATATGCAAGTGGCGGATGTAAGGCAGCCATTTAGGCAGGATTACAGGCTGTAATCGCAGATAAATGGCTGCTTTATGACCACCATTTGCGTAAAAGACCCTTTACATAAATACAGCCTTCCTCAACCTGGGGCACTCCAGATGTGTTGGACTGCATCTCCCAGAATGCCCCAGCCAGCTGGGGCATTCTGGGAGTTGTAGTCCAACACATCTGGAGTGCCCCAGGTTGAGGAAGGCTGACATAAAAGAACGAGCTGCAATTTTTACACAAAATGGTGGTTTGCTGAGGGAATGAGCAACTGCTCACCAGGTGCTCATGAATAATCCAGCAGCTGGCACAATATGGCAAATGGACAGGCAACCAATGGGGGTCCAGGGGCTGCCTGTCCATTTGCCATATTGTCAGCAAGTCTGTCCATCCCTGACTACTACCACCATTTCCGTGTCTGTGTCTGTGTGTTTACTTTTTTCTTGGCTGCCAATTGTCAGAAGAAGCAGGGTACAAAGGGGAAAAGGATATGCAAAATGTGTAAAGGGAAGGCCCCACCCACCCAAAAAAGGGCAGCCGCTGCACATCATTAGTTGATGGGACATTTCTCGCTCAGCTGCACGAGGAGGAAAGCTTCAGAAAACTGGACAGAGAAAGAGAGAAGGGAAAAGCTAGATTAAAAACATTAGAGGTGTCTCATGTTGAAGTTGGGGATTAAAGGATGGATCCCAATTCTGGAAAAGTCAAATGCCTCATCTACACCAAGCAGGATATTGCACTATGAAAGTGGTATGAAACTGGTATATAAAAGGCAGGAGCCACACTACTGCTTTATAGTGCTACTGAAGTACACTGACAACTGTTGGGGGCCATTGACACATACCATATATCCTGCTTGTTGTGGCTCCTGCCTTTTCTATACCGCTTTCATAGTGCCATATCCTTCTTGGTGTAGATGAGGCTAAAAGTAAACTTGAATTTTGGGATACTGAGAATGGATTAAAATATCAGTTCATCCAAAGGACTGGTACTAATACTTTTCTATTATGACAAACAGTTGCTTGGGGTGGTGGAAACCTGGCACCACTTGCCAGGAGTGAGTGTGGTATAGTGGTGAGAGTTTGGGTAGGAAGACCAGAGTTCAGGTCCACATTCATAAGGCTCATTTGCTGACCTTGAGCCAGTCACTTTCTCTCTGCCTAATCTACATAATAGGGTTGCTAGAAGCACATATATGTTTGTGTGTACCATAGACTTGCACAGCAGATTTCATTAGGGTGTGCACCCAGGGGATTTATTTATTTTTAAAAGGCAGACATATATTGAATTTTCAATCCTAAAGGACATTAATTTTAATCATTTAGTTATTAAACACTGTAGACACTGATGCAGAGTGCATTTGGCTTGTCTGACCTCGAGAGGGCTGTTGCAGGTGAGCCTCAAGCCCCACATTGGTAGGGCTTTGTGGTGACACTGGCTGGAGGAGGGACTTACAAGGCAATATTAGCCTTCAGGGCCTTTCCTCCTGGGCTCTTTGAAGTGGGGCTGAGAGCAACAGTGCTCTTTCGGATGCAGCGGTTCTTTGGTGCAGCGGTGGAGCAGCCAAAGGGCAGGCGGAGGACCATTCCTGCTGCATCTGGATCCTTACTCAATGGCTGTCTCAATTCGGCACTTATTGCTTGAGGCATTAGGATGTGCCTGGGCACACCTGTTGTGCACACCCTATGGTGTATGTGTGTTTGTGCAAACTTCGGAGTTCCCCCCAAGTCTGCTAAAACCTCCCTTTTGTGCATGGATGGGGCCATTCTGGCTGCATAAGCATTGATACACCTGACCATCCTAAATAGAGGGGAATTATCAGGAAGTTGCCGCCAAAATGACTGTTGCATCCCTATCACAGGCGTAAAACCCAATTCTCACCACTAAGATTGATGGCTGCCTTTTTCAAAGGTTGAAGTAGAGCATTTGTCTCACCTTCTAGCATCTGATACCATAGCATCCCTTAGGTGGGATTTGAATTAAGTGTGCCATGTATGCCCTTACATTAATGCTGCACTACAAGGGAGTAAAGTGGGTGACCAAAATGTGCCTGACTGTAATGAATGACTGTTGTAAGATCTTATTAAATGTGTCAAAAGGACAAGTATTCTGAGCTCAGAAGCATGTGGGTCAAGGGTTTTTTTGGGTGTGTTTTTTTGGTAAGAATTGCTTCTCACATTACTTTCAACAGTTAGGGGTGAATGCAAGTCGATGTAACGTGAAGAAGAGTCTACATCTTCTTCTTTTTTAAACAGAAGACATGCAAACTAGGGTGTAGTGAAAGCACCCTCCACTTTTATGGCCCTGTTCAGAGGTTATGAAAGGAGGCAGGCAGTTTTGGAGCATAGGGAGTGAATTATGAGGGCAAGGTAGCAAAAACTCACCGACATTCTTCCAAGCTCCTCGGGATGGTGATTTTAAAATAATACCCCAAGCTATGAATGGCATCCTGGGAAAAACAATGGTAGCTCCCTGGTGGGAGTCAACAAAATGGTAGCAAGCTGTGTGAGCTGCCATTCCCCACCACCACCCAGAGTGCAGCTTAGAATAGACACTACATCACTCTGTAGCATTGTGTGAGGGCAATATTGGAAAATAAAAATGATAGCCACCAACTAAAGGGAGGCAGGAGGAGCACTGGCAAGTGCTGTCCCCCCACCTTTGAAATTGGCTCCTCCACCTGCCAAAAGGTAAAGACATTTTCATATCCCCCACACCTTTTGTTATCAAACCCCACTCAAAATTCAGCTGAAAGTTCTCCCTTGAGAATATCTGTCCTAGATGTTTCTGGGACTCCTGCACTGCTGCCTGAAGGTTGCTTCTTGTGTTACATGCTCATGTGTAAAGATGCATGCATTTCTAAAGTACCTGCTTTTGCATATAGCTGGTGGTTTGTGGGCCTCCTAGGAACACAACTATGGATTTACTATTTCTGGCAGGCTGATCTTGGTGCATTCATACATGGCACCTGAGCTCATCCTGTACTAACCCCTCCAAGGGCCAAGCGTCTTATCATGGGAATTGCAAAGCCAATATCAGTAGCAATGTTCACACAGAAGCATGATCTCAAAATCCAGTTCAAAACCCAGTCTTTTTTTGTTTTTGGTTCTATATACCAGACACACAGATGGAAAGATTTGTCAATTTTGGCTGTCTGTTTCTTATTTTTCCAGTCTTAAATTTAATTTGTCCCAAACTTTGTGAGAATTCTTCCAATCTTAAGTTCCATTTGTCCCAAACTATGAAAAATTTAAACGAAGTTTGAATTAAAACATGTAGCCAGTTTTGTGCATTTTTCTGCTGACACATTGCATCTTTGCATGCAATTTTGCCCAATAGACACGTTTTTGCAAGCGATATGCCTAATACAATGCATTTTTATTTTCACTAACATATACGATTTTTAGGTTGGAGAATCCCACTGCAAAATTTGGAGAAGTGCGAATTTTGAAGGACAACTGAGGCCAGACCTTGTGTAAAATCATTATGAATGTGGACTAAAAAGCAGGATCTAACGCTATGAAAGCAGTACATGGAATGTGGATTTTGCCCCAATAGTTTTCAGTGCACTTCAATATTGCTATAAAGCAGTAGTGTAGATCTAGCCTGAATTTTGGTTTGTGTCATGGTTCGAATGTATGAAATGAGGAAAGTTGGCATTAAAATGCAAACTGAACGAATTTCTTCCCGTTGTTATCCACACATCCCAGTGCATTGAATGGGGAGGGAGAAGCATTCATGTGGACAGATGACAGAGGTTACATGAGTTTAAAATTATCAGAATTGTTGCGACTCAGATGGTCTATAAAACTGTGTGTACTGGTGTAATTACAAAATACAATTTTGTATTTTGTATTTGTGCTTTTAACTTGTTGGTTGTTTTATGATGGTTTTAATTTTTGTGAACTGCCCAGAGAGCTTCGGCTATTGGGCGGTATAAAAAATGTAATAAATAAATAAATAAATAAATAAAAAATAAAATGGAGAGGAAGGAGGGGTAAGTCATAAGAGACCTATATGTATGTATTGATTATCTCCCTCTTTCAAAAACAAGACATGAGCACACACACAGAGTCATACAAAAATACCACTCCAATTCATCTGTTTCATGGCACATGTGGATCACAGGATCACGACCTGATGAAGACCCGTTAAACCCGTTTTGAAACAGAAGGCTTGTCAAAGGCAACTCTTTCCATAAATGCTCCCAGCCCACAGATATTCCCTCACTACTTAACAGATCTCACATTTCTACAGATTTGCTTTGAAATCCGCATGGATTCTCCTAAAGTAGAAGTGACACGTCAGAAGAGTGGAGCTGTGAGCTTTCATGCAGGCACCCTGACTCCGTGTGTGTGTGTTTTAATAGGCTGCAATTAAATGCACAGAGAATTCCACTAAAGCAACTCAGTTATTTCCCCCCCCCCCTTCGGCAACAGAGGCTCAAAATATCTGTCAGGCTCTCAAGACTGTTTCGATGCACCCCAGACACGTTGCAGGAGACACCTCCCCCCATCTCCTCCCTCTATCATGACTGCTTTTTTGGAAACTTGAAAAAAATGTATCTGGATGCTTTCCAGATTGAAGATGTGTCTTTAATTTTTGCAGCATGACCAAAAAGAAAAGAATGTCATCTTATATATATATATATATATAGAGAGAGAGAGAGAGAGAGAGAGAGAGAGAGAGAGAGAGAGAGAGAGAGAGAGAGAGAGAAAGGGGGGATGAGGTTGGGCAAAGCGGGGGGGGGGGGAGAGAGAAACGCCACCTCATCACTTGGAGTTAGCAGTTTGGGCTCAGGAATGTGTTGGGTTTGCCGGAAAAAAGGAGGGGAGAAGAGAATACACTGGGAAAGAAAGAAAGAAAGAAAGAAAGAAAGAGGAGTAAAGTCATCATTTCTTTAGGAAAAGGCTGGAGAGAGAGAAAGAGAGAGAGAGAGAGAGTCTGCATGCAAAAGAAATAATTACAGCAGTGGTTGTCTTTGTGGCAGGGGTCTCCAGTGGTGCTGTTAGATAATTTTATACCCTGCACATAATGGACTTACTGGGGAGGGTTATTACTCCACTTAAAAAGTTGGCAAAACAGTGCCTTTTGGATTCCTCCTGCTCATTCTTCTGTATGGGGCCCTGGACATCTGCTTCAAAGTGCTGCCTTGATGGTCCTAGTGGTCCCAGGTCTCATC
Source organism: Elgaria multicarinata webbii (assembly GCF_023053635.1). Taxonomy (NCBI): domain Eukaryota; kingdom Metazoa; phylum Chordata; class Lepidosauria; order Squamata; family Anguidae; genus Elgaria; species Elgaria multicarinata. The sequence goes on from NC_086181.1 coordinate 15,090,520, forward strand.
ATGAACACACCTTTTTATGAGCATCTTCTCAGTGGCCCTGTAGCAACTGTCCTCCACCCGTCTCCTCCCGCAAACCCCCTGGTTTTGATTGATATTTCATGGAGGAAAATGGGGGAAAGGTGGCTTTTTTGGGGGGGGGGGGAGAGGATTTTGTTGGTTTTGCAAAGGATTGGTGCAACTTTGGAAAATCTCTTCATGGATTCAAATGAGTTCAGATTTCTATGAATCTGACCTGCAGATTCCTCAGTGGACTGACTGCGTGGATTCTGTGGAACTGTGCACCAGTTTTTCATTTGGGGTGGGTATGGCTTGTTAACCACCTTAAACAATCCAACTAGTAGCCATGGGTTCTTCTGAAGATGTCTTGTTCGAGAAAAATGAACCACACAGTGTGGTTCACAAGCCACCCTGCAGAAAACGCCCTGCATTCAGGTAACACCATAACCCACCCTTTAGGGAACTCACTGGGTTCAGATAACAAATTAAACCACCCAGTGGAAAATGCACTGCGTTCAGACAACATGATAGCCCATGGTAGTTTAGTGTGTTGTGTTAACCCAGCCACTACCTTGGTTTGGGCGTTCTCCTCCTCCCCTGCATGGATAGTCATTATGTGAAGGAGAGAGCCGAGACAAGTCAGTGTGTATTCAAAGTGTTTTGTGTACCTTATCTCAGTGAAATGTGAAGTTTACTCCATCACACTTTCTAGCACAAGGCAAGACAAGTCTCAATATGGGTGAAAGTTTGGTTCCCCTTCACACATCTGAATTACCAGTAGCAGCCAAGAATGCGTATATGCTGCATTTATTAGTAATTTTATACAACTCTAGCATGTTTTCCTGTAGTCACAATTTCCCCTCCTTTCCAAAATTGGAAAGCTCCAATCTCTTAAGTCTTTCGTTCTTCAAAAGAACATATTCTTGTGTGGACATACTTTGTGGACGCAGATTTGATTCGCCTTTGATACTCTGACATCCCAGTATGAGATTTTGAAATGGGTTAACATTTCCTGGCATGCTTCAACTACGTCTCAGTTATCACATGAATCAGAATTATCCAACCACTTATATGCTGCAAAATTGTGTAGCTCAGGCAGCTTTGTCCTGCATCTTTCTCAGTTACTCTTAGAAGATATGAGGGCAAGTTCTGATTGTGAATGAATGGATCTGCCTCTTTCTGGTCTGTCAGTTTTGCATGTATCCATTCTGCCCTGTTTCCACATTATTATTATTTTTAAAGGACGCAACAATCTGCATTATGTTTGAACATACTTTCCCCACAAAATATGCATTTCTGTACACATTTTACCCTAAAATGTGCATTTTTGTGCACATTTTACCCTAAAATATGCATTGTTGTATATTTTAAATTAAATATGCATTATACTGTATATGCATATGGATACATTTGAGGTTTTTTTGAGCACAGGATTGTCTCGTAACATTTTGACAAGTGCAAATATAACTGCACTCTAATGCACATATTAGTCTGGAATGCACAACCTGGGTTGGTTCACTTAAAAACGCAGACCAAATGAAACCTGGAGCATCCTTCTAAGCCCTTCTTCACTTACAGCCTCTGTATGACGTCTCATCGGACAATATGACATTTTCACTCTTCACTTCATCAGTCTTATTCCTGATTTTCTGAACATTGGCAAGTTCAGGAGCAGCACTACTGAGTTTGGATGGGTGAGCATTGGCGATTTCCAGAGTCTTTGTAATCTCTCTGGGCATGGCTAGACGAGGGGGGTGGAGGGGGATGATCTTGAGATACGATAATCGCGAGATCCTCCCCCAGTCCACAAGTGGCGCGCGACGTCCTGGGAGGAAGAGGACGTTGCACCCGCCATTTTGTTTTGTTTTTTAATCAAAGAAGAGAGCAGGAGAGCTCCTGCACAAAAGTGAGTATTTTTTTTTAAAAAAAAAACACCTCCCACTTCCCCCACCCCACCCCCTAATGGGCATTTGTCGCAAGGAGCTGGGACAAAAATGGGATGCCCGGCCACACCTCCCATGGTCTCGGGATCATCCCTAGACTGCGTGGAAAAATGCGATTAAAGCGTTAGGCGATACCCCAGGGCAAGGGAAGGATCATCCCTCCCTGCTGCCGGATTCCCCTGTACGTCATCTCGATGCACAGGGATGATCCCGGGGTGATCCCCAGGATATCCCCAAGTCTAGACATGCCCCCCCCCTCTGTGCGTGCAAGAGAGATGCAAGGAGAGCAGATTTGGAGTAGATTTCTAAAACGAGTAGTGTCATGGCTACTATCAAGTTGCCGATGAGAGCAACTACAACCCAAGATGCTTCATGGTCTCATCCAACTCACCATCCTTTTCGACTTCTCCTGCCTCTGCCCAAACGGCTACTGCTTCTCAAAGTACTGCTTGTTCTGCGGTGTCACATTCCAAAGACAGGGAAGAGAGAAAGAGAGAGAGTTTGGAGCAGGGATGTGCAAACCAGATGCCCGCCAGATGCGTTGGACTACAACTTCCATAATCCTTGACCATTGACTATGCTGGCTGGGGCTGATAGGAGTTTTAGTCTGAAGCCTCTGGAGTGCGCCAGGTTTCTACTCCTGATTTAAGCCCTTAATGATGGATAAAGCTCCTGTGTTACCTCCCTGATTCCCCATGAACCTCATTAGCTAAAACAACAGTGATAAAGCCATTCGTGTTAATTGAGGCAGCCCAAGCATGATTTTGTGTGTACTTTGGGTGGGATTGCTGGATCTGTTTTTTGGTGGTTGTTTTTTTGCACAGTTGTATATTTATTTATTTCATTTATTACATTTATATCCTGCCTTTTTTCCTCCAAGGAACCCAAGGCAGCGTACATAATAATCCTCCTCTCCATGTTATCCTCTCAACAACAACCCCGTGAGGTAGGTTGGGCTGAGAGTCTGTGACTGGCCCAAAGTCACCCAGTGGGTTTCCATGGCCGAGTGGGGACTAGAACCCGGATCTCCCGGCTCCCAGTCCAACACTTTAGCCACTACGCCACACTGGCTCTAGAAGTGCTTGTACCAGAATGGATGGTTTGTTTGGTTTTGCTCAGGTTCTGCCCATCTCTCTCCAGGATCCAGGCAATTCAGCCAAACTCTGTCCTAGCCAGGCAGCATATCTATGCTCTTCCACATTCCTGTGCTGGCTCTGCCTCAGCCAGGGCAGGCCTCCCCACCTTGCCAACTAGTTTTACAATTAAAAAAGCAATCCTCATCTCACCTTATCCTTAAAAACCCAGAAAAAGATAAGGCTTCAAGTGTCAATGACAAGCTGAATGACATAAAGCAGTGACGAGGCGAAGAATAAGAATAAGAATAAGAATAAGAATAAGAAGAAGAAGAAGAAGAAGAAGAAGAAGAAGAAGAAGAAGAAGAAGAAGAAGAGGAGGAGGAGGAGGAGGAGGAGGAGGAGGAGGAGGGCAGGCAGGCAGGCAGGCAGGCAGGCAGGCAGGCAGGCAGGCAGGCAGGCAAAAGGCATTTCTGCTTTGAAGCCTGCTGCCAGCAAAGGAAAGAGGCAAGGCTGTTTTTTCTTACCCCCCTCCAGTCTTTTGTCATTTTTCTTTTTTCAATGCCTGAGGTAAATAGGTAGTTTTTTGTGCTGGTCTCCAGCCCTAGACTCATCAACCCACAGTCTCACCAGAATCTCTAAGCTTCCCCCCTTGGCTCCACCTCTAAATCCACGGAAGAGTTCAGGCCTCACCCAACTGCCATAATATTTTTATTTCAAGAGTTGGCAACAAAGGTGGCTATGTATGAATTGCCCCCAAAGAGGAAATGCATCACCCAAACCGGGGCAGATCTATACCAAGCACATGGCACTTTGAAAACGGTTTGAAAACTGGATATGGAGCATGTCCTGGGCCCCAACAGTTGTCACTACTATTATAAACCATTTTTAAGCAGTAGTGTAGATCCTGCCTGGAGAACAAGTGAAGCTGCTAATCTGTATAAAATGTGCATATGCTAACTTATATGCATATATGCATATTTAGAAATTATTATTATAATTTAAATAGAGATATAGTACGACTCACCATAGACTGTGTCCTTAGCTAGACGGGGCGAAATCCTGGGGTGATCCCCAGGATCGTCCCTGTGCATTTACATGATGCACAGGGGATCCCGGGATCAGGGAGGGATGATTCCTCCCTTGCCCCGAGATCTCGCCCTACCGTTTAGGCCCACTTTTTCTGCGATTTCGGGCTGAGCCTGAGACTGCAGAACGTGTGTGCGGGCGTCATGGTTTGTCCTCGTTCCTTGCGGTTCCTTGCAAAGAGCTGGGACCTGTGCATGGGACGCAGAGCTCCTCAGGAGCTCTGTGCCCATTGGGGGTGGGGTGGGGTGAGCGGGGACCTTTTACGCATGAGCGCTTGTGCGCATCTTCTGTTTCTTTAAAAAAAGTGGCGGGCGTGACGTCCTCTCCTTCCAAGGAGGGGGGGAATCTCACAATAAAAACATCGCAAGATCTTCACCCCTCCGTTAATAACAGGTAGGTCTAGCTGAGGCCTGTGACAAGGGGATTTGTGTGGCTGCCTGTTCGGTTTGCTGTTCAGGTGCTGACAGGTGATGGGCAACCGTTCAATGGTCCTTCAGTTCTTTGCCTTCAAACAGAGGACTTTCCTCTGTAAAAGAGAACACATCCCAATTTACAGTTGGCTGCAGGTTTGGTGGGCAGGAAGTACATTAGCTGTGACTGTTGAACTTGGTCAGGCATTTCGCCTCCACATTTATGCCGTGAAAATGCTTGGAGGACAGCACTCACTGGCCTCCCTTCTAAGGTCACCATGCCCACTGGCCCAGCTTCTGACACCTGCAGTGTGGGAGAAAGGTGAAAAGGTGGATGTTGTTGCGTGAAAAGGTGGATGTTGCAGGGTGGGGTTGGCAGGTGAAGTAAGGGGTGGGACCAACAGGAGTTTCCTCCTCAGACTCAAGTCGGCTACGACCTCCCAGAAGTGGAGGGTAAACTAACCTGAAGAGGTCTGCGCAGGAGTGGAGCCCCACCCATGGAGGCAGATTGGAAGAACAACCTGCGAGGGCAAAGGGAGATGTAGGCTCTCTGTAAACTTAGCTTCGTGGAAGGCAACCCTGGGATGTGTTTTTTCCCCTGCGGAGAAAACTGGAGCAGATAAAAGGCATCTGGGATTTGTTAACTTGATTCGACACTGCAAACACATGGGTTGCATTAAAGCCTCTCTCTCTCTCTCTCTCTCTCTCTCTCTCTCTCCTCCCGGCTCCCTTCTTCTGTTGCGCTAGGAGAGAGAGAGAGAGAGAGAGAGAGAGAGAGAGAGAGAGAGAGCTCTAGCACTCCGTTCTGTTGCCACTTGGAAAAACCTTCCTATCTCTGCAAACGTTTCCTTCTTTTCAAGCAGAATGAAAGCAACCCAAATTCCTGCATTTCATATTTCCCTCACCACCTCCACCCCTAAATGAAGCCTACTTGTAGAAATGCAAACCTATGACCCATAAGTGAGCCTGTCATAGGCTGTTTCTACACCTGCCTTTTATCCCGGGACTATCCCGGGAGGATCATCCCTATGCATCCAAATGACACACGGGGATCCCGGAAGCAGGCAGGGACGACCCCTCCATTTGCCTGGGACAATCCTTAGGTGTAGAAAGGGCCACAGACAGCAGTGTTGAGCCCAGATTTTAAGGGGTCTCTCATGAGCGTTGCCCTGAGCCCAGGTTCTCACTGCTCCTTCTTGTTCTACCTGAAACAGCCCTTTCCACTGGTACAATTGTGTTCAATAAATGTTGATGAGGGGTGGCAGCATTGTAAAGGCAAGCTGCATTCATTACAACGCCTGCAGAGAATCTGCCGCCTAGGCCCGGGGTCTCTAATGATCGTGTGGACACTGGGAGCGCAGTCTGCACTCCATGCTAGAGAGAGAGAGACAAATCTGTCAATTTCAGTTTCTCTTAATTTCTCATCTTTCCAGTCTAAACTTTGTCCCAATCTTAAATGTGGTTCATTTCGAAATTTAAGAAATTTCTTTTAAGATTTTGCATGGAAATCTGTATGCGTTTTTGTGTGCGTTTCTTCGAATACGTGCATTTTTATATGTAATTTTGCCTATTGTGTACATACTTTTGCAATCAATTTTCTGAATAAAATGCATTTTGAATTTCTCTCTCTCTCTAATATTCACATTTCTGGTGTACGCTTTTCACTAATATTCACATTTTTGTATGCATTTGATTGGAGAACCCCACTGTAAAATTTGGAGAAGTGCGAACTTTGAAGAATGACTGTGTTTCAGTGCCCTTATTCATTTGAAAATATGAAATTAGCAGGGTGGGGGCATCAGACATTGGAGGGGGGGAAATCACAGGGAGCGGGGAACCCTTTATTATTTTTTAAAAACACTTACCTTCTTCGGTGGTGCACTCCTGCTCACATGGCCCTTTGGGGGGGGGGGCAACCGGAGCACGCGACGGGGCTTTCCCTTGCCCCGTCGCGTGTTGATGTCTGGAAAAGGGTGACGGCGCATGCTAGCTGTAGCGCGCCATCGCCCCTCCTCCCAGACGGATTATCTCCTAGGTCTAGCAAGGCCCTAAAAGGCAGGAGCCACACTACTGCTTTATAACAGTATTGAAGTGCACTGCAAGATCTACACTACTGCTTTATAGTGGTACTGAAGTGCACTGACAACTGTTGGGGCCCATGACACATCTACACCAAGCAGGATGTAACACTATGAAAGTGGTATGAAAGCGGTATATGGCATGTGTCAATGGGCCCCAACCGTTGTCAGTGCACTTCAATACCGCTATAAAGCAGTAGTGTGGCTCCCGCCGTTTATATACAGCTTTCATAGTGGAATATCCTGCTTGGTTTAGATGAGCCCTATGTCTGTCACTGGCATAGCATTCTTGTCGCCACCATCACCTGGGCTTCATCTGATAGCTCCAAGAGAACTCCCAAACTGGGCACTTTAGCCTTCAAGGGGAGTGCAACATGGTTTGTATTTACCTGGCAGATGTGCATTTCCAAACAGCGGGACATAAATGTATTGAATAAATAAATATTAAAGATTTGATGGCAGGTGATGATGATGATGATGATGATGATGATGATGATGATGATTATTATTATTATTATTATTTATATAGCACCATCAATGTACATGGTGCTGTACAGAGTAAAACAGTAAATAGCAAGACCCTGCCGCATAGGCTTACAATCTAATAAAATCATAGTAAAACAATAAGGAGGGGAAGAGAAAGCAAACAGGCACAGGGTAGGGTAAAATTAACAGTATAAAGTCAGAACAAAATCAAGTTTTAAAAGCTTTAGGAAAAAGTAAAGTTTTTAGCTGAGCTTTAAAAGCTGTGGTTGAACTTGTAGTTCTCAAATGTTCTGGAAGAGCGTTCTAGGCATAAGGGGCAGCAGAAGAAAATGGACGAAGCTGAGCAAGGGAAGTAGAGACCCTTGGGCATCAGAATGCACTTTGTTCTTGGGTCAGGAACACTCTGTTCTTTATTAATGCTTTTCTAACCATGGCTCTGATGCCTGAAAGCTGCTTTGGGGGCTGTGTCCAAGTGAACTCTTAGCCACTCTCTCACCCCATTTCTAGTGCAGAATTACTCAATGCTCTCCCTGGAAGTTGTGGCCTCTCATCCAACATCTCTTCCTAGCACTGGAGGAGCAAGGCAAGGCGCAGTTGCTCAGTACTGAGGGATTGGCACTCTGCACATGTCCAAGGGGGCTGTCACCTAATTAAATAGATCTTATTCCACAAATGGATGAATCAGTCACTGGAATTCATACACACACACACTCCTATGAATAAAACAATCATTCTGAATGGGAGAAAAAAGCATTTGTTGTTGTTGTTTTTAAATAGCACACACACATCTCACAATAGGCTCCACCTCAGAAGAGGCATTCCCTCATGAGTGTTAGAGAAGGAGGAATGCCTCTTCTAGGACAATGCCTGCCACCCGTGGATTGGTAAACACATTAAAAACAATTCACATTATAAATAAATAAATAAATAAATAAATAAATAAATAAATAAACCTAATACCCAGGGGATAGGAGATACCCTTTAAATCTATCCAAAGAATGAAATGATCTAATGTCTCAGTCATAGGATGGCAACAAGGGAGAGGGCCTTTTCAGTGGTTGCCCCCCAATTTTGGAATGATCTCCCAGATGAGGCTCGCCTGGAGCCAACATTGTTATCTTTTCGGCACCAGGTCAAGACTTTTCTCTTCTCCCAGGCAGTTAACAACATATTAATTTTTTATTTATTACATTTCTATACCGCCCAATAGCCGGAGCTCTCTGGGCGGTTCACAAAAATTAAAAACATTCAAAGTATAAAACAACAGTACAAAACCATAATATAAAATACAATATATGTTGAGTTTTTTTAAAACCCCAGAATAGTTGTTTTAAATGGATATTATTGTTTTTAGGCTTTTGATGGTTTTTAATTTTTGTATATTTGTTTTTAATGTTCACCGTTTTAACTTTTGTAAACTGCCCAGAGAGCTTCGGCTATGGGGCGGCATATAAATGTAAATAATAATAATAATAATAATAATAATAATAATAATAATAATAGGTTTACCTCTGTATTATTATTTCATGGAGAAATAATAGCACCCTTTGTCCAGCCTTTGAGATTAACGTCAGTGGCCCTGCTCTGCTCCATCTATACATGAGTTCATGTAGAAAGAGACATGGGAAAGGACCTTCTTAGTGTTGGTGTCACGACTGAGGAACTCCCTCCCACATGAGATTTGTCAAGCTCCCTCGCTTTCCATTTGTCTACAAGTAGTAAACACATTTTAATTCAGAGAAGCTTTAAATCAGCAATCTGCTGTTTCAGGATATCTTCAATCAGGTTTTAGTACTGTAGCCTCTTATTGCTTGTTACCAATGTCCTACTACTGATGCCTTACTATTATTGTTCTCTTGTAGTTGATTTATTATTTTGCTGTTGATCTTTATTATATGGTATTTTCTTTTTGTGTGTATTGGTTATTATATTAACATAAATAGCTAGGGCCAGCCCCAGCAGTTGCTAGGATCCCAGCACCCGGAGAGGGGTGGGTGGGCATTACTGGTGTCTGTCCTTAGCCCCCTTTACATCTTTTTTCCAGCCTGGTGCTTAAATTTAAATTCCCCGCAATGCTCCTGACATAGCATCAATCATTGTGGGAAATGAAAACGGTGACTCGATCCAGCTTCCTGATGCTACTTAGGCCTCATCTACATCAAGCAGGATATTCCACTATGAAAGCAGTATGAAAGCGGTATATAAAAGGCAGGAGCCACACTACTGCTTTACAGCGGTATTGAAGTGCACTGACAACTGTTGGGGCCCCGTTGACACATACCATATCCTGCTTTCATACCACTATATCCTGCTTGGTGTGGCTCCTGCCTTTTATATGCCATTTTAATACCACTTCCATAGTGCAATATCCTGCTTGGTGTAGATGAGGCCACAGTGTTCTGCCATTGATGATCATTGTTGTTTACTGCTACCGCTAGGTAAGCCCATCAGGACCCACCAACAGAGAAGGGGGCCCACCAGGGGGAACTCGGGCTAGGGCAGCACCCCCCCCCCCGGGAACCTGGAACAAGCCCAGTCAATAAAGAAACATACTAAAACCAAACCGTTCTAGGGGCGCTGAAAACAGATTCTGTTACTCAGACCTGCTTCAGTGTCAAACCCTTTGCACAGCCTCAGATTGTCTTCCCCAAAGCAGGATAGCTGAAACGCTCGCCCCCCTCTCCCGTGCCACCTCTGTCTGCTGACTGTCTCTTTCTTCTGAACCCTCCCATCCAGTAGGAGGTTCGACCACAGGCTACACAGAAGACGACGCCCAGTCTATTATGGTCCCTGCCACCAGGCCACCATACAATCGTCCTCTCTCTTCCCCCTTAATTGTGGCTGGCCCGGTGATACCCAGCAATCAGTCATGCCGGGTTCAGAAGCTATTTCCAGCTCCTAATTGAACTCTTGCTTGCCAAACTGCCACAAGGCCCATTAGCAGAGCCCTAAAAGAGGCCTTGGGTGAGCCAGGCTCAAAGGAAATGTTACCCAAAAGGACTTCAAATACAGGACGTTGGGTACGTTTGCATTACAAGGGTGGAAGGAGAGAGGATCTGAGGCCCGTGTTCGTTTCTCTTTCTCTGCGTATGTGTGTGCAGAATTGAAAAGAGAGAAGTACTTGCAAACACATACACACACACACACACACGGTTCCACATCTATATTCTTTAAATCTAAAATTGTGTTTATTAGGGTTGTTCGTCGGAGGGAAATCTGGCCTTCTTTGGGCCCCCCGCGACGGTCATGGCTCGGCATTGGTGATCCAAGCCCTGTGATAGTTCCTGAAACCCAGGAACTTTACTGAGGGCTCATCTACACCAAGCAGGATATTCCACTATGAAAGTGGAATATAAAAGGAAGGAGCCACACTACTGCTTTATAGCGGTACTGAAGTGCACTGACAACTGTTGGGGCCCATTGACACAGACCATATACAGCTTTCATAGTGCTATATCCTGCTTGGTGTAGATGTTTCATGGGCCCCCACAGTTGTCAGTGCACTTCAGTACCACTACTAAGCAGTAGTGTAGATCCTGCAGTGCACTTCAACCTATGAAGCAGTAGTGTGACTCCTGCCTTTTATATACCGCTTTCATACCACTTTCATAGTGCATTATCCTTCTTGGTGTAGATGAGCCCTAAGTGTGTGCTTGTGTGTGTGTGTAAAGACAGTGGCATCAGCTGTGCTGGGTGGTGGCAGCAGGAATCCTCTCTGCCACTGTGCACAAACCCTTCATTCATTCTCTCCTTGCCGACACTAGTGGGGAGAGTGCGACGGGTTTGCATGTGTAATTTCAACATCCTGCGTTATCAGTTTTATCTGTGTTAAAGACAACAGCAACCCTTTTTATTTATAAAGAACTTTAAACTTGGTTTTAAAGAACTTAATTAGAGCCAATACATAAAATCAGCAGGAAACAAACTCCATAATCCAAGCAATGAAATCAGTGTCATATATGGTTTTATACTGTTGTTTGATATTATGAATGGTTTTAATTTTTGTGAACTGCCCAGAGAGCTCCGGCTATTGGGCGGTATAGAAATGTAATAAATAAATAAATGTAAATAAAGAAAGTTATGGACTGACAATAAGGAAAAATGCACCCCAGGCTATGCCTTTGATAGTGAGAATGGCACAACATACCATCAAAGCTATGTCAGGGGTTGAAATTACAATTAATAGGCTAGTTTTATATAAATATATTTGTTATTTATTGTTTATTGAAAGGGTTTTTGGAGACTTTTTTTTTTTTTTTGGCAAGAAAAGACCCACCTCCACCCACTTCCTAATAATACAGCTGGTGATATAGGACATAAAACAATAAGGACAAAATCCTACGCATGTTTAGGCAGAAAAAGCTCCTACCCCTACCAGCATTTTCCAGCCAGCATGGGTGGCTTCAGTTGGAGGCCTTTTGTGTGTGTCTAATCCTACGTAGGATTGGGCCCTAAACCTCCATTTCTCATGGTTCCCCATCCCCCACTCCTCGCATAATTATTATTATTATTATTATTATTATTATTATTATTTATTTATATAGCACCATCAATGTACTTGTGTTGAGTTCTTTGTCTTACATATTAAAACATTTGCAGACATCACTTTCACATTTACTGCTTATTCTGGTATTATATATTTTTAAAAAGAGAGAGAAGAAACAAGAAGGGAGGAAGGGAAAATAAATAAATGGGAATTCACAAAGAGAGGAAAGAAAGCTAAGAAAAATGAGAAAGCATGAAGTTGATGGTACAGAGGGTTGGGTAGAGGAAGGCGAGGAACCGGTGAACTACTACCCCATCCAAAAAGAATTCTAAAAAAAATCTGCTAGATATTTTTAAATTGATCTTCCCGCCCTCATTTTAGGTAAACAAGTTGTTTAGGAGCTGCAAGTTCCAAGAGGAGTCCACATCTGAACTTGACAGTTTTCTACCCCTGCAGTGGAAATGACGTATTTGACTATGACTGTGGCCCTGTATATGTTTATATATTTTACGTTGGATCCAGAATTAAGCTAGATCAACTGCACCAGCGGAAGGGGACTTCCCTGCCCCCTTCCCCTCCATGAAGTCATCTCTACCCTACTGGTACTACCCAAGATGGGTGGGGTTGGGGGAAGGCTGCTTTGGGGTTACTAAGGCTCAAACCTTGTCCCTGCCCCAGTGACCCAAGTTAGGATCACTGACTTTCTGCTGCCATGAACAGCTTGGAAACAGTTAGTCTGATCATCTCTCTCCCTCCCCCCCCTCTCTCTCTCTCTTTTATTTATTTTTTATTTATTTGTGGCATTATATACCTCTGAATATAGTAAAATCCCCCAGCAGTTCACCATATGAAAATAATGGCTACACAACAGGCCTTGAGTGACTGCATATGGCCCACAGACTGTGCCCTTCTGAATGAAGCCATGATCTACTTCACAGAGTCATCTGTTTTGGAGAGCTGAGTGATGCATTTCCTCTTTTGGGGGTGATGTGTAAGTGGCCACCTTAACGGCACACTTTCAGTGTCAGCTACCTTTGGGCATTTTGACCAACAAGGTCACAATGTCCTCATTCTGAAAGAGAAATAACTGGCTACCTTTGGGTACAATCTGGAAGGGAAAACCTTCTCATAAGGTTCTTCCTCATCAGGTTTGGCACCTAAGGCCTTAGCTAGACCTAAGGTTTATCCCGAGATCATCCCGGGGTCATCCCTGTTCATGCAAATGACACACAGGATATCCCGGGAGCAGGCAGGGACAACCCCGGGATGATCCTCGGATAAACTTTAGGTCTAGCTAAGGCCTAAGTGACGGTACCCTCTTCAGCAGTCTTGCATCTTTTTTTGTTCTTAACTCAGCCAATTAACAATGGAACAAATTGTAATCAATAAGTAAAGCTTGATAGCATCATCCTAAGCAGGATTACTCAGAAGTGAGACCCTTTGACGTCAATGGGAATTACTCTACTTCAGGGCAATACCTGACGTGTTTGAGCCGCTGCCAATCCATGGGCAGGACCCTCCACTGATCCCTGCCTTGGCCTCCCCTTTCATGTTTTCCCAGCCCTGTGCTCCAAGCAGCACTCTATAGCCGGCTCTAGCTCTCATTTAAATTTCCCCACAATGCCCTGGAGCAATACTACAGCAGGGGTATTGCAGAAAATTAAAACAGCAGCTAGGTCCAGCTGCCCAGTCCACTGCTACCACCACCACCACAATGAGATAAGCTCTCCAGGGCCTCCCAATGCATGAGGATACCCACTGGGGAGCTCTTTGGCCAAGACCCCCTCAAATCAGGAACCGGACCTTCTCCAAGAAGTGTGGTTATGACTGCAGCCTCGGCAGTTTAACTTCATTGATTAATCAACTAACCACTCACAGCTGTAATTGAAACAGCAATAGTGAGAATACATCATGTCTCTAAACGGGCTGTTGCTCAGAGCCCATTTTTGTGTAGTGAAGGCCTCATTGCCATGGCAACAACCAGCTGTTTCATGGTCTGAGGTAGGCCCCAGTTGCACTGCAAAGGTAAACCATCCATATGGAAAAGCAGGTGAGCAAGGGGACAAGTTAAGACAAGGACCCACTCCAGAGCTAGAGGCACATTGAGGCTAGCACCTTCCGATTAAAAAATGGGGGGGGGGGATGAAGGAGATGTCTGAAATTTGTGAGTTAAGCTCTAAAGTTATCCCAGATGTGTAGGAGCTTGCTGGAGTGATACAGGTCACAAGAAAACGACACTCTGTGAATGGTTAGACATTCTGTTACTAAACAAAGAATAATAGAATTGGAAGGGACCACAAAAGACAATTCCCTTACAGCCTTTCAAATAGAGGAATTTCCACTGTAAAAGAGGACACATATCCATCCTACTTTCAAGCAATAAGTGGACTGCACTTTCAAAAAGCCATTCAGTCTGAATTTGAGGGTGTTCACACACCCCAAAAGATGGCCAAATAGATTTTGTGTCTCTCTTCGGAGCAGGCTGCCCTTCCCAATTCTGACTGAGTTCCCCAACATTTGAACCCTCCGCTGTTACCTCCTGCATGGGGGAATCCTTCAGGGGTTGGCCTTGGAGGCCAAGCCCCATTCCCTGGAGGAACCCAAGGAGGCCCCATGGGCTGTATTCAGAAGCCCAGTGTGCAGGATTTGGCCTTTAGGCCAAGGTTTGTCACTCCTCAGCACATTGTTTTGGCTTCTGAGGCAGAAAATCCCACAACTGCCTCTTCCCGTCCCTGACAGGAAAATATTATTATTATTATTAATGACAACAACCAATTAAACAAATATTTGATGTCCTTTCATAACAGCCCAAATCGGCTGCCTGAGGTGACCACCTCACTCTGCCTAATGGTAGGGATGCCCCTGCTGAGAAGATTGGATAGAACCTAAGCCCATCTGAGACATGGACAGTGAGAATACATATGGATAAATCTGTGGCATAAATTCTGTGAGAGAAGCCGGGATATTGTTTGATTGTGATCTTTCTCCAAGGCATTCTCAGCCTTCAGGTCTGGAGATTCAATATGGAAAAACTGATGGGCAGCTGAAACATCTGTGGAGAACATTTTCCACTTTGGGCATATTCTCTCTCCCCCTCCCCGAAAATCTTTTCAGAAGTACAAAGCTTACTGCCAATGACTTAACAGACAGTAAAACTTTTCAGAGGAAGCAAGGAGGGAAGAAAAATGCTATAAGCAAGACTAAGCAGAGAAGAAATGCATAATGAAGACAATATTCACCATATAGAAACCAAGGAAGGGCAAAATTCATACCACTGCGTGTTTCTCTTGAACAGGGGTGCACGGCTTTCTATCCTACCCCCACTTGCAGGCTGCACTCCTGCTGCTACTGCACTACCAAAATTCAGTGGCTCAGAGGTGGCAAAACCACCCCCCCACCAACAATTTGCCACCAAATTTCAGTGGCTTCAAGGGGGCAAATTTAGCTTGTCTATAAATTGTCCCACTTTGCTGCGGAATTTGTTTTCTGTTGCCATGCCACTGAATTTCAGTGAGGCAGTGGCAGCTGTGGCAGCCAGGGCCACACTAGAAGCCGGGGGTCAGCACGTGCAACCCACAGGGCACATATTACCCACCCCTGCTCTAGAACATGTGCGTGGAACTGCCACTCTGCTGCAAATGTGCTGCTTCCCCCCCCTCTCGTTCAGTCTCTCTCTTGCCAGGGCCCTTTAGTCATGGAGGAGAGAGACAAGAAGCGAACTCAGGTCTTCACAAGCACCTGTCTGAGGCTTGTTTTCTTTAGCAGGCAGAGTGGGATGGCTACGTCAGGCAGCAGATGTTGGGGTGTCCTGAACGGACAACAAATAGTCTGCTGTTATTGCTATATTTTTACTACCAGGAAAGTGGGGAGGAGTTGTGTGGGGGATGGCTTGGGTTCGACACACCTTGACTCTGCCTCAGGCAGCAAAATGTCTTGGGTTGGTATAGACAGAGTGTTGGGTCCAGGTCTTTTAGGGCCCCTAGGGCTCTTCTACACCAAGCAGGATATTCCACTATGAAAGCGGTATGTAAAAGGCAGGCGCCACACTGCTGCTTTATAGCAGTATTGAAGTGCACTGACAAATGTTGGGGCACATTGACACATATCATATGCCACTTTCATACTGCTATATCCTGCTTGGTGTGGCTCCTGCCTTTTATATTCCGCTTTCGTACTGCTTTCATAGTGGAATATCCTGCTTGGTGTAGAAGAGCCCTACTGTGAAGCAGTGACCTACTGCTTCTCCTTCTCACCACCACTGTTATCTGGGCCACAGCCCGAGTAAGGTGAGCAAGCAGGTTGCCATGGTGAAGAGAAGGAGCAAGTCCAGGTGGCTCTTGTCAGTGGGCCCCTACTGGGGAGTGGGCCCTTGACAGATGCCTCCCTGCGCCTTGCCTTGACAATCCCCCCGCCCCCCAGCCTTCCCATTACAAAGCTATTATCCCCATAGTGTCACATCCAGGGCTGGCCCAAGGCATTTTGCCTAGGGTGACCACATGAAAAGGCCATCAGGGTTTCTGTGTCTTGAACCGTTGTATTGAAAAGGGAATTTCAACCCGTGTCATTTGTATGCATGCAGCACCTGGTGAAATTCCCTCTTCATCGCAACAGTTAAAGCTGCAGGAGCCCTGTCCTCTTTTGTATCTGGTCACACTAGGCAGAGCTCCTGTAGCTTTAACTGTTGTGACGAAGAGGGAATTTCACCAGATGCTGCATGCATACAAATGACACCTGCTGAAATTCCCTTTTCAATACAACCATTAAAGATACAGGAGCCCTGGCCTACTTTCCATATGGTCACCCTAATTTTGTTGCCTGAGGCAAAGGACAAGGTGCCTCCTCCATTCCACGTAGAGAAGCTGACTGGTCGGCCAGTTGAATCTTACATCAACTCTGGTGATGGGACAGCATCTCCCACTGCACCTCTGGGCAGCTGGCTCTCCTAGGGTTGCTGGGAAGGCTATGTGGCACACACAGCTCTATCCTACAGCACCTGCACCCCCCTCCCAGTATCTGCTGCCTGAGACAGCTGGCACACTCTGCCTAATGGTAGGGATGGCTCATCCTCCCCTCCCCCTCCGCCTCCCCTTTGAAAGTTTGAAACAGCATTTTCATACGCTAGGAAATGAAACAGACATTGAGTTCCTCTCAGAAACAAAAGTGATAATTTTCTTTTCCCAAATCAAAGTGGGCAGTCATTGAGTCTAGATTTGCCGTTTATTCCAAACACAGGACATAAGGTCTCCACTCCAGTTTAGAATTGGTATTGCAGAATTCGACACCCTTCCCCGCCCCCCACCCCACCCCGAAGAAGGCCTGGCAGAATCGGCTTGGCCCTCCCATTGATATAATTAAATCCACACTGGAACTATATGCAGAGGGAATGCAAGATGGATAGCTAAAGGGGGGGGCAGACTTGGGTTAGGGGTAGATGGGAAACCGCCACATTGTTAAAGGAGTCTTGGCAGAAAACGGGGTTCCTTGATTCAGAGCAGCTGGGCCAGAAACAGAGAGAAAAGTTTGCCTGAGCGGCAGGGAAAATGTGTCAAGATATGGGGAATTGGGCCATACAATAGAATTTGCAATGGGTTCTCAAGTGGAGAGAAGATTTAAGAGGAAGAGGAAGAAAAGAGGGTCTTTTTTCTTCCTGAATGTTTCAAAAGAAAGAAAGAAAAAAGAAGGTGAGTGGGGGATAATTTATACATCAGATTTCATCCCTTCACTTTGACCTCATTCCAGGCAAGAAAGAAGGGAACGAAACTCAAGTGCCACGTGTCTGAAATGCTTGGAGTTGTGGTCTGGCAGAACATCATCTGTGCTGACAAAAAAGTAAAATAAAATATCTTGCTGCCTTTTCTTTCTAGTGCCCTCCCATCTTTTGCCTTTGACGATGTTGGCTTCAGCCAGCGACAATGTCTTGCTTTTCCCAAAAGCTCCAGAATAGCCATTATTCACCCTGTAGCAGCAAGTTGGCAAGAAAAAGGGAAACACTCTCGCGCACATTCGCACATGCAGGCACATAAAAAGATTAATTTCTCAGTAAGGTGGTAAATCTGTATCTTGACTCTACCACTTCGTTCAGAGTGCAGGCGGGGGCTGATGTGAACTGGATGCTTTCCCAAACAAACAAACAACATCCCCACGCATAGGAGACAAGCAGGTAGTAGGCTGGGCTAGAACCTTTTCAGCTGACATGCTGGTTTTCTATATGTAGGGAACTTAGTTGTATGGAGGAACGTTCAGTTATGGGAGCCTCCATCAGTAGCCTGTAGTCTGAAGTGGTATAGGCCCACCCAAATGGAGGCTGGTGGCTCTGATGTCAGTGGGGAAGTTAATCTGCTCCAGGTTTCAGTCAGAAGCAGTCAGAACTCCAAAGGAGCTGTCCATAGTACTCTGCTCTGCTCCTCAGACAGCTCCTTTAGAGTTCTGACTGCTTCTGAGTGAAACCTGTAGTAGATTCACCACCCCACTGACTTCAGAGCCACCAGCCCCCCACCATGAGAAATAGGTTAGAGGAGAAAAGAGAGGCCTGAGGCCCAGGAAAGTTTGACAGGAGTCGGGCAGTTGAGGTTTTGGAAAGAAACAGGCCGAAGCCAAGGCTTGTCACTGAAATTGATACAACAGAATGAATCACGTCGACCTTTCTGAATCCAGCTTCAAAAACGGGGAGGGTAGCAAAATCTGTTCTTTGACAAATCCACCATGCATTCCTTCAAAACCAGTGAGCTGTCATTGCTGTGCACACACTAAAACCCTGCCTTCATTCACACTAAATCTCACAATATCCCAGAGGGAAATACGCAAGCGAAAGAATGGTGCGGCATTCACACCGTTCTTTCGCTCGCATAATTCCCTCTAGCATAGATCCTGATCATGTGTCCCCTAGGTGCTAGGGCAGGGGTGGGGAATTTTGGGGCTGGGCCCCCAATCCATTCCTTCTGTGGTCCCAAACTGGCCCTCCATTGTTCCCCAGAAGTCTGTGCCCCCTTCCCCTTTGCCCCAACCACTGACTCTTTAGCGTTTTCCCAGCTTTTCCTCATTTCCCCCCTTATTAAATATTCAAATGCTTCTCCTAAGGTGGAGTTCTGAGCAGGAAAAGCTTCAAGATAAAATATAGTGGTATTTTTGTCCTTTGCAATTGGCTCTGCCCATCACTGGAATGCGGCCCCTGAAAGCTTCTTCCATGTGGAATGCGTCCCTCAGTTTGAAAGAGGTTGCACACCCCTGTGCTAGAGAACCTAGAATACGTAGGCCCACAGACTCAATCCACTGGGTTGTATCCAACATTAAGCCCCATTTATTTCAAGGGGGGGGGTCTACCTTAACTAGGGCTAACAGTGGACATAACCCATAGTTTAATATTTGGCACTTGGTGAATTCCTGCAATTGCTTACTTATGCCTTGCAGATAAGAAGTCAACATGCATTGCTCGAAATGAGTGAGACAGGAGAGAGAGGGAGAGAGAGAGGGAGAGAGAGGTAGGGAGGTAGGGAGGGAGGACCTGGTCTCCTGATCTCAGCTATGGTTGCTGGTGTCTTATGTGGAAACAAAATTGTCCTTATATTATAACAACAACAACAACAACAACAATAACAACAACCCACCTGGATCAAGGCAGGGAACAACATAGTATACAAAATATTATAAAATACATAAAACTGATTAAAACATATGAAAACTTAATACATTATTTAAATAACATAGTCTTTATACAACATAAAGATGTCCCTTGTTCTGAACACTCCAGTTCCATAATAGAGTCCAGAAACCACCAGAAACCACCAGAACATAGGAAGGACTGTAGCTCAGTGGTAAAGCACTTGCCCTGCATGGAGAAGGTCCCAGGTTCGACCCCCAGCATCTCTAGGGAGGAATCCCGGCTGAAATCCTGGAGAGCCACCCTGCCTGCCAGTGTTGACAATATTGGACGAGATGGACTCAAGATGAGACAGCGTCCTCCGTTCCCTGAGTTTCTAAAAGCAAGTTTGGTGGCAGAATGTCCTGTGCTATTCTATCACTTGGATTTTTTTATTTTAATCTGGTATTTCTGGGTTTGCTGCTGGCAATGAAGGAATCTTTGCTGGTGACATCAAACTACAGCCTTTAAAGGGCTTGAAGATCGAATGACAGGTGAAGAGAAAAACGGGGAGAGGTCTCCAACTCTACCCTGTAGCTTGCTTCTGTTCTCCAGCAATGCTTAAATGGTGAAGAAGAAAGTGGGGAGGAACCTAAGTCAAGTTTGCTGCAGAAAGGGATCCCACCCTTTCAATGGTGTAATTATTTCATTTAAGATTTTCTTTATAAACCTTTCCCTTATAGCTGGAGATTTGGCGAAAGGAGACATTTTCGTGCTTTCCCTTTATTGCTACGGCATGACTCTTCTTTCTCTTTACATTGACTGCATGGGCCGCTGCCGAATATTGTCCCTAGAGATGAGAAACCCCAGGAGAAAAACAAAATCATCATCTTCTTCATCATCATCATCATCATCATCAAAAAGAAAACATTTTTCCCACCCCAAGAAACAAGCAAACAAAGCATTCTTGGAGAGAAACTTAAAACACACACACAATACCTCCCTGGGCCTTCACACCTCTACTTGTCCCCAAGTCAGAACTCCCCTGCAGATTGGTGATGGTGGGGAGTTGGGTGTGTGTGTGATATCTGTAATTCTGATGGGTGCTAGTAGGTGATCTGCTCCCAGCTCCACCTCCCCCGCCTCCATCATTGCACTGATAATCGTGGTTGTATGAAATTATCAGTGCCGAGAGATTGCACAGATAAAAAGCCAGCGTGCGGCAGGAGTCCTTGGTTGATGTGAGGCATGGGAGAGACAAATTGCACGGGTGGCCACAGCTCGCCCAGAGATACCAGAGGGCGCAAGGCTCTGCAATACCCAGAATGCAGAACAACAGCATGTGGAGAACCAGAGCTTTGATGCAGGTGGTGACTTGCCTGAAGAGTTCAGCCCCCTGCTTTTTGTGCTTCTCACAAACATCAAGAAGAGAAAGAAGAAGAAGAAGAAGAAGAAGAAGAAGAAGAAGAAGAAGAAGAAGAAGAAGAAGAAGAGGAGGAGGAGGAGGAGGAGGAGGAGGAGGAGGAGGAGGAGGAGGAGGAGGAGGAGGAGGAGGAGGAGGAGGAGAAAGGGCTTCCAGGGAGAACCCAGCTGATGCCTGGAGGTCTCTGAAGTGCCAGTGTGATTCAAAAAACCCTAAGCACACAGAGCAACAGTTTGTCGATGGAATACATTGTCTGGGGAGAGGAATGGAAGAATCAGCTTCCTAAGAGGTTCACTGAATTCAGGGGTTTCCAGCCCTGTTTGGAAAGCCTTCCATTTCTGGAAAAGGGGGCACTGCAAATGCGGTGGTCTGAAGAATGGGATCTGGGGGGAGGGTGTGTATCTCTAATCCATCATCAGGGTCCTCCACCAAAGAGTGCTACATAGCACAGCAAATCCTACACACATCCCGTAATTGAAAGCAGATGCCATGTCGCTGCTGAAAAAGGAAACCGAAGCCATGAGGAATTTCGGTCAGCTCCCGTGCCCAGATTGGTTTTTCCTCTTTTTCTTTCCCTCCACCCCCCAACTTCACCGTTCTTTGGGTCTCCTCCCTCCCTCCCTTCAGTTCTTTCCCTGCCTCCAGTGCAGGGCCGACTTCAATCTTGGCTGCTCTCCTCAAAGCCCCCCCCCTCCACGTTCTTCAAAGATCAGCTGATGCTACTGGCTCCCAAACCAAAAGCACAAGAAGAAGAAAAGGAAGAGGGTTTGCTGGAGTTTCCAGCTGGGAGGAGCAGACACGTCCCCAGGCCTCCAGCTCAGCATCTGTGCCTGGGAGACAGCTATCCACGTCGGCAACCGTGGCTAGGGGAGGGGAGGAGATGGTAGTGAGCGTGAACCTGGAAGATGACAGAAGGCTTGGGGACGCGGTGGGCGGATCGCTCCTTTCAGCAGCCTGTTTGCACTTTCTTCAGCTCGGATTTATCTGCCCCTGTTCCCTCCAGATAGACTCAAACCACCATACAAATGTGATGTCAAACTGACCCAGTTTGGCAGCAGGTTGTGTGCGTGTTCTGACACGTCGCAGTGCACCTCGGAGCGCTCCTTCAGAGTTTTGAGTGGTTCTGGTTGAAACCTGAAAAGGATTCACCACCCCACTGACATTTTAGACTCTGGATTTAATGGTCTGATGTCCTCCTCCCCCCCCCCCTTTAATTTAGATGGCAATGTGTATTAGGGATGTGCTCCGCTTCTAATCGGACCGGAGAAGCAGGAGCGGAGCGGGGGGCTTCGCCTGCCCTTAAGGTGGAGGCAAAGAGGATTGGGGGGCCGGCGGAGCGTGGCGGAGAGGATCGAGGTGAAGGCGGATCCTTCGCCTCGATCCGGAGCTCTGCCGGAAAGGTAAGTGGGGTTTATCGGGCCCTGCCGCTGTTGCTGTCGCACATGCGGCGACAGCGGCAGGGCCCGGTAACCCTCCCCCCCCGCCCTCCTCTCCCTTACCTGCCTCCGTCCGCGGTCTGTCAGCGTCTTCAATTGAGCCCGCGGTTCCACCAGGAAGCCTGGACTGCTTGCGGCCCAGACTTCCTGGTGGAACCGCGGGCTTAATTGAAGACGGCGACGGACCGCGGACGGAGGCAGGTAAGGTCCCCCCTCTCCCTTGGTCCCTTACCGGGCTCTGCCGCCGTCGCCGCATGGGCAGTGATGGCGGCAGGGCCCGGTAACCCCCCCTATGGGGGGGGAACGGAGCTCCGATCCGGATCCGGAGCTCCGAGCGGAGCGGAGTGGGCACACGCGGAGTGGGGGCGGGGTGGAGCGGCCCGATCCGAAAATGGCGGATCTGAAAGTGAAGCAGAGTGGGGGGTCCGTGCACACCCCTAATGTGTATTACTTCTCATACTTCAAAGTGTGGTACGCCAGCTCTGCGGGCCCTCCTGCTCGTCCTCCTGGGTTTGCCCCTGGGCATCTGCCCCAAAGCCCTTCCCTGATTGCACCGATGTGATCACTGCTTCTGAAAGGTGGGTCTAGCCAGGAAGTGGTGTTCCGGCTGGACATCAGGAAAAAACTTCCTGAGTGTTAGAGCAGTACGACAATGGAACCAGTTACCTAGGGAGGGTGGTGGGTTCTCCCATGTGACATGGGTTGTCATGGTAACAGAAGGAGGGGGATAGAAGGGTGTGGCAGTTGGGAGCGGTTGGGGGAGGGAGAAAAGGGGAAAAAGAAGGAAGGAGGAGGAAAGAGGAAAGGAGGAAGATTTTCAAGGGATTTGGGGGAAGAAAAGAAGGAGAAGGTGACGTGGGACAGAATGGCTGTCCCCCGTTCCTATGCTTTGGTGCAGAATCTTTGGTACAAAATTCTGGTACAAAATGAATAAAAGGTTTTGTAGCCTTTTGGTGGCAACTGCTCATGTGAGCTGCATTAAAAATAATAATAATCAAGAAACATCTAGCATAAATGACAGCCGAGTCCTCTTGCTTTATTTCCTGCTCATTAATGAGGGGCAAATACTTTGTACATGCTCATTGGTACTCTTTTCTGTATTATTGCTGAGCCTTCAGATTCAAACACATCCTGGGGTTTAGCCCTGGTTTTAGACACCCCTCCAAAGGACAAGAAAAGACATGTCCTTTTCTAAGCTTCAGAGGTTGAAGTGTTTTGCTGGTGGAACCTTCTGCTTCACTTCCTCCCTTAAGGCAGATGCAGGGAAGGAGGCGTTTATTTAGGTCAGGCAGAGATTAAAAGCAGAAGCCCAGCCCTGCCTGGCAGGGTCGAGGTGGAGGAAGGAGGATGGTTGGGGCAGGTATAAATAGCTTCCTAGTATGTGTCTAGGAAGGCAAACAAATGTGATTTAAAACCCATTGAAGCATACAAGAACAGGGAAAGAGGGTCAATCAAACTGACAATTACCCTTCACTCAAGCTCTGCCTAACTTTGCTGTCATTAATTACATTTAACATGTAGGCCAATCTCCTTTGCATTTATGGAGCTATAGTTTGGATTTATGAATCACAAGCTTTCAAATAAATGGCCAGAGATTATGATGATGACAGTGGTGGTAGTGGTAGGTTAGTTAGACTTAGTTATGCTTTGAGTAGACCCATTGAAATCAGTGGGATAAGTCAGAAGAAAATGAAGTCCCAGTGATTTCAGTGGGTCTACTCAAACCATGACTAAGTCTTGGTGCAATCCAATAATAACAGTAATCATAAGAGTTGCAATTTTAATTTAATCATTTCAATTACATGATTTTTAAAAGAATTGATCCACTAAAAATATGGCCTGATTAATCGGTCAGCAAATTTAAAAATAGGCAAATAAAAGTATTTTTAATACACATGCTTACAAAAAAGTGCAGACAACAAGCCTTAAGAGGGGAATTTTCTCTCTTTTCTATAACAAAGAAAAAATACCATTTGCTTCAGAATTTTCCCCCCCCTGCTCAATGTGTTGTTGTTGTTTATTCATTCAATCATTTCCGACTCTTCGTGACTTCATGGACCACCCCACGCCAGAGCTTTCTGTCGGCTGCCACCACCCCTAGCTTCCCCAAGATCAAGTCTGTCACCTCCCAAATATCATCCATCCATCTTGTCCTTGGTCGGCCCCTCTTCCTTTTGCCTTCCACTTTCCCTAGCATCAGCCTCTTCTCCAGGGTGTCCTGTCTTCTCATTATGTGGCCAAAGTACTTCAGTTTTGCCTTTAATACCATTCCCTCAAGTGAGCAGTCTGGCTTTATTTCCTGGAGTATGGACTGGTTTGATCTTCTTGCAGTCCAAGGCACTCTCAGAATTTTCCTCCAACACCACAGTTCAAAAGCATCTATCTTCCTTCGCTCAGCTTTCCTTATGGTCCAGCTCTCGCAGCCATAGGTTACTACGGGGAATACCATTGCTTTAACTATGTGGACCTATGTTGTCAGTGTGGTGTCTCTGCTCTTAACTATTTTATCAAGATTTGTCATTGCTCTCCTCCCAAGAAGTAAACGTCTTCTGATTTCCTGGCTGCAGTCAGCGTCTGCAGTAATCTTTGCGCCCAGAAATACAAAGTCTGTCACTGCCTCCACGTTTTCTCCCTCTATTTGCCAGTTACCAATCAAGCTGGTTGCCATAATCTTGGTTTTTCTGAGGTTTAACTGCAACCCAGCTTTTGCACTTTCTTCTTTCACCTTCGTCATAAGGCTCCTCAGCTCCTCCTCGCTTTCAGCCATCAAAGTGGTGTCATCTGCATATCTGAGATTGTTAATGTTTCTTCCTGCGATTTTAACTCCAGCCTTGAATTCGTCAAGCCCAGCACGTTGCATGATGTGTTCTGCATACAAGTTGAATAGGTAAGGTGAGAGTATACAACCCTGCCGTACTCCTTTCCCAATCTTAAACCAGTCTGTTGTTCCATGGTCTGTTCTTACCATTGCTACTTGTTCGTTATACAGATTCCTCAGGAGGCAGACAAGATGACTTGGTATCCCCATACCACCAAGAACTTGACACAGTTTGTTATGATCCACACAGTCAAAGGCTTTAGAATAGTCAATAAAACAGAAATAGATGTTTTTCTGGAACTCCCTGGCTTTCTCCATTATCCAGCGGATATTGGCAATTTGGTCTCTAGTTCCTCTGCCTTTTCTAAACCCAGCTTGTACATCTGGCAATTCTCGCTCCATGACTTGCTGGAGTCTACCTTGCAGGATCTTGAGCATTACCTTGCTGGCATGTGAAATAAGTGCCACTGTCCGATAGTTTGAACATTCTTTAGTGTTTCCCTTTTTTGGTATGGGGATATAAGTTGATTTTTTCCAGTCTGATGGCCGTTCTTGTGTTTTCCAGATTTGCTGGCATATTAATATTGATTTGTCAATTAATTGACAGAAGCTTATAGGACGAGTTGTCTAAGATTTCTTAAATTGTGTCATGGCCATAGCAACCACAACAAAATATTTATAACCCCCTGAGACATCTTAGGAGTAAGTAGGCGTGGCCACTTACACATCTTCAAAAGGGTGTCCATTTATATGCATCATCCAAAAACGAGGAAGTAAGAGGGTGCTAGTTTGCATAGCATCTGCATATGCTAATTTATATGTATAAATATAAATTGAAAAAATAATAATAACTAGCTCTCGCTTCTCATGGTTCTTTATCTTTCAACCGGACTTGGACTGGGAATCCCATCAAATAAAGGAACCTTCAGACAAGAGGACTGTCCTCTGATAGCTCTTCAAGAAGAGGACTGTCTCCTGTAAAGGAGGGCACCTGACCTCCTTGGTTTCTATGAAATATGCATTGAAAAAAATGTGCTTAGGATTGCATTGTAAGGCAACAACCGAGCCCCAATGATATAACTTTGGAGGAAGCTTAAAGGCCAGCATCAGTTGTTGGCATCTTTGGGTTACCTGCCAGGAACCCCACTGCTGCAGTTGGGGGGCATTGCCAACCTCCCAAACTACCTTGTCCACCTGCTGCTCTTCCTCTTTGCTGCACTGCCTGCTCTGGCCTGGTTCAGACAACACGCTAAACCATGCTGCTGAACCACATAATGATTAAGGGAATACATTAACCTTAATGCAATGCCTTAACCATTTTGTGGTTAAGCAGCATGGTTTCGCGTGTTGTCTGAACCAGCCCACCCCCCTCTCTGTGAGGATGTGAGCAAAGAACCAGGAGATCTTGCAGCATCCCCCAGCTGCCTTCCACAGGCCCTCAGGCTGGTCATGTGGATTGGCTCCTAAGGCAGCGGGCAAATGAATGGGCAGCAGTGGTTAAGAGGAGGAGGGGGAGAGCTCCCTTAAGGAATGGGGGTGTCTTGCCCCTAAGGGACCCCAAAACCTGAAGCCTGCACTGGTAAACCCTGCAGGTGTCTTATATAGGGTTCTTTCCTCTCCACTCCCCTGGGTGCATCTTGGAAGAAGACTTCCTAGAAATGCCTGACTTTGCAACTCAAAGGAAATTTTGACAGCGGTCTCTCTGTGGATTCCCCACGGGACTCCTAGGCCAGATCTACACCACTGCTTTATAGAAGTATTGAAGTGCACTGATAACTGTTGGGGCACAATCCACATTCCATATGCTGCTGCCTTAGTGTTATTCCCTGCCTTTTATTCCACATTTGTAATGATTTGACACAAGGTGTAGATCTGTCCCAAGCTTGAGAAATCACCTGCTTTCTCTGTACACATCCCTTGTGTTCTTTCCTTCGTTCCTTCCTTCCTTCCTTCCTTCCTTCCACCAAGCAATCACCCCATCCACCAGAACTCCATCCACTACCCTATGAGAAGCTCCCAGCTACATGGCAGTGCCTGCATTTCCCCTTAACTTGTTGTCTTTCAGCAGTATCTAGGCCTGCCACAATATATTGCAGTATTCTTGTTCAGTGGCCTCTCCCATTTCCCTTCTCATCTGGGGGCTGTCTTGATGTCATCTTTGTCCCAGGGTGGCTCCAAATTCACCCTGTGTTGGTTAGATGACGCAGCTGCAGATTTGAAGCCATCACGGGGCAAAGAGGCAAAAGTTACGTGGACTTTTCTAGGCAGAGCGAGGTCAGCCTGGCTCTTCCGCCAGCCTGTCCTCGCTCAGAACCAGTCCGTGGGCATTCCTGGGTGGAAGGCGATCTCCTATTCATTGGTGGATGCTGGGGAAAGGGTGGTACTAGCAAGCCTAATGGCAGCCGGAAAGCACGCACCGCCTCCCCTTGTTAGAACTATTTGCCACCACCGCACACCAGGGATAGCGTGGGGTTTGGAGTTGGAGTGGCACCAACCTGGTGCTGTAAAGACAGTGAGTCAGCCTTCCATGGCCTTTGAGCACACTTAGCTCCTCCTGTATTCCCCCAAAATGTTTTTGTATTTCTGCAAACCTTGGGCTTCTCCCAACCCTGCTGCTACCTCCCTTGTGTGCATGGGTGGCGCCATTTCAAGTGTACGCATCGGCACTCATGCCTGAACACCAGAAATAGAGGGAAACATTTATATATGCATGCAAAGATTAAAACAATACAATGCCCATAAGCAATACAAAGAAAAGATCAAAACAACCACGTAAGTAGTCCTTTACTACAAACAATGCAACAAAGATACAAATGAAAGGTTCTAAACGAAATCATCTGGGTTATTTTTAGCGAGAATATCACATCCAAACATTGTTATGTAGCTTTGCATTTAGTATCCCAGTGAAATATTCAGGAGATCCAGATCTTAACAAAGTTTTTAATAGCATTTACACTCACCCACCCCCCATTTTGGACATTTGGCCCATAAGCATTACCGGGCTCCATCTATATCTTGTGGCGCCAATCTCTTCAGGAAGATGTTTGGACAGACCTCCCAGTAATAGACTTTGTGGGAGTTTCATCCCAGCTGTCAAATTCCAGTTGATCAAAGAGCAAGTCAGGACCCCCTACTTCTTGCTCCACATTCTTTGCTCTTCTCACAAGCCAATATGGGGAAAGGAGAGCTGGGAAGGGCAGGAATCAGGGTTAGGCTCACCCCAAGAATGTCAGAGAGTGTAAGAGTAATGAGAAGCAACAGAAGGGCAACAGAAACAACTATGGATATATGTCCTTGCCTTGGCTGGCTGACACTTCAGTCTACCCTCTGGCCACTTCAGTCTACCCTCTGGGCTCCAAGAATGGTAACAGAGAGTGTCATGACCTAGTTGGTGGTGGCATCATCATGCAATTGCTAAGGTCCACCCACCCACAGGGTGCTGTCATTGAGCGAAGCCCAGTCTGTAGTCATTAAGCGAAGCCCAGTCCAAATACAAAGGAGAAAGCCAAGGGACAAGCATGGCCGAAGGATCAAGGCAAAGCCAAGACTCAGAAACAAACTGATGATACAGATTGAGGCTACCTGTGCCAGCATCTCTCTAGGGCTAGGTGGTCTCTCTGCCTCCTCCTCTGACTCCACGGGTGAGATAAGTTCATCAGTATCAGGGTCAGTGGATTCCTCAAGGAGCACTTTTGCTGAAGGGCCTGGTGTGGCCTCTTTGCGCTTGTCAGGGGTGCCTCTGGGAATGCCAGGGTTGTGTGTGTGGGTGGGTCTCATGTGGTCTTCAGCCTCAGAATAGTCACCAGAGAATGAGACTTCCTGGCTTGGGCCTAGGTAGGGTGGCCACTTATGAACTACCAGAAATGCAGAAATGAACTACAGAAATGCAGAAATGGATCACACACACAGAGAGAGAGAGAGAGAGAGAGAGAGAGAGAGAGAGAGAGATCTGTATGAAATTTACATATGCTAATGTATAGATGCAAATCTATAGTACTTCTCACCATAGGCTGGAAGGTTGCCTACGTGAGCAGTGTGCCTTGCTCCGTCCGCTGTCCAGTTGCTGTTGATGGTCAAAGTTCAGCTTTTCTTTCTGATGGTTCTTTATCTTTAAACTGGACTGGACACCCCTTCAAATAGAGGACACCTTCAACATAGAGGACATTCATCTAGACAGCCTTCCTCAACCTGGGGTGCTCCAGATGTGTTGGACTACAACTCCCACATTTGGCTCTGGCTGGGGCATCCTGGGAGATGCAGTCCCGGTTGAGGAAGGCTGCTCTAGCATCCAGTCGAAGGAGAGGTCTGTCCTCTGTAGAACAGGTCACATGGCCGCCCAGGCATGACAGGTGTCCACTAATCCACCATTGGAGCACCCTGGCTTTCCTCCTCTTCCTCTTTGCTGTCCCTCTCCAAGCATGAAAATAGTGACAAGAGTGTGGAGATTGAGCAGCCTAATCCACTCACCTTAGGAACACAGGGAGTTGCCTAGAGATGTAACATTTCCAGAAATTTTGAAGCCATGGGGGAAAACAGGAAATTTTCTGAATTTTTTTTTTTAAAAAATGCAATATTAGCAATTTTTACAGAATGCAAGTCACTTTGTTACTTTAGGAACATAAAATGTAATTATGTACAAGTTGGTTTGGCATAAAATTATCACATTTGGTATATTACAAGTACAGTGTATTAAAACAATTATTACAAATTTAATTTACTTTTTTAAATTTTTACTGTTTTTGGTAACAAATGGAGCTACAAGCTCATGAACTGTTAGGAACACCTGAACTGTAAGGAACCTCTTTGGTTTTGCCAGTTTATGAGAAGGCAAAAAACAATTAAAAACAAACAGAAGAAACCATCAACATCAGTAACAAAGAAAATTATTTATGTTTCTGCTAGTCCTCCACAGTGTCAAGCAGACACAAATCACCCATTCCCATAAAATGGGGGGGGGGGAGAAGGGGGGACAACCCAAGATTCAATGAATATGCATGAAATTTAGTCAGACTCATTTTCTCAGCTCTAGCTATCATTATCAATTTCAGTCTCAGTTTGCAACCTAGGACTTGCTTGTCCTCGGTGCACAGAAATTATAATAGTCTGATACTGTACATAGTTTTTAGAAATCATTTGGAGAAGTAAATATATGAACATCTTGTCTTAAATATTTTATTCATCATGCTAAATTAAAATATTCCATAATCCATTTTTCTTCATTTTTTTCCAATGTTTCCAATTTTCCAGAAAACAACAACAACAACGGCTTCAGGGGAAAAATGGGAAAAACAACAACAGGTTTCCCCCAAATTTTCCATCTTCCTCCCCCCCCCACCCCCGGGCCTTCACATCTCTAGAACTGCCATGGTCCATTTATCCCGTTATAGTTGCATGAATATTTCCAGTCCTGAGGATGCTGGGGATTGAAGCTGGGACATTCTGCATGTAAACAGGTGCTCTACCACTAAGCCACAGTTTAGGTCCCCCCCCCCCCAGCACTAAAGATCTTGCAGTCCGCCAGGTTCCTCCATGCCTGCTGATACATCCCTCTTGAGTGTGAGTGGTGAAGATTTGGCTCCATAAACTATGTCACCCCCAGAGCTTGAACACTGGTATTTGAGGAAATAATATTTCCATAATTTATTCAGGTTTCAGAAACTGGGTTCCCCTTGACACAGACCTTGGAATTAGCAGAATGCAGACACGGCTATGTACGCTGCTGGCAACTGTGTATTTGGGATCCTTGTGACACATTTTTACCCACACGGATTTTGGTAAGAGGGCAAGTTGGGTTGCAAATGTCCCCTCTCTTCAAACCGGTAGAAGTGCAGGGTTGGTTTGACGTTTGCCCGAAAGCAAATCTTCTTTCCTTCATAGAATCATAGAATCATAGAATAGCACAGTTGGAAGGGGCCTACAAGGCCATCGAGTCCAACCCCCTGCTCAATGCAGGAATCCACCCTAAAGCATCCCCGACAGATGCTTGTCCAGCTGCCTCTTGAAGGCCTCTAGTGTGGGAGAGCCCACAACCCCCCCAGGTAACTGATTCCATTGTCGCACTGCTCTAACAGTCAGGAAGTTTTTCCTGATGTCCAGCTGGAATCTGGCTTCCTTTAACTTGAGTCCATTATTCCGTGTTCTGCACTCTGGGAGGATCGAGAAGCGATCCTGGCCCTCCTCTGTGTGACAACCTTTTAAGTATTTGAAGAGTGCTATCATGTCTCCCCTCAATCTTCTCTTCTCCAGGCTAAACATGCCCAGTTCTTTCAGTCTCTCTTCATAGGGCTTTGTTTCCAGACCCCTGATCATCCTGGTTGCTGATCATCCTGGTTGCAAATAACCTTTCCCCATAATGCCAGATATGTGGGAGCTAGTTGTGCTTACTTT
Organism: Elgaria multicarinata webbii; assembly: GCF_023053635.1. Taxonomy (NCBI): domain Eukaryota; kingdom Metazoa; phylum Chordata; class Lepidosauria; order Squamata; family Anguidae; genus Elgaria; species Elgaria multicarinata. Next base: position 15,121,722 of record NC_086181.1, read on the forward strand.
GGGTTGCTTCAGATGTTTATCACTTCCTCCATGCAAAAAGGTACTGGGAGCTTAACAAAAAACGAAGCATTTTCCTCAATGACTCCAGACTTTGGAATGTGACACCCATTGAGAGAAAGTGTGGTGTTGTGGGACATGAGAGATCCAGGTTCTAGTCTAGCCCATGTTCTTTGGGCCAGTCACTGAGACTCAACCTAACCTACCTCATAGGGTTGTTGTGAGGATAAAATGGAGAGGAGGAGGAGGATCATGTAAGCCACCCTGAGTTCCCTGCAAGAGGACGAAAAGCAGGATATAAAGTAACAACAACAACTTTAAACAGAGGAAGTTAGCAGAGGGTTTTCAGGTGGAGTTGGTTCAAGCTGGGATGTAGACCTCAGCACTTTTGGAATTTAGTGCAGGAATAGTGGTGGTGACTGCTTGCTGTGCTGTAGAACCTTGCTGTGCTGGAGCTCTGCATGCATATTTATGAACAGAGGAAATATAACAAATATATCATAAGTCTCTAGTACATGCAAAGGCAACAAAACCCTGTACTACAACTCCTGCCACATTTTGCATCCTGAGGTAAAGCAGCAAATGTTGCAGTCTTCCCCCTCGCCCTAAGTCAAGGTGCAGAGTACCCAAAGTCAGTCAAGCTATTTTGGCATCTGAGGCAGAAAATGGTACAAATGCTTCTCCACTTCCCTGGCAGTACTAAAAGTACAATCATAATACGTTAAGGGCACTATCCTATGCATGTTTAGACAGAAAAATGTCCTGGCTGGGGGAATGCTGGGAGATGTAGGACATTTTTTCTGTCTAAACCTGCATAGCATTGTGCCCTCAATAATTAACAACTTGCTGCCCTTTCATGACACCTCAGATCAGCTGCCTGAGGTGTCTGCCTCACTCTGCCTCATGGCAGGGCGAGCCCTGCATCCTGCAACTTCTCACCACTCAAATCACAATGTGGTCTGAAGGTCATCTTAGACCACCACACATCGGTAATTCAAGGAGCCCACCATTAACACCCTCTGAATGAGACCCTTGTCATCTGGGAGAGTCAAGAAACAGATTACACTAAGCCATGGCTGCAGAAGTTTAGGCCTAGGGCAGGGCAAAACAGGTCCTCCCGGGGTCCCAGTCAATCCTTTCATGGTATCCCAGATGGCTACACTGCCTTCCCCAGGCTCTGCCCTCTTTCTCTTGACCACCAATCTTTGGATAGCTTCCTGGCTTTTGTGCATTCCCCCCTGCCACGACACAGGCTCTGAACACCAGACCCGGCCGCGGCTACTCCCTGCTCAAGCCAAGCACCACCGCTTGATATGCCTGAGGCAAGGGATGAAACCCACCTTCCTCCAAACTATGTGGAGAAAGGGGTTAAAATGGAGAAGGATTTCACTATATAAAATAAACCACTGTGAGTTATATCTGCTTAGGTGAATGATTGTCAGAGTGGGTGATGAATGTGTAAACTTAAGATGATAAATGCCAAACAGACAGGTGGGATTTTTGTGGTAGTTTTAAAACAAACAATCAAAATTTATTTTTAAAAGTTCACAAGCTTTGTTTCAACTAACAACATTTATAAACCTTTTTGAAACCTTCCATACAATCCTGTCACTCATTCACATACGTGCTTTCCTTTTTCTCACACAATCACTCTTGAACTTTCTTTATTATCAGTATTGATTGATATACATCAACTACGTGCACACCACACTCTAAGGACACCACTCACTACACTGACCCTCAAATTTCCCAGAACTTAAGTACCCTAAACACAGAGAGCACTACAGACTCTAAGAGTACCTAACAAGTCCCCCCAGAAAACTCCTCAGTCCTTCCCTTATATATCACTCCTCCCCCCTCCCAAGACATTCTAACTCCTCCCCTTCAGGCCAACATTCTAAAAACCACAGACTTACAAACTGCAGACATACATTTGGGAATTGACTTGTGGGGTGTAACACCACACACACACACCACTCATTCTAAAAGCTTTAAATGCTTCCCCTAAGGCTTAGTTACTGGCAGTAAGAACTTTATGTTGGTATTTTTGGCTCTGCCTCTTTTACCCTTGGCCCCACCCACCACTGGAATGTGGGCCCCAAGAGTAACTCTAAAATGGAATTCAGTTCAGAGGTTCAACACCTCTGCATTAAGGGATCATCCTTAAGCCCCTCCCTGGTCCTCATATTTCCTTCTGTGGTGATTCGCTGACCCAATGTAAACTGATGGTCAGATTTCGTAGCTTGGCATTTTCATCATTCTCTCCAAGATAAAGAAAAAGATCCTTGCTGCCATGCCTCCCTTCATCTGTTCATTCCCTTTCCTTTCTCTACACATTCCACCATGAGAAAATACACAAGAATTTTAAAAAAGAACCAGTGGCTAAGCATAAGGTGGAAACTCTGACTGCAGTCCATTGAAAGCTTGAGATAATGCTGTCTGTTGATGAGAGCCAAGTGGAACAAGAAATGCTTTGGTAGATACATCATCTTGGAGTGGTGGGATGGAGGAGGAGGAGAATGTAATGTAACCCTTTCTTCAACACATCCCTTCCCTTCACTCATTCACATACAAAGAATGTACTGCAAGGGCTGAACCCTTGGATCACCAGCTTTTTTTGTTGCCTGCTCTACTCAGTCTCTGAATCCTGAACTGATGTGTGCAGGCGAGGGAATGGCACCCGAGGGCCTGTGAACTGTATGGGGCCCATCACTCCTCCCCCTCCCTCCACAGTGTGGATTATGCAACCCTCAACCATTCCTGTTTAGAAGGATTCTTACATATTTACATAACTCTCCAAGTGTTCTAGGCTGGGGAAAGGAGAGGGTGATTCTCTCCCTGGACGTTTGCATTGCATTGAGGTTGTCTGCAAAAAGCAGAGCCACTTAAGGCCCGATGGATGGACATGCGTTAAGGCTGGATGCAGTGTGGCCACTCATGCATCACTGAAGAAGAGGAAATGCATTGCCAAAAAACGGTAAAAATAGGCTGGCAATTTGCATAAAATTTGCATATGCTAATTTTATGGTAATCCATATAAGAACATAAGAAGAGTCCTGACAGATCAGACCATGGGGCCATCTAGTCCAGCATTCTGTTCACACAGTGTCCAACCAGCTGTTGACCAGGAATGGGGTGACCATATGGAAAGGAGGACAGGGCTCCTGTATCTTTTACAGTTGCATAGAAAAGGGAATTTCAGCAGGTCATTTGTATATATGGAGAACCTGGTGAAATTCCCTCTTCATCACAACAGTTAAAGTGCAGGAGCTACACTAGTGTGACCAGATATAAAAGAAAGTGAGCAGTGGTGAGGAGTAAGTACCTGCCTTTGGTCACCTTGCCCTCTCCCTCTGGGCCTAATCTGCACAGCTGCTTAAAGGGAGAGGCTAAGCAAATGGGCAACAGTATCAGCAGTAAGGAGGAGAAAGGTCCATTCAGGGATGGAGTATACTGAGACATCTTCTCCAAGAGCCCCACCCTCACCCCAAGCCTAAAGCCAGCACTGCAGGAGAGACTCTACAAGGTCTCTCCTTAGTTGAAAATGAGCATCATTGATTGGCAGGCATCATGGGACTTGGTGTCACAACTCACTGATGGTGGAACATGGGAGGGGGGGAGAAATGGTCAATTGCACAATATTTTCATATTCAACTTTAGGTGCAAATTTAAAAACAATAACCATTATTTAAATAAAAATACAAGACTACTCACTATAGTGATGAAGACTGGGGCCTTAGCTAGACCTACTGGTCTAGTGGGACGGAGGGGTGAAGATCTCACAATATTTTTATCATGAGATCTCCTCCTCTGTTCACACGTGGCGCGTGATGACCTCAGAGGGAGAGGCATCGCGCCCGCCATTTTGTTGTTGTTTTTCTTAAAGGGGAAGATGCGCACGAGCGCTCATGTGCCAAAGGTAAGGTAACTGCGAGGAACCAGGACAAACCGTGATGCCCGGCCACACATTCCGCGGTCTTGGGCTCAGCCCAGGACCGTGGAAAAAACGGGCTCAAAGGGTAGGGCGAGATCCCAGGGCAAGGGAGGGATCATCCCTCCCTGATCCTGGGATCCCCTGTGCATCATGTGAATGCACAGGGACGATCCCGAGGATCGCCCCGGGATTTTGCCCCATCTAGCTAAGGTCTAGGTGACCTGTTTGCCTGCTCAGTCTGCTGTCCAGGTGCTAAGTGTTGGTGGGCAACTTCAAGGTCCCTGGGCTTTCCCTTCTTATGGTTCTTTGACTTCAAGCCTGACTTGGACAGGACAGATCATCAAAATGATGACACTTTCCAATAGAGGATTGTCCTCAATAAAGTGGGTCAATAGAGGAATATCCTCTGTAAAGTAGGTCACCTGGCTACCCTTCCAGAGATCATACCTGATTTTGAGTCAGGAAAACTCCAGGAGGGGGGTGGAACCTAAAGCAAAATGAGGCCACGCTTTTCAAGCAAAGGGCGTTTGCTTTTTGAGCCCCCTCTGAATCAAAGTCTTGCATCATGCCTTCCCATAACTTTTCTGTAAAGTAGCATAGGATGCAAGACAAGGGATGCTCAAGATCCTCAGGGAGCATCATGGCTGAGGTGTAAGCAATTGATTGAGAAGAACCCAGGACACTTTAATACAAGTCCAACAGTGTCTCCACTCCATCACAATCAAGGCCACCCCTGCCTTTCAGCATCTCAACCTCAACTTCCCTCCTCCTGATAGTGGTGCTTGAAGCAGGTGACTCCATCCTCCTGCATGATAGGACTGGCCCTGACCTTTTTTCTTTCTTTTTGCAGTTCCTCCCTTTTTACACTTTCTTTTAGGAAGTATTTATTTATTTAATATTTAAAATGACGTTTAGGCTGCCTTTAAGGGTAGAACCCTCTCAAGATGGTGTTCGAGATGCAACAATCCAAAATAAATCTAATAAAAAAGCAATATATATATTCAAGAAAATGCTATGAGAAACAAGTAACACCAACAAAAACTGCAGCCCACAGACTTTGGAAAGGGTAACAAAAACTAGTGGGCCCTCCTGAAGATCTGCAAAGAAAGGGCTGGATGAACCCCTGAGGGAAGCTAATTCCAGAGGAGTGGGGCCTCCACGGTAAAGGCCCTCTTCTTTGCATTCACCAGCCTAACTGCCATTGGTGGCAGGCAAGTGAGGAGGGTGTCCGTTGATGACCTTAAAGTGCAGGCAGGCTGGAAAAGGAAAAGGCGGCCCTTCAAGAAATGTGGGGTCAAACTTGCTTTCTTGCTTTCAAAGTCTCCTGATTCTTATAAGCTACGTGTTTGCTCCGTTTATCTTTAATATCTCCATATTTGGAAGACGCTGAGTGGGGTGAGGGGTAGCTTTGATGTTGACATCTGTGGCTAACCAATTAGGAATTGCCACAGCACTGCCTGTGACCATGTTCTCCTCCAATCACAGTGTTCGGGGAAGTGGGAATCACTAACTGGCTGCTGGTTCTGGCTGGCATAGTGAGTGAGTAAGCTTCTACACCTGAGTTAAGCAGGGTCTTTATTTCAATTAAACTATTACTCCTGTTGGCTGGCTGGGCTTCCAGTGAGTGGCGGGGAGGTGTCCATCTAATAGATCTGGAGGACACTAGGTTGGAGAAGGCTGAAGTAGAAACTTCCACCAGCAACAGTGGAGCTCTGCCTCAGCAAAGTAAGGGATAAAAGCTCCCTCCACAAATGCATAGGGGTGGATTAACTGGTGTGTGTGTGTGTGTGTGTGTGTGAGCGCCTGTGCCTGTGCCTGTGTGGGGGTAACGATTGAGGAGAAAAAAAATAAAAGTTCCTAAAAACTCAAAGCATGAATGGATCTGATACAAACTTGGCATGCCTAATGCCCTACTTAAGAGCTATCACTGTGCCAAGTTTCATCTCTTTATCTTTAAAAATGAGGAAGCGGTTATCCGAAAATGGGAGGTTCTCTGATCGGTAATCCGATGGGGTGGAGTAAGGGGAGCCGTTCCAAAATTAGGGCAGAAAATCACCTCAGTGGAGTTCTGGCTCAAATTTCAAGGCAGAAGACCCACTTTGTACACCCCTACCAGTTACTGTTCCATAAGAGGAACTCTCCTCTTATTCCATGGCTGCTAAATTTGCTCAGGAGTCTTTGGTGAGGGACTTTGTCAAAAGGCTTTTGGAAGTTCAAGGAAACAATGTCTACCAGTTCACCCCGTCCACATGTTTATTGTGAAAGTTGTGTAACCCCCTCAAATTAGTGCAAAACTTCCCCAAAGACTAAAGTGTGGGTGATTTCAAAGTTGCACATTTTGAGAAAGTCGTGCATTTGTCAAGTACACATTTTGAGAAAGCGAATGCAAAAATTGCTCCCCTCTGCGTTTGAGATTGTGAGTAATGTCTGAGTGATTTGTAAACTGAAATGAAATTCTCATACGTCCCTAAGAATTACAAGACATCTCACCACAGTGGAGAGATTGACCAGCTGACCTATGTGCCTTGCTTAGGCTGCAGTCCAGGTGCGAACTCTGGATGGGCGGCTTCAAGGGCCCTCAGTGCTCTTCCTTCGTAGGTTTCATTATCCTCAATCCAGACTGGACTGCACAGCCCATCAAATAGAGGATACCTTCAAAGAGAGGACTGTCATCAGCCAGTGCTCCAAAGTAGAGGATTGTCCTCTGTAAAGTAGGACACCTGGCCATCTCATGCTTGCCTTTTTTCCTTTCTCTATTTCTTTCCTTCTAATTTCATTGCTTTATTTAATTGTCCTAGCCTGCCTGCCTGCCTCCCTGCCTGCCTGCCTGCCTGCCTGCCTTCCTTCCTCCCTTCCTTCCTTCCGCCCCCTCCCTTCCCCCTTCCCCCTTTCCTTCCATTTCTTTGTATATTCCTTGGAGCTGCAGTAGGAAGCTGTTCTCCATTCCCTGCCTCTTGCAGACTTAACCACAATCCTTCCTCCCCTTCCTTTTCATGAGAATGCCTCTCCTTTTAGGGACAACTCCAGATGAGTAATGATCCCAAAGGAATGTCCTGGGAGAGAAACAATCAACAGCTCTGCTCTAGAATCCTTGCAGAGGTGGATTGTGGAAGGGCTTCCCCTTGATTTATCTTTGCCTGGAGGCAGAAAATATCCTAGGAGCTGCCGGATGCTGGTGAATCTCCATGGCAAGATCCAACAGGGAGGCTGATGATGAACGCTGAACCATTCAGGGAACGTCTACAGAGCTGCATTAGTAAAAGAAGGGAAGGCCAAATGCTAATAGCTACAAAGCATTAGGTTTGAGCCGTACAACGTTAGGAAAACTGTTTGCAAGAAAGCAGAGCTTAGGAATGTTAGCGATTTCGTGCCATATGGCATTTGAAAGACGCTGATGGGCGTCATGCCTGATGTTATGACTGGGAGCTGCCGTCATGCAAAGTAGATGCATTTCCTTCTCCCAGGCAATAAACTTGTACTTAGATGTTGTGGCTACTCTATCCACCGTGATGGAATGGATCGGACTTTGGGGTTGAAATCCTCACTCAGCCAGGAGGCTTTACTGGTTGGCCTTGGGCAAGTCACTACCTATCAAGCTATAGTACCTAACAGAGGTGTTGTGAGGATAAAAATGTCTGCTTTTGTATGCTTCCCCAAGCTCTTTGGAGAAAGGGAGAGATAAAAATAAGGCAGCCATTTAGATCTCCATCACCCTATTGCCCCTCCCCCCATTGGAAGAGAGGAAATGCATCACCAAAAGAGTGGACAAAAGAAGGCATGGATTTGCATACAATTTGTCCATGCTATTTGAGACATACAGATGCACATTTAGAGATGATTACTATACTTTAAATAAAAATACAAGGCACCACACCAAAGTGGGGAAAACTGCAAACAATCGACTTGTGTGCCTCCTCAGCCTGCTATGAACAGATGATGAGGATGATTTATTTATAAAGTGCCATAAATTTACATGGCACCAATAAACAGACGTTTATCAGAACAGAAATAGATTTTTTTAAAAAAACTTGCCTTCTGCGCACAAGCACTCGTGCGCATCTTCTTCTTGAAGAAAAAACACAAAATGGCGGGCGCGATGCCTCTCCCTCTGAGGTCATCGCATGCTGCATGTGAACAAAGGGGGAAATCTTGCGATAAAAATATTGCGAGATCTTCACCCCTCCGTTCTGCTAGACCGGTAGGTCTAGCTTAGGCCTTGGTTTCCAGTTTACTCCTTGATCCTGACCTGATCATCTATCGTGACTTCTGGCTTGCTCCTCTATCCTGCCTCTTGGCTTGCCCTTCGGGTCTGACTTACTCTTCAGCCCTGGCTTTGTCTATGGCTCCTGGTCCCTGGAGTCTGGCTCACCCCAGGTTCCTACCCACAGCCCAGTCCTGTCACCTTTCCAATGAGAAGAAGGTTTGTAGCTAGATCCCAATATGAGGGGGCATCAGTCTTGTTTGTCTCCGCAGTGAGGATGTCTCCCTCCTCTTCCTGGAAGCTGGACTGCTTGTTAACAGTTTTGCATTCCACAAAGGGTGAAAATCTTTGTGAAGCAGGCCTTCTGTTTTGGCTCGCCACTAGGAAACACCTCTGAAAGACAGAAAATCTTTTCAGAGTTTAACAAACTGAATAGGAATATAACCTTTCCCCACAGTGGTCTTGATCTGTACGCCTGTTGTATTTCAAACTGCAAGGCATACTAAAGAGCTTACCTCACCATTAAGGAAAGATTTGAGATCAAATTACAATGGAAAGTTCAATTCATGCATTCGTTGATTTCAGTTATGCTGTCTGCATGTTGGGTCCTAGGGAGCGAATACTTTTCAAGCAGTTAACCTCTGGTGGAAGGAAGCTTCCAGAACATTCTATACATTACAGCTGCCTTTCTCGACATGATGCACTTCAGACGTTCAGCCACCATCATCCTGGCCACTGGCTGTGCTGTCTGGGGCTAATGGGAGGTGTAGTCCAAAACCCCTGGAGGACCCTGGAGTGGGGAAGATGTCTCTCGAGAATCCACTGAAGAGAAATCTCCATGGCCTTGGCAGCCATATTTTATATCGCGCCATCTGTGGCAATGCTCTGAAATTCTCATTACACACCTACGTGGCAGGGTGTGTGTGAGGAACCTTTTCCAGCCAAAGGTCAAATTGCTTCTGGGGCAAGCGTGCCAATAGTGGGCCCACCCAAAAGTAGGCGGGGCCACCACCACTACTGGCATGAGGTCCCAACGTGAGTGCCCAGACCCCATTCAGTTATGCACACACATTCATATACTCACTTGCAGTCACTTATCACCACTTCCCCAATGCAGTCAGAGTGATTTTTCAAGGGGAGGTTGCAGTGTTGGGGAGGGGAGGGGATTTTCGAAGGCAGGGGTCCCTCCCCAACAACAATCCCCACCAAATGCCCCCATGCCAAGACGCTTGTTCATGCACTGGTTATTTCTCGGTTGGACTACTGCAACCTTTTTCTCTCTGGCCTTCCTTCTTCTCACATCAGTCCGTTGGTTTCTGTCCACCACGCTGCCGCTAAGATCATCTTCTTGGCTCGCCGCTCTGACCATGTTACTCCTCTTCTGAAATCTCTTCATTGGCTTCCTATTCACTTCAGAATCCAATATAAACTTCTGTTGACCTTCAAAGGTTTTCACGGTCTAGCTCCGCCCTATCTCTCCTCTCTCATCTCACACTATTGCCCCGCTCGTGCTCTTCGCTCCTCTGGTTCCATGCTTCTCGCCTACCCAAGGGTCTCTACTTCCCTTGCTCGGCTTCGCCCATTCTCTTCTGCTGCCCCTTACGCCTGGAACGCTCTCCCAGAACATTTGAGATCTACAAGTTCAATCGCAGCTTTTAAAGCTCAGCTAAAAACTTTTCTTTTTCCTAAAGCTTTTAAAACTTGATGTTGCTCGGACTTTAGACGGTTAGTTATACTGTTACTTTTTCCCTACCCTGTGCCTGTTTACCCTACCCAGTGCCTGTTTGCATTCTCTCCCCCTCCTTATTGCTTTACTATGACTTTATTAGAATGTAAGCCTATGCGGCAGGGTCTTGCTATTTACTGTTTTACTCTGTACAGCACCATGTACATTGATGGTGCTATATAAATAAATAAATAAATAAATAAATAATAATAATACAATTAGAGTGCAATCCTATGCATGTTTAGACAGAAACAATTCCTACAACTCCCAGCTTGCCCCTGTCACCTAGGACCTTTTTCTGTTTACACGTGTATAGGCTTGCAATCTGTTTTCACCAATGGAGGCTCAGGCCCTTTCTACACATCCCAGTCTTCCAGGAGGGGGGGAGGATCTTGCGATATTCTGTGAATCCCTCCCCCTGGATTCACACATGGTGCATGACATCCCAGGAAGAAAGACGGATGTTAGTTAGTTAGTTTATTTCAGTCATAGATCAGCACAACAGAAAACATCATCACAATAATATTAAAAAACCAATATACAATAAAATACATACATAAAATCCATAAAACGTGGCAGTCTCAGCCTAAGTCTAAGGTGCAATAAAATTCTTCAACATCAATTTCCGTCGGCTTATGGCAGCCGCACAAAAACTGGCCACTTTTAGAGTAACCTGAGGATTCTGATCCGATAGAAGATGTTTTATGTAATATTCATCTGATCTACCGGGAGTTCGCTGCAAGATAGAGGTTATAAATGTTTGGCGTAAATCTTGATAAAAGGAACAATACAGCAGAACATGTCCTACTGTTTCCACTTTACCCATCTCACAAGGACATACCCGTTCTTGGTAGGGTACATTTCCAAACCTTCCATCCAAAAGGGCTGAAGGTAGAACGTTAAACCTGGCCGGAGTGAAAGCTTTCCTGAATTTGAAGGAGGGATATTGCACCTGTCTTTTTATTATTATTATTAAGGAGAGATGAGCGCAGGTGCGCTCCAACAAAAATGTCAGGTGCTTTTTTAACAACAACAACACCTGACCCTGCTTCCACCCAGGTGGGCACAGAGTGCCTGAAGAGCTCTGTGTCCGTTTCCTGCCTCCTCGTGTTTACTCACAAGGAGCCAAGATGAAGCAGGGGCAGGTGGCCACACATCTCCCGCGGTCCTGGGACCGCAGAAAAGCTGGGAAATACCCATTTCCCATTTCCCCGGGGTTTCCTCATTTGGATGCACGGGGATGACCTCGGGGGAAAAACAACGATGTAGAATGGGTCTAAGAAAAAGCCTAATGCAGTAGGGGATGGGGGATTTTCAAGGTGGGTGGGGGTTCGCAGCTAGCCCTTCCCTCCCTAGCAGTGAACTCCTCCCCCCTAAATGCCCCCATGCTGTACTTAGATTTTTAAATGCTGACCTCACTTGCAGCATGAGTTGGAGGAGGGGAAATCCATTATCTCTGATCTAAAATCAAAGAAAAGGACAGGGGCTGGGCGGGGACCTCCCACAGGTGGTATCTGGCCCACGAGTGGATAGTTCACCATCCCTGCTATGGGCACAGTGCAGGATTGTTCTCTCTCTCTCTCTCTCTCTCTCTCTTTCTTTCTTTCTTTCTTTCTTTCTTTCTTTCTTTCTTCTTATAGCTAGCAGAAGTAAAAAAAACAACAACCCTGAAAATAGGGAAATTGTGCAAATATCTGATAATACGATTAATTAATACCAGTTGCAACATGTGGATTAGCTTGATACAGAATTTGGGGACGTCTGTTCTGCATTGCTCACAGCTAAACTTCCTCTAGAGCTGAATGGGCTTAAGTAGAACCAGCATTCCATCAACTTCCTTCTGCTCAGACAAGGGTGGGCAAGGACTTGTTAAGACTGCAATGACCCTCAGCCCAAGCCAGCAGCCACACTCCAGCAATACTTGGAGGGCCACATGTTACCCACCCCTCCTGTAGGAGAACTCAGATCACATTTTGATCTAGCCACAGTTCATTTGGTTACTTGAAGAACTTCTTTTGCTCTAGTTCTTAGCTCCAGAACATACTTAGAGTGATGATCGGAAGCCCCTCAATGATCGGAAGTCCCCAAACCTGGAGGCTTCTGATCATCCAATGCAGGAAGGAAGAAGTCCTGTCCTCCCATCCTGCATTTTTTTGAAAGGGGAGGGAGGGGAGCTGGAAGAGGCTCAGGATAGCATGTATCCTGGCCTCTCCAGTCTCCGCCCCTCCCCACCCACTGAAATGCCCTCTTTTACCCATCTCTGAAGTTGATTTTCCATCCTTGGAAGCCAGCTGGCATGGTTCTTTGTGCAAGGAGGCAGATCTCTGACTCCCCCTCCTGAGGTCGGAGCATGGGGGAGGGGTGGTGGGATCTCTGACTCCCCCTTCTGGAAGTCCCTAAAGTTTGCATACTGCCTTGGGATACTGGTGGATCCTAACAAAAGGCATCCTCGGTTCTTCTAAGAAGCTCATCTGTCCTGTTGGACTGACACAACTTTGGGAGTTGCTGGTGCAGTAACTGGGAACCCGCATGTCTGAGTGCTGTTGGCCTTTGTGGCGAACCACCGACACTACAGGTTGGAGCAGCGTTCTCAATCTCATGATCTCAAGGTGTTTTGGACTTCAACTCACAAACATGGTCAGTGGTCAGGGACGAGGGAAGCTGGAAGGCACCAGGATGGGGAAGGGTGGGCTGGAGACTTCCCTGAAAAGCTGAGGTTTTCTATGCTCTGGAGTGTCTCTGCCCAACCAAACTGCCTATTTGTGTCCCCCCACTCCCATTATCTGGAAAGGCTTGCTCATGTCAGAGCTAAATGTGGGGAAGAGATCTGGTTATGCATCTGAACCATGCTTCCAACATCCCCAGTCGCCCAAGATTCCCCCTTCCTCTGTTGAGCAGGGAGGTCTGAAGGGGGAAGGAATTCTACTCTTATTTATTTTATTTTATTTTTATTTAAGGATTTTTATGCCGCCATTCAGCCAAAAAAGGCTCTCACGGCAGCTTACAAAAGTATTTCTTGACAGTCCCTGCCCACAGGCTTGCAATCTAAAAGACATGACACAAAAGGAAAGGGGATTGGGAGGGAGGAGGAGGAGGGGAAAAGGAAAGCAAACTTAGGCACTACAATCTTAGTTGGAAAGTTCAGCAGTTACAGTTGACAGCAGGAGGGAGGGGGCTCTCAGCTGGAGCTGGACCCAGGCACGGTGGAGAGGTGCCTGGCTGCTGCTTCCTCCCTCACTGGTGGCCTCTGCAGAGACAATTTGTTTGCTTGCCAATTACCAGCAGTGCCCCAGAAGTAGAGGTGGGAGAACTCACCTGGGTTCGACTTGGTGGACACTCACCCCGTTGCCTGCCCCTGCTCACTGGGCAGTGCAAGCTTCTTCTGAGGCTCAGCTTGGCCTGGTGAGCACCCGGCAGCTGCCCATCCTTGCTGCCAAAATAGCGCACTCCCCCCCACTGCATCTATGGTGGCCACCATTGATGCAGTAGGGGGAAATGTGCAATTTTGGCCTGGCTTGGGGCCAGGCTATCTGAAGGAAGGCCTCCTCCCATATGTACCTGCCTGGACCCTAAGGTCATCCTCAGGGGTCCTTCTCCATGAGCCCCTGCCAAAGGAAGTGAGGCGGGTGGCTCTCAGGAGGAGGGCCTTCTCTGCTGTGGCACCACGGCTGTGGAATGAGCTCCCTAAGAAGGTTTGCCTGGCACCTACATTATATTCTTTCAGACGCCAGATGAAGACCTTTTTATTCTCTTAGCATTTTAATAGTCTATAAATTTAATTTTAACTTTGCTGCTTTAAATTTGTATTTTAAATTTGTATTTCTACACTGCTGCTGATTTTATCCTGGTTGTGCTTTTATATTATATTTTACATCATGTTTTTATACTGTTTGTTTTATACGTTGAATGGTTTTAATTTTTGTGAACCACCCAGGGAGCTTCGGCTATTGGGTGCAATAAAGAAAGAAAGAAAGAATAAATTTCGGCAGTGAGGGTGGGCCACTACAGAGCACTCATAGGGGCCTTGTGAATGCTTGAGCACATGTCTGCGCTCATGTAAAATGCACTCAACTGGGGTCCTGGGGGTTGGTCCATCGGACTCCCAGGCTGAGTTGGGCATTCGTGACATCCCTATCCATGAACAACACATTAGGATAACTTGCATATATAAGAGCAATTCTACATATGAGTTACTACATGTTGGGGATTCTACACAAAACACTACTATCAGCCAGCACGTCAGAGGCAACTGGGAGTGGGAGAGAAATGGGTTCAGCTTGCATTTCCTGAACAAATCTGTGTTCCAAAATTAGGGCTGTGCACGGACCCCCCGATCCACTCCAGATCCTGATCCGCAACTTCTGGATCAGGTCTGCTCTGCTCCGTGTCGATCCGTCTGCTGCGGAGCTCCGGATTCGGATCGGAGCTCTGTTCCCCCCCATAGACTTGCATTGAAATTCAAAAGCCTATAACGTTTTTTCTGTTAATGTTAGAAACCTCAAAATTGGCACCATGAGATCTTATCCATGTATGCCCAGTTGGAAGCAAATCCAAGCCTCCACTGATTTTGGGGGAAATTTTGAAAATCCTACACCCCATTTTCAGAAATGGGATTTACTCTGATATTTTTATAGATACAAACTTGCAAATGGGCACCCTCACAGATGCCATCTAGATCCACATTCCTAGCAAGTTTCAAGCCAATCCGAGCATGCCCTGATTTTTGGTGATTTTTTTCCCCCGTTTTAAGCATCACCCCCTAACCCCAATTCACACCCCTTTCGAGAACTCCATCATTTTTCACGTTAGAAACCTCAAAATTGCCAACCTGAGAGCTTATCCATGTATCCACATTCTTGCCCAGTTTGAAGCAAATCCGAGCCTCCAGTGATTTGGGGGGAAATTTTGAAAATCCCCCACCCCATTTTCAGAAATGCGTTAGAAAGCAAAGGACAGTACTTGCCCATACGGAAAACAAACTAGCCCATAGGGAACCATTGCAAAGCGCTTGCCCATTGCAATCTATAGGACAATATCTCCGTCATTTTTCCACATACAGATGTATTTATTATTTGGGGAAATGGGAAAAGTGTGTATTGTGCTTTGCCCATACTTTATTTGAATGCTCAAACTTTATTTGCTTTTTGCACTTAACAAGCAGTGCACAGCAAACCCAGTCACAACCCCAACAAACATACACACACACACACACACACACACACACACACAGAGTGAGAGAGAGAGAGAGAGAGAAAAGAGAGGATAGATTGGGAAGGCAAGGGGTTGTGGGTGGGAAACAACAAACACTCCAAATGAAGAATTATAAATTTATATAAAGCAATAAGTCAAAACAGAACAAAGGAAAGCTAAGCAAAAAGTCAGAAACACACACACACACACACACACACACACACACAAGCAAAGGCAGCTACAACTAACCCTCCAGAGAAAGAAAACTGTCTCTGGCTTAGTCCCAACCCCCTCCAGCTTTGGGATTGGAGGGTGCTTCACATTATCATCACGATAGGGACTTGAATCTGTCAATCAAGGGAGAAAACAAGAGCTTCCCTTCTCCCGCTTTTAGCCATTCTAAAGAAATTAATAGCAAGCAAACCCCAAGATGAAAAATTCTGAAAATCGACACAAATGACCCCCAATCATCACTCTCTAAGCACAGTAAGTTGTTTTTTAAGTAGCTTAAAAAACAAAGAAGTTATAGGCGTGATTTTGCCCAATGCAATCCTATGGGGAAAAATCCAAGATGGTGGACGGAGCTCCGGAAAGACATGGAGCTCCGCGTAATGGTTGATCCGCTCTGTGACGCTCCGCTGCCCCCCGATCTGCTCTGCCTTAAATGGAAGTGAAGCACCCTGATCCGCTACCACTTCTCCGACCCGAAACAGAGCGGAGCACAGCCCTATCCTAAATACAGTTCTACTTCGATATTTGAGCTTTTCCAATTTTGTGACACATTTTAAAAATGTTTCCAAAAATGCATGCATCTAGGGAAATTGCTTGCAAACATGTGTATATTAGGGGAAATTGTTAGGGGAAATGTGTGGATTAGGGGAAAGCATATATTGAAATTGTAAATTAGGAAATGAATGTTTAGGCGGATTTTTCAAAAATAAAATGAAATTGCAAACTGAAGTGAAACAAGACAAAACAAACTTACAAACAAGACAAACTTACAAGACAAAACAAAAAAAACAAAAAAACAAAACAAAAACAAAAGAGAGAGAGAGAGAGAGAGAGAGAGAGAGAAACTGAATGAAACCCCAGTCAGCAGCTCCATCCATTCCTGAAGGCAACCAAGAAATACTCCTATTTTACAGGTGATGAATGTGGAGACGGAGGGATAAGCCAAGAGCAAAAGATCAACCATATAAACCACAGCATGTTAATATCTCTCTCTCTCTCCAAATTGACTTACTATTGTTCACCTATTGGAAGTCAGAAACCCTTGCAGATCTACTTCAAATCACCCAGAGATCTACCAGTGGATCATGGTCTACAGTAGTTTCTGCCTGCTATGTGTCTTTGAAAAACTATTATCTGTCCATATCCCAGATAACAGATCTTAAAGTAGATCATAGAGGGGTGACGAGTTGACTGCCTCTCTCTCTCTCCCTCTCTCTCTCTCTCTTTCTCTCTTACACACACACACACACACAGACACACACACACACACACACTTTCATTAACTTCCAAACTAAGGCAGTAAACAGACCAAGGTAGGTCATCCTGATTTTATTTGCTTTTGGGCCAAATTGCAGAAAAAGAGGCTAGTCCTGTTCCCCTTGTGTAGGTGTACATCCATTTAAAGACGTTGTACAGCTTTCCCCAAACTGGGGCCCACCAGATGTATTGGCCTACAGCCCCACATAATTTCCAGCCAGCATGGACACATCTGAAGGACAACAGGTTGGGGAAGACTACCCTAGATAAGTAGGGCAGCTTTTTGGACCCAATGGGATTTTGCCCTGACTGCCCAAAATTGTTGGGAACTACCTGGACTCATGCTGGGCTCCACCCACAGGTATTACCTCACTACTGTCTATATCTACACCTTGTTTCAAGAGCTGGCAATCTTTGACCAAATGTGTCCTCCCATAGCAGGAGAACATGTCTTCTTTAGATCACAGCAGACCCTTCCATGTTGTTCTGGAACTTTGAAGGCCTTCAGGGCATGGTCTGAAGGCAACATAGTGCAGCCACCTTGCTGGAGCTAAATAAATCTTGGTCCGGTCTGTACCTGGATGGGAGAGCGCCAGGGAATCCTACATTCTAGGCACCATCTAGAGTCCCATGTGGAAGACAGGTAAACATGGTGTGAATGTTGGGGAAGTTGGAATCTCCTTCAACGACTTGTGCCTACTGCAACTCCGGTCAACCCTAGTTAGCCTAGCCAATGGTGAGGTTTGATGGGAGTTGTAGTCCGATAATATCTGAAGAGCCACATGATCCCATTCCTAGTTTACACCAACAGATCAAGCCACTGTGCCTTTAGTTTAACTTTCGCAGGTAATTTACAGGTTTGAAAATACATGATAAACCTGCCTCCAGTAACATCAGAGCCCTAAAAGTGCACCCCAGATTCCTTTGTGACATTGCTGAGGATTCTGGAGCGCATACTTGGTTACTACAGGGTTAATGCTTTATCACACCAGCGTTATCACACCTTTGCATGCAAAGGACTCAGAAGTTTTCCAACTTATAATCTGCTTTGATTGTGAAGTACTCCCTTGCATCCTGCCTTAATTGTGCAATAAAGCCAAAAGATTCACCATATTCAGCCCCTACTTGTTGAGCGTATCTTCCGAGCCACCGCTGGGGCGCAGGAGCAGGATTTTCAAGAAATGCTTACACCTGCGTAAGCTTTAAAGATAAAGCCACCAAAATTGGCGCAGTAATAGATATTAGGGAGAGCTTTAAGCATACCAAATTTGAATTGAATTGAGTCAAAAAAACCATTGGTTTTTTTATGATTTTTTACATTTCCCCCCTTAAACTCACTTCCTGGTATGCAAAACCAACAACAACCGTGAAAGCTTAGCGCTACGGGGATAATCCGAGGGAAGCAGGTACGTGGGATGAAGCTTTAAGTGTCAGTTCTGGGAGAGTGAGCGGTTGGTGAATTGCACTGTCAATGCCCTCTGGCTCACCCTCCTAATCCCAGAAATCCCCTCTGTACATACTCAGAGATGATCTTTGATGCTGCACATGTGTCCTGAGCATCAATCCCTGCCCTTAAATTTGCTGCTGGCATTTTTGAAATGGTGTCCCTAGCCATGGGCAAGTTGACAGGCTTGCATTTCTCCACTGCAACCCTTTGTCTCTGCCCCCTTCCTTTTAAATGAAGGACACAGACCATTATCATCTGGAAAAAGAGGGGTTCTCATCTCCGCCCCTTCCCCTTGCGCTTCTGGATGGAGGCAGGAATCCAGAGTGGAACTGGACTGCAGCGCTGCAGGGCTGGGCTCCTGTCTGGAACCAGAAGGACTGTGCTTGTTTCTGATTAGCTGCTCTTGGCAAGCCCTGTGGAAAAAATAGCTTAAAAAGTCAGAAAGCTTTAAAACAAATGTCTCAGACAGGAGGGGGATGGGGGGGGAAGGAGAGGAGGGAGTATAGGATAAAAAGAAAAGGGGGAGGAAGGGCTGGAAAAGTATATAAAATGGAGAAGAGAGAGAGAAAGAGAGGTGAGGAGAAGGAGAAACTTGGAGAACAATCCTAATCATTTTTACTCAGATGTAAATCCCACTCTGTTTCCTGTGTTGGTTCCAGACAGAGACAGACTTTGACCAGACACATCGAAAGCAACAAGACTGAAGTTAGTGATAGTTCCATTGCTTTCAATGAGTCCTCTTAAAATATGACTACGTCTGGAACCACCCCAACAAGTTGCACAGCATTTCAGGCTAATGGCACAATCCTATACATGTTTACTCAGCAATATGTTCATTCAGCTGAATAAGACTTACAGGTAAGGCGGTATAGGCTTCTAGCCTAAGCCAGATCTACACCTTGTGTCAAATCATTGCAAATGTGGAATAAAAGGCAGGAAAGAACACTACATCATCACACGGGGGAAATCGCGTTTGCTTACCGTCACTTCTCCGTCCACGCATTTGTCCCTCATTATTTCCTCTTTCGAAAGAGGAAGTCAACAATGTGCACGTGGCCCCTTCAGAGGGCTGTTTTGATCCCGCTGCTTCTCCTGCACACAGCAGGAGATAGCGGCCACTTCCATCTTTAACAATAAGTCGGACTTACTGGGGTGTTTTTTGTTGCATGAAGAAGGCTAGAAGGGTCGGGAGGCGCCCAGGAAGCAAACGTCATTGTGAGAAGGACCCACGAAAATCCGTGAGTGCCCAGCGATGAGTGTGCAATAAAACACTCATCTGATGGAGCTCTATGAAACCGGTATATGGAATGTGTCCTGTGCCCCAACAGTTATCAGTGAACTTCTATACCGCTATAAAGCTATAGTGTAGATCTATCCTAAGGCTGCATTTACCAGGATATGTGTCCTGTTGAATTCAGTGTAACTAGCTGCTAAGTAGACAGATATAGCACTGCACTGTCAAATACTTTGGGGATCATTGTTTGCGGCTTGCTTTGTTTTTAATTTGGGTAAGTCCACTCACTGCTTCTCTGTCAAAATGTCCCCCTTCCCACTGTTAGAAAAGAGGAAACAGGGAAACACTATTCTTTTCCCTTAGGACTGGACCCTGCCCATTTCTATAAAGGTCAGGATCTCTTAGAATAGCCACCTTCAACCTGAGATGTGTTGGCATGATTCCTGCCCAGTACTAGCTGGGAATGATAGGAGTTTGAGTCCAACATCTCTGGCGGGCACCAGTTTGGGGAAGCCTGTGTTGGGGCACACGCACACACATATTCAACCACTGAAAAACAGCAACAAGGAAATAAATTAATAACACCCAAACCATATGCTTATTAAAACAACTTGTAACAGCTGTAACATTTCAAAGAACACTCAGACGTCACCGAAGGCCTGTGTCCAAATCAGCAACATTTCACGATGTACATTTTGATCATTGAGAAGTTCGAAACCGGCATAATCTGTGATGGGGTCTCCCAACATTTTTTAAAGTCTAAAAACAGCCTCTGGAAGCTGCTAATTTGATCAGGAAAGTGGTTCAAGATGGTAACAACAACAACAACAAAAAACCTATCTGGATATTCTATCTGTAATGTTCCATTCACACGTGCAAGTCATCTGTTACTGTGGATCCCAAATCCCCTTCTAACTGATCCTCATCTCTGATTTGCTTGTGCCTGTAACATTGGAGGGGATGTGAAGTTGGGAGGCATTTTGACAATGTGGGGGAAGCAAAGTGTAAATGGGGCTGAAGTACGTGGCAAATGGGCCAGCTGCTGGTGAGGGGGGCCACCATTTTATTTTATTTTTGTTTTTTTAAAAAAACCCAAGGCTATAGAATAAGGCGGGGAGCATGGCCCTCACTGTGATGATTTCATGTTGTCACTCAGTGATGGTGAACCACTGTCCTGAAGCCAAATCATAATAAAGGTATCACTTCTTGCCAGTGGAGGCTGGCGGCTCCGATTTCAGTGGACCCCCAGAATGGATTCACAGCCCAACCGAAATCGGAGTCACCAGCAAGTGGCAAATCAAGCCTTGGTTAGCCACACACCAGTGACATCCGCGTGGGACTGTCTTTAAAACTGCACCAGGAACTTCAGCTTTTGTGAAATGAAGCCCCCCGGTTATCGGTGGTGGCAAAGTGGTCCGAGCTTGCGCCACCAATTTGTATCAGATAAGCACTGATTGCCAGTGCATTTGGGGGAATCGATTTAAAGTACTGGTATTGACCGAAAAAGCTTTAAATGGTTTGGGACCAATTTATGTGAGGGGCCGCCTTCACTCGCATCAGCCCATATTAGCCTGCCTGTCCCTTGAGATCCAAATCTGAGGCCCCTCTCATATGTCTGCCAATGAGATCAATTAGGTTGATGGACATAAGAGACAGGGCCCTATGGAATACTCTCCTTAGTGGGTGCCTTCTTTACAGGGCTTCAGGCATGCATTAAAGACTTATTTATGTCATCTTGCTTTTCTATATATACAAAGTGCCTAAAGCACACACTACACAATATACATACAGTGATGAGTAGTAACAAATAACCTTATTTATTTACAATATATAACTGATGCATATCAGCTGCACGGTCATTAATGGCCAACTACCATTTGTCCAAAAAAACTGTGCAAGAAAGGTAGGGTGACCATATGAAAAGGAGGACCAGGCTCCTCTATCTTTAACCGTTGTATTGAAAAGGGAATTTCCGCAGGTGTCATTTGTATATATGAAGAACCTGGTGAAATTCCCGCTTCATCACAGCAGTTAAAGCTGCAGGTGCCCTGCCCTCTTTTAAATCTCGTCACTCTAGTATAGGTCCTGCAGCTTTAACTGTTGTGATGAAGAGGGAATTTCACCAGGTTCTCCATATATACAAATGACACCTGCTGAAATTCCCTTTTCTATGCAACTGTTAAAGATACAGGAGCCCTGTCCTCCTTTTCATAGGGTCACCCTAAGAAAGGTGCTCTTACTTTGATTTTTTTTTTTAAAAAATGGTATTCAAATGTTCTTACCTACATCGAAACGTTTTTAATGGTTTTATGTCTGATTATAAATGACATTATGCTAGCTGATGTTTTTATTCTACAGCTGATTCTTATTTTTCTATATTGTTGTTCTTGCGATGATGTGTGTGGTGCTTTGCTTTTATTTTGATTTGTAGTTGCGTTTTTTCTTTTATGGAAGTCGCCTTGTGACAGTGGGCTCATTTACACCAGCCAGGATATAACACTATGAAAGTGGTATGAAAGCGGTCTATGGTATGTGTCAATGGCCCCCAACAATTGTCAATGCACTTCAATACAGCTATAAAACAATAGTGTGGCTCCTGCCTTTTATATACCCCTTCCATACTGTTCATAGTGTAATATCCTGCATGGTGTAGATGTGCCCAATGTTTGCCCTTCTAAAATTTTAAATATAGGAATAAAATCTTCAGCCTCACTCCCACCCCGTTTGTTTGTTTGTTTGTTTTGCTCTGTCCCCCAAAAAACCACATGGAAAATTGGTGGGCTGAATACTTTGGTCCTTCACTAGTATAAATCTGAAACACATTTATTTGGATGCAGCTCTTTTGAAAACAAGACAGGAGTGGGTGCTGAATCTCAGGCCATGGGACAAATCTGTCTCCTAGGGGAGGGTCATCGCCTCTATCCCTTAACTGCTGATCATTTTGAGGCTTCCTGGCTTTTGAGTATGTGTGTGTGTTTTCCCCATTCCAAAGGGTAGAAATGCCTTCCCTAAGGCTTACTGGCAGGAAGAGCTTTAAGCAAAAATATGCTGGTATGTGGATATTTTTGGCCACACCTCTTTTTGTCTTCAGCCCCACCCACTTTTGGAATGTGGCCCCCAAGAATTCCTTCGAAATTGAATTTGGCCTTCGGGTGAAAGAGGTTCAACACCCCTGAATGAAGGAGACAAATCGGAGGTTGGGGCATCAGACTAATTGCATTTGCAGGAGACATTTATGGTGGTTTCCATCTAGTGAATATGAGCGTCATCACAAGGGGTGGGGGTGGGGAATTGCATTTGCTTACTGTCACTTCTCCGCCCACGCATTTGTCCCTCATTATTTCCTCTTTCGAAAGAGGAAGTCAACAAGGTGCACGTGGCCCCTTCAGTGGGCCTTTTTGATCTTGCTGCTTCTCCTGCACACAGCGGAAGATAGCGGCCACTTCCGTCTTTAAGATAAATCGGACTTACTGAGGTGTTTTTTAGTCTTGCGAAGAAGGCTAGAAGGGGCGGGAGGCACCCGGGAGGCAGACATCATGAGAGGGACCCCCGAGAATCCATGTGTGCCCAGCAATGAGCGTGCAATAAAACACTTGTCTGAAGGAGCTCTATGTGTCCCAGAAATGCCAGTTTATTATTTTGTTGATGCTCTTGATTAAAAGATAATAATACTGCAATATTCAATCCCCACATTGAGGGTTGGGAATAGGAATCTGTATTGCTATTTGAGTGCTTTAAACAAACAAACAAACAAACAGGGCTGAGAAGTGTGGAAAGAAGGAAGGAGGGGTGGACCCATTCAGGAAGAATCATGTTATCCCCCAGGCACTTTAAAACATTCTGAAAATGCAACCTCAACAGACGAGCGGTGTTTCCTCCACTGAGAAGGCATCCCTACAAGAAATGCATAACTGAACCTTTACTGCAACGTTGCACAGAAACGGGAAGGCCCAAATTCCTGCGTCTATGCATCATCAAGCTGACTTTAACTACACGCTGCTCAGTGTTAAATGTTTTTGCAACTTTTATAAATGCCACATGTGCCATTTTCTAGCGGGTGTCACAGCCCCGGGTTGAAAGGAGAGGCCATTTCTCTGGTGAAAGTAGCTATTGGGGTGGGGGCTGATAGCAAAACTGCTCGACCACCTGCAAGGCTGGCAACAGACGTTACTCCCCCAGGTCAAGGCAAGTATGATGTGGAGGATCGCCAGAGATTTTAGCGGGTCTGTCTCAAACCAGAGTTAAGCTGAAATTTCACAGGAGACATTTTTCTGGGATGATTTCTGAGATGTTCTTTTTTCTCACCCCACAGAAAAAGAAAGCCAATGTGCCGAATTTTCTCTGTATATTCTCCACTATTATTTTTTTTGACATCTAACCCCCTCCCCCCTGCTCCAACCCACTGCCCCAGAATGAGGCCAATTCTACACCAGCCCCCAAATCCGGGCTGGTCATGGCCGAGTCCCTGTGCGTCCAGGTTAGGGTGACCATATTTGGGAAACCAAAAAAGAGGACACCTAGTGTGTGTGTGGGGAAGCAGCTTTCTGAGTCCTGCAGAAAGTACGTTATTCCCCCGCCACCTTAAAGAACCTGTTTGGAGTGGAGGAGGGGAAAAGTTTTCATTCTGCACCACCACCATCCACTCCAATGGGGGCCTTTTCTATAACGTCCACGAATGACCCACTTTCCCCTTTAAGACCTCAATTGGAGCTCGGGGTGGGGGAATGATGTGCCTCAAGAAAGCATGTCACTCCCTCCTGCCATGCTAATAGCAGCCTTAAAGAGGAAAGTGTGTCATTCCAGGACATTATTGAAAATTATAGAAAATCCCCCCTGACACCATGGAAAGAACAAAAACCAGGACAAATCCGGGGAAATCCTGACAGTTGGTCACCCTAGTCCAGGTGATGCACAGGGACTCCCAGGGGCAAGGGGGATGAGCACGGGTTTTCCCAGGGATAAATAATCCCTGGGAAAACCTGATTCTTCCTGTGATCTCAGGATCGTCCCGAGACCATGGGAGATGTGGGCACCTGTCCCAGCTTCTTCCCTCCTCCAGCAAGTAGTGGAGGTCGAAAGAGGGAAGGAGCCAGGCCAGGGGCAGCCCAGGGACACTGGGGGTGGGGTAGGGAGCAGGGTCGGGGCTTTTTTTAAAAAAACGTACCTTTCATCGGAGCGCAAGTGCGCTGCAGCTCCTGTGCCTTTAAAAAGAATGGCGGCTGCGATGGGCATAGCGTCCCTGTCCACTTTCGGGATGTGGACACAGGGTGATGATCCCAGAAGCAGGTAAGTCCGGGATCACCCCCTGTTCCTCCCTCTACATCTGTAGGTGTAGAAAGGGCCTGAGACTAGTTCTGGGGCATTGTAGAGGAGGAAAAATGGTGACTAAAATGTCAAGACAGTTGCTGTTTCTGCTGCCACTTGTAGTGTTTGGTAAATGCAAAGAAAGAAACTTAAGAAAAAAAGAAAGAAATTCTCAGTTGCCGCTGCTAATGCTGAGACCTGCCCCCAATGAACTGATGGCAAATTTCTTCTCTCCCCAGAGAAATTCAGGTGAAATGATCCCCACAATTTCTCTGCCTACAAATAGGGTGGAGTGTAGCCCTATTCGTGGGTTCTTCAGAACACGTGAGAGCTCAAAGCGGGGATGAGAACAGCAGGGCCAGGGCCAGGTTTTGGAGGGCCCTTTGACAGGGTGCCCTTAATGAGCCTCTCTTTTTGTCACCAGCTCCTAATGCTCCTCTTGTTTTTCCTCATCATTGCTCCCCCTTGCTTCCTTGACAGGAAGAGAGCCAGCAAGCAAGGAGGCAGGAGCATCTGCTGCCCTTCCTTCTCACCACCGCCTTTGTCTGGGCCAGAGACTGAGGCAGGTGAGCAAGCAGGTTGCCATGGTGAAGAGGAGGAGCAACTCCAGGGAGCTCTTGTCATTGGGCCCCTGTTGGGGTGGGTGGGTCTTAAGCAGGTGCCCAACCATGCCTACCTTTGATGGCAACTCTGAGAACAGGGCTGCACACGCTGGGCCTGCCCCGATGTCCCCCTGTCCACCAGTCCTGGCTCTTCATTTCCTGACCCCACCATTCCATGTGATGAGGTCCATGTGATGAGGTTCTACTCATGTTCAACTGAGTTTGAGTGGAATGCTGTGTGGGATCAGGGACTCTGGTTTATCAACTGCATACAAGTAAAACTGCTCCCCTTCTAATAAGTAATGCTATGGAGGGGGTGTGGTAAGGCTTACCCTAGTTATACAAAGCCACCAAGGCTTTGCGCTCTCTCTCTCTCTCTCTCTCCTTCCCTCCTGCCCCTCCCATTGATAAAAGTTGTGTGACTGCCCACAGAAGTACATGGCTGCAGAATGCACCGAGGATTTATTTATTTATTTATTTATTTATTTATTTATTTATTACATTTATATACCGCCCCACAGCCGAAACTCTCTGGGCGGTTCACAAACGTTAAAACAGTAAACATTAAAAAGTATACAAAATTTAGAAACATAAAAACAACAGTACAAAAACAACAGAATCCATTTATAAAACAACAGTTCTGGGGTCCATTAAAACACAAACTTCACGTTGTTAAATACTGTTAAATGCTGTTTTCCCCTTCCCGAGGGTCAAAATTTGGGGAGGGGTGCACACAGATGATTCATAATGGTGTTCTACCACTTCATTAACTTTACAAATGGTACAAAGAACCCACCATTCCAACTACTCATGGGAAACTTTGGGGAGATGCATTCGGCCACAGCTTAGCTGGACTC
The DNA here is from genome assembly GCF_023053635.1 of Elgaria multicarinata webbii. Lineage (NCBI taxonomy): Eukaryota > Metazoa > Chordata > Lepidosauria > Squamata > Anguidae > Elgaria > Elgaria multicarinata. The sequence continues at coordinate 15,147,702 of NC_086181.1, forward strand.
ACTATGGCCATAGCTAGACCTAAGGTTTATCCCAGGATCATCCCGGGTTCGTCCCTGCCTGAGCGCTGAATGCCCTGTGTGTCACTTAGATGAACAGGTTTGACCCCAGGACAATCCTGGGATAAACCTTAGGTCTAGCTGTGGCCTTACACTATGGAATTGACTCTTCACACTCAGGTGGAATCTCTCTCAATCCTCAGTAATATATGCTTAATGAATTTATTTGGTGTGATTGTTATGTTTTACAATTCATGTTAATTGTACTATAAACTTGTACAAGGACACTTTTTTTTAAAAAAAAGGGGAGAATAAAATGCCTCAGTCCCCTGAGGTAAGCCTTATCCCCTTAACAAAAGATTTTTACAACTTTGACCAGCCCCTAGTCTCTTTTTGGGTGGATGCCAAAAAATGGCTATAATGACAGGTTCAATTGAGCTGTGGATATCCTTGCATGCGACTGAGTGCATACTTAAAGCTTGCTGCTGCTTGCTGAGATCTGTGCACTAGAGGACAAAAATCACAACACTGGGGACTTGAGAAAAATCCTACACATCCCATGTAGGTTCAGTGAGGGTTCTCTGGGAAGGGGCATCCTGCCCACCCAGATCTTCTAGGGCGGAGGACAAAGACTCCACTTGCCTCAGGATCTTAGGCCTCAGAAAGACGAGGGGGGTAGGAGGGAGGCAATCTTGAGATTCTATGATCGCGAGATCGTCGCCCTGGTTCACATGCGGCACGCGACATTGCGCCCGCCATTTTGATTTTTTTGTTAAAGAGTATGGAGTGCACGAGCGCTCGTGCGCATATAGTAAGGGGTGGGTTTTGTTTTGTTTTTTTAAAAAAACTAATTTCCCCCACTCCCCACCCCACCCTCAATGGTCACAGAGCTCCTGAGGAGCTCTGTGCCCCATGCCTGGCTCCTGGCTCCTGGCTGTTACTCATGAGGAGCCGGGACAAACTGCGACACCAGGCCACATGTTCCGTGGTCTCGGGATCATCCCAAGACCATGGAAAATGTGGGCTACAACTGTAGGGCGATATCCCGGGCCAAGGGAGGGGTCATCCCTCCCTGCTCCCAGGATGGCCTGTGTGTCATTTGGACGCACAGGGACGATCCTGGGGTGAACACCGGGATATCGCCCCATCTAGCTATGGCCTTATTCCTCCCTGGGCCCCCCACACCCCACAAGTCTGAGAAGCATTGTGCTAGATCAGCGGTTCTCAACCTGTGGGTCGGGACCCCTTTTGGGGTCAAATGACCCTTTCACAGGGGTCGCCTAAGACCATCGGAAAACACATATTTCCGATGGTCTTAGGAAACTGTATTGACTGAACTATGTCATGTATCATCTTTTGTATTATTAAAGCTATTGTTATGTATTATTTTCATTAGCAAACCATCCCATGACAATGGATCGTGTAGAGAAGAACGAAAATAATTTTATGGTTGGGGGTCACCACAACATGGGGAACTGTATTAAAGGGTCACGGCATTAGGAAGGTTGAGAACCACTGTGCTAGATGGTGAGGGGTGGAGGGGGAGTTCCTTTCTGCCCAAATCATGAGCAAAACCCCACCCGGTGCTGGGTTCCTACAAGAGCTGTTGGTACGCACTTGAAAGGTTTATGTACTGGATACAAATCCATATATGCTAATTTATATCTCCATATGCAAATTTAGAAATCATAACTAGGATTTACTTAAATTACACAGGAGGTGAAGTCTGCCAATTAATTTCTCATCCAAATGATTCCGATCAAGTACATTCTGGGGGACCATATGGTCTCAGGGCTCTGTAGAATAAATTGGGGGAGCCTAGGAAACAGATTTGGGCCTTGAGCCTCATAGGCCTCGGTCCCTGCCCGGCTCCTTTCTTTTCTGTTCACAGCATTTCGGGGGGGGGGGAACCGCTAGCAAGGCTTGCTTCACAGACAGAGCAACATTACTTCCTAAAATCAAATTCTGCAAGACAGCAAAAATTTGCCCCGGGCCTTGAAATCTGAGCTATCCCTCATCCACCCTACTCTACAAGCAATTCGGATAGTCCAAGGCATAGGTGTTCTCCCAGACATACATAGATTCAAAGCATTTTAATACTTAAAAATAAAAACAGGTCAAGAGGGCTGGCAGCCCAATTCTTGCGCTTTCGGATGCCGTTCAGTGAGGTGGCAAAAGCTGGCCCAGAATCCCTCTGGGCAGGGGAAACAGCAAGAGAATATGTTATTTCGGGGGGAAAGTAAAAGAAAAAAAAAAGAGGCAGGGAGGAAAAGAGAGAAAGGAGAGGAGAAACCTCTGCTCTCCCTCCCTTTCTTTTTCAGAGCATAATATGCTGCGTTGGCAGGTCCAGAAATAGAAAGCAAATGTGAGGTTGGCGAGACGACAATAAATGAGGATCAAATTCAGTCATTCCATAGTCTGAGTCACAAAATGGGAAAAGGGCGAAGGCGCTGCTCACAAAGGACTCTGAAAAGTCCTGCCCCACCACAGTGCACCAAGGACCAGTACAAGAAAGCGTGAGGCCTTCGTCGGAATGATGACATCAACTTTTTACATGCCCTGTTGCTCTCCCATTTGAATAGTGGGGACAGAGTTCCTATTTCCTACTCTAGTAGTGTCCCAGAAGGTTTGATTTCTAAGAATGAGAAACACTAGGACTCTGGACCAAGATGTGGGAGATTAGAATTATAGAATTGGAAGGGTATCTCAGAGGCCATCTAGACTACCCCCTGCTGGTGCAGGAAATTCCCAGCAACAACAGCCCTGAAAGGTAGCCATCCAGCTTCTGCTTCAAAATGTCTAATGAAGGAGAGTCTACCCCCTTGCAGAACATCCTGCTCCACTGTCAAAGAAATCCTAACATCAGGGTGTGGAAGCTCTTTCAGCCTGGGGGCTGAATCCAATTTTAGGAGAAGCTCCTTGGGAATGATGTTCCAGCTGTGGGCAGGGATGGGGACAAAAGACCAGAAATTCCGGCCTATTTGATCTTAAAGCTTTTACTGCCAGGAATAAAGCCTTAGGAGAGGCATTTCAACCTCTGGACATGGTCAAGTGTGTTAGTATCTTTCTGAAACGGCCATGTTCAGAACTGCCCATAGTGCTCCAGGTGATTTCTGACCAAAGCAGCATAGACTGGAACCATTAATCATTATGGCCTGGAGCTTCCACATCTGTTGATGCAACCTAGGCCTAATCTACACCAGCCGTTTATTCCAGAATAATATTGCGGTCATCCCTACTGCACCATGTGACATTCACCTACTACCACGGTGATCAAGGTACGGCCCCTCAGTCATTCAGGAATATTGCTGACTGGTTTTGCCATGGTTTTTCCAGCTATGATCCTGGAGTCCGCAGCTGGTGTGGCCCCCCTTCCCAAAGCTGTTGCTATTCGGCGTGAGCTCCTGGCTCAGCAAACAGCCAACCTGCTGTCCAGTGGTTTCGGACATGTGTGGGAGTGGGCAGCCGCCATTTTCAGCACAGGTTTTGTTTGGCTGTCAGCGTGTTTTGGCACCGACCGTGTGTGGTTTGTTTGTTTTTTAACATGAACATATCGATGTACAGGAGTGCATCTTCAACACAGTACCTATCCCCCACTATGTTTCTGTGTATTTGCGCTGGTGCGCATCTTGGAGGAGGAGTTATTAAAAATATATAATTCCGTGCCCCAGTTCTGCCCACTTCTCCTGATACACCTTTGGAAGCGTCATCACTGGGCACGCGTTCTCCCGCAACAGCTCTCCTTTACTTGTGGGAAACGTCCCTTGTGTGTGTCCTGTGCAAGTGGGAAACCTCACAATTATCCCTACTCCATTGTGAAATAGCAGTAGGCGTAGGCCTCAGTTGCATTAGACATGGGGCCCATCTACACCAAGCAGAATATTCCACTATGAAAGTGGTATATAAAAGGCAGGAGCCACACTAGTGCTTTACAGCAGCATTGAAGTGCACTGACAATTGTTGGGGCCCATTTACACATACCATATACCACTTTCATACCACTATATCCTGCCTGGTGTGGCTCTTGCCTTTTATATAACATTTTTCATAATGCAATATTCTGCTTGGTGTAGATGAGGCCAGAGAGAGATTGAAATTTAAAGCAGTGGATAGAGGAGGTGGAAGAATCCCCAGCATTTGCCCAGTTATGTAAAAGAGAGAAGTGTGTGTGTGTGTGTGTGTGTGTGTAGAGTGTATGTCCAGGTGGAAATAGAGGAAGTTGCTTCTGACCATATGCAAAGTAAAGCCTTAGCCAGATGAGCCCTCAAACATGTGTGATAAAGTTCAGGGCTTTGAAGCCACAGAGCCCTCTTTGGCTAGCAGCTCCTTCAGTTTTGTATGTTGACCAGCTTTAGAAAACATATACTACTTTCTTTAGAATTTCTCCAGACAACTGGCTGAAACCAAGGGTCGAATTGCATATCCTGGGTAATTCCACAATCCTTGTTAGAAGTCACAGCTGCTGAGGCTGCAATTTTGCGTGGGAGATTGGCGCAGGGGAAGGGGGCTTCTTAACTCTTTCCCCTCAGGCTGTTTTCTGACTGATAAGAATTACCCTACCAAATGACTTTTAGCACTGCTGAGGGAAAGACATATGTATATCCCTATGTTTTCCCTGTTGGTGCTGAAATTTGGGGAAGGAGTTTTCTGTGGGAAAAGGGCCTGAAGGGGGAAAGGGTTAAGAAGTCCCTCTCCTCCTGTGCTGGTCTCACTTTTCAAATTTCCCTTCAAAGCGCAACAGGCCAGCTTGTAAACATGTAGTTCTCCTCTAAATTGCAAACAGATTTTAAATTTGGCTGCATTCTAAACATTTGAATCTGATTTTCAACTTCAGTTTGAAAGAATGCTTTAAAAAAGAAACCTTTAAGTTGACAAATGTTAAAGGACTATATTTAGGGTGAAATCCTACACATGTTTAGACAGAAAAATGCCATACAACACCCAGCAGACTGGCTGGGTAATGCTGGGAGTTGTAGGACTTTTTCTGTCTAAACATGTATAGGATTGTGCCCTATGTCAGCCTTCCCCCAACTGGTGCCCTCTAGATGTGTTGGACTACAACCCACAACATCCCCAGCCAAGATAGCCAATTTCCAACAATGGGATTGGTAATCCAACACATCTGGAGGGCTTCAGGTGGGGGAATGCTGTATTAAGTGTTATGTTGTTAAATTTAATTGTCCATACTCCATGTTCGTAACAAACATGCATCTGATGATACAAAATATGAATATGTCCAGGTTAATACACACACACACACACACACACACACACACATTTAGGATAATATATTTTTTGCAACCAGCTTTAACTTTATTTTACAAGGTTGAGGGGGATGAATCTTTCAGTGTTGGTTTCTCTAAGGCCATGGCTAGACCAGACCTATATCCCGGGATTGTCCCGGGATCGTCCCTGTGCATCCAAATGACACACAGGGATCCCAGGAGCAGGCAGGGATGACCCCTCCATTTGCCTGGGATAATCCTTAGGTCTAGCTAAGGCCTCAGTTTCTCATTTTTCCATGTTTAACTTTGATTCATCTCAAACTTTGAAATTCCTCCCCCGACCCCTCTTAAGTTTGGTTCATCACAAACCAAATTCCTATGCACTTTTGTACGCATTTCTCTCAATACATGCATTTTAAATTCAATTTTGCCCAATGAACACATTTTTGCAAGCACTTTTACTAACATAATGAGCTTTTGAACAAATTTTCCACTAATATTTGTGTAATTTCCCTGTATTGTATTTTGTACAGGTTTGTTGATTGGAGAACTCCACTCCAAAATTTGGAAAAGTGGGAAATTTGAAGGATAACCGACTTTCAGTTCACTTATTGGTCAAGGAATGCAAGATTAAGGGAATTAACCTTAAAATGCAAACTGTATGAATTTCTACCCCAGCCTTATTACAGAGGATATCCCAAAACCTGTATTCCTCAAATTTAGTTTTATTTATTTCTTAAAAATTTGCTGAAAGACATATGACTCTTTTGGTAAAAGAGGGGAATGCACTAAACTGCTGAGGGATAGATAAAAAAAACACCTTAAGGTGGAAATTATTCAATCTGCTTCAACTTTGTTGTATTTTTTTTTTAAAAAATCCAAAAAGCAAATAAATATTAAATGAACCTTACAGGTTTGATCTCTTTGCTGTCACCACCATGTAGCCATAGTGGCACAGAGGAAGACAGTTGTGGGCTCTCCCATACTAGAGGCCTTCAAGAGGCAGCTGGACAACCATCTGTCAGGTATGCTTTGAGGTGGGTTCCTGCATTGAGCAGGGGGGTTGGACACGATGGCCTTATAGGCCCCTTCCCACTCTACTATTCTATGATTCTATGGGAAGCCAGGAAAGACTACTTCCCACTCTCCTCTTCCCCTTTTATTTTTGTTTCATGCCTCTTTTGATTGTAAGCCTATGGGCTTGGACTGCCTTGGTGTGTATTGATTATATGTAAACAGATCCAGGAGATGTTTTGGATGAGGAGTAGATTTTTTTTTTAAAAAAAGACAAAATAAACAAATAAATATACCCAGTGAGATCACTAGGACTTAAATTAGTTATGTGCTCATTCCCCCTAATAGATGCATTTCATATTTATTATTTATTACATTATTTATTTATTTATTTATTTATTTATTTATTACATTTATATCCCTCCATTTTTCCATCTTAAGGAACCCAAGGTGGCTACATACTTCCTCCTCTCCATTTTGTTCTCAGAACAACAACCCTGTGAGGCTGAGAGTCTGTGACTGGCCCCAAACCACGAAGGGCTCATCTACACCAAGCAGGATATTCCACTATGAAAGTGGTATGAAAGTGGTATATAAAAAGCAGGAGCCACACTACTGCTTTTGAGGCCATAGCTAGACCTAAGGTTAATCCCTGGATCATCCAGGGGTCAAACCTGTTCATCTAGGTGACACACAGGGGATCCAGTGCTCAGGCAGGGGCGAACCCTGGATGATCCCAGGATAAACCTTAGGTCTAGCTGTGGCCATAGTGGTACTGAAGTGCACTGACAACTGTCGGGGCCCATTGACATGACACATACTTATACCACTTTCATAGTGTTATATCCTGCTTGGTGTAGATGTGTCATGGGCCCCAACAGTTGTCAGTGCACTTCAGTACTGCTATAAAGCAATAGTGCGGCTCCTGCCTTTTATATACCGCTTTCATAATGGAATATCTTGCTTGCTGTAGTTGAGCCCCCAGTAAGCTTCTATGGCCAAGCGGGGACTAGAACCCGGATCTCCTGATTCCCAGTCCATCTCACTAACCACTAGACTACAACTAGGGTTCTCCAGTGTGTAAGTTTTCCTAATATACAGAACTTAGTTTCACTTTGCATATGGATTTGAAAATGCAAAATTAGGTGATTTTGCAAGAAAAGTCGAACCGGAGGGCCTTTCTCCCACGTCTCTAGCCTCGGGCCGGGGTAATAGCAGCTGGGATTGGGGAGTCATAGGAGGAAAGGGTTAAATGCTGTCCTCCCACCTAATACATCTCCACTGCAAACTGTGCCCCCCCAGCCCTGATGCGCATCAGAGGAGCAATGGATAGATTGAAAAGGCTCCATGTAAAAAAAAAACATAACTACAAATTAGACAAGTGACAACTTATAAATGAAACATTTAAACAGTTTGAGGTTAAATGCGGAACAACACCCATATCAGATAATGAATGACCTTTTTAAAATCCTTTGCTAACATCAAACACTAGAACTAAACGTTTGCCCATTCACCTGAAAACACAACAATGGGCAAATGTTTAGTTCTAGTGTTCGATGTTAGCGAAGGATTTTAAAAAGGTCATTCATTATCCGATATGGGTGTTGTTCAGTGTTTACTCTCAAACTGTTTAAATGTTTCATTTTTAAGTTGTCGCTTGTCTAATTTGTAGTTATACTCGTTTTACGTGTAGCTTCTGATAAAGGATATTTTCCGAAACACGTGGAGGAGATTGAAGAACTCATTAAAGAATAAAGAAAAAGATCACTTCATAGCACCAGAGCTTGGCTCTGTTTCCCCCCCCCCCCTCGGTTTGGTGGTGCTGTTTTCTCTCTCTTTTGTACCTGGATTTAAAAGGCACACAGGTTTGAGGCAGGCTGAATGGTTTTACCATCCATAATCCTGTTGGAGGATAGCACTTCGTCATTTTGCGAAGGGAGACGGTGTTGCGGGGAGGCGAGCAGAAATCACAGCTTTGGAGCAAATCATTTTGGGATGTCGAGCCTGGTTGTTTTCTTTTGTTCCAACCCACTTCTCCAACTTCCCATTACAAGGCCCCAAACCTGTCGTTAGCGGGGCAGCTCCATCCAGGGCTGTTTAGTCTTGCGGCGAGAAGGTAGATTGACTAATTACAGAGAGCATCCGAAGCCCAGAGTCCGCTTCAAAGGCCCCTCTGAGGTTCGGGAAGGAGTTCACTTCCCTGTGGGCGGCCTGCCAGGTAAACAGCCCGCAAAGACCGTTTTGGCAGAGGCACCCACCTGCCTTGCCCTGCTATTTAAGCTTTGCAGAATGGAGTTTTAATTCTAGCATCCAGAAGGACGGCGTGTAATTAGGATCCCCAAAAAGGCTCTTCAGGCTAACTTGTAATCTCCGAGACGGATGGTTGGCTCGGAACATTGCAATGAAGCTTTGACAGAGGAGGGACAAAAAAAGAGAAGGGATGGAGACTCGGGGCTGCCAATTTAAACACACCCCTCCTTGCTCGTGGGAGCCCTGGGCGCCAGGCGACAAAACAGGAGTAGGAAGGGGCAATGGGGATACAGGGTTGCCAGACCAGGGCATCTTTTACCCTTCAAAGGCATCAATGTAGGTAGTGAGGCACGGGGTAGGAGGCAGCTCAAAGGAGAGACAGATGAATCTCTCAATTTTGGATTCACTCAGGCCTCGTCTACACCAAGCAGGATATTGCACTTCAAAAGCGGTATGAAAGTGGTATATAAAAGGCATGACCCACACTACTGCTTTATAGCAGTATTGTAGCGCACTGACAACTGTTGGGGCCCATTGACCCACACCATATACCGCTTTCATAGTCTTATATCCTGCTTGGTGTGGCTCCTGCCTTTTATATACCATTTTCATAGTGCAATATCCTGCATGGTGTAGATGAGGCCTCAGTTTCCCTAACCTTAAGCTCAGTTTGTCTCAAACATTGAGATTTATTTATTTTTTGCTAGTTTGCATGAAAATCCATACCCATGTTTACGTGCGTTTTCCCCAAATATATGCATTTTTCTATGCAATTTTGCTTAATATCCACATACTTTTGCAAGCAATTTTCCCTAATATAATTCTTTTTTAAAAAAAAGTCACTCCAGGAATATGTGTATTTTTGTTTGTCCTTTTCCATGATAGATGCATTTTTGTGTGCTTTGTTTGATTGGAGAACAGCATTGCAAAGTTCACAGAAGTGTGAATTTCGAAGGATCGTTGTTGTTTTTTGGTTTAAGTATTGGTTCGGAAGTGTGAAATTGAAACATGAACCAAGTTAATTCCTCTCCCATCCTTAGTTAAGAGATGGTCACTCCTGATTGAAGGCTGACCTAAGGGCAGGGCTGGCTCCAGGCATTCTGCTCCCTCCGATTTCACATATAACAGCTGACTGGGTTGACAGATTACTCTGTGTTTAGTATTAATGGTGGGGCAGCATTCTCCACTGCACCTGAAGGCACCAGGGGCCTTGCTAGACCCTTCTTAGAATCCGTGTGGGAGGAGGGGCCAGCCCACGCTAGAAGAAGCGCAGGCTATTGCTTCTTTCCACACGTCAGATGCGACGGAGAAAGGAAAGCCCCATCGCATCCTCCATTTTTTAAAATAACTTAAAGGGACAGGGTGCGCAGGAGTGCATCAGCAACAGAAGGTAGGCTTTTTAAAACAACAACAAAGGGTTCCCCGCTTCCCCGTGCCCTCGATTTCCCCTCCTGCCCGCAATTCCTCCCCCCACGCAATCTCCGGTTCCCCACCATCCCCCCTGCTCCAGTTCCCCACCATCTCCCCACTCTGCCCTGATGGCTGCAACGCTCCTGTGGAGCACTGCACACTGTCCGCTGCTTTTCCCGGGTACTCATGAGTAAATGTGGTAGCCGGGGAAAGTGGCAGAACGGGCTAGACGTTCCACGGTCCCAGGCTCAGGCCAGGACTGCAGAAAAACTGGGCCAAAAGCGGTGCCGGTTAGCCCGGTTTCAGGGCGGTTTGAGCCCTGCCTGAGGCCGGAATCCCCTGTGTGTCATCTGGACGCACAGGGACGAGGCCGGGCCTTGCATCGGGCTAACGCCCAGTCTAGCAAGGCCCCAGGTTAACTTAGGAGGAACAGAGCAGGCCACATGACAACACCTTGCTGCCACCTCTCAGCCTCTGCTGCCTGAGGTGACTGCTTCACTCTGCCTAATGGTAGGGCCGGCCCTGCTGAAGGGAAAGGAAGATGCACATCCATACCAGAGAGAAACACAAAGTAGCAGCACTTTCTATCAGAACTGTACATTGGGTTTAGAAGCATAGAATTTCACAGTTGGAAGATAACTGAGAGGTCATCCACAGATCTACAATGCACTATGCAACTGGAGCATCCCTGATGGGACGATACCTAGGCTCAAAAGGTTACAGCTTCTAATGAGGGATGCATGAGAAATTTGTTTCAGTTCATTTTTGATCAGAATTCACCCAGTTCCAAACACAGACCTGAATACGATCTGCGGGCTAAAGGCTGTATGTTTCCAACCTTGCGATGCGATGAACTAAAAACAAACCAAAGTAAAAATGCATACATTTGAAAAATACACATTAAAAATATATATTTCTGAAAAATATGCCCAATTGAAAGACTTTAAACAATGGGAGAAAACTATGTACGTTCCAAAAATGTGCAGAATTGATGCATGCAGTTGAAAAAAATGCACACAATTTTTTGTGCTAAAAGGGGGGATTTGGAGAACTTTGAGGAGTGAGTTTTGGTGATGATCACATCCCTAGTTTTCACACACCTTTGTCCCTTGCATGCTAAATTTTTATGTGATGGAATGTTCTGTTCATTTCTTTTTGTACATAGGAGCATTCCATGACCTGCAGTCGAGACACAGTTTACTATACCACTAGGGTCATACTAGATGTGATTTGGAAGATCCATGCTTAAGATGCGTAGGGCTCATCTACACTAACCAGAATATTCCACTATGAAAGCAGTATGAAAGAGGTATATAAAAGGCAGGAGCCAACCATACTGCTTTATAGCAGTATTGAAGTGCACTAACAACTAGGGCTGTGCACGCCCCTCCCGATCCGCTTCGGATCCTGATCCATGACTTCCGGATCAGGTCTGCTCCGCTCCACACCGATCCGCAAGTGGTCCGCTTCGCTTCGCTGCGGAGCTCCTGATCTGAATCGGAGCTCCGCAGCAGTGGCGGTGGCGGTGCCAGGTAAGACCCCCCTCCCTCCTCCCCCCTTACCTGCATCCGTCTGCGGTCTGATGGTTGCTTCAACTGAGCCCAAGGACTCAAACAGGAAGACCAGGCTGCAGCTGTGGCCTGGTCTGCCGGTTTGAGTCCTCAGGCTCAGTTGAAGCCACTGCCGGACCGTGGACAGACGCAGGTAAGACCCTTCCCCTCTGCCCCCTTACCTGGCTCCACCGCCATTGCCTCATAGGCGGTGGAGGTGGCGGCAGGGCCAGGTAAACCCCCCTCGCACACACCACTTACCTGACCCATCGCGGCCCGTCGCCAGCTTCACTAGAGCCCGTGGCTCAACCTGGAACTGTAGGCCCCAGGACCTACACTTCCAGGTTGAGCCGCGGGCTCTAGTGAAGCCGGCGACGGGCCGTGACGGACCAGGTAAGACCCCCCTCTCCCTTACCTGGCTCTGCCGCTGTTGTCGCATGGGCAGCGCCGGCGCCAGGTAAGGCCCCCTTACCTTTTTTTCAGAGCTCCGGATCGAGGCGAAGGATCCACCTTCATCTCAATCCGCTCCGCAATGCTCCGCTGCCCCGAGGTTCGCCTCCGCCTTAAGAGGAGGTGAAGCACCCCAATCTGCTTCTGCTTCTCCGATCCGAAGAGAAACAGAGCACAGCTCTACTACCAACTGTTGGGGCCCATTGATACATACCATATACCGCTTTCATACCACTTTCATAGTGTTATATCCTGCTTGGTGTAGATGTGACAAGGGCCCCAACAGTTGTCCGTGCACTTCAGTACCGCTATAAAGCAGTAGTGTGGGTCCTGCAGTGCACTTCAATGCAGCTATAAAGCAGTAGTGTGGCTCCTTCCTCTTATATACTGCTTTCATACTGCTTTCATAGTGGAATATCCTGCTTGGTGTAGATGAGCCCCTAATTTCCTATTTTTATTTTTTTAAAAACCAGAAACTGGAGATTTGATTGCAAATTTGATTGTAAAATGACTTGCAGGAGAAAGGGTTAGGTATCCTCTTCCTAACTCTGCTACTGAAATCTAATTCACAATACCATCCCCAAGGTTGCATTTCAGTTTTTTTTAAAAAAAATAGTGTCAGGAATTTCTTCCCTTTTGACAGTTCATGGCTCCGAAAGCAATGCTGCTTCATCTTTGGGATCTAATGACTCAGGATTCCTACATGAAGACCTTCTTAAGCAATTGTATACAGCTGCAAAGTTATGTATAGTTGATAACTGGAAGTCTCCAAAGCAACCAACTAAAGAGCAGATCAATAAAACCGGGAGACTATGACTATGGGCTTTGCTAGACCTGCTGGCTTATCCCGGCAGGGAGGCGGGGTGGCAGCGCGCTGACGTTAGCGCGCGCCGCCGCAGCTTCCGGACGCCGGACGCGCAGGGACGTCGGATCCCTGCAGCGTCCGCCATTTTTTTGTTTGTTTGTTTGTTTAAAGGGGCTGCGTGCGGACCTAAGACTCTGGAGAAGGTAAAGGTTTTTTTAAAACGGGGGGGGGGAAGGATGGCAAGGGGGGATGGCAAGGGGGGAGGGCGGGTGAGAGAGTGCCGCGCGCCGCCGCCCGAGCAAGCAGGCGAGCGGCGCTTGCCCGGGCAAGGCCTGGCATGGGGCGGCATTGCCCGGGCAAGCGCCGCTGCTCGCCTGCTTGCTCGGGCGGCGGCGCGCGGCGCTCTCTCACCCGCCCTCCCCCCTTGCCCTCCCCCCTTGCCATCCTTCTCCCTGCCCCTCTTCCCCCCCCCGGGCCGATGGGCACAGCGCTCATGTGCCAGGCACTGTGCCAGGTCCGCAGCTTTTCGCGGCTAGCGAGTAGCCGCAAAAAGCCGCGGACCTTCCTAGACGTTTCGCAGCTCCGGCCTGAGGCCGGGGCTTGGGAAAAGGCGCGCCATAAGCGACTTTGCTTATGGCGCGTTGGAGGAGGCCTCAGTGCGGCCTGGGCCCGGATTCCCCTGTGCGTCATGTGGACACACAGCAGGGAAACCGGGTCTCAAGGCGCGCTAAGGCCTCGTCTAGCAAGGCCCTATGTGTAAACTTACTCAGCAAATGCAGTGAGCAAGGAGTCCTGCTGTGAAGAATGATATTATGACACCATGGTTTCTATTCATTTCCTATGTTAAGGCACTTCAAACCATTGTTAAAGTTCCAACAAAGTACACACAGACACACACACACACACACACACACACACACACACACAATTAATATGCACAAATACACAAAATGGCATACACCAGTATACACTCCTTTTAAATGTTGTAAAATTTGTATTTTTTTTACTTTCATTAGGTATTGAGCTCCTACATTTTATTGTAGATGTTCCATTAAAAGAAAACCCTTATAGGCCATGGCTAAACAAGGCCTATATCCTGGGATTGTCCTGGGATCATCCCTGTGCATCCAAATGACACACAGGAGATCCCGGGAGCAGGCAGGGACGACCCCTCCGTTTGCCTGGGATAATCCTTAGGTCTAGCTAAGGCCGTAGACTAAGATTTACACTTAGTAAATTCCTTTGTTTCTTTGGTGCTTTTGATTTATTATTACCTCCTCCTCCTCCTCCTCCTCCTCCTCCTCCTCCTCCCTCTCCTTCTTCTTCTTCTTCCCTTTATTTTGTTAACTCTGTTTCAAAATAAAATAAAATGTCATGATAAAACAAAAACAAAACTCCAACCACCATGGGGGTGTGTGGCGTTACACCCCACAAGACAGTTCCCAAAGGTATGTCTGCGGTTTGTAAGTCTGTGGTTTTTAGAATGTTGGCCTGAGTGGGCGGAGTTAGAATGTCTTTGGAGGTGGGAGGAGTGATATATAAGGGAAGGACTAAGGGGATTGAGAGAACTTTTCGTGGGGGGGGACTTATTAGGGACTCTTAGAGTCTTTAGTGCTCTCTGTGTTTAGGGTACTTAAGTTCTGGGAAACTTGAGGGTCAGTGTAGTGAGTGGTGTCTTTAGAGTGTGGTGTGCACGTAGTGGAAATATATTAATCAATACTGATAATAAAGAAAGTTCAAGAGTGATTGTGTGAGAAAAAGGAAAGCGCGTATGTGAATGAGTGACCGGATTGTATGAAAGATTTCAAAAAGGTTTTAAAATGTTGTTAGTTGAAACAAAGCTTGTGAACTTTTTAAAATAAATTTTGATTGTTTGTTTTAAAACTTCCACAAAAAGCCCACGTGTCTATTTGGCATTTATCATCTTAAGTTTACACATTTAACACCCACTCTGACAATCATTCACCTCAGCAGATATAACTCACAGCGCATTATTATATATATTAAAATCCTTCTCCATTTTAAACCCCTTTCTCCATGTAGTTTGGAGGAAGGTGGTTTTTATCCCTTGCCTCAGGCGTATCAAACGGTGGTGCTTGACTTGAGCAGGGAGTAGCCTCGGCCGGGTCTGGTGTTCAGAGCCTGTGTTGTGGCAGGGGGGTGGGGACTCATGGATCTTCCATTTCATAGTTTTGTCCTGAGAAGCAGCCCTCTGTAGTTGTTTGGTGGTATTTCTTAGCTTTTCTCCCTAATCAAACTATATTAGAGGGCTAGAAGATTCAGGGCAGCTGCCAGGTGGCCCATACACCCCCAGAGTGGTCAACCACTGCTAATATGATGCCTCGGCCATGGCTTTATCTGAAAGCAGCAGCTGGATCTGTGAAGTCATCCAGCATGTTAAAATTTCCCACGATGCCTTCAAGCACCTGATGGAGTAACACTGCAACAGTACTGAGCTACAGTGGGAAACTTAATATGGTAGATGACTTCCCAGACCCAGCTGCCCATCAGGTTGGTCCATGGCTGGTGGGTGGAGACAAGTTACCATCTTCTCAGGAGTGGGGGTGAGTGAGATTCAAACCTGAGGTGGCTCTGAGAGTGACCTCCAAGATCACTTCCAGAAACCAGAAATCCTTTCCACACCCCACACATAGACATCAGAATCAAACTCAGCTTGCTGTTCAGAGACCTGTTTCACTTTCTGTCTTACCCTGGGATGAGCAACTGGTGCCCTGCAGGCCGTATCTGACCCTCACCACCTAGGTTTGAACCTCCACTGCCCTCCACACAATCCCCCCCCATTTTTTAAAAAAATTTTTTTTGAAGAAAAGATTTGTGTCTGTAACACCACAGAGCACCCCCAGCCAAATTTAACTTGTTTTTCAGCTAAATGTGACCCTTTTAGGACCCTGTAGCTGCCACAGAGCCCTAAAAGAGTCAAATTTAGCTTGTAAATGAGCTACGTTTCCTCTATTGGGGGGGGGGGGAGGTCTGTAGTGCTATGGATGCCATTTCCCCCTTCAAATAAAACAACATTTGTTGAATTTATTTTTTTGAGGTCCCCCGCTGGCAGACTATGGCCCACTTGGGAAGTGATGGTATTCCAGGGGCTGAAAACAGCCCTCAGATCTCCCAAAGTTTAAACTCTGGTCTTCCCCAATCAGTGAGGTGGCTGATTTAGAGAGCAAAAGGCACAGAGATGAGGGAGGCTGAACCCTCCCAATCAATTATCTCTACATAGCCATCTCCACCTCAAAGGTTTTTCCACAACCATGCTTGTTCCTGGGACTGCACAGCAGAGAGGTAAATCATTGCACAGGGGCAGAGCTAAGCATCTCACTACTCATACGATTAATCCAGGAAATATGAGATAACTTACTTCATGCTCTGTATGTAATTGGGGCTATGTGTTTTCTAGACACAGGAATATATGCCTCAGAAAGTTTATAATGTTCTTGAGGAGGGGGGGGATGTTGCCTAGCAGCCAAATGGAGCCAAAGACATTTCCGTTCAGCATGGGATTCTTGTATATAAAAAGGTTAGCATGGTTAGTAGTAGTAGTGGTGGTTTCATTCTATTAGAAGATTGACCTGATTTGAACAGCTGTTTAATACTTCTGGCAATTTACCCAGGGGACTTTCTGTTTATGACCCAGTAAAGTTTGCCAAGCCCTTCACTTTTTGGATTCAGTCTGCTTCTACTTCTGCTAACACATAGACAAGCACTCTTTGGGCTCATCTACACCAAGCATGATATTCCACTATGAAAGCGGTATGAAAGCAGTATATAAAAGGCAGGAGCCACACTACTGCTTTATAGTGGTATTGAAGTGCACTGACAACAGCTGGGGCCCATGGCACATGCCATAGACCACTTTCATACCACTTTCATAGTGTTATATCCTGCTTGGTGTAGATGTGTCATGGGCCCCAACAGTTGTCAGTGCACTTCAATGCTGCTATAAAGCAGTAGTGTGGCTCCTGCCTTTTATATACCATTTTCATACCATTTTCATAGTGGAATATCCTGCTTGTTGTAGATGAGCCTCCCATCTCACAATAACCCCCAGTTCTAGAGAAGGGTATAAGTCAGAAGGAAATAAGTTTGCATAAACATAGTGTCATGAAAATCAGTGGCAATCAATCTCTCTCTTCCCCACACACATATGCCAGCAGCTACTCACTTGTGTTGCACCCCTCCCAGTGATGTGTGTACCTGTGTGTATGTGTGACAGAGAGAGAGAGAGAGAAAGAGAAAGGGAAAGAGAAAGAGAAAGAGATCTGATTTGTACTGGGAAGCAAGCAAGGGTCTGCACAAAGAAGCTAGAATGGCCATTTTGAGAATAACTGTGGAAGGGGTGGGTGGAATGATTAATTTTCAGACTGATGACCTGGTAATTAAGCCATCTTTCCTGGTTTGATTATTCATTTATCAATTATTTATTTATATCCCACCTTATTTTATTTATTTATTTATTGAAAACATTTATATCCCGCCCTATATCATTTAGATCTCAGAGTGGCATACAGATAAAAACACAGCATAAAACAATATACACAGTTAAAACCAAATTAAACCATGATCCAAGTTAAAACAACATATAATTTAAAAGCAATAAAAGCAGAACCCAATATGTCAAAACAACCCTCCTCCTCTCCATTTTTATCCTCACAACAACAACCCTGTGAGGTAGGTTGAGCTGAAAGTCTGTGACTAGCCCAAAGTGACCCAGGCCATAGCTAGATCTAAGGTTTATCCCTGGATCGTCCAGGGGTCAAACCTGTTCATCTAGGTGACACACAGGGTGCTCAGGCACAGGCGAACCTTGGATGATCCCAGGATAAACCTTAGGTCTAGCTGTGGCCCCAGTGAGCTTCCATGGCCGAGCAGGGACTAGAACCCAGATCTTCCAACTCCCAGTTCAACACTCTAGCCAGCACACCACACTGGATCTCAATTATGACTCTCTCTTCTCTCACACACAATCTGGGAGAATTTCCATCCATCACTAATCCAGACTCAGTCATTAGCATCCTTTCAACTGACATCACTGGGGAATCCATATTGCAAAGGGTTATAAAAACATGAGCCCATCTTCTTGGGGCAGGGAGGGGGGAAAGCAATGGTTTTATGAGTAAAAAGAGTCCTAAACTTGCTGATGGAACAAACAGTTACCATTCCTTTGATAAGACATTAAAACAATTGTATCTGGCAAAATTCCAGCTCCATGGTTCTTCTTTACTTTGTTGTTGAGCTACTTCTTCCCATCTCTCCTCCATAAAGAAATTGGAGTGTTTATTTATATTTGTCTTCACATAGGCAATATTCGCCTCCTCTCTCTCTCTCCCTTCCTCCCTCCCCCTTCACTAGCTGCCTTCGTTGCTGTATTTGGCATCTCACCAATCACAGCAAACAGCCATGGCCTGAGAGTTTAAAGAGAGCAATTCTCCACTACAAGCAACCACAGCAAAGGAGCAAAAAGAGTCACTGTGGAACTTGGAGAGGATTTTTACATGCCCAGGGTGTGTCTGCGGTTTTGAAATTAAGAGCAGCCCTAGTCCGATTCCAGCCACTTCACTTGGGCAGGAAGAAAAACTGTTCATGAGATCATGACACGCATTCAGGCCCCCCACACACATCCCCCACACACACGGGGGGTACCCACAACTCTGTCAATGCACTAAAAAAATGTGGGGACAGAGCCATGGGGTCGCATGAGCTAACCCTGCCCACTGCTGTAACCATGCGTGCCTCTCCCCTCCACTGGTGAATGTCTGGTGGATGCTCAGGAGAATGACTTGTCTATGTGCATAGATGTTTGTATGGAAAGCTCCTACAGTCGAGGAAGGATCCTGACTGAGAAGATGCTGTGGCTGGCCCATGAGTGTGAGAATGCTTTGAAAGAGCACCCAAAGACAAAGAAAGGGGCTTCTGATCAGAACTTGCTGATTGCGGAAATGTTTATCCAGATTAGATGACACGGAATGTGAGAACACGGTTACTTTTTAGGAATGTTGGAGGAATCTATTTATTATTATTATTATTATTATTATTTATTTATTTATTTATTTATTTATTTATTTATATAGCACCATTAATGTACATGGTGCTGTACAGAGTAAAACAATAAATAGCAGGACCCTGCCGCATAGGCTTACATTCTAATAAAATCATAATAAAGCAATAAGGAGGGTAAGAGAATGCACCAAACAGGCAGTATAAAAGTCAGAGCAAAATCAAGTTTTAAAAGCTTTAGGAAAAAGAAAAGTTTTTAGCTGAGCTTTAAAAGCTGCGATTGAACTTGTAGTTCTCAAATGCTCTAGAAGAGCGTTCCAGGCGTAAGGAGCAGCCGAAGAAAATGGACGAAGCCGAGCAAGGGAAGTGGAGACCCTTGGGCAGGTGAGAAACATGACATCAGAGGAGCGAAGAGCACAAGCGAGGCAATAGTGTGAGATGAGAGAGGAGAGATAGGGAGAAGCTAGACAGTGAAAAGCTTTGTAGGTCAACAGGAGAAGTTTATATTGGATTCTGAAGTGAATTGGAAGCCAATGAAGAGATTTCAGCAGTGGAGTAACATGGTCAGAGCGGCGAGCCAAGAAGATGATCTTAGCAGCAGAGTGGTGAACAGAAACCAACGGACTGATGTGAGAAGAAGGAAGGCCAGTGAGAAGAAGGTTGCAGTAGTCCAACCGAGAAATAACCAATGCATGAACAAGAGTCTTGGCGGAAGAGACAGACAAAAATGAACGAATCCTGGCAATATTATACAGGAAAAAACGACAGGATTTAGCTACTGCCTATTTGTGGGGGTGGAGCTTGACAAGTGAGCATTCATTGGCTCAGCCTCCTGGACTCCATTGCGTCTTCTGCCAACTGGCCCGACATGACTGGCAGCGAGTTGGGCCAGCTAGCGGGTATTCGGTGGTTTTAAATTTGCGCAGATTACGACCGCAATTTGTGCAAATTTGTGCAAATTGCACAAAGTACGGCCGCACTTTGAGCAATTTACACACTCCCCCCCCCTCATAATTTGTACAAATTATGCAAAAAAAATTATGTAATTTGAGCAATTTGCGGCTGGAATTTGCACAAATCTCTCTTTGTGAAAATTAAGGCCAAGACAAAAAAGAAGAAGAAGAAGAAGAAGAAGAAGAAGAAGAAGAAGAAGAAGAAGAAGAAGAAGAAGAAGAAGAAGAAGAAGAAGAAGAAGAAGAAGAAGAAGAAGAAGAAGAAGAAGAAGAAGAAGAAGAAGAAGAAGAAGAAGAAGAAGAAGAAGAAGAAGAAGAAGAAGAAGAAGAAGAAGTAAAAAATCCCTGGAATTCAGAGAAAACCTGCAGCTCACCTTGCAAATGCAAGCCAATGGTGAGGGGGAATTGTAGGCCAAAATATCTGGAGGGCCACATGTCACCCACGCCTGTATGAGGAGACCTGCTAGTGCAGCCACCAATTGTAAACGCTTTCCCAGATCTCAGCCCCATCCCAGTCTTAATTGTTACTGTCACTGTCTTTGGTGGTGTTGGTGATGATGATGAAGATGATGATTTTGTTTTTTTACCTATATCAAAAATGATATAGGTGAAAAAACATATAATCGTAGGTTTGTCCTGTTATTATCTTTCTTTCTTTCTTTCTTTCTTTCTTTCTTTCTTTCTTTCTTTCTTTGAGCTACCTTGAAGAGCACCATGTGGTAGAAAAATGGCCTTAGTTCGTTTTAAATAGGGATGTGCACGGACCTCCCGATCCGCTTCTCTTCCAGATTCGCAACTTCTGGATCGGGTCTGCTCCACTCCACTCCGATCCACCTATAGTCCGCTCCGCTTCGCTGCGAAGCTCCAGATCCGGATCGGAGCTCCACTTTCCCCCCCATAGACTTGCATTGAAACCAAAAAAGCCTACAACTTTTTTTCTGTTAATGTTAAAATCCTCAAACTTGGCACCATGATAGGTTATCCATGTATACACATGCTTGCCAAGCTTCAAGGAAATCCAAGCATCCTCTGATTTTCGGGGAATTTTTGAAAATCGGACACCCCATGTTCAGACATGGGATTTACTCCGACATTTTGACAGATAAAAACTTTGAAGCAGGCACCCTCACAAATGCCATCTAGATCCACATTCATGGCAAGTTTCAAGCAAATCCCATCATCCCCTGATTTTTGGCAGGGGTTTAACCATTAAAGCATCTCCCCTAACCCCAATTCACACCCCTTTCGATATCTCCGTCAATTTTCACGTTAGAAATGTCAAATTAGGCACCATGACACCTGATGCATGTATACACATGCATGCCAAGCCTCAAGCAAATCCAAGCCTCCCCTGATTTGGGGGGGGATTTTTGAAAATCGGACACCCCAGTATCTCAGGGATTTTTAAAGCTGCAGACAGCTCAATGGGCTTTATTCATGGCCATTTCAAAGGTGGGCAGAGAGGCAGGCAGAGATATGCCACAGATCTATGGAGAAGTCAGTCCCAGCAGATACCCCACCACAACAGCACTCAGGCGGAGGCGGGAAGGCAGGCATGCAGCAGACATTTCTGGGGGCACAAGGAAGTCAGCCAAGGACTGTTTCAAAGCCAGTAATGCAAACCATCCCTGTGAGGCGGGAGCAACACAGAGAGATGCCTTTTCTTTTGCATCCCATAACTAGGAGGCTAGGAGGATAAGAGTAAAGCTTTGTGATCCTTGCTTCAGAGTTGATTGACTGCATTGTGATCACAGCCATTATTAAACAACAACAAAGTAATAACGTTAGTATTAGCAGTACTAATCAATATTAATAGCAATAACAACAACAACAACAACAACAACAACAACAACAACAACAACAATAAGGACTTGAACCACAATGAAAGCTTGCCTGACTTCACTAAAGAGGAAAAGCCAGGAGAGCTTGGGCTATGGGGTGTATAAATATAAAATGAAATAAATAAATAAATAAACAAAGGAGGGTGGAATTAAAAGTAGCAGTGTTGCTGAATAAACAACAAGAAGAATTTTTTTAAAAAGGCTATGTCTGTCTTTTACCAGTAAGAGGAAAGTGGACGTGCGCAGGGGGAGGGGGAATTATTCCAATTTGACTGGCCCTAAGTAAGTACCAGTCTTTAAGAAGCTACCTGACACTTCAACTTGTGACAGGCATAGCTTCTACACTGTTTAATCTTTGGAGGCTTCAGATGACCTTCCAAGGACAGGACAGGAGTGTGTGCACTGGGCACATCCACATGCCCTAGGGGACCTCATCCCCTTGCACCATATCTATTCAGTTGTTCACCAAGGTTAGGGTGGGTAGCAGTGCTGTGTTCCCTACCTGTTATTTATTTGCTTAGTATATGATTTCAGGTTGTGTTTGTGCATTTGGTGGGGCTACTGTTTTAAAAAACACTGGGAAAAGTCCGTTCAGAGACTAAGAAAGAAAAGTTTCCCAGTATCCCAAGTTACTAAGTATCCCGTTTTGCTTATCCTCCCCTCCAAATTTGGGATTGGGGGATGCTTCATCAGGTGATCATGACTGGGAGTTGAATCTGCCTCTCAGCACTTCAAAAAGGTACCTCTCCCACTTTTTTTATCCTGTTTTTTAAAAAAATATAGCAAGCAAACCGCAGCACGCAAAGTGCTGAAAACAGGCTCAAAATGACCACCACCCATGACTCTCTAAGCACTGCGAGTTTCAAATAGTTAGCTTGAAAAATAAAAAAGTTATCCACTAATCTTTTCCGCAATGTAATCCTATGAGCCAAAAAATTCAAAATGGCGGGCGGAGCGCTCCGTGAAAAGAGAATCGCTCCGCTTATGGTCGCTTCTCTTCGCCATGCTTCTCCAGCCCCCCGATCCGCTTCTCCTCCGCCTGTAGGGGAGGCGGATCACCCCAGTTCGCTGTTGCTTCTTCGATTCTAAGCGAAGCGGATCATACCCCTAGTTTTAAACAAATAAAAGATGACGAACTCCCAGCTCTTCCAATAACATGACTCTCAACACCTTACGCAACCACCGTTTAACAACTTTCCAGAATGGACTGCTTCGTTTGCTTTTTTATGGACAGTGAGATGCCCCTCCTTTCAAGTTGCTCCTTTCTTCATCGTCCCTCGGTGGGAAGATGGCTGCCATTTGTTTTTGAAGTATGGTGAATTCCTCCCACCTGAATTCCTCCCACTCGCAGTGGCTCAAATCCATCATTCCTTCTCCTGCTGCATTCTTTCACTGGCCTATATCTTTGTCCCCTCTGATTCTGTGAGATGGTTTAACCCACAGAGCTGTGCTTGGAAGCCAGCCTTTTAAAGACTCCTGCGCAGGAAGGAGCAGGAACCACAAGGGGCAAAGTGGAGGCACTTTAGGGGGTGTTTGTTCTGGCAAGAGAGAGGCCTGGCATCATCGCCACATCTGGAGTGGCCAAATGCATGGAAGAGCTCATCGGGGAAAGAGACACAGCGCTAAGTGCATATGGATGCTCCTCTGGCATTGCAGGAAAGGGAGGAACTCAGCCTGGAGCCAAGACTTTAAAGAGGCAATCCCATTAAAGCAGCTTTCACCATTCCCCAGCTGCATTATTTTGCTTTAGGGGGACTCTGGGAACATCTACACTCGGCACCTTCTGTTATGGGGGCATCACTGTGCTGCTAAATTTTATGTATGTAATTGTTACTCACAGGGCACATAGTAGGAAATAATGTATTCGTTTTATTTATTTATTTACAATATCTATATACAGCTCCCTATTGAAAATTTCGGAGTGGTGTACAAGATAAAATAAAATAAAAACAGAATAAAACACTTTAAAATAGATTTTAAAAGAAGCAAAATGTATAGGGAACCATGGCTGGTCATTAAGGAAAGGCTTCCTGGAATAATGACGTTTTCAGGAGGTGCCGAAAGGAATACAAAGTTGGTGCCTGCCTGACCACCAGAGGCAGGGGGCCACCACACTGAAGGCTCTTCCCCTGGTGGACTCCAATCGGAGGATGGGTCTATGTGGAACCACCAGGAGCATGCCCTCAAAGGACCTCAGTGACCGGGAAGGTTGATGGGGGAGAAGACGCTCTCTCAGGTATCCTGCTCCCAAGTTGTTTAGGGCTTTGTACACAAGTACAAAAATAACACATGGTGTGATATATATATATATATATTGCAACTGCATGCCATACCCAGAAGCATGTGGTGTCAACTGCGCAGAAAATGGGTGGAGCAACCTTGGTCACCTGTGAGGGTTCTCATCCCTAAAGTCATGCAATGCAGTGCCACAGCTATCTGCATAGGACTGTACTTTCACACATCTTTTTTAAACGCTGCATTGCATATGCGCCGGTGTGGAGCAGTGGAGATGTGGAGCAGCAGAGCTACAAAGCAGCAAATACATGTGAAAAGAATTGACAGGAGAGAAAGGAAAATGTTCACTACTGATGTCACTGCAACACAAAATGGAGGACAAAGCCCTTCCTCCCTGCAGAATACCCACAGGGTCACTCTGCCTGGACCCAAGGGTGCCAGGGAAACATTAGGCCAGACTCAGAGCAGGAGCAGAGAACCTGTAGCCATCCAGATGTCATTGGACTCCAACTCCCATCAGCCCCAGCTATTACAACCAATGGTGAGGGATGATGGGAGTTGGAGGCTAACAACATTTGAAAGGCCACTGGTTGTGCCAAGACTCCAAGCAAGGAATTCGTTGTGCCTGAGTTATTCAGGCCAATCTGAAGCATAGGTTTACCCAATTTTGCGTTCTTCTGATTTTTCCTTACTATCATGAGCAATTTGGAGAAAGGGCAGCTGAACTATTTTTCCCTAAAGAAATTATTGGGCTCTTGCTCTTAGCTGTTGAGTGAGTATTCTGTTTCTTCTTCTATTATTATTATTATTAATTATTATTATTATTATTATTATTATTATTATTATTATTATTCCAAATATATTCCCTACCCATGACCTTTGCTGATGTCACCTCTCCCGGTTCTTTCAAATCCTTCCTCAAAGCCCACCTTTTCCACGTAAGGAAATCAAAAGAACACAAAATTGGGTAAAGGCCTGTTAATGGGTAAACCTATGCTTCAGTCTTATGCACGTATTCAGATTGGCCTGAATAACTCAGGCACAAGGAATTCCTTGCTTGGCGTCTTGACACAACCATTGCCCTTCCAAATGTTGTTAGCCTCCAACTCCCATCATCCTCCACCATTGGTTGTCAGAGCACTTCAATACAGCTCTAAAGTGGCTCCTGCCTTTTATGTACCACTTTCATACTGCTTTCATAACGGAATATCCTGCTTGGTGTAGATGAGCCCATAGTGTTATATCCTGCCTTATATCTGGCCCCACTTTCAATGCCTCAAAGATTTCGCTTTTGGGACGGTGGCCACAAACTTTGTCCCCCATCCAGAACGTCCACGGTGGAGTGTGCAATGCTGCGGCTGCACCTGGGATCAACCGCTTCCTGGTGGTGCATCAGCTGCCACACGGGCGATCCTTAGGGGTGACCCTATTCAGCCATCTGTGGGGTTGTAGGATGGGTGGACGAAATATCCTCCCCTCCTCCCCGGCCCCCATTCGTCTGCCAGCTTTCCTGCTGCGCATATAGCTGAGCCATGTGCAAAAACGTGGATCACATTCTCTGGATTGGAGGAGCATCTTATTTTTCCAAGGCTTTAAAATACCTCTGACTTCCATCTCTCCCTTTCCTGGCATTCCATTTTCTCTGCACCTCCCCCTCCCTCCTTTTCTTTTCCACGTTCTCCCTCTAACTCCCCCCGCTCACCCCCCCGCCCGGGTCTCTCGAATTTCCTCTCGCCTTAAGCTCCATCTTCTGGTCCCGTTGCAGCATGAGCCGTGTGTGACTCAGCCAGGAGAGGGGCACCATCCTTGAGTCTGAAGCCACATGCATACATACATACTTCTGACATCACCGTAGCATCTCTCTCTTTCTCCCCCCCACCCCATCCCACAGATTGGTGCCAAAGCAAACAGAGAGCAGAAGGGCTACGCCATCTGGAAGCCTGCAAGATCAGAGCATAAGAGAAAGGCACCCCCCCATCCCCGGCTGCTGGCCACCCCCTCCTCCCCCATTGGCCCTGCAATAGGCCATTCCAGTCGTTGCCCAGAGGGTTAATTGCACCACCGTCAACCAGAGATCCTCCCCCCCGCCCTGCCCCGCCCCGCTCCGACGCACCCCGCTCCACTTTCGGCATACCAAGCATACGTTTTATTTTTCAAAGCCGCAGAAACCCGGCCAGCTCAGAGCTGGGATGTGGCAGGTTTCAGCAAAACCGCAGGGCTGCCTGACGGTGATGGAAGGTGGTTCCTTGCAGCCAGCTGAACCTACCAAGGAGGCTTGGGAGGGGGAGAGAGTCCTGTGCTCAGGACTACAGTACTTGATCCCCATGCTGGTTCTACAGAAAGTGGCCCATGTGCATAAAGCAGAGAAGGCCACATTTCCCCACTCCTGGCTTCAGTTCCCAAGCGGACACAGAGGTCTTTCTTTTTACCCACCCACCCCCATCAAATCTCAGCAAGTCACAAGCAGGAGAAAGGAAAGGTGGGAAGGTGATGGAAGCATCCAAAGGCAAGGGGGCTTCCATGTATCTGCTCATGGAAGGTCCCCCCTGCTGGATTTTTGGGGATTCTCCCCCCCCCCATACCATAGCTCACCCTGTTGAATAGGGTCTCCTGACTTTCTGGGTTAGGGTGACCATATGGAAAGACAGGGCTCCTGCATCTTTTAACAGTTATGTTGGAAAAGGAATTTCAGCAGGTGAAATTTACCTGGTGAAATTCCCTCTTCATCACCACAGTTAAAGCTACAGGAGCCCTACCTAGTGTGACCAGATACAAAAGAGGGCAGGGCTCCTGCAGCTTTAACTGTTCTGATGAAGAGGGAATTTCACCAGGTGCTGCATGCATACAAATGACACCTGCTGAATTTCCCTTTTTTATGCAACTGTTAAAGAGACAGGAACCCTGTCCTCCTTTCCATAGGGTCAGCCTGGGTAGCATTTTCAGAGGGCTGCTGTGGGAAGGCGGGGGCAGGGAAGTCCACTTCTACCAGCACAGTTGATCCAGGGTCAGTCCTGGCTCCGTGGGAAAGACACCCTTAATGCCCCTCTCCCTAACTGCCTTCTCGCCACCATTGTCGCCAGCTCCTCCTCCTCTTCTTTATCATTGCTGTCACTTGCTTGCTTGCCAGGCGGAGAGCCAGTGAGCCAGTGGGCAGGGGTAACTACTGTTCCTCCTTCTCTTCACCACCATTGACTGGGATGGAGCAAGAGGCAGGTGAACAAGCCAATTGCCATGGTGAAGAGCATCAGTGGGCCCCTTTTGGAAGTGTGGGCCCTCAACAAGTGCCCGGCCACGCTTACCCTTGACACCAATCCCTTGAGGTTTAAAGCAGCTGTTGCATCTAATGAGGTTGTACATTTTAAAAAGGGACAGCTGTATCTTGCACTTCCTTTCCATAGCTCAGGGTGGCATATGTGAAGTTCAGATCTTAGGGTTCCTGCTATATGTCAGTTCCTCCAACACTTTGTCCCACTTTGTCTAATGGGACCAACAGTGCGATCGGATGCTTGCTTACTCAGACAGACGTCCCACTGTACTCAGTGGCATTAACTCCCATGTATGTGTGCACCAAACTGCAGCTCTTCTATTTATTTATTTATTTATTTATTTATTTATTTGAAATATTTATATCCCACCCTATATCACTAAGATCTCAGGGCGGCGTACAGATAAAAACATACAATATAAAACAATAAATATACACAGTCACAATGTTAGCATATTACCCAAGGAAATTCTGACGGTGAACATGGTAGCACAGTTAAAACACCCACCCAGAAACAAAAACAAAAGCTGTTTTTAAAAGGAAGAGAGTGAGAGAGAGCGAAAGAGATTGAATTGGAGATTAATTATGGCCATACACCAGGATAAATACAATTAAAAACATGCAAAACATTAAACCAGCAGTCTTATTCTCAAAACATTTTGCAGAAACCTCAATCTGATAAGCATCCTGTTCCTTACATCTGACAATAATGTCAATCTCTCATCTCATCATCAAAGGGGTAGTATAATGGCCAAGGTGGCTGGGAGATAACGCTCATTGGGTGCAAGTCAAGAGGGCACCAGGTTGGGGAAGGCAGATATAATAAGACACGTGCAGCTGATCCAACCTTTCCAATCCCATCTTGAGCCTCTCCAGGCCCACCACATGCAGCAAAAGGAATGTCCTGAAATCTTCTTTGCAGCAGCAGAGTGGGTAAATCATTAAACTTAGCTAATGGTAGAGCATGCCCTATATTTAGGAAGATTTAACACTTCTACGTATCTTGCTACTTTAATCCTATAATTGGGATTCAGACCCACAAATAACAGGAAACGTTTTATTTGCTAGAGATCACATATATTGGAGGTCAGAGAGAGCAATACTATAGCTCCCTGGACTTCATAGTCAGGAAGCTGGGCTCTCTGCCCCCTCCCCCTCATATCCAGTGCAGAGAGAATTGCATCTGGGACCCCTCTGCATTCAAAGGGAGTGCAGAGATAAGGGGGGGTGGGACGGGGAGGAGACCAGGACAGCTGCCTTACTTTGAATCCTATGGCCGCCCCAGCCACCTTCCTTCCCCTGCTGAAGCGCTACTGATAAGACGGGTGAAATTGCCTGTCTAGCAGAAATGCAGGGCGGCCAGAGAATTTGATACTCAATAGCCTGTGGGTTCGGAGGATGATGAGTATCCAGTGGACAGTGCATTGGATATCCCTTGGATAGTGCATCGGAGAGAAGAGAGGGATATCATTGTCTCATTTTATTAAACCACTCCAGGACGCTTTTTGGCTGAGGGTGGGATAAAAATACTGTCAATAAAGAATAATGCATAATACATGATAAATAATTGTTGCAGCGGAAGCAAAAGCAAGAGGCATTTTTCATGACTAAAAAAGAAAAGGGGTAAAGGAGGAGTTCCCCCAGTTCCATGACACATACCCTGAAACAACACCAGTCATCCCACCCCTACACTGAAAATCATAAACATGGCCTTCCCAATTTGCCCCCATGAATTGGAGTGCAGAACTGGAAGCGGTAATTTTGGGTTTGCCATAGAGGTATACTACCTTTGAACTTAGAGGTTCCACTTAGCTAGTAGCCATTAAAACAAAAAGGTATCCTTCATGAATCTGTCTATAAGAACATAGGATGGGTTCCAGGAGGGGTCAGCAGGGAACTAAGCTCTGGGGCCTGGAGCGGGGGGATGTTCTTGACCCCTTTCTCAGCTTGGACACTGAATTTGGTTTGGACAGAACCAGCCATGCAGACAGGTTATTTTAGATCTGCGGTGTTCAACCTCTTTGAGTCCAAGGGCCAAATTCAATTCATAAATAATCCCTGGGAAAACCCGATTCTTCCTGTGGTCTCGGGATCGTCCCAAGACCATGGGACATGTGGGGGCCCATCCTGGCTTCTTCCCACCTCACCTCAAGTAGCGGGGTCAGTAGAGGGAAGGAGCCGGGCCCGGAGGAATCAGGGGTGGTTGGGAGAAGGGTCAGCCCCCCTTTTTTTCTTACCTTTTTTTTCGGTGGAGCACAAGTGCACTCCAGCACTTCTTCTTTAAGAAAAAAAATGGTGTCTGTGACAGGCGCAACGCCTGGGATGTTGTGCAGCCGTTTAGATGCAGGGTGATGATCCTGGAATGGGGTAAGTCCGGGATAGTCTCCCCTGCGTCCCTCTATACCTTATGGTTTAGAAAGGGCCACACACTCCAGCCATTTTGATGGGCCTTTTTGTAGTTCTGAATAATGGCCACACATGGTAACCAAGTGAATTCTTGAGGCCTTTGCAATAGAAGACAGAGCCAGCAAATCCCACACAGGAGGCTGGAAGTAATTAATACAGAAACAACAGAGAAGCTCTCACAAATGAGAACCATGTAAGAAAGAAGGCTGAATCTTGTCTGGTTTTTATCCCCCTTTTTTTCTCTGGGCTCCAGGTGACTACAATAAATGCAGAAGTTCCTCACATATCATACCCCATAGTGACAATGATAATATTTTTTTTTTAAAGCATCAGTAATTAAAGGCACAATGCTATGCACACTTAGACAGAAAAAAGCCCTCTAAAGTTGTCTGGGTTTTGTGCAGTTTTTTTCCCATTTCTAAAAGGTTAAAATGTCTCTCCTGAGGCTTAGTTACTGGCAGTAAGAGTGTCAAGCAATACAATGCTGGTCTTTTTTGTATTTTTGTCCCCTCCCCTTTGCATTTGACCCCACACACCACTGAAAAGCGGCCCCTGAGAGCTTCTCTGGAATTGAATTTGACCCTTGGGCTGAAAGCTTCAACACTCCTGGCTTAGGGAATGTGCAACCCTCTCCAGAACATGTTGAACATCACTCACACCTGGGAAGAAGAACCCCACCCACCAATAGTACCTCTGTCTTGCATGGATGGAGTCTCAGTTTATTTGCGCTCATCTAGTTCATTGCTATGAGTGAACATCAGTATCTACAATAATTCAATACACACAATATCACCCTTTTGTATTATTATTAGTAGTAGTAGTCTTGCATTTATATCCCACCTTTTTTCCTCCAGGGAACCCAAGGTGACGATCATAATCCTCCTCCTCTCCATTTTATCCTCACAACAACAACCCTGTGAGGTAGGTTGGGCTGAGATTCTGTGACTGGCCCAAAGTTACCCAGTGGGTTTCCATGGCCGAG
This sequence comes from Elgaria multicarinata webbii, assembly GCF_023053635.1. Classification (NCBI taxonomy): domain Eukaryota; kingdom Metazoa; phylum Chordata; class Lepidosauria; order Squamata; family Anguidae; genus Elgaria; species Elgaria multicarinata. The sequence goes on from NC_086181.1 coordinate 15,178,100, forward strand.
TGGGGACTAGAACCTGGATCTCCCGACTCCCAGTCCAACACTTTAGCCACTACGCCACACTGGCTCATTTGATGGAAAAGAGTAGGGATGGATGAGAAATTCATTTCAGTTAGTGTTTGTTTGTTTTTAACTAGAATGTATGTAACCAGTTTGCGCCTCCCAGAACCGAATACAGAACCGAATACAATCTGAGTTCTGACGTTCAGACATTTCTGAGCTTGAGATGCAGTTTACACAACAAAACGTGTTTCAAAAATGTTCACATTTGAAAATGCCCATGAAAAACAACAACATACATTTGATGCATACATATCAGGAAATGTGCCAGAAAATATGTGTGCATTTTCATGTGGGAAAATATCACCACTTGCAATCCAGTACAGCCAGGAGGCTTGGGGTGGAAATCAGAGGAACCTCACAAGCTCAAGGTTTGCTGATTTGCCTCTCCCTAAAAAAGAGAGTCAGAGGTGTGTTTTATCCGCAGATTGGTGACAACTACACACTCTACAGCCCCAGATGGGTTTACTCAGTCATTTCACAAAGAAATTAAACAGGATGGGGAATAAGATAGAGCCCGGTGGGACTCTAAATGGCCTAAATGCCAAGATGGGAGCTTCAGCAGACACGATTCCAGTATGCATTAGTTTCCCATGTGTTCATCCATAAGCACATTCAGTTCTGTTTCTGCATCATTCTGCATTTTTGACATTAAAAATCTGCACAAAATTTGCCTTTAAATGTGCATTTTTGTATACATTTTCTCCTCAAACATGCCTTTTGTATGCATTTTCTCCTCAAACATGCATTTTGTATACATTTTCTCCTCAAATGTGCCTTTTGTATACATTTTCTCCTCAAATGTGCCTTTTGTATACATTTTCTCCTCAAACATGCATTTTGTATACATTTTCTCCTCAAACGTGCCTTTTGTATGCATTTTCTCCTCAAACGTGCCTTTTGTATACATTTTCTCCTCAAACGTGCCTTTTGTATGCATCTTCTCCTTAAACATGCATTTTGTATGCATTTTTATCCTAACATATGTATTTTTGTACATATTTTGTGAAGTTTTTTCTTGAGCTAAAAACTTAATTACAGAATTCAACGTATAGCTTGATTCTGGATCAACAGAATCCAAAGTATAGCTGGGTTTGAATCCACGTATTAGTCAAGGAAGTGGGAATCAGGTCAGTTTGCTTAAAAATGCAGAACAAACAAAATCCTCATGCCCATTCCCTGGAAATAGCCCACCACCCACCATTCCAGCATTTGTGGCCTCCTACTTCCTGTGATGGTTGTTGAAGCTGTTGAGGAACCATCATATGAAGAGGGAAGGGCATATAGGGTCAAGCTAAAGATGTTTTGCTGCTTGAGGTAAAGAGCAAGATGGCAGCCCTTCCCTTTTCAGGTACAAAAGCCAACTGGGCTGGCAATTGAATCTTTACTGGCAGTGTGACAGCATCCTTGACTGCCCCTGATGAAAACAGGCTAGCGTAGGAGGGTTGGATGTGTGGCACATAGCTCTCTCTTCCAGCACTTTGCTGCTGCCTCCCAGCATTTACCATCTGAAGTGACCCCCCCTCGCTTTGCCTAATGGTAGGGTCGCCCTGGGTGTGCAGAATACATGGAGAAGTTCACTGAAGAGAATAGCATAGAAGATGAGAGCAGTTGTATTCCAAAGAAGGCAGAGAAGGAACTGGAAAAAAAGCACAATTGTGAGCAAATTGAAGGGAATAACTTCTTTCACATGCCAATCTCACTAAGCTTTGCCTATTGACAATTGTTATCCCAAATCTTCTGCCAACGGATTCCAAAAAGATCCCCTAGGGCAGAAGTGGGGAACCTGGGGCGTCTGAATGTTGGTGGACTACAACACCCATCATTCACGGCCCTCTACCATACTGGCTGGGGCTGATGGGAATAAGAGTCCAACAACATCAGGAGGACCTCAGGCTCCCCCACCCCTGCCCTAAAATGACTAGAAAAGCAAGGAAACAGAATGCCTTTTTGCCTGCCTGTCAGAGCCGTTCAAGCTTTCCCCTTTAATGTTTCAAGGGATGAACAACAAAGACTTGCAGAATGAGTCACCAAAACATCTGGAAAAGCTGCAACAGAGAGCCAGGCCAAGTCAGCAACACCCCAAGCGGTGCCTCTTGCTTTACGGTCCGACCAAACCCTGCGGTCCCGGTCCCTGATGCTCTTCCCTGCATCTTTCCAGTTACACCCGAGGCATTCTTGATTGGTTGAGATTCTTCTAGCGCCCAATCACTCTTCTCTCCTCACTGCTTGCTGACCAAACTCGGCCTCCTTTTTGCCATTGGACCAAAAGCGCATCCCTCCCCAGAACTGTTTCCCTCACCAATAGCAAACGAGTGGCCAATCAGAAGGCCTTGAGTCCATAAAAGGGAGAACAAAAGAAACTCAAAAAAAAAAAAAAGATTTTTGGCAGAGGGTGTGATGGAACAAGGCTCAAAGCTGTTCTTGAATGCTCTTGCCTAGACCAGGATCATACTGGATTTTGACATCTCTTTTGTATTGTGAAAGTGTGATTTAGCTCACTTGTATGGAAAACACTTCCCCAAATGTGCTTCATTGAGACCAGGGCTTACTCTCAGCCTGAGCTTCGATTTAAAACTTCTTTCATGTGCCAGTGCCCAGATCTCGATTGCAAAGGTATGTGCAGAGTGACTACCAGGTCATCACTACCAACAGTGGTGGCCAGATGCAAAAGCAATAGGGCTTCTACACTCTCAGTAGTTGTGCAGAAGAAGGGATTTCAGCAGGTGTAGCTAGGGATTTCGGAAAAATCCACAATAGAATCAAATGAGTTGGGATTTCTATCAATTCAATCAGCAGATTCCGCAGCAGACTGGCTTTTCCCAGGTCCATATCTCTCTCTCTCTCTCTCTCTCTCTCTCTCTCTCCCCACTTTCCAGAATGTTATGCAAATGATGTCATAGAAAAATAACAACAACAAATAACAACCATATGCTAAAGCATGGAAATGCACATTTTGGGGGGGATTTGTACATTTTGGTGGGGAAGATTTGTGCTATTGTGAATTTGTGCAAATTTGGGAAATGGGAAGAAGTCTCATTCCACCAACCATGGAATGAAGGGCACCTGACAATCCTTGAAAAGCAGATAGAATGGATTTTACAAAAATTTTACATCAGCAGGTCAGAGCACTAGCAGATGCGTCTCTCTGGCTTTTGGGAGGGGCAGGGAAGCCAATGAGTGAGCAACAGCTTCACCGCCTCTCCCGGAAGTCTTGAGAGATGGGGGACTTCCGGGAGAGGAGAGGAAGCCACCGAGAGTGCAGTGACTCCCCTGCCTCTCCTGGAAGTCTTGCGAGAAGGGGGAATTCTGGGAGTGATGCGTCTGCCTAGTGCTGTGTCCTGCAGTCTCCTGAGCCAGCTTAGGAGGCAGCAGGTTGGAGCTCGAGGCAGACACGTCGCTCATGTCTCGTGAGACTTCTGGGGTGAGGTGTCTGACATCTTGTGAGATGTCAGACACCTTTTCCCAGAAGTCTTGCGAGATGCAAGATTTCCGGTGCTGCTGGGATGTCGGGATTTACCAGAGAAATGGTCACCCTACCCAGTAGTCTCCCATCCAAGGACTGCCTGAGCTGCTTAGCTACAGTAAGATTGCTGCATCATATGCCTCCAGGCCGTAGGTCCCTTTAATAGTCACCTATGATGGTAACTGTGGCATTACACCCCACAAGTCAGTTCCCAAATGTATATCTGAAGTTTGTAAGTCTGTGGTTTTTAGAATGCTGGCCTTAGTGGGCGGATTTAGAATGTCTGGGGAGGGGGAGGAGTGATATATAAAGGAACGACTGAGGGGATTGTTAGAGACTTTTAGGGCTCTCTGTGTGCTCTTGGGGTTTAGAGTACTTGAGTCTGGAGAATTTGAGGTTCAGGGTAGAGAGTGGTGTCTTTGGAGTGTGGTGTGCACCTAGTTGATGTATATTAAACAATACTGATAATAAAGAAAGCTCAAGAGTGATTGTGTGAGAGAAAGGAAAGCGTGTATGTGAATGGGTGAAAGGATTGGATGAAAGGTTTCAAAAAAGGTTTTAAAATGTTTTAATTTGAAACAAAGCTTGTGAACTTTTAAAAATAAATTTTAATTATTTTGTTTTAACTACCACAAAAATCCCACGTGTCTGCTTGGCATTTATCATCTGAAGTTTATACATTTAGCACCCGCTCTGACAATCATTCCCCTCAGCACATATAACTCACAGTGTATTATTTTATTATTGAAATCCTTCTCCATTTAACCCCTTTCTCCACATAGTTTGGAGAATCAAGCGGTGGTGCTTGGCTTGAGCAGGGAGTAGCCACGGCCGGGTCTGGTGTTCAGAGACTGTGTCGTGGCAGTAACATCACTCCATTTGGGACCTTCAGTCCCCCCCAACTTAGCCTATAAATAACAAAGTAGTAGTAATGCAATAATAGTAACATAGTAGTAGAAACATAGTAACACATTTAGAAGTGGTGAATTCCATGAATTAATTATGCACTGTTTGAGAAAGTACTTTTCTTGGAATCTACTGGCACTCCATCCAACTGGGTGACTGCACAGTCTAGAATTGTGAAAAGGGAAGAGGAAAAACAAACAAAAATAGAAACACAACATTGTTCTCCACTTTCTCCACACCATACATAATTTTATAAATCACTCTCATGCCCTCATAGAAAGTACTTGGTGCACACAACAAGTCAAGAAGGCATCATGGCTGGTCTTAAAGAGCTGCTCTCTCTGAGCATACATTTTTACTTCTCCAGCTATTTTTACTCACATTTTTAAAAAACTGTAATCAACTTAAGCGAATTTAAGTTTGTCGTTTTTAACTAGTGTTGCCTTTTTAAAAAGTTTTTAAATATTATTTGCAGTTTAATCTCCTCTACCTGAAACTGGGCTGCTCTCTAATAAGTAAGGTGCAGCAAGGAGCAGCAAGGAGAGGGTTCCCCGGCTGCATTGATACCTTTGGATGCCGCTAGAGAAGCTCCCCTGCATACCAATCCTCTCAGGGTGTACGGAGGAGGGGGAAGAACCAAACAAGAACTAAGGGAACCAGGAATCAAAAGAAGTAAGGTATCAAAGAATCAAAGAATTAAGAAATAAAGAAACAAGGAAGGAGGAAAGAAACGGATTTAAGGGCAGAAGTGGAACAAACAAACAAATAAAACAAACTACAAGATTGCTGTGAGTTATGCAATGCACAAATCCTTGTCGTAAGTGATTTCATTCCTAAGGTGCTTCCTGGCTGGACGCTAAGTCCAATTAGGAACCAAGTATTGGGAAGTTTTGAAGCAGTAAAGCCGTTACTAATCAGTTAATCACTAACTCTTAAAGTCAGTTAACTGTCTTCTTCTGTTTGCTGGCAGATTGCTTTGTCTGTTTATATGCCAGTTTGCCTGCAGCTTGGACTGTTTCCTTTTGCTGCCCTTAAAGCCATGGCCATTCAGATGTAGCAGCTAAAGGAATCACCAGAAAGACATTGGCCATTGGTTATTGGATACCACTTCCCGTGCCTCACTGGGCTCACTCCGGCTTCCTGGTTAATTGTGTGTAACATCACAAGGAGCACAATGGTCCTCACCAGGGGCGGATATAAATGACAAGGTCTGGCTCCAGTGACTGAAGACGTGATGTCCTATACCAAGGCTCATAAACAATTAAAAATCACTAACTTTTTCCCCATCAACTCTGAGGAACATCCCAATCTAACACCCGAGACAAAGACTCCTGATAAGGAGGTTCTAGACTGGTCCCTGGGTCCTCAGAGTATAATGAGGATCATAGACTGGGAAAACCCAGAGGAACGCAGATACAGTTTAGCTGCAGAATTCGCATCTGTGGGGGTTCCCCTTGCAGGGACTAGACATCCAATTTGCTTTTCTGAAACTCCACAAGGCAGCTCTATAAGTCCTGTCATACCGATCTGCCCGGATGCATTTTCAAGCAAGAATTTCGATTCTCTACCCCCATATCGAAACATTCACTCTATCTTCTCTGACAACAAAGATCTCCATGCAGTAGCCAATCTGCTTAGCAGCCAACATGAGCTGACCAAGAGACTGTTTCTGAGCTAGGCAGATGATATATCTCTGATAAAGAAGTTTCTCTCTGAATGCAAGAAGCTTCTGACTACACTAACAGTTTTTGCGCTAGGCAGATCTAAGGAAGAAATCCAAGGCAACACAAGTGAAATTGAAACTAAGGGCCTTCCTAGACAAGGGTTTAGCCCGGTGCGAGGCCCAGGCTCCCTGCTGTGCGTGCAGATGACACACAAGGAATCCCGGGGTTAGGCCGGGCTAAACTCTCCCTTGGCCCGGGATAACCGGCACCACTTTTGGGCTGGTTTTTCCACAGCCCCGGGCTGAGAACGGGGCTGCGGAAAGTCTAGCAGGTTCCGCGGGTTTTCCCGGCTGCTCGCTTACTCGCGAGTAGCTGGGAGAAGCCAAGCTGTGCCCATCGGGCTGGGGGCGAGGGAATCACGGGGGGGGGGAGTGATGGGGGCCAGGGGGGGAAAGAGCGGACCCGGCAGGAGAGATGGGGGGGGGAAGAGTGGAGCCAGGGTGGGGAGATCGCGGCCGGGGGGGGGGCAGAGGAGGCATCGGACCTGGCGAGCAGGTGAGGCGAGCAGGCGAGGTGAGCAGGCGAGCAAGCGGGTGAGGCGAGCGGGTGAGGCGAGCGGGCGAGCAAGCGGGCGAGGAGAGCAAGCGGGCAAGCGGGGGGCAGACTGGCGAGTGGGGGGGCGGACTGGCAAGAGGTTGGGCATCAGACATTGGGGAGAATCGGGGGCAGGGGGAGTGGGGAACGCTTTATTTTTTTTAAAAAAACCACTTACCTTTTCGTTGGTGCGTTCCTGCGCACATGGCCCCTTTAAGATTTTTTTTAAAATGGGTGACGCAACGGGGCTTTCCTTTCCCTGTCGTGTCTGATGGCTGGATAGGTGCAACGGCCCATGCTAATTGTAGCACGGGTTCTCCACGCCTGAAGGCCGGATTCAAAGGTAGGTCTAGCAAGGCCCTAAGACCTCTGAGCAAAAACCGACACCAACTTCCAGCCTTCTAACAACACTGGCTGAAGTATACACAAAAGATGCCCCTGAGCTTGGAGGAGTGGTTTTGGAAACAGAGATGAGTAAAATTGGGGCACAAACAAACAATTCTACTATGCTGAATTGGAAGGTGGGCAGGAGATTGGCTAAGAAGAAAGGGGGCATTAATTTAAAGACGACCAAAAATGTGAAAAATGCTAACCCTGCAAGATACAAGAAAATGGAATTTAAGAAACTTTTCAAACTGCTTGACAAAAGTCCTAAGCAGAAAGCAGATTTAAAAGTTAGAAGGAAACCAATATTGGTGATATTGGCAAACACCAATCTGAAATTATATCTGATACCTCCCTACAGCCCACCTCACTAACATCAGTACAGGATCAGATCCAAGTTTCTGATATGCAGGATCCTTGGACACTAGCCCCACGGAGAAAGAAGCTCCACCAAATGAAAAGTGTAAAATATTCCAATTGGAACTTAATATTGAATTGTCAAAAGTTGGTATTAATGAATTATCCTAAGCCCGCAGATTTTTTAACCCAGCACGAACGCAAATGGCACTTAACAATAATCTTGGATGCAGTTCTTCCAGGGCTGGTTACTTTAACAAATATTGCCCACGTGGAATACTTATACTATAATTATACACATGCTCGTGCTGTGGTTACCTTCAGTGAGTGGGACAATGCCAAAACTGTATATGACAGCAGGAAAGCTTTCGCTGGGAGCGGTATTTTTTTCTCAAGATTTTTTGAAAATCTGACATCTCCCCTGGCTTTAGGTCCCTCCCATTCTTTATAACCCCCTCCAAAAAAAAAAAAAAAACCTATGAGAAGGAGAAATGTGTCACTCCAAATTTAATTGACTTTGATACCACAGAAGGAACTCTCTTTAGCCATAAAGGTATAAACACCCAGAAGTTCTCAGATAGTAATGAAGATCTTATTTATCTGCTGTCCGCTGTCCGCCACGTGCTCCTTCCTCTCCGCCGCAGGGCTGCTGTTCCTGCCTTGTGCACCAACTATCGCGAGAGGTCTGCTGGGGCAGCTTGTAGGAGGGAGCAGCTCTGGCCGAGGGTGGGAGCGAGCGGCGGTGGCTCCAGCAGGAAAGAAGCCCCGGGCCCTCCTAGGCAGGAGAAGTGTGCCTCCTGTGGGTGCTTCTCCCACCCCCTACCTCTGGTGGGGCCGCTGTGGGCTTGAGATAGGAGGAGAGAGCGGCTGCGTGAGTGAGAAAGTCCTTCCTGAGCAGGAGCGGTGTGGGGAGAGCAGCTGAATTTGCCGCTCTTTCCTGCTCGGTCCCTGGGTTTTAGGACCTTCTGGAGAGACCACCTCGAGCGCCCCCCTGCTGCCCCTTTGCCTGTTAGTGCCCCCTGTTAGCGCCCCCTGCCACCCCTTTGCCTGTTAGTGCCCCCTGTTCGCGCCCCCTGCTGTCCCTTTGCCTCTTAACACCCCCCTATTAAATCCCACTGCTCCCAAGGAGGCAGTACCACCCACTTTGGGAACCACTGTTCTATCGGATCAGAATCCTCAGGTTACTCTAAAAGTGGCCAGTTTCTCTGTGGCTGCCATAAGCCAACGGAAATTGATGTTGAAGAATTTTATTGCATCTTAGACTTAGGCTGAGACTACCATGTTTTTTGTATTTTATGTATGTATTTTATTGTATGTACCTTGTTGGGGTTTTCTAATATTATTGATGATGTTTTCTGCTGTGCTGGTCTTTGGACGAAATAAATATACAACAGGTCGCTAGTCCTGTTTAAACCAAGGCTGCCAGAATGAAAGAAACATGGACTGGATAGTGTCTTCATTTATTATATTTTGCTTCTGGTCCACTTTCCAGAAAAGCACAGGGGTGAAGACTGTCTCACTCCACCTCACCCCCAATTTTTAAAGTTATGTATTGTAGGTGATTAACCATGCAGTCCTATGCTGTTGTTATGTTGTTGTTGTTGTAAGCCACTTTGAGAGGGCTTCAGCCTTGAAAGGTGGCCTACTACAAATTTTTTCAATACACTAAATAAAAACATTTACTGAGAAACAAAATATATTGAGCTCAAAGGGACCTCCTTTCGGAGAACCAGGAATAAGATCTGCCTTCCAGAAGAGGAAAGGACCTTCCATTCAGCAGGGTTTAGTCTCTGCGTAGCATTGTTGGGGCAGTATTGGCTGGATGGCTCTGATTTCAGTGGGACTGTGAACCCATTCTGGACTTCAGTCAGAAACACCCAGAACTCTAAAGGAGCTATCCAGGGTGCTGAACCTAGCTTGGGGTAATGTTCAGTACCTTGGATAGTTCTTTTAGAGTTCTGGCTGGATCTGATTGAAACCCAGAGTGGATCCACAGCCCCACCAAAATCGGAGCCGTCAGCCTCCACTGGTCAAGGGGCTGGAGGGGCTATTGTAAGAAGGAGGGGGCAGGGAAGTCCACTTCCACCAGTGTAGTTGATTCAGTGTAAATCTGGATGCAACCCTAAGACTGCAATTCCACACACACACACACACACACACACACACACACACACACCTGCGAGTAATTCCCATTGAAGTCTTCTAACTATAGGATTGCACTATATCTCTGAATATAGGTTCTCACTTTTAGACAACGTTTGTGCTGGGCAGGACCACTGGACCTGCCCCCAAGCCATAGTTCCCCCCCCCACTCCAGAACATTCTGGGCTCTGCCCCCAGGACCTAGCCACCTATAACAGGTACCATCAACCTATCCGAAAGTTGGATTTTAAGGGATGCCCACCCTGTCTCCCATCACACATATTTTCCAGTTAAAAACTAAATCTGAATTTGGTTGGACACCATGTTTGCCAGGGAGCAGATTCAGGCCTACAAACGCCCATCCCATCCTACATTCACGAGTCTTTAAGGCAGACGTCCGCAACCTGGCAGCCTCCAGATGTTTCGTACTACAGCTCCCAGCATTCCTGACCCTTGTCCATGCTGGCTGGAACTGATAAGAGTTGAAATCCAAGCCACCTGTAGGGCACCAGGTTGAGGAGGGCTACTTTAAGACGCTTTTCATATGGCGGAAGGTGATGCCAGAATGTAGATTTGAGAGGCTATTGGGTGGGAGGTCACAATTTTACCTACTAGTATCCAACCAGAGAGCTTTTTTGGAGGGCCGGGGGAGGAAATGCAACTCATCAAACTGATTTCCCTTCAACCCCCCCCCCCCCCCCCGGCCATCCCTAAGACACATGTACAGAACTTTCTTGTCTTTATTGTTCTCTCCACAGTGTCCACCTCATCTGGTTTCCAGCTGCTCAGGCGCTGGCTCCCATCCCTTTCTTGCGGTTGTCTTCCTTTAAGTTTTTTGTGTGTGAGTCTTCCCCCCCTCCCCGCCCTCCCTGAAGTTTGATGCATATTGCGTCGGTCCTGGTTCCTGCTGATGTGGCAGAGAGAGATATTTTCGCCTAGGAACAATCTCACTCTCTTCCCGCATTACGATAGCTGCCTCTTTGTTTGTAAAAACAACAACAGCGGCACCAATGGGATTCTGTTGTCCGCCACCCTTCTTGTGATCCTGCTGTCCTTGTGATCTTGTTAGCACCTGCATTTTCTCTTGCTTAACTCTTCTCACTCGGTTGTCGCCCTTGATTTTCAGGCACAGAAGAGCTGCAGGAAAGGAGATGGCGCCTTGCCCAGACTTTGCAACCTCCGTTTTGTTTTCTTTCCAGGCCTTTGTCCACTTTTTCCTTTTCTCCCAATAAGGGCAGCTCCATCAGGATTTGGAGTTTATCCACTCTTACTCCCCCCACACCCACAAGAAAAGCCAGATTCCTTCCTAGCATATTCTAATAACGTACCTTCCTTTCCCTACAAACTGCCTCCCCCAACCTGGTGCCCTCTAGATGTTTTGGACAACGACCCCATATAAACCCCAGCCGACATGGCCAATAGTCAGGATTATGGGAGTTGTTGTCCATAATTTCTGTCCCTTCCCTATAGATACTATCAGAAACACTGGATATGGGGTGCTTCAGAATTTTATTTTATTTTTCACTTCCAAAATTCAAACCTGATCTTCTTTTATAGCTTTTGCAATCATTGAAAGGGTCATGGGCTACCTCTGTGTACAGTCCAAGTCACACCCAGGTTTCTCCACATGATTCCGATCTACACAGGGGGGGATCAGATGCATGAATCGACCCAGTGAAAGAGAAAGCGTCATGAAAGAGGCCTCAAAAAGACTGAAACTAAAACTGGGCACATTCAGCCATGTCACCATCGTGTGTGAATTTTCTCACTTGGTTTTTCCTAATCGCTCTGGTTCTCAAAAGTGCATGCGGACAGCCACGTGGATGACCACAGAACTTAAGTTTGATATTGGAGCTTGAATGCATCAGTGCATTGCCAAATATTTGTGCTCAAAAGGGGTGTGTGATAATATTTATAGTTAAGCCAGAATGGAGGATTTTGGAAAGTCGCATATTGAGATTTCAGTTCTGAAACACCCAGTTTTTGAAGCTTTGGATAACCTCACATTCTGAATTCTTTTTCATACCAAGCAAGACATCCCCAACCTGGAAGCCTCCAGAAATGCTATGATTGGCTAGAACAAGGGTGGCCACCATGCCCCTCTGTGCACCCCTCCCAATGCCCCCGTGCTGCTGCTGAATTTGCTGTGGTGGCAAAAAAAAATGGCACTTTGCCATTGATATTTGGTGGCACAGCGGCTGCAAAAAAGGGTATATTTAGCTTCCAAACAATGCTAAATACACCCTTTTTGCTGCTGACATGCTGCTAAGCTGCTGATTTGTCCCTGTTTCCGCCACTGTGCCATTGGATTTTGTTGGTGAATGTGGCAGTGGTGGGGGCCCTGGTTGGTTCTAGGGTGGCAAAATTGTCCCCCTGTACCCACTGTGGTTACCTACTCCTGGGCTATACCTCTTCTATTCCTTTGCCAATTTCTACCCACTTCCCCTCAATATAAGGTAGACCACAAGGCCTTTGGGCATGGGGCTTGTTGACCCCATGGTTGAAGCTCATTGAGCCTGGGGCCAAATTCTAGGGCTGTGCATCACCTTGGGCCGAAGCCTTGGATCCAAATCAAGGCAGGCCTTTGGCTTGCCTCGGCCCAAATACAAAGTGGTATCAGGATGCTGGGCCGCTCCCCCTGCTGGCCCAGGAAAGCCAGTGTAAGACCAGCTGTGAGTCCAGGTGAGTCCACTGGACTCACAGGATTCACCTCCTCTCCCTCCCTGCCCTCTTTGGTCACCTCTTGGCTTGGGGGGAGGGAGAGAAGGAGGGGGCAGGCAGGGAGTATAATGCACTCCTGGTCAGCCTTCCACCTGGCTTTCCTGGGTTATCTGCCATGCAGCCGGCATGCAGGAATCCTGCAAAGGCTGACCCATTTTGCCCCACCCCCACCCCGAATCTTGCTTTGGCACTGAAGTGAGGTTGGCAAGCCCTGAAGTGGCCCAAGTTGAGTCATGGCCATTTTGGAGGCTCTGAAATGGCCTCCCAGGTAAGTGAGCGAGGGCTATGCACAGCCCTTCCAAATTCCGTTTCAGAGAAGCCATTGGAGGCCACAATCCAGTGGTGGGTGGGGCCAAAAGGAAAAGAGGGGAGGGGCCAATGTACCAGCATCTTTTAGCTTTAAGTAGGGCTGTGCATCATTTTGGATCTGAATCCCAAATCTGAAGTGAATTGGGGTGATTTGGAGGACTTTGAAACAAATCTAAATCGAATCGAAATAGGTCCAAATCAGTCCGAAGTGAATCGCATGATCTGAATTGATTTGGATAGATTCAGACCTTTTTCAAGCACAGATGGACATGAAAATTGGCACCATGATAGGGCTTCAGTAAGGCTTCATTCCTGCCAAGTTTGAAGCATATCAGTTCATCCCCTGATGTTTAGGATTTTTTAAAAAAAGTTTGAGGTTCTAAACTTAATTATTTAAAAATACGCTGTCATTTTTAAAGATAAAGAGATGAAACTTAGCACCATGATAGCTCTTAAGTAGGGCTTAAGGCATGCCAAGGTGGAAGTATATCAGTCCATCCCTTGTTTTTTAGGGGGAATTTTTAAAGATCAAACACAAAGCTCCTCATTGGGGTCTGGCACCTTGAGAAGTAACCAAGTTTCAGAAAAATAAATAAATTACAGATTGACATGAAAATTAGCACCATGGTAAGGCTTCAGTAGGGCTTCAGCTATGCCAAGTTTGAAGCAGATTGGTTCAACCCTTGTTTTTTGATGGAATTTTATAAATGTGTGCTTTATTATTGTGTATTGCTTGTGCACAACACACAGCGCACACACACACACACACACAGAGTAGAAGACACTGAGAGACAAAACAACGCAGAACTCACAGAGGAGATGATGATGATGATTGATGATGATGACGACGATGAAGATTATTATTGGCTGTGCTGCTTACAGTGCAATAAGATGGACCCTGAAACAATCCTCCTCCTTGCCTCCTATTAAGGGGTTGCCAAGGCATCTCTCTCATAGTCTATGTTTCGAACCACTGCACCAACCTTGCAGGGCTGGTTTATTTGCTTTCTGCCAACCGCTCTGTGCTCACCCACATAGCTGCATCCTTGCCTCCCTGCCTGCCTGAGCACCTGCACACTTCTCCAATATGATCTGCCTGGTCCTGCCTTGCAGGGCTGGTTTGTGTTTCTGGCTTTGAATCGAGACAATCCTTGGCTTACTTACACGTGCCTGCATAGCTGCCTGCCCACTTCTGCAGTATTATTGGTCTGGTTCCACCTTGCAGGGCTGTTTTGTGTTTCTGGCTTTGCTTTGACTCAATTTCTAAGGCACATTGCTCCCAGCCAGGTAATGTCTGTATTGCAGACAGCCTAGAAACATTCCCTGTTTCCCTCTGAGTGGGAAGAGCCTGAGGATGTGTCAACTTCAGAAGAAAAGAAAAGTAGGGGAGATTTGCACTTGAACGGATAGTGTGAGCTTGAATGAATATGCACCTTCACTCTTTGCTTTGAGTGGCTGCTTTAATACTTTCCTTGAAAAATGACATTTTTAGTAGTGGATTACAGGAAAACCACTGCTCAGATGTGTCTGAATTTGGCACACCTGAGCCCCTCTGAGTCATCTGTAAGGTCACCAACTTTCATGTTTCCATTTTGAAAAATAGAAAAAGTTATAGGCGTTTGTTTGTTTTTAATGCAAGTCTGTGGGGAAATGAGAAATATGAATGATTTGGACATCCGAATTTCAATTCAGATTTGGATCTGAGGTGAGGCGGACTGGGTCTGAATCGATCCAAATTGAATCGGGCTCGATTTGATTGGGCCAAATCGGGACCTAAAGCAAATCCGGGGGGGGGGGTGTCCATGCACAGCCCTAGCTTTAAGCTCTTACCACCTGTAACTGAGCCTTAGAAGAGGCATTTCCACCTTTTAGAATGGGGGGGGGGACACAAAACCCAGGAAACCACTAAACAAAACCACCAGTGGCCATGTTGGCTGGGAATGATGGAGGTTGCAGTCCAATGCATCTGGAGGGTGCCAGGTTGGGGAAGAAGGCTTTAATTCAGGGTGCATCCATATTCTAGCAGCCCCCTTCATCGGCTCTGCTGAACTCCTCAAGGGCCTTCTTCCCCTTAAATAGTGCTTTCAGTGGATGCAGCCCCATGCCAGGCTACAATAAACTTAAACAAACCCTTCCCATCCTGCATTTTAGGAAGATAGTGGTTTCCAAAACACCACCTGATCTCCACATATTTAGCGGGATTAAGCTGCGGTGAAGGCGAACATTAGGTTTCAGCCCGGCACGATCATTAAGCATAATGAACCACCTTGCAGCCTCGGATCTCTCCTGTGTGTGGCTCAATTAAAACTCCCTCCTGTCTTGCTAAACATCATCTTTGAGGGAGCCAAAGCCTAGTTCAGCAGAGGAGAAGGGAGATGGGACAAAGTTTGTGTGAGGAGGACGACAGAAACGCTGGGCAACCATCTCTGCTGACTTATATATAGGGATGGAGAAATTGGTTAGTTTTGCTTTTCCCCACATTGGAATTGTTTTAAATCACAAGGGGTCGGATAAAGGATTTGCCTCCTGCAAGGGTAACTGCTCTGCTTGTGAAAAGTCCCTCTGTCCGGTTTTTTTTGGGGGGGATCGCCTCCTCTGCTCTACACTATAGCTCACCCCATTCAGGAGGATCTTCTGACTCTCTGTGTAGCATTTTCAGGGGCCTGGAGCAGCTGACATGGGAAGGAGGGATGGGGGAATTCATTTCCGCCAGTGCAGTTGATCCAGTGTAAACCTAGATCCAACCCTTTTAAAAAAAATGTCCTGAACATGAAGAAATTTGTGGGTTTTGATACATTCTGATCAAAAGCAAAAGGAAATGAAATTTAGGGCTGGGCACACCCCCTCTGAACCACTTCCGGATTGGGTCCCAACCGGTTCGGGTTGATCTAGACCTCCCCCGATCCACTCCAGAACCAGATCCAGAGTGAGATCCGGAGGTTTGGATCGATATTCGGACACCATTTTGCCCCCCTTCCCCACTTACCTGGCTCTGCCACTATCGCCACACAGACCACGGTGGCGGCGAAGCCAGGTAAGCCCTCCTCCCCCACTTACCTGGTTCTGCCGCCATCGCCATATGGACTGCGGTGGCAGCAGATGGGGGAGTCAGGTAAGCTCTCCTCCCCACTTACCTGGCTCCAAAGCTTCGGAATGGTCTGAATCACTTCGGACTGTTCCAAACTACTTTGGATCGATCCAGACCTCCCCCGATCCACTCTGGAACCGGGCTTAGGAGGTCTGGATCAGCCTGCTTCGCTTCAGATTCAGGGATCCAAAACAGAGCGGAGCACACCCCTAATGAAATTCTCAACCAAAAGAAAATGAAATACACACTTTCCCCTTCCAAACACTGGCCAAATTCAATAGATATTGCTATTCCAAGTGTGGAGAGAAGGAGGATGTAGCTGCCTGTCGTGTAGCTATTAAAGATGAGGAACATGTCAGAAAAAAGAGGTGGCAACCCTAATTCAGCACTAACTTGTCTGAATACACAGAGCTTCAAACCCCGACTTTGAAGAGCTATACACTCAAAGCCCTGGGCCTCGATGGTCGAACCTATTTCAGTTTCAAACATGTTCAGAATTTTTTAAAAAATCTCAAGTTCTTTCCACCCTGAATATGAAGAAATTTGCAAAGTTTGGTTAAATTCAAAAACAAACTGAAACCAACATCTCACCCCTTCTTGCACACATCAATGTTGGACAACCACACCATTTGCTACTTCAACAGCACCTTTTAAGACACATCCATATGGTGACAAGAATAGAAAATCACTCAACATGTGCTCAGGAGCCCTCTCTTGCACAGCCAGTCTGTCTCCCAGCATTTTGCCATCTGAGGCAACCACCTCACTCTGACTAATGGCAGGGCCGGCCCTGATCTGCAGGGACACAGGCTCTCTGCTCCTGCTCCAAAGCTGCTCCAAAGCTGGGGAAATGCCATCAAGAGCATCATTGACACAGAAGCTATCACTATGAGGAAGGCTGTGTTTGGCTGGTATTAAGAATTGTGATGAGTCATGTTTGGAGGTGTCATTGGAATGAGAGAGACAGGTGTATTGGACTGGAGAGATGCAGGTTCAAATCCCTCTGCAGCCATAAAGCTCACTGGCTGATATTTTGCCAATCACTACCTCTGGTCCTGATCCATCTGGCAGGGATGTTTGACAATCAAATGGGAGGAGGAAACTGAGTGCAATTCCCTGAGCTCCTTTGAGGGAAGACAGTGTAAAAGTGTAACAAGAACAAATTCAGACCTTATTTTTTTATATTCTCACTCATATAAAACTATTTTTGCTAGAGAAAAAAGGATAAGAAACAATGGCCATGATCCAGTCAAAATTAAGCAGTCATCAGCCACTACTGGTACAAAGAGGACCTAAAACGGTCTTGACGTTTGTTGGATCATGGACTCAAATCAATTCCTTTGGAAAATATTTGCAAGTCCTGCTGCTCAGAGTCCCGTGCCAAGACAGAGAAGCTATAATTAGCTGAGATGTGCCTATCTGTATTTCCAGGGGCACCAGAAGTCCCCATTAATGGACCCAAATTGGTGGGTCTTGCCTTGATTTTTTCCCTTCAAAACATTAATTACCAGGAATTAAAGCCGGTCTCAGCTGAGCATCTGTGGAACAAGTTCCAACTCTTCCCTCTCTCCCCGAGTGTTCGAAAGGATTTGCCAAGTGACAAAGCGGCAGGAGCTTCTGCTGCTGTTGCCTGCAGACTACAGATAATAGAAGGCTGCTAGGGATATGAATCTGGTTTTCAGAGACAGCCAAACCAAGACGATGTGAAGGATTCATGAAGAAAAGAGTGCCTCTGAGCATATTTATGCCTCCTGTGGAGGATGTTCATGTTCATAGAATCATAGAATAGCAGAGTTGGAAGGGGCCTACAAGGCCATCGAGTCCAACCCCCTGCTCAATGCAGGAATCCACCCTAAAGCATCCCTGACAGATGGTTGTCCAGCTGCCTCTTGAAGGCCTCTAGTGTGGGAGAGCCCACAACCTCCCTAGGTAACTGATTCCATTGTCATACTGCTCTAACAGTCAGGAAGTTTTTCCTGATGTCCAGCTGGAATCTGGCTTCCTTTAACTTGAGAATGACTTGCAACAAGCTTGATCCTGTACACCAGCTGCTGTAGGGTGACCATAGGAAAAGGAGGACAGGGCTCTGGTATCTTTAACAGTTGTATTGAAAGGGGAATTTCAGCAGGTGTCATTTGTATGCATGCTTGCAGCACCTGGTGAAATTCCTTCTATATCACCACAGTTAAAGCTACAGGAGCTGCCCTCTTTTGTATCTGGTCCTGCTAGGCAGGACTCCTGCAGCTTTACCTGTGGTGACGAAGAGGGAATTTCACCAGGTAATGCTTGCACACAAATGACACCTGCTGAAATTCCTTTTCTTTAATGCAACTGTTAAAGGTACATATGCGCTATCCTCCTTTTCATATGGTCACCCTAAGCTGGTGCATTTTAGGTGCTTTGGACTTCAAGTCCCATCAGCCCCAGCCAGCAACCACACATCCCAAACTTCTGGTGGGTACCACCAGGTTGGAGAGGGCTACTGCCCACACACTCCATGGGACTAAGTTTTCTTGAGATAGGATTGGCCCGGCCATTTAGTTTAGAAATTAACATGCCCACTGCATGTGTTTATTTGGAAGCAAGCCTCTCTGTGCACAACAAGGTTGACACCCAGGTAAGCCTGCCTGGGGTTGCTTCCTTTGAGATGCTGTTCTTTCAGCATCACAGCCAGCTAGGTTTCGAATCTGCTTATCCGAGAGGGTGGCTCTGCTGCGTTTTGCCACCTGCTGGCAGGCAAGGCGACTCGTTTATTCCTGGAAGACCCGGCCCGTTTGCTGTCTGCCTATCCTGATGCTCCTCTGTGTAGCCTCAGTGCAGAGGCTGTTCATGGGAAGAGGCATTTGATTTATGACACTGACAGTCATCTGGCTTTTATTTTGGGTGTTGGTAGTGTGTGTGTGTGTGTGATTTTCTCCAACATTTCCCAGAGGAAAAGAGAAACACTCTCGTATGATTGCAACACTGGGGATCGCTGCCCGAGATCCTCACCACTACATACGATTACGTCTTTCTTAAGGCGTGTCGATCACTTGTTCTGCAATAGCTTGCCCCTCCTAAACTGACTTTTGAAGCAGGGGATCTGTCTCTCTTAGGGTGCCAAATGTCTTTAAATGCTCAAAAATCTTAGGGCGGCCAATTAACCGTCGTCAAAAGGGAGGAAAGGCATCGCTACAAAAGAGGACATCATTTTGCATTTGCAGTGGCATGTGCTAATGTTTATGTACAGATGCAAATACATCTCACCATAGTGGGGAAGATTGCAACCAGCTCAATCTGCTGTCCAAGGGTGATGAGCACCCTCAAGGCCTCGGCTCTCCCTGGTTAGGGTTCTTTATCTTTAAATCCAACTCAGATCAGATGGCCCTTCCAAGAGATGCAGGGGTGGGCGGACTTTAAGCTTGAGGGGGGGTCTTGTTTTTATTTTTTAAAAAAACACTGAGGTCTGCTAACTAAAGCCAGATGCAAAATGGTGGCTCAGGGGGCAGAGTTCATTATCTATGGCACTCCACAAATCTGACAGTGGGATACATACAAATCTACACATGAGTAACCAGAGGTCAGGATTCTAACACCATGCTTAAAAACTGGACAGCAGATGTGATGGTCAAAATTACCCTGAATGTGTTTACAATTTCCTTGGAAAGTAACAAATTCATCCACGTGATCTGGGATCAGAGTTCTCTTTTAATGCAAGATCTCATTCCATATTGGAGATGTCCATCGGTTTGAAATATGCTTTGGGTTTGATGGACTTCTGCTTCCCCTGACCAACTTGGCTCACATTCGCAGCCTGAGCTGCAGGTTTCTCCTGTATCCTGGGAACTACTTCTGTATTTATTTGCATTTGTCCAAATAGAGATTTGCATGTGGCTGCAATTTGCAGAATCTGTGTAAATTTCAGCAATAATCTGTGTAATTTACACAAATTGCAGCTGAAACTTGCACCTTTTTTTTTTTTGAGTGCAGAAAATCTGCAAACTGGCCTGGCTTGATGGAGATCGAGTCAGGACAGTGCTTAAAAAATAAACTGAAGTCGGAGGGTGGGGGCAAGCTGAGGAAAGCTCCACCCCTCCCAATGGATTTCTCTGACGTCCCTACTTTTTGCACATGCATGATATAAAAGTATATCTTGGGAGCTGTAGTTTGGAATCATATAGCGTGGCTAAGGATGGATGGCCTTAATGGGATCTGGAAGCAGCGGGCACTTGTGGCCTTGTCGCTGCCCCTCGTCTGTGTAATGTCTAACCCTACTGCCCCTGTTTTGGGAGAAGATGTTTCAGGTAATCAATCAGATTCAGAATTAGAAGAAGCAGCGCAGACACCAGCCAGCCTGTACCAGTAGAGGAGGTTGCTCACACAGGCGATTCCCCAGCTGAGAATCAGCCCTCTCCAGAGCTTATCTCCTCAAGGCCAAATCCTACACACTCAGTGGGAAGTGAGATTTCTTCCAGAGGTGAGCGTCCCAACAAGCTAGCTGATGCTAGGGTCCACCACAAGCTCAAACGCATGACGCAGAAGGAAGGCGTAAGAAAGTCGGTTTGATTACGCCAGAACCTGTCTCCTCATCAGGCTCTCTCCCTATTCTTCTTGAGCGGACAATTATCTTGCTTAGTTTGCATAGTTTTGCTTAGGGGGACGATTCCAAGAGGTTAGGCTCTCTTAAAGTAGAAGAGACGTTTGTTGTTTAATAAAAGCTTTGTGGATTACTTAGCAAGCCTTGTCATTTGCCTCCCATCGAAAGCAGGAGTTTTCTGAGAAACATGACAGTCTGCATGAGTCAGGCCATGCGAACCCCTGGATGGTTCGCTGCATGGTCTGTGAGCGCCCTGCAGCCACCCACTTCCCCTGCAAGCCACTCGCTTCTCCCCGCTGTCTGTAAATGCTGGGCTCCTGGAAGTGCACAAAACTCATCTTGTGCACAATGGCTGCTATAAACAGCAATTTCTGCAAGATTAGAGGCATAAAGGGGTCTTTTTTATGCCTCTAAACTTGCAGATGTGGCTATTTAGGGCCACCATTGTGTGCAAGATCAGATCTGCACACTTTCAGGAGCTCAATGTTTACAGACAGCGGGGAGAAGCAGGCGGCTCGCTGGAGATGCGGGTGGCTTGCAGGGGAAGTGGGTGGCTGCGGGGCACTCACGGACTGCGTGGCACTTGCTGAGTGTGCGCACGAGCACCAATAGGCATGTACAGCATATTTCATTAGGGTGTACACTCAGGGAATTTTATTAATTAATTTATTTTTTAAAGGCAAACATTTATTGAAGAGTCATTATTTTTATTCATTTATTTATTGAACACTTCCATTGATGCCCTGCTCCGCATTTAGATTCCCTGACTAATGGAGGGTCATTGCAAGTGTGGTGGGGGGAATGAGGAGATACTCCTCAAGCCCCAGCATGGGTGGGGCTTTGTGGTGATACTGGCTAGAGGTGATATTAGTTTTCAGGTCCCCTCCTCCTGGCCTCTTTGAAATGTGGCTCCCAGCAGAGAGACATTATTGCTTGAGACATTAGGGTGTGCCTGGGCACACCTAGCACACCCCTTGTTCATGCCTATGTGAGCACCAAAAGGCTCGGTGAGCCAGGTCTGAGGATCCGGATGGGGGGCTGCTCGCCAGATTCCTGGACCCGACCAGGTGCCTGTGAAATCTCTAAGTATGGCATGACAGCTCCTGAGGAGCTCTGCACCCCGTGCGTGGTTCCCAGCATCTCACAGTTACTCGCAAGGAGCTGGTGCAAACCGCAACACCCGGCCACACGTTCTGCAGTCTCAGGCTCAGCCTGGGACCACAGAAAAACCGGGCTTGATGGGGAGGGCAAGATTCCGGGGCAAGGGAGGGATCTTCCCTCCCTGATCCTGGGATCCCCTGTGCATCATGTGAATGCACAGGGATGATCCTGGGGAACACCCCGGGATAAAGTCCCATGTAGCTATGGTCTTAGTCTGGCCCCAACTCCAAATCAATAACTGAAGTAGATGTTTAACATACAGAACACCATTGAAAATAGACTGTGCATAAAATATGTACTTAGGTTATCAGAGAGTGAATCTATAATACCATGGTAATTAAAAAACAACAACAACCATCGTTCTTCTAATTATGGTACAAAGTGGAGATGGTCAAATGTTTCTGCTGGCAATACGCCTATCCCTCAGCCTTTTTCAAATGTGTCTACAAACTTGGGATGGATGAATCAGTCAATTGTCTGTTCTGCTCAGTTTCTGTTTTTTCTAATTTCTTAATTCTGTTTGCCTAATTTTCCAAATATCGTACATTTTTGAACAGTATTTTCCCTGACATGCACATTTTTGTATACACCTTTTGACTGGAGAACTGCATGGCAAAATTCAGAGGAGTGTGGATTTTGAAGGGTTCATGTATTGGTCTGAAAGTGCAAAATTAGGAAAATTCACATTGAAATGCAAACAGGACAGATTTCTACCCCATCTCTAGTACGAAAATACATTATTTTTTGTGCTGAGCCTGCTGTGGAAGCACATGTGTTGCATTACAGGACATGTACCTCTTCTTTTCTAGGGGCTCATCTACACCAAGCAGGATATTCGACAATGAAAGTGGTATAAAAGCAGTATACAAAAGGCAGGAGACACACTACTGCTTTATTGTGGTACTGAAGTGCACTGACCACTGTTGGGGCCCATGATGCATCTACACCAAGCAGGATATAACACCGTGAAAGTGGTATGAAAGCAGTATATGGTCTGTGTCAATGGGCCCCAACAGTGGTCAGTGCATTTCAATAACGCTATAAAGCAGTAGTGTGGCTCCTGCCTTTTATGTACCGCTTTCATAGTGGAATATCCTGCTTGGTGCAGATGAGCCCTAGGTCAGCATAGGAAGATGTGTGTGTGTGTGTGTGTGTGTGTGTGTGTGTGTTCTAAATATATATATCTTGTAACCAAAAAGTGATCAGTCCCCAACAATTGTTGTCTAAACAGCTGTTATATAAAAATAAGAAAAAATAATTACCATATTTCTTCAATTCTAAGACACACTTCCCCCACCCCCCTATAAACATCTCTAAAAACGGGGTAAGTCTTAGAATCATGGGTGTGTCTTAGGGATATTTTTTTTTCTGTTGGTGGTACTGAAATTAGTGTGGGTCTTACAATCGATGGTGTCTTACAATCGAAGAAATACGGGTAATAAAATTTTAGGGGGGAAAACAATACAAGAAGGAGAGAAAAAAGGGGGGAGAAAGAGAAAGAGGGAAAATAAAAAATAGAAATAACTAAATAAACAAATATATTAATGTACTTGCGGTGGTGAAGCCTCCTGATCAACAGGGCATGCATGATGGCAATTAGGAATGCAACTGTTTCACACATGCACCTCTGGCCTTTGCCCCTAGCAGAAGACGAGCAAATGCCCAGGAACTGATGCTCCTTGCCTGGAATTTGGAAACCCAGGTCCTAGAAAGACACGGGTAACACTTGCTTCAGAGGAACAGAACAGAGCCGGGAGGCACACAGAACATACCACCAAATTGCTTTTCCCTCCTGCTCTCCTTTCAGATGGGGTGGGTGGGTTGGGAGTTGGGTTACTAGTCTCCTAAAGTTTGGACTCTGAGGCCTCATCTACACCAGGCAGGATATTGCGCTATGGAAGTGATATGAAAGCAGTATATAAAAGGCAGGAGACACATTACTGCTTTATAGCAGTATTGAAATGCATTGACAACTATGAGGGCCCATTGACACAGACCATATACCGCTTTCATAGTACAACATCCTGCTTGGTGTAGATGAGGCCTGAGGCTCAAGGCTTAAACCCGGGAGCTAAGGATGCCCCATGGGTTCTGGGGGTGGGGGCAGCAGTTGTCTCAGAGCCTTCCTGTAGATGGGTGGAGACTGATAAAGATAGGGGTGGAGCTAAAACATAAGCTCCTTAATTAGGGTGACCATATTTTGGAAACCAAAAAGGAGGACAACATAGTCGCCCCCAAGGGGGCGTGTCCAGTACCAAGGGGTTGTGCCCACCCAAACATAGCCTTGGTCACATGTCTGATTTTACAGCACACATTTAATAGGGTGACCATATTTGGGAAACCAAAAAAGAGGACACCTAGTGTGTGTGGGGGGGAAGCAGCTTTCTGAGTCCTGCAGAAAGTACATTATTCCCCCGCCACCTTAAAGAACCCGATTGGAGTGGAGGAGGGGAAAGGATTTCGTTCTGCACCACCACCATCCACTCCAATTGGGGCCTTTTCTATAATGTCCACGAATGACCCACTTTCCCCTTTAAGACCTCAATTGGAGCTCAGGGTGGGGGAATGATGTGCCTCAAGAAAGCATGTCATTCCCTCCTGCCATGCTAATGGCAGCCTTAAAGGGGAAGGTGTGTCATTCCTGGACATTATTGAAAATTATAGAAAATCCCCCCTGACACCATGGAAAGAACAAAAACCAGGACAAATCCGGGGAAATCCTGACAGTTGGTCACCCTACCTTAATCAAAGAGAAAATAGCCCCACCCCCACGCCACATAGCATTATTCGTAATCAAATCAAAAATGTAATGAATTAGCCTCATTCATTTTAGTTCTGAAAACCCATAGTCAGGGACGGCATCAGGGGTCGGCTTTATTGGGCACATGTTAACGCACGGACCCCTGCAAGGGGCCCCGCTGTCACTCTCTCAAGCCTCCAGCTCCTTGTCTGCTTTGCTGTTCACCTCCCCTTCTCCAATTTATTTATTTATTATGTTTCTATAACACCAATAGCCAAAGCTTTGGGGAGGCACTTCACCAAATAGAACTTAAATCCATAAAATATATTAACATAATGTGAACACTGCTGGTGGTAGATATACGTACGCCCATGGAGTGTTCTGTGAGTACAGCTGGTGTTTCTAAGGTGAGGATACACTCCCTATGCTGGTGGAGCTCCTCTCTGTTGGTGGAGGGGGTCCTCTGTCCCATCCTAACCCCGCTCAGACATTGGTCTGAGTGGCTTAGGATTGCTTCATATGTCATAAATCCCGCTCATCTGTTTTGAAACAATAATATGAACCATCAACTTCCTGAACTGATACTCCCCTCACTCTACTCAAAGAAAATTTCTTCTGAATTTACAACCACCCATTAAACCTTCAGCTTAGGGGAATGTAAATTCAATGTTTTTGCGGCTAACTTGGAATAGAGCCAATTCGATCGGATATTTTCCCCACCCCCACCCCAAATTCATTTGATCTCTGCTTGAGCCCTAATCAATCTCTCAAAGAAGCTGAGCGATAAATGTTGAAGTGAAGTCCACTTAAAGTACAGGGAAACAGGATTTGAACCCTATTTTGGTTGTGAATATAGGAAGGACCCTCCCCCCAGCACCACGAATGATGTAATAAATGAACTTTAGCTGAAAATTACAGCGTAATTTTCATGTCGGTGAACAACATTTTGGGGGCAGACATTCCAAACATTTTGGTGTTGTCCAAATAGCTGTGTTCGTTCTGGGCTAAGGGTTGCACGTTGTTGGGCAAACTGTAAAGGAAGCCAACCTGGAGCAGAGACGAGAAGCAGTAATGAGTATGGCACAAGTTCATTAGCTTAAGATAGCAATTTCCCAGTAGCACATCTGAGAAAAGGGGTGAAAAAAGTTTGAGAAAACTCACATAGTCCAATAATCATTATTTTAAAAAATTAAAATAAAATAAAAATAATGAATGAATGAATTTGAAGGGCCGTATCCTACAGTCTTGTAGGATAATGCAAATTATGTTGTGCTGGCATAAGGGATCTCTAGAGCAACACCAATAGTGGGAACTTCCGCAACAACAAGATTTCCCTATCACATCAGCTCACCCTATTGGCAATGTGCTAGAGGTCCCTTGCACTCACGCACTGCAATTTACATAAGCTGCAGGAGAACACTCAAAGTGTGTAGAGCCAGTGTGGTGTAGTGGCTAAAGTGTTGGACTGGGAGTTGGGAGATCTGGGTTCTAGTCCCCCCTCAGCCATGGAAACCCGCTGGGTGACTTTGGGCCAGTCACTGACTCTCAGCCCAACCTGCCTCACAGGGTTGTTGTTGTGAGGATAGAAATGGAGAGGAGGAGAAGGATTATCTATGCTGCCTTGGATTCCTTGGAGGAAAAAAGGTGGGATAATAATAATAATAATAATAATAATAATAATAATAATAATAATAATAATATTAACAACAACAACAACAACAACAACAATTTATTTACATCCTTTCATTCCATTTTTTTAAAAAAACTGCTCACAACCAATTTAAGCAAAATAATAACATCTCTAAAACAATTTAGGGATGAAGTGCCCAGCATTCCCCAGGGAATTGTAGGATTCTTTCCTGTCTAAATATGCATACAATCGCATCCTTAAACATTAACAGAAAGAAGCACATCAAAAAATGTGTTCTCCGACGAATCAGTAAAAAAATACTTTCAGTTCAGCAGGCCAAAAGCCTGTTGGGTCAGAAGCCAGCACCCCCCCTCCCAAATCTGCTAAAAATAGAGAGGAAGATCTTCATAAAATGTCTAATTAGAGAAGGGGCACGAATAGCCTCCCTAGGAAGGGTGTTCCAAATGCCCAGACATGGCAACAGGGATGACCATCTCACTTGTTCCCACCAGTCACACCACAGGCCAAAACAGACGTTAATTTTCATCCATATCTAGAGCTATTCCCACCCACCCCTCCGCCATTTTATTCTAGAGTAGGTGCAGGGCCCCTAGTTCAAACTAGGCTCTTTGCACGACTCTAGAGTAAAAATAAAGGTGACATGCCTTCTAAATACTAGGGCTATGCACTGCTTTAGTTCCAGATCCAGATCCTGGACCAAAATGGGCCAATTTGGACTGCTTCGGTCCAAATCCGGATCAGGACCACATTGAGCCAAAGTGGTTCAGAGCGGGTTGGATCAACTCCAGAGTGCTTTGGAGGGCTTTGGTCTGATCCAGGCTGATGGTGAGCCGCAACCCCCTGCCCACCAAGCCATCGGGACTTGCCTGACGCATCCGCTTCCGCCCAGTAACTGCCCATCCTCTAAGAGAGATGCCATTTTTAAGGAAGATGGGGGGGGGGTCGTCTCTATTGATGTAGATCTACTGTTGCAAACACAGTGGCCATAAAGGGCATAGTGGACTACAGGTCAGCTTCACACCTGGCTTTCCTGGGTGCCCTCTGAGCACTCTAAAGGAGCTATCCAAGGTACAGAACCTAACTGGGGAAACAGGGTTCAGCACCCTGGATGGCTTCTTCAGAATTCTGGCTGTTTCTGATCGAAACCCAGAATGGGTCCACAGCCCCACTGAAATCAGAGCTACCAGCCTCCACTGGGACTACCCCAACCTGGTGCCCTCCAGATGTTTTGGATTTCAACTCCAATCAATCCCAGCTAGCATGGCTAGTGGTCAGGATGCTGGGAGTTGTAGTCTGAAACATCTGGAGGGCACCACCAGGTTAGGGAATGCGGGGAGACTCAATGGAGCAACTCTGATCCAGTGCCCATTGCTAAGCATCATGCTGTGGGGGCACAGAGCATGGCCTATGCTGGGACATGATGAAGGCAAGGGTCTCTGGCATCCCGGGCATGTGCCTGGGGTCCTCCCTTCCTCTCTGAGCATTTTGGGGGCAGGTGGAACAGCATCCAGGAGTAGGAAGGCTGTAGCTGAGTGACAGAGCACATGTTTAGCATGCAAACAGTCCCCGATTCAATCCCTTGCATCCTTAGGTAGGACTGGGAAGGACTCTTATCTGATACCCTGGGGAAACAGTACTACATTAGAGGAGCCAGTGGTCTGACTTGGTACAAGGCAGCCTTCTAGCTTCCAAGAAGCATGGGGAGATGAGATAAGCAGAGGTAGATAAGATAGAAAGCAGGGCCATTCCACCAATCCTCCTGAAAGACAACTTGCTTTTTCCTCTTCCCTCCCAATTGCCTTTTCCTTTTGAGTTGTGCCTCTTTAGACTGGCTGCCTGCGGTCAGGTTCTATTTGATTTTTCTTGATTGTATATAAACCACTCTGAGAGCCATTTGGCCTGAGGATGGAGATCCAAATGTGTTAGATAAATAAATAAGGAGCTAAGGAAACGACATGCTTCCTTTTCCCGAGCAGCATAATGCTGTACAAGTCTGCAACTTAGTGGGCGTTTATATGGGCTCTTTACCCTGTATTGCTCCGAGCTATATATGCGATAATGCGTGTCTTCTCATTCGCAATTTACCGTGACTTTTGCATCTATGTCGAGTTTGCACCGTGTTATGGCTACGTGTCATTGGGGGAGTGAAATTGCATTTTGAAAGGTGGCTGTAGCTTTGAGGGTAGGATAATGTGATTGGCTGATTTCCTGCCTATCGCCTGCCTCCTTTGTTTTTGTTGTTTTCAGTTTGTTTTTATAACTCCCCCCTCCTCACCGCCTCTCTTTGAGCACTCGATCGATTGCCCGCTCCGTGCGGCCAGCTCCCCGGGTGCCCCCACCAGTGCGCCTCCTCCTCCTCATGGTGTTCCCCCCCCCAGTCGCCCAACCTCGATGCCCTCTTATTAAGGGGGGAGGAGAGCATTGTTTGTGCTCCCTGCTCCGCCCGGAGCCAATCAGCGCTTCCCGTGGCTGCTCCCTGGGCTGGAGAATAATTTATTTATTTATTTATTTTATTTATTTATTTATTTATTTATTTATTTATTTTATTACATTTTTATTCCGCCCAATAGCCGAAGCTCTCTGGGCGGTTCACAGAAATTAAAACCATCATAAAACAACCAACAGGTTAAAAACACAATTACAAAATACAGTACAAAAAGCACAACCAGGATAAAACTACGCAGCAAAATTGATATAAGGTTAAAATACAGAGTTAAAACAGTATAATTTAAATTTAAGTTAAAATTAAGTGTTAAAATACTGAGTGAATAAAAAGGTCTTCGAGTACAGTGTAGGTGCCAGGCGGACCTCTCTGGGGAGCTCATTCCACAACTGGGGTGCCACAGTGGAGAAACCCCTCCTCTTAGTAGCCACCTGCCTCACTTCCTTTGGCAGGGGCTCACGGAGAAGGGCCCCTGTAGATGATCTTAAGGTCCGGGTAGGTACATATGGGAGGAGGCGTTCCTTCAAATAACCTGGCCCCAAACCGTTTAGGGCTTTAAATGTCAATACCAGCACTTTGAATCGGGCCCGGACCTGGACTGGCAGCCAATGAAGTTGTAAAAGGACTGGCGTAATGTGATCTCGCCAGCCAGTCCCTGTTAGTAAACGGGCTGCCCTGTTTTGTACCAGCTGAAGCTTCCGGACCGTTTTCAAAGGCAGCCCCACGTATAACGCATTGCAGTAATCCAAACGAGAGGTTATCAGAGCATGGATCACTGTAGCTAGGCTATCACTGTCCAGTGATAATCCAGCCGCTTGCCTGCCAGAGGCCCTTCCAAAGCGTTGGAGTTGCCACCCCAGCTTCTGCCTGTTTACTTGGAAGTAAGACCCAGCGCGTGCTTTAAGGACCGAGCCTAAAAGTGCCCTGCAGAGTTTGGATCGGGGGAGGGCTTTCATTCAAATGCACAACGCCCCTCCTGCTTCAGACCATTCACCCTAGCAGAGGGACAAAAGACAGGCAGACATGTGTGTGTGTGTGCGCGCATGCGTGCGTGCATGCGTACTTGCGCAACCACACACAGTAAATTCATGATATAAATCGCCGCTGCTGCTGCAGTGCGATGCTCGTTAGCTACATTTGAATCCACTAAAAATCGGATTAACACTCAAAGAGAAAAAATCCCGCTGTCGTATAGATGTGCCCTTAGACATAAGCCTCATTGAGGTTACTCCAGTTACATAGCTACAACATTTCACCCATGTTTATTAGGGAAATTTCAGTGGGTGGGGGGTGGCCTAGATCCAGACCCTGGAGCTGCATCTATGGCGCCAGGTTGCCATCAAGTTAAACCAAACCCCACACTTTTTCTACTGCGGGATGGTGGCAACTAAGCCTGACGCAGAGGGAGGGCGCGGGGTCTGGCAGCCCCACAGCTTGCCGCCCCACCCCCTGCCCTGGTTTCCGGAGACCAATCAAGGGGCACCCTCCACCCAGGAATGTCTTTGCATCGTAGCTGGAGCAAGGTTAGACGGCCAAAGAGCCATGTTCACCTTGCTCCGGCCTAAGAAATTGAGGGAAGTCCCTGATTTTTAAATGCGGAGCTTCGCAGGAAAGCCCCACGGTGGCTTTGAGGTGGCTGTTGAGTTGTATAACCGACACAGAAACACCGTCACCCACCACAGGGGTTTCAATGATTATAGACCCCTCCTGTTGATACCTTGTCTTCAAAGTTCTCTTCTGCACAGGAGTTGGCAATGGTGGAGCCAAGGTTGGGATTTCATCCGAGTTAGGAGATCTCAGCATTTGGAAGAACAGGGTGGCATCTAACGTTAGCCTAACTTCAGCCCCATTCATGGGAATGGGTCTATTCGAAGTAGGACAAACATCGGGTACAGCCATCAGTTTCCAGATGTGCCTTCCTGGCTGGCATGGATCCCTGGTGACAATAACCCACTGGGACATGCCTGATTGTTGTGTTCTGTTATATAGTTCTCAGGTGAAGCTGGCTCTGCCCTTAAAAAGAAAAAGGTGGCAGGATGGGTGGGTTGCGGTCAGTTACGGAAGGTGGGGAGCAGGTAGCACCATTCCGCCCCACCCCTCACAAACCCACTTTCCTGGGTCTTTGCTCAGAAAGCGAGTTTTGCCAGCGCCCACACAGGGTGGAAAAAGAGAAATTAACATCAAATGCAACTTTGCAGGCGCCACCAGGGGAATTGCCTGGGAAACCCATCAGTTTGCTTCTTCCAGCGTTCCAGCCCCTGGTTTACGTGGCAGCTACGACTCTGCAGCTAAAACTGGGACAGAGGAGGTCCCTGCAGCCTGCCGGATTCCACGTTACATTCCAGGAAGGAGAGAGGGGGCAAGTCAGGCCAGATCTGAGCTTGCTAAAAGAGCTTCCCTTTGCTTTGAATTGCAGGGGCAGGCGGGAGAGAGGGAGGCAGAGAGAGAAAGAGAGAGAGAGAGATTTAACCATTGGGAGAGAAAGAGAACACACACACATATTCTGAGAAAACAAATATGCGAAACAGAAAGGTTTGACTTTCAAAATTGGCTGCGCTTAGGAACACCACAGATCTCCTCCTTGCTACTTGTCTTTTTCTCCCTTAGCAATGATCCATATATCTCTTTGTGCATTTGAGACAACTAAAGGCCCAATCCTATGCGTCTTTAGACAGAAAAACAAACACACACTTGACTATCTACACTGGCCACATCCGATAGATTCACGTATTCCCAACATAGCTAGGGTCACACTGTTCCTGCCTGCCATGTAGGATGAAGAGCCCAGTTGAATCCACAGGGGAGCTGTCTATACACGGGGAAAGTCAGACAACACAGGCTCAGCTTCGCAGCCACGGCGCGGCTGTCCCGTGAAGCTGTGGGTTATTTATTTATTTATTTATTTATTTATTTATTTATTTCATTTCTATACCGCCCAATAGCCGGAGCTCTCTGGGCGGTTCACAAACATTAAAACCATTCAAAGTATAAAACAACAGTATAAAACCATAATATAAAATACAATATAAAAGCTCAACCAGATAAAAACAGCAGCAAAGCAAAATTACAAATTTAAAACCATGTTATTTAAAATTTATAGATTGTTAAAATGTTGGGAGAATAAAAAGGTCTTCACCTGGCGTCTAAAAGCATATAATGTAGGTGCCAAGCGAACCTCCTTAGGGAGCTCATTCCACAGCCGGGGTGCCACAGCAGAGAAGGCCCTCCTCCTGGTAGCCACCTGCCTCCCTTCCTTTGGCAGGGGCTCACGGAGAAGGACCCCTGAAGATGATCTTAGGGTCCGGGCTAAGAAGGGTCCGGGCTGACTTTTTCAATTGAAGCAACTTCAGTACAGCTCTTCTGCTGACTGACATTGCTCTGGGGCCAATCCGGGGCCGGGGCCTGGTGGAAGGTGACCTGCAATTGGTCACCTTCCACCAGGAAGAGAGCGGGGGTGGCTCCAGTACCCAGATGGTTGCCCAGAAACCCCGCGCTCCCTCCTCCGTGTCGGGATTTCCTGACGCCACCCCAGGAGAGGGAAGCTGCAGGGTTTCAGAAGGAGGCGGGGCCAACCCGGTGCCGTAAAGACAGCCCCAGGGATTCCAAACCAGGTAAGCAACCAAAGTCTGGTCCTATGAAGAAATTTGAAAACTTTGGTAAATTCTTCTTAGAAACAAACTTGAAACAAAATTCGCACCCATCCCCAGTGTGTGTGTGTATTGCAATGTAACAATAACATTTTCCGTGCCAGGTCAAGACTTTTCTCTTTTCCCAGGCCGTTAACAACATATGCTGAATTTCTTTTTTCTTTTTTTAACTGACCCCAAAATAGTTGTTTTAAATGAATATTGTTGTTTTTATGCTTTTGATGGTTTTAAATTTTTGTATATTTGTTTTTAATGTTCACTGTTTTTAACCTTTGTAAACCACCCAGAGAGCTTCGGCTATGGAGCAGTATATAAATGTAATAAATAAATAAATAAACATTGCAAATTAATGCATGTCGGCTCAGAAGCTCAACAGGATTTAATCCAAGGTCATTAGTCATGCCATCTGGGGCTTATGGAAGCTGGCGTCTAAAATAGCATCAGGAGAAGCACACATTCCCCACCCACTTATGTATCGAGATAGTGTGCTATGTTCGTCATACTTAGAATAGGGCCATTGAATTAAATGGATTTTAAATTAACCATGATTAACAAGTGCCATTCATTTTAATGAGTCTACTCTAAGTAGAATTAACATTGGATACTACCCTAGGATTGCAACCTGAGACTTCAGGCTGAAACACACTTCCAGGGAATAGGCCCCATTTAACACAGCGGGACTTACTTGAGAGTAGACATGTATAGGATTGTGCTATAAACTACAAGCTTGGAAGTTTCCCATTCTAGTTTCAGGTCAGGACTGATTTCAACCAGGCTTCCGCAACCCCTTCCCCCGTCTGCCCAGAATTGATAATAGAATAGTGACGCTGGCCTACCCTGTAAGGTTGTTGTTGCATTTACTGAAATAATGTGCACAAGATGCTTTGAGCACTTCAGGGGGGAAAATACAATGCAGACCTAAAGATTATGAATAGCCTCCTCCCAATCTTTATCTGGGACATTGTCAGCACTTGACATTGAAGGAGGTTGGGGGTTGTCAGGTGCAAAAGCTGAAATGCAGGTGGGTCACATAGCATCAGGAAGGGCCAGGAATAGGCAAAGGGACCTTTGGTGGCCAGGCCTGCACTACCACCTTGTGGTTGAAAATGGTAACAGCCGCTGCTGCTGCCATGTGAACAGCGGAGGAGCCACACTGGATCAGACCAAAAGCCTAACTAGTTCCCCCATCCCTAATCCAGACGTAGGCCGTCAGTAAAACATGTGCTAGTGGATTCTACAGCTAAAAGTAAGAATTCTAAAGGTACTTCCTTTTATCTGTCCTGAATCTCACACCCATCAGTTTCATTGGATATTCCTGTGTTGTAATATGAGAGAGGAGGAAAAACACACACAAACATTCTACCTATCCGCTTTCTCCACACCGTGCATCAGTCCGGAGAGTCCCGACTGCCTGTGACCCAAAACTATTTACACACCTGGTCAAGTCTAGTGTTATGGTGTTTATGAGTGGGGTCTTGAACCCGTATCTCCCAAATCCCAGACCAACATTCTAACCACTACACCTTACTTCCACAGACTTCTGCCAGCGTTGGTTTCTACACTGCACCCCAAGTATCAGCTTGCCAAATTCACTGGTTTTACACTTTACGTCCACCCGCAACTAGCCCCAACACAATCTATAACTGAGAATTTTGCAAGTGTGTGCGCATGGGGACACATTTGAAGGTAAATTCGACACACACACACCCTTTGGAAACCGGAGCAACGGAGTGCGAGTTGGGAATCCTTTTTAAACACTCCCTTCCTTTGGGGTTTAGAATATTGGCTCGCCTTATCATCTGCTGTTCCTCGCTCAAGGGAGCAGCCATGTATCAGAGATTGAATTGCCCCTCCATTGGCCTCTTCCGCTTCCCTCTAAAATGCACAGTCATCTCACGGTGTCAGAAGGACGGGGGTTTCTTCGTGTCAACCTGCCTCGCTTGAGTCACTGGGGATATCAGGCTACATTGTAGGGGTGTGCACGGACCCCCCGCTCCGCTTCTCTTCCAGATCCGCAATTTGCGGATCGGGCCGCTCCGCTCCGCCCCCGCTCCGCCTATGTCCGCTCCGCTCCGCTGCGGAGCTCCAGATCCGGATCGGAGCTCCGTTTTTTCCCCCCATAGGCTTGCATTGAAAGCTAAAAAAGTATACAACTTTTTTTCTGTTAAAGTTAGAAACCTCAAGTTTGGCACCATGACACCTCATGGACGTATACACACGCATGCCAAGTTTCAAGCCAATCCCATCATCCCCTGATTTTTGGGGAATTTTTGAAAATCGGGCACCCCATTCACACTCCTTTCCATAGCTCCATCAATTTGCATGTTAGAAACCTCAAACTCGGCACCATGATAGCTTATCCAGGGATACACATGCACGCCAAGACTCAAGGCAATCCCATCATCCCCTGATTTTTGGCAGGGCTCTAACCTCTAATGCACCACCCATAACCCCAATTCACACCCCTTTCGATAGCTCCATCAATTTGCAGTTTAGAAACCTCAAAATCACTACCATGATAGCTTATCCATGTGTCCACATGGACGCCAAGTTTCAAGCTAATCCCATCATCCCCTGATTTTTGGGGAATTTTTGAAAATCGGGCACCCCATTCACACCCCTTTCGATAGCTCCGTCAATTTGCATGTTAGAAACCTCAAACTCGGCACCATGATAGCTTATCCAGGGATACACATGCATGCCAAGACTCAAGGCAATCCCATCATCCCCTGATTTTTGGCAGGGCTCTAACCTTTTAACTCACCCCAAATCAAGTCCCATTTTACAACTACGTCAATTTGCATGTCAGAAACCTCACCTTCGGTCCCATGACAGCTTACCCATGTGTCCACATGGACACCAAGTTTCAAGCCAATCCCATCATCCCCAGATTTTTGCGGAATTTATGAAAGTCGGACACCCCAGTATCTGCAGACAGCTCAATAGGCCCATTTCAAAGGAAATCCCAACATGCCATGAATTAGGGAGTAGAGATAAACCTAAATATGAATCTTCTTCCACACTTGAAAAATTGATTTGGAACTTGAGCACAGGAAGGACTTCTCCCCCGAGTCAAAGCAAGACACACAAAAACCATCCCTGAGAGGTGGGCAGGGGGGGAGGGATGGAAGGCAGGCAGACAGCAGACTGGGGGCACAAGAAAGTGAGCCAAGGATAGTTTCAAAGCCAGTAATGCATATAAAATGGAATAAATAAATAAATAAACAAATAAACAAAGGAGGGGTGGAATTAAAAGCAGTAGTGTTGCTGAATAAACAACAACAAGAATTTTTTTAAAAAGGCTATATCTGTCTTTTACCAGTAAGAGGGCAGTGGACGTGTCCAAGAGGAGGGGGAATCATCTGCCAATTTGACTGGTCCTGTCTAGGTACCAGTCTTTAAGAAGCAAACGATCACTTCAACTCATGATAGGCATTCACTCCAGTGATTTACCTTTGGAGGGCTCTGATGGCCCTCCAAGGACAGGAGAGTGCACAGGGCACATCCTTGCCCTAGGGGAGCTCATCCCCTTGCACCACATCTATTCAGTTTTTCCCCAAAGTTAGGGTGGGTAGCAGTGCTGTGCTTTTTCTA
This sequence comes from Elgaria multicarinata webbii, assembly GCF_023053635.1. Classification (NCBI taxonomy): domain Eukaryota; kingdom Metazoa; phylum Chordata; class Lepidosauria; order Squamata; family Anguidae; genus Elgaria; species Elgaria multicarinata. Next base: position 15,213,600 of record NC_086181.1, read on the forward strand.
TCTCTTATTATTGGCTTAGTATATGATTTCAGGTTGTGTTTGTGCATTTGGTGGGGCTACTGTTTTAAAAAACACTGGGAAAAGTCCCTTCAGACTAAGAAAGAGAAGTTCCCAGAATCCCAAGTTACCCGTTTTGCCTATCCCCTCCTCCAACTTTGGGATCATGTGATCATGACCGGGAGTTGACTCTGCTCCTCAGCCCTTCGGAAAATATATTTTCCCACTGTTGTACCCGATTTTTCCAAAAAATTCTAGCAAGTGAACCGCAGCACGCAGAGAGCTGAGAGTAGGCTCAAAATGACCCCCAGCCAGGACTCTCTAAGCACAAGAAGTTTCAGAAAGATAGCTTAAAAAAACAACACAGTTATCCTCTATTCTTTTCCACAATGCAATCCTATGGGCGAAATTTTTCAAAATGGCGATCGGATCGGTCCGCGAAAAGAGAAGGGCTCCGCGTATGGCCACTTCTCTTCACCATGCTTCTACAGGTCCCCGGTCCGCTTCTACTCCGCCTCTGGGCAAGGCGGAGCAGGCCAATTCGCTTCTGATTCTCCGCTTCTAATCGGAGCGGAGCACATCCCTACTACATTGGATCCAGGTTCTAAAGCTCAGTCATCAAGGCACGCGACAACTTGAGCCGGCACTCAGGAACGTGACGCTGCTTTTATGAGTGGCTCATGCACTCGCCGAAGATGACTCACTGCCCCCAAGTTAGCAAGGCCAGGGAACTCATGATGACAATTGAGGTTAATTAGCCTCATATGATACAATTCAGGTTGGCTTTGTTTCAGACTTTAAGCCTTGGGGAGGCATCTTTTTAAAAAGCACGGCACCTGCTTTCCGTAAACACTTGAGAAGCAATAAATGTGAATTGTTGCTGTTTTAGGATACCACTGTCACTTTCCTTGTTACCTCCCCTTTCCCTAAGGGCCTCCCCACCACTGCCACTATTGGCTGAGCTGCTGTGATCTCATTGAATGCTAATGAACATTCTAACTTCTGAATGGAGAGGTTCAGGGCTGATTTACAAGTTATACACTGTCTGCTCACGCAGCAGCAGCAGCTATTCTCAGGCCAGCGGAGTCTGACGCCTCTGATGTCAGTGGGGTGGTGAATCTGCTCCAGATTTCAGTTAGAACCACTCAGATCTCGAAAGGAGCTATCCAAGGTGCAGTAACCTCTTCTTGCCATCAGCAACCTTGTTTAAATGGCCTTTACTTGCCAGTACAAACTAGGGCTGCAACCCAGTTAAAGGGATTTGTTAGTTTTTTGTACATCTCAGTTGGCAATATATAGCAGAACTGACACCACAAACAATCGTTTTTAAATCAGAGAAGGAGTCTGTGGTGAGGGCACGCTCCCATCATGCCATGGCCATAATCCGGTTTGAGGCCATACAAGAGCTAAAGGCATGAATAACACCAGGTCTACTTTCATCCTGAGCACAAGAGAGAGATCTCAGCGAGAAAATCCCGATGTTTGCACATGGACAACAGTCATATTAAAGAAAAAGAAGAAGAAACTGGTGGGGGGAAAAACTGGAACAAAAAAAAGCCCAGTGAGGTATAAGCACGCTCATGAAATACTCAGGGTTAGAAAATGATGGCTAGGGAATGCTGGGACTTCTTTCTGTCTAAACTTAGGGCTGTGCACAGTTCTCTCCCCCCGCCCCCGTTCCGCTTCGGATCCCAATTCAGACCTCCCCCGAACAGCTTCGGATCCAAATCTGAAGCAAGATTCAGAAGTCTGAATTTTTTCCCCATAGACTTGCATTGGAAAAGATAAACACCTATAACTTTTTTATTTTTCAAGATACACACATGTAACTAAAAATCCAGGGACGATCCAATTTGCTTCCCTAAAAATCCAGGGATGATCCAATTTGCTTCAAAGTCAGCACGTGGAAGCTATCATGGTACCCAGTTACATTTGTGTATCTTGAAAAATGACGGAGATAAATGCAGTTTTGTAATTGGGGGAACTTTAAAAAAAATCCTAAAAATCAGGGGATGATCCAATTTGCTTCAAAATTGGCATGATTAAGGATTTATTGAGAAGCTACCATGGTGCCCATTTTCATGTGCATATGTGCTTGGGAAAGGGTCTGAATCGATCCGAATCAGTCCGAAGCTATTCGGACCTCCCCGAACTGCTTCAGATTGATTCAGACCTCCCCCAACCCACTTCAGATTTGGAATTAAGATCCAAAGTGGTGCACAGCCCTACTAAACATAAGAACATAATTAGAGCCCTGCTGGATCAGACCGAGGGTCCATCTAGTCCAGCATTCTGTTCACACAGTGGCCAACCAGCTGCCCATGGGAAACCCACATCAGGACATGAGTGCAACCCATGTTTCCCAGCAACTGGTATACATAGGCATATTGCCTCTGATATTGGAGGGAGCATACAGCCATAGGGATCTGTATCCGACCCTTACAATTGGGTGGATTATTTTACAGCCAATGCTTGGGATGAACCCTGAGCCCTTATCATTTCCCATGGAGCCCATCCTCTCTGCATTGACACCTTTCCACACATCCAACACAGAGTGTGGTCAGAGGTGGGGTGTGTCCAAAAGAGGGCAGGGCTCCTGCCCTTTTATAGTTATTTAGGTGCCGTTTGCATGGGAAGCTACACCTGCTGAACTGCCTTCTACGTAACACTCAAAGGTGCAGGTGTCGCGTACTTTTCCACGTTCTCTTTATTGCACCTCACTATCTTAGCACGCCATGACACCAGAGACAGCAGTGCTACCCGGCTGGTGATGTGGGAACTCCCCCTAACCCTCCACTTCCCTATCCAGGCAAAGTCCACAGGGCGGTGCTCAAGATAAGCTTTTTTCGCAGAGCTCCAGGGCTGTTTGTGGCACAGGGGCACCGAACTTGATGGCAGAAGGATGGCAATATCGTCCCTTATCCAAGCAGAAGGACTTTTGATCTGCCTCTTCACAGCTTACCACGAGGTGAGAGAGAGAGAGAGAGAGAGAGAAGGGTCAGTGGTTGGGGGGGAAAAGGGTGGGCCCGGGGAGAGGCGGCGTGGCCTTCTGGTATACCGAAGCAGTCTGAATTTTGAGGTGTTCAACCCATGTGATAGAGGTTTAGAAATAAATGCTGCTGTGGAGAAAGTGGGTAGAGAAAACCTTCCCTTCTTCTTCTCCCAGAAGGAAATGATGTTGCAGGCATTCATGGCAGTCGGCATGGGGGTGGTTTGTGGCAAGATGCAGCGATAGCTGCTACTTGTAGGGTGACCCTATGAAAAGGAGGACAGGGCTCCCGTATCTTTAACAGTTGCATAGAAAAGGGAATTTCAGCAGGCGACATCTGTATGCATGCATCAGCTGGTGAAATTCCTTCTTCATCACAACAGTTAAAGCTGCAGGTGCCCTGCCCTCTTTTAAATCTGGTCACTCTAGTATAGCTCCTGCAGCTTTAACTGTTGTGATGAAGAAGGAATTTCACCAGGTTCTCCATATATACAAATGACACCTGCTGAAATTCCCTTTTCTATGCAACTGTTAAAGATACGGGAGCCCTGTCCTCCTTTTCATATGTTCATCCTACTATTTGACATGGCTGTAAAGCAGGGGTGTCGAACCTCATTTGGCCCGGGGGCCAAATTCAACTTTGGAGACACTCTTAGGGGCTGCATTCCAGGCGTGGGTGTGGCTGAATGCCTCAAGGGCAGGGCAAAAGGGGCAGGCTAACACACACACACCCAAATCAGAGTATTTTAGCTTCAAGCTCATACCGCTAGTAACTAGGCCTTAGGAAAGGCAATTCAACCTCTTTGAATAGGAGAATGCCCACTGGAAAAAAATGAAATGATTGGTGGTCTGGGGAACAGGGTTGGGGGAAGGATGGGTAGCTCTCTGGGGCACCACAGAGGCCCAGATTGTGACTCCAGGTGGGCTGGATTTGGCCCGTAGGCCTGAGGCTTCACACCCCTGCTGTAAAGGGGGATTGGACAAATTCATGGAAGATAGATCATAAGAGTAGTAGAGTTGGAAGGGGCCTACAAGGCCATCGAGTCCAACCCCCTGCTCAATGCAGGAATCCACCCTAAAGCATCCCTGACAGATGGTTGTCCAGCTGCCCCATGAAGGCCTCTAGAGTGGGAGAGCCCACAACCTCCCTAGGTAACTGTTTCCATTGTCATACTGCTCTAACAGTCAGGAAGATCTAGTGTTCGGGCTACTAGCCATGGCCCCTGTATTGAACCTCATGTTCAGAGACAACATGTCCCTGAATATGAGGGGTTGGGGTGGGGATCTGAGTCAAGAGGGGCGATTGTCTCTGTGGCCTTCTTGTGGGTTTGCTGGCAACTGCATGAAAAGGGATGCTAAACTAGATGGACCCTAGGTCTGATTTAGCAGGGATCTTCTTATATTCCAACGAATGGTATTGCTTGAGGGGTCTGGGATAGTGAGGATATTATGACTGTTAAGGCAGAGAAACATCACCCCCTCATCCTTTGAAGTTCAGTAAGGATCCTGAAAGAAAAGGGAGGTAGAGTTAGAAGTCATCTTTGCGAGATGTGCTGCTATTGCGGTTTTTATTACCGCATCAGTTTCTGTTATTTGAGTTTTACTGTTGATGCTGTCTTGGAGGCTCCTGCCCAGAGAGATAGCGTAGAAACATTTTAAATAAAAATAAAACATAAACTTATTCCTGAAAGATAGGGAAACTCTACCCTTAGAACCATCTCAGAAGATGCTGGGTAGGTTTAATTAGAGCCGAAATTGTTTTGGGACAAGCTTCAAATATGAAAGTTCATAAAGTCATAAGAGGTCAAATATTAATTGCCGTTACGTGTTTTTTTATTATTATTATTACATTTTTATACCGCCCAATAGCCGAAGCTCTCTGGGCGGTTCACAAAAATTAAAACCATAATAAAACAACCAACAGGCACAAATACAAAATACAGTATAAAAAGCACAACCAGGAGAAAACCGCGCAGCAAAATTGATATAAGATTAAAATACAAAGTTAAAACAGTAAAATTTAAATTTAAGTTAAAATTAAGTGTTAAAACACTGAGTGAATAAAAAGGTCTTCAGCTGGCGACGAAAGGAGTACAGTGTAGGCACCAGGCGGACCTCTCTGGGGAGCTCATTCCGCAGCCGGGGTGCCACAGCGGAGAAAGCGTTATCTAGAAAGTGTTATCTATCGTCTATCGTGAGATAAACCAGTACCACCATGTGGCAGCTATCAGACGCTGCCAAACAGGAATACTATCGGATGCCAACTATCAAGCACTGCCGAATCGCCCAGGGGCAGGTGGTAGGTAGACTGGCATCTCTTGATAGAGCTCTGGATGACCGGCAGCAGAGAGGCAAGGGTTTCTCCCTTCTGAGTTCCTTTCCTGGAAAATAGGAAATGTAACTGATTACCTTTGGCCACAACTTTGTGCAGCTTAGCTGGACGGTTTGGATTCTCTAATCTATAGCCACCTAAATGTAAATTTGAATATGCAGGTGGTCTCAGTGCTGGCTCCAGGTTTTTGAGGGCCCTTGAGCTAGGGTGACCATATTTTGGAAACCAAAAAGGAGGACAACATGGTCGGCCCCCAAGGGGGCATGTCTAGCACCAATGGGGCATGCCCACCTGAACATAGCCTTGGTCACATGTCTGATTTTTCAGCACACATTTAAGACAAATCTGTTCTACAAAATAATTTTAAAACCTCAATTTTAAAAAAAATCCTAAAAAATAATGGATGAATGGATCTGTTTCAAATTTGGTATGGCTAAAGCTCTACCTAAAACCTATCATGGTGCAAAGTTTCATCTCTTTATCTTTAAAAATGACGATTTAAAAAATAATAATTTTAAAACCTCAATTATTAAAAAATTCCTAAAAAATCAATGGATGAACAGATCTGTTTCAAATTTGGTATGACTAAAGCTCTACCTAAACCCTATCAAGGTGCAAAGTTTCATCTCTTTATCTTTAAAAATGACGATTTAAAAAATAATAATTTTAAAACCTCAATTATTAAAAAATTTCTAAAAAAATCAATGAATGAACGGATCTGTTTCAAATTTGGTATGACTAAAGCCCTTCCTAAGAGCTACTAGCATACCAAGTTTCATGTTCTTATCTTTAAAAATGATGGAGTTATAAGCATTTTTGTTAATTCCCATTAGAGCTGCTCTTTGGCTGGGGAAGATTGGAAAAATCCGGACTTCCCCTCTCCCTCCCGGATTTGTCACCAAAAACCCGGGCAAATCCGGTCATATGGTCACCCTACCTTGAGCAAGACACCCTCCAGGGGCCTCCTCCTCCAGTGAGCCTACCTTCTCACCCCCATTATCGGCAGCTGCTAATGCTCCTCCTCCTCTTTCTCATCATTGCTGCCACTTGCTGGCTTGACCGGCAGAGAACCAGGGAGCAAGTAAGCCGTGGCCATTACTGCTCCTCCTTCTCACCACCAGCATTGTCTGGGCCAGACTGAGAGGCAGGTGAACAAGCAGGTTACAGTGTTGATGACAAGGAGCAACTCCAGGAGGATGTTGTCAGTAAGCCCCTCTTGGTCCCTTGGCATGTTCTCAATCATGCCTACCCTTGACGCCAGTCCTGGGTACAGTAGATGAGTTGCTCCACCTCTGAGCCACCATTTTGCATCTGGCTCCAGTTAGCGAACCTTTGGGCGCTCGTAAAAAGCAGAAGTGAGATCCCACAAGTCTGACACGATGTCTGGAAACGGCAAGTTTTTGGCACCGAACTATTGATTTTCAAAATGTATTGCAGGGAACCTTGGGGGTTTGGGAGCGTACTGTGGATTCCTCAGCGAGAAGATCGGAAATGGCAGATGAGGTTAGGGACATGGGAAGCTGTCCTACTGCAGCTCAGACCGTTGGCCTGCCTGGCCCAATCTTGTCTATTCTGACAAGCAGAGGCTTCCCATGGCCTCGGGAAGGAGATCTTTCCCTTTGCCTGCTCTTTTGTCCTTTTATCTAAACTGGAGATGCCAAGGATTGAGCACGGGACCTTCTGCATGCAATCACATGCTCTATCTTGGTGCAATGGTTGCCAAAGAGGCAGCTTTGCTCACCTGTGCAGATCTTCCTCTGCACCGCAAGCCCATGTTGGCTATAAGAACATAAGAAGAGCCCTGCTGGATCAGACTGAGGGTCCATCTAGTCCAGCATTCTGTTCACACAGTGGCCAAACAGCTCCCTACAGGAAACCCACAAGCAGGACATGTATGCAATAGCACCCTCCCACCCATGTTCCCCAGCAACTGTGATATTTAGGCTTATTGTGTTTGATAATGGAAGTAGCATATAGCCATCAGGGCTAGTAGCCCTTGATAGCTTTCTCCTCCAGGAATTTATCCAATCCCCTTTTAAAGCCATCCAAATTGGTGGCCATCACCGTGTCTTGTGAGAACGAATTCCATAATTTAACCATGTGCTGTGTGAAGAAGTACTTCCTTTTCATATGGCTTTTTTTTCCTTAGGCCACAGCTAGACCTAAGGTTTATCCTGGGATCATCCAAGGTTCGCCCCTGCCTGAGCCCTGGATCCCCTGTGTGTCACCTAGATGAACAGGTTTGACCCCTGGACGATCCAGGGATAAACCTTAGGTCTAGCTATGGCCCCAGTCAGGGCCAAAATTTGTGCAAATAGGCATTTCCACAAATTGCAGCAACAATTTCTGCAAAGTTGCTTAATTAGCAAGTTGCAGCCGCAAGTTGTGAAAATTATGCAAATTGCGGGTGTAATTTCAACAAATTGAGAAATATGGAAAATCTGTTAACTGGCTTGACTTGCTGCAGACAGGGGCCACAGCTAGACCTAAGGTTTATCCTGGGATCATCCAAGGTTCGCCCCTGCCTGAGCACTGGATCCCCTGTGTGTCACCTAGATGAACAGGTTTGACCCCTGGACGATCCAGGGATAAACCTTAGGTCTAGCTATGGCCTGGGTCAGCCCGGTTAGTGGAAAGGTGAATGAAGTCCAGAAGTGCATCAATCTCCACCCCCCAAACGGATTCCTCCAACGTCCTACTCTTTGGCTTCCCTTCTCATGGAACTTTCAGCTGGCTTTTTCTGTCACTCTTCCTTTTCACAGCAGAAAAAAAAAAGAAATAGATCAACTCCCTATGTTTTGTCCTGTGGAGGTTCATTAAAATAAGAAGTAAAACAAAGTAACAATGACTGAGTTGAAAAGGGGAACTGCTGCAGGAAAGGAAGAAAAATCTGGAGTAGATTTATTTGGGAGAGAGGGAAAGACTGTGGCCTCGTCTACACCAAGCAGGATATTCCACTGCGAAAGTGGTATGAAAGCGGTATAGAAAAGGCAGAAGCCACACTACTGCTTTATAGCGGTATTGAACTGCACTGCAGGATCTACACTACTGCTTTATAGTGGTACTGAAGTGCACTGACAACTGTTGCAACCCACTGACACGTCTACATCAAGCAGGACATAACACAATGAAAGCGGTATATGGCATGTGTCAATGGGCCCCAACCGTTCTCAGTGCACTTCAATACCGCTATAAAGCAGTAGTGTGGCTTCTGCCTTTTACATACTGCTTTGATAGTGGAATATCCTGCTTGGTGTAGATGACCCCCACACCCGTCTCCTAGCCTTTTAAACCCTGGTTTTGAATTCAGATGCTTGTTATGCTAGGATTTGTCAGGGAAACATTGGAGACAATGTTCAACGTTCAAAAAGGGATATGCGAGGGACTGAGGCTAACAGAGATCAATGCCATCTGTGTTATTATCCCTTCTTAATACTTTTGGAGGAGCAGGCTACCACTTGTTCGATGGAAAGGCAAAGTCACTCTGCATGTGTTCAGAGGCACTTTTATTATATTTTTACTGGCTGGTAGAAATAGTTTTTTATACACTACACCTTAATGTAATTTGTGGAGCCTTGCTCTTACTCCAGTTCAGTCATTCAGTGCATCAAGGAGCACAGTGGGGCTTCTGGATACACAAAAGCACTCCTGGACTGTCAGTAGAGATGTGCATACAAGAAAAACACGTGCTTGTCAATGTTCTCTGAAAGTCTCTTGTCCGTATTATATTGCAATCTTTGTGTTTTTTCCCTTTTTTGAATGAAAATTTCTTTGTAGTCTTTTGCATATTTCCCCCCAAATATATGCATCTATTGTGCAAAACTTTGCAGTGTGTGCATTGTCCTCCCTCAAAACCACGCATCCTTCTCTTGCTTGGTACACGTCAGGGGAGGCTTTGGAGCGGCCAGAGGTAAGTTAGGAGGTTTCTATCCAAATGTCCCGCTACTTAACCAACTCTGTTCTCATTTTTGCTGTCTGAAGTCTGTATTTATCAAAGAAGGGAATGTAGGCAGCACGTATTTCTCACTTTCCCAGTCATTCAATTTTAATCTCGCTCTGTTTCTAGGTTTCATCAGGCTTGGAAGATTGTTGGGACTCCTGGTAAGTTGCTGTGCCAGGTCCTTGTTTGGGCTTTTTTCTAGCACTGATCACGTTAGGTTAGGATTAGGGATGTGCTCCGCTTCTCCTCGAACCGGAGAAGCAGGAGCGGAGCGGGGGGCTTCGCCTACCCTTAAGGCGGAGGCGAAGAGGATTGGGGGGCCGGCGGATCGAGGCGAAGAGGATCGCCTCAATCCGGAGCTTCGCCTGAAGGTAAGTGGGGGGAGTGGGACTAATCTGGCACTGCCGGCGCCGCCATCCATGTGGCGGCGGCGGCAGCAGCACCAGGTAAGGGAGCAGGGAGGAGGGACGCTTACCTTCCTCCGTCGCTGGCTTCAATTGAGGCCCCGGTTGAAGCTGGAAGTGAAGGCCGAGGCCTCTTCCGGCTTCAACCAGGGCCTCAATTGAATCCGCGACGGAGGAAGGTAAAGGGGCGGCGGCTGGGCAGGGGGCTGGGGTGGGGGTCTGGCCTACCTGGCGCCGCCGGTGCCGCCATCCATGCAGCGGCGGCGGCAGGTAAGGGAGCAGGGAGGAGGGACGCTTACCTTCCTCCATCGCCGGCTTCAACCAGGGCCTCAATTGAATCCCGCGACAGAGGAAGGTAAGGGGGCGGGGTGGGTGGGTGGTTTCTCTGGCACCGCTGCCGGCTGCGCCGGCGATATAGTGACGGCGGCTAAGCCGGATCTCGCTCTGCGGAGCGGCGCGGGACACGCGCAGAGCGGCGTGAAGCGGATTGGGCCCGATCCAGATTTTCCGGATCGGGCCACGAAGCGGATTGGGGGGGTCCATGCACACCCCTAGTTAGGATACGTGTGCCAAATCTCAGTCCTGTGGGCAAATCCAACCCATCTAGGGTCCCAATCTAGGCTTCCCGGCTTCCCCATTGGACCACACCTCTTTCCCTGGGTCCTCTCCTTTCCCTCAACCTCCAATCATTAGTTGGCTTCTTGGCTTTTGCACAGTTTTTTTCAGCAAGGCTACCGAGAAGGGGCCCTTTAACTGGTACATTTTAAGAGAAAAATCAGTAGAATGCATCAGTTTATATTATGAAAACGGTAGGTGCTAGGGTGACCATATGAAAAGGAGGACAGAGCTCCTGTATCTCTAACAGTTGCATAGAAAAGGGAATTTCAACAGGTGTCATTTGTATATATGGAGAACCTGGTGAAATTCCCTCTTCTTCACAACAGTTAAAGGTGCAGGAGCTATACTAGAGTGACCAGATTTAAAAGAGGGCAGGGCACCTGCAGCTTTAACTGTTCTGATGAGGAGGAAAATTCACGAGGTTCTCCATATATATACAAATGACACCTGCTGAATTTTTCTTTTCAATACAACTGTTAAAGATACAGGAGCCCTGTCCTCCTTTTCATATGGTCATCCTAGCAGGTCCTAGATCAGGGCTTTCTTCACTTGTTAGATAGGGTGACCATGTGGAAAGGAGGACAGGGCTCCTGTATCTTTAACAGTTGTATAGAAAAAGGAGTTTCAGTAGGTGTTAATTGTATGCATGCCACACCTGGTGAAATTCCCTTTTCATCACAGCAGTTAAAGCTGCAGGAGCCCTGCCCTCTTTTGCATCTGGTGAAGAGGGCAGAAATTCTTGCCTGTTCTGCAAATCTCCCACAAGCCACCTGAATGGAGCTTGTGCAGCATCAGTAGTCCCAGTCTGGGAATCTTTTTCAGCCATACCTGGATGCGCCGGGGATTGAACCTGGCACCTTCTGTATGCAAAGCAGGTGTTCTACCACTGTACTATGCCCCTCCCTAGAGACTAAGGGTAGGGTGACCAACTGTCAGGATTTCCCCGGATTTCTCCTGGTTTTTGTTCTTTCCATGGTGTCAGGGGGGATTTTCTATAATTTTCAATAATGTCCTGGAATGACACACCTTCCCCTTTAAGGCTGCCATTAGCATGGCAGGAGGGAGTGACATGCTCTCTTGAGGCACATCATTACCCCACCCTGAGCTCCAATTGAGGTCTTAAAGGGGAAAGTGGGTCATTCGTGTACATTATAGAAAAGGCCCCAATTGGAGTGGATGGTGGTGGTGCAGAATGAAATCCTTTCCCCTCCTCCACTCCAGTCGGGTTCTTTAAGGTGGCGGGGGAATAACGTACTTTCTGCAGGACTCAGAAAGCTGCTTCCCCACACACACACTAGGTGTCCTCTTTTTTGGTTTCCCAAATATGGTCACCCTAGACTAAGGCCAAGCCAAGTATTTGAATAGATTAAGTGAAGCAGTCATGGCAACCGGCCTCCATAGTTTTGGCAGGGGCTGGGGGAAGCATGGACAATAATATTCTGCATGTTGGACCTCATCTGGTTCTCATGGTGAAGTGGCTGGTGTTAAAAACAGTCTCTTCTTTTAAACGTTTGTGTCTCTTTCTCTCCAAGGTGTGACTATGGACCGAAGGTGCCTATTTGGTTCATGTACGTATTGGGCAAGTGGGATATTTGGCTAGTGTTTTTTCTGGGATTCACTGCTAAGGTAGAAACTGGAGTTTTGTGTTTGGGTAATGTATATGCCCAAGCTGAAGTTGAGACTGCTCTGTTACCATACCGATTGATCTGATGGATGGGATGGGATTGATTCCATTTATATTCTAACTTTTATTTATTTATTTATTTATCTTAAATTATCTTTTTAGGCTGCCTGTAAGGTAGACGCACTCATGCTGGCATACAAGATAAAAACAATATGCAAATTTGCAAATACCAACAGAAAGGCAATAGATAAATATTCAATGAAACACTGTAAAACAAGTTACACCAATAAAAATGGCAGCCCGCAGACTATGGGCTTCTCTACCTGAGGTTTTTATTGAGTGCTTATGACTCATAGACTCATAGAATAGTTGAGCTGGAAGGGGTCTGTAAGGCCATCAAGTCCAACCCCCTTGCTCAATGCCAGGTCAGAAGCATGCCCATGGAAGTGACACTACCTGGGCATTTGTCCATCCTAGTTCCCAGGAAACACATCCAGGATGCTGAGCTTGAGAGCCTTGCCACTCACAACGAGGCTTTTAAAAATAATAATAATAATAATAGGCAGGGGAAAAGAACTCTCCACCGTCTCCCTAAGATTTGGGAACCTCTGTCAGCCTGCATTCAAGTTTGGCAAATATTTCAGTGCTCAAATTGGGGTGGTGAGAATCTGTGCCTTGCATTGCTGTTTGCTTCTCGTTGTGAGTCATAGGATCAAAATAAATTGCCCCAAATGAGCCCCTCTGAAAATATACATGTTCAGAATTTATATCAGTGACAGAAATCATACATTCTTGGTTGATTATATATTAGCAACGTGGTTAAAAGAGGAAGAGACACTCAAAGCCTTCTTGATGGGGTTTGGGCGATCCAGGAGCTGGACGCTTGACATAGGTCCCCTTTCTTTGTATCTACCCAGAATCGTGGCCAGCATCTTTGGGGTACTGGTTGGCTGTTCCTGTATTATGAAATTTTGTTCCTGGTGCTGCAAAGCTTCCCCGGGCAGTGGGGAGAACAGCCTCTCAGAGGAACCAACAATTAACCTTCCCACCCAAACTCCCGCCTTTGTGCTGCCTGTGCCACCGTCGTCTCCATCACCAGAAGAGTTTGGAGAGCCTCCTGCCTACAGTGAGGTAAGAACAGTTGGTGATTTAGGATCTTGCCCCTCCCTCTACCATAATTGAGAAGTCAATACCATTTTGTCCCTGGTATTTAACTAGGCTGACCCTATGAAAAGGAGGACAGGGCTCCTGTATCTTTAACAGTTGTATTGAAAAGGGAATTTCAGCAGGTGTCATTTGTATATATGGGGAACCTGGTGAAATTTCCTCTTCATTACCACAGTTAAAGCTGCAGGTGCCCTGCCCTCTTTTAAATCTGGTCACTCTAGTATAGCTCTTGCAGCTTTAACTGTTGTGATGAAGAGGGGATTTCACCTGGTTCCCCATACATACAAATGGCATCTGCTGAAATTCCCTTTTCTATGCAACTGTTAAAGATACAGGAGCCCTGTCCTCCTTTTCATAGGGTCAGCCTAATTTAACAAAATAATCTGGAAAATCAGGATATAGACATCCATCTTTCAACCATATGTCCAACTGGAAGCTAATTCTCCCCTCCGCAAAATAACGGAAGATAAAATCTCGGCATAATGTGAACAAAATGGAAAGTGGCCTCATCCAGCATCAGATCCCCACCAGTGTCCTCAGCATATGCTTCCTCCTAGCTTTCTCCTCGCCTTTGGCCTTAGCTAGACCTACTGTAAAGTCCGGGGGAGAGGAGGCGAGACCTCGCGTTGTGAATAACGCGAGATCTCGCCCCCGTTTACACGTAAGGCACGGCGACCTTAAAAAGAGAAGCGTCGTGCCCGCCATTTTATTTTTATTTTTAAAGGACCGGCAGCGCGTGAGCGACTCAAAGTAAGGTGTGTGTTTTTGGTTTTTTTTTTAAATTGATTTCCCTGCTCCCCCAACCCCAGCCTCGATGGGCGCAGCTCCTGGCTCCGCACGAGTAATTGCGTGGAGCGAGGTCAAGCCGCAGAAACGGGCCACACCTTCTGCAGTCTCGGGCTCAGCCCAAAACCGCAGAAAAAGCAGGCCCAAAGTGTAGGGCTGTATCCCGGGGCCAGGGAGGGTTGATCCCTGCCTGATCCCGGGATCCCCTGTGCGTCATCTGGATGCACAGGGGCGATCCCGGGTATCACCCTGGGATATAGCCTGGCCTAGCAAAGGCCAGAGTCTGTTCCAAACGGCAAAATGCTCTCTCTCCCTCTGGGCTCATCTACACCAAGCAGGATATTCCACTATGAAAGTGGTATGAAAGCGGTATACAAAAGACAGGAGCCACACCACTGCTTCATAGCAGTATTGAAGTGCACTGACAATTGTTGGGGGCCCTGATACATACCATATACCGCTTTCATACCACTTTCATAGTGTTATATCCTGCTTGGTGTAGATGTGTCATGGGTGCCAACAGTGGTCAGTGCACTTCAATACCGCTATGAAGCAATAGTGTGGCGCCTGCCTTTTATATACCGCTTTCATAATGGAATATCCTGCTTGGTGTAGATGACCCCCCCCTCCATAAAAAGCAGTAGCGAACAAGAAATGGTCATTATATTATTGCTTGTTTTGTAAGCTGCTTTGGAAACCTTCTGGCTGAAAGGTGAAGGCAGAAATAGGGACGCACAGGAATAGTGAAATCCATTCTGTCTATGTTTCATGGATTGTCTGGCATCTTTCATTCTGTCATCCACACATCGACTGAATCAGAATCCTTTTCGAAGGTCATAGCAATGGCCGGACTCTTGCATGCCCACTGAGCACAGGTGCTTGCCCAGTTGCTGCTGCTGCCCGCCTCCACTAGCCAAGCCACACGAGTCCTAGAGGGCTCAGGGAGTAGTCTGGGAGCTCCCTGCAGTCGCCTGCTCCTCCCTGAGAGCTGGAATTTTTACAGACAATTGCAGCTCTGGAAGTTGGGTATATAGAATTTTGCACAAAATGGTGGCCGTACATGGCTATCTCCACAACGCTAGAGGTGTAAATGACCCTCAGAGCTTGACAAGAAGGGTCCGGGTGGCCGACCATGGGTGAACCCACCAGACCCTGAATCCAGTCCCTAGAGTGTACGCAAATTTTGTTCCTCTTACACTACTGTGAATTAGTTTTAGTGCAAATTTGTGCAAATCCCCCATAAGTCTGCAGAAGATCCACCACAAGTCTGCAGAATTTGTGTGTCTTGGGAAAAGATGATCCGCAGTGGAATCCGCAGGCTGAATTCATAGGAATACAAACTGATTTGAATCCATTGTGGAGTTCTCAGACATTCCTAGGTAGAAATGTTTTAAATGAACATTATTCCATTATTATTTCATTTGTTCGTTTAAGCAGGAGATTCCTATTATTTTAGGGGTGTGCTCCGCTCCGTTTCAGATCCCCAAATTCGAAGCAGAGCAGGCTGATCCGCACCTCCGACGACCTGTTCCGGAGCGGATCGGGGGAGGTGCGGATTGGTTTGGAGCAGTTCGGACCGTTCCAAAGTGATTCGGACTGTTCTGAAGCTCTGGACCCAGGTAAGTGGGGGAGGGGAGCTTACCTGGCTCCCCCGTCTGCCGCCGTGGTCCGTGCGGTGACGGTAGCAGAGCCAGGTAAGTGGGGAAGGGGGGAGGGGGGCTTACCTGGCTCCATCGTGGTCTGGCCAGCAGCTTCAACTGAGGCCCAGGCCTCAAGGTGGAAGCAGGCCGTGGCCTGCTTCTGGCTTGAGGCCTGGGCCTCAATTGAAGCTGCTGCCCGGACTGCAACAGAGCCAGGTAAGTGGAGGGGGAGGGGGGCTTACCTGGTGCCACCACCACAGTCCATGCGGCAATGACGGCGGAGCCAGGTAAGGGGGTGGGGGTGAGCCAGGTAAGGGGGAGGGGGACCTATTCGGCCCCCATTTTATCACCTCTTCCCCACTTACCTGCCTTCGCCACCTGCCACAGTGGCAAGTAAGTGGGGAAGGGTGGGCGAAATGGGGTCTGGATCTCGCTCTGGATCCTGTTCCGGAGTGGATTGGGGGAGGGTCAGATTGACCCGAAGCGGTTCGGGTCTGATCCGGAAGGTCCTGATCAGTCCCTGAAGCGGTTCGGGTTGGTGGTGCACAGCCCTATATTATTTAGGTGTCTCCTGCTTAGCAAACTTGCACTGGGTTCCAGGACCTCTCAAGGAGATCATCTTGCAAGAAACTTATTTCTAGCTGCTAGAAAATCTCCTTCCCTGGAACTTCTTGATAGCACTGCATGTGAAATATGTGTGCTTATGATGCTCTCAGGAAAAAAAAAAAGATATGGCAGTGAAACTTTTTATACTGTTTTCTCTAGATTGCATGGAAACCATACTATTACCCAGCTCCTCCCAGTCTGCCACCCGCCTATGACAATATCGCCATGGAGGGTCATCCTCCAGTGGATGTCTTCATACCTCCAGGATCCATACGTTCTAAAGTGCTTTAGGTTTCTGCTGCTGTTACCTGGAAGACTAAGAAGAACGTGCCTTGATGGATCAGACTATAATGACTCTATCCGACTTTCCCTTCCTAAGGGTGCCCCAATGAAGTTCACAAGCAGGGCGAAATGACAGTGGTCTTTCCTTACCATTTATATCCAACATCTGGTATTCAGGCTACTTTAACATCTCTTTATATTGAGGGTCCATCTAGCCATCATGGCTAATAATTTGGGCAGGCTAACCCTCCTCCAAGACTTTGCCTAAAGCTTTCTAAAAGTCATCTAAGGTAGTGATCATCAGACTACATCTTCTGGTTGTCACGGTGATTGTGTACCTAACCTTCCTCTTTTATCGTTTCTGTTATGAGTTAAGCCAGTGGGCCATATGGGGAAACTCTGTGTGCCATCCTCACTGTACATTATGTTTTTATTTAGCCTGGATTCCCCCCCCCCCCTTGCAATAGTGCATAAAGATAATAATATTTTTTGGAAATCATTTATGTTTGTTTTGTTTTTTAGTGGAATTTGAATTGCTCATACTTGAGATAGGAAGGTGGATTTAAGAAGAACAAACACTTTACTAACAAATTCTGAGAGTATGAAAAAATAAAAGAATTTTGGGTAAATGTCTGCAATGAATGGTGTAAAATAATCAAACATAAAGCAACTTGTGCTCCCCAAATTGCATTATTAATGGACCAATTAAGGAGGCACCACAGAAATTCGAACCATTTTACTAGCAATTGGTATAGTCAAAACATGGTAATAAAATGCCGCACTTCCAATAGAACAGTGGCTACAGCAATATATGAAATTTTGCACTTGCTGAAAAATTAACTATGAGCTTCTCTAAACAAGCAATTTATAGCATGTTTATGACTGGCCACTCACAGAAGTTTGCAGGTTGTTTTGACAACCTCGTGAACATCCTTCAAGTCTCCTGTTCCTTCCCCCGGTTATTCCATTTTAAAAAAAAACTTGGATATCTTGATTCTTCTGAAATATCTCAGGATTTCCTATTGTATGGTGCTGAAGTTGTGCTACAAAAGACCCTCTAGAGGGTGCTGTCCCATTCAATACTATGAGTACTGAGAGGAAGAGAAGTTTTCAATTACAGACCATGTGGCCACCCCTCTTCTCCCATGCAATTCAGCTCATAACCATTGCACAAGTGAAACCTATGCATAATTCTCTCCTCCATTTTTCTTAAACAAATGGTATATTTGATGGAAAAAGTATGATATTCCTATATGTGTATTGTTTCTTTGCTTTTTTTCATGATTTATTTTTTCTTCTGTTTTGTTAATATTTACAATAAAAATCTCAAACCAAACCAAACCAAACCAAACCATTGCACAAGAGAAGCAGGAAGCAAAGTGCTGGTAAGCAAATGTGATTTCCCTTTAATCTAAAGAAGCCCTAAGCTTCTAAGAACAGCACAATGAAATAAGGACACTGACAACTCTACAGAAATGTGGTTCTGTTTTATAATGTATGGAAATAATTTTAAAAAGACAACATGGAGAAACCACCAAGTACACACGAATCGCTGTGGAGAGTTTAGGGTGACCATATGGAAAGGGGGACATGGCTCCTGTATCTTTAACAGTTGTATAGAAAAGGGAATTTCAGCAGGTGTCATTTATATGCATGCAGCACCTGGTGAAATTCCCTCTTCATCACAACAGTTAAAGCTACCGGAGCTATATTAGTGACCAGATACAAAAGAGGGCAGGGCTCCTGCAGCTTTAGCTGTGGTGACGAAGAGGGAATTTCACCAGCTGCTGCATGCATACAAATGACACATGCTGAAATTCCCTTTTCAATACAACAGTTAAAGATACAGCCCTGTACTCCTTTCCATATGGTCGCCCTAAGATGGGGTCTATGCCAGGCATATCTGGAGATGGTGGATATCGAACTGGGGGCCTCCTGTATGGATGCCATCTGATGCACCACTAAGCTAAGGCCTCTCCCTCAAGTGCTGGCTGACTGGCATTTCTCTCCCTCCTCCCTTCAGCAGCTTCCACCCTCCCAAGGGTCACTGTGCCTCAAGCTGCATTGCATTCTGTGGGCTGCATCTGCCTTACCCTGTTTTCATTAGAATCCTTCCCTTGCTGCCTTCTGAGCCGGCATGCCTTGCTCGTTTTACTGTGCTGTTATCCCTCCTGCTATTAAGCATGTTAGAGCAGAGTCCAAGAGGACTCTGCGGAGGCTGCCACCTGAGGCTGCTGAGCTGGCAAACCAGAGTTGTTCCCAGGGGTTGGGGGATGGGGAAGTGTCATGTTGGTATTTTGTGATTGGCTAGATGGTGTGCATGTCTGCTCTGCTGATGTAGAAAGAAAGCAAACCAGCATCTTAGCAATGCAAGGGGGAGGAGCTAAGAAAGAGAGAGTGATGGAGGGTTATTTTCTTGGGAGAGGAAAAAGTTTTTCAGAAAACAAATGGCTGAAGTGCTGATGCAGAACAGGGCCCTGCATTCATACTTCTGAATAAAACAACAGAGAGAGTCAGCTGGATGCGATGTAACATAGCTTGACCCTTAATAATCTCCCAGAAAGGCTAAAATAAGTAAACCACTAACATCACACTTATAAATAGGGCTGTGCACGGACCCCGTTCCGCTTCGGACCTTCTGAATCAGGCTCGATCCACCTTGAACCCGGATCCAAAGCGAGATTCGGAGGTCCGAATCGTGATTCAGATCACACATTTTCCCCATAGCCATGCATTGGGAGAAATAAACACATAACTTTTTTTATTTTTCAAGATATAAACATGAAACTTGTTGAGGTAACAGATGGAGTCATGATTGTCATGTGTGGAAATTTTCAGAAAGTTCCGTCTAGCAGTTTGATCGCAATAAATTTTTAAAAATGTGATTTTTCAAGGAAACAGCAGCCACTCACAAAGGGCAATTTCAGAAGGTGTCTTATCTAATCAACAATTAGCACACACTGCTCCTTGTGTGTTTTGAAGTGCTAATCTCCCCTACTTGGGTCTTTTGAAGTTAACTCATGTGTTTCCTATTAAGAGAAGAACCAATTGTGTATTGACTGCAAGACACACTACCATGCTGGGAGCAATATGGGGAGAGTAATATTGAGGGAAAATCTTTTTTTAAAATCCTAAAAATCAGGGGATGAACCTGATTTGGCATGCCTAAAGCCCTACATAGGTGCTATCATGTTGCCAAATTACATGTATTTACCTTTAAAAATGACAGTGTATTTTAAAATAATAATTTTATAACCTCAAACTTTAAAAAAATTCTAAAAATCTTGGGTAGAACCAATGTGCTTCAAATTTGGCATGCCTAAAGCCCTGCTTAAGTGCTATTATGGTGCCAAATTTAATGTCTTTACCTTTAAAAATGACGGAGATGAATGCATTTTTGTAAATTCCCATATGTAGTCCTTGAAAAAAAATGTCAGAATCTCTGAATCGATCCGAATCGATTTGGACCAATCTGATCCACCTTGGATCGGTTCAGACCTCCCCTGATCTACCTCAGAACTGTTTTAGAGAGGTCCGAATCCCCCCCGATCCACTTTGGATTCGGGATTCAGATGTGAAGCGGTGCACAGCCCTACTTACAAATTAGCACAGAACAGAAGAAGTGGGGGGGGGTGAGGGGGACAAACGAACATATCAGCCATATCAAAACAATGCATGGAAACTCAGCATTCAAAAATGGTTTTGGGGGAAATAAACATGATTTCTCATAAGAACTGCCTCCCCTTCCCTGCAATTATCCTTGAAGTGCCATCTTCATGAGCTTGAAGCAGGAAAGGAGCCCACAAAGGAGGGCCAACTCCAGGTTTGAAGGGGCTCCTGGCAAGTGGCTTCCGGTCCCCCCTTTAAATCAATGACTCACCCTCTCCCTTATCTGACACTGGCCAGCACTCAAAGGGTGGCTGGGAACTGCCATTTTGATTTTCCACAATGTCTTGGGGTTCCGAATGAAGTGTCACTCAGAGGCATTATGGGGAATTAAACTGGAGGCTTGCAGACCCAACAGAGGTCTGGACAGAGGTCAATGCTGGTGGGTCCTGCTGGAGCACTAGGGCTTTGACAGCTGCCGTAGGATGCTAAGTGCTGGTGCTGAGTTTGCTGGAAAAGGACAACAGTAGATAACTATTCTGAAATCCAAGCCTGTACCAAACAACAGAAATGGGAGTGGAGTCATGCTGTTGAATTTCATCATTGGTCGGCTTGTGGGTCAAAACTTGTGCATTCATACCTTTGGAATGCTGTCTTACTAATTTGTTATTAATTTCTGAATAGACTGCAAACTTCAGAGCATGTGCCGTCTGCATCTAAACTATGGTATTTCTACATATGTGTTGAGTCTACGATTGCTGTGAGCACCCGACTGGGTCTGGGAATCTGGCGGACCCCCTTCCCCCGGCATGCCGAAATCATGCACTTCCACTTCCTGCATCAATGACGGATGCCATTGACGCAATGGAGAGACGTGCGCAATTTTGGGAGCTTCATTCCAGGTCGAGCCTCAGAAGAGGCTTACGTGGCCCAGTGGTGTGAGCACCCACCGAGGTGAGCACAGGCCCACTCCTAGCTTGAGTTGGTTAGCTGAACCCTTTTCTTTTTAGGAAGAAATGCGATGATGTCACTTTAACCCTTTAGGGAAAAGTTGGCATTTGAACTCTTTCCAGAAACAGCCTTGAAGGAACAACCACATGACTCGTTTACACCTCCATAGGCCGATCCATCTCTCTCTCCTCCATATACTGACTGGCAATGGCAAGTAACTATTATGTAGAAGGATCCTATAGAAATAACCAACCAGGAAGGGGTACCATACTGCGGTGATGCACGAGATCACGAGGCATTATGCGATTCCAAACGGCAGCTCCGAAGATGCACTTTGATATGCTGCATGTGCAAAAGCCCATATACGCAGATCTCAAATTAAAGGAGAACTCTCATCTGAGAAAGTTGATGAATACGTTACTTTCTGATGAAATAACAAATTCAGACCCAAGCCACTTAGGGCTTTAAAGGTTACATTTTCATCTATAAGCATAAATTAGCAACTCTGCGCCTTTCTTCTCACTTTTTGATGATGCTTTCCCCCTTCTTTCTTTCTTTTTAAAGTGATGAGTGGCTGCCTGGCCATCCTACTTTGACCACAGTCATGCCATCTCTATCCCCGTTTAAGGCTTGTAAAATAGCAAGAAACACAGCGAAGGGCATGATCTCTTTACTTCTTCCACTTCTTAAAAAAAGAGAGCAGACAAATTTATGGAGGGTAAGTCCATCAACAGGGTGACCATATGAAAAGGAGGACAGGGCTCCTGTATCTTTAACAGTTGTGATGAAGAGGGGATTTCAGCCAGTGTCATTTGTATGCAGGCATCACTTGGGGAAATTTCCCTCTTCATCACAACATTTAAAGCTGCAGGGGCTATACGAGACTGACTAGATACAAAAGAGGGCAAGGCTCCTGCAGCTTTAACTGCTGTGATGAAGAGGGAATTTCACCAGGTGCTGCATGCATACAAATGACACCTGCTAAAATCCCCTTTTCTGTACAACTGTTAAAGATACAGGAGCCCTGTCCTCCTTTTTATATGGTCAGCCTATCCATCAATGGCTATTAGCCAGGATGGCTATATGCTGCCTCCAGGATCAGGGACAGAATACTGTAAATACCCATTACTAGAGGACATTAGCAGGAGAAAGCTGATGCCCCCATGTCCTCTTTCTGGGCAACCCAGAGGCTGTGGGAAACAGGATGCTAGATTAGATAGGCCTCTGCTCTGATCAGCAGGCCTCTTATGTTTTTTGAATGTCCAGCCCACAGTTTATTCCTGAGAGGGTGGCCATAGCTGGTGGGACTAGGCCTCTTTCTTGCGGTTTTGCCTTTTCAGTTTCTTCTCCAGGCGGAACAGGTCTATGTAAACGATGCGTCCAAGCACAGCTGAAGCACAAACCAAGCCTCCATGAAGAGCTCCTTGTAGGCCGCAGCAGACAACATCTTGGCCTGCATTATGAGGAGGAAAAAGTACACCTCAGAGAAAGCCCAGGCTCTGTTCACATCAATGGTGTAGTGATTTGCAATTGCTGCTTGTTTTGCCTGAATGGGAATATTGCGCAAAAACAAACACTGATCGATCATGAAAGGTGTGCAAAAATCCCCAAATTCGTGCATTTCCCCCCATACCCTGAAGTCGGTCTGCTTTAGAAATCTGGGAAGATATGGAAATGTGTGCAAATCTAATGGGAAAAGTTGCGCAAACTGAACGTGAGCACACGTTTGGTAATTAATTAACATTTCAGGTGGACACATTCCTGCACACACATTTGGGGTTGCAATTAGGGCAAGCTCACACGGAAATTCTTCTATACCCCTGCAGGCAACCATATATTGTTCCCCTGTTGTAATGCAAAGCATTTTTGGGTGGCTTGTTTTTCGAATGGGCAATTAAGATCCATTAGCTTTACAAAAGGCCTGCTCCTAATAGAGATGACTAGGGTGACCGTATGAAAAGGAGGACTGGGCTCCTGTATCTTTAACAGTTGTGTAGAAAATTGAATTTTGAAAATTGAATTGGGTGCCCCCCCCCCAATTATGGAATGATCTCCCGAATGAGGCTCGCCTGGCACCAACATTGTTATCTTTTTGGCGCCAGGTCAAGACTTTTCTCTTCTCCCAGGCATTTAACAGCATATAACAACATATGTTGTTGTTTAATGGATACTGCTGTTTTATACTGTTGTTTTTATAGTTTGACGGTTTTAAATTTTGTATACTTTTTAATGTCCACTGTTTTTAACTTTTGTAAACCGCCCAGAGAGCTTCAGCTATGGGGTGGTATATAAATTTAATAAATTTAATAAATAAATAAATAAATAAATTCCAGCAGGTGTCATTTGTATGCATGCAGCACCTGCTGAAATTCCCTCTTCATCAGAACAGTTAAAGCTGCAGGAGCCCTGCCTTCTTCTGCATCTGATCAAGAGGGCTGGGCTTCCTGCAGCTTGTGATGGCTGCCGTTTCACCAGGTGCTGCATGCATACAAATGACACCTGCTGAAATCCCCTTTTCTGTGCAACTGCTAAAGATACAGGAGCCCTGTCCTCCTTTCCATACGATGACAACTGCTCGAATTGGGTTGTTGATGTGGATTAATGCAGCTGCCTGCAAGTTCGGAGGCTTGGCTCTGGGGACTGTCATGATGAGTGGCTGCTCTTCAACGTTTACCACTACTCCACTGGTTGACCAATAGACTCACTTCAGTTTAGCAAGGCCATTTGAAGTCCATAACACTCTTTGACCCCTGCATGATTCACACGGAGAGAAGACTTAAGAATAACAGGCTCCTATTTATTTATTTAAAACATTTATATCCTGCCCTATATCAATTTCAGGGTGGCATACAGATAAAAGCATACAGTATAAAAACAGTAAGTATACACAGCTAAAAACAAATTTATTTGTTCACCTCCATCTAAAACCTTCTCGGTGGCTGCTCCAGTGCTCTGGAACTCTCTTCCCGGGGAAGCTAGGCTGGCTCCTTCCTTGATGGGCTTTCGGAAGCAGGCTAAAACTTTTTTGTTCCAGCAGGCCTTTGGAGAATAGTCTGGCCCTCCATCTATGTTAATGTCTTATAATTTTGTTGTGTATTTTAAATGTTTATGGTTTTGTTCCACGCCCCCCAATGTATATTTTAAACTTTGTAAGGCCGCCTTGAGGCCCAGCATTGGGCAAAAGGCGGGATGCAAATAAATATAATAATAATAATAATAATAATAATAATAATAATACATCAGGTGGTAAGCAGGGTGAGTAGGGACGGAGCAACCACTCACCTGTTAAATAGAGATTTTGAATGGGGGTCTTTGCTCTCATGGTGGCCACAGTCTTTGGAGTGAAGCGGTCTATATCGTGCTCTGCACCATATATTTCACCCTGAGGGGCATCTAGATAGTACTGGTTGCTGAGTGGGGAAGCAGCTTCTACAAATTCTACCTAGGAAGGAACAGCAAAATATAAAGGAAGGAAATGAAGTAATGAGGAAATGATTATTTTTTCCCAATTAAAAAAAAGAGAGAGTTTCTGGATCCCAATGTCTAAAACTAAAGTTCCTGGTGATGTTCAAACTCTCAGATAATTTTCTCAGCCAATATCTATACCTATGTGAATTGTGTCTGTGTATATTTTTAGAGACATCCTAGAGAGAGATTTATATTCCCTGGCTGTAAAAAAATGTATTTGCATAGTATTTGGTTGCCAGTGTCAGCTTTTGAGATCCAAAGATATTGCGATATTGACAGCCTCTGACAGTTGGCATGCAACAGCAGCCAGCGTTTGATGGCAACTTTTATGTAGCAGCCAATATTGAACAATATGTGATGGTTGACATACAGTAAGTGGTCAGTATCCGACAGAATGGGATGCAGAGCAAACAGTATTTGGCGATAGTGAACAGCAAACATGCAGACCCTTAGGCAATGTAGGATGAGGTGCTCTAACCAGGGAGCAAGAAGTGAGGCCTTAGGGAACGGATGCACAACCTCTGTCAGCCTGAAGGATTCCATTTCGGAGAAGTTCTCAGGGGCCATATTCCAGAGTTGGATGGGGTCAAAGACAAAAGTGAGGGACCAAAACTACCAGCACATTGTAGCTTAAAGATCTTACTTTCGAAAATTAAGCCTTAGGGGAGGCCTTTCAACTTTCTGAATAGGGGAAAAGAAACCACACAAAAATACTTGGGAGAGGCCTTCTGGGGAATCCTGAAGAGCCAAATTGGGACCCCAGACGATTAGAATCGGCCCTTGGACATGTGGTTCTGCACCCCAGCTTCAAGGCTTAGTGAACAGGGATTGGTCCTTGGGTTCAGCTAACTGAGTTTTCTGGTATTATTATTATTATTATTATTATTATTATTATTATTATTTATTTATTTATTTATATAGCACCATCAATGTACATGGTGCTGTACAGAGTAAAACAGTAAATAGCAAGACTCTGCCGCATAGGCTTACATTCTAATAAAACCATAATAAAACAATAAGGAGGGGAAGAGAAAGCAAACAGGCACAGGGTAGGGTAAGCAGGCACAGGGTAGGGTAAAACTAACAGTATAAAGTCTGCACAACATCAAGTTTTAAAAGCTTTAGGAAAAAGAAAAGTTTTTAGTTGAGCTTTAGTTGGTAGGATGGTACTACAGCCTAGGTGGTGTCCTTAAAGCATAGGCCTCAGTCTACCAGGCTTGTCATGGAAACAGAGCACATATCCACACTTACATGGCTAAAAAGTAGACCTGAGCCCAAATTTGAGATTTTTTTCCCCTCCCCCTGCCTCGCAAAAGACCAGTTTCCAGAATTTTATCTGAATATTTCCCACCATTTTTGTGTGTCTGGCAGTCCTCATGTCCTTCCCCCCCACTCCCCCATGCTCCAGAACAATGCTAGGCCCAGGATGCAAAATGGTGGAGAAGCTGCCAACACAGCTGCTGTGGCTGCCTTTTGAAGCCTTTTGAAGCCCCCTCCTACGTCCACCCACCCTACCCACCCAGCAAAGGAAAAAAAAAACCCTTAGGGAAAGAGAAAGAAGTTGTGCTACTGGGCTCCATCCCTGAGAAAGTGTTGGAGAATTTCTCCATCCCCCCTGGAGAAATCTGCTGATGTGGTACACCCAACTGGTCTACTCAGAGAGGTCATTCTTGCTGTCCAACATTAAGAAGGCTTCAGCCAAGGCCATTACCTTGTCAGAGAGTTGGGGAAACTTTGCCAAAGCCATGTCTAAGAGTTGCTGGGCAATCTCCATCTTGAACGCCTCATACTCGGGCCCTCTTTTCCTCACACGGCCTCCAGCCCACTCCTCAAACCACTCATAGCGAGCCATGGTGAGCAGCGTCATGCAAGAGCATCCTATAAGTAATTGTAAATATTTACAAGCAAGTGGAAATCAAAACAAAGAGTAGTACTTTTCCCCTAGCCCTAGTGCCCTGTTAAAACCAGAAATGGATTGGTCAGTCTATTTCCAGTCCATGGAAACAAAAGGGGAGGAAAACTCCACATTTCAGAAATGTCTCCTTCTTTAAGAGCTGTACATAGCCATTCATTTTTTTTTATTCCAAGTCAGGCAGTAATTCCCCTTTTTAGGTGCTTGCACACACTGTTTTCAAAGCATATAACTCTCATACCAAAAACAGTATGAGTAGGATGACCATAAGGAAAGGAGGACAGGGCTCTGGTATCTTTAACAGCTGAATAGCAAAGGGAATTTGAGCAGGTGTCATTTGTATGCAGGCAGCACCTGGTGAAATCCTCGCCTCATCATAACAGTTAAAGCTGAAGGAGCCCTGCCTAGCGTGACCAGATCCAAAAGAGGGCAGAGCTCCTGCAGCTTTAACTGTGGTGATGAAGAGGGAATTTCACCAGGTGTCACATGCATACAAAGGACACCTGCTGAAATTCCCTTTTTTATGCAACTGTTAAAGATACAGGAGCCCTGTCCTCCTTTCCATGTGGTCACCCTAAGGAGAGTTATATGCTTTAAAAACAGTGTGTACAAGCACCTAAAAAGGGAATTATTACCCAACTTGGAATCAAGAAACTGAATGGTTATATACAGCTCCTGAATAAGGAGGTATCTCCATAACGCATAGAGCTCCACAAAATTCTCTCTCTTTTTTGAGCACCAGAGTTTGTCTCCCCTTTTGTTTCCAGTTTATGGTGCCTTTTCCCTCTTCATCCCTGCCTATTTCCAGTCCACGTCAGTTCTGCATGTATTCCCTCTTAACTCAATTCCATCCCATCTCTTCATCAATTGGTGATTTTAAAAATAAAACGCACACACAAATTGGAAGGTATTTGCATTATTTTTGAATGTATTCCCCACCAAACAATGCATTGTTGCAGCTATTTTACCCTAAAATATGCATCTTAAGCTAAGAAAGTACCAGTGAAATTCTCATTCTCCTAAAGCAGATAAACCATGAGGACAGGATGGAGAATAGGATTTGCAGAGGTGACTGTGGGGTTGTGGATAACTGATGACAAACAACTTAGAGCCACCTACCCCCACCCCACTTCAGTTATGTTCTCCGGCGGGCCCGGGCTACCAAGCCCGCTGCCTCTGGAGAAGGTAGACCAACCCCCCGTCCCACCTGAGCCACTTCAGTTACCTTCTCCGGAGGTCCCGGGCTACCATGCCTGCTGCCGCCGGAGCAGGTAGACCACCACCCCCGTCCTGCCTGAGCCCGCCGCCACACAAACTGCCGCAGCGGGCCCAGGCAACCCCCACCCCACTTCAGTTACCTTCTCCGGCGGTAGCAGGCCTGGGTTTAAATTGAGTCCCTGGCTCCACCCAGAAGCAAGGGCCCAATTTTTGGCCTTGCTTCCGGGTGGAGCCGGGGGCTCCATTTTAACCCGGGCCTGCCGCTGCCGGAGCAGGTAAGTGCCCCATTGTCCTGCCTGGGCCTGCCGCCGCCGCCGCCCCCCCCCCCCCCGGTGGGCCCAGGCAACCCCCCACTTCACTTACCTTCTGTGGCAGCGGCAGGCCCGGGCTACCGGGTCCGCTGCTGCCAGAGAAGGTAGGCCCCCCATCGCGGCGGGCCCAGGCAACCCCCTCCCCACTTTACTTACCTTCTCTGGCAGTAGCAGGCCCGGGTTTAATTTGAGTCCCTGGCTCCACCAAGTCCCTGGCCAATTTTTGGCCTTGCTTCTGGGTGGAGCCAGGGGCTCCATTTTAACCCAGGCCTGCTGCCACTGGAGCAGGTAAGTGCCCCTGTCCTGTCTCGCCTGGGCCTGCCATCGCCACCACCCGGCGGGCCCAGGCAACCCCCTCACTTCACTTGCCTTCTGCAGCAGCGGCAGGCCTGGGCTACCGGGCCCACCACTGCCAGAGAAGGTAGCCCACCCACCCGGCGGGCCCAGGCAACCCCACCATTTCATTTACCTTCTGCGGCAGTGGCGGGCCCGGGCTACCCTCTGGGGAATCTGAGGCGCATGCGTTAGCTTATCAGATTCCCCATAGGGAAACATGGGGATTTAAAAATATAAATTAAAAATTGATGGAATGGTCTTTTGAAAAAAGGAAGGCCATTCCATCAATGGGGAGGATAGGGCAATGCAATCCTACTAATGGATTGCATGGGGAGGCTCCCAATTTGCAGCTATTAGTGCGTAAAAAAATGGTCGCCAACCCAGAAGCATTTCTGTGCCAGTTTGGAAGAGAGATGCTTCCCCTCTTTTGTCATTTAAAGTGATATCCTGCCCTCAATATTCCATCAATCTTCTTGAAACGCACAGGGTATGTAAAACCAGCATTACTTTCTGGCAGTACTCCGTTTCAGAAAGATTGATGAAATATTTTTCATTTTAGGATGCTAGGTTGACCCACCCCCCAATAACTCCTTTTAACATGGTGGAATACTCTTTTTACTGAGCATCCTTAACATAGGGAATACGGCTGTGTTCCCTGTAATACATAGATAAGGCTAAAAACAAAGCTAAGCAAGACATCTTATACTTCCCCATTCAGTTGTTGGGAACTTGTTGTCTTTCAGGAATCCAAACCTTAATTAATTGGCAAAACAATCAGTTCACTTAAAAATGCAATCCCAATGAAATTCTTGAGCAACCCTGGTATGCGTATTAAATAAATCAAGGGTGCAAAACATGTGGCCCATGGGCCGCATGAAGTTCGCCAAGACATTTCTGGTGGCCCTCCAATCCCCCTGCATCTGCCCCTGTGGCAGCACTTCCCAACTCTTGTTTATCCTCGAACTTTTATAGATAGCAAGGGAATCTGTTCCTTTATCTCTGATCCCTGCTGTAGCTTTCTCCTTTCCCCAGCAATTCAGAATCAGCCCAGATCACTGCTTCCGCACAATGGTGGTGCTAGAGTACCAATCTGGACATCAACCCTCAGTGTGTGTCTCTGTCTCCTCATCCCCACCCTACTGTGTGTCGCATCCCTGTGTGTGTGTCCATGTGTCCACATACCCATGTGCCCCCTGAATATCCTGGAAAAACCGAATTGAGGCCTCATCTACACCAAGCAGGATATTGCACTATGAAAGCTGTATATAAAAGGCAGGAGCCACACCACTGCTTTATAGTGGTATTGAAGTGCACTGACAACTGTTGGGGCTCATTGACATGTACCATATACAGCTTTCATAGTGCAATATCCTGCTTGGTGTAGATAAGGCCTTAGCCTTTGAGGCCAAAAAGATTCTGAACCCTGAACTTAATAAATATTCTTCCTCCATTTAGCTCTTTCCTTCCCCTACTTCTGTTGTTTCTCTGTGTTGATTTTTAGTTTGTAAGATGATGATGATGTTGATGATGATTTATTGCATTTGTATACCACCCCATAGCCAAAGCTCTCTAGGCAGTTCACATAAGATAAAAAGGCCCCTGTGATAAGGACCTCTCAAACCTGTTCTTCATAAAGTGTCATAGATATGGTGCTATATAAATAAACACATGTTACTAACAATAGTGGATAACCGCCTGTTTCCAATCTACTCCTTTCCAACAGGTAAAGAGAATATACCTGGGTGCCTCTCTTGGTATGTGGGATCTTTGGCCGATGGGAAGGTGATGAAGAGCATAGGGAGGTTGGTGCTCACTTCTTCTCTGCTTAGGCTAGTGAATTTTGTGGTTCTGCAGATGAAGAAAGGAGTTGATTAGAAGTTGTCCTACAGAAGGCAACAGCAGGGGCAAAATAGCCAAAGCGGAGGGTGATGAGCTCTGGTCTTCCATCCTGAACTCATGAAGGTAGATCTGTCCCTGAATTTCATCTACAACAACATTCAAAGTGAATTTGGAGGGCGGTGCTCAGGTGCTCATGGGGAATTAAAATAATTTCAACAAAAAATTTCTAGGTTTTCCCCTGTGTTTATTTATTCTATTCATTAATTATTTGATTTGTTCCTTGCCTTTCTACCAAGAAAAGATGGTGCTCAAGGCAGCTTACTTAATTAAAAGCATGATTAAAACAATAAAACAACACATTTGTCTTTGCCTTCCCAGCAGAGAGGAAGTGACCACAACCGGCATTTTGAATTCTGTCCCCAAAACAGACTGGTAGACAGTGAAGTTGTTATAATAAGAAGGTTTACATGCTCTCTGTAACCAGCCCAGTCGGCAGTCCAGCTGCAGCATTCTGGACAAGCTGGTGTCTGAATACTTTTCAAAAGCAGTGTCTCCAAATGGGATATAACTAAGGCACATGTGACCATGGCCAGATCAGACGTCTCTAAGAAAGGGAACAGTTGGTGCACTACCTTCAGCTGTGCTATAATGACCAGCTATTCCTGGCCATTGCCAATATCTGGTTACCCAGGTTCAGGGTCAAATCCAGAAGTACTCCCAAACTATGAGCCTCAGTCTTCAGGGGAGTATAATCCCATTCACATCAGATTGAGTCCCTATTGCCTGATCCATCTTTTGGCGGACCAGGAGCACCTCTCTCTGGTCTGGATTAAGCTTCCATTTGGTTAATCCAGTCCATCACTGACAGCAGGAACTGATTTAGAACCAGATCAACTTCCTTGGAAAGAAAAAGTTGGGTGTTATCAGCATCCTGGCGGCAACGAACCCCGAAACTCTGGGCAACCTCTCCTAGCGGGTTCATGTATATGTTAAATAGAATGGGGGAATATGATGAAATCCCGAGGAACACCACAGGCCAACAGCCATGGCATTGAATAGGAATAGCACCACTTTCTGAAATCGCCCCTCCAAGAAGGACCAGAGCCATCGTATACAAGTGCCTTCCACTCCCATCTCAGAAAGACACCACTCTGATTTACAATGATGGGGTGGGGTGGGGTGGGGTAACACCTAGCTTCAATTTCAATGCAAAAGCAATTTATGAGAATATCACATGGCACTAGGTGAAGACCTGACAGCAGACTTCCCAAACCTGGTAACCTCCAGATGTTTGGGACTACAACTTACATTGTTCCTGACTATGGGTCATGCCAGCTGAGCCTAACGGGAGTGGAAGTCCAAAACATCTGGAGGGCACCACTTCAGGGATCAGATATCCCAGAAAAAATAGGAAGGTGCTCTGGTCCGGAGAGTTGAATGGGGCAGGCAATAATAGAAATGACCCACTGCCCTTGCTTAACAAAGTGAAGACTCCCTCCCAATCCCTCAAAAGGCAATGTGACCCAACATTAGCACATGTTCCAGAGATTTTCATCTTTTCTTTTGCCCTTGACTTCAATCCATCCATTCTGTTCTGAAGAACTTTTCACTACATGACCATAGAGAGAGCTCCTAAGACTGGGGTGGGCAACCTCTGGCCCAGGGGCCACATGTGTACCTTGACCTAGCTTCATGTATTTATTTATTTATTTATTTATTTATGACATTTCTATACCTCCCAATAGCCAGAGCTTCACAAACATTAAAAACATTCAAAGTATAAAACAACAGTATAAAACCATAGTATAAAATACAATATAAAAGCTCAACCAGATAAAAACAGCAGCAATTACAAATTTAAAACACCAAGTTAAAATTTATTTATAGACTGTTAAAATGCTAGGAGAATAAAAAGGTCTTCACCTGGCGTCTAAAAGCATATAATGTAGGTGCCAAGCGAACCTCCTTAGGGAGCTCATTCCACAGCCGGGGTGCCACAGCAGAGAAGGCCCTCCTCCTGGTGGCCACCTGCCTCACTTCCTTTGGTAGGGGCTCACGGAGAAGGACCCCTGAGGATGACCTTAGGGTCCGGGCAGGTACATATGGGAGGAGGCGTTCCTTCAGATAACCTGGCCCCAAGCCGTTTAGGGCTTTAAATGTTAATACCAGCACTTTGAATTGGGCCCGGACCTGGACTGGCAGCCAATGAAGCTGGAAAAGGACTGGCGTAATGTGGTCTCGTCGGCCAGTCCCTGTTAGTAAACGTGCTGCCCTTGGCTTAGGTAGAAACCCTGCCCACCATTGGCAATTGGTCCCTGATAGGCTACCCCTGAGGGAATGCGGTCCTTGACAAAAAAAATTAAAAAGGTTCTCAAGCCTTGTCCTAACATGTAAGTTTGATGGAAGATGTGGCCAAACCAAGAGAGGAGTGGAAGGTCCCCTTCCTGCTTTTACTCTGCACTTTTAATCTGCCAGTAAGTATACTGAGCTGCTACTTACACCTAATTAACATGGGTCTATTATTGTTGAAATGTTGCTGTTACTGATGAGGATGAAGCTATGGTTCAAGAAGTAGGGAGGCAGGTAGCTTCCCCACCTTTAATATTTATTTATTTATTTATTTATTTATTTATTTATTTATTTATTGCATTTCTATACTGCCCAATAGCCAAAGCACTCTGGGTGGTTCACAAAAATTAAAACCATTGAAAATATAAAACAACACTATAAAAACATGATATAAAATACAATATAAAAACACAACCAGGATAAAAACAGCAGCAGTGCAGAAATACAAATTTTAAATACAGATTTAAAACAGTAAAGTTAAAATTAATTTATAGACTGTTAAAATACTGAGAGACTAAAAAGGTCTTCACCTGGCATCTGAAAGAATATAGTGTAGCTCTTTAGGGAGCTCATTCCACAGCCGGGGTGCCACAGCAGATAAGGCCCTCCTCCTGATAGCCACCTGCCTCGCTTCCTTTGGCAGGGGCTCATGGAGAAGGACCCTGAAGATGACCTTAGGGTCCGGGCAGACAGCCTGGCCCCAAGCTGTTCAGGGCTTTAAATGTTAATACCATCACTTTATATTTAGCCCGAAGTTGCACCTCCAGATCCTGAGCGAGTGCTAAAGGAAGACAAGGTTCCAGAGCTAGGTTTCTGGGAGGCTCTACTTACATACTGTCCAGGTCATTGTTGGGATAAATCCAGTAGTTGGTTGATTTGATACCAAGCTCTTCTTTGGTCCCCCGAAGACCCACAAAGACTAGGAAAGACCCCGTACCGTGCCGAACCATATCAAGTCGGGACTGGATTTCTGAATGGATCATAGAATGACAGTGCTGAAAGGGAAACGGTCCAGAAACCCATCGAAACACAGTTTAAATACCCTCGCCACATACGCATACCATGGTTTGCCACAAACAGGACATGATCCTCCACACAGCACCATCTATAGAAACATTTCTAGACTAGCTTTTGGGCTCTGTAGGGGATGCTCAAGGAAGTTCACAAAAATAAAACCACAGTCCTTTTACAATAAAACTGAAAAACTGTAAAATGACTAAAATAAGCAGAATAAAACAGCAGTCAATGAAGTTAACATACAATTAAAACCCACCAAAATCGGGGTGATCAACTTGTGGGCCTCCAGATGTTTTGGCCCACAACTCCCATTAGCTTTAGCAAGCATAGCTGATGATGAGGGACTGTGGGAGTTGGAGGCCAAAGCATTTGAAGGCCACAAGTTGTCCATCTCTGTTGCAAAAACATGACGAAATAAACCAATATCAAAAGGGCCAGTCAAATTTCTCGTAGGATAGAGTTTCCCAACTGGGATACTTCCACATCTAGGATACTGTCCTGTCTTGTATTATCATCAGCTGCATCTCCCTTGATGATGGAACACGGATCGGGGCCTCCAGTGATGACTGTAGTTCACAGCCAGATTCATGTAGGGGAACACCAGAGGGCCAACTTTGGCCTCCCAGGCTTGAATTTACTATATTTACCTTTACAGTTTGTTTTAGGATTGTGTTAGATTTTTGCAGAGTATGTCTCTTTCAGGGCGGAGTTTGTTTCTAAGGCCATAGCTAGACCTAAGGTTTATCCCTGGATTGTCCAGGGGTCAAACCTGTTCATCTAGGTGACACACAGGGGATTCAGTGCTCAGGCAGGGGCGAACCCTGGATGATCCCAGGATAAACCTTCGGTCTAGCTGTGGCCTAGGTAGGTGATGTTGGGTTTTTACTCATTGTTACGGCTGCAGCTTAAACGATAAATCAACATTTGCCCAACTCAGCAAAGCAACGGTTTTTGACTGCTGTGTGTGTGAATATTACTAATTCATTTCTCTTTGGTGGTCTTAAGAAGAATTCCTGTCATGTTATACAAGAGAGATTGTGTGTGTGTGTGTGCTATGTATAAACAGAGAGAATCCTGTTCCATAACAACCAGACAATGAAACATGTTCTACCTCATTTATACTTTCTTGTGCCACATTTTTCAAGGCACACTTCCTATTGATTCTCCTTATTCCAACACAGACGGTCATTTCAGATGATTCTCCCAGCCATTGTCCAGATCTGTGGGATGTACTATGGGCTGCCCCTGCCCTCCTTCTCCCTTCCCCTCACCAATTCCTGCCTTTCTGGGTTACCCTAATGGTTTGAACAGGGCAGCTATGGTGAGCAATAATAACCTCCAAACTGTGTTTGCACAGTGTGGTTATAAGGTTTAGTCACTAGGGCAGGATCTACACTACTGCTTTAAAGCGCTTTATAACAGTTTTGACAACTGTCTATGGAGTGTATCCTGGGCCCCAACAGTTGTCAAAACTGTTATAAAGTGCTTTAAAGCAGTAGTGTAGATCCTGCCCAGGTAGCACTGGACTCAGTTGTATCTGGATAAGTCAGGCGTTTCCGGTTGCTGTTTTTAGTGATGGGGCAAAAACCCACCCCGGCAGCAGACACCCCTGTGTCCATTCCTCACAGGTCCGGCAGATTTTCGCCCCATCACTGTCGAAGGACAAAGGGGATGCAGGTCTGGGTGGAACTCAGTTCTGCCTTGCCCCGAGTGTGCCTTTTGTCCTTTTTTCCCACTGAGTTAACGGCAGCCGCCATAAACACAGCAGGGGAAAATATGCAATTTCCCCATCCTCACTTCAAACCACAGTGTCCAATCATGGTTTGCAGAATAGCAGTACTATCAATAGTTTGTGTGATTCAGGTATGACGGCAGGCCATGGTTTGGGGGAATTAGGAAATGTAGGTGGAAGGCGATGGGGAGGGAGATAAGAGAACCCGTGGGACATTCCAAATCTTCTCAAGTCATAGCTTGGGGGCTGAAAATATATCTGAACCAGACTGGAGACCTGACAAATCCACAAGCTTCCTTGTCCTCCCGCTGTTCCCTTGAGTTTCTGTTTTTCAGCAACCCCAGAACTTCATCAGCCTATGGGAAGAAATGTCAGACTAGGCAGCAGCATATGCGAGGTGGGTGTGTCTCAGGCAGTCTCCCTTCCCAGTACTGACCTGGTCTGGGCTTGCTTAGCTTCAGAAATACAACTACGTTAGGTGCCTTCCATCAAGGCCTGTGGCCCATGTGACCTGGGGGTTATAGACTCCATTGAGAACAGACAACTAAAACTGTTCTTTTTCCTAAAGCTTTTAAAACTTGATTTTGTTCTGACTTTGTACTGTTAGTTTTACCCTACCCAGTGCCTGTTTACCCTACCCTGTGCCTGTTTGCTTTCTCTTCCCCCCCTTATTGTTTTATTATGGTTTTATTAGAATGTAAGCCTATTGCTATTTACTGTTTTACTCTGTACAGCACCATGTACATTGATGGTGCTATATAAATAATAATAATAATAATAATAATAATAATAATAATAATAATAATATGTCCAACTCACCTGGTTTGCTTCTGATCTCAGGAGGCAACAGCTTCCCAAAGGTGTTGAATATGCCAGCGTCCGAGATCACCACAGGTGCATGCACCTTCACCTCTCCCTCACTTCCTTTCTGGACACTCACCCCTGGAATAAATTTATTTATTTATTTGTAACATTGATATACCGCTGCATATAACAGAATCTCTCAGTGATTTACATGACCGTGAACCAAGGACCACACCAGGGTACTGAGTTTGGGACATTTCCTGTACAGGTTTCTCCCATCACACCCAGGGCCCTGCTAATCAAGGGGGCAAATGTGTCAACCACTAAAGAAGGCCTGAGAAGCAACAGAACCTCCTTCCCAGTCCCCAATTCACTCCCAGCCCAGGTTCCCATTTGGCTGGGAGCCCTATTTGTAGCCTGGACAGGGCACACTCAGCTGTGAAGGGCAGGTCAGCCAGCCAAGCTAGCCTGACTTTTCATCTCCTGTATTTCTCCTGTCCACTGATTATTATTATTTATTTTATTTCCTGTGTTTTTATCCTGCTTTTCAGATTATTGTTTCCCAAAGCGGCTCACATCAAGTGACAGGCCCAGCCATCAGACTTAAAAAACTAAAAAGACAAGACACATAAGGGAAAGGAAATGGGGGGGGGGGGAAGGAAGAGGAGGGAGATCAGTTCTTTCAAGGACAGAAGCAGGGCATTCCAGTGCACTTCAGGACAGAGTCTTCTTCCCTTGCTGGTGTTACAGTTACAAGATGGGGGATACGTGGCTCAGCAATACTACAAATGAGAAGGATCTTGGAATCAGGGCCGGTGCTACCATAGAGGCCACTTAGGCGGCCGCCTAGAGCACCAAGCTAAGAGGGGCGCCGGGCGCAGCGCAGCGCTCACGCGCGTTGGCTGTGAGCCGGCCCAGCCCAAGGATTCAGCTGGGCCTGGGCGGGTGAGATGGCGCCCCGTGCCTGACCAGCCAGAGCAAAGCCAGGGACGCTGGGGTGGGGGTGGGGCAGCTCCACGGTCAGACTTCCGGAACGTACCCGGAAGAGAGAGAGAGAGAGAGAGAGAGAGAGAGAATGTATGGGCGAATGGGGTGCATGGGGTCTTTGAGTGAATGCATGTGGTCATGCGTGTGTTTGTTTGGAGTCAGTGATGCTGAGTGCGTGTGTGCGCACGCGTGTGAGTTGGGGGGGGAATGATTTGGAGGTGATATTCTTATTAAATAATGCATTTTAGACCCATAGACGTTCCTTTCCAATTTGTTTGCTATAATTGGCATGACGTATTTCTTGCACTTTAAAATAAATTTAGCAGTTTCAAGTTTTGTGCTTCTTATTTTTTCTAGGAAACATATGTTCTTAAAAATCAAAGTTGGCATTTTTTGGGGGGTGTGTGTGTGAAAGTAGCTCACCTTGCCTAAGGTGCAAAATAGTCTGCTTGGAATTGTTGTAGATCGCAAGCTGAATATGAGCCAACAGTGCGATATGGCTGCAAGAAAGGCAAATGCTATTTTGGGCTGCATTAATAGAAGTATAGGTTCCAAATCACGTGAGGTCCTGGTTCCTCTCTATTCGGCCCTGGTTAGGCCTCATCTACAGTATTGCATCCAGTTCTGGGCTCCACAATTCAAGAAGGACGCAGACAAGCTGGAGCGTGTTCAGAGGAGGGCAACCAGGATGATCAGGGGTCTGGAAACAAAGCCCTATGAAGAGAGACTGAAAGAACTGGGCATGTTTAGCCTGGAGAAGAGAAGATCGAGGGGAGACATGAGAGCACTCTTCAAATACTTAAAAGGTTGTCACACAGAGGAGGGCCAGGATCACTTCTCGATCCTCCCAGAGTGGAGGACACGGAATAACAGGCTCAAGTTAAAGGAAGCCAGATTCCGGCTGGACATCAGGAAAAACTTCCTGACTCTTAGAGCAGTACGACAATGGAACCAGTTACCTAGGGAGCTTGTGGGCTCTTCCACACGAGAGGCCTTCAAAAGGCAGCTGGACAAGCATCTGTCAGGGATGCTTTAGGGTGGATTCCTGCATTGAGCAGGGGGTTGGACTCAATGGCCTTGTAGGCCCCTTCCAACTCTGCTATTCTATGATTCTATGATTCTTGCTTGGTATTTTGCCCATGGGTGTGACCAGGACATTCTTGCCCAGCTTTTCCGCAGTCCAAGGACTGCAGGCAGGTGGAGCCAATGTTTTTTTTCTGGCAGGGAAGGTGAAGCGAGCTCCCTGCAACTTCTCCTTCTCTGGCTGATAGAGGGAACAGGTTGGTCTCCCCCTTGGCTAGACATTATTCCTGGAAAGCAGAGGGGTTGCCACCTCCTGGTGGCCCTCAGTCCCCTGACTGACAGCAGCAGAGAGTGTGGCTCCCTTCTGTTCTCCAGTCCCTGAGCAACTATCAGCTTCTCTGAAACAAACCGTTGCTTGCTCGGATTCTAGTCATTAGTTCCAGCCTACGGCTACTTGAGAGTAGTAAACAGGGAACTCTACTGATGTGGTTATTTCCTACCTCTAGGGAAACTTCCGCCGAGCTCTCCGACCCGGGTCGCTCTTACCCCGGTAGCAGGAGGCCGGCGGGGAGGCGGCGGCGCCGGATTCCCCAGCCTCCTCCTCCTCCGTCTCTTCTGGGCTGCAGGTAGGCAGAATCTACACCATCGTTTTGGGGGCGTACTGGGGGTGCATGCATGCGCCTTCAGTACGACGCGTAGATTCCCTCTCACTGTTGTAAGAGGAGAGAGGGAGGGAGGGGAGGAAAGGGAGCTCTTTTGAGACTCACCTATAGCCACGCCGCTTTCAGAGAACAAGATCTGACCCACACGGGCCCTCATTAGCACGGCACCTCCAGACCGCTCGATGACAGGGATGATGTTGAAAGGGATCTCGCTAGCGCCCCCTCTTGGGTACCATGCGCCACCCGTATAGTAGTCGATCAGCACAGCAATCATGAGGAAGCTAGCATCCTTCGGAGGCACTCCTGAAAAGGTATTGTTGGGGTGGGGGAGAGAGAAATCAAGAGACTGAAAGGCAAAAAGAAGGAAGAAGGAAGAAGGAAGAAGATGACTATTGCAGCAATGTGAAAAGGCTACAGAAATTAGCATGGAGCCTTTAAGTTTGCAGCCAGTACTCTCCGTTGCTGCTAGTCCCTTACTGGAACAACAGATCTTTTCATGAGGTCTAGGAGCTAGGTCTAGGAGCTCCTGCCCGAGATGCTATCATTTTCTGCCTTGCTGTGCTCTTCTTTCCTTAGAATAATTGCTGACCAAACATGATGTCCGCCTTGCCAGTCATAGCTTCTTGCTACCCAAACCTCCTTGAGCATCAGTTTGATTGGCAGCTTTCCTTGGGTCCCAACCTAAGCCAGGACACCAATAAATATTTAGGGCTTTTCTCCAAATCTGGACTTGGAAACCCTGTGGGGGCACTGGGCCCATGAGACAGAAAGAGGAGTGGATGGGGCGAGACTCATTCAAATGAAGAATTAATGGGCCAGTTTATTAGTATTAATATTAAATTTTATGTGTTGCCTCTCACCGCAAAAAGTTAGGAGATGGAAAGCCCTTCGGGGTAGAATTATTGAAAACTGGTCACCTCAGAGGAAAGCGCCCACCAAGCAAGACCACCCATTCCTCACCATAGAAGAAGTAGCTGAAGATGGCTCTCAGGTCCTTGTTGGTGGTCAGTTGCTCAATGACTCTGCTGTGGCTGGATGAGGCCAACCTGAAAACAGGTGAGATCCAGTGAATGAGCCCCCATCGGATCAAGAACACAGACAGCCACAAGGGAATCATCTTCAGCATGACAACCAAAGGCATATGGGCCGTTACGATCTGTGAGCAAAAGAATGGGGAAACTTGTCATGACTTGGCAAAATGGTTGCCTATGCAACTGAATTGAGATGGATTGCAAACCTGCTTGTTCAGGCTACGGTCTGTCATTATGTTGCAATGAGATGAACAGGAGATTCAAATTCATTATTATTCTTATCCAGTTGAGGAGAGAGAAGACTTGACAATCAAACATTGGCACCATTTTATTGTAACTGTAAACTGGGGAGGGGGGCGACCAACATAAGAACATAAGAAGAGCCATGCTGGATCAGACAAGGGTCCATCTAGTGGCCAACCAGCTGTTGACCAGGACCCACAAGCAGAACACAGTGCAACAGCACCCTCCCACCCATGTTCCCCAGTAATTGGTGCACATAGGCTTACTGCCTCAGATACTGGAGGTAGCACATAGCCATCAGGGCTAGTAGCCATTGATAGCCTTCTCCTCCAGGAATGTATCTAACCCCCTTTTAAAGCCATCCAAGATGTGGCCATCACCACATCTTGTGTTAATGAATTCCGTAGTGAATTCCAACATGTGTTGGGAAGGGGGCTGAATGACATCAAGGGTGGGCAGGTCCCTCTGATGTCAGGGACATGGCCTTGCCCTCTGGGACCTAAGGGGCAGGGCCACACCTCCTGACAACTGGTGTATCAGGTGAATGTTCCATCCAGCGCATCTGCCAGAAACTGGCTTTGCTGTATGAGGGCCTTCTTCCATTGGAGGGAACTCAAGCTGTCATGGGCCCGGTTGGGCAATTTCCACAGGGTGGTTTAGGTGAGTGGGCTGGAGCTTGCCCTCCCCTCCATAAAATATAAAATAATGCAACGTTTAAAAATGTCAATCATGGGAACCCAAGTCATTTTCAACTGACTGTGTGGTTAGATGGTGTATGTAGTCTTCATTCATTTTCAGAAGTCTTCATTCACTTCAATAGGAACAAAGTAATCTCTCTCTCTCTCTCTCTCTCTCTCTCTCTCTCTCTCTCTCTCTTTCTCCTTCTATACCTCCCGGCATTCCAGGAGGGAGGGGGGAGGCTGTCGTGATATCCTGATCATGAGAGCCTCCCCCAGCATACACACGTGGTGTGCAACATCCTGGAATGAAGCAGGGATGTTGTGGGTACCATTTTTATTTTTATTTTTTAAAGTAGTGGGGCCATTCATGCAAGAACGAGGCCCCGCTGCATTGAAAAGGTAGTTTTTTTAAAAAAATAATCTCCCTGAAATCTCGACCCTTACCGTCCTGCCATCCCATGGATAGTGAAAATTCAGCCCCCCTCTCCCCTGACGGGCACGAAGCTGGGTGGCATAACTCTGTGCCACTTTCTGGTGCTGCGCTTACTTGTGAGTAAGCGGGCACCAGGCAGGACAGGCCCCCACACCTCTTGCGGTATCAGGATGGTCCCGGGACTGATGGAAGAATTGGGTTTTCCCAGGGCTTCTTTATCCCTGGGAAAACCCATGCCTATCTCTCCCTGCCCCTGGGAGTCCCTGTGCATCATTTGGATGCACCTGGAGCACCCAGGGACAACACTGGGGGGAAAGGCTGGTGTAGACATGGCCTCTGTCTCTCTGTGTGTGTGTGTGTGTGTGTGTGTGTGTGTGTGTGTGTGCAACAGAGTTTGAGGATCAGGTTACTCCAACGAAATCAATTGGGAATCTCAGGGGCAGAGAACCATTGTACCAAAGGTTGTGGTGGGTTAAGATAAATCCCAATGAAACTGAGAAATATAAGGCCGGAGACATAAGGAGGTTGAAGCTACTGTGATCAGGTATCATCGCTGTTGGCTTACATGCACATTTCTTTTCTCCAGTTGTCTGTCACCTCGGACATAGGGAGCTACAGTATACCCAGTCAGACCATTGGTCTATCTGGCCCAGTATGGTCTACAAGTGGGATGGAGAAGGTGTGGCCACCCAACATTCCCTCTCACCTTTGACAACCTCATGAACTCTTTGATGGCCTCTTTCTCCTCTGGGAAATGCCTCTCCAACTCTTCTACAAAGGCCCTTCCGGAGAATAGTTGGTAGTCCTTGTCCCCGAAGGTTATAATATCGTAGGGATCCTCCAACCGCACCCAGTCAAGTTGCCCACCAGTGAGCTGGTCCATGATCACTCGCGCCATGCCATTCTCATGCATTTGCCCCAGATAGTGGACGCCTAAGAAGGACAAGAGCACACAGTGAGGAGCAGCAGTGACATTTCAGAGAGGAAACTTCACTTTAACTAGGCGGTGAAAAATGCACCGAAAAACATGTACGCATTGTCACGTGGACTTCTGAAAAGTAAATGTGTGAATTGACACAGAAATGGGTCAGAATGAATGTAAAGACAGAAATCTGACAAAGTGAATGAAAGTGAACTTGACAGATTTACCTGTCTCTAGCCAGAGGGGACTAGAGCAGCCCATGAACTCCCCCTCTTTCCACGCTCTGAGCCTCTGGTGTCCTGACTGTCACTTCAGAGACCTCCAGTTCTTTTTGTGACAGTCCCAAGACCCTTTGCAACGTGGCAGAGTGGGTCCTGATTCCATTCAAGAATGGCTTGTATCCCAGTTGGCATTTAGAGTTCTCCGTATGCTCCCTGTCCCTGATAAATTGCTGTCCTTTCGTGGTCCCTTTTATTTTTTGCTAGTGTGGGTTGCGAAGAATCAGAGCCACCCCCTCCAGCCTGTTCCCTCCAGATGTGTTGGACTACAACCATCTGGCTGGATGATGGGAGTTGTAGTCAAATGCATCTGGATGACACCAGCTTGGGGAAGGGAGAATTAAAGTTATGTGGAAATGGCATCGCCAAATTCTCCACCCTGTGTGTGGACAGAGAAATGGGGTCCGGTGGGGATTTCACCAAATTTCTCTACAAGGAAGCGGAAATGCCCCAATAGTTTCCCTGGGGTGGGGCTCTCACCATCAGCAGTTTGCAGAAGCACAACTTCATTTCTTTATTTTTGAATGTTGTTTGAGGTAAGAACAGCACCAGAACATTCAGGAAGTATGCAATCTGGTTGATGAAAACCATGGGCCAGAACAGATACTACTTTAAATGTGTGTTTAGCAACTTCTTTTTAAATTTTTACTCTAAAGTAGGCACAAGGGCCCTGATCCAGATCTTAAAAGCCCACAAGGATTCTGATCCATATTGGACTCTGTAGCTACTCTTGAGTATTTTTTTTAAAGGTTTAGCTGCTAGACACGCATTTTAAGTCATTTATCATATTTTAGCCTTCAATTCCAATCCAGTCTGGCAGGTGTCACTTTGTATTGGAATTTGCAAATGCTGAATTATGCACATGTCTCCAAATCCTGATTTGAATGAATACAGTGAAGCCACTTAGAGGGAGATCTAAGAATTTTGTTTCAGTTTGCAAACCATCCAAACATGCCCCATTCGCAAAACCGAATGCAAAGAGGAGTGCATTTTGTTGAAAAGTGTTCACACATTCCCAAACTTGTGATTGTGTTTGAAAAATGTGTTTAAAAAAAGCACACTGTTCAAAATAATAATAATTACGAAGTGAGCTGAACTGAGCTTTGAAGTGAGGTTCAGAGAATTATGGCAAGCTCAAACATCCCTGGTTCATCCATCTCTAGCT
Organism: Elgaria multicarinata webbii; assembly: GCF_023053635.1. Classification (NCBI taxonomy): domain Eukaryota; kingdom Metazoa; phylum Chordata; class Lepidosauria; order Squamata; family Anguidae; genus Elgaria; species Elgaria multicarinata. The sequence goes on from NC_086181.1 coordinate 15,256,952, forward strand.
GGGCTCTCCTCCTCCTCCTCCTCCTCCTCCTCCTCCAACCACGAGACATTTTTTATCAGCTCGTAAGCCTTACCAACATCAAATTCGAAGCCTTTCTTTTGAAAGGTGTGGCAACATCCTCCGGCTTTGCTATGTTGTTCCAGCACCAAAACCCGTTTTCCTGCCTTTGCCAGGACCGCAGCCACGGACAGTCCACCGATACCGCTTCCGATAACTATGGCATCTAAGTTGGGGGGCACTTTATCTAGGGAGAAACCTGAGAAGGAGGAGAAGAGAAAGAGAATCAGAGACCTACAGCTGAGTTCTTGTGTGGGTGGTAAATTTATCCCACCCTTTAGCCAAACAGGCTCTCAAGGTGGCTTACAAAAATATTTCTTAAGACAATCCCTGCCCACAGGCTTACAATCTTAAAAAATGACACAAAAGGAAAGGGGATTTGGAGGGAGGAGGAAAAAAAGAGAGCAAATTCATGTACTAGATTCTTAGGGCTCATCTACACCAAGCAGGATATTCCACTATGAAAGCAGTATAAAAAAGGCAGGAGCCACACTCCAGCTTTATAGTGGTATTGAAGTGCACCGTCAACTGTTGGGGGCCATTGAAACATACCATATACCGCTTTCATACTGCTATATGCTGCTTGATGTGGCTCCTGCCTTTTATATACTGCTTTCATACTGGAATATCCTGCTTGGTGTAGATGAGCCACAAGTTGCAAAGTTCAGCAGCTGCTTCCTTTCCCTCTTCCTCTAATAGTCTCATACAGATCAAGACCCAATGGAGAGGTGCCTGGCTGCTGCTTCCTCTCCTACTGATGGCCTCAGCAGGCTTTCAACAAGAAGTGTCATATCGGGCATTAGAAGAACTCAAATAGTGGATATGTTTTGCCACTTCCATCAATAATGGTATTATTAGAATGCCAGAATGTCATGCAAACCGCTTCCACCATTTCTTAATAAGGAATCTATTTGGATAATAATATACATTTATATTGCGCTATATACTAGAGCACATTCCAATTAAACAAAACATGCAAAATCTAACAATAGAAACAAAAATCAATTAATACACGTTAGACAAACTACTATCCAGAAATTAATTCACAACAAATCAATTAAGACAATGGAAAAAATTTAAACGCAAGAACAAACGGATTGTTCCTCACTCCGTTCACCAGCACCTATGGCTCCAGTTCCATTCCATTCTATACTAGCACTGGGTCGAATTTTTCGATCTATTTATTTTCGACCATTTGTTGCAGGAGAGAGTGCAAAACAAAAAAAACCACCCAAAAATTGTGGGAAGGGGTGCAAATCTGGTAGAAATTTCTCAGGGTGCAGAGCTTCAGGACTTACCCTACTGTAAGGAGGTGGTTGAGGGGTTCGCGGGTGCTCTTTCTTTTACCATTTTCTCCACTTTTGCCCTTGTAGCCCCTCCGGCTGCTTGGGCTTCCAGAACAGCCCCCTTGAAGATTTATCTGGGACTTCCTCTCCTGGGGCTTTCCAGGGTTGGTGCCTGCTGAGTGCCTGAAAGCTGAGCGAGGCATTGTTGGTTTTGCTGTGTTGTTGATATTAAAAGTTATTATTATTATTATTATTATTATTATTATTATTATTATTATAAGGAGGAGGAGGAGGTGGAGAAGGAGGAGGAGTCCTCTCCCAGTTTTCTGTTGTTTGGTACCAGTTTTCAGAATAGTTACCTTCTGGTGCCCTTTCTGGCACACTGAACATCAGCACTTAGCATCCTAGTACAGTTGCCAAGGCCCTAGTGCCCCAGCAAGGCACACCAGCATTGACCTCTGCCCAGACCCTTCATGCTGGAAGGCTGGATCTGGAAGCCTAGGGTGACCATGTGAAAAGGAGGACCGGGATCCTGTATCTTTAACAGTTGTACTGAAAAGGGCATTTCAGCAGGTGTCATTTGTATATATGGGGAACCTGGTGAAATTCCCTCTTCAACACAACAGTTAAAGCTGCAGGTGCCCTGCCCTCTTTTAAATCCGGTCATAGTATAACTGCAGTATAGCTCCTGCAGCTTTAACTGTTGTGTTGAAGAGGGAATTTCACCAGGTTCTCCATATATACAAATGACCCCTGCTGAAATTCCCTTTTCTATGCAACTGTTAAAGATACAGGAGCCCTGTCCTCCTTTTCATATGGTCACCCTATGGAAGCCTCCATTTTACTTTCCCATAATGCCTCCAGAAGGAGAAGGAGAAGAAGGAGAAGTCCTTGCTCAGCTTTCAGGCACTCTGCAGGCAGCAGCACAGGGAAACCACAGAGGAGGAAGTCCTGGCTAAGTCCTCTAGAGAGCTAGAGGGATGTTGTAAGGACAGAGGGGAGGGGAGAATGGTAAAAGAAAGTGCAACCCCCCTATCAGCCACCTTCTTACGGTAAGGTAAGCCCTGAAGCCCTGACCCCTGAGAATTTTTTCTGAACATCCCAGTCAGGGCCGGTGCCAGACTATTTTGCGCCCTAGGCAAGGTGAACTACTTTCACCCTCTCAAAAAAAAATGCCAACTTTGATTTTTAAGAACAGATGTTTCCTGGAAAAAACAAGAAGCACAAAACTTGAAACTGCTAAATTTATTTTAAGGTGCAAGAAATACGTCATGCCATTTATAGTAAACAAATTGGAAAGGAACGTCTCATGTCTCCCCTCGATCTTCTCTTCTCCAGGCTAAACATGCCCAGTTCTTTCAGTCTCTCTTCATAGGGCTTTGTTTCCAGACCCCTGATCATCCTGGTTGCCCTCCTCTGAACACGCTCCAGCTTGTCTGCGTCCTTCTTGAATTGTGGAGCCCAGAACTGGATGCAATACTGTAGATGAGGCCTAACCAGGGCCGAATAGAGAGGAACCAGGACCTCACGTGATTTGGAACCTATACTTCTATTAATGCAGCCCAAAATAGCATTTGCCTTTCTTGCAGCCATATCGCACTGTTGGCTCATATTCAGCTTGCGATCTACAACAATTCCAAGCAGACTATTTTGCACCTTAGGCAAGGTGAGCTACTTTCACACACCCCCCCCAAAAAATGCCAACTTTGATTTTTAAGAACATATGTTTCCTAGAAAAAATAAGAAGCACAAAACTTGAAACTGCTAAATTTATTTTAAGGTGCAAGAAATACGTCATGCCATTTATAGTAAACAAATTGGAAAGGAACATCTATGGGTCTAAAATGCATTATTTAATAGGAATATCACCTCCAAATCACCCCCAACTCACACGCACGTGCACACACACACACTCAGCATCACTCCCTCCAAACAAACACATGCATGACCACATGCATTCACTCAAAGACCCCACTCACCCCATTCACCCATACATTCTCTCTCCCTCTCTCTTCTGGGCGTGTTCCGGAAGTCCAAACGTGGAGCCACCCCCACCCCAGCGTCCCTGGCTTCGCTTCAGCTGGGCGGGCGCGGGCTGCCATCTCGCCAGCCGAGGCCCAGTTGAATCCTTGGGCCAGGCCGGATTACAGCCAACTCACGTGAGTGTTGCGCCCGGCGCCCCTCTTAGCTTGGCGCTCTAGGCGGCCGCCTGAGTGGCCTCTATGGTAGCACCAGCCCTGATCCCAGTGAAAGAGGCAGAAAAATTATTGCCTTTTTTTGCAGGCAAGCCATACTGTTCTTAAAATATTATTGAGCAAGCCGATGACAAAGCCTTGTGTGCATCAGTTAGGAGGGAGTTCCAAAATTGTGGGGGGGGCCACTAAAAAGGCTCTGCTGCTCTAGCAGCCAACCTAATTGATCTCCCCCGTGGGGGGACACAAGCAGGGCCTCTGAAGCTGACTTTATTTATTTTATTTATTTATTACACTTATATACCGCTCCCATAGCCAGGGCTCTCTGGGCGGTTTACAGACATTTTAAACATTTACATTTTTATTCTCTGGTATCATACATATTTCTTCCCCTTCCTGCCTTTTATTATCCTCATAACCATCCTGTGAAGTAAATTTGATTGAGAGAATCTGAGTGGACCAAGGTCACTGAGAAAACATCATGGCTGAGTGGGGAACTGAGCCCAGTTCTTCCTGGTTCTAGTTCAGGGCTCAGTAGACTACACCGGTTTTATCTGAGCTGGTCTAGCAAACTGGGCTCAGTTGTGGAAGAGTGTTGGGCCCGAAGGGGAGGGAAACTGAGTAAAGGTAGAAAGTGAGTGAGGAGCTGTTTCAGACATGCCTGGAGTGGAGTGGAGTGTAGATTTGGATTTATATTCCTTACTATAATACTTTCATGTTATTTTTTGATACTGACAGTTGAATCTTACTTCGGTGCTAGCGGTCTCTATTGTACCTGAGGGCAGCAGGGTAGTTTAAGGGGCACAGAGCAGGCTGTGTGGTACACATACAGCTCTGTCCCCCAATACTTTGCCCTTCCTAGCATCTGCCGCCTGAGGCAGCTACCTCACTCTGCCTAATGGTAGGGCCAGCCCTGCCTGAAGGAAACACAGTAAAAAGCAATACCGTTGACCTTTAGCAATGACGTTGATTGTTTCTGTGGTAACCAAGGCACACCCTCATGTACACAATGCTGGGGTAAGTGGCCAAAGTGCATCCTCGTTGCCATACAGGTCAAAAGTTACTCGGTGCTTTTAAAGGCAACTCACCTTATCACATGACAGCTGAGTTCGGATGACATGCTAATCAACTGGGGGAGGGGGGGGACAGAATGGGAAACAACTGTTGATTAGCGTGTTGTCCGAACTCAGCCAACATCATTGTTCCTGTAAATCACAGTAGAGAGTTGTTTCCCACTGCTACAAAATGCTTATCTCCTGCCAAGCGTGTGCCAAGTGCTTTACCGAACATAGAATCAGCCCCTGCCCCAGAGAGCTTACATGCAGCATGCTCAAAGTCAGCCCCACATGCAGCTGAAGGAATGCAGCGCAGAGGAAAAGACTTTTAGGAAGGATTGGTTCAAAAGAACAAATAATCATGAGGCATTTATATGTTTATTGTTGCTTCAGACATATTATCTCAGGCATCATTACAACCACACAGTAAAGTAGGCCAGTATGAGTGTCTCTACAAAGCAGATGGCGTGTGTTTGTGTGTGTGTGTGAACTCTATTTATTTATTTATTTATTTACAACATTTGTACACTGCTCCACGCCTAGACAGTTTCCAGAGCAGTGAACACCAAGAGATAAAATGGGGAAAAAAGATAAAAAGAATGAAACATGATATTCAATTATTCTTTAAAAAACAAAGTACCAATAAAACAGTGGCTGGTCAACCAAGGAAGGCTTCCTGGGAAAGAGCTGTTTTTAGGAGGTGCTGAAAACAACACAGTGTTGGTGCTTGCCTGACCTCCAGAGGCAGGGAGTTCCATAGGAAGGGCCCACCACCACATTGAAGGCTCCTCTCTGGGTGGACTCCAGTTGGGCCATAGGTCCATGTGGAACCACTAGGAGCATATGCCCTCTGATGACCTCAGTGACCAGGCAGGTTGGTAGGGGAGAAGGCACTTCCTTAGGTATCCTGGTCCCAAGTTGTTTAAGGCTTTGTACACTAGGACCAAAACTTCAAAACAATGCCAAGTTAATACCATTTAGGCTGCAGTGTTGTATCCATATACCTGGGGGTAAGTCCCATTTAACTCAATGGGGGGAAGAAGAACGGGGACAGGCATGGTGAGCGGGGGGAAGACGGGTGGGCGAACGGGCAGGGGGGTAATCAGACATTGTGTGTGGGGGAAATCAGGGGCAGGGGGAGCAGGGAACCCTTTATTTTTTAAAAAATGTAGTTACTTTTTCGTTGGTGCGCTCCTGCGCACATGGCCCTTTAAGAGAAAAAAACTGGAGCATGTGACGCGGGCTTTCCTTTGCCCCGTCGCGTGTTTACGTCTAGCTCGGGGTGACGGCACGCGCTAGCTGCAGCGTGACCTCGCCCCGACTCCCGACCGGATTATCTGGTAGGTCTAGCAAGGCCCCGTTAGGTCCGTACGGGTGCAGACTATCCTTTGGAGAGGGACGTTACAACAATTTAGAGCACAGAGTAGGGGAATGCCACTACACTACACTACCACAGGCCATGCTTTTGGAAAGGGTCAATAGTTCAGTAGTGGAGCAGTTGTTTTGCAGGCAGAAAGATCCGTGTTCAACTCAGATGTTTCCAGCCCATTTAAAAGGATTAAGTAGCAGTCAGAGAAGTGGAAATAGGAGTAAATTAGGGGTGGGCACGGACCCCCCGATCCGCTTCTCTTCCAGATCCGCAACTTCCAGATTGGGTCCGCTCCGATCCAATCCGATCCACCTATAGTCCACTCCGGTTCGCTGCGAAGCTCCGGATCCTGAATCTTGCGGGGGTGGGAGACGTAAATTTTGAGGCAACAATGGATGAAGGCCAATGCACCACAGTACAGAGAACAGCTCCAACAGAGTCCCAAAATAGTGTCTGCAACAAGGTAGGAACAAAGCCAGACAATAAAACACATGGTCTTCGATGTCTATATACTAATGCCCAGAGCATGGGAAACAAACAGAATGAACTTGAACTCTTATTACATGAAGGCAAATACGACTTGATAGGTATAACTGAAACTTGGTGGGATGACTCCCATGACTGGAATATAGCAATTGAAGGATATAACTTGTTCAAAAAGAACAGAAGAAATAGAAAGGGAGGTGGAGTTGCACTATATGTTAAAAATACCTATCCCTGCACAGAAATACAGGCGGATGAGATTGGGAGCCCCGTCGAGAGTGTCTGGATTAAAATAAATGGGGCTAGGAATAAAAAGAATATGATAATCGGAGTCTACTACCGACCACCCAATCAAGGAGAAGACGAGGATGAAACTTTTGAGCAACAAATTGCCAGTGTTTCAAGGAAGTGTGATGTAGTAGTGATGGGGGACTTCAATTACCCAGATATCTGTTGGGAGACCATTACTGCCAAAAGCGGCCCTTCCAAGAAATTCCTGACATGTATGGGTGATAACTTTCTCCTACAGAAAGTGGTGGAAGGAACTAGAGGGTCAGCAATCCTTGACTTGTTATTGACCAATAGGGATGACTTAGTGGATAAAGTGGCAGTTGCGGGAACTCTGGGGGAAAGTGACCACGTCATACTTGAATTCTTGATTATGAAGGAGACAAAAGTCGAGCGTAGCCATACACGTACTCTGGATTTTAGGAAAGCTGATTTTAATAAACTTAGAACTATAATAAGTAAGGTCCCGTGGCAAGGGAGCCTAAAAAGAAAAGGAGTGCAGGATGGGTGGGAGTATCTAAAAAATGAAATTTTAAAGGCACAGTTACAAACAATTCCAACAAGGAGAAAAGATAGAAGACAACAGAGGAAACCAATGTGGCTCCACAAAAAGCTTATTGATGAACTGAAAACAAAAAGGGATACATATAGGAAGTGGAAGGAAGGCCAGGCTACAAAAGAAGAGTACAGACAAGTGGCGCAGAAGTGCCGAAATGGCGTCAGGAAGGCTAAAGCTGTGAATGAGCTGAGATTAGCGAGGGATGCTAAAAGCAATAAAAAGGCTTTCTTCAGATACGTGAGTAGTAAAAGACAGAGGAAAGAAATGGTGGTTCAACTGCTTAATGAGGATGGCAAATTGATAACAGACGACAAACAAAAGGCTGAAGTGCTCAATTCCTACTTTGCCTCGGTCTTCTCCCAAAAGCGGATCTATGACCCCCCTGGAAAAAGTGAAGCAGAAGTTGAGGGGGCAGGATTGCAGTTTGAGATTGATAAACAAATGGTCAAAGAACACCTAATTTCCTTGAATGAGTTCAAATCCCCAGGGCCCGATGAACTGCATCCAAGAGTAATGAAGGAGCTAGCGGAAGAACTCTCAGAACCTTTGTCTATTATCTTTGCAAAATCATGGAAGACGGGTGAGGTGCCGGACGACTGGAGGAGGGCTAACGTTGTCCCTATCTTCAAAAAGGGCAAAAAGGAGGAACCTGGGAACTACAGACCAGTCAGCCTGACATCCATCCCTGGGAAAATTCTGGAGCAGATTATAAAGAAGTCAATCTGTAAACACCTTGAAATCAATGCAGTGATTACTAGAAGCCAACATGGATTTGTCAGGAACAAATCCTGTCAGACTAATTTGATCTCATTTTTTGATAGGATAACCTCCCTTGTGGACTGTGGGAATGCTGTGGATGTCATATATCTTGACTTCAGCAAAGCTTTTGACAAAGTACCACATGACATTCTGATTAACAAACTAGCTAAAAGTGGGCTAGATGGAACAACTATTAGGTGGATCCACAGTTGGCTACAGAATCGGACTCAAAGAGTACTTATCAATGGAACCTTCTCAAACTGGGGAGAGGCAACGAGTGGGGTGCCGCAGGGCTCAGTCCTGGGCCCAGTGCTCTTCAACATTTTTATTAATGATTTGGACGAGGAGGTGCAGGGAACGCTGATCAAATTTGCAGATGACACCAAATTGGGTGGGATAGCTAATACCCTGGAAGACAGAAACAAACTTCAAAGTGATCTTGATAGGCTGGAGTGCTGGGCTGAAAACAACAGAATGAAATTTAATAGGGATAAATGCCAAGTTCTACATTTAGGGAATAGAAACCAAATGCACAGTTACAAGATGGGGGACACTTGGCTCAGCAATACTACAAATGAGAAAGATCTTGGAATTGTTGTAGATCACAAGCTGAATATGAGCCAACAGTGCGATATGGCTGCAAGAAAGGCAAATGCTATTTTGGGCTGCATTAATAGAAGTATAGCTTCCAAATCACGTGAGGTACTGGTTCCTCTCTATTCGGCCCTGGTTAGGCCTCATCTAGAGTATTGCGTCCAGTTCTGGGCTCCACAATTCAAGAAGGACGCAGACAAGCTGGAGCGTGTTGAGAAGAGGGCAACGAGGATGATCAGAGGTCTAGAAACAAAGCCCTATGAAGAGAGACTGAAAGAACTGGGCATGTTTAGCCTGGAGAAGAGAAGATTGAGGGGAGACATGATAGCACTCTTCAAATACTTAAAAGGTTGTCACACAGAGGAGGGCCAGGATCTCTTCTCGATCCTCCCAGAGTGCAGGACACGGAATAACGGGCTCAAGTTAAAGGAAGCCAGATTCCGGCTGGACATCAGGAAAAACTTCCTGACTGTTAGAGCAGTGCGACAGTGGAATCAGTTACCTGGGGAGGTTGTGGGCTCTCCCACACTGGAGGCATTCAAGAGGCAGCTGGACAACCATCTGTCAGGGATGCTTTAGGGTGGATTCCTGCATTGAGCAGGGGGTTGGACTCGATGGCCTTGTAGGCCCCTTCCAACTCTGCTATTCTATGATTCTATGATTCTATGATCCTGATCGGAGCTCCGCTTCCCCCCCATAGGCTTGCATTAAAATCCAAAAAAGCCTACAACTTTTTTTCTGTTAATGTTAGAAACCTCAAACTTGGCACCATGATAGCTTATACATGAATACATGCATGCCAAGCCTCAAGGCAATCCAAGCCTCCCCTGATTTGGGGGGAATTTTTGAAAATCAGACACCCCATTTTCAGACATGGGCTTTTCTCCGACATTTTGACAGATAAAACCTTGGAAGCAGGCACATCCACATTCATGGCAAGTTTCAAGCAAATTCCATCATCTCCTGATTTGGGGGGGCTTTAACCTCTAACGCATCACCCCTAACCCCAATTCACACCCCTTTCTATATCTCCGTCAATTTTCACGTTAGAAACGTCAAATTAGGCACCATGACACCTCATGCACGTATACACATGCATGCCAAGCCTGAAGCCAATCCAAGCCTCCCCTGATTTTGGGGGAAATTTTGAAAATCGGACACCCCAGTATCTCAGGGATTTAAAGCTCAATGGGGCCACTTCAAAGGAAATCCCAACATGCCATGAATTGGGGGGTAGATAAACCTAAATATGAATCTTCTTCCACACTTGAAAAATTTATTTGGAACTTCAAAAAGTCTAAGCGAGCGCAGGAAGGACTTATCCCCTGAGTCAAAGCAAGACACACACAAACCATCCCTGCGAGGCAGGCAGGGGAGGAGGGAGGGAAGGCAGGCAGGGAGCAGACATTTCTGGGGGCACAAGGAAGTGCGGCAAGGATGGCTTGTTTCTTTCTAAGCCAGCAGTAACGCATTGAGGCGGGCACAGAGGAGGACAACTGGGAGCAAGCATGTCGGAGGCTGCTGGGCACGAACCACAAAGCCCATCTCCCAGGCACCAGGCGGGCAGAGAGACAGGCAGAGATATGCCATAGATCTATGGGGAGTCAGTCCCGGCAGATGCCCCACCACAGCATCACCCCGGGGGGAAGGCAGGCAGGCAGCAGACATTTCTGGGGGCACAAGGAAGTGAGCCAAGGATTGTTTCAAAGCCAGTAATGCAAACCATCCCTGTGAGGTGGGAGCAGCACAGAGAGATGCCTTTTCTTTTGCATCCCATAACTACTAGGAGGCTAGGAGGATAAGAGTAAAGCTTTGTGATCCTTGCTTCAGAGTTGATTGACTGCACTGTGATCACAGCCATTATTAAACAACAACAACAACAACAACAAACGTAATGTTAATAATAGCAGTACTAATTAATATTAATAGCAATAATAATAACAACAACAATAATGAGGAGTTGAACCACAATGAAAGCCTGGCTGACTTCACTGAAGAGGAAAAACCAGGAGAGCTTGGGCTATGGGGTGTATAAATATAAAATGCAATAAATAAATAAACAAAGAGGGGTGGAATTAAAAGCAGCAGTGTTGCTGAATAAACAAGAAGAATTTTTTTAAAAAGGCTATGTCTGTCTTTTACCAGTAAGAGGAAAGTGGACGTGCCCAGGGGGAGGGGGATATGCCAATTTTTGACTGGCCCTAAGTAAGTACCAGTCTTTAAGAAGCTACCTGTCACTTCAACTCATGACAGGCATTAGTCTCCACTGGTTACTCTTTGGAGGGCTCTGATGACCCTCCAAGGGCAGGACACAGTGTGTGTGCACTGGGCACGTCCACATGCCCTAGGGGATTGGAGGATGCTTCATCAGGTGATCATGACTGGGAGCTGAATCTGCCTCTCAGCAATTCAAAAAGGTACCTCTCCCGCTTTTTTTACCCTATTTTTCAAAAAATTATAGCAAGCAAACTGCACCACGCAGAGTGCTGAGAGTAGGCTCAAAATGACCCCCAGCCACGACTCTCTAAGCACACGAAATTTCAGAAAGATAGCTTTAAAAACAAAAAAGTTATCCGATAATCTTTTCCACAATGCAATCCTATGGGCGAAAAAATCCAAAATGGCAGGCGGATCGCTCCGCGAAAAGAGGAGCGCTCCTCCAGGCCCCTGACTCGCTTCTCCTCCGTCTCTGAGCAAGGCGGATCAGGCCAATTCGCTGTTGCTTCTCTGGTCCGAGGAAAGACTCTATGATGGTTTCAGTTAATACATACTTTGTATAAAGTACGCTGAGATTTCCTTTTGCCTTCTAGCTTAATAGGAGCCTGCAGAACACCATATGAACACCATATGAACATGCTTCCCCCTTAAGATTACCTTGCAACCCAGTGGCAGGATGTGACCAGCCCGTGGCATTCCTAGAGGCAGTCAAGCCTCAGTCCAATTCAGCTCGTGGCTGGTTCACCAGGGCTCACAACTTACCTTGCTTGAGGACTTTTTTGCGAGCTTCCTGGTCTGTGACAAGTGGTTTGGGGGAGTGCACATCCTCCTGGCTAAAGGGGCTGCCCCCCGTGCCATGGAAAAGATGCAAGTAAACAAAGCTGATGATCAGGACGACAAGCAGCAGCAGCAGAAGAAGAAGAAACAGCCACATGGCTCTCTCTGGATGTGTGCGAGAGAAAGACACCTGGGAGTTCTGCACCCAACAGGGCTAGGAGTCCCTAAGCTCACATGACTATTCAGGGCAGCAAGCCAGGAAGTGGGAGGGTTATGCTCATGTAACTCTTTACACCCCAAACTGATCTCTCTGACCAGTTCCCAAGGGCCTTGATGTTGGCAGTGTGTGTGTGTGTGTCTGATGAAGGTGAGGAAAGGAAGCAATTATAGAGGGTACAAATCAGGGTGTGTGCACACACACACACCCCTTAAGAAGGGAGTTCCCTTTTTTGTTCAACGTTCAGTGCTGTACACTGGAGATACATCACCTAATAAAGTCCACTTTCTTGCAAGGGATTGAGAAAATCCATGGTTTTTGTGATTGCCCAGATTCTCTGAACACCACCTTAGTTTAGTTTAGTTTATTTATTTCCATCATAGACCAGCACAACAGAAAACATCATCACAATAATATTAAAACCCCCAATATACAATAAAATACATACATAAAATCCATAAAACGCGGCAGTCTCAGCCTAAGTCTAAGGTGCAATAAAATTCTTCAACATCAATTTCCATCGGCTTATGGCAGCCGCACAGAAACTGGCCACTTTTAGAGTAACCTGAGGATTCTGATCCGATAGAAGATGTTTTATGTGAAAGTTGGCTCACCTTGTTCCCCATGTTGGTTTGTACTCTTTTTTTCATTTCATTCACTAGGAGAAGTGCATATTCTGAACAGGGAAAACACGCTTTAAAAAAAAAAAAGTGCACAGAAATGCATGTGCTCCTCCCATAGGGTAAAGCACGCAAATGAACGTTTTTTTTTAAAAAAAAAAAAACAATGAGCATTTTTCAAATGTGAAAGCAAGTTTGGAATTTTGCAAACGTTGTGGGAGAACACGGTCTCCTGCTCGCATTCGGGGTTGCGAATGGGTCACGCTTGTATGATTTGCGAACATAAATGGAAAATTCAGCCATCCCTCTCTCTTGCAGCCGTCATCTGGTAGGTTGGGCGGGACAGGACAGGATGGAGGAGGGGGCTGGACGGAGGACAGGGGTGGGGGGGTGGGAGAGCGTTAGGTGTTCCACTTAGAAAGGTGCCAAGTGGATTTCCAAGTCTGCGGTAAGTAGATCGGCTATTTGCTAAGCTGAACCAATATAATCCAGAAGAGAGGGAGGTTCACACATCTCTAGACCTTGGGTGGTTTGGCCAGATAAATTGGAAGCTCGGGGGAATCCACCCATAATTACCTGTGTGAGGTATTCATGCATGTCAATGGGAGTGTCTATGGCAGGCATGTGCAAACCTTAGGCCACGTGGGTCAATGGATCTGTGAACACAATGGTGCACTCACATGTGAGAACAAATGCACATATCGCCCCCTCCCCACACTATCTCAGAGATGGGGCGGTATAACCTCCCTTTCCTGTGGGCTAGGATCAGTGGTGTAGTGGTAAATGATGGGCAGATGCCCGTCACAACAGAACGCATAACTACATCAGTTCTAGCAGTTTTAACTGTACTAGGAACAGGACTTTTTAAAGCTAATGGGTCATATTAAGAAGAGGGCTGTTTCTGCTGTAGCACCCCAGTTGCGGAATGAGCTTCCCAGAGAGGTTTGTCTGGCGCCTACATTGTGCTGATTTTGGTCCCAGGTGAAGACCTTTTTATTCGCCCAGGCATTTTAGTTTTTCAGGTGTTTTTTTTTTTAATCTGGTATTGTATTTCTCTCTCTGCTGCTTGCTTCTGTTTGGTCATTTTTACTTTTATATAATAGTTTTAAACTTCCAAATTTTTATATTGTATTTTACCACCTGTATGTTGTCTTGTATTTTATGGTTTTAATTGTTGCGGACCACCCAGAGAGCTTCAACTATAGGGTGGTATAAAAAAGTAATAAATCAATAAATAAAAACCTATTCAGGACCAAGCCATCCCAAAACGCTTTGCATTACAACAGAGAACAAGATATGATTGTGGAGGGAATTCATTTCTCCCAGCTATTGTGAGGATTGCAGCTAAACTCAGAGGAAACACAGGATTCTAAAGGGGTAGGCAGGTGATGTCAGCATCATGGCTAATATAAAAGTAAAAAAAAAATGGCTTCATTATATCACTGGCTAAGATTGCAGCTTCTCTCCTCCTCATTTTGCTGGGCAGCTGGGCTGGCTCTCTTTGCTGAAACAAGGCAATAGCATGGTGGGGGAGGGGGAAGTAGATTGGGCATCAGGGCACAGCACTGTATGGTACAGGGCATGATAGAGCCATGCATGCATTACTAGGATACTGTGAGCGTCTCCAAACAAGCGATTTCTAACATGTTCGTGATTAGCCACTCACAGAGGTTTGTGGGTCTATTACATGACGTTGTCAGCATCCAGGGACCCTCCAGTGCTATCCCCTGAAAATCGTGGGTTTAAAAAACCCAGAGCTAATATGGGAATAACCAGTACATTGCGTGATCTCTCCCGCTGCGTAAACTTGGCACTGTGCTATAATTACATCACTAGATGGTGTTGTCTCATTAAAGTGAATGGAGCACATGGGGCATGCAGGGAGAGGAAGTATTCAATTCCAAACCACGTGACCATCTGTGTAACCGTGCTGAACAGAATCTCAGAAATAAAGCAGAAGCGGAAAGCCCTGGTAAGGCAGCGCAATTTTTTTAAAATGTAGAGAAGCCCTGTGTATTCACCTCTGCACCAAGCATCCAATACAAGAGATTCATCTGTGCACATGTATTTAGATGTATGGGTTTCATGGACTGGAATCACTTTATGGTGTAAATTGCTATTGCACGGGGTCTGACTCGCCAACAAACCTTGAGAATTCAGAATTCCAAAAGTTTCGAAAATTGTAACAAAATGGAATCTTACAAGCTCCCCAGAGAGGTTCAGCTGACGTCTACACTATATTCCTTCTGTCACCAGCTGAAGACCTTTTTATTTTCTCAGTATTTTAACACATATTAACTTAAATTTAAACTTTGCAGTTTTAATTCCATATTTTAACCAATATCAATTTTTGCTGTGTGGTTTTATCCTGGTTGTGCTTTTTATATTGTATTTTGTATTTGTATTTGTGTTTTTAGATTGTTGGTTGTTTTTATGCTCTTCATGATTTAAATTTTTGTGGACTGCCCAGAGAACTTTAGCTATTGGGTGGTATAAAAATGTAATAAATAAATAAAATAAAATAAAAGGAGAAAACACAGAAGACAGTGGGGGGTTTTTTGTTTGAAATTTAATATAACTTAACAGAAGTGTAACAAAAGGGAGCCGTTTCAATAATAGTTACAGGGGCATAACAGGACTACAGAGAGAAAGAAATGTACAGCAGCATTTGGATCCTTAAAGAAGCGGTTTCCCTATTCACAGAATTACTAAGAGTATAAAACAGTGTGCAGATTAAAAAAGGGGGGGGATGTGTAAACATAAGGAACAGTGGAGGTTCAGGCTATTGCCGCCCGTGCCAGACAAACATTTGGAGAGGTAGAAACAGAGACAAAGACGCAGAGGGAATGTTCTTCTGTTTTCTCTTCCATAGTTGTCTATTAAGAACGACCCACCCAGGTCTTCTAAAGTTGGTAAGAGTTTGGCAGTGTTCATGCTTTACCCCTGGCTTTACTCCAGCGATTGCCACTGGAGCACCACTACCCCACTGGGCATCCTCAAAAAATGGCAGTTATGCATCCAATTAGGTTATCACTAAAAAAGGGGGGGTAGTGGCAGTAGTTTCAATGACCTCACAGTGCAATCCTACACTCACTTACCTGGGAGTAAGCCCCATTGAACTCAAGTGAAGCTTAGTTTAAAATAGACATGTATTGGATTGCACTGTTAGGCATCTAGTCCATTGCTGGGGAAGCTGTCCATGGTTGTTGCGCTACAACGCCCATCATCCCTGACCACCTGCCATTGCTGGGGCGGGTGAAATTTGTTGGCCAACAACATCTGGAGGACTACTGTGTCTCACATCTCCCGGAACAGATCTAAGCGTATTGCCAGTTCGGATTAGGCAGTGCCCTTTGCCCACTTCTTGCCCTCCTGTCTCGTTCCTCCTCTGCTTTTGCTCCCTGCTGTTGTCACCATTGCTGCTTAGCAGCATGTTAAAAGCAATCAATTAATTCACACGATTCCCTTCATACCCCTGATGGTGGTCTCCCAGATGCATCCAACTGGCCACTGTGAGAAACAGGACACTCAACCAAGAGCGCTTTTGGTCTGCTATCATTATTTCATTTTGTTGCCCTTCCCACCTTTTTGCTCCATGAGGGCACCTAACTAGATCTCTGGTGCTCAGCCGCACAGCATTCCATGCACTCTGCCTCACTGTGGCTCCTGCAGCAGCCACTGTGGCTGCCACCGCCATCTTGATCTTGTTTTCAATGCACCTGAAATCAAAATGACCACCATGCACACCATCATAGTGGTGCATAGATTTGCATGAAAGAGAAACTGGTGGTAGAGGCAAGCAGTGATGACTACAGTGGAGGAACTACGCAGAAGAAGGCATCCTGGCAGCAGAGAGCAGGAGACCAACCACAACAGGCCATGCTTCCATCACTACCCTATAGTCAGACCCCCCCCAAATAACTGTGGCACAGTAGCAGCTACATATGACAGCAGGTAATTCCGTCTAAGGCAGGTGTGGGCAACTTGTGTCCTTTCAGATGTTTTGGCCTACATGTTTTGGCCTACAACTCCCACCAGAGCCAATGGTGAGGGATGATGGGGGTTGTACGCCAAAACAGCTGGAGGGTTACAAGTTGCACCTCCCCCGATCTAAGGGCTGCGTCCAATGTTAGCATTACTTAGAGTAGCCCCATTGAAATGAATGGGTCTTAAGATAGAGTTACATTGGATACAACCCTAAGCTTTGTATTGACTAGATGCAGCCATAACACACACTAGAGTTTACCAGAATTACTTGAATGGGAAAAAGCAAATACTCCTAATTTATTCTGGTTGCTGTTTATAAATACATAAATACATAAATGTATAATTATAATGAACTACAATAAAAAATAAATTCAGAACAGGAAAACTTGAACAATGTCTCCCTCACAACAACAGAAAAGTAGAAGAGAATCTTTCAAGCCAAGCCTTCAAAATATCCCTCCCAAATGTGAAAAATAAATAAACCATCATCTAAAATGTGAACAACACTTTCAAGAAAACTTTTCTAACACACACGGTAAATTGACACTAAACTATTTCACCTTTTAATAAAGATGCTGGTTTTAAAACACACACCCAGATGCTTCTAGGGCAGCCTTCCTCAACCTGGGGCGCTCCAGATGTGTTGGACTGCATCTCCCAGAATGCCCCAGCCTGGCTGGGGCATTCTGGGAGTTGTAGTCCAACACATCTGGAGCGCCCCAGGTCGAGGAAGGCTGTTCTAGGGTGAGACGATAAAATAGCATCAAAAAACAAAAACAAAACAATAAAAAGGACAGGTTTTCCATTATGAGATTCTTGCACAGTATATAAAGTGTGTGTATATATCTATATATGCAAAGAGAGTTTTAAAAATTCTAATGGTGTTCACCTTGTACACACACAAGACACACACGGGAGTGCCCCACAAAAACACGCAGGAAAGAGCCACTAAAATACCATTGAGTTCATAAATTGAGACTGTTCTCCAGATTTCCCAGTTCTTGTGATTTAGTCATGCAAATTTAAGTGTGTGGTTTACTTTATGCCTTAAGTTGCAATAATAATAATAATAGTAATAATAATATTTTTAAAAAAAGAAGTAATAACATTTTCTAGCCCTTGTAGTTGTTGAGACAGACAGTACTGGAAGCAAGACTTGTGAAGTGTAATCCCAAAGGATGAATGGGCAAAAACCACCGAGGCGGAGAGATAAAAACTGTGTGAATGTAAGGGGCTCAAACCAGGAAAAGAAAGGGATGGAGGAGGCAGAAAGGAATAACAAAAGATTAATGCCAGCCCAAGGCATTTTGAACGTCATCATATGGGGGAAAATCGAGTTTCCTTACTGTCGCTTCTCCACCCGAGCGTTTGTCCCTCATTACTTCCTCTTTTGTAAGAGGAAGTAAACAACATGCACTTGGTCCCTTCAGTGGGCCGTTTCGATCACGTTGTTCCTCCAGCACACAGCAAGAGATAGCAGCAACTTCCATCTTTAAATATAAGTCGGTTTTACTGGGGTGTTTTTTTGTCACACAAAGAAGGCTAGAAGGGGTGAGAGGGGTACAGGAGGCAGACAATATTGTGAGAGGGACCTGCAAAAATCTGTGAGTGCCCAGCAATGAGTGTGCAATAAAACATTCATCTAATGACGCCCTTTGTGGCCTGGAGTGAAGCACTAATGCTTCCCCCTGCCCAGGCTGAATACTTTTAAAGTCTTGCTGTGCCATTCAGACACCAAGTCCTGCCTTCACCTATCCCCCTTGATCACGCTTGCCTGAAACAGGTCTCTTCAGCCTGTTGCATGGAAGCGTTGGCCTTGATTGTGACTGCCAAGTATCTCCTAACAAAAGGGTGGGCAGTTCTTTGTACAATGTCATGCAGCCCTCAGCCTGATTCCAAAATCCCTCTGCATATGACCACTTCAGACTTCTGGCAAAAATAATCTGTCCATTTTCTGGCAGGCTGCTCTTTGGGAAGGGGGTGGGAGAAAGAAAGAAGGGTGGCAGAAAGGGAGAGAAAGGGGGTGGCAGAAAGGGAGAGAAAAGGCAGTGTCAAAAATGGAGAAATAAGGCATGACCCACCCACTTTTATCTCTGCCCCTGACCATTGCTGGCTTTGGCTCTGCTCACTGCTGACGTGCCCCACTGCCCCAACAGGTTACCCACAATGGAATTTGGCCTCTGACGGGGTGGGGAGGTTTCTTACCCCTGTCCAAATTTTAGTCTTTGACCAGACCAGCAGAAGCTTCATTCTGCTTCCTTTCTTCAGGGGCACCTGGAAGGGAGATTGGGGAAAGCAGAAAAGCTCCAGTGTGCAAAGTTGTGCTTGCTTCACAGAGCAGCTGGGCAGAGCCAAGGAGTGATTCCTGACAGGGAATAGTTTAGGCAGCATGGCTGAGAAATAGGTAGGTGGAGGGGTACAGAGGCCTTAGCTAGACCTACCTGTTAGCCCGCGACGGAGGAGGGAAGATCTCGCGTTGTGTTTAACGCAAGATCCTTCCTCTGTTTACACGCGATGTGTGATGACCTCAGAAGGAGAGGCGTTGCGCCTTCCATTTTTTATTATTAAAGAGCCAGCAGCGCACGAATGCTCGTGTGCACAAGATAAGTTGTTTTTTAAATTTAAATTACTTTCCCGACTCCCCCACCCTACCTCTGATGGGTGCAGCGCTCCTGAGGAGCGCTGCGCCCCGTGCGCAGCTCCCGGCTCCTCGTGAGGAATTGCATGGAGCCTGGTCAACCTGCAACACCCAGCCACACGTTCTGCGGTCTTGGGCTCAGCTCGGAACCGTGGAAAAACCGGGGCCAAAGGGCAGGGCGATATCCCAGGGCAAGGGAGGGATCATCCCTCCCTGATCCTGGGATCCCCTGTGCATCATGTGGATGCACAGGGATGGTCCTGGGGATCACCCCGGGATAAAGCCCCATCTAGCTATGGCCAGAGAGGACAAGGGGGACAGGCAAAAATAGAACAGAAGGGGGATTGCAAATAAGTACTTGTTGCAGGAACAGGAGGAAGATTAAGACAAGCGGGGCAGGCAGATAGAACAGATAAACAAAAGGGGTTCAGATTGCCAAACTATATCTGCCATGTAGTAATGAGAGAACTGCCTTCCTTCACCCCATCCCATTCTGGAGTAAGGGTAGGGACCGTTGGAGCAGATTGCATTGATTAAGTTGAGAAAAGTGTCCTGACAACCATTTTCTCCTACTCAGGCACCTAGAATCCAGAGGGTTTCCCTGCAAGGCACACAGAGCTGCAAAAGGATTGGGAGAAATGTGCTTTTGGAACCCTGCAGCAGGGAAAAAGCTGCTGCAGAAGGGGGGGGGGGAGTTTGAAGCAGAATAGCTGTGGGTGGTGGGGGAAGGGTTAAGCAGCTTCCCCCTCCCTGGCCACTTCTCCAGGCTATATATTTCCGCCTTCCAACCCAGCTTCTCAGCAGAAGAAAAAGAATCATTAGAGCTCAATTACATGTATTTGCATAAAACAGGGCTTGCCCTGCTGCCGGCTGTTGTAGTGGTAAATGTTGACGTGCCTATTAACGAACTGGTTCTGGCAGGTTTCATCTTCCCGAGAAGGGCAGGTCATTTGTAAAGGGAATGGGTCTCAGCTGCTCATTGAAGAGCAAGCCACCACAAAATGCTTTGGATTATGATGACACTATATCGTTGCTGGGAAATTTCATTTCCCACCCCCTGCTAATGTGAGGATTGCAGCTAAGCTCAGAGGAAACAGGGAAGTCGGGGGGGGGGGGGCGGCGGCGATGGGTTTGCAAAAATAGTAATAATGATGGGCATCAATGAACATTTTAGATCATTTCTCAACTCCCTATGGATCCTATTTTGAACAAAGAAGATATTAACATAAAGAACTAATTCCAGCCAGGACATATTTCAAGGGGGTTCTTGTGTGGGGATCTTGCCACGGCATTGAGGGTTGGACCAAATGGCATTTGACACTCTTCTATAAGCCTATAACCGATCCCCATACAAATGGGCGCTCAAGCTAAAATGCAATCCTGTGAGCGACAAAGGCAATTTCAGATCTGGCTCCAAGACGAATAAATACATGACATAAGCCGTGTGATAGACATAAAGGGAAATGTGGGAACAGAAGAACAGAACAAGTACATAATTAGGGTGACCATATTTGGGAAACCAAAAAAGAGGACACCTAGTGTATGTGTGGGGAAGCAGCTTTCTGAGTCCTGCAGAAAGTATGTTATTCCCCCGCCACCTTAAAGAACCCGATTGGAGTGGAGGAGGAGCAAATTCGTTCTTTATGTTAACCACCACCATCCACTCCAATTGGGGCCTTTTCTATAATGTCCACGAATGACCCCCTTTCCCCTTTAAGACCTCAATTGGAGCTCGGGGTGGGGGAATGATGTGCCTCAAGAAAGCATGTCACTCCCTCCTGCCATGCTAATGGCAGCCTTAAAGGGGAAGGTGTGTCATTCCAGGACATTATTGAAAATTATAGAAAATTCCCCCTGACACCATGGAAAGAACAAAAACCAGGAGAAATCCGGGGAAATCCTGACAGTTGGTCACCCTAACATAATTGATGAAAAGATCGGAACCATGAGAAGGAATGACTATATAAAACGGCAAGGGAGTTTAGTGTGAAGTTTCTATGGACATAAGGACAAATCTAGGTGGCAGTGGGGATATATATTTATATATAATTAATGTAACTAGCAGCCCAATACTGTGCATGTCTCCTTGGAAGTAAGTTCCACCAAGTTCAGTAGGTTTAGCCATTGGCCATGCAAATTCACCAACTTCATTACGCTACTGTAAACTATATTCTTTGGGGTGGTTTGCCCTGCAAGGCCTGGAATAATAGGTAGGTTTGAAGGGCCAGTCCAAGGCATTTTGCCACCTGAGGCAAAGGGCAAGATGCCACCCACCCATGCTTTCCAAATGCAGGAGTGACTGGAGAGACAGTTGAGTCTTGCTTCAATACTGGTGATTGGTTAGCATCTTCCATCACATCTAAGGAGTGCAGGCCTGTTTCAAGGTTGCAGGACAGGCCCTATGGCACACTCAGCTCTGTCCTCCAATGGAAGGCAATGGAGGGAGCCTCAGGAGAAACAGCCAGGGGCTGCCATTGCTGCCCCCATATCTGCCACCAGTTGGCTCACTCTGCCCAATGTTAGGGCCCTCAAAGTGTACACTGCATGGTGAACAGCCCCCAGAAAATAGGGTGACCCTATGAAAAGGAGGACCGGGCTCCTGTATCTTTAACAGTTGTATTGAAGAGGGAATTTCAGCAAGTGTCATTTGGAAATATGGAGAACCTGGTGAAATTCCCTCTTCATCACAGCAGTTAAAGCTGCAGGAGCCCTGCCCTCTTTTAAATCTGGTCACTCTAGTATGGCTCCTGCACCTTTAACTGTTGTGATGAAGACGGAATTTCACCAGGTTTTCCATATGTACAAATGACACCTGCTGAAATTCCCTTTTCTATGCAACTGTTAAAGATACAGGAGCTCGGTCCTCCTTTTCATAGGGTCACCCTGCCATAAAACCTAGCCTGCATTTTGAATGGCCATCACATAGCTGCTTGTGTGCGTCATTGTGCTTCAGATGAATAGTAGACTCAATCCAGGTGAACAGCAGCATAACTATTTTTAAAGGGCTACCCTAAAAAAATAAACACATCCGTTTTTATTTTTAACACTGATTTGCTACAACATCTGGCTGTGTCTTCTTGGACCTTTCTAGCAGGGATGCTACAATAAATAATATCCTTAAGTCTAAAACCTTTGCCCATCCCAAATTGCTAGCAATTTACATAGACTCCCGCCCGCTTCTTTAAATATACACCATAATTTCTTTTCTTCTTTTTTTAAAGGTACATAAATCTCTTGTTTAGCTATCTTTACAAAGTTAAAATTCGTGTGCATGTAAATTCTGTGGGATATAAAAATTACATAGAAATGACTGGGAAGTCACTGCTACCAAGAGAGGAAAGGTGTGAATGTGGGTAGTACTTATTTAAGGAGCAGTGGACCAAGGGTGGGTGGAGGAGAGAAGGGGGTCACAGATCAAATTATTTCCTGTTTGTTTGGAGAGAAGACTTTGCCACAAAGATACATCAAAATCTGAAGTTTACAGTTCCATCTTATACATATCTACTCAGAAGTAAGTCGTACTCAGTTCAATAGGGCTTCCTCTCATATAAATGGATATAATATTACAGTCTTAGGGCACAATCCTATGCATGTTTAGACAGAGAAAAAGCCTACAACTCCCTGACTGAGGCATGCTGGGAAATGTAGGCCTTTTTTTGCTTTCTAAGCATGCATCGGATTGTGCCTTTAGCATATTAGCTTTGCATTCAGTTGCAGCACAGTTCTACACATGAAAATTCCCATTGTATTCAATTGAGCTTGATCCCAGGTACATGGCTATAGGACACAACCCACTAGTATACAAGAGTAGGCAGTGGGTGGGTTATAAGACTATTAAGTCTAGAATCTAAAATTACTTAACTGCAATCGCTGGTTTCCATTGAGCAAGAGAGGCCACAACTCCTGAACCTGTAACAGATGGGGAAAGCAGCACTTGCCAAAATGCCCTCGTCTAAACAAGATGCACCACAATCCCTGGGAAGCAAAAACAGCTTTTAAAAATACCTTTCCCCAGCAGCAAGCATTCACAAGCTTGGAAAATCTTAGTAGCCTGAAAAAGAATTTACTAGCCTCCTTGGGGGCTGGTAGAAAAGCGATGGGAATTTCCACCTGCTTGGTTTCTATGCTGGGCACAGAGGAGGGCTCCGTCCCTCCTCCTCCACCCCCACCATTTGCCGACATGGAATTCCATGTGCCCGCCTGTGTGCAACTCTTTGTTGCCTATGGCTACCGGGCTAATATTGAAATATTAGGCTGCATTAGTGCATTAGACATGCATTTCCTTGATTACCAGCAGATGGCATTATTGCTGAACAAAAACTGCTGAAATGAATGCCTGGGGTTGCAAAAAACAGATCCTAAAACTGTGGAAGAATGGCGAGCACTGGACAGGTTACTTAGCTATAACATCTCTTTGGCCGGATAAGGAAAATATGCTAACTTTGCCCACCTTCTCCTCTCACCCTATAAAGAAAGCAGCGAAAACCAGACCCAGCCTTTTTCTGATTGTTACTGGGGGGAAGGGGAGGACCAGGCCTGTCCTCTTAAAGCAGGAAAGAGACATGTGTGAGAAAACCTCTTCAAATGAGTTCCCCTCCTTCATCTGGCAGTGAAAAGCTGAGCCCAAGGTTCTGCCCTCGCTCCGTAGCGGCTTGTTTTGCCGCCATTGACGAGCTGCCGTAGTGTGTGAGGTAGTGATGGTTGGTCCTGGCAGGAGGAAGGAGAACCCTGGAGCACAGACGCACTGCAAGTAGCCTTGTAGTGAAAGCTGAGTCTGAGAAGAACCTAAAGTCTGGACACCGCTCCAACAGCGTGGGATCCCTTTAGAGGGAGTGAAGGCCCAACTAAATAAGCCCGGATCTTGTTGAGTCTGTTCTGTGTGTGTTTTGTGGATTGTCAGGCATCCTTTGTTTCACTGTGCACCCACGGATGGAATCAGAATCCCCCTTTGGAAAATATGCAAACTCCTTCTCAATTTATGCAACTTTTGCTGATACACAATATTTTGCGTATTTTTCTCAGTGCTACACATCGAAGATGCATAAAACGTTGGGTTTAAAAAGAAGAGTATACATCTTAGTGTATTTCCCATTAACTCTTATACTTCCGTATGACTAAATTTTCATACGATACGAAACTTTTTTTAAAAAAAAATGGTCTACAACTCTGTGACCTGGAAGATGCCAATCCACTACAGAAGTCCAAAGTCATTTGAAACGGTTTCAGACTTCCCTGACATCTCTAGGCCCAACAGGAAAGTACTGGATAGTTGGAGATTCAGGGGTGGAGAGGGGATCTAGAGTTGCATGAACAAATATGAACTGTGGCATGTACTACAAACAGGGTGTGGCAGCAAAGATTGGCTCAGAGATCGGTATAATTTATATTCTTCTCCCTGCCAGCCATGGATCTTTCCTTACTAGTGTGCTAGGTTCTGGGAGGCTGGTGGGATGGGGGAACAATAACTCAGTGGGACACAGGAGATTATATGAAGCTGCCTTTGAGAGGGTGCTTTCCTGCATGGCTCAGTGGTACAGCTCTTGCTTTGCATGCGTTGGTCCCTGGTTCAATCCCGAACATGTCCAAGTAGGGCTGGAAAAATTCCTACCTAAAATCCCGAAGAGCCATTGTCAAACAGTGCCAACAATACTGGGTTGGGTGGACCAATTACATGACTCAGGCTGATGTTTATGTCCCAGGGCCTTGCTAGATCTACCAGATAATCCAGTGGGGAGTCGGGGCGGGGCCACGCTGCAGCTAGCGTGCGGCGGCGCCCCTAGCTAGACACAAACACGTGACGGGGTAAGGGAAAGCCCCGTCGCGTGCTCCAGTTTTGTTCAACTTAAAGGGCCATGTGCACGGGAGCGCACCAACATAAAAATAAGTAGTTTTTTTTAAAAAAATAAAGGGTTCCCCGCTCCCCCTGCCTTGCATTGAGGGATTCCATCTTTGCAAACAAGGGCCGTTTCTACACCTGCTTTTCCCCCTGGGATAGTCCCGGGATCATCCCTGTGCATCCAAATGACACACAGGGGATCCCGGGAGCAGGCAGGGACAATCCCTCCATTTTCCTGGGATAATCCTTAGGTGTAGAAAGGGCCATTGTTATAGGGTGCAATATCAACATCATCATCATCAAACTTAGGCCCATTTTACAGGCATCAAACTGAGGCTAACGAAATTGTTTGCCGTGTGTGTGTGTGTGACTGTAAAGGCTTTAGGCTCCAGACTAAAGCTCTCACCACAAGGCTATCCTGTTACATTTTCCCACTCGCAAGCCTTTTTACGGATTTGTCCACTGATCCACTTTAATATCCCACACAATCTTGCAAACGGTTTTGCACAGATGTTTTTAAAGAACCGAGGCATTGCCACACATCCCTTCCAATTTTTCTCAATGGGGAAGAAGCCCCGGCAGGCAGTCCTTTTGGCAATATCAGCCTTGCGGTCCATCTATGAAGCAGTAGTTTTGGCAGTGAGTTAGCTGTGATTGGAGAGATGCTGTCTTCCTGCCCCATCTGACATCAGACGAGTCAGTGACAGAGACAATTAGGAGGAGCAGGTGGAGCAAGGCATTGTGGGTATTTGGTAGCCCTGCTCACCTCCCTCCCCCTCCCACCCACCTTGCATCCGCCATATTGAATTCTTCATTAAAGGACTTCTTCATTAAGCCATGGGGCGGGGGGGGGGGGAGACAGGAAGACATCCACCCATCTGTGACAGTAGAAAACGAGTTCTTAGCTGGTCGGAGGTGTTCTGGAAGGGACTGAGGAAGCACCTTCCCTTTAGGATCTCATAAAGCCAGCTTGGTTCCCAACTCACGCTGCCTGGTCTACCCAGGAGAGCTTGATGGTTGAAAAGGACAGATTGCAAGGAGGAGACTTGCAGGGAGGAACAGGTGAGAAATCTGGGTTCCTTGGCCAAGATGGGAAAGCCAGAGCTCTGAGGCCTTGGGCAGACGAGGAAACAGCCCTCTAATAAACCCAGCTGACGGGGACCCACTGTGGTTCACTGTGCAGCTTCTCCAAGGCTTCCTGCAGTTGCTGGAATGTCCGTTCCATGTTGTCGTTGACTAGGCAGAGGTCAAAGTAATGCCCATAGCCACGCTGGATTCGGCAGCTCTCATCGACTGTCCGCTTCAGGTCGGCATCCTGGAAAGACATGAAAAGAAAGAGAAATCTGTCAGATACTTAAAGGGGGAGGGCGGTCACGGCTCACCCTGGATTTTTGACACAAGCCTGGGAAGTCAGAACATCCGTACAGAATGACAAGGAATCGTGGTGGTGGTACTAGTTCCATTCCCAGGTGTCCCTCTGCTAGTCCCATCTCCATGATGCAGAATGATAGGGGGGTTGTTCAGTTCACATTGTAACATTTTCTAACCGAAAGGCAAACTCAAACTCAGCTTTCCTTCAACATTCACACTTCACGAAATTTCACAATGGCAGCAAAATGCAGGTATTAATTGTATGAATTAATTCTATATGACAGTTGTTTAGACATCAATTGATAGGGGGACTGATCACTTGTTGGTTACATTAAAATAAAAATTATTGAAAGGAAATAAAAGAAAAACAAGAAAAAATATTAAGAGAAAGGGCAGGCAAGCATACCTGCGTTCAAGAAAATAAAGTTCAGAAATGCAGTATATTGTGTGCAAAGGAAAAAAAATGTGCATATTAGGCAAAATTGCATATAAAATGCAGGTATTAAAAGAAGCATGCACAAAAAATGCAAACTTCCAAAAAGCTTACATATTTTTATGGAAATCTAAAAAGAAACACCTTAAAATTTCAGATGAACCAAACTGAAGACTGGAAAAATGCAAAAACAGAGAGAAAGTGAAAATGACAGATTCGCCCATTCCTACTGTAGCACTTCACAGCAACAGCCATCTGCTTTTCCTAACCATTAGCGGTGTGATGGGTTCTGTGTCGGATTTAGACACGCAGGGAGCCAGACATTTTGAGTGTTTCTCTACCTCACACCACTGTTCCACGGAGTTGGAGCTCTGTATGTGAGGCTCCATTGACCTCATTTAGATTGAAATGCTAAAGGGGTGGAGTCAAGTGAGGTGACTTAGACTCTCATGCCCCTCCCCTAGTATACACCAACAGGCCAACCAACTGGAGCAGACTCTAAAAGCTCCATTCGACAAGCGTTTTATTGCACGCTTGTTACTGGGCACTCACGGATTACTCACATGACGTTGTCTGCCTCTTCTGGCCTTCGTTGTCTTCCACCCCTTCTGGCCTTCGTTGCACCGCAACCCACCCACTCCGGTCCCCCAAGAAAGTCCGGACACTGCTCTCTCCTGAATGGGCCTAATTACTTCCTGTTTTCAAGAAGCGACGGTGGAGCAGCAACAGGGAAGCGACGGGAGCTGTGCGTTTGACCTAGATGCGATGGGGTTTTAAGTCTGAAGGCCTGACACGTACTGCCATTGTTTCCCCCTCAGCACCATTAAACACTCTCCACACACACCACACAGATGGCCGGGGAGCACCTAGCTTAGAACTAAGCCTGTACTTCTCATTGGTGTGTTACTGGGAAACCTGGATTTGGATCGCCATCTCAAATAATACAGATGTGCGCCCCTCCACGTCAAATTCCTTCACCGCAAGCAGCTTAGCGATGGGGTAATATCACTTCTGTTTCTGATCAGCCATTAAAGGGCAAGCAAGGAGTAATTAACAGCCTGGAATTGCAGCTGGGAGGGGTTCAGGTGCTAGACCTGTGCATAGAGAGCCTCATAAAATTCTACTTATGGGTAGAGAAATTGGGGGGACCATTTCACCAATTTTTCCCAGTGGGAGGAGAATTTCTTCAGCAGTTTCTAAGGCCCTTTCTACGCCTAAGGATTATCTCAAGCAAACGGAGGGATCATCCCTGCCTGCTCCCAGGTTCCCCTGTGTGTCATTTCGATGCACAGGGATGATCTCGGGATGATATCTGGAAAAAAGGCAGGTGTAGAAATGGCCTAGGAGTTGGGGTTCACCATTTGCAGCAGCAGTAGCACAATGTCTTTCCTCCTTTCTTTTTTTGGGTGGGATGGGTGGGTTATTGCTGCAACTGTGTTGGCAGCCTGGCCACCATTTTGCATCCTCCACAATGCCCTGTATCTAATGTTGTTTGGGGCCTGTGTGTGTGTGTGTGTGTGTGTGTGTGTGTGTGTAAATGGCACCACACACCAAAAATGGTGGGAAATCTTAGGTGGGAAATCTTTTGTTCTGGGGGAGGGGTGAGTAAAGAAATTATTGCAGAAATTTTCTCAGACAACTGTTTTCTGAGAAATTTTGGCTTGGCTCTACCAGGTATGACTCCCCACCCTTTCTTTTCAGTTCTTTGCTGGCAAAAGAGGAAACTCACCGTGAGCTGCTTGGTAGCCACACCACTCTCCAGAGCTGCCTTGTTCATGGCTCGCAGAGTCTCAAAATCTGGGGCTTCAATGAACACGACGTAGGGGACAAACTCAGCAGTCCTCAACACCTTCACAGCCTGTCCAGCATGCAAGAGACAGAGAAAGAGAGACCAACAGCCATCACTACTACACAGCATGAAAGGCAAGCAGCCTGCTAGGTGCAGGGCAGAAGGTGGATGCATTCACACTGGCGCCTTCTGCTGAAAGGTCAAACTATATAAAATGGCTGTTTTAAACTTGAACTGCTTTAGAAAGGCAAAATAAATACATAGATGGATGGGGAGGGTGTGATAGTGGTGGTTGCCAGGGGAGGGCACCCTTTTCGGATTTTTTTGTTCCATTACAGCCGGAGTAGCAAACTGCCAGGTTCTTATGTCACCACCATATTTGGTGGTGCAGCAATAGTTGTGGCAGGGATGCAGTCCATGGGGGCATCCAGGGAGCAAAAATGCCCCCAGGGCCCCTGAATTCGCCACCCCTGCATTATACAGAGGTTAATTTCAAAGTGGTACGTCCATTTATTACATTTTTATGCCATCTCTCTCTTCTCCTTGGGAACTCTGGAGTGCTACGCAGTTTGTCCCCCCTCCTCTATTTTATCCCCCTCCCCCAATAACCCTGTGAGGTAGGTTGCCCTGAGAATGGATGAGTAGACTGGCCCAAGGCCAGTCAGCTTCATGTCTGAGTGGGGATTTGAACTCGAGTCTCCCCAGACCAAGACCAACACTCTGACCACCACGCCACATTGCCTTGAGAGAAAGAGGATTGCCTACATGGGAGAGGAGGGGCATCATGTTATGTTTACTGAGCACTTTCCCTGCTATCTCCTGTCATCCCAGAGCTGGACCAACATGGTGCTGGATGCACTGAGATGTACCCACCCATAACAATAAATAGGAGCCCAGTTGTGGCTTTCCCTGGAGGGATCTGGTGATCCCACTACTCCAAGAGCCCCAGATTGCAGGATGTCTTTATATCACCACCTTCCCCGTCTCTCTTGGAGTCTTAAGAACTGCACCAGAATGAGAGAGTGGGGTACAGGAGAGATCAGCCACTGCAGGTTGTAAGAGATCTGGATGTTCTTTTCTGCCTTTGGCTCTTTTGTGTGTGGGGTGGAGGGACCACTAGCTGCTGTTTGTGTTTGTTCCTGCCTGAAAACAATGGAAAGGTTTATGCATTACTATATATCTATACCTATGGGCATGGCTAGATGGGGTGATATCCTGGTGATCGCCCTGGGATCATCCCTGTGCATCAACATGACACAAAGGGCACAACGGGAGCAGGGAGGGAAGATCCCTTCCTTGGCCCGGGATATCGCCTTACAGATTAATTCAGATTTTTCTGTGGTCTCGGGATGATTTATTTATTTATTTATTTATTTATTACATTTTTATACCGCCCAATAGCCAAAGCTCTCTGGGCAGTTCACAATGATCCCAAGACTGTGGAATGTGTGACCCGCCATCGCTGGTATGTCCCGGCTCCTCGCGAGTAAACACGAGACGCCGTAAAATAGGCATGGGCCACGGAGCTCCTCAGGAGCTCTGTGCCCATTGTGGGTGGGGTGGGGGGAGGGGGAGGTGTGTGGGATTTTTTAAAAAAACTTACCTGTCGTTCAAGCGCTTGTGCGCTCCTTTTCCTTTAAAAAAAAAAAAATCCAAAAAGGCGCCCACGATGTCCCGCGCTGCATGTAGACGAGGGCGATGATCTTGCGACCATAAAATCACGAGATCGTCGCCCTCCACCCCTCCTCATCTAGCCATACCCTATATCTATATATCAATTGATATTGTGCATTCCGAGCTGACATGGTCTATTTTGTCAGAAATCTCTCAAAATTATAATGTTAGTATTAGTGAACTAAAATGTTTGGTTTGTTGTGATTGCAGTGATGTGTTATTGCAATTGGTGTATTGATCTGTGTTGTCGTTTTTGTATTGCTGTTCTAGCGCTGGGAGCCACTTAGGGCACATTGAGTGGGAAAGTGTACAAATTAAGATGATGGTAGTGGTGGTGGTGGTGGTGACTGAACATCATGCCACAACCACTTAGAGGACCCATGGGCATGTCTATGTCTATAATTCTCTACTTCCAAAAACAAATTATGCAAGCAGAACAAATGATGCTATTAAGGAGCTGGCACAAGAGACAGGAAGGAGGCACAGACTCCTGGTATAAAGCGACCACAGGAAGTGTCGAGGAAATGTGTGAATGGGTGTTTTGTCTGTGCCCACCCTAAGCCCTTTGCTATTAGAAATTAAGTTCTATAGCAATTTGATGCAAACTGTAGCTGAAAATATATTGAGCAACACTTGCTCAACCAACAAGAAGTGTAGTCAGAGTGTGAGCCTCCCAGCGAGGACAGGAAGAGTAGAAACTACAAAGGAACAGATGTTCCAGGATTGCAATACCCATCTACATATTGTTTTTCTAGTCTTGGAATTATCTGCACTTTGCATATGCACAAATGCCATGTCACAAGACAGACAGTTAAACAGATAGTGAGACATATTTTTAAGGCAAGCTAACCACAACTAGGAAACAGATGGAGATGTATTTCCTGTAACTATTGCAATACCCATTATAGTATTCTAGTCAGAGAAGTACTTGAACTCTGTATATGCTTAAATGCTTTGCTTCTCATTGATTATTGTATTGCAGAGCTGTATTATGATTGGTGAGAAGGTTCTGCCATTGTATCTAGGAGCAACTGATCCTATAAATAGGTTAGCCTTTCCTGAAATTGTTGGGCAGTTCCTCAGGTCTTCTGGGACTGTCACCTTGCAGCACTGCAGGCTGCTCATAATAAACCTTCTAAGGTGAGAGAAATTGTGTCTTGAGAGTCTGTGACCGCCACTCAGCGAACCACGGGGACCCGCCCTTTCGGGTTCCACCACAGAAGCCTCTCCGCATTCCTCCCTCCATCGCAAACCGCAGAGTGTGGAAAAGAACTGCTACCTGTGGGTTGACATCCAGGATGCACATCTTGCCTGACTCTACAACTTCATGGATAGAGTCAATCTTGGTCCCGTAGAGGTTCCCCTCATACTCGCCGTGCTCCAGGTAGCGGCCTGCTTTGATGTCCCCCTCCATCTCACTCCTCGTCACGAAGCTGTACCCCTGCCCGCTCTTTTCGTGCTCCTTGGGCCTCCGCGAAGTGTCTGCAACAAGAACGACAGCTAAACCGGGATCATTCAGAAACTGGAGGTGGTCTCGATCTCCTCCTAGTGGTGATGTGGGGTCACAACAAGTCTGCTGACTCTGCTGCTTTCTGATGCATCCCATCATGGGTGGCTTGGTCATTCAGAGCCTGTTTCACCCAAAGATGCCCCTGGCATTAACCGCAAGCTGCCAAGGCCAAAAGTGGAGGCAGCACTGCGGAGGTCAGTGTCACACAGCAAACGCTGTACACACTGGGATTTAGAACAGCCCCTGCAAATGGAGGAACTGTCCTGTTCATAGTGAGATGCTAAAATTGAATGGGCTGGATTCAGACTAAGTGCATTTAGCTCCCATTAGAATCAGTGGAGCAACCAAATTTCCCAATGACTTAGCGCAATAGAACTCTGCTCAGTTGAGCATGTTACAGCACTGCTGCAGACCTTTCTTAGAGGGATGGGCGAATGAGACGATGTTCAAGATTGCCAGGATTCTCTGAACATTGTCTCCTCTCTCAACTCATGCCCAATTCCCTTTTGCATTTGTGATCGCTGCTTGCACTACGAGAACGGTCGTTTTTAAATGGATACTGTTGTTTTTATACTGTTGTTTTTATGTTTTTGATGGTTTTAAATTTCGTATACTTTTTATTGTTCACTGTTTTAAACTTTTGTAAACCGCCCAGAGAGCTTCGGCTATGGGGCGGTATATAAATGTAATAAAAAAATAAATAAATGGTAAACTTGCACAAATCAAACAGTGATCTAATGTGAGATTTGCACAAGTTTCCCCAAATTTGCACAGATTTCCCCAAAGATCAGGAATCGGGAATGAGGCAAAGGCAAGCATGCATTTAGGGGATGAAGACCTCATGGGGCCATGTTCCAGGAGCCACCCCGGAGGAGGGAAGAAGCCGGGATGGGTGCTCACATCGCCCGTGGTCCTCGGGATTGTCCCAGGACCACGGGTAAAATCGGGATAACTGCAGAAGCAGTTACCTTGAGAAAATAGAGGGGTCATCCCTGTCTGCTCCCAGAATCCCGTGTGTGTCATTTGGACACACAGGGATGACCCAGGGAAAAATCCACAGTGTAGAAAAGGCCTTACACCCACACCCACACCAATGGTTAGTGGTGTAGTAGTAAATTTTGAATTGCAGGCACTCCTCATGACTGTCCCCATTGTCACGCCCCACAAGAAGATTCAAAAAATCCAGGCAATGTTGTTGATCCAATTCAGCAAATCGGTTTTCATCTCTGCTAGAAGTAAGTCTTTCATAAAGCTAATAGGTCTTAATTGCGCATTCAAGACCAAGCCACCTCAAAATTACTTGCATTACAACTGGGAACTATATATTATCATTGGGAAAATTCATTTTCCCACCCCAGCTACTCTGAGACTTGCCACTAAGCTCAGAAGGAACAGGAATTCTGAGGTGAGTGAGAGGAGATGTTAGCATCCTTGCTAATTAGGGATGTCCGTCGCAGGGAAATCCGGCCCTCTTGGGTCTCAAAAGATTCTATACACTATACACTATTCTATACACTAGAGGCAATCAAAAGGCAGCTGGACAACCCTCTGTCAGGGATGCTTTAGGGTGGATTCCTGCATTGAGCAGGGGGTTGGACTCGATGGCCTTGTAGGCTCCTTCCAACTCTGCTATTCTATGATTCTATGATTTCCCCGGGGGCCCTGGCGTGGCTTGCATTTGGGGGCCGTCATGTGTTTTCCCCCAGAATCCACAGATTTCTGCTTTCTTTCTTTCTTTTCTTCTAAAAATGGCAAGTTGTGCAAACTGCAGCTGTAGTTTGTGTAACTTGGGCAAATTATGGCCATAATTCGCACACTTTGTGCAAATTGCAGCTGTAAAGTGCTTAGTTATGTGCATATTAAGCAGTTTACTGCTGCAATTTGTACAAATTACACAATTACGGTCATGATTTGCCCAAAAAGCATCCTTTCCAGAGAAAGAAAATAAAGCAAAAATCCGTGAGCTGGCCTGACCAAACAGATCAAGTTGGGCCATTTCATGGGCTGGGGAGTTGAAGTCTGGGGTGGGGGTGAGCTGCAAAACTTCACTCCCAGGACGGTATCCTTCAACATCCCTACTGCCAATGAATAAGTTGCTGGTGTTGTGTCCCTGTGAGCTCTGGTGCCACTACACCACCACAGTTAAATATATCAAGATAGTACACTGTAAATAAATCTGTTGGGGTCAAATCTGAAGGCCAAAATGCCCTCCATTCTCCAATCTACGGTCACAATGACTTACATGGGATGGTGGTTCCATACTGAGCCTGGTCAGACATGATAAGCTTGTTCTTTAGACTGCGTCGGCCAACCCCCTGGGCACCGATGAGAACCAAGGTTTTTCTGCGGAACGGGGGCATGCGTGCCACCTCTTCATAGATCAGCAGTTCGTGCCGGTCAAACTCTGAGTAGAAGGGAAAGAAAAACCACTGTTAGCTATAATGCAGAAGCACCATGGTCATCTGAGTAGGGCAACGAGGCTGATCAGGGAAACAAAGCCCCACGAGGAGAGACTGAAAGAACTGGGAATGTTTAGCTTTGAGAAGAGAAGGCTGAGGAGAGACATGATAGCAATCTTCAAATACTTGAAAGGTTGTCACCCAGAGGAGGGCCAGGATCTCTTCTCGATCATCCCAGAGTGCAGGACAGACCAACAATAAAAATTTACAAGGTGATGCATGGAAACCAGAAGTGGGGCAAGCAAGCGCAATACAACCCCCCTCCCACCCCCACAGCTGCCACAAATGTCTGAGAGTGTCATCACATGGGGGGAAATCACTTTTCCTTACCATCTCTTTCCCGCCCCCACTTTTGTCCCTCATTACTTCCTCTTTCTGCCCGGAGGGGAAAGAGGAAGTAAACAAAGACCACGTGGCCCATTCAGGGGCCATTTTTATCACGCTGCTTTTCTTGCACACAGCAGGAGATCGCAGCACCAGAAAGCCGGGCTGTGTTCAGAAGATGCCGTAAACCATGACTTTAACCGTGGTGAATAAAGCAAAAAGCCTTATTCGCCGTGGTTAAAGCCGTGGTTTAAGGTGTCTTCTGAACACGGTCTGGCTTTCTGGCTTAACCACCATGGTTAAAGCCGTGGTTTAAGGTGTCTTCTGAACACGGCCTGGCTTTCTGGCTTAACCACCATGGTTAAAGCCGTGGTTTAAGGTGTCTTCTGAACATGGCCTGGCTTTCTGGCTTAACCACCATGGTTAAAGCCGTGGTTTAAGGTGTCTTCTGAACACGGCCTGGCTTTCTGGCTTAACCACCATGGTTAAAGCTGTGGTTTAAGGTGTCTTCTGAACACGGCCTGGCTTTCTGGCTTAACCACCATGGTTAAAGCCGTGGTTTAAGGTGTCTTCTGAACACAGTCTGGCTTTCTGGCTTAACCACCATGGTTAAAGCCATGGTTTAAGGTGTCTTCTGAACGAGCCCACTGGGTCAGATCTTTGGTCCATGTAGTCCAGTACTGTTGACATTGACTGGCAGCAGCTCTCTAGGGTTTCAGGCAGGATTGTTTCCTTGCCCTACGGGGATCAAACCTGAGACCATCTGCATGCAAAGCAGGTGCTCTATCACACTGAGCTGTGGCCCATCCCTGTAAACATGTCCCCTTTTCCCTTCCTTTATATTGGCTGTGTTGAGAGCACACATGGAAAAGAGAAGTTCATGTTCACCTCTCCCTCCCCTGCATCACAACATCATGCTACCTAAGCCATGCCAGGGTAGGGGGGACTACAGGAAATGCCATCCTTCCAAGGGCTCCTGCAAGTGCAAGCGCTTCTGTGATTGGACGGGAAAATGAGAAACACTGGGACGATCTCTTGCCTGCATTTTTGGTAGTCAGATACATCATCCTTTTCTTCTTCTTCCCACTGAGGCTTCCACACAAGGCACCTGCCAGAAGGAGAAAGGAGACACTGAGCCACATTGGGGAGAGGGAGCAGCTGGAAGAACGTAGAAGTAGGAGCAGGAGAATTCAGCTGCCATCTGTTTCAAGGAGGTGTCAAATAGCTGATTAGTTATAACTGAGGTGGCCACAGTGCTGGGAAGTAGTCCTTAGCAGAGATCCTAATGGGGCAGTGATTAACTCATTGTAATTGTCCTCTGCTTGCACCCCTAGGGCTCTGGGTTCATATCCCACCTCCTTCCATGCTAGGATGAAGAAGGATTTTTCATGGATACGTTTAACAATAGTTATTAACAAGAGAGCTGAATGAAACCCCCATGTTTTCTCCATATATGGATGGCATTGCTTGGCAGCAGGCGATCTATAAGAACATGCAATAGCTATGCACCACACAAGGCAACTTCTTTGGGCAGTAGGCACTCTTGGAAATTTGAGA
Source organism: Elgaria multicarinata webbii (assembly GCF_023053635.1). Taxonomy (NCBI): domain Eukaryota; kingdom Metazoa; phylum Chordata; class Lepidosauria; order Squamata; family Anguidae; genus Elgaria; species Elgaria multicarinata. The sequence continues at coordinate 15,293,003 of NC_086181.1, forward strand.
AACTGTCTAGGGTACCCCCACAAAATGTCTGCCATGGGAGGCATAGCTAGACACAAAGGGCATGTACCCTGCCCCAAAGAGTGTGTACAAGGCAGAGTTGAGGTCTGGGCTCCAACACATTAAAGAATTTAATTAAACCTGCCATGTTCAGCAACAACAGAGATCTTATTTCACAGCAATCCCAGCTGCTGGTAAGAGAATGTGTTGATGATGATAATAATAATAATAATAATAATAATAATAATAATAATAATAATAATAATTGGAGGGGTAGGGAATCTGTAGGTGCATTGGTGCTCCTGGTTGCCACATTGCCTCCTTCTGTACCCCTTGGTGAGTATATCACTTTTGTTGCTTTGTTCTGCCCTGCAAGCAGGAGGCCCAGTATGCCATAGGGATGGCTTCCCACATTTTGAGGTAAGGGAAGTAGCACACATGACCACCTGGAGACCCAGACCTCCCTGCTCCTCGCTCCCCCACTCTCATAACACCATTACGCCCAGAGTCTAAAATTATCTAACTGAATCATTGATCTTAGGAAGATTTACAAGGCACCCAACCATCAGAAAGTCGAACTGGGAATCAATCAGGGCTTGGAAAGAAGAAGGGATGGTTGGAAGTGTCTTGTGCTTCCCAGGACTTCTATACAGGCTGAGTGTCTGTGGTCCACACCTAGAGTAACCACTTCTAATTGCCCCCCAAAGAGGAAAAGCATCACCAAAAAGGGGGCAGAAGAGGGTACCATTCTGCATAAAATGTGCCTCTGCACAATTGTAAAAAAATATTATAATTTAAATATTATAATTTAAACACTATCTCACCATAGTGCAGAAAATGGTCACCAAGACCGTAGCTAGACCTAAGGTTTATCCCAGGATCATCCCGGGTTCATCCCTGCCTGAGTGCTGGATGCCCTGTGTGGCGCTTAGATGAACAGGTTTGACCCCAGGACAATCCTGGGATAAACCTTAGGTCTAGCTACGGCCCAAGTGACCTGTGTACCTGCTTGTTCAGTCTGCTGTTCAGGTGCTTATTTCTGATGAGTAATAGTTCTTAGGGTACTTTATCTTTAAACCGGAATTGAATAGAGCAGCCCTTCAAACAGAGGATGCTTTCAAATAAAGAACAGTCCTCTAGCACCCCTTTAAATAGAGGACTATCCTCTATAAAAAAGGAGACATGATCACCCTCTCTGCATCTTTGGATCTGGCAGCCATACACCAGTTCTTGTTGTTATTATTACACCACCATTCAGGGCAGAAGTCCTCCCAATGTGGCTTACAGCAATAAAATATATGAAAACAATTAAAATTTTAAATGCGATAAAAACATAAAAGACAGTAAAAGAGCAATAAAAGCCAACAATAAAAGCCAACAATAAAACTACCAATAGCAACAACGGCAGTGATATCAAGAGAAGGCCAAGGTAAAATAATATGTTTTCAAGGTCTTCTAGAAAATCTGTAATGATGGAGCATGGAGGACCTCTGATGGCAACTTGATCCAAAGATAAGAGGCCACCGCAGAAAAGGCCATCTCACGTGTGGTCACCCACCTCACTATGTCTTTTGACTGCCATTTGTTCATGTCACCTAGCCCGTTCCACATTTCCTCCAAGCGGTTCCCATCCTTCTACTCGCCCGGGCTGTGTGCCTTTTACCTGACGACGGTGTGACTTCAAGGTCCCGCTTCACAAATGCCTTGCGTTTCTCCTCCAGCAGCTGGCTCGGGATCAGCCCTGCGCTGCCGCCCTCCACGTGGCAGGCCTGCATTGACAAAGGTGAGATGGACCATCCGGTGGGATCACCAAGAGGGTCATTCCCCCCGCATAAATACATGACTCCTAACATTTTCTTTACACTTATGTTGATGGCTTTGAAAATGTTTTTAGAGCTGAGTTTGAATTTTAGGATTTGTGCTAGGCGAGTTTTATATTGCATTCTTAGTTGAAGTATTTGGGTTTTTTTTTACTGAGGAGTGATTGATTTTCATGTTATGTTGGAATCCTAAGTATTTGTATGTTTCATTTTCTTCCATGTAGTATGTAGTACTTCATTATTTAGTGTTTCTGCTGTTTCGTCTTCTTTCCATTTTCCTCTTTCTATTTGTAGCATCTAGTATATTTCATAGGCTATAGCTAGACCAGGCCTATATCCTGGGATCGTCCCGGGATCACGCATCCAAATGACACACAGGGGATCCCGGGAGCAGGCAGGGACGACCCCTCCATTTGCTGGGATAATCCTTAGGTCTAGCTAAGGCCTCAGCGTGTTGGCTAATGGTCCATTTCGGTGGTGCCCCAATTATATTACCTATCTGGGAATACTTATTCCAAGAGATGAAAGCAGCAGCACCATTTTGATAGTTATAATATAGCGTCTAATCTAAACAAAAGATAAAACTCTAAATAGGCATTCCACTACCTCATTGTGCTGAGATGCCCGTTGCTGCTTCTATTCCTCTTCTGTAAACAGAGAATGGATTTCTCTGGTTACTCACCTTGTCTGATACCATGGATTGTTAAAGTGGGTAGATGCAGACAGCTCTCCTTGAATTTTGTCCATTCTGAATTCCCGCCCCCACTGATGTCTGATCCTGATCCTGCCCATGGCTCTGTCACCTGACCCAAGGCCCCTACCTGCCACCAATTGGGGTCATCCTGGTTGACGATCTGGAGAAGGTCTCCAGCAACAAACTTCAGACCGGCTTCCTTGCATGGGATGAGGTTGTCAGTGGCTGGGTCATAGTCAAAGTGGGCCTTCACAAACACCTAACGGAGAAAAGGGAAGAGGTGTAAGAAGAGGATTGGGAGGATTGGGAGTGGGGTGAAAAATCAAAGGACCAGTCTAGGAGTCAGTGCAATCATTAACCAGTCAAGACTGAAAGGAAACAGCCTTGAGGGCTACTGGACTGTGATATTGATCCCCAAACCAAGTAATCGAGAAAAAGATGCTGAAAATGTAAAGTTAATTTGAAAGAGAGGAGTTACAGGGAAAAGCCAATGAGATAGTCCTGCCCACTTCAAGCCTCCCATGCTGTGCTTGCCCCAATCTTTCAAGTCACCTCATCACCCCCACCATCACCCCTGCTTTTCAATTTCTACATTTTTGATGTGGAAGATAATGGTTGAATGCCTCTCCTGCACCTGCTGTTTGCATTGATTTATTGATATTTGGTGTTTTTTATTACTTCATTGTTCTTATTATTTGTCAAATGCCCTGAAGGGCAGGATGTTTTCAAAACAAACAAATAAATAAACAAACAAACTATCCTCCATGGATCTGTGCACACCACATTTCAGGAGTCTATGTGTCACAATCCTGGAGCTATGGTGCTGACAGACACACACACACACACACACACTTTATTTAGGGATGTATGAGAATTTCATTTTGGTTTACAAATCAATCAAAAATGCCCCATTCATGAATGGAAGCACATGTTTCCCCAAAATGTTTGCAAATTCGCAAAATGTGCACTTAAAAAAAATGCGTAGCATTAAAAATGCACAACCTTTGAAAAATGTGCACTTCTCCTGTTCAAACTGAAAAACGGGTCTTGAATAAGAATGACCTGAACTTTCAAGTGAAGTTTGGAGAATTTGAGCAGGTTCGAGCACTTGAATTTGCTCTTACTTTCACACTGTTAGTTTTATTGTCCCCTGTGCCTATTTGGTGCATTCTCTTCCCTCTCTTATCGTTTTATTATGATTTTATTAGAATGTAAGCCTACGTGGCAGGGTGCTGCTGTTTTTATTATTTTACTATGTACAGCACCTTGTACATTGATGGTGCTGTATAAATCATCATCATCATCATCATCCATGGTTCTCCTCTCCCTACCTTTATTTTTGTGAACCGCCCAGAGAACTTTGGCTGTAGGGCGGTATATAAATTTAATAAATAAATAAATATTAAAATTTTCATTGGAACATCAACATAATCATAATTAATCATTATCATAATCATCAACAACAAGACCCTTGTGGACTGAAAAGAATAAGCTGGCGGTCAAGAAGAAAACCAGCAAAGCTGCTGGAAATCCCCGAAGCAAGAAAACACTCAGTACAGTATCCAATTTGTAGGCATGTGCTCCGCTCCGATTAGAAGCGCAGAAGCAGGAGCGAATTGGCCTGCTCCGCCTTGCCCAGAGGCGGAGTAGAAGCGGACCGCGGACCCCTAGAAGCAAGGTGAAGAGAAGCGCCCATTTTCGGAGCGCTTCTCTTTCCGCGGAGCGCTCCGATCGCCATCTTGAAACATTTCACCCATAGATAACTGGGTTGTTTTTGAAGCTATCGTTCTGAAAATTCTTGTGCTTAGACAGTCGTGGATGGGGGTCATTTTGAGACTACTCTCACTTCTCTACGTCGTGTGGGTCACGTGCTATATATTTTTTAAAATCGGGTCAACAAACAGGGACAGCGCGGGTCAAACGGCGGTTTTCGCCCATAGGATTGCATTGCGGAAAAGAATCGGGGATAACTGGGGTTTTTTTAAGCTATAGTTCTGAAAATTCTTGTGCTTAGACAGTCGTGGATGGGGGTCATTTTGAGACTACTCTCAACTTTCTGTGTCCTTTGGTTCGCGTGCTATGTTTTTTAAAAAAATCGGGTACATTTACAATACAAACGGTAGGGTAAACCCGGCTGCGGCGCGGCGGGGTTTATTTGAAGCGATGACAGGCACATTCAACTCCCAATCCTGATGAGAATTGATCACCTCATGAAGCATCCTCCAATCCCAGCGTTGGAGGGGGGGACTAAGGCAGAGGCACCCTCAGAGCTTTCTGCTTTGTGTCTCTTTGTGGGTTGGTGTTCGTGGAGAGAGGAGTTAGTTATAGGTGCTGCTGCTGTGTTTGGATTTTGGAGATAGATTAGGATTTAGCTTGGCGCGTGTGTGTGTGTTTGTTTGCTTCTTTCTGACTTTTAGCTTAGTTTGCTCTGTGTTTTTCCCTTACTTTGATTTAATATAAACTTTATTTTAAAACTTTGGAGTGTGTGTTTGTTTGGTTGTTTGGTTGTCCCCCCCTCCCCTCTCTTAAAGCCTGACTGTGTTTCATCTTCCTTCCTTCTATATACCAAAAAATACAAAAAAAATACCAAAAAAAAATATTCTCTATTTCTTCTCTCTGTTACTTGAACTCTGTGTGTGACTGTGTGATTGTGTGAGCGTGCTGTGTGTGCAGTGCACTGTTTGTGAAGTGCAACAGCCACTGATTGAGCATTTCAAATCCTGTTTGGGCAAAGCATACACACACTTCTTGTCCCATTTCCCTACATACAGTAGGATTAGACACATGGATTAGCTTTCATGGTGCCAAGTTTGAGGTTTCTAACATGCAAATTGACGTAGTTGTAGAATGGGACAATTTGGGGTGAGTTAAGCCGCGCCAAAAATCAGGGGATGATGGGATTGCCTTGACACATGGATAACCTATCATGGTGCCGAGTTTGAGGTTTCTAACATACAAATTGACGGAGCTATCCCAAGGGGTCTGAATGGGGTGCCCGATTTTCAAAAATTCCCCAAAAATCAGGGGATGATGGGATTGCCTTGAAACTTGGCGTCCATGTGGACAAGTGGATAAGCTATCATGGTGCCGAGTTTGAGGTTTCTAACGTGCAAATTGACGGAGCTATCGAAAGGGGTGTGAATTAGGGTTATGGGTGGTGCGTTAGAGGTTAGAGCCGCGCCAAAAAACAGAGGATGATGGGACTGCCTTGATTCTGGGCGTGCATGTGTGTCCCTGGATAAGCTCTCATGGTGGCGAGTTTGAGATTTTTAGCGTGCAAATTGACGGAGCTATGGAAAGGGGTGTGAATGGGGTGCCCGATTTTCAAAAATTCCCCAAAAATCAGGGGATAATGGGATTCCCTTGAAACTTGGCGTGCATGTGTATACCCCCATGAGGTATTATGGTGCCAAACATGAGGTTTCTAACTTGAACAGAAAAAAAGTTGTTTACTTTTTTAGCTTTCAATGCAAGCCTATGGGGGGGGGAAACGGAGCTCCGATCCGGATCCGGAGCTCCGAGCGGAGCAGAGCGGAGCGGACATGAGTGGAGCGGGGGCGGGGTGAAGCGGCCCGATCTGAAAATCGCAGATCTGGAAGTGAAGCGGAGCGGGGGGGTCCGTGCACACCCCTACCAATTTGCCAGTCATGGCTTCCTGGAACAATGAATCCTGGTAGTGGAAGGCAGTGAGTGAAAAAAAGCTTGAGTGTTGTTGTTGTTTTAATCACAGACCCCTTTTATTTGCATCTGCAAGAGGCACAAACTGCTGACGTCTCCTGGGAAACGGGTCACATCTGAGCTTGTCTGTCGAGACCGTTTCGCTCAACCCCCACCTCTGCTGCTGCTTGCAGAGATGAAACACAGACGGATTTTGGCAAAAGAAACTCACAGGCTCCGTGCTTGCTCAGCAGCCAAGAGAGAAGAAAATCCCAGTTCACGCCTTCTCTCTAAATTCCCACTCCAGCAGATCACATTTAAGTTATACAATGAACTGTACTGGGGTTCAAACCTTCCTGCATCCTGTGATCTGGGAGGTGGATGCAGACCGTCTGTACTTCCTCAAGGAAAGGCAACTTGCATGAGGCAGACCCAAGATGTTTTGTGCCTGGAATAGAGCAGCAAATTCTGCTTCCGGCACAACGAGGTGCATAGTATCAGGACTGGCATCAAAGGTAGGCATGGGCCCTGTTCAGAAGACACTATAAACCATTTTTGCCTTACTCACCATGGTTAAAGCCGTGGTTTAAGGTAGGCTGACCCTATGGAAAGGAGGATATAGCTTTAACAGTTGCATAGAAAAGGGAATTCCGGCAGGCGTTATTTGTATGCATGCAGCCCCTGCATACAGTTCAAGCTGCAGGAGCCCTGTTTGAGAGACCAGATACAAAAGAGGGCAGGGCTCCTGCAGCTTTAACTGTTGTGATGAAGAGGGAATTTCACCAGGTGCTGCATGCATACAAATGACACCGGCTGAAATTCCCTTTTCTATACAACTGTTAAAGTTACAGGAGCCCTGTCCTCCTTTCCATAGGGTCACCCTATTTAAGGTGTCTTCTGAACAGGGCCATGGTCATCCCAGAAGGGGCCTACTGCCAAGAAGCGCTTAGACATCCTCCTCCTCTTCACCTTGGCAACCTGCTTGTTCACCTGCCTCTTGTTGCGGCCCAGACTACGGTGTTGGTGAGAAGATGCCACTGCCTGGTTGCTCATTGACTCACTACCTGTTAAGTTACAAAGCAAGAAGCAACTGTGCTGGGAAAGAGGATGAGGAGCAATAGCAACTGGTGTGAATGGTGTTGAGAAGGTAGACCCTCCTATGGGAGGGGAGCCACTGAGGGTGTCTCACTTAAGGGCCCTCAAGAATCTGGAGCTGGCGCTATGTAGCACCCATGGCCAGTCAATTCGTTTTGGCACCTGAGGCAGTAAATCCCACAACCCCCTCTCCCCCACCTTGGCTTTAAAAATGCCATAATAATACATTAAACTACTAACAATTTCACGACACCCACAAACATCAACTCTCTGAGGCAATTATCTCACTCTGGCTTGTGGTAGAACCGGCCCTGCTCTCGGCGTGATCTCTGGCATTGAAATCAGACTGATGTCATTATCACAGCCGGAACTGCAGAAAGGCCTGAGGCAAAAAGTTAACCTGAAGAAGGTGGGTGAGAGATATTTTATGACATGTATTGACCCAATTTTGAAGCTTGGTTTAAGAGCCAAACTACCTGTGGCATCAGCCTTCCCCAACCTGGCACCCTCCAGCTGTGTTGGACCGCAAGCCCCATAATTTCCAGGCAGCGTTAACCAATGCTGGCTGGGGATTATGGGAGTTGTAGCCCAAGACATCTGGAGGGCATCAAGCTGGGGAAGGCTGTGTTACATGTGCCTAACATGTGTAACTGTAGCCCAGCACATGAGACAGTGTTGCCAAGTGCTTGAAAAGCCAATGTGGAAAGGGTCAACTGAGACCAGGTAAGCAGTGGCCGAATTGTGGGGGCTGGGGGCGGGACCCTCTCTGCCTGCTTTAAACTAGGGGTGTGCACGGACCCCCCACTCCGCTTCACTTTAAGATCCGCCATTTTCGGATCGGCCCGCTCTGCCCCGCCCCCACTCCGCCTGTGCCCACTCCGCTCCGCTCGGAGCTCCGGATCCGGATCGGAGCTCCAGTCCCCCCCCATAGGGGGGGGGTACCGGGCCCTGCCGCCATCGCCGCCCATGCGGCGACGGCGGCAGAGCCCGGTAAGGAGGAGGGGGGCCTTACCTGCCTCCGTCTGTGGTCCGTCGCCGTCTTCAATTGAGCCCATGGTTCCACCAGGAAGTCTGGGCCGCAACTTCCTGCTGGAACCACGGGCTCAATTGGAGACGCTGACGGACCGCGGACGGAGGCAGGTAAGGGAGAGGAGGGCGGGGGGGTTACCGGGCCCTGCCGCCATCGCCGCCCATGCGGCGACGGCGGCAGAGCCCAGTAAGGGACCAAGGGGGAGGGGGGCCTTACCTGCCTCCGTCTGCGGTCCGTCACCGTCTTCAATTGAGCCCGTGGTTCCACCAGGAAGTCTGCGGCCCAGACTTCCTGCTGGAACCACGGGCTCAATTGGAGACGCTGACGGACCGCGGACGGAGGCAGGTAAGGGAAAGGAGGGCGGGGGGCGTTACCGGGCCCTGCTGCCGTCGCCACATGGGCGACAGCGACAGCGGCAGGGCCCGGTAAACCCCACTTACCTTTCCAGCGGAGCTCCGGATCGAGGCGAAGGATCCGCCTTCACCTCGATCCTCTTCGCCACGCTCCGCCGGCCCCCCAATCCTCCGCCTCCGCCTTAAGGGCAGGCGAAGCCCCCCGCTCCGCTACTGCTTCTCCGGTCCGATTAGAAGCGGAGCACATCCCTACTTTAAACCACACTATCAACAGTTTCCCCAGTGTCAGGTCCAAAGATGTGCTTGTGCAGGAGCGGGAGGCAGCCACTTCATGAAGCTAAGATGGCATAGAGAAAGGGTTAAATGTATGACATAAATGCAGCCCCCTTCACTTCTCCACTCTCAATTGCCCCCCCCCCGGTACCAAAGCAAACGGGGCTCTTGAGCTGCAGTTCAAGACGTTTACTCCTCCCGAACAGCCTCACACAGACACACGTTTCCCTACCATCTTTTCTCAAGCTGAACTGAGCGGCCATCCATTTTTAATGCTTATTGGCATGAAATAATCCTCTTTGCTTCCACAAAGGAGCAGGATTATATCCAAATGAAAACAAGCATCCCTTGCCTCCATCACTGCTAGCGTCATCCTCCCCCACTCCCACCCTGCTGTCCTCCTCCTCTTTGCCATCAGCGCTAGCTTTACGACAGGGAGCTAGCTGTGGCTAATTCATTATACAATCTTGCATGTGCACCTGCTCTCTCTCTCTCTCTCTACTCTCTCTCTCTCATGCTTTGAACATCACCAGACACTATTCTGAATCCACTTCGCTGCCATCAGCGGCTCGTACACACAACGCACGTACACCCCCAGCATCAAATCGTCTTCCATTTTATCTCTGTTGTTTCCTGCCGTTTGGATTTTGTGCAGAATCTGAACATTGGGAACCAATCCCACATGATCCACATTTGGGGTAAATTGAAACAGAGAAAGCGGTACAGCAGCCTTCCCCAATGTGATGCCTTCCTGACGTGTTGGACTACAGCTCCCAGAATCCCTAGCATCGGGAGAGTTTGCAGTCCAGGACCAAATCATCTGGAGGTTGCTGGCAGAGCACTGGGATGCTGCGGACATTTGATCAGGGGCACTCATAAAGGCGAGCACCTCTGATCACATGCTTGCAAGCAGGATTGGGACCCTAGAGAATGTAAGGCAAAACCCAAGGCCCTTCCAGGCTATGTTGATGGAAAAGTTAGAGATATTCCAATGCCCTTTTTAACATAATGGCTACTCATGATGTACCTACTCATGCTGGCTATGTGTTGTCTCCAGGATCAAAGACAAAAACAAAAAACAGCCCTTTAAATTAGCAAATAAATGTTATCAACAGCAATGTCACTGGGAAAGGACTGTTGGTTTCATGTCCTGACCTGGTTGGAGCTTGAGTCTGATCGTTCAGGACTCTTCTAATGTTCTTACTAGAAACAGTCCCGGTTCCTATAAATCTAAATATTCTACCTTTGGAGAAACCTCATTAATTTTTTGTTAAGAGTGACTTCCTAGCATCATTCTTCGGGATTTAGTTCCCTCCCCTGGGTGTCTAGGAGTTAAATCCCTCATCTTGTCTCTAATGTACATGTAAGTCAATGTGTCTGCATGAACAATAAAAGTGCCATGAGGTACATAGTGCCCACTGCCCTGTACAGCTGCCAGGTTTTATTTTGAATGGTTAATTACATAATGTAAGAAGACGATATGTACTAGTATCTTCGTCTCCAAAGGAACAACTGTCACTTTTGAAAATAATCAAGGGCAAGGCTATTGCAGAATGAATGAATACTGTGTGCATTAGACAGGCTAGAGCCCTCAGCGATGAGTCATGGCGGTGGTAGTGGCGGTGGTAGTGAGAGGCATGAGAATAGAAGTGCTACAGGCAGGGAGGAGGGAATAGAGATGCTACAGGCAGGTTGGTTTTGATCCATGTTCCTTTTACATATGTTAGCCCAAGTTAGGCAACCTTTTGTGAGTGGAAGGTGTCATTCCCTCATGGATAATCTGTCAGGGGCCACATGTCAGCAGTGGAGGGGGCTGAAGACAGTGGTGGGCAAACCCAGAGCCAAAAGTGGGTGGATCACCTCTTTTTCTTTTTTTCTTTCTGTCAGCCCCCCACCCCCACCCCTCTTTCTCTCTCTTCTTCCTGCCCAAGCAGCAGCCTACTAGGAAAGGTACCAAGCATTGTTGCCAGAGGTCTGAACTGATCGCATACAGAGAACTTTGGAAATTAAGCTGAAGGCCACATGAAATTAGGCCAAGGACCACATTTTGCCCACCTCTCTGTTAACCAACAAATCTGTCCCACTTCTGCATTCAACTGTGAATTTTTAAAACACAAAAAGTGTACATTTGCATTTAAATACCCATTTCTAAATCTATTTCCCCTTAAGATACCCATTTCTATTGTGCCTCAAATCATAAATGTTTAAACATTTCTCCACAAAATATGCATTTCTGAGTATGTTTTCTCTCAAACGATATATTTCTGAACATATTTTCTCTCAAAATATGCATTTCTGAAAATATTTTCACTCAGAACACACATTTCTGAATGTATTTTCTCTCAAAATAAGGTTTTCTGCACATGTTTTCTCTCAAAATACACATTTCTGAACATATTTTATCTCATATTTTCTATCAAAATACACATTTCTGAAGATGTTTTGATCTATTTAAACTGCCAAAATCTGTGTCACAGCATTCAGGGAAGAGTGAAACCTGATAACTTGCTAAGTTCTGATCTGCATATTAGTCCAATAGGTAAATATCAGGTCAGCCAGACATGAAACATTTTTCTGCCTCAGGAGGAGCAACAAATCGTGCCCCCCATCCTCAAGTCAAGGTGCATAGTACCCAAGGTTGGCCAAGTTCTTTTGGCGCAAGGAACACTTCTCCTCATCCCTGGCAGTAAAAATATAATAGCAACAAATTAAATAAGTATTTTCTGCCCTTTCCTAATACGCTGAATCTGTTGCCTGAAGCGGCCACTTCACTCTGAATTTTGATAGTGGCCGGCCCTGGGATCAGGTCAGTTTGTATCAGAATTCGCAAACATAAAATTTCTCAAGCATCCCTAACTACTTACAGACATGTCCCTATTTGGAGGGTGGAAGCTGCACGTTCATGCATTTTTCAAGCACATTATTTCCCTTTCTCTTATCCTGCCCATGTTAAACTTAATAAACTGCCCTGCAGTTGCTTGTAAACAGGCAGACAGAGTTGAAACTCAGGCAGGATCTACACTACTGCTTTAAAATGGTTTATAACATTAGTGACAACTGTTGAGGCCCAGGACACACGCCACATACAATTTTTAAAATGTTTTCAAAGTGTCACGTCCTGCTTGGTGTAGACTTAGCCTTACTTATTCGCTCAGGCATTTTGAAGTGCTACTCTGGCCTCTGTTTCGTTTCTCCGCTGTTTTTGATGCACCTGATTTGCTTTTATTGCAATGTCTTGTAGTTTTATCTTGTCTTACCTTGTGGCTTCTTGCTATCCTAGGATACAACGCATTGCTTTTTAATAAGTACGTCAATCAAAGCAAGCAATTTATCAATAGTGATAAATAGCAATTTATCAACACAGAGATGAAATGGTCAAATTTGAAGTGATCTTAGGAGGTAGAAAGCCGTGTCTAATTCTTCTCATGCACTCCAAAGGGCTATGTGACCAAAGGAGGCAGTTCTGGGCTTCCCCAGGGAGTAAAGGCCAGACTGGTTCAGATCCAAGAGGTTGGACCTCTGACTCCATAGCAGAAATTTGCTCATGATGATTTAAGGCTTCTCAAAACCAGGTTACCAAAGGAGTGTGCGATAAGCCTATAGTTCCCATACTCTTGGGAACATTAGCGGGCCACATGTAATGGAGTTGACATCTGCTTATTAAATTCTTACGCCACTTTGCCCAAAGCACCCAAGCATTAACTCACTTTTCAACTTGAGTGCATGACGCAAGGAGGGGGTGAGTATGATGGAGTAGAACAGTAAAGGAGCTTGGGAAAGGAGGGCTGTGGCAGGGCTCTTGTCACAAGGAAAGGCTGAGGCAGCGAGGTTTTTTCTCTCCCCTATTCAGACGCTGACAGGGATGAGGACTTACAGCCTTCAGCCTCAGTTAGGGATGGACCAATTCATCAGAATCCGGTGTGCCATTTTCATACGGTTTAATCCATAATTGCGTTCTATTTCATGTCTGCATTAATCTGTGCATTTTTTTAAACTCTCAAAATACGTATTTAAATATGTATTTAAATGCATGTTTTCTTTCCAAATACATATTTAAATGCATAGTTTGATATATTTAAATTGCCAGGAACTGTTCCACAACATTCTGAGAAGTGCATAATCAGCTAGACAGCTCAATTCTGATCTGCTAAATTTGTGTGGCCCAAATTCAGATTGGGATCAACATGATTTGAAAGAAGAGCATTAAACCTTCCCCCCAAATCCCCCCACTGTTTCTTTTATTAACAACAACAGCAACAACAACAGCCTCCATTGAAAAAAAAAGATCCCTACTGACTTCTCATCATGACTGTCTGGCTGAAGAAGATGCAGCTGGGAGGGGGGGGCATGTGTCTGTCTGGATGGGAGGACCATGGCAACATGGCTTGCCAGCATGCAGCCATGCCAGACCATGGTGTTGTTTCTGTGAACATCTTCAATCAAATGAGAATTATAGATTGCCCAGTTCTGCCCCCAGGTTTATGGTTCTTGGTTTTTGGGGGCAGGCTTATGAAAATGGCTGTGGGAACCCCAACCCCCCAACCCGCTTCGGAGAACGAATCAAATCTTTTGAAATGGTCCCAATCCACCTCGGCCTGATTCAGGCCTCGTCCGAACCATTTCAGATCCAGATCTGGCGTGTGATCCAGACATCCAAAGCATGTCAGCCACTGCGGAAGGCCACCCAAGCAGCTGCTTGGTGGCTGCCCGGGAAAGCTGGGTGTGAGGCTGACTGGGAGTGCAGCAAGCCCTTTAGTTTGCAACGTTAGATGTAGGAAAAGACAGAGCCCTGTCTTCTTTAAAAATGGCAGCTCTCACAGAGGACAGAAAGCTGCTGAGCATGAGCAGATTGGACAGGTAAGTCCTGCAGGCGGGGACAGTGGCTTGGCACCATCCTAAATCAGGCTAAAGTGGTCTGAAGCACTTCAGGCCCAATCCAGATTCAGACTGAAGCAAATCCAAAAATGGTCCGCTTCAGTTCTGGATCCGAATCTGGACTGAAGCGGTGCACAGCCCTGCTTTTAATATTAAATGGCAAGCTATCATATATCTCAAAAAGGCACCACTATTGCATTTTTGGTAATATGCACATTTATTAAATGGCAAATGATATGTCAGTTACGAATTCTTTAATTGGACTACAACTCTCATTATCCTTGGCCATTGGCCATGTTGGCTGGAACTGGTGGGAGTTGGAATCCAATATTACAGCAACATTGATTTTGGAATATGATTTTAGGAAGGGAAACTATATAAAAAAGCAACAGTGAAGGAAATAAGGAATCAAGAAAGGGTGGAAGGAGAAAAGAAGAAATGTAGAAAATATGGTGGATCAAGTGGAAAAAGAAAGCATCCCTTTCCATCACAGGTGAAGAACGTGTTGTATCTTTGCTCTGGTCCAGGGGTGCAGAACCTTTTTCAGCACAAGGGTCAAATTCCATTTTGGAGAAGCTCTTAGGGGCTGCATTGCAGAGTGGTGGATGGGGCCAGAGGCCCGTAACTAAGCCTTAGGAGAGGCATTTCAACCTCTTAGATTGAGGGAAAATGGTAAAAATAAAATTGTAAAAAGCTAAGAAATCCCCCCCGCCCAAAATGGTGGTTGTGGGACAGGAGAGTGAGCCTCTGGAAAAGACAAGGAGAACAGTAACTCAAAGACGTTCTCCTACCTGGCGTGGTGGGTGTGGCTCCTGGTAACTGGGCAAGATCTTGAGCACGACACTTCCACTGGCATTTTTCAGCACCTCTTGGAGTGCCCGTGGGTCACTCCCCACCTCCTGCGCGTTCACCTCCTTTATGATGTCACCCACATGCAGCAAACCTTGCTGGTCGATCATGCCACCGTGCAGGATGCGTGCAATGACCAGCTCGCCACGCTCCACCCGGAACGTCACACCCTAAGACAAAAGGAACAAGTAAGAGAGGAGGATCATGTGGGGGGGGCACCTAGTGATGGGTTCTCCAATGTGGTGCTCACGGACACCTCTCTTGGCACCTACCAGGCTCCCTGCCCCTCCTAATTTTTATTTTATTTCTTAAGATTTTTTTTTAAGTGGGAGGTTGGCTTGCTGCTAATTTGACATGCCTAAAGCCCTACTTAAGAGCTATCACGGTGCCAAGTTTCATCTCTTTTTCTTTAAAAAAAAATCCTAAATATTAAGGGATGAATAGATCTGCTTCAAACTCGGCATGCCTAAAGTCTTACTTAAGAGCTACCATGGTGCTAAGTTTCATCTCTTTTTCTTTAAAAATGAGGGAGCGGTAATTATTTTGGTTAATTCCCATTGATTGTAATTTCATAGTGGAGAAGACCCGTTCTGCACACCCCTATTGTCTAGTTTTACACTGTTTCATTGGCTAGGTGCTGTTTCTGCAGGCAATGAAGGTCGGGTTGGAGCAGCGAAAGTCCATTCAAACAATTCAGCCAAGGCAGCATGTTGGAGAAGGAGAACCAGCCTGCCCTCCTGTTTTGTCAGCAAAACACACGCCCCCAACAAAGGACATGGCACGAGAACAGCAATACATGCAGGCAGAAGAGCGCTTCAATCCTGCGTGAAAGAAGTAAACCAGACTTTCCCCACTCTAGGAAAACACGAAAAATGGCAGGGAAGAGGGTGTGTGTGTGACTGCAGGACAGGCACCACGTCATGTGAGTGCCAATCTGCAAAACAGCAAATCCGGCATGACAAGAGTGCAATAAAACACTGGTGTGCTGGAGCCCTTAGTCTCACCAGTTTGCCTCCTGTGCAATGAGTGTTTTGTGACCAACCATGCCCACTATGGGAGTCATTTTATGAATGGAGTTTGAAACATTCCCAGTTTGAAGGAAGGAAAGCTTGCGAGAGGATGACAGGGAGAAAATTGGGCTCCACCTGTCTTCTCCAAGATTCACTAGCTGTCCACCTTTTTTAAAACAACAACAACAACAAAACACCATATGTGCATTTCATTTATTTAAGCCTTCCTTTTTAAAAAGTGAACCGCCCAGAGAGCTCCGGCTATTGGGCAGTATAGAAATGTAATAAATAAATAAATAGTGCAATCAACTTAAAAGAGTTGCAAGGTTGTTCTTGGGAGAGATACTTTTGTGGTGTTACAGCACAGCTGGCTTCTATAGCAAAATCCTGAGCTCAACTCTAGAGAGAAAAATTATTTGTATTTTGAACAAAATACTGCAAGTTTTGTTCAGAGTGGCCCATTTGCTTAAATAAAGCCATATGTGAATGCACCCTAGGTTTATAATTCTAGAATGCTATTCCTTAAAAACAAAAACAAACAAACCAAAAACGCTTCACTTCTTTAACAATGAGCAGAATGTCCTCTAATTGCAATTTGGCATCTTTCACACTCATGAAACTGCAATGCACAACATGTTAATTACAAGAATGTAAAATTCTGCCAATTAGCCACATCACAACATTCTGGGACATGACATATTTTTGCCATGGCTCTCTGTGCTGAAGCACACATATACACACACCACTCTGCAAGTGTGTATGTTGGTAAGAGGATGTCAGTTTGGCAACACAGAAAGCAGAATTCTATAACTCAGATAAATTATGTAAACTGATCTATTTTTAAGGCCAAACTTGACACGATCCTACTCACATCACTCAGAAGCATGGCAAGGTTGGGTGGGGTTTTTCTCTTCTTTTCTTTTTTACAGATAACAAGTACATGGAGATGCATTTCATCAGGACTACAGTCACTGGGTTCAGACGACAAGATAACCAATGGTGGGTTAAAGAGTTAATGGTTGGTTATTGTATTGATTCTCAGGACTTTTTCACATCACGGTTCGTTATTCGGCCAAAATAAGCAATGCAAATAAACAACACTGTGCAGAGTTGATTATTTGAACCACCATTGGTTATCATGTCATCAATTGGGCACAGTTGACTATTTCGTCGCACACAGTTGGTTATTTTTGGTGTCTACAGAGCCCCCTGGCAAGAGCGACCAAAGAGATGGCTGCCGCTGTAGCCCAGCCTACAGAACTCACAATGGCTGATGGGATACCAGCAGGAGGACTGAGGGAGGAAGAGAGGGTGGGGGATGTGTCAATGACACATACTGTTGACTAATAGTCAATGGTACGCTGGCCTTAATCCACACTACAGTTGATTATAATCATGTTGTGTGGAGAGTACCCCCTCGATAATCAACTGTGGAGTTGACTACTGTGGAGTTGACTCACCATTGACTATTGTGTTGTCCGAAGGCAGCCAGTGTGTGGAAAAGGGAGGGTTAACCCTACCCTCCCCAATTGTGATCTTGAGAAAAATCGCTCCCACACTGCTTTTAGCCGCAGGAAGACAGTTCCCATTGGCATCCATTTCTTGACTGCTCCCTCCTACCTAACCAGCCCACAAACCTGAGCCTTCTCACCCACTCACCAGTCCTTCAGTTCCCTCCATCCTTTCCTCCCCTCCATTCCTACTTACCTGGCTGCTGCTGTTAGTCTGCTCCAATTCATATTGGCTTAGAAATAAACTGAGCTGTTCCATGATTTTTTTAGCCAGGGGCTGGGGGATAGCTAGCTCAGCTCATTTCAAGGCAATCTGATTCAAGCCAGGGGCATTTTCCCCATCACAAGTTTCAATTAGCATAAAATGAATTTTCAAATTGATGTCAATAGCCTTTCAGTCCTCATCTTCAACCAAAATAAATGTAACAGCACTTGCTCATACTGCTCCTCATTATTCTTACGGTTACCTCTTGCTTCCCTCTGTTTTCTGCCCATGCACCCCACACTGTCAAATGTTAGACTAAAAACTCCTTGGTGAAACTGTTTCTTTATGTTATTTTGCAAATCAGCATGTACACTGATACTACACCAATCAATCACTAATTTTGTTGCAGATCTACTGCGTACGCAGGTCTTTAAATGAAGACATGGCCAAACCTAGGAAAATTGGATGGTCTTTGCTCACCAGATGTTCCCCGGCGGTCTTACGAATCCCCACCATGCGCACAGCATCTGGTGGTACTGGCTGGTTGTTGAACATGGGGTCCAGGACAGGACTGGGTGGTGGGGTCTCGTAGCTCTTGGAGGCAACAGAATCGTGAGTTTCCAAGAGGGACTGAGAAGCGAATCCAGTAGAGAGAAGCGATGGTGGTAGTGGAGGAGAGACAATGGAAAGACTTGGTCAACAGGGATCAGAGACACATTAAATAAAACATAGAGGGGGGATAATCCCTCCCACACACACCATGGGCAACCTTTTTCTGCAAAGGTAGGGTGACCATATGAAAAGGAGGACAGGGCTCTTGTATCTTTAACAGTTGTATTGAAAAGGGAATTTCAGCAGGTGTTATTGTTATGCATGCAGCACCTGGGGAAATTCCCTCTTCATCACAACTGTTAAAGCTGCAGGAGCCCTGTCCTCATTTCCATATGATCACCTATGCAGAGGGCCACATTCCCTTGTGGGTGATCTGTCAAGGGTCACATGTTAATAGTGAGCAGGGCCAAAGGAAGAGATGGGTAGGGCCAGAGTTAAAATGTGATGGCTTGCTCCTTTTCGCTTTCTTTCTTTCTTTCTTTCTTTCTTTCTGCCACCCACTTTTCTCTCCCTCCCTCTTCCTTCTTGCTCAACTGGACCACCACTGTTTACGGGTCTGAACTGGCGCTGAGATCTCTGTCCCACTGTAAAGAGCCAAAGAACCCTCTGAGCTTTGTGTGAAAATGCACCTCTCCTCACACGTGCACACATACACATACAGGTTTCACTGGGATTCCTATTACCTAAGCACAGTGTTGAAGCTAGGTAATTTTAAACCCTGAACTTAATGGCTTTAGATGGAGACCCCCTTTGATGGTCATGTGTATTACTTTAGACATGCAGCACACAATGTACATTCCCCCCCATACACATACCATTCCATTCTTTACAATGGCTTTTATATTCCTGATATAATAGAACAACAACAACACTGTTTGCCAACGCTGATTTTAAAAAAATATTCTGAGCATGCGTGGTTTTGCATTTTAGTTTCACTTCAATCATAGCAATACCATGACTACAGGAATAAAATGGGAGTTTGCTTCTGCTGCCCTCATCACCTGCTGCTTTCTGGGTGATCATTTGGGACTCCCCCCCCCCCCCGTGGCTGCGGAGCTGTGGACTTTGGCCCCCAAGATACAGGAACAGCTACACCACTTCCTAAGTACGTCCCCCTGTCCTGCCAGGCCCATGTCACACCCACTTTAAAGGAGCCCCAGACTTCACTGCCAGCGTGGCATAAACTCTCCCCCTAAATCCAGAAGGGATTCCTTTCCTCCTCTCCCTTTCTCTCCGCTCTTGCCCCACTCTTGGGAGGGCGTCATCTCCTACCTGGAAGTGAGGTTCCTGGAGGATGTGAGCCAGTTCAGCCGCCGTGCTGTCTTGCTGGGCAATGCGAGCGATGTCTTTGAGTATCTCCTGGACCAACTCCAAATTGTTGTCCCTCACGGCTTCCAGCTTTGTCTCTTCCAGCCGCTCGTGAGCCTGCAGGGAGGGAGGGTGGGTGGCGAGGGGGTGAAGGAGGGGAGGGGGATTAGTGGCACACATAAACAAACAAAGCCCACCAGCCCTTTGTCCTTCTAACTCTGGCTCAGGGTCGTAACCAGGGATGCGAGAGACCTACAGATAAGGCAGAGAGCTGGGCTGTTTCTATGGATGCCCGAAGAAGGCAAGCCGTGAGCTCCAAGTTAAAAAAAAAAAAAAAGTATGCGGGGCTCACATATGTCTCCAAAATTAAATAGCATCACCCAATGGGTGCCTGCCAAGCTTGGAGAAACTCATCATCTCTTTACAAAGCCAAAAGGAAAAAGGGGGGGAGAGAGATGGGGTGAGTTGGGAACAGCATAAAGGGGAAGGTTTTGAACCGTGGCACGCACAAACATACGAGCCCCTGTCTCGGATATCCAGCAGGGAGCATTCTCAAACAGATCAGAGCCTTCCCTGGCCTTCGATGGAGCACAGCCAGAAATCAAACAGGTCTTTGCCTGTGAGAGAGATGAATAGCTGCTCCGGATGAGCCTCAAGGAGGGAGACAGACACAAAAGAGAAGGAGCTAAAAATAATAGACTCTCAAATAGAAGCTTAGCTTTACCCGCTGGAGTTAGCGGTGGGGAGGGGGGTGGAGAAGTTGTGGGGGGAGGCTTAAGTGAGTCAGTTCTGAAACCTGTTTTCACTGCCAGGGCCAGCACTGGAAAATACTGAAGTGGGACATTGCTGCATTTACCCTGATATCTTTGGCTGCAAAGGGAAACATTCCTATATCCTAACCCTTTGGGTGCTCATTTTCCCAGGCCTATTTTAAGGGGGCATGCAGGCATACAGGCGGTATGTATTTATCTCTTTTGGACTACAGCTCCCATCAGCGCCAGCCGGCATGGTCAATGGCTGCGGCCTCAAACATCTCAAGAACATCAGGTTGGGGGGGAAGGCTGGATGACTTCTTCCACTACTATTGTGAGGGCCGCTTAGAGCCAAAGTAAATCAGGAGATATGCAAAGAAGTCGCCTATGGTTAAGTTAAAAAAAAAAAAAAAAACAGGAAAAAGTTGCTGGTTGCCATGATTGGATCAGTGGTGCAGAACAGGGATGTACAAGAACTGTAGGCACGGCTAGACGAGGGGGCTGGAGGGGGATGATCTCGCGATTTTATGATCACGAGATCGTCCCCCTCGTCTACACACGGCACACAATGTCCCAGGAGGAAGAGGATGTCGCACCCGCCATTTTGGATTTTTTTTTAACTCAAGATAAGCGCTCAGGCGCTCCTTCACAAAAGTAAGTACTTTTTTTAAAAAAAATGCCTCTCACTCCCCCCACCCCACCCCCGATGGGCATGGAGCTCCTGGAGAGCTCCATGCCCCATGCCCGGGTCCAGGCTCCTCACGGTTACTCTCGAGGAGTCGGGAAAAAACCACAACAGCAGGCCACACGTCCCACAGTCTTGGGATCATTCCCAAGACATCGGGAAAAATCAGGATTAAAGAGTAGGGCGATATCCCAGGACAAGCGAGCGATCGTCCCTCCCTGCTCCTGGGATGCCCTGTGCGTCATGTGGACGCTCAGGGACAATCCCGGGACGATCCCCAGGGGGGCTTCCACACACAGTCTTCGGGGAGCCCCGAAACTCCTAGTGTAGCTACCTGGTCAGAAGAGACGGAGGAAGAGGCGGCGGCGGCGAAAATTTCCCAGGGCTCGGCGGCTTCTCTGGTGAGTCCTTGCCGCGGAGCCCAACTCCCCGCCGGCCTCCTCCTGCTGCCAGTGAAAGAGCCACCCGGGTTGGAGAGCTCGGCGGAAGAGCCCGCCTTCTTCCGCCGAGCTCTCCAACCTGGGTGGCTCTTTCGTCGGCAGGAGGAGGCCGGCGGGGAGTTGGGCTCCGCGGCAAGGACTCACCAGAGAAGCCGCCGAGCCCTGGGAAATTTTCGCCGCCGCCGCCTCTTCCTCCGTCTCTTCTGACCAGGTAGCTACACTAGGAGTTTCGGGGCGCCCTGAAGCGCTTTCGGGGTGCCCCGAAGACTGTGTGTGGAAGCCCCCCAGGATATCGCCCCATCTAGCCATGCCCTGTGTTCCTTTTCTCAAATCATGAGAACATGTCCTATTCGCCTCCCTGAATGCGAATGCGAACAGGAGCACAATTCTTGGGAATTTTCGTGTCCGTGTTCCAAAGTGCACACTTGTGCAAGCGCACCTCCTTCCTCAAGTCTGCATTTTCATACGTTATCGTGTGTGTGTGTGGGGGGTGCGTGTGCAGTTTGGATGCACACTTTCAAAAACGCACATTTTTTCCTGATTGAAAAATGAAGACGCTCGCGTTCAGGAATGCGAACAAGGCGAACCAAGCAACAAGGAGGAAGTCAGAGAATGTCAATGAGCTTGAATATCACATGGCCGCTCCTCCCTTGTAGATAAAGGGAGAGCGACTGCTTAACCCTTTCCCTCACTACCATTTCCCTGATCCAAAATGACCACCACCCGAAGTTGCTTTCCCACCTATAAGGGGGCAATACAGGATTCCCCCCCCCCAATATATTTTTCTCTGCAAAGAGAAAAGAAACTTGCAATGGGGGGATGATTTTAGATCAGCCTTCCTCAACCTGGGGCGCTCCAGATGTGTTGGACTGCATCTCCCAGAATGCCCCAGCCAGCTGGCTGGGGCATTCTGGGAGATGCAGTCCAACACATCTGGAGCGCCCCAGGTTGAGGAAGGCTGTTTTAGATGGAAGAAAACGGCAGGAAAGAAGGGGATTAAGCAGCCCGTCACCAATTGCTCCTCCACTCGCGCTTACTGCCTCTTCTTGCAACTGACTTGCAGTACAACAAAAAACCAACAAACAAAAAAAAAATTCTGAAGATTCCCCCAGAGGGTGATAGAGAAAGCTGGACGGCATTCCCATCGTCCATACCAGGAAGCAAGAACTGTCAGCTGCCCTGACTCTGTGGGTTGTTTATCTCTGTTTATATTATCTTCCCTTAGTGACTAATTTTTCCTAGGTTTTGGACCAGGGGAAAATAAGAAAATGGAAGAAGAAAGGTGGCCAGCAGTTCCTGCTTCCCTGAGCATGTGCGATTGTAACTCTCACCCCCTCCGTCTTCCTCTGCCTGCCCCTGAAGCCACTGCTAGAAAGTAATCCACAATAGTCAGAGTGTCTGGCTTGCACATGTTACTTGGAGCATAACAGGTAGCTGGGCTCTTAGCTTCCTTGAAATTCCTAGAGATGTTTTGCCTGGACAGGACCCTTCCGATTTGCCTGGAATTTTGCTTTTGATGAAATATCGGTGGCAACTTCAGATTCAGGAATTAGAATAAGCTGAAGTTCAACATCACAGAGGGCATCAATATCAAAGTCCTAGTCTGGAAATAGAGCCAAATTGCAGTTTACACTAATTGAGTAACATGCAGCTGAGGGTTCAGTTTTTATTTACTACCACACACTAGGAGGCAAGAACTAAACTTTCCTCTCCCCCGCCCCCAAATACACATATACGGTTTCCCCTAAAATTCTCCTCTTCTACAGGGGGATGGATTAAAAGAGAGAAGGGGAAAGTCTCGATTTATGCCAATGGGGACATTTTTCTTTTGTTTAAACCTCCCCTCCTAGGGAGGGGGGATTTTGTGGGGAAACAGTGGCAGGGATAGGTTTAATCCTCATCTCTAGGTGCACAGTGACTCCAATCTGAAGCAAGGCAGTGTGCATTCACACTAGAGTAAATAAAAAGGTAACCCCCAGCTCCATGCTACACCAGGGATGCAGAATCTCGGACATGAGAGCCAAATCCAGCCACCTGGGATCCCAATATGGTCCTCTGGAGTTGCCTAGATGGCCCCGCCCCTTCTCCTGGCCCCACCCCTTTTCTCCCAACCACCGATGGTTAGGCAATTTCCTGGCTTGTTTTTTCCACGTTCTACAAGGTTGAAACGCCTCCCCCAAGGCTTAGTGACTGTCAATACGCAACAATGTGCTGGCATTGTTTGTATTTTTGGCCCTGCCCCCTTTTGCCTTTGGCTCCACTCACCACTGGAATGTGGCCCTTGAAATCTTCTCTGAAATGGAATTCGGCCCTCAAGCTGAAAGAGGTTCTGCAACCCCTGCACTTCACAGCCAACGTGAACTTTGGCTCCAAAAGACTCGTCTAACATGCATTAGCCAAGAAAGTTCATTTTTGCACCTGTGCATTAGTGTGTGATGCAGTTGCCTCTGGACATGCACAGAGTGGTTTTTTTCCTCACGACTGACTCAATCCCACAAACTTTAGTGCAGTTGAGGTTAGGGTCCATGGCTTCCATCTCAGGGGACAGGAGCATCAGGTAAGCTTGAGAGCCAGAAGCCCGCTTTGAAATTAACTATGGATTGTGTGGTTTGGTTTCTCCCTATGCATAAGTTAGCAGGTGAGTAGAGAGCGCTCGTAAGCACCTGTAGGCATTGTGCCCAACCCAGGAGTGGGCAGAAGGTAGATCTCCAGGTCTTTTGCATTTCAACTCCCACCACTCCTGACCATTGGCTATGCTGGCAGGGGTTTATGGGAGTTGAAGTCCAAAACATATGGGGATGTGTCTTCTGCCCACCCCTGATCTTTTGCAGAGCTGGGATCTGGTGTGTGTGCATGTGTGTGTGTGTCCCTCATCAGAAAAAAAAATGCAAATTCATATGAATTAAGATTTTTATGAATCCGATATGTGGAGTCCAGCTTTTTTCTGAGTGATGTGGATTCTGTGGACTTGTGGGCCATTTTTTTGTTTTCCTTTTTTAAAAACTCTTTTGGGGAGAATTTGCACAAATGTCAAATGAAATTCTCACACATCCCTAAAAAAAAATCCAATTCCATCAACGAATGGATGAAAGACGCCTGACAATCTGCGAAAAACAGACAGAACAGACGTAACAAAATCTGTACATCCCTAATGTTAGGGAAAGTTGCATATGAAAATATATGCAAAAAACTGTACTTGACAGTGAGTGATGATTGGCATGCAATGAGGCTTACCGTGCAATTCTGTACTAAGTCCCATTGGGTTACTCCCAGTTAACAGCCTCAATATTTGATAGTATTTGGGAATAATTAGTATAACTATTAAAATGATAACTATTAAAAAGATAATTATTATCCTGTTTTTGCAAACCACTCTGCTGAAGAGAAGTATATAAACCTTTTAAATGCATCAAAACCTACATAATACATTTATATCCTGTTCTTCACCTCCAGTTGGGGCACTGAGAGTGAACCACAGTGACAAATCAATAAACACTATAAACAAACAAAAAACGGAATTCAAACAACAAGCAGAGAGCAGCAGGTACTACAGAGGAGGGCCTTCTCTGCTGTGGCACCCCCTGGCTGTGGAATGAGCTCCCTAAAGAGGTTCGCCTGGCACCTACACCTTTTAGATGCCAGGTGAAGACCTTTTTATTTTCTCAGCATTTTAACAGTCTATCAACTTAATTTTAACTTTGCTGTTTTAAATTTGTATTTTAAATCTGTATTAATTTCTGCTTTGCTGCTCGGTTTTATCCTGGTTGTGTTTTTTATTTTATTTTATATTATGCTTTTATACCGTTTGTTTTATATTTTGAATGCTTTTCATGGTTTTAATTTTTCTAAACCGCCCAGAGAGCTTCGGTGATGGGGCAGTATAAAAATGCAATCAATCAATCAATCAATAATAGCAGAGCGTCTGGGGTAAATCATCAGTTGATTAACGATGGCTTTAAAAAATCATAATCTTAACACCATATCAGAGAGAGCATGCCATGGGTCAGGGCTGGCCTACCGTTAAGTGGAGTGAGTCGACTGCCTCAGGCGGCAGAAGCTGGAGAAACTGTTTCTCTTGAGTCTGTTCTCCTCTGTTTGAGGTCAGTGTTGTGTGTGCCCCTAAACGTAAGTCAATTGTTTGGCCTATCCTGCACCCCTTAGCCTCAGGTGTGCTGTAGGATGCTACCCCATGACTGGTGGGAGTGCCAGCTTGTCCTTTGCCTCAGGCAGAAACTACCACCCCCCATCTTGGACTGGCCATAATAATAGGGTGACCATATGAAAAGGAGGACAGGGCTCCTGTATCTTTAACAGTTGTATTGAAAAGGAAATTTCAGCAGGTGTCATTTGTATATATGGGGAACCTGATGAAATTAACTTTTCATCACAACAGTTAAAGCTGCAGGTGCCCTGCCCTCTTTTAAATCTGGTCACTCTAGTATACCTCCTGCAGCTTTAACTGTTGGGATGAAGAGGGAATTTCACCAGGTTCTCCATATATACAAATGACACCTGCTGAAATTCCCTTTTCTATGCAACTGTTAAAGATACAGGAGCCCTGTCCTCTTTTTCATACGGTCACCCTACACCCTCATATGGTCACCCTATATAGTAACAGTGGCAATTAGTATCTGACAGCGTTAGAGAGTTCAGCTCATGACATTTCATATTTGGAGCCAGCTCAAATCAAAACTTTCCAGAGAGATCCACAATGTCTAAAGCAGTGGAATTTTAAAGTAAATGCTTCCCTGTCCAATTCCAACTTGAAGTTTGAATTTTCCCAGATTATTAGGTCAACTCTGGGGCAAGAGAAAGCCATCTTTCCCATGCTTAGAGGTAGCTTGCGTGTCCCAGGCCTGGGTTCTGTATACAGAAACAGGAGTTCTGATATGTTGGACTCTGATGGAAATTGAGCCCTTTATAAAAGCAGGCATATAGAAAAACTCAACATGTGGATGTTCACCAACATATTGAATCTCATTGTGTTGGTGAAACACAATCCAAGGAAACTCAACCCACAAGCATTCTGTGCCTTTGGAGAGAAGCCAGGCTATGGAGAGAGACCACCAGCGCTTAGCTGCTAAATGTAACCTGTGTCACCCTGAGAGTTTTGGCTATAGGGCAAATGATAAATTGAAATTAGTATTGAAATTAGATTGAGGATGCCTGGACATTATGATTATGGGGAGATAAAGGCAAGGCAAGGCAAGGATCAATGGCCATAAATAACACGGCAGAAGATTTTAGGTGAAAAATTAAGGGAAATGTTCTAAGCAGAATAGCACTTTGCTAATAGAGCCAGCCAGTGGTGGAGACTATGGAATCTCAATCCATGGAGGCCCATATGCCTTAAGCATAACACGTCCTGCTTTGGGAAGGATCTTGGACCAGACACCCCATTAAAACTCTTCCAACTATTTTGCTTTAAAAAAGGCACTCAGCAGACGCCTCTTCTTTTGTCATGACTTTGTTGAGACCTGGCATTGAGAATTGGTGGGCCTTTGCTAAAACCAAGTCCTGGAAGATGCAGTAAGTATCACCCATAATATTACACAGGACCATGTCAGCAAGAGCTACTCCAAACGCATGGAAGTGTGTGTGTGTGTGTGTGTTTGTGTGTGCATGCGAGTGTATGTGCGTGCATGCGTTGTATGCGTGCATGCATGTGTGTGCGTGCAGAGGCAGAGCTCTGGAGGTGGGGATAATATATAGCAACTCCTTCCAGGAAAGAGGAAGGAAGGAAGGACAGAAGGAAGGAAGGAGAGCGTGGAGTAGTTTATCAGCTAATCTACGTGGTGAGTGCATTAGGGACAAGGTTAATAAGAAGGCATAAGCAATGTAGCGGAATCAGATGGAACTGAAGATGCAGGTTCTGCTCAGCTACTGTCCTTTACCCAGCTACCCCATTGAACTGTACCTTAGCCAATGATCTTACTATTGGACTCTCCATGAGGCCACGGAGAAAGATGAGATCCAGATCTCCAGCTCCCATAGAGTTGGGGAGGTCACTGAGGTTGTCCAAGACCTGCTGCATGGCTGCATAGAGAAAGAAATAGCACTATTTATTTATTTATTTACAGTATTTTTATGTCATTTCTCAATCCAAAAGGCTCTCAGAGCATCTTACATATAATGAGTTCAACAAGGCAGTCCCTGCTCACAGGCTTACAATCTAAAAAGATGCAACAAATGCATGAGGAGGGAAGAAAGAGGAAGAATAATTATTTTACGGATTATTTGATGGAAATTATTATTTGATGGAATGGCTGTGCTTCCCCCTCTGATCTCCCTCAGTACAGCTTGCTGGAATGGCTGGTGGTGGTAGCTGAGGGAGGAGAAGCCTTCATTAGGGAAGTCTTATATTTGTCTCATTAAAAATTAGAAACAGCAATAAAATGGATGTGGCCCACATAACCTACCCACCTCCAACCTATCCTATAGGGGAAATGAGGAAGTGGATTAAGAGACAGGAGGCTACCAGAAAAAGAAGGAAAATATAGAAAGACATTTATTTATTTTTAAAACAAACAGTATCAAAGAAGAAACAGAAGACGGGAAAGAAAAAAGAAAACGATGCAGGAGGGGAGAGGGAAATGTAACACAAAAGTGGAACACCGGTATCCTATGTGTTTATATCAGCCTTCTCCAATCTGGATCCCTCCAGATATTTTGGACAGCAACTCCCAACAATCCCAGCCAGCGATTGTCATGGTTGACGGAAGTCACAATCCAAAGCATATGGAGAGAGCTGCGTTGGGGAAGGTTAATACAGGGTTACTGGCCTAAAAGGTAGAGAAAACCATGCCATGTGCCTGTGAAGTTGTCAGGGATAGCTTATGTTGTTGGTGATTTCTCTTCCACTTATCAGCAAAGATCCAGCCTATCACTAACCCAGAGAGGTCCACCAAAGGCAAACATGGGACATCCAACCTTGCAAAACAATTCTTTTGGCAAACAAGGTATCTTTAGGAAGCCAAAACATCTGATATGTAGTGTACTACAACTCCCATCAGCTATGCTGGCTGGGGTTGATAGGAAATGTAGTCCAAAACATCTGGAGGGACACAGATTGCCTACCCATGATTTAGACAATGATCAAAGAACAAGTATAAAATGCACAATTAAAGTTTTAAAGGAAGGGTCAGTGAAGAAGACAAAGAAAGATGAATGTCTCATTTATTAAGAGTCATTTATTAGAGGAAGCCGGCAGATCTGTGCCGCCTACACAGTGCTGCATCCTTCATTTTCAGAGCCAAGAATTCATTGAGGAAAAATCTCAACTAACGATTAAAGCTTTTCTTGATCAGTTTCCCAGATGAATCAACAAAAGCATGCAACACTACTTCTTTTGCATAAACTAGCTCAAATTATTATTTCCCCTCCAATCTGCATCCCTTAAATGGGCTGAGGTTGGGGCAGGGACAAGAACTGTGCCTGGCCCATGCACATACCTAGAACACAAGCAAACAAGCAGAATTTGTAGGCCTGGATTGGCCATGGCAGACAGCCACAAACATCTGCCTTGTCCCCAGCTGACAAATTCATCGATGCAGGGAATAACCAAGATCTTGCTCTCAGACGGTCAGCAGGGAGCCTTCAGAAAATGCCAGAGAAATGATGTCAAAAATAACAACATGCAACCCAGGAATTAACTATTGGTAATTCTGAAGTACTCCCAGAGATGTGTCGGTTGCGTATCTCCACTCAGGGCCGGCCCTACTTTTAAGCAGAGTGAGGAGTCTGCCTCAGGCTGCAGATTCTGAGGGAAGGGGCAAGGTGTTGGAGGACAGCGATGTCTGTGTCCCACAAGCCTCCCCTAAGCTACCCTGCTGTCCTCAGGAGCAGCAGAGGCATCCTGTGTTTCAACTAACAATCTGATTGGCTTCTGTAGATGGAATTAGGGTGGGGATGGGGCGATCCTGCCCTTCGCTTCAGGTAGAAAAATGTCTCTGGACAGCCCTGCCTCTGTTGATCTTGTCCCTCTTTTAGTGGCTATTTGTCCCCAGGAGTTGGGAGGGGAAAGATCAGAGATCGTTCGTATATATGGAGAACCTGGTGAAATTCCCTCTTCATCACAACAGTTAAAGCTGCAGGAGCTATACTAGAGTGACCAGATTTAAAAGAGGGCAGGGCACCTGCAGTTTTAACTGTTGTGATAAAGAAGAAATTTCACCAGGTTCCCCATATATACACAAATGACACCTGCTGAAATTCCCTTTTCAATGCAACTGTTAAAGATACAGGAGCCCTGTCCTCCTTTTCATAGGATCACCCTAATGTAGCTCTGCTCTAGGACTGCATGACAAAGATTAAACCTCTTTTCAACGGGCTCAACCCTTGTGACTTTTCCCAGGAAACCCTGGAACTGAAAGGTTCTGAGAAGACCGTGCACATGTGTGGAAGGCAGAAGAATTCATCACAATAAAGGCAACGTCTGAGAATTCCCAGTCCCCACAAAATTACAAGGTTTCATGGGGGTTGGAGGAGAGGAGAGCCAGACCTACACCAAGCAGGATATAGCACTATGGAAGCAGTATATGGCCTGTGTCAATGGGCCCCAATAGTTGTCAGTGCACTTCAATACCGCTATAAAGCAGTAGTGTGGCCCCTGCCTCTTACATACCACTTTCATACTGCTGTATCCTGCTTGGTACAGCAAGGCCGAGGTGTGAAGCACATCTGTAATTGTAATCCGTATCTTCCAACATTTGACATTGGAAAGTGGTACATTTAGTTATACGTTAAGAGAACAAAGGAGCCGAATCATGGTTCTGAACAAACCAAATGCCATTCCCAGGATACCTGGAAGGCATATTTTGAAAAATCAGCTTCAAATGGTACATTTCACTAAAGCACAGAAAGCACATTTTTTTCACTTTTACAGGCCATGAATTACCACATCTTTATTGTAGTCGCACAGACTCCTAATAACTTAAAGGGAGCTGAGCTGTCAAACCTAGTTACCGAGACAGTAATGGGCCACCTGCGACAGCTATGGGCGGCTGATAATGCCAGTATTTGATGAGAAATTTAGTACACACCAGTAAGCGGCACATAGTGAGAAAAGAGGCACTGAATGTATGAAACAGGCACAGTCCTGTATATATGGTGGGATGCCTTGGGGTAGGTCAGCCCAACTGAAAATTGGCAATGTACTGTAGATACGCACACATGAACACATCAAGTAAGAAACTCCACTCTTATTGTCCATTTTGGCTACAAATACTTGACGCTGTTGGGCCAGAGAGTAGAGCAGGAAGATCTATTAATGCAAAGTTGGCATGTGTGGACTTGCATTTCAGATAAATGAACCAAACAGGCACACTAGAATCTTTCATCAAACATTTCTCAGTGCGTACACACAAGCTTCCAGATTATACAGAATGCTTCCTTGGGCAGACTTTAGATAAAGAGTTCCATGTAACTTGTCAGCTTGTACATTTCAATGAAGTCAGGTTGGACAATGTTCATATGCCATACTGGCCAGGGCAACGCTGTCCAAAATGGCATATCTGTGAACAAGGTCACACTTCTCTCCTTTCACTCCAATGTATGGTGTATGGATGACTGCTGCTATTGCTTGCCAAGTTTATACAACCCCACAAACAGTCATAGTAGCATGATAGTAGCCTCCTACACTATGTCATTCTTGGAAGTTCATCTTCTTCCATATGAGCCAGCCTGGGCTTTCAGAACTTCATAGGAGGTCCTCTTCTCAGTACCACTACCACCAGGGGCATACTTGGTGAAGATGCAAGAGAGGGCCTTCTTGGTGGCTGCTCCCAGGCTTCTGAATTCCCTGCTGAGGGAGGCTCAGTTGTCTCTCTCTGCTGTCCTCCCATCATCAGGCAAAGATGTTCTTATTCAAGCAGCTCATTGACATGAAAGGTGGCGTGTTGGGTAGGCTGCTGTTATTATTATTTTATTGTTGCTTCCCCCCATTCCATTTTTAATGTATGTGTTTTATGATTATTTTGACCACGTTTTTATTTCAAAAATTTGAGTCTTATTATGGTTAGCCACCTTGAGCTCTATTTTCTTGGCGGCAACGTGGTGTATAAATCAAATCAATAAATCCCATACTTTGCAGAAAGGGTTGGGCAAAGGAGAGCGGAGAGATGGATGGCCATTGCATTTCTCTTGTACACATTTGAGCTTCACACAGACATGTTTATTGTGTGATATAAGCTTTTGTAGACTAGAGACCACTTCATCAGATGCATAACGTGCGCCTCCAATGGGCAAGGGAGCAATTTATGTCACAATAAAGCTATTTGTCCTTACAGTGTCACAAAACTCCTTTTTGTTTTTGCTGTTAATACAGCCACCTGACTGGAATTGGTCTAGCTCTTAAACTCCTTCTCTCCCTCCCTCTCTCCCTCTCAAAACTGGCTGTTGTTTCTTCCACCCCAGGTAGACAATGAACGGGATCCCACATGGCTTCCACAGAATTCACATTGCTCAATATTGCACACATCTAGAACACAGAACAGTGATCTGGGAGAACAGGGAAGTGGGCAATAGCATCTTTACCATGGTCCCCTGTTTCAGGGCAAATATTTCCAACCTTCTCCATGAAGCTCTAATTCCTTTGAGGGGGCTAAGAATTTTTCTTCCAAGAAGAGATCACACAGGATGCCATTCGTGCTGGTCTTCTGAAAAGATGCTGAGGGCGTCTTTTTCTGCTGCTGTAGCAACTATCTCCGGATTCCGCTGCCTCCATCAAATTGCTCTTGGCTCAGGTTTTACTCTGCCCCGTTCAGAAGACACCTTAAACCATGGCTTTAACCACGGTGGTTAAGCGAGAAAGCCAGGCCGTGTTCAGAAGTCACCTTAAACCATGGCTTTAACCACAGCGAATAAGACATTTTACCTTAGTCACCGCGGTTAAAGCTGTGGTTTAAGGTGTCTTCTGAATGGGGCCAATGGAAGCCAAGGCAAGGCAAGGCAGAGATCTGCTCACAGTCTTCTCCTGTCTCTCTCTGCATCCTTCTCAGCTGAGACCAAGGGCCTTGCTAGACCTACCTGATAATCCGATGGGGAGTTGGGGCGAGGCCGCACTGCAGCTAGCGCGGGCCGTCACCCTAGCTAGACGTAACACACGACGGGGTAAGGGAAAGCCCCGTCACATCGGCCATTTTTTTTAATTAAAGGGGCCATGTGCGCAGGAACGTACCAACGGAAAGGTAAGGCTTTTTTTTTTTAAAGGGTTCCCCGCTACCCCTGCCCCCGATTTCCCCCACAAAGTCTGATGCCCCCCCTGCCTGCTCGCTCGCCCGTCCTCCCCCCGCTCGCCATGTCCACCCCCCGCTTGCTCACCCGTCCCCGATCTCCTTGCCCTGGCCCCGTTCTTCTTCCCCCCATCCACCATGTCTGATGCCCCCCTGCCCACTTGCCATGCCTACCCGATCACCCGCTCGCCATGTCCAATGCCCCCTCTACCACCCCCATCCGTGATCTCCCCACCCTGGCTCCGCTCTTCCCCCCCATCTCTCCTGCCGGGTCCGCTCTTTCCCCCGCGGCCCCCATCTTCCCCCCCCCCGTGATTTTCCCCCCCCTGGCCCAATGGGCACAGCACTCCTATGGAGTGCTGTGCTCAGTGCGCGGCTTCTCCCGGCTACTTGCGAGTAAGCGAGCAGCCGGGAAAAGCCATAGAAGTAGCTAGACCTTCCGCAGCCCCAGGCTCAGCCCAGAGCTGCGGAAAAAACAGGCCACAAGCAGATCCGGTTATCCCGGGTCAAGAGAGGATTTAGCCCGGCCTGATCCCGGGATCCCCTGTGCGTCATCTGCACGCACAGCAGGGAGCCCGGGCCTCGCACCGGGCTAAATCCTCGTCTAGCAACAGCCCAAGCCTACTTCCCAAAAACGTTAGCCAGTGAAGAACAAAAGATACATTGCAATCTCTGGGGCATGAGGTGGGTCAGTGGGGGAAGGTAAGTGAGAATCAGAACGTCAAGAGGGTTCCACTTGTGAATTCTCTTGTATTGTCTAACAGATATTTACTGAACTCCATGATGGCAACAAGTGAAGGTGGCAGATCACTTAATATGGACTAGCTACCACCCCTTAGTTCTCTACTCACAGGAAATAAACATGTTTTGCTGCCTTTCCCCACCCCTTTCCAATTTCACAAACACAAGATATTGAAAGCAGACTTTTACCACCTCGACTATGTAGATGGTTCCAATGTGGAACCAAAACTGGAATATCCCCAGGCTAGAAATTTGATTCTATTTATGTAATTATTAATAATAAAACATTCCTGGCTTTTAGGCTACAACCACAAAACCTTGCAAGCAAGATGGCAAGAAACTGCAGTGTTATTAATTTGGCCTGGGACTCAGAACTTTAATGCTGTCTCTTTAAAAGATTGCTGCCAGTACTTAGGAACTAAAAGCCATTTGCAGTTCTGAGTTAAGGCAGGGATGGGCAGAAAATACAGTAGGGTCTCCAGATGTTTGGGACTTCAAGTCTCAGAAGCTCCTGCCAGCACAGTCAATGATCAGGAACACTGGGAGGTGAAATCCAATGTACTCAATCTGTGCACTGCTTCAGATCCAGATCTGAATTCCGGACTGAGTTGGGGCAATTCGGATCAGATCGGTCTGGATCGAAAATGTGTCCGGATTGGTCAGAGGTGTCCCGAAGCAGGTTGAAGCAGGTCTGAATTGCTTTGGACTTATTTGGACAATTCACAAACCCCGGGTATGTCTACACCACAAGGGTGTAGGAGTAGGATTGCAGACTTACCGGCTTCCATGATCCTCCCTGGGTGTCCAGGCGGCTGCAGGATGTCCTGGAAAAATGGCGCGGCCGCCATTTTTTTAAAAAAAAAACACAGGAGAGGAGCCCATGGGCGCTCCTCTGCCAAAAACAGGGGGGGAAATCCTTCTCCCAACTCCCCACCCCCCCACCCCTGATGGGCACGGAGCGCCTGAAGAGCTTTGTGCACCATGCCCAGTTCCTGGCTCCTCGTGTTTACTCGTGAGGAGCTAGGAAGAAACCGGGACAGCTGCCCACATCTCCCACAGACTCAGGATGATCCCAAGACAGTGGGAAAAATCAGGCTAAAAGCCATCCCGGCTATCCCGGGGAAATGCAGGGATCATCCCACCCTGCCCCCGAGATCCCCTGTGCATCATGTGGATGCACAGGGATGATCCCAGGGCGATCCCCAGGATAAGGCATGGTGTACACATGCCCCCTGCCAGACCTATCTGTTCACATCCAGCGCCTCCATATGAGCCTACATTTTATGGAAGATGAGGCCTCTGTATTTTTGTAGATCTAGTGTTATGCACAATGGTGACCATAAAGGGCCATTTCTGCAGCATTAGAGGCCTAAAGGAAATGGCCACCATCTTCTGTAAAAATGGCAGGTTGCATAGAGGTTGGGAGGCTGCTAGGCAAGAGCAGAGGGTCTGGTAAGTCCAGGCCACTCATCTGGTTTGGCAAGCAGGGGCAGCAGCTCAGCAGGTAGGTGGGGGAGCACCAGTCAGTACGGTCAGCCTTGTGCCTGAGAAAATGCAAACCCAAATGATTCAGGCGTCCGAATCCAGATTCGGATCCAGATCAGAAGTGGGTCGGAATTGGTCTGAGTCAGGCCGAGGCAGACAAAAGCGGGTTGGGGGGCTCAATGCACACCCCTAAAAAATATCTAGATACCTACTTTCTACCCACCTTTTTGTTAAGGGATACTACATTATCAGCATATTGAGAGCCAGTGTGGTGTAGTGGCTAGAGTGTTGGACTGGGAGTCGGGAGATCCAGGTTCTAGTCCCCACTCAGCCATGGAAACCCACTGGGTGACTTTAGGCCGGTCACAGACTCTCAGCCCAACCTACCTCACAGGGTTGTTGTTGGGAGGATAAAATGGAGAGGAGGAGGATTATGTATGTCGCCTTGGGTTCCTTGGAGGAAAAAAGGTGTGATATAAATGCAATCATCACCATCATCATCATCAAACCTATTCTGGCTAGAGCTGTTGAACCATAATTTCTAAGAAAAGATTTTGCTGAGAAATCCCTAATTTTCTTTCTCTGGTTTCCCCAGAACTGTTGAAAAACATGGGGGAGGGGTGTTTGAAAAATCCACCCTCACATTTTTCTCCGTACAAATAAGAGTAGAGAAATTCAGGTAGAACTGTGGATCCAAACCAACGTCATTTTTTTCATTGTCGAAGAATGCAATGGCCGTAGCCTCTGCTCCTCTTAGCCTGTTGCTTCCTTCGCCCAATAGCCAGAGAGCTAACAAGATTGCTTCATTCCATATTAATCAAGTCAAACTTCCTCAGCAGAAAAAAAAAATCTGAGTAATTATCACACAATGTTCTTTTTGGAACTCTTAGAATATTTCCCACCCAAGAATATTTTTTCAGCAAAATTACACTCCCCACCCATTACCATGAATTTCTCTGTCTTCAAACAGGGTAGAGAATTTCAAGAGGTTGTTTTTGCCCAGTCCTAGAAATGTATTAAGTGGGAAGGGAGAGTCAGGCCTGTTCTTTCTCATCTCACCCCCTATCTCCACACATTGATCAGAACATGCGTAAATAGCCTGGACACCAGAGGTGTTGAACCTCAAGCATGTGGGTCAAATCCAGCTTACCTATGGTCGTAATCTGGCCATTCAGGTTTCCCCAGGTGGCCACGCCCCTTTCCCCAACCACTGATTGTTTAGTAGTTTCACTGATCATCTCAGGATACCCATATTCTAGTTACCTCCCACCTAGACTACTGCCATACATTTTACATGAAGCTGCCTTGGAATAGGGTGACCATATGACCGGATTTGCCCGGATTTGTCCAGGTTTTTGATGGCAAATCCGGGTGGTGGAGGGGAAATCCGGATTTTTTTCAAAGAGCATCTCTAATGGGAATTAACAAAAATACTTATAACTCCATCATTTTTTAAGATAAAGACATGAAACTTGGCACAATGGTAGCTCTTAGGAAGGGCTTTAGTCATACCAAATTTGAAACAGATCTGTTCATCCATTGATTTTTTTAAAAATTGAGGTTTTAAAATTATTATTTTTAAAATCGTCATTTTTAAAGATAAAGAGATGAAACTTTGTACCATGATAGGATTTAGGTAGAGCTTTAGCCACACCAAATTTGAAACAGATCAGGGGCCAGTAGCAAACCCTGTTAACAACAACAGCAGCTTGCAATGAGTGAAGAAGATACAGTCAGAAAAGATATTTGAGGGAAGGGGAGAATGTAACACACAGAGTATAGCAAAAGCTTCAAAGTACAGCAAAAGCTACAAAAGTAGGAGTGAGTGAAGTTAATTTCAGATACACTGAATCTCTCACTTGTTCCTTATTTCAGTGATTTTAACATTAGGATGTTATGTAGAACAGATTTGTCTTAAATGTGTGCTGTAAAATCAGACATGTGACCAAGGCTATGTTCAGGTGCGCACGCCCCCTTGGTACTGGACACGGCCCCTTGGGGGCGACCATGTTGTCCTCCTTTTTGGTTTCCAAAATATGGTCACCCTACCTTGGAAGGCAGTCTAGAAATTGCTGCTGCTTCAGGCCATAAAATCTGTACTAAACACCAATTTTGTGCTAGGAAATTTCCAGGCCCAAATCAAAGTTCTGGTCTTAACTTTTAAATCCCAGAATGGATTAGAACCAGATTATCTAAAGGTTCACCTGAACCCATACAATACTGCCTGTACACTAAGGTCTGTTTCAGGGTTCTTTATCTTGTGCCAGCTGTTAAGATTACTTAGGTTTGTGGGCACAGGGCCTTTTCAGTAGTGGCTCCTTAACTCTGGAAACCCCTCACACCTGAATTATGCCTCACTCCTTCAATACACTCACTGAAGCAAGACTTGAAAACTTTTTCTCTCTGCCGCTGCCTTTGACTGGATCCATCAATAGCCTGCATTCTTCAGAGCAACTTTTGATCATTAACTGTACGCCAATCCAATCCTGTTTATTATGTCTGTAATATTGTTCCTTGCTCTTTTCTTATACATCACTTTGTGTGAGAGAGTGCCCCCCAAAAGTGGCTTACAAATACCTTGAAATAAATACATCTGAACATGATTCTTGATTTTTATTTACTCCAAACGTATCCATAAAGATCAGCCTGAAATAATCACCATCATCCAATGAGAGGACATAAAGGGCTCTTCAACCAATTCACTTCAGTGATGGAGCACATCCCATCCCTTAGGAGGCAAGCAAAGTCTGTATCCTCCAATCATGTAGATAAGGCAGAATTTTCAGCATTCCACTTCCTTGATAACTCAAGTGGCTGCCATGTGCTTCTTGATCATTTGGACCCACCCCTGATACTTCCCAGTTAAAAAAAGAATAACCTGGAGGAGCGGGCGTGATAACATGAGTTACACATATTATGCTCACATGTGGCTTGTCTGATCCACTTTATACCTTGCAGACGTCTATATGTATGCAGCCTGGCAACTGAGGTCATGTGAGCTGCAGTTGCCAGGCTGCATACATATAGACGTCTGCAAGGTATAAAGTGGATCAGACAAGCCACATGTGAGCATAATATGCATAAAATCTAGATTGCACAGTCACCCTGAATCAACTGCAATGGGTGGACTTGGACCAGAAAGGCAGCTATAAAATATATGAATTGAATTTCTATTATTATTATTATTATTATTATTATTATTATTATTATTATTATTATTTACATTTATATACCACCCCATAGCCAAGGTTCTCTGGGCGGTTTACATAGGATAAAAACACTTTAAAACAATATACAAAAGTTTAAAATCACAAAAACATCCCTCTCCTGCAGGTGATAGTCACCTTTAAGGATATTATGGTTATTCATGGATGGCAATGGTAGCAGAGCTATGGCCCCTCCATGGCAGGGGAATGCCACCCAATTGTTCCGGGGTCGTACCTGGCTGTGCCTCATGGCTCAGAGGTGGAGCTTGGTGACCATGGAGCACAGCTAATAACAAAACCACTCAAGCTAAAATTACAGTAGCCTGGTTTTTAGTAGGGCTGTGCATGCTATGAGCCCGAACCTTGAATCTGAACCAAGGCAGGCTAGATCAGGACTAGAATGGATTTGGGACAATAGTGAGCTGCTGCCCCCACCCACGGGACTTAATTGAGCCGTCGGCAGCCACCCGGAAATGGCTCTTTACGGCCATCATCGTTTGAGAGCTTAGAGCTAGGAAACAAAAGAGCAGCCATGTTCATTTAAAATGGCAGTTCTCATTGAGAATTGGAAGCTGCCAGACAGCTCAGGTAAGTCCCGCAGGCAGGTGAGGGCAGTGGCCCCAGGTTTTGGGGTGGGGGACTGATGGATTCCTGGTTGGCCCCACACCCGGGAACCCACAATGGCTGATCCACTTTCTGATCTGGATCCGAAGCAGGCCATCACAGGCCTGAAGTTCCCCCGAGTCGGATCATAACTGTTTTGGAAGCTCCAAATCAGCCTCTGAAGCAAATCGGGGATTCCGTGCACAGCCCTAGCTTTTGGCCCCTCATCCCAAGGTCTTCTCCAGGAGACCCTGAGAAGGCAGCTAAAACAACGAAACTTCAGGTCAAACCCAGAAACCTGACAATCGTAAAGACAGTAGGGTGACCATATGAAAAGGAGGACAGGGCTCCTGTAACTTTAACAGTTGCATAGAAAAGGGAATTTCAGCAGGTGTCATTTGTATATATGGGGAACCTGGTGAAATTTTCTTTTCATCACAACAGTTAAAGCTGCAGGAGCTATACTGCAGCTATACTGTGACCAGATTTAAAAGAGGGCAGGGCACCTGCTACTTTAACTGCTGTGATGAAGAGGAAATTTCCCCAGGTTCTCCATATATACAAATGACACCTGCTGAAATTCCCTTTTCAATATAACTGTTAAAGATACAGGAGCCCTGTCCTCCTTTTCATATGGTCACCCTAAAAGACAGCCTTTCCCTGAAACGTGACAATCATTTGTGCAACTCTACTTGTTTGGGCACTGGAAAGAGGCCTTCATATTCTTAGTCCCTGCTTGCCCATTCAAACAGGACATGAAAGACTTCACTGCAAGCCCTCCTCTCCCTTGCCTTCCCTTGGAGTTCCTCCTGATGCAGGATTTTTGAACAGGAAACCATCAATGTTCTAATCTCTTTAAGATGCTGACCGATTCCTCCCTCCCCTTCCCTTCTCTGGTGCTTGCTCTCTTACATCCTCGTTTCTGTGGCAACCAAGGAAGAGATTTGCATCCAAGGTTACGCGAAACTGGGATAGATGAGACACAGATTTAAAGAAATAATAACGCCATCCACACTCCTGAGCCCAAACCATTTGGCAGACCATATCTCCCAGAACGGGGAGCCACAAGAACCGACCCCCTATCACATATCTTGTAAGACCTGACTGAGGTTCTCCCATAATGACGGAAAGACATACAGAGGTGCCAATGTTGCCTCTCCTCTCTGGATGTAGCTAGGTAATTTTAGACTCTAGATTTATTGGTCCTGCCATGGTGGGTGGCTGAGTGGGTGTTGCAGTGGAGTGCCATTCTCTTCCTTCAAAACGTGGTAAGCCAGCCCTGCTGCATTTGGAGGCAATCCTGTTCATTTTGTTCAGAAAGACTTTAGACTGCTGTCCCAGAATCCTGCCCTGGATGAGGCAGAGTCAAGACAAGGGAATCCGGTGCAGAATTTGACAGCCAGGCCTCATCTACACCAAGCAGGATATTGCACTATGAAAGCGGTATATAACAGGCAGGAGCCACACTACTGCTTAATAGTGGTATTGAAATGCACTGACAACTGTTGGGGCCCACTGACACAGACCATAGACCGCTTTCATACCGCTATATCCTGCTTGGTGTGGCTCCTGCCTTTTATATACCGCTTTCATAGTGCAACATCCTGCTTGGCGTAGATGAGGCCCTAAAAACTTTTCTTTTTCCTAAAGCTTTTAAAACTTGATGTTGTGCAGACTTCTACTGTTACTTTCTACTGTTAGTTTTACCCTACCCTGTGCCTGCTTACCCTACCCTGTACCTGTTTGCTTTCTCTTCCCCCCCTTATTGTTTTATTATGATTTTATTAGATTGTAAGCCTATGCGGCAGGGTCTTGCTATTTACTGTTTTACTCTGTACAGCACCATGTACATTGATGGTGCTATATAAATAAATAAATAAATAAATAAATAATAATAATAATAATAATAGATATCGGAGGAATACATCAGGATGTGTGTGTGTTTGTGAAATTCACCAAACTTTAGTCAGGCCATAGCTAGACCTAAGGTTTATCCCTGGATCATCCAGGGGTCAAACCTGTTCATCTAGGTGACACACAGGGGA
The DNA here is from genome assembly GCF_023053635.1 of Elgaria multicarinata webbii. Lineage (NCBI taxonomy): Eukaryota > Metazoa > Chordata > Lepidosauria > Squamata > Anguidae > Elgaria > Elgaria multicarinata. Next base: position 15,333,480 of record NC_086181.1, read on the forward strand.
TCCAGTGCTCAGGCAGGGGCGAACCCTGGATGATCCCAGGATAAACCTTAGGTCTAGCTGTGGCCTCAGTTTGCCCTCCTGCCAGATTTCAGCTCACTTTCAAATGGACCTGCAAATAACAGCTGTAATTTGCACAAATGGCTTTTTACACAACTCCCCCGCCAAAGCTGATTTCAGCGGAGTAGGGAGGCGCCGCAGGAATCCATCGGCTCCAAAAGGGCTGGATTTCCCAGCAATGGATATCCCTAGCCAGCAGGAAACAGACGGCATGAAGCCAGATTGGTCTCTATAGTTTTACAGGTGGAGCTTGGCAGAATCTGAAATTTATTGTTTTTTTGAATTGATTCCCTGGCAAAAGATAGTTTAAGTATTCAGAGCATTACAACACTGGCTTGTTAGAGCATCTGTCTTTATTTTTACTTTTCATAATCTGGAGAAGGGCCCCAGGGGATGGGCGGGGGAACGTCAACGTCAACTTCAGATATATTTCAGTTGTTGTAGAGATGGGAGGGAAAGATTCAGCATGGTCAAAATGCCCACCTTTGGATAGATTTGAGCTTAAACTCTGAAAAGGTGGCACATTGCAAGAGCTTTTATTGTGAATTTCTATAGAGCTTGTTATATACGGGGAGGGAAGGAGAGAGAGAGAGAGAGAGAGAGAGCTGTTATCAACACAGGACAAAGGAGCCTTTGTTTTTAAAGCAGAAGGATTTAACATCCTGTTGATTTACCTAAAAACGCTGGCACATTTGATCACTTGTAACATTAGCAGACCAGTGGGAACCAGGAAGTAGATCAAACGATATATGTGCATGGGCTGCTGCATGGTCTATGGGTGCCCAGTCAGCAGGCAAACGGCTGCCCACTCCCTCCCCAAGCCACCATTTTGGACAAAATGATGGCTCGTTCTTTTTACACAAAAGGGGCTTTTTACACAAATGGTGGCTGTAAGTAAGGGTGGGAAGGGAAGAAATGGGTCCCTTATTCTTTCCCTATTCCAAGAAAGAAAGAAAGAAAGAAAGAAAGAAAGAAAGAAAGGGGGAGGGAGGGACGGACGGACTCATACTTTTCCCTTTGGGGTAATGGGAAAGAGGTGTGACCAGATGACGGTGGGGTTGCATAGAATTCTGCGATGGAACAAAATGAGTTTGGATTCTGCAGCAGACTGACTTTTGCTGAATCGCACAGATTCCATGGACTGGAGGACTGGTTTTTTGTTTGTTTGTTTTTAAAACTTTCTGAAATGTTATGCAAATTTAGTTGTAGAAAAATACATATAATAATAATAATAATAATAATAATAATAATAATACTGTCAAAAATTCTCATTTTCCACATAGCATGAAACTGTGCCTTTTGGGCAGATTTGCACATTTTGGGGAGGTTTGCGCATTGGGGGGTTTGTGCATTTTCGGAAGTCTGAATTTGCGCAAATGTGAATTTGGGCAAATTTGGGAAATTGAAAAAAAAATCAAATTTCTTCTATCAGCGGACGGTGGAATGAAAGGCACCTGACAATCCACAAAACGCAGACAGAAAAGGTTTTTACAAAGTCTGTACATCCCTAGTGGGGCCTCTAATGGGCACCTTGTCCAGGGCCCCATCAAGCCTGTCAGCACCATTATTTGGATGGTGCCTTAGTGCTCCTAAATGTCATTTGGCTACAGACATGTGCATTAGAGACAAGAGGCGACCCACCCGCTCAGAGCCTCAACACCCCAGAGAGGAAGTTAAACCTTGGAGAATGATGCTAGCAACTCACACTAACAATGTTTTAACAAAGCATTAGCAAAAGACAAGAGAAGAGGGGCAGTTGGTGGGCATGAACTCATCCCAGAAGCAGGGAGCTGAGCATACAAAGTTCCTCCACAGTTGGTGTAGCTCCCATCTTTGGGACAAGATCTGGCACTTTCACTACAGCGTACAGTTAACCGGCTTAGGCAGCACCATGAGGATTACAGCCCAGGCTTGCTATGCAATCAGGAGATTCAGGGAGGAGGTTTAATTAGACAGCCAGGAGCTTAGAGAGCAAAGGAAGCAGCAGGTGAATGACAGCAGAAGGAAGCAAAATGCTCACACAGCTCAAGAGATGAGAACATAAGGAGAGCCACTTGACTACAGGGTCTACAATTCCCAGCATCCCCAGCCAGCCACACTTGCTGGGGATGCTGGGAGTTGTAATCCAGCACATCTGAAGGGCATCAGGTTAGGGATGGCTGATTTTTCTAGACCAGTATTTTGTCCCCTTAGTGGCCCACCAGATGCCCGTGAGAAGCCTGCAAGCAGGACGTCAGTGCCATAGATATGCAGACCAGAAGGCTTGAGAGTGACATGAGCACAACAGTGTGAGAAGGCTCAGATCTGGGCCACAGGACTGAAGAGAAATCTCACCACAAAACCTACATTGTGCTTTTTCTTCTTCTTCTTCACAAAATGGCACCATTTTAAATTAATTGTGGGAACAGGGAATCCTAAAATATTCAACCACCAGAAAAGCCATCGATCCATCATAGATATAGATATGGAGAGGTCTACTGAATGTCCTGAATTGTGAACTTTTAGGCTGCAAACCTATGCACATTTACCTAGGATTAAGTCTCAATGAATTCAATGTCTACTCTCAGTAGACATGTATAGGCTTGCACTGTTAATTTCTTTAGTATTTAACCAACCTTTGTACAAAGGTTCATGTGAATTATAAATATTCACCCTTATGTCTCTTGATTTTTATATTGTTTGTGGTAAAATATTTAAATATAAAAATATAATTAAATAATGGGCTTTGTAGAGAATCAAACTAAGACATGCAAAGGGCAAGAAATGGCCACTTACATCACTCACTCAGGCCATAGCTAGACCTAAGGTTTATCCCTGGATCATCCAGGGGTCAAACCTGTTCATCTAGGTGACACACAGGGGATCCAGTGCTCAGGCAGGGGCGAACCCAGGATGATCCCAGGATAAACCTTAGGACTAGCTGTGGCCTCGCTCTCACACACAGCATTTAGAACTGGGAATACTTTTTCAATAAACAGATATGCCTACATGTAAGGTTTCAGCTGTGATTTCTTATAACAAACCTTTCCTCGTTTCCTTTCATGATATCTGATACTTCTGTTTCGTAAAGCAATATTCCTTTCCTGCTTTCAAAAATAAATAAAACCTGTTTTATATGTTTCATAAGCTTCCTGGGAATAATACACTAGTGAGGAATCTGAGAATTCTCTACAGAGCAGGTCAAGGTATTATTTAGAGCGAGGCAGCTCCCTCAGGTGTGAGTTGCTGGGGGGTGGCAAGAAGTTGGGCAACAGAGCGGTGTCTGCCACCTGGCCTGACCGATGCCCCTATGTGAGACTGCTTCCTCAGGAAGGGAGGTTCAGTTGCCAATCTGGTTGGCTTTTTTAACATGGGGTGGGAGAGGGCGGTCTTCTTGTCCTTCACTGTCATGAGCTGGCCCTCGTTAGACATCACTAACCCTCTTTCCCTGCAGACTTTTCTAGAACTCCAGTTCCTAGTGTGCATTTATTTATTTATTTATTTATTTATTTATTCACAATATTTATATACTGCTCCCCATTCAAAAATTTCGGAGCGGTGTACAAGATGAAATACAATAAAAACAGAATAAAACGCTTTAAAATCCATTTTTAAAAGCAAAATGGAAGGTGAACTGTGAACCGTGGCTGGTCGTTAAGGAAAGGCTTCCTGGAACAATGACATTTTCAGGAGGCGCCAAAAGGAATGCAAAGTTGCATTACTAAAAGTGTACACTTTCTAGCAGAGGGAGAACTCACCTGGGTCTGACTTGAGGAAAGGACCAGCATCTGAGGCACATGGCGGCAATGGCTCCGGCAGCCATTATTTCCAGAGCCTTCAATGTGGTGCGCAATGGAGGCTCTAGATGAGGGTGGATGGCCTTGTGGGTTCTCAGAGCACCAGTCCCTGAACATGCCACAGTGCCCAGCTGTGTCCAGTGGGTGGACACAAGGGAGTCTGTTGGACTCCCGGACTCAGTTGAGCACCCACAATATCCCCAGCACTTTCCCCCATTAAAGTGTGAAAATGCATTTTAAAAAAGAAAAGAAAAAGTGTGCTTTAAGTCCTGCACTTTTAAAGTTGTACATTTTTAAGGTATACATTTTGAGCATGTGAATGCAACTTCAGGAATTTGCAGACATTTTTAGAGAAGATGGTTTCCCGTTGATATTCATGTTCAGGTAGGGATGTCATGGATTTCCAGGGTGTGGTAGAGTCCAGGAAACATCAATTCACTTGGCCCCTCAGACCTCAGTCCATGCCCCTGCTCCTGTGCATGCCGAGTCACGGAAACACGACAGTCCCCGCTGCTCTGAGATGCCATCTTGCGCAAAATGATGGCTCAGTGATTTCCATCAATTGCCATTTTGTCCAAATGGCACCTCTAAATAGGCTATCTATTCCAACTTGCAGGTGTAAATGGTCTAATTAGATCGTTTACACCTATAATTTTGTGTAAATACCATTTGTGCAAAATGACAATTTACGGAAATTGCTAAACCGCCATTTTGTGCAAAATGGTGGCTTGGCTGAAGGTTCTTCTCTTTCTGTTCTATTCATTAAAGTGATAATAGCTTGCCTTGACTTGGCCTCTGAAATGAACGTGTGCTGGCTAATTGATAATAACCATTTCCTGCACAATGAATCTGCTTGTACTTTTAGCACAACATGAACATATTTATTATTAGGTTGTACAGTTATGGTGAGGTGACCTGGGAGAGGAAAGCAACAAAGGAAATGAGCATTTGTGCTCATTTATTTAAATGCATGAGTATGAAAGCCTCCCTCCCTCCCTCCCTCCCTCTCTCTCTCTCTCACACACACACACACACGCAGAGTATGGACAGAACTGCAAACTTTGTTCATGACTTGAACATGGTTGTCAGGCTTTCAGAACTAAGCTCCTTCTGTCATGTTTCTGCATAAGGTTTTTTGTGTTGTTGTTGTGAGGGGTTTTTTAATTCAGGTTTTCTCAGATATACAGATTTTTCTGCACATTTTCCCCACGTACCATTTTGTACAGTGTTTGGGGGTTTTCCCCCCGGTTTTTTTAAAAAAGCATTTTGTTCACACTTTTCACTAACGTACACATTTCCCCTCTAGGAAATGCACATCCCTCCTACCCCTGCAGTAAGCTGCATTGTCAAGCTCAAAAAATGTTCAGATTTTGGGATGCAACTCTGTCTTGGATCACATATTGGTTCAGAAGGTGCAATTTTGCTAGATTCACATTAAAAGCTCAACGCAATGAATGTCTCTCCCATCCCTATCACACAAATACACACACACCCTCAGAGATTTAACTTCTAGGGACCTGGTAGAGAAGACGGTGTAATCAATGCCAGAGCTGAAACAGAGTGGTAATTATCCCACACAAACACAATTACAGACTGTCAGACTAATGAAGCTAATTCATTTTACAATGATATCATCAATGCAGCTGGCAAGTCTCCAAATCAGCCAGTTTCTGGTCCAAACCCCTTTTGCATGTGGTATCCATAATTCCTTTTTGCCCCATTTCTGCATTAGTGATTTTTTTTTAAAAAAAAGAACCACATGGAAATTTGCATTCAGATTATGCTTTTCTAAACAAATTTTCTTTTCACAATGCACATCAACATGGTATTTGAGTCAAAAGTCACAGCAGATCATTTGGGAGCTGAAGAAGTGGCTGGATAACTAAATTCCAATCTGCACATTTAGTCGATCAGCGAAGTTTCTATCAGCATTCCTAGAGATCTGTTCATTTCATTCTCTCATTCCATTTCTATACCACCAAGGAGCAAAAGCTCTCTGGGTTGTTTAGAAAGTTTAAACCCCTAAAAATACAATATAATAACATAATATACCACGGACCAACACAAATATAAAATAATTTTGCACAATGAACAATAAAAATCCCAGGACCCATTAAAAATCTCATTGTATGCTGTCAAATGCCTGGGAGTAGAGGGAAGTCTTAACCTAGTACTAGAAAGACAATGTTGGCACCAGATGATGCTCACTGAAGAGAGCATTCGCATTCCATAATTGGGAAGCCACCACCAAGAAGGCTCTCTCCTTTGTTGCCATCCTCCAAACCTCTCTCGGAGGAGGAGCATTGTCAAAGAGTCTTCCTCAAGCACCCCTAGTCTTCCCTAGATCTCCTCCTCTGACCAAGCAGAGTGGGTGGGTGATGGGTGCCTCCTTGGTAGGGATGTTGGAGAAATCCAGAACAGAACCAAATGGGTTCAGATTTTTATGAATCTAACCAGCAGATTCCACAGCGGGCCAGTATTCCCCCAGTTGGGCAGAATCCACAGACTTGTGAGTCATCTTCCTAACCTTGGGGAATTTTGTGCAAATTTCATTGTAGAAAAATTTGCAAAAATAAGAAAGTCTAAAAATACATTTCCCCCCTTCCCAGGCTAAATCACAAAAAAAAACCCCACCAACCTGCATTTTGGGGGGAAGTTTCACATTGCTGTACGTGCACATTTGCGCAAATTTGGAAACTGAAAAAAATAACCCAATTCCTTCAACAGGTGAATGACCGAATGAAAGGCACCTGACAATCCACAGAACACAGACTGAACGGATTTTGCACTATCTATGCACCCGTTCCAGGATATTCTTGACACATGGTGCCTTTGAAGGATTGTGCAAATCCAATGTTCTACTGGCCTAACATGCCACTTAGAGCTGGGCCGAATTGTTCATCTTAGACCATTTGTTGGGTGGGTGGGGGATGAAATGAATCCTGCCTGCCAAATGATCATGGGATGGCTTTTAAAACCTCTTCTAAAAGTCCCACACTGCTCGCAGAAGCACATGGCTCTCTCCACAGATTCCTGCCATATCATGGCCCTTCGTGATGCTCTCAAAGCATTCTGGGAAGTGCAGCTGTCAGGAATCTGCGAAGGGACCTTTTCCCCATTGTGAGCAGTTTGAGGCTTTTAAAAAGCAAGAAAAACAAGGAGGAAATCCTTGGTCACTTCACAAGGTTAAATATGGTAAGTATCAACCTACACACACACACACAAATTTCTCTCCACCCACTACAATGGATCAGTAGAAAGTTGGTCCCTATTTTCACAGGGGGAGAATGTTTTGGAGAAACTGGTATGGTGTGGAATGTTAATATTTATTAGGGGTGTGCATGGACCCCCTGATCCTCTTCGCGCCCGATCTGCAAATTGCGGATCGGGCCCGCTCCGCCCCGCCTCGTCTTCCTGGTTGAGTCCTCGGGCTCAACTGAAGCAGCTGCGGGACCGCGGACAGACGCAGGTAAGGGAGAGGAGGGAGGGGGGTTTACCTGGCCCTGCCGCCGTCGCCACATGGACGACAGCGGCAGGGCCAAGTAAACCCCACTCACCTTTTTTGCGGAGCTCTGGATCGAGGCGAAGGATCCGCCTTCACCTCGATCCACTCCGCAACGCTCCGCGGCTCCCTGATCCTCTTCGCCTCTGCCTTAAGGGGAGGCGAAGCCCCCCCCCCGGATCCGCTCCTGCTTCTCCGGTCCGAGGAGAAGCGGAGCACATCCCTAATATTTATATCAGGGGTAGGAAACCTGATGCCCTCTAGATGTTTTGAACTACAACTCCCATAATCCATGACTGTTGGCCATGCTAGCTGGGGCTTATGGGAGTTGTAGTTCAAAACGCATGGCGGGCACCCAGTTACCTATCCCTTTTCATTAGGAATGAGCAAAATCTTTTGAGCCCCTTCTTCTCTGTCAGCAACAGCAGCAATCCATTAACTATGTTTGGAAGAAAGGGCTTATCGACCTTTTGGATAGGTTCACAACTGAAAAACCTTCTTTATTATCATGACCTCGGTCGTTATCAGTTAATTGGAGCCAATAATCTGGTATAACTTCCTCTTCTGAGATGGCTGAAATAATGCAAGGCTAATTAACTGCTACTCCTGCTAAAAGCTAGCCTATCTCTGAGGGAGAGAGAGAGAGAAATGAATTTCTTTCATGAAATGGCTCTTAGTATTGCTTCTAAAACCAGTAGAGGCTGGTGGCTCTGATTTCAGTGGGGCTGTGGATCCATTCTGGGTTTCAGTCAGAACCAACAGAATTCTAAAAAGAGCTCTCCAAGGTGCTGAACCCTATCTCCAGAATAGACTCAACACCTTGGATAGCCCCTTTAGAGTTCTGGCCCATTCTGACAATTTATTTATTTATTCTTTTTATTGTGAATTTAGGAAACAAAACAAAAAATAAATCGTGAAAAGAACAAAAAATGAACATGTATAGAAATATCAATATTCCATCAATTACAACATTCTGGTGGGGGGCGGGGGGAGATCGTATACCACCCCTTCAAATGTTGTTAAGTGTTGTTAGGTGCTCAATCCATTACATTATAGAAAGTGAACATTTATCCTTCCAATGTCATAATGGCGTTTGTGCTGACTATACGTCAACTTCCAAGACACTGCTAAATGACTTAGGAGGACCTGGCTGGTTCTGGCTAGTTCTGACTGAAACTAGAATGAATTTACAGCCCCATCGAAATCAGAGCCACCAGCCTCCAAGGTTCATGCCTACACGAGCAGATTGACAATTGCCTAATTCAGGCATAATGCTTGGCTGTGGTTTAGTGTTAATGAGAACGTGCTGCAGGAATTCTAGGGCTTGCATGCTCCCCCTCCCTCCTTTGTGTGTGAAGGGAAAGACGCTCAAGGCTTCTGGTCGCAGTTTGGAATAGCTTCAGTTTCCTATTTTATCCAAATGAAGGAAACGGTCCATTGCACAAATCAGGGGTGTGGAACCTCTGTCATCCCTAGGGTTGAATTCAATGTCAGAGAAGCTCTTGAGGGGCACATTCCAATGGTGGGCGGGGCCAAAAGGGGGTGGGCCCAAAATATATCTAAAAATGCCAACTTATGGCAATGTAATGGCCTCAAGTCTGCGGGCCAGATGCAGCCCTCAGGGCCTCCTCCCTGTGGCTTGCAAGCTTCTTTTTCTCTTATCTCCAGTCACTAATTGGAGATAAGAGGTTATTTAAAGGCAATTCAACTTTAAATGCCCTGCAAAGTATCAAGCTGCTATAAATATTTTGGAGTGTGTATTTGTGAGTATACATGCAGAGGTTTGGTATTTGGGCTGCTATTTGAATGTGCTTCTGAGCGATTCAGCCCTGCTTACCTCGCAGTTGACACACAGGAGCCTTGACCTGCTTTCTTCCGAGAAGACCTAAAGTGGTACTACTTGGCCCCGCCCACTCTGCCTTTGCCTTCCCCCTCCCCCCTCCCCCAGATCTTTCCTATTTTGCCATTGGGACCTTGGGCTGTAAAGGTTCCTGACCCCAGGATCAGAAATTCAGACCACAAGAGGGAAAAGGTATAATAACTCAGTAAACTGGTTACAAATATAATGTACTGGCTCAGAAGGCAACACTTGAAATTGCTCCCCACCCCATCCCAGGCTACCATACAATAAAATATATTTGCTTGCACAGCCCCCCAACCACAATAGCGGATAGATCTGTTCGCATGAGAGCTGCTTCACGTGTTCATATAGACCATCTGAAGAAGGCTTCTAGAGGAAGACAGGGTTTTTTTGTTTTTGTTTAAAGCCTTTTAGACCTAGGACCCACGTTGAGCTCAAATATGCCATCTAGGTTCCACTTCTTCGCATTTCACCGTACATGCAAACAGTGGGAAAGCTGCTCTTGTGACCCACCTTTGGTCAATCAGCCAGTTATGGGTCTTGATTCATCAGTTGAAGAGACCGATTTGGCTCTCACAAGGCACAGGAAAGGCCTGTGCATCAGCATCCATGACAGTTTTGCTCCCTTTTGCAAATCACGTCCTCTTCACAAGCCCAAACGCAAGCAGGAACGCAACACTCGGGGAAATTTTGCATCGACCCAAACTTCCATTCACAGTCACAAGTCTACACCGGCATAGTGCACAAAGTCCAAAAGTGGGCAAATATGCGTCGTCGTCCCCATCCGCATTTTCTCACTTTCACCTATGGGGGGAAACGTGCATTTTCATTGGGGAAAATGCACATTTTTTTCTTGGTTGTTTTTTTTTAAAAAAATAAAACCCACACACTTGTGTTCAGGAATGCATATGAGGAGAAACAAGCTTTGAGGAAGAATTCGGAGGACCTCAACCAAGCTTGCCCATTGCTTCTTTGCCTACCTGCGAGTCATAACATCACCCTATGTCAGCCTTACCCAACCTGGTAACTTCCAGATATTTTACACTTCAGCTCCCATCGGCCGTCGCCAATATGGCCAACGGTCAGGAATGCTGGGAGTTCTAGCCCAAAACTTCTAAAGGGCACCATGTTGGGGAAAGCTGCCCTATGTGAATTGCTGTAGACTTGTAGCTGACTTGTAGACTTGTGAGCTACAGAGAGATCCAGTAGGTTCTACTGCTGTTCTCTGCCAAGCCCCCCTCAATTTATTTATTTATTTATTTCTGGCCTGGCACTCCAAGCACCGCCAGGAAGCAGAGCCTGTCTTCCATTTGGATTTCTTACAATTTCCCAGCATTGTGTGCACTGTGAGAAATAAAAAGAGGTTTCTAGAGCCATCCATCCAATTGGCTTCCAAGAACCCAGGCTTGCTCAGGACACAGTACGAAGAGCCATCATTCTATAGCTTGAAGCAATAAAGAGACAGCATTGATCCCATGCCCAACCAGTAGGGGTGGGCAAACTCACCCACATCCACCTTGTCGGACGCTTGCCCCACCACCACTTCTTGGCTGTCCAAGCTTCTACTGAGTCTCAGCTCTTCTGAGGCTCGGCCCACGCTGCTGAGATTGAGCACTTTCCCACTGCGTCAATGTGGCCTTTACGGCTGCCATTGACGCAGCGGGCAGAAGTGTGCAATTTCCGGAGCCTCCATTGTGCATACCATGTGCACCTGACTGGATCCAGGTGCGGGGAGGATGGACTTGGGGGAGACTGTTGGACTCCCAGACTCAATCAGATGCTCGTGACCTGCCTACCCACTGGCAGCCTGTGGAAGAAACTGAATATATTTTATGGAATATGGGTATGCTTCCCAGAAACACAAGAGTGAGGATGTGTTCTTCTGATTCAAGCTTTAGCCTTGGGTTGTACAGCAAGCAATTGCACAGCGGTAACATGCTGAGATTGTACAAACTTATACTCAGGGTCAAGCACTGGTGAAGCATCTGACTGAGTCTGGGGTTGAAGCAGGTTTCTTTTGATTGTAAGGCATAAAACGCAACCAATTGTTATCTATCACTGTGTCACACCCTCCAGTTGTGTTGCAGTACAACTCCCATCATCCATAGGCAGCATGGCCCATCTTTGCTATAGTTTATGGGTCTTCTAGTCTGACACATTGGGGCAGTGCCAGGTTGGAGGAGGTTGGTGCAGAGATAGGAGCAAGTCCTTACCTGTCTCAGAGTTGGTAGAAGCTACAGGCATTGCACTGGCTGGGAATGTTTGCTCTGCACTGGAATTACAGGTGGTGAATTCTTCTTCTCCTGAAGCGTCCTCTTGATGATGCTATGGAGAGAGGAGACATCAAACAATGTACCTTTGCTGTAGGGTGGTTTACCATCCATGGCAGGCAGGGATCACCTAGGGATCTATGAGAATTTCGCTTTTGCTTTCAAAACAAGCCAACAAGCTGGGTTAGCAACTTTGAACACAATCACGACCACTAGTACGTGTCCATGGAAAATGTTCATAAATTGACAAACAGGTGATCACACTTGATTTGCAAACAAATCCTAAATTTATGCTAATTTCCTAAATAAACACAATTTGCGTAACTTTAGGAAATTTGCATAAATCAAAGTGGGGGAAATTGTGCAAATTTCACGTTAAATCACTGCTTGATTTGCGCCAAGTTGGGCAGCTGCAGGGATCCCTGCTTACCTGTGAGTGCCATTTTCCAGAAAATTGGGGGAAGCTATTTATGTAAATCTCCCTTTTGTGCAAAATGGCAGCCATAAATAGTTTTATTTATGCAAAGTTGCAGGCATAAATGGTCTAATTAGACCAGCCTTCCTCAACCTGGGGCACTCCAGATGTGTTGGACTGCATCTCCCAGAATGCCCCAGCCAGCTGGCTGGGGCATTCTGGGAGTTGTAGTCCAACACATCTGGAGCGCCCCAGGTTGAGGAAGGCTGAATTAGACCAATGGAGGGGTGCGGCAGCATGCCACTCAATGGGCACCCAAAGACTATCCGGTGGTTTGCCCCACATACCCCTCCCCCCAGGGTCAGGTATGCGGCGGAGGTCTGGGCAGCAGGACGTGGGTTGGGTGCAGGGCAGTTTGCCCATCTCTAGCCAGGGCTAGATCCATACTAACTAGTGCTTTTTATTAATAGTGAAATGCACTGATAACTGCTGGCGCATGTGACACATTTTGTCTCCTGCTTTTCCAGCGCTACTTCCCATTCTGTATTCTCCAAAATACTGCAACAGATGTTTCTGTGAGTGCTATGAGGTATAAATGTGCCAGAGAGATATAGCATCATCATGATGTGATCGTATCCATATGACACAAGGTGTAGATCTGGCCCAGGTGAGCTATGTGCCTACCTGTTCAGGCAGCTATTTAGGTGCCATTTGCTGGCAGTCAACCATTCTTATAATTTGTTAACTTTAAACTGGACTTGGACAGGGCAGCTCTTCAAATAGAGCTGCCTTCAAATAGAGCTGCCTTCAAATAGAAGATGGTCATAGAATCATAGAATAGTAGAGTTGGAAGGGTCCTCTAAGGCCATCAAGACCAACCCCCTGCTCAGTGCAGGAATCCACCTTAAAGCATCCCTGACAGATGGCTGTCCAAAGGACTGTCCTCAAACAAAGGCCACCCTATATAGTCCAACATGTCTGGAGGACACCCAGTTGGGGAAGGTTCCAGTACATCATGTTACCCTACTTTTTCAACAACATTCTGATTTTCCAGACAGAAAACCTGGAAGTAGAACCAAGTGAAAACATGACCCAGGTTGAGATACAGATTGACCAGTTATTTGTTGTAAGGTTTGGGATAGTTCTTGCAAAAACGTGGAGGAGAGAGTACCTGGAACAGACAAACGCGGAAGCATCACGCAAATACAGCCAATACCACTTGCAAATCTCTCCTCCTAAACAAGATCTGTACAAGTAAACATGCAGACCAAGGGAGTTGCCCTGACTGGTGACCCCTACCATGCCCCATTATTAATCCAGTGCTCACTGACCACTCACAAGAGAAATCTCAGCCAGGTCTGCTGACAGCGGAGGGAAATAATCAATCACAGGACAAATATGCCCACAAGCAACAGCTCCATCAGTAAATGTGGAATCAATAATTCACTGGGGGTGGAGGAGACCCTTAATAGGATATTGGATGCATCCCTTTTGCTAATGGAAGTATAGACTGAGTTGTCTGGTAGAACCTGAAGGCAGCACTCGCTCCAGGATATGGCAGGAGCGAGTGTGTGTCATCAGAACTCACACTCCTGATGTCCGCCCCCCTCCCCACACACACACACAACCTGGAAGAAGCAGGGCAAGAACATGGAAACTGAAAAATTTATGAGGCTGCACCTAACCTTCTCAGGTCCTCAGTGCAATATCAAAATCGTAGCACCATTAGGGGGGGGTGCAAAGTGGGTCTTCTCTGCCTCAAAATTCAACCTGGAGCTCCTTAGAGCGCCTTCTCTGCCTCAATTTCTGGAGCGGGTCCCTCTCTCCGCCTCGTTGAATTACCAGTCAAACCGTTCCATTTTGGGGTAACTGGTATTAACAGAAATGCTTACAGCTCCTTCAATTTTAAAGATAAACACATGAAAATTGGCACCATGACAGCTTTTAAAGAGAGCTTTAGACATGCCAGTTTTAGAGCAGATCCCTGTATGCAGTGATTTATAGGGAATTTTTTAAAGTCTGAACTCAGGCATCCTCTCTCAGGCACCTCTCGCAGGGGAGAGGGCAACGAAGCAGCGGGAAAGTGCTTAGTGCAATAATAAGTGATTAATATATTAATAAATGCCACAACAGCAGCACACAGCTTGCCCAACCTCAGAGAGGACAGGAGGCTTACAGGACGAGGAGGAGGAGGCACCCCTCCACCACTGTCGGTCGGGCACATTGGAGCGAGTCAAGGCAAGGCAACAACAGCTTCCCCATAGGAGGCTACACGGGGGAAGGAGTATGACATGGAAGGGGGGGAGGACAGTAATGCCCCCCTTGCACTGGAAGCTCAGGCAGCCAATAGGAGTAATAGTTTAACTGAGAAATAAAGAGCCTGCCTGACTCAGGTGTAGAAGCTTGCTCCCTGACGATGCCAGCCCAGCAGCACTTCCACACTGTGGCTGACTTCTGTGAGTCCAAGCAGAAAGGCCCAACCGACCAACCAGCCCTGCACTCCCTCTCCTCACATGGCCAGAACCAGCACAGCAGCAGCAGCCAGTGTTTCCCACACCTCATGATGGAATGTTAACAAAGTGTGCTTTATTAATAGTGTACTGCTTGTGTGCACTGCACAACCCTGAAACTCATGAACATACAAGTACAAGGAGAAAACACTTGTAGCTTTGAAGCCAAGTGCTGCTAGGAAGGCTCAGCTTTGAGGAAGGAGAGCTACAGCACGTCAAACCATTAAGGGGAAAATAATAATAATAATAATAATAATAATAATAATAATAATAATAATAATAATGAAAAAGGTTTAACAAAATAGGCAGGTGCATGCGCACACACTGGGGGTGGAATAGCTGAAACAGTTCCCCCTCTCTCCCCTTCTCTCTCTGCAAAGAAACAGAGTTGTCTCAAGATCATGCAGATCTCTCTCCCTTTCCTCCTCTAAATCTCACTTTGCAAACAAACGCCACCGCATCTCACTCTGCACTGTGGGTGCAAAGATAAAAGAATCTCTCTCTCTCCCTCTCTGACCCTAACGAATGCCGCAAGACCAAGAACAGCAATGAGCGCGTGGAATCAAGGACTGTGAGAAAATTCCCTCCACGGAACACTGCGATTGGAGGAGAACAGAACATGGTTACGGACAACGCTATGGCAATTCCTAATTGGTTAGCCGCAGATGCCAATATCAAAGCTACCCCTCACCCCACTCAGCATCTTCCAAATATGGAGATATTCAATTCAGACACACACACACACAGTCGAATAATTATGGAGACTTTAGAAGCACCAATTGGGCACATCTCAGCTCTGATATTAATTGATGGGTTTGGAAGCGGCCAATCTCTGTTCTGGAAGATCAAATGCTCCATGAATGATCGCGGTTACCAGATAATTCCGGGGCAGAGTGCACACCCCTGGTGGTGGGCCCTCTGCTGGTTTTGGAGGGGATGGGCAAGTGCCCAACTTTGCCACCATCTGGAGCCAGAACAGAGACTCATTGTGGAAGGAAGATAAAGAGGATATTATAACTCTTCACTTCTCTTGCAATATTATTTTGCGCCATTCCCTTTCAGAGCAGTAAAGAGAGTTGAGGGCAGTCTTTTGCATGGCGAGTCTCATGAGAAAGAGTGAGGGTGACACCTTCAAATAGAGGACTGTCCTCTATAAAGTAGGACACCTGGACACCTTAATGGAAATATTACCTCCTTCTTTGCATCTTCCTCAACTAAGTAGAAGCAACAGATTCCATGGACGTTGGTGAACACTACCTGAATTACATTCCAATTAATTTAAATTAGGGATATGCACATTATAAATAAATAATAATAATAATAATAATAATTTCAAGGGAGGTATCTGAACTTTCAATCCATTTTGGGGGATAAGGAGTTTGGAAGCCCTGCCTGATTTTTTTGGATTGGGCTTGTTCCATTTGCCCTGCTACATTTACAGTACTGTCAATTGCTTGCTTCTTTTAAAGCCAGGGCACAGATGTTATCACATATGTGTATTACATTTGCAGTCACCCTGCTTCATGGGATTGTAGTCTTAGGCCTTAGCTAGACGTAAGGATTATCCCAGGCAAATAGAGGGGTCGTCCCTGCCTGCTCCCAGGATCCCCTGTGTGTCATTTGGATGCACAGGGATGAGCCCAGGATAATCCCGGGATATAGGCCTGGTCTAGCCATGGCCATAGAATCATAGAAACGTAGAACCATAGAATAATAGAGTTGGAAGGGGCCTATAAGGCCATCGACTCCAGCACCCCGCTCAATGCAGGAAGGCTGCATAAATAGTGAGTCACTCTCAAGCATGCATATTTCATCCTTGTTGCCCTAGCTGAGTTCCTAAAAGAAATACAGCATTGACTGGGTGAAAATCCATTATGCCTTATGAAAGGAACATGAACTTGCGCAAGCCTGTCTGAAATTTACATCTTCAGCCTTACAGAATTTCGATTTTCAATCAAAGTCCGTTTTGAAGTGTGGGTGGGGGGGGGTTGCTGTAAAGAAAATGACAAAACTCTTTTGGGCAGCAGAGGTAGCAAGGAAGCCTCTGGTATATATTGTCTGGACTGAGGTGGTGTTATGGAATGTTTACAAGCATTCTGCCTGCTCATGGAAACTGTCAGCAACAAAACGTTTGAATCAGTCTAATTTTGTGAGTTGAAGCAAAAGGTCAATTGCCTTCCAAGTTTCTTGTTAACCCGAAAGGTGGAGTATGAATAAAATAAAGAAAGAAAGAAATTGGCAGAGAGAGAGAGAGAAAACACTGGAAAGACATCCCAGGAGGGAGGGAAAGAAAGAGGCAGAGTTGCTAGGAAGATGGTTGTGGGAAAGCTTCACAGGGTCTAAGGAGAGGAGAAGCTACATGCTGTTGGCGTGTGTGTGGAGAGAAAGATGGTGATTGGGCAGAGAGACTAACTTCAAATCAGATATAGATCCCTTTACACTTCAATGGAAGAGAAAACAAAAGCCATGGGTTGCATCTCTCCCTGCATCAGTGTGGAACTATCTATATGGGAACCCCCTTAGGGCTTGGAATCCATACCTAGAGTTCTTAAGAGGCACACAGCCCAACAGGGGAGTCCAACATTAGAACTGAGCCTTCCCCAACCTGACAGACCACCAGATGTTCAGGACTACAACTTCCATCAGCCCCAGCCAGCATGAGCAATGATGAGAGTTGCCATGGCAAACATTTGGATGGCTTGTTGTAGAAGGCTGCTCTGACCTAAGGATGGCATCACTGGGAAATCCAGGGCAGGATCTACACTATTGCTTTAAAACAGTTTATAACACTAGTGACAACTGTTGGGGCCCAGGACACGCTGCAGATACACTTTTCAAACTGTTTTCAAAGTGTCATATCCTGCTTGGTGTAGATCTGGCCCAGGTCTTTTTCGCCCACAATGGAATTCTGCGCCATGCATGACTTGGGAGCCAAGTGGCAGACTTTTCCCCAAACTCCGGGAATCTTTTTATGTATTTTCTTTTGCAGGTTCTGCAATGTTTGCAAATTTCTAAGCAAATTCAGCCATAATCCCCACAAATTGCTCAGAAAATTGTGCACGTTGCAGAAACTGTCGGGGGACGGGGTGGTCAGGGACGACTGCGCAAAATACCTAGAAAAATCCACAAACTGGCCCACTGCATATTGAGTCGGGCATTGCAGCAGGAACAGAAACGAAGTCTGCGGATGGAGGGGGAGCCTAGGAAAACCCATCGAACTCTACCCCACAAATGGATCTCTCTGGCAACCCTTCTCTAGCCCCCTAGGTTTCCTGAGGAGCTTTCGGTGCAGGGCATGCACAACCCACATGACCAGAAAGAGGAATTCGTACCGTTTGCCAGCAAACAGAAGGGTGGTTAAGAAAGATTAATTTGACCAGCTGTTTTTCACTGAGGACATCTGGGCAGAATGGCTGGCTGGCCAGGAAGACTGCAATGGCGATCAGTGTGTGTGTACACACACGTGCATGTTATCGCCTTTAGGAAAACATCCATCTCATCCCTCCTCTCTCTCTCATGCGCAGACACAGTCAGAGCTACTCGCTTCACAATCTCCTCCAGCTTAATTCAGCAGCCCAAGACATTTGGCATCAATGCATCCCGAAACATCCATTCAACATCAGCAGCAGCAGCAGCACCATTACAACTTCTGGATTACATATGCCTGCGTTCCTGCAACTAGCTAGCCAGGAATGGTCGCTGGAGAGCAGGCTGCTAAGCTGTTCTTTGCTGCCAGCCTAGAAACTGAGCTTCTCGTTACGTAATACACTGCTACAGCCAGCCTACTTGACGCTCAGTGTTCATGGCTTTCTGTTTTCATAGAAAACACACAGCCGTCCCTTATTGTCAGTGATTTCCCCCCCCCCCCCTAATAAAAACACAGAAGCATATCACACAAGGCCGTTTTGAGGACACACAAGGCACAGCTGAAACAAAATTTGCCGTGAAGTTCAAGATTCAGCCAAGTTTGGGTTTGGAAAAGAAAGGTGTAAAAAAACAACACCGAGATCTACAAGTCTCCCCCCTCCCACACCGGCCCATCTTCTGGAATGTTAAAGTAATACAGTTCAATAGCAAATTGCCACTTCATTTTCATACAGCCCCATCCTAAACCCCATCAAATCCAACCATGTCTGCTTGGGAGAGGGAGGGGGAAATTGAAACAGGAATATAAATTTGAATTTGCAAGAAAATTCTCAGTTAGAAGAATCAGATTCCCCCCCCCCACTGCACCCCAAAAATCTGTTCCAGCTCTACATCACAATAAAAGAGAGTAAACTGCTCTGCTAACATAAAGCTATATAGCCTATTATGAAGTAAGCCCTATTTTAAAACAATCAAAGCAACAACAACAAGCATTTCTAAGACTCAAATTTTCTGGACTTTCTGCCCAGAGGCAATTCAAAAACGCTCTACACATGCCCATGTCAAGTGTTCTAGGTCAAAAATGCTGAACTTGGGGGGAAATCTGGGACTGACTCCCAATGTTATTATAATCCGGTTTCTCTAAGTGTGGAACGCATATATCTTTTATAGTGGTACCACCAAGACAAGCCTTTGGGGCAGTAGCCTAGGGTATCCCTCAGCAGAATGAGAAATAGGATCTCCAAATACAGCAGGGCTGGATTGCCAGATTTTGTAGTAAGTAACTGTCTCACAGAGATTTCACCATTCTATTTTATATTACATTGGATTATTATAATTAATGACTATTTTTTAATCTTAGGGTTATGGGAGGGTCATTGCTATGTGTCCTGCAGACTCTTTTCTAGAAACATGGGGGGATGGCTGTGTTTGCTTCGTTGGGTGACAGAGCTACTCTGCACATGCTCAAAGGCAGTGCATTGCTGATTGGTATGGTCCTAGACTGAACCTTAGACTTGAAATTGATTTCCAGGGTTAAAAATAAGCAGGGCTTATTCTTTATCCTAAAATATTACAGAACCATAGAGAAACATAACACCAGTGATATGGCAATCGTGCACAGTGAGAATCAGTGTGTGGCATAGTGGTTAGAGCAGACGACCTCAATCTCGGGCCCTCCAGGTTGTTGACTGGGGGACAATGGGAGTTGTAGTTCAACACATCTGGAGGGCACCAGATCCAGGAAGACTGGGTTACAGTGTTGGATTAAAGCCAGGGAGTCCTGGGTTTACTAGGAGGAGGGCTTTCTCCGCTGTGGCACCCCGGCTGCGGAATGAGCTCCCCAGAGAGGTCCGTCTGGCGCCTACACTGTACTCTTTTTGTCGCCAGCTGAAGACCTTTTTATTCTCTCAGTATTTTAACACTTAATTTTAACTTAAATTTAAATTTTACTGTTCTAACTCTGTATTTTAACCTTATATCAATTTTGCTGCGTGGTTTTATCCTGGTTGTGCTTTTTATACTGTATTTTGTATTTGTGTTTTTAACCTGTTGGTTGTTTTATTATGGTTTTAATTTTTGTGAACCTCCCAGAGAGCTTCGGCTATTGGGCGGTGTAAAAAAATGTAATAAATAAATAAATAAATAAATAAATAAGCTCTCTCCCTCTTCCGCCAACCTAACAGAGTTGCTGTGAGGATAAAATAGGGAATAAATAGGTGGGATTTAAAGAAACGGAACATGTCTCTACTTTTAGGCACTTTTAAAAAAATGAGCTGAATCTTAGTCCTCTTAACTATATACAGCAAGAAAGAATACGCCTTCTCTTTTTAATTGAAACGTGCATATTTTCAGATTTTTCAAGAGTGTGTATTCCATACTCTGTGTGTGTGTGTGTGTGTGTGTGTGTGTGTGTACAGAGGGGGTGTTGTTCCCCTCCCAGCTGCCAAAACAGAGTGATAAGAAGAGCACTGTTGTGTCATTTGAATGAGAGGTGCAGATGACCTGCTATAAAAGAGCTGTCACATTGTAGAAAAGAAAAGAGAGCTAAGGGACTTTGGGCATTAACAACCATTTTGTACCATAGGATAATGATGTCCCGGAATAAGGAAAGACAGATTAAAACAGGAGGCATCAATTAAAATACAATAGGGTGGGGGTCTGAAGCCCCAGTGGGGCAAATATACACATCAATATTTCACGCACCACTATAGCACCTTTTCAGTTTGATTTGCGTTTTGGATTAAGGAATCCGAGGCTGCAATCCTTAGGCCCACTTACCTGGGAGTAAGCCCCATTGAAGAGAATGGGACTTACTTCCGAGTAGACACGCGTCTAGGCTTGCGCTGCGAAAAACATACTACAGGGCTTGGACAGGGAGCAGGAAATTCTCTAAGAGCCGTCAGTAATATCGCCCATCGCATCCTCCTCCTTTTCTGCACGGAAAGGGGCGCGGGGTAGGTGGGGTGGGGATAAAGACAACCTCGATCCAACCGCACAGCGAACGTCCAAAATCAGAGAGTAAAAACAACCAACGAACAGAAAACGATCCACTGTAGCAAATACACCGATTAGAAGGCAGAAGCAAAATAATAATAATAATAATAATAACAACAACAACAACAACAATAATAATAATAATAATGACCTAGCGGTAAGGAAGAGAGGGAGAGCGAAATCAGCTACTCTTTGCCTTAAATCAAGAGAGATTTTGGTCATATGAAGCCCAGAGATTATTCTCTTTCCACGCTCACACTCACGCACGAGGGAAAGGTGTCGGAATGCAAGGAGGAAGAAGGAAGGAACGATCAAGGGAGAACCATTCCAGGCGCTGGCGATGAAATTGACTAACATGAGAATGACTAAAACGCTCCACGGAGGGGGGGGGGGGGGACGGATGGACGTGCGACCAGTGATGAAATTGACGAGACGGTGGGGGTGGGGGTGGGTGGGGGGCAGCCTCAGCTACCGAAATCGGCGCGGGGTGGGGGTGGGGGAGGGAGCAGGAGGCGACAGTATCCAAGCACCAGATCGTCCAACCCTGGAAATCCACACGTTCGTTTGCCGTAGAATGCGGGAAGGAGGGAGAGAGGCATCAAAGGACGTGGAGAAAGCGAGAAACGCAACAGCCGCTCACCTGCTTCAGCGCAGGACCGATGGAGATCGGAGCGCGGGGCTGGGCTGGGCGGGATGAGATCCTGACCTCCGAGGTTCGCGGCTCTGGATCGGAGGCTTGGCTTGGCTTGGAAGAGGCTCGGTTCGCTTCTTGGCTCGGCCTCTAGGGGGCCTTAAAGGGGCAACGCTTCCCAAAACGGATTCGCTGGGGCCCACCAGCGCAAGCTCTCTCTGGCAAGCCCTTGTCTGTGCAAAAGGCCTCCCCCTTCCTCCTCCTCCTCCTCCTCCTCCTCCTCTCACAGAACAATTAACAAGTGGTTGGGCAGTCTAGTAAGCCAAGGATCAGCCCTGAAATTCTATTTGGAATGCTAGGGCTTAGCCCTGCTCACAGTGGAGGCTGGTGGCTCCGAATTTGGTGGGGGTTTGAATCCATTCTCGGTTTCAGTCAGAACAAGCCAGAACTCTAAAGAGGCTATCCGAGATGCTGAACCCTAATCCCAAAATAGGTTCAGCCCCTTGGATAGCTCCTTTAGGGTTCTGTTTCTGATTGATTCAGAGCCCCACCAGAATCAGCACCACCAGCCTCCACTGGTCTTCGCCCTGTTGTATGTGAGGAGCGGTAGAGCAGTGGAGGCTGGTGGCTCCGATGTCATTGGGACAGTGAATCTGCTTTGGGTTTCAGTCAGAACAAGCCAGAACTCTAAAGGATGCTGAGCCTATGTTGGAGGGTTAGGGTTCAGCACCTTGGGCAGGTCGTTTGTTTGTTTGTTTATCATTGCATTTATATCCCACCATTTTCCCTCCAAGGAACCCAAGGTGGCGTACATAATCCTCCTCCTCTCCATTTTATCCTCATAACAACAACCCTGTGAGGTAGGCTGGGCTGAGAGTCTGTGACTGACCCAAAGTCACCCAGTGGGATTTCCATGGCCAAGTGGGGACTAGAACCCGGATCTCCTGATTCTCAGTCCGACATGTGGATTCAGCACCCTATGACATAGGAGCCACCAGCCTCCGCTGGCTTTTCCTCTCCAGTGTATAGTCACAACTTGCACAAGAAATGGGCAAACTGTGATCCTGCCGGTGGTGGTGGACTGCAACTCTCATCAGCCTTAGCCAGCTTTGTCAATGGCAAGGAATGCTGGGATTTGCAGTCTAACAACATCTGATGGGACACAGGTGTTGCCCATCCCTGGTCTGCACACATGGAATGAGGGTATTAGAAAGCAGGTTGATTTCGCCAGCCCTTTTCCCTCTTGCAAACTCTCCTGTGAATTTAACAGTTTCCACAAGAGAGGCAAAAACTCAACAGGTGAAGTTTGCCCCATTGGTGCCCCTCCAAACCGGGATAAACCTCATCCATTAAATTTTTGCTTGCTGTTCAGGAGGGGGGACGGAAAAGGCACAGGGAAACGGCTGGGGTGGAGGGAGCAGTTCTGTCTGCAGATAGGTTTGAGATTCAGCAATGCACTTTTCTTTTCTTTTTAGAAATTAACACATGCACACCCTTACAATAAAGCAGATGGATTCTCTTAGGCCTCATTAATATAGCTTAAAAACAACGACACAAGGTGCTTTGCAATCTGTGCAGCCCACCACTATGCATCCTTCCTTGGAAGTGAGTTCTGCTGTGTTCATTAGGACCAGCTCCCAAATCATTGTGTGTAGGTGTGCAGACTTAACCAAGGAAATGTGCATAGCACCAGGCTGGCATACTTTGGCTCTCTCAACAGTGGTGCAAAAGTAGGTCTCTGTTATTCCTTCTTCTTTTTTTAAGAGTTTGGGGCTGGAAGCAAAGTAACACTAGTAGAGACTAGAGGAGCAAGGTTAGGAACAAGATGAGAAGCTCTGCATAGATGTAGGGTGGGGAACTTCTTTTAGCCAGTGAGGCTGGTGGCTGGTACAGCTGTGCATCTGCTCTGAGTGTCAGTCAGAAACAGTAATAACTCTAAAAGACCTATCCAAAGTGCTGAGCCCTGTTCACAAAATGGATTCAGCACCTTGGAGAGCTCCTTTAGACCTCTGACTGGCTCTGACGGACACCCAGAGCAGATCCACAGGCCCACTGACATGGGAGCCATCAGCCACCACTGCTTTCAGCCCAAGAGCTGAATTCAATTTTGAATAATCTCTCTGGGGTGGCATTCCAGTGGTGGGTGGGGCCAAAGGCAAAGTGGGCGGGGCCAAAAGACTGGTTTATTGTAGCATAAAGCTCTTACTGCCAGTAGCTGGCGTAGGGTGGGGGGAATTTCACAAAGGCCAGGAAACTACCAAAAAAAGGCATTAGGAGGAAATGGGTGGAGCCAGTAAAAGGGGGTGTGGCCATCTAGGGAATCCCAGAGAGCTGGAGTGGGACCCTGTATGTGAGGTTTCCGCATCCCTGGCATAGATGTTTGCAATCCATGGCACGTGGGGCTGGGGAGAGGGAGTAGGATGGTACCCACTGTTCTTGCTCCCAACCTCCAAGTGTAGATCTGAAGGTCCTAAAAAAAGGACCACACTGTACTGGCATAGTCTCTCTTCTGGCAGAGACCTTCCCCATCATGTACACAGAATCTGCACACTCAATGGCCTGGTTCAGACAACACCCTAAACTATGATGCTTAACCACAAAATAGTTAATTGAATACATAAAGTTCAAGGCACTCTGTTAACCATTTTGTGGTTAAGCAGCATGGTTTAGCATGTTGTCTGAACCAGGCCACTGTTTTTCAGGAATTAGCTGTGTTCAGACCTTTGGAAGAACGTGTGGTGTGGAGATCAGGACCAGGGACAGCAGACACAATCCCAATCCTACCCCCTTCCATCATCCGCTGAATATGTGAATTGGTCTTATTCAGCGCCAGCCCTACCATTATTCAGAGTGAGGCGATCACCTCAGGTGGTAGATTGTGGAGGGGGGCAGTGGGGGGCTGCCTCTTGGTTGTCGCTCATGAATTCTCTGTCTGTTGAAGGACAGACCTGTATAGATGCCACACAACCTGTCGTACACCCGCTAAACTAGCCTGCTGCCTCAGATGTGGTGGAGGTTCAGCAGTAAAGCAAGATTCAACTGCCAATCCAATCAGCTTCTGGGCGTGCACTGGGAAGGGGGCGCCATCTTGTCCTTCACCTCAGACAGCAGAATGTCTCAGGCACTTGTACTCCTTGGGCCTGCCCCTCACTTCCAGGCATTGACCAGGTCTTCTCTATAGAGCCCACCAAATGTAACAGGAACTGTGTGAGTGGGCAGAGGAGTCCAATCATCTTGCAAAGTTCCGTGATAGTGGACGTGGCTCATGGCATCTGTTCATTATAGGTTAGGTTATTTCCAGTTTAGTTGTATGCACAGTGCCACAACATGTCTGGATGCAAGAAATATATACTCACTCATTGCTGTTCCCGGTTCATTTGGAAAGCAGAAGAAAACACGATGGCATGAGAGAAGTTTGTAATTTCCCTTAGGAGTGGGATTTTAGCTGCTTCATTCTAATCTTAGCTGCTTGAGTTTGAGGCTGCTGCATTTTAACTGGGTTTTGACATTTTGCATATTATTTGCATGCCAAAGCTGTCCTGATTTCAAGAAGGAGGTGGGGACAGAAGTGTTTTGAAGAAGCAAAGAATGAGCCTGTTGGGCCTTGAATGAACACCACATCTGCTAGGTGCGAGTCACAGAGGGAGTTTTGTTTGTACAGATGAGGTTTGAAGCAGCAGCCATTTTGTAAGGTGAGTGCACCGTTGCCACCATGGATCCAACCCTTCCTTCATTGAACTCAGGGCTTGATGAGCATGGATGATGATGATGATGATGATGATGATGTAAGCCTATTTACTTGGTCTTGCTATTTACTGTGTTATCTGTACAGCACCATGTACATTGATGGTGCTATATAAATAAATAAATAAATAATAAATAATAATAATAATAATAATAATAATAATAATAATAATAATAATAATAATCTGTCACCCCCACCCCACCCACCAGATTTCCCTATTCCCTCTAAACTTATCTACAATCCTCACGGTAGATGGAGGTGTGTGGACTTTCTGAGTAACAATATATTATTATGAGCTATCCCTTGGTCTTCAATGGGCAATTGAGACCCATTGGATTTACAAAAGACCTGATCCTGGTAAAGATGACAACTCCTAGAACAGGTTTTGTTGATATAGTTCATAAGAACATAAGAAGAGCCCTGCTGGATCAGACCAAGGCTTCATCTAGTCCAGTACTCTGTTCACACAGTGGCCAACCAGCCATCGGCCAGGGACCAACAAGGCAAGACATGTTGCAACAGCACCCTCCCGCCCATGCTCCCGAGCAACTGGTGCACACAGGCTTACTGCCTCGAATACTGGAGATAGCACACAACTATCAGGGCTAGTTCAACACTGTTGCCTGCATTTTGGGACTTTCCCTGGGGGCATGGCTATGGGGACTGTTATAATTGGAGTGTGATTTGGGGGTGTGGCTATGGGGACTGTCATGACTGGAGGTGTGAACTGAGGGTGTGGCTATGGGGTTGTCATGATTGGGGGCGTGATTTGGGGATGTGGCTTTGGGACTATCATGATGAGCAGTTGCACATTAAGATTTACCATGACACTTGCAAATTGGAGCAAAATGAAATATGAACACACACAAAAAGTCTCTGTACACCTTTATAAACACAAATGCAGAAGAAATTTCCATAATATGCCAGCCATCTTCCTGTTATCTTGGGCCATGTCTTTGCCAAGAGGTGTCTAATTCCACTCTCAAGCACATAAGGCAAATTGTTAATGCCCAGGTGAGGTCTTCTCATCAGTGGATCTACTCATGAGGAAGGATGGCCAGTATGCTATTTGTGGCTTTTTGGCTCTGAAAATGATCTAGGCTACAATCCTATACATCGTTACTTAGGAGTAAACCCAACTAACTCAATGAAACTCACGTCCCAGTAGACATGCATAGGATTGCCTTGTAAGGCTGCAATCCTATACACAGCTTTCCCCAACATAGTGTTCTCCAGATGTTTGGGACTACAATTCCAATCAGCCCCAGCCAGCATGGCCAATGGACAAAGATGATAGGACCTGTAGTCAAAAACATCTAGAGGGAACCAAGTTATGGAAAACATTCTGAAGACATTCTTGCTTATGCAAACTTTCCCTGGCTTGTAATACTGCTGCTTGGTTTTACAGTTTTTTGTACAGATTCCTTTATTTATTTAGTTTTGTTATTGCATTTGTAATGGTTTATGAATAGTGTATTTGAAATAGTGATTTTAAAATATGTTTATATGTAAACTGGTCTTTAATATTTATTAAAGTAGGCCTCCCTATTTTCTTTAATTAACCAATCAGGTATTATTCCTGCCGCTTGGCTGAAAGCTTTTATAATTTCAATATATAAAAAAGGACGCAAAGATGATCCATCTAATTACCGCCCTATTAGTCTGTTATCGATAGTGGGGAAGATCTATGCCAGTTATTTAGGTCTCAAATTAAAGGCATGGACCATTGAGCATGACATACTGGGAGTTGAGCAGATTGGTTTTAAACCCGGCTGTTCAACCCTTGACCACTGTTTGGTCTTGACTCACCTGGCTTACAGATATTCTGCCCCCAAAGGCAGCAAACTTTTTGCAGCGTTCATTGATTTAAAATTGGCTTTTGATTCTATATCACGCTCTCATCTTTGGAACAAACTGGAACAGCTTTCTGTTGATAAGAGACTCCTGTTTTTGATTCAATCCCTCTATTATAACACCACTGCTCAGGTTCGTTGCAGCCCATCAGGTCATTACACAAAAGAGATTGCTGCATCATGTGGGGTTAGACAAGGCTGTGTGCTCGCACCTCTATTATTTAATTTGTATTTGTCAGACCTCCCCCACGCATTGGAGGTCCTACCATCCCACCCACCTAAGATACAGAACACTAAAGTTTCTCTGCTACTGTACGCAGATGATGCAGTTCTGATCTCTCAGACCCGGGTAGGCCTCAAGAGATTGCTGTGCGGCTTTGCCAACTACTGTTCAGAAAACTTGCTATCTATTAATTATACTAAATCTAAGGTATTGGTGTTTTCCAAACGCAAGGTTAGATTTTCCTGGGCCATGGAGAACTCCGTGATTGAGCAAGTGGGCTCCTATAAATACTTGGGTATATGGTTCCACGAAACCATCTCTTGGAGAGAACAGGGAAAACACTCTAAGACTAAAGCTGAACAACACCTAGGTGCAATTACTCGCTTCTTTTTTACAAGGGGCGGGAAATTCATTCCGGCAGCTGTCCAGGTTTTCAAGGCTAAAATCATCCCTCAGATTTTATATGGGGCACCAATTTGGTTTCCGTGCTCTAAATCCTCCTTTGAGGGCATTCAGTCATCTTTTCTTAGGATGTTATTTGGTGTTCCCAAGTGTGTCTCTGGAGCTGCTCTTAAACTAGAAGTTGGTCTGAATTCTGTTAATTGCCTGGCCTGGATCCATGCTGTCCATTTTTGGCTTCGCTGTAAGTTGGCACCTCCATCTAATTCTCTAGTATCTAAGATTCTGTTAGACCCCTTTGAATCTCCTTGGTCAAAGGCCATGACTAGTAAAATCAAGTCAGTAGGCCTATCCCCCCAAATGCTATTACCAAGGGATTTAGCTAGTGCCAAATCAGTAGTGAAACAGGCTGCTTGATATAGATATGCAAGTCCTTCAGAGTGCTGCACGGGGCCCATGTTCCCCTCCTGTCCCTAGGACTACCAGCCTCTTTTTGTAAAGATGGGATGCCTTATCTACGCTGGTTGACTATTCCTAAATACAGGAGAGCATTTTCATTAGCCAGACTTAATGTCCTTCCCTCCAAACTTCTGGAGGGCAGATTTAATAAAATTCCAGTGCTCAACAGATGCTGCCCCTGCCACAATAGTGAAGTGGAAACTGTATCTCATGTTTTACTGTTTTGTAGATTTTATCTAGGGGCTAGAAACGATCTTCTGAACCCTATTTTACAATGTTATCCTGGTCACCCAACTGAATTCTTAACGTCTCTTTTACTTTGTAATATAGACAAATCAATCACTGAGCAAGTGGCCAAGTTTGTGAACATGCCCATTTCTTTTAGATCGTCTATGATCGCCTGACTTTTAATAGTTAATGGTATGTTCAGTTTGCTTGTATGTAAAATTGTTATTTGCTGGAATGGTCTATTGACTGCAATAAACGGTTGTTGTTATATAAATAAACCCACACGTGTAGGAGAAAGTCACTTTCTTGGCTAATAGGATTTACTTCCCAGCAGATATGCCTATAATTGCACTTTTAATTGTGCCAAGCATATAGAGACGTTGCAGATCGGATTGGTAAACCTCCAGTACCTTATGTCTCATACACCTCCACTATTCTATACACCTACCTACACCAATATCCTGCATATTTATTATTATTATTATTATTATTATTATTATTATTATTATTATTACTATTATTATTCAGAACCAGTGTGGCACAGTGGTTAGAGTGCTGGGACTGAGGAAACACAGGTTCAAGTCCCCACTTGGCCGTGGAGCTCACTGGGTGAGTTTGGGCCAGTTTCTGGCTCTCAGGCTATCCTACCTCACAGGGTTCTTGTGAAGATAAAATGGAGAGGGGGAGGATTATGTAAGCTGCCTTGGGTTCCTTGCAGGAAAAAAAAGTAGTAGTAATAATAATAATAATAATAATAATAATAATAATAATAATAATAATTTAAATACCATTTCAGAAGTAACTCTTTGGCACAATCCTATGGGACAGCTGACCAAATGACAGGAACCATTGAGATTGGAGAATCCAACAGCTGCTGAGCTGTTGCCAGCATGGTGGGACGAGTGGTGGAGACTTTATTAGCCTCTCAGCCCTCCTCCAGCTCTTTCTGGGCTAAATGGGCTTCTGAGCCTGTCTAGCTGGGTTGTGCAGCAGGAGGCAAGGACCGGAGATGTGAAGCCTTTGGATCTGATGGATCCATGGCTTTTTCCTCTTTCTTCACCACCCACCAGCACCCACCTTCCCTCTCGCTCTATCCTTATCCTGAGGTTGGAGCTCAAAGGAGCCACCAAAGAGCTTTCCGCAGCAGCTGGGAAGGGGTCGGGAGATCCATGCTTGGGTGTCCTCTTTCAAGGTCAGTGCTCTGTCTGCAGCGTTCTGTTCCCTGTCGGATGCTGCCTAGGGGCCAGAGGCCTGCGCTATAAAATGGGGGAGGGAAAACAGGCTGAAGTGTTCATTCAGCTCAGTTCTAATTGTCTGCTTGTTCCATAATTAATCGAGAAGGAGCACAAGTAATCCGCAGAAGTGGCAACAGCCCATTGGAAGATAGAAGTTGCACCAAAGCATCTGTGCAAAGGAACTTGGAGAGCATCCTAGGGAATTCAGCTCTTCAGCTGTCCAGCCTGTGTCCTCCACAAGAGCAGTGTTGCTCACCATTTCTGGACATGGCCCTAAAACCAGCCATAGAGGGATCTCTTGGGCAACGCTAGCAGGAGACAGATTCACCAATTGATTTCTATGAATTGATCTCCTACTCCTCACTCACCATTCAGTGAAAAAGCATTTAGGGGTGACCTTGCATCTTCGAAAGAAAAGCCACTTGAGCGAAGGGTGATTTAGAGCATAGAAGGGGTGGCTGTCTCTCTTCAAGGCTCCTTAAATTCCTTTTCCTGCTGCAGTATTGTTTGCGAAGCCATATGTGTTTTTGGAGATATTGCAGAGGGAGAAGAGTCTGGGAGCAAAAAGGCCAGGGATGAGGAAAGAGCTGAGGAGTGCATTTCCACCCTATCGCCACCACCACACACTGGGGCTCTTTCCACTCTAAATTGCTCCTTCTCAAGCTGCTTTTCCCTGGAAGAAGTGGTAGTTGGTGTTTTGTCATAGCCTAGGGTGACCATATGAAAAGGAGGACAAGGCTCCTGTATGTTTAACAGTTGCATAGAAAAGAGAATTTTGGCACGTGCCATTTTTATATATGCAGAACCTGGTAAAATTCCCTCTTTATCACAATATTTAAAGCTGCAGGAGCCCTGCCCTCTTTTTATCTGGTCAAGAGGACAGGGCTCCTGCAGCTTTGTTGTGATGAAGAGAAAATTTCACCAGGTGCTGCATGCATACAAATGACACCTGCTGAAATTCCCTTTTCTATACAACTATTAAAGATACAGGCGTCCTGTCCTCCTTTCCTTATGGTCACCCTATCATTCGCAAGTGGAAACCCCCTAGTTTTGAAAGAACATGTTCCAGAATTATCCAGATCATTCCCTTCAACAGGTGTCAACGAGCACTGCTCATGAATTGATGGCTCCAGGCAGCATTAGCAATCCTTGCAACAGATTTAATTCCAAAATTTGTGGATGGAGAAGAACTTCATCCACAACAAGGCTAAACTGATGGAAGATCAACCAAGAGTGACCTCTGGTGGAGACATACAGCGCTGCAGTGTACCTATAGCCTTCTCCAGCAGCAATCCAGGAAGATGAGCTGGGCATATGAACTGTAGAGGCTGGTGACACCTAATTTCCGTGGGGCTGTGATTCCATTCTGGGTTTTGGTCAGAACCAGCCAGAAGTCTAAAGGAGATACCCATTTTAGAGATACGGTTCAGCATCATGAATAGCTCCTTTAGAGTTCTGGCTTGTTCTGACTAATTGGATCTCAGCCCCATTGAAATCGGAGCCATCAGCCTCTACTGACTATGAGGGAAGAGACAGTCTCCCACAACAGGATTTTAGCCCTGACTTTCAGTCACAGGGGACAGGACCTAACCCCTTTCTACTAGGGCAGAACTGAGCCGAGCAAATAATGCAGGTATAGCTATTGATCTTTACGAGTGATGGGGTGGGGTGGGGGGTTGCAATAGCAGCTGTGACTGTCATGTTCCTGAACCTCCAGCCTTTTCAGAGTAGTAGGGAAAGACCCTGATGCAGCTGAGGATGAGATTGTTCTTCCAGGGGTTGGACAGTCAGCCCCATAACCAGCCCACCCTCCAGGCCATATGGTCTTAGAATCATAGAATCATAGAATAGCAGAGTTGGAAGGGGCCTACAAGGCCATCGAGTCCAACCCCCTGCTCAATGCAGGAATCCACCCTAAAGCATCCCTGACAGATGCTTGTCCAGCTGCCTCTTGAAGGCCTCTAGTGTGGGAGAGGCCACAACCTCACCAGGCAACTGATTCCATTGTCGTACTGCTCTAACAGTCAGGAAGTTTTTCCTGATGTCCAGCTGGAATCTGGCTTCCTTTAACTTGAGCCCATCATTCCGTGTCCTGCCCTCTGGGAGGATCGAGAAGAGATCTTGGCCCTCCTCTGTGTGACAACCTTTCAAGTATTTGAAGAGTGCTCTCATGTCTCCCCTCAATCTTCTCTTCTCCAGGCTAAACATGCCCAGTTCTTTCAGCCTCTCTTCGTAGGGCTTTGTTTCCAGACCCCCGATCATCCTGGTTGCCCTCCTCTGAACACGCTCCAGCTTGTCTGCATCCTCCTTGAATTGTGGAGCCCAGAACTGGACGCAATACTCTAGATGAGGCCTAACCAGGGCTGAATAGAGAGGAACCAGGACCTCACGTGATTTGGAAGCTCACGTGATTTGGAAACTCAAGTACCTCACATGATTTGGTCTTGCCACCATGCTCTGGGTCAGGGAAAACCTGAATCTGGATCCAACTCCAACACTGTATCCACTACACATGGAGCACCGAGAACTGTTCTTATCATTGACATCCTTCTTATCAGTTTAAGACTTTCATCGGAAGAAGTAACATGAGCTCCTACTGTGACTTTTTAATAGGGATGCAATCAGCAGTGTTCTTTTCTTCTTCCTCCCAGTGTCCCAGTCGCTGATGTGTGTCTACTTTGTACCTGTTACTGGAGCTTGACCAACTTCTAATATACTGATCTGGCTAGTAGAATGCAACTGTAATGATTAGTAGGGGTGTGCACTCCATCCTGGAATTATCTGGTAACTGCGAACATCTATGGAGCATTCGATCTTCCAGAGCGGAGATTGGCCGTTTCCAAACCCAACGATTACTATCAGAGCGGTGATGTGCCCAATTGGAGCTTCTAATGTCTCTGAAATTATCCAACTGTTTTTCAGGCATCAATGCTGTGTGTGTGTGTGTGTGTCTCAATTGAATATGGATGATTGACTTCTATGAGTCTGAGCAGAAACGTGCTCCCTCTCTCCCCGCACCACTAGAATCAGCAGCCAGTTAGTGCTTCCGACTCCCCAAACACTGCGATTGGAAGAGAACGTGGTCACGGACAGCATTGTGGCAATTCCTAATTGGTTAGTCACAGATGTCCTGGATGTTGACAACGTCATGCAATGGACCCACATATTTCCATGTGTTGCTATTCATGAGCTTGCAATAAATCAGGCATTTAAAGAAGCTCTCAGTGCATGGCTGTCGGGGAGGGTAGCAGTGGAGCAGCTGGAGGACCATTCCCACTGCATCTGGATCCCCCTCTGGATCCCTACTCAATGGCCCTCTCAATTCGGCACTTATTGCTTGAGACATCAGGGTGTGCCTGGGCACATCCAGCACACCCCTTGCACATGCCTATGAGAAGAGTGGTCTTAACCATTTTGGAGCAAGTTCAGTGTGAGGGCTTAAAGTGAATAGAAGGATGGGGGCATGCAAGCTGGCCCTGCCCCCTACATCTCTGGGTGCTCTGGCCCTGCCTCCTTCAGTTCAGACTTTGCCATGTTGAATCAGGGAGTTATACTCATGTTCACTTGAATGTGAGCAGAACTCTCTGCATGATCGAGAACCCTGATCATATGGAGAGTTCTACTTGCATCAAACCTTGCTGAGTCAACATGATTGTCAACATGACAAGATCTAAACTTAGAGGTAGCGCCTGTGTACCTAGGGACAGATGGGATTGCTCTACCCTCTTGAAGCCCTCCGATGCAACACATCTGGAGAAGGCTGCCATAATGAAATGTGTATTTGGACAGGGTAATTTTCTTTCTGCCATGGTACAAAATTAAATCGGCTCTCTTCGGTACATTTTCCAGGCATTTTTCTCCGTCTCTCAAAATACTAGAACCCGGGGGTCATCCCATAAAGCTGATTGATGGGAATTTCAATACAGATAAAAGGAAGGACTTCTTCACACAGTGCATAGTTAAACTATGGAATTCACTACCACAAGACGTAGTGATGGCCACCAGTTTGGATGGCTTTAAAGGCACGAAAAAAGTGCAGACATGGCACAAAGATATTCTTATGGGCTCCCTGTTCTCCCCAGGTGGATGTGATATAGATCTCAAGGGAGATCCAACAGTTATTCCAGAGGAGTTGAGTTTTTTTCCTCTCGGATTGAACTTAGTTTTATTTCCCTGGTTTGGGTGGATGGTCCATGAAACTCCCTTGGGGGGGGGGATTTAACCCTGTATCTGGTCATCATCTCACATCAAGTCTGTTTAATCTGCAGCTGCTGTTGTTATATTTAACTGGATATTTTATTGCTCTCCTTTTTTTACTCTCCTGGTTTGATACACTATTTTATATTTTAAAGCAGGGGTGTTGAACTTTAGGCTTATGGACCAAATCCAGACTCCCTGGGGTTCCTATCTGGTCTCCTGGGGTTCCCCAGATTATCCTTCTGTTGATACCTCATCCTCTTTCCCCTGGCAATTGATTATTTGACGGTTTCTCAGCTTTTGAGCACCCCTGCCCCCCCCCAATTATGAAAGATTGAAATGCCCTTTCTAAGGCTTAGTAACTGGCAGTAAGAGCTTTAACCTAAAATAAGCTGGTATTTTTGGCCCTGCTCCTGCTGCATTTGGCCTTATCCATCATCCCTGCATTGCTGCACTCCAGAGCTTCTCTGAAACTGATTCTAGCCCTCAGGATGAAAGAGGTTCCACATCTCTGTTTTAAAGGATGGCTTTTCTGTTCTATTTTATCTTGTTTGCTCTTAACTGCCATGCGCACTGTTCTGTGTGATGGTGGGCTATGCATTCTAAAAGGCCAGTACATAGGCAAGGGGTGTGCCTTGTCATTCCCCCCTCACTTCTTTTTCCCTTGCAAGCACTGCTGCGTTGCACCACTACGGAGAACATATTAAGAAGGTAAGAAGAGCCCTGCTGAATCAGACCAAGGGTATAGTAGGTGCATTCCCTCTGGTTCACTAAGGCAGGGAGAGTCAGTAATCCATGCTCTGCTACAGTGGTTCGACCACTGGAAAGTGTTATACATAAGGCTGCCTCTGAGAAATGTTCATAAACTGCCCTTGCTTCAGTACATGACTGTTAGACTTCTAAATGGAACTGGGGAGAGGGTTATTATGATCATATTGTGCTAATGCTTTGCCAACTGCACTTGTTCCTGGTCTGGCACATTTTTTTTAAAGCCCTTCTTGCCTTAATGCCATGGACATAGTACTGGTCGTCACACGTGTCCACCCACCGCTCATCCTAGAATGATTTCCTTCATGCTGGAAACATTGATGAACAGTCTAGAGCAGTTTTCCCCCACCTGGTGCCCTCCAGATATTTTTGGTCTGTAACCCCAGACATCAGAACCAGTGGCTATCTTGGCTGGGGATGATTGGAGTTGAAGTCCAAAACAACTGAAGGGCACAACATTGGGAAAGGCAGCTCTAGGGAGAAAGGAGAGTGCTCGATCAAGTTGTCAGGTTCTAGAGGAGCCTGCACTACTCATTTTACTTTTCATATTGTTATCTGCCCCTTTTTATATCATCTCACAATGCAACTTTCGCATGAAAGACCGTATTCTCCCTTATGAGCCTGCCCGTGCTTTAAGATCTTCTGGAGAACCCCTTCTTTTGGTCCCACCATCTTCACAGGCACGCTTGGTGGGAACATGGGAGAGGGCCTTCTCGGTGGCTGCTGCAGTGCTCTGGAACTCTCTTCCCAGTGAAGCTAGGCTGGCTCCCTCCTTGATGGGCTTTCGGAGGCAGGCTAAAACTTGATTGTTCCAGCAGGCCTTTAGAGAGCAATTTGGTCCTCCATCTAGGTTAATGACTTGTAATTTTGTTGTGTATTTTAAACGTTTATGGGTGTTGTTATTGTTGTTTGGTTTTTTTCATTTCTTTTCCTAGGTTTTACAATGTATGTTTTAAGCTTTGTAAGACTGCTTTGAGGCCCAGTATTGGGCAAAAGGCAGGATACAAATAAATATTATTATAATAATTAATGGATTGAATTTTGAACTACAGCAATGTTCTTTTAGAATTGCACATTTTCCTTGTACTCTTTGTGGATGGTTGCACATTTTGAAAATGCCCTGATAGTATCAGAGAACAGTTCTATTATTTCTGATAGATCTGGTGACTGAGCAGCAATAAGGCCTGGACACCAGGGGTATGTCTACACCTGAGCGGCGGAGGGGGAGGATCTCGCGATATGGTGATCATGAGATCCTCCCCCTCAG
Source organism: Elgaria multicarinata webbii (assembly GCF_023053635.1). Taxonomy (NCBI): domain Eukaryota; kingdom Metazoa; phylum Chordata; class Lepidosauria; order Squamata; family Anguidae; genus Elgaria; species Elgaria multicarinata. The sequence continues at coordinate 15,369,236 of NC_086181.1, forward strand.
TCTACACGTAGCATGCAATGTTCCGGGAGGACGGAGGATGTTGTGGCCACCATGTCTTTTAATTGAAGACGAGCGCAGGCGCGCTCCATCGTAAACGTAATTTTTTTAAAAAAAATAAAAATTCACGCTCCCCCCACCTCCAATGGGCACGGAGCTGCTGAAGATCCCTGTGCCCCATGCCCAGTTCCCGGCTCCTTGCATTTACTCACGAGGAGCCGGCAAGAAACTGGGATGGCTGCCCACATGTCCTGCGTTCTTGCCACGATCCCAAGACCACAGGAAAAGCTGGGATAAAAGCCGTCCCAGCTCTCCCAGGGAAAGGGAGGGATCATCCCTCCCTGCCCCCGGGATCCCGTGTGTGTCATGTGGTCCCTTTGGATATCGCCCCATCTAGGCATGCCCCAGTTCTACCAAGAGAGGCAGATCTAGCCTCTGAGAAATGTGTGTACCAGGTCTACCCCCACTTTGTTGCTTCTCAGTGGGGAGACCTGACACTCATCTACACCAAGCAGGATTTTCCCATATGAAAGTGGTATGTAAAAGGCAGGAACCACACTACTGCTTTGTAGCGGTATTGAAGTGCACTGCTAACTGTTGGGGTTGGTGACACATCTCATATACTGCTTTCATAGCATTTTCATCGTGTTATGTCCTGCTTGGTGTAGATGTGTCCTGGGCCCCAACAGTTGTCAGTGCACTTCAGTACCACTCTAAAGCAGTAGTGTAGATCCTGCAGTGCACTTCAATCTTTGAGCTCACTGGATTTCCCCCAAAGCCCCTGACTCAAATTGCCTTTGCAAGCTGAGCTGTGGGTTGTTTTCCCAAACCTGAGAACTTCGGGGGGGTTCTTTGCCAGAAAACAAAGGTGGCTTCTGTCAAACTTTGTACAGTAACCCAAATGAAAACATTTTATAAATAAAGAAGTAAAATTAGGGGAGGCGGCCTCTCTGCTTGTCATAGCCAAAAAGGTGTGGGTTTACCCTTTGAGTCTTACTCCTCCACCTCATCCCTTCAGCCTCTATACCTGGGCTGTGCTGGGGAGTGACCCTTCACCTTGCTGCCATGACTCCCCTGAGAAGAGTCTTGGAGGCAAACATGGGCCCTCTGGACAGGTGCTTGGGAGATGATGAAGAAACTAGTGCTGTGCTGAAAACTTCTCCCATGAGAATTTCGACCATTCTCGTTCAATTTGATAGAAATTCAAAGGAGAAGACATTTTGGAGAAATTCTCATGGGTTTAGTTCAGGGTTCTTGTGTTTACCTTACTTATGAGATGACTGAGAAGGGTGTGGTAGTCTCCTAACTTTCAATGTATAATCATCTCTCTGGCAGTCTGCAGCATCCTTGGCTACCCACACTTCCTGCCCAATGGAAAACGTCATGAATTTATTCCTCCCATATGGCGTTTTTCAGATCAGGAAATGCAGGCAGCCGGGGGGACCATGGAGCAATGGTGAGACATGTAATAGAAAGAAAAATATAGACAGCACCCTCAGCCACCTTACACTGATTAGGTAAGATCAAAAACACCACCAACATACATACAAAATAAACTATGAAATGCCTTGAGAATGAGGCAGAAAAACGGAAGCCCCTTTCATGTGGGAAAGAAACTTTCAGGAAATTTCACACGTGATTTAAGTGGATGTACAGTCAGTTGGTTCCCAAGCAGAGTAAAGGGGAGGGGAATAAATGAATAACCCAGAGAGATTGCAACATGAATCTTGCTTTATCATAATGACTGGATTCAACAGTTAGGTGAAGACAGAGAGACGAGGTTGCACAGGAGGAAAGGCTGTCCTTGGAATCAGGTGGTCACCATGGCTTGATTGGAAGAAGAAGTTGAAAGAACAGGATCATAATCAGGGCTCAGTGCATCCACTTCTGCATGTCCTGCTTCCTCCCATCCATTGAAGACACATACCAGAAAGAAGCAGCGTAGGAAGCCAATAGATAGTGTGATACTCTCCTTCAGACTACATCTGTGTAGTCCTTCAGACTGTGTAGTCCTTCAGACTACATCTGTGAAGCCCACAGTGCCCCACATAGATTGGAATCCAGGACTTTGGCGTCAGGTGCTGGGTGGCTCCCACTGTTACTCAGACAAATTTCATATAACAGAATCATAGAATGGTAGAGTTAGAAGGGGCCTATAAGACCATTGAGTCCAACCTCCTTGTTCAATGGAGGAATCCACCTTAAAGAATCCCTGACAGATGGTTGCCCAGCTGCCTCTTGAATGCCTCTAGTGTGGGAGAGCCCACAACCTCCCTTGGTCATTGGTTCCATTGCTGTAGTGCTCTAACAGTCAAGAAGTTTTTCCTGATGTCCAGATGGAATCTGGCCTCCTGTAACTTGAGCCCATTATTCCGTGTATTCCTAGTACTAAATCACAGAAGGGGCATCCAGGTACTAACCCATCACAGGGCAGCCGAACTCATGCCAGATTATAACATGCCCTTGCTTGACTGTGGCATTGCAAACCACAATGTTGATCTCCGCATCCGTGATGTGGGTATGAATTGGGGGATATGAACTGAACTGCTCCAGCTTTGAACTCTTATAATTTAGAGGTGTTCTTTTGATTTGGGGTGTTTAAGAAACTGCAGTGTGTGTGTGTGTGTGTGTGTGTGTGTGTGTGTGTGTGTGTGTGTGTGTGTTCTCATTTTGCCACATTCCCTCCTTCTATAAATATTTTTGAAAATGTGAAAGTTAAAGAAATTGAATTATGGAATGACATTACAAGCAGGAGCAGGAAGGAGATGCCCTGCCTTGCCAACCAGATACCTGGGCAGTTCACAATTGCATCCCAAGGTGGCCCCTATTGCCTTTCCTTGTAGGGCCTCCCAGAGTAGCTGGCATGGGGTGGGATGGAGCTTGGATATCCAGGGGGTGAAATCCTGTCTATAGCTCAACTGAGATTTCTTGGGAGACCCTGGTCTGAGAAATCACCTGAAGCATCCATTAGAAAAAGGAAGCCCCTTTGCCAAGTTTGCTTCGCATATCCTCCACAACTATTCTGGGGGGGAAGGGGGAGGGGGTCTTCACAGTGGCAGCATGATGCTACGAGCTGGGCATTGAGAAGGACGCCAAAGAGTAGCCAGGCTCACAGCACAGTTACCGCTGCTGCCAATTGTGACAGCAAAAAGGAAGACTAAGGACTCATCTACACTAATCAGGTTATTGCACAATGAAAGCGGTATGAAAGCAGTATATAAAAGGCAGGAGCCACGCTACGGCTTTATAGTGGTATTGAAGTGCACTGACAACTGTTGGGGCCCATTGACATATACCTCATACCGCTTTCATACCGCTATATCCTGCCTGCTGTGGCTCCTGCCTTGTATATACTGCTTTCATACCACTCTCATAGTGCAATATCCTGCTTGGTGTAGATGAGCCCTTAGGAAAAGCAGAAGATGCTTTGCCAAGGTCATGGCTGATGTGAGCCCCACTCCCACAAATATATTGGAAATTTTCTCCTCTTCCTGGAGAAATCCAGACAAAGGGTCCAGATAATTGCTTTGCGCACAAATGGGGCAAAGAATTTCAAGAGGCCATTTGTACACAGATACGTTCCTGTTCCTCCTTTAACCACAGCTCAGAATTATCTTCTGTGGTACCATGTCAGCTTCAAAAAATGTAAACGTCATTAGAGACTAATGCAGAATTTCAGTTCATATTTTTTTTATCAGGATTTACGCAGTCTGTGTTTGAAGTCCATGCCTTTCTGAGCTTGCAATGTGATTTCTGGATTTTAAAAAATGTATTTGTGTACATTTGAAATATGTGCACAAACCCAATGGGAGAGGAACGTGTACATAAGATGAGTCAGCAACAGCCCCGACTTCATATTGCATAATTCCCAGGACTATCCTATGTGTGCCTGCAGTTTAGCTTGGGGAAATCAAGTGCATCTAGATATGTGCAGAGTGCTGTTTCCCCATTGAGGAATAATCTTGCACTTCTCAGACTAAAAGGCATTGCTTCTGGGTCAGGTGAGATGGTTTCCAATCTCCATTGTTTTCACATATTAGGCACCGGGGATACCCCTCCCCGACATAAAAAAGGTTACATAAAAAAGAAAATGTGTCTCTGTTCATGTACAGAATGCCCTTCCTTTCCATTTAAGGTTGGTGCTGGTGGTTAGGAATGCCTCCAGGTTAGAAAATGTGGCAAAATTGCTGGTAGAACTGAGCTGAAATTTCTGAGAAGCCATTTATTTGTAAGAGATCACTTGAGATTTTTCTTTTTCTCAAAACCCTAGAAAAAGAGGACCGCTTTGCAGACCTTTTCCACATGTTTTCCACAATTTTCCAGTGTGGTGTAGTGGCTAAGGTGTTGGACTGGCAGTCAGGAGATCTGGGATCTAGGGGGAATCCGCACGTCGTACCGAGACCGCTTCTAAGCGACCCCAGTGCGACGTGAAAGCGATTGTGTAACTTGCCTTTGGAAGAGCCGAAGAGCCGGCGTCCTTGCCGCCGCCGCCGCCACCCACAGACCTCCTCGCCGGCTGGGACGGAGAGCTCGGGGGAAGAAGGCGGGGTGGAGAGCTTCTTCCACTCTCCACCCCGCCTTCTTCATCCGAGCTCTCCTCGCCGGCCGGCGAGGAGGTCTGTGGGTGGCGGGTGGCGGTAAGGACGCCGGCTCTTCGGCTCTTCCAAAGGCAAGTTACACGATCGCTTTCAATACGCTGCCTTGGGTACCTTGGAGGAAAAATGGCGAGATATAAATGTAATAAATAAATAAATAAATAATAAAATTTTAGTAGTTGCTGGCTTTCACCCTGCTCCACAGCCTGCCCCCTCAATGCCCCGGAATAACGCTGGGGCATTGTGGGGGATGCAAAATGGTGGGCAGGCTGCCAGCAGAACTGCTGCTGCCATGTATGGCAATAGCAAAAAAAGGAAGACAAATAGCTTTGAAAAAGAGCAAAGAGGCTGTGATGCTGCGATTGCTAAAGGTGACCCCTAACCCTCCCTCCTAGAGAAATTTTGTGTAATAGTGAGCTCCCCCCCCCCCGATTTGCCCCCAATTTCAGAATGCCATTTGCATGAAGCTCTTGCTGGTTTTCTGCACTATATAAATTATTTTGCCCTGAACTGCTTGGACTCACCGTGATCTGCCACTGTGGTCTCCAAAATTAAAGTCCGGCATCAAAGGCCTCTAGGCTGGATCTTTTGCCATACCTTGTGATGAAAAACAAAAGAGTAGATAACTTGTTCCTCAAAGAAAGCAAAAGGATGCCCAGACTTTTACTCCTGTTCCCACCCAGGCTGCTGCCCCGGATTCCAGCAGCTTCAAGCCAGGGCTCCCACATTAAATTCATGGTTTAGTCATGGAACAGATTAACTAAGGCCTTAGCTAGACCTAAGGTTTATCCCGGGATCGTCCCGGGGTTGTCCCTTTCTGCTTCCGGGATCCCCTGTGTGTCATTTACAGGTCTAGCTAAGGCCTAGGTTTAAAAAAGAGAGTGCCCATGAGCATGTGCAGGTTGAGTCCTTCAGTATTAACCACCATCCACTTCGACATATTGTGGATTAGGAGGAAGGACTTTCAAGTCTGAACTTCTGAGTGTGCAAGTAATTTCTGTGGGGCTTGTCTGTATTCAAAATAGAGCAGAGCTGAAATTTCTCAAAAGATGATTTTATGAGAAAAATCCCCCCCTCACCATTCTCTGTCCCCTAAGGAAAGCCACTTTGCAGAATTTTCTCCAAATGTTCTCCACTATTTATTTATATAAGGTGATCATATGAAAAGGAGGACAGGGCTTCTGTATATTTAACAGTTGCATAGAAAAGGGGATTTCAGCAGGTATATATGGAGAACCTGTTGAAATTCCCTCTTCATCACAACAGTTAAAACTGCAGGAGCTATACTAGAGTGACCAGATTTAAAAGAGGGCAGGGCACCTGCAGCTTTAACTGTTGTGATAAAGAGGAAATTTCAACAGGTTCTCCATATATACAAATGACACCTGCTGAAATTCCCTTTTCAATACAACTGTTAAAGATACAGGAGCCCTGTCCTCCTTTTCATATGGTCACCCTAATTTATATGTTTTTGGCCACCATTTCCCACCTATCCCCAATGACACACACATACCACCGGAAGGATGGGCATCATGGAGGATGCAAAACGATGGCCAAGCTGCCAATATAGTTGCTGCTCCTTCTATTTGAAGCAGTAAGAATCACACCATCAAAGATAAATCACCTGTGCTGTGCTGTTCAAAGAATTGTTTGAACTTCCCAGTTAGCCAGGTAAGAGCAGCTTACCAGCTCCATAGCGGTCATATCAACTAACCGACAAGACACCATATACTGCTGCTGCTCATTTTCATGAATGCTTTCAGGGGTGGACACTTGTAAGTGGAGCCTAGAGGGGTTGGCTTGGAGGGAGAACGTTTCTTCTAGTGGCTTCTGAAAGAATAGATGATCCGCTCTTCCATGGCAGAAATATGGGCATGGCTAGATCTACTGATGGAGGGGGGAGGATCTCTTCATACAATGATCGTGAGGTCCTCCCCCTCAGGCTGCCTTTTTTCCCCGGGATCATCCCTATGCATGCAAATGACACAGGGGATACCGGGAGCAGGCAGGGATGATCCCTCCATTTTCCTGGGATAATCCTTAGGTGTAGGAAGGGCCTCACTCTACATGCGGCTTGCGACATCCTGGGAGGACAGAGGACATCATGCCCACCATTATTATTATTTTAAGATGAGCACTTGAGCGCTCCAACGAAAAGGTAAGGTGTTTTTTGTTTTGTTTTTTAAACCAAACACCTCCCACTCCCCCGCACCCCACCCCTGATGGCCATGGAGCTCCTGAGAAGCTCCGTGTCCTATGCCTCATTCCCGGCTCCTTGCGGTTACTCACGAGGAGCTGGGACGAAACTGGGACGGCTGCCCACCCATCCCGCAGTCTGGGGACGATCCCGAGACCACGGGAAAAGTTGGGATTAAAGCCATCCTGGGCCCTTTCTACACCTAAGGATTATCCCAGGAAAATGGAGGGATCATCCCTCCCTGCCCCTGGGATCCCCTGTGCATCATGTGGATGCATTGCACAGGGATGATCCCGGGGCGATCCCTGGGATATCGCCCCATCTAGACATGCCCAAAGCCAGCTCTAGGCTCACAACTGAGGACAACGGGGAGATCAAGAGCGACAGGGTGAAACAAGGAACCAAGCAAAAGAGGCAATCCCTTGCTAATGGCCTTTTGGATCTGGTTTCTGGTTATGTTTCTAAGAGACGTTAGAAAATGGGCCCTTCCAGGCAGCCAACTCTAATGGAAACGGTGGCTAATGGAGGGTTTTACAGCTGAGTTCCTGATTCACTCTCCAAAAAGCTGCATGCACACAGTTGCACACAGAGCACAGATGTCCCCCAACAAGGTAGTGGTAGTTTTGCATAGTTAACTCTATTGTTATTTTTACTTAGACCTCACTGACTTATGTACTCCCTCCCTCACGAATACTGTTCCAGCCGTCCGTCCTGCCCTTCCCCACCGACGTGCCCTATGTGTGTGCTTGTCTGTGGGGAACCTGTTCTTCTCACTTCATAGGAAGGGACTGCCTACATAAGTCAGAGCAGCCTGTGCATGTGTTCACTCATCACCCAGAAGCGCCCAGGAATGCATCACTAGCCCCCCACAAACCCACTTCCATGCCCCCCAACACACCTCTGCCTTGACACCAAGTTAATGTAATGCCGAAGATCCGCAAAGTATTTGGCCATTTCAGCATCAGAAGCATTTGGGCCAAGAATTTCTGGCTTTCGAGGGTAGGCATCCACCAAGGTTCCCAGACAGAACAAGATGAACAGTGCCACGGCAATCACAAGAGGCCATGTCTTTATACGGGCAACTATCTAGGGGGAAATAGATGAAAGGGGCAAGTAAGTAGAGAGGGTCATGGTGGAGCAACTGCAGGCACTCTTGAAGGATACTGATTATCTAGACCCACTCCTGTCTGGGTTTTGATCTGGTTACGGGACTGAATCAGCCTTGGTCACCCTGATGGATGACCTTTATCGAGAGAGGGACAGGGGGAGTGCAACCCTGTTTATTCTGCTCGGTCTCTCATCGGCTTTTGATACCGTTGACCATGTTATTCTCCTGGATCAACTCTGTGGGATGGGCATCGGAAGCACTGTGCTTCAGTGGTTCCGATCCTACCTATGAGGTTGTTTTCAGAGAGTAACATTGGGTGACCGTTCCTCAGCCCCTTGGCAACTCAGCTATGGGGTGCCCCAGGGCACCATCTTGTCCACAGTGTTATTTAACATCTATATGAGGCCACTGGGTGTGATCATAAGGGGATTTTGAACTAAATGGCATCAATATGCTGATGACACACAGCTCTATCTCCCTGCAACAACTGAATCAGGTGAGGCAGTGCAGGTCCTGGATTGATGCCTAGACTCAGTAATGGACTGGATGAGGGCCAATAAATTGAAACTGAATCCTGGCAAGACAAAAGGCCTGTGCTTGAGTGGTTCCCGAGTCTGGGAGATAGGCTTATTGCCTGTTCTAGATGGGGTTGCACTCCCTCTGAAAGCTCAGGTTCGTGGTTTGGGGGTACTGTTAGATCCATCTCCATTGCTGAGGGCTCAAGTGGCCATGGTGGCTCAGAGTGCCTTTTACTCGCTTCGGCTGGTTCGCCAACTACGGCCTCTCCTGGACAGGGATAGCTTGACCACAGTGGTACAGGCATTGGTAAGCACAAGATTGGATTACTGCAATACGCTCTATGTGGGGCTGCCCTCGAAACTGCTCCAGAAGCTGACGCTAGTGCAGAATGATGCAGCTCAGCTATTGTCTGGAGCTGCTCCTTTCCAGCATGTAACTCCTTTGCTGGTGGAACTGCACTTGCTGCCTATTGGCTACCAGGCCAGGTTTAAGGTTTTGGGACTAATGTACAAAGCCCTAAACAACTTGGGAACAGGGTACCTGAGAGAGCGTCTTCTCCCCGATCAACCTGCCCAGTCACTGAGGTCCTCTGAGGGCCTGCTCCTGGTGGTTCCACATAGCCCCATCGTCCGACTGGAGTCCACCAGGGGAAGAACCTTCAGTGTGGTGGCCCCCCTCCTATGGAATTCCCTGTCATTGGAGGTCAGGCAGGCGCCAACTTTGTATTCCTTTTGGCACCTCCTGAAAATGTCATTGTTCCAGGAAGCCTTCCCTTGATGACCAGCCGCGGTGTATTTTGCACTTTGCTTCTTTTAAAAATCTACATTTAATGGTTTCTTATTCTGTTTTTATTCTATTTTATTTTGTCCACCACTCCAAAATTCTGAATGGGGCATGTTATATAAGTATTGTAAATAAATAAAATAAATAAATAGCTGGGTGAACAGCCTTAAGTTGCCAAATACCACTGGCTTAGTGCTGTAACTGTGGCCGCCACTTTCAGTCCTGCACAGAAGAGTCAATGTTATGTCAATGTTCCTACACATGGCCGACTGGGTAAGATCTGGCGAGAGCATCAAGCGTGCTCAATCTGCCTGAGAAAGAACCAGTCCCTGCAACTTTTTGGAGGGCAATAACAGAAGCACAGCAGAGCAATGGGAATCTCTGCTCTCCAGTGGTTTTCTCCCAACCTGTCCCAGCTACTCACTGTGAAAAGGAGGTAGAAGGCTCAAAGCTGGATAGCAAAGGTACGGCAGGACTCTCAGCCAGCCGTCTATGATCTGCAAGTTGCCTCTTGCTGATGCCTCTGTCAGTAGCTCCCTCAACCTAGGGTTTATATCATTGGAACACGGGTAAATTAATAATGGGGAGAGGCTCCTCCCCTCCCTTTCCCTTCCTTCTCTTCCCACTCACTCACCCACCCATCGTTCCTGAGCCTTCAGATGCTTAAAAAGAATTGGACCATTTGATGACCATGAATGGCTTTGAGGATCATAATATACTGCAAGGGCAGGATGGGGCTCGAGGCCAGCTGAGAAATCGCTGGCTCAGCCCGCCCACGCCCTCCGGATGCCAGTCCACAGATCCGAAGACTTGCCTGACTCGTTGCATGTCAAGTTGAGGAAGCGTATGGATTCAAAAACGTAAATTTCTGTGACCCAGAAGTTTTTGAAGGTCTAGTCATGTTTGTGTGTTGCAGCAAACACAACAAAGAGCTGAGTGGCACCTTGAAGACGAACACAGGTATTAATTCTGGCATAAGCTTTCAATCGACACTGCCCACTTCATCAGGTGAATTTTCCGATGACCAGTGGCTCTGCCTGATTTGAGGGGTGGGGTTCCTGTCCCATGTGCTGCCCATTCCTGGTCACCCCTAAAGTTTCTTCCTTTTAGTTTTCTTTTCTTTTCTTTTCTTTCTTTCAGTTCTTGCAATGGTTAAAATTGTGGAAATCAGAAATCTTTGCACAGGACTGGCCTCAAAGGTTAGCATGATCAGGAGTGTGCCAAAGGCCCACACTCCAACAGGAGGTCCATTGGGCCTGCTCCTCCTTCTCACCATTGCCAGCTGTTTGTACACCTTCATCTCATTCTAGTCCAAGCATTCATGGCACTATGACAGAGGAACAGTAGATAACAACTGGCCCCATTCAGAAGACACCTTTAAACCATGGCTTTAACTATGGTGGTTAAGCCAAAAAAAAGGTCGTGTTCAGAAGACACCTTAAATCACAGCTTTAACCAGCCTCTAGCAAAAAGCTTTATTCACCGTGGTTAAAGCCATGGTTTAAGGTGTCTTCTGGACATGACCTGGTTTTCTGGCTTAACCACAATTGTTAAAACCATGGTTTAAGGTGTCTTCTGTTCGGGCCCACTGTCTACTTGTTCCTTGCTCCTCTGCCTAGTTGTAAGTTAGCTGTAGCAATGGTGAGGAAGAGGAAGACCAGGAACTGGTAACAACAATGGTAAAATGGCATACTCATTGAAAGCGTCTCTACATCTGTGATTTATTGCAAGCTTGTGAATGACAACACATGGAAATATGTACTTCCATTGCATGACATCTTCAACATCCAGGACATCTCTTGTGCTATCTCGGGAGAATCTTGCTTTTAAACAACACAGAGCTAATGTGCTATTATTTGGGATATCACAGGATCTCTCTGCCACTAGATGGTGCCGTCTCATTAAACACAAGGCCTTTCCAAGAAGGGAAGTTTTCCATTCCAAATAATGTGGTCGGGTGTACAAGAGTGCATCACAATAGAGGGAATACTACGAGGATGAAAGCCATGGTAAGGCTGTGAGATTTTTCCTCTGTGTCGAGTTGTTCAGAGGGAGTTCTCTTGCTCAAGGGTCCTCCAAAACCTGGACCATCACTGTGACTTTGTTGATAACTGCAAATCATCCAGAGACCAACCAACAGATCTTAAATTACCTTTTGCTCACAGCTAGTTTAGGGGCCGATTAAGAGAGATGAAAGGGCAAAGCAGTTTCTCTCTCTCCTCGGATGTGTGCGTGCTTTTTCTTCTCCTTGTGCTTTTTTATTTATCGGTACACACCTTAAGTAGGCAGACCCCTTTTCTACTAGGATCTACCCCAGACCCAGGGCGGTGGGGGGGGAGGGGCTTGCTCCAGATTTACTCTGGCCTCCATCGCTAAACACGAAACATCATTCAACAGTCGCTGCAATATCCCAAACAAAAGCTCTCTTCAGATGCAACCGAAGTGTAACGGAATGTAATCTAAATTGGAGTTTAGAATCATAGAACAGCAGAGCCGGAAGGGGCCTACAAGGCCATCGAGTCCAACCCCCTGCTCAATGCAGGAATCCACCCTAAAGCAGAGTATCTGCTTCTTGGCTTGAAGGGGACCAGCTCATGGCAATAACTCACACAGGGACCCCTGTGGAGCCTTTAAACCAGGGAGGTGGAATTAATCCGGCCCACAGAAGTGCCACATGGAGGACACGCAGTCTCCTTAGGTTCCAGAGCTTGGTTCACTAAGGCAGGTAGACTCAGTAATCCATGCTCTGATAATCTCTGATATTGATAATCTCAGTAATCCATGTTCTGCTACAGTGGTTCGACCACTGGAAAGTGTTATACGTAAGGCTGCATCTGAGAAATGTTCATAAACTGCCCTTGCTTCAGTACATGGCTGTTAGGCCATAGCTAGACCTAAGGTTTATCCCTGGATCGTCCAGGGGTCAAACCTGTTTATCTTGGTGACACACAGGGGATCCAGTGCTCAGGCAGGGGTGAACCCTGGATGATCCCAGGATAAACCTTAGGTCTAGCTGTGGCCTTAGACTTCTCAATGGAACTGGGGAGGGGGGTTATGATCATATTGTGCCAATGTTTTGCCAGTTGCACTTGTTCCTGGTCTGGCGCATTTTTTTAAAGCCCTTCTTGCCTTAATGCCATGGACATAGTACTGGTCGTCACACATGTCCACCCACTGCTCATCCTAGAATGATGGGAACATTGATGAACACTCTGTAGACCCCAGACATCAGGACCATTGTCTGTGCTGGCTGGGGATGATTAGAGTTGAAGTCCAAAACATCTGAAGGGCATGAAGTTGGGGAAGGCAGCATTAGGGAGAAATGAGAGTGCTCGATCAAATTGTCGGGTTCTAGAGGAGCCTGCACTACTCGTGTTACTTTTCATATTGTTATCTGCCACTTTACATCTCACAATGCAACTTTTGCGTGGGTTGAATTTTGAACTACAGCAATGTTCTTTTAGAATTGCACATTTTTCCGTGTACTCTTTGTGGATGGTTGCACATTTCAAAAAAAGCCCTGATTATATCAGAGAACAGTTCTATTATTTCTGATAGATCTGGTGACTGAGCAGCGATAAGGCCTGGACACCAGGGGTATGTCTACACCTGAGGGGCGGAGGGGGAGGATCTCGTGATATGGTGATCATGAGATCCTCCCCCTCAGTCTACACGCAGCGCACAATGTTCCGGGAGGATGGAGGAAGTTGCAGCCACCATGTCTTTTAATTGAAGACGAGCGCAGGAGCGCTCCATCGTAAATGTAACTTTTTTAAAAAAAAAATCACGCTCCCCCCACCTCCGATGGGCACGGAGCTCCTGAAGAGCTCCGTGCCCCATGCCCAGTTCCCTGCTCCTTGCGTTTACTCACGAGGAGCCGGCAAGAAACCGGGATGGCTGTCCACATGTCCCGTGTTCTTGGCACGATCCCAAGACCACGGGAAAAGCTGGGATAAAATCCATCCTAGCTATCCCGGGGGAAAGGAGGGATCATCCCTCCCTCCCCCTGGGATCCCCTGTGTGTCATGTGGTCCCTGGGATATCACCCCAGGTCTACCAAGAGAGGCAGATCTAGCCTCTGAGAAATGTGTGTACCAGATCTACCCCCACTTTGTTGCTTCTCAGTGGGGAGACCTGGTGTCCAAACAATGTCCACCCACAACTGGAATCCCCAGTTATTTCTATGGTTGTCTTCATCCATGCAATGACCGTTTAGGCCAAAAGCCATTGCAGGACTGAAGGGCATGGCTAGTGTTTGTGTGTTTGTATTTGTGTGTGTGTGTGTGCGTGTCATGCTCATTTTTCAGCCCACTGATACAATGTACAATAGATTCGGGTACATTCACAAGAGGGGGGATGGATCCTCGTTTTCTGGAAATATAAAGTCCCCAAAATCCAAGATCCTCCCAACTTCTTCCCACCAGAAAATGTATGTAAATAGCTCATGACCTGCTGAGCCCACCTTCCACACTACACCTTGGAACTAGCCTGAACTCAAACATAATGCGACATCATCATCTATTCACTTTTTTGTTGGTTTTTCTCCCTCCACCCCCACCTGCCTTTTATAACTAGGGCTGTGATCTGCTTCTCTTCGGTTCTTAGAAGCAATAGCGAGTCGGGGGGCTAGAGAAGCATAGCAAAGAGAAACGACCACAAGCAAATTGATCTGATTTTCGCGGAGCGCTCTGTCCGCCATTTTGGATATTTTTCCCTATAGGATTGCATTGCGGAAAAGATTAACGTATAACTTTTTTGTTTTGAAACCCTCATCCCTGAAACTTACTGTCCTTAGAGAGTGGTGGTTTGGGGTAATTTGTGGAGATGTTCAGACTTTTTTGTCCTGCGGTTTGCTTGCTATTAATTTGTTTAGAATGGCTAAAAGCGGGAGGGGGTAAGGTTTTTTTGAAGGGATGAGAGGCAGATTCAACTCCCAATTGTGATCACCTCATGAAGCATCCTCCAATCCCAATGTTGGAGGGGGGGGAATAAGCAAAATGGGATACTTAGTAACTTGAGATACTGGGTAACTTTTCTTTCTTTGTCTGAACGGACTTTTTCCAGTGTTTTTTGAAACAGTAGCCCCACCAAACGCACAAACGCAACCTTAAATCATATACTAAGTAAATAAATAACAGATAGGAAACACAGCACTGCTACCCACCCTAACCTTGGTGAACAACTGAATAGATGTGGTGCAAGGGGATGATGTCCATTGGGCATGTGGACGTGCCCAGTGCACACTCCTGCCCTTGGAGGGTCGTCAGAACCCTCCAAAGGTTGGAGAAGCCAAGGAGCATCATGAGTTGAAGTGTAATGCAGCTTCTCAAAGTTTGGTACCTAGACAGGACCAGTCAAATTGGCACAACAGTTCCCCCTCCCCCTGGGCACGTCCACTTTCCTCTTACTGGTAAAAGACAGACATAGCCTTTTTTTATTCTTCTTGTTGTTGTGATTCAGCATCACTGCTGCTTTTAATTCCACCCCTCCTGTATTTATTTATTTATTTATTACATTTATATACCACCCCATAGCCCAAGATCTCCTGGCTTTCAGTGAAGTCAGGCAGGCTTTCATTGTGGTTCAAGTTCTTGTTGTTGTTGTGATTATTATTAATAATATTATTATTAATATTAGTACTGCTATTATTAACATTATTATTGTTGTTGTTGCTTAATAATGGCTGTGATCACAGTGCAGTCAATCAACTCTGAAGCAAGGATCACAAAGCTTTACTCTTATCCTCCTAGCCCCCTATTAGTTATGGGATGCAAAATAAAAGGCATCTCTCTGTGCTGTTCTCGCCTCACAGGGATGGTTTGAAGCAATCCTTGGCTCATTTAATTGTGCCCCTAGAAATGTCTGCTGCATGCCTGCCTTCCCACCTCCGCCTGGGTGCTGTTGTTGTGGGGTATCTGCTGGGACTTACTTCCCCATTTATTTATTTATTTATTTATTTATTTATTGCATTTCTATACCACCCAATAGCCGAAGCTCTCTGGGTAGTTTACAAATCTATGGCATAGTCTTCCATCTCTGCCTGCCTCTCTGCCCTCCTGGTGCCTGGGAGGTGTACTAGATGATGGGCTTTGTGGTTCAACCCCAGAAGCCTCTGGCATGCTTGCTCCCAGTGCTACATGGGCATGCTGCCTGTCCTCCTCTGTGCCCACCCCGCAGGGATGGTTTATGCATGTCTGGCTTTGACTCAGGGTATTCTTCCTTGTGATAAAAGGCAGCTGCATTGCACACTCACCCTGTTTAAGATTTCTTGGTGTGTGTGTGTGCATTTTTAAAGTGTTTCACCTGAGATGAAGATCCTTATTTAGAAAAAATCTTTATTCCCCCAAATCATCTGTCCTAGTGATTGCTATGGGCAAGCGCTTTGCAATGGATCCCTATGGTTCCTCTATGGAGAACTCTGTGCTATTATTGATTGCTATGGGTGTGCGCTTTGCAATGGATTCTTATGGGCAGGTATGGAAAGATGACGGAGTAAATCCCATTTCTGAAAATTGGATGGGGGATTTTCAAAAATTCCCCCCAAATCAGTGGAGACTCAGATTGACTTCCAACTGGGCATGAAGGTAGATACATGGATAAGCTCTCATGGTGGTGATTTTGAAGTTTCTAACATGAAAACTGATAAACTTCTAGAAAGGTGTGTGAATGGGGGTTAGGTTGTGATGCTTAAAATGAAAAAATCACCAAAAATCAGGGCATGCTCGGATTTCCTTGAAACATTCCATGAATGTGGATCTAGGTGGCATCTGTGAGGGTGCCCACTTTCATTTTGTATCTGTAAAAATGTTGGCGTAAATCCCATTTCTGAAAATGGGGTGTAGGATTTTCAAAATTTCCCCCAAAATCAGTGGAGGCTTGGATTGACTTCCAAAGGGCGCTCGAGGTGGTCTTTTTCGAGAAGCACCTCTCCAGAAGGTCTTAAAACCCAGGGACATTTTTATGGGAGAAGGTAGTTTGGTCCTAAGCCATATAGGGGAAGAATCCACTCATGTATTAATACCGTTTAAGAAGAGTCCTTTTAACAGTGAATTGAAATGTTTCAAAAGCACCAAAACGCTAATGAAGAGACATAACCTACTTGGTGTACCATGCCACGCTGGCTGCAAAACAGAGGCGTTCACTCTCTTTTCTCTCCCTCCTTTATCAAGCCTGCGGTGGGTGCTTCAGATTTTAAATAAAGTATTCAATTAATTGTTACTGTTTTGAATTTTATTGTTATTATCTTCCTTAGTGGGTCATTGAAAACCGCTATTCTGAATAATGATTTTTATAGTGTAGGGTAGGGGGCGCTGGGCATGAGTTTGTGGAACCAAGGGGGCGGTTACCTGAAAAAGTTTGGGAACCACTGCTTTAAAAGCTCTTTGTGTCTGTTTTCACTTTGCACCATGTTATTTCTTAAGACATGCCCATGAAGGATAGATGGCCAACTTTGGTGCTCCTCTGCCTTTGTTTCTCCCCCACGATGTTGACCTCTTGGCTCTGCTACATTAAATCATCCACCCTTTGCCTCTCAGACCCAAGATTCACCAGCCAACACTGCCCCAAGTATACAGTAGATAAAGGGGGAGAGGGGAAGGGGAAGAGGTTTTCACAAGGGGAAGTTTTTACCATAGCTCTGCAGTAGCGTGCACAGCAATGGTGTTTCACACGTGATTTGAGTGGTTGTACATTCAATGGCTGGTTCCCAAGCCGAGTAAAGGGGAGGGGAATAAATGAATAACCCAGAGAGATTGCAACATGAATCTTGCTTTATCATAATGACTGGATTCAACAGTTAGGTGAGGACAGAGAGACAAGGTTGCACAAGGGGAGAGGCTGTCCTTGGAAGCAGGCGGTCACCATGGCTTGATTGGAAGAAGAACAGGGTCATAGAGTATTCAGGGCACAATGTGTCCAGTTCTGCATGTCCTGCTTCCTCCTATCCATTGAGGACACATCCCTGAAAGAAGCAGTGTAGGAAGCCAATGGATGCTGCTAGCAGGAGGTTCCTCAGCTGTCCTTCAGACTATATCTGTGAAGCCCACAGTGCCCCACATAGATTGAAATCCAGGCCTTTGGCATCAGGTGCAGCGTGGCTCCCACTGTTACTCAGACCATTTTTTAGTACTAAATCACAGAAGGGGCATCCAGGCACTGACCTATCACACAGGGCAGCCGAACTCATGCCAGTTTATACCATCCCCTGGCTTGACTGTGGCACTGCAAATGACAATATTTGATCTCTGCATCCATGATGTGGGTATGAATTGGGGGATATGAATTTGCTTGATGATTGTTGAACTGAACTGCTCCAGCTTTGAACTCTTATAATTTAGGGGTGTTGTTTTGATTAGGGGGGGTTAAGAAACTGCAATGTGTGTGTGTGTGTGTGTGTGTGTGTGTGTGTGTGTGTGTGTGTTCATTTTGCCACATTCCCTCATTTTACACATATTTTTGTAAATTTGGAAAATTAAAGGAATTGAATTATGGAATGAAATTAAATGCAAGAGCTGGGGACTATCCGCACGTCGCTCCCAGAGCACTTCTATGTGACCCCAGAGCACCCCGAAAACGATAGTCTGACTTCCCTGTAAAAGAAACAAGGAAGAGCTGTCCATGCCGACGCCGACGCCGACGAGGAGAGCTCTCCGCCGGCGAGGAGAGCTCGGCAAAAGAAGGCGGGGTAGAGAGCTTCTTCCGCTCTTCACCCTTCAGAATCCAATATAAACTTCTCCTACTGACCTTCAAAGCTCTTCACTGCCTAGCTCCTGCCTATCTCTCCTCTCTCATCTCACACTATCGCCCCGCTCGGGCTCTCCGCTCCTCTGATGCCATGCTTCTCGCCTGCCCAAGGACCTCCACTTCCCTTACTCGGCTTCGTCCTTTTTCTTCTGCTGCCCCTTACGCCTGGAACGCTCTTCCAGAACACTTGAGAACTACAAACTCAATCACTGCTTTTAAGACTCAGCTCAAAACTTTTCTTTTCCCTATAGCCTTCAAATATTGAGTTTGTTCTGACTTTACACTGTTGGTTTTGCCCTACCCTGTGCCTGTTTACACTTCCCTGTGCCTGTTTGCATTCTCCTTCCCTCTTTATTGTTTACTACAACTTATTAGATTGTAAGCCTATGCGGCAGGGTCTTGCTATTTACTGTGTTATCTGTACAGCACCATGTACATTGATGGTGCTATATAAATAAATAATAATAATAATAATAATAATTTTACAGGGAAGTCAGACTATCGTTTTCGGGGTGCTCTGGGGTGGCATAGAAGCGCTCTGGGAGCGACATGCGAATCCCCCCCAGGAAGGAGATGCCCTGTCTTACCAACCAGGTGTTGTTGTTGTGTTGTTCTTTATTTGTTCAGTCATTTCCGACTCTTTGTGACTTCATGGACCAGGCCACGCCAGAGCTTTCTGTCGGCCGTCACCACCCCTAGCTCCCCCAAGGTCAAGTTCATCACCTCCAGAATAGCATCCATCCATCTTGCCCTTGGTCGGCCCCTCTTCCTTTTGCCTTCCACTTCCAACCAGATACCTTCACTGTATTGCTCAGTGCCATTGTTTATTTCTTACATTTTTATACTGTCCAATAACCAAGGCTCTCTAGGCAGATCACAATTGCATCCCAAGGTAGCCCGTATTGGGTTTCCTTGTAGGGCCTCCCTGAGTAGCTGGCATGGGGTGGGATGGAGCTTGGATATCCAGGGAGTGCAATCCTGTCTACAGCTCAACTGAGATTTCTTGGGAGACGCTGGTCTGAGAAATCACCTGAAGCATCCATTAGAAAAAGGAAGCCCCTTTGCCAAGTTTGCTTCGCATATCCTCCACAACTATTCCGGGGGGGGGAGGAGGAGGGGGTCTTCACAGTGGCAGCATGACGCTACGAGCTGGGCATTGAGAAGGACGCCAAAGAGTAGCCAGGCCTACAGCACAGTTACCGCTGCTGCCAATTGTGACAGCAAAAATGAAAACTTAGGAGAAACAGAGGATGCTTTGCTACGGTCATTGCTGATGAGCTCCATCACACCTATTCCCCACCCCCACCCCCCACCCCCGGTTTGCCTCTGTTTTTTTACCTCCGTTTCATAAGCGCGGTAAGCACTCCTCCCTTCCACAATCATGGCTATACTGGTGAACTGTCTTTTCACTTGTTTGCTCTCCCTCTGCTATTGTGCCCACCCCACCCCACCCCACCCCTTCTCCTTCTCCCTCCAGTTCATTGGTTCTTGTCGTTGATGGACATTCTGAAGGAGGTGGCAGCCTTCTCCCTCGCTCATTGGAGCTCCTATGGGAATTTATTTATTTATTTACTTATTTATTTATTATTACATTTTTATACCGCCCAATAGCCAAAGCTCTCCGGGCGGTTCACAAAAATTAACCAAAATGCTTACAGCTCCCTCATTTTTAAATAGCTTCCACTGTTGGGCAGTATAAAAATGCAATAAATAATAAGTAATAATAATACAGAGATGAACCTTGGGACCTGGAGGGAATCTACACGTTGTACTGAAGGTGCTTGCATGCGCCTCCAGTGCACCGTCAAAACGCTGGTGTAGACGACGGAGGAAGAGGCGGAGGAGGAGTCTCTGATCATGTACAGAATCCCCTTCTTTTCCACTTAAGGATGATGCAGGTGGTTAGGAATAGCCTCCAGGACAGAAAATGTGGCTTCTGGACAAAATTGCTTGTAGAACTGAGCTGACATTTCTGAGAAGACATTTGTTTGTAAGAGAATGCCTGCAATTTTTCTTTTTCTCTAATAGACAAACAAGACCACTTTGCAGACTTTCCCCACATGTTTTCCACAATTTTGAGTGGTTGCTGGCATTTAACCTGCCCCGCAGCCTGCCCCCCTCAATGTCCCCTACAGCAATAGCAAAAAAAAAAGACAAATAGACTGGAAAAAAGCAAAGAGGAATTCTGTGTGATAGTGTGTGTGTGTGTGTGTGTGTGTGTGTGTCTCCATTTGCACGAAGCTCTTATTGGTATTTTGCACTATACAAATTATTTTGCCCTGATCGGCTTGGACTCACCATGATCTGCCACTGCGGTCTCCAAAATTAAGGTGTGACATCAAACTCCTCTACGATGGATCTTTTGCCAAACCTTGAGGTGAAAAAGAAATGAGTGGATACCTTAGCCAGAGATGACCCGTTTTTTCCTTGGTGAAAGCAAAAGGATGCCCAGGCTTTTACTCCTGTTCCCACCCAGGCTGCCGCTCCAGATTCCAGGAGCTTCAAGCCAAGATTCCCATATTAAATTCATGGTTTGGTCATAGAACAGATTAACTAAGTTTAAAATAGAGAGTGCCCATGAGCATGTGCGGGTTGAGTCCCTTAGTACAACCCCCAGTTCCACATATTTTGGATTATAAAGAAGGATGATAAAGTATGGACTTCTGAGTGTGCAAGTAATTCCTGTGGGTCTTGTTTGTATTTGAAATAGCTGATCTGAAATTTCTCAAAAGACTTTTTTGATGAGAAAATGTTGGGAGATCAAAGTACCTCAACAACAGATGGAAAGCTAAAATGAACACGTTTCCACAGCTGAAGGCAGATGTAATATCAAAAGAGGACTCATAGGGGCTTTCTTCCAGCAACATGGCCAAATTCAGATATCCAAGCTGGTAGATCGAATACTGTTTCAGCCGTCCGTCTTGCCCCTCCCCACCGACATGCCCTACATGTGTGCTTGTCTGTGGGGAACCTGTTCTTCTCACTTCATAGGAAGGGACTGCCTACATAAGTCAGAGCCAGCCTGTACATGTCTTCTCTCCGCACCCAGAAACACCCAGAAAAGCATCACTACCTCACCCCCAAACCCACTTGCATACCCCCACAAACCTCAGCCTTGTCACCAAGGTAAGGTACTGTTTCAGAGCCTCATAGTATTGGATCCAATCAGAAGCAGTAGCATCTGGTCCGGGTTTTGGTGGCGAGGTAGGCTAGGCGTACACCAAGGTTCCCAGACAGAACAAGACACACAGGATCATGGCAATCACAAGAGGCCAGGACTTCAGACAGGCCACCATCTAGGGAGAAATGGATGAAAGGCACAAGTAAGTCAAAAGCTGGGTGAACAACCTTAAGGTGTCAAGTGCCTTTGGCTTAGTGCTGTAACTGTGGCCACCACTTTCAGTCCTGCACAGAAGAGTCAATGTTATGTCCATGTTCCTACACATGGCCGACTGGGTAAGATCTGGCAAGAGCATCACGCGTGCTCAATCTGCCTGAGAAAGAACCAGTCCCTGCAACTTTTTGGAGGGGAATAAGGCCATAGCTAGACCTAAGGTTTATCCCAGGATTGTCCTGGGGTCAAACCTGTTCATCTAAGTGCCACGCAGGGCATCCAGTGCTCAGGCAGGGACGAACCCGGGATGATCCTGGGATAAACCTTAGGTCTAGCTATGGCCTAAGAGAAGCACAGCAGAGCAAATGAACTCCATACTCCTTCCCTGTCCCAGCTACTCACTGTGAAAAGGAGGTAGAAGGCTCAAAGCTGGGTTTGAAACTGTCAGCAGGACTCTCAGCCAGCTCTATGTGTTCTGCAAGTTGCCTCGTGCTGATGCCTCTGTGAGAAGCTCTCTCAACCCAGGGTTTATATCCTTGGAAGGTGGGTAAATTAATAACAGGGAGAGGCTCCTCCCCTCCCTTCCCCTCTTCCCACTCACTCACTCACCCATCATTCCCGAGGCTTGAGAGGCTTAAAAAGAACTGGAACCTTTGATGACCGTGAATAGCTTCGAGGACTTAGAGCTTTATCACACCAGCTTTATACTGTTCAATCACTGCAAATTGTGTGCAAAGGACTCGGAAGTTTTCCAGCTTATAATCTGCTTTGACTGTGGAGTACTCCCATACATCCTGCTTTAATTGTGCTATAAAGGGAAAGGAAGGAAAGGAACCTCTCGTGCAAGCACTGAGTCATTACTGACTCTTGGAGGGACACCAGCTTTCGCTGACGTTTTCTTGGCAGGCCTTATAGCGGGGTGGTTTGCCGTTGCCTTCCCCGGCCATTATTATTACCTTTCCCCCAGCTAACTGGGTACTCATTTTACCGACCTCGGGAGGATGGAAGGCTAAGTCGATCCGAGCCGGCTGCCTGAAACCAGTTTCCGCTGGGATCGAACTCAGGCCGTGGGGAGAGTTTCAGCTGCAGAAACTGCTGCTTTACCGCTCTGCGCCACACGTGGCTCCTTATAAAGGGAAAAGACCCACCCTATTTTGCTACTAGTTTCCAAGCATGTTTTCCGAGGGGCCACTGGGGCGCAGGAGCAGGATTTGATATGAATTAAACAAATGCTTACATCTGCGTAAGCTTTAAAGATAAAGACTTCACAATTGGCACATTAAGGAGAGCTTTAAGCCTACCAAATTTGAATCAGATTGGGCCATCTGTTGATTTTTTAATGATTTATTTACATTTCCCCCCTTAAACCCTTTGCAAAGGACCTTAGGAGCGCTGCCACCCGAGGTGTGATTTAGCAACAACAACGCCGACAGCTTAGCGCTGTAGGGGATAATTCAGGGGAAACAGGTAGGTGGGATGAAGTGGGATGAAGCTCTTATATACTTCGAGGATGGGATGGGGCGAGTGTCTGTGCGTGGCTTGAGGCCCAATGAGAAATCGCTGGTTCCTCCTCCTCCACAGATCCCATGTCTTGCCTGACTTGTTGAATGTCGAGTCGAGGAAGCACGTGGATTCCTGCTGCCCAGAAGCCCCTCACGCTCCACTTCCTTGCAAAGAGGGCTTGACAGGCAGTGGGGTTAGGAGTCCCATGCCGGCGCGGTCCTGCCCTCCTTCTCTCCTTGCAAGGTCTCCTGCCACCCCTGCCTGCCAAACCCTCATGTTCCTTGTAAGGAATTCCACACCTGCAATTCTGTGTTAATGGCCCTATTTAGAGCTGCCATTTGCTCAAAATGGAGAACTACAGATAATAATGAGCTGCCATTTTGTGCAAAATGGCGGATTATCAAAGGATCAGGCAGCTGCCTGACACTCATCAGCCGCTCACATGCCGCCTGGTGGCTCACAGCATGCAGTAATCAGGGTCGAGTGGCCGGCAGGGTTCTGGCAAGCGGCACGCTGGGTGGGAATTGGGAGTTTGCCCATCTAGAGGTTATGGTGGTTAAGAGTGAAGACATATAGAGCTCCATCAGATGAGCGTTTTATTGCACGCTAGTTACTGGGCACTCACGGATTTCCACAGGCCCTTCTCATGAAATCGTCTGCCTCCCGCATGCCTCTTGCTTCTTCTAGCCTTCTTCGTGAAACCCCAAAACACTCCAGTGAGGCCAACTTATTTTTTGAGACAGAAATTGCCGCTATCTCCTGCAAGAGAAGCAGCGAGATCAAAACGCCCCACTGATTGGGCCATGTGCACGTTTTTTACTTCCTCTTTCCTCTCCCTGAAGAACAAGGAAGTAATGAGGGGCAAACGTGCGGGCGGAGAAGCAATGGTAAGGAAACACGATTTTCCCCATGTGATGATGCTCAGACTCTCAGAGGGTAAGAGTCATCCACTGAAGTTGATAAGCTGTAAGTTTAAGATGAACCAGAAATGAGAGTTTCAGTTTTTGAAGGTGTAGCCATGTTCATGGGTTGCAGCAAACACAACAAAGAGTTGAGTGGCACCTTGAAGACTAACACAGGTATTAATTCTGGCATAAGCTTTCAATAGACACTGCCCACTTCATCAGGTGAATTTCCTGATGACCAGTGGCTCTGCCCGATTTGAGGGGTGGGGTTCCTATCCCATGCACTGCCCCACCCCTAAAGTTTCTTTCTTTCTTTCTTTCTTTCTTTCTTTCTTTCTTTCTTTCTTTCTTTCTTTCTGTTCTTGCAATGGTTAAAATTGTGGAAGTCAGAAATCTTTGCCAAGCACTGGCCTCAAAGGTTAGCATGGCCAGGAGTGTGCCAAAGCCCCACACTCAGGAGGTCTACTGACAAGCATCCCTTGGGCCTGCTCTGCCTTTTCACCATGCAACGTGTTTGCATACCTTCCTCTCATTCTACTCCAGGCATTCATGATCAGGAAGTAGAAGACCAGGAGCTGGTAACAACAATGGAAAGATGGTGAGAGCATCTCTAAATGCATGATTTATTGCACACTCGTGAATGGCAACGCACGGAAATATGTGGGTCCTTTGCGTCATGTCTAGAACACTCTCTAGAAAAGTCTTCCACCACCTGGTGCCTCCAGATGTTTTGGTCTGAAACCCCAGGCATCAGCTATGCTAGCTGGGATTGACTAGGGTTGAAGTCCAAACATCTGCAGGGCACGAGGTTGGGGAAGAGAGCTCTAGAGAGAAATGGGAATGCTTGATCAAGTTGTCAGGTTCTAGAGCAGCTTACACTACCGTCATGTCTAACCCTACTGCCCCTGTTTTGGGAGAAGATGTTTCAGGTAATCAATCAGAATCAGATTCAGAACTAGAAGACGCAGCGCCAGACACCAGCCAGCCTGTACCAGTGGGGGAGGAAGCGCTCATGGGCAATTCCCCAGCTGGGATTCAGCCCTCTCCAGGACTTATCTCCTCAAGGCCAAATCCTACACACTCAGTGGGAAATGAAGTCTCTTCTGGAGGTGAGCGTCCCGACAAGCTAGCGGATGCTAGGGTCTGCCAGAAGCTCAAACACACGTGGCGGAAGGAAAGCATGAGAAAGTCGGTTCAATTACACCAGAACCGCCTCCACACCAGGCTCTCTGAAGTTATGGGCATTTGGGACATGGCTTCATATTCTTCTTGATTGGACAATTGTCTTGCTTAGTTTGCATAGTTGTGCCCAGCGGGACATTACCAAGAGGTTAGACTCTCTTCAGGTAGAAGAGACATTTGTTGCTTAATAAAAGCTTGGTGGATTACTTAGCAAGCCTTGTCATTTGCTTCCCATCAAAATCAGGAGTTTTCTGAGAAACACGACAACTACTCACTTTACTTTTTACAATGTTATCACCCACTTTTTATATCATCTAACAATACAACTTTTGCTTGGGTTGAATTTTGAGCTACAGCAATGTTCTTTTGGAACTGCATATTCTTCCTTGAATTGCACATTTTGTGAATAGCTGCACATTAAAAAGAAAAGGGAAAAAGCCCTGATAGTATCAGAGAACAGGTCTACCATTACTGATAGATCTGGTGACTGAGCAGCGATACGGCCAGGGCACCACGTCTACCAAACCAGGTAGATTTAGCCTCTAAGAAATGTGTATAGTATGTTTATCCCCTCTGTTGTTTCTCAATAGGTAGACCTGGGGCTAAACCTCAACTACAGCCCCTTTGTAATAGAGGAGGGGTGGTTGTGAATTTTCCCACTCCCGTGATCAGCACTCACGGGGTGCACGCAAGCAAAGTTTCCAGCAAATACAGGAGTGTCATTGTGGGAGCACGTGTGCCCCGTCACGGTACTTTCAGAAGTGTATCGGGAGAAGGGGGCATGACTAGGCATATGCGTACGGGGCATGGGATTTTTTAAATTCACTTCTGAGGGCTGCGCACCAGCGCAAATACACAGCAATACATGGGGGGATACAAACTCTGACGAATATGCGCTCCTGTGCAGATATGTGTTTGGTTGTTTGCTTTTTTAAAAAAACCTTGGTGCAGAAAGATGCACGCCCCTCAAAGGCCATTGGCTGTTTGCTGAGCCCTTAACTTGCAAAGGGGGGCATAGTGGTTGCAGACTTCAGGTTTGTAGCTTAAGGGGAGGCAGGAAACCATGACAAAAGCCAGCTGTGTGTCATGCGGCCCGGTTGGGATGACTTCGATCGTATTCTGGAATAAACAGCTGGTGTAGATAAGGCCCTGGTGTACAAACAATGTCTTTCCACCCACATCTGGAATCTTACGTTCTTTCCATGATTCCTTTCATTACAGGGTTGAAGGTATGGCTAATACGTTGGGGTGCTCAGCTTTCACCCCACTGTACACCATAGATTCAGGTACATTCAGAAGAGCTTGAGGAGAGGTTCCACTTGGGCCTCCTGCAAGATACACTTTATCTATAGATGATGGATAGATAGATAGATAGATAGATAGATAGATGACAACAACCCATTCTAATTTTTGTGAACCACCCAGAGAGCTTCGGCTATTGGGTGGTGTAAAAATTCAATAAATAAATAAATAAATAAAATAATCCTAAATAAATTACATTGCTGCTACATACTATTTCACAGTCCAATCTGCATTTCCCTAAGATCTTTGTAAACTGCCAAAAGAGCTTCGGCTACTGTCTCTGCAGAGACCACCAGTGAGGGAGGAAGCAGCCGCCAGGCACCTCTCCATCGTGCCTGGGTCCAGCTCCAGCTGAGAGCCCCCTCCCTCCTGCTGCCAACTGCCAACTTTAACTGCTGAACTTTGCAACTAAGATTGTAGTGCCTGAATTTGCTTTCCTTTCCCCCCTCCTCCTCCCTCCCAATCCCCTTTCCTTTTGTGTCATGTCTTTTAGATTGTAAGCCTGTGGGCAGGGACTGTCAAGAAAGACTTTTGTAAGCCGCCGTGAGAGCCTTTTTTGGCTGAATGGCGGCATAAAAATGCTTAAATAAAATAAATAAATAAATAAGAATAAGAATAAGAATAAGAATAATACACAACAACATTGGACTGTGCTGCGGGGTTGTCATATAGCACTCTAAAATACACCTCTCTGCAAAATGGGAAGAAGAACATTGGACTAACCTGCAGTACTTGTGCGCTTTCTGAATCACAGCTCTGTGCCAGGGTAGGTGGAACATCTCTGTCCCCTAACCTTGTTTTGTTTTTGTTTATTTTTTACAAACAAATCATTACAAACAGTTTACAATTTTGTCTTTGAAAGGCCTGCAAACCAGATGAACTGCCCCATGCACTCTTTCGGTAGCTTCCCAATATTTGGGGTTGGCTATGGCCCTGCCTAGTAGTTCAGGGTGTTATACATAGAAGCCCCTCCCTCTTTTCTCTTCCATGTGCTACGTCATGTGATCTTGCCCCGATATCACCGATTGGACATCATGGCTGAGTGGAGAGCTGGAAACCTGTGCCTGGATTCAAGTCCAACACAATATCCATTCTGATAAGAATTAAGATTGTTCTTATCAGTTTTTGATTTTCATCAGGAGAAGTAACATAAGCTCCAACTGCAACTTTTTTAAATAGGAATGCAATAGGCAGGGTTCTTTTCTTTTTACTCTCATAGTACCAGTTGCTGATGCAAATCTATTAGTACATGTCACTGGAGTTTAACCTTCTAACGTTGGCTAGATGAATGCCTAGCGTGACCAGATTCAAAAGAGGGCAGGGCTCCTGCAGCTGCATGCATACAAATGAAATTCTTTTTCCTATACAACTGTTAAAGATACAGGAGACCTGTCCTCATTGTCACATGGTCACCCTAACTCCAAGGAAAGTGTGCAGAGGGTTGTAGGCCATGAAGGAAAAGAGTGCAGACACAGCAGAAAGATATTCGCATGTCCTACCTCTTCTCCCCAGGTGGATGTGATTTGGATATTAAGTAGGGTGAAGGAGAACAGGGCTTCTATAATTTTAACAATTGTATTGAAAAGGGAATTTCAGCAGGTGTCATTTCTATGCATGTTGGCATTTTCTTCATAGGGCCACCCCTACAATTAGGCAGGGTGAGGCATTGCCTCAGGTGGCAGGTCTTGGAAGGTGGCAGCAAGGTACTGAAGGAGGGAGATGTGGGCCACAAAAATTGCCCTCTGCCCCCTAAGCTAGCCTTCTCCCATCAGGTGCAGTGCAGGATGCTGTTCCATCAATAACGCTGAAGCAAGATTAAACTGCCATTCCGGTTGTTATTTTTGTACATGGAAAGGAACTGTCTTGGTTCTTCACTTCGTGTAGCAAAATCCACACTCGCCATGCCTCGTATGTGGTTTTTCAGCCCGGTACTCACATGATGCCATCCAGGACGTGCACTCATTTCCCCTCTTCCCCTCCATGTTTGGATTCTTTTTGGAGCAGGAAAAGCTGGATTATTTCCCCTCCCTGTGAAATAAATGCTCTCCTCCCTCCCATGTATTGCTGTCGTTGCATTCTATCTGACCATCCCATTCTTTGTTGGGTGTGTGTGTGTCTAAGGGTGATCTCTCGAACCAAAGCGGAGGGCAGGGCAATTCTCCACTTAACCACAAAGGGGGAGGGAGAGAGGTCCCATTTATGTTCTTACTCCTGAGTAGGCATTTTCACCTTAAAAAGAATGTGGAAAATGCGCCCTCCTTGCCCACAGCTCCCTCATTTTTAAAGATAAAGAGATCAAAATTGGCACGGTGATAGGTCTATGGCACTATATATACAGTGATTGCATGGTGTTGTTCTTATTGATATGAATATAAACACTCCTGGTGTAAAAGACCAACAACACAGCAGTTATAGATCTCACACATAAATGGGAGAAAAGGGCAGGAGAGAGAAGTGTATGTAAAGCTTTTATATGCACAATACATAGGGATGTTGAAGAAATCTTTTTTGGGGGGTGGACCTAGCCAAGTTTTCATCAGCTTGACACCCTGGATTTCACCTCATTTCTATATGAGACGGCCCACGCAATTTGCTTTGAGTCAGGCCAGTTTGCGGATTTTCCATTTCTTTTGTATTTGTGTAAATTTTTTTTTGCACAAATTGCAGCTGCAATTTGCACATCTTAACACAGTTTTCATCTGTAATTTGTGTAGGCTATGCAAATTCATTTTTATACCATTAAAAAACCAAACAACCAAACAACAGAAAAGTTTATGGATTTGGGGAAAAGCTGCAAAACTCAGCCCACAAATGTGAGTTAAGTCAAGTGCTCAGCGGGAGTCCATTGAACTCCAAAAGAGCCAGATTTCACAGCGACAAACATCCCTAATATTTTATATGACGCTACAAATATATTGTAATAAAAATGAATAATGTATGAAATAATTCCAACATTGAATCCACCTAAAACAATTTTGGTGCATACTTTGTTTGAACAGTTTTAGCTAGTTAACTGGCAACCTTCCTAAATCCTTCAGGTTTTATTTGCAGTCCCACACTGCTGTCTTTCAATAATATCTTTACAAAATAGCACAGGCAGTGGTCGGTGGGCAATCATGGCGGTGGCAAGGAAGGAAGGAACCATGGTGCTGAATTTCTTGCCACCACCCTGCTGCTACAGTGCCCAGTTCTGATGCTCTTCATGTCAGACACTAATGTGTTCTGTGGGAATTGGTTTCTGGATGCCGGGGGCCTCCAGGGAAATCCGTTGAGCCCAAGAGGGCTGAATTTTCCTGTGCCAGATGTCCCAGGCCCAATTTCCAATTTCCCCAATGTGTGCAAATCAGCATGAGGCCTTTTTAGAGTTTCTGGGCAGAAAGACCAACCTCAACTACTTATCCACACCATTTTTAAGATACAATCCACCATTTTGAAAGATGTCCACCATATTGATTTCTAATTGATTGGGGGGGGTGTGTTCCCTATCTTAAATGACTTATATAGGCCTAAAGTAAACGAGAACGAAGTAGCACCTTCTTACCACAAATTGCCGGATCTTAATGGCTTTTTATGCGAGCAGCCCACACTAATGGAAAAGAAGACACCAGACAATCCTCGAAACACAACTGGAGTAGTTTAAATGAAGTCTGCACATACCTAGTTTGGAAAAGCCTTTCCTGAAAATGGTTTTAGTCCCTGCTGCCTTTCAGTCGCAGAAGATGGGGCCTATCCTTCATCTAACAGGAGGAAAGAAGCCAGGTTAAAGAGCCCACTTGGAATTATTTGTTTGAACCTTTTCCAGGAAAAGGATGGACATTGTCGGTGTCCCATCTATTCCAATTTTTAGCAGTAGTAATACTGTATCAGAGAATACTGCCTCCTAGCAGTACTTCGTTCAAGCAATTTTTAAGTAGGTTAAATACAACCCTTGGATTCGTTTAATACTTCGGGGCAGTAGTTAGTTTTTTTTATCACTATCTCATAGACTCAAGAGTGAACTAAGAGAAAAGATGAATCCCACGTGTTTTATTATTTTAGATTAAACAAATCTATTTCAGATTTGCTCTTGATCTTCCAGTTTCGTTTTGGGTATTTTATAACAAATAGTTCCTTGTTTAAATGCTGAAGTGTTTCAACAGCTTCTCTTGTTCCCACAACAAATGAACAGAAAAACTTGAATTTGTGACCAAACACATGATGGAAGATGTTATCCGAGGAGGACAGCCAAATTAGTGGAGTTCGTTGAAAATCCGTTTAAAGTGCCAAATATGCCCTAGGTCAGAATAGGGCTTTCTATAAGGTATTTTGTTGTTGTTGTAGGGGAGGGGGGACTGGAGTTGTTAAAGAGACACTTGTTCTGATTAGCATCGCTTTGGTCTTGGTTTCTCTTCCTGTTTGTTTGTTTATTTATTGACAGAGTTTGTGTTCGGTGTTCTTGCTGTTTGCTATGTCGGCTATGTTTGTTATCACACAAATGGCAAGCCTAGTTAGAAATGGAGAGAAAAGCAAAGGACCAGGCATATCATGGACTTAAATTCCACCAAAGAACGGCAACAGCATTCACAGCAATGTCGTTTCACACATGATCTGTGTGGTTGTACGATCAAGGGTTCGCAAGCAGAGAAAAAGGGAGGGGAGGAAATGAAAACCCAGGGAGATTGCAAACATGAATCTTGCTTTATTATCATGATTCCATTCAGCAGTTAGGTGAAGAGCAGGGACAGGAGGTTGCATAGGAGGAGAGGATGGCCTTGGAAGCAGGCAACCACCCGGGCTTGATTGGAAGGAAACATCAAAAGAGAGACTGTGGTATGATCAGGACTGGGTATGTCTGGGTATGTCACTCCACTTCTGAAATCTCTTCATTGGCTTCCAATTCACTCCAGAATCCAATATAAACTTCTCCTGCTGACCTTCAATGCTCTTCACGGTCTAGCTCCTGCCTATCTCTCCTCTCTCATCTCACACTATCGCCCCGCTCGGGCTCTCCGCTCCTCTGATGCCATGCTTCTCGCCTGCCCAAGGACCTCCACTTCCCTTACTCGGCTTCGTCCTTTTTCTTCTGCTGCCCCTTACGCCTGGAACGCTCTTCCAGAACACTTGAGAACTACAAACTCAATCACTGCTTTTAAAACTCAGCTAAAAACTTTTCTTTTCCCTATAGCCTTCAAATATTGAGTTTGTTCTGACTCTATACTGTTAGCTTTACCCTACCCGGTGCCTGTTTACACTTCCCTGTGCCTGTTTGCATTCTCCTTCCCTCTTTATTGTTTACTACAACTTATTAGATTGTAAGCCTATGCGGCAGGGTCTTGCTATGTACTGTGTTATCTGTACAGCACCATGTACACTGATGGTGCTATATAAATAAATAATAATAATAATAATAATCATGCCTTGCTTACTCCTGAAGAATAAAAGAATACCAAAGTTCCTGCTAAGAGAACATTCCTCAGCTCTCTCTCAGATGCCCATTGGATCCCAGGTAGATTTGAATCCAGCCCTTTGGCAGCACATACAGAGAGGCTCCTGCCTTTGCTGACATCTTTCTAGGATCAAAGTGCAGAAGGGGCACCCAGGCATTGACCCATCACCAGGCAGGCAACTCTGGCCAGTGGGAATCTACACTGATGTTATTCTAACCTTTTGAATGGGTTACTGTGACGCACAGCGTCACGTGACCCTGGGTCTCCAACGTTGCAAATGAGTTGTACTTACCGGTTCTATTTCTTAGTTCCAGCGTGGCTACAGATTCATGTGCCTCGTTCTACTGGTAATTTTCCTCTCCCTTTCTCAGAGCTGCTGGGTTTCCTCTGCCCACTTCCTGTTCTCCTTCCTTTGCCCCGTTTGCTATCTTATCTGCTATAGCAGATAAATCACACCAGCATTATACTGTGCAATCACTGACAATTGCATGCAAAGGACTCAGAAGTTTCCCACCTTAGAATCTGCTTTGATTGTGAAGTAGTCCCATGCATCCAGCCTTAATTGTGCTCCTTTTGCAAAAGATTCGCCGGAGCCGCTGCTGTGGGCGCAGGAGCAGGATTTTAAACAAATGCTTACATCTGTGTAAGCTTTATAGACAAAGACACCAAAATTGGCACAGTAATTCAAATACCAAATTTGAATCAAATTGGGTCATTGGTTGATGACATCCCAGAGAGCTGCTGCGTCCTGCACAAGCTGCAGCTTCCGAACCACATACATGGGTAGCCCCACGTAGAGCACATTACAGTAGTCTAATCGTGAGGTTACCAGTGCATGGATGGCCATGGCTAGGCTATCTCTGTCCAGGAACAATACCAACCAAAGTTGATAGCGGGTGCTCCGGGCCACTGAGGCCACCTGGGTCTCCAGTGACAGAGGCCGTAGCTAGACGGGGCTTTATCCCGGGGCAATCCCCGGGACCGTCCCTGTGCATCCACAGCCTGCTGTGTTGAACAGCATCAAGAAGTTTACTGGGGCAACACACAGGGCCCTGCAGGAACGGTTGGACCACTATTTAGGAGTTGAGACCATTGTTAGGTTGTGAATAACGAAGGGCTTCCGTGTTTGTCTAAGTTCCGGTGCCTCACCCAGATTCCTTACTTGTGGTTACACTCACACCCCACCTCAGAACAATGTGAGGAGTCGGGTACTGTGAAGGATACAAAAGACGGCCAAGGTGCCAGCACAGCGAATGCTCCTCTGTATGGAGCCGGGGTTGCCATGAGTGTCCCACTGGATCTGTGAGGGCAGCAGACAGACCCACCCCCATCTGCCTCTCAGGGACCCAATCGCCCGCCCTGCATCCTGCCCTTTCCTCCCTGTGTTAATGGCGCCTGCCATTAGCATGGAAGGGGGAAATGCACACTTTCCGGAGGCTACGGAGATTGCGCACTCCCCCCCCCACTGCGATTAATGCAGCAAGCAAAGACAGGCACTTGCTGAGCACCCACGAGCCTCACAGGCACTCGGCAGAAGATCGCTCAGCTCTCAGGGGTGAGCACTAGCAGTGGCACGGCGGGCACCCGTGGGGCGAGCGCTGACTGATTTCACCCATTCCGAGATCATTCCTTTATTACTCTGCTTCCATTTCAAGGGCACGCTAGACCTGGGGGCTATCTTGACATCTTCTTTGCCCTGGGGGGCTCCAAAGCTGCATGGCATCACTTAGATGACACAGCCACAGATTCTAAGCCACGCCAGGACAAAGAGCCAAAGATGTGCAGTTGGGATGTTGGGATTTACCCTGACTTTTCCAGCCATAGCGAGGGCAGTCTGGCTTCTCTGCCTCTCTGCCCTCGCTCTGGAGCTGCCCCACAGGCGTTCCTGGGGGATGGTGACCCCTTAGCGCAGGGGGCAGGGCAGCAACCAGAAGGGTTCCAGAATACCCCACACTGCCTTGCCATGGGGAGAAGAATTTATCTTCTTCCCCTGTGCTGCTTCCTCCTCCTCCTCAAATTAATTTCTCTCTTCTGAGGTAAATTCTTCTCTTCTGAGGAAAATTCTTCTCTTCCCGAGCTGCTGCCACCACTGTCGCATCCTCCTTGACCTAGACTCAGGGACGGACGGTGGAGGGGGTGGAGGACTGCCATAAACCCTGCGCTTCCTCTTTGGCACGGGGATTATCTGGTGCGACCCTGCAGGAGCAAAAGCGTGGAGTTTGGGGGGATGTAGCGCCAACTCAGCACTGTGAAGTTAGCCCCTTGGTCTTTATTAAAAATAAGAACGGTAGAAGAAACTTGCTGGATCACCCCAAACACCTAAATAGCAACTCATTTATTCCCATCTAGGCTGCATCTGAGAACTCCCTAAGACATGAAGTCAAAGGCTGCATTGGCACATAACCAAAAGGCATTCCTGATATAACTTGGTTCCCTATCAACGATAGGCATGCCAGTGAGTAGGATAAGTTTGACCATCCATCAAACTCTTAAACCCTGCCCACTGACAGGTGCCCCTCCCCTTTTACCCAGATGTCCCGCCCTAGGCGGAAGTTCCGCCACCGGAAGTCCCACTTCCGGAAAGAGTGGTCACCTGACGGGGATCACATGTGACCCCTCTAGTGACCCTCAACCAATAGGAAGGGGTTTTAGAGCCCTAACCCTTACATGAGTGCAGAAATCCCCCCTAGATTTATATTTCGATCCAGATTGGCCCTGTAGGGCGCATGTGGTCCTGTAAGGCCACCCCCCTTTGCTCTAGGTGGGTATAGAAGGGAGCCCCCTTTTGGCTCAGGAATACATGGGGAATCCTTGCTGATCCCAGACACTTCATCTTCCCCATCTGGATTTCAGCTTCGAAGACCTGCCCCCAGCAGGGACACTGCCCCATCACAAGGGCTGAAGAAGGGTTACATACCAGTCTGGTCAGTTTTTAAATGGAACGCACCATCTTGTTTCTTCCCCATAGGCAGCAAAATGACTTGGACGAGCCGTGTTTTTCATAGTACTTCAGAAGCATTTGTGCAAGTGGAATTAAATTCTCATACATCCCTTTAAATAAAATCTGATTCCATCTATGAGTGGACAATGGGTACATGACAATCCGTGAAACACAGACGGAAAGGACTTTACCAAGCCTGTTCTTCCCTAGTTTGGATGGCAAAAAACCTGCTTGGAAATGATCAAGGCAGCTGTATTCAACCCCTCTCGAATTTAACTGGGATCTGGAATTTAACTGGAATTTAACTGATCATGAGTTGATGGATCCAGACACCTTGCCAGCCATTGCACCTGATTTAATTCCAAAACTCATGAGCCTGAAAGAACTTCATCGCCATGATGAACTGATGAATGATCATGAGAGGGTGACCTCTGGTGGAGATGTGCTGAGCTGCAGCGTTCCAATAACCTTATCCAGCAGCTAACCAGGAAGAAAAACTGGGCTTATGAGGCAAGTCCACTCACCCTCCCAAGACAATCTGTTAGCCCTGCTTTTCACTCACAGGAGACAGGATCTCACTTCTGTGTAACTGGAGAGGTTAAAGAATCCAGTTAGAATTATTCATCTGAACCTACGGCATCGAAAAATGCTGCATCCCAGCACTGCTACGTTCAAGCAGTTGTAAAGTAGTTTTAATAAGCACTTGGATTTGTTTAATGCTTCTGGGAAGTAGTTCGTTAGAGAGAGACTGAAGCCTGGGTGTTTTATTATTTTATATTGAACAAGTCTGAGATTTGCCCTGGATCTTCCCAAATTTTTGTAAGATATATATATTGTGAATATAAACAAATAAAACAGAAAATACATCATGAAAATGAGGGGGGGGGGAGACGGGACCCATACATTGTATATATAGAATTATAATCATTTCTATCCTATGAACCATTTTAAAAAAGGGAGAGAGTTATACAAAGGTTTCCAGAAAAGCAGACCAAATATTCATATATTTATCCACTTGCGAGTTGTGTCTATATAACACTCGTTCAAAAGTTGATAATGTTATTAGGCCTCTGATCCATTGCATTATGGAAGGTGTGAATTTGTCCTTCCAATGTGATAATATAAGTCTTTTGGCTGTCGTAAGGGCTCTGAAGATGCATCTGCGCTGACCATGTGTTAACTTCCAAGAAGCCGGTAGGTAATTTAGGAGATGTACATTATTCCATATTATAGATTGTTTCAGTACAAAGTTCATCCTTGTTATAACCTCCTCCCCAAAGGGGACAACTACTGGGCGTTGCCAAAACATAGGAGTTAAAGCAGCATTAGATGCATTACATCTCCAACAGTTATGCAAGTTAGACAAACCCTTATTGAAAAGGTGTTGTGGAGTCCAATAGACCCGGGGGAGGGGGGGAGGAACTGCTGAATAAGACATAACCTTAGATCCATAGAAGCTTCAGCTACAGATGCTAGAGCAAGTATCCATTGTTTAAGCAAGATGGGACACTCCAATTCTCTATTCCAATCTATTCTTAAACAATGGGTTTAGGAGAGCAGTTTTATCATTTCCAAGCAGTTCCCCCAAACACACACGAACTAGGGTTGTACGACTTTGTAAAGTCTTTTCCATCTGTGCATGTCTTCACCCCTTAGCCTGAGACTCTTCTTCCTTTCAGTTGGGAAACATTGAGGCTCTCCAGGAAGCTAATTAAGTTCCCAGGACAGCATGTCTTGAAGATCTATATAAACTTGGAAAGAGCCTAATCCACACCAAGCAGGATATTGCACGATGAAAGCAGTATGTAAAAGGCAGGAGTCACACCAAGCAGGATGTAGCACTACGAAAGTGGTATGAAAACAGTATATGGTATGTGCCAATGGGCCCCAACAGTTGTCAGAGCAATATTGCTATAAAGCAGTAGTGGGAAATGTGGAAACAGTCCAGTTCCCATAATTTAGGCAACACAGGCAGCCATAGGATCTCTCCTTTGGCTGCCAACCCAGTCTCCTCCTCTTCCTGCCCTCAGGAATGCCCCCGTCTCCCTGGCTAGATCTACACTAGGGTTTGATAGTGGTATTGAAGAGCACTAATGACTGTTACGGTCCATTCCACATTCCATATACCGCTTTCATAGTGCTTCTCCCAGCTTTCTATTCCACATTCGTAATGATTTGATACAAAGTATAGGTCTGGCCCAAGTCTCCATGCTATACTGGAGAGGTAGTCAGAGTTCCCCCAGCAGGGGAAAAGAGAGGGGGATAAATGAAAACCCAAACAGAATTGCAACATGAATCTTGATCATTGTAATAATTTAATTCAAGAGTTAGGTGAAGATCAAAGAGAGGAGTGGCATAGGAGGAGATGTTGTCATTGGAAGCAGGGAATCACCAGGGCTTGTTTGGAAGAAGAAGTCAAAAGAACAGGATCATGGAGCTATAAGAACTCAATATGACCACATCTGCTTTTCCTGTTCACTTCCATGAATGTGCCTACTCATTCATAAATTGGCCACTGTTAGCACTGTCTGCTCTTAACTATTTTATCAAAATTTGTCATTGCTCTCTCCCAAGAAGTAAACGTCTTCTGATTTCCTGGCTGCAGTCAGCATCTGCAGTAATCTTTGCGCCCAGAAATACAAAGTCTGTCACTGCCTCCACGTTTTCTCCCTCTATTTGCCAGTTATCAATCAAGCTGGTTGCCATAATCTTGGTTTTTTTGAGGTTTAACTTTAACCCAGCTTTTGCACTTTCTTCTTTCACTTTCGTCATAAGGCTCCTCAGCTCTTCCTCGCTTTCAGCCATCGAAGTGGTGTCATCTGCATATCTGGAATTGTTAATGTTTCTTCCTGCGATTTTAACTCCAGCCTTGGATTCGTCAAGCCCAGCACGTCGCATGATGTGTTCTGCATACAAGTTGAATAGGTAAGGTGAGAGTATACAACCCTGCCGTACTCCTTTCCCAATCTTAAACCAGTCCGTTGTTCCGTGCTCTGTTCTTACTGTTGCTACTTGTTCGTTATACAGATTCCTCAGGAGGCAGACAAGATGACTTGGTATCCCCATACCACCACAGTATTTTTGTTTTCCGTGTGCTTGTCAGAAGACAGCACAGGAGACGTCATGGACATTGACGATGTTGTGTAATGGAACTGGAAACTTCTGTGAGTGGCCAATCATGAGAGTGAAATGAATCACTTGTTTAGAGAAGCTTTGGGTCTTCCTGAGTTCTAGTATTCTGAGTGAGGGAATATTCACAGGACTCAAGACCAAAGAAGATGAGAGCCCACTTCAGGCGTTCTTCACATACATAGGAATTCAGTTCCCAACACGAATACCACTGAAACTCTCATCTAGGACGATGTCTTCCAATTAGTACTTTCCAGGTTTAGAAGTCCACACTGGCGTATGGATCTCCAAAGAGTGTCTGGCTGCTGGTAGCTCACCATATCTGGAAGAAGAAGAAGAAGAAGAAGAAGAAGAAGAAGAAGAAGAAGAAGAAGAAGAAGACAAAATGACATTCTGGCTTTAACAAACTATTGGGTTTCATAAGTGAAACTGCAGGCAAAGCCTATAAAGAGTGGTGCCTTTTTGGGCCACCCATAAGGATGGAGCACTTTTTCCTGAGTTATTGGATGACAATGCTGCATTCTAACAAAGAAATGCTGCCAGAAAGAAAGAAGGATCATCTTTAGTAGTTCCTCCTTGAACATATCAGAAGGAATAAGAAATACTTTCTTTGTTTACTTTTTACATTTCGATAATATCTCATAGCCGAAGCTCTCTGGGCGGTTGTATTATAGGAATTGAGTCAATACTTTTTTTTTCAAATTCCACATCTAGGGGGAAAACTAGAGGGGATTTTTTCAACTTGAGGGGATATGGAATCTGAGGGAAAAGGGAAATACAGTATATGCAATACTTAATTTCTCATCAAACCTCAACTTGTTGAACTGCTCCAACAATATAAAAAATATTTTTCTTAATATGTGCATTTTGTTTTTATTAAAGAATTCCATGGAGAAATTAGGATGTGTTTCTATGGATGGCTCAGTTTTGATTTGCATATTGGTTCAAAATTGCATAAAAATGTGAACTGAAGTCATTTCGCTACCATGCTAAGTAGACACTTTCAGATTTTGGGAGGATTTGCACGTGTGATCTAGTGTCCATTTTTATATGTGCACAATTAGTGATTTTCAAAAGTGTGCAAATTGAATACTTTTGAATATGAATGCAAGTTCAGGAAATTGCAAAACTTCCCAATAATCAGATTTGTTTATGGGATTCTGAATGGGATGTGTTTGCGTAATTTGCAAACAGAATGAAATTCTCTTACATATTTATTTAATACATTTTTATACTGTTGTTGTCATTATTATTATTATTATTTATTTATTTATATAGCACCAACAATGCTCATCAGCTGAAGCGCTCTGGGCAGTGATTAAGATGGTAACTCTGCCTGTTTTTATGGAATTCCCGTCCCCAGGAGACACAACAGAAGCTCTTACCCAATTATGTTTCAGATTCATTTATGTTCGGTATGAGAAATTTGTTTCAGGGTTTTATTTGATAAGGATTTACTGAGTTTGTCCCTTCTAGACTGAACATAGATTTGAAACAAAATCTGCATTCAAAGTCTGTACATTTCTGATCTTGCAATGTGATTTATAGGCCATAAAATTGTGCAATGTGCATGAAAAATGTGTACTTCTGAAAAATACATTTGAGAAAAAAGACGCAAAATAAAGACTACTGTATTTTCCGGCGTATAAGACGACTGGGCGTATAAGATGACCCCCAACTTTTGAGAAGATTTTCCTGGGTTAAAAAGTAGTCTTATATGCCAGAAAATACAGTAATTTGTATTGTAATTTTTTAAAAAGCAACAACCCAAAGATCTAAATACGATAGAAACACAAGATGCAATGAGTATCACAGTGGAATTTGGGAGCATCTCTATGAACTTGAGCTTTGCTTGCATGCATATCCCTAATTTACCTATGTTAGGATGCACCCCAAGACTCTCAGATGGAGGGGGGCAGAGGAACAAATAGATACATTCCACTGACCTTGGTCAGTTGACTGAGTTGAGATCTTGCTGGGCCTCACTGTAAAACTGCCCCAATCCTTCCAATGCAGCATCCTTGCCAGGGCATTCAGGTGCACTCCGCGAAGCGCTCCCAACGCGACTTAAGGAGCAGAGCCAGGTAGCAAATGAGGGTGACCGTACTGAGCCAGCATCTATGTGGGGTGAGCATCTGCATCAGGAAGAAGAGGGGTCAAGGGGGAGACAAGATGAGACAGAAGGCAGCCGGGAAGGCAACGAGGAACAGAACAGTCTCTCAACTGAAGTGGATCTGCCTATTGATCTGCCTATTTTCCAAACTGGGGGAAGTTATCATCCATCTAGTAGGGTTGGGGATAGGGATGGGTGGAAAGAGAGAAGTCAGAGCCCACTGCTTGCAAAAAAGATCCTATCGCAACACTCAAACAGAATTTTAGAGGTTTTCACTGTGCCTGATAGCTCAAGCCAACCATTATGGAAATGAGAATTCCTGCATATCCAGAACGTAGACAACTGAACAAGAATTGTTAGTCAAAATGACATTTAACTGTTATCTGTATTTATAGTTGATACACAATGATGTATGCACCACAGTGGTTTTCAAGCTTTCGACCTTCGAGGAATAGTTTCTGCAGCAACAGATACTTGTGTCTTTCAGAAAATGACACAAGTTCTAAGATGCATCTCTCCATGCAGGATCCACAGTGGATGCAGCCTTAGTGATTCAGAAGTAGACTCACTGAAACCAATACAATGATGTAAGTCATGATGCGTTTCAGTCCTCTTGATTTCCTTGTGTCTACTTTAAGTATCACTACGGCCATAGCTAGACGGGGCGATATCCTGGGGTGATCCCTGGGATCGTCCCTGTGTGTCCACATGATGCACAGGGGATCCCTCCCTTTCCCCAGGATAGCGCCCTACCCTTTCAGCCCACTTTTTCCACAGTCTTGGGCTGATCCTGAGACCGCAGAAAGTGTGGGCGGGCGTTGCAGTTGGTCCCAGCTCCTCACAGTTACTTGCGAGGAGCCGGAAACTGTGCATGGAGCGCAAAGGTCCTCGGGAGCTCTGCGTCCATCGGGCGTGGGATGGGGGGAGTGGGGGAAATTGTTTTAAAACCCCTCACCTTTTGCACACGAGGACTCGTGCGCTTGTCTCCTTTAAGAAAAAGAAAAACAAAATGGCGGAGGCGACGTCCTGTTCTCCCGAGGCCATCTCGCTCTGCATGTAAACAGAGGGGGATATCATGCGAAGACAATATGATGTCACAAGATCCTCACCCCTCCGTCACGCTAGACCCGTAGGTCTAGCTGAGGCCTAAGTCTGGATCATACAACCCAGGGAGTCCGGTATGAGCAAAGGTATGGGAAACTCGAGAGGGCAAAGTATACAGTTACGCCTCCGCTGTTTACCCCGCTGCTGGCGTTTCCCTCCCTGCAGCTCCCTTTCCTGCCTGTACTACAATGAACGCCGGGTCAGATCAAATCCCCTCAGCCATTCCTCCTGGCTCCTCAAGCCATGGGAGGCTCAGGAGATATAGCAGCATTGCTGGTGATAGTGCCTGGAGTGGAACTGCCACCCCACTCCAGGCAAGACGCCTGCCTAGAACAGCAAGCCCGGTTCCCTCCCCACTCACAACCCCATGCCAGTTTTTACCCTGAATCTCTTGCAACCTGGAGGCAGAACTATGCCGGCCTGGATGGGTTCTCCGGTGCTTCCTCTCTGTCTCATTCTGTGGCCGACTCTGGTGGCATCTTTATACCGCTTGCCTCCTCCCTCGTTCTCTTTTCCCACCTCCGTACGGCCAACAGTGTACTGGACACGCTGACAACCCAGTGCGATCAGTGACTTCCACGCTTGCCCTGACAGCTCACCGCCAACCGCTGAAAGCATTAGGCTGGCAAGGAACGGGTTGCATTTTGAAAAACAAAGAAAAGAAAACGTGATTAATCACTCAGTTGTTTGGTTTCTGTCAGCCTGAAGACAAAATGGACAGAGCCACTTTTGCATCTGAAAAATCAACAGGTGTATGGAATAGACTCAGGGACACACAGGCGTGGAGAGCACACACTGGAGACGGCGGTGGGGAATCGGCCACGCAGCCAGCCATGTGGAACAACCCGACCAATCACTCTTGTGATGCAGTTGGGCACATGGGCCTAACCCCATGTGCCCAAAGTCCTGGGCAATGTACAGATACTGGATGTTGCCATCTACAATACCATTGTGTTGTGAGCCCAGCATTTATCAGGCCCACATCAGAGGAAGAGAACTCTGAGTTACATTCAAAATGGAGTGGTGGTCTCTGAGATAGGCAAGGCAGTCCCGCATATCCCCTTCTCCTTCTCTGAGCAAGACTAAAGGAGGATATTGTCTGGGAGGAAAAGGTTCACCTCTTGTCAGACAAGGGTCCCCATTAACTCCGCAAACATATATCATGTCACTTGGGCGGGCAGAAAGGGATAACTGAAAGTTTCTGCTTTGGAAAGCTGAGTGGAGACAGCTCTGGAGGGATCAACAGATGCCACAGGGGCCTGAGTCCTGGTGCCACTGTGGTCACTCCAGGATGAGAACTCTGCCATCATTTCTTAGGCAATGATGAAGCACTTCAGGCCTGAAAGAGCTGCATCCTGCCCTGCTAAGAGGTCCCATTAAACAAAGGCGTAGACCCCTCGGTTCCTCTGAGGTGGGGAATGGGGCTAAACCTGGGGAAGGGGGAAGAAGCGTATTAGTTTACATGTATGTACATATTTCTATTTCTGCAAACCATTCTTCATCATCAATGGTTCCAAGAGTGTTTCAAGCCACCTTTTAAAATAACCAGTACTCAACACAAATAGTAAATTTTAATTAGGATATTACGATAGTTTACACACTACCCCACCATCCATAGTCCTATACAATATGACATCCAGGCTGAAGTCCAAGATAAAAAGCCACAAGCTCTTTTTATGAATGGGCTCTCAATTCCTCCAATAACAAACTTTTCGACTCTGCCCATTCAGTTGCACCCATCTGCGGGAAAGCGATTGTGTAAACTGCTGCTGACGTTATCAATCACGTCATCAAATGTGTTCCTGTAGAATTCCTCTGGAGACTCAAACTGGAGAGGCTCACGCCCGGCATCGATGTCCTGCGGAGGCTTTCCGTGCCTAGGGAGGGGAGGGCTCTCTGAAGCATTTTTCCGTCATAGTGGTCTTTCTTCAGAATTCTTCGAAGCTGTTCCTCAGTTGCTTGGTGCTCTCCTTGGCAGACACCGAACGAAGGGCTGCTTGATGGAACTGTAGCTTATTCTTTCGAAGGGCTTTCTTTAGTGTCTCCAAGCGGCTAAACACAAGCATCAACAGCTGCAGCATGAAGAAAGAAGCAAACCTCTGCAGATTTCACGCATCTCCATCCGGTTTTGCCCCAGCATCTCCCCATTCCTCAGATGCCTCACCCTCAAAGAAATCAATGAGCTCTCCATAATTTAGAGCAGGTGCCTGTAAGGAAGCTACTCTAAACGTCCACCTTGTAGGGCAAAATCATTTCAGATGTATGTTCTCGTCCCACGCTGAAAGTTTTTAAACCAGGCAACACATTTGGGTGAACTTCTGACAAAAATGAGGAGTTCAGCTACTTCACTCAAAAAGTTTCTACGCATTTCCTCACACCTCTTGCACCTCTAAGTGCTCAGCATGGGCCTCACGGTGCACTGAGAGTGCTCTTGGTTCCTCTCCCGTCACAAGAGCCTGCAGTCCACGAATGCGTCCAGCTACCTTTGATGCTGCATCATAGCACTGGCCACGGCACCTACCAAAAGGACGATTGAAGCGGCAGAGTACATCTTTCAAAAGAGCAAAAAAGAATTTCAGAGTTATAGCATCAGTCTCATAAAACCCCAAAAAAAGAATTCTTCCACAGACGACGGCACAGTGAAAAATTGACTTTTGATGGCGATGGAATCTTTGTCGGAGTGAAGATGTGGAAAAAGGGGGGAAAGCACCACTACACGGTACGAACAAACGGCATTTTGGATGACAAACGCAGCTCTCGACCT
Organism: Elgaria multicarinata webbii; assembly: GCF_023053635.1. Lineage (NCBI taxonomy): Eukaryota > Metazoa > Chordata > Lepidosauria > Squamata > Anguidae > Elgaria > Elgaria multicarinata. Next base: position 15,412,880 of record NC_086181.1, read on the forward strand.
GGACGCTCCCCAGGCAAAGTGTTTAATCTTGTTACGAAGGACAAGAGTACTGTCCCCAACGCTGAACACTCCTTATCAGCTCCTGACGAAGGATCTTGGTATCCGAAACGTTGAGCTTTTTTAATTATACATCTATCTTTTTTCAACAATACCATTAAAGATTTATTATCCTTTATAGCACCAGAGCTAGTCTCTCTTTTTTCGTACAGTGGAATCTTTCGTCCAGTTTGAGAAGCCTGTAATAATAGACGATTTGTATCTATTAATAATACAGATTTGTATCTGTAATAATAGACGATTTGTCTCTTGAGCTTTGGGGGAGAGCAGCACTCATTTCATTTGCGATGCGACAGAGGTTGCAACATGCCTTGACCATTTCTTTTAGATAGATAGATAGATAGATAGATAGATAGATAGATATAGATAGATAGATTCAGTCTCATCTTCTGCATTAAGGCCAGAGGAGCTGCCAGTGGAGTTTTCACCAGGGGCTGTCGCAGTGCCAACCTCTGCACATTTCTTTTTCTTTTTCACAAGAAATCTTTCCATAGTGATGACTGTGGTCTGTAGTTCTATCAAGGGAACGGGATTCTGCAAGAGGAAAGAAAGCAGGTTATAGATTCAGTCATTGACTCAATCAAGATACATCTTCCCTTATGGGTATGAAAACCTCCTTCTCTTCCCTCGTCCTCCCCCGCCCCAATTTCTCCCACATGCCTCCGTATAAAATGGAGATGGGATGGAAATGTTTGTTTCCTTGCAACAGGGCCCAGGGGGAGCAGAATTCCTCTTTCTTTCTTGCTGGCAAGAGTATTGGGACTAATACCACCCCAGCCGCCCAGCCAACCCATGTTGCCTTCTAGCCTCTTTACTTACCCAAGGCGGTGCTGTTCCAGGAGGCAGCAGAACAATCCTTGTCTCCAAGTTTTCTGCTACTAGAGAAGAACTGCTCCTTGTGCTGGCAAGGCAGGTCTTCTGGAGCCCAGGCCTGATTGGTGGACGGAGGCCACCAGCAGGTTCTTTCCTTCCCTCCATGACTCCCATCAGGCAATTCTTCCCCCTCCAGTATTTCTTCATAGAGATTTCCCCCAGAAGATCCCTCCTGGCAAAGAAACCCAGCTATGTGCTTCCTAAGAACCGGCTGAATATACAGACAACTGGAGACTGACTGAGGAATCTGCCAGCCAGGCTGTGAGCTTACTGATGTTGATGGCACCTGCTTGCCTGGAGGAGGCATTGCTCGCTTGGGGAAATCCCAAAGGGGCTTGAGCCCCTCCCTGCCCTAATTTATGCCCCTGCCATTAAGTGCTGTGGCATGCCTCTGGGACTCAACTGGCACATGCCAGTCTTGCAAGGACTTCCCTGAAATCCAGCAGAGATCTGCTAGCGTTTGGGACAGAAACCGAGTTCTAGGAAAAAGCAGCTGCTTTTGTAATTTGGCGACTGCGAGGCCTAATCAGCTATCATCTGGAGTTACTCCCAGACAAGATGGTGAGGAGTACTCCTTTTTAGATCAGGGATTATCACATTGATTTCATAAACCTCTCCTTTCCTTTCTCCAAAGGATGGGGAGAAAAATACTACTATGTGGGTTATATAGAGACAGATGGTGAATTTTCTTGCGCAGGAAACATCTTCTCTCCTTGGTTTCCAGGACTTTAACTTGGATGGCATCGCCCTAGCAAAAAGAGAATGAAATGAGAGACATCTAGAAACATTAGAGATACGGTTCACCCATTAAAGCCTTTGAGAGAAATATCCTGCTTTAGCAGGGTGACCAGATGATGCGGAAAACCCCGGAGACCTCCGGAAAAACGACGGTCTCCCGTGCGACAGGGACTGGGCACTAATTTACCAGAAAAAGGGGCCAGAGGATGTGTTCCCGAACTCCTGGGAACGCGTCCTCCAGCCTCAGCCCCAAGTGCTGATCTGGCCTCCCCTTAGCAGGCGTAATCGTGCCAGCCCAGCAGAGGGCCGAGAACAAGGCCTAGATTAGCAAAAGCTTCAAAGTACAGCAAAAGCTACAAAAGTTAGAATGAGTGAATTAAATTTCGGATACATTGAATGTCTCACTTGTTCTTAATTCCAGTGCTTTTAACATTAAGATGTTATATAGAACAGGTTTGTCTTAACTGTGTGCTGTGAAATCAGACATGTGACCAAGGCCATGTTTGAGGGGACACACCCCTTTGGGGGCTTGTCATAGTAGTGGGCACGCCCCTTTGGGACTGGACATGTTGGTGGGCACGTCTCCTTCGGGGCGGCCATGTTGTCCTCCTTTTTGGTTTCCCAAATATGGTCACCCTAGCTTTACAGCATTTTAGGAACCCATCACAAGAGGAAGGGATGCCTCTAATAAATACATCCTCTGAAACGGTCAAGTAGGGATCTATACACAGATCTCTCCAGTAAAATTGCCACACGCTATTCAACAAACTACATATGCTTTCATTATTGCACTATGAAAGTGATATGAAAGTGGGATATAAAAGGCAGAAGCCACACCAAGCAGAATATAGTGGTATGAAAGCAGTATATGGTAAGTGTCGATGGGACCCAACTGTTTTCAGTACACTTCAGTACTGCTATAAAGCAGCAGTGTGGCTCCTGCCTTTTATATACCTCTTTCATAACACTTCCATAGTGGAATATCCTGCTTGGTGTAGATGTGCCCAGAGTTGCAGTTCCTTTCTATTCTGTTCATACCTGAGGTGTAGGGCTGCAGTGCAATCCGTTGTCTTTCGTCAGCAAAAGTACAGCAAAAGCTACAAAAGTAAGAATGGGTTGATTTCAGATACATTGAATGTCTCACTTGTTCTTTATTCCAGTGTTTTTAACATTAAGATGTTTTGTAGAACAGGGTTTTCTTAATTGTGTGCTCTGAAATCAGACCTGTGAACAAGGCCATGTTTGGGTGGGTACGCCCCTTTGGGGGCTGGGCATGGTAGTGGGCACATCTCCTTCGGGGCGGCCATGTCGTCCTCCTTTTTGGTTTCCCAAATATGGTCACCCCAGCTTTACAGCATTTTAGGAACCCATCCCATGAGGAAGGGATGCATCCTCTGAAATGGTCAAATAGGGATCTATACATAGATCTCTGCAGTAAAATTGCCACACGCTATCCAACAAACTACATATGCTCTCTGCAAGAATGGAGTAGGAAGCTAGAAATGCCACTGGAGTTGAGATCTGCCACTCAGAGTTGAGATCTACCTTTCGTGACATGGTCAACCTCCACGGCCTCTCCTATGCTTTATTACCTTTAGCACAGCTTTCTTAAGAATGGAGAAATTGCGGCTTTTTCTGCTCGATGAACGATGAAACACTTTAACAACTGTGTGAACTTCTATAACGCATCACCGTCTACTGCCTGTATAATGAAACATGCAGAATTTGCAGTCAGAAAACGCCTGGAAAACAACATGTGTCAGCCCACTAAAGGAGCCGGTCTTATCCTGCAAAGCATCCAGAAGCAGAAGGCCTGGTAAAACTGTGGGATGAAAGCCTGGTGTAGAGAAGCCCTCTGTTTTCCTAGATGTGTGTCAGCTCCTGGGCAGCAGTATTAGTGCTGATCTCTCATGGGGAGGGAACTGGGCAGCTGAGATGGGAAGGGGGCCTGGGAGGCACCAACCCTCTCCATTGTGTCCCATCTCAAAGGCTGGCCCTCAATAATGCTACATGGCCCTACTGCCACTCTCCAGCCCAGCGCCTCGTGAGGGGAAGGGCAGAGGGAGCTTCATTTCCAGGAGAGGATGGAGACAGAGGCCTAATCTACACCAAGCAGATCATTGCACTATGAAAGTGATATGAAAGTGGGATATAAAAGGCAGGAGCCACACCAAGCAGGATATAGTGGTATGAAAGCAGTATATGGTAAGTGTCGATGGGACCCAACTGTTTTCAGTGCTCTTCAGTACTGCTATAAAGCAGCATTGTTGCTCCTGCTTTTTATATACCTCTTTCATACCACTTTCATAGTGGAATATCCTGCTTGGTGTAGATGAGCCCAGAGTTGCAGTTCCTTTTTATTCTGTTCATACCTGAAGTGTCAGGCCGCAGTGCAATCCGTTGTCTTTCGTCAGGAAAAGTACAGCAAAAGCTACAAAAGTAAGAATGAGAGAAGTTAATTTCAGATACATTGAATGTCTCACTTGTTCTTTATTCCAGTGTTTTGAACATTAAGATGTTATGTAGAACAGGTTTGTCTTAATTGTGTGCTGTGAAATCAGACCTGTGATCAAGGCTATGTTTGGGTGGACACGCCCCTTTGGGGGCTGGGCATGGTAGTGGGCACATCTCCTTCGGGGCGGCCATGTCGTCCTCCTTTTTGGTTTCCCAAATATGGTCACCCTAGCTTTACAGCATTTTAGGAACCCATCGCATGAGGAAGGGATGCCTCTAACAAATGCATCCTCTGAAATGGTCAAATAGGGATATATACACAGATCACTCCAGTAAAATTGCCACATGCCATCCAACAAACTACATATGCTCTCTGCAGGAACGGAGTGGGAAGCTAGACTTGCCACTGGAGTTGAGATCTGCCACTCAGAGTTGAGATTTGCCTTTTCATGACATGGTCAACCCCCACGGCCTCTCCTATGCTATATTACCATTAGCACAGCTTTTTTAAGATTGGAGAAACTGCGGCTTTTTCTGCTCAATGAACGATGAAATACTTTAACAACTGTGTGAACTTCTATAACGCATCACCTTCTACTGCCTGTATAATGAAACGTGCAGAATTTGCAGTCAGAAAACGCCTGAAAAACAACATGTGTCAGCCCAGTAAAGGAGCCAGTCTGTTTCCGCAAAGCATCCAGAAGCAGAAGGCCTGGTAAAACTGTGGGATGAAAGCCTGGTGTAGAGAAGCCCTCTGTTTTCCAAGATGTGTGTCAGCTCCTGGGCAGCAGCATTAGTGCAGATCTCTCATGGGGAGGGAGCTGGGCAGCTGAGATGGGAAGGGGGCCTGGGAGGGACCAACCTTCTCCATTTTGTCCCATCTCAAAGGCTGGCCCACAGTTCATAGAATCATAGAATCATAGAATAGCAGAGTTGGAAGGGGCCTAGAAGGCAATCGTGTCCAACTCCCTGCTAAATGCAGGAATCCACCCTAAAGCATCTCTGACAGATGCTTGTCCAGCTGCCTCTTGAATGCCCCAGTGTGGGAGAGCCCACAACCTCCCTAGGGAACTGATTCCATTGTCATACTGCTGTAACAGTCAGGAAGTTTTTCCTGATGTCCAGCTGGAATCTGGTTTCCTTTACTTTGAGCCCATTATTCTGTGTCCTACACTCTGGGAGGATTGAGAAGAGATCCTGGCCCTCCTCTGTGTGACAACCTTTTAAGTATTTGAAGAGTGCTATCATGTCTCCCCTCAATCTCCTCTTCTCCAGGCTAAACATGCCCAGTTCTTTCAGTCTCTCTTCATAGGGCTAAGTTTCCAGACCCCTGGTCATTGTGGTTGTTATGGGATGCCACATGGATCTACTACCACTCTCCAGCCCAGCGCCTTGTGAGGGGAAGGGCAGAGGGAGCTGCATTTCCAGGACAGGATGGAGACAGAGGCCTAATCTACACCAAGCAGATTATTGCGTAATCAAAGTGATATGAAAGTGGGATATAAAAGGCAGGAGCCACACCAAGCAGGATATAGTGGTATGAAAGCAGTGTATGGTATGCGTCAATGGCACCCAACTGTTTTCTGTGCACTTCAGTACTGCTATAAAGCAGCAGTGTTGCTCCTGCCTTTTATATACCTCTTTCATACCACTTTCATAGTGGAATATCCTGCTTGGTGTAGATGAGCCCAGTGTTGCAGTTCCTTTCTATTCTGTTCATACCTGAGGTGTCAGGCCGCAGTGCAATCCGTTGTCTTTCGTCAGCAAAAGTACAGCAAAAGCTACAAAATTAAGAATGAGTGAAGTTAATTTCAGATACATTGAGTGTCTCACTTGTTCTTTATTCCACTGTTTTTAACATTAAGATGTTACGTAGAACTGGTTTGTCTTAATTGTGTGCTGTGAAATCAGACCTGTGAACAAGGCCATGTTTGGGTGGGTACGCCCCTTTGGGGGCTGGGCATGGTAGTGGGCACATCTCCTTCGGGGCGGCCATGTCGTCCTCCTTTTTGGTTTCCCAAATATGGTCACCCCAGCTTTACAGCATTTTAGGAACCCATCCCATGAGGAAGGGATGCATCCTCTGAAATGGTCAAGTAGGGATCTATACACAGATCTCTCCAGTAAAATTGCCACACGCCATCCAACAAACTACATATGCTCTCTGCAAGAATGGAGTAGGAAGCCAGACTTGCCACAGGAGTTAAGATCTGCCACTCAGAGTTGAGATCTGCCTTTTCATGACATGGTCAACCTCCACAGCCTCTCCTATGCTATATTACCTTTAGCACAGCTTTTTTTAAGATTGGAGAAACTGCGGCTTTTTCTGCTCAATGAATGATGAAATACTTTAACAACTGTGTGAACTTCTATAACGCATCACCGTCTACTGCCTGTATAATGAAACATTCAGAATTTGAAGTCAGAAAACGCCTGAAAAACAACATTTGTCAGCCCACTAAAGAGACAGTCTTATTCCGCAAAGCATGAAGAAGCAGAAGGCCTGGTAAAACTGTGGGATGAAAGCCTGGTGTAGAGAAGCCCTCTGTTTTCCTAGATGTGTGTCAGCTCCTGGGCAGCAGTATTAGTGCAGATCTCTCATGGGGACGGAGCTGGGCAGCTGAAGATGGGAAGGGGGCCTGGGAGGGACCAACCCTCTCCATTTTGCCCCATCTGAAAGCCTGGCCCAAAGTTATGCTAGATGGCCCTACTGCCACTCTCCAGCTCAGCGCCTCGTGAGGGGAAGGGCAGAGGGAGCTGCATTTCCAGGAGTGGATGGAGACAGAGGCCTAATCTACATCAAGCTGGTTATTGCACTTTGAAAGTGTTATGAAAGTGGGATATAAAAGGCAGGAGCCACACCAAGCAGAATATAGTGGTATGAAAGCAGTATATGGTAAGTGTCAATGACACCCAACTGTTTTCAGTGCACTTCAGTACTGCTATAAAGCAGCAGTGTTGCTCCTGCCTTTTATATACCTCTTTCATACCACTTTCATAGTGGAATATCCTGCTTGGTGTAGATGAGCCCAGTGTTGCAGTTCCTTTCTATTCTGTTCATACCTGAGGTGTAGGGCATCAGTGCAATCCATTGTCTTTCATCAGCAAAAGTACAGCAAAAGCTACAAAATAAGAATGAGATACATTAAAAGTAAGTTAATTTCAGATACATTGAACGTCTCACTTATTCTTTATTCCAGTGTTTTTAAGATTAAATGTTTTGTAGAACAGGTTTGTCTTAATTGTGTGCTGTGAAATCAGACCTGTGAACAAGGCCATGTTTGGGTGGACGTGCCCCTTTTGGGGCTGGCATGTTGGTGGGCACGTCTCCTTTGGGGCGGCCATGTTGTCCTCCTTTTTGGTTTCCCAAATATGGTCACCCTAGCGTTAGAGCATTTTAGGAACCCATCCCATGAGGAAGGGATGCATCCTCTGAAATGGTCAAGTAGGGATCTATACACAGATCTCTGCAGTAAAATTGCCACACGCCATCCAACAAACTACATATGCTCTCTGCAGGAATGGAGTAGGAAGCTAGACTTGCCACTGGAGTTGAGATCTGCCTTTCATGACATGGTCAACCTCCAGGGCCTCTCCTATGCTTTATTACCTTTAGCACAGCTTTTTTAAGATTGGAGAAACTGTGGCTTTTTCTGCTCAATGAACGATGAAATACTTTAACAACTGTGTGAACTTGTATAATGCATCACCGTCTAACGCCTTTATAATGAAACGTGCAGAATTTGAAGTCAGAAAACGCCAGGAAAACAACATGTGTCAGCCCACTAAAGGAGCCATTCTTGTCCTGCAAAGCATCCAGAAGCAGAAGGCCTGGTAAAACTGTGGGATGAAAGCCTGGTGTAGAGAAGCCCGCTGTTTTCCTAGATGTGTGTCAGCTCCTGGGCAGCAGTTTTAGTGCTGATCTCTCATGTGGAGGGAGCTGGGCAGCTGAGATGGGAAGGGGGGCTGGGAGGGACCAACCCTCTCCATTTTGTCCCATCTCAAAGGCTGGCCCAAAGTTATGCTACATGGCCCTACTGCCACTCTCCAGCTCAGCGCCTCGTGAGGGGAAGCCGCATTTCCAGGAGGGAGCTGCATTTCCAGGAGAGGATGGAGACGGAGGCCTAATCTACACCAAGCTGATTATTGCACTATGAAAGTGATATGAAAGTGGGATAAAAAAAGGCAGGAGCCACACGAAGCAGGATATAGTGGTATGAAAGCAGTGTATGGTAAGTGTCAATGGCACCCAACTGTTTTCAGTGCTCTTCAGTACTGCTATAAAGCAGCAGTGTTGCTCCTGCCTTTTATATACCTCTTTCATACCACTTTCATAGTGGAATATCCTGCTTGATGTAGATGAGCCCAAAGTTGCAGTTCCTTTCTATTCTGTTCATACCTGAAGTGTCAGGCCGCAGTGCAATCCGTTGTCTTTCGTCAGCAAAAGTACAGCAAAAGCTACAAAAGTAAGAATGAGAGAAGTTAATTTCAGGTACATTGAATGTCTCACTTGTTCTTTATTCCAGTGTTTTTAACATTAAGATGTTATGTAGAACAGGTTTGTCTTAATTGTGTGCTGTGAAATCAGACCTGTGATCAAGGCCATGTTTGGGTGGATACACCCTTTTGGGGACTGGACATGGTAGTGGGCATGCCCTTTTGGGGACTGGACATGTTGGTGAGCACACTCCTTTGGGGGCCGGAAATGTTGGTGAGCATGCCCCCTTGGGGCTGGACATGATGGTGGGCACGTCTCCTTTGGGCCGGCCATGTTGTCCTCCTTTTTGGTTTCCCAAATATGGTCACCTTAGCGTTAGAGCATTTAAGGAACTCATCCCATGAGGAAGGGATGAATCCTCTGAAATGGTCAAATAGGGATATATACACAGATCACTCCAGTAAAATTGCCACATGCCATCCAACAAACTACATATGCTCTCTGCAGGAACGGAGTAGGAAGCCAGACTTGCCACTCAGAGTTGAGATCTGCCTTTTCATGACATGGTCAACCTCCACGGCCTCTCCTATGCTATATTACCTTTAATACATACCATCAGCCTTACAAGTGTTTTCCGCCAAGGTATTAACACAATTGCTTTACGGTGCACAATTTTGCACTTACAGCAATTTTACTGCTATGGAATCCACCCAAACAAAATTTCTGAGAAATATTCTTTGTCTTCCAAGCTGTGTGCCCAACGTACTTCTACGTCTAGAGACAGGTCAAATCTCGGTTGAATCCCGTGCCTGGAGGTACAAGTTAAACTTCTGGCTAAAAATGACATTCTTTCCTCAAGGCTTGGCCCCTTTGACTCTGACTGATGCATTCCAGTCTAAATGGAAAAGGGCTGTGAACGAAAAATTGTGCATTTTGGGTTTCTCGCGAAATGCCCTTTTGACATTAGGCCTTTCAAAAGCCAAGGAGGATATATATCAGCGTATTAGTGATATTGAGTTACAAGATCATATAAGAGCAGCAACCCCATATCCTGAATTTAGAGATCGGGGGCAGGCTCTCCTTCCTGCAACATATTTAACTTCTTTAACTATTCCAAAATACAGGAAAGCCTTCACGCAGGCTAAATTTAATGTGCTTCCCTCTGCAGTTTTGGAGGGTAAATTTAATAATATTCCATATTCTAAGCGCCTATGCCCCTGTAAAGCTGACATGATAGAAACTGTGGATCATGTATTGTTCTACTGCTCCTTTTCTTGTGACTTTCGGCATACTTTCATCACTCCTATTTTACAAGGAATACCTGGGAGATCTGATGTGTTCTATACAGACTCTCTTTTGGCTGATCAGAACCCTCAAATAACCTCCAAGGTGGCTAAATTTTGTGCTGTGGCAATTGCTTGTCGGCGTGGGATGATATCATCTGATTGTGACAATGTTTTAATCTATTAAAATATGTGGGGCATATTTTAACTAATTAATTGTTACCATATATTGTTTTATTCATAGTCTGATTTTATTCTGTTGGTTTGGGAATATTATATGTGCTTATATTGTTGTGTTGTTTTGCTGGTCTTGTGACCGTAAATAAAATTCATTCATACCTTTAGCACAGCTTTTTTAAGATTGGAGAAACTGCGGCTTTTTCTGCTCAATGAACGATGAAATACTTTAACTTCTATAACGCATCACCGTCTACTGCCTGTATAATGAAACGTGCAGAATTTGCAGTCAGAAAACGCCTGAAAAAGAACATTTGTCAGCCCAGTAAAGGAGCCAGTCTTATTCCGCAAAGCATCCAGAAGCAGAAGGCCTGGTAAAACTGTGGGTTGAAAGCCTGGTGTAGAGAAGCCCTCTGTTTTCCTAGATGTGTGTCAGCTCCTGGGCAGCAGTATTAGTGCAGATCGTTCATGGAGAGGGAGCTGGGCAGCTGAGAAGGGAAGGGGGCCTGGGAGGGACCAACCCTCTCCATTTTGTCCCATCTCAAAGGCTGGCCCTCAGTTCATAGAATCATAGAATAGCAGAGTTAGAAGGGGCCTAGAAGGCCATCGCGTTCAACCCCCTGCTCAATGCAGGAATCCACCCTAAAGCATCCCTGACAGATGGTTGTCCAGCTGCCTCTTGAATGCCCCCAGTGTGGGAGAGCCCACAACCTCCCTAGGTAACTGATTCCATTGACGTACTGCTGTAACAGTCAGGAAGTTTCTCCTGAGGTCCAGCTGGAATCTGGCTTCCTTTAAATTGAGTCCGTTATTCTGTGTCCTGCACTCTGGGAGGATCGAGAAGAGATCCTGGCCCTCCTCTGTGTGACAACCTTTTAAGAATTTGAAGAGTGCTGTCATGTCTCCCCCCAATCTTCTCTTCTCCAGGCGGAACATGCCCAGTTCTTTCAGTCTCTCTTGATAGGGCTTTGTTTCCAGACCCCTGATCATCCTGGTTATTATGGGATGCTATATGGCTCTACTACCACTCTCCAGCCCAGCTCCTCAAGAGGGAAACGGCAGAGGGAGCGGCATTTTCAGGAGAAGAAGGAGACAGAGGCCTAATCTACACCAAGCAGATTATTGCACTATGAAAGTGATATGAAAGTGGGATGTAAAAGGCAGGAGCCACACCAAGCAGGATATAGTGGTATGAAAGCAGTGTATGGTAAGTGTCAATGAGACCCAACTGTTTTCAGTGCACTTCAGTACTGCTATAAAGCAGCATTGTTGCTCCTGCTTTTTATATACCTCTTTCATACCACTTTCATAGTGGAATATCCTGCTTGGTGTAGATGAGCCCAGAGTTGCAGTTCCTTTCTATTCTGTTCATACCTGAGGTGTAGGGCAGCAGTGCAATCCATTGTCTTTCATCAGCAAAAGTACAGCAAAAGCTACAAAAGTAAGAATGAGAGAAGTTAATTTCAGATACATTGAATGTCTCACTTGTTCTTTATTCCAGTGTTTTGAACATTAAGATGTTATGTAGAATAGGTTTGTCTTAACCATGTGCTGTGAAACCAGACCTGTAACCAAGGCCATGTTTGGGTGGACACGCCCTTTCGGGGGCTCGGCACGTTGGTGGGCACGCCCCTTTGGGGGCTGTAAATGTCTGTGAGCACACTCCTTTGGGGGCCGGAAATGTTGGTGGGCACGTCTCCTTCGGAGCGGCCATGTTGTCCTCCTTTTTGGTTTCCAACATGTGTGAGCTCCTGGGCAGCAGTATTCGTGCTGATCTCTCATGGGGAGGGAGCTGGGCAGCTGAGATGGGGTGTGGTGGCTAAAGTGTTGGACTGGGAGTCGGAGATCCGGGTTCTAGTCCCCACTCAGTCATGGAAACCCACTGGGTGACATTGGGCCAGTCACACACTCTCAGCGCAACCCACCTCACAGGGTTGTTTTTGTAAGGATCAAATGGAGTGGAGGAGGATTATGTATGCCTCCTTGGGTTCCTTGGAGGAAAAAAGGTGGGATATGAATTCAAAAGTAAATAAATAAATAAATTAAATAAATGGTTCTATCTCAAAGGCTGGCCCTCAGTTATGCTAGATGGCTCTACTGCCACTCTCCAGCCCAGCGCCTCGTGAGGGGAAAGGCCGGGGGAGCTGCATTTCCAGGAGAGGATGGAGACAGAGTTGCGGATTCTTTCTATTCTGTTCTTACCTGAGCTGTCGGGCTGCAGTGCAATCCGTTGTCTTTTGTCATGCTTCATCCCTGGGCTTCATGAGCTGCTTTTTCTCACAACGATGTAGAGAGAAAGAGATGCCACACCACTCCATGTGGTGCTGTAATGGGGTTTCAGATGGGGTTTCTCTAGCTACGTTCCACGAAAGGAGAGACACCAGCCTTAGGAAGAAGAACTGCTGATTAATCTAGATGTCAATTGAGCTGAGGCCCACAGCCCCTCATTACAGTGAGCTCCAGCAGCCCTCTTAAGCACTACCACAAGGGGCTTCTTCATCCTCCTCCACCCTCGACTAGGAAGCAAGGGTTCTCCTCCAACTATTAGCCATCAAGTTAAAAATAATGCTGCTTTATCACATTTACTAGGCCCCAATGCTACTGGTAGATGCTTCCACACGTTTAAGTGGAGGGAGGGGTGTTGCTACTCAGGAGTGGAAGGACTCAGAGCAGCCATCCTGTTCCCATCTGCCTGCTCTTTCTCACTGAGGGGGGAAAAGTAGGCCAGAGCAAACACTCCTGAAATATTTCTGAGGGGGGAAGGTCTGGGTGGGAACAACAGGAGAAGGCCCCGGGGACCCCCCGAATTCTGCCCTTTGGGGAAGAAGGGCCCTGTGTATCCAAAAGGGGTTCTTGTTGTTTTATCTTGGGGAAGAGCACCAAAGTAGGGTCATATGATATCGAGGCCTTGCATGTCCCAAATTAACCTGCAGTTTTCTTGCAAGGGACATTCTGGCCACCTGTGGTGTTCTGGTTGCTCTTATTTCTCAAAATTAAACTTGCACATTTCAGTTCTGGCCACAGGGTGACAAACAAAGATGCCTAAACTGCGAATGGTTTTATGCTATGTTCCAACCTGCTTTTTTAGCCAAATGGAAAGGAAAATTAAGATATAAATACATTTGAAATTTGTGAGACCCTAAAAACCTCAATATTGAGGAAGCCCACATGCCTACATGACAATCCTCAAAATTCCTCTATCTTGCTCACCTGGATCTGTGATAGGACAGCCAGAAATATTTATGCAATCATGGCATCATGATGGAAAGGAAAGTCCATTGTCTTCTTTCTTCCCATAATGTCTGATACTGAAAAATCCATTTTTCATTTTCTACTGAGTGGAGGACTGAGGAGAGTTATTGTAGGCAAATTCAGCAAGATGAAGTAAATCCAGTGAATTATCCTGTTGATAATTGATAGAGCAATGGCGGTATTGCTCCAACGTTGCACTGGTGCATTCTGTCTGGCCATCAGATTGTGGATGGTGTGCCGAGGAGGGGTGGATTTTCACATCCATCCATGAGACAAAACAGTTTTTTCCAAAACCGGGCTGTGAGTTGTGGGCCGTGATCAGAGTCAATCGCTTCGGGTAGACCATGTAGGTGGATGATATGCTGGATGAACCATTCAGAAGTATGTTTTGCTGAGGACATCCCAGTAGAGAGGATCAAGTAAGCCATCTTGGGGAAAAGATCTACCACTACAAGAATTGTATTGCAGGGATTTGATGTTGGTATCTCTGTGATAAAATCCAGGGATTATGTCTTCCATGGACCTGTCAGAGTTGGCAGAGGATGCAGTGATCTCACTGGTTTACTGGGCTATTTCTTAATTCAGTGACAGTTTTTACAGGTGCTATCATAGGGTTCACATTCCGCTTGAACACAAGGCCACCTCCAGCAACAGGCTAGTAGTGCTTCTGTGCAACAGAGTGTTTGCCTCCAGAAAAGGTTTCTTCAAGAGAAACGGAATCCTCAGGATTAGGGCTCTGAAAGGAGCGCTCTGATTACTGCAGCTGAGCTCTGGGTGGGGTCCAGCAGGTTTTGTGCTTAAAAGCCTGCATTAGAAATCAACTTTGGTCGATCCGGCCTTGTACCCTGTCTCCTGAACTCTGGACTGCATGATGTAATGACTTTTATTGTGTTTTGACCTCTTGCTGTTTCACAGAGATGTGCCTAGCACATTTCATAAGGGTGTGCACCCTGGGAATTTTTAGCCGCAGGGCCCTCCCTTGGTCCAGCTGAGCCTGCAATGCTATTACGTTGGCAGCAAGCTGATTTCCTTGGTCCCCAAAGGCCTCGTTTCCTTGCAGCATGCCTCCCTTCTGCAGAAGGTTAGAAAAAACGGTCCTGCTTGTAATGATTGTGTGTCAATTGTATCAATTAGCTTGATTGAGTGTTACAGTGATTTGTATAAAGGCATTCACCTTGTATTGGAGGGCAGTTGCTATGTATCGTGACTTACTCAATAAAGGTGACTCTTTGTATGCTGTCTGGAGAATGTTCTTCAGATAAAAGGAACATCAACTGCTACATGGTGTCAGAAGGGATCAAATGGATCCGCTGAAGCCTCCAGAAATACTTTTATTGGAAGGTAATGTGGCTGAAAAGTGGAGAAAGTGGAAGCGGATAAGAAAAGCGAGAAGCTTCAAGGTGCTTTACTTCTGCATGTAATAGGAGAAGAAGCGAGAGGAGTAGACAGTGCCTTCCATTTCGAGGACAAAACAGATAGGCACAAGTTACCAATTTTGCTGAGTAAGATTGAATTATATTGTGCTCTTAAAAGAAAGGTTACATATGAGAGACACCATTTTTTTTCAAGAGTTCAAATGAGGAAGAAGCTATTGATTCCTATGTGACAACTGAAGCTATTGGCACAGTCATGCGGGTTTAGTCAGCTGTGTGACTCCTTAATTAAGGACAGAATTGTTTGTGGAATAAGATCAGATAATCTCAGAACAAGGCTACTAAGAGACACCAATTTGACTTTGGAAAAAGCTGTGGATATTTGCAGAGCAGAGGAAGTGACTATGAAGCAATTAAAAGGATTGGGATTAGCAGAGAAACAAATGGATAGTTTGAAAAACAAAGACAGTGTTAAAAGGAACTTTCAGCTGCATGAAGAGATGATCGTGAAACCTCTTTCAAGTTTTGGCTCAAGTTTAAAGTTTTGTTCTCGATGTGGAAACAATCATAAGATAAGGCAACGTCCTGCATTTGGAAAAGATTGCAGGAGATGCAGAAAATCTAACCATTTTGAGAAAATGTGTAAAACCAAGGATGTCAAGTTTGTTAACAAGAATATGCATTTGTTGGAGGATGAAGATTTGCCAGATAGGGCTGTTGGAAATTTAACATCTAATAAATGGGAAGAAGAATGGACTATGGATCTAAAAATAAAGAATAGAGATGTAAAGTTTAAGATTGATCCTGGGGCACAGGCTAATGTGATATCCTTAAAAACTTTAAAGAAACTTCAGAATGAATGTTTACAGAAACCAAACATAAGATTAGTTTCCTATTCAGGCACAAGGTTGGAAGTATTTGGGAAGTGTGTTATGAAGTTTACATATAAAGGGGGGGGAAAATGAGTTAGAATTTCAAGTAGTAGATTTTGAAGCACAATGAATTTTAGGTCTAAAAGCAGTTATTGAATTAGACCTGGTGAAAAGGATAATTTTTTTAGAAGGTAAGGAAAGAACATAAACATATAAACAATATGAAGATGTGTTTCAGGATGTTTGCCAGGTCAATATGTAATTAAAATGTAACACCAGTGGTGCACGCTTCTCGTAAAATTCCAGTTATGTTAAGGGAGAAGGTGGATAAAGAACTTAGAAGAATGGAGCAAATGGGTGTAATCGTTAAAGTAGAAGGACCTACTGAATGGGTAAATTCAATAGTAATTGTGGATAAACCTAGTAAATTTATTATTTATTTATTTATTACATTTCTGTACCGCCCAATAGCCGGAGCTGTCTGGGCGGTTCACAAAAATTTAAAGATTAAATATTTAAAGATTAAATAAGAATTTATTTGGATCCAAGGGAGATGAATAATGCAATCTGGAGAGAACACTTCCAGTTACCAACAGTAGATGAAAGTACTAGTGAGTTGTCAGGTGCAAAGTTGTTTTCTGTGTTGGATGCTAGTAATGGATTCTGGCCGATCAAACTGGATGAAAGGAGCTCCAGACTATGTACTTTTGGCCTATATAAATTTACTAGAATAACTTTTGGTATTTCATCTGCTCCTGAAATATATCAAAGAGCCATACAACAAGGGTTTGAAGGGTTAAAAGGAGTTTTGTGTTATATTGACGATATATTGATAGGGGAAAGACACAACAAGAACGTGATGAAAGCGTTAGACAAGTTCTAGAAAGATGTAGATTAAGGAATTTGAAATTGAATAAAGATAAATGTAAATTTTCTATGACTGAAATAAAATATTTGGGACACATTTTGACTGTAGAAGGAATAAAACCTGATAGAGCTAAAATTGAGGCGATTGTTGAAATGCCAAGTCTTCAAAATAAAGGGGAGTTACAGAGATGTTTAGGTATGGTCAATTATTTGGCTAAATTTATTCCAAATCTTGCTACATTGACAACTAATTTGAGACAACTTATAACTCAGGATGTAGAGTTTGAATGGACCAAGAGTCATATTATGAATTAAAACAGATATTAACAGAAGCTCCTGTGTTAAGATATTATAGTGTGAATGAACCAATGGTTGTATCAGTAGATGCTATAGTGATACAGGATTGGGAGCAGTTTTGCTGCAAGGAGGTTTACCAGTGGCATATGCTTCTAAGGCAATGAATGGGCCAGTTCAGATGACACTCTGGATTTTGTGGTTAACAAAACCATGGCCAGCTGTGGTTACACTAACCACATGCAAAATGGGTGCAGACGACAATTTTAACCCTTTTGTGGTTAAGTTTGCCTTAACCACAAAATGGTTAAGTGCAGCACCTGAGTCCTCCATGGGCAGAAATCATAGAGCCCGAAGTATAGAGCAGCTGAAATTGCCTCAGCGGTCTATATACTTCAGGCTCCATGCCCATCGGGGATGTGGTGGGGGAGGCGTTTTAATTTAAATTGCCCATGGGAGGGGGGCCTGGGCTGGGCTAGTGGGAGGGCGAGGGGGTTATTTTTTGAAAAAAAAGACTCACTTTTCTGCAGGAGCGCTCCTGTGCAGCGCTCTGTTAAAAAATGACATTCAAAATGGCGGCCGCGACATGCTCCATCCTCCAGGCACATCACACGCTATATACGTGTAGAATGAGAAAGTGGGCACTGGATCCACCCCCTCTTTCTACATGCACATGGCTCTATTAGTTTGGGGCTCTATTATTTTTGCCTGTTAATCACATACACGTGTCAGACGACACTTTTAGCAATGGTTAGTGCTGCTAACCACGTTGCAGAATGTGGTTAGTGAGCCTAACCCCAATGTGGTTAATGGACCAAAAGTTTAGCCAAAACGTGTGTCAAACGACACCATAAACCATGGCTAAGGGTTCCCTTAACCACTTTGTGGTTAAGCAGCATAGTTTAGCGCGTCGTCTGAACCAGGCCAATGAGTGTCAAATAGAAAAAGAAATGTTGCCTATTGTAGTTGGGTGTACTAGATTCCATCACTATATATACAGTATGTGGTAGAGAAATTACTGTAGAAACTGATCATAAACCATAGGAAGTTATTTTTTTAAAAATCATTATATACTGCTCTAAGAATTCATAGATGGTTGTTAATGTTACAGAAATATCATTTGAATATAAAATATAAACCTGGTAAGAGTTGAAAATAGCTGATCAAGAGCTTATATGATGTCAGGAGAATTTTTTTTATACTGAAGACTGCTGTGAATTTGCTAATGTCTTGTTTACCTAATTCTGATTCAAAATATAAGGAATTTAAATTAATAACACCAGAAGATAACCTTCTGCAAGAATTAAAAGCAGTTATTTTGTCAGGATGGCCAGAAAAGAATGCACAGGTATCTGAAGGACTTAAAACCATATTGGAATTATAGAGAGGAATTAAGTGTGTATGATGGGTTTTTATTTAAAAATGATAGGCTGATTGTGCCTCAAAAGTTAAGGAAAGAAATGTTGCAATTAATTCATGAAAGTTATTTGGGAATTGAGTTCTGTAAGAGAAGAGCTCGAGATGTGATGCTTTGGCCAGGTAGGTGCATGCAAATAGAAGAAGTAATACAATCTTGTAAGATATGTCAAACTTTCAGAAACGATAATCAAAAGGAACCAATGCTGGCTCGTGAAGCACCAGAAAGACCCTGGCAGAAACTGGGGGTTTCATGGGGAAGAATATCTTTTGATAGTAGATTATTATGCAAAATTTTTGGAAGTTTGTGTATTGGAAATGTCAACTAGTAAAGGTGTGATTATGCATTGTAAATCTGTATTTGCTAGACATAGTATATCCAAAACTGTAATAACTGATAAATGGTCCTCAATTTAACTCTAAGGAATTTAGAATGTTTGCAAAAGAATGGAATTTTGTGCATGTCACTTCTAGTCCATAGTGTGCAAGATCAAACAGAATGGCTGAAAGAACTATTCAAACAGTTAAGAAGTTCTTAAAGAAGAGTAGCCGAGATAATACAGATATATATCTTTGCCTGTGAGATCTTAGAAATACACCTATGTTGGATAAGCAGTCTCCAGCTAGGTTACTAATGGGGAGAAGGTTGAGAACAAGGTTAGCTACAGAAAAAGCATTGCTGCAACCAGAAGGTGTTTCACATTGTAGTGTGCAAGAACAGTTAAAAAAAAGACAGAAAAAGCAGAAATATTATGATCGTGGGGCTAAGCTATTGCCACCACGGAATGTGGGAGAATTACTATTCCAAAAGAAGGAATTTGGCAATCAGCAAAAGTAATTGAGCTTCATCAAAATCCTAGATCATCTGTGGTGGAAACTCAGGATGCAAGGTTATATAGGAGAAATAGAAAGGACTTACAAAGGTCTGAGGAAAGGATGTGTGAGGAAAGTCATAAAAGGGAGATTGAGAAAGAAGAGGGTGAAAATGTAAATATGGAACAGAATGAAGAAAAAAGGATGGCGCTGGAGGAGAAACCAGTAATCACTTCTAGAGGAAGAAGAGTGAGAAAACCTCTTAGTTTTGGGTGTGAAAAAGGAAAACATTCAAAAAAGGGAAGATGTAAGGCTTGTGTGTTAATGGTATCAATTAACTTGAGTGTTACAATAACTTGTATAAAGGCATTCACCTGGTATT
Source organism: Elgaria multicarinata webbii (assembly GCF_023053635.1). Taxonomy (NCBI): domain Eukaryota; kingdom Metazoa; phylum Chordata; class Lepidosauria; order Squamata; family Anguidae; genus Elgaria; species Elgaria multicarinata. Next base: position 15,432,169 of record NC_086181.1, read on the forward strand.
GGAGGGCAGTTGCTCTGTCTCGTGTCTGGAGAGTCTTCTTCAGATAAAAGAAACATCAAATACCAAACTGTTTGGCTGTAGCAGGCTCTAGATGCAATGGGGTTAAGGCTATCACAGAGGTGGTTTAAGTCCCATTAGAGGCGGTCAGACAGCCAAGAGGATCAGGCAACAACAGGAGCGGTCAATTTGACAAGCAAGAGGTCAGACATAGTAAATCAATTGTGTTAAGTTTTGCAGTTCAGAAACAGAGTCATTAGGCAGTCCAAAAGGTCAGGAAACAACGCATCAGTCACAGGCACAGTTCAGGAGACAGGATACAAGGCAGGATGGAGCAAGTTGCTCCATTTCAAGTGTAAGCTTGACTGTTACGGTCCTGAAAATGATCCGGGGAGGATGCCTCCAATGTCTGTGCACCATTCTTGATACACCGGTGGACAAAAACAATGTCCATGAAATGGCTTGAAGCCCTTTAGAGTATCATAGCGGTTGTCTGGATAACGGTCATGATCTGGGCGGCACAATGTCACCAGGCCTAGCTGGAGCCAGGCAGGGAGCCTGCGTTTCGATGCAAGATTCACAACCCAGTCTTAGGACTCCTGATAGGGATGGGTTGAGCCGTTCCCTGAAGGCGCTGAGCATGGGCAGTACAACACAAACTAAGTCCAGCCTGTCTACGCCACTCTTTTTCCATGACGGTTAGATGTGGCCATGGGCCCACCTCCACCCCCCCGCAAAGATGTTGGCCTCACAAGGGCTGCGGGGACCCGAAATCTAGGAAGTGACTTAAATTCTCCTTGTGAGGCAGAAGTTTGTTTGTGAGGCAGCAGTTTTTGTTGCGCTGAACAGAGGCTCTGCCGTTGCCTGTCTGGTGTAGGTGGCCACAGTGTCTGTTCTCTGTTGGAGGCGTCGTATCTGCCTGTTTGGAGTCTCTGCCTTCTGAGGGTCTTCAGAAGTCTACGAACCACCCATAGCTGTTCATAAAGGGCCGGGCTTGCAGCTGGTAGCAGCCTGATGCTTCTCCGAAGGTGGTGGTCCTGCGCTCACCAGGAATGGATGGTAGCTCCATCACGGACTCAGAGATGGAATTGTCCGGAGGAGGAGGAGGAGGAGGTTGGGGAGCAGCAGCAGCAGCAGCAGCAAGAGGAGGAGGAGGAGGAGGAGGAGGAGGAGGAGGAGGAGCCGCCAAACTCCTTCCTGAGACACCACGCCGGATCACTCTCCGGGGAAGAAGAGGGGTGGTATGACAGTGAGACCGAGAGAGAGGGAGAGAAGCTGGAACTTCTCACTTTATCAGGTGGCCTAAAGACAACACAAAAGAGAAACATTAATTCAACATCACAAAGGACACGAGGAGGACACTGGGCAGATCAATGGCTTTGGGTGCTGGGCTAGGAGCATAAATCCCCTCTTTGCCATTCCAGAAACTGGACATGGTCTATCATTGCTGTGATGTTCTGATTCTCCGCTTCATAACTGATATTGTTGAGAACCTGACTACACCATTCACCCCCGCAATGGGACAAAAGAGCAACAGCGTCAAAGTCAAAGAACAAAACAATAGCAAGACGGGCTACAGTGACAAGCCACAGAAATGACTGAGATCAGTTTAGATTAGGCCATATGGGAGGGAACGGAAAAATTAAGATGACTAGCTTCATCACACTTATACTGTGCAACCACTGCGAATTGCGTGCAAAGGGCTCTGAAGTTTTCCAGTTTATAATCTGCTTTGACTGTGGAGTGCTCCCATGCATCCTGCTTTAATTGTGCTTCATATAGAAAAGAACCGACTTATTTAACTACCTCTTTAGGAGAGAATCTTTTGTTGTTCTCCGAGCAGCCACTGGGGGCGCAGGAGAATGATTTGATATGTTTAAAGTACAAATTAAACAAATGCTTACGTCTGCGTAAGTTTTAAAGATAAAGACATCAAAATTGGCACAGTAATAGATATTAAGGAGGGCTTTAAGCATACCAAATTTGAATCAGATTGGGTCATCCGTTGATTTTTTAATGATTTTTTACATTTCTCCCCCTTAAACCCTTTCCTGGTTTGCAAAGGATCTTGGGAGCGCTGCCACCCGGGGTGTGATTTAGAGAAATGGGTACATGGGATGAAGCCTGATATTGCAGTTCAAGAAGTCTGATGATGAAGCTATTCCTCATCTTACACTTTAGTCTAGAATAAATCTACACACAAGAGAGTAAGAGTCCAAAGACATTTCATACCAATTACATGATGGGCAGCTGCGACCCTGACTCCAGACATCCTATCCAGCTGCCCAGGGCAATCCTGTACCTAAAAGGGAAACACACCATCTGAGGTTAATAATTGTGGGTTGATTTACCTTCAAGCCAAGGGACAGATCTGTGTATTGGGATTAGAGTGCGGGACAAAAGCACGGCCTTATGAAAGTAACAAGAATCCCTCTGATTATCAGTCCATCCCAGCCTTGATTGTAAATCTGCCAGCTGGTGGAAATTAGAAGTCCCAACTTCCGCCCAAGTCCTTTGGTTAAAACTAGTATTGGCAGGTAACCGGAGACTGAATGGTGGGAAGAGTCTCTTAATGCCTAAGGTGCTACAAGCTGTTCCTTGCTCACTTCTATGAATTCCTAATGGCTCACCTGAAATAGAACAGGAAGCTCATCAAACCCATATGGAATGGAACAGGACTTGAGGTGGGTCATTTACTTGTATTATAGTCCATCTCCATTTCATGTAGCAATTCCAAATCTCTCTGTGTTACTCACCAGCAATCGGCATGTTTCCTCGAGGAAGCTGGTCGTGTTGCCAAGTTCCCCAGTCTTCAGACACTGCAAGATGTGATTCCGCACTGGCTTGAATCTTAGGAAGGGCGCGCATTGCCACAATGTGGCCTTGCTTGCCTGAAAGATATAAGAAAGAAGAGTCATCAGAAAGCACACCTTTCCAAGCATATCTGCTGAGAAAAGAGAATTCGTATGGCTGTGTGGAGGGAAGGAAATCCCAAAAGCGGCATTGGAGATCAGGAAAACTGGAGAATACCAACCTCGGCTTTTCAGGAAAGGTGAAAGTCGGGCTGAGCAAAATCGGGGGGTGGGGAGAGGAGAAGGCTGTCATGAACATCTCTACCCACCCATCTCCTTTGGGGTGAGAAGAGGGTGACGTTGTTTGCAGAACAGGAGTACAAGACTCATTAGTTTCCCTCCCTCACAGAAGTCCTCCCATAATTGCCCCTAACTGCCCTCCTGCTATGTGGCAGAGCCCCGGCTTGTGGCTGCCTCACAACCAAAGTTTCCTCTGTCTTTCCGAACGACAGCCCTGGAAACGAGAAAAAGCAGCTAGCGGAAGTTCCAAGGGGGACAAGGCATCACAGCGTGCCTTTAGCAAAAGCAGTATGGAGGTGAGGCAAGCACTATATGGAGCAGGGAGGTTCCGGCGGCTTCTGCCACAGTCCCACTGAAAATTCCCCCTCCCAAAAGCTGTTATTTGCCCTTGGAGAGATCTTTCATGGCTGCGCTCCTTCCTAGAGTTGGAAGGCCTAAAGACGCACACACTGGAAACTTCGAGGCTCGACTTCTGCAATGCGCTGTACATTGGGCTACCTTTGTGCCTAGTTTGGAAACTTCAACTGGTTCAAAATATGGCAGCCAGGTTGGTCACTGGTACACCTAGGGGTGACCATATTACACCAACTGTAAAATCACCTCATTGGCTGCCGGGCGAAGTATAAAGTGTTGGTTATTACCTTTAAAGCCCTCCATGGTTTGGGTCCAGGTTACCTGCGGGACCACCTTCGGACATACAATCTGCCCTGCACACTCAGGTCCTCTGGGAAGAATTTACTCCAGTCAACTAAAACTAGGCTGACAACTGTGACCCAGAGGACCTTTTCTTCTGCCACCGTCAGACTGTGGAATGGCCTGCCGGAGGAGATTTGTCAGCTTAATACTTTAAGTTTAAGACAGCCATAAAGACTAATCTCTTCCAGCAGGCTTACCCAGATGAATTTTAAACCTAAGAATTTTAAGATGTTGTGATTGTTATTTTAATATTGCAGCAGTTTTATATGCTCTTTTTTAACCAGTTTGATGTGTTGTATTGTTGTATTTAATGTTGTTCCCCACCTCGACTGAGAGGAAGAGTTGGTAATAAATAAATAAATATATTATTATTATTATTATTATTATTATTATTATTATTATTAATTGGGAGGGGGATTGTAGGAAGGGGTGGGGAGGTGGAATGCTGGCTTTCCACACGCCCTGGATCATCTGATCCTACTCCCACCAGCACCACTCCATTTTCCTATTGTTGAACTAAAAACAGACACAGTAGATGCATTTGTGCCAATAACGCCTCCTTTGGATTGGGGGCTAAAGTCCTTTCTGACCTCTGCCACTGTGGGATCACAGTCCTGGAGGTGAATGAGGAGGGGGGCGAGGCTCTTTTCCACTTCCAGGGAGAAAATGGCATTCCTCCGAGGAAAGATGCGGCTCAGCTGACCAAATGTTTCCAGGGCCCCTCGTCTCATGAAAGGATCTTCCTGAAAGAAGGAAACGCAGAAGGGTTAGCCCTGGCCAAACCATCCTGACTCCTCCTGTGAAGACAACAGTTGCATCCCCTGAATTCCTACCCAAGGGTAAAGCAGCTCCTACACAGGATCTTAAGATCCGTGTCTGAAGAGGAACAATACATTTGCTCTGGCTTGGGAGTTGGTGATCTTACTCTCCTAGGAGCACACAAAGAAGCGTTTTTCCTTATCATTTGTTCACTGGATACTCAGTAGTCCTTACTCCCAGGTGGTTAATTGATGACAGGCCAACAGCATAGCCAACTAGCAACCAGCCATTATACAGTTTCACATAGATGCGATTCATTCATTCATTCATTCATTCATTCCCTTGCCCTTTGTGCGCAAGAGCAGGGCCAGCACAAGAAATTCAGCTGTTCTAAAAGTTACATATTTATTAAAATCATTCAATAAAAAACAGTTTTTCAAGGGGTGATCTTCCCTTCGTCCGAACTAGCTAAGGAAGGATATAAATTTTCCTAATATCTGAATAGACTTTGCATTCTAAAATAAAATGAGTGACGTCTTCTAAAATAGAAAGGTTATCAATATATGCTTACTACCCCCCCCCACCTTCCACAATTATTGCCAATGGGGTACTAAAGTGAGGCAGCATGAGGCTTTTGAACCCACGAGGTCTGACTTCTGTGACCTCTTCTACTTACATCATCAAAAAAAACTCGGGCCTGGTTGGCCAGCTGGACGCTGGTCGAGGTCTTCAAGGCCACCAGGTGGGGGAGCACCCTCAGGATCCCTGTCATTCCCTCCTGTCTGATGATGCCATGGGAAGGATCTGACAGGGAATCCATGAAGACCTCCAGGATTGCCTCCTTGTGCTTTGCGATCTGTGGGGGAGGAAGAGGAACAGGTTTGTAGTGTTGTTGAAACCACCTCTCCTTCAGGGCTTGTGGGAGGAGGATTTCTCTCATCATTTCACAGCACGCAGTTCTGTAGCACCGCTCCATCCTTACCTTCTTGGGAAAGAGATTGAGCACTTTCCCAAGGCCCCTCAAAGCATGGGTTTTCACGGCCGTCTCGGTGTCACCGACGGCTCGCCACATAGCTTTGTAGATCTCCTTCATGAGCTTCCTCTCTCCGGGGCAGAAATGAGGGCTCTCTAGAAACTGAAGAGAACAGTGCCCAAGAATTACTGGCAGCTTGAGGCAGATCGGGAGCTCCATGAAATCATCCAATCCTGAGAATGACTGTAAATGGCAATGCCCGATTCACTACTACATGGTCAATGTGGGGGACTTTGACCATTTCCTAGAAATGTTTGTTTATTTAATTTCTACCTTCAAAAAATGCCTAAGAGAAACACAATCAATTGAAATAATAAAACAGAATGTTAAAATACAATAAAGACCAAACAGTAACTACCTCTTGAGAAGATCTTAAGAATTAGGCCCACTGAGACATTTTATTATATTCTGTAGTATAGGAATGCCACAAAAATTACTACATGAGTATGGGAGAAGGTGGTCTTTTAGGTAGCCTGGTCCGAAGTCGTACGGGGCATTCTAGGTCATAACCAGCACTTTGAATTCTGCCCAGAAGCAGACCAAGGGCGCCACGCGCTCCCTGTTACCACGGCCACAGCCTTCTGCACGGCTGAGGTGCCTGTGGGGCTTTCAAAGACACAGTTTTCAAAGGCAGCCCCACACAGAGCACATTACAGTAGTCCAAACTGGCTGCCTTGGTAGGAATGGTTTAATGTTGCGCTGCAGACGATCATGGCTGCTTTTCTCCTAATCAGCAATGGCTCTTGCTCCATCGCTAGTCACTGATTTGCCCTGTTGTTATGTGGTGCATGAATACAGGTAATCACACACACCTTTTCGTAATATCAATCCACCCCTTCTGTTGTGTAGTACGCTACTACCTTGTCCAAGAAATGGGTCTTGAGAACATAAGTGTCATGCTGGGTCAGACCAAGGGTCGATCTAGTCCAGCACTCTGTTCACCCGGAGGCCAACCAGCTGTTGGCCAGGGACCAATAAGGCAGGACACGATGCAACACCACCTTCCCACCCATGTTCCCCAGCAACTGGTGCACACAGGCTTCCTGCCTCGAATACTGGCTGTAAGCACATAACCATCAGAGCTAGTAGCTATTGCTAGCCTTCTCCTCCAGGAATTTATCCAACCCCCCTTTTAAAGCCATCCAAATTGGTGGCCAGCACTGCATCTTGTGGTAGCGAGGTCCATCATTTAACTATGCGCTGCGTGAAGAAGTACTTCCTTTTATTTGCCTTGAATCTCCCACCAATCAGCTTCTTGGGATGGCCCCGGGTTCTAGTATTTTGAGAGAGGGAGAAAAACGTCTCCCGATCCCCATTCTCCGCACCATGCATCATTGTGTACACCTCTATCAGGTCTCCCCTAAGCCTCCCTTTTTCCAAGCTAAACAATCCCAGCCGTTGTAACCTTCCCTCGCAGGGGAGATGTTCCAGCCCCTGGATCATTTTAGTTGCCCCTTTCTGCACTTTTTCCAGCTCTAGAATATCCTTTTTTAGGTGTGGTGACCAGAACTGTCCACAGTATTCTCAGTGTGGCTGCACCATAGATTTGTATAAAGGCGGGATGATACTCTTATTTCCATACAAAAGCACTCCCTGTTTTAGATTAATGTATAGCAAAGGACAGTCTTAAATAACAGAACTTTTTACTCATATTCAGTGGGGAATTTTTCCAAATCCCCCACACAAGGAATTAAAAGTGAATGCTATGGGTGGGGTGTGTGTGTGTGTGTGTGTGTGTGTGTGTGTGTGTGTAGAGGAATATTCGAAATTTCTTTCATCTTTGCAAAAATGGGATGTTGTTTGGATAGCCATCTTTTAGATTATCCATGCATGTGTTTCTCTGTTGGTCCCTCAGTGGCTGTTCGCACAGTGTTTCGCTGGCCCCTGAAAGCACACAGCGTCTTCCTGAACTGCTCTGGGCTTGGCATCTCCCCAGCTGAAGGGGCTGTAGCACTTTCCCTGACCTGCTCCATACCTCGGCAGAGAGAGCACCACTCACCTCTGCAAAGAAGGCAGCACAGCTGGCCCGGCAAGCTTCCTTTGCACTGAAGAGTTGAGGAAGGAGGTCTCGAAGGTGGCTCCGGGGGAAAGACCCTGGGCTACAATTTGCCACAGCCCTGAAAGGGAAAACCGTTCAATCCTGACATGGCAGAAATGGCTCCCCAGCCGAGCCTCTCCCTGAACGAGCTTCTCCGTCGCGTTTCGGAGTAGCCCTGAGTCTCGATTCACGGATTGGTTCGAAAGGGAGGACGTAAGTTCCCCTGGGGATGCGAAGGGAACACAGGTCTTCCCCCACCCTCTGCCACGGCTTTGGGCCTCACCTTCCTAGAGCAGCAAAGCCTGCCTGTTGCTCTTGGGCCTGCGAGAGGAGGTCCCATCCATGGCTTCCTTCCATTGCTGCCTGCAGATGGTCCTCACAGCCTCCCAGGAGCAGGGTCTGACGGAGGGCTCGCACCGCCGTGCTGCAAGGAAGTCCGTAACATGGCCCAGTTTGACAACGCCCCAATGCCATCGTTCTCTGCATAAGGGGATGTTCCCTGAAACCAGCAAGGGAACGACCAGGCAACAACTCCCTTCTCCTGCCTTTCCGTTCACTTCTCAGAGAGAAGCCCCAGGGATAGGGATGGCATTCCTTCTCCCTACGGATGGACGCTGGGTTTGGGGCTCAAATTCCGTGTCCAGAGCCAGGAAAGCAGGTCCCTTTCCTGACAGCACTCCTTGGAATCAGGAAAGAGGGTTCAGGCCAGTGTTCCTCCCGGTGGCCTGCAAGGGCGGGGGGCGGGGGGAGGGGACGATGACTGGGATGGAGGAAATCTTACCCGGCCACGTCCTCCTGGGAGCTGGCTCCAGCAATGGAGAGGAAAGAGCAAAGGAAAAGGGTAGCCTCTTTTCCTTGCAAGGACTCCTTTCTCTCTGCCACCGCCACAAAGTCCCAGATGAAAGCAGGGATCTAAGAGAGGGGCAAAGAACTGGCGTGTGAATCGGCCACTCGCTTGACTGCAAAGAGGCAGCAGCAGCAGCAGCAGCCGCCTGTCTTGGGTCACTTCCTTCCACTTACAGCAGGAGGCAGGGAAGAGGGAGTCCCAGCTGCTCCGTTCCTCTTCTGCACATCCTCAGGGATTTCTCTGAGAAGGGCATTCAGGATTTGGGGGGAGACGGAGGTGTCAGTGGCCAGGGCCATCCACAGGTCTCGGATTTCCCTGGAACACAAGAGCAGGGTAGGTCTTAGGTTTCCACTGTCATCGCACAATCCTTGGGTTGTTTCCTCCGAAATAAGCCCCACAATACTCAACAGGGCTCACTCCCTAGTTAGTGGGGTAAAAGCCGTTGGAAAGCAGCAATGGGGTTCATCAGTAACGTTTCATGTGGCCAATGTTTCTGGTGCAGTCTGAGACGCAGATTTACTCAGGGAACGACCACTGCGGGTTTTGTGCCTGGTCCCCCAAATCACATTTGTTTGGGACAGAAGGAAGTGCCTGCTTTTGGCAGAGGTAGGCTGGGCTTTGGCCTGTGAGACAGCAGGTAGGAAAGGGCACCTTTGAAAGCTCTCCCGTGGGTAGAAAACTAGCGAAGAGAGGCTCTCGCCCATCTCTGGGGCTTCTTCTAGGTGCAGAGGGTTGGGTTACTAGAAGAGCGTTCAGGAGGGACGTTTTCTTACTGGCACATTTGAACTCTCAGAGGCGGCAGAAAGAGCCGATTGTACCCGTCATAACACAGAACACGAGCTTTATCACACCAGCGTTAGACTGTGCAATCCCTGCGAATTGCAAGCAAAGGACTCAGACATTTTCCACCTTATAATCTGCTTTGATTGTGAAGTACACCCCTGCATCCTGCCTAAATTGTGCAATAAAGCAAAAAGAGTCGCCCTACTTAGCCCCTACTTTTTGAGCGTATCTTCCAAGCCGCCGCTGGAGCACAGGAGCAGGATTTTAAAGAAATGCTTACGTCTGAGTAAGCTTTAAAGATAAAGACACCACTGTATGGTCTCCCCGCATTGTATGTGCAAGAATATTGGTGAGGAAACTCTTTCCTTTCCTTCACTGAAGGAGAGTGTGGTCTCTTTGCCATGCGAAGAGAGCCCGTGTGCATGAGGGGCTGGTAAACGCTCACCGAGACAGGAACCAGCAGAAAATGTAAAATAAAACGGACTGCTTGATCCTAACAAATCTTGGATCAATGAAGACCGAGCAGGTTCGCAACTCCAAAATATTGCCAGAGAAAGGTCAAACTTACCTCATATGCTGATCTGTGGTGAGCAGCAAGACTTTGGCCACTCTTTGGGGCTGGACTTTCGCCAAGGCGCAGATAGCCCTCTTCACCGTCCTCTTTATTTCCTCCACTGTGCTGCTGCTGTGGACGGTGATCATTCTGGACATCAGATGGTTTGTCTAAGCAGCCAAGCCAATGAGAGGGAGAATTGCATTGAGAAGACCACATCCCCTTGAGGAGGTAACCCTTAAAAAGACGCCTCTGTCCCAGCCCTACGCCCAGGAGCTTCCAGCTCCCTCTTTCTACATGTATGCACAGCACCATCCCCTGGGACTGGGTGCCCTCCACAGTAGAAGAGACTAAACATTTGAAACTGGCTCTCTAGCCGAAGGGTGTGAAAGAGGAACTTGAGCCAGGCCTTACCCAGAATGAGAGTTCTCTGCCCCTCTTCTTGATGGCCACACCGAGCATCTCTGCCCACCCTGGCGGCATTTCTGGCCCCTGCTGGAGCATTCTGTGCAGCAGGGCGAACAGAAAAGGAACCAGCTTGAGGTCAGGGAGGTGGTCTGTAATGACCTGTGGAGAGAAAGGCAGAACATTTTTGATTGAACAACAAAATAACACCTGGGGCCCCTGAGAACGCTCTGAATCCAGCCACGTATTCCAGGGAAGAGGGAGGGTCCTCCCATCCTTAGGTGTCCCTGCAGTTGACTCTCATCCACTGAATCGGAGGGAAAGGGTTTCTCATGGTTCGGATGAGTCCCAGCATGAGCAAGACACACATGGTTTGTGACTAACAGCAGTCTCGGTGTGTTCCCTGCACTCCGCTTCTCCGCTAGGCAGGGTGGCCCTTTTGCCCCTGACCCCTGGGGAGGAAGGAGCTGCAAAAGCAAGCATGTTGGTTGCAGAGGCGGTGAAGCGGATGCCGTTCTAAGCAGAGACCCTCTCCTGAAACCTCCTCTCTCGCCCTCGCAGGGCAGCACCCGCCTGCTCAGCCAGGGTACAGGGTGGCTTCCCCTGGTGGCTCCCCTTTGGAGAGGTGTGGTAGGGTGACCCTATGAAAAGGAGGACAGGGCTCCTGTACCTTTAACAGTTGCATAGAAAAGCTTTAACTGCTGTGATGAAGAGGGAATTTCACCAGGTTCCCCATATATACAAATGACACCTTTTGAAATTCCCCCTTCAATACAACTGTTCAAGATACAGGAGCCCGGTCCTCCTTTCCAGAGGGTCACCCTAGGTGTGGTAATAGGGAGGAAAAGCACCACTGGGCAGATAATGAACGAGAGGCAGGCTCTGGCTGCTGGAAACAGGTAAGACCTTTCATGGTTCTTTTTTGTGAAAGGCGTGACATTTCAGACTTAACAAAATTCTTCCTCTGGAGCTACAACAGATGAGATTTAAACAGTGAAAAAAATACAATCAGGCAAAGGGAATAACACCCGTACCGGAACAAACTTTCTTCATGTTTTTTGTTGCTTTTATAACCTAGATTTGTTTTTAAGGACAACACAAGGTTGTTGTTTTAAAATATCGCACTTCAGCTACATAAAGTGCCGTACAGAATTCTACAAGGAACAACATCAATTACAAATCTTCCTGAAAATCTTGTACGTTGTTCTTTGATAGCTTATACTAGAAAACTGCACAACACACAACATATCGAACCTATTCACAGGTTAATATGCACTGACATGGCGCTAGATACAGGCTGCTGAAAAACAACCCGTTCTTCTATATTGAAACATTCTTGAGCTTTTCTTTCTTCTAGGCGTTCTGTTAGCGAACTGCGTTTTGCCAAAGAATTCTTACTGGTGATAACGAGTCTAAGTCAAGTGTTCTGTACTTGAGATAATGAGGCTCGGGTCCAGGTGATTTGAAAGACCGTATTCTCCCTTAGGAGCCTGCCCATGCTTTGAGATCTTCTGGAGAAGTCCCTCTTTCGGCCCCACCATCTTCACAGGCGCGTTTGGTGGGAACGTGGGAGAGGGCCTTCTCGGTGGCTGCTCCGGTGCTTTGGAACTCTCTTCCTGGGGAAGCTAGACTGGCTCCCTCCTTGATGGGCTTTCGGAAGCAGGCCAAAACTTGTTTGTTCCAGCAGGCCTTTGGAGAATAATCTGTCCCTCCATCAATGTTAATTGACTTATAATTTTGTTGTGTATTTTAAATGCGTTTTTTCTTTTTTCCTTTTCGATGTATGTTTTAAACTTTGTAACGCCGCCTTGAGGCCCAGTATTGGGCAAAAGGCAGGATACAAATAATAATAATAATAATAATAATAATAATAATAATAATAATAATAGAACATTTTTAGGGGATTCTGCTCAGACTTAGCTCAGAATGGAATGTCAGATCGAATAGGCATTGGAAGTGGCGATCCTTTTACTTAAATTGATTTAAGTGCTGAGTTCAAAAGAATAATTTAACTCTTTTGGTGCGATGGTTCTTAAAGGCAAAATCCAAAAGAGTTCACTTTTGCTGAGTACTTAAAGAACCCTCGCACCTAAAGGGTTAAATGACTCTTTAGAACTCAGCACTTTCAATCAATTTATGTAGCTAAAGGGCCGAGCCGACTGAGCTCATTGAACTCCACCCCCCAAGTGGATGCCTCCGACATCCCTCATAGCTCTCTGTACCCTGGAGGTACGGCTGCAAGCCCTCTTTGGCTCCAAGCTAATCTCCTTTATTTCAGGAAGGAAAAAGTTTCATACCAGAGCTGTTTCCTCAAAGGTGGTGGTGGGCAGCCAGGTCTCCTCCTCCTCCATCCTTTCCAGGAATTCCCTGCTGTCGTTCTCTGTGCAAGAAAGGAAGCCAAGGTTACCTAGGCAGGTTGTGGGCTCCATTGGGACGTTGTGGGCTCTCCCACACAAGGGGCCTTCAAGAGGCAGCTGGACAGCCACCTGTCAGGGATGCTTGAAGGTGGATTCCTGCCCTGGGCTGGGGGTTGGACTCGATGGCCTTAGACGCCCCTTCCAACTCTGGGATTCTACCATTAGACCTGTGCTGGGCAACATTTCCTCATATCATACAGCTTCTAAGACAAAATGTATTCCCCCAGACTCTGCTGCATGGTCATCATAAGGTCGGATAAATGTGTCATCCAGGAAAGCAGAAGGGGGGAAAAGAAGAGTAGAAAACTGAGCAGTGAAGGAGGAGGAGGAACAGGTTTCAAGGTCAGAACGACGGGGAGCACTTTCTCGTAGGGCTAAACTGCACTGGCATGGGTGGGAGATGAGGCAGTTGCAATGCCCATATGCAAAAACCTGCAGAAGTTAAGAAAATGCAGCGGGTTCAGTAGGAGGCATCAAATCCAGGTGAGGCAGTGGGCATTCTGAACCACTACCTGGGTGCGGCAATGGACTGGATGAGGGCCAATAAACTGAGGCTCAATCCAGGCAAGATGGAGGTACTGATAGTGGGTGGCTTGACTTGGGAGCCAGGCTAGGTGAAGGATCACCTCTCCTGTAAACATTGGCCTGGACCTTCAGATCCGCTTCTGCAGTCCTTCTCCGGGAGCCCTGCCAAAGGAAGGAAGGTTGGGGCTCCTCGGAAGAGGGCCTTTTCTGCTGTGGCACCCCACTTGTGCAGTGAGCTTCCCAGAGAGGTTCCCCTGGCACCTACATTGTGCTTGCTTCAGCGCCAGGGAAAGACCTTATTCTGCCAAGCATTTCAGTTTTTCCATTTGTTTTCATCTGGAGCTGTATTTTATTTTTGCTGCTAGCTCCTGTTTGATTCTTTTTGATTTTTCTAATGTTTAGTTTTACACTTTCAACTGTTATATTGTTTTTTATCATCTCTTTTTCATTGTTTCACAGTTTATAGTTTTAAAGGTCGGGAACAGCCCAGAGAGCTTTGGCTACTGAGTGGCATAAAAATGTAAAAATAAATAAATCTACGAGTCCAGTCAATGCAGAGGGGCCTCTATCGTCTCCTGCTTCTTAACCGATCTCTTCTAGCTCCAACTTGATTTTGGTTCCATTTTCCTACCTCCCATCGGAGCCGTGAAAATAAGAGAGGGTGGGTGGGTGGGGAGGGAGGGGGGATTTCAGGCTCCTGGGCCATCTTACCGATCTTAGGCTGCAACTCCGGCTGGAGGAGGCAAGTTATGGCAGCCTTCCCCCAGTGGCGAACGCTTGCTTCTTCTGCCGTGCAGCAGGGGACAAGGAGAGCAGTCATCAGGCCCTCCTCCGTTCCTGATGACTGCATCTGTTGTACAGAAAAGGAAAAAGGTGAGCCCGAGGACGGCCATCTGGGGCACCTCCATCCCTTACAGCCCCAGAAAAAGTGCTTCCTTGCTGGCTGTCGGTTGACCCACCTTGGCAGGGGCTTTGCTCCTGTAGAGCTGGAGCAGCTGTGCGGTGGCCCTGGCAGCCCTCTCCCGTTGATGCGATTTGGGACAGGATAGCAGGCTCATCAGGTTCTGCAGGAGGAAGAGGAAAGCTTTCCTGAAGTACCATTCGATCCATGCTTTGGGAACATACACAAGACATTGAACCATCCAGGTGATGGAAATAAATGGCATTGAACTCAACCACTGTAGAAAGGGGAAGACATCTGGGTTGGTCGAAAGGCCAAGAAGAATTCCATCATTTCCTACAATGGTTACGTGGGCTTAGAAAGTGATTCTGTCAAGGCCAGGCCTGCTTTTGAGATGAGGAAGGATTTGGGCGGCTGCCGCATTGGCTGCCAGCTCCTCTCTCCCTCTGCTTTGAATCACAGCGGCTCCTCCTTGCTCGGGATGCATGAGCTGATAGAGGGGTGGCTGGAGCCCCGAATGCTGAGGTGGAAACTGCCTGAATCTGTCCTAGAGCCCATGGGAAGGCCTGGTCTGGGGTGGTGCCAGTCACACCAAAAGCACCATCTTTCTCCACGAGCCTTGAATGCATGGAATGACAATCAGCAGAGCTCTTTGGAGTGGCTGGGCTGCTTTCGGGTCTTTCCTCCAGAAAACCAGGCCCTCCGCCTATAGCCTCCTGGGCCTTATTTGCACGCTTCCCCTCATGCAATGTACTGTTTCATTTCGGACCATGCATTGGTTCTGCCAAGCCTTCAGAAATCCATGGAAATCTGTGGGAATTACATTATAGGACAGTTGCTCTGGATTGATTTTAAGCTGGTGTTTTAGTATTTTTCCCCCCAGGGGTAAAAATCAAATGACTTGTATTTGGATTGCCTTACAAACAAATATTTGTTTTGTTTCGTTGAAAGATGTTATATTGATATTTTATAGATCCTGGAAATTAATTAAGAGATGTCTTCAATGCCTGCATCATGTGTCGCTGTTAACCAGAAATGTCTTCTACTGCAATAGTACACAGGTCTACTCAGAAATAAGTTCATTGAGTTCAATGAGACTTACTCCCATGTAAATCTGCATACGCCCGCAGCCTTAGTTTCCCTGGGTTCCCTCTCCTGCTTCTTATCATACCTCCAAGATCCTGTGGAGGTTGTTGGGGTGCAGCTGCCACTCCAGGAGGGCCTCCATGGTTTTAAAAACGGCCTGGAATGTCTTGTGGTACCGTATCTGAGGAAAAGACAGAGGAACATTGAACAAATGGCTGCCAAGTCTAGGGCACAGGGTAGGCAGGAAACAATGTTTTCCCTACAAGAGGCACCATGAAACATGGTGGGGACACCTTCCCTCTGCAGCGCCTTCTTTCTAGGCTTTTTCTCCAGACTCCAGACTCAGCAAGAGGCCATCCCACACTCACTCGGCTTAGCAAGGGGGAGGAACGGCACTTTCCACAGTTCCAGTGCCTTCTTGTTCCCTCTACCCTCCATCCTGCTGAAGTCTGCTTTCTCTGGGTGAGTTCCTTCTCACCCAGAGAAGAGAGGACACAAAAGAGAGGACGCAAAACATCAAGGAACAGAGAGGTTTGGGACCATTTGCTTAATGCTTGGAAATGCAATTGGAGCAATGGGGGACTCGTAAGGCTTGAAGTCTGCTTTCCAAAGAGACGTTTTCTAAAACTAACCATCAAGGTGAAAATAGAACTAAAGACACCCCAGACACAGATGTCAGAAAACATGGTCTGTCCCCAGAAAACTGGAGCCACTAGAGCACATTGTTGGGGTCCAGATTGACACTGGGTCAGTTGTGCTGACAGAAGTGGTCTTCCCTCCCTCCTAGGCCAGCAACTCCAGGCCAAGCCTTGAAAATGCTACAGAAGGGGGCAGGAGACCCTGCTGAATGGGGTGAGTGGTGTTGTGGGAAGGGGAATCTGCCCAAAAAGTCAGCAGAGGGACCATTGAAAAGAGGAGGCCTTCCTCTCACAGAAGGACCTTTTGTTCCCAAATGGCAGATCCCGGAGGCAAACCCCCGGTCACTTTTGAGGGAAAGGACACGATCTAAGAATGGCTGCTCACTTGTACGATGGAGGCATCTGTGCCCTCTTCCCCTGCCTTTGCCTTGACGTCCCAGGGAGGAATGCTCATGATACCGGTGATGCAGGTATCTATCACCTCCTCCTTCTCCTCCTCTTCTAGATCTTGATGGCATCTAGGGGGCAGTGGGAGGAAGTGAAATAGGGATCTCTACCGGCCTGATACAAATGCAATGCATTATTTTAAGTTACTCTTTAGTGAGGCTCTTGACTTCTCACTCAAGCCCAGTCTAAAATCACATAGACGTCATTGGGCCATTCCCCCACAAAGGCAATAGGTTCTGCAGCTTTCTCAAGTTCATCCCATGGCTATCTGCAGTGCCCTGTCCCACAACCAAAGTGTGCCAGTTCTGTGGGTGGGTGAGGCATTTAAATGTTTGTATACTTTTAATGTTTACTATTTTTAATTGTTGTAAACTGCCCAGAGAGCTTCGGCTGTGGGGCGGTCTATAAATGTAATAAAATAAATAATAAATAAATAAATAAATTGGCAGAAGGCAAGTGCATTTCTGCTAGAGGGTTCTTGAGTCTCCCTCTAAAGCACTCCATGCTGTAAATCTCAGGAATGGCCCCAGGGCTGGGAAGGGACATATAGCTGGATCAATTCTAGCCACTCCTTCGCTAATTTTTTGTGAACTATTATGCACTCATCACAATTCTCTAGAGGTAAAGCAAGAGGAAAGAGATACATACTCTAGAAAGAGGAGGGCCTCGATGCCCTGTTGGAAGGTGTCCACATCTCTGAGACATTTTGGTGTCCCCAGTAAAAGATCCTGTATGATATAAAAACACAGTGAAGTTAGGAAAAACATGAAAAGGAAGGCCGCTCAACTACAACCTTCTACCTGGCAGTGATCTTAATGGAACTCAGCAGGAATCACAGTTGAGTGGACATGCATAGAATTGAGCTCTGGGTCATGAGTGGAGCTAGGGTCAGAAACCACATTTTAAATCCTAGGATGAAAACAGGAACTCAGAATAGGACTTGTAGTGTACCTCCTTCTGTCCTTCCATTTGGTTCCAGATACAGACAGAAGGATGCATGTTTTCACAGCACATAAGTCATCGATACAGTTCTCCTGAGCCAGGGCTACTGGCTGAGATGGTTTTCCAAGGGTTTCAAAAGGAGAGCTAGGTGGACCCTCCCTTCTCAGTGGCTGTATATTTCTGAACAGCAGAGAGTGGGGCCAGAGGTGTACTGCTTTTCCTGCTCACCAGTATCACTGAAACATCTCTTGGCCACTGAAGGACCTTTGGAGGGATCTAAAAATGTTCGTTTCCCCTCAAAAATGAGGGCAGAATCAAAGACGTTCCAGGACAGAGGAAGGGATGGGACTGTCGAAACACCCGTGCACAAGGAGCTCAACAACCAGCTCACTGGGGCAAAGACATCAGCCCAATAAATTCAGCTGTTTATTACCTTTACATAGAGGACAACCAAGGACCTTGTCTCCAGAGGCCATTCAGACTTCTGCGCCTTGGTCGTCTGGCACATCAGTGTCACACTGCCAGTAAACGCATACTGGACCAGTGTGTCCTAGAATGCAAAAAGTAAAAGAGATAATGAGGCATTTCCCAGAAGGGAATGTTAAGGGCAACCGTGGATTCCCGGGGACGTGGTTCGGGGTGGTCATTCCATTAGCAACCTAAAGGAGAACCACTTTTAACCTTGGAAGGAAGGTTATGGAGTCCAGGGGGAAATGCTAGAAAAAGCTATCCCTAATGCGTTGCCCAGAGAAATCAAACTGGGTGGCTATTGCTAGCCCTGGCTGGAAAGGAGAACTTTCGAGCCAATGAAGAGGCCACGTGCAGGGCCCTACCCTCTGGCTCTGGAAAAGGGCAGAGCGATGAATGCCTTCCACAGATCCTCCTGATGCAAGAGGCAGGATCTGTTGACACCCATATGGAAAAGGCAGGATGTGGAGAAGAAAGGCATTACTTACACTGTGGCAGTAGACGTAATGTTGCAGGATCTTCTCGAGAACATCCCAGTCCATGCCAGCCAGAGCAGCCACAAAGGAGTGGCTGACAATGAGCAAGGACCTCACGTGCTCCATGCTCATTGGCACCTGCATTGCAAAAGAAAGAGGAATAAGGAAAGTCAGTTTCACCATCTGTCAAGGCGCTTAGCCCTGTCTGCAAGGAGGGGTCATTCACCTGAATTGCTCCTCTCCATGTGTATCCTAATTTCAGGGAAAGGGTGTTGGAGGGAAGGATTCATAATTTGGGGGAGACAGTGTTTCTCCATCCCAATCGGCGGGGAGAACATCACAGCCTACCTCCTGATCAACTTGACGTTGATACTCCCCCAGAATGGACAGGACCTCCTCTCTGTGGCTCATGGCACAAAGGGCAAGGCCACAGGCAAATCCCTGTGGAGAGATAACGAAAGACATGAGGGGCAGAAGGAGGCAGAGGAAGAGTCAAGGACTGGAGAGTCAAACCATGGCGCTGGCTAAGGGAGGAGCTACAGGGGCTGTGTCACCTTTACCTCTCTCTCCTCACTGTCACTCAGATTGCTCTCCTGGAGCAATCTGCAGAGGCTGGCCTGAATTGCCGAATGTTCGGACACCTTCATTGCTGCTCCCCAGCATTTATAGATGATGTTCTGCAGAAAGAGACCAGGGCATTAGAATCACGGACCCTCTCCATCAGAAACAGGCAGAAAAGAAAGAACATGTTATATGATTTATTAGCATTAGCACTAGCATTGCTATCCTGCCTTTATCCTCTTGCAAGGAACCCAATCTGGCTTACCTAGTCCCCCTCCCAAGTCAGACTCCAGCACTCTAGCTGCTACACCACACTGCCGTTCTGTTAGATCACATCCAAAAGATTCTTGAATTGTGTCTCACAAGTCTTCTTATGGCTACCTACTGCTTGATCTCACTTAAGAGGGCCAGAATCGAAGGAGAATCCAGCTGGATCATACCAAAAGCCAATCTAGACCACCATGTGGTATCCCAGAGCGGCCATCTCGATGCCTCTGGGAAGCACCACAGCGGTTGGCTATTGCCCGGTTCAGCTGTAGTTTTCCACTTGCAGTTTCTTGTGAAATTCTAATACTCTATGTTGTATCACATTATTATTATCATTATTATTATTATTATTATTATTATTATTATTGTTATTATATATTCATCGACTAAGAACACACCTTCTCACGGGGAGAAGCATGTGGCATCTGCATCACCAGTATCCCAAGGAGGCGAGCAATGAAAGTTTCCTCCCTGGGCTTGGTATCGTCAAGGAACTAGAGATGAAAAAGAAAGGAAAGGTCATAACGAAGGGCAAAAAGAATTGGAAGCCTTAAACTGCCTAAGCGGGTGCTCAGGTTGACATACAACACAGAAAATGCCGCCTCTTGCATAGGATGCTGTGGGGAGGTTGGTGCTCCCCTTCCCTCCCATCACTTCCTTTTCCACCTCCCTGCTTCCCACACACAACCTGCTCTTCCCCCTTGGCGTCTCTGAACCCGCCAACAGTTGAAAGGGGTGGTGAACTTCCCTGCTTCTACGGACACCCAGCAGCAGCTTGGCTGGGGTCGGAGAAGGTCCAGAGTCCAAAATCCTGAGCGCCATCCCCACCGTGTGCACTCTCAAACACACAGGGCGGAGCAGGGCCTTCCCACCAGCCTAAACAGTCTCCTTAATTTCTTTTTATTTTCTCCCTCTTCCCTCCCCATCCACTTTTCCTTGTGTGTCATGTCTTTTTTAGAATGTAAGCCTGATGGTAGGGACTGCCTTCTTTATTGATACATTGTAAGCCGCTTCGAGAGCCTTTTGGCTGAGGTGCGGGATAAAAATACTCTAAATAAATAAATAAATAAACATGCAGCGTGTAGCTAAAACAGGAACTGGCCTACATACTCATTTCAGGAGCCACAAATCTGCAACCGTAACAAAAACATTGTAGCAGCCATTTGCAAACCACTTGAAAGTCACAGCCTGTCGGATTTATCAGCAATTGCCATAGAGTTGCCATCTGACCCAAATGTATTGGAAACAAAAGAAAACCTCTGGAAACATAAGACCAGGGAACGGTGAGGTCCCCAGGAGCTTGCTTCCCACGCTCCCCGAGCTCGGCCCTGTTTTGACCAAACCAGCCCCGTGAGGGCTTGGCGTTGCACGCGTCCCAGGCTTCCGGAAAGTGCTTCATTCCCACGACACGCCATTAGCGTGCCGTGGGAATTGTGCCATTTCCGGAGTCCCAGAAATCACACTTTCCCCCTCTGCCGGGCCTGAAAGGGCCTCTTAGTGCAAGATTTACGAAGCCCTTTCGGCACCAATGGGCAAGGGAGGGGGAAGTGTGGGAAAATGTGTTTCTAGGCCAGTGCAAAGTGTGCAGATTCCCCCAGGCATGCTACTAGCACGGCAGGGGAAATCTGCGCCCTTTCCAGAGCCCAGGAAAGCATGGTTTCCCATGCCTCTCTCACCTCCCTCGCCCTTTCAACCCCAATGGGTGCGAGGGGGGCAGGAGAGCACACTAGGCAGAGAGGGAAGGCCATCGGCAGGGCAGGAAAAAATGCACATTTCCCCCCACACCCAACTGGAGAAGCGTCCCCATTGTCCCCTAAGGGGCCATGGGGCGAAAATCCATCAGATGGGCTCACCAGGGCTTGAGAGGGACGAGCCCTGGGAGTCTGTTGAGCTCGCAGGCTGTGGCGGATTTTCAGCCCACCCCTAATATAGACGACACCTGAAAAGCCACATGGCCTTAACCTGGGAGGTAACACCTGACATCCCATCCACAGAAAATGCCACAGTGGGAGGCAAGAGATTGGAGGTCTTCTCCATAGAATCCCT